>NC_057827.1:18447500-20947500 GCF_910594005.1 Cervus elaphus | reverse complement strand
CTTCATCTGCAATTTTCTGGAAGAGTTTGAGTAAGATAGGTGTTAGCTCCTCTCTAAATTTTTGGTAGAATTCAGCTGTGAAGCCATCTGGTCCCGGGCTTTTGTTTGCTGGAAGATTTTTGATGACAGTTTCGATTTCCTTGCTTGTGATGGGTCTGTTAAGATCTTCTATTTCTTCCTGGTTCAGTTTTGGAAAGTTATACTTTTCTAAGAATTTGTCCATTTCATCCAAGTTGTCCATTTTATTGGCATAGAGCTGCTGGTAGTAGTCTCTTATGATCCTTTGTATTTCAGTGTTGTCTGTTGTGATCTCTCCATTTTCATTTCTAATTTTGTTAATTTGGTTTTTCTCTCTTTGTTTCTTAATGAGTCTTGCTAATGGTTTGTCAATTTTGTTTATTTTTTCAAAAAACCAGCTTTTAGCTTTGTTGATTTTTGCTATGGTCTCTTTAGTTTCTTTTGCATTTATTTCTGCCCTGATTTTTAAGATTTCTTTCCTTCTGCTAACTCTGGGGTTCTTCATTTCTTCCTTCTCTAATTGCTTTAGGTGTAGAGTTAGGTTATTTATTTGGTTTTTTTCTTGTTTCTTGATGTAAGCCTGTAATGCTATGAACCTTCCCCTTAGCACTGCTTTTACAGTGTCCCATAGGTTTTGGGTTGTTGTGTTTTCATTTTCATTCATTTCTATACATATTTTGATTTCTTTTTTGATTTCTTCTATGATTTGTTGGTTATTCAGAAGCGTGTTATTTAGCCTCCATATGTTTGAAGTTTTAACAATTTTTTTCCTGTAATTGAGATCTAATCTTACTGCACTGTGGTCAGAAAAGATGACTGGAATGATTTCAATTTTTTTGAATTTTCCAAGACCAGATTTATGGCCCAGGATGTGATCTATTCTGGAGAAGGTTCCGTGTGCACTTGAGAAAAAGGTGAAGTTGATTGTTTTGGGGTGAAATGTCCTATAGATATCAATTAGGTCTAGCTGGTCCATTGTGTCATTTAAGGTTTGTGTTTCCTTGTTAATTTTCTGTTTAGTTGATCTATCCATAGTTGTGAGTGGGGTATTAAAGTCTCCCACTATTATTGTGTTACTATTAATTTCCTCTTTCATACTCGTTAGCATTTGCCGTACATATTGCGGTGCTCCTATGTTGGGTGCATATATATTTATAATTGTTATATCTTCTTCTTTGATTGATCCTTTGATCATTATGTAGTGTCCTTCTTTGTCTCTTTTCACATCCTTTATTTGAAAGTCTATTTTATCTGATATGAGTATTGCGACTCCTGCTTTCTTTTGGTCTCCGTTTGCATGAAATATTTTTTTCCAGCCCTTCACTTTTAGTCTGTATGTGTCTCTTGTTTTGAGGTGGGTCTCTTGTAGACAGCATATATAGGGGTCTTGTTTTTGTATCCATTCAGCCAATCTTTGTCTTTTGGTTGGGGCATTCAACCCATTTACATTTAGGGTAATTATTGATAGGTGTGGTCCCGTTGCCATTTACTTTGTTGTTTTGGGTTCACGTTTATACAACCTTTCTGCATTTCCTGTCTAGAGAAGATCCTTTAGCATTTGTTGAAGAGCTGGCTTGGTGGTGCTGAATTCTCTCAGCTTTTGCTTATCTGTAAAGCTTTTGAATTCTCCTTCATATCTGAATGAGATCCTTGCTGGGTACAGTAATCTAGGTTGTAGGTTATTCTCTTTCATTACTTTCAGTACGTCCTGCCATTCCCTTCTGGCCTGGAGGGTTTCTATTGATAGATCAGCTGTTATCCTTATGGGAATCCCTTTGTGTGTTATTTGTTGTTTTTCCCTTGCTGCTTTTAATATTTGTTCTTTGTGTTTGATCTTTGTTAATTTGATTAATATGTGTCTTGGGGTGTTTCGCCTTGGGTTTATCCTGTTTGGGACTCTCTGGGTTTCTTGGATTTGGGTGGCTATTTCCTTCCCCATTTTAGGGAAGTTTTCAGCTATTATCTCCTCGAGTATTTTCTCATGGCCTTTCTTTTTGTCTTCTTCTTCTGGAACTCCTATGATTCGAATGTTGGGGCGTTTCACAGTGTCCCAGAGGTCCCTGAGGTTGTCCTCATTTCTTTTGATCCTTTTTTCTTTTTTCCTCTCTGCTTCATTTATTTCCACCATTTTATCTTCTACCTCACTTATCCTATCTTCTGCCTCCGTTATTCTACTCTTGGTTCCCTCCAAAGTGTTTTTGATCTCATTCATTGCATTATTCATTTTTAATTGACTCTTTTTTATTTCTTCTAGGTCTTTATTAAACAGTTCTTGAATCTTTTCAATCTTTGTTTCCAGGCTATTTATCTGTAACTCCATTTTGTTTTCAAGATTTTGGATCATTTTTATTATCATTATTCTAAATTCTTTTTCAGGTAGATTCCCTATCTCCTCCTCTTTTGTTTGACTTGGTGGGCATTTTTCATGTTCCTTTACCTGTTGGGTATTTCTTTGCCTTTTCATCTTGTTTAGATTGCTGTATCTGGAGTGGGCTTTCTGTATTCTGGAGGTCTGTGGTTCCTTTTTATTGTGGAGGATTAACCCAGTGGGTGGGGTTAGACGATTGGCTTGTCAAGATTTCCTGGTTAGGGGAGCTTGCGTCAGTGTTCTGGTGCGTGGAACTTGATTTCTTCTCTTTGGAGAGCAATGGAGTGCCCAGTAATGAGTTTTGAGATGGGTCTATGTGTTAGGTGTGTCCTTGGGCAGCCTGTATGTTGATGTTCAGGGCTATGTTCCTGCGTTGCTGGAGAATTTGCGTGGTATGTCTTGCTCTAAAACTTATTGGCTCTTGGGTGGTGGTTGGTTTCAGTGTAGGTATGGAGGCTTTTGGACGGTCACTTATTACTTAAAGTTCCATGTAGTCAGGAGTTTTCTGGTGTTCTCAGGTTTTGGGCTTAAGTCTCCTGCCTCTGGATTTCAGTTTTATTCTTCCTGTAGTCTCAAGACTTCTCCAACTATACAGCCCTCCTTTCGAAGACAATGGGCTGCTTTTCTGGGCGCCTGATGACCTCAGCTAGCGATCCGAAGTTGTTTTGCGAAGTTTGCTCTGCGTTCAGTTATTCTTTTGATGAATTTGTAGGAGAGAAAGTGGTCTCCCCGTCCTACTCCTCCGCCATCTTGGCTCTGGACTCCTCTTCGGCTATTTTTAAAAAGCTCTCTCTATCCTGTTCTTCTGCTGTATGAAGACGGTATTCCTAGGTGCTGATTTATTTTTGTTTCTCCATTTTTAGTATTTAGAATGCATTTTTGAAAGATTCAAGTCTTTCTCCTGTCCTGCAAACTTCTAACCTATTATTTCTTCAAATATCACTTCTCCACCATTCTTTCCGTTCTCTCCTTGAAGTTCTTTACATGAACGCTGGGGTCCTTCAGTATGTGCTCTGTGTCTCTGCCTAATCTTTAATGGAGATATTTTATCTCTTTTTCAGTACTTTGTACTGGGTGAATTTCTTCAAATTCATTAATTCTCTCTGCATCTGTCTCTAGGATTGAATTAGTCCCATTCGCTTGTTTTGAATGAACTGTGTCTGTCTTTCATGTGCACGATTTCTAATTAGCTATTTTTCACACCTACCTCTTTTTGTTTCATGTGTTCTTGTTCTCATCTGGGACTATTTCTTCGTTTATCATTTTATGCATGCTGAATATAGTAAGTTTAAAATCAATAAGATATTTTCATGTATTTGCTATGATTTAAGTGAATCTGTTGTTGTTGCTTAGTCACTAAGTCACGTCTGACTCTTTTGCAACCCCATGGACTGCAGCCTGCCAAGCCCCCCTGTCCTTCAGTATCTCCTGGAGTTTGCTCAGATTCGTGTCCATTGAGTCACTGATTCCATCTAGCCATCTCATTATCTGCCGCCCTGTTCTCCTTTTGCCTTCAATCTTTCCCAGCAACAGAGTCTTTTCCAGTGAGTCGTCTCTTTGCATCAAGTAGCAAAAATATTGGACCTTCAGCTTCATTATCAGTCTTTCCAAAGAATATTCAAGACTAATATCCTTTAGGGTTGACTGGTTTGATCTCCTTGCAATCCAAGGGACTCTCAAGAGTCTTAAACAGCATCACAGTTCAAAAGCATCAATTCTTCAGCACAAAAGGCACATAGTCACACATATATACACTTTTTATGTACGTAATTTCAGGCTCTCACAGATGAAAGAAATCCACCATGGGTCCCATTGATCTAAAATCTCTAGCATAAGGACCTTTAGATCTATGAGAGTGTAACAGAGGAATCAGAAATGAGGAGTCATGAGACTTAAGAACATATTTCCCCTTCATTGATCCTCCTCCATATGATAAAGCCTATAAAAACCAAGTTATCAGTGTGGGGATGCTTTAGAAAATGCCACCAGTGGGCATAAGCATCAGTTGTATACTATGACCCTTAAACCAACATGGTTCTCACACACAAAAAAAATGCTTTGTTAGAATTAATCTCAAAAATATACAAGCGGCTCATGCAGCTCAATTCCAGAAAAATAAATGACCCAATCAAAAAATGGGCCAAAGAACTAAACAGACATTTCTCCAAAGAAGACATACAGATGGCTAACAAACACAAGAAAAGATGCTCAACATTACTCATTAGCAGAGAAATGCACAAATGAGGTGCCATCTCACGCCAGTCAGAATGGCTGCTATCAAAAAGTCTACAAACAATAAATACTGAAGAGGGTGTGGAGAAAAGGGAACACTCTTACACTGTTGGTGTGAGTGCAAACTAGTATAGCCACTATGGAGAACAGTGTGGAGATTCCTTAAAAAACTGGAAATAGAACTGCCATATGACCCAGCAATCCTGCTGCTGGGCATACACACCGAGGAAACCAGAATTGAAAGAGACACGTGCACCCCAATGTTCATCGCAGCATAGTTTTTAATAGCCAGGACGTGGAAGCAACCTAGATGTCCATCAGCAGACAAATGGATAAGAAAGCTGTGGTACATATAAACAATGGAACATGATTCCACCATTAAAAAGAATGCATTTGAATCAGTTCTAATGAGGTAGATGAAACTGGAGCCTATTATACAGAGTGAAGTAAGTCAGAAAGAAAAACACCAATACAGTATATTAATGTATATATATGGAATTTAGAAAGACAGTAATGATGACCCTATATGCAAGACAGCAAAAGAGACACAGATGTAAAGAACAGAATTTTGGACTCTGTTGGAGAAGGCGAGGGTGGGATGATTTGAGAGAATAGCATTGAAACATGTATGTTATCATATGTGAAATAGATCGCCAGTCCAGGTTTGATGCATGAGACAGGGCACTCAGGGCCAGTGCACTGGGATGACCCTGAGGGATGGGATGGGGAGGGAGGTGGGAGCGGGATTCAGGACGGGGGACGCATGTACACCCATGGCTGAGTCATGTCAATGTATGGCAAAAACCACTACAATATTGTAAAGTAATTTGCCTCCAATTAAAATAAATTAATTAATTTAGAAGGAAAAAATGCTTTGCTGAGTACCCATTCAGGGTGTTCTGTTTCAGGACCATGCTTCATACCATGTATTTTGTCCAGTTTAGGAAATAAAATGGGGCTTCCCAGGTGGTGCAGCAGTAAAGAATCTGCCTGCCATGAACATTGGGGTGCACGTGTCTCTTTCAGATCTGGTTTCCTCGGTGTGTATGCCCAGCAGTGGGATTGCTGGGTCATATGGCAGTTCTATTTCCAGTTTTTTAAGAAATCTCCACACTGTTCTCCATAGCGGCTGTACTAGTTTGTATTCCCACCAACAGTGTAAGAGGGTTCCCTTTTCTCCACACCCTCTCCAGCATTTATTGCTTGTAGACTTTTGGATAGCAGCCATCCTGACTGGCAATATTGTTAAGTAATTAGCCTCCAACTAATAAAATAAATAAATAAATAACAACAACAACAAAAAGAATCTGCCTGCCAATGCAGGAGATGCAGGTTCAATCCCTGGGTCGAGAAGATACCCTGGAGAGGGAAATGGAAACCCACTACAGTATTCTTGCCAGGAGAATACCATGGACAGAGGAGACAGGTTGGCTAGAGTTCATGGGGTCACAAGAGAGTTGGACACAATTGAGCAACTAGGCACACACAAAGGAAATAAAATAACTTATTCACTTCCCTAGAAGACTTCTGAGTCTTGCAATAATTTCTCTCTTTGTCCTCATGGCATATGCTGTCATTTATATCTATACCATAACAGAGGCTGTCAAAAGGACATAAGGAACTGTCTAATATACCACAAAATCAAGGCAGTCAGTGTACTAATACTAACAGATTCTATAGAACAGCCTTGGGACAAAGTTTTGAACCTAATTCTAGCCCCCTGGAAGATACATTCTGAATCTGAGATAGATTTTTAAGCACAGTCCACACAGCCTGGATGTCCCCAAAGAACATGAGTCACTTTTAGGATCATAACACTTAATTGTTAGAAACAATCGAGCAGCCCATCCTCGCCTCATTTTACAGATGGATAAGACAGTAGACATTTTCCCCTGAGACCATATAATTAGTTTCTGACAGAACTGACACTGCACCTCTCAGAAGAAGTTATTCTAGGATTTGGGAAACTAGACATTTCATGAATGCTTCTGTCATAGTGTGGAGAATGTGAAGAAATGTGGTTTGCAACATTATTCTAAAGAGTAGTCCTAAGAAGAAATGGAAAGGTGTTCATGAGGGAAGGATGGTGCTAGGAAAGACATAAAGCAAATTGAACAATCTAATGTGGTGCCAGCACGGTAAAGTGATCAAAAGCATGGATCCTGGCAGCCTGCCACACTTGAGTCCTGGCTCCACTGCTTGCCAGGAACTTTAGTTCTCACTTGTATGTGCCTCAGTTTCCCCATCTATAAAATGGGTATGAAAATTGGATGGTCATCGTAGGGTTGTTACCACCATTAAATGTATGAATGTTTAAAGATCCCTTGAAATGTCGTCTGACCCAGACATACAAGTATTTGTTAAATAAGTATTTATTTGTCCCACTCCAGCCTTAAACAACTTCTATTGCATTAGCTGGAAAGGACAGTTCTCATACATAACGTCAGAATCTTCAGGTCTTCCTAAATTTATGAAGTGGGGCTGGATGAAGAAAGTGGAGGAGGCCTGTATCTCTGCCATGGTAAGATAAATTTCTTGAGAAGAACTAGAGAGAAAACCTGAAAGCAACACATTAAATCAAGAACTTGAGCAACTTTACAGAAATAATTGCTGCCAGGCTAGGGGACACAAAAGGCTGAAGGAATATAAGGTGACTTTCTTCACAATGAGCAAGGAATCTGCTCAGCTTTGATTCAAGCTTCTCTAGAGGAAGAAAAACGTTTTTTTCTTAAATTATGAAAAGGCGCTGCAATCAGTCTTCCATTATCACAGGGATAAAATATCAATTTTTGTCAGGATAAAACGAAGCACAGATTGGCCCTGATAGGGAAAATTAAATTTCTGGCCTCCACTTGATTTGATATTTATCATTCCTTTACTCCAGAAATGTTCTGTCACAAAACATTAAAAAAAAAAATGTATTCATCACACACCAAACAAACTTAAAGGCTCTTGGAAAGCAGAACTGACAAATAACAGGTGTGACTGAGAGAAAATCAAAGGGTTGAGTGAGAAAAGGGATAAAGGGAAAAAATCAGAAATATAAATAATCTCAGGGAGTTCTGCAAAGAGAAAAGTGGGTGTAGAGAGAAACTGCACCGATGAGTTTCACATGTGAGAGGCAAAAATTCCATCACCCACTCTCTGAAACAGGGCTACCCAAATGGTCACTTTCAATCCCTCTTGCAGACGGTTGCTGAGACAACCGCATCCTTCATCCCAGATTACGCATATCTACCACAAGTACAATATCCTCATCGCCTCCTCCTTCCCAGCCTTCCCCCCTCAAGGGTATCAGAATTCAGGGAACTCAAAACTGGTTCCTCAAAATGAACTCTCCTGTCAAAAAATTCAGACCATCACATGTCAACTAGAATAGCTTAGACGAATCTCTTCCATCTGTTCTAAGAAATCAGAATCAGGGTCTTAATTCTAGTTAATGAATTTTTTCCATCCATTTGGACAGTGACATGGCCCTTGTTTCAGGTATTATCACTTGTCTCTTGTAGAAATGAGACTTGACTTTCTTCCACTTAGAAGGGCAGCTCTTGAAGTGTAAATAAATCAATGCTATCTATCTATCTATATGTGTGTGTGTGTGTGTGTGTGTGTGTATGTGACATATAAGTCAGTGAGGCTACTTCAGGTTGTCTAGCACTAGAGCTAAGAGCACTAATCATACAAGCATGAACGGGGCCACTGTACTGAATTAGGACAAGCTCTTACATCGAGTTAATGTGCTATACATCAATTCAATTTAAATAAAGACACTGTGGCCTTCCCAGGTGGCTCAGTGGTAAAGAATCTGCCTGCCAATGCAGGAGACACAGGAGATACCGACTTGATCCCTGGTTTGGGAAAATCCCCTGGAGTAGGAAATGGCAACCCATTCTAGTATTCATGCCTGGAAAATCCCATGTACACAGGAACCCCACAGGCTAAAGTTCATGAGGTCCCAAAGGGTCGATATGACTGAGCATACATGCGTGATACTATCTTATAGAGAGGGCGTGCTCTGTTATATAACTTAAAGAATAAAAAAAGGTGGTGGGCAAATGGTCCCTGTCTGTAAGGAGATGATAAATATCAGAACTAAGAAGCTAGGGATATGCATTGCTATTGCTATAAAAAAATGTTTAAAGAAGTTATACCTAAAAGTACAAAATAAATAATGCGTGATTTCAAGTAGGGAGCAGGAATCAGTAGAGTTCTTAGGAGAATAGATAGTTTCTAAAACAAAATGTGTAGAAAATCATTCCAATCAGAATGAGACAAGGAAGATGCATTAAGATTTCAGATTAAGGCTGCACATGGTATATGTAGCATGACCGCTAAGTCGCTCAGTCATGCCCAACTCCTTGTGACCCTGTGGACTGTAGCCCACCAGGCTCCTCTGTCCCTGGGATTCTCCAGGCAAGGATACTGGAGTGGGCTGCCATGCCCTCCTCTGGGGGCTCCTCCCAACCCAGGGATAAAACCTATTCTCTTACGTCTCCTGCATTTGCAGAAAGGTTTTTTTTTAAATCATAAATCCCACCTGGGAAGCCCAGTATATGTAGAGGACAAGCCAATAGGACCTCAGAATGATTAAAGCTTCTAGAACTTCTTTGAGCTCCTGGACTCAGAGTCTTACAAACTGTGAACATGGGCAAACTACTTAAATTGTGAGTACCTACTTCATACGGTTATTAAAGTCACTTAACACAATGCCTAACCCAGAGTAAACATTCATCCATATTAGCTATTTTAATGGCTAAGATACATAGAGTTGGGTCTAACATCACGGAGAAACTCAAATTTCAAACTGTTATGAAGTCTGTCACTGAGAAAAAGCCAATAGTGGGGTTTGAAGAGAAAGATAATTTCTGAGTATGTAGGTTTTAACTGGAGATCACAGAGACTGCAGGTGTGGGATGAGTTAAGATGCTCTAAAGGTTCAGATGAAGAGGAATAAGCACCACACGAAAGCAGGGGTCGTGGGAATAGAAAAGGGGGAGGCTCACTTGAAAGGAATCTCGTAGGACATACAGATTAGGCACTGATTGTGGAGTAAGAGGAAGGATAGTCAACTCTGATTACAAAATTGTGGGTCTGAGTAGCTTGGATAATGGTGGGATCACATTAAAGAATGAGCGTGAGGAGCTAATGGGGTGGGGGAGGTCACCAATCTGATTTTCACCATGCTGCCTCTGGGGTACATTGAAGAAGCAGGGGGAGCTCTCTAGCAAGGCATTTGGAAATCCAAGTCAGTAATTTGAAAGAAAAATCAGAGCTTAAATTAATGGATTTGAGGGTCGTTTGCGTGCAGGTCTATGGCTGACCCTAAGTGATCCTATGATACAGCTGAGGGGAAAAATACAGAGGGAAAAACTCGGAGAAGATTGCTCCATGGGGAGTCCCAGGACAGGGCAGCAATAGTAGAAAGGGAATTATCATGAGACTGCCTCAGAAGTCAAGAGACGAGAGGGCTTCCCGAAGGTGAGGGGCTGTATCCAAGGCCACAGGGTCATGGAGAAATCAGAAGGACAAAGATTGGGAAGAGGCTTCCATATCTGGCAATTAGGATGTCCAGGGCAGAGAGCTTTTCATGATTTTGCTAATTTTAGAAAAGCAAGAAGTCATAAAACAATATTGGAACAAACATGTCCATGCCCATCAGTCAGTAGAATGATGAGATAAGCGTCATATATCAAGTGTCCATGGAGTGAGCATGAATCAGCATCATGTGCAAACAAAGCCTTGCTTTGTGAAAAGTTTCAGAATGGAAGTGTGAGGGGCAGGGAAAGGAAATACTGTTTCAGGGGCAAGAAGAATGTGGTACAGAAAAAAAAAAGTGCCACTGGGTAAGAAGATACACAACTGAAGTAGAGAGAGGGGTAAATTTTGACAAGTACCTTGAGAAGGAAATGGGAGAAAAGAAGACTGAGCCCAGAAAGGTGAGGTGGTCTCTGCTAAACCCACAGAAGTTTGGATGAAGAGTAGAAATCAAGACCAAATTTAAGTGGAATAAAATCTTTAAAAATTGTGAGTCACTGTGCTGTACACCTGAAATTATATAATACTGCACATCAACTGTACCTCAATGAAAATAAAAATAACAATTTAAAAATATATGTACTGGGCATACACACCGAGGAAACCAGATCTGAAAGAGACACGTGCACCCCAATGTTCATCGCAGCACTGTTTATAATAGCCAGGACATGGAAGCCACCTAGATGCCCATCAGCAGATGAATGGATAAGGAAGCTGTGGTACATATACACCATGGAATATTACTCAGCCGTTAAAAAGAATTCATTTGAATCAGTTCTAATGAGATGGATGAAACTGGAGCCCATTATACAGAGTGAAGTAAGCCAGAAAGATAAAGAACATTACAGCATACTAACACATATATATGGAATTTAGAAAGATGGTAACGATAACCCTATATGCAAAACAGAAACAGAGACACAGAAATACAGAACAGACTTTTGAACTCTGTGGGAGAAGGTGAGGGTGGGATGTTTCGAAAGAACAGCATGTATATTATCTATGGTGAAACAGATCACCAGCCCAGGTGGGATGCATGAGACAAGTGTTCGGACCTGATGCACTGGGAGGACCCAGAGGAATCGGGTGGAGAGGGAGGTGGGAGGGGGGATCAGGATGGGGAATACGTGTAAATCTATGGCTGATTGATATCAATGTATGAAAAAACCCACTGGAAAAAATAAATAAATAAAGGAGAAATTGAAAAAAAAATAATTAAAAAAAAATAAAACTAGGTCAAATAATTCTAAAAAAAAAAAAAATATATATATATATATATATGTAAAAGAGTACGGCACTTCCCAGGTGGTCTAGTGTTGAAGACATCACCTGCCGGTGGAGGAGGCACAGATATGACCCCTGGGTGGGGAGCTAAGCTCCCACGTGTCTTTGAGGCCAAAACATAAAACAGAAGCAATATAGCAACAAATTCAGTGGAGACTTTAAAAAATGAGCCACATCAAAAAATCTTTTAAAAAAATAAAATAATAAAAAAATTAAAATAAAAAATAAAAAATTTTAATTTTAAAAAATTAAAATAAAATTTGAAAAATAGAGAAAGGGAAGTGAAAAGCTCAAGTAGGGTCATTTTAATTTTGTTGGAAGCATTGAAGTTCAAGATTTGAACTATCAAGCCTTTACTTAATTACCTTAGGAGGCAGAGAACTCATTATCACATAAATGAGTTAATTCTGTTTTTCAACAGTTCAAATTGGAAGGAATTCTTCCTTTCATGGGCTGAAATCTGTTTTCTTGTAACTACTACATCACACTCCTGCATCTGCCCTCTGGGACCGTAGGAGTTTAGATACATCCCTCTTTTACATGACTCCTTGACAAATATCTGAAGATAACAAACATGCCCCAACTGAGTTACTCGGTTCTAGCTAAAATATTTCCTGAGTTCTCAAATGTTCTCTCAGCCGTGATTAAGCTCTGCATGGATAGTCTCTTGCTTGCTGAGAAACAGGAAACAAGTTTGTCTTCAGGGAACGCCAGAGTAGAAACAGGGTTTTAGTAATCAAGAAAAATTAAGAGTATTTGGATGAGTTCACGTGGATGCTGCAGTGTGAAAAAGTGAAAATGTTAGTTGCGTGGTTGTGTCTGACTCTTTGCAACCCCATGAACTGTAGTAGCCCACCAGGCTCCCCTGTCCATGGAATTCTCAAGGCAAGAATACTGGAGTGGGTAGCCATTCCCTTCTCCAGGGGGTCTTCCCGACCCAGGGATTGAACTTAGGTTTCCTGCATTGCAGGCAGATTCTTTACCATCTGAGCCACCAGGGAAGCCCAGATGCTGGTGTGTGATGCTGGGCCAACAGTACCCATCTGTGACTCAGCTGCATCAAATGTAAAGTGAGAATCTATTTCACCTTACCTCTCCATTATTCTCCACAAAAAGGATGCAAAACAAAATGCCAGTGATATCAACAAAAGGAACAGCTCCTGAAGTGACCTGGGGTAAAGTCAGCCCTAACTCCTGCTCCAGCTGAAAGCCTTGCTCAGGAGAACTGTAGCCCTAACTCTCACATCCTGCCAGTGAAACTCCCAGAGGAAAAAGTCTCTCCAGGGGCTTCCCTGGTGGTCTAGTGGTTAAGAATCTGCTTGCCAATGCAGGGGACACAGTTTCAATCCCTGGTCTGGGAAGATCTTACATGCTACAGAGAAACTAAGCCTGTGCATCCCAACTACCGACCCAACACTCTAGAGACCTCAAGCTGCAACTACTGAGAAACCAGCTAGAGAAACCACGCAATGAGAAGCTCACACACCGCAATTTGAGAATACCACCCCTCTTGTTGCAACTGGAGAAAGCCCTTGAGCAGCAAGGAAGACCCAATGCAGCCAAAAATAAATAAATAAATCTTGCTTTAAAAAAAGTCTCTGCAGATCATCAAAATCATGGGACATAGTAGAGCATCTCTGCTGAGTCCATCTAATTCACCCTGTGAGTAATCTGCCTGCCAATGAAGAACCTGCCTGCCAACGCAGGAGACATAAGAAATGGGGATTCAATCCCTGGGTCAGGAAGATCCCCTGGAGAAGGAGATGGCAACCCACCCCAGTATTTTTGCCTGGAGAATCCCATGGACAGAGGAGCTTGACAGGCTACATGTAGCTCATAGGGTCACAGAGTTGGACATGACTGAAGCGACTTAGCATGCATGAGATAACTTGGGTTCAGCTTTTTAGTTCCACCTATCTTCTAGCCTACAACCAGCAACTTGGCCTTTTGTTGTTAACCACTTTCAAAAACTCAACAGCTACCTTTACTATTTCTAAAGACATAAACCCAAGGTATGGAAATTAACTGATCTTCCAGGAAGGCATGTAACTCCCTAAACTGATGTATATATTTTTTTTCTTTATTACTATTGCCTGACTAAGAAAAACATGCTTGGTCTATTTCTTTATATATAAATCTACATGGTTTTTCCTAAGTTATTCTATTGCATCCCCTCTCTGGGTTAACTCTAAAAAAAAAAAAAAAATCTGCTTTAACCTCTTTGCTTTTTTTTTTTTTT
The DNA here is from genome assembly GCF_910594005.1 of Cervus elaphus. Classification (NCBI taxonomy): domain Eukaryota; kingdom Metazoa; phylum Chordata; class Mammalia; order Artiodactyla; family Cervidae; genus Cervus; species Cervus elaphus. Next base: position 20,933,824 of record NC_057827.1, on the reverse strand, counting down.
TTTAACCTCTTTGCTTTTATTCCCAGTCTCTGTAATTTTTTCACTGCCTTTCCTTTCTCCCCTCCCAGTCTCACCAAACATCCTCTCCCTCTGCTATTGTTCTTCCTGTCAATCCAGCTCTTGCTTATCATAAATTAGCATTTTTCAGTATCCACATTTAGACTTAAAACACAGAGGACAGTTCTGTTGACTGTGTAAGAAGTGCACACAAACCGCCCAGAGAAAGCTGTCCATCCAGGCTGGTGCTGAAGAGAGACAGGCAAGCAGAGTGCTTGCTCTGGGGAGCATTCCATTAAATTCTTACGATCTGGATGTTTGAGAAGAAAGAAACAGAAGATGTTTTTCTTTGCATAAACTTATGAGTTTGCAAAACACAGGGAATGACAACTAAAGGGATCCTGTGGGAGATGTCAGTCTGAGAAAAGGGCAGATTCAGTGTTGACAAAAATCAAATCTCCCCATTGTCCCTCACCAGCTCTGCTCCGGTCCACAGGAAGTGAAGACCTATGTGTTTCAGCAAGGCTGGTGTCCAGTTCTATTCTTAACACATTAGAAAACTGCTTTGGAAATGAGAGTTCTATATCTGTGTATGTATATTAGGTACACACCCTAGACACACAAACCCACACACATATGTGTATATTGGCTGAAAAGGTTATCAAATTTGGCAAAAGTCTTGGGGAAGCCTGGAGCTGAGTTTGAATTTCTGACAATCTTTGTGAATCAGCATCTCTTAAAAGCAGAGAGTACAATAATCTCACTCGTGGAGTCTTTAATCACTTTCTTTAATCACTGAAGAAGTTAAACATAGTTGTAGGCATATATACAGAATCTAGAAAAATGATATCGATGAACCTATTTGCAGGGAAGGAATGGAGACTCAGCCATAGGGAATGGCCTTGCAGACACAGTGGGGGAAGGACAGTGTGGGACAAATGAAGAAAACAGCATCAACATATACACACTGTTGGGTGTGGGATGGATGGAGAAGTTGCTGCGTAGCACAGGGAGCCCAGTCTGATGCACTGTGATGACTCAGATGGACAGGATGGGGGGAGGGGAAAGAGGGAGGGAGGAGATACATGTATAATTGTGACTGATTCGCGCTGTCGCTGAAGAAGCTGAAGTTGAACGGTTCTATGAAGACCTACAAGACCTTTTACAACTAACACCCCAAAAAAGATGTCCTTTTCATTATAGGGGACTGGGATGCAAAAGTAGGAAGTCAAGAAACACCTGGAGTAACAGGTAAATTTGGCCTTGGAGTATGGAATGAAGCAGGGCAAAGACTAATACAGTTTTGCCAAGAGAATGCACTAGTCATAGCAAACACCCTCTTCCAACAACACAAGAGAAGACTCGACACATGGACATCACCAGATGGTCAACACCAAAATCAGATCGATTATATTCTTTGCAGCCAAAGATGGAGAAGCTCTATACCGTCAGCAAAAACAAGACCGGGAGCTGACTGTGGCTCAGATCATGAACTCCTTATTGCCAAATTCAGACTTAAACTGAAGAAAGTAGGGATAACCACTAGACCATTTAGGTATGACCTAGATCACATCCCTTATGACTATACAGTGGAAGTGAGAAATAGATTTAAGGGACTAGATCTGATAGACAGAGAGCTTGATGAACTATGGACGGAGGTTCGTGACACTGTACAGGAGACAGGGATCAAGACCATCCCCATGGAAAAGAAATGCAAAAAGGCAAAATGGTTGTCTGAGGAGGACTTACAAATAGCTGTGAAAAGAAGAGAAGCGAAAAGCAAAGGAGCAAAGGAAAGACATTCCCATCTGAATGCAGAGTTCCAAAGAATGGCCAGGAGAGATAAGAAAGCCTTCCTCAGCAATCTATGCAAAGAAATAGAGGAAAACAACAGGATGGGAAACACTAGAGATCTCTTCAAGAAAATTAGAGATACCAAGGGAACATTTCATGCAAAGATGGGCTCAATAAAGGAGAGAAATGGTATGAACCTAACAGAGGCAGAAGATATTAAGAAGAGGTGGCAAGAATGCACAGAACTGTACAAAAAAGATCTTCATGACCCAGATAATCACAATGGTGTGATCACTCACCTAGAGCCAGACATCCTGGAATGTGAAGTCAAGTGGGCCTTAGAAAGCATCGCTACAAACAAAGCTAGTGGAGGTGATAGAATTCCAGTTAAGCTATTGCAAATCCTAAAAGATGATGCTATGAAAGTGCTGCACTCAATATGTCAGCAAATTTGGAAAACTCAGCAGTGGCCACAGGACTGGATAAGGACAGTTTTCATTCCAATCCCTAAGAAAGGCAATCCCAACGAATGCTCAAACTAACGCACAATTGCACTCATCTCACATGCTAGTAAAGTAATGCTCAAAATTCTCCAAGCCAGGCTTCAGCAATACGTGAACTGAGAACGTCCAGATGTTCAAGCTGGTTTTAGAAAAGGAGAGGAACCAGAGATTAAATTGCCAATATCCGCTGGATCATCAAAAAAGCAAGAGAGTTCCAGAAACACATCTATTTCTGCTTTATTGACTATGCCAAAGCCTTTGACTGTGTGGATCACAGTAAACTGTGGAAAATTCTGAAAGAGATGGGAATACCAGACCACCTGACCTGGCTCTTGAGAACTCTGTATGCAGGTCAGGAAGCAACAGTTAGAACTGGACATGGAAAAACAGACTGGTTTCAAATAGGAAAAGGAGTACGTCAAGGCTGTATATTGTCACTCTGCTTACTTAACTTATATGCAGAGTACATCATGAGAAACGCTGGGCTGGAAGAAGCACAAGCTGGAATCAAGATTGCCAGGAGAAATATCAATAACCTCAGATATGCAGATGACACCACCCTTATGGCAGAGAGTGATGAGGAACTAAAAAGCCCCTTGATGAAAGTGAAAGAAAAGAGTGAAAAAGTTGGCCTAAAGTTCAACATTCAGAAAACTAAGATCATGGCATCTGGTCCCATCACTTCATGGGAAATAGATGGGAAGACAGTGGAAACAGTGTCAGATTTTATTTTTGGGGGATCCAAAATCACTACAGATGGTGATTGCAGCCATGAAATTAAAAGACGCTTACTCCTTGGAAGGGAAGTTATGACCAACCTAGATAGCATATTGAAAAGCAGAGACATTACTTTGCCAACAAAGGTCCATCTGATCAAGGATATGGTTTTTCCAGTGGTCATGTATGGATGTGAGAGTTGGACTGTGAAGAAAGCTGAGCACAGAAGAATTGATGCTTTTGAACTGTGGTGTTGGAGAAGACTCTTGACAGTCCCTTGGACTGCAAGAAGATCCAACCAGTCCATCCTAAAGGAGATCAGTCCTGGGTGTTCATTGGAAGGACTGATGCTAAAGCTGAAACTCCAATACTTTGGCCACCTCATGCGAAGAGTTGACTCGTTGGAAAAGACCCTGATGCTGGGAGGGATGGGGGCAGGAGGAGAAGGGGATGACAGAGGATGAGATGGCTGGATGGCATCACCGACTCAATGGGCATGAGTAAACTCCGAGTTTGTGATGGACAGGGAGGCCTGGCATGCTGCGATTCATGGGGTCGCAAAGAGTCGGACACGACTGAGTGACTGAACTGAACTGATGGCGGAAACCTGGCAGGTCAGGAAGACGTCTTGGAGAAGGGCATGGCAAGCCACTCCAGTATTCTTGCCTGGAGAATTCCACGGACAGAGGAGCCTGGTGGGCTACAGTCCACGGGGTCAAAAAGAGTCAGATGCAACTGAGAGACTAACACTCCTTCTTCATGGCAGAAACTAATACAACATTGTTAAAATTTTTCTTTTAAATTTAAGTAAAAACAAAACAAAAAAAAAGTAAAAGAAAAGTTGCAGGTAACATCGTCTTAGACCAGCCCTCAGTGGTGGGTGCCAGAAGCATTGACCATAAGGCTGCATATTCCCATGAAATCGACTCATTCCAGGATGCTGTATAGTATATGGTACTTTTGCTCAGATATGTGTGTGCTCACACATTAAAATAATGATACAGATATCTATGGAAAGATAGACATGAGAATATACTACTTTTCTTTTGTGACCATAACAAATTACCATGAACTTAGAGGTTTCAAGAAAAACCAATTACTCTCTCAGTTCCATAGGTTAGAAACTCAACACAAACCTCAGCAGGCAGGGGACTGACCTAAATGGGAAGGAAATCAAAAAATAAGAGGAGGTATATGTACACCTATAGCTGATTCACTTTGCTGTATGGTAGAAACTAACACAGCAGCATAAAACAACTATACTCCAATAAAAGTCCATTTTAAAAAGAGCCTCACCAGGTAAAAATCAAGGTGTCTCACCTGTTCTGGACTCTTATCTGGAGGCTAGGGGAAAGAATCCACTTCCAGGTTCACTCAGGGTGTCAGCAGAAATCAGTTCCTTGCTACTTTAGGGCAAGGGTCCCCATCTTTCTGTCTATTATCTAGGAGTTGCTCTCAACTTCCTTCCTCCATCCTCAAAGTCAGCGACAGTCCATCAAGTTCTGTTCCTGTTTTGTCTTTCTGATTTTCCCACCTGACAAATCTCTTCGGCCTCCTTTTCCACCACATCTAACTTCAGCCACTGAAAATTCTCAGTGTTGAACAGAATAGATTGGGCTCACTCCAGTACTCCAAGATAATCATCCCTAGTTTAAAGTCTATAAACTAAATTACTTCTGCAGGGTTCCTTTCCCATGTAAAGCAACCTATTCACAGAATCAAGAGATTGGGGCAAGGACATCTTGGAGGATCCATTATGTGACCTACCACAGTGAATCCATGGCCTAAATTCCTATTTATACTAAACTTCAACTGACATTTCAGGAATATTAGCTGATTGTCCAGAACTATATATTTATTGGGTTGGCCCAAAGTTCATCTCTTGGAACATCATATGGAAAGACCTAAATGCATTTTTTGGCCAACCAAATACAACACTCTTAAATATGTCTCTTCTCTGTTAGCATCGTTCACGTTTTTAAATCCACTTAATCCTAATCATCCCACCTACTGATGACTTCCCCTCCAATTCCTAAACCATTTCTGACAGTGGCAAAGACCACAGACCTGTGCTACAATCTAACCAATGTGAGTGTCTCAGGCCATTGGTCTACCTCCCATCCAGGATGTTGAAAACATATCCTGGTACCTCATGCACTATGAAGGATACAGCCATGAATTATCCAAGTCCTCATAATCTTTATACTAGCAATCAGATGGCTATATTGGCCCTGCCATGGGCACGCTCTACATTTTTCCAAATCACTAAATGATCCTCCTTTTTACTTAGGCCTCCCTGAACTGCTCCTTAGAAAGTGTTAGTCACTCAGTTGTATCTGACTATCTGTGAGCCCATGGACTATGGCCCACCAGGCTCCTCTGTCCATGGGATTCTCCAGGCAAGAATACTGGAGTGGGTTGCCACGTCCTTCTCCAGGGGAATCTTCCCAACTCAGGGATGATACCCAGGTCTCTGCATTGTAGGCAGATTCTTTACAGACTGAGCCACCAGGGCACCTCAGAGAAATTTTTTTTTTTTTTTAAATATTAGAGCTTGGGGGCTCGGTAGTGGTGGTCAGGCTTAGTTGTCCTGAGTCATGTGAAATCTTAGTTCCCTGACCTGGGATCGAACCCATGTCTCATGCACTGGAAGGCAGATTCTTAACCACTGGACAACCAGGGAAGTCTCCACCCTAGAATAATTTTACCTTAACTCTCAGTCTACTTGAATGCCTCTCAGGGACAAGCCACTAGGGTAGGGGACAGACTTGGTTGTTCCATAGATCGGGTCTGGGCATACCCCTTACTCAAGCATATGGAAGTTGTGACAGTCACCCCCTTTAGCGTCTGCCTCTATGGAGAAGTTAAGTGTAGATCAGCTGTCTCATTAGAGGCAGATTCCACAGAGCAACACTCTCTGGAATTCAAGTATTATTCTGTGCTATAATCAGCACACTCTGTCTTGAGCCATGCATAAAAGAAAAAAAAGAAGCAACTGTTTTGTCCAGTTTATTACAACCACCACCATGACGGTCGTATCTCCTTGCCAATACAACTTCACGGTCTGGCTCTCATATCACTATCATCTTTCACATATGGGACATCTGGTCTTTGACTTCTAATTTGACTTCCACACTTCCCTAAAAACAATCTGGTCTCAGTTGTTGAATATCCCACCAAATCTCTCCTCTATGACTATTTATATATTCCTCCCTCTTACTCAAAATCGAAGTCCAAGGGCTTTCATCCAAAGGATTTGTCATTTCCAAGATAAACCTCTCTCCTACCTGCACGTCTTTGCCACTTCCATTATTTCACTTGTCCTTCAAGTGATTTTATCAGAAAATCTCATACACTGCACAATAATTGGCAAAGCCTGCTAAATGGGAAGAAATAAGAGTGACGTTTATTTCCCTCTCCTGGTGTGGCAGGGCCTTCCTTTAGAACCAGCATAAGTTTCATTAATGTTCTCCACAGTGCTCACTTTTTCTTGCATTAGTAAATGAAGCTTGACCTAAAGCTGACCTCAGCGGCAGCCCATTAGCTATGTCCTCACAAGGAAGAAAACTGCTTTGTATGGATGGTCTCTGTTTAGAGGCATGCGACCAGATTGAAGTTGTAGGACTGTCCTGATTCTGGCCAATTTAATTTCACAAATAGAGTTCTGTGAAACTCTGTCTTACTATTTTCCTGGCAACAGCCTGAATATTTCCAAATAGCCCACTGCCAAGCCAACTGATTTCCCCCACTCAACTCTTCTGCAAAGCACAGGAGAAAAGCTACAGTGGATAACATATTGCTGGACCAAGGAGCAGTAACTGAAAAGTTATATCTGAACCTTTTCAGCCAACCATCTCTGTATCTCCCAGAGTTTCTTTCAACTGACGTATACTACAACAGATGCTTCATTAAAAGAATGACACAGTCCCCAAGAGGAGATTTTTAGTATCTTCTTTTTATAATTAAAATTAAAACTTTACATTTTTTTCTGACATGTTTCTAGAACAGAGTTCAATGCATCATCTTCTAATTAAGGCACTTTTCCCCCAAGGTAAGACATTCGTCTTAGCCTGGGGCCTAGAAAACAGAACCTTGGTGGGTGTGAAGCAATCAGAATACAGCATTACCATTGTATTAGCCTGCTTTGGGCTACCATAACGAAATACCCAAGACTGGGTGAATTGAATAAGACATGTGTTTTCTTATTATTCTGCAGACTACAAGTTTCTGATCCTGTCCTTACAAATTCATTTTCTGATGAGCACTCTCCTCCTTGCTTGTAGATGGTTGCCCTCTCACTGAGTCCACACACAACCTTTCCTCCGCACTCATGCAGACAGAAAGAGAAAGCCATCTGGTTTCTCTTTCTCTTCCTATTAGAACAAAAATTCTACTGGACTAGAACCCCACATTATGACCTTTTCTTTTCTTTCTTTTTTCTTGAGGGAATATGGAACATTTTATTTAAAGATTTTTATGTTGGATGGACAGGCTTAGATCTCATACTCATTCTTAAAAAAAACCCAATTTTTGTAAACCTTTTATTTCGTATTGAGATATAGCTGGTTAACAATCTGGTGCAGTTTCACATGGACAGTGAAGGGACTCAGCCATGTATATACATGTATCCATTCTCCCCCCAGACTCCCCTCCCATCCAAGCCGGCATAAACATTGAGCAGAGTTCCATCTGCTATACAGTAAGTCCTTGTTGGTTATCTATTTTATTTATTTAAAAAAATATATTTTTAATCACTTATTTAGGCTTCACTGAACAGTATGTGGGATCTTAGTTCCCTGACCAGAAGTGGAACCTTACCTCCAGCAGTAGAAGCACAGAGTCTTAACTACCGGACCACCAGGCAAGCCCCTACTTATCCATTTCAAATACAGCAGTGTGTACATGTCCCTTCCAAGCTCCCTAACTATAACTTTCTCCCCAGGAACCAAAAGTCTGTGAGTCTGCTTCTGTCTAGTAAATAATTTCATTTGTATCATCCCTTTTTAGATTCTGCATATAAGCCTACCCTCACGATCTTATTTAATCTTAACTACTTTCTGAAAGAATCTTCTGCAGTGCAAGAGACCTGGGTTTGATCCCTGGATCAGGAAGATCGCTGGAGAAGGGAATGGCAATCGACTCCAGTATTCTTGCCTGGAAAATTCTATGGATAGAGGAGCCTGGTGGGCTACAGCCCATGGGGTTGCAAGAGTTGGACACGACTTAGCGACAAACCACCACCACTTCCTGAAAAGATCTACTTCCAAATACAGCCACATGTTAGGGCTTCAACATATGAATTACGGTGTTGGTGGGTGGAGAACAGAAGTTAGTTCATAAACACCACGGTGACTCACAGCCTTCCATGAAGAGACAGACTGGATTACTCAGCATGTGAGTAAACTAAAGACAAGCTGTAAAGAGAAATTCTACATCCAAGTAGTCAGTGAAAGGGAAGAATGGGTGATAATTTGACCACATCCCTCCTGTCTCCTGTTTCCAGCTGGAGAGAGTTCACTTCACGAGGTATTAAACCTTCCTTCTACTCTTGGTTACTTTCATGACTTAAAATGTCACAGCACACATCTTCATTTTGAGTTTTCATCCATGTCCAGAAATTGCTGGAAGGACTAGAAACGGCAGGCTTGCTACTGGTCTAGCTTCTCAGAAGCAGTAAGAGGGGGGCTTGGCCTCCCCAGAGCACGTGACTGGTCAGTCCTTGGGGGCTGCAGTGTTGTGCAGGAGGTGGGCAGCTCCTCCCAAGGAAGAAAGAAGAATGTCTGAGAAGATAAAAAATCATGTGTCTAATAGAGTGGAATGTACTTCGGTGTGTGTGTGTGTGTGTGCTGAGTCACGTCCAACTCCCTGCAGCCCCATGGACTATATAGCCCGCTAGGCTCCTCTGTCCAGGGAATTTCCCAGACAAGAATACTGGAGCAGGTTTCCATTTCCTTCTCCAGGGGATCTTCCCAACCCAGAGGTGGAACCCAGGTCTCCTGCACTGTAGGCAGATTTTTTACCACTTAGCCACCTGGGAAGTGCCAGAATTTACTTCTAATATGAGTTAAAAGACTTAAAGAATACATTTGGTATGTGCTTTGTCAGAACCAGTTGACCCAAAAAGAGAGAGAATGAAAATATTTCTGATGTCACCATTCATATAGAAGTCAATGGCCTTAGTTTAGATAGAAGGCAGAATGTAATAAGAGAAATGGAGGAGAATCCAGAAGCCACTTATCCCTAATGGAAAGACGTTTAGAAATATGTTTCATTTTTAACTCTTTTGGATATAGACTTCTAAAAATACAGAAATGTGAAAATTTTAGAGTAGACATCAGTGGCTAAGTTAATTTGATTAACAGGATAGTAGGAAGTTAACTTTTTTTCTCTTGTGATCAAATATCTGCTCTTGTAGCATCTTGGCAAAAGAAAAGCACTACTAAAATCTCCCAGTGATGACCATCACAAAAGGAGCCCACTCTTGGTCAGTTTGCAGTGTCATCCTCAATATCCACACATATTCAGATTGACTGATCACAGGCTGAGTGATGAAAGCTGGGTCTTCCCAAGGCAAGATTTACAGCACCAGGTGAGCCCACAGTGACCTTCAACCATTGGTACCACTGCCATTCTATCGATGGTACAGGAAGAGAATGCTTTCCATCAACATGGGATTCCAGTGTGAATTTCCTGAATAGCAGATCTGGCATAACTATGTAGAATATGCTTAACACAGACAAGTAAAATGTTAGGTTCACCAAAAAAGTTCATAAGATGTTATGAAAAAAACCAGCTGAACCTTGTGGCCAACCCAAGATAAGACTAGCTTTCTCTTGCTGATTCTGGTCTCATACACAAAAATTATTCACTTAGAGATCACTTAAGTGCACTTGTTAAACTTGTTTTTTTCTTTCAAATATCCCACTGAAAACCTGCCCATGGATCTACATATTTTTCCATCAAGACATAGCCCACTAGGACATGGACATTTTCTGAGGAGTTACCAAGTAAAAATTCCTAATATGAACCTAACTTGAATGTCTAGAGTCTTATATGGATTGCTACTTCTTACTCAGTATTTCTTCCCAAGACTTTAACCCTAATCATGTTCTAGCTCTGATGGCCACACTTCTGAGACCAACCAACTCAACAGAGTGCCTTGTAGAGCTCCTGAGGCCATTACTCATCATTTTCTCTTTATCCCATGGTTATAGACTATGCTATTAACCTTCACCCAACATATTATGGGAACATGCTGGAGACCAAGCTGTAGTCATCACCAGGTAGAGAAAACCAGCCCAGATACACCACCAGGCAAGAGTGGTCACACAGAAACAATATCCTGTAAACATGTGTTCACTTCATGTTACAGTAAGTCCCCTACATATGAATGAGTTCCGTTCTGAGATTCCCATTCCAAAGTGTTCTTAAGTCCAAAAAATTAGCCTATGTACCCAACTCACACAATCAGCTATAGAGCTGTACTTTAATAGGTTTATAAAACTTTTTACACAAACCATACATAGAAAGCAAACACAGAAAATAAAACATTTTCAATCTTACAATACAATACCTTGAAAAGCATAGAGGTACCAGTTACATCACTGCTGCTTTTACACTTTCTTCCTAGGCTTGAAATAAATATACTGTACTGCTGTACCCTATACAGTACTGTAAAGTACAAAAAAGCAAAACTGCTTATAGAGGATAAATTCATATGACAACGTACACCAGATACGTGAACTAACTTATGTGCATGGACATATGAACACAGGCTCGCATCTTTGAAAGTTCACAACTTGAAGGGTCATATGTAGGGGACTTACTGTATTTACAAGATCTCTTCTGTTCCAGCGCTACATGAGTTCATCACCTTCCTTTGATTTACCGAACAACTGCTCAGGACTTTTTCTGTAAGCTTGGCAGGGGGCAAGTGCAGTAGAAACATCATGGACTTTATGATCAAATCTGAGTCTGTCCCTACTGGCTTCAGCTCTTTGTGAGTTTCATTTCCCTCTCTCCAGACTGAGAAGAGCAATGGCTACCTCAGAGAGTTGTCATGAGGAAGCATGAAGATTCCTGGCACACAGGAGGTGTGTTCACACAACATAAGCATTATTCTCTTCCTTGTTTTCTGCTTCTGAGGCACAACCCACAGCCCCATCGTGCATGTGTTAATATTTATATCTGCTGGTCGTGCCATTTCCCTGAAGCAAGAAAAACATTTGTCCCAATTTTTACATGGATAAAATATAAAATATTTATTTAGCACCTTTGTCAGACTCTTTATGTTGTTACCTGCTTGATTTTCTATATACCAGATGTGGCTAGTCTCATTTTTTAGGTGAACAAAACTTAAGTTTAGAAAGAAATGTGCGATGCCCAAAGGTTTAGAAATTGAACCCATCTCCCGACTTTCATCCTGGAGCTCTTTGTGAAAGACCAGGCTTCCTCATCCACACAGGCTTTCCTTATAGGGTTGACTGGTTCTACCCAGAGGCTTCAGACTTAAGAAACATTAGTCACAACTTAGGAAAGTACAGCCTCAAGACCTCAGAAAATGCTCAGTTAACATGTCTGGGGACAGGTGCCACTGAGCTCGATCAAGGACTGGATAACCTTTGTTCATTTACTCAAGAAGCATTTACTGAGCTCCTACAGTATGCATGTCAATTAAGCAAAGAAAGAAATCAAAGAAGCAAACACAAACCCCATGCCATCCAAGAGTTTACTTAGTGGATGTGCCTACATACAAAGGCACAGAAAGTTAAATGACATATAGGAATCAGGTAAAAAAAAAAAAAAATTGAATTGAGAGCGTAGAAACTGCCTCAAAGCTTATGTAATGAAGTGTTCGATGAGAGTTATAGACCTAAGCTCTTTGGCAGATTTTCTCAATCTTGACACTACCAACAATTGGAACGTGCAATTCATTCTCACAGTGGGCTGCCCTGTGTGTTGTAGGACATTTAAACCCCACAAGGCTTCTATCACCAAGTGCTGCAAACTGGATGGATTAAAGCAACGGAAATGTATTAGCTTGTAGTTCTAGAGGCTAGACATCTGAAACCAAGATGTTGGCAGACCATGCTCCCCCCAAAATTTCTAAAGAATACTTCCTTGCCTCTTCCTGCTTCTGGGAGTCGCCAGCAGTCTAGGTTTAGCTTGATTTGTGACGGTGTGACTCCAGTCTCTGCCTCTATCATCCCATGGCTGTCTTTCCTCTGTGTCTGTGTCCCCACGTCCCAATTTCCCTCTTCTTATTAAGACACCAATCATTGGAACAGAGCCCAGTCTAATCCAGCGTAACCTCCTGCTAACTCAATTACATCCTCAAAGGTCTAGTTTCCCGTAAGGTCACATTTACACTTTCCAGGTGGACATGAATTTTCAAGGACGAGATTCAAGCCAGCACACCTGTACTCTACCCACTATGTTGTTCCGCCCCTCCCTTCCACAAGTCATGGCAATTAAAAATCTCTCCAGACATTGCCAAATGTCCTCTTGGGGGAAAAATGATTGCTTGGAGTTGAGAACCGCTGCTTCACAGAGATCAGAAAAGGGAAAATGCAAGTCCTTTTGTTGACAACTTTATTCAAGAAACCTCCTTCCCTGGAGAATTTTTTTTTAAACTTGAGCCTAATCTTCTTGAGACTTGCTTAAGACTCTTTGTTATGATTTCCTAGGGGGCACTTCTTTCGCTAACTGGATTATCAAAACGCCTTACCACCCCATCCCAGCCAGATTTTAGGACTGAGCTGCTGGTTAGAATTAAATTTCAGGCTGGCTCCTGCTATGGAATCCTACTGTCTGTGATGACAGCAAAAGTTATGAAGAATCTCCCTCCGATTTGATGGCAAGGATACCGAATAGATAGATAAGGGCAAAGAATTCCAAAGTTGTAATTCAAGTCCTGTTGCACCATCAGAGACCCATGCATGTGTGCATTTACATAAACCTCAAGTAAAATGAGAGACCTGTCTCAGCAGGAAAAAAAAAGAAAAAGAAAATGGAAAAATGAATGTGAGCTGAGAACTCAGTAAAGGTTTCAACAGGACAGAAAAGGGTCAAGGGAACCTGGTTTCTCTGCCTTTGCAGTGTTGTCCCCCCTCTTTTTTTTAATACATTATTATTTATTTATGTATTCAGCTGCACCGAGTCTTAGTTGTGACACTCTGGATTTCGAACTTCATTGCAACTTGCAGGATCTTTAATTGTTGCATGCAAACTCAGTTGTGGCATGTGGGGTCTAGTTCCCTCACCAGGGATTGAACCTGGGCCCCCTGCTTTGGGAGCACCAAGTCTTAGTCACTGGACCACCAGGGAAGTCCCCGTTTCTCCTTGCTTTCTCTCCCAGTATCATTGCTATTTCCTTCCTCCTCTTTCTTTCCTCCTTTTATTTTCTCACCTTCCTTGCCTCTCCTTTTCTCCATTTCCCCTCCTTCCTCCCATTTCTTGTCAGTACCTTTCTTTCCCCTTCCTTAAGGGGACACTGCTTAGACTAGCAACAGGAGGAAAGATGCCATTAAAACTATGCAATGCCAGCTAGTAGGGGTGACTTGGAAATAAAGTGGCCACTATGGGCTCACATCCCGTCACCTTGTGAAGAATGGCTCTTATCCAGTCTTTTCTCTTTCAAGAGTTTATTAAATTCATTCAGTGAGAAGAAGGAGAAATGTAAAAGGAATTATGAAGTCTTGAGGAAAATTACTTTTTTTAAGGTTAAGTAGCATGACAATGGCAGCTGATAGAGCAAATTAAATTCTAACTGCACCAGTGATTTGATAGATATCATTTTGCTAAGTGTTACTGAGAAAATGCCGGCTTGAGGAAACGAAGCTGAAATTCAGAATGAGCGCTTGTCAGTTGTGGCATCTGATTCAATTAGGTGAAATTCATTAATATAAAGAGGAAAAGGGTCATATGGAAAATGGAAATTTGTAAAACAGATCCAGAGCATTTTTATGGCAAACATACATGCAACATCTTTAGGCAAGCAAGTATTTATTTAATTCAGGGTCTAAAAGCAAAGAAAACATTTCACTTCCACATCAGTGAGCAATCATAGTTGTAGCTTGCAATGGTTCATTTCTTATGACATTTGAGAAACATGCATAAACTATGCTTTGTCTTTGCAAATCCAATACAACGCTTGCCAAGAACTTATTCATCCCAGGAAAACACTCTCAGTTACTTGGACATCGCTCTGTCCTCACAGGTAAAGGCAAGATAAGTCAGTAATGACTGCAATTACTCTGTGCCAGTCCTGCACGTTGAGAATTTTTGCACACCAAAGGCAACCACCAATGGGGACTTTTCAGTAACCATCTAGTTATCCTTAAAAAATTTAGTAAAATGTGCTATAAAATGTCTACCATGAAATATTTATCACCCATTTAGTAGATTTCTTCTCCTAAGGCATTCAAGCAGGGTTTGCTAAAACAGTTTCAAAATCTTATTTTGCCTAGATGCAAGCAAGTAAGCCTCATTAGTGATCAATTACCAGCCAAGTCCGCCCTAATAAGTCATTAATATGTACCTTGTACTGTCAAATCCCTTAATTGGGCACCACATGTCCTATAAACTTTCAGATGCTATTATTAATAAAGTTCTCAAAGCTCCACCAAGATCCATATTGTGAGAACAAGGTACCAAACAGGGTAATTTTTCATCACTTTCTAACTTGACCTACCATAGTGCAGACCAAACCAGCAAGCACTCAGACCCAAAGGCAGAGTTTCGCTGTATGGCCCACTGTTAGCATCGACTCTCAGCTTCCACTAGTAGTGTCATTTACACAAGAATCTTGTTGGCTGGTGAGCCACGACTAACTTGAAGAGGTCCGTTTTTCAGAAGTTCCCGCTTCTTCCTTTTCAACAAAAGATTGTCAGGTCAGTGATGTTGCTATTCACTAGATCTTAAAAAACAAGATCACATCCTTCATCAACTTGCTGTTATTGTTTAGTCACTAAGTCATGTCCAACTCTTGCAACCTCATGGACTGTAGCCCACCAGGTTCCTCTGTCCATGGGTTTCTCAAGGCAAGAATAGTGGAGTGGATTGCCCTTTCCTACTCCAGGGGATCTTCCCAACCCAGGGATGGAAACCTGTGTCTCTTATGTCTCCTGCATTGGTAGGTGGGTTCTTTACTACTAGTGTATTTGTATTCATTACTAAACTGTACATTTAAGATCTGTTCATCGCAGTATGCCCAATGCCTAGCACAGAGCCTGGTGCATAGTAGGTATGCAATTAATTGTGGCTGATTGAGTGCTGGTGCCACCAAATGCAGGAGGCAACTACGAATGGGGTGGCTTGTCAGCAGCAGAAAGGGAGCAGAGTCAAGGCCTTCGACTAATAGTTCTGGCTTTACTATCCACAGAAAGTCTCTAAACATCTCTCCCCCCTTCCTCCACATCCTTTTTCTTCTTTTCCTCTCCCTCTCTCTCTCCTAATCAGCTGTCTCCCTGCAGGTAAAAATGAGAACAGAGCCATCCAAGGGAGACAGTTAATAAGAGGCTCAGGCAGACCAGTAGAAGCGGTGTCAAGGGCTTCGGACATGACATCTGTATCGTCTTCTCTGCCCAGAGCCTAAGACATCTGCTGCTCCCCAGAGCCTAAGACAGTGCTAAGAAGGAGGAGGCACTCAACTAACTTACCATGAATAAATGAATGACTAAATTGATTAAATAATTAACTGACTGTGGAAAAGTCATGCTCCTCCCTGCTCACCAATGACGTTATATGACGGAGGGATGAAAAGGAGTCAAGTAGGAACCAAGGACTCTGAATAGGACAGATCAGAATCCCTTCTGTGTCCTTCTAATAATCATCATTTCTTGCTATATTGGGATCTGGGCTCCCACTCAGGGCCTACATATTAAATGATAAGAACAGTAATAGCTAACATTTAAGAATTGCTTATCGTGCTGAGCAAAGTGCCTTACTTACATTATCTGATTCCATAATCAAAACCACACAGGGAGGTGTTGTTATTATCATTGTATTTAAAGCCAAGATCCTGAGGCTTAGAAAATGTAAAAGACACGCTCCAGACCATACAGCTAGCAAGTAAAAGATCTGTGCTTCTGTCCAGGTCTTGGGTCTCCCTGGTGGCTCAGATGGTAAAGAATCTGCTGGCAATGCAGGAGACCTGGGTTCATTCCCTGGGTGGGGAAGATCCCCTGGAGAAGGGAATGGCTACCCACTCCAGCACTCTTGCCTGGAGAATCCCACGGACAGAGGAGCCTGGTGGGCTACAGTCCAGTCTTAGCCTATGGACAATGCTGCCTCCTTCTAGACCTAGAATGTTATAAACCGTGGTTCGCCCCGCCTGGATGCACAGGCTGTACACTGCACAACAGCAGGGTGCTCTATTCACACGGGTCCCAATGTGACCGGTGCCCGCTGGATTTGCGCAACACAACCGCAGTCCTCACATTCCAGTTGCTGAGGCCCGCAGGACACCAAGCGGTCATCTCAACCCTTGGCTTAAGTTCAACACTCACTTCCCTAAACACGCTGTGGAGAGTCGTCCTGCCTGGTATCAGCACTCCATTTCAATGGTTACTCAGAGTGACAGTCACAATGATTTTAAGGCTCCTGTTACAATCCTGCTTTTTGGTCCGAATCACTCTGGCACGGGAGCCATGCCCCCCAGCCCATGTTATGCCCATCAATACACATTGACAATAGATTTCATTCAACTCCAAGGGTTCTCTGGTTAATTTACACAGTGCCAAACTGACCTTTCCAAATATGTCCCAGGGCACGGTGAGAGGGAGAGAAATTTACCGCCAGGAACCAAAAATATGTTACCTTGTGAAATATGGGTTTTTTCATGGCTTGATTTGAACTTTATATCAGAAACTGTGGAGCAGTTCAATGATTATTCACCATTTGAGGAAGGGAAAAGGCAGTGTGGAGGCCTTCAGGGTCCATATTTCATAGTCCTATTAGACGGGCACACAGGTGATTAAAGGTCCTGCTGGCAGCAGCCACTGCAGGGCCTGGTGGTCACATTCTAGAAAAGGAGATGGATTTCTTTGAAAGGGAAGAAACTTAAGAACCCACAGGCACTGGAAAAGTTGGTACAAGTTTCCCCAGTGAATGCACTGGAGAAAAAAAAAAAGTCCCCCGACTTTTCCTTCTTTTTCTAACCTTTTGTTTTTCCATGAAATCCATTGCATGCATGCTCAGTCCCTCAGTCAAGTCCAACTCTTGCGACCCCGTGGGCTCTATCCCACTAGGCTCCTCTGTCCATGGGATTCTCTAGACAAGAATACTGGAGTGGGTTGCCATTTCCCACTCTGGGGGATCTTCCCAACCCACAGATGGAACCTGCATCTCCTGTACCTCCTGCTTAGCAGGTGGATTCTTTACCACTGAGCTACCTTGGAAGCCTGCAAAATCTATGAAAGCCTTTAATCCATGCTTTTCTGAGCTCAGATATGACTTTCATGATATTTGGATTCAGCCTCCATGAGGCATCTATCCTGTGAGGAGATGTAGAGGCAAGAATAATTTCTGAGAAGACCAGGGTACTGGGGCATGGGCAAAAGCAGCACAGAATCCAGGGCAATTAGCCAGGCCTGATCCAGGACCCTGAGACTTGCTGTGACCACTGGTAGGCTTGAAGGCAAAAAGGAGAGGGAGCCATTGCTGGTACCTAGAAAGGGAAATGGGTTTCCCAGTGGTAAAGAACCTCCCTGCTAATGTAGGAGATGTAGGTTCGATCCCTGGGTAGGGACAATCCCCTAGAGGAGGGCATGCCAACACACTCCAGTATTCTTTCCTGGAAAATTCCATGGACAAAGGAGCCTGCCGGGCTACAGTCCAATGGGTCACAAAGAGTCAGACAAAACTGAAGTGACAGCACACACATGCAGAGTGGGCAGTGGTTTGGAGACAGGTGTCTCTAAGAAGTGGCGACTTTCAGAAGAGAGATGTAGCCAACCCACAACCAAGAAGGAAGCTGGGAGAACAAATAGATCTCATTCTTCTCCCTTTTCCAATCTTTTATACTGCCTCCTACTGGTCAATCCAATTCAAAGCCACTCCATCAAAGGACCGCCCCCGCACCCCCCCCACCAAACCATTGGTACAGACTATAAAGATCACCCTCCCAATTCATAAAGTCACTCTCTAGAGTTAGAGAGTAGATGTGGGGTATTAGGGGGGATAACTGGAAAATGTCTGGCACACGAAGAAAATTCTGAAAACACACTTTTATCCTTGATCCCCCAGGACTCCCCCAATTTAATGAAGACTATATGCCTGGTACACCAGTCTGGATGGTGTATTCAGTACACTAAATTTGAGCTCTGAGACTTCCCTGGTGGTCCAGTGGTTAGGACCACTGCAGGGAGCATGGGTTCAATCCCTGGTCAGGGAACTAAGAGCCCACATGCTGCATGGTATGGCCAAAAATTAAAATAATAATAATAATTATTATAATTAATTAATTAAATTTAAGTTCTTCACCCGTTGCCAGTTTAAAGTGAGTTTTCTCCTTTGAATTCACAAAATGCTGTACTTGGTGCAAATTCTAAAAATGTTCTTATTTCTGTGAGTCTGTGCTTCCTTCTCTATTACAATATAAACTCCTTTGAGGGAGATAAACATGACTTCCTAATAAACAACACAAACTGAGTATCTACTTACAGTGAGTATTCTTTACATTTACTGTTTCATTTAATCATGATAATAAACACATAGATAAGGGAATAAAGCTCAGAGGAACTGAGTTTCACAAGGTGAGGCAGCCAACAGGAAAATATCAGAGAACTAAACTCAGTTCTTTCTGACACTACCATTCAGGTTCTTAGCTACCTTGTCACCTCACCTCTTACTTACTTTATGAAATTTCTACAATCCTTAGTAAGGCGCCCATACACAGTAGACCTCTATACGTCTGTTGGATGAATAAATGAACAGTCTAACAGAATAAAAACACAGTTGTGAGTCTCCATCATCATCCCCTAAGCCAGATTCTCTTGATCTCCTTCATTAATTCATTTCACAATCAGTTACTGAGCCTGCACTTTCTTAATCATCCCAAAAGGTAAAAAACAAAACAAGAAACACAGTCCTGAGTCTCACACTGTACATTTCTGAGAAAAGCAACATATACAAGTCAAGAGACATAACTGAGTTCAAAATCAAACAACCATGCACAACATATAAAGAATGACTGAATTCAGCTATTTCCCAAATGCTTATGCTGAGAAAAACTTAAGCAATGCTTAAGAACATAGTAAGTGCTAGGCAGTTAGAGACCCAGCAGTAAAGAAAGGATATCTCACTATCAACCGAGGGATTTTTGCAGAAGCTAATGTCTGTGGCCATGATTTTTATTTTGGCCGGTCAAAAAGGAATTCTGTTATTTCACTAACACTTTGCGGGTTATTACATTTAATAGTTACACCTGACACATATGTAAAGCCTTCTCCAGCACTGAGAGTTTCATTTTCACTTTCTGTATCACGATCAATCACAAAGATTGTTTTTTTTTGTCTTTTTGTTGGCCTGATACATTGTCTGAATCAGAACTATATTCTGAAGAAATATCATCTTCTGAGGCAGGAGTGTGTATGTCGCTTGGACAATCAGAGAAAGCACCTGCATAAAATATGCCGAAAAATTCTTCTTCACTCAAAATGTCATGATGCATCATTTTTTAAAATTTCACATGAATAAGGCTGTGTTTATAATACACACAAGGTTGGAACAAAAACCTAACAGAGAACAATGTGAGAGAAAACAACAATCACAAATTGTATAATAAACCCTTGATCAATTTTAAGTTCTAACAACTTTGCCCTGTAACGTTAATTGTATTACCCTCCAAAAACCTACTGATGGTCAATAAGACAAATTAACACATCTCTGGTCAATAATGTGATATTAGATAACAAGGTGAGAATAAATTGAGAAAAGGGCCATTTGAAGGTGGCAGCCTTTATTCCTATGAGAAATGCTCAGGAGGAAGGTGCTGGCCCACTGCCTTTTACAAGCCAGGATCTCAATAAGCAATCACTGATTTGAACATTTGTGTTCATGAAAACATTCATGTTAGCTGAATACTATTTTATTCACCCTTGAAAGACTAGCTCTTCTGAGAAATTCTATGGTTAAGAAAATTCTCAAGTGAAGACTCTCCTTAGAAAGAAATGAGTTACAATCTATTTCCCTTCCTCCTTAAAGCAATGACTCAAGTGGCTAGCTCTCAAGTAAAAGCAAGGGGCAAAGGAAATTTCTGACCAAAATTCTATTAAGGTTCATGGGCCTCCTAAGTGGGGGGCTTGATCAGTCTATAGGCTCATAATTAAAGCCGTGACCTAGCAGAATTCCCTAGATCTCTGTAGGATCTGAGGCCTAGTCTCACCCAGAAAGAGCATCAAAGATAAATTCTACAATCTGACAAGAGCAAAGATGTGAAAAATATTTAGGGACTTCCCTGGTGGTCCAGAGGCTAGGACTCCCTGCTTCCAATGCAGGGGGCATAGGTTCAATCCCTGGTTGGGGAATTAAGATCTTACACGCCAAGTGGCATAGTCAAAAAAAAAAAAAAAAGCTTTACAGGGCAAATAAGGATTTCTACTTCTGGAAGTACAGTATTCCGTAGGTGTATCTTTATTTTTCCCATCTGATCATGACATTTAAAACAAATAAAAGATGGCTCTAAGAAAGGACGAGAAGATGGGGAACCACCAGAACCCAAAGAGGCACAAAGGTGTCATTTTGAGTTTCTTCGTGTGGCTTTTTGTCTCATGCGTCCCAATTCTAGAATGAATAAAGTCAGTAACTCAGAAACCCAACAGGCACAGATGAAAAAAGCCCAAACAAAAAACAACTTTGTCTAGTCAAAGGATCAGAAAAAAGGGGAGCTTAGCAAATCAGAAAACTTTTAGATAATACTCTCCTACAGCCAGCAGAAACAAACTGTTTGAAAGCAACTCCACAGAGAACCTGAGGTCCCACCCCTACCATCAAACGCCCAGTGGGGACACTAGATTTCCATCTTAGACAGGTCCTACGGAGGCATCCTAACCCCAGGGGTGTATCAGAGAGGGTCATTAGGGAGCCTGCAGAGTAGGGGAGACCACACAGGGAGCCTGGACTTATACTCCACTCCGGCAGTAAGGAGGTGTCGCGTTCCTGCCCCACCAGGGTAGCGTTAAGGGAGGACTAACAGGAGTAACTTCCCAGGAGTAACAAGCATTGGAAGAAGCCATGTCAGGAGCAGTAACGAGGCACTCTGGCCTCTCCCAGCCAAGCTGGAATCAGTGGATACTTAATGGCATCAGAACTCCTAACCACGAGTAGCAGGAATGCAGAGGATTTCTCCAAACAAAGGCCAGGTGGGGAACCAGGACTTCACTCCTGTAGCGGTTGCAAAGTGGTACCCCCACCCCTTCCCCTGCCAGAGCAATACCAGAGAAAACCATTTCATCATAAGACGATCATAACACATGATCACAAATGTGATGGCTTAAAATGACAGGAACTTATTCTCTTACACTTTTGGAGGCCAGAAATCTGAAACCCAGTGTCCAGCAGAGCTACATTCGCTATGATGGCTCTATGAGGTCATGCTTCTTCACCTCTTCCAGATTCTGGTGGCTTCAAGTGTTTTTCGGCTTGCTGTTGTTCCGTTGCTAAAGCCGCATCTGACTCTTTGCGACCCTGTGGACTGTAGCCCACCAGGCTCCTCTGTCCATGGGATTTCCCAGGCAAGAATAGTTGTGTGGATTGCCATTTCCTTCTCTAGGAGATCTTCCCAACCAAGGGATTGACCCATTTGTCCTGTATTGGCAGGTGGGTTCTTTACCACCGAAGCACCTGGGAAATCCGTTCTTTGGCTTATGACAACATCACCCCAATCTCTAGCCATGTCTTCACATGGCTTTTTTGTTTGTATCTCTTTGTGTCCTCTCCTCTATAGATAAGGACAGCATCATTGGATTCAGGGCCCATCCTAAGTCCAGGATGATTTAATCTAAATATTCTTATTAGTTAATTATATCTGCAAAGATCATTTCCAAATAAGGTAACATACTGAGGTCCCAGGTAGACATGAACTTGGGTGGACCACTATTCAACCCATTACACAAGCTAAAACAGAAGATTTAAACAAGATCCACAGTCTTATAACATGATACTACAAAAGGTCCAGGTTTCCGTCAAAAACTAACCATCATTAAAAAACAAAAAAACAGGAAGATTGTCCTGAAAATGGGCTGCCAGTAGATAACAACACCAATAAAGAAGAGGGAACCTTCCTACACTGTTGGAGGGAATGTAAATTGGTACAGCCACTATGCAAAATACTATGGAGATTCCTTAAAAAACTAAAAAGAGAGCTACCAGATGACTCTGCAATCCCACTCCTGGGCATATATCCAAAGAAAAGCATGGTCTGAAAGGATACATAAAACCCAATACTCATTGCAGCACTGTTTACAGTAGCCAAGATATGGAAGCAACCTAAATGTTCATCAACAGAGCAATGGATAAAGAAGATGCAGTACATATATATAAGGGAATATTACACAATCATTAAAAAGAATGAAATCATGCCATTTGCAGCAACATTGATGAACCTAGAGATTGTCATACTGAGAGAAGTAACTCAGACAGAGAAAGAGAAATATCATATGATATCCCTTACATGTGAAATCTAAAAAGAAGTAATACAAATGAACTTATTTACAACAAAAAAGAGACTCATGGACTTAGGGAAAAAATTTATTACCAGTGGTGAATTGTGGGGGAAGGGATAGTTATGGAGTTTAGGATCAACATATACACACTGCTGTATTTAAAATGGATAAACCAACAAGGACCTATTGTATAGTACAGGGGACTACACTCAATGTTATCTGGCAGCCAGAATGGAAGGGGAATTTGGAGGGAGAATGGATATATGTATATGCATGGCTGGGTTGCTTTCTGTGCTCCTGAAATTATCATAACATTTTTAATCAGCTATACTCCAATATAAAATAACAAGCTAAAAAAATAGATAATAACACGTAAGAAAGCAGAGGTATTATAATTTTATGACAAAGTTTTAAAGAAGTTATCATAAAATTCCTTCAGTAAGCAATTATGAACATACTCAAAACAATGAAAAATTAAAAGCCTCAACAAACAAGATATAAAATAAAAAACTGTAGAGCTGAAAAATACAATTTCTGAAATAAAAAAATAATTACTGGATGAGTGAAACAGCAGAATGGAGGAGATGGGGAAAGAATCAATGAAGTTGATAGCAGAACAATAGAAATTACTCAATTTAAACAACAGAGAGAAATTAGGCTTAAAAAAATGAACATATCCTTAAAAACATATAAGACAATAATATAAGTTTTAACAAATCCCAGAACTAGAAGAGAAAGAATGCAGGGCTGGAAAAATATTAGAAGAAGTAATAGCTAAAAAGTTCCTAAATTTGGCAACCTACAGCAACCTACAGATTTAAGAAACTGAGCAAACGTCAAACAGGATAAACCAAAGAAATCCACAGCAAGACACTTCATAGTCAAACTTCCAAAACTGAAGGGAAAAACTCTGGACAGCATGAGAAGGAAACCCCTTATCTCACCTTATCTTATCTTGCCTTACCTTACCTACAGGGGAAAAACATTTTCAATGACAGTGGATCTATTTAAAAACCATAGTGGCCAGGGAATGCCCTGGTGGTCCAGTGGCTAAGACTCCACACTCCCAGTGTAGGGGGCCCAGGTTCAATCCTTGGTCAGAGAACTAGATCCCACATGCCTCAAATAAAAGATCAAATATCCCATGTACAGCAACTAAAATCCAGTGCAGTCAAATAAACAAAAACCACAGAGGCCAAAAGAAAGTAGGGCACTATTTTCCAAGTGCTAAAAGAAATGACTGTTAAGTGGAATCCTATAAGTAGTGAAGATAACTTTCAAAAAGACTTCTTAAGTGACATAATTCATTATGTTATTGATAGGATAAAGAAGAAAAATATAGAAATGTGGAAGAAAGGATTTGATGAAATTCAATATCCAATCATCGATTTAAAAAAAAGAACTCAGAAAAATAATATTTTCTCAGAAAAATAATAACAGAAGGTCACATCCTCAACTTGACAATAATCTACAAAAAGACTCACAGCTGACACTGTCCATGATGGTGAAAGGCCGAATGGTTTCTTCCTGAGACTAGGAACAAGGTAAGGATATCCACTTATATCACTCTCACTCAACACAGAGCTGGAAACTCCTGCTTTACCCCTCAATGACTGAGAGCAGTCCCCATCCTGCTCTTGTTGGCTCCAGCTTTGGCAGCCTGTCCGCACTGTTTATCTGGAGGAGCATCCTTGATGATTTCTTTTCTGCACATCCCTTATCCAATGCAGCAGCAAAATCTGTTGCTCTGCCTTCAAAATGGCTTCAAAACACAACCACCTCTCCTGTCTGTCCAAAGTCACTACTATTTCTTGCTGGATCAAAGCAATGGATCGCCCAGGGTGGTACTGCTTCACCTTTATCCCTTAGAAGCCAAAGTGATTCCTTCCGTGTATAAATCACACCATATTGTTCAGCTCCCCAGGGTGCCACATCAGTAACTGGAAAAGCCAGAATTCTCAGGACTACTACAGGAACCTGCAGGAACTGGCCCCGATCACCTCTTAGACCTTACTTCTGACTCTCGTCCACTTCACTCAGCCACATGGATCATCCTTATTAGAACCCACCAAGCATAATCCTGTGGGGCTTTAAAACATGCTTTTTTAAAAAAAGTAAACCTCTCTAATTTATTTTTGCTTTTTAAGTATTTATTTATTTAGCTTCTTCTTCTTTAGTTGTGATTCATGGACTCCAGTTGCTGCATGAGGACACAGTAGTTGTAGCACACAGGCTTAGTTGCTCCACAGCATGCGGGATCTTAGTTATCCAGTCAGGGATGGAACCCAAGTCCCCTGCATTGCAGGGTAGATTCTTAACCACTGAACCACCAGGGAAGTCCCTAAAACATGTTTTTACTGAGGCTCTTTTGTATTTGCTATTTCCTCATGGACAGAAGGGCCTGGCAGGCTATAGTCCCGAGGGTCGCCAAGAGTTGGACATGACTGAAGCAGCTTAGCACACACTGCAAGCCTCCAGCTGGCCCTTCTCAAAGAGCCTTCTCTGACCACCCCTTACCACCCAAGGCCACGCCCAGCTGGCATCCCCATCCCACACTCTGTTTTTCTTCTCTCCATATCCCTTAGAACCACTGACACACCATTTATCCCAGGCTACATAGTGATCATCTGTGTCCCCTCTTTAAAATGTAAACTCTCAGGGGCTTCCCTGGGGGTCCAGTGCTTAAGACTTCACCTTCAAAGCCACGGGGTTCAGGTTCAGTACTTGGTTGGGGAGTTAAGATCCTACATTCCTCAAGGCCAAAAATAAACAAAGCATAAAGCAGAAGCAATATTGTAACAAATGCAATGAAAACTTTAAAATGGTCTACATTAAGAAATATCTTTAAAATAAAAGTTTAAAAGATAAATCAATAAAATGCAAATTCTCAGAGGGCAGGACCTTACCTATTTTGCTTTCTAATAACTACCTAGAAATGCATCTGGCACACACCAAATGCTTGTAAATATCTGCTAAATAAATGAACAAGCTAAAACAATGCCCTATATATGTCTTTCTACCCCATCCTTTCCTTCCTTCTCTTTTTCTGAAGTCTTTTTCTTTCCTTCCTTAAACAAATGTCTACTGGTTGTGCAAGACAACAGATTGGATTCTTGCAAATTATGCGTGAATAGGTCTACCTGTTTTGTGCAAATATCCAGGCATGTAAACAAAATCTCACATGAGACACAGATAGCAGCTCAGTTTCCAAAACTTTCACTAGTGTAAATCTGTGCAAATTTCTGTAGGAATGCGCAGCAGAAAGAAAAGAAAGAGAGCTGTCAGGAACACCAAAGCTCCCCAAATTTCTAAACTAATGGTTTTGCATATCCACCTAATGCTCCACTCCTGAGAGTGATGCTAAGTCTTGACAGCCAGAGTCCTCAGGAGTGCCTCCTGACGTGTGTATGTGGCTCCCCATGCCATGCCATGCTCAGTAGCTCGATCACATCCCACTCTTTGTGACCCCATGGAGCCCGCCAGGCTCTTCTGTCAATGGGATTCTCCACACAAAAAATACTGGAGTGGGTTGCCATCTCCTCCTCCAGGGGATCCTCCCAACCCAGGAATCGAACTCTCATCTCTTGCATCTCCTGCATTGACAGGCAGATTCTTTACCAGTGCTCCACATGGGAAGCCCCATACACAGACGATTTCTCTGTGCTAGAAGGACTATTCATGCAGGACAGGTAGGTGGAAGGATAATTTTTTCTGAGGTTATGGGTTTGCACAGATCATGGGTCAAAATTGGAGGTTTTCTTGGGCCCCTCTTTCACCTGTCTTTCTCTAAAAGCAGAGGCCAATCTGACGTTTGATTTCGGAAAATGAGAAGTTCCCATGAAGTTTCTGCCTCACGGGGTATAAAGGATAGGTTTTCACCCACCTACAGTGATGATCTTGCCTGCTGCTCCCATCTTAGTATACATCATGGATCAGAGCTAAAGCATGTCCAGCCAATCCAGCACCCCTGTGCTAAGTAAACACTCCTCACTTCTCTTCATGCTGAAGTCAGACCACAGGGTAATAAAAGCACAATCAAATGCCAACTCACACGCAAGACTTGTTATTCCAAACAGGTACTTTGTTCCAGTCAGCCCAAGAAGAGGGAAAGATTATTCATTTAGCTCTAAATTCAATTTATTTTCTGAACTTGTTTCAGTTTGATTCTCTCGTGTTTTAGGCTCTATAATAAGTTTATCCTCTGTTCTACTTGAGTCGGCGAAACCTCAGGGGGGTCTCTTTGCAAGTTACAGAGCATGATGATTAGCAACTCAAAAACAGAAGCATGTTCTTTTGAGACGTCCAGAAACAGAATCCAAACCCACAAGGCAAAAGGCAGCTCTGAGGGAAGAGCCCAGGGCAGATGGAGCAAGAGTCTTAGGGGTGAGAGATGCCCTGGGCACTGCTACTCTGCACAAACTACACCTCTGACCCCAGAGCCTCAGCCGGTCTGAGCATTTGGGCTGCTCAGGAGCAGCAGGCGGAGGACGTGCTTTCACCTCTTCCTTGGCTCCTGGATTTTTCCACCCTTTCTCCTCCTTATTGTAGCAAGCTGGCCTCACACTTTGCCACCTCTCTGTGTCAACACGTTCACAACACAAGCACACTGGGCCCTGCAGTGGAAAATAACAATCACTGGGCAAAATGAGTGGTGGCTCGTTTGGCTGAGTCTTGTTAAAACCAGAAAACACCCCATGCAGGTTCTGCATCAGAGAATTTGGGTAACTTAGCTAAATTCTCACTGCAACAGACCTGGAATGCCTAAGTTGCTTCAACAGTGTCCAACTCTGCAACCCCATGGACTGTAGACCAACAGGCTCCTCTGTCCGTGGGATTCTCCAGGCAAGAATAGTGGAGTGGGTTGCCACTTCCTCCTCCAGGTGATCATCTCGACCCAGGGATCAAACCTGTGTCCCTTGTGTCTCCTGCATTGGCAGGCATGTGGCCTTCAGCCATTGCGGTTCCCAGGTTTAGTTGCTTTGCAGCATGTAGAATCTTCCCAGACCAGGGATCGAACCCATACCTATTGCACTGGCAGGCAGATTCTTATCCACTCTACCACCAGGGAAGTCTGAGCTTCATTTTTAAGAAAGAGAAAAATGGAAGCTTAAAAGTAAAGACTTGCTCAAGTTGACATAGCTATGAAGTCCATATAACTATGAGGCCAAGATTCTAACCAGATCCTTATTCCCTTTAAAACACATTACCTGAATACTCAGGGAGCCAGATCACAACACACTCCATTTGAAACCCACCCCATCTGAAACACACCCTATCTGACACCTGCCAAGACTTTTCCTATCATATGACCGGAGGGTACATAAATTAGAATAGGAGAGCTTTTTCCATCAGCAAGTAATTAGACAAGTCACACCTGCTTGGAGTTCATTCGCAGATACATTCTGGCTCCTTTCTGGATTTATACCTGTCTCTTTTAGCAATTAAGAGATTCAGCTGAATTTTCTATGATTCACCTCAAGATGCCATATGTTCAATAAAGGTACTGGTATAGAAAGAGCAGCTGATGACTCTAGGAAAACATAAGCAAACACTAAGTATACAAACATTACTGCCGGGTACATATGCCTAAGATTTATCTTCTCTTATGTGGATTTTATCACTTCTCAGAATAAGCAAAACGAAACTAATTTCCGGTGACATTTGTATTCAGACCAGAATTTCGGCATCCAAAAAGTAAAATTTATCATCAGAGAATGAATCAGAGGTGTTGTAAACTTCAGCTTTCTGAGTAAAGGAAAACATCATGTCTAGCTATCACATATTAAGGGTAAATCTAGTGTTTAAAGTGAAAGGAGTGAAAGTGTTAATCACTCAGTCATGTCTGAATCTTTGCGACCCATTGACTACTGCAGCCCGCCAGGCCCCTCTGTCCATGGAATTCTCCAGGCAAGAATACCGGACTGGGTTGTCATTCCCTTCTCCAGGGGATCTTCCCAACCCAGGGGTTGAACTTGGGTCTCCTGCATTACAGGCGGTTTCTTTACCATCTGAGGCACCAGGAAATCCAGTGTTTGGAACATCGCAAATTTATTAGATAAGAACTTAGTTGGTTCTAGCCCCACAAAACAAAGGGTTTATGACCTAAGTCTCCTTTTATCCCTAGTCTTTCCACGCCCTGTCCTACCACCCTCAGCGCTGGGTCAGGCCATCCACTGACTTTCTCAGTTCCAGGAGACCTGCTGAGCATTGCTGGGAAAAGTACCTACCCACATAGACAGAAACCCACAAACCCGTGATCTACCTTAACACTTGTCTTTAAGTCCTCCTCTGTCAGCCATCTCTCCATCATTGGTCAGCTTTTCCTCCCCTTCCCTTGAATGACTGTTTCTACTTTGACCAATCTCCTCAAATTATCCTCCCATCCTACCCATCAGCGGATGGTCTCATATTACTCCCCACAAACTATCAAGGCTAGGGGAGTGACCTCCTTCAATTTCCAGCTTCCTGTATCCATAAACTTATCTTCTAAAAGCCACCTTCTTCCCTTCAGTCTAAAGGCAGAGGCTCCTTTCCCATTGCTCATGATTGATCTATTCTAAACCTCTTCTGACTTTGCTAGAACATTTCATTCCCCTTTTAGGCTGTGCTTTAAATCTTATCTCAAAACTGGCTTCTGCTCTACCCAGATTTTTGGGGAAGTTTCTCAAGTTTCTTCTTTAAATGAAACAAGCAAAAAGAAAAATCAAATAACAAAAACCCAAAATATACCACTCTTCTCTAATTATTGCCCTAATAGTCTCTTTTCTTTAACAATCACATTTCTCAAATGAAGATTACCTTCATTCTCTTCTCTCCTACCAGCCAAACATCCCTAGCCAAGGAAAGGAATCTTTTCTTCTCTTGCATTTTCAACTTAAGTTGGCTTCACTGAAATATTTGAAAATTTTATTTATGTGCACAGTAAACTAAAAAAATATTCTCTATACCCCTCTCCATTCTATTTGGAAGCAAATACATAAATAAAATACAATTTCAAGGTATGTTTTTCAATAGCTCTAAAAGTCTAAGAGAAATTCATGGCTGGTATAGCCCAATCCAGTGAATCCCCTACATACAAACCTTCAAGTTTCAAACTTTCAAAGATGTGAACATAAGTTCCGTCAACATCAGGCATAAGCAAAATTCCATAGCCCTGTGTCTCTTACTGCTGATGATCCTTCAGCTCACACCTCCTACCATTCCCACCTCTTCTCCTCCTCCCGTCAGTAATTCTTCTTGCCTTTTTAACTGGATGCCAGCCCCTGTATGCAAGCTGTTGTACTATACTATGGTACTTACCAAAGTACTGTACTGTAAGATTAAAAACGTTTTCTTTATTCTCTGTTTGTTTGTTATGTATTATTTGTGTGTAAAGTATGATAAATATATTACAGTACGGTACTATATAGCCAATTGTGTTAGTTGGGTGCCTAGGCAATTTTGCTGGACTTAAGAACAACTTGGACTTAAGAATGTGCTCTCAGAATGGAACTCATTTATATGTAGGAAACTTACTGTAATTCTTTGTTTCTTGCTTCACAAGAAGGTAGAAAACTATCTTCTCAGTGCTAGTGCTAAGTTGCTTCAATTGTGTCCATTTCTTTGCAACCCTATACCCTGCCAGGCTCCTCTGTCCAAGGAATTCTCTAGGCAAGAATACTGGAGTGGGTTGCCACATCCTCTTCCAGGAGATAGTCCCAATCCAGGGATCAAACCAAAGTCTCATGTTTCCTGCATTGGCAGGCGGATTCTTTACCACTAGCGCCACCTGGGAAATCCAATAGAAGGGATTTCCATTGTCCATATAAGACCGAACTGTGTTGCCCTGACTAAAAATAGAAAGAAAGAGAAAAAATGCTCACCTCGACAAAGTGCGCTAGCTTTCAAGGCAATAGTAAGGAATTAACTATAACATTTGCTGATGAAGAGGATGAATGAGAGTTGGACCACCTAGCTGTTTTCACCCGTGAGACTGTACTTCTCTCATTTGGATTTAAGACAAGCTCTGTAGCATCTATCTGAACCTGTATCTGATCAAGTTTTGAAGTTATAGGAGTTCAAGGAGCAGAACTTCCTCCTCAGGTGGGAAGGCCTGGAATTTTTTCCAGGAGCAAGTGGGATCCTGCCTCTGTGGGCTTGAGTGTAAAAGATTCAGGAGAAAAATGGAAGAAATTAAGAAGTGATACTTGAAGAAAGTTATCCCTTTGAGGCACCATCCTTTCAAAGACATAAGTCTGTATCAGGTACTTCCCATCCAGATGCAGGTGAGCAACTAAACCAAATGAAACAGTAATATCTCCTCCCTCCACTCAACACACACCTTTCAACTGTGAGATCTGTATGATCTGCTAGAAAAATAGCACCCTACATCTCCACTATGAACCAGCATTTTGCCTGGGGAAATTACTAAGGAGGTACTAAGGAAAAGGATGCTAACTGATCTGTGTTCATCTTGCTAAGAGATCAAGAGATGGCTGTTCCACAGAGATTGGACTGTGGGGCTGGCCAACTCAGCAACAAAACAATGCTAGGCTGACCACAGAGGTGAGGACTGTCTCACCATGTGTGGAACCTGTTTCCCCACCAGCATAGGCTGGCAAGTTACAGAAAAGGAGGGCCCTTCCAAACCTGTGTCCTTCTCTCATTTAAGCCCTGGCTGCTGCCACAAGCTCCAAAAGATCTGCAAGTCCACCAAATGCTGTTCTCTTGCTGGACACTCTCAGGACCTCAGAGGTTACCCATCTATTGTAACTCGTTTGCCTTGCCCCAGAGACTTGTCACTCCTGCTGAATTTAGAGGTTTAAAATCTGACACTACCATCTACTCATGGATGCCATCTGTCATCTGTTTTCTTCCCCTACCCAAACATTTCTTCCAAGTTTCTTTCTCTCTGTTCCCATTTATACTCATTAGTTCCTGGTCATACTTTCCAAAGAAAATCACTGAGTGATTTTCCTGCTTCTCTCTCTGGTGAACTAGCCCTCCAACCATCCTGTCCACTAGTGTCAGTGGCATTTTTAAAATCCCGGATGTCAATATATTTTTTTATCCAAAACCCTTCAAAGGCTCTCTATCAAAACTTTTTTTTCAAAAACGTTTTATTTTGTATAGGGGTATAGCTGATTAACAATGCTGTGACGGCTTCAGGTGAGCAGCAAAGGGACGCGGCCATATAGCTACACATATCCATTCTCCCCCTAACTCCCCTCCCATTCAGGCTCCCACATAACATGGAGCAGAGTTCCCTGTGCTAGACAGTGGGACCTTGCTGGTTATCCATTTCAAATATAGCAGTGTGTACAGGTCCATCCCAAATTCCCTAACTATCCCTTCCCTCATCTTCTCTCCAGCAACCATAAATTCATTCTCTAAGTCTGTAAGTTTCTTTTTGTTTGGTAAATAAGTTCATCTGTATCACTTCTTTTTAGATTCCACATATAGGGAATGTCATATGGTATTTCTCCTTCTCTGACTTATTTCACTCAGTATGGCAATATCTAGGTCCATCCAGGGTGCTGCAAATGGCATTATTTCGTTCCTCTTGATGGCTGAGTGATATTCCATTGTATATATGTACTACATCTTCTTTACCCATTCCTCTGCCAATGGACACTGAGTCTGCTTACACTAATACTTCTTAGCCTGGTCTACAGTGCCCTCCAAGATCTGTCACATGCCTACTTGTCCAATGTCATTTACTGCAACTCTTCCCCTTCCTCCCGCTCTGTACCCTGGCTTCCTTTTCATTCCTGGAACACATTAAATTCATCCCTGCTACCTGGCTTCTCACAGGCTGTTCCCTCTTCCTAAAACCTTCTAAACCTTTCCCCAGGTCCCATCCCACCTCAGCACGTGTTCTGAACTGCAAAGTTGCTAGGGCATTGGCTTAAACGCTGTCTCTTCAAAGAGGCCATGCTTATCTAAATTACTTGCCACCACCATATCTGAACCTTACTTTATTTATCACAATAACCTACTTATTTTCCTTATGGCTATTACTACATTATGTGACTATTCTCTTATTGGCTTCCTGGTTTACTGACTGTCTCACCTTAGTCTGAAAGCTCCAAAAGGTCAGAGACCACATCTATATAACAGCTGATACAGTCTCTGGCATGGACTTCCCTGGTAGCTCAGCTGGTTAAGAATCCACCTGCAATGCAGGAGATCCCGGTTCAGCTCCTAGGTTGGGAAGATCCTCTGGAGAAGGGATAGGATACCCACTCCAATACTCTTGGGCTTTCCTGGTGGCTCATACGGTAAAGAACTGACCCACAATGTGGGAGACCTGGGTTCAATCCCTGGGTTGGGAAGATCCCCTGGAGGAAGGCATGGCAACGCACTCCAGTATTCTTGCCTAGAGAATCCCATGGACAGAGGAGCCTGGTGGGCTACAGTCCATGGGCTCACAAAGAGTCAGACTCGACTGAGTGACTAAGCACAGCACAGTCCCTGGCACCTAGCAGATGCCCAATACAAATTGGCTGAATGAATGACAGATGAATTAATAAATGAATGTAGCCCATGAGATGTTCATGGCTGCCTCAGGCCAGTGGACTTTAATGACAATGACCTCTCATCCTAGAGAACCCTTTGTCCACTCCCACATCCTGACAAACACCCACACTGCATCCATATCTTTACTACTGGCATCCTTAGCTCTTTCAAATTTTTTCTGACTTCTCTTCCCTCCCAGTTATAGTTTTCAACTTCCTCCTTGATACCTTACCTCGAATTTGTATTAACTTCTAGCATAGTTCCTGTAACACTGAAATGTTCTATTTTTGTGTTTCTTCTTGTTGTGTTGCATATGTGCTCAGTCATGTCTGACTCTTTGCATCCCCATGGACTATAGCCCGCCAGGCTCTTCTGTCCATAGGATTTCCCAGGCAGGAATACTGGAGTGGGTTGCCATTTCCTACTTCAAGGGATCTTTCCAACCCAAGGTCCTCTTAGGAAAACTCATTAATTTCCTAAAGATAGAAACTATGCTTTAATCATCCTTGCATACTCAATACCTCACCCAGTGTCTGACACTAAACAAGCTCTCTTGAAATTATTTTTGAATTAGAAATTAATGACAAAATGAGGCATGCTATGATTCTACTTTGTAACCCATGAGACATCCCACTATGGAAATTATCAGAAAATCTTCTCTGTGCATATCAGCATCCATTACCTGAAGCACTAAGATATACAACAGCGCAACACACAGGTTAATACCTAGAAAATTACACCCCTTCCAAAAAGCAAGACTTGTCAGATTGTGCAGAAAAAGGGAGAAACACTGTGAAGAGAGCTCAGTAGTAACATTTAGTTTTCAAACTATTGTGCAAATCTGAGCACCAATGGTCCGTGAACCTAGCCAAGTAAAAGAAATAATTTCAGAAGTCACACTGACAGCATTGAATACAGAGACTGCCAAGCAAGGCAGAGTCAGAGGCATTTGCCTTTTAGAGATTAATTCTATACCTGGATAAGGAGTATCACTAATAAATCAAGAGGCCAAACACATTTAGCACGAACATCCAAACGGGATCTTGAACTGACAGTTATTTAACTTCTGATGACCTTGCCTCCAGTCAGACTATTCTCTTTGTCATCTGCCAATCAAATGGTTCTCTTTCCTGACAGTGGGTGGAGCTTTAACATATGGTTTCTTAACATAACCAACAGGCAATGCCGAGGCTTACACAACCACCTTACGAGGAAGTGAATTGATCTCATTTTTCTCCCAAGCATGATGTCTATTTACACGTTTTACATCACTTGCTAATGTTATTCACAGTTACCTAACTACGGAAAAGCAAATTGAAACAAGCAATGTATAAAAGAGGCAATATATTATGACAAGTGGGTTTATCTCAGGACTGCAAGTTTAGCTTAATATTAGAAAATTAATTAATGTGATTTAACTCAATAACTGCTGGGAGGGATTGGGGGCAGGAGGAGAAGGGGGCGACAGAGGATGAGATGGCTGGATGGCATCACCAACTTGATGGGCACGAATTTGAGTAAACTCCGGGAGTTGGTGATGGACAGGGAGGCCTGGCGTGGTGCGATTCATGGGGTCGCAAAGAGTCAGACACGACTGAGCGACTGAACTGAACTGAACCCAGATTAAAAGGGAAAAATTATCTGATAATCATAATAGATGCTTCTTTCCACATCTAATATAGTTCAACATCCATTTGTATTAAAAATATTTTAGTAAATGTGGAATAAAAAGATATTTCCTTAACCTCATAAATGAAATGCACAAAAATATGACCATGTACACACATACACACACCCTCTTCATTAAATATCATACTTAATGGGGAAATGTTGAAAGCATTTCTTTAAGATCGAGAAAAATACAAAGATATTCACTATCACCATTTATCCAATGTTCTTAAAGTTCAAGCAAATGTGTTAAAAACAAGAGAAAATATTAAAAGATACAACACTTTGAAATGAAGGGAAAAAAATTCTATCTTTTACAAATGATATGATTATCCATATAGAAAATCCTAAATAGTGTGCAGGAAAAAAATTAAAATTTTAAAAGAATTCCATTTTCTAAATAAAAAATGGTGTAGAAAAGTCAAATTCATCTCTCTTTATCAGTAACAATCATTTTGAAAAGTAATTTTTAAAGAATATATCATTTACAGTAACCCACAAGTAAAAAAAAATTTAAGAATACAATTATGATGTAGAAGCAAGCTCTTAATAAAAAAAAAAAAAATCTGAAAATTACTGAAGAACCTTACCTAAATGGAGAAATATACAAGGTTTTGGAACCATCTTGGATAGGAGCATTTGCTATCATTTTTTATATCATTTCCCTGGTACAGTTCAGTTAAGTCACTCAGTCGTGTCCGACTCTCTGCAACCCCATGAACCACAGCACGCCAGGCCTCCTTGTCCATCACCAACTCACAGAGTCTACCCAAACTCATGGCCATTGAATCGGTGATGCCATCCAACCATATCATCCTCTGTCGTCCCTTTCTCCTCCTGCCCTCAATCTTTCCCAGCATCAGGGTCTTTTCCAATGAGTCAGTTCTTTGAATCAGGTGGCCAAAGTACTGGAGTTTCAACTTCAACATCGGTCCTTCCGATGAACACCCAGGAGGGACTGGTTGGATCTCCTTGCAGTCCAGGGGATTCTCAAGAGTCCTCTCCAATACCACAGTTCAAAAGCATCAATTCTTCCGTGCTCAGCTTTCTTTATAGTCCAACTCTCTCATCCACACATGACTACTGGAAAAACCATAGCCTTGACTAGATGATCCTTTGTTGACAAAGTAATGTCTCTGCTTTTTAATATTCCATCTAGGTTGGTCATAACTTGCCTTCCAAGGAGTAAGTGTCTTTTAATTTCATGGCTACAGTCACCATCTGCAGTGATTTTGGAGCCCAAAACACTAAAGTCAGCCACTGTTTCCCCATCTATTTGCCATGAAGTGATGGGACCAGATGCCATGATTTTAGTTTTCTGAATGTTGACTTTTAAGCCAACTTTTTCACTCTCCTCTTTCACTTTTTTTTTTCCTCTTTCACTTTCATTAAGAGGGTCTTTAGTTCTTCTTCACTTTCCGCCATAAGGGTGGTGTCATCTGCATATCTGAGGTTATTGATATTTCTCCCAGCAATCTTGATTCCAGCTTGTGCTTCTTCAGCCCAGCATTTCTCATGATGTACTCTGCATATAAGTTAAATAAGCAGGGTGACAACATACAACCTTGACATACTCCTTTTCCTATTTGGAACCAGTCTGTTTTTCCATGTCCAGTTCTAACTGTTGCTTCCTGACCTGCATACAGGTTTCTCAAGAGGCAGGTCAGGTGGTCTGGTATTCCCATCTCCTTCAGAATTTTCCACAGTTTATTGTGATCCACACAGTCGAAGGCTTTGACGTAGTCAATAAAGCAGAAATAGATGTGTTTCTGGAACTCTCTTGCTTTTTTGATGATCCAGCAGATATTGGCAATTTGATCTCTAGTTCCTCTGCCTTTTCCAGCTTGAACATCTGGAAGTTCACAGTTCATGTATTGCTGAAGCCTGGCTTGGAGAATTTTGAGCATTACTTCACTAGTGTGTGAGATGAGTGCAATTGTGTGATAGTTTGAGCATTCTTTGGCATTGCCTTTCTTTGGGATAGGAATGAAAACGGACCTTTTCCAGTCCTGTGGCCACTGCTGAGTTTTCCAAATTTGCTGACATATTGAGTGCAGCACTTTCACAGCATCATATTTTAGGATTTGAAATAGCTCAACTGGAATTCCTCACCTCCAGTAGCTTTGTTCATAGTGATGCTTCCTAAGGCCCACTTGACTTCACATTCCAGGATGTCTGGCTCTAGGTGAGTGATCACATCATCATGATTATCTGGTCATGAAGATCTTTCTTGTACAGTTCTTCTGTGTGTTCTTGCCACCTCTTTTTAATATCTTCTGCATCTGTTAGGTCCCTACCATTTCTGTCCTTTACTGACCCCATCTTTACATGAAATGTTCCCTTGGTGTCTCTAATTTTCTTGAAGAGATCTCTAGCCTTCCCCATTCTATTGTTTTCCTCTATTTCTTTGCACTGATCATTGAGGAAGACTTTCTTATCTCTCCTTGCTATTCTTTGGAACTCTGCATTCAAATAGGTATTTCTTTCCTTTTCTCCTTTGCTTTTTGACTCTCTTCTTTTCACAGCTATTTGTAAAGGCTCCTCAGACAGCCCTGGTACATAAGTAATTTTATAAAATTCCAATAAAAACCCCAGTAAATACTTTTATACTGTTCTTTTGAAATTAACACAATTTCACACTAAAATTTATCTAGACACACACAAAAAAAAAGGCTCAGAAGAGTTAAAATACTCTTGAAGAAACTAAATAAAGTACAGGACTTCCCTATTGTATACCAAGACATATTTAAAATAGGATTCCATACAGATGCGGGATAAAGACAAACCAATAGCAAAATGGAGAGAAAAATGAACATACACGTCACAGCTGAGGGAATTCAAAAGACCTAAGGATCATTTGAAAAAATGATTCACCTTGTTTGTAATCAAAGAAAGACCAATTAACACTACAATGAGATATCATCACATACTCATCAGACTGGCGAAAAATGAAAAGTTTAACAACTCCAAGTATTAGCCAGGATGTATATATAGCTACAGTAACTCTCACCTACAACTAGCTGTGTAGCCGCTTCAGAAACCAGCTTTCTGTTTCCTAGAAAAGTTAAATATCTATGTAGGGATACACCAGATGATTCCTTTCATGGGTACATACCCAGCCTGGGGAAATTTTTATACACATTAAGAATGCTTATTTAGGTTGCTTGCGTGCCTTGGGTATTGCAAACAGTGCTGCAATGAACACTGGGGTGCATGTATCCTTTCGGATCATGTTTTGCTCCAGCTATATGCCCAGGAGTGGGATTGCAGGGTCATGTGGTAACCTTATTTATATTTTTTAAGGAACCTCCATACTGTTCTCCATAGGGCTTCCCAGGTGGCACAGAATCCACCTGCCAAGCCAGAGATGTGGCTTCGATCCCTGGGTCTGGAAGATCCCCTGGGAAGGAAATGGCAACCCACTCCAGTATTCTTGCCTGGGAAACCCCATGGACAGAGGAGCCTGGCAGGCTTACAGCTCATGCAGTTGCAAAGAGTCAGACACAAACTGAAGAATAAGCAGCAGCAGCATACTGTCCTCCATAGTGGCTGGACCAATCTACATTCCCACCAACAGTGTCAGAGGGCTCCCTTTTCTCCACATCCTCTCCTGGACTTATCGTTTGTGGGTTATCCGATGATAACTATTCTGGCTGGTGTGAGGGGATACTTCATTGTAGTTTTGATGTGTATTTTTCTAATAATTGGTAGTGATGTTGAACATCTTTTCATGTACCTATTTTCCACCTGTAGTCTTCTTTGCAGAAATGTCTATTTAGGTCTTCTGCCCATTTTTTGAGTGGGTTGTCTGTCTTGATGCTGTTAAGCATCATGAACTGTTTGTAAATTTTGGAGACTAATCTCTTAAACACCCATTGAGAGAGGAATGGATAAAGAAGATGGGGTACATATATACAATGGAATATTACTCAACTGTTTAAAAGAATGAAATAATGCCATTTGTAGCAACATGAATGGACCTAGAGAGTGTCACACTGAGTGAAGTAAGTCCAACAGAGAAGGAGAAATATCATATGACATGCCTTGTGTCATACAAGGCATGAAAGAGACTTGCAAACTTAGAGAATGAACTTACGGTTGCCAGGCAGGGGTCAGGGGGAAGGATGGGAAGAAGGGATAATTACAGATGGACATGTACACACTGCTGTATTTAAAATGGATAACCAATGAGGATCTACTGTATAGCACAGGGAACACTGCTTAAAGTTATGTGGCAGCCTGGATGGGAGGGGAGTTTAGAGGAGAATGGATACATGTGTATGTATGGCTGAGTCCCTTCGCTGTTCATCTGAAACTATCACAACATTGTTTGTTAATTGGCTATATCCCAATACAAAATAAACAGTTCAAAAATTTAATAAGAGAATGTTCACAGCAGCATGGCTTGTACCGGTAAATGCCCAGGAACAATCCAAATATATCAAGGTAGAACTGATAAGTAAATGCGGCTATACTCATACAATGGACTATTGCATTGCAATAAAAATAAACTGCAGTGATAAAGTTTTTTAATGCCTCTTCTGGCATCAAGGTTGTAAGGGGAAAACTGATCATTCAGAAACCATGTCTGGCAGAATGCACCCAGACTCAAATGACAGATAAACTGTGCCCAACTGAGTCCTGATATGCATCACAGCTCACATAAGCTCGAACTCTTTTAGAACTCATTTATCTAGATCCATACATTACAAGATAAAACCACAAACAAACTGATCTAGCAGAGTCACTACATGAACTCACACTCTACAAACACTGACTATTCCAGCTACATAGCTTACAAATTCTGAGAAATCCCTACCAAGAAAATCTATGACCAACACTAGCCAAAATCTATAAATAGCCTCTTATAAATCCCCTTTTGAAATGCCTAGTGATTCTCCATTTTTCTTAGTTACAGCATGTTCATAAATCTAACTTTGTTTGACTACAGGTCTGACTCTACTGCTCTTTGGGCCCCAGGTTTTATCAATTGCTAAATACCTTTGTGTGGATAAATTCTCCCTTCAACAAAAATTTCTGATTTTAAAACCCAAGTCAAAGGAGGGTACAACAGGATGGTTTCAATAATTTAGAAAAGCAAAGAGGCAAAAAGTTAAGCTACATAATTTTAAATGAAACATTCAATGAAACATACATATGTGGCAAAACATAAAGAAAATCAAGGAAATAATTTGCACAAAATTTTGGGTTAATGAGAAGCATAACGAGTCTTGGGAAAGACACAAAAATCTTAGGTACTAACAGCATCTTATTTTTTGGTTAACGTGGGTGGGCAAAAATACATGTTTGCTTTATTTCTTATACTCTACTCTATACGTATTATAGATTGTATTGTACATATAGTAGGGCTCGTGATTTTTAAAAATTAGATTTCTAAATGAGAAAACCAGGGCTGATGTTGGTTCAATGATTTCCCCATGCTAGCACAGCTAATTAGAACATAAAATCTTTCAAGGACAGAGATCCATGCACTGCTGTATTCCCAATGCCCAGCACAGAATATTTCATGAAGCGGAGCCACAACAAATGTTTATGGAATAAACAGAGGAACTGGGATCCATCTATTCAGTACTGATCTTTTCTTTCTCCTCATGATTCCATAATGCATGAACCAGTACATTTCAGGAGGAAGTCTGGTATCAAGACTACCATCAAGGCCCGTTCCATTTAAACGCAGTACTCAATTCTATAATCCTCTATTTCAGGAGTTCCTCAGACTAAATCTGGCCCACATCTGATTTTTATAAATAAAGTTTTATTGGAACACAACTTTCTTATTTATGCATTG
Source organism: Cervus elaphus (assembly GCF_910594005.1). Taxonomy (NCBI): domain Eukaryota; kingdom Metazoa; phylum Chordata; class Mammalia; order Artiodactyla; family Cervidae; genus Cervus; species Cervus elaphus. The sequence continues at coordinate 20,893,175 of NC_057827.1, read as the reverse complement.
GCTATAACTACTTTTGCTTCACAAAATCAGAGTAGTTAAGATAGACCACTGGCTTGCAAAGCCTAAAGTAAGTACTACCTGACCCTTTATTAGAAAATGTGTTCCTATCTCTGCTCCAGCTCATTCTGAATACCATCTCAACCCTCCTCTCAAAACTTCTCCCTGTGTTTCACAGTCTCTGACAAATTCCTTAACCTCGCAAAGTTTTGATGTCCCCATCTTGTGTGGAATTCATCATCCCATGAGAGCTGTGCAGAGTCTACATTCATAATGCCTGAAAGGAAACAAAACACTATTCATGAATGTTGCTAATTTCCACCCCCTAATTTCTCTGACAGTGTTTGGAAATGGTTCTTCTTCTCTCTCATTGCTTTTTTATTTATCTCCACCCTGTTCTTTATTACCAAGGAGAACTCTGTGTGAAGAGGATATTGCTTTCTTTTTCATGTTTCCAAAAGTCTATCTGCAGTCTCGCCACCTCACTCCTCGCTTGGGCCATCCCCTACTGTTTGTGACATCATGATCAGCGGCCGTGAGGACAGATGAGCTAGAAACTAATTTGGTTTAACATGGTACAGGCACACTTCTTTAAGTGAGTGAAAGTGAAGTCGCTCAGTCGTGTCCGACTCTTTGTGGCCCCATGGACTGTAGCCTACCAGGCTCCTCCATCCATAGCATTTTCCAGGCAAGAGTACTGGAGTGGGTTGCCATTTCCTTCTCCAGGGGATCTTCCAGACCCAGGGATCAAACCCAGGTCTCCCACATTGTGGGAAGACACTTTACCATCTGAGCCACTTGGGAAGCCCCTACTTCCTTAAGTACTGAAAGCCTAAATTGATGCCTATCTCCTTGGAAAAAAAGAACTGAGAGGAAGGAGAAACAGGAAACAGATGAGAGGCAGTTCAGTTCAGTTCAGTTGCTCAGTTGTGTCCAACTCTGCAACCCCAGGAACTGCAGCACACCAGGCCTCCCTGTCCATCACCAACTCTCAGAGTTTACTCAAACTCATGTCCATTGAGTCGGTGATGCCATCCAACCATCTCATCCTCTGTCATCCCCTTCTCCTCCCACCTTCAATCTTTCCTGGCATCAGGGTCTTTTCCAATGAGTCAGTTCTTCACATCAGGTGGCCAAAGTATTGGCATTTCAGCTTCAGCATCAGTCCTTCCAATGAATAGTGAGGACTGATTTCCTTTAGGGTGGACTGGCTGGATCTCCTTGCAGTCCAAGGGACTCTCAAGAGTCTTCTCCAACACCACAGTTCAAAAGCAACAAATCTTCAATGTTCAGCTTTCTTTATAGTGCAATTCTCACATCCATACATGACTACTGGAAAAACCATAGCTTTGACCCAATTGCCTGCTTATAGATGTTGTGAACAAACATGGTAACAGTGAAGATGCCAGACTGGCAGGTGTGGAGGCTGACACTTTCTGTCTGTCCACAGGACAGCTCATAGCCCTGCAAGTCCCAGTATAAGCTTCTGCCATCATCCTACAGGACAGCACTGCTTCTCTCAGGACCACATCATCCCATCAAGGATCAGTTGCTTCCTCCAAGGAAAGAAGATAAAACCAGAGATCAAGAGCTAGTACACAACTGAGATCAGAGAGGACACAGTGACTGGGCCAGATGGAGATTCATAAAATAGAACTGCGCTACCAGAAGAATAAAGAAAGACGAGAATCAAGACATGATGGACAATGTGATGCCTCATCTCTATATCCTCTGATCTGCTACCTGCTTTCCAGGACCCAGCTCCCAACTTCATAGATAGATCTAGGCAGCCAGGAGGAGGATATTGACCTGCACAAAGTAAGGGACCCACTGAGTTTCCAGGTTATCCAGTGGTAAAGAATCTGCCTTGCAATGCAAGGGACACAGGTTCAATCCTTGGTCCAAGAAGATCCCACATATGATGGAGCAACAAAGCCTCTTCACCACAACTACTGAAGCCCGTATGCCTAGAACCCATGCTCTGCAACAACAGAAGCCACTGCAGGGAGAAGCCCATTCACCACAATGAAGAGTAACCCCACTTGCTACAACTAGAGAAAGCCTCCACAAAGGAACAAAGACCCAGCACAGCCATAAATAAACAAACCTTTAAAATAAAGAAAATGTAACAGACCCACTGATTCCCAAATCCTCTGAATCGGGGTCACCTCTGATAGATGCTCAAATTACAAAGTCTCAGAGCTGTGTGAGAAAGAGGGCAGTCATTTTACTCCTTGGGTCTGCATGTGGAGATGAATGAAAAATGAAAGTGAAGGTCGCTCAGTTGTGTCTCTTTGTGAACCCAGAGATTATATAGTCCATGGAATTCTCCAGTCCAGAATCCTGGAGTGGGTAGCTGTTCCCTTCTACAGGGGATCTTCCCAACCCAAGGATCAAACCCAGGTCTCCCACATTGCAGGTGGCTTCTTTACCAGCTGAGCCACCAGGGAAGGCCAAGAATACTGGAGTGGGTAGCTGATTCCTTCTCCAGCGGATCTTCCCAACCCAGGAATCGAACCAGGGTCTTCTGCATTGCAGACAAATCCTTTACCTGAGCTTGAAGAGGAAAAGTTAAAATTTTACCTCCTTCTGCCTCTGTAACTCACCTTGCCCCTTGCAAAGTCTGGATCACATAGGTCACATAATCTCAGAAAGTGGGGACTTGCAATACTAGGAACTGGAGTTTATCTCACTCACCCTTGTTCTGCTCTTTGCAATTGCCCAGCCCCCTCAAACCTGCTTAATCATGTCTGTACAGGTCAGGCATCCCCCTCCCCATCTTGACCACTGTTCCCATGCACGTGAAACCCCTTAGTTTAAACCAGCCTATTAACAGCTAGTGTTGCCCACTACGTCTGTTTATAAAAACTCTGTAATCCCTTTGTTCAGGGCTCAGAGTTGGAGTGTTAACTCCTCTGGGCCCACTGGCATAATAAACCTGAGTTCTCCAACTCTCCGAGTGTGGTACTTGGTTTCTCGTGTACTGGTTTCTGCAGCATTTCTGGAGGCCCCAGGGAGATTCCAACCTCGCCAGTCCCTTGAGCTGCCAGACTGGTGGCTCGGCCAGGTCAGAGTGGAGAAGCCCCGAGAAGGACAAGGAGGTGAGCCACCTGACGGTTTTCCATGTTCTCTTTCGGACCGGCATTCCGACTCTCTGGATGGCCGAGCCCTGACTGGACGCATTGGAGGGATGGACCAACTCACCAGGAACGGCCACAGGATAAGGTAAGGCACTGGAGCCAGCCCCCAGGCAGAAGCTTACCCCAATGGGTAGAAGAGGAGACAGATCACCTCCTTGGGCTCCCAGGAAGGGAGCCTCAGATAGGGAGACCTGAGGACTCAGGAAAAGGGAGGTATTATGATAACCTCTGAGTGATTGTGTATGCATGATTGCTAACTGAAGGAAGTGAAAGTGAGCTCCACAGTCCTCGGACTATGGAGCTTGAGAGGGTCTAAAACCTGCAGTTCCATAAGGACCGCATGAGACTGAAAGGCAGTGCCCGTCTCTGCGGGATTTGATCCCTCCCCGCGAGGCTGGTCCGGGTTGGGGGTTTATACTGACCTGCCAATGCTAAATGGCCTCTTAAATCTCCCTCAGGACAGCGGCCAGGTGGACAAAAAATGAATGTGAACAAGCCGGCAGCCTGATCTGCTTGCGCTTCAGGCTCGGTTATGTGACTTCCCGGCCTTTGGGGCTACGGAGCCCAAGAGGGCCCTAACTTGCGGTTCCGTGGTGACCTCATATGGCTCAAGGCAGTGTCTATCTCTGGGGGACCCAGTCCCTCCCTGCGAGACAGATCCAGATCAGCAGTTTATACTGATCTGCAAATGCTAAGAGGCACCTAAGTTTCCCCAGGGACGCGGCCAAGTGGGCACCTGAATGGTCTCCTCTTTTGAGGGGGCACCGACCCTTGTTTGTCTTTGCGTCACCGACTCAGGGCGGGATACACAGGGAGGGAGAAATTATTGGTTACCGGTTATTCTTCTGTCAACTGATTCCTTGAGCCAACATCTAAGAGATTAGGTTTTCCTCAAAACCCTGCCAGGTAGATTACATTTTTCAACATGGCAGGAAGTTCCTCTAAGCCAACAGTTTAGATTGCATGATAAAGAACTTTAAGAAGGGCTTTGTAGGAGATTACGGAGTCAAGATGACTCCCAGGAAGCTTTGTAACTTATGCGAGCCTGATTGGCCATCGGTTGACATTGGATGGACGCCAGAGGGCATGCTCGACCTGCCCACTGCCCAAGCAGTACACCAGGTCATCACTGGGACTCCAGGACAACCAGATCAGTTTCCATACATAGACTCCTGACTTCTAATGGCACAGACCCTGCCCTCGTGGGCAAGATTTTGCAGAGACAGGGACAGAGTAGGGTATTTGTGGCCCAGCCACTCAGGAAAAAAAAAAAGAAGAAGAAGAAGAAAATCTATATTCCAGGGAGATCCAGTGGAAGACCCACTACTGCCCCCGCAATACGTTCCCCAGACGCCACCAGCCCCAGCACAGCCAGCACTGGACCCATTGCCAGACAGCCCAGCTCCCGCGTGTCCCCCATACCACCTCACGAGCAAGACTCAAGCCCCAAGCCAGTAGGGAGGCAGCTCCGCTCAGCCAAACAATCTAACCAGCTGGCCACGACCCGTCAGATGCAAGAAACTCAAGGTCCTCAGCAAGTGAACGAGGACTGCTCAGTCCAGCCTGGTCGCTCTATCCTCTATTACCAGCCCTTCAGCACTACTGATCTCCTAAACTGGAAACACCCTGACCCAGTGTACTCTGATAAACCACAGGCTATGATTGACCTCCTAGAGTCCATTTGCACACCCATCAGCTGGGACGACTGTCGCCAGCTCCTTACGTCTCTCTTCACCACAGAGGAAAGAAAGGTGACGCATCTCAACATAAGCCCAAAAATGGCTCCGAGGACAAGCCCTCGCAAAGATCTTGGATGTGGAAGGATGGGCATGAGAAGCAATGCCAGAGACGAGACCTAATTGGGATTTCAATTCTTGTCCTTCAACCAGAGAAGGACAAGAAACCCTGGGTTGATACCGTGATGCCCTTCTCCATGGACTTTGAGTGGGAGCCAAAAAGCTCAACAATATGTCCAAAATTACAATGATAATCCAAAAAGCAGATGAGACCCCCACCGACTTTTATGAGAGACCGTGTGAAGCATTCCGGACAGACACCCCGTTCGACCCTGAGACAGCCGAGAATCAAAGGATGATTAACGCTGCCTTTGCGGCTCAATCCTGTGCAGACATCCAATGAAAGCTCCAAAAGCTGGAAGGCTTTACTGGGATGAATGCCACGCAGTACCTGGAGATAGCAAATAAAGTCTTTGTGAACCAAGACTGTGAAGCCCAACAAGAAGCAGATAGAAAAGTGAAACAGAAAGCAGCCCTGCTAGCTAGCAGCATTGAGGAGCTCAGACCCAGTGAAACAGACCGTTCTCTTGTGGAAAAGGGAAACTAAGAAGAGATCATCACTATGCTATGACCAGTGTGCCCACTGCAAGGAGAGCGGACACTGGAGGAATGAGTGCCCCCATCGCAGAGGGACATCTAAGGGTCAGAGAAGTTCAGTCAACCCAACAGAGAAGGGTACCAGCCTGTGCCAGGCGTCCAAAACCTTACTGGCCTAGACAGAGCAGAGCCAGACTAGGGAAGACCAGGCGCCCTGATCCTGGGCCCCCGAGAGCCCATGGTCACGATGAATGGAGGGGGCCAATCAATGACTTTTATGGTGGATATCGGAACTGAACACCCCGTGGTAACCACACCTATGGCTCCCCTCACAGGCTGGATAGCTACTATTTGGGGGCCACAGAGGACACAGCAGCCCTCTCATTTTGCAAGGCCCGTTCATGTCAGCGAGGAGGCCATCTGGGGACTCATGAATTTCTGTACTTACCAGAATGCCCCATTCCCCTGCTGGGTAGAGACTTACTGACCAAACTGGGGGCACAAATCACCCTTGCCCCAGAAAGCCTGCGAACCTCACCTTGGGGAGCCAATCGGCTCTGATGACGGCCGTGACTGCGCCCAGGGAAGGTGAATGGCATCTCTATTCCTCAGGGAGAGAACAAATAAATCCCCCCAGCCTACTAAAGAATTCCCGGATGTCTGGGCAGAGGAGGGGGCCCCAGGTTTGGCCAAAAACCATGCCTCCATTGTAGTGGACCTGAGGCCAGGAGCTACTCCTGTTAGACAGAAACAATATCCAGTACCACGGGAGGCATGCCTGGGAATTCGGGACCATATCTGGTACCTACAAGATGCCGAGGTCCTAATCAAATGTCAGTCTCCCTGGAACACTCTGCTTTTGCCAGTCAAGAAGTCTGGAGGGAATGACTACCACCCTGTCCAGGACCTCTGCGCCATCAGCAGTGCAGTGATCACCATCCACCCAGTGGTCCCAAACCCCTACACTCTCCTGAGTCTCTTACCTGCTCAGGCAAGCTGGTTCACCTGCCTTGATCTCAAGGACACATTCTGCCTCCAGCTGTCTCCAACTAGCCAGCCCTTGTTTGCCATTGAATGGGAAGACCCACACATTGCGAGAAAGACACAGCTGACTTGGACTTGCCTGCCACCAGGCTTCAAAAACTCACCTATCCTGTTTGGTGAAGCCCTGTCTGTGGATCTTGCTGCCTTTCCCGGGGAACCTTTAGACTGCAGTCTACTCCAGCACGTGGATATCCTGCTGCTAGCCAGTCCCACCCAAGGGGACTGCTGGAGAGGCACCAAAGCCCTGTCGGCTCTACTGTCCACCACAGGGTACAAGGTGTCTTGGAAAAAGGCTCAGATCTGCAGACAGGAGGTCAAGTACCTGGGACTTGTCATCTCAAAGGGGCATCAGGCACTTGGACGCGAGAGGAAGCAAGCCATCTGTTCAATACCTCGGCAGAACACCAACAGACATCTGTGAGTTCCTCGGGGCTGCCGGATTCTGCCAGATCTGGATACGGGGTTTCTCTGAAATTGCCAAGCCTTTGTTTAAAGTCACAGCAGGATCTGGAAAGGAACCCCTAGAGTATGGACCTGAATAGGAAAAGGCCTTCCAGGAGATAAAGAGACTCGTGACCAGCGCTCCGGCATTAGGGCTGCCAGATGTGACGCGGGACTTCAACCTCTTTGTACATGAGAAAAATCACACTGCACTGGGGCACCTCACACAAACAGCTGGGCCATGGCAGCGCCCAGTCGTGTATCTGTCCAAACGACTGGATCCAGTGGCCGCGGGATGGCTGCCACACCTCTGGGCATTAGCTGCCACTGTAGTTTTGGTCAGAGCAGCAGATAAGCTTACTCTAGGACAAAATATAAATGTAAAGGTTCCCAATGCTGTTACTGCCCTGATGAACAGCAAGGGGCATAAGTGGCTGACCAGCTCCAGGAGGGCTCACCATCAAGGACTGCTTTGTGAAAACCCACGGGTGCAACTCGAGACTCTACGGACGCTGAACCCCACCACCTTTTTACCTACGGAAGCGGGAACCCCCCAATAATAACTGTAAAGAGGTCATAGATGAAATTTACTCAAGCAAGCCGGACCTGATGGACATTCCCCTCCAGAACCCACAACTGGAACTGTTCACTGACAGAAGCAGTTTTATCCAAGAAGGGCAGCCTAAAGCAAGACCTGCAGTAACAACAACTGACGAGATAGTGAAGGCGGAGGCTTTGCCACAAGGGTGGTCAGCACAATGGGCTGAGCTGTGCGCACTCACCCAAGCGCTAAGGCACGCTGAAGAGAAACGAGTCAACATTTATACTGGGTCAAGGTATGCCTTTGCTACTCTACATGTACATGGAGCCATTTATAAAGAAAGGAGATTATTGACAATGAGGGGGAAGGAGATTAAAAAGAAAAAAAGAAATCCTTCAGCTGTTAGAAGCAGTCTGGAAGCCTTCCCAAGTGGCAGTCATCCATTGTAAAGGCCATCAGCGAGGAACTGATCCAGTCAGCAAAGGAAATCTGTTGGCTGACCAGGCAGCCAAGGAGGCGGCGACCCAGCTGAGTCCCACAGCAGGCCCTGAGTCAATCTTTAAGGTCCTCTTGGCACCAGAATTGCATCCATCCCCAAGATACACCAAGGAAGAAGATCAGTGGGCTCCAAATGAAGAAGGAATAAAAGAGAAAGAGGGCTGGTGGAAGCTTCCAGGTCAAAGACTCCCAGCAATATATTCCCAGCAATATAGCAATCCAGCTGGTAAAACCACATCATGAGACAACTCATTTAGGAAAAACTGTGCTGGAGAGTTTATTGAGCTGCTACTATTTCATTCCTAATCTCCCAACCCTGTGAGCCCATATCAGTGCTAGATGTGTGACTTGCGCACAAAACAACACCAGCCAAGGCCCAAGACCCAACCCAGGGGTGCAGACAGTTGGAACACTGCCCTTTGAAGATCTACAAGTAGGCTTTACTGAAGTCAAGCCCTATAAGGGCTATAAGTGTTTACTTGTGGTAGTCTGCACCTCCTCGGGATGGGCTGAAGCCTACCCCCCATGCACTGGACAGGCACAAGAAGCGGCCAAGGCCTTACTAAGAGACATCATCCCGAGATATGGGCTGCTTCTCTCCATAGGGTCTGACAATGAGCCAGCTTTTGTGTCTGAGATAATCCAAACTTTATCCAGGATGCTAGGAATCAAATGGAAGCTTCACACTGCTTACAGACTGCAGAGCTCAGGGAAAGTTGAACGCATGAATCAGACCCTCAAGACTGCATTAGCTAAACTCTGCCAGGAGACCCAGTTATCTTGGGTTGACATGTTACCCCTAGCCTTACTCTGAGCGAGCCCAGTGCACCCCAAGGTCCTCAGGCTATTCTCCCTTTGAGATTTACATGGGAGAACACCCCCAGTGATAGGAAAACTCGAGAGAAACCCCCAACCAATAGCTGACCTGGAGATGTTCTGACACCTCCAGGCCCTGGGAAAAGTCTTCCACCATATCGCCCAAGAAACCTTAGAAAGGACCCCCATTCCTTCGGGCAATTGTGTTCATCCCTATCAGCCAGGAGACGAGGTATGGGTTAAGGACTGGAAAAAGGAACCACTTCAGCCAGTTTGGACAGGTCCTCACACGGTTGTCCTGGCAACCCCTACTGCTGATAAAGTTACAGGTGTCACCCCTTGGATCCACCACACCAGAGTCAAGAAGGCAGCGGCTTCCTGTGATGAGGACACCTGCAAAACAGTTCAGGACCCTGAAAATCCCCTCACGGTCTGGTTCCAAAAACAACGACCCTCACCCATGAAGGACGCTGAGCCCTGCTCTAGTCCCTCCAGGAGCTGACTGGTCAATGCACCGCAGAAGCTTGGGGATTCTTCAGCCTTGCTCCAGCCACACTCCGGCAGCCGGCTGGTCAATGCATGGCAGAAGCTTGAGGATCCGGCTATCAAAATATCAGTGGGTTTTCATTGTCAACCCTGGATGGGACCCCTGATTGGTATCACCACTGTGCTCTTTGCTATAGGACCAGCTTCAGTCACACCCCACGTCTGGGATTTGGATCAGAAGCTGCGGGTAGCTGTCTGTTATCTCTGACCCCTCTTCATGACAGGCTTAGTTGCTATAGCTGTGACGACCCAAGGATGGGGAGAAAACCTTTCGCTGGTGTTCAGTTACCTGTTATGTGCAGGCAGCTTCACAGCATTTTGGTGTCCCCTGCTGTAAGATGGTGCCATTCCTTATCCATCACACACCTGTCAACATTACAGTCAACCCTTGGAAAATCACTTACTCAACCATCAGCTAGAACAATGTATAGATAGCCAGTCCTATAGGCCAACTACCTACTGCCTTCATAACCATGCGATGTAGATCCAGGGGCCTGGGTGCCAAAGATGTTTTCCAGTTATTCCTCCTGCTGCCGCTACTTTTCCCCCACCAGAAGATCCAAACCCTGTGTGGTATCCCAACATCATGGCATTGCCATCATGCCCCTGGTGCCTCTGTTTACCCCCAAATGCCACACAGATGTTACAACACAGAACAGGTGTCTGTCCGTCAAATAAATGGAAAGACCTACTGAACAGGGACAAACAAAATCACAGACCAACTTTGCCCTAAAAAATAAGGCTCTGCCTGTTGGCAGTACAACCCAGGTTAGAGAGTTAATTCCCCCTTAATCTCTCATATGTACCAGGTTCTCAACACAACTCATTGCCTTCTTAACGACATCAACCCCAGCTGGCCACAGATTGCTGGCTTTGCTTATCCTTAGGAGCTCCATGGTATTTAACCACACCAGTACCATTAAACAATGCAATAACCATGGGAACTTCTATAGATCCACCCTTACAAGGGCCAGTCTTAAGGGCAGTTGAGTTAACTCAAAATGCTCCAGAATGCTTCACAAGTGATGGAGGAACTGAACCTATAGGCAATTTAGCCAGGGACCACTGTAATCAAACTATAAAAGGTGAGTGGCCCACTCATCCTCCCACAAACACAATATGGTGCTGCCCCTATCAAGGCCTTTTCTTTGTTTGTGGGACAGATGCTTACTTGTGTCTACCAGTCAGTTGGATATGTATCTGCACCTTAGCTTTCCTCACTCCCCAGATGAATATTGTTCCTAACAACCAGACTCTCACGTACCTCTGGCAGCACATACGTGGTCACAAAGAGCCATCCAGTCTGTACCCTTACTAGCTGGTCTGGGAATCCTGGCTGGGGTAGGTATGGGAATAAGAGGAATTGCTTCATCAGCCACCTTTTACCACACACTATCCAAAGACTTCACAGATGACACTGAGAGAGTAGCCAAATCTTCAGTGGCCCTGTAGGGGCCACTAGGGGACCAACTAGACTCCCTGGCTGAGGTGGTTTTGCAGAACAGGAGAGGGCTAGACCTGCTGCCAGCTGAAAATGGAGGACTCTGCCTCTTCTTGAATGAAGAATGCTGCTTTTATGTAAACCAGTCAGGAATAGTCAGGGACACGACCCAACAGCTAAGGGGACGAATCATAAAAAGGACAGAGGAACTAGCAAATCCCTGGGGTGACTGGAACAATATCTGGGGCTGGGCGTCGTGGCTTCTCCCTTTAACCCATCCTCTCTTCATGTTCTTTGTGGTGCTCTTGTTTAACCCTTGTATTCTCAATGCAATTACCCAGTGTATAACCTCTTGGATTGAATCCATAAAGTTACAAATGGTAATAGCTCAATATAGCCCCTAAACAATGGGGAGCTCTGGATGTCCTACTAAAACATGAGATGATGCTTTCTACAACAAGTGATAGAAGCATCAAGAGGGGGAAACGAAGAGGAAAAGTTAAAATTTTACCTCCTTCTGCCTCTGTAACTCACCTTGCCTCTTGCAAAGTCTGGGTAACGTAGGTCACATAATCTCAGAAAGTGGGGACTTGCAATACTAGGAACTGGAGTTTATCTCACTCACCCTTGTCCTGCTCTTTGCAATCACCCAGCCCCTGCAAACCTGCTTAATCATGCCGGTCCAGGTCGGGCATCCCCTTCCCCGTCTTGACCACTGTTCCCATGCACGTGAAATCCCTTAGTTTAAACCAGCCAATTAACAGCTAGTGTTGCCCACTACAGTCTGTCTATAAAAACTCCGTAACCCCTCTGTTTGGGACTCAGAGCTTGGAGTGTTAACTCCTCTGGGCCCACCGGTGTAATAAACCTGAGTTCTCCAACTCTCCGAATGTGGTGCTTGGCTTCTCGAGTACTGATTTCTGCAACAAGCCATCAGGGAAACCCAAATGAATGGAGAGGTATGGTTATTCAACAAAAGCTAAGAGGTAAAGACGAAGAATCTCATCAAAATAAACCAAGCAAGACTCAAAAAAAAAAAAAAAAGTCTAGTGAATTATCTGGGATCTGAAGGAGCACTTCACTTCAAGGTGAGCTGGGATTTATTTCATTACAGGAAGAGCAGCTGAATCTAGTAAGAGATTGCTTCCACACAGTCAGTATTCTTAGAACACTTCTGTAATTTTGTCTAAACTCCTTTATGCTAACATAATGGGACTGCTTCAGGCACTCTCCATGGGTCTACCCATAGTAAACAAGCTGAGTGTAAAGAAAAGGGGTACAACATAGAAGGACTGCTTTGGCTATGTTAAAATTGGTCATTTGGGGGTTCATTCAGAAAACAGGAGTTACATAGTGCTTTGGTCTCTGCCTAAAGGTATCCTTAACTTGGTGTATCAAAAACAGACAAGTTCTGGGACTTCCCTGGTGGTCCAGTGGCTAAGACTCTGCAGTCCCAAAGCAGGGGGCCCGAGTCTGATCCCCAGTTGGGAAACTGGATCCCACATGCCACGACTAAAGATTCCACATGCCACAACTAAGGCCCTGTGCACCCAAATAAATAAGTAAATAAATAAATAAAGTAGACAAGCTTCCCCACCCCCACCCCGGGAACCTTAGGCTATTCGAGACAGGATGTTTTGTCATACTGGCTACTTCCTGCCTGCTGGTATTATCTGAGATTACAAATGTGAAAGCTTATATTCTCCTCTTCGACTCATCCTCTCTGATGTAAACATTAGCTACCATAATGCCTATACAAAATGAGTAGAGGAGCACTGCTGAGCGCCTACCTAACGTCTGGCATTGTGCTTAATACACTAACCCTTTCCAACGTTATCATAGTCATATGAAAAAATATTACTGGTGTCATTTTACAGGTGAAGAAACTGAGGCTGGTTCACTTCAGAGATTGCCCAGTGGTCAGTGGCTTACCACAGTCTACTGAGCTACTGTGAGGGAAAGCTCAAAGTCGAATGCTGATCAGAGAGGTTCCAAAGGCTGTGCTTGGTCTGTGCTCTTGTGATGACATTTGGGTAACTTGCCTCTCCACTGAGTCTCACCCCCTGCCCCTCAATTCAGAAGGCTGTGTGTTAACCTGAGGGTTAAAATGGCACCGAGTAAGATGAGTGATGCATCAGCTTACAATAGTCAAGGATGGCAGAGAGACAATATGCATATGAGAATTTAACAAGCACCTTCTTTAAGACATTGGAGCTTCCCAGGTGGCTTGTGGTAAAAGAATTTGCCTGTCAAAGCAGGAGATGAAGGAGACGCAGAGACATAGGTTTGATCCCTGGGTCGGGAAGATCCCTTGGAGTAGGAAATGGCAACCCACTCCAGTATTCTTGCCTGGAAAATTCCAACGACAGAGGAGCCTGGTGGGCTACAGTCCATGGGCTCACAAAGAGTCAGACACAACTGAGCGTGCATGTACTTTCTTAGACATCATGTTAGGAAAATACACCTTACTGCATTAACCTCACCACCCTTATGAGGGCAGTAATATCATCCCCATTCTATAGATAAGGAAACTGAAACCCAGAGAATTTAAGCCACTTTCCAAACTTCACACAGAAAATCCAGGATGCCAGCGCAGGCCTGATGATGAACCTATGCTTTCCCACTCTATCAAAATCTTCTTTCCTGGGGCTTCCCTGGTGGCTTAGTAGTAAAGAATGTGCCTGCCAGTCCAGGAGACATGGGTTCCATTGATGACCCAGGAAGAGCCCACATGCCATGGAGCAACTAACCCCCTTCATTGTAATTACTGAGTCTGTGTTCTAGAGCCCAGGAGCTGCGACCATGGAAACTTACGTGCCCTAGAGCCTGTGCTCTGCAACAAGAGAAGCTGTTGCAATGAGAAGCCTGCACACCACAACTAGAGAAAAGCCCACAACAAAGACTTGGCACAGCCATAAATAAATAAAATTATTAAAAATATGTCTTCTTTGAGAAATATGCAATCTCTTGAAGGCATTCACAAAAAGGAAAAAAAAAAAATGTAGCCTTAAGATGAGATCTTATTTCTTACTCTGCTGATTTCTGGACAAGGTTTTGGAGGTTAAAGGGGGATCTCACTGGAGAAGGGACACCTTAGGAGAGCGAGAATCATTCATCCTTAAAGAGCTTCTTAAGAGCTAAGAACCAGAGGTGGCAACAGTAATGTCTCCCAGGGTGTTGTCAATAAAATCAAGCCCAGGTCCTTCAGGGAAGGCCATGGAAAGAGACTCACAGTGTAGACCGGGCCATGGGACTTTGTAAACTTGGGACTCCCCATGTCCCAAAATTTTGCTTTCCCCTTGAGCATCAAACATAAATGCATTCTGCAGCCATAACCAGGTTAACCTTGTCCTCTCATTTTATGTTCAGCCTTAAGTGTGGGTTCATTTTCAACTCCTGCCTCTACCCCTCTGGCATAGCTGAGGCCAGGCTGGGGCTCTGAAGCAGCATTTTGCTAACGAGCTCCCCCTCAAAAAGAGACAGAGAGAGAGAGAGGAGCTAGAAGCAGAGAGAAATAGGATGCAAAGGACTAATCTGGTTAAACCCAGTTTAAGTGGGATCACTCCTCTTCTTCAGCCTAAGTGAAGTGAAGTCACTCAGTCGTGTCCGACTCTTTGCGACCCCATGGACTGTAGCCTACCGTGCTCCTCCATCCATGGGATTTTCCAGGCAAGAGTACTGGAGTGGGTTGCCATTTCCTTCTCCAGAGGATCTTCCCGACCCAGGGATCGAATCCAGGTCTCCCGAATTGTAGGCAGACACTTTATCGTCTGAGCCACCAGGGAAGGTTCTAAAGGGCATTTCCCCAAACAGCTCCCATGCTTCCTATCTCCTGGAGAAGGGCAGAGCAGCCCACTTCAATATTCTTGCCTGGAGAATTCCACAGACAGAGGAGCCTTGTGGGCTACAGCCCACAGAGTCACAAAGGGTTGGACATGACTGAGCGACTAACACTTTCCTATCTCTAGTCAGGAAAGGTCTGCTCTTTCCTCTAGAATCCCCAAATAACCTTAGGCAAATCCAACCCTCAAAGACAGAATCAGTAAACTCCAGAACAGAAATGATGTCTCTATATCCAGGGTCTGTCTCACTCAGTGGCATGTAAGAGATGTCTTTCAGGGGAATAAGTTTTTCAGTATGATCTCAGTTGAAACAGAAGGTTGCCCCCAATGTCAACTGGTAATTGATAAGGTAATACATTTCCTTGATGTTAGAAGTTCAAGGAGTTCCTCTTCTCCCACAGTCTAAGGGTAATCCTTCACATGGCCAATTTAATTTTCCTCTCTGAGGTCCTCCCTTTCCTCCCAGACCACTGACAAAGGAAGCACCCATCTCTTATGGATGAAACTCCCTGCTGAGTAAGGCAAGCTGTTTCTCAGTAAGTAGAATCCACTGGCTTAGGAGGCTGACATCAACCACCTCATTCAGAAGGGCTCACCGTCCAACTTGAGCATGGGGTCTGCCAACTCAGTCTTTAATTCTTAGAGAACTGGCTTTAAAAATGCAAATGTCTGCTCCCTTTTATTAAGCAACACAGGGTTGAGAAAGGCCAGCTCTGAACCAAAGATAATCTTACTTCATTAAAAACCCCATCAGCTTTATCTCTAAAGTTATTCTAAGAAAAGTGCTTGAGCATTTCATAATTAACATGTGGGCAGCAGGTGCCGTGAACAAAGCAGGCACAATTATAATAACTTGAAGTCAATAATTCACAAATGATAATGTATTATTAATCAATTATTGGGGCCTAAACAACATTTAATGAGATTAAGCTGATTGCCAGGCTGAACTGTTGGGTACATATTGATTCAATAAGAGTGCTTAATTAAACTGTGTAAGTTGCCCACCAAATCATTACATCACAACTTCCTTCAAAGGAGTACCATTTCTACTTTTCTCCTTTTCCTTCTGAATTAGGAATCATTATTGACTGAGAAGAAATTAAGATAAGGATTCTTGCTTTCCATAACAGCTTGAGAAACTACCATATGATCTGGCAATGTATCTTTTTGACTGTATGAATAAAGGCTGTTTGCACAAGCATATTCAGAATGCAATAAGGTATATAGGTTTGCTTTTTTCCCCCAAAGAATTCAGAATCTTAATAAACAGGGCTACATTTTAAGCCTAAACAAAGAGTTGCCTACAACCCTCCATCGCAAAGACCAAGAAATAGAGTTTCAAAGAAATGAAAAACTCCTACAAAATACTGACATGAATCAGGATTTGAAGTCAAGTCCCTCCACCGCAGCCCTTTCCCAGCCTACAGTGTTTCCAAAACCTCAAATTAAGCTTCATTCTGCTGAAGATCAGAGAGGCATACCCATTTGACTTCACTAGTTTCTAGTAGCATCTCTCAGGAGGTAAAACCTACTTCCTCAGCAGCTAAAAGTTTTCAGAATCACCCCTTACAACCACCATACAAAAACCTTTGTCTCTTGACATGCAGGTCGTCTTTTCACTTGTCACGTTGCTAATGATGGGAGTTATTTATGGTGAACACTGAGCAAAATGTTTTTTTGCTCAGTGTTCTGGCCCGATGATCCTGCCTGAGGGGAGACAGTGACAGCTCTGTTAAAGCATCCCCGGGTACAGGGCGCCTGCGGGTCTTTCTAATTAGGGTTTTACTCTGTCAATTTCATGAATAGCCTCTTCCAACCCAGATGCACATCAGTACATGTTGAGGATGCCCTTGCCCTATAAAACTCTGGGATGTCAAAACCCACAGCTGCACCTGGGCTCCACATTCAATGAGCCAGAGAAAATCAGCTACAGGGAGGGTGCGCAGAGAACACTGGGGCATCACCAATTGCTTCTGAGTTGTGGCATGGAAGTTCCTACCGCAGTCATCTGTTGCTTCGGAAAGGCAGCACGGCACATACCAGCTTAAGTTCAGAACTCCATCAGGAGATCATTACCAAGGTGGCTTTGGACATAAATTTCAATGATCACATTTCAGGCAGTTAATATGCCCTGTGACTCAGCCCATAGTCTGTGTTCCTGAATCTTCTTCTGCGACTGGAATCAGTGTAGCGATATCCTGGAATCAGTGTAGCGATATCCCTGCTGTGGCCTTGAGAGATTCTTGTTTACAAAAGCCTGTGTGAGGAAACTACTTTTTCTCCCTCCAACTTGGTTTGCAGAATGGGAGTAGGAAACCACCACAAACAAATTGGATAATGTTGTATCATTCACATCAGTGTTATTCCATTAAATTCATTCCCTATTTTTAAGAAAAGAGAAAGAGCATTACAACAGTCTCAGCATTCTGTTAAGTCAGACTTGCAATGTGACCATGTATGTTTTGTTTTCAGGTGGGAGGGAATGGCGACACGCTCCAGTATTCTTGCCTGGAGAATTCCATGGATGGGCTACAGTCCATGGGGTCGCAAAGAGTCAGACATGACTGAGCAACTAACGCAAGTTAGTTTCACAGAACTGACAGATGGGATGGAATAAATAACTTGTCTTTTGGAGGTTTCTGGTGTTGATGTTGGTATGGGTGACTGAAATCAGAAAGAGGAGGTACCTCTAGGTGAACAAGTCATCTTAAAGGCAGAGAACAAAGTCGAACAAAAGTCACTCTTCTGCTAATATTCATGATGTCACAGAAAATAAGCAAAAGTCACTGGAGCAAACCTGGTCCTCAGTTGGATTCTTTATTTAAAAATTTCAAATTATTTCTTCATTAAAATCCTTTCTGCTAGGAGAGGAAAAAAAAGTATTTCAAGAACCAGAAAAGAAAGAATATTCTTTCGGCAAGACTAATGTCAATTCTAAATATAGAAGAGCAGATATACTATTTCAGATTCACAAACAGACTTTCAAATTCGTATTATCCATTATAGTAAACAAAAAATAGTTTCATTTTTTCTTTCTAATGGAAGGAAGCAGCATGTAAAGTGGAAAGATCAAGGAGTGAAAACCTCCATTTCCAACAGAATAATAGACTAAATATTCTGAATAATCCCCCAAGTGAAACAATCATCATACTAAAATAAACTTTTTTTCTAAAATCATTTTCAATGCATTGCTGAGCTGATCTGAAATAAAGAAATCTGTAGATGCCAAAAACAAAGCGAGACCAAAGAAGTCTTGAAAGGTAAGCAAGCATCAAAGCATACTTTTCGCCCAAGGATTTCTACCAAGCCTTGGAGACCCCCAGTTTTTGCTTTGAAAGCTGCAGGAGATGCAGGAAAGTGAAGCATGTGGCTTATCCTTGGTGGGGCATCAAATAAAGATTCTTGCATAAAGCTGAGACACCCCTCCAAAAGTCTTCACTCTTGATTCACAAAAAGGTAGAGCAAGAAATGCTTATTTCAAAATTTCCCTAGGAGTCTATAAGAAAATTTTCACATTCATTTGAATTCATGATCCATCTGTGGTCCCCAAATTTAAGGAAGGAAATACAGTTATCTCAATTTGTTAGCATCCTCAGATATCTCCAGCAAAAACAAATGCAAATGCTTTCTTAAGTAAAGCAGCCTCAATTCTAACCTCAAAGATCTCCAGGAGGTAAAATTCCAAGAAAAATGAGTGATTTAGTGTCAACAATTATGAAACACACCAGGAAACAAGGCCCCATGAGTGAGAGGCAGCAGAGACAAGAAGGAGCACCAGACTTGCAGAGACACAAGATACTAGATTTATGGGAAACAATATAAAATAACAACATAAAAAAATAAAATGTGAAAGAAATGAAAGAGAAATTTGCGATATGAACAAGGAATGAGACTCTCAAAGCAAAATGCTGATGTGGATAAGAATGGAATAAATTTCTAGAAGTGAAAAATCTAATAATTGAAACTAAAAAGTCAATAGAGAAAGGGATATTAATGGAATTTGAAGGGGTGAGAATTCCCATTAAGAGAAGAATATAGACTAAATACTTTTAACAGCTTTCTTGAAGAAAACATGTAGAAAGCCACTGGACAATGTTTCTCTCATCCTAATGGAGAAAAAAAAAAGTTGGATAATAATCTATCCAAGACAGGAAGCAGACAGGTCATAGTCTTTAACAGAATGGCATAGCCATGTAGCTGTGCTGTGTTAGTTGTTGATTCATGTCCGACTCTGAGACCATGGACACAGGAGAAAAGAAAAACTTATCAGAACTAACCAGGTTCAAGAGAGCAGATCTGACTTCTTTGAGCCTCATTGAGTTTGTAATATATTAGTGAAGTGAAGTGAAGTGGCTCGGTTATGTCCAACTCTTTGCGACCCCGTGGACTGTAGCCTACCAGGCTCCACCGTCCATGGGATTCTCCAGGCAATAATACTGGAGTGGGTTACCATTTCCTTCTCCAGGGGATCTTCCTGACCCAGGGATCGAACCATGTCTTCCGCATTGGAGGCAGACGCTTTAACCTCTGAGCCACCAGAGAAGCCCTGTAATACATTAGCATAAGCTAAATGACACACCCACAAGTACCATAACAGTTTTGAAACCAACCACCAAAGATCAAAAAAGTGAGGGTGGCCCAATTCCTAGAAATCTCTATGCTTGCCCCGACATAGTTGGAATAATCCTCTGCCTTTAATATGCCTATGAAATTATCCAGTCAATAAAAACTCACCATATCATATTTCAAGGTCCTCTCTTACCTTCTGAGATAGGCCACACTCTGTCTGTGGAGTGTATGTCTTTCTAAATAAATCCACTTCTCACCTATGACTTTATCTCTCATTAAATTCTTTCTGCGCTGAGACATCAAGAACCTGAGCTTCATTAAGTCCCAAGACCAGATGTTTGTTCTCAATGAACAGATCATGGGTTAAAGCCCCAATCTGAGTTGCATGATTTCATATCCATCATAACTTTGCTTGAATCTATCAGAGGATAATACATAAAGCAGCTGAATGCACTGAATTCCAAACAGTGGTATATCCCAACAAGGGAGAAACAAGTTTTTATACTTTGGTGGCATATAAGAGAGGAAGAAAGGCTGCTGCAGAAGAGGTAAATTTTTTAGAAATCCCTGAAAGCCCTGGACACAAAAGCCTTTCAAGTTTGCTCTTTGCAGGATAAAGGCTTCAGCCTCCTAGACCTTCTCAGAGTTCCAAAGAGCAGATTCAAACAGTTGCTAATCAGGGAAGTAGGGAATTCAGAAACAAAGAAGACCAATCAGAAAACAATAGTGCATCAATTAAAGCAGGAAAAGAACCTGATGTTGGGAAAGATTGAAGGCAAGAGGAGAAGGGGACTACAGAGGATGAGATGGTTGGATGGCATCACCAACTCAATGGACATGAGTTTGAATAAACTCCGGGAGTTGGTGATGGATAGGGAGGCCTGGCGTGCTGCAGTCCATGGGTTCGCAAAGAGTCAGACACAACTGAGGGATTGAACTGAACTGAACTGTGGTTCCTCCTCAAGGAATATACATAACAATATCTTTGAGTTCTTCTGTAGGAACTAAGGCCTCCAGGAGATAGTAGATCTGTGGAAAACAATATAAAATAACAATATAAAATAAAAAATTATGTTTAAAAAAATGAAAGAGAAATTGGAGATATGAGCAAGATGCTCACGAGCTGCTGATGAACAGACAAAAAGCACCACCTCCTTCTTTGAGCCCTCTCATACAAAATAAAGCTTAAACTGCTGTGAGAGGAGAACCAAACTCTCTCAGCCTCAGAACCCAGGCTAATATATCATGTTTTGGGGGTAGAAAGAAATGAAAAGTTGTTTGCTCCAGCTGAAGGAAATGGGCATGGAGACATAGGCTCTCTGTATTGCAAACGTGCTATTAAAAGCTGATGGTGGGAGAACAAGATGGCAGAGGAGAAGGTGGACATGGAGTACAAGTCTCTCCACAGATACATCAGGAGTACCCCTTCAGACACAAAAGTGCATGCAGAACTCCAGCTGAGAGCGGACAGGAGGACCTGACCAGTGTTGAAGAATATATAGAACCACGCAAAACTCGGTAGGACCAAGGAACTAGGGAGAAAAACAGGAGCGTTAGTAGGACTGGACCTGCCCTCGGCAGGTGTGGAAACTGAAGCCGGGGTCGGATCCCCACACCGGGGCAATTGTCTGAATCAGAGGAGAAACATTCAAGGCTGAGAGTGAAACAGCTGATCTGTGGCTGCCTAAATGGAGTGAGAATCAGACAGTACTTGCCGCAGCCATACATACGCCAGGCAGGAACACGGGTCTCCTGGAAGGTGCAGCGGCTCGGAGCTGGAGTTTAGGGATTGTGGAGCAATCTCAGTGCGAGGGCTGCTGTTGACTTCAGAGAGACAGATAGAGGGGATGGGAGGGAGGAGACTGTGGTGGGAAATGCTGTGGAGGGAAACCAGGCAGCCATGGAAGCAAGGCGATACTGCTGAGTCACGCAAAGGGGGTGGAGCCATCACCATAGCCTCTCTCCACACACCAGCATCGGCAGCTGAACAACAGAGGGGCTGGCCCATCAGATGTCCCAGGCACTGAACTACAGAGTAGGACCCCAGCCAGGGTGCCCCTTTAAGTGCCTGACGTGCCGAGCTACAGAGTAGGACCCCAGCCAGGGGGGGCCCTCTATGTGCCTGATGTGAGGAACAACAGAGAAGGACCCCAGGCAGGGGTCCCTCTAAGTGCCTGAACGGGCGGAGCTACGGAGAAAGACTGGCCAAAGAGGCTTTCTGATCACCAGCTACAAAAGACTCAAAGAAAGACTCTGAGAGGGCCATAACTCCTGCCGCAGAGGCAGTCTGTGTCCCTGAACACTTGGCGCCGCCAGGGTCCCCGCAAGCCAAGCAGCTGCACCACCTTCACACGCAACTCGCACTGGGGCAGAGCGGCCAGAGGCCAAAAAAAAAAGTCTTGTGTTTATGCAGGCAGGGTCACTTCGGTCCTGTCCGACTCTTTGCAACCTTGTAGACTATGGCCGGCCAGGCTTCTCTGTCAGGGAGGTGGGGGTTCTCCAGGCAAGAATACTGGAGCATATGGGCCAATACTGGTTTCCATACCCTTCTAGAGCACTATATTTCCTATTACTCAAGCTGCCAACTCCCCTGAGTACCTGGTGCTGCCAGAACGCCTGCGACCCAAGCAGCTGCACCACCTCCACACCTGGCCCTCACAGGGGCGAACCCAAGTCCTCCAGGCCAGCCTCAGGAGCAAACCCCAGTGGACGACCCACATGTAGAGGTGGAAATAAAACCACAGTTGAAACCCAGGGGCAGTGTGGCTAAGGAAGAAGACTCAAAACCTTCCCACCAGCTGTGCAAGCTGCCGATTAAATCCGCAGGGTCAACTAAGCAGACTCCGTGTCTATGAAATATATAAAACGTCACTGAGAGCTCCCACAAAAGAAAACACACTAGTTCTGATAGGTGTGGACACTGGAGGTAAGAACACGCAGGAGTAGGACCAGATTAGAATCCGAGCTGCCCCCGCAGCAGGTCCAGAGATCAGCAGTGTTGGAGGGCATCCTAGGGAGGGGAGGTGGTCTGCGACTCCCAGCGCGGGAAAGGACTCTGACAGCAGTGACTCAAGAAAAACATTTATTATTCTTATTTTTTGACTTGTTCTGTAGATTCTTTGGGTTTTTTTTTTCTTTTTGTTTTCCTTTTCCCCTCCTCTGTTGTAGTTGTCGATTTTATTGTCACTAAGAAATCCAATTAAGCTTTCGAACTTTTTTTTCCTTTTTCCTCAGTCACATTTTTTATTGTTGTCATAGAGCCTCTATGTTGGGCTTTTGCTGTTCTACGGAGTTTTCCTCTTTTTTTCCTTTTCTCTTTTTTTATTTTTAATTTTTAAACCTGTTATTATTTTTTCTACATTTATTTCTTTGCTTTTCCTACTGTTCTTTTTCCCTTGCAGTTAATCTTTAATGTATATAAATCTTCTTTATCTACTTCTGTTTAACTTTGCATATCTATTCTTTCTTTATTTTCTCTCTCTCCTTTCCTCTCACCATATTTGTTAGTTTTATTTTCATTGCTTTATTCCCCAATTGGCACCTTGCTTTAGTTTTGTTTTCCAGCTTGTGCTTTAATTAGTTTTATTCTGGTAGATATAATTTTTTTCCTTTGTTTACTGGGTCAATCTATTGTACTTAAATTTTGTTGGATTGCTTTGATTTTGCTTATGAGTGTATATGTATATGCATATATTCAGTCACACTTTCTATTGTTGCTATAAACCTCTGCTTCTATATTGGACTTTTGCAGTCCTGTGGAGTTTTCCTTTCTTCCCCTTTTTTCTTTCTTCCATTTTTTTTTCTTTCCTTTTTTTATAATTTTAATTTTTAAAACCTATTATATTTTTTCTACATTTATACCTTCGTTTGCCTTTTCTACTGTTGTTTCCCCCTTGCATTTAATCTTTAATGTATATAAATCTTCTTTATCTACTTCTATTTAACTTTGCATATCTATTCTTTCTTTCTTTCCTTTCCTCTCAATGTATTTGTTAGTTTTGTTTTCATTGTTTTTTTCCCCAGTTGACACCTTCCTTTAGTTTTGTTTTCCAGTTTGTGCTTAAGTTAGTTTTGTTCTTAACTGGTAAATATAATTTTTGATTTCCTTTATTTGCCAGATCAATCTACTGTACTTTACTGTACTTTTTGTTGGACTGTTTTCACTTTGTTCATGGGTGTATATGTATATGTGTATATTCCATTATTTTAATATTATTTGTGTGATTTTGTAACTGCCATTCATCTGGGGTTCATCTTTGGTTTCTCGTTTTTGGATATTTGTTTTACTCTCCCTTAATGCCATAACAAACCACTTGTGGGATATTCGTTCCTGACCAGAAATCAAACCCTGAGCCTTTAGAGTGGGAGCACTGACTCCAAGGCCCTAGACTACCAGAGAACCAACCCTAAGGAGTATCAAATAGTGAGAACTCACACAAAGGAACCCACTTGAATACAAGACCCAGCATCACCCAACCACCAGTAGCACCCTGTGCAGGACATCTCACCTAAACAACAAACAAAATAAAAATACAAACCCAATCATCAGCAGACATGATTACCACCTCACTCAGCCTTGCGCTGAGTAAGGAAAAAAAAAAGGAAACAAAGAGACGAACAAAAACTTAGCACATATCTCACCCTATACAAAGCTCAAACAAACCACTGGACCAACCTTAGGAGGGCTGAAACAAAAAGGAAGAAAGAATTCAACCTTCTTCAAGGAAAGAATTCAACTTTCCTTGAAGCCTGGGAAAAAAGATACTTCAAACACAATAACTTAAAAAAAAAAATGAAAACACAGAGAAATACTGCACAAATAAAGGAACAAACTAGAAACATAGAAGTCCAAATGAAGAGGAAATAGGAAAATTTCCTGAAAAAAATTCAGAATAATGATAGTAAAGATGATCAAAAACCTTGAAAACAAAATGGAGAAAATGAAAGAATGAATTAACAAAGACCTAGAAGAATTAAAAAATAAGCATACAGAGACAAACAGCACAATTACTGAAATTAAAAATATGCTAGAAGGAATCAATAGCAGAATATCTAAGCAAAAGAATGAATCAGTGAGCTGGAAAATAAAATGGTGGAAATAACTTCTGAAGAGCAAAATAAAGTAAAAAGAATGAAAAGAGCTGAGGACAGTCTCAGAGACCTCTGGGACCATATCAGACATGCTAACATTTGAATTATAGGGGTCCCAGAAGAAGAAGAGAAAAAGAAAGGGTATGAGAAAATTTTTGAAGAGATAATAGTTGAAAATTTCCCCAACATGGAAAAGGAAATAGCCAATAAACTCCAAGAGACAAAAAGACTGCCATATAGGATAAACCCAAGGAGGAACATGCCAAGACACACACTAATCAAACTAACAAAGACTAAACAAAGAAAGAATATTAAAAGCAGCAAGGGAGAAGCAACAAGTAACATAGAAGGGAAACCCCATACACGTAACAGCTGATCTTTCAGCAGAAACTCTGCCGGCCAGAAGGGAACAGCAGGATATATTTAAAGTACTGAAATGGAGAAATCTACAACCCAGATTACTGTACCCAGCAAGTATCTCATTCAAAATTGATGGAGAAATAAAAAGCTTTTCAGACAAGCAAAACTTAAGAGAATTCAGTACCACCAAACCAGCTTTACAACAAATGCTAAACAGACTTCTATAGTCAAGAAATGCAACAGAAGGAAAAAGACCTACAAAATCAACCCCAAACAATTAGGAAATGGCAATAGGAACATATATATCAATAATTGCTTTAAATGTAAATGGATTAAATGTTCCAAACAAAAGACACAGACTGGCTGAATGGATACAAAAACAAGACCCATATATATGCTGTCTACAAGAAACCCACTTCAGACCTCAACACATATAGACTGAAAGTGAGAGAATGGAAAAATATATTCCATGCAATAGGAAGCAAAAGAAAGCTGGAGTAGCAATCCTTATATCAGACAAAATTGACCTTAAAATAAAGAAGATTACAAGAGACAAGGAAGGACACTACATAATGACCAAGGGATCAATCCAAGAGGAAGACATGACAGTTATAAATGTCTATGCACCCAACATAGGAGCACCTCAATACATAAGACAAACACTAACAGACATAAAAGAAGAAATTGACAGTAACACAATAATAGTAGAAGACTTTAACACCTCACTCACACCAATGGACAGATCATCAAAATGGTAAATTAATAGGGAAATACAAGGCTTAAATGATACATTAGATGAGATGGATCTCATTGATATCTTCAGTATATCCCATCTAAATGCAGAAGAATACACCTTCTTTTCAAGTGCACATGGGACATTCTCCAGGATAGACCACATCTTGGGTCACAAATCAAACCTCAGTAAATTTAAGAAAAGTGAAATCATACCAAGCATCTCCAGCCATAATGCTATGAGACTAGACACCAATTAGAAGAAAAAAGCTGTAAGAAACACAAACATATGGAGATTAAACAACACATTTCTAAATAACCAACAGGTTACTGAAGAAATCAAAAGGGAAATCAAAAAATTTCTAGAAACAAATGAGAATGAGAATACAACAACTCAAAACCTATGGGATGCAGCAAAAGCAGTTCTAAGAGGGAAGATCACTGCAATACAATCCTATCTCAAGAAACAAGAAAAACATCAAATAGACAACCTAAGTTTACACCTAAAGCAGTGGTGTACTACAAAAAGAAGAACAAGAAAACCCCAAAATTAGTAGAAGGAAAAAAATCATAAACATATGAGCAGCAATAAATGAAAAAGAAATGAAACAAACAATAGTAAAGATTAATAAAACTAAAAGCTGGTTCTTTGAGAAGATAAACAAAATTGACAAACCCTTAGCCAGACTCATCAAGAATAAAAGAGAGAAGAATCAAATCAACAAAATTAGAAATGAAAAAGAAGAGATTACAACAGACAATGCAGAAATACGAAGGATTATAAGAGGCTATTATGAACAATTATATGGAAATGAAATATATAACCTGGAATAAATGGACAGATTCTTAGAAAAGCTCAATCTTCCAAGACTGAACTAGGAAGAAATAGAAATTATGAACTACTCAATTACAAGCACTGAAATTGAAGCTGTGATCAAAAATCTCCCAAAAATCAAAAGCCCAGGAGCAGATGGCTTCACGGGAGAATTCTATCAGGCATTTAGAGAAGAGCTAATGCCTATCCTTCTAAAACTCTTTCAAAAAAATTGCAGAGGAAGGAACAATTCCAAATTCTTTCTACAAGTCCACCATCACCCTGATACCAAAACCATATAAAGACAACACATAGAAAGAAAACTACAGGCCAATATCACTGATGAACAACAAAATTTTAGCAAACAGAATTCAGCAACACATCAAAGAGCTTATACACCATGATCAAGTTGGGTTTATTCCAGATGCAAGGATTCTTCAATATATGCAAATCAATCAATGTGATACACCATATTAACAAACTGAAAGATAAAACCATATGATCATCTCAATAGATGAAGAAAAAGCCTATGACAAAATTCAGCACCTAATATTTATGATTAAAACTCCAAAAAATGGACATAGAAGGAACCTACCTCAACATAGTAAAGGCCATATATGATACGCCTACAGCAAACATTATTCTCAATGATGAAAAACTGAAAGCATTCCCCCTAAGATCAGGAACAAGACAAGGGTGTCCACTTTCGCCACTATTATTCAACATAGTCCTGGAAGTCCTAGCTATAGCAATCAGAGAAGAAAAATAAATAAAAGGAATCTGGATAGGAAAAGAAGTAAAGCTCTCACTGTTTGCATATGACATGATACTGTACATAGAAAACCATAAAGATAGTATCAGAAAATTACTAGAGCTAATCAGTGAATTTAGCAAATTTGCAGGGTACAAAATCAATGAATCACTTGCATTTCTATATATTAACAATGAAAAATTAGAAAGAGAAATTAAGGAATCAATCCTTAATGCAAGTAGCTCACAGAATTCTAAGCAGGCTAAATGATATAAGCATATCTACATATATCTCACCTATATAGATGATAGTCAAACTGCTGAAAACCAAAGTTAGTGAGAAAATCTTGAGGGCAACCAGAAACAAAACACTAAATTGTTGGTATTGTTGTTCAGTCACTAAGTGGTGTCCAACTCTGTGCAATCCCATGAACTGCAGCATGCCAGGCTTCCCTGTCTTTCAATATCTCCCAGAGTTTGCTCAAATTCATTTCCATTGAATTGGTGATGCCATCCAACCATCTCATTCTCTGTCACCCCCTTCTCCTCAACCTTTCCCAGCATCAGGATCTTTTCCAACGAATTGGCTCTTCACATCAGGTGGCCAAAGCATTGGAACTTCAGCTTCAGCATCAGTCCTTCCAGTGAATATCCAGGGTTGATTTCCTTTAGGATTAACTGGTTTGATCTCCTTGCTGTCCAAGGGAATCTCAAGAGTTTTCTCCAGCACTACAGTTTGAAAGCATCAGTTCTTTGGCTCTCAGCCTTCTTTACGATCCAACTCTCACATCTGTACGTGACTACTGGAAAAACCATAGCTTTGACTATTAAGACATTTGTCAGCAAAGTGATGTCTCTGCTTTTTAAATTTCATATGCTGCCCAGATTTATCATAGGTTTCCAGTGGCTCAGCAGTAAAAATCTGTCTGCAATGCAGGAGGCACAGGAGACATGGGTTTGATCCTTGGGTCAGGAAGATCCCCTGGAGGAAGACATGGCAACCAATTCCAGTATTCTTGCCTGGAGAATCCCATGGAGAGAAGAACCTGGTGGGCTACAACTCCAGTGTTTCTGGCCTGGGAAATCACATGGACAGAGGAGCCTGGTGGGCTGTAGTCCATGGGTCGCAAAGAGTCAGACATGGCTGAGCACACACATAGGAACAAGGATTACAGGGGTTAAAATATGGAGTAATGCTCTATTTCTTAAAATGGGTAGTATATCCCTGGGTGTACATTTTATTGTTCTTAACTTAGACCTTTATGTTACATGAATTCTTTTATAAGTGTTACATTTAAAATAAAGCAATTTTTGTTATTATAAAAGACCCAGTTTCCAATTTCTGGCTTCATACTTAATAGCTATGCAACCATGCACAAGTCGCTTTTAACTCACTGGGCCTTACTTCCATCATCTTTAAAAATCATATTTTTTCCCTAACACATTACTTTCATAAGTATAAAGGAAAATATTATTATACTAGATTCTATGAAAACTAAGCAAAGATGTTAACAAATTTAAAAAGAAGTGACAGACTAGGAGAAAACATCAACCACTTGATGCCCTATCTTAAAACAATGATCAATACTTAATAAATATTTGCTAAATAAATCAATGTTTAACAAAGAATATTTCTAATATACAAAGAGCTCCTATTACATCATTTAGGAAAAGGCAAAGCATCTAATAAAATAATAGACAAATGACTCAAAATTGAGTAACTTAAAAGGAAGATACATAAATAACATTTAAAAATATGGATCACTTGAGTAATGCACAAAGAGAGTCAAATGGAAATAACACTGAAATACTATTTTAAAAGAGGGGGATTAATTTTTTTTAACTAACAGGAAAATGTAGAAGACTGGTAAATCCATTTTTGGTTGGGCCCTGGAGGAAAATAATCTCCTACATTTTTGTGGGAATATAATTGGTAATACAGAATTTAGTGAGGTTGTCAATCTTGGAATTCCTGGGGAAGAGATTTGGACTTTCACAGGACAGAATTGTCAGGAAGGCTAATTTAAGTTCATTAAGTCTAAATTTCAGGAATCAGTATGCATGAGTTCATGTGTTTATGTTTATGTGTGAGTGTATATGTATGTGTGTGTGTGCTTGTGTGTACTGAAGAAAAACATGAACCTGTTAAAAGCAATTGCTTAGGGAATAATAAGATGAGAAATATGTGGCTAATTTCATATTTCATACTAGTTTATCAATTTTTGATTAAGGGTGATATGTTGACATTTTAAATTTTAATTTAATTTTTAAATTTTAAATATGAAATACAAATATAGTTGGAGATACAAAAAAACAATAGGACAGACACTCATGTGCCTGCCCATTCAGATTTAAAAGCTCACACTTTCTGTCATATCTCCCTTAAAATTCTCTTCCTTTAAGAAATTCAAACTCCCTGATAAATATTCATTTTTTTCCTCTTTCTGCTCCACCATCTTCAGATGGAATCACTATTTTGAATCTGGTATTATCTTTTTTCAGCATGGTTTTATACTTTTCTCTATATGTAAATATCCATAAATAATAAACTACATTGTCCTTTTATATTAAAATAAGGGATTTTAATAACAAACTCACGGTCATGCTGTACATGTGTGCTCAGTCATCCAACTCTTTGCAACCCCATGGGCTGTAACCCGTCAGACTCTTCTGTCCATGGAATTTTCCAGGCAAGAATACTGAAGTGGGTTGCCATTTCCTATTCCAGGGGATCTTCCTGATCCGGGGATTGAACCCAGGTTTCTTGCATCTCCTGCATTGGCAGTGGATTCTTTACCCACTAGCACCACCTGGGAAGCCAGTCATGTTATGAGACGTCCATGAAATATATGAATCAGAGTGTCTGGTTAGTGCAGCCTGGTAAACTGAGTTTGATTATTTGGGGAACTGGAAGGTTGGTCATGACCCACCCTTGAGAGCATGTGCTGGTAGGCAGGAAGCCTTAGGATTTGAGGCTGGAAGACAAGTGAAGAGTTTGAGTTTTCTTTTTTTTTTTTTTTTTTTTTTAGAGTTTGAGTTTTCAAGTCTTAGGTGAGGGACTCTGAGAAAAAAAAAAACATCTGAATAATGGAGACATGGGTTGCCAGCTTGTCCCTGTCCAGTGTATGAAGAATGAGCTTCTTTCAGAGGAAATTAAGGAGCTTTGGTGCCAAGCAGCATTGTTTTGGGGAGAGTGCTAATCCACCCAACTTTACACGGAATTAAGCAACTCTCTGAAAACCCAGCAATGGCAGTAGCAAGAATCCTTTCAGTAGCTTCGAGGACAGCTGACAACTAACAAAACAAGCTCAGGCATCAGGGAAGAATCGAGTGGCCCATGAGGGTGACTGTATCCAACAGCTACGTTATGAGTACAGGTGAGGCTACCTGAGTGTAACCCATGAAATACCTAAGGAAATTGTTAACTTTTCTAGGGGTGTCCCTGCATTGTGGGTGGAAGGAAAAATAGATGCAAAGATTTCTTGTATTTGTTCAATAAATATTGAGTGTGCACCAGCTTTCTGCAGGAACTGTTAGACCCTAGAGATACAACAGTGAAAACATACAGCATGTAATCTGTGTCCGTATGGAGCTGTCGTAGGGGCTGTGAGGAAGATAGGACAAAGTCATGTAATAATGAGGTTCTGAGCGAGAGAACATTACATATGGTGACCTGGGAAGGTTTCCTCAACCTGAGCAAGGATAATATAGGACAAGAAGAAATCAGTCTTGCCAAGCTACAAAGGTAAAGTTTTCCACTCAGAGGGAACAGCAAATCCAGAGGCCTGGGGAAGATAATTTAGTCGCTGTGTTGAAGGAATAGAAAGAAGATGAGTGTGGTTGAAGGGTATGGAATGTTTAAGGGGTAAGATACAGGTGAGAAGGGTTTTGTGGAGGCAGAAAGATTTAGATTTTACTAAAATTACAAGGGCTATTCTATCCTAACATGGAATTTCATGGTATCAATGGCAGAAAATAAAAATAAATTGTTGTGCTCACTTCAGCAGCATATACACTAAAATTGAAACAGTACAGAGAAGATTAGCATGGCCCCTGCGCACAAATTCGTGAAGCGTTCCTTATTTCTGAAAGGAGAGAGTAGCATGGAAACATATACACTACCATGTGTCCAAAGACAGCCAGTGGGAATTTGCTGCATGACTCAAGGAAGTCAGACCAGGTCTCCGTGACAACCGAGGGGGCTGAGATGGGGTGGGAGGTGGGAGGGAGGCTCAGGAGGGACGCAACATCGGTATATCCATGGCTGATGCCCACATATGGCAGAAACCAACACAATATTGTAAAGCAATGATCCTTCAATTAAAAATAAGTTTTAAAAGAAGTTTACAGAAAAAGACAAAATAAATAAATTATTAATTAAAGGACTTGTGGTACAGATTTTTTTTAAAAATTACAATGGTTATTGATGTTAATGGGACTATACAGGTACTAGGCACATTGGAGAAGCCTAGACTGTATTACCCGCTGTATAAACAAGTATTTTTACATGCAGGGAATTGCACCTCAACAATAAAGGATTTTCTCTCATGACTGAAGAGCTGAAAGGTCATAGAATATGGAATTAGGGCTATGGAGCTTAGGAATCAGAGCATTTGGGGATAAATTTGAGCTCCAGCTCTTACTAACCACATGACTTTTTCAGGCCTCAATTTTATCAGCTAAAAATGGAAACCACAAATGTAATTTTTTTTTTCTTTACCTCACAGAGCTATTGTGAGGAACAGTTAATCACATATAAACATTTTGTAAACAGTCAATTACCTTGAAAAGATATAAATTGTTAAATCCTATGAACATATTTACAGAATAGAACAGTTTTGGCATGGATTCTGATGAAATATATTACGTGCTTCTGCTTCAGTAACCACATAGAGTCAACTTATAGTATCCTTACTAATTGAGAAAATTATTCAGGTAATGCAATCTTTATTTCCCTCTGAAATGGATTACATTTTATTGCATATTGGCTTTATAATCATGTTTAACCTTAGTTATATAATTTGCAGGCCTCTGGAAATGAATATTTCCAAAACTGAACTCAATATCCATTCACAACAGTCTCACTCACTCAAGTATTCTTCTATTGGTATTAAACTGTGCACCCATCACCCAAAGGAAAAATAGTTCAACTCCTTCTTCTTTATCCCTACTCTCTGTTAATCACAAGGCCTCTCACTCCTAACTTAGACATATCCCCTAAATTCAGACCCTCCCCTCCCATTTCCATAGCCTTATCTTCCCTGGGAATCTCATCAACCAGGTAGACGACTAACAGTTGTTATTTTTTCTTGATTACTGTGTACCATGCTCTAAGTCCTTTTACAAGCTTCAGATTGCCCCGTGAAGAAGGTACTGTTGTCATCTGCAATTTGTAAGTGGAGAACCTCGGCATGGAGTGTTGAGACATATTTTCCAAGCTCATGAAGCTAATAAATGGAAGAGTCAAGACTAGGACCCCAGGGAGTCTGAATCTAGGGTCTAAATGCTTATGAACTTCTCTGTGCTGGGCATCATGTCACCACGTTCACACTCCAGACTTCCCCTGTATTGTGTGTGCTCAGTTGGGTCTGACTCTTTGCGACCCAGACACTGTAGCCCTCCAGGGTCCTCTGTCCATGGAATTTTCCAGGCAAGAATACTGGAGTAGGTTGCCATTTCCTCCTCCATCCCCTACATTACTGCCACAAGATCTTCCTCCAAAACAAATCTGATCTTGTCATTTCTCTCTTTTAACAGCATTCTATTAGTTCATCATTGCCTTCAGGAGAAACTAATATGAAAAATAAGGTATATTTTTAAACTCAGCCCAATTTACTTTCCCACCTTATTTTCTGATCCCATACTCAATCCACCATCCTGTAGTTCTGACACCCTGAGATGTTCACAGAGATTATTTCCAGACCTCCATGTCTCTACAAAAGCTATTTTCCTGCTTGGAAAGATACACCTCCATGTCACTGCATGCAATAGTCTGAGTTCAAGACACAGATCAATGGCATTGATACTTAATCTCAGTTTTATCATTATAGAACAAAGGAACTATAAGGACTAAATGATATATTATGTAAAAACTCTGTGAGAGTAAACTACGTGATTGTGTATAATAAGCAAAACTATTCAACTGTAAGATTTTGTAGTTTTTCCCACTGCCTCCAACCAGCCTTGGAAGGAGAAAGAATTCTTCATCTTCCTTTTCTTAGAGTGACTGGACCAAAATGGGAAGTAGAAAGGAGATACTTAACTGATCTGAATGTCATAGTTTTAAAGGCTTATATTGAAAAACAGTGGGATTATTGTGAACCTCTATTTGTATGTGTAGATTGGTAACAGTAAGAAAGATGAATTTACGATGGTTTGCATGTGTTTTATATATTCCCCTTTTCATGTCTTCTCAAGAAAGATTTAAACAGTTCTTTAAATAGTTTGAGATTGTCCACTGAGATTTCTTCAAAAGAAAAGGTGTGTCAATAAAGGATCTTCATGCACATGGGATTTACAAAGCTGTCCCTCCTGGGTACCATTCCCCCTTTGATTCCACCAAGAAGAAAAAGGCTCTTTTCAGTGCTTCCATTGAACTTTGTTCTCATATAACTTCTGTATCATAATGACTTGTTTACATAAGTCACACACATATACACAAACACAATGCTTATCAAGTCACACACATACACACAAACACAATGCTTATCAAGAGTGTCTCAAAGACTAGAATCACGTCCTATTCATCTCTATCTTCCTAATATCTACCATGGTTCCTAGCCCTGGTTGCCTGAAAAGATGGAAACCATAAGACAAGAAAAGGTTACAATTCAGTATTTCTAACTTTTTTTATTAAAAACTTCCATACAGAGAAGTTATTCATACTCTTGTAGTTCATTTTTTAGTTCTAATATTTGTCAACAGCAATGCATTACCAAAAAAAACAGGAGAGAGAGAAAAGCACTTAATTTAATCAGGAGACGAGAGGTCGGAAGTTTCAAACCCCATCTGCCATCAACCAGCTGGGAGACCAACACAGGTCAGTTCGTGCTTCTGACCTTCAATCCCTCACTAGCAATGGAGGAATCTGGACTCCACGGTCTATGGATGCTGAAGCTCTGAAATTCAGTGATCCCTTAGTAAATACTCAGCCTCACGTGCCTCCAGGCAGAAACAGAAGTTTCCAAGAGGGAGAGGTTTCCACTTCACGTTTCTGTTTTCCTTGGACCGTTGTCACCTCACACTCTCCTCGCTGGAAAGTCCGTACCTGATCAGGTGTCTCAGGAAGAGACAGAGGCCGGAAAGGATGGAGAATGATTTGCAAAGAAGCCAAAAGGGGAATTCTGTAACTGTGTGTTTTTCCACTCCGTTCTAATTTAAAACCACTTACAAGTGACAACTCCCAGCCCGAGGCAGGCGCTGTGTGGTAGCTCATTATACCCTGGGGACCCCGTGTAAATCTTTTTTTTCCTGAGAACAGCTATTGTCTTCCAAGAAAAAGCTTTTAGCATAATGGCAGCCTGAATAGAACATTGCTCTTGTATGAATATTTTTAAGAGAAAGAACAAGAGAAAGGTATTCTTTAACAGCGGCAAACACAGTCTCTTGTTCTCCCCACCTCAGGCCCCCTGGAAAGAACAGTGTGTCAGAGGCTATGCCAGACTTGTAAGATCACCTCACCTCCAGGCACAGAAGGGTGAACTCTGCTCTTTCAGGTTATAATAAATGCCAGGTAGAGGTGTCTCCAAGAGCAGAAATAGCAGACCTGCCCGCTTCCATTCACCTCTGTTGTTTCTTGTCTGTCACCAGTCCGTGAGTCAGGCAGCCGCTATTCGCTTGGAGAACGACAGCTTCTAACAAGAGAATGTCATTCTCCCTTTGAAAATTCTCACAGATTTGTTCCCCCTCTCAGGTTCTTCTTGAGGATCGTCAAGACAACGCGGCTCAGGGGTGTGGATGGAGAGATGTCCAAAGGGGAAAAGAATCAGCAAGAAAGTTCCTGAGAAAAACATGAAGCTTCCATCACAGAGATGTGACCCCCAAACTAAAAAGGAACTCAACTTGCCCTGGACTGAAATGGTCATTGAAAATGTGAGGGACTTCTCTGGTGGTCCAGTGGTTAAGACTCGGAGTTACCACTGCAGAGGCGGCGCAGGTTCAGACCCTGATGAGGGAACCAAGATCCCACACGCCTCACAGCCAAAAATGCAAAACATAAATCAGAAGCAATGTCGTAACAGATTCAGTAAAGACTTTTAAAAATGGTCCACATCATAAAAATCTTTTAAAAAGACAAAAATAATGTGAGGGGATGGGGGAAATGTGGAGAAAATAGAAAAGTTAACATAACAATGATGGTCTTCAATAAGCAGTGTGTTTGGATTGTGTGCATTTCTAGGAAATGTCTCCGTGAGGGCAGACCCTAAAGAGGGGGATATTCTGGAACTGTGGGGTACTGGGGTCTCCTCTCTGAGAAGCCTCTTAACATGGGGCTTCAGGCTGGTTGTATACCCTTAGTGAGGCTTAACCTGGCCATCTGCAAAAGGGAAATAATGACAGCCCTTCTGCAAGAGTAGGAAGCCGGCACAGGCATGGGAGTGGCTGAGCCCTGGAAAAGGCAGACCAACCGCCCTTCCTCGTTTATCATCCACTTCCAATGAGGTTTGAGGAAACAATACTCCCCTCCCACGAAACTTTTTCTTAACCTTCTGAATTGTTCTCTAGTTTTCTTAAATGCAGTATCTTCTCTCCGTTCCAATCCAAAAAGCACACATATGCGCACACACAAACACACGCCGCTCCCGAAGAGCACAGTCAAGTCCCCTACATAGGAACTCAAGTTGCAAACGTTGAAAAGATGCGAACGTGGGGGCGCATGTCCAATCACGTGAGTGAGTCCGGGTGTCTGGCGTACGTTGTCATCCGCGTGCATCCTCCACAAGGGCTCGTGGTTTTGTGTACTTTGCGGCACTGCGTAGAGAACAGTAGGGCAGTGCTGTGCCAAGTCCCTTCAGCGTGTCTGACTCCTGGCAACCCTACAGACCTTAGCGTGCCAGGCTCCTCTGCCCACGTGCTTCTCCAGGCAAGAATACTGGAGGGGGTTGTCATGCTCTCCTCCAGGGGCTCTGGCAAGCCAAGTCTCGAACCCGTGTCTCTTACGTCTCCTCATTGGCAGGCAGGTTCCTTACCACTAATGCCACCTGGGGAGCTCCTAGAGGACAGTAGTACAGTATCTTTATTTCAAGCCCAGGATGTCTGGAAGCAAAAAAGTAATGCTTATGTAGCTGGTACTCCTGTACTTTTTGAGGTTCTGTACTGTAAGATTAAAAATGTTAATTTTTTTATGTTTGTATATTATGTATTATGTGTACAGTATTTTTAATGTATCACAGAGCAGTATCAGGGCTTACCTGGTGGCTGAGATGGTAAAGAATCTGCCTGCAATGCAGGAGACCTAAGTTTGAGAAGATCCCTGGAGAAGAGAATGGCTACGCACCAGTATTTTTGGACTTTCCTGGTGGTTCAGATGGTAAAGAATCTGCCTGCCAAAGCAGGAGATGCAAGAGATCTGGATTCGATCCTTGGGTCAGGAAGATCTCCTGAAGTAGGAAATGGCAACCCACTCCAGGATTGCCTGGGGAATCCCACGGACAGAAGAGCATGGAGGCTATAGTCCATGGGGGTCACAAAGAGCAACTGAGCGACCAGCGCCTTGACTTTCACAGCACTATACAGCTGACTGTGCTAGTTGGGTACTTATGCTAACTTTGTTGGACTTATGAACATGCTGTTAGAATGGAACTTGTTCATATGTAGGGGACTTACCATACACAAACTAAAGAAAATATGACTTC
Source organism: Cervus elaphus (assembly GCF_910594005.1). Taxonomy (NCBI): domain Eukaryota; kingdom Metazoa; phylum Chordata; class Mammalia; order Artiodactyla; family Cervidae; genus Cervus; species Cervus elaphus. The sequence continues at coordinate 20,856,366 of NC_057827.1, read as the reverse complement.
TCAACTCTTGGAATATCTGCTAACACACAACGTGTGGAAGGATTTAACTAGGCTAAGCGTAATTATGCCAGAAGATCACTAACCAATGGACAGTAGTCTCAGAAAGCACCCAAATCCATGTCTGGGATAGATCTTGCCTACCAAACCTATCTCCAAACCGGCTTATCCAATGCCTTCTATTTCAACCTGTCAGAGCCTTTATCCCACCCTCTTAGACTCTGGTCACTCTTCACTCGCTCTCTGCTCTACATACCCCAAACATCCAGGGTTCCTTTGACCTCTGGAATCCTACCAGTTAAGAAGAGCACAGACTGCCTAATTCCTCTATGCCTCATCCACTGAGAGTCTCTGATGCTAGAATGAGTCATTTATCCTTTTTGTAACAGCTCCCTTTTATTCTCCATTTCTTTTCAAGTCAGTCTCTTCCACAAGGTCTCAACGAGAATTTCTCGGAGAACTTCCCTGCTCACTGTCCCACTGAAAGGGTGGACAGTGACTCTGCTCTTGGGGACCTGTCAGCGTTTTGGCTCTGAGGCTTAGATCTCCAGGTTTAAAAGAGCCTTCTCTCTTGGGACCATTGTGAGAAGTCACTTACCCTCAATTCTTGGGAGAGAGATAAAACATACACCAGGCAAGTCTGGCTACTTGTTGTTCAGTCACTAAGTCATGTCTGACTCTTTGTGACCCTGTGGACTGTAGCCCGACAGGCTCCTCTGTCCATGGGATTTCTCAGACAAGAATACTGGAGTGGGTTGCCATTTCCTTCTCCAAGGGATCTTCCTGACCCAGGGATCAAATTTGCATCTCCTAAATCTGGCTACTACTGAACCAAAACTATATTTATCAGGAAAGTAAGGCTAAATGTTTCCAGGAAAAATATCTTTTTTAAAAAAATGCTTTTGAAAAATAAATCAAAGCAAATGAATCCTTCCAGGAAAGACTCTGTGGAGCCCAGAGTCAAGAAAGAATTAAAAGTAACCAATAAATTGTTCTCAACAAGCTCCTGGTCCAGGACTTTAGGTCAGACTATCAGGGAATCAGTCTCTAGTTGGGGGTGGGGGTTTCTCCCTGGGCCCACATGCTCTCATTTCTTGAACTTCTAAAATACGACTGAAATGATAACCCTGCTCAGTGGAAAGAGAGTCTTTTAGTGCACTAAACCTCATCATGAGGAATGAGAAGCAGCCACTGAATCTGAAACCAGTCACATCACATTTAAATACAACTGCAGACTGAAGTTGGTGACCCAGGGAGGGAGGAAGCAGGTAAGACAATTAAAGCCTAGAGGCAGGAAGAGTCTAGAGCTACTGGATCATTGGCTATTTTCTTGTCCTAAAACAATGCGACACACTGCAGTTCAAAGGAAGTTGTTTTATTTCTGATTTACAGGCATGGTATTGTGTTTTGGAGGGTAGGTGATGTTCATATTCTGCTCTTTTACAGTAAAGACCTGTGCTCATGTATATATTGAAAGCTGCTAAACAAATTGTTGTTTCTGCAACCCATCAGGGACAATGTTTCCAGCACTGAGGCCCAGGTCATGCAATCTCAGCTCCGTGCTGGGATCAGAAGGGTCTGGAGGGTTCTGAATCTTCCTTCCTTCTTTCCTTCCTGCCACAGTGCCTGAAACGTCCACCATGAAAATGTTTACATTGGGTTAGGAGAGGAAAATGAAATTCACTGTCAGCAGGAAGAAGATAATGCATTTACTTGTGGTCAGTTTAGTGTGAGTTGCTTTAACAACTAAACTAGCTTCCAATAATGTGAGGACATAGAAGAGGGGAAAGAGGAAGTTCTGGATCAGAGTGGAACCTGAATGGTGATGTTGAACACCAGTTCTGATGACTGTGTTAGCGCATTTATTGTTCATATGCACCCAGGAGTCAGAAAAAGAAAATCAGAAATCAGGCACCACCACTGACTGTGATATTTAACTTCCCTGTGCCCCACTTACCTCATTTGTACACTAGCCTTTTATTTTTTCAGCTATATGAACTTAGAGTAGGCCCAGGACCAACTGCTCAACATGAGGGTCCATTGCACAATGAAAATGCAGGGACTCCGCTGCTGGCCCAGTCATTAAGGATCTGCATTCCAATGTCAGGACGTGGGTTCGGTCCCTGGTCAGGTAACTAAAGTCCCACATGTCATGGGACAACTAAGCTCACACGCCACAACCACTGAGCTCGAGCACCACAGCGAAATGCAACGAAGACGCAGCAAGATGCAACGAAGACCCAACACGGCCAAATACATAAATTCAAACAAACCTAGAGAAAATGCAAAGCCCCTTTCAAAACTTTTTTCTTGAGATTTTCAAGTTGGTGACTGAAGAGCATTAAAGAAAGTTCGAGGCCCTTCTAAGCATGGGATCTGCGCAAACGCCCACTTGACACACCTGTAAAGACAGCCCCCGTGGGTCTTTTCTCCTCAGGACTCAGCTCAATGGTTGTCACTTCTAAGTCAACGATGCCCAAAAGAAGATGTACATCATTCATTTCTGGGTCCTCTCAATGCCTGCCCATCTTGAGATGAACAACAGCTGACATGTTTAGCACATGTTTAAGAGAGAAAGCTATAAAGATACATGAGAGTGACGGAGGAGATAGTTGGGCACCAGGCTGAGCAGCTACATCCAGTCTCCTGAGGACACTTTGAGACAAAATCACAACAGGAGCATCGGCCCTGATTGGGTGAAAGACAAAGTGACCATATTTTTTTCCTATGTCCTGCCAAACCCCCCAGAAACCTTCACACTGGAATTCACCTTGGTTGAGAGATGTGTGTGCCACCAGGAAGGATCCTGAGTCAGGCCAAATATGGGCCCAAGCAAGATGACTGGCCAGAGATAAACACAGAAGACTGCCCCGTATAAGCAATCTAAACCATTCTTATCGGGAGCAGTTCTCTCTGAGAATTCACCCATGTGCTCTTCCGTGCATGCTGTGTACTTGGTCACTCAACTGTGTCCAACTCTCTGTGACAACATGAACTATAGCCCACCAGGGTCCTCTGTCCATGGGATTTCCCAGGCAAGAATACTGAAGTGCTTGTATATTTTGGAAATTAATCCTTTGTCAGTTATTTTATTTGCTATTGTTTTCTCCCATTCTGAAGGTTGTCTTTTCACCTTGCTTATAGTTTCCTTTGCTGTGCAAAAGCACATGAAAAGATGCTCAACATCGCTCATTATTAGAGGAATGCAAATCATAACCACAATGAGATATCACCTCACACTGGTCAGAATGGCCATCTTCAAAAAGTCTACAAACAAATGCTGGAGAGTGTTTGGAGAAAAGGGAATGCTCTTGCACTGTTGGTGGGAATGTAAACTGATACAGCCACTATGGAAGACCATATGGAGATTCCTTAAAAAACTAGAAATAAAACCACCATATGACCCAGCAATCCCATTCCTAGGCATATATCCTGAGAAAACCAAAATTGAAAAGGACACATGTATCCCATTGTTCATTGCAGTACTATTCATAAAAGCTAGAACATGAAAGCCTAGATGTACATCGACAGATGAATGGATAAAGAAGTTGTGCTACATATACGCAATGGAATATTACTCAGCCATAAAAGGAATGCATTTGAGTCAGTTCTGATGAGGTGGATGACCCTAAAACCTATTATACAGAGTGAAGTGAGTCAGAAAGAGAAAGATAAATAAATATCATATTCTAACACACATATACAGAATCTAGAAAAATGGTACTGAAGAATTTATTTACAGGGCAGCAGTGGAGAAACAGACATAGAGAACAGACTTATGGACATGGGGAGAGAGGAGGAGAGGGTGAGATGTGTGGAAAGAGTAACATGGAGACTTACATGACCATGTGTGAAATAGATAGCCAACGGGAATTTGCTGTGTGGCTCAGGAAACTCAAACAGGGGCTCTGCATCAACCTAGAGGGGTGGGATGGGGAGGGAGATGGGAGGGAGGTTCAAAAGGGAGGGGGTATATGTATACCTATGGCTGATTCATGTTGATGTTTGACAGAAAACAGCAAAATTCCATAAAACAATTATCCTTCAATAAAAAAATAAAAAATAATTATAAAAAGTGAAAAAAAAAACCAGAAAACTGGAGTGGGTTGCCATTTCCTCCACATGCACTTTGATTTTAACAAACATTGTATCTGTTTCACAATATCTGTCTCTGTTGAATTATTTCTTCAAAGAAGACAAGGACCAAGGTCCTGCTTCCAGCCACCCCCACCCCCCAACAATAGTATTCATGTATTATTACCAACATTAGATCCCAAGTAGAAATGATTCATATGAACATGTGGTAAGAAATATTTTCTCCTCTTTGAACTATTTTGAAGTGTCAAATTATTTAGGAGCGTTTACTGTGTGTCAGTGGCATGAGTGGTAAAGAACCTGCCTGCCAATGCGGGAGACATAAGAGACACGGGTTTGATCCCTGGGTCAAGAAGATCCCCTGGAGGAGGAAATGGCAACCGACTCCAGTATTCTTGCCTGGAAAATCCCATGGACAGAAGAGCCTGGTGGGCTACAGCGCATAGGGTCTCAAAGAGTCAGACACAACTGCAGTGACTGAGCAAGCAAGCATTGTGTTTCAAGTCCTTGCCTTAAAGGGAAAATGATCTCTGCGGTTATAATATCAACAAAAGTACCATTGTCGGTGTAAATAAAGATGCAAGAGCTGAGGCAGCTCTGTGTTATAATTACACATTGGGTACCGCTCAGCTCCTATTGAGAAACTGAACCTGAACAATGCAGACATACACAGACCCACTTTCTTAAATAAATAATTGCTCTCTGAAGGTTGCCCTGGAAGGATTACTGTCTCTAACTTCCATGAACTGCTCATCTGCAAGGGAAGAAGGTGGTAACTATTAGAGAAACTGCTCTTAAATGCATGAACCACATCAGAGAACTTTTGGAAAATCCCTTATTATTCATTAAAGCATGTTACGGCCTTATTAATTCAGATGGGATAATCGGTTGTTGATCAGCCAGACAGTTAAGCATTCATTGTCAGATGCTGATGGGGTGTGAGAAATTACATTTCCTATCCACCAAAGATTCACTTGAATGCAGTTAGCACTTCATCAGGTAAGGCTGCCTCTTTAGGGGATAAATTAGCTGGATTTTTATTCCCCAGCCTTTACTTTCATCTCCCAAACTTTTCCATATTGCAAGCATGCCTCATTCTGTTTGGTTTTCCTTGCCTTTGTCTGAGGTTGAAAACTATGCCAGGAGCCAACTTTAAAAGCTGGTGGGTCACAAAGAAAATCACATTTGTGCTCAGGAGTCTAACGTGAAATGGGTGCTGTGTGTGTCTGTGCATGTACATCTCTGTGTGTGCCTGTGTGCTTTGAGTTGGTTTTACAACTCTTGGCTAGAGCCTCCTCCACACTTTTAGTTCTTCAGATCCAAACTGTATCCAGGTCATTCACAGACTTATTCAGCTAGCTCTCCAAGACTTAGCTTCTTTTATTTCCAAACTGTGACTGACCATGAGGGTAGTATAACAGTAATGAGCATGATGAGAAAAGTCCCCGGATTAGAGGTCAGAAAATGTTGGTTCATTTTCCGGTTCTGGTTCTGTTTTAGGAGCACTGACTGTCACTTTTAAACTGCTCTCAATTTCAACAAGTCATTTCATCTCTCTGACAATATGCAATTAATTTTTTTTCTCCCTATGATAACAGAGCAACACTGATACTTAAGCTCCAATACTTTGGCCACCTGATGTGAAAAGCCAACTCATTGGAAGAGACCCTGAAGCTGGGAAAGATTGAGGACAGGAGGAAAGAGGATGACAGAGGATGAGATGATTGGATGGCATCCCAGACTCAGTGGACAAGAGTTTGAGCAAACTCTGGGAGATAGTGAAGGACAGGGAAACCTGGCGTGCTGCAGTCCAAGGGGTCACAAAGAGTTGGACACAACTTAGCAACTGACCAACAAAACAAAGCAAGAAGAGTTGGGTATATTTCTACAAAGATAGACCAGTACCCAACCCTTTGTGGAATTTCTGACCTCAAAGGGACAGAGGGCTTGCAAGACTAAGAGGACCTCCCCCACCACCGTCACCACCAAATCTTCAAAGAAGGTATGTGTTTACTCACGGAACTGCTCCAGGTGGTCAGCACTGTTAGACTCCGGCATGGCCGTGATAGTCACCAGTGGACAGGAATTTCCTCCTAGCGTCTGGCAGAGAACCTCCTGTCGGAAGTAGACCTGCTTGTGGTTCACACTTTTTTCCAGAATGTCAAGGTGAGTCTGGGGCAGAAATGAAAGAAAAGTGTATTTTAAGATTTTTGATAACAACAGGTGAAAGCAGCAACAAAGCTTATATTCCTCTAACTCCTGGTAGTTTAAAAGTATTTTTGTTAACTTAATCTGCCTGACAGGTGGCTCAGTGGTAAAGAATCTACCTGCCAATGCAGGAGATGTAGGTTCAATCTCTGGGTTGGGAAAATCCCTGGAGAAGGCAATGGCAACCCACTTCAGTATTCCAGGCTGGGAAATCCCATGGACAAAGGAACCTGGCAGGCTATGGTCCATGAGGTCACAAAAAAGTCGGACAGGAGTTAGCAACAAAAACAAACAGATCTGCCTGACACAGGGCATCAATTCATTTAGAAGCGGGACTGTTCCTGCTCCCTGGAAGAAGTTCAGTGAGGCTGAACAGGACACATCATCCCTGCCTGTGTCTGCACAATAGAGTATCTGATTTCAAGCTGCACTGACAGCAAAAGAGGAGGCGCATACAGCACTCTTTCCATGACAGTGACATGCAAAGAACGTGGTTATCATGGAGACAGAGTACACGCAAGACGCTTGGGAACGTGAGACAGAGCTTCAGTGGTGCACATGACTCTAGACTTAAGCAATACAAGGAGGTCCGGGAGCATATGGAAGGAAAATAGGAAGCAACTGATCCAGGGAAAATGTTAAGTGAAGAAAACTAACTGGTAGCAAATGATTTTCCCTACCCTACCCTCTCTTTGGGCTTCCCTGGTGTCTCGGTGGTAAAGAATCCACTTGCCAGTGCAGGAGATGCGGGTTCAATCTCTAGGTTGTGAAAATTCCCTGGAGAAAGAAATGGCAGCCCACTCCAGGATTCTTGACTGGGAAATCCCATGGACAGAGGAGCGTGGCGGGCTATAGACCGTAGGGTCATGAAGAGTCAGACACAACTTAGTGACTAAACAACAACAAAGGATGTCCATGCCCCAAACTTCAGACCCTGACAATATGTTACCTTACATGGCAAAAGGGACTTTGCAGATATATTTAAGATTTAAGTCTATTTGAGATGGGGAGATGATCCTGCATTAACCAGTTGGGGCCAAACTATTGATATCTGTAATCACAAATGCATAAAAGCAGAGAACTTTCCCCAGCCACAAAGGACCAGAACCACATGCAAAGAACTCAGGCTTCCATGCTGGCTTTGAAGATGGAGGGAAGAGGTCAAAAGTTGAGGAATGTGGTGTCTTCTAAAAGCCAGCAAAGGCAAGGAAATGGATTCTCCTCCACTATCCTCCAAAAGGAATATAGACCCAATATCTTGATTTTTTAAAAAATACTTTTTATTTTGCATTGGAGTATAGCCAATTAACAATGTTATGATAGTTTCAGCAAAGGCTGTGAACAGCAAAGAGACTCAGCCATACACATACATGTATCCATTCTCCCGCAAATTCCCCTCTCATCCAGGTTGGCACATAACACTGACCAGAGTTTCCTGTGCTAGACAGTAGGTCCTTGTTGGTTACCCATTTTAAATACAGCAGTGTGTACATGTCCATCCCAAATGCCCTAATTATCCCTTCTCCCTGGCAACAATAAGTTTGTTCTCTAAATCTATGAGTTTGTTTTCTAAGTTCATTTGTATCATTTCTTTTTAGATTCCACATATAAGGGATGTCATATGATGTTTGTCCTTCTCTGACTTCTCTCATATGACAGTCTCTAGGTCCATCCACATTGCTGCTAATGCCATTATTTATTCTTTTTAATGGCTGAGTAATATTCCATAGTATATATGTATCACATATTCTTTATCTGTTCCTCTGTTGATTACCATTTAGGTTACTTCCATGTCTTTGCTATTATAAACAATGCTGCAATGAACATTGGGATGCATTTATCTTTTCAGTTTGACTTTTGCCCTGTGATTTTTACTCATATTGAACTTCTCAGCATAAGAGCTATAAGATTTTTTTTTAATTGTTTAAGTTACCAAATGTGTGATAATCTGTTATGGCAGCAATACAAAACCAATACACTGAGCAGTAAGAAAAAGAATTTCCTAAACAAAGTAGAAATCCTAGCATCTGGGTAGGAATGGACTAAATTCCACTTGTACTCTAATGAATGAATGTCAGACTTACAAGCAAAAAGAAAAAGTTCCAAGGAAAAAAAAGATGACCAGGGATTCTGTGGCCTTTCCTATAGCTTCAAGGATACCTGAAACTTTGACCCTGAATCTCATCCTCCTTGCAACTGGGATCCCGAATCATCTGCCTCCACACAGCCTACTGCCTGGATTAATAAGAATTTATTACTCTCTGTCTGCATCAACACAAGTTTACTGCCTTAGGAAACACTTGCCTGGGAAAATAGAAATTACAAATAAATTTACTTTTCATAAATTGATAATTTTTCAGGAACATCTAAACAACTCTTCAGTAGAAAATATCAACTGGGGCCTTCCCTGGTGGTCCAGTGGTTAAGAATCTGCCTGGCAATGCAGGGGACACACGTCCTCTCCCTGGTGTGGGGACTAAGATCCTACATGCCACAGAGCAACTAAGCCTGTGGGCCATAACTAGAGAATCCATGAGCCACAACAAAAGATGACGGATGACACAGTGAAGATACAGCATACTGCAAGTAAGACTTGACAACCCCTCTCCTCAAGATTCTTGCCTTACAGTGTCCACCAGGCTTAAACCATTATATCATGATCTTAATCCAATGCTAATCAAGCCCTACATTAAAATACCTGAACTTAACAAAACTTTGAAATCTTTATAAATACCCCAGATTTGCCCTTCCTCCTTTGAGACACTATCAAGACTCCTGTCACATTCTCCCTTATCAAATATGTTAGTTTCCTATCACTTCTGCAACAAATTACCACAAATTTACTGATTGGTGACAACACAAATTTATTGTATTACAGTGCCGGAGGTCAAAAGCCCAAAATGGGTTTTACTGTGCAGAAATCAAGGTGTTGGCAAGATTGCACTCCTCATGGAAGTTCTCAAAAGTAACTTCCTTGCCTTTTCTAGCTTCTGGAGGGCAGCTACATTCTTTGGCCCATGGTGTCCTCCGCTACAGTCAAAGGAAGCAATCACAACATTCCTACCTTGGTTTCCATGGGCAAATCTCCTTTTCTGACCCGGACTCTTCTGTCTTAGTGGTTCACGGTTAAGGACCCTTATGATTACATTGGACCCAATGTAATAGTCTGACATAATCTCCCCATCTCGAGAGGTTTAACTTAATCACATCTACAAAGTCCTTTGTGCCACATAAAGCAGCATCCTTAAAGGTTTCAGGGATTAGAAAATGAACATCTTGGGCTGGGGGCAGTATTCTGTCTACCACAGCAAGGTAAGCAATATCTTCAGTCTGTCTCAGAAACAGGTGGTATTTCTGAGAGCCAGCATTTGACACAATACTAAGAAAAGGAATTGTAAGGACCATGGCTACCTCAGGTTCAAAAAGAGAATTCACCTAAGGCCCATATATCTGACCAAACTTTTGCGCTTCAATCTTCCTATCATTTGTCAAGTGATGATGAATACCAGGTGTTGTTGTGAAGCACCTCCAATGGGGATTGGGAGGTGGTCTCATACCCCTCAGAGACAAGGAGGCTCGTTCATTGTGCACACGCACACACACTGCGCACACACTAGTTACAAAGGCTACGTAAACAGCTAAGGACGAAAGCTGAATTAAACCCAGAACTGATGGCTCCTCTAAGCTGAGGCTTCATCTCACATGACCACACACTTCTCTGGCAAAGACTGACTCGGGCCCAGAAAGCTGTGCCTGAGAGTCCAGACTTCCACAGAGGCCCTTCCACACGTGCTGTGCTATTGCTTGCCTTTCTCAAGGGTGCATTCATTTGGTTCCAGGTTCCTAGACTTACCTGTTCGATCACCAATCTAAACCCAACATCATTGCTCCTTGTTGAGCAGAAAGGGGGTTGCACCACACAATTAAAGTTATTTTTAAAAGTGTGTGTGTGTGTGTAGAGGTAACCCTATTCGTGTAAATATATTCACACACATATATATATATGCAAAAAGTTATTCTTGGGTCACAATTCCTTCTACAGTGCTAAATGTCAGAGGAAATGGGGTACTGCTTAGTGCTTGAGAGTACAATGTATAGCAAACCTATAACCAGCCAAGTTTTTACTCACAAAACTCTTCTCATATATGCTCAGCTATGCAAGAGCTCAGAGAACATATCACCTCATCCTTATAATAACTTGAAGACAAATTTTAGCTGCCCAAATTCAAACTAAGGAGTGATATAAAAGGACAATCCAGTTAAACAAGGTTCATTTAGATGATTATTGGAAAACACAGTTACTACATAATACAAACATAAAAAATAGTTCTTTAGGGAGAAAACATATCATCAAATGTTAATTTCATCATCTGGTTCTAAAATGAAATTAAAAAGAAATCTGTAAGTGAAGTATAAAGTAAAACAAAATATTCACTTTTCAACTTACATGGACATGGTATTATTACTTAATTCTTAAAAATGGAGAGGCAGTATAGCAAGATGACTAACCATGCAGGCTCTGAGTCAAACAGCCTGGGTTCTAAATTTGGTTGTGGATTCTAGAAAAATTGTGTAAATTCTAACTTTAACCTCTTTGTGACTCAGTTTTCTCTGTAAAGTGTATGTAAAATGTCGTTCAGTGGTTGCTATAATTTAGTCATTTACTGTGTGTGAGACGTGTCTGTCACACAGGAAACACTCAATTTCAGGAGTTATTATTCATGGATACATGTATATTTAATTTTTTTAAGAACTGAAAGGGAAACACTAGCAGAATTATAAACACTGTAGGAAAAATAATCAAAGAAAACATGGTCACTTCATGTTGCATAAAACAGAAAGAAAGAAAGAGAGAAAGGAAGAAATGAGGGAAAGAAGAGAGGGAGGGAGGGAAGGAAAAAAGGAAAAAAGAAAGGAAGAGGGAGGGAGGAAGGGATGGACAGGGGACGAGGCGGAGAGAGAGAAAGAAAGAAAAGCAATGAAGCATGGAAGGTACAAAACCAAAACGACAGACTCAACACAGAAAATTGTTTTAAGTATAAATAGGCTAAACAGCATTATTAAATGACAGAAACTTTCAGATTAGCTTTTCAGAATCCCACTTCCTATTGTATATAAAAGGAACTTTAAAAGAGAAGGGGAAAAAAGACCCATGATGTGTATGAAAAACATTCCTAAATTATCTTTTATTCTATTTGACTCAACTAAAATATTTTAAAAGAGAAATATGGAAACTAAATGGATAAGCAAACATAAATTAAAGTGGGCCTGGCAACAGTAATATATGACAGTCATATTCGAGAAAAGTGCATTAAATGGGATTTAAAAATCTTATTTTGATAAAGGGCATGATTCACAAAGAACATATAAGACTCATAAATCTCAAGAATCAAATAATGCAGAACTGAAATATACAACAGCAAAATGGCAGAAGGGGAAAACACTGTACTAGGAGTGGGAGACTTTATAACAATACATCAGTCTTGAATATATCAATTGCAAAAAAAATGATAGAGTATTTGAACCATATTGTTTTTCATAGATACATGTCAAACTGTCTTTACAGACAGCATGTTTTACTTTTTTCTCAAACATTCATGGAACTGTAATAAAATTAATCATATGCAAGACTACAAAAAATTCACTAAATTTTTTTAAAAGCAGAAATTGTACAAACCACATTTTCTAACAATTAGATGAAATGAGACTTAAGCAAAAATGGTTTTAAAAACAGCAAATATAAAATGATTAAGAAATTCTCTGATGGTTCAGACAGTAAGGAATCTGCCTGCAATGCAGGAGACCCAGGTCCTATCCCTTGGTTGGGAAGCTCCCCCAGAGAAAGGAATGGATACCCACTCCAGTATTCTTGCCTGGAATCCCATGGACAGAGGAGCCTGGCAGGTGACAGTCCATAGGGTTGCAAAGAGTCGGACACAACCGAGCAACTAACCCTTTCAGGAATAAAAAAAAAAAAATCCTCCTAAAGAAGAAATTCATATATTAAAAAGAAAGTCAATATTAAATCAGTGTAATTAAAGCCCTGATCAACGAGGTGTCCATTTGCCAACCCAGGAGAAAAGCCACAGACAGGAACAAAAATGACCCCATCAGAATGTCAGCCACATTTCAGCACCTTCCTAAAGAGTCAATATCACCCTGGATTTAGTGATAGTCTGTGATCATAAATAAATTATTTTAATCACTTTCACACATATCTGGGTGAAAGTTGTCCCAGTATTATTATTGAAATCTCAGCTGAGTTGAACTCTACCTCACAACTACCATCAAGATTCCAGGCCCCCAAACTTGGAAATCTATACCTTTTCCTGAAACATTTTCCAAAATGTAGTCAGCAGGATGTTACTAAATGCTGGGGTGTGGAGAGGGGGAGATCCAAAGTACCTGGGGCATGGTGAGCTAAACTAAATGAAAACATTTTCACGACTGAAGAACTGTTCTGACTCTTTAACACACAAATACGCATTACAAACTCTTAGAAGAAAAACTAGCCTGTAGGGCTTCAAGAAGTTATGTGACCCTTGAACCCTTTTCCTCTAAAGATCTCAGGACCCTGAAGTGTTGCAGCATGCGTTCTGGGAAACACCGTCTGCTGAATTGCTTCTATGACAGTTTTTACTTTGTTTTGTCTGTGGCCTTGTTCTTGTCATCAAAGCTATTTGTTTTACATTTATTATGGCTACAAGGATTCTTGATGTGTGGGGGTGATGGGGGAGAAATAGAGACCCTTCTCCAGAAAAGCACTGGCCATCATTTCTGTGATATCACAAAGTTATTATGCTGGCCAAAAACTTCTTTCAGATTTTCCATAAGCTCATACAGAACAACCTGAATGAACCTTTTGGCCAACTCAATACAAACAGGCCATAGCTCTTCTTGCCAAATCTTTGGGTTGTTGTTGATCAGTCACTCAGTCATGTCTGACTCTTTGTGAACCCATGGACTGCAGCACTCCAGGCTTCCCTGTCCTTCACTGTCTTCCGGAGTTTGCTCAAACTCATGTCCATTAAATTGATGATGTCATCCAATCATCTCATCCTCTGTTGCCCTCTTCTCCTTCTGCCCTCAAACTTGGGGAAACAAAATAAAATCTAGATTTTATAAATTAGATACTGAAATAAGGTTTGTAAGCAGGTTGCCTACAGAAGTCATCAAACACAATTAGATACAGGAGAAAAAAGGATAAAAAAAAAGAAAGTATCCTGTTTTCATGTACACTATCCTTTAAAACACTGTCACCTTAATGAAGGAAGCAAAGTTTAAAAGTTTTCTTCTCCTATGAGTTCTGTGTTAATTTTTTCACTATAACATTTTTCATGATTACTAATATTACAACTCAACAAATGCCTAACAACTTTTAGCTTAAGCCCATTTTCTGTAATTGCTAATGCAGTCACCTCCCTGTGTCCCTCAATGAACCCTTTGTCCCTTTGACCATCCCACCTGCCATGGAACATGTAACACCTCTGTGCTCAGTGCATTATTCAAGCTCCAGTCACACAGAAGTCTTCCAGAAGCAAACCAACTATAAACTGCTGTTGATTTTCCTTTCACAAAAAAAATGGCTTTGTGTCATTCTCCTGGAAATGAGTCTTAGGTAAATGTTCCCATCTCAGGTCCAGCGAGACCATGCCTAATTAACTATTGTTGGCATCACTGATGAGAGGGCAGGGCTTCTGAATGCATGTGCCAACAAACAACTGTAACAGCAGCCCCATGGAAGCCACAGGAGTGGGTTCTTTGTGAAAATGGGAAAGAGTTCAAGGCAATTATGGAAACCTCCAGAGAGGTTGTCTTCTTTAAGGAAAATCCTCCCTACCCAGGAAAGACATCAGGTTGATAACTTAGTCTGCAGCCTCATGGTTGCCTCTCGGCAGGCATCTTCTGCCCACTTTGTTTTACCAGCTACTCCCTTAAAACTTCACTCAACCTCAGCAGGTTACCCTGCTGATGGCTACTAATGAAGTAAGAAGCACTACACACTCAAAAATCATTCATATCTCATTGTTAGCCCCTAAACAGCTGTACCTCCCACCCCCCTAATTCAGAATAAAGCTCACTCCTAAAAAGATGGCCTATGTTACTTGTGTACTGACTAGCTTTCAGTTGTCACTTAGATATATGCATCAGAGAATCGAATCCTTCTCATCACAAGAGAAGAACAAGAGACACCTTTAAGTTAAACAAAAAGCAACAGAACATGCTGTAACTAGGTTCTAATGAGCTTTCTCAAACTGCCCCCGTCTGCCAATACTACTTTCCCTAAGTGAAACAGATTCACTTTGAGACTGATGGAAGTGATTCGTCTCTAGATGTGTATTCACAGATTTGCTGATTATAAAGAAAAGGTGATTTTAATATCCTTTTTCTGTTAAAAATAGATAAAGTTATATTGCTGATGGTTTGGATAAGAGCTGCTGCTCTGCAGAGCTCAGTTGTGTTCAAGTCTTTGGCAACCCCATGGACTTAGCCCACCAGGCTCCTCTGTCCATGGAATTTTCCGGGCAAGAATCCTGGAGTGGGTTGCCATTTCCTACTCCAGATTGGATAAGAGAGTAAATAAAAAATAATTATAATCCACTACCCTAAGAAAATTATTAGTAGATTCTGTATTTGTTTCTTTTTGGTCCTTTACTGGGATTTTGTTAACAAAACATCATTTTAATTTTATTATATATTGTGGAAGGGGTCTCTTTCAATCAGTTCAATGGAGAAAATGATCACCCATCATCACAAAAAAAGAGAATGAATGCTCTAAGGTCACTATCTAATACTGTTTACTAGTTGTAGATACTTGGCCAACACTTGCCATGTATCAAGTCACGTAATCTTGATAACCCATAGAAGAACCACTTCAGTGGTTTCAATTCACAGGTGAGAAAACTGAGGCTGAGAAAAGTTAAATAGCCTGCCCATGACTACACTGCAAGAAGACAGAGCTCAGACCCCCATCCTGGCCACTCTGACTCCAAAGCTTGCTCTTCCATTGTGCTCAAAACCCTGGAATTCAGGGGTTCCTGTGGTCAATGATTTCACCGCCCATGCACACCTCAGTTCCTTCAGAACAGCCTTTCATGTTCAACTCCTCAACATCAGGACCCTTTACTGATGTCTGTCCTTTCTTTTGGCCCATACAAAGATAGGTGTCTGTCGATTGATTAAATGACAACACTGATTTATGACTCACTCACTGCATCTTTGATCTACCACATGTAAGTCAATACTTCCCATTTGACATGTTTTAAATGTGAGCTCTTTATAAGATGTTGTGAATATGGCATCCCAATTCTCAACACTTTCTTTCTCCCTCCCTCCCTCTCTCCCTGTCCCTTCCCTTCTACTTCCTACTACACTATCCTCCATTTTATCTCTAAAGATAAAGCTTCATCGGCTACTCCCTTAAAATTCCCATAAAAGACTTCATTTGACCTCAGCAGGTTACCCTGCTGATGGTTACTAGCACAGGGAGTATATATGTCTGGTGAAAAACCCTATTCTACTCTTTAAAAGCCACAGCTCTCCCAACACATCCATCCTATTTCTGATCACTTTTTTTTTTTCTCTCTTGCCAACTCATATTGTTATAAGTTCTCAGTGAGATTCCACTTTCTTACTCTCTAAAACGTCCATCAGAAACTCTCTTGGGATCCCAATACTCCTGGCTACCTACGGGCAATCCAGAACATGAACCAAATACTTCAACAAGTATTGCAAACAACACATTAACAATCATTGCAATTATTGAGAAAGGTTGAGATGGATGATTAAACAGGTCTTTTGTTGGCTTTGTAATGGCAATAATATTGTATTTCTTTCTTTTAGCATTATTTTAATACTATAATTTGGATGATTATCCAACAGAATTCCTGACAAGCATCTGGAAGACATCAATTTGAAAGAACCCAATAAATACTAATTCTCTCATTATAAGAGAATAATAAAATTTTTAAGGTTCATGTTGAAAAACATTCAACATACATGTACCCTGCTTTAAAAATGTCTATAATTGTTAAGCATAATCCATATTACAAGAGATTTACCAATTGTGAATTCCACATAGAAATATATTTTCCACCCCTCAGCATAACCCCCAAGTAAAATACAGCTAATTCCACTCTTGGGGTATCATCCACATATAATTTATCACTGATCTGTTGAAAGAAAACTGTTTCTCCTTAGGACATGTCCAAAAATAAAAATGACTAGTGTGCGTTACAGAATGAACTCATTCTGTCCATGATGGGAGAAAGAGCTTTTTAAAAGAAGTCACAGAGTCAATTACTGTCTTAAACCTGAAGAGGACAAAGTCCATGCATTATTGGAAACGTAAAACCTAAAATCAAGTATATACGTTTTTCACTTCAAGTAACAAATTGTCTTTCTTACTCTGTTCTACTCATTTAAAAGGAATGAAAAGCTATCCCTTTTCCTGTCTCTTTTTCTCATTAACTCTCCTCAGACTTCCCTAATGGGAAGAGATTCAGTCAATAAGCTAAATAACAAGCCAATAAGCGTCAATGAACAAGACCTTTCTCTTCTTCTCACAGAGATCAGTTAATGGAAGATGAGACCATCTTCCAAGATCTTCTTGAGTTTTTGTCCCCCATCAATACGAAATTATCCCCAACTTGACCTCAATGGCTCCTAAACTATTAATAACTGTTGACTGTAAACTTAAGACTTGAGACAAAAGCTATGACATACAGCAGCTACTACAATGGCAGCTCACTTTTATAGGTGCACATGGTCATCAAGTTGTGTGATTATACTAACTCCGATGATTGAGTTCAAGTCATCAACCCACAATTTTTGTCTGTAACGCTGAGTGCTATGGATGTGGTTCCGCTGAGAACAGTGCTGTTTCCCAAACATGATCCCATTCTTATTCCAAGAAGCTTTGATGGGTCTTTGCTAAGTGCATACAAGCTAATTCAGATCTGAAATTCAAATTAAGAAGCCAGATGCAGCCAAGGTCAGCTGAAGGACTCTCAGAGTCTCCATTAGATAGGAATAGACCTCAAAGGCCAATTCTCAGTTCTCTGGCCACTAGCTAAATGTGGGACTTCGAGGCTTCAGATTTTGCATCTATGAATGATACATGTGAGCTACACAACTTCCCAAACCCTTTTGAATTCTAAAGTTTTATATTAGCTGCCACTGAGCTTCTCCACAGGGTCAAAGGTAATCTTTTTTTTTTCTTAATTGGACTATAATTGCTTTACTATTTTGTGTTACTTTGTGTTGTACAACAGCGTGAATCAATCAGCTCTCTCTCTCTCTCTCCATATATATATATATATGTATATATATACACACACACACATACACATATGAGGAGACTGAAAAGTTGGCTTAAAGTTCAACATTCAGAAAACTCAGATAATGGCATCCAGTCCCATCACTTCATGGCAAATAGATGGGGAAACAGTGGAAACAGTGACAGACTTTATTTTTTTGGGCTCCAAAATCACTGCAGATGGTGACTGCAGCCATGAAATTAAAAGATGCTTACTTCTTGGAAGGAAGGTTATGACCAACCTAGATAGCATATTAAAAAGCAGAGACATTACTTTTCCAACAAAGGTCCGTCTGGTCAAGGTTACGGTTTTTCCAGTGGTCATGTATGGATGTGAGAGTTGGACTATAAAGAAAACTGAGTGCTGAAGAATTGATGTTTTTGAACTGTGGTGTTGAAGACTCTTGAGAGTCTCTTGGACTGCAAGGAGATCCAACCAGTCCATCCTGAAGGAGATCAGTCCTGAGTGTTCATTAGAAAGACTGATGCTGAAGCTGAAACTCCAATATTTTGGCCACCTGATGCAAAGAGCTGACTCATTTGAAAGGACCCTGATGCTGGGAAAGATTGAGGGCAGGAGGAGAAGGGGATGACAGAGGATGAGATGGTTGGATGGCATCACCAACACAATGGACATGGGTTTGGGTGAACTCCGGGATTTGGTGATGGACAGGGAGGCCTGGCGTGCTGCGGTTCATGGGGTCGCAAAGAGTCAGACACGACTGAGCGACTGAACTGAACTGAACACATGTATACACACACACACATACATCCCCTCCCTCTTGAGCCTCCCTCCACTCCTTCATCCCAGCCCTTAGGTCATCACAGAGCACCAGGCCGAGCTCCCTGTGCTATACAGTAGCTTCTCGCTGGCTACCTATTTTATACATGGTAGTGTCTATATGTCAATACTACTCTCTCAAATCATCCCACCTGCTCCTTCCCCCTGAGTTCACAAGTCCATTCTCTAAGTCTGTAGGACAAGGATATTCTAACAAGTGAAAAGAACAGTGACCTGGACCCATGGACCATTACTCCGACAGAAAAATCAAACCTGTCTTTAAAAAGGAACCCTCTCCATGGCTGATTCATGTCAATGTATGACAAAACCCACTGCAATGTTGTGAAGTAATTAGCCTCCAACTAATAAAAATAAATGAAAAAATTAAAAATAAATAAATAAATAAATAAATAAAAAGGAACCCTCTTCACCAGTAGACTTTTCAACATGCAGGGTTTCAAAGAAGAGACAGTAAGAACAGCTGTTGAAGGAGATCATGAATCTTGCCCGTTCTGAGGCCCTCAAGGCAACAAGCATGTTTTAAAACAAACAAGACTTGTTACAGCAAAGCTGGTGATGCACATTTCTTGGATTAAGTTCTTGAGATCTCTAAGTGCAATCCACAAATAATACTAGTTGTGTATCTTTTACAATCTGGGAAACAGTAAAAAAATCTCTCTTTAGGCAAGCCAGCATATGGAGAGAAGGGCAGATGTACTTTTATGAAGCAGTTAGCTGAGTGGTTTAAGGTATGCCTTCTCAATGGAGAAAACACATTGCATTTACACTTGAATATTTCTTTGGAGGGAAAAGGTGTTCTCAGTTATCATCTTTTCCAAATCCTTATCACAGGCTTGCAATGAAAATGCTTATCCTTCAGGCTAAGTGATATATATTTGCATATACACATATTATTATAAATATGCTAATAACATTTTGCATTAACACAGAGGATGGAAGTACTTTATTAGATACTTTAGCTCATGAATCCACAGGATATCCATGAAATAGCTTTGGGAGAGGGATGGTTTGCCAACTTTTTCAAATGGCAAGAAACTGCATGGTTTAAGCATGTTAAGCAAGGCCTGATAAGATATCTGAATGATAACTTCAAGTCTGGACTGGTTGACACTACACTCCTCTTGTAAAAAGATCGTGACCTTTATTTGCAGTGATTCAATGTTTTATTCTTCTACCTTTATTGTCCACCCTGGATCCTTCTAGTCCATGGCCGAGGAAATCACTAGAAATCGTAAAGTGGCTGCAAGGTGACCTCAGGGCATTTTTCCAAGCTTCAGCCCCTCACTTTCTGCTTCACTCCTCTCAATGAATCCATGTCCTTTAAACTGGCATCTCAGCTTACCTGCACGGTGTTAGCCTATTTCAGCTTAATAATCTCACTCCAATCTCATTCTCCTTGTTTAACTTGAGGGTTTTCTTTTTATTTTTTTTAGGGTAAACTAATAGATATTTATTAAATCATGGTTCCAACCTTCCTATATTTACCTAATATACTTGCATTTCTAAAATAAAAGGAAATAACCTTTCAGAATTGCAATGAAATTTTAGTTAATTTTATTTAGACTGGTAGTACTTTTTAAAGTTATATTTGTGAACTTTTTACTTCTTGTAAGCATGAAACAAAAGTAGAATATCAGTTTTGCTGCCTCAAAACATGACAAGATGAAAAAAATCACATGAGGATGTACAACACCCATGATCGAATTTGTTTAGCTGAGAAAATTTTCAAACTTTTTCTTTGCTTCCAGAAGTTCATTCTGGAAGCAAAGATGTTCTTTGCTTTGGTTTTGGCCTTGGTAAAATGAATTTTAATCTTCAGCCATTTGTCCTCCTGCAACAATGTATATTAAGGGCTTTTTAAAGATAAAGCCCCTAAAAAGTGCCCCTTGCCGCTCGCATCCCACACTCAACCTGCAAATGAAGAACACGATATGCCACTGGGGCCATTAAATGTCACTGGTCATGACCTCAGCCCTGCGCTCTGTCCAAGGAAGGACACTGGACAGATAGAAAGCCCCCGAGTCAGAACCAACAAACCCTGGCTCCCTTGGATGCCTGAAGTTCCCCACCAGGATATCAGGGTTTCCTGAAGGTTTCCAGGAAAGCCTCAAAGAGCCCCTTCATTCCAACCTGGGAAGGGCTGACAGAGGAACTTACCATGAGGGCACTGTAGGTGTAGGGATAGTGGTAAGCCAGATAGCAGGTATCTTCAGCATGCGGGAAGCTGATGGTAAAGGTGAGCGTGTAATAGCACTTCCCAGAAGCTGCCCCTGTTATGGCTGTTCTCTGGCGATAATGATTTCTAGAAGAGAAGGGAGAGAGAGGAGAATGAGTGAAAGGTGGGAAGAATTGTCATTTAGATGCCATAGACCCAAAATCACTGAAGCCATGAAATTAAAAGACACTCACTTCTTAGAAGAAAAGCTATGACAAACCTAGACACTATATCAAAAAGCAGAGACCTAACTTTGCCGACAAAGGTCCATATAGTCAAAGCTATGGTTTTTCCAGTAGTCATGTACAGATGTGAGAGTGGGACCATAATGAAGGCTGAGCGCCAAGAACTGATGCTTTCTTTTCAAATTGTGGTGCTAGGGAAGACTCTTGAGAGTCCCTTGGACAGCAAGGAGATCAAACCAGTCAATCCTATTCCCAATTTCCCAAAGGAAATCAACCCTGAATATCCACTGGAAGTATTGACGCTGAAGCTGAAGCTCCAACCCTTTGACCACCTGATGCAAAAAGCCAGCTCATTAGAAAAGACTCCGAGGCTGGGAAAGATTGAAGGCAAAAGAAGGGGGTGGAAGAGGATGAGATGGTTTCAATAGTATCACTGACTCAATGGACACGGGTCTGAGCAAACTCAGGGAGATAGTGAAGCACAGGAAGGCCTGATGTGCTGCTGTTCACAGGTTCGCAAAGAGTCGGACATGACTTAGGGGCTGAACAACAACGAAGATCAAAAAGCCAGTAAGTGCCTTGGACCCAGATCTGCCTGCAAAGCCTCTGTTCTTTCCACAACAATACTTTCTTCCCAAAGGCATACATTTGTTATCCTCGATATGGTTCAGCTTGAGAATGTATGCTTTCCTTTGTCAAAGATGAAGACCCAATTTTGATACTTCAGAGAACGGTATCAAAGTAAATTGTACCCAGAAGTACATTCCCAGCAATATTTTCCCCACACGCTGCCAGTTACACTCCCCTTTTGCCTCTTGATGCTGAGACAGCCTGGCAGGCTTTCCTGAGAAATGCTATCATCAAGGCTGCATTATAATGCAAAATACACCCAGACACAGAAAGATGTAATTCCACCTTTGAACATTAACAACGTTGGCTTTCTTGTCCATTGTGCTTTGGGGTTTCACTGGGGGGAAGGGTGGGGAGAGGGAAGAAATAGCAGATAATTATTCTGTGTGTTCTTGCAAGTATAAAAGATACAGACTATTCTCTTCTGCCTTTTTTACCACTTTCATGACACCTCCCGCCAAAGCCAAAAGAATCAAGCAATCAAGAAAGGAAGAAATAGAAAACCTACTCTCTTGTTTCTAGAGGTTTGGTGGTTTTTCAACACAAGAAGTCCTCTACATACAGACGAGTTCTGTTCCGAGAGTGTGTTCGTAAGTCCAATTTGTTCTTAACTCCAACAAAGCTGATCTAGGTATCCAGCTAACACAATCAGTTACATAGGACTATACTGTAAAAGGTCTATAATTCTTTTCACACAAATAATACATAAAAAACACAAAAAATAAAGAAAACATTTTTCATCTTATAACGCAGTACAGTAGTACAGTACAATAGTTGGCATGCAGGGGCTGGCATCAAGTGAACAGGCAAGAAGAGTTCCTGATGGAGAAGGGAGAAGAGGTGGGAGATGGTAGAGCTGAAGGGTCGTCAGCAACAGGAGACGGAGGGCAAGCTGCGATTTCACTCACACCTAATATGCCATCACTCACAGGAATGGCACAGCTTCTGGTTCCTGGCTGGATTCAATTCTATCTTCTCCTTGAAAAAGCGATTCAGTGATGCACGTTCACATCTTTGAGATGTGAACTTGAAGGCTCATATATAGGAGACTTACTGGATTCATAAAACTAAGAATGGGAGAAAGAGGAATTCACAGTTCCATGGACTATAACCTACATTTCTCTTGTCTCAGCTTCTGCCAACAAGGCATTCTGGGCCCCTGATCATTCTAGTGAAAGAAAGAAATTCCCAATGATGTAAGTGTCAAATGATGATCCCGCCCAGCTTCTCAGCTTCCTATTAATAGGAGCCATAGCCTTTGTGACTACAGGATTAGAAACTTCAAAAAGGCATCTTCATCCATGGTACTCTCTGGTCCTTGATACCTAATTGGGTCTACTCTCTCCAGATTTCTCTAAAGTTCTATAGTTTCTCCAGAGCTAAGGTTCTGATTATTAGCAAGTATGTAAAGAAGCAGATGGTAACTCAGAAAGCATGCAAACCACATATGCTCTACCTTTTATTCATTCTGCTTTCACTCATAAAGGCTCTACGGCAAACACTCATTCAGTTTACACTAGCAATTATACGTCTCTTCGAAGTGAAATGAGCCAGTCATCGTTTTGGTCAAATGGTCAACATTTTGACAACCAATCAAAATGTGGAAGAGAGTTTTACATGCATGAGTGTGAAAGCACACACACACACCACACATACATACTCACGAAGGTAAAGGTGTTACCAAAAGAGGGGTCTAGCTACTTACCATTCAAAAGCCATTAAAGAGGCCAGGTAGAAAAAAAGTTTGCTTTATTTAGATGTTTAGAAGCTAGCAACTGGGGGAAGGGTGGACTCCAGTCCAAAGGCCAATGCCCCCTCACTCCTGACAATCAAGGGGCGAGGGCTTTCATAGACAGAGGGAGGGGGCTTCGTGCAGATACAACACACAAACACAACTGACAGTCATCTTGAAACTGGTCATCAGTGGTCTGACCAGCATCATCCTGATTGTTTTAGGTACAGTTAATCCTCAGTTCCAGGATCAGTTTGTTTCCACGCCTCTGAGGCCGGTTCTTGGAATTGTGGCAGCTTACGTCATGGCTACAGTCTGCTCATCATGTAGCTAACTTATTTCACCCGGTGGGCATTTCAGTATCTATGTGACAACTCACAGGATATGGCCCAGAATATTATCTACAGCCCTTGAGAAGGAGCTAAGTGTCGCTGACTGTGCTTAAGGACTGCCTTATCGTTATTATTTGGTCTCCTTTGTCTGTTTTCCTTAGTTTCTACATGATCTCACTTCTCTAATTACATCTGTTCTTTGCCTAAAGTTTTTCTACAGACAAAAAGCAGGCTGAGAACAGGGGGGACAAGGACCACAGGGTCCTGGTCTCTTTCAAAGGCAGGTAAAAACACACAACTAGTGCCTTGGGCTTCCCTCATAGCTCAGTCAGTAAATCCTCTGTCTGCAAGGCAGGAAACCCAGGTTTGATTCCTGGATTGGGAAGATCCCCTGGAGAAAGAAATGGCAAAGTACTCCAGTATTCTTGCCTGGAGAATCCCATGGACAAAGGAGCCTGGCGGGCTACAGTCCATGGGGCTGCAAGAGTCAGACACAACTGAACCCAAACCAGCGCCTTGTCATCCCTAAGTTTTTCACCTACATGGAGTAGAACCAGAGCCTGCATCTCTCTTCAAGATTAATAAGATGCCCCCAGGGTGAGTGGGGGTGGCCTCATCTCACAGGAGTCTTGTTTCTTTTTAGTCTTCTACTGTATAATCAGAGCTAACCAGATGGTTCAGTGGCAAAGAAACTGCCTGATGAAGGAGATGTAGGTTCGATCCCTGGGTCAAAAGATCCCCTGGAAGAGGGCATGGCAACCCACTTCGGTATTCTTGCCTGGAGAATCCCATGGACAGAGGAGCCTGGTGGGCTACAGTCCATAGGGTAACAGAGTCGGACACAACTGAAGGGACTGAGCAAGCATGCAGGCATACAACAAACACAGTGAACAGGACTCAACCCCAGGTGTGGGCTAACTCCAAAACCAAGGTCTTTTCTTTTCATTCTATCAGCTGTCTCAGAAGAATGGGAAAAAAGACAAGAAGTGTTTTGGTTTAATACAGCAAGAATTTGACGTTTTGGTTTTCATAAATTGGGGCTGCCTCTAAAATAACTGAATGCAAAACAATTCAGAGGAGAGCTAGTGAAACGTATTCATTCACTATCATTCTTTATGTCATCAGTATTTGATGCCACTAAGACGCTTCTATTAATTATTAATCATTGCTAACACTGATGGAACATCTAGTATGCACCAGACACTGTTTTAAGAGTTCCACGGGCTTTATCTTATTTCGTTTCATCTTCAGCACAGATCTATCAAGTGGATGCCATTAATATCCCCTTTTACTGATGAGGAATCTCAAGTTGAGAGAGGCTGGAATAATTTGACCCAAGATCACATCATTAACGGGTGGTAGAACTTAGATTCCAAGAACTTTCTCTCCTTGATCTGTTCTTCTAGTGGGAAAAGAAGCCTGGGGAAACTCAACTGTGCTCTCAAATTAGACAGACCAGGGATGGGGGAGCCTGGTGGGCTGCCGTCTATGGGGTCGCACAGAGTCAGACACGACTGACGCAACTTAGCAGCAGCAGCAGCAGATACATTGTGTATGCATGCTAAGTTGCTTCAGTCCTGCCCAACTCTGTGCAACCCTCTGGACTGTAGCCTGCCAGGCTCCTCTGTCCAAGGGATTCTTCAGGCAAGAATATTGGAGTGAGTTGCCATGCTCTCTTCTAGGGGATCTTCCCGACCCAGGGATCAAACCTGCATCTCTTATGTCTCCCACACTGGCAGGCGAGTTCTTTACCACTAGTGTCATCTGGGAAAGGGAAAGTGAAAGTCACTCAGTCATGTCCAACTCTTTGCAATCCCATAGACTATACAGTCCATGGAATTCTCCAGGCCAGAATACTGGAGTGGGTTCCCTTTCCCTTCCCCAGGGGATCTTCCCAACCCAGGGATTGAACCCAGGTCTCCTGAACTGCAGGCGGATTCTTTACCAGCTGAGCCACCAGGGAAGACCAAGAATAATGAAGTGGGTAGCCTATCCCTTCTCCAGCGGATCTTCCCGACCCAGGAATCAAACTGAGGTCTCCTGCATTGCAGGAGGTTTCTTTACCAACTGAGCTATCATCTGGGAAGCCCCCTGGATATGTCATCTTAGGTCAAGGATAATATGGAGAGATCAGTCATTCCAGAGTTAAAAGGCTCCCCTCTGCTTTTCCATTCCCTGAACAATTTATCTTTGGAAGGATCTGCACTTTTATAATCATAAAGCCTTCAATGAAGCAAAGAGCAAAGTACACAAATGCATAGTTATGAACTCCATCTATTTCCATTTGTACTTTAAAACAGGCCGGGAAGTCATATTTTTTGTTTTATTTTGGGGAAGCCTTTTTTTTTTTTCCCTCTGTGTGTGCATGAAAGAAGCAAATGCCAAGACAGAGAAGGAATTAGATAATCTCATAATGACGATGGCTCTGTTTAACATGGGTGTATCATTTCAGTTAACAGGATCTAACGAGGCAGAGCTGCCAAGTCACCAGGCTGCCCTGTGTCTGCGGCATTTCTAATATTCTGGAGAGCACCAAATCTGTCTCCTGAGATCCCCAGCAAGGATGCGCGACGGCAGAGCTCTTGTATGACATCCATCTTCATGAGTGAGCTGTTCCATCCCCTCTCACGAGCAGAGATAAATGTCAGAAGAGATCAGCCATGGTGTATTACATGGCCACTCTGAGTGGGCAGTTCCTCTCCCTCTGCCCTTCAGCAAAAAGAAAAAAAATTACTTTAGACCAGAGCTGAGAGAGGATTCAAAAAGGTGTGCAGCTGTGTATGTTCGAGGGAGAAGCAGACCTCTGGGAAGTAAGTAAAGCAGAAACTAAAACTGCCCTGGCTTACTTTTATGAGAGGCGTGGAAAAACAAGCCTGCCCATTTCTTTCTTCCCTCCGAGGATCCCTTTTGGTTTTCCAGCTTAGCAGTCTGTAAGGTGGGTGGGCGAGGGGGTGGGATGGAGGTACTCCAGGGAAGGGGCAAGAAGATCAAATCAACTGAACATGGGGAGAAGATGTGAGAATTCCTCTTTAAATGTATCATGGTCTTAGAAGAAAGAAATAAAGTTGCCTAAGGGTTAATGTAAGGATTGAAGCTGCTGCCCGCTTGCTGTGCAAATCAACCTACTGTGATGAATAATTGTGAAACAAGCTAGATTTCAGAGTTAGGAAAAACACTGACTGAAACCACCCACCCTGACTAGGCACCCAGCAACCACTGGCATGAGTTATTTTACAATAGGAGGTCCTGGGATGGAATAATGGAACTAACAAGCCATCATCAACCAGAAGAATTGAGGAAAGGTCAAAAGGAGACACCGCACGTCCAGTCAACCTCCCAGAATCCTTCTCGCTGGACTCCATGTTGGTCAAGCAATGCGCATACCACCAGGAAGGAACCCAAGTCAGAATGATTGGCCAGAGACAACCCGGAAACTAGTCCCATCCCCGTAAAACCTGCGATGGCGAACC
This sequence comes from Cervus elaphus, assembly GCF_910594005.1. Taxonomy (NCBI): domain Eukaryota; kingdom Metazoa; phylum Chordata; class Mammalia; order Artiodactyla; family Cervidae; genus Cervus; species Cervus elaphus. Next base: position 20,829,383 of record NC_057827.1, on the reverse strand, counting down.
ACGTGTCAGAGCAGTCCTCCCAGGTTCCCTTGCCCTGGTCTCCACGTGGGCCCCACCTTAGCAATAAACTCTCCAACTTTGTCAGTGTCTCCTTGGACAACTCACTTCCCAGTGTTAGACAAGAACCCACTCTCGGGTCCTGGAAGGGGTGCCCCTTCCTGCAACAATAGCGTTAATGGTCTTACCCACTCTTCTCTGTTGTTTTCCAGGGCTAGAATACGAAAAATATATTACATTGCATATCAATGGTTTTCATATATCAGATAGGTAAGTAAGGATTGCTACATATGAGGCTTCCTGAGGGAGGGATGGAATAGTTCACCATCTCTCTCCTTCTTTTGATGCTAGCTTCTGGCAAGGTATTTAAATTTGCAGAAGACTTCTCAAGTGGATTTACAGATTATATTATCTAAATTAAACCCTACAATACAGACAATTCATTTTTTCTAAATTCGGCTTGGAATTCAGAAATTGATAATAATATTACATTTTAAGCATGAATGACAAAGAGAATGGAAGAACTGACATGATCTACCTCCTACCCTTAACATTAGCTCTTTCTCAAGAATTCTTATTTGCGCAAAAATTCACTAATTAGATCTGAGGAGTTAGCCACAATTTTTCAAAATTATCCACCAGACACTTTACAACTATATTTTTCATGGTCAACTTTAAGGGTACAGGATGCCCCGAGTTATCAATTGTATAAAAATATAATAATTTTACATTTAAAATTTAAAGATTTAAATTTTAAATTATTTTTCTCATCTTTTCCCCATGATTTAAAATTCTAAACTTTTTGCATGTTTTCTAAGGGTACATAATATATTAGTACAGCAAGACTTACATAATTGAATTTTTAAAATTTTGAACAAATTATAGAAGTCCATGGATTGGGGCTTCTCTGCCAGTTGAGTGGTTAAGAACCCACCTGCCAGTGCAGGGGACACAGGTTCAATCCCTAATCTGGGAGGATCCCATATGCCATCGAGCAACTAAGCCCCTGTGCCACAGCTACGGAGCCTGCATGCCTAGAGCCCGTGCTCTGCAATGAGAGAAGCCACTTTTTAATGGCTGAGTAATATTCCATTGTGCATATGTACCCTAGCTTCCTTATCCATTCGTCTGCTGATGGGCATCTAGGTTGCTTCCATGTCCTGGCAATTATAAACAGTGCTGCGATGAACACTGGGGTGCACGTGTCTCTTTCAGATCTAGTTTCCCGCCTCCCTCCCCATCCCATCCCTCTGGGTCTTTCCAGTGCACCAGCCCTGAGCACTTGTCTCATGCATCCAACCTGGGCTGGAGATCTGTTTCACCCTTGATAGTATACTTGTTTCAATGCTATTCTCTCAGAACATCCCACCCTTGCCTTTTCCCAGAGTCCCAAAGTCTGTTCTGTACATCTCTGTCTCTTTTTCTGTTTTGTATATAGGGTTATCGTTACCATCTTTTTAAATTCCATATATATGCGTTAGTATACTGTATTGGTCTTTATCTCTCTGGCTTACTTCACTCTGTATAATGGGCTCCAGTTTCATCCATCTCATTAGAACTGATTCAAATGTGGGCTGGTGCACTGGGATGACCCAGAGGGATGGGATGGGGAGGGAGTGGGAGGGGGGATCGGGATGGGGAACACATGTAAATCCATGGCTGATTCATGTCAATGTATGGCAAAAACCACTACAATATTGTAAAGTAATTAGCCTCCAACTAATAAAAATAAATGAAAAAAAAATTTAAAAAAAAATAAATCCAAAGCAAAAAAAAAAAGAGAGAGAGAGAGAAGCCACTGCAATGAGAAGCCTGTGCACCGTAACAAGAGAGCAGCTCCCGGCCACCTCAGCTAGAGAAAGCCCGTGCTCAGCAGCAAAGACTCGGCACAGCCATAAATAAATAAATAAAAATTTTTTTAAATCCATGGATTAGTATATGTTATCAAAATACTTTGGAGATCACTTTTTAAGTGATAATGCTCAGACCTAAAAAGCAGTCAGCCCATTTCCTTAATTGATCATTATTGCTATCCCTTTTTAGCGGAAACGAATATCCCATTCTTTCTGAGTGCTCTCTTTTTTCCTTTCACCCTCCCATAGATATACTCAGGTACCATGGCTCATGGTTCTTTCCACAGTAAGCACCCAGCCGATCCTTTAGAACGTGGTACTAAATCTAAGAATGTAAACAGTCAAAGGACTTCTGAGCTCCTGATGACACATCGGAGACAAAGAAATAAGGAGGCAAAGTTCTCCCAAATAAATATATTAGACAGAATAAAAGCAGGGATGAAGGAAAAAATAATCTGCTAGAGCAGAGTGAAAAATTAACATCATATATTAATGCATATGATGGCTCAGATGGTAAAGCATCTGCCTGCAATGCAGGAGACCCGGGTTCGATCCCTGGGTCAGGAAGATCCCCTGGAGAAGGAAATGGCAACCCACTCCAGCATTCTTGCCTGGAAAATCCCATGGACAGAGAACCCTGATAGGTTACAGTCCATGGGGTCACAAAGAGTCGGACACGACTAAACGACTTCACTTTCACTTTTCCATGGAATGTAGAAAGATAGTACAGATAAGCCTGTTTGTGGGGCAGGAATTAGAGAACAGACAGAGGGACACAGGAGGGCAAGAGGAGGGTGAGACAAATGGCGAGATTAAGTCTGACACATACGCACTCCCACGTGTAAAACAGACAGCCAGTGGGAAGCTGCTGCGTAACTCAGGGAGCTCAGCTCAGCGCTCTGTGATGACCTGCAGGGGTGGGGTGGGGAGGGTGGAAGGAGGGTGGGAGTCTCCAGAGGGAGGAGATATATAGATATATATATATACGTATAGCTGATTCATTTCTTGGTACAGTAGAAACTAACACAACATTGAAAAGCAATTACACTCCAGTAAAAAAAAATTAAAAGTCAATGCTTCACTCTAATAGAAAGAGGATGCAATTAATTGCAATAAAATACCACATATTTTTTTAAAAAGATTGTGATAAGTAAAAGAGGGAAACAAATACATTTTCTAATCTAAGGCATTTTACCATACGGAAAATTACCCTGATTTGTGGTTATATAGAGATACACATATCTATCCTGTTGTTAGATCACGTTATTGGAAATATGTTAACACAATGTGTCCAATCATTGTGAAACAAGCTACATGACTGTGTAGCAATCTTATCCATTCATCTGCTCAGATTCATGGTTGGAAGATGGAAAATGAATTACATTATACACGCATGGTTTTCATGTTACCCCTCTGTTGCTCTTTAATCACATAACAATTGTCTTGTTAATGAATCTAAAAGCTATTAACATTAACACAGGCATCCTTTAGGCCAAAGCTCTGCTTTGGGATGTCTGATTTCTTCCTTCTCTTCTGGGCAATCAATCCCCTTAAGCTGATGCTTTATCCCCCATCCCAAGGAAGCAGCCTCTAGGGGGAGTTATTCCCTCTCCACCCCTACTTCCCAAAGGATGCTGAAAGTTAATGTTTGTCCAGTCTCCCACTAAGCTACAGATCCATGCCTGCTGCAAGCTGGGTCTTTCATGCTTATTTAAGATTACTATTTAAGGACACTTAAAAATTATTCTTTTCTAAAACTTTTCATGTATTTATGTATTTTATTGGCCTTTTATTTTTAAGCCCCCTGTGCTGGGTCTTCATTGCTGCCTGGATTTTCTCTAGTTGTGGCAAGCAAGGGCTACTCTCTAGTTACAATGTGCAGGCTTCTCATTGCGGTGGCGTTTCTTGTGGGAGAGTACAGGCTCTAGGGCACGTAGGCTTCGGTAGTTATGGCACACAGGCTCAGCTGCCCCGTAGCATGTGGGAGCTTCTTGCAAGGGACTGAACCCATGTTCTTTGCATTGGCAGGTGGACCCTTAACCACTGGACCACCAGGGAAGTCCAAGAAGTTATTCTTGATACACCTACATCCAAATTTATCTTTCATTATTTTCCATTCCAACTATGGCTCCTATCACTGTAAGATGATTTTAGTCTCAGTCTCCGTAGACCATAAAAATATCCTAAGAGTCTGTAGCTAGGTGGGTAACTGCTATGGAAAATAAACAAAAGTGTATGATTTTGCTATTGTTCTGAAGAATATAAGGAAAATACTAGCCTACCCAGGTCCATATTCTAATACCTGCAAAACCAAAGGCTGTCGACTTTTTAAAATTATTTATTAATATAAATTGTTAGCCCAGCTCTGTGCTTTATAGACTGTCCTTGCTTTGTGGTGATGTTTGCCCTAATGCCTGGCAGAACAATAAGGCTCTAGACCTTCCTCTCTGTCAATGTTCCTGTTCTCACAGTCTCAAAAACCAAGAGGAATAAGCAATTTTCACACTCTTTCTTTTTGATATTTGCAATAATCCTAAACTCTCCAATGCCTGATAATATTCTCTAAGGCTCCTTGCCATCTCAGAAAGAGATACAACTTACTTTATCCCAGGAAATAGGTAGTAGCCTATCAATTTTTACAAGAAACTAGCAATGAGCTAATAATTAATTACATCGCTTCTACCTGTCCACAATTCCCATCTCTCTCTCTCTTTTTTTTTTTGTCTTATGAATTTCTATTTTATTTTCTATCAAAGGAAACTGTACAAATAAGCAATTCATGGGCCTAGAATGCATTTGTTTTATCAAAACACATGGATAATTCAAATTTCATTACAACTTTAGAGGATAAATTGATGAATCTGGCTACTGATCAAGAGTTGAAGATGAATTCTGAAATACTTTTACTTTTTTCCAAAATGCTATTTTGCTGTGGAGGAATAGTTACTTAAGTGTACTTGTCACATATTTGCGCTTACCTACTTTGGAAAACTGAAGCACAGGATGGATAAGAATAAGCCAGAATATCTGAGACATTTTTGTTCACTGAGACAAATGGCAATAGGAAGGAAACTGAAGGCTGAGGCACTAGTCATAGGTTGAGTCTGTATCCAACAATAAGATTTAAAGGTTTTGATGTGTTTAAATAAGAATAGATGACTTTTCACAAAACCAAAAGATATTTCTTGTGGTCTACTGTGGGTGTCATTTAACATGCTTATGCTTCTGAAAGACATAGCAATTGTCATTGAGAGGGTGATGAGTAAACCAGAAAAGCACAGATTGATCCGGTTTATAAGATTAAAATGGAGAAGCAGGAAGGACTTCCCTGGTGGTCCAGTGCTCCCAACATAGGGAGCCCAGGTTCAATCCCTGGTCAGGGAACTAGATCCTGTATGCCACAACTAAGACCTGTCACAGAGAAATAAATAAATAGCAAATAAATATTTTTAAAGACTTTTTTTTTAATGGAGAAGTAGGAAGTTGAGAGAGAATGAAAGAGCAAGGAAAGCTAACAGTCTAACTTACTTGTAATAACAGATGTCGTAGCCTGTCCGTACCCAGGTGGGCCTGCCAAGAAGAGCGTCCTTCACGGAATACAGAGTCAGCTGCATCCCTACAAAAAATAAAGGCAGAATTAATCCATGAGGGGGAAAAAAGGAAAGGAGAGTTGTGTTAGGCTGAATAACAGCCCTCGAACACACCCAGATCTTGGGCCTTCCCTGGCAGTTCAGTAGTTAAGACCCTGAACTTCCAGTGCAGGGGGTACAAGCTTGATCCTGGGCTTCCCTCATGGCTCAGACAATAAAGAATATGCTTGCAATGCATGAGACCAGGGTTCTATCCCTGAGTCAGAAAGATCCCCTGGAAAAGGGAATGGCAACCTACTCCAGTATTCTTGCCTGGAGAATTCCATTGACAGAGGAGCCTGACAGGCTAACCACATGGGTTTGCAAAGAGTCGGACATGATTGAGTGACTAACACTTTCAGGAACTAAGATCTCTCATGCCACACTGTGTGGCCAAAAATAAATAAATAAATAAAATAAAATTAGGAATATCTGAAAAATAAAAAAGATACCTAGGTCTTAATCCTTGGAAGCTGTGTGTTAACCTTCTATGACAAAAGAGACTTTGTGGATATGATTAAATTAAGTATCTTGAGATGAGGAGATCCTGATTGTCCCTAAATTCAATCACACATGTCTTTCAAAGAGAGAGGCTGGGAAAGGTTTGAGTTTAGAGGAGAAGCAATGTGACTGAAGCAGAGAGATTTGAAGATGCTCTAATGCTGAAGATGGAGGAAGGGGCCATGAGCCAAGGAATGTGAGGAATACAGCTCTAAAAGCTGGAAAACAAAAATAAATAATCTGCTAGACTATCCAGAGGAAGCCTTCCAACACCTTGACTTAAGCCCAGGGAAACTGATTTGGGACTTGTGGACTTCGAAACTGTAAAAGAATACATTTGTCTTCTTTAAAACCACAAAATATGAGACAATTTGTTAGAACAGCTACAGCAAGTGAATTCAAGAGTCAAGGATTCCCTTTTCTCTTTCTATACCAGCAAAAGTCTATTTCATCACTGCAAAACAGACACAATGTCCTATGCTTGAGCCTGGAGATGTGGGAAAATTTTTTCTTTACTCAAAGCCACTCAGTGCATTAGTACATGAGCCAACAGTAACATACAGAACTTCCAGTTTCCAGAAACATTCAAGATACATATGGGCTCCTAATCACTCTTTGTCCCTTGAATGTCGCCTCTAAAACTGCCACAGGTGTTAGGGAGGATTTAAACATTCTCCACTGTTCTCTGAGAGTGTAAATGAGCATTGTCCTGTTGAATTGTGCTCTTTGCCTGTCTGTCACAAACAGAGCAATGCGTGTACTCCTGGGGGATTCACGAGATGGAGAGATGGAATAAGTGAGAGGGCTCACTGACTTCAAAAATTCAAGATGAGTCAAGGAAGCAGGTAGTTGTGAAAAGTTACGTGAGGTATACAGTAAGTCCCCTACATATAAATGAGTTCCGTTCCAAGAGAGCATTCCTAAGTCCAATTTGTTCATAAGTCCAATAAGTTAGCCTCTGTACCCAACTACTATCATAAGTTATATAGTATGGTACTGTAATAGGTTTATGACACTTTGCACAGAAATTACACATAGCAAACACAAATCTATTTTTTTTTTTAGATTTTAATCTCATAGAACAGTACCTTGAAAAATACAGGAGTACAGTACAACAACTGGCATGCAGGGGCTGGCATTGAGTGAACAGGCAAGAAGAGTTACTGATGGAAGAGGGAGAGGAGGTGGGAGATGGTATAACGGAAGAGTCATCAGCAATAGGAGATGGAGGGCAAGCTGCAATGGCACTCATGCCTGATATTGATGGCATAGGTTCTGATTCCTTGCTAGATTCAGCTCTATCTACTCTCTTGAAAAAAAAGGTCCAGTGATTTCTGGGTTGTAATGTACCAGCTACATCACCACTGTTTTACGCTTGCTTCCACACATCATGGGCTTGAGATAAAGATACTGTACTACTGTACTCTATACATTACTGGACAGTACACAAAAGAACAACTATTTATAGAGGACGCTTGGGGGTGACAGTATACACCACACACGTGAACTAACTAAAGTGATTGGATGTGCAAATGAATGCTCGCATCTTGGAAAGTTTGCAACTTGAAGGTTCATATGCAGGGGACTTCCTTTAGTTGGGAGAGTTTCCCACTCCCCTCCCACAGTAGGAATTTGCTCTAGGTTGGCAGCTGTCTTGCCATATATGTTAACCGAAACGTACCATCCCAACTTCAAACCCTATGCAACCCAAGCAGAGCTTCTGATAATAACTCCAACACTCAAAAGTGACATCATTTTTGGTGTTATTGTGAAAGTCTCTCTTCCCTGAGTGCACATACCGTAATTGAACTGGCTGTTGGGCTTCTCACAGTTGATGATGTTGAAGCGGTAGGGGACAGCGGCCCTCATACCGCTCACCTTGAAGTAGAACCACTGCTGGTGCTGCGTGCTATTCACATCAGCATTGACCAATAAGTCATACTCAAACCTGCAAAGGCAGAAGCAAAACCAGTGGGTTAAAAGCCTTCAAGAGAACTTCCAACAATGAGAAGTCCACACAGCTCAGGTTCTGGATGACAGATCTAAGACTCAGCATCTCAGTTGGCTGGTAAGCTATAGTTATCATCCTTGTCTCACAATTTTGGACACAGGCTCTAGAAATTTAAGAAGAGGGAAGCAGTATCCTGGTATTAAAAGAGTCAGTTATACAATTAGCACACATCTTTTTATCAAACAGTAAGGAAGCTTCAAGTAGTCATATACAGATATGAGACTTGGACCATAAAGAAGGCTGAGTGCCAAAGAATTGATGCTTTTGAATTGTGGTGATGGAGAAGACTCTTGAGAGTCCCTTGGACTGCAAGGAATCAAACAAGTCAATCCTAAAGGAAGTCAACCATGAATGTTCATTGGAAGGACTGATGCTGAAGCTGAAGCTCTAATACTTTGACTACCTGATGCAAAGAGTTGACCCACTGGAAAAGACCCTGATGCTGGGAAAGACTAAAGGCAAAAGGAGAAGAGGGTGGCAGAGGATGGGATGGTTAGATAGCATCACCAACCCTACAGACATGAATTTGAGCAAACTCTGGGAGATAGTGGAGGACTGAGGAGCCTAGCGTGCTGCAGTCCATGGGGTCATAAAAACCCAGACATGACTTAGCAACTGAATGATGACAATAACAATGAAGTGCCTATCCAGGTCGAAAAATGTAAGTGTGCTATATTCCAGAGAAAAATGTGGTCACATCTGGTTGGATATGCCATTACTATCTGATGCTAGACATGAATTTTGAGAATCAGTCTCCTCATATGAAAATTAGAAATAGTGTCTAAACTTGCAGTACTGTTTGTAAAGATTAAGTAGAATAGCATATGTAAATCCCCATCAGGGCAACAAACATGAATTACACTAGCAAGGAAGGATTTATCTGTTTGTCCTCCACCCCTACTTTTTAATTGATTTAGTTTGCATGCACTAAAGTATGCAAATCTTAAATGTACAACTCAGTGAGTTTAAACAAATTCATCTGGACACACCTGTCTGACGTTCACTGGATCAATATATAGAACAGTTCCTGCACACCAGGAACTCCTTATGTGTCTCCACTCTGGCACCATGTCTTCAGAAAATTGTTTTTTGAGCTTTAGCTACAAAATTGGTAATGCAGTTTTGACTTAATATTATCATCAGGATACTTTGTTTTCAAAAAAGTCTTATCCCAGCCTCTTGACACACTCTTTTTCATAAAACTGAACTTTATTCTAAGATAAAGTCACTATAGGGGGAGGACTTGAATCAGATTTTTTTTTTCTTTCAAGCATCCAGTCTTGTTCAGCAAGTAATCAAAGTCAGTATCACCAACAGTAAAACAAAATAACATTGTGTCCTTGCCATTTTATGACATCAGGAAAAGGCAATGTAAAATCATCACCAATGTAAAATTGTTGCCAAAATAAATGTTTCTCTAGAATCTAATCATGAAGCAGGAAACAGATTCTGGTTGTGGGTCGTTCTACAATAATCCACTCTGAATTTTTAAAAACATCAGTGTCAGTGTCATGAAAGGCCAAAAAAGATGATGAAGTGAATAGTTCTAGATTAATGTGTATGCAAAGTATGTGGTCTTTGATAGAGTTCTGGAATTAAAAAAGAAAAGCCATAAAGGTATTTGTTACATTTGGGGAAATTTCTGTATAGACACTATCATTACATGATCTTTGAGTTGCATGTGGGATCTTCCCAGACCAGGGATCAAACCCACAGTCCCTGCATTGGCAGGCAGATCCTAATCACCAGACCACCTGGGAAGTCAAAGTCTCCACTTTCTTGACATCAGCTAATGAGTTCCCCGGTGGTGTGCTGGTAAACATTTAACAATCAACTCTTAGGAAAATAAGAAACTTCACATGCTGGCCAGTCTGCATATTGTAAATGGTCCCACCATAACAGATTTCAAACTATCGATGTGAGGTCCCTGAAAACAGAGGACGGGACAGATAGTCACAAAATGCTGGCTTGATCTGCCAGGACCTACCCATGTAGCTTTCCTTACTTACTGACGCACTTGGATGGCTTTGCGAAGATTTCCTGACTCAAACGCAGAGAAGAACTGCAAGCAGTCAGAAGCAGTATCTTGCAAAGGCCTGAAATGAATTAAAGAACCTGTTATTATAGGAGTGACTGCTATTCTTAGACACAGTTTGACATTTCTTAGAGATAAGTTTTATCTTACAGATCTTTAACACGAATTTTCACCATGTTGTTTTTAGGAGAAGGAATGGATTACTAACTTAAATTATTCTTATTCACATGCTGTTAAAAGGTTACTCAATATGCCCACCACCCCTCACCCTCACTCCACTGATGTTCAGGACCACCTACCAAGGCTCATCTAAACTGAAGACAACCTTATTTATAATATCACTTGGCTGGATGAGTCTCTGGACATCCTCAAGTATCTTGATCCTGGAAAGGAAAATTGGAAACATTTTAAGGGTTGGCCCTCACTCCTTACCCCATTCATCCTATGTCATGTGGAAAGTACTTTGGGAGTCATCAGTGAATTATGAAAGAAAAATGCAATAATACCCCAACCTTGAGCTGAATGAGTACAAAAAAAAAAGTATGCCTCCTTCCTTTTCTTCATTATCAAACAACAAAACTGCACTGAGCAGGAGGAATGTACGAAGCCGTGATGCCAGATTGTAGTTTTAGGAGAACTGTCTACTTGAAGGAGAGTTTTGTCAAGAGCATTCGGGCTGAAGGACTCTGAGAGCTTCTGGCTGTGGGAATAAGAGGGTCCTTTGCACTAAGACAGGAGACATCAGGGTTGCTGACTGTTAGCCTCCTCAAGGTCTGGGAGGTGCCAGTAAGACCTTAAACTTTTGTGTTATTTATACTCCTCGGTTCTGTTTGCTCCAAAAGATTATGCCTAAGAAACATTTTTTGTCTAAGAAACAGCAAAGTGTGCTTAGTCAAATCTGACTCTTTGCAGCCCCATGGACTGCAGCCCGCCAGGCTCCTCCATCCACAGAAGTCTCCAGGCAAAAATACTGGAGTAGGTTGCCATTTCCTCCTCCAGGGGATCTTCCTGACCCAGGGATCAAACCCACGTCTCCTGTGTCTCCTATATTGGCAGATGGATTCTTTACCACTGTGCCACCTGAGAAGCCCAAGAAACAGCAATATCTGGGAGATTGAAGTATGAGAGAGGAAGGATACCTGAGGATCTTTCAGATTCCCTCCCTAAAAAAAAAAAAAAAAAACAGATTCCCCCCCTAAATTTCCATTCCATGTCTCTGTGGTAGGGAGGGGTAGAAGAAGAGGAAGGATAGGTCAACACGAGGCTTAAATTCAGGGGAAAATATCCTGTCCAAGGGGGTGTGTTGGTGAGTCAGCCCCTGAGGTGAGTCTCTCAGAAAATAGAGCATTAAGATAAGGTCAGAGACATGAGGTCAGAAATGTCAGAGGTCAGAGATGTCAGCCAAAAGACCAAGTAGGAGCACTTTTTTCTTGGGGTCCACCATCAATTTGCTGATGAACTTGAATATAAGTTAATAAAACTTACTGCTATGCACACTTTACTGCATAGACTTAATGCATAATTTTTTTTTATGCTCATTTTTTTTCCATGAAGATAGGTTTTTTCCCCCTTGGCTTTAGTAATTTTCTTTTTAATCTCACTAGGCCATTCCCAAGGCAAAGCTCCCTTCCATGCATGCTGGGAATAATCCATCACCCAAAGTTTCTTCCCTGGAAGATGCATTTTTTCCTTACAATCCTCAGTGATGCAGCCAAACTATTCCCCAAGCCAAGTCAGGTTCTGTAAGGTTGGGACTGTCGCATGAAGGTCTACTAACTCCTCGCCTCAAGAGATCAGACTCCAATTTGCAGTGAATGAGAAAAGTGATCCCAAATAATCCACACTAGTTTGTTTGTCTGTTTGTTTTCCTGAGAAACTTCCCTTAAGGAATGATCCCAGTGTTTGGTGGAACTAGATAATCTTTTCCTTTTGTAGGATTTGCAATGGACAGGAGCTAAGCAGTTGCATTTGAATCATCTAAGAAACTCATTTTGCAGACACACGCCTACTACCTGGAGGAGGGCACGGCAACCAACTCCCGTATTATTGCCTGGAGAACCCCGTGGAGAGAGGAGCCTGGTGGATTATAGTCCTTGGGGTCACAAAGAGTCGGACACAACTAAATAACCAACACTTTCACGTTTCACTTTAAGGCCTACCACTCTATACTTGACTTCCCTGGTGGCTCAGACGGTAAAGCGCCTGCGTACAACGCAGGAGACCCAGGTTCAATCCCTGGGTTGGGAAGATCTCCTAGAGATCTTCCCGAAATGGCAACCCACTCCAGTACTCTTGCCTGGAGAATCCCATGGACAGAGGAGCCTGGTGGGCTATAGTCCATGGGGTCACAAAGAGTCGGACGCTACTGAGTGACTTCACCTCACCTCACCTCACTCTATACTTGGTTCTGAAATGTCCTAGTAGGGAGACAAGCTTGTATATTTGGCAAAAAGTTTCTTAAGGGTCTTTGGGTTTTTTTAATTTTTTTTTTGATGTGGACCATTTTTAAAGTCTTTATTGAATTTGTTACAATACTGCTTTATTGTATACAATACTGTTTTTATGCTTTAGTGTTTTGGCAGGCGGGAGCTTAGCTCCCAGACCAGGGATCGAATCAGCACCCCCTGCATTGAAGGGTGAAGTCCTAAGCACTGGACCATCAAGAAAGCTTGTCTTTAAGGGTTTTCAGACACTCCTGACTAATGTTCACTTTCTTGAAGATAACAGAACTATCTGCACCAACCATTCTACCTACAAAAATATTTACTAAAGAAGAAAAAAAAACAAAAAACCACATAGCTCCCAAGTCAGTAACACCATCACCTTTGGACTCCACATTTACGTTGCAACATAGGCTGGGCAGAGAGAGGTGGACAATGTCCCCAGAAATCAGGAAATGCCATCCTGGTGAAGTCAGCCACAGATCTGGTTATCCTGGCTTTGGCCATATAAAGATAGGGGTCATGGAAGACCACAGGCTTCAGATGTGTCTGCAGGAGCTGATCTATGAATTTGGCAGTTTCTCTAGTCTTAGCAGAATTGGAAAAGGAAGCACTTATCCTTGGGCAGGAAATTGCATCCATGTCCCAAGCATCCTCTTGGAAGGATGCCTGAATGTTTGAGACATCACTTCCAGAAGAACCTATCCCAGGACCATTAGAGTGTACATTTTGGTGTGAATTCATTCCAGGTCCTCTTTTGGAAGTTAGATGTACGTTGGACCTCCCCATCTTCACCCTGCTCAGAAGAGAGGTTTGGACTGGGACTTCTTTTTCTTGTCCCTCGGAGATTTGGTCCTTATTCAAGCAAAGCCCCTTTGGGGAGGCAGCAGTCGGAATGTGACGGTGATTGGCATACTCAGTCTCATCAGAATTCAGATCATCTCCAGGCTTGGACTCCAGTTCCTTCAGGTTAAAAGGGGAAAGGAATATGTCATTGTTTCCTTCCAACAGAGAATGCAATCCGATCCCTGTCCTTACTCTCTGGGCACAGAGCTAAGCATAAATCCTGTCAACTGGAAAGCTTTCTCCAAGGTCAGTCAACGAAAGTCTAAGCTTCAAGAGTGAAAGAAGTGGTAGAATCCTAGCAACTCGCATTTGGAAGGGGCATTCAGTGGGTCTAGCACAGTTCTACATGAATGCCTCCCGAGACACCTCAAGCATTTACAGTCTAGGCAAACAACTCACTTACAGAAGCTTCCTTGCATCCTGAGCTGCTTCTTTGCATTTGTGGATGATTTTGATTATTTTTAAGATATTCTCTTTCACATGTAATTAAAATTTCCTTCCCTGAAACTTTTACCCACTGATCCCCTTCTGCTTTCTAGAGCAAAATACAGTATGTTAACTCTCTTCTATAAGTGGCTTAGCTTATACTCTTAGAAGTGGCTAAATTCATGCTTTATTAAGAATCATAAGAAAAGAATGGAGGTCCAAAAGTAGGTCTAAAATTTGGGTGGGAGCAGAAGTAGCAACAGCAACTAGTCACTGAACTGACATCACTAGGTATGAGGTTCTTGATTTGTATCCACTAACAGAGAAACCCTAGAATCAGCCTGGTCACCTTCAGAAAGCCAAGGAGTACAACCTTTCCATTTTGACAAGGGGACAGTTAAATCACCAAGATTTTCACTTGCTTATCAGTGTGTGGGGGTGGACACTTGCCCACCAGACAACAGGCTGCAATGTGGGCCTTCATCCTACTTCCTTCCTAGGTGCCGGTGTCACACTGTAGAACCCTTGCATGCATTGCGGCTCTGCCATCTTCTCACATTTTTGTTTAGCCTTACACTTCTCTTTCAGAAAGACCCCAGAAGCAGATTGCTAAAGATGAGTGATGCTTTCCTTGTGGAAACCTGTCTGGCCTCCCAGTGCCTGCAAAGAACCCACTGGCATCACCAAGGAGCAGAACCACAGCTGACATTCTACCTCAAAGCTACAGGAAAGCTCAAGACACATCGCCTTGTATTGCATTAGTTCTTCTTCGGGTCGGTCAAGACCAGGTTTGGAGCTCAGCTTGTTCACATCTGTTTCCAAGTCATCATCCTGCAATGGAATATTCAAAACATATGTTACCAACAGGCATATGTTTACTCAAAACGTATGCCATCCTGAGAAATACCGAGACAAGCTACAGATGTGATTCTTCAGAATCATGGGCACAGTTCTCTAGCCTCCAAATTATAGGGCTAGCCTAGTCAAGGATAATTTAACATGTAAGATTGTATTTCTTAAATAAAAAGAAAGAAGATAATTTTTCTCAGCATTCATGTCAGTATTTATCAACATTCATCACAAATAAATAATTTATGCAAAATGAGATGAACTGGGTAAACAATATAAAAGAATTGCTTTTATCTCATCACCACTTTCTTCAACATAATTGTAATTGTAATATTTATTCATCTATCTACCGATTTAAATAATTCTTTTTGCAAACATTTAATGAGAACCAACTATGAAAGGGTACTAGCCTGGGTACTGAGACCCAGAGATAATGGAACAGACCAAGGTGCATGATTCCATAGAACTTGCCTCCTACTGAGAGAAGGAAGACAGGAATTAAGAAAGCAAATGCATGAACAAGGTGACTTTGAACAGTGATAAATGTCATGAGAAGAATGAAAGGGGGTAGAGTGATTATGAGTGAGGCTGGGGTACAAGAAGCTGAGGAAGTCACATTTTAACTAGACCTAAATGATAATAAGGACTAACTAGGCAAAGACTTGGGGAAACGAATTACTAACCGAAAAAAAAAAATACAAAAATGGCTTAAATTTGCTTACAGAAAGAAGGTGGCTGAATGTACACACTCACATACAGAACAAGAATGTTTATGTATGTCTAACTGAATCACTTTGCTGTACACGAGAAATTAACAACACATGATAAATCAACTATACTTCAGTAAAATATTTTTTTTAAAAACTTTTACATAGAAAGAAGGTGGTTGAAGCATAAAGCGTAAGAGGAAGACTGGAGGAGTCAAGATGATGCTGGAACTCCCAGGCTCTGTAGAGGAGGTTGTAACCCCCGGCTACACCTTTATCTCTTTGTACATCTAGAAGTTTACCAAGTCACCACCAGCCTTATCTCCATTGGACCGAGTAATCCCAGATGCTTTATTTCTTCTTCTAGATCATCATTTCATAATAGTTTTACAGTGACAGTGACTCTCCTCCAAACACTTCTCTATTTTCCAAAGGTTATAGATTCATATGGAGAAAGGACACCAAGAATCAAACAGTTTAATCTCTTCATCTCTCTGTGCTTCTCCTAGATCAAGTTTCCCTAAAAAAAATGGAGGTGGGGGGCACACGAGGTGGGGGGGGGGCAGATTCTACCCTATGGTTTAGGAGTCTATTTTGTTAGTTAAGGAAAAATCTGAGAGTCCTGAGAGTCTGGATTATTCTTCCCTAAATCAAATAAATTGTGAAAATAAATGTTTATATTCCTGATTCAGGGGATAAAAATGCAATATTTCATCCATCTTCTGCAATTTCCCTCCAAACTTTAAATTAAAAGAAATATGGATTCCCATGAGGTTGACATAACAATATTTTCAGACCCAAATTCCTTAGCCTGGTATTAGAGATCCCAACACTTATCCTTTCCAGCTTCATCTGTCAGATCCTCCTTGCTCCCACCACCTCTGCTCCAGCCTCAGCCATACCCCGAGGTGGCATACCCCAGCGGAAATGCATACCCCCATTTCCATACCCCAATGGAAATGCAACCTGGCAGGCATTGAGAAGCATCTCCCTACCAGCAAGTAAGGCCAGTATGTCTGGTGTGATGAGTGTTCAGTAACCCATGAGTTTCAGGCTAACTAGGTGACCTACTTAGCATTAGAGCCGGTTAGCAATCTGTGGATTTCCCAGGTGGTGCTAGTGGTAAAGAACCCGCCTGCCGGTGCTGGAGATATGAGAGACGCAGGTTCAATTCCCTGGGACAGGAAGATCCCCTGGGAAAGGGTGCAGAAACCAACTCCAGCATTCTTGCCTGGAGAATCCCATGGACAGAGGAGCCTGGAAGGCTATGGTATACAGGGTCACAAAGACTTGGACATGACTGATGACCCACTGCTTCTTTGTGTAAATAAGTTTTATCATAACACAACCATGCCCAGTCATTTATATATTGTCTATGATACCTTTCTTCGTGTAACAGTAAAGTGAAGTACTTGTAAGAGACCATTACTTTTTAAAAAAATATTTATTTATTCATTTATTTCTTTGGCTGTACCAGCTCTTAGTTGCAGCATGTGGGATCTAGTTTCCTGATCAACCAAACATCAAACCTTGGCCCACTGCATTGGGAACTTGGAGTCTTAGCTACTGGACCACCAGAGAATTCCCCCAGAGATCACTTCGGGTCTTTAAAGATTGAATCTTGGCCTCTGAATCTCCAGGCATACAGGCAAGTTGTCAACTCCTTCCATATTTTATAAATGCCATTTATATTTATTTAGCGGTAGACTAACCTCTCTGCACTCACAGGAACCCAGACAAGCGTCCTCATTTAGGGATTCTGAAACCCATATAACCCAGATAAGGTCCTTCCTCCTTAGACTGGACCTTTCCAATACTGACTTTGGCCAGCATTAGATTTGTGTTCAACACCCATTTTGAAGGGACTAATTTGAACTCTGGCAGACACAATTCCCAAGTTGACCAGACTGATTTCTCTGAAGATAAAAACTGTGTCTCATCTGCTTTTGTATCATAATATCATCCCTAAGAACTTAGCATGCCACTGCACACATGAATCATATCCAAGAAAATACCCGAAAGAAATAAAAAGTTTAAGAGGAGGGAAAAAAAGGAAGAGCTTGAATTCACTCTGTACATCCTTCTCTTCTCCAGGGTCTGTCTAAATCTAATGTTTATTTTTGTGAAGGAAAAAACATGGCCAACTCCCAGTTGAAATTCATTGCAAGTTTCTCCTTCCTTATGATGACACTTTTCAATCAAAGAACAGCACCCAACCATCCACTCTCAAGACCCTTGACAGATACAAGAAATTCCTTTTAATCATTCTTTCTAACAGACTCCTCCCAATTAGCAACTAAGATTTTTCAAATAAAAAGGCTGTAAGTTAAAGGCCTGGGTCACTTCTCTGACCAGAAATAAATACTCCTGGCTTCTTGCCCATATGCTGCTGCTGTTGCATCGTTTCACTCATGTCCGACTCTTTTCATCCTGTGGACCGTAGCCCGCCAGGCTCTTCTGTCCATGGGATTCTCCAGACAAGAATACTGGAGTAGGTTGGCATTTCCTCCTTCAAGAGATTTTCCTGACATAGGGATCAAACCCACATCTCTTACATCTCCTGCACTGGCTGGCAGGTTCTTTACCACTAGCGTCACCTGGGAAGGCTTGGCCACATATCTAGGAGAAAACACTGCTGTCTTCTCCTGGGGAAAACAAGTTTGCTGGGGCACCAGTCCCCTGACTTTTGCAACACCCCCAGAATCAAGCCCTTCCACTGTTTTTCTGTTTCTCTACAATGCATGCTTACACACTAACTTCTCACCTTCTCTTTGGTTTGAAGGCTCTTGATGAATTATTTCCAGGGCCTCACTCATTTGTCTTATGCTTCCTTCCCAGCTGGATTTATTTATTTGTTTAGATTCCCCTCCATCCCAACTCACCATCATCTGCAGAGCCAGGGGTGGGGGCAGGGAGATGGTCTGAAAGCTCTCCACCCCACAACCCCATGCCGTGTAAAGTCAGGCACCAGCCTGCAACTTGGCCCTTCACATCAGATACAAGAGACAACTGACACTCAGCATCAAACATTCAGTTATCAAAGGGCCCGCAAGAGGGGAGGAAACGTGGCATTGATGAATGACTGCAGCAGCACAGTATTATTCGAATAAGTCAGCAAGCTCTCCATAGGCCTGCACCGGCAAGCCACAGCAAAGAGCCAGTCTGCTTCTGATGACTTCGAAAATGATTCTGCTTATCAACAGAACCCTGAGCACACCGGAATATCAATCACAGCCTTAACCTAGAGACCTGGCTAAGAGGTAGACCCTCTACGTCTAGTACTACCAATAGCAAGGTGGGTGATTATTATGATAGATAATGCAAAAAGTCCCTTTCTCTCTAGGTAGATATGTAGGTGGAAGAGAAGGGAGGGAGGAGGACGGAATGATGGATGGCTAGACAGATGAACAGATAGATACAGGTGAGCTAGATAGACAGATATAGATAGGTAGGTAGATAGATGTGAGATATATAAATTGACATATAGATGATAGACAGGTAGATAGATAAATATATAGATAGATAAAGGTGAATTACATTGAACTACAGATAGAGATGATAGGTAGGTAGGTAGGTCAATAGATACACATGATACAGGTAAATAGATATATACATAATAGAAAGGTAGATAGATGATAGATATATCAATAAATATAGATGATAGATATATAGGTGGGTAGATAAATAGATATGCAATTGATAGATAGACATATAGATGATAAATGAGTAGATGATAGATGATAAATAGATAGACAGACAGATTTTTAAACTCAGACTTCATCTCCAGGAATGTCATAAAAGCTAGTGCGTACTTTTCAGTCTTATTTCCCAGGTGTCAAAATTAAGGAACTGTAACTTGAAGGGACTTGTTCACGGACACCAACAGAAATGGAGATATAATTATAACTCATAGATGAATTATCATTTTTCTAGAGCAGTAGTTCTCAACCACAAGGTGATTTCTGTTCCCCCGCACCCCCATCCCCAGAGATATGTGGCAAGTCCTAGAGACAGTTTTGGGCTTCTCGAGTGACTTGAGAATACAGGGGACTCAGGTTTGATCCCTAGGTCAGGAAGATCCCCTGGAGAAGGAAATGGCAATTCATTCCAATGTTCTTGCCTGGAGAAGTCCATGGAGAGAGGAGCTCTGCAGGCCACAGCCCATGGGGTCGCCAAGAGTCAGACACGACCTAGTGACTAGACAACAACAAGACACAGTTTTGTTCATGACTGAGGGGTCAAAGCGGTGGGTGTCACCAGCGCCTTGGGCAGTGAGGTCAGGGATCCTACTAACATCCTACAATGCACAAGGCAAGCCACCACAACTAAGAATTATCTGGTCGAATGCCAATAGTGCCAATGTTCAGAAAGCCTTTTCTAGAAATGCAGTCAGCAAACTGTGCCCCACCGTCCCTATTGTTTACACATTTGTCTACGGCTGCTTTTGTGCTACAACAGCGAAGCTGAGTCATTGTGACAGAGGCTGAAAGGTCCACGAAGCCTACAGCAATGATCATTTGACCTCCCCTAGAAAGTTTGCTGACCTCCACTCTATAGCACAGGTTATCAGTGACGGAGACCAAAAGGCACCACTTTCTGCTGGTTAGGATGATCACAATACAACCCAAGGGAACACAGCTCACATCAACTCAAAGGTAAGTGGAGTTGCACAACACAGTGGTCCTGTGTGTATAGAGTGAGTAGAAAAGGCTAACTTACAAAGGTACTGAAGATCTACCAGAAAAAGTTTCCATGGTCTTATTGCCTGAACTTATTTGCCTGAACTTATTGCCTGAACATTCACACTTATTAAATACACCAACCAGGAGTGTCTACCTGAGGCTCATCCTGATGGAATACTAGTGCCTAATAACAGAGAGCTTCTGATGTGGCAATAAGGCTGTATAGGACCTACCAAGATGAAAATGACAACAGTAGCCGTCACTAACTCAGCATCAGTACCTGCCGGGCCCTGGAGTGGAAGCACAATGTGAAGGTCGCTCATCCAGACCAGAACACTGGAGTGGGTAGCCATTCCCCTTTCCAGGGGATCTTCCCAACCCCAGGACTGACTCAGGTCTCCTGCATTGCAGGCAGATTCTTTACCAGCTGAGCCACCAGGGAAGCCCAAGAATACTGGAGTGGGCAGCCTATCCCTTCTCCAGGAGATCTTCCTGACCCAGGAATTGAACCGGGGTCTCCTGCATCGCAGGCAGATTCTTCACCAGCTGAGCTACCAGGGAAGCACAAAAGTATGTCCTTACAATTTACTGTGGGTTCAGCTGAACATAGAAAAGGGCATTTTCCTTTGATAATTGAGAATTGATCATTTGAATCAAGGGCAAGTGTACCTACTTCCTCTTTCACATCTTCAGAATCTGAGTCTTTGTCCTCTTCTTCCTCACCATCATCTTCATAATCTTCTAAGTGGGGAAACAAAACAGAGGTGGGTTGGGATTCTTAGAACACAATGGTTAGTACTTTTTCTCACAACTAGGAGGCTATTATTAAGTGCACAAGACCTCAATTATTGCATGTGTAATTTGTGCAAATATAGGCACACAAGAGCACTATCTCATGAAGTCTAAAGTGCTGCCTCATGCTGAATGCAAAATGATTGCAGAATAAAATGACACATGGCTTCCCAGATGGCTCAAGCAGTAAAGTATATGCCTGCAATGCAGGAGACGCAGGTTCAGTCCCTGAGTTGGGAAGATCCCCTGGAGGAGGAAATGGCAACCCACTCCAGTATTCTTGCCTGGAGAATCCCAAGGAAAAAGGAGCTTTGCAGGCTATAGTTCATGGGGTCACAAAGATTTGGACAGGACTGAGCAACTTAGCAGGCACGTGGACCATTCTGGCTTCCTCCACCGATATAGAAGTAGTTATGCAACTCACATTGCCAGAGTTTAGTGATCACATACATGTCAAAGCTGCGGTAATGTCGACAGCACTTTGATTGACTCCCTAATTTTAGTATGAAGGAACTTATTTAAAACAAAAGTCCAAAGAAAGCATCCAGTGTCATTGCAACAAGATGATGCCTACAGAAAATCTGTTCCCTGAAAAAAGGACAAAGTTGAAAAGCACTAGAATCCTCTGACAACAAAATCTTCTTGGACAATGGATAATCACACTGTCAAGTATTCTAACATGACTACTGTGGGGTGAAAGTGAAAGTGAAGTCGTGTCCGACTCTTAGCGACCCCATGGACTGCAGCCTACCAGGCTCCTCCGTCCATGGGATTTTCCAGGCAAGAATACTGGAGTGGGGTGCCATTGCCTTCTCCTGTACTGTGGGGGTAGTAAACAGCAAAAGTTTAATTTCAATTCTATCCTTAAGGCAAATTCATTCTAGAACCAGTCTGTACAGTTGAGGGACTCCATCATGGGACTGGAAATAGATTTTTTTTTTTTAATCAGGTGAGATGACCATACAGTCATTCCATCAGTTCAGTTCAGTTTCTCAGTCATGTCCGACTCTTTGAGACCCCATGAACTGCAGCACGCCAAGCTTCCCTGTTCATCACCAACTCCTGGAGCTTACTCAAACTCATGTCCATCGAGTCAGTGATGCAAACTGGCAACAGTTAATAATAAAGGACAAAATTAATGAGCTTGGTGTTACGAAAAATTTGCCTTTTCATTCATCTGTCTAATTAGCTTATTAGATAATCATGGTTAATCTGTAAAAAAAAAAAAAACTGATTCTACTTTCATCCACAGGCCTCTGAAATATTATCCAAATGCAAAAATTCATCATAAAGCTTATAGCTATGACCAAAATGAGTACAGAATAACTACCCACACATTGTGTACGTGCTTAGTCACTCAGTTGTGTCTGACTCTTTGTGACCTCATGAACTGCAGCCTGCCAGACTCCTCTGTCCATGGGATTCTCCAGGCAAGAATACTGGAGTGGGTTGCCATTTCCTCCTCCAGAGGATCTTCCCAACCCAGGGATCATACCTGCATCTCCTGCATTGGCAGGTGGACTCTTTTCCACTGAGCCACAGGAAGATCTGTATATCCACATATTTACCTTCAGTTAGAACACACGGAGTTTCAGAGGTGATGATCCCAGGAACTGGAAAAGAATAAGCGCTGCTGGTTGTTACCAAGGGAAGTGGACTCTTAGGGTGGCATTGTCTCAGGATCTGAAGAACAATGGAGATGACAGGCTCCAGACTTTGGTCATCCAGGCAGTTCTAAACAAAGAGAATATCCTATCAGACACCACCATCTTCTGCAGAGCCCCTTTGTTATAACGGTATTTTAGGTAATGAACTACACACAGCCTAAATGCACAGTAAATATCTTTAAGGTAGACCAGCTAATCTGAACATTCTAATGTAGCATTTTGTCTAATGTAGAATCTGCTTTGGTCCAGTCTATCATCTACATTTTTATTTCTCTTTTACAGCTCATATATTACTGGGGTGAATTTAATTTGAAAATAGACTTGAAAGATTTTCAAGGGAGGTTGCACCTGAGGTAAGATATTGTCTAGAAGAGCTGATGGAAGGAAAGGAAATGACATCTTCCTTCAACCATCCATGTGTCACTGTGAATTATCCCCTAAATTAGAGAGTGAGCAGCTGAACTGATAGAAGTTTTATTGTTCTCTTTCAGCTATTATCTGAGGGGAAAATATCAAGGAAGATGTAAAATATGAAATCAGAAGAAAGATTAAGAGAATCCCAAGCACCTGACTTAAATAGCATGCTTCTTCTCAAAGCCCACAGTGTCGATCCCTCTTGGTAGCTACACAAAGCAAAGAAAATTTGAGTTTGCAAGAGGTAACATTTTGATACTGATGGAACATGACAAGATCCTGCTTTTCAGGCACTGTGGAAAATGTAAGAACAAGTATACTAAACTGAGAGAGAGAAAGGGAGTTGGGAGTGGTCAGGATCTCTTTGGCAAAAGCATGACGACTTTCTTCAGTCTCTTAGTAAACATTTTGTCTCCCGATTTGGTACAGAGAGTTGATTAATGAAAGCCTCCAGTGTGACATTCTTAAAGGGCCCCTAGTAAGCTCTGAGGCCAATAAGTCATAGCAGGAGATATGGAAGATGCTTTAGAACATGCCACAGGGCAGAGACTGTCTACAGTGATGCCCTGCATGGTACCTTCAGGCCCACATTATAGGAAGCCCCACAGGAAAGAACATGAAGGGAAAAAAGTTAATAAAATTTAAGCCATGAATTTAAGCTACCCAAATGACTTCAGAGTAAAATAAAAGTAAGCCAACTTTCAAAACATAAAGTTCTTACTACAATCAAGAATGACTGGGACTTCCCTAGTGGTCCAGTGGGTAAGACTTCACCTTCCAATGCAGGAGATGTGAGTTCAGTCCCTGGTCAGAGAGCTAAGATCGCACATGCTTTGCAATCAAAAAACCAAAACATAAAAGCAACAAAATCAATATTGTAACAAACTCAATGAAGACTTTAAAATTGGTCCACATCAAAAAGAGAAAAGAATGCTATCTCTCTTCAGTGTGCTCAAGTAATACCAATCAGGTAACCTGAACCAACAGCAGGAAACACTTTCCATGGAAAATAAATTAGTTGAGGCTATTTCACCACCAAAAGTAAGACTTAGTTAGTCATGTCTGACTCTTTGTGACTGCAGCCCACCAGGCTCCTCTGTCCATGGAATTCTCCAGGCCAGAATACTGGAGTGGGTAGCCTTTCCCTTCTCCAGGGGATCTTCCCAACCCAGGGATCGATGCCAGGTCTCCTGCATTGCAGGTGGATCCTTTACCATCTGAGTTACCCAAGAAGCCCACTTCATCACTGGGACTGCTCAAGGAGTTTCAAGTGCTTGGTGAAAAGTATGAGGATTGGAAAAAGAGGGAACTGAATGTGGACGATAAAGAGAGGTGAGTGAGGTGGATGACTGATCAGAGGTAACGCTCCGAGTTACAACTTTAGGAGATATGGAGCCAAGTCCAGGCCAGGCAACTTGCTCAAACCTGCCAGTACTCTGGAAGCCAGGTCTGTCTATGACGGTCACTGGTATCACTGCTGATGATGGAAACAGTGTTTTAGTTGGTGTGGGAGGGTGCAGGTGAAAAGCAAGTGAAAGGATGGAGTCAAGTCCAAGTGTCCTGTTGGATTACGCCATGCCATGAACTGACTTTGGGTGATGATGTCTACAGAAACCTAGACATTAAGGATAATGTTATATTTGGTGTCTGCTCTACTCTGGAGAAAACATTTATGAATTTGAAGGTGATCCTTGGACTGATACTATGTATAAGATAGACAACTAACGAGAACCTACTATGAAGCTAAGGAAGCTCTGCTCTGTGCTCCAGGTGACCTAAATGAGAAGGAAACCAGAAGAGAAGGGCTGTATGTGAGTGTGTGGCTGACTCACTTGCTGCACAGAAGAAAGGAACACAAGACTGCAAAGGAATATGTGCATGAGTGCTCAGTTGTGTCCACTCTTTGAGACCTCAGGGACTGTAACCAGCCAGGCTCCCCCATCCATGGTATTTTCCGGGCAAGAACCCTGGAGTGGGTTACCATTTCCTACTCCAAATGCAACCACACTCCAATAAAAATTAATTAAAAAAATAAAGATGATCCTTGAGTCCAAGTTATTATAATAAGATGGCAACCCACTCCAGTATTCTTGCCTGGAGAATTCCAGGGACAGAGAGCCTGGGGGCTGCCGTCTATGGGGTCGAACAGAATCAGACATGACTGAAGCGACTTAGCAGCAGCAGCAGCAGATCCTTCGCCAACATTTTCCTAGTCTTAATGCATCATGACCAAGACCCAGGTGAGGCAAGAAAGGGCTCAGGACACAAAATTTAAGTGGGCATGCACCCTTTGGCTCCTTCAAATGCAGGGTAGGTGCTTGTGTTGTGTACAATCAGATGATAAGACTCCAAGATATAGGATCTCTGTGGACAAATATCTCAGAATTGGGGCAAAGGTGACATCTATAGGCTCACTCTTCCCATAACTCCGAATCATCCACCTGCTACTTGAAAAAGATGATGAAATACAAGAATTCTTAAAATATTCAACTCACGTTTAATATCATTGAGTCAGCTGTGGGATGATAAAGATCCTACTCTCATAATATGTAAGTGAAATAGCGTATAGCACACAGCTCAGATCAGAGCAAGGCCACCTGAATTCAAATCCTTGACTGCACCTCAATGTTCACTGCAGCACTGTTTACAATAGCCAAGACATGGAGGTAACCTAAATGCCCATCGACAGAGGAATGGATAAAGAAGATGTGGTGCATGTACACAATGGAGTACTTCTCAGCCATAAAAAGAATGAAATAATGCCACTTGCAGCCACATGGATGGACCTAGAGAGTACCATACTGAGTGAAGTAAGTCAGAGAAGGAGAAATATTGTATGACATCCCTTACATGGGGAATCTAAAAAGAAATGATCAAATGAACTTATTTACCAAACAGAAAGAGGCTCACAGACTTAGAGAATGAACTTACAGTGGCCGGGGGCGGGGAGTGGGGAAGGCATAGCTAGAGAGTTTGGGAAGACCATGTACTCACTGCTATATTCAAAATGGATCACCAACAAGGATCTATTGTTGTTCACAGGGAACTCTGTTCAATGTTATGTGCCAACCTGGATGGGACAGGAATTTGGGAGGGAATGGATACATGTATATGTATGGCTGAGTCCCTTTGCTATTCACCTAAAACTACCACAACTTCGTTAACCGGCTATACCCTAACATAAAATAAAAAGTTAAATGTTGAAAAAAAAAAAAAACAAATCCTGGGCTGATGATGGCTAACTGTGCAACCTGGAATCCTGGTAAGTTACTACATACAAATTCTCTTTACAGCTTCCTTATCTCTAAAGAGGAGATACTTTCAGAACCTCTCTCATAAGACTGTGTCTGAATTAAATGAGTTATACGTAAGATGAGTGCCTAATAGTAAACACTCGGTAAGTGAGCTAGGAGGATGCCAGGAGGCATCATTAGGATCATAAAATCTCATAAGAATCTGAAAAGATCTTAGGAGACCACTGCTAACTCACGGCGGAGTCCTAGAAACAATCCTCACAATAACAAAATGAGATGTTCTAGTGGAAGAGGCGCTCAAGGAAGAAACGGTCCTGGGTTTAAGCTCCAGATCTGCTTCTCACTGGGCTTCCATGGCGGCTCAGTGGTAATGAACGCGCCTGCAATGCCGGAGGCCCAGGTTCGATCCCTGGGTTGGGAAGATGCCCTGGAGAAGGAGACGGCAACCCACTCCAGTATTCTTGCCTGTTGGAAATCCCATGGACAGAGGAGCCTGGTGTGCTATAGTTCATGGGGTCACAAGCAGACTTAGTGACTAAACAGCAACTGCTTCTCACCAGCCAAAGCCATCAGCATCTCCTGCCTCGACGCTCATGGTCTGACTTCTCCGCTTCCCTCCTAACTCCTCCTCCTCCCAAGCCTTGGGATACTCCTCTGCAGTGGCAGCCAGCATGATCCTTGACAAGTTGAAATCAGTTTGAAAGGAAGTAGAGTTTCAGTTTTGCAGCATGAAATGAGCTTTAGAAATTGATTATACAAGAGTGTAAGGTACTCAACACTACTGGACTATACACTGAAAACTGGTTAAGATGGTCAACTTCATGTTAAATGACTTTTACCACAATTAATTTTTTTTAAATTTTTTAAAAATACTTATTTATTTTTATTTATTTGGTTCTTTGTTGAGACATGTGGGGTCTAGTTCCCTGACCAGGGATCGAACCCAGACCCTCTGCATTAGGAGCTTGGAGTCAGCCACCAGACCAACATGGAAGTCCCTAATTTAAAAAAAAAAAAATTTTTTTAAGCATAAATCCTATTAAGTCACTCCCCTGCTTCACATCTGAGAGAAATGAAATCTGAATTCCTTTCCATGGTCTAGAAGGCTCTACATGATCTGGTCTTCCCAAACTCTCCAAATCTGTCTTTTCCCCTTCTCTGTACCTGCTTAAAATCTGATGGAAATAATACGTATTTTTATTTTTAATGTATTTAATTTATATTTAATGTATTTAATCTGATGGAATAAGTTGTATTTTTTATCATGGTTCAGGGTGCTCCAGACACTCTGGTCCTGCCTATGTCTCCAACTTCACCTCACTTCTTTCCTCTCTTCCTCCCCATGCTTCTGCCCTACCCACAACCTCAGCACCTGAGGGACGGCCCATTCGCCTTTTTTAATCCTCACTCTGGAACCCTCATGGTCAGACCTTCACTTTCTCGTCATTCAGATTTCAGGCTCTGAGGATTGCTCTTTCACACCAGGCTTAGAGTGGTCCCTCTCCTTCCTCCCTCTCTAGAAACTTTTCAAATATAATTGGCAAATTCTAAAGCCCAGAAGCTTCAATTCAGGCTTGTCTTACATAGAAAAACCTTTGGGTTAGGACTTTCTGGCTCATCCTTGCCTAGGTCTTTCCTTGCCTGACTCTCCAAAATGTCTTAGTGGTTTCTCAAGTTGGACACTGCATTCCTATCCCCTCTGTACCTCCTGGCTGACTCCCTTGCACTTTCACACACAAACCAAGTTTCTCAAGGTGTTCTGGCCTGACTCAAATGTCAATGACTTCCTTCTCAAAGCCTTCTCTGGTCAGCCAAGACCAAACGGAACTCTCCTTCCTCTGCAGAGCTTGGCCATTTCCACTCTGGCATCCCACCTGCTACCTTTACACTTCCAATTAATTTTACTGGAGTATAGTTGCTTTACAATATTATGTTAGTTTCTGCCGTATAGTAAAGTGTATCAGCCATACATGCATATTGCTGTTTAGTCGCTAAATTGTGTCCAATTCTTCTGCGACCCTGTGGACTGTAGCCTGCCAGGCTCCTCTGATCATGTAATTTCCCAAGCAAGAATACTGGAGTGGGTTGCCATTTTCTTCTCCAGGGGATCTTCCCGACCTAGGGATCAAACCTATATCTCCTGCATTGCAGATGTATTTTTTACCATTGAGCCACCGGGAAAGTCCCACATATACATGTATCTCTTCATTTTCTCTGTCTTCCTGCCCATTCATATCACGACAGTGTGTTAAGCAGAGTTCCCTGTGCTATACAGTAGGTTCTCAGCAGTTATCTATTTTAAACACAGTAGTGTATATATGTGAATCCCAGTCTCCCAGTTCATCCGAGCCCTGCTTTCCCCTCTTGGAATTCATATATTTGTTCTCTGCGTCTGTTTCTCTATTTCTGCTTCACAAATAAGTTCACCTATAGTATTTTTTTGGCTTTCCAGATGGTGCAGTGGTAAAGATTCCACCTGCCAAGGAGGAGACCCAGTTCGATCCCTGGATCAAGAAGATGCCATGGAGTAAGAAATGGCAACTAGATCCATTATTCTTGCCTGGAAAATGCTATGGACAGAGGAGACTGGCAGCAACATTCCATGTGGTCACAAAGAGCTGGACGTGAATGAGCGACTAAGGACACACACATGTAACATTTTTTTTCTAGATTCCACATGTATGTGTTAATGCACGGTATTTGTTTTTCCCTTTCTGACTTACTTCACTCTGGATGACAATTCTAGGTCCATCCTTATCTCTGCAAATGAACAATTTCATTCCTTTTCATGGCTGAGTAAAGCAGAGACATTACTCTGTCAACACAGGTCCATATAGTCAAGATTATGGTCTGCCCAGTGGTCATGTATGGCTGTGAGAGCTGGACGGTAAAGAAGGCAGAACACCAAAGAACAGATGCCTTCGAACTGTGCTGCTGGAGAAGACTCCTGAAAGTCCCTTGGACATCAGGGAGATCAAACCAGTCAATGGTAAGGAAGATCAACCCTGAATATTCACTGGAAGGACTAATGCTGAAGCTTAAGCTCCAGTATTTCAGTCATCTGATGCGAACAGACAACTCATTGGAAAAGTCCCTGATGCTGGGAAAGATTGAGGGCCAAAGGAGAAGAGAGCCTCAGAGGATGAGATGGCTGGATGGCATCACGTATGCAATGAACATAAACTCGGGCGATCTCCAGGAGATGGTGAGGGACAGGGAGGCCCAGCGTGCTAGAGTCCAGGGAGGAGCAAACAGTCGGACATGACTTGGCAACTAAACAACAACAACAACAATATTCCATTGTAAATATGTAACACATCTTCTTTATCCATTTCTCTCTTGATGGACATTTAGGTTGCTTCCATGTCCTGGCTACTGTAAATAGTGCTGCAATTTTTTAAAAGGCTATCATGGCTTACTCTTATGGTTCTCAAAGTAAGGGTCCCAGACCAGCAGCTTTAACATCACCTGAATACTTACGAGAAATGCAGAATCTTGTACCTCAACTCAGATCTAATGAGAAACTCTGTGAGTGGAGTCCAGTTATCTGCATATAAATGAGCACTCTGGGTGATTATGACATATGATTAAGTTTCCAAACAACCAATCGTAGCAATGTTTTAGGTCTCAGAAGCTGTTCTGGCTCCAAAGAGTGAGTGGCCCCTTTATCTGATTATCTCATACAAATTTATTCCATCTGCAATTATCCATTTCTCCAAATTGGTAACTATCTCAAACTATTTCAGGGCATCCTAGTAGGGGTTCTGTTTTAACCTTACATCCAAATGGTCAGCATTCTTTCTCCTTTCTTGTGCAAAGTGCCAGGAAGATCCCGTTATGTTACACACAGCCTCCCTGCATTATGGACAATGTGAACCTCTGAACATTTAAAGGATGCTCAGAGAATCTGTGCAAGGATTCAGGACCCAGGAAAAAAAGAGGTGGGGTTATTGAGAGAGAAACATGGCAGGTAGTGACCTCAGCAGCCACGTGAAGAACACTGTGATGGGCAGGAACTGTGGGAAGGACTCAAAAACAGTTCTTTCTCAGCCACTTTCACGCCTGGTAGACTTGTAATGACACCACAAACACCAATAAAAATGGTACAGGACAGCGGTTCTCCAAGTGTGATCCCCAGTCCAGAAGCAGCAGCTCTCACTTAGAAACTTGTTAAATAGGCTCCATCCCAGATCTACTGAATCAGAAGCTCCAAGGATGGGGACCTTGCCACCATATAGCGGCTTTGATCACACTCAACTTGGAGAACCTCTGGTGCATTTTACAGAAGCTTGGACTCTTGAGTAAGACCATCATATATACACTAACATGCACAAAACAGCTAGCTAGTGGGAAGTTACTGTATAGCTCAGGGAGTTCATCTCAGTCTCTGTGATGACCTAGAGGGGTGGGATGGGATGGGAAGGGTGGGAGGGAAGCTCAAGAGGGAGGGGAAAACTAACATAACATTGTACAGCAATTATAATCCAATTTAAAAAATCATCAATTTCAAATCCTTTAGGTAGGTAGTGTTAGTTGCTCAGTCATGTCTGAGTCTTTACGATCCCATGGACTGCAGCCCATCAGGCTCCTCTGTCCATGGAATTTTCCAGGCAAGAATACTGGAGTGGGTTAACATTCTTTTCTCCGGGGGATCTTCCCGCCCCAGGGATCAAACGTGGGTCTCCCTCATTGCAGGCAGATTCTTTACTATCTGAGCCACCAAATCCTTTAAAAATATTGAAATCAGAAAGTCTGCATAAGCTGCTGTGCCAGTCTTGGGCTAGAGTAAGCATTCAACACAAATTTCCTCCCCCCTGCCTTTTCCATCTCTTCCTTCATTTTCTTCTTCTTCCTCTTCTTCTCCTGCATTTTCAGTGTTATCACCATCAGCTGCAGCCGCAGCAGCATAATATGCAATAGTGGCCAAACTGACATCCCCATATCCAAGGTTTCCACGTTGGCAGTCCTGCAGTTCCCGTGCCTTCTCTGGCAGGAGAGGGGAGAGGATAGATGTGAAGCCCCAACTCCAGCACAGCTGCAAAAGCATCTGTGCTCAGAGCCCACAGTCCAGGTGCTAGGAGGTTCTGCAGGCAAGAGAAACCTGGCCACCAAGTGCAGAGTCTGCCTCCCTCACATTCTGCTTCCAGTCCCAACAGTAATTGGAGGCTGGGAACTTGTTGTAAATTTGCTTAATTGGGCGGTTGAGATCTTTATCGACCTGCTGAGGAACTGCTTCTAGAAGCCTGCTCCTAGGCTCACAGCCGCTTTTATGCCTGGGCTTCACTTCGCATCTTCTCCACCCTCTCCGTGTCAAAGACCTGCACCTCTGGGATCAACATCTTCTCTCTTTTCTGCTCTTCTGCTATTTTTAAAAACAACAGATATGAGAAACAGTCAAAAATACAGAGGGAAGGGGCAGAGCTGCTGGCTGCAACACCCGAGCCGGAGTAGGGGGCTGTGAGAGATCAGCAAAGCAGCAGGCAGTTTCACAAGCACTGGGAGAAATTCGAGATTTGAAGAACAGAAAGTATGGTGCAACTTGGAAAAATTCAGAGCATTTCCTCATCCAGAGGGACAGAATGGAAAAGGTAGCTATTTCATGACCGAGAAGCTCTGAAAACTGTAATGATGGAGAGAAACCCAGAGGTGATAGCAGACAGAAAATCAGATATTGGCTTGCAGCACAATATTATGTTATTGTTTAGAGGCAAAAAAGCTTTTAAAAAATGGTTAGAGTCTATAGATACCATGGTTAGAAAACGGCGTTCTGGTTGACTGCTTCATTACCCCAGATGCACTCAGGTGGAGAGAAATTGGAAGGTGTCCAGAGAGAAGCAATGAGACCAATGAAGGGAGTGCAGAGACTAATATGAAGACATTAAGCATTGTTTAGGCTTCCCTGGAAGCTTAGCTGGTAAAGAATCTGCCTGCAACACAGGAGACCCCGCTTTGATTCCTGGGTTGGGAAGATCCGCTGGAGAAGGGAACAGCTACCCAATCCAGTATCCGTGGGGGTCCCTGGTGGCTCAGCTGGTAAAGAATCTGCCTGCAGTGCTGGAGGCCTGGGTTTGATCCCTGAATTGGGAAGATTCCCTGGAGAAGGGAACAGCTACCCACTCCAGTATTCTGGCCTAGAGCAATTCCATGGACCGTATAGTCCATGGGGTTGCAAAGAATTTGACACCACTGAGTGACTTTTATTTTCACTTTTCAAGCATTGTTTAGTCGCTAAGTTGTGTCAGACTCTTTTTTGACACCATGGACTGTGGCCTGCCAGACTCCTCTGCCCATGAAATTTCCCAGGCAAAATACTGGAGCAGGTTGCCATTTCCTCCTCCAGGGAATCGTCCAGATACAGGGATCGAACCCCATTTCTCCTGCATTGGCAGACAGACTCTTAACCACTGAGTCACCAGGGAAGTCCAAATAAGAAGACAGAAAGGAACATAATGTGTGTGAAACATGGCTGCTTTGGCCCCAACAGAGGGTGGGTGAACAGATGATGGGTGCTTGGGAGACCCTCACATAATCCATGGAGAACACATAGGCAGCCTTGCATGATGGTCCCTGCATGTGTGTTAGCCACTCAGTCCAGTCCGACTCTTTGTGACCCATGGACTGCAGGCCACCAGGGTCCTCTGTCCATGGGATTCTCCAGGCAAGAATATTGGAGTGGGTTGACAGTCCCTTCTCAAGGGGCTCTTCCCAACCCAGGGATCAAACCCAGGTCTCCTGCATTGCAGGCAGATTCTTTACCATCTGAGTCACCAGGGAAACCCACGATGGTGCTTACATTAGCCCTAATCGCGTGAAATTAAGGAATGTGTTATTTGGTTGAAATCCAGGAAACCCTCGACACATATTCCACTGGGGCACAGATCAGTGACAGCTTTTGTAGGTGCTACTCCCTTTGCTTGGGATGCTGTTCCTCTTAAACTTGGCATGACCGGCTCCCTCAATAACTCAAGTCTCAGCCTAGGTGTCACCGACTCAAAGACCTGACCTCTCCAAGAGAAGACCTTCTCTCTGCCCATGCAGGAGTCACTGTGGACCTCTGCCCTTCCTCTATTGATCCCACAGAGCAATATGAAATTATCTTCCAGACTGAATTATTTGCTTCCTTAGTGTCTGACTCTTTGCTGGAACATTTGCCCCCAAAGGTCAGGGATCTTGTCTACCACATCCACCGTGAGGTCCCAATAACTAATCACTATTCCAATAAACACTCACGCTCATAAAGCAGTGAAGTCATGGCAAGTACCCTGCTAAACGAGATGTGTCTATGTTAATTTATCCAGGCCATGTAGAAAACCTAGATTTTATCACTTTCATTTTTATTTTTTTAAGAGGAAGAAGGCTGAAACCCAGAGAGACTGAGTCACTGCACAGCAGTAGGCGCAAGATCTGAGATCTAAAGCCAGGTTCTTTAGCTTTAAAATCAGCACTAATGCATGCATGTGGAATCTAGAAAAATGGTACAGATGAACCTATTTGCAGGGCAGGAATAGAGATGGAGATGTAGAGAACAGATGTGCAGACATGGGGATGAATCGGGAGATTAGGACTGAAGTATGTGCTCTGCCATGCGTAGATTGCTGGAGAGAATCTGCTGAATAGCACAGGGAGCTGGGCTCGGTGCTCTGTAATAACCTAGATGAATGGAATGTGGGGATGAGAGGGAGGCTCAGGAGGAAGGGGACATATGTACACACATGGCTGATTCACTTCGTCGTGCAGCAGAAACTAACACTGTAAAGCAACTGTACCCCAATAACAAAAAAGCAAGCTCGGATCCCGGCACTCAGTGTGGACCCCCTGTGCGTGCGTGCTCAGTCACTTACATCGTGTCCAATTCTGTGCGAGCCTATGGACTGTAACCTGTTGGGCTCCTCTGTCCATGGGATTCTCCAGGCAAGAATACTGAAATGGGTTGCCACACCCTCTGCCAGGGGATCTTCCCGACCCAGGTGTACCCAACAAATATGTATTAAATAAGTGAGTCATGTTTCGAGAGAACAGCATCGAAAAATGTATATTATCTATGGTGAAACAGATCACCAGCCCAGGTGGGATGCATGAGACAAGTGCTCGGGCCTGGTGCACTGGGAAGACCCAGAGGGGTCGGGTAGAGAGAGAGCTGGGAGGGGGGATCGGGATGGGGAATACATGTAAATCCATGGCTGATTCATGTCAATGTATGACAAAACCCACTACAATATTGTAAAGTAATTAGCCTCCAACTAATAAAAATAAATGAAAAATAAATAAATAAATATTTATTATATAAATAATTATATATTATATAATAATTATTAAATAAGTGAGTCAATCAATACACGAGTGAGTGAAGGAATGAGGATTTGAGTCCAGAATATCTGCCCAGAGCAAGAAGCAAGAAACATACTGAGACTTCCCAGCTCTGGGAAGGGTGAGTCCTAAATGACATCCTTCAGATGCCATCCTTCAGAGGCAGTCCCCGTGCAGATTACCTGTATGGTGCTGAAAAGGATCTCCATGCCCTGAGCTGCCAGGAAGGCCTCCCTGCCCGACCGGAGCTTGGCAATACGCTTGAGGCAGAGCAGAAGCGCCCAGCGGATCAGAACGAAGGAATTGGCTGTGTCGTGGCTGTGCCAATCCTGATGCAGCCTGAGCAAACTGGGGACGTAGCTTCTGTTCACTGCCCTGCGGCTGTTAGACTCTGAAACCAACGGGAAAAGGCAACATCAGTCAAAGGCTCTCCTGGGCACACCCCCTGAGGATGCCCCAGTGCGCGTGCATGCTAAATCCTCTTAGTTATGTCAGACTCTTTACAATCCCATGGACTATAGCTCACCAGGCTCCTCTGTCCATGGGATTCTCCAGGCAAGAATATTGGCGTGAGTTGCCGTGTCCTCCTCTAAGAGATCGTCCCCTCCCAGAAAATACTAATTAAACATAAAAGGATGGCACTAATTTCCAGTGTAGAAACTGGTATCCAGTGGCAGACATCAGCTTAATCAAGTGACCAGGGCCAACAACATCAAACAAGATGTCCTGAGAAAGACACAGCATCACTTGAGTTTTACTACTATGGTATTCCTGAACCAAAATGTGTAACCTGAACATAACCATGAGGAAAATCAGCAAACCCAAAATGGGGGATATGCTGTACATATCTGATCTACACTTTTCAAAAATGTCAAAGTAGTAAAAGGCCAAAAAAAAAAGACCAAGGAATTCAGCTAACAAAGACCAAAAAGTCATGACACAGGGATATATGTATACATGTAGCAGAATAAAACTCAATATTCAGAAAACTAAGATCATGGCATCCAGTCCCATCACTTCATGGCAAATAGATGGGGAAACAATGGAAACGGTGATAGACTTTATTTTCTTGGGCTCCAAAATCACTGCAGATAGTGACTGCCACCATAAAATTAAAAGACGCTTTCTCCTTGGAAGGAAAGCTATGATCAACAGAGACAGCATATTTAAAAGTAGAGATATTACTTTGCCAACAAAGGCCCATCTACCCAAAGCTATGATTTTTCCAGTATTCATGTATGGATGTGAGAACTGGATCATAAAGAAGGTTGACTGCTGAAGAATTGATGCTTTTGAACTGTGCTGTTGAAGAAGACTCTTGAGAGTCCCTTGGACTGTAAGGAGATCAAACCAGTAAATCCTAAAGGAAATCAACCCTGAATATTCATTGGAAGGATTTAAGCTGAAGCTGAATCTTCAATAGTTTCACCACCTGATGCGAAGAGCCAACTCATTGGAAAAGACCCTGATGCTAGTGGAGGACTGAAGACAGAAGAAGAAGGGGACGACAGAGGATGAGATGGTTGGATGGCATCACTGACTCAATGGACATGAGTTTGAGCAAGCTCTGGGAGATGGTGATGGACAGGGAGGCCTGGCGTGCTACAGTCCATGGGTTCGCAAAGAGTCGGATGTGACTGAGCAACTGAACAACAATAGCAGATTCATATTACTGAACAGCAGAAACTAACACAATATAACACAATAGCAAAGCAACTATACTTCAATAATTTTTTAAAGATATGGCACGTAAGTACAATATATAATTATAATTTAGTCCCTGGACCAAAAATAATTTTTTTCTTTTCCCACATAAGGCATTAGTGAAGCAGTTGGTAAAATCTGAATAAGGTGTTTAGATTAACCCAGTGTTGCTTTCCTGCTGGCTCAATGGTTAAGAATCTGCCTGCAATGCAGGAGACCTGGGTTCAATTCTGGGTCAGAAAGATGCCCTGGAGAAGGGAATGGCTACCCACTCCAGTATTCCTTCCTGGAGAATCTCACGGACAGAAGAGCCTGTTGGGAGTCCATGAGGTCACAAAGACTGAGTAACTAGCACACTTCCTTACACACTGTTTCTTCCCAGGTGGTTCAGTGGTAAAGAACTCACCTGCAGTGCAGGAGACCTGGGTTTGATCCCTGGTCGGGAAGATCCCCTGGGGAAGGATCCCTGGGGAAGGAGAAAGCAACCCATTCCAATATTCTTGATGGGAAAATCCCATGGACAGAGGAGCTTGGTTGGCTATAGTCCATGGGATTGCAAAGAGTGGGGCACAACTGAGTGACTGAGCATGCACCCACACATCAGTTCAGTTCAGTTCAGTTGCTCAGTCGTGAACGACTCTTAGATATTATGTAAATGTATATCATTGGATTTTGATAAGCTATGCTTAGGTAAGTGAATATTCTTGCTTTAAGGAAATCCACAATTGTGCATGTCTATAACTTATTCTCAAATAGTTCAGAAAAAGGATAATTGAGTGTGGAGGAGAGAGAAGAAAGGAGAAAGAGAGATTCACCAGATTTCCATTCCTTTTTCTTCAATCTCAGTGGACTTGGGATATGGTCATTTGAGCAAACTATAAGGCTCAATCCAAATGAAAAGGAAAGGACCCTGAGTGAGAGACATAATGTCAGGAAGGCTGTTGTGTGTAACAGATGTGTGTTTTCCCGAAAGAGATTGGAAGCCAGTTTATATATCATCAAGGGGTTGGCTCCATCTGGGAAAGGAATTCCTTAGAGTCAAGCCACCCAACAAGAGACTGGACTCATATGGTGATGAGCAACCTGGCACCAAAAATACCCAGACGGAGGCTGGAAGTCGACCCAGCAGGGATGTGAGGATGGGGCTTCCTTACATCCTTCAGGGAGCTGTAATAGTATGATCTTACAGCACCTTTCCCCTCTTCCACACCACAACTACAGTTTCTTTAATTTTTTACATTGGAGTATAGAAAATTACCAATGTTATGACAGTTTTAGGTACATAGCAAAAGTACTCCTCCATACACACACATGTATCCATTCTCCCCCGAACTCCACTCCCATCCAGGCTGCCACATAACATTGAGCAGAATTCTGTGTGCTGTACAGTATCGCTGTATAATGGAGTTATTCAACGTACACACTTGTTATATTTAAAATGGATATATAGCAAGTGTGTACATGTTGTTAGTTGAATGACTCTACCTGAGACCTCCCATAAGACCCCTCTGATTGATGTCTGGTTTCTTCATTTTCCCAAGATACGGTCTTTTATTTATTTTTTTAATATTACTTATTTATTTGGCTTCCCAGGTGGCACTAGTGGTAAAGAACCTGCCTGCCAATGCAGGAGATGGAAGAGACACAGGATTGATCCCTGAGTTGGGAAGATCCCCTGGAGAAGGGCGTGGAAACCCACTTCAATACTCTTCCCTGGAGAATTCCATGGACAGAGGAGCCTGGAGGCTATAGTTCATTGGATTGCAAAGAGTAGGATCGGAGAAGGCAATGGCAACCCACTCCAGTACTCTTGCCTGGAAAATCCCATGGACGGAGGAGCCTGGTAGGCTACAGTCCATGGGGTCATGAAGAGTTGGACACAACTGAATTGACTTAGCAGCAGCAGCAGCAGCAAAGAGTAGGATACAACTGAAGTGACTTAGCATTTATTTATTTGGCGAAGTAAGGTCTTAATAGTGGCACTTCGGATCAATTCAGACTCAGTAGTTGAGGCTCAGTTACCCTACAGCGTGTGGGATCTTAGTTCCTCATCCAGGGATCGAACCCATGTCCCACGCACTGCAAGGCAGGTTCTTAATCACTGAACCACCAGGGAAGTCTCCTCAAGATACAGCTTAAATTCTCTCTTCCAAAGAGGGGAGAACGGTCTAAGATACTTCTCTCAACAGCACACATATTCCAGTTTTCATGTTAAACTCCTCACCCTATGGGGTTGGCAGACAACCAACTACTTGTGGATTAGTTCAGACCTACTTAGTGGATGGGCAGATCCTCTCTGGATTGCGGTTCTCTCTGCCCTTGTCAACTAGGTGCCCTGTAGAACTCTAACCAGCTGACTCTCAGGCACAAAGGCCCATATCTTTTATCTTGAAGCTCTGCGCTCTCAAGACTACATTTCTGTATTATCCATACTGTTTACACTGGTTTATAGACAATCTATGCTTCTGGCCAAGTGTGAGAGGGAGAGATCCCTTGTGCTGTAATTGGAAAAGCAAAGTTTCAGCCCCGAGTCAAATTTTTCCCTAAGACCATGTAAATGCCCATGAGTAAAAAAAAAAAATGACATAGAAATTGTGTTTTATTCCAGAAGGGTTTTCTCATAATGTTAATAGAATTCTCCTTTTATCCAGCTTGTTTGTCAAATTCTAAACTGTCAGGCTTGACTGAGCCCCACTGAGATTTTTTGACCCATTTGTGCAGTTTTTTGTTTTGTTTTTTTTTCACTTTTCACAACATTTCATTTAGCCATGACCCTGAACTGAGAGCGATGAGCTTTATTCACTCTGTGATGTATTTGTGGTGGACAGTTTAAATCACCTTCATTACCTCCTTTAATGAATTATTCTTTTGTATCAAAAGTACTTCTCTTCTCGGCTGGTCAAGGCCACAAAGCACTGGAGTTCTTTACTGCCTAAATGAGGTTCCAGCCTAGCCAATATCTGATGTTTAAAAGAAAATTGAGGATTAAGTAGCAGGCATTAAAGCAAAGTATCGCCTGCTAAGAAGATGACAGAATGGCAAAAAACAGTGCACAGAGGCCCCGTGGCAGTGGGAGGTTAAGCATTTCTGTCTTTCATCTATTTTAAAGGTATGAGACTAACAATGTGTTATCCTCATGACCTTCATCTCTGGTTTTGTGGGGAGAGGGAGGGAGATATGGGGGGGAAAAATCTTTAATTGTCTGCGAGAAAAATCCCTTATCAAATCCCCATGATTTTATTCATGGTTTCCTGCTAATCTTCAGCAAGCTGTCATGTTTACTAACATCGAAAGCAGCTACACCCCTCCTCCACCCCCAACCCTAAATCAGTCAGTCTTTCTCTGGGGATGGCTTGGGAGCTTTGCAAAAGTCAATATGCATCTAAAACCCGGCAAGAGGAGAGTCATCAAGCTGAACCTATGCAGAGAGGACCCAAAGAATGAAATAAGGGTGGCTGGAATCAGCAGTTTCCAGGAGTTCCAGAAGGTTTGGGGGGAAGACAGTGCTTCTCCTGGGGAGGCCAGATAGCAAGGAGAAGATGTGGGCTTTCATACGCTGTTTTGGGCGAGCTCAGGGTTTGGGGGCGGGCAGGTGAGGATCCTCCAACTCCCTTTAAAACTGACAAGCTGCACTTTAGCCTGTTTATATAAATGGCTTCCTCCTAAGATTTTCTTGGGAAAAAAGTTCCTGTTCTATATTTTTTTTAAAAATTTCTGAAATGGATTGGTTTATCTTAAGCTGATTGGAGGATGGAGTGGAATGGGCAGAGAGGACTTCTGAGAACCTTTAATTTAACAGCTCATCGTCAACTCCTAGGGCTTCCCTGGTGGCTCAGAGGTAAAGAATCTGCCTGCCAATACAGGAGCTGTGGGTTCGATCCCCTGAGTCAGGAAGATCCCATGGAGGAGGGAATGGCAACCCACTCCAGTATTCTTGCCCGGAGAATCCCCAGACAAGACCAAGGAGCCTAGCGAGCTAATCTATGGGGTCACAAACAGTCAGACACAACTGAGCAACAGATCACCCAACTCC
Organism: Cervus elaphus; assembly: GCF_910594005.1. NCBI lineage: Eukaryota > Metazoa > Chordata > Mammalia > Artiodactyla > Cervidae > Cervus > Cervus elaphus. The sequence continues at coordinate 20,789,235 of NC_057827.1, read as the reverse complement.
TACTTCATCCAAAGGTGTTATGTCTCCTGTCTCCATCAGCCACTCCTTGGTGGCCTCCTGCTGAAAGTCTTCCCTGGCCAGTTTTTCTGTGGCAAGCCCACATCCTGGTCATCACCTCCAGTTAACTCTCTTAAGTTTTACTATTTCTACCTACCTCTCCAGGTTTTATCCTCCTGAAGTCTTATTTGTAGCTAATTCTCAGTCTAAAATGTGGTCTCACAATCTTATTTTTGCTCCTCATTTCTTCATAGAAGTTCAAATGTTTTCTTTAGTACAGACCCCAATGATGCAACAGATTTTTATACTCAGGAGAAAAAAAACCAAAAAACAAAAAAGGAAGTGAATATGCCAAGATATACATAGTACTTATGAGGGAGGAAGATATTGATGATTCAATTTGCTGTGGATTTTTTAGCCTCAATTTACACTTCTCTGTAGTTTTTATTCTCCACGTCATCTACAATGAACCTTAACAAGAGGAAAAAGATAGGTTACTCTTTGACAGGAAGTCCATAAACTATATGCCACGTCGTAAATGTTTGTGGGCAGGACAAGCAGCCCCCGGGTTGCCATAGCAACCAATGCGCCTTTTTAGTCTTACCCCATCCCTTTCAAAAGTGAATTATCTATCTCATCCCTGAAGGTATTTGAGACCGTGATCATCTCTATAAAGATGTTTGTCTTTTAACAAGAAAGCCCAGAAACCTTTAAGACTCAAAGCCTGGATTTCTCATGGGGGATCTCCATGCGAGGACAGGCTGGTAGAGAAGTAAGTGCCTGATGAGCCAGATTATTATACCTGCAAGCAGCCCAGCACTCTGCTACTGTTATTTGGCAAAATCAGAGGAGATTTCCATGGATGCTCTTTGTTCACCATATCTGAGAATTTTATCACCCCTTTAGGGAAAAGTGATGGCTCAAAGTGGAGGAAAAGTGGGAACCTGCCGTAGAGGAATGAACTGCACGCTTTCACAGCCACAGGTCTAGGAATGAGACACACAAATTAGTGCACCATCGCTGTGTACTCCTCACTGCCTTGCTGGGCAGACCCTTCAGCTCTCTTTATGGAGACCATGCACACAGCCGTGACTTCCACCGCTTTCTAACTTTGTAACTTTGACCATGTTACTTGACAGCTCTCACCACTAAGACTTTAAAAAGAAAGAAAGAAAGAAACCTAATAACAATCTCTTCCTTGAGAATTATTGAGAAAATTAAATGAGATAATATATATAAAGTAGATAACTCAGTGCCTGGAATGCACAGTGTGCTAAATCGCTACAGTCGTGTCCGATTCTTTGCAACCCAGTGGACTGTAGCCTGTCAGGCTCCTCTGTTCATGGGATTCTCCAGGCAAGAACACTGGAGTGGGTTGCCATGCCCTCTTCCAGGGGATCTTCCTGACCCAGGGATCTAACCCAGGTCTCCTGCATTGCAGATGAATTCTTTACCATCTGAACCCACCTGGGAAGCCCATACTCATGATAAGCATTATCTATTTAATATTCCAATACTTTGCTCCATCTGAGGTGAAGAGCTGACTCATTGGAAAAGACTCTGATGCTGGGAAAGAGTGAAGGCAGGAGGAGAAGGGGACGACAGAGGATGATATGGTTGGATGGCATCACCGACTCAAAAGACATGAGTTTGAGCAAGCTCCGGGAGATGGTGAAGGGCAGGGAAGCCTGGCATGCGGCAGTCCATGGTGTCACAAAGAGTCGGGCACGACTGAGCAACTGAACTACAACAATTTACTATTCCAACTGGCCCTCTGTAATTTTGGACAGCAAACTGCCAAATGCTCAGGACATGAACACATTCCTCTGGACAGCCTCATGCAAGAACAGGAGCACCACGGTCACATAGCTGCTGATCTGTATTTTGGCTTTACTATGTACCAGCTGTGTAACCTTGGATAAGTTACTAAGCCACTCTGGACTACATTTTTACTATATACAAATATTAAAGCAAGATAAAAAAGAAACAATGACAGCATCAGCCTTAAAAGTTCTTTATAAAGAATGAATTCATAGTGCAGCCCCTGGAACCAAGTATGTGCTCAATAAAAGTTCAAAAGGATGTGCTTAAACAAAAACCCTTTCCCCGTACGGATTCCATTCAAACTTCACAGACATTTCACCAGTGAGAACAGCCCAAGCAAAAGTTTCAAAAGAAGTAAAATTGATAACCAGAGTCCTTCAATCCCCATGTAATATAATTGACTTCTTACCCCAAATGGACACCTCTTTTACATAGCTACCTTAGACACCCCAAAAGACATGCTGAGGATCATTTCCCAGTGTTATCCCAGGACCCCTTACAATGTCCATAATGTAGACCTTAAGAAATTATAAATAGTTTCCTCTCTGGCAAAATGTACTCCAGTTGGGTCCTATTTCTAAAGGTTTTTTAGAAGACTGGTTAGTGCTGTGAGATCTTCTTGATTGATAATGGTTAACTGTTTAATAACTCATCCTTGCTTTCGATATGCACATATATGAGTAAGACTATACACCAGAATTACAGGCCCCCATCATTCTTGAGAACAGAAATCATCTTCAACCACACAGCATAGTAGGACATCACACTCCCAAGAAATTCTTGCCCAGGAAGACTAAATAGCTTTACTAAACAGTTTGATTTCCTTTTGTTTCAGGAACTTCCTGAAAAGTCATTTATATGAACCATTGACAATTCAGCTAGTCCTTTTCAGGACAGTGGTCCTCTTTCCAGGAGAGAAGACCACTCGCTGGACTCATCAAACAAACCTACCTCCCCAAGGTTTGCTTCCAAACCCTCACCTCCCTGGATCCCCCAGCCCTGAGCAATTACATCACAAACACTGCCTGATCTTCATCAAGACCCCATATGGAACGATCTAGTTGGAGCCACAGAACTCACACTGTGTAATATCTCACCTTAGATCTCCCCTTTTCGAGATATTACTACACAAGATAATGATGACGTTAACTACAGCCAACAGACACTTTTAGCGGTCTTTTCATGGAGTCAATTTAGAAGATGTTTCTGGACAAAGCAGACTTTTACCAAGACTTCTAAGTCCTGTATATGAACAAAAGCTGCCTCTTTTGCCACTTTAACACCAGTTAAAATTACTGAGTATTTATTTACTGAATGTTCCCTATGTGCTCAGCATTGGGCTAATCAGCTTACATGATCATCTCATTTGTCTCATGGAAATGCTTGAAGATAAGCATTATTTGCCTCCTCTAAAAATGAAGACAGAGGCTGAGAGAAGTTAGATAACTTATTTAAGTCCTGAGAGTTTGTAAATGGCATATGGAGAATTCAAATGGAATCCCCCATCTGCCTCCAAAGCTGACAACCCACATTGTTATCCCCAAAGCTCTGATGCTGGTTTGCAGAGATTACACTGTTTTGCATTCAGATAAAGACCCTTCATTGTTACGAGGAGAAGCAGCTTCCTGCAGAAGGTTTCTGGAAGGCCAAGTCAGCAGAACACCTGAGGTGCTTGAGGGGCGTGGCTATCCGCCAAATCTAACCTGGCTCAGCCCCTCCACCCAATCACCCTCCAGCATCTTCTCTGCCACCTCCCAGGCTCCTAAATTGTGATGAGAGTTGATTTTTTTTTTTTTAAACTGGAGTATAATTGCTTTGGGCTTCCCAGGGGGCGCAAGTGGTAAAGAACCTGCCTGCCAATGCAGAAGACATTAGAGATGGGGGTTCCACCCCTGGGTTGGGAAGATCCCCTGGAGGAGGGCATGGCAACCCACTCTAGTGTTCTTGCCTGGAGAATCCCATGGACAGAGGAGCTTGTCAGGCTACAGATCATAGGGTCACAAAGAGTCAGACATGACTGCAGCAACTTAGCACACACACACATAATTCTTTACAACGTTGTGTTAGTTTATGCTGCACAACGATGTGAATCAGTTACAGGTATACATATACCCCCTCCCTCTTGAACCTCCCTCTGACGCCTCCATCCCACCCCTCTAAGGCCATCAGAGAGCACCAGGCTGAGCTGCCTGTGCTATAGGGTAGCTTCCCACTAGCCATCTGTTTGAAACACGGGAATATATAGATGTCAGTGCTACTCAGTTCATCCCACTCTCTCCCCCCACTCCCCGTGCCGCCGTGTCCACATGTCTATTCTCTACATCTGCATCTTCATTCCTGCCCTGGAAAAAGGCTCATCAGTACCATTTTTCTAGATTGCCTATGTATGTGTTAATATATGATGTTTGTTCTCTCTCTCTGACATACTTCAGAGAGCTGATTTTTAATAGGAAACTCAAGAAGGTTTGTGCACTCAATGTGCTAAGTCCCTTCAGCTGTGTCCGTCTCTTTGTGACCCTGTGGGCTATAGCCCGCCAGGATCCTCTGTCCATGGGATTCTCCAGGCAAGAATTCTGCAGCACGTTGTCACTGCCCTCCTCCGGGGGATCCTCCTGACCGAGGTGTGGAACCTGGGCCTCCAGCAGTGCAGGCAGATTCTTTACCATGTCAGCCACCAGGGAAGCCCAAGAAAGTTTAAGGAGCCAAACAAACAGCCGATGGTTCTTGGGGTCACTGCAGGGGACATTCAAGGGCTGTCCTGACCTAGCAGTGATGTCCTGAGGCCAGCCCCTATGTCAGGCTCCGGAGGTGAGCGTAGGGCTTCCGAGGAGAGGAGGGGTCAGCTTTCAGCCTCCCCTGGCAGCTGCATAGACGCTCCCCACAAAGGAGAAGCTGCGATACATGTATTGAAACATAACTAATCTTAATGTCAGCAGTAACAGAAATTATACTCCATTATCTTTAGCTCAAATAAGAATAATGATATTGAATTAGCTTGCAGGTATTTTCTTTTTATCTTTGTAAAATAGATACATTTCAGTAAACCTGGCTATAAAGTAAATTTGGATTTTAAGCAAATCTTGTTTTCCCATTGACTGCCTTTTGAAAATTAAAGCTGCTTTTCCTAAGCTCCAGTAAGAGTGGCTGAGAAGGGTAGGAAAACATCCTTCATAGTATTGTTTTAAATCTAGACTCACTCACTGTTGGTTAGGTTGTTTGCTTTTATCACCAACTCCTTCTAATGCCTTTCCATAGATACATTCCCAAGCTGGAGAACTTTCTCCACTCTTGAGAAAGCCTCAGAAGTTATATCTGCCTCTTCCACGGCACACCCAGTGCTTCCTCTGGTCCATCAAGCATGCCACGTCCAAGTGTTAGGTGCACGGCTACAGGGGAAGGGACCACTAGTAAGGACATACTCCAGACCCTAGACTGCCCCACCACTTCCCTGAACTCCATATGATGAATCCAGTTCATCTTGTACTTTATCAATTCTCAGGCATATTTTTTTTTCATATTTTAAGCCATTCTAAATTTAAGGTGCTTCTAACCAATGATGGTATTTCAATGGCAACGGGCAGCGTTCTTTTTCTCTCTGTGGCAAGTACAAATGGTGCTCCTTATAGTCAATGACATCTTCGATTCGAGGAAATAGGATTAATTTTTCAATATCTAGTTTGAAAATTTTCTAAAAGGAGCTAGTTCCCAGCAAGCAGTGATCACGTGAGAGCTTTGCTCAGCATATGCAAATAAGCAGAGACAACTTATCCCGAAACCCAGATCTTGCCGTGACTAGGCAGGCAGTAAATCATCAGTTAAAACCATCCTCCTACCCCTAAACCCCAGACATCATTACTCTTTCATTCCACAAACACTTCTAACAAGTACTGTGTGCCAGTACATGCCAGACACCATCATGGGCCTTGGTGATACTACCCCAGGAAATGAGATGAACAAAGTCCCTGTTCTAAGGGCTTTCCATTCCCATGGGGGGCTGGGGGGAGACTCCCAGGTTCAAACAGGCAAGAGCTGTGCTGTGCTTAATCAGTCAGTCATGTGACCCATGGACTGTAGCCCTCCAGGCTCCTCTGTCCATGGGGATTCTCCAGGCAAGAATACTGGAGTGGGCTGCCATGCCCTCCTCCAGGGGATCTTTCCAACCCAGGGATTAATCCCAGGTCTCCCACATTGCAGGTGGATTCTTTTCTGTCTGGGCCACCAGAGAAACCCAAGAATGCTGGAGTGGGTAGCCTATCCCTTCTCCAGGGGATCTTCCTCACCCAGGAATCAAATCAGGGTCTCCAGCATGGCATACAGATTCTTTACCAGATGAGTACTACCAGGGAAGCCCTCAAATAGGCATACACAGACACAAATCAGATAAATGCAGATAATGACAGTGAAAATTAAATAATGAGAAAATTCCCTGGGTGGTCCAGTTGCTAAGACTCCCCACTCCTAATGCAGGAGGTCTGGGTTTGGTCCCTGGTCAGGGAACTAGATCCCACAAGCTGCAATTAAGAGTTCACATGCCCCAAAGAATACTGAAGATCCTGCATGCTGCAACTAGGACCCAGCACAGCCAAATATAATAATAATAATAATAAAATAATGATTCTAGAGGGACTGGGTAGGGTAGCTATTTTAGATCGGTGGTCGTGGTAGCTCTTTGAGGGGGACATTAGCACTGAGACTGGAATGTCGGAAGGAGTCAGGATACAGAGATCCAAGAACAGAAAATTCTAGCAATCTTCAGATCAGAGCTAGTGGCTAAGCCCAAATTTGGTGAGTGCAAATAACAGAAAGCCTAGAAGCTAAAGGCAGGTGACCAAAGTGAGGGGAGGGTAGTAGGAGACTGAAAAGAAGGGTGGGTGTCAGAAGGCGGGGCCCCCACCACTCTGACATTCCTCACAGAGGGTTGTGCAAGATCAGATGCAGGGAGGGACTAATATGTCAGGTAGATTTTCTCACTCTCCTTTCTGTTATTTTTTTCTGACATCTCTGCAAGAAAGCCCTTAGGGATGAACATCTTTGTCCAGACCTAAAATTTCTCAGGAGTTTTCCTATCCATCCAGAGTTTTCTTCTGAATTTGGATTCTTAGCACTTGCTAAGTCCTAAGACAAACCACTATCTCTTCTGGGTCATTGTCAGTAACCTTCCTCCTAGTTTCATTTTGCCATTTCCATGTTCAGCTCATCAGAAGCTGACACTTAAAGAAGAAAGCCAGGATTATACCTGGAAGGAGAAACACAGAGCACCCACCTTTCTCTGTCAATGGATGCAGGAGACACCTGTCTGCCATGGCCTTGCCAGCTTGCAACCAGAGTAAAAACAAGCACTGTGGATTGCAAGAAAACAAATCTGCACAGTGGTGCAAAGGTCACATGCAAATTGGTTCACACTTGCCTCCATGCCTCCGGCATGCACAGAAGACAACAGCAAAGAGCTGAGTCTCCCTGCTCCTGGCCTGCCACCCTTTGGCCTGATGCCACCCAATCCCACAGTGCTGTAAAATCCCACAGCGTGTCTGAACTCCTGCTTCCTTGTTTAAACTCCACCCTATTGCCTGTAAACTACAGATGTGAGTGTTGGGCCATAAGGAAGGCTGAGCGTGGAAGAATTGATGCTTTCCAACTGTGGTGTTGGAGAAGACTCTTGAGAGTCCCTTGGACTGCAAGCAGATCACATCAGTCCATCCCAAAAGAAATCAACACTGAATGTTCACTGGAAGGACTGATGCTGAAGTTGAAGCTACAGTACTCTGGCCACATGATGCGAACAGCTGACTCATTGGAAAAGACCCTGATGCTAGGAAAGATTGAGGGCAGGAGGAGAAGGGGATGACAGAGGATGAGATGGTTAGATGGCATCACTGACTCAACGGACATGAGTTTGAGCAAACTCCAGAAGATGGTGAAGGTCAGAGGAGCCTGGTGTGCTTCAGGCCCTGGGGTCGCAAAGAGTTGGACACGACTGAATGACTGTACAACTATCACCTGTGATCCTTCGAGTCCTCTCTCCTACCACCTGGAAAGTGCCAGCAGCAGCCTTCTCCTTGGCCCCCACGCTTCCTTCTCCCCACCACTGCTCAACACATCTTACTAAAATGCACGCTCAGATGCTCTCATCCTCTGCCAGAACAGTGTAACAGCTCAGGGACATGCAGAAGGTCTGTGGAGGCCAACAGGGTCCAGATGCTCTCTGGGTCTCCTTGAATGGACAGGAGAGGTGGCCAGGCTCTGTGTCCCTGGAATTCGGGGGTGTGTGTTAGTCCCTCAGTCGTGCCCAACTCTTTGTGACCCCATAGACTGGAGCCCACCTGGATACTCTCTCCATGGAATTCTCCAGGCAGGAATACCGGAGTGGGTTACCATTCCCTTCTCCAGGGGATCTTCCCGACCCAGGGATCAAACCCAGGTCTCCCGCATTGCAGGCGGATTCTTTACTGTTTGAGCTACCTGGGAAGCCCCAGAATTAAGGGGAGGGGCTGAGAGAGAGTCTGACCCCCACTGCCACCAGGACAGTTCTGCTGTCAGCTGTTCACATGCATCGGTTCTGCCAAGGTATTTAAAACAGCATTATTTCATTTTCTTAAGATTTGTTTTTTGATGTGGACCATCTTTAAAGTCTTTGTTTAATTTGTGATGATGTTTTGTTTTTTTTGGCACTGACGCATGTGAGATCCCAGCCCTGGACCAGGGATCAAACCCGCACCCCCTGCGTCGGAGGGTAAAGTCTTAACCACTGGACCACCAGGGAAGTCCCTAAAACAGTTTTATTTCTTTAAACGATCTGAACTCCCCTGGGAGTGAAGCAGAGGGATGGATTTCAGTCCCAGTGTACCGAGGGCACATCACACAATGTTAGGCAAATCAGCAGTCCTCTTTACACCTCAATGTTTTGTCTATAGAACAGTTTTCCAGCCTCCACTATTGATATTTGGGTCCAGAGAAGGCCATGGTGCTGGGCAAGATTGAAGGCAGAAGAAGAGGGAGACAGAGAATGAGATGGTTGGATGGCATCAACAATTCAATGGCCATGAATTTGGGCAAACTCTGGAAGATAGTGAGGGACAGGGAGGCCTGGCGTGCTGCAGTCCATGGGATGCTGAACAGTTGGGCATGACTTGGTAACTGAATAACAACATTCTGTCTTGGGGTGGGGTCAGGGAGAGCTGCCCTGTGAACTGCAGGGTATTTAGTAGCATCCCAATCTCTACCCACATGATGCGAGGAACAGCCCCACTCCCTGCAGATGTAACAACCAAAAATGTCTCCAGGCCTTATTATTAATAAATGTTCTCTTGGGACAAATCACTCATGTTGAGAGCTGCTGCTCTAGAAGACTTAAATATTTACCTGTCTGGCAGGACTACGGTAAGCATTAAATGAGATAATATATGAAAAAGTGCTTTGCAAACTGCTCTTATTAGATGTCTGTAGGAAGCAGCTGACTTACAACCTGACAAATGCAAATAATTGTACACTCAATCCTGAATGTGATGAGAAAGATACCATGCACGTTCATAGCCCTGAGTTGTTTATCTTTTTGTCTATCTCTTTAAATCTTTGTGATACTTTATCTCTGTCAATCCATAGCCAGTCATTCATTATGTCAGGGTGACACGAATTCTAAAATCCAGCATATTTAGAGCTCAGCAATCCTGGCTGTTAACTCCTGCTTCCCAGAAAGAAAATAAAGTACGTTTAAGGGCATGTGGATCAACTCAGAAGGCCAGTTCTGTGTTCATCTATTTACTTACATCTTTTATTGAAAAAAAAAAAAAAACCAACAACTTATAGAAGGAAGACAGACACTAAAAACAACTATGTATCATTCAATGCTCAGGTAGATGTTGGGAGACGGAATGACATTGCAACAGGATTTATGCTCATATATGACCAATTTCTGAAACTCAGTATTCCTCAAGTGGTACTGATATTAAAATAAGCGTTGATCTTTATAGAGATAGACTAAGATCTAGCACTATGCTCCCACGATGAGTACATCAACTAGTTTGTTGTTGTTGTTATTGTTTAGTCGCTAAGTCATGTTTGACTCTTTGCAACCCCGTGGGCTGTAGCCTGCCAGGTTCCTCTGTCCGTGGGATGCTCTAGACAAGAATACTGAAGTGGGTTGCCATGCCCTCCTCCAGGGCAGCTTCCCAATCCAGGGATTAAACCAGGGTTTCCTGCATTGCAGGCAGATTCTTTACCACTGAGCCACGAGGGAAGCCCATCACCTTGTTTAAATCTTACTAATTATCCTTGGAGGGCATCATCTTCCCTGCTTTACCAATGGGGAAATTGTAGCACAGAATCTTGACGGAACCCACCCAGTGTGGCCACGATTTGAGTTCAGTGTGTTGAGAACCAGCATTGAGACCATCGTGCAAACACTCTTCTCCATCATGTTTCATCCTTCTAGCGAGTAAGAGGTTTGAGCTTTCAGCAAACACAGGCTACCTTCACACATGACCCTGAGCCTCCCTGCACACATCTGTACTGTTGTCAAAGCAACATCATGGCTCAAAGTTACAGTCAGATAATCAGGCCAGAGGGAAAGCACTAGAGAGAAAATCAGGTCTTTAATGCTAAAGAGGATCATCTGGTTAAAACACAGCCAGCCTCCTTCTTGGGTATGAGAACCAGAAAGGTTGCAGTCTTATTAAAACAATATATTCTGCAGACAACAGTTTTATGTCAAGCAGAGAGAATACATCACCACAGTCCACAGTTCTGTTATACCCCGTGTGGGTGCCTGGAACACCCTGGCCACCTCAGGAAGGTGGTTTACTATCCTGCCCATACTAACAGGGCTATCCAGGTGAGGCTAGAAGTGAAGAGCCCTCCTGCCAATGCAGGAGATGCAAGAGATGTGGGTTCAATCCCTAGATCAGGAAGAGCCCCTGGAAGAGGGCATGGAAACCCACTCCAGTATTCTTGCCTGGAGAATCCAATGCACAGAGGAGCCTGGCAGGCTACGGTCCATGGGGCCATGATAGTCGGACACGACTGAAGCGACTTAGCACGCACCATAGTAACATCATTCTAATTTCCAATGAAAGCTGACCCTCCTCACTTAATTAGGTTAAGTTTAATTGCTTCATTAGTCCCCTTAGTCCCAAGAGCTTTGAAAGTTACTTGACTAGGGCTAAGGATGAAGATAATAATTTTGCATCTCTCAGCCAAACTGGAGGAGCTCTTCCTTAGAACCAGCACACAGTAACAACGAGCGTAGTTTTGCAACCCTCCTAACGATGCATCTGTCCAACTTTGAATTATAATCTCTGACAATTTACTGAGTTCTGAAAGTGCCTCATGAGAATATTTACTTCGGAGGTTCACAAGCTTCATCCCTTCAAACCCTAAGGAACGTCCGTGGAAGCTTCTCGGTGTCAATCATGGGCCAGGGAAAGAAGAGGTGACAAGGGCGAGGTCAGGCTGTGATTCACTGGGCTCTCTCACTTCTGCTCGTTTCATCTGTTTTAGATGTGTCTTCTTCTCAAAAGAGGCCTTCCCAGGTGGTGCAATGGTGAAGAATCTGTCTGCCAATGCAGGAGACATGAGTTTGATCCCTGGGTTGGGAAGTTCCCCTGGAGAAGGGAATGGCTACCCTCTCCAGTATTCTTGCCTAGAGCATCCCACGGACAGAGGAGCCTGGCGGGCTGCAGTCCACGGGGTCGCAAAGAGTCAGACACGACTGAGCACATACCAGGCGACGCTCCTCAAAAGACTTCCTTTAAAAAAAAAATTGTTTCTTCTACTAAAGCACTCTCAAACCACTCAATCTCTATAATCCTCCCGCTTCTGGAAAATGAAACTGAGTCAAATACAATGACAAAGAACTGATTAAAGGCCATCTGCCATCAGTCAAGTCCAGGTTTACCTTGGCTCCATGTGGAAGGCGGGAATCATCCTTGAAATGGGAAGATTTTTTCTGCTTTGAAGGTAGGCACAACTGAGTTCAAATCTCAGTTCTCCACTCACTATGGGATCTTGGGGGAAATCATTAACCTCTCCTAAGGACAACTTCTTCATATGTAAACTGGAAATGTAAAATATGCACAAGGGCCAGTGTTCTGTAATTAATAGTCACGATCATTATTCATTGAAGGTACTCTAACAATAATTCCTTTCCCACTCCCCACTTTCCTACCCCCTTCCTCGAAAGCTGGCAGTGAACAGCTTGTGAAGCATATTATCAAATGGGATGTGGGATGCCTGTGAACCGCGGGAAGGCAGGTGGACATCTTCCTTAAGTGAGTAAGATACAGGAAAATACAGGTTATCACGGGGTTCAAGGGAGATGGGGAAAGTAACTTGCAGAATTTGCTGTCCTTGACCAGAGGCACCCCTCAAAAGAGCTGCCCGAGATGCGAGATGCCCCCGCCCGCAGCACTTCTCTCTCAGTCACGCTGACCTCACCTCCCGAGCAACAAATTCCCGCAGCTTTTCCAACCCCAGGCTCCACTGTCCCTGCCTTCTTTCTCCCAGCTCCCTTAAATGATGGCTGAGCAAATGCCTCCGAGACCATCTTCAGCTAATTTCCTTCAAGACATGCAAGCTGCTAACGCTGGGAAGCACAGATAGTGTGGAATAGCAAATATGGCCAAAATTAGATTAAAATAACCTCCTGATAAACAAATTACTCACTGAAAATAAATATTGGACTAGCGCGACCAAGATAACTGAAAGAACAGCACCACCAGATGGCAGGAGGAGGAACTACAGGAGCTGCCTTTCGTGGCCAGCACGGATCAGCTAGCTCCCCCAACTAGGGAAAAAAATTACTCAAAAAAAAAAAAAAAAAAAAGAAAGAGCCAAGGTAGGGGAAAATCACCACGTAGAGTGCGGCATGACGTAATAGAGGTCTGGAACCCCTCCCGGTCTGGTCCCCTTCCCCTCTCTCTCACTGCATCGTTCACCAGCCTCACAGCAGAGATTCTGGCCTCTAGCGCAGCCACGTGCGTGGGTTGGGCACCTCTCACTGGGTCCCCTTCAGATGCTTGTATGGGATGGACCAGGGACTTTCTAAACTAAATGCCAGCCGCGACCACAAAAATCCTAACACTTAGAAAGCATTTAACTTCCTTTCAGCTTTTGATTTTATCTTCTTTGGGCTAAATAAACCTACCCTCTTTGGTATGTATCCTTGGGATGCACAGGGCTCAAGTTTCAGGGGTCTACAGCAGATAAGCTCTGCAGTCCACAAGCTGAGTGCATTACTTAAGCTCTCCAGGCCTCAGTTTCCATACCTGTGAAATGGGTATGAGGAGACCTCGTTGCTAGGCGACATGTATATACATAGTTGATGACACTCAAGCCAGTCAACGAATGGTAGATATCTGTGTTGTCACGTCCATCCCGCCCTGTGATGGCTGTAGCTCACTAGTCGACATTCACACAAAGTCCATCACAGCCATCCATCCCAGTGTGACAAATGCAAAAATCTATCCATATTATCTGAAGTCGATTTCTAGATCATCACAGAAATAACACGGCTCGCTTCTCCAGCAGTTATGGTGGCAGAAAGCACATCCGGTCTGCAATCACACCACAGTGTGATTCTTTCCAGGGCTGGGAATTGGGCTGGTCTCTTCATTAAGGTATATTGAAAGCAGGTATATGAGGCTTAAGTCAGGAAATAAGAATTCTTCCTCAGTTAACACTGTGTTACAGCAGCGGTCCCCAAGCTTTTTGGCATCAGGGAATGGTTTCAGAGGTGGGGGGATGGTTTCCAGATGATTCAAGTGCATTACATTTATTGTGAATCTTATTTCTATTATTACTATGTCAGCTCCACCTCAGATCATCAAGCGTTAGATCCCAGAGGCTGGGGACCCCTGTGCTAGAGTTTCTCTGGGCACAGCTCAGTGAGAGGTGTGGGTGCTACAGTAGGGACCCCAGCCCCCACGGAGGAATATATGCAGAAAAAACACATGCATACATACAAAGAAATACATACACACATACTCATATGCAAAAATGCAGGAATCATTGATTGCAGGATAGTTCTTAAAAGTATGCACGCTGTGTGGCTTCAGTCATGTCTGACTCTTTTTGACCCCATGGACTCTAGCCCACCAGGCTCCACTGTCCACAGGATTGTCCAGGCAAGAATACTGGAATAGGTTGCCATGCCCTCCTCCAGGGGATCTTTGCAACCCAGGGATCAAACCCGAGTCTGTTGCATCTCCTGCATTGGCAGGTGGGTTCTTTACCACTGGCACCACCTGGGAAGCCTGAAAATGAGGAGGGGGTTGAATAAAACCAATAGTCTTTTAGGGGGATCTAGACAACCAATTGTATTATAATCATCCAATTCATTAAGAGACTGGATCTTAATTATTCCAACCACTAAAAAGAAATGATAATTATGTGATGTGACAGACGTGCAAATTATTGCTATCATGGCCACCATAATATACAGAGGTAGCAAATCAACATGTGTTACATGTATGCAATGTTAAGTGTCAAATATATTTCAATTTTAGAAAAGATTAATAGTATCCTAGGTTCTCGGAGAGCCCTGTATTTTCACGAATGTATCTCAGAGGCCACCTTAAGGCGAGAATCACTGGGAAATGGACAGAGAGTGCTCTCAGCTCTCTACTCAAAAAACAAAAACAAAAAAAAGATTGAACACCACTGCACTAAGCAACCCAGAAGGTCTTTTCCAGCTCTAATGGTCTGACTCCACGGGCCTCAGCTGGAAACTAAAGGGAAAACACTCCCTAGGTGGAACCCAGGGGTACCTGGCTTGTCCAGACAGCCCAGGAAGCCAGAAGGGCAGATTCCAGGCCCCGTGGTAACCCAGACTGTACATGTAAGCCCCAAGAAGGCTATACTGCCCCACGGCTACTGGTGTGTGTCAGAAGTTCAAAGGAATCACTGTGCCTACCATCCTAAAACACTGACGCCCTACTGAGAACGAAGAGCTCCTAGAATTCCCACAGAAGCCTCAGTCGGGACATTTCTTACGTGGCTAGTTCTCTGCCATTTTGCCACAGAGCATCTCTCTGACCATCACGGCCCCCGAGCCCTGCACAGCTGATTGACAGGCCACAGGAGAGGACCGCTGAGAACCCAAGAGGCCCCAAAGGGCCCCTCCCCCTAGCAACAGGATGCACTGTCCCCTGGACCCCGCCGGACAGGCTTCCCCGTGGAGGTCACAGAGAACCCCTCTTCCTGATAAACTTGCCCCAACTCCTCTGCATTCACCGTCCCTCCACTAACTCACTTTCCCATTTCAAGCACTCTCCCCATTACCCCAACTTATGCAAACTCCCAGACTCCTCTAAATGAAAACTCCGAAGCTGGAGAGTGGTCTGAAGCAGGCCCATTCATCACCCTTTTATCAAGACATAGAGTTGGGACCGCCCTGATGGTCCAGTGGTTAAAACTCCATGCTTCCACTGCAGAAGGTATGGGTTCGATCCCTGGTCAGGGAACTAAGATCCTGCATGCTACACGGCCCAGCCAAGAATTTTAAAATAAGTAAGATGTAGGGACTGAGCCAGAAAGTGCTTCAAGTGTTTCCTTGTTGTGAGAATGTGACCTTTAAAGCTGGGCAGCAAGGTGACTGCCAAGGCATCACATGAAGATTCACCACTGGAGCCGGTACAGATCAGAAAGAACCTCACAATGCATGCCCATTCCAAGCATCCCTGCCAGGGCCTCCACTTCTCCAAACTCCATTTATACCTAATGCTCATGGAAGGATGTCAGGATATCTACTACCTGGAAGCCTCCCTGGTGATTCAGTGGTAAAAAATCTGCCTGCCAATCCAGGAGACTCGGGTTTGATCCCTGGGTTGGGAAGATCCCCTGGAGAAGGAAACGGCAGCCCACTCCAATATTCTTGCCTGGAGAATCCCATGGACAGAGGAGCCTGGTAGGCTACTGTCCATGGGGTCACAAAAGAATCAGACACGACTGAGCACACACACACACACACACACAGAGGTATACACACACACACACACATGGACATAGAGAACAGAGCAGTTGCCAAAGAAGAGGGAGGATAGGAGAGGGGTGGAGCAGGAGTTTGGGGTTAGGAGATGCAAACTATTACATATAGGTTGGATGAACAACAAGGTCCTATTATTTAGCACAGGGAACTATATTCAACATTCTGAGATGAACCATAATGGAAAATAATATAAAAAAAAAGAATATATATAAGTGAGACACCTTGCCGTACAGCAGAAAGTAACACAACTATACTTCAATAAGCCAACTATACTTCAATAAATTAATAAAAATTTTAAAAGGCATAGGGCAAAGGACCATGCATTGTTTTGATTTACTGGAGGAAAATAATTGCCTGCCATAGAAGCCTCATGTCTTAATTAAACCTTTATTAAGTTTTGGGAATAAAAACCTAAATGTTTTTGTGTAGGATAAAGCATTAAAGGGTAAAACTTTCACTACAGGAAGATTTAGCATTTGCACATGTGTGGGTAGAAAGAGAGAAGCTGATAGAATAAAGGCATGGACTCTGGATCAGATCATTCCATGTACATACAAAAAGGACCCTTGAATGAGCAATGACCTTAATTATTAGGATTCTAAATTTCAGAAGTTATTGGGGAAAACGCCTAGAACTTCCAAGTTTATTTTGCCTGCTGTTGCTTAGAAAGAGAAAGAGATGAGAGCTGTCTTTTGGTTCGTTTCTCTCTGCCTACCATCTACCTTCCTTTCTTTGGCTTCTCATGCAGAAGCTACTTGATGGAAAAAGAGCTGAAACAAAATAACGAAACTGTCCTAATGCAAACAGGTGTTCTTTGTCTCTCTTTATTGCAATGGGTGGCTCCAAGGCTCCCAGATCCCCCAGCCTTACTCTGTTACTGATGGGGATTACCTCCCATCACCTACTACTTGATAAGACTCTTTGACCTCAGATTCCCAAGCCCACCTGTGTTAACTGTTCACAAGGTAGTAGATATGTCCTTCAGGCTCTATTTTGACTGCGGAATATTCTCCTTTTGTGACACAGTTATGTCGTTGTTGTTGTTCAGTCGCTAAGTCCTGTCTGCCTCCTTGCGACCCCATGGACTGTATCCTGCCACCAGGCTCCACAGTCCATGGGGATTTTCCAGGCAAGAATACTGGAATGGGTTGCCATTTCCTTCTCCGGGGGATCTTCCCAGACCAGGGATCAAACTCATGTCTCTTGCATTGGCAGGGGGATTCTTTACCACTGAGCCATCAGGGAAGACCCGTGATGAAATTATACAAATATACTAAAAAGGACAACTTTTATACGGATAGATATAAGTATCAAGGCCAGAATGACCACTAGCTATGCCAAAACTTTTGACTGTGTGGATCACAATAAACTGTAGAAAATTCTGAAAGAGATGGGAATACCAGACCACCTGACTTGCCTCTTGAGAAACCTGTATGCAGGTCAGGAAGCAAGAGTTAGAACTGGACATGGAACAACAGACTGGTTCCAAATAGGAAAAGGAGTACATCAAGGCTGTATATTGTCGCCCTGCTTATTTAACGTACATGCAGAGTACATCATGAGAAACGCTGGGCTGGAGGAAGCACAAGCTGGAATCAAGATTGCCAGGAGAAATATCAATAACCTCAGATATGCAGATGACACCACCCTTATGGCAGAAAGTGAAGAGGAACTAAAAAACCTCTTAATGAAAGTGAAAGAGGAGAGTGAAAAAATTGGCTTAAAGCTCAACATTCAGAAATCTAAGATCATGGCATCTGGTCCCATCACTTCATGGGAAATAGATGGGGAAAGAGTGGAAACAGTGGCTGACTTTATTTTTGGGAGCTCCAAAATCACTGCAGATGGTGATTGCACCCATGAAATTAAAAGATGCTTACTCCTTGGAAGGAAAGTTATGACCAACTTAGACAGCATATTAAAAAGCAGAGACATCTGCCAACAAAGGTCCATCTAGTCAAGGTTATGGTTTTTCCAGTGGTCATGTATGGATGTGAGAGTTGGACTGTGAAGAAAGCTGAGCGCCGAAGAATTGATGCTTTTGAACTGTGGTGTTGGAGAAGACTTGAGAGTCCCTTGGACTGCGAGGAGATCCAACCAGTCCATCCTAAAGGAGATCAGTCCTGGGTGTTCATTGGAAGGACTGATGCTGAGGCTGAAACTCCAATACTTTGGCCACCTCATGCGAAGAGTTGACTCACTGGAAAAGACCCTGATGCTGGGAGGGACTGGGGGCAGGAGGAGAAGGGGACGACAGAGGATGAGATGGCTGGATGGCATCACTGACTCAATGGACATGAGTTTGAGTAATCTCTGCAAGTTGGTGATGGACAGGGAAGCCTGGCATGCTGCAATTCATGGGGTTGCAGAGTCGGACATGACCGAGCGACTGAACTGAACTGAAAAAGAGTATGCTTTCAAGAGATAAATGTTTATGGAAATATTCCAGATATCAGTGTCACACGGTGAGGATTTGAATTTTAGACAGAAATTAACTTCCTGCACTTAGGTTCAGTGGAAACAAACTCATCTGGCATCCAAATTGGCATTCCATGTCAAGTCTTAACTGTGCAAGAAGGCATTTGAAGACAACTGCAGAATTCCATGACAACCATCTCCGCTGCAGTATCCCAGGCAGCCTACATGCAGCAGTAGCATACACATTCAGACCTCACATGCACACAGTACTGCTTGGGCTGGTAGAACAAAGATGGCAGCTGCTCCTGCCCAAATCCATGGAAGACCTTGCTATTGAAACACAGCCCTCTCAAACCTTCCTACATTGTTGGTGGGAATATAAACTGGTGCAGCCACAGTGGAAAGCAGTATGGAGGGTTCTCAGAAACTAAAAATAGAACTACCATATGACTTACCAATTCAACTCCTGGGTGTATATCTGAAAAACAAACAAAAAACTAATTCCAAAAGATACATACATCCCAATGTTCAGAGCAGCATTACTAGTGATTGCTAAGATATGGAAGAAACCTAAGTCTCTATCAACAGATAAATGGATAAAGAGGAGTGGTATATACACATATGATGGAATACTAGGCAGTCATTAAAAAGGAATGAAATTCTGCTATTTGCCACATCATCTATAGACTTAGGGGGCACTATGATAAATGAATAAGTCAGAAAAAGACAAATGCTATATGATATCACTTATAGGGGAATCAAAGAATACAACAGACCAGTGAATATAACAACAAAGAAGCAGATTTACAGATAGAGAGAACAAACTAGTGCTTAACAGTGGGGAGAGGGAAGTGGATAGGAGCAACACAGGGGTACAGGATTAAGAGGTAAGAACTATTAGGTATGAAACAAGCTACAAGGGAATATAGCCAATATTTTATAATAACTATAAATGGAATATAACCTCTAAAAATTGTAAGTCACTATATTGTACACCTATAATCTGTATAATATTGTACATCAACTATACTTCAATTTAAAAAAAAGATTAAAAACATCATCTTCTTTCCTGCTGAGCTCAAATATAATCTCAGAATCCTTCTACCCAAACACGGGAGTTAGCACTTGTAGTAGAACTTTCTGCCTTCCTTGTGCTAAGATTCTCTAAAGCTCTAAAACACGCTCCCTCCCAAGTAGCTTCTGCATGTTCATAATGACTTTCTGCCTTTCATATTCTTACCTCATTTGAATCCACAAGAATGATGCCAGTGCTGGGGAATTTAAGATCAATAATGGAAGTTCCCTGGTGCCTCAGGGGTAAAGAATCTGTCTGCCAATGCAGAAAATGCAGAGTTCGATTCCTGGGTCAGGAAGATCCCCTGGAGAAGGGAATGGCAACCCACTCCAGTATTCTTGTCTGGGAAATCCCAAGGACAGAGGAGCCTGGCGGGCTACAGTCCATGGGGTCACAAAGAGTTGGACACGACTGCTGCAACTAAACCATGCAAGACAAAATAAGCACTTCTGTGAAATACCAATAAAGGTATTTAGGAGAGATCAGTTGAAATCCTGAATGAACTCCAGCTCCTATATAGTCATATATACATCAGTGATTCTCAGAAGGAGGCAATTTTGACATATTACCATTGTGTAAAGACAGTTTGGTTCATTACAACTGGGAGTGCTCCTGGCATCTGGTGAGTTGAGGCCAGGGATACTGCTAAGCATTCTGAAATACACAGGAGAAGCCTCAAGAAGTCAGAATTATCCAATTCAAAGTGCCAAGAGTGTCAAGGCTAAAAAACCTTGGTAAACAGAAAGAGCTTTAGAGAAGTTCTCATCCAACTGTGATAGGATAGACCTAAGACTCAGACAAAATGTATGTGGACAGCTCAGAAGAATTAGCAAATAGCCCTACACATCCTTCTAATGGGGCAAAAAAAAAAAAAAAACCACCTGTTTTATATGTAGAAGATGGCAGTCTATCATTTCCCTGACAGCCTATCCTTATAGTTAAGCAGACATTAGAACTAAGATCATTGGTTCTATGCATTGGTTGTTGGATTCAGTAGAAAGAGGGTAGCAGAGGATGGTATTGCCATTTTTATACATGGAAATATCAGAAATCATTCATTCATTTCAACATTTGGTACACAAATACTTGGGGCCTCCCAGGTGGCTCAGTGGTAAAGAGTTCACCAGCCAATGGAGGAGATGCAGGAGACATGGGTTGTGAAGATCCACAGATCAGGAAGATCCCCTGGAGGAGAGCATGGCAACCCACTCCAGTATTCTTGTCTAGAGAATCCCATGGACAGAGGGTCCTGGTGGGCTACAGTCCATGAGGTGGCAAAGAGTCCAACATGACTGAGCAACTGAGCGCGCGCACACACACACACACACACACACACACACTCACACAAATATTTATTTAAGCCTTTATATAGTGCTATTGTGCTGATGCAAGTAAAACAACATTCAGCGAAGATGACCCTTGCCATAAAAAGCTTGCAATCAGCTGGGAGAGGTGGGCAAACAGCAAATTCAATGCAGTGCAATCAATGCTGAGTTGAGAGAGCCTATGTGTGCGCAGAGGAGGGGCATCTATCTAGCCTAGTCTCGGTAGTTAGGGAAAATGTTTTCAGAGGGAATGAGCTGAGCTCTGGAGAGAGAGTAGACATTAGAAACTCATAACACTGAGCCCCTAAGACAGCTCACTCCATTTGCTAAGCTCGACTAGTGTGCTGAAACCCAGTTAATCTCCAAATCTGAATCAGTATTTGCACTGGAAACGGTGGCAGATTTTATTTTCTTGGGCCCCAAAATCAACTGCAGACTGTGACTGCAGCCGTGAAATCAAGAGACACTTGCTCCTTGGAAGAAAAGCTATGACAAATCTAGACAGCGTATTAAAAAGTAGAGACATTACTTTGCCGACAAAGGTCTGTCTAGTCAAAGCTATGATTTTTCCAGTAATCATGTACAGATGTGAGAGCTGGACCATAAAGAAGGCTGAGTGCTGAAAAACTGAGGCTTTCAAATTGTGCTGGAGAAGACTCTTGAGAGACCCTTGGACTGTAAGAAGATTGAACCAGTCCATCCTCAAGGAAATCAGTCTTGAATTTCATTGGAAGGACTGTTGCTGAAGTTGAAGCGGCAGTACTTTGGCCACCTGATGAGAAGAGCCAATTCACTGGAAAAGACCCCGATGCTGGGAGAGATTGAGGGCAGGAGGAGAAGGGGGCAACAGAGGATGAGATGGTTGGATGACATCACCGACTCAATGGACATGAGTTTGAGCAGATTGCAGGAGGTGGTGAAGGACAGAGGAGCCTGGTGTGCTGCAGTCCCTGGGGTCGCAAAGAGTCGGACACGACGGAGTGACTGAACAACAACATAATAACAAAAACAATCTAAAAACAAGTCAAAGAAACATATTCCAATATGGAGATAGAATTGGCTTCTTCTCTGCAATATCCCCATAGCCTGCAGGTAACACTTTCGCATCCCCTCCCGCCTGGAGGACTTTCTAACTCTTCACTCCCTCCCCTGCTCTAACCACCTCCACTCTCCCTTCAGGTCAGGCACCTGTGGATAGACCTGAACATTGTATCAAGTTCCAATAAACCAAATGAATCCAAGATTCAACTACTTTTTCAGTCTACAAAAGGTAGCATTATGTGATACAACTCTTTCTCTGCACTTGGAGCTGAGACAGATGTGTGGTGGGGGGGGGGTGATTTTTATTTATTTATTTATAGGTTTTATTAAAGCTCACCTATTACCCACAGGCCTCAGGCTCCCTACAGAGAAACAACTATCACAATTGAAGCAGCTGGTTTCCAAGGTGCCAAATTAAAATAGATGAAGAGGTAAGGGGGAGGCGGGAATAAAAACATTAAGCTGAGACTTCCTCCCTCCCAAGTGCACGGTGCCTTCTACTATATTGCTCACATGAAATTGATTCCCAGTGTAATTAGACCAGGGCTACAAGGCAAAAAAAAAGAAAGAAAAATCTCAAATTATTCAGACCCCCAGAGCTATGCTTTTGCAATCACTCAAGTAACCGAGAAAGGAGCCAACTTTTTAATATAAATTTGTTATCAGTATCTAGACTGGCCAAGCTATTACAACACCCCATCTGCCTAAGAATACAGTCACAAGCTGAGTTGTGAATCAAAGGGAAGAGTCAGGCTTCCCACTTGCTCTCATAAACTTTTCATACGTAGAACAATCTGACTGGAAACTGCAGTTTATTCCAACAGTTCTCAAGGGCTGCTTGTCCCATTTGAAGGAGCTGGAGAGTTCCTCCGGTCTGCGGTAGACACCATGCTCCCGTTAGAATGGCTTGTGTCGGCCGTATTATGTACGGGCACATCCACATCCATCTTTCTTTGCAGCCCCGAGCTTGGAACTGCCATAGTACCCTCCCTCTCACCCCAAAGAGGCAGGAATGGCTTAATTGCCTTCCAGGTTGAAAATGAGCCGCGGAGACAGAAGAGCATCTTTCACGGGACTCAGAGGGGAAAGAAAGCGCCATCTTCCAAAAGAGGCACTTACTGGATTTCAGCAGTGCTGCCAGAACTTCAGCGGCTGCCCTGGGGAAAGAGAAAGAAGAGTGGTCAAGTCAATGTTCCGTGGTCGTGTTAGCCCAGGGATCCCACAGCCGCCCGCTCACTGCTGCCACCTAACTGCCCCATTAGCAACCAGGTAGCAGGCATTCCATGGATTCTACCGCTGGCCATTCAAGGGCCAGGAATGCAGAAATCCTGCTGAGTGAAACGTCTCTCTTGCAAATGGGTCTCAAGAGTCCCTTCTGCTGCTAGGCGTCTCTTCCCCTCCCCGCTTCCACCAACTTCCTCACACTTCGCTCCTTCCAGCCAGAGCTCTCACAAGCCCTTGATTTGTACCTGCAAACCCTGGGGACTCTGTGGAATGAGTTGGGAGGGGGTGAGCCTTGGAGGCGGGGTGAGTACAGCAAACTTCTTGAAATGCTCAGGGCCCAGGGGACACACTCGAAAACATTCACACATTGGAAAATGAAGCTGGTTCCTTAGGGTAGAAAATGACGATATTGCATTTTTCTTCCAAATTCATTGTTTTCTTCCATAAAGGAATTTGACAGCCTTTGTAACAGCAAGAGGAGGCACAGAGAATGAAAATGCCTTTGGCCCAAGGCTTAGTGACTTCCGTCTGCTCCCTGTGCCTGGGGAGGTCACACAAAGACCCACTCATATGGCAGAGGGAAACTTCATGGCACTGGGGACTCTGCTGTGATTCTGGGAGGGAGAGTGGGCTTGCTTTAAAAAAAAGAAGAAGTATTCTGCACGACCCTACTAACTTATCCTTAAAGCCTATTCAACAGTAATGCTTTCAAATTGTGGGGCTGGAGAAGACATTTGAGAGTCCCTTGGACAGCAAGGAGATCAAACCAGTCAATCCTAAAGGAAATTAAACCTGAATAACCATTGGAAGGAACGATGCTGAAGCTAAAGCTCTAATTCTTTGGCCACTTAATGCAAAAGCCAGCTCATTGAAAAAGACCCTGATGCTGGGAAAGATTGAGGGCAGGAGAAGGGCAAGACAGAGGCTGAGATGGTTGGATGGCATCGCCGACTCAGTGGACATGAGTTTGAGCAAACCCCAGGAGATAGTGAGGGACAGGAGAGCCTAGGGTGCTACAGTCCATGGGGTCACGAGGAGTCGGACGTGACTTAGCAACTGAACAACAAAAAAACACCCAGTGATATGTTCCCAGCACCCTTCTGAGAACTGGGGGCACAGGCCAAAGAAAATATATCACTATTCCAAGATTTCATAGACATGGGAGATGAACTGAGACCCCAAACCCAGAAATCTCTCTTCCCATTTTGCTTCCTACACATCCATTCTTCTTCAGAGCTTATCTTGCACTTGCTTTGCCCTGGTCTCTGCATAGTTGATAAGGAGCAATTATCTTTGCAATATATTATATACTATTTCCCTGGTGGCTCAGATGGTAAAGAATCTACCCGCAATGCAGGAGACCCAGATTGAATCCCTGGGTCAGGAAGATCCCCTGAAGAAGGGAATGGCTACCCACTTCAGTATTCTTGCCTGGAGAGTTTCATGGACAGAAGCTACAGTCTGTGGGGTCACAAAGAGTCACACATGCCTGAGCAACTAACACTTTTACATTGAGTAATAGAGCTGATTGTGAAAAATAATAACAAAGGAATGAACAAAATAAAATAAAAACTAAATAAAATTAAATAAACTAAATATTTTAACCTAAATAAAAATAAACTAAACTAAAATAAAAATTAGGCACTTGAAACATGATTGCTCTCCATAACTTATGAGAGAATCCTGCAAAGCAGTGGCCTGATGCTCAAAGGCACAAATCCATGGTTGGGATGACCCCAGCTCAGTGAGACCCACCCAGCTTCAGGGTAGTTGTAAAGAAAGCAAGGCTAGTTTTCACCAATAGACTACATCATTTCTCCTTCCTAACCATAATTTCCTCGAATCAACTTTCAGCTTCCTCAGCCACCCTCTTTTCAACTCTACATAGTGGTGTTGCAGAAAGGGGAACACCTTCTTGTCTAACATTTGGAAATGAATTGTCCAAGGAGACACATGTACTGGCAAAACAAAAGGCATTATTGGGAAGGGGCGCCCGGGTGGAGAGCAGGGGACCCAGGGAACTGCTCTGCCATAAGGCTCACTGTCTCGGGTTTTATGGTAATGGGATTAGTGTCTAGATTGTCTCTGGCCAATCATCTCACTTGACTCATACAAGGTCTGACTCAGGGTCCTTCCTGGTGGTGCGTGCATCTCTCAGCCAAGACGTATTCCATCGAGAAAGATCCTGGGAGGTTGGTAGGGCATATGGACTGGCATCTCCCCCCTCCTTCCAGTCCCTCCCAAATTCTCCTGGTTACTTTTTGGTGTGTTCACTATCAGGACTTCTTATTTCAAGATAACTAATGTAAGTGCCTGGCCAAGGCAGGCAGTTTCAGCTAATGGTTCCCTAACCTTAGTGACTCTAAAAAGAAGCACTTTGAAGGCGTTGCTGAGAGCCCAAGTCAGTGTGGAAACTCCATGAGCCAAAGTACAGAAGGCCTGGCTTGGGCTGAGACAAAATGAAAATCAGTCTTTTGGGTCAAAAGAAGAGTAGCCACATTGAGTTCATCAAAGGGGGTTAGCAGAGAAGAAGGAAACTGTAGAAACAGGAAAAGAAAGAATGGGGTATCCCAAGTGAAATAGGTAGCCTAATCTTAGATCACAGACCAGGTCTTGGGGCAACCCTGCATTTCTGATTTGCATAGGCACATTTGTTTGGGGGATTCACTATCAAGTACTGCTCCATTGAAAACTGAAAGTGTTAATTGCTTAGTTATGTTCAACTCTTTGCAACCCCCACAGACTGTAGCCCGCCAGGCTCCTCAGTCCATGGGATTCTCCAGGCAAGAATACTGAAGTGGTTGCCATTTCCTTCTCCAGGGGGTCTTCCTGATCCAGGGATTGAACCTGGATCTCCTGCATTGCAGGCAGGTTCTCTACCATCTAAGCCACCAGAGAAGCCAATGGTATGATAACACAATAAATAAACATGAATCCAAACAGTGACATGATACAGCAGAAAACACATGGTAAGTGTCGTGTTAGTCAAAGATGGGAGATTGATTCCTGAAGAACCAGAAAATATTTCTTTCTTTACAAATATTTTGTCCTTCTAATTGGGGGATCAATCCATAACACAGCAAAGGGCACATTTAGACCAACAATGCACATCATGTTTGAGACCAAAATCCAGTGTAAGTTTAGATACAATTTCATAGATAATAGGAAGCCATTCCATTTCTTCTATCAAGAGGGTATGGTGTCAAGGATGGAAAAGTGAGAGGGAGAATTTGAGCAAATTGAAACAGGAGGAAAGGGGGCAGAGCACAACTTTTAAAGGAATGCCACAGCCATAAGACATGACGAAGACTGGTTAGAACCAACTAGACCCAAGGTGGTAGGGGATCCGACGTCCAATAGACTTTGAGCCGCATTACGCGCTCAGTGTAATATATTAGCGTAAGCTAAGTGACACACCCCCAGTGCCATGACAGCTCTGAGACCAACCATAAAAGGCCCAAAAGGGGGTGGTTTGGTCCAATTTCTGGAAATCTCACCCCTCCCCTGAAATAACAACAATCCTCCCTGGCCTGTGAAATTTATTGTTCAGTCGCTAAGTCGTGTCTGACTTATACAACCCCATGAACGCCCACCAGGCTCCTCTGTCCATAGGATTTCCCAGGCAAGAATACTAGGGTGGGTTGCCATGCCCTCCTCCAGAGGATCTTCCCAATCCAGGGAAGCCCAGCCTATGAAACTACCCAGCTGATAAAAACTAACTACAGCATATTTCAAGGCCTCTCTCTCTCGCCTTCTGTGAGACTCCGCACTCTATCCGTAGAGTATGTTTCTCTCTAAATAAACCCACTTTTACCTATCACTTTGTCTCTGAACTTCTTATAAATTAAGAAACTCAAATTCACCAGGAACAGAATAAGATTTGATGATAAACAGGCCAGTGATAAAGCACAGAGGAAAGGGAAGAGTCAATGACAGCCTGGAATTTTTAGCCAAGGTAATTGGGAGAACAATTAACCCAGGAAGGAGGGACATTGAGGTGTTTAGAGAAGATGATGAGCTTGATTTGGGACTTGCTGAGCTCGAGATGACAGGGACAGAGCTACACGGAAGTATTCAAAACGCGAGTGGAAACACAGACATGAGGATTCTGGAGGACATCCAGAGTTGGGGTGTATATTTATGAATCACTACAGTAGCAACACCACTTGTAGCCACAGCAACAGGGGATATCTGTGAAGAAATTCTATCAAGAGCGGAGTAGAGAATTGGTCCAGGGAAGCATCTGGACTAGAGGGAAGGAAACCCCTAAGAAACACAGATAACGCACAGTCAAGGAGAAGGAAACAGAGGGGCTTCAGTTTAAAACTGGAAGTCGCTAGATTTTCCAGGCACGGTGTTTTTCAAACTGTAGGTTGTGACCCAATTGTTTGTTGTTTTCAGTCAATCGTGTCTGACTCTTTGACATTCCATGGACTGTAGCCCATCAGGCTTCTCTGTCAATAGACTTCTTCAGGCAAGAACACTGGAGTAGATAGCCATTCCTTTCTCCAGGGGATCTTCCTGACCCAGGGATCGAACCTGGGTTTCTGCCGCATTGCAGGCAGATTCTTTACCATCTGAGCCACCAGGGAAGCTGTAGGTTGTGACCCAATAGGAGCTGTAAATCAGTTCAGCAGTTAACTAACTAGCTTCATTAATGAAAATGAATAAATTGGAATGGAATAAAATATATCCAAGATATCTCATTCAGCAAAGCTTAGCAGTGATCTGGGAAACCCTATTTCAAGGCCCATACACACATCATGTGCCTACTGGGAAGATAATATAAATAGTTTCCTCTAAAAAAAATTAAGCTTGTCAAGATGCAGGTTAAGGTATAAGATCCATATGAGATCTAAACAAGAGCAAATGACTGGAATCAGCTAATGAACTTACGAGCAAACAGAAAGCGTTTGATCCCCCACGTGGTGCTGGGATCCAGGCATTCACGTGAATGTCACCGAAAGCCTCTGTATGTTCGCTGTGTCTGGTGGATAAATGTCTGGAAGACTGGTCCACTGTCTGAGCACTGTGCTCTGCTTCTCTCCTGACCCCCTGGTGTAACACTAAGGACGTAAAACCAACTACTTTGCCAACCAATGGTTAAACCAACAAAAAAGCAAAAATGCAAGCAGCTAAAGTTTAAACAAGTAAGAAAATGAGTGAAAGTGAGTTACTTCCACGCTAAGAAATCAAGCCCACAACATTGAATGAATGACTTGGTGTTCTAGACTGCCCCCTGCTGGACATGGACATTCAGCACCCATGGTTCTGGGAGTTTCACTGGTTCTATAAAGATTCTTGAGATGCCACCGTTCTGTTTAAACCCATATCATCATCCCATATGGTTTGAATTGCTCAGTCCTCCTGGGATTAAGACTAGAAATGCCAAAATGTCCTCCTCTGCTGACTCTCCCTGAGTTGGGTCACTGAATGGGTCATTTAATAAATTTTTGCTGAATATCATGCTCCCAGAGAACTACAACAGGCAAAGGAGAAATGGGATGGCTTCCACTTTACCCATTCCACAATGTGGGGGATAACTCAGTCAAGATTCTAGAGGTCACATGTGTGCGGGTGTGACATCACTTCAGTTGTGTCTGACTCTTTGTGACTCTATAGACCAAAGCCTACCAGGTTCCTCTGTTCATGGGATTCTCCAGGCAATAACACTGGAGTGGGTTGCCATCCCCTCCTCCAGGGGATCTTCCCGACCCAGGAATCTAACTCACATCTTTTATGTCTCCTGAATTTGCAGGCCAGTTCTTTACCACTAGCGCCACTTGGGAAGCCCTCTTGAGGTCACAGGTCATTTCAGTTCTCCTCCTCAGAAAAAGCTGTTTAAAACATTGCCAAATTTGTATATATTCCCTTGTCAAGAGTTAGCAGAAGCCACAGAACTGCAACAATTTAATTTACTTCTTCAAAATGAAATAAATTTTGAGAGCTTTTACAATAGTCTTTAATAATTATTACCATAATTTGGGGAGTCCCCATAAATGTCAAGTGCTATGCTAAGCGTCCTACATCTATCATGTGTAATCTCCCCAGGAATGCTGGAGGGTTAAATAACTAGTTCTATTGTACACATGCACCAGTGAGGTTCACAAACACTAAATAACCTGCCCAACTTCCAGCAGCTAGTAAGAGGCAGCATCGAAATAGTAGCCACATCTCTCCAGATCTAATCACATATAGCTCTTGGCACTTTTAAAATAATGCTAGAAGGGTCTTCCCTGGTGTTCCAGTAGTTAAGAATCCATCTCGCAATGCAGGAGGTGGAGATTCAATCGCCAGTTGGGGAACTAAGATCCCACATGCCACAGGGCAACTAATCCCGGGTACTGCAATGAAAAGTGCTAGAAGAAATCTAAAAGATCTCTCAGTGCAGGTGACTGGCACAAGGTCAGATGATTAATCTGTCACAGAGCCAATATAGCTTCTTCACCTTGAGTCCAGGGCTTAATTCAAGGTTCTACATTTTACAGTTTAGCTAAGCTTGAGTGGATGTAGATGTTCAAAGGTAGTCATGGAGACAAGGATGGAGAAGTTATCTGGTACCAACCCACAGAGGTTTTGAATGCCGGGCCTGAGTCGTTGAATTAGGACTTAGAAGGCTGGGGTTTGAAACTTGGATTTGCCATTTTTGTGGTCTTGTGTTCTGGGGTTTACTGGATCATTCCAAATCTCACAGCAGCCTCAGCAGTGAAGTAGATTTAATAGGTTCTAACTGATAACAGTGGTGTGAAGAAGGAGGTCAAGGCAAAATTAAATTAAAATCTACCAAAGTCCCTGGAACATACCATGAACTTGAGTGACATCTGTCGTAGAACCACTACCAAGCAAGGAAGTGAAGGTTCATCCCTGTATATGTGTTTGCACATGGTGAGCTGGCAGGATTATCATATATTAATCAGGAGAGGCCCCTGGAGAAAAATTAATTTCTCCCCCTTGGAGAAAAATAAAATAGCCAAACTATTTCATGGAGGTCAAATATTCTGTAACTCCAAAGGTCTAGATATAATGATCGTGATCTATATTAGTTATCTATATCTCTGTGAAAAATTACCACAAATTTAGCAGCTTAAAACAACATTTTCTATATCACAGTTTTTCTGGGGCAGGAATTTCATGGCTTACTAGATCCTCTGTTTATGGTCTTTCAAGGCTGCAGCCAAGCCGTCAGTCAGAAATGCATCCTTGCCATCTGAAAGCTCAGCTGGGGAAGGGTCTGCTTCCTAGCTCCAACAGATCATGGACAGAATCTATTTCCTTGCAACAGTGAAGCTAAGGACCCTGGTGTCTTTGCTATTAGTTGGCTGAAGACCATTCTCAACTCCTAGATGCTAAGCCAACAAACCTGTCTGCTAACTTCATCAATCATGAAATTTTTATAGGGAGTATGTAAACAAGACAAAGTCTTCTAGGACACGATGCAATCATGGGGGTAACATGCTCTCACTTTGGACATATTCTATTGTCTAGAAGCAAGCCTTGGATCTTACCCATTCTCAAGGGGAGCTATGCTCAGCCACTCAGTCCTGTCTGATTCTCCACGGTCCCATGCACTAGAGCCTGCCAGGCCCCTCTGCCCATGGAATTTTCCAGGCAGGAGTACTGGAGTGGGTTGCCATTTCCTTCTCCAGGGGACTGTCCCAATTCAGGGATCCAACCCACATCTCTTGCATCCCCTACATTCACAGGCAGATTCTTTACCACTAGCATCACCTGGGAAGCCCCTCAAGGGGAGGGGATTACTCAAATGCATAAACACTAGGAGATGTGGGTGATGGGGGGCTACATTAGAGTCTATACACCACCCAAAGCTTCTTGCAATCTTTGATATTTAGATACTAGGACCCTGATATTCTCCTAGCCAAGACATGACCCTCCCTGGTCTTCTCCTTCCCACAGAATAGAACTATCTACTGCTATCTCAGTATCTCAGAAACTCAGACATCCTTCTGTCTACATGCCCTTACCACCCAGATCACACCACACACTCAAACTCCCCCATTTTAACTTCTAGCATGCTCTTAATTTGCCCATTCCTCTGTTGTTTCCAGCCTGGTCCAAGCACATGGGGGTCCGGTACTTCACAGAGAAATGTAACTTCTAAAGTCATTGGCCTTGGTTGAAATTTACAGTTTATTTTCTATATAATAAATATATATGAACTGCAGAATCATGTTAGATATATCAGAAAATAGTTGCACATGAGTAAATGAAAGAAATTAAGATCACCCAAATATCTCTCATCTAACGACTGTGACAACCCCAGAATGAATCTAACCACATCATCTTTAATGTGTGTGTGTATTCGATCACGACCACCTCTTTGTGACCCCAGGAACTGTAGCCCACGAAGCTTCTCTGTCCATGGAATTTCCCAGGAAATATCTACTCTAAGTCCCCATCAAACTGGTCTTCAGGCTGCAACTAAAATGATCTTCTCAAGGTCATCAGATTAGAAAACCCTCACATCGCAACTCCCACAACCACTTTCACTCTTGGATAAACACCCAAATATGAAACATGCTCCAGGAGACCCCACCAAGCCTGGGAACTGCCACCTGCTCCAGCCCAGCCCCAGCCCTGCCTCTTACACTCTGTAGTTCTGCCCCTCTGACCTGCCAGGCTTTGAAATATATCCCGTAACTTGTCTTCCGTCCTTGCTAATGACACAGCCTAAATGCTGTGGCCTTCCCCTCCTTCTTCACATCCCATTTCAGGTGTCACTCCCGCAGGAAAGACTTTCAGGACCCCTAGCCTAGGTCCAGGTCCTCTATTGGTATATTCATCCTTCACCCCTCCCCCTTTTTAAATTTCTCAATTCAGTTTGTAATTTTTCACTCATTTCATGGTTATTTTACTAATGTCTGTCTCCCCTTCCAGTCTGCAAACTCCAAAAAACCAGAAAACATTTTGTTTGGCCTTATTCTGTGTGTGCCTATGTGCTCAGTCGCTTTACTCTTGTCTGACTCACTGAGACCCCACGGACTGTAGCCCGCCAGGCTCCTCTGTCCACGGGATTCTCCAAGCGAGAATACTGGAGTGGGTTGCCATGCCCCCTCCAGGGAATTTTCCCAACCCAGAGATCAAACCCACATCTCTTATGTCTCCTGCATTGGCAGGTGGGTTCTTTACCACTAGATCCATATTCTATACCCATCATTTAATAGTACTTGATTACAGAACACCATCAAATATTCACTGAACCTTTTCCAAAAATCAGGCATTGGTCTAGGAGCTTTAGTTACACTGTCCATTCATTCAACAAATATTTATTGAGCACTTACTGTGTGCTGAGATAAACTGATAAACCAAAGATTCTTGCACTCCAAAGGGGGTGAGGTTAAGGAAATAATTAATAGACAATAAGTATTTTTGAAGAATATATTAAATTAGTATTCTCAATTGTGATCAGTGCCACGGAGGAAAAAAACAAAGAAAAATTAAAAATAGAGCAAAGAGATCAGATGCACAGGGCCAGGTTGCAAGTTTTTTTAAAAGTTTGGCTAGTGTAGTCTTCATGGAGAAGGCAATCTCTGAATAAAGGAGGGATGGAAGTTGTCTTATACATATCAGAAGGAAGCATGCCCAGACCCTTATAATGACAATAGGCCTGATCTGTTCAAGGAACAGAAAGTTGGACAGATCTGCTGGAGCCAAAATGGATGGGGGAAGATGAGTAGGAGCTGGGGTGAGGAGTAACAGAGGGCCTGGTAAACACTGTAAAGGCTTCACCTATACTCCAAGCGAGGAATTCACCAAAGAATTTTGAGCAATGATATAACATATTTTAAGACTTCTCTGGCTTCTCTATTTTCCAAAATACAAAAAAGACTCTAAGGAAGCCAGAGTAGAAACCAGAGACCAACCAGAGTAGAAACCAGTAGAGAACTTTGCAGAGCAAACCAAATACAGCAATGACTAAAAGGGATTATAGACAATGGTCAAGTGGAATTTCTCTTGACCCACTTGCAGGAATGCAGGGTTGGTTAAACCTCTGAAAATCAACCAATGTATTAATCCATCATAATAACAAAATAAAATACAAAAATTATATTATCATTTTAATAGACACAAGAAGACCATTTGGTAAAATTCATTACACTTTCATGATAAAAATGCTCAACACACTAGGAACAGAAGATAACTTACTAATATCTGATAAAGGGATCTCCTTATCCCTGATAAAGTGATCTCTTAAAACCCATAGTTAACATGATACTTCATGGAGAAACAAGACTGAATGCTTTCCTTCTCTGATCAGGAACAAGATTCAGATATTCATTCTTACCACCTCTGTTCAACATTGTACTGGAAGTTCTAGCCAGAGCATTTAATAAGAAGGGAAGGAAGAAAGGAGGGAAATGCTGATT
Organism: Cervus elaphus; assembly: GCF_910594005.1. NCBI lineage: Eukaryota > Metazoa > Chordata > Mammalia > Artiodactyla > Cervidae > Cervus > Cervus elaphus. The sequence continues at coordinate 20,755,968 of NC_057827.1, read as the reverse complement.
GGAAAAAAGAAAGCAAAACTATCTTATCTATAGATGGTTGGGTCTTACATATAGTAAGTAAATTAATCCACTAAAAAACTATTAGAACTAAAAAGTTCTGCAATCAAAAATCAATTGCATTTCTGTAAACTAGCAACAAATAGTTCAAAAATGAAGTTTAAAATAGGAATCTGATTTATAATGGCTACAAAAAGAATTAAATTTGGGGTAATAAATCTAAGAAAGAAACCCAAGGCCTTTACATGGAAAGCTAGAAAACACTGTTTGAAAAAAAAATTAAAGAATATCTAAATGAATAGAAATTACCTAAATGTCAGCTGTCTCCTAACTACTGCTGTAGCCCCAGAATTGATGTATCCATAGTCACTGTGTTAATCTTAGTCACTCAGTCGTGTCTGACTCTTTGCGATCCCATGGACTGTAGCCCGCCATGGGATTTTCCAGGCAAGAGTACCAGAGTGGCCTGCCATTCCCTCCTCCAGAGGATCTTCCTGACCCAGGGATCGAACCCTGGTCTCCTGCATTTGCAGGCAGATTCTTTACCGCTTGAGCTACAGGGAAGACCCTAAGGTCCCCTTTAAAATGTTCAGGGTACTAACTACAGCAGGGGTCCCCAACCTGTGGGCCACAGACTGGTACCTCCTTTCAGATCAGAAGTGGCATTCAGTTCAGTTCAGTTCAGTCACTCAGTCGCTCAGTCGTGTCCGACTCTTTGCGACCCCATGAATCGCAGCATGCCAGGCCTCCCTGTCCATCACCAACTCAGAGGTTACTCAAACTCATGTCCATCGAGTCGGTGATGCCATCCAGCTATCCCATCCTCTGTCGTCCCCTCCTCCTCCTGCCCCCAATCCCTCCCAGCATCAGGGTCTTTTCCAATGAGTCAACTCTTCGCATGAGGTGGCCAAAGTATTGAAGTTTCAGCTTCAGCATCAGTCCTTCCAATGAACACCCAGGACTGATCTCCTTTAGGATGGACTGGTTGGATCTCCTTGCAGTCCAAGGGACTCTCAAGTCTTCTCCAACACCACAGTTCAAAAGCATCAATTCTTCGGCGCTCAGCTTTCTTCACAGTCCAACTCTCACATCCATACATGACCACTGGCTAAACCATAGACTTGACTAGACGGACCTTTATGTCTCTATCAGCAGTGGCATTAGATTTGAAATAAAGTGCACAATAAATGGAATGCACTTGAATCATTCCAAAACCATCCCTGCCCTGATCCATGGAAAAATTGTCTTCCATGAAACCAGTCCCTGGTGCCAAAAAGGCCGGGGCCCACTAAGCTAGAGGGCTCTTCTCAGGAAGAACACGGATATGTTTTGAATTTGGAGCCAACAGAATTTCTTGGCCATTACTATGAGAAGCAACATTAACTTATTTCTCATGCATGGGTGTGTCCTCAGTCACTTCAGTCATTTCCGACTCTTTGCGACCCCATGGACTGTAGCCTTTCAGGCTCATCTGTCCATGGGATTCTCCAGGCAAGAGTACTGGAATGAGTTGCCATTTCCTCCTCCAGGGGATCTTCCTGACCCAGGGATCAAACCCATGTCTCCAGTGGCTCCTGCATCGCAGGTGGATTCTTTACTACTGAGCCACCAGGGAAGCCCTGACGTATATCTCATAACAATTCCCACTTTACAGATGAAGGGACTATTCACAGTAAATTAACCCACCTGAAGTAACGTTAGAAAGTACCAGAGCAGGAACTTGGCCTCAAGTCTGTCTGACCCCAACATCTGGCACTTACCCCAGATACCTAGCAACACCGGCAGCCCTGGGGTCAGAAATACTGTATTTCAGTAAACTAGCAATGAATGAGGATGATATCTTTGAATATTTATCAATATTTTTGAATACTGATCTTTTATTGTGGCCACATTGCAGAATCTGTTCATTTGTTCTCATAGTTTTTTTTAATGGATTCATTATGACTTTTTATATACAAGACCAAGCCATCTATAAATCAGATAGTTTTCAAAAAGAAAAAAGTAGGCAGCCCTAGAACTTAATGTTAGATTCTCTCAAGAGCTGGCCATGGGATGCGGGGTTGTAGCAACAGAAACAGAAAGTGGTGGGGGAAAAAGAATTATTTAAAATAACAGATGGAGAAAGCAGGAGGACCTTTACAAGAGACAGAACATGTTGCCCGCAGAACACAGACGTCCAGAACACCATCTGGTACCATCCCAGCCTCCTGCCTGGCTGGAGAAGGAAGAGCAGGATGGGTAAAAGCTCACAAACACGTACACACACACACACACACACACACACACACACACACATACAGCCAGTTACCAAGGAAAACAGATGACAAATGGATCTTTCTCATCACTATTTTCAGAAAGGGAGGAGAAAACAGAAATGGAAACTGAGATAACTCCTACATGGTGAAAGAAAAGAAAAACCATGGACATATGGCGCAAAGGTCAAACCAAATCCTGTGCCCAGCATGGAACTTGTCCATTTCATTCTGGAGAAAGAAAAAGAAAAAGTACTCCCCAACTCTATCCAGATGTTGTCAAAGACACCTTGTGGGAACCATCATCCATCATGGGAAATTGTTACAAGAGAAATCAAAACCCTAATCTCAGGCAGGTTTGTTAGAACATCAGTAGGGGATGTGGTCACGTATGGATGTGAGAGTTGGACTATAAAGAAAGCTGAGCACCAAAGAATTGATGCTTTTGAACTGTGGTGTAGGAGAACACTCTTGAGAGTCCCTTGGACTGCAAGGAGATCCAACCAGTCCATCCTAAAGGAGATCAGTCCTGGGTGTTCATTGGAAGGACTGATACTGAAGCTGAAACTCCAATACTTTGGCCACCTGATGCAAAGAACTGACTCATTGGGAAAGACCCTGATGCTGGGAAAGATTGAGGGCAGGAGGAGAAGGGGATGACAGAGGATGAGATCGTTGGATGGCATCACCAACGCAATGGACATGGGTTGGTTGGACTCCGGGAGTTGGTTATGGACAGGGAGGCCTAGCGAGCTGCATGCAGTCCACGGGGTCACAAAGAATTGGACACGACTGAGCGACTTAACTGAACTGAACTGAGGGGATGTGACCGAGGATGGTTTATGACCTGAGCCAGGGAGCCGGGAGCACAGCACCACAGTCCAGGCTGGGAGGACCCTACCCGGCTGGTCCTAAGCAGCAACTCTGCAAAGGGGAACCGGTTTGGAAGTACTTCCAAATCCACGGGCAATGGCATCAGGACCTAGGATTCAGATAAAATTTTTTGAGAATCCCCACGACCAGAAGAGGAAAGGTTAACTCAGGGGAGGGAGGAGCAGAGTGTGGATTCTAATAAGCTCTCACAAACAGGGGAGACTCTTTGACTCTTGAGTTACAACTCAATGTGACAGTAATGTTTGAGTTTCCTTAAATTATTCATAAAATATAATATATATGGATGAGTGACTGTGACCCTATACATATATATTTGTATATATAAATATATAATATGCACGTATATATAAAATATACATATAAATATATATGTGTATGCATATAAATTTGTATGTATGTATATATAAATACATAATGAGAGCAGCATATAATTATGCATATATATGCAAAATAAAGTGTTACAGAATGATTTCTGTATTACTGTAGTAGAATAGTTGCTGTATTTAGTTGAATTCTTCTAAGATAAATGCATGTATGAGGCCATCCTATCTTGAATATCTGGAAGCACAAAAAAGCTGTGCAAACCCAGAACAGGCACCTGGCAGATATTTGCTGATTTGATGAATGAACAGAAATGTATCTGATTTTACTCTTGCTGAAGAGCAAAGACAGGCCTGATCCTTACTTGACCTACTTGTTTAGATGTAAGAGAGTGATGCACTTGGTACCAAGGCTTAAAGCCCCCATCACTAACGCAACCAACACAACCAGCACTTCCAAAGGTTGCCATTCACAAAAGACCAATATGGTAAGATTCTTCCCACTGATACGAGATTGCGAGAATAAGCAAATGCATAGGGATACAAGTAGATTAGAAGTGCCAGGGGCTGAGGGGAAGGGGGATGGGGAGCTATTGCTTAATCATCACAGAGTTTTGCTTAAAGTAATGAAAATGTCAGTTTATGACAAGAGTTTTTGTTTGTTTAAAAGTTATCAAATGTTTAAGTGAAACAAATGAAAACTTTTGCTTAAAATAATGAAATAGTGGTGATTATTGCCTAACAGTGAAAATGTAATTAACGCCACTGAATTGCACACTTAAGGACAGTTAAAATAGTAAATTTTAAAAATTGAAATATTGCTGATCTACAGTGCTTTAGGTGTACAGCAAAGTGATTCATTTTATATATATATATATATATATATTCAGTTTTATATATATATGTATATATATAACTTTTCAGATTCTTTTCCATTATAGGTTAATACAAGGTTTGAGTACGGTTATCCAGTTAAGGGTCCCTTGAGCTGCAAGGAGATCCAACCAGTCTATCCTAAAGGAAATCAGTCCTGAATATTCATTGGAAAGACTGATGTTGAAGCTGAAACTCCAATATTTTGGCCACCTGCTGCAAAAAACTGACCATTTGAAAAGCCTAATGCTGGGAAAGATTGAAGGCGGGAGGAGAAGGGGACGACAGAGGACAAGATGGTCGGATGGCTTCATTAACTCAATGGACATGAGTTTGAGTAAACTCCGGGAGTTGGTGATGGACAGACAGGCCTGGAGTGCTACAATCCCCAGGGTCGCAAAGAGTCAGACACGACTGAGCAACTGAACTGAACTGAACTAACCTCACATTAACTCCAGAAACCACAAAGAAACTGTCACCAAAAAAAGGGGGGCTTTTTTTTTTTTTTAAAGATTACCAGGAGTGGACTTTCCTGGTGGTCCAGTGGTTAAGAATCCACGTGACAGTGCAGGGGACATGGGTTCAATCCCCAGTCCAAGAAGACCCCAGATGCTAGTTGGGGCAACTAAAAAGTCCATGCGCCACAACTGCTGAGCCCATGGACTGCAATAACGAAGCCCGCACACCCTTCTCCATGAGAAAAGCCGTCGCCATGTGAAGCTCCCGCACCGCAACTAGCGTAGCCCCACTAGCCCAGTGCACTGCAACAAAGACCAGCACAGCCAAAAATAAACTAATCCATTCAACAACAGCAACAAAAAGACGACCAGGAGTGAACTGCCGTGGTGGGAGGGAGAGCAAGCGGGCAAGTAGTGCCCTGAGAGCGTAAGGGGATGTGGCACAGACCACACTGCTCAGCTTCACCACGAGTGGTGGGCAGCACAGGGTTCCTCTCGCGGGTCAGCAAGCTTCCAGCAGAGAGTCCGCCTGCTTTTTTCATCTCCCTTACAGAGACACTGGCTCTCTTCCCAGACCCCTCACGTACTATGACTCTCACCCAGAAGTGCCATGAAGAGGTTAATGGCTTGCTTAGATTGCAAGGTGAAGAAGTTCTTCTGTTTGCACAGGCATTTTTTCTTTTTTGCCTTTAGAATTACTGAATCATTCGTACCTATCCTATGCTGAACACATGTTTGCAGATAGAATAGATGCATGGATGGATGGATGAATACATTATCATATACAAGTGTTCGTATATGCTATATAATTGAAAATATACTTTAGCATGCTTTTGATTATTTGTAGTAGTGTAATTATGCTTCTTAAACCATCATTAGACATCACGTGCTTTAAAGATATGAAAGTGTATATACCACAATGTGTAAAATAGATAGCTAGTAGGAAGCTTCTGTGTAACACAGGGAGCCCAGACTGGCGCTCTGTGACGACCTAGGCGGGTAGGATGGGGTGGTGGTGGTGGGAGGCTCAAGGAGGAGGGGATATGTATAGTTAAGACTGATTTGCATCGTTGCATGACAGAAACCAACATAACACTGTAAAGCAATTATCTTCCAGTTAAAAAAATTTTTAAAGTATATGCATGGGAGTTTGAATAAGACTATGATTTTTTTTTTTTTTCTAATTTAAAGAACCCATGATTCTTTGAGGCAATATCGTGATGGAAACGAACTGGTGGTTGTTTGGGTAGACCAGCTGGTAGAGCATCAGACTTTTAATCTGAGGGCCCAGGGTTCAAGTACCTGTCTAAGAGCCAAAAAATAAATGAACAAATTTTTTAAAAAATAAAAATATTTTAAAACACTTTTAAAGTTTAAAAAGTAGTGGTTACTACTCTAAAAAGATACTACAATGAAGCAAAAAAGTGATGTAAAATAAACATCTTTAAATAATGAATCATGGAGACTATCTTAGCCACCACAGTCTGAAATCTGGGTGAACTGTAAGTCACCTTTGTCTAGAAAGACATCGCAGATGACAAAACTGAGGTACTAAAGATTAAGTGGATTTGGGAAAGATATTTTTTTCTTATAATTCCTTTGAAATCAAGAGAGAAAGTTCATTAAAAAAATTTAAGTCTCTGATCCATCAATTTAATGACTCTAGTTCTTTCTCTTTTCCCCTACTTAAATGTGCTGTCACCTAAAATAAATCCAAGCCAAAATGAGCCTTTATAAAGGAAGAAATGAAACATTAAATTGTCAGCCAAACCTTCCAAAACACTGCATCTAGACCTTCCAACAACTGAGTCAACAAACTGAAATATGTATTTAACAGTTACCCACATTCATTTGGGGATTAGGTTTACAGAATAATCTTTCTGTTGGAACTCAATCCAATCCCCAAGTGAAGGTCATCTTTTGTCTATGATAAACACAATAATATCTTGGCTGTTGCAAACAGGGCGGTTGTGTAAACTCCCAGGCATGTTAGAATCACCCATGTTTATTTTAACAACCCCATTGGTAGGATTAAATGGGCTTAAAGACTAAATGACTTTACTAGGGTGGGTTTCCTATATTTATAGACTGTCTTTTGACCATTAAAATTAGATTCAAATAACCTACATAACAAGAAATGATTTTCCTTATAAACATTAGACCAATTGTTTAAACTTGTCTAAGGAGGCCAGAACCTTATATATGTTGCCAAAATCCTGCCTGTAAATTTATTAGGCATATTTACTCTATTGGAGCTACATAACCTGAAGAAGAGTTCATCCAAGATGGAATAAGTCAGTGGTTGAGTCATGTCACAATTTCTAAGTACAATGTCATGCATGAGAGAACAAAGTGTCTGGTGCCCTAAAGAATGAGAAGTTAGCATTTTTTGAAGCACAGCGGCCAAAAACGAGGACTATCCAGCATGCAATCATTCATTAATGTCCTGTGCCATCAAGTCCTTCGAGTACCATCAGCAAACTACGTTCTTCCCTGGTTACACATCATAAAAGCCTCAAGACATTGTCTTCTTTTAGGATAAGAAAGTGAGGGAACCTGTAATTCTAGAGCAGCAGATCTACCAATGTGCTGAACACAAATCTCAGGAGGTATTCCATGTTCAGATACATATGGGACTCACTTCATATGGCATCCTTCCATACTGAAATAGTTGAAGAAATTATGATTCATCTGCACAGAATATCTATGCAACCCTCATGAGGAATGACGTTGGGCTATATATTCTGTTGAGAATGAAAATAAATGAATAAATAAACTTGCATAACTGTAAGTGAACTGTCAATGTTAAAAAACAAAGTCAACAACAAAAGTGTATGTGCTTACAAGGATATATATACTTACAGCACAAGAACATATATGCACAACTGGTAAGCCTCAAAAAGACTAGAAAAGTATACTGCAATTCATTTTTAGCAGCAATCACCAGGAAGGGATGGAGTTGGCATAGAGGAGGAGTATCTCATCATTTTTCTAGAAATTTCTGTACTATTTTAGGCTCTTATCACACTGAGGTGTATATCAGTCAGTGCAGGCTGCCACTAACAAAACACCACAGACTGAGTGGCTTAACAGCAAAAAATGTATTTTCTTCCAGTTATGGGGACTGGGAGTCCCAGATGCAGGCCTGACAGGGCTGGTTTCTGGTGAGAGCACGCCCCCTGGCTTGCAGGCAGCCACCTTCTTGCAATGTCCTCACCTGGCTTTTCCTTGGTGCTTGTACTTTCTCCTTTTTCTTATAAAGCCACCAGTCTTACCACATTAGAGCTGTACCCTTATGACCTCAGATGTTGTTCAGTTGTGAAGGCATGTCTGACTCTTTGCAGCATGCCAGGCTCCTCTGTCAAATTCATGTCCATTGAGTCCATGATGCTCATTGAACCTTAATTACTCATAAAGACCTTATCCTCAAATCTAATCAGTCAAAGGGAGGGTTAGGCCTTCAATTATGACTTTTAGGAGGGGCAAAATTCAGTCCATAGCAATATGTTTCTTCAATGGACATTATTAGTGGCCTGATCGGCACTTATTTCCACCTAACACCTTCCAAAAAGAACCTCAGTTGTGTGTCGGTATCTACATATCCCATGCGGAGCCAAGTGCTTAAGGGAGGGCTCAGCCATCCTCCTTGCTATGAATTAGTTTAGGAATAAGGCTAAGAACCAATCCAGCCAAAGACCTGTGGGAGAGAGTCTATAGGTAGATTTTGAAACAAGTCAATTCTCTCGAAGAAAAAGCCCTAGGAAGAAATGGCCACTCCTCTTCTTAAGGATACTGCCAATATAGACTTAAAGCCTGTACCTGCTGCAGCCTGGAGAAGGAAATGGCAACCCGCTCCAGTATTCTTGCCTGGAAACTGCCATGGGCAGAGGAGCCTGACGGGCTGCAGTCCTAGGGGTCCCAAAGAATCAGACAGGACTGAGCAACTGGGCACAGTGAGCATGCGTGGAGCACCATTCTGCTGCCAGTCCGAACACAGAGGCAACTCTGACGGCGGCAAAAGCCAAGAGGGAAAAGCCGGAGCCCTTGGTGTCACCACCGACCCACAGAGCCACCCGCCCAACATCCGTACTTCCAGCCACACGAAAACATCACGTTTCTTCTTCCTCAAATCATTACAAGTCAGAGAGCTTGTACTATGTGGAGCCTAAATCATCCTAAATGATGCAGTTTCTGAGAAATAATAAAAATATATCCTGTGAAAGACTTTCAAAAATCACCCTCTTAGCAATTTACAACATATATTAGTGAATTAAAGACTCTGAGACATCCCAGAGTTAAAAAAACTCCTATTGTATTTCAGCTGGAGCTCCCCAAATTCATTTGATAATGGGATCCTTTTATATGCTTTTCAGTAAATCCTATTGCCCTCAACAAAAGAAGATAGCTGTTGAAAGATACCCCTAGGGTTTTGCTAGGATAGACTTAGAAATGTGAAAAAATGACAGAGTTGAGCTCAAGAAAAAAAGGGGCAAAAATTCCCTAAGGTAGGAAATGCTTGAGGGACTTTTAAAATCTGGAACATCCAAAATTCAGTTTTTTTCTGTTGTGCTGCTGTGTAGTTTCATTACCATCACAACCATCTGATGCCCTAAGTCTCCAGTAATTCTTGCCAGGTGAGCATTTACAGGTGAATGCTAGGAGTAAAAAGCTACTGGATTTCCCACCAGATTTGGAATTGAATTTCACTTTAATCTGAAGAACATGTGATCCCAGATGATTTTCAGGTCTTCAAGAAAGCTGCCCATGTAGTTTAATATTTTAATTTTTTTTTAGGTATCCCTTTGGTAATGGAATTATGTTTGGAGACTTTTTGTCTGATGAATCTGATGAACTAAGTGATACTAACTAGGTATGAAGTGCAAATTAAAACTACCAAATCCTCTGAAAAAAAAAAAAATAGACAATGCAGCATGACCTCACCTTCAGAGTACTCACAGGGAAGGGTGTGTCTGTAGATGTGTGTCTCCTTAGTTCCGGGATGATCACAAGCATATTCAACCAATCAGAACTCCAGAACAACCAATTCCCTATGCCTTTCACTGACCTCCAATGACCCTCCAATGACCAATTATGATTTCTGGGATTTTACAAGTATTTGGGGGCTATAATGATTAACATTTGTCTTTCCCTATTACTTTGTAAAACCCATCAGGACAGAGGCCTATCTATTCCGAATCACCATCCCATTCCAGGTGCCTACACAGTACTCATTCTATGGTAAACTCCCAATAACTGTGTGATGAAAGAATGAATCCATCAGTGAATGAGATACTTAAAGACCTTCGTAGATCAACTGAAGAAGCGAATCCTTTCTACACTTCACGCTTAGTGACTCTCATAAAAAACATTCATTCCCATCATAAAACGATGTCTCCTAGTGGAAGAGAGCACATCAAAGACAATATATCCATATCAGGTTCTGCAGAAAAACCCCAGTGACAAATAATAGAAATTTGTCTCTTGCCTGAGACATTGCTAGCTTGATCCTTTCATGCCTATTTGGACAGACAGGATTAAATTGCCATAGAGTGAATTTTCAGGCTGTGACGCCCCTGATGGAACAGAGGCTTGCCAGTTCTTTGCCCACATACTGCCACATTCTCCCTTCGTACTATCTACCCAATATGAGATCAGGAACTCATTTGATAATTCATCCTGTCTCTTGGGTTATCACCAAGGTTATCATAGGTTAATTAGCTGTAAAACTGTTAATTAGTGCTTTAGGAAGTCAGATCTCCCAGTACAAACGGACATAAACAGGAAGCCTCGATTTCCAGAGTGCTCTACTTCTAAAAGCAGTTTTGCAGAAATCCAAAAGCCCATTAAATGGACTGATATTCTCTTTCAGATACGGGAAACAATGCTATCATCTGGCAGAGCAAATAGGGAACAGAAGGGGGAAAACGTGGGAGAAAGATCCCAAGACCGCAGCCAAGTAGACATCGCACCCGGTTCACGTGTATCACACCTTCTTTTTCTGTAAATGCCGAAGCGTTGTAGACCCAGACAGTTTGACAAATGAGTAGGCTCATGGAGAACTAAGGAGGATGATTAAGGAAGTGGAATCATTGATATATGAGGAGAGAGGCTTTTGAAAAACCTAATTATGAAGCGACCCAGCCAAATGATGAGTTTGCTGAGAAAGTACAGATGTACTTCTGGTTTGTACTTAGAAGCCAACCCCAGAGCAGGTTAGGAACAAAATGAATTTTTCTCACAGGATGTGCGTAGGAGTAAAATGAAGAAATTTAAAAGATGAGAGATCAAGACCCAGTGTCAGGGAAAAAATCCCTCACAGGAGAATGTGTTACTCTGTCAAGATCTCCCCCTGCGCCCAGAGGTCTCACCTCCAGATAGAAGACTTGGAAGCAGATGTCAGCTCCTCTCTACTGTGTCGCTCCCTGGGCCCGATGGACTTGTCAGAAGGACCCTGTCATTGCCAATTTGTGCGAGTGTTTAATGCAAACAGCTTTTGTGTTTACAATAGGACCATGGTTAGAATAAACAGAGAAAATATTCCAAAATTAACAGGTCTTGAATAACCTTCAAAATCTAGCTAAAAGCCTGGATTAAGAGTATGTCAAGGATCATCTTTTTTTAAATATTTTTGCAATCTTTTTTCTTGATGGACCATTTTTAAAGTTTTATTAAATTTGTTACAATATTGTTTCTGGGTTTTTTTTTTTTTTTATGTTTTAACTTTTTGGCATGCGGGACCTTAGCTTCCCAACCAGGGATAGAATCCACAGCTCCATGCACTGGAAGGAAAAGTCTTAACCAGTGGACTGCCAGAGAAGTCCCAGGCACCAGTCTTTACACACTGGTCTTTCCACTGTGTTGAAACACACAGTCTGTGATTTATTCTGATGTTTAACTACTTCTCCTCTGTGTTGTTAAGCTTTTCCCCCAGAGAGATCCACGGAGCCAGGCCCCCTTTCTGTGCCTACATGCAAGCCTTGAGAACCTCCACTGTGCCATAAAGCAAAAGCAGCTCAGAATGAAGTGATGGTCCCACCTCCAGTGAGCTGTGGGTTGAGATCAGAGAAAGCCATGAGAGGCCAGAGTGACACCTACAGTTTGCCACTTTCTGATGGAGACACGTGGTTCAGTGGCTCTGTTGCATCATTCTGAACTCCAGTGAAAAGTCAAATCACAGTGGGTTAAAGACTTAAATGTAAGACCTAAAACTATTAGGTTAGTTCAGTTCAGTTCAATTCAGTCACTCAGTCATGTCTGACTCTTAGCGACCCCATGAAAGGCAGCATGCCAGGCCTCCCTGTCCATCACCAACTCCCAGAGTCCACCCAAACCCATGTCCATTGTGTCAGTGATGCCATCCAACCATCTCATCCTCTGTTGTCCCCTTCTCCTCCTACCCTCAATCTTTCCCAGCATCAGGGTCTTTTCCAATGAGTCAGCTCTTCACATCAGGTGGCCAAAGTATTGGAGTTTCAGCTTCAGCATCAGTCCTTCCAATGAACACCCAGGACTGATCTCCTTTAGGATGGACTGGTTGGATCTCCTTGCAGTCCAAGGCTCTCAAGAGTCTTTTCCAACACCATAGTTCAAAAGCATCAATTCTTCAGTGCTCAGCTTTCTTCATAGTCCAACTCTCACATCCATACATGACCACTGGAAAAACCATAGACTTGACTAGACGGATCTTTGTTTGAAAAGTAATGTCTCTGCTTTTTAATATGCTGTCTAGGTTAATCATAACTTTTCTTCCAAGGAGCAAGCCTCTTTTAATTTCATGACTGCAATCACCATCTGCAGTGATTTTGGAGCCCCCAAAAATAAAGTCAGCCACTGTTTCCACTGTTTCCCCATCGATTTCCCATGAAGTGATGGGACCGGATGCCATGATCTTAGATTTCTGAATGTTGAGCTTTAAGCCAACTTTTTCTCTCTCCTCTTTCACTTTCATCAAGAGGCTCTTTAATTCTTCTTCACTTTCTGCCAAAAGGGTGGTGTCATCTGCATATCTGAGGTTATTGATAATTTCTCCTGGCAATCTTGATTCCAGCTTTTGCTTCCTCCAGCCCAGCGTTTCTCATGATGTACTCTGCATATAAGTTAAATAAGCAGGGTGACAATATACAGCCTTGACATACTCCTTTTCCTATTTGGAACCAGTCTGTTGTTCCATGTCCAGTTCTAACTGTTGATTCCTGACCTGCATACAGGTTTCTCAAGAGGCAGGTCAGGTCTAGTATTCCCATCTCCTTCAGAATTTTCCACAGTTTATTATTGTGATCCACACAGTCAAAGGCTTTGGCATAGTCAATAAAGTAGAAATAGATGTTTTTCTGGAACTCTCTTGCTTTTTCAATGATCCAGCAGATGTTGGCAATTTGATCTCTGGTTCCTCTGCCTTTTCTAAAACCAACGTGAATATCTGGAAGTTCACAGTTCACATATTGCTGAAGCCTGGCTTGGAGAATTTTGAGCATTACTTTACTAGCGTGTGAGATGGGTGCAATCGTGTGGTAGTTTGAGCATTCTTTGGCATTACCTGTCTTTGGGATTGGAATGAAAACTGACCTTTTCCAGTCCTGTGGCCACTGCTGAGTTTTCCAAATTTGCTGACATTGAGTGCAGCACTTTCACAGCATCATCTTTTAGAATTTGAAATAGCTCAACTGGAATTCCATCACCTCCACTAGCTTTGTTCCTAATGATGTTTCCTAAGGCCCACCTGACTTCGCATTCCAGGATGTCTGGCTCTAGGTGAGTGTGAGTGATCACACCTTCATGATTATCTGGGTAGTGAAGATCTTTTTGCACAGTTCTTCTGTGTATTCTTGCCACCTCTTCTTAATATCTTCTGCTTCTATTAGGTCCATACCATTTCTGTCTTTTACTGAGCCCATCTTTGAATGACATGTTCCCTTGATATCTCTAATTTTCTTGAAGAGGTCTCTAGTCTTTCTCATTTTATTGTTTTCCTCTATTTCTTTGCATTGATCACTGAGGAAGCCTTTCTTATCTCTCCTTGCTATTCTTAGGCTAGTAGAAGAAAACAAACAGCATAACTTCTTGACATTGGTCCTGGCCATGATTTTTTGGTCATGAGATCAAAACCACAAGAAACAAAACCAAAAACAGACAAACAGGAGTGCATCAAACCCAAAAGCTTCTAGACAGAAAAGGAAACAATCAACAGAGTGAAAAGGCAATTTACAGAATGGGAGAAAATATTTGCAAACCATTTGTCTGATAAGGGGTTAATATCCAAAATATATAAGGGACTCCTACAACTCAAGAGCAAAAAAAAAAAAAATTAAATTTAAAAAAACTGGTTAAAAGTGGACAAAGGACTTGAATAGACATTTATCAAAGAAAACGTACAAATGGCTGACAGGCACTTTTGAGGGGGTGAGGAGGGAAATCATTTTGTTTTTATGGTTGCTGTTGATGCTACTACTGTGCCTATAGTCATCATTATTAGGATCTGATCTACCCATATTCATGTGTTTATTTTCAGGTTACAGACATCATTTTGTATTCAGAATATCTCCTGTCAATATCACAAAGCTGGATTTTAATCTCTGTTGCCCTTGTTGAGTTCATTCAGATTTGTCGTAATATAGATGGACTTCTGCTGTCTTATTTTATATTTCCCACTTATATTCTTTCTCCTTGATTCTTTTTCATTTTCTTTCCTGCCTTTCATTTGATTGATTAAAATTTCTTTGCTTCCTTTTTTTCCCTCTGTGGACTAAAACTTTGTCTTTTCCCCCTTACTTTCCTAGCTGTTTCCTTGAACTGTAAATATACATAATTATATATTAATTATCTTCCATTTCAGCTCACTCTGTTGTTTTAGCAATTTATCTTTGAGCTCTTGAGTCACCGAATTCTTGCTCACTTTAAATTCTACTCTGAAAAGCACTTACAGGAAATTTTTATTTGTTTCTTGGGTTGGGTTTTCTTGAGCTTAGACTCTTTTTTGTTTGTTTGTTTTAATATCTGCTTCCTTGCATCTTTTAGATGGTTCTTCCTCCACAATGTTACCTAGAGGGTATGTGTGTGCTCAGTCGCCTCAGTCGTGTCTGACTCTCTGAAACCACATGGACCATAGTCCGTCAGGCTCCTCTGTCCATGGGATTTTCCTGGTAAGAATACTGGAGTGGGTAACCATTTCCTACTCAAGGGAATCTCGCCAACACAAGAACCAAACCGTGTCTCTCACATCTCCTGCATTGCAGGCTGATTCTTTGCCTGCTGAACCATCAGGGAAGCCCATTAACTAGGACAGTCTTTTTTATGCATTTTATTTGCTCTATAAAGATGAGGTTGAATTATCCATTAGTCCACCCTCACACTATTTGGTACCTCATTAGCTTCCTTTCAGGGTTTCACTTGGAGGTCTAATGTTGTAAGTTAGATATGTTTTTGCACAGCCTCGGTAAACTATATCTGCTTTTGTGTATCCTACAGGAAGAGGATGGGGGAGCCCAGGTTGGACTAGAGTCAGTGTACTGCATTTATCCGAGTAGAATTAACAACTGTTTAGAAAGCCAAGGCAGGACATGGCCACATCAAACAAACAAACAAAAATCATAATAAAATACAATAATTATTCACGTATCTGTTGGGCCTCCATGGTGGCTCAGACAGTAAAGAATCTGCCTGCAGTGTGGAAGACCTGGATTTGAAGTCTCAATGTGGAAGATCCCCTGGAGGAGGCCACGGCAACCCACTCCAGTATTCTTGCCTGGAGAATCCCATGGACAGAGGAGAGGAGCCTGGTGGGCTATAGTCCATGGGCTTGCAAAGACTTGGACACGACTGAGTGACTAACACTTTATCATTAATATAAAATATGAAAAGTAGATGTTTATTTTTGAAATCATAATTCTGTATTCTATACAAATGTTAATATTTAAACAAAAATAAGACAAGATAGTACTTAGTAGTATTTACTAATAGATCTAAGCAAATCATATGTGTGAGAAATGTTTAATATTTTTATAGTATTTCTTTCTGCCCTCTGATAAATTATTTAAATTTTTTAAAAAGTTATGCTCTGTATACATTATGCTATATTAACATCTATTCTTAAAATACCTGAATATAATGCATTGTGATAAAAGAGAACATAGGACTAGTTAAGCAGGTATTATCCATATTTACTTTAAAATAAAATATGTTTCTTTTGGTGTCATGGCACAGTAAGCTACTTGTAATCTTTCTAAATCCTTCTCAAACAATATTTCTCTGAATTTCCTGCATCTTTTAGGACATCCTTTTTAATGAAGTAGTGATACTGACAACAGTCAAGTATAAAATTCATTTTGTGTTGCAAGCTCTGCCCTTATTAAGCCCACATCACACTGATTTCTGGTTTTGATGATATCAAGCTAAATATCCTCTCCACAAAGCATTTGTACACAGAATACTTACAATTTTATTTACTAGCAACACAAGGTTTTTTAGATTTCTAGGAATTAGTTTCCAGTTCTTCACAAATGCTCAACCACATCGTATCTACTGGTTTGTTATGAAAGATCAGTCGTCTGTCCATCAGTTCCTTTGCATCTCTAAATTTATCAAATACATTTTCTGTGTCTACAATGTCCATAATCTTGAAAAAAATCCAAAGTTAAACCTCGTTCACAGAAAATGGTTTTAAAGCCAGGAGGCAGTTTGAATTTGTGGAATCGAAGTTGTATTCCAAATACATTACAGTTTTAGTAAATAAATTGAGAAAGTCCTGTTTAATTTGGCTGCCCTCTCTGTTGGCATTTTTATGAATTCTGAAACAGTTTTATTTCTTTCCAAAAATAAGACTTCTTTTTTTTTCCATATAAGTGTTTTCCACAGCCTAAAATATTTCAAGTGCAGTCAGTTCATCCTTTTCTAGAACTCCTTAATATCTCTTTAAAGATCACCAAAAAGCTTTGAAGAAACATTATATAAATCTCTCTTTTAAAGTAATCCTTTTCCCCATTTTTATCCTCAAGGTATTTCCAAATTAGTGAAGGAGATTCTTCTTATCTCACATTTGAAAATATTTTATAGCAGGCCAACGTTTTAAAACCTTTTTTTTTTATGGCCAAAAAAAAATGTGTCAAGATGTACCATGCAGTAGGATGCTATTTCCTTTCATTTCTATAAAGTCAAAATTTTATTAATTGCTTCTGAATGTTTTGAGGAACTTGAAAGTGACAGAAAATTCATTGTGAATAACACTGATAAGCAAATCACATCCCTTTTTAACAATGTTGTGTACAAGGTGTGCAGAACACTTAAAAGGTAAGATCTTACCCTTTGGTAAAAAGTTTAGAGATTAAATAGAATTTGTCAAAATTTATATTAGCACTATCTAACAAATAAGCAGACATATGAACAAAATATAATTTGTCTAATTTGCATTTAGACAAGATTACCAACCATCTTTTGTTTTATATTGTCTGCAATTTCATTAGAATCTTCTTAGAAATCATGAAGATAGTTTGATGCTTCATTTTCTCAAAACAAATTACCTAAATTTAAGGAGAACTGGTTTTTTTTTATTTCTATTACTTCCCTTCTTAATCAATATTATAGAAAACTTGATCATTAATAACAGCTAACAGAATCAACTCTACAGTGGGAAGGGCCAACAAGTCAACTATCAAATTTTCCCTTTTGTTTAACTACATAACATTTTAATTGCAATATCTGAATCAAGAAAAGTAACTTAGTTTCATAGACACTCAAGAAAACAATAATGTGTCTCCATTCATACAGTATGTTGAAGCCAATTCAGAAATCACTATTTTCTTTACTTTTTTTAAAAATTGGAGTATAATTGTTTTACAATGTTGTAGTAGTCTCTGTCATACATCAACGAGAGGCCACTATTTTCAAATGAGCCCTAGTGCCTTTTGGTAGAAGAAAAGCACTTAAATTGGCTTAGAAGTACTTGACTGTCTCATCACAGATTTGTGAGATTCAGTCTCCATATGTGCTTTCACATCCCTTTTCCAACGTGCAAGATCCCAATTTTTTTCTGCATATTCTACAGTATGTTTGGCTTGATTATCAATCTCCCTAATCCAGTTACAGGTATCCTTCCATCTGTCGTTAATATACTGGTCATTCAAAACTATAATTCAAAAAGATACATGCACCCTTGTGTTTATAGAAGCACTATTCACAATAGCCAAGATATAGAAACAACTTAAATGTCCATTGACAGATGAATACATAAAGAAGATGGGGTGTATAAGTGTATATATATATATACACACAATGGAGTATTACTCAGCTATACAATAGAATGAAATAATGTCATTTGCAGCAACATGGATGTAATTAGAAATTATCATACTAAGTGAAGGAAGTCAGAAAGAGAACAATAAATACCATGTGATATTACATATACATGGAATCTAAAATATGACACAAATGAACCTGTCTATGAAACAGAAACAGACTCACTGACATAGAGAAGAAACCTGTGGTTGTCAAGGGGGAGAGGAGGTTGGAGGAGGGATGGAGTAGGAAGTTGGGGTTAGCAGATGTAAACTATTATATATAGACTAGATAAACAACAAGGTCCTACTATATAGCACAGGGAACTATATTCAATATCCCATGATAAACCACAAGGGAAAAGAATATTTAAAAAGAATGCATGTATTTGTATAACTGAATCACCTTGCTGTACCGCAGAAATTAACATAATGTTGTAAACCAACTATACTTCAAAAAATTGCAGCATCATTTAACTTCCTTCTTCAGTGATATCCAGGTCATGCTGAAGCTGGTACAGTATTGTGATCATTCTCATTTTGTTATCCAAACTCTCAGAAAATCTGCTCACAATGTTCACAATGTTTAAAATTAAACACAGACTGTTAACGTTCACAATTACAATGTCCGTATATTCACACTTAAGTCTCATCACCCAAAATAGTCCAATAGTCCTTTATTATGAACCACAATTCATGACTGCCAACATCAGTGGTCAGAGGAAACAATGGTGACTACAGAGGATATCCATTTATCCATTTATCCATCTACGCCATATCTGTGCACGCATGCTAAGTCACTTCAGTCGTGTCTGACTCTTTGTGACCCTATGGACTGTAGCCCACAAGGCTCCTCTATCCAGGAGATTTCCCAGGCAATAAAACCAGACTGGGTTGCCCTCCTTCAGGGGATCTTCCCAATCCGGGGATCCAACCCAAGTCTCTTATGTCTGCTGCATTGGCAGGAAGGTTCTTTACCACTAACGCCACCTGGGAAGCCCACGCCATAACCACCTGTCACTGAAAACAGTACTACCTTCAGGCCCTGATCTGGGGGTTACCATGTGAATTTTATACTTCTCCTTCAACGTTCCGTACCCATCACCAGAAATCAAGACCTGTCATATCTCACTGAGGGGTTTCCCAGGACACAAGATTTTTAGATTTTCAATGCAAAATTTGAGACTGTCACAGTCAAACTAGGGTGGTTGTTCACTTTTCTTATGAAATTTCTTAGAAATCTGGTGACAGAGTTCATTTCACTTGACTAAGGGCATATATTAATCACATGGAAAGAATATTTGGGCTTTCAATTATCCCTGACAGAAGGTGGAACCCAACAAAAATCATCAACTCCAGGATTTCATTTCTCCCACTTCACCTACTTCACTTCACAGCCAGAAAAAGAAAAATATCAAGTAAAACTGATGAGTTTGGGTTACAGAGTTATTACTGTTCAAGGTTATGGGAAGTCTTCTAGGGTTCCTCAGAGAAATTGCCTTATGTATTTTTCTTAATATGGCAGAGATTTGTTACTTTTTCTACCCAGTATCTACTTCTCTTTTTCATGGAAACAATGCATTAATTTTACATTCAAATAAGGGTGGGGTGGAGTCCATCACTGAATACTGTGTGCACACTTTAGAAGTCTGACAAGATCAACGACAAAAAGACAACTCAGTTACAGAATAGGTTTTTAAAAAACTTAAATAGACCTTTCTCCAAAAAAGATATATAAATGACTGATAAGCACATAAAAAAGATGCCTGATATCACTAGCCATTAGAAAAATGTAACTCAAAAACACAAACACATACCACTTCACACAGACTAAAATGGCTAAAATAATAATTTTTAAGTGAAAAATAATGTGTTGGTAAGGATAAAGAGAAATTATTGGAACCCTAATGCATGGCTGGTGGGCATATAAAAGGGTGCAGCTGCTATAGAAAAGAGTTTAGTGGTTCCTTAAAAAGTTAAATATGGAATTACTTATAATCCAGTGATTCCACTTCTAAGTATATATCCAAAAGAATGGAAGACAGACACTCAAACAGAAACACATGCATTTATAGAAGCATTATTCACAATAGCCAAAAGGCAAAAACAACCCAACTGTCCATCATGTGATGAATAAATACAGAAAAGTAGTATATCCATACAATGGAATATTACTTTGCCATAGAAAGGAAATACTGATATATACTACAACATAGATGAACCTTGAAAATATTATGCTAATTAAAAAAACAGACACAAAAGGTCACTTATTATATGATACCATTTATATGAAATCTCCTGAATAGATAAATCCATAGAGACAGAAAGTAGATTAGTAATGAATAAGCGCTGGGAGGTGGGATAAAATGGAGAGGAACTGCTTAACGGGTATGGGGTTTCCTTTCAGGGGGATGAAAATGTTTTAGAATTAGACAGAGGTGATAGTTAGACAGTGTTGTGAATGTACTAAATTCCAATGAATTGTAAACTTTAAAATGGTTAATTTTATGATATGTGAATTTTACTTCAATTAGAAAAAAAAGGATGCCAAGAGATTTTTATAATGTAACTCAGAAAGCATTCACAATGTTTCATTAAACAAAAAATGCAGTAGAAGAGCGATTGTTTTAGGACAACCCTGTTTTTGAAAAATAATGCTAGCAATATTATATTACAAATGTATGCATCTACTCATTCATAAAATAATTTGAAAGCACTTACATGTTCAAAGAAGCTATCCCTAGAGAATTACAGGAGATATTCATTATGTATGTGCATATGTGTTATATAACAGTGAAAGTCACTCAGTCGTGTCCGACTCTTTGCAACCCATGGGATTCTCCAGGCCAGAATACTGGAGTGGGTAGCTTATTCCAGGGGATCTTCCCAACTCAGAGATTGAACCCAGGTCTCCTACATTTCAGGCGGGTTCTTTACCAGCTGAGCATGTGTGTGTGTGTGTATGTGTGTGTGTGTGTGTGCACACGCACTAAGTTGCTTCAGTTGTGTTCGACTCTTTGCGAACCTATGGATGGTAGCCCACCAGGCTCCTCTGTCCATGGAATTCTCCAGGCAGAATACTGGGGAGGGTTACTGTGCCCTCCTCCAGGTGTCTTCATGACCCAGGGATTGAACCTGCATCTCTTATGTCTCCTGCACTGGCAAGCAGGTTCTTTATATATACATATATACCTATATCTATATGTGTATATATACGTGTGTGTGTCTATAACTTTCTTTAAAGGAAAATAGAAAACTTGTAACAAGCTTTTTAAAAGTAATTACTGATGCCTCTCACGTATAAAATCAGTAAATTAATATCAGTTTATTCACTACCAATCCATCCTAGTTCTCTTTCTTTGGTGTGCAGTTTTTAAATTTCACCATTAATAATTTCCTTAATATTTAATTTTCACTTGTCCCATATCCTCCTTCATTTTGGCAGCTACCTTCCCACATTAGTGGATGAAAGTGGTTTTGCTGAGAATGGGAGTGTGAGGTGACTCCTGTAAACTTTCCTCAACCTGGGACTCTTCTGAACTATTTTTATCAGAAATGCCTTGAAGTGTATGGATGATGCCCCTATCTAATTTCCAACCCCAATGCACCATTTTCCTTTGTCTATTTTATTTTATCATGTCAATCATGATCCTAAGAACAAGAGAGTTATACACCTGGCTCAAACCACCACTTTGCCCCAATCCCAACACGATTAACAACTGTTCACTAAAGAAGGCTGGAAGTCACGGGAGATGTAGCAGTCTACACTGAAGTCACTTCGGGTAAACACTTAGAGAAGATGGTGAATCCAAATGACAATATGGAGAGCTGTACTGCAAACAGAAGACAGGGTTGGATACACTTTGAGGTAGTGCATTTGTTGAGCAGTGAACATCTTAGTCACATGTGCCCTGCACATCATTTTGATAGTTACAAGGAAGGACTTCTGAGGCACTGGGAATGAACAGTGAAGGGAACTGTTCTTCACTGAAGCTACGCTGTAGCCATTGTTCCAGGCCCTTTTTATATCATCCCATTTAAATCTCTCAACATGCCTATGCGAATTCATTTTGCTGCCCAGTAGAAACTAACGCAACATCGTAAAGCAAACATACTCCAATAAAAGCTAATTTTAAAAAGCCTCTCAACAGCCTCCTGAGACAAAGCCTTATGACACCCATTCTTTTTTTTTTATCATATTTAATCTTTATTTTACTTTCCATTTTATTTTTATCTTGAAAAACTGGAAATAGAACTGCCACATGACCCAGCAATCCCACTTCTGGGCATACACACCAAGGAAACCAGATTTGAAAGAGACACATGCACCCCGATGTTCATCGCAGCACTGTTTATGACACCCATTCTTAAAGACTGCAAATTGGTACTCAACTGAATTGAGAAACTTGCTTGAGCAAGTTTAAGTGAATTTAAAGCCACTTGCAAAGAGGAAAATCAACTCTTGAATCCTAATCCATGACTGCTGACATATTGCTAATTTCAGTAGTTTGGCAAGTTTATTCTATATGTTCTTTCACGTCCTGGCATCCCAGGAGCATGATGAGGAAAAGAAGTTGAAGGTGCAAAGAGAAGGCAAAATTCGAGGTTTTCAACCATGGTGAAGAGGGTAGCTATTATCTGTATCGTATTTTGAAGTTCCACATAAGCATCCACTTGGAGAGGGGGCTGAAATCTTCCACTTATAAAAGGAAAAATCTCATAAGAAGTCAGACTTTAAAAATGTAAAACACTTTGTTTCCTTTCCCCATATCCTTTGTTATAACAGATCCACTGTAAAACTGCAATAATTAATCTGTAGATATGGGTATCTATTGGTTTTCATAGGAAAGTGTGAGTTTACAGTACAGTTTAGATATTTTTGTTGAGAAACAAAAAGGTAGATGCAGACATAAATGCTTTAGCTTTAATTAATACAGCATTAATATCAATTATAGCCCAGAGATCCTCAGATTATAGATAGAAATAAGCATAGACTTATGGACTTCCCAGGTGGTGCTAGCGGTAAAGAACCCACCTGCCAATGCAGGAGACATAAGAGATGAGGGTTTGATTCCTGAGTTGGGAAGATCCCCTAGAGTAGGATGGCAACCCACTCCAGTATTCTTGCCTGGAAAATTCCATGGACAGAGGAGACTGACAAGCTATGGTCCATGGGGTCATAAAGAGTCAGACACAACTGAGCAGCTTAGCATGCACACAGGGCTCAAAGAAATTAAACAGTGAGACCTGGGTTCAGTCCCCTGGAGATCGAAAGAAGATCCCCTGGGGAAGGGAATGACTACTCACTCCAATATTCTGGCCTGGAGAATTCCATGGGCTGCATAGTCCATGGGGTTGCAAAGAGTCAGACACCACTGAGTGACTTTCACCTTCATGCATTCTATGATGAAAACAGATTGGGATTTAAAGTCAGATTGAATCTGACTCTGACCTGAATGTTCAATCTGGTATAACCTTGGATATGTTGCTAAATATCTCTCAGACTCTGTTTCCTCCTTTGTAGAATGGAGGCCAAAATGCCAACTTCACAGTGATTTCATATATTGTGAAAACTTCTGACATGTATTAGGTCCCCAATTAATGCTTCATTTTTATTAATACTAATGATTCAAATTCTTGACAGCCTATAGTAATGATACACTCTGTGACATTTACTTTGCGGAGGACTTTGTGGAGACCACATGGTTCCACATCAGACTGGCTCTTGAGATTAAAATTCTGCTCCACAGCAAACATTTCAACAAGTCAGCACAGCCATATGCCTTCACATTTAGCCTTACACTTGAAGCAGTGGATTGGAAGGCCTTGGAACACCCATAGCAAAAAGAGTAATCTTTACACTGTAATTAATTTCTCTGTTTTTCCCTTTTAGTGGTCATGATGTACAGTTGATATTTGTGTTGGAATAAATACTCTCAGACCAGCTTAAGACGTATCAAATGCACCATCCTCCCACTAAACAAACTGTCCTAGATCTGAATCAACTGGGTTGTCCAAGCCACGAACAGCCATAAACCAGTTCCAGCCATGAAATTCCACCCTATGGGAACTCCTCAAAGGGTAATTTTCAAGGACAGAAGCTGACCCTTGAGGGAAGAGAAAATATAGTTATTTTCAAAACTCTTTTCTAAGACACCAAAAATTACTTAATAACTCCTTTTTAAGCTGCTTGCCTTTATGAAACAAAAAATACAAAAACAAAATATATACGAAATTTCATGAAAATCAAAAGCCATTCAACAGTTGGCTTCCAAAATATGCTCTTATATTTCTGCTTCAAAACACAGTCTCCTATTGATCCAGTGACTAACTGTTCGATGAACTCATTTCAGCCTTCACTGGCAATTCTGACCAGAAAAAAAAAAAAAAACTAACTTGTGATGAACACTTATTGCCATCACAAACAAAATTCAGGAAGGCAATATTTGGGTTTTCCAAACAGCACAAAAATAAAATAATAAATTGAATTTCTCAAAAAACTATCTTCTTTGAGAGACTTGGAAATAACATGTCTATAAATATAAAGTCATTTCATTGCAACACTTTATACTGCTAACATCTTAATACGCCAGCTTGTTTATGCGGTAATTTGGGAATGTAATACCCGTGACGGCCAAAGGATGGCAGTGGTCTATATATGTGCTCAGGGTTCGTGGGTTGCTGATGTCTGGAACTGCCTTTCCTGTTTCTCCACCTTAATGACTTTTTTTTAAAATTGTTATCTATTTTATACACAGTAGTATATATATGTCAATCCCAATCTCCCAATTCATCCCACCTCCCCTTTCCCCCCTTGGTATCTAAACATTTGTTCTGTGTTTGTTCTACGTCTGTGTCTCTATTTCTGTTTTGCAAATAAGTTCATCCATACCATTTTCTAGATTCTACATATATGCATTAATATATGATACTTGTTTTTCTCTTTCTGACTCACTTCATTCTGTATAACCATATTAGAGCCTCCTATGTCTCTGCAAATGGCACAGTTTCATTCCTTTGTATGACGGAGTAATAGTCCATTGTATGTACATACTACATCTTCTTTATCCATCTCTCTGTGGATGGACATTTATGCTGCTTCCAAGTCCTGGCTATTGTAAACAGTGCCGCTATGAACATTGTTGGGGTGGAGGCCCTCTCTGCCTCACTGACTCTTGATATTGTTTCAGAAAAACTCCCTTCCACTGTTGTGGCCTGATCACTTCCCATTTTACTTCTTACCCCTTATAATCATAATTCTGTGGGTGTCGGACTTCCCTGGTGGCTCAGTGGTAAAAAGAAATAATCCTCCTGCCAATGCAAGAGACATGGGTTCATTCCTTGATCCAGGAATATTCCACATGCCACAGAGCAACTAAGCCTGTGGGCCACAATTACTGAGCCTGTGCTCTCGAGCCCGGGAGCCGCAACCACTGTGCCCAAGCGCCCTAGAGCCCCTGCTCCACAAGAGAAGCTGCCCCAATGAGAAGCCCACACACCGCAACAAAGAGTAGCCCCCACTTGCAGCAGCTAGAGAAAAAGCCTGCCCAGCAACGAAGTCCCAGCATAGCCAAAAACAATTATTTAAAAAATAACTCTGCTAGTGCATTATTTAATTTCATTAGAGCATCCTATAATTGGCAAACCTTGGTATTAAATCTGAAAAGCATTTTTTGGAGGTTCATTTGACCCAAACATGCTATATAACATGGGCCACAATATGCTAAAAAACACGGGATTTTATCATGTGGATGATGATTACTGTAATTAGGGTGGGCCATTTTCAGAGAGAAACTATTTCAGCCATAAGGAAACAGATGTGAGGTTCCCTCTTTCCTTTTTAGAGCCCTCAGGCTCTAGTCAAATGGTACACCACCTGTGTTTATTTTTTCAAGTCATTTAATATTCTGATAACTTTTATATATTGAGGGAAAAGGTCAAGGTAGGGTAAAACTACACTTGGATATTCCTATCAAAAGAAGTGGGGTCTTATCTTACTTCTTCCACCCACGACGTGTCTAAACTATAGCAAAATCACCTATTTTGAACTCAGTCTCTATTTATCAAGCCAGGGGTACTGAAATGAGTACCCTCTACTTTCCCTTCTGCATAAAATATTTTAAGATTCTATGAAAATTAAAAGCACTGCTGTCAGAGTCTAAAATTGTTTCATCCTTTTAAAAAATATTGTAGAAATCTTTAGGTTGCAAAAATCATAGTAGTTCTGAGAAACAGAAATGAGATGCTCCCAAAGTATAATACTCAGGAAAAAATCTCATCAAACTGTGAAAAAAGAAAATGGACAGAGACTCTGAAAAACACTGAGAAAAAGACCCCAGAGAAGTAAGAACTTGAGGTGATGGCAGCGTGGGAATCTCAGGAAGGTGTGGTCACCTTCCTCCTAGCACTTCTGCACGTGAGAAGCTGCCACAGTTCGTTTTTGATCAAACACAAAGAGAGTTAACCATGGCGCAGAGCATTATCTCGGTGATACCGAAATAAGAGAGCAAGACCTGCGGCTCTGTTTCGCTACATTCCTTCTTTAGGCTGCCAGATCTTTAAACTGGCAAAACAGTAACTATTAACACTCCGATTTCTTTCTCTCTTTCTTCCTTCCTCTCCCTCCTCCCCTCCCTCCCTTCCTTTCTTTCTCTTTAATCTGACTCTGAAGATCCTGCTCTGAAATATTTGAGTAGCGACTAGTGACCTATACCAAATTCCACCTTAGTCCCCACTCAACTGATTGCAAACTAATACTGAGAGAGAAAGTGTCTCTGTAAGACTGAAATTACAAAAAAAAAAAAAAAGAAGAAGAAGAAGAAGATGAACTGCGTATGTGTATTAAATACATGGTTATGAATGCAAAATTTTGTCAGAAGCAGTGAACAGCAGACAGATTATAGCAGAAAACTGAATGCGTCAAGTTCAATGCAAACACAAAGAATTTCCCTAAAATGCAAAACAAAACTCAAACTAAAAAGCTAAGGTAAGAAAGGGAAGGAGAAGGAGAGAAGAATGAGAGAAGCAAAGATATAAAGCTCCTGCCCTGGTTCATATCTTTCTTTGCCAGGATCACCCGTATCAAACTTCACCTATGTTAATATCCAACTAATTGTTCACCCCGCCCAAACTAGTCTGTTTCTTGCTTCTATGCATTCTTTTGTGCTTTTCTCTCTACCTACAAAAACACACCCTGCTTTTGTTCCCTCCATTCCCCATTCCCAATGCTAATGGGCTAAATCCTCCTCATCAATCAAAACTCTTCAAGTCCTTTTTGAATGAATGAATAAATGAACAATCTAATGATCAATAATGGTTTTGTTAGTTTCAATGCATGTATCCATAGCCAGACAATCCAATAAAATATTTTGCAGACTAAACGTTACTATAACTATTTTCATTTAGCTTTAATTTTCATCATTACAAAAGTAATGCCTAATAATTACAGAAAACACTTTTAAAGTTAACATTTAGTCCTGGTGGCTCAGACAGTAAAGAATCTGCCTGCCATGCAGGAGACCTGGGTTCAATCCCTGGGCTGGGAAGACCCCTGAAGAAGGGAATGGCAACCCACTCCAATATTCTTGCCTGGAGAATTTCATGGACAGAGGGGCCTGGTGGGCTATAGGACATGGGGTCACGAAGAGTCAGACATGACTGAGCTACTGAACAACAACTCCCATGGATCACTGTTCTCCATTACCTGATGTCAATTAAACCTTCTAAAATAATTTTTAACTATATTTTATCTGTAGTTTTTTTCAGATGGGAAGATTAATCTGATCCCAGTTCTTCCATCTTGGGAACAGAAGTTGTATGCATGTTCTTTTATATAGTTGAGATCATTCTGAATTTTGAACCTTATTTTTTGTGATCAATATTTTATCATAAGCTCATACCACTGGCAAACAGTATTCCTAATCTATTTTTTAGTGTTACTACATGATATTATGATGTATAAATGTATCATGTGTATAAATGCATCCCATGTTATCAAACTTTTTTGTTTACAATATTTCCAATTATAAATAATATCATGATTGATATTTTTGTACACCTTTCTCAATGATATTCTGGACAAATTTCAAGAAGAGAAAAAATTAGTTTAAGGAATGGGAACTTGACAAAAAAGACACCTGATGTACACCATCCTATTGTCTTCAGGAAGATTTTATCAATCTACATTCCTAACAGCATATGTGAGAGTTCATCTTTTGAATCCTCACCAAGAATATTATTTTTCTAAATATTTGCCACTCTGACTTATGAAATTGGTATCCTGATATAAACTGTGTGTCCATGATTATTGGCAAGTTGAATATTTTCATGGGATTATTGGTTTTTCTATTTCCTCTTTGTGAATTATGTATTTCCATTCTTTTATTGCTATTAAGATATTGGAGTGCTCCAAAACAACTGGGGTAGGCTCCCTGGCCCTATTCTCTTGCAATATACCCCAGTCATATATGAATCACCATCTTTTCTTGTTTTTTCTTCTTTTGTTGTTGTTTTCGAACTTGCTTCTGCCTCTGCCTTGAGGGTTCTTCTTTTATAACCTTAACAACTTTGAAAATCCTTTCCTATTTCAAATCAAAAGCTGCCTTTTTTAGTGAATTCTTCCTTGGCAGTTCCTGGGTAGACTAACATCCTCCTTCTTTGAACATCCTGCCATTATATTATCATATTGTGCATGTATCTGTAAGCTCCCTAAAACACAAGGGCTATATATTTTCATCTCAAAGTCCACACATCTTCACAAATAGTAAATTTCAAAGACACTTATTGAAGGAATAAATGGTTAAGAGAGTGCATCACAAACAACACTGTTCATCTATTCTGATGGCATTTATTGAATACCTACTATCTACCTTTTGAAATTTAAACCTAATTTTTTAATAATTAACTTCTTTGAAATGGCAGACAACTGTTTTCTAGTCATTCTTCTCATTGGCTCTTCTAAATATAATTAATGATCACATGTGATCTAATATTAAAATGGCACTATAACTGAACTTAGAAACTCTCCAATCTGTTCCCATCCTGCAGTCTCTGTGTAAATTCTTTAAAGAAGCTCGCTATAGAAGGCTATACATCTGCTTAATAGATTTCTTTTGACCTTCGCTTTTCAGCTAATTGAGTTGGCCTGTCTCTGCTTAATAAACATATCCCAGACCCAGCACCCACTCACGGCCCCATAGGGAAAGCAGAATGTACTCCCTTCACCCATATGCTTCATAATTCCCCTGAGCATGGAATCAACCCCTGAAGAATTTGGTAATGGCCTATTAGAAGCATCTCTTCCTTCAGGAC
This sequence comes from Cervus elaphus, assembly GCF_910594005.1. Classification (NCBI taxonomy): domain Eukaryota; kingdom Metazoa; phylum Chordata; class Mammalia; order Artiodactyla; family Cervidae; genus Cervus; species Cervus elaphus. Next base: position 20,726,599 of record NC_057827.1, on the reverse strand, counting down.
TTCCCTGATGGTTCAGTGGCTAAGACTCTGCGCTCCTCATGCAGGGGACCCAGGTTCGATCCCTGGTCAGGGAACTAGATCCCACAAGCCACAACTAAAGACCCCACACGCCACCACTGAGACCTGGCATGGCCAAGCCAATAAATCGTACTTAAAATAAAAGCAACTCTTCCCTCAAAGCAAAAGGCAAAGGTCAGAAGAGTCTCTCCTGATACAGGTCTTTCTGAACTTCCCATCAGTTCTTCGAAGCCCCTCACCCACATATTTGAAAGCAGTTATAGTATTGCGAGTAAGTCATGATTTACAGAAAGAAACAAATTTCTTTGCAAAAGCTCCTTGCTCATTCAGCCTGGGCTAGAAGATTAATATCTATGGAAAGTGAAAATTCCTAAGAGTCTGCCTCCAAACTCCAGAGGGGAAATGGGAGCAAATCCACAAAGCACACGTGCTTTGTCATTCAGCCCTGTCTGACTCTTCTGTGACCCCATGGATGGTAACCCACCAGGTTCCTCTATCCACGGGATTCTCCAGGCAAGAATACAGGGGTGGGTTGCCATTTCCTCCTCCAGGGGATCTTCTCAGGGATGGAACCCACATCTCTTATGTCTCCTGCATTGGCCAGTGGGTTCTTTACTGTTAGTGCCACCTGGGAAGCCCAGATCCATGAAAAGGTATGGGCAGAACAGGTTTCAGCACATAAAGATGGGAATGGAGTGTCTGTAGAGAACCCTCACAGAGCCAAGGGGGCATGTAGGACCGTCCCAGGTACACACGCCCAGCAAGTTTTATTCTGTTTTGCTTTGGAGCCTCTTTCTATACAAGCAGCTGGACGCACCCAAAATCAGCACGTTACCAATATTCCATCTGCCCCATCTCATGTCATGCTGAGACAAAATACCACACCACAGGAGAGCTCTCCTTGCCAGATCATCTTCCCTGAATCAAGGACTGGCCATGGCGTCCCTGGACAACCCCATATGCATGTATTTTAGAGCTCCTCCTCCTCAAGGTATCCAATTCACCTCACTCAAGTATCAGGGTGTCTAGGAGGGAGAAACAGACTAGGAGCCCTGTGGATGCACAGCCAACCCAAGCCCATCTCAGGCCCAGAGGAGGATTTGACACATTTCTAGGTAGGCTCTCCAAAGTCCTGAGCCTCCTAAGGATCCAGGCCCACAAAAGGAGGGCTTTCTGGCTCAGCTCTAAGGATAAAGGCATGATGAGGACATTTCCACAAAATAGGAAGTCAGTCCATTTCACAAGCCCAGCACTGGGGTCAGGAAATTCTCCCACACTGTACTTCTATGGTTCCCATAATTTGAAGACAGAGTTCACCTTCTGCTATTTTCAAACCCTCCTATCTAGAATCAAGATAGACACTTACAATGTTCTCAAATAAATATTAAAAGTCCTAGTTCGGGGCAGGTTTGATTTGTATTACACAGTAGCAGATCTTAGAGAAGCAGACAGGGTCTTGACATCAGGATGGAAGGCTGAGTTTGACCTCTTTGGGTTTTAGCCACCTCATCTTAAAACAAAGGAATTGGACCAGCAGGTCCTTAAGGAACTTTCAACTTTAGATCCTATGACTTGAATGTCTACAACTGGCCCTAATCAGGGAGAGATCACTGGCTTCCCAAAAAGATGAGAGGGATTTCAACCAACAAACCTAGTCACCAAGGTTTTAATACATGTAGGAAACTATTCATTCCATGATCAGCTACAGGCTTGGAGTCAGGTGGCAAAGGCACTAATCACTCTGTCAGTAAGTTGAGCCTGTGTGGCCCATTCCCAATAGAAGCACTTGTAGGGCTGGGTTGGAATTTTTTTGTTCCTGTTCCAGGGTATTTGAGTCCAAGTGATCTGGAGCACACATTTTCTGAAACCAGCCATGTGAGCCTGAACCCTGGAAACCACAGAGTCTTAATTATATTAAACTGAGAACAGCAAAAGCCACAAAGCCATTCATGGGAGAGTAAGGGGGGAAAGAACACCGAGGGAGAAATTCAGTAGCTATTTTGAAAAACAGGAAAATTTGCTTGTCTGTCTCAGTGACAAAGTAGCTGAGTCACTGAATCGCTCATGATCTCAGGCAACCCATGAGCTTTGGTTGAGTCTCCACTCATCTGTCAGCTACTCTGAAAAGTGGAATGGTAGGATACTTGGACAAATTCCAGAAGGTCTGGGTCTGCAAAAAAAAAAAAAAAGTAGGAATTTTGCAAGGAGGGAAAGGAGGAGAGGGACATTTTTTAGAGCTCGTAAATTGAAGATGAAATCATCGTAAAGAACTGCCCGTGAAGCAATGCCTAGTAATCCTGCACTCAGGCAAAGCTCAGATGCCAGAGATGCTGTGAGATCAGGCCTTTGAAGGGAGAAGATCACCTAAAACTATTCTAAGCACAGACAACAAGAGGCTAAGCTGAAGAATTTGCTTATGAGGCTTGATAAAGACCCAACACATTCATCTTCTCCTCTTGTCAAAGTGTTGGAGCCCAGGTGAAGCATACGGCCTCTGAACACTGTGGCCCCATAGAATTCTAGGCCCCTAGGAACTCCTGCAGAGAAGGCAATGGCACCCCACTCCAGTACTCTTGCCTGGAAAATCCCATGGACAGAGGGGCCTGGTAGGCTGCAGTCCATGGGGTCTCTAGGAGTGGACACGACTGAGTGACTTCACTTTCATGCATTGGAGAAGGAAATGGCAGCCCACTCCAGTGTTCTTGCCTGGAGAATCCCAGGGACAGGGGAGCCTGGTGGGCTGCCGTCTATGGGGTCGCATGGAGTCGGACATGACTGAAGCGACTTAGCAGCAGCAGCAGGAACTCCTGAGCCTGAAGAGCATCAATTATAACATGAGAACCCTGCAGAAAGCCTGAGAGGACATGGATGTGATGGGAATATTGAAAACATCCTCCGTGAGGGTTAGACCAGCAGGGTCCTGAACAATACATTTCCTGACCTCCTGACTTCTTGGGAAAGCTCCAGAGAAATTTCAAGTGAATGATTTTGGCCTTTTCATTTTTTTTTTTTTTTTTTTTGGCCACAAGGCATGTGGGATCTTAATTCCTCGACCAGGGATGAACCTGCAATCCTTGCATGGCAAGGCAAAGTCTTAACCACTGGACTGCCAGGGAAGTCTCATACACTGAGGTTTTTAAGACAAGAGAGGTCAACAGAGTTTGAAGCCCTGAAAGATAAACTGATGCTAACAGCAGAAATTGCTGTTGTTTTTACAGAACCATAGGTCCACCCTACAAATGAGGGCACAAAGGTACAGGAGGAGTTGCGACATGGACCAAACACAGGTTCTTCTAAGGTCATAAGGTGAGCCAGACCAGCAGTCCATCTTTGCTGCAATAAATTTTCCTACTTAGCAAATTTGGAAAGCTCAAAGAGAGCTCTGGTGCAGATAAACAAACTTGTTCACAGGAGAACCGGCTAGTGAGAGCGAGCTCACCCTGGCCTTGTGTCATTCCTGCCCCCCCCCCACCACCATTCTATAAAAAGCTCCCCCATAAATTCTAAAGCCCCATAAATTCCAGCTGAATGGATTATCAAACCAAATACTGGAAGCCTAGCTCTGTCTCAAATAGGAAGCGAAGTCTAAATGTGAATGCTGCCTGTCACGTCCCCTCAAACTCAGATCTTTCTCTTCTGCCAACCTCGGGCAATCCTCTAGACAAATCTAAGGAAGAGATAAAAGATGCCATGTGCGCCTTCCCTCCAGTGAGACTCTCTTCTCTCTCAAGCTGACAGTTGCTGCCTTTCATTCTCTTCGCGTGATTCCTCTCCCTCCAGGCACCTCAGTCTCTCACACAGGAGGCTTCAGGGAGATCTACCCCATCATTTCCCAGACATGTTTAGACATGACAGAACCTCACATGTGAAGTTCTTGGTAACAAGGAATAAGATAATAAATAGGAAATACCTACAATAGCACCCGGGCTTTCCCAGGTGGCCCAGTGATAAAGGATCCGCCTGCCAATGCAAGAGACGCAGGTTTGATCCTTGGGTCGGGAAGATCCCCTGAAGGAGGAAATGGCAACCTGCTCCAGTATTCTTGCATGAAAATTCCATAGAAAGAGGAGCCTAGTGGTCTATCCAGTCCAGGGGGTCACAAAGAGTCAGACACAACTGAATACACACACACGAAATAGCACCCACTCAGTAAATGTTGGCTTTTATTAATCATCAGATAGGTTATTCAAAATATATATACATTTTTTTTACTTGATGAAGTTCTTTTGAATTAGGAGTCTACCATGGTCTGGGCACTTGGGTTGGGCCAATGGAGAACAGCAAAATAAATATAATTTGACTTCTACCTTCAGAAGGTTGAGAATTTCGAGGAGAGAGAAGACACACAAACATGTGTGTGCATGCTCAGTCATTCCAGTTGTGTCTAACTCTTTGCGTCCCTACAGACTATAGCCCACCAGGCTCCTCTGACCCTGGGATTTCCCAGGCAAGAATGCTGGAGTGGGTTGCCACTTCCTTCTCCAGGAGAACTTCCCCACCCAGGGATCGAACCCACCTCTCCTGCCTCTCCTGCACGACAGGTGGATTCTTCACCACTGAGGCACCGGAAAAGCCAACATGGGAGCCAAATCTGATATGTGTCAAAGGAAAACGTGAACAAAGCGCTGGAGGAGGGAAAATTCCTTCCCGTGAGGTGCCTGAAAAGTGGGGGGAGTTTCTCCCATTCAATAAGACCGTGATGCCCTTCCAGAGGGAAGGAAACACCTGAGGAAAAGATCCAGAGCAGGACAGGGAATCCACGTGTAGGGGTATCTGGCTAGAAAGATGAGAGGGGGACTGAAAGGTAAGGAAGGAGATGGAGATCAGGATATATTGGCTTTTTTTAATTTATATATATATTTCTTAACACACACATGCACATATATATGGGCTTCTCAGGTGGTTCAGCAGTAAAGAATCCACCTGCCAATGCAGGAGATGCAGGTCCAAACCCTGGATCAGGAAGAACCCCTGGAGAAAGAAACGGCAACCCACTCCAGTATTCTTGCCTGGAGAATCCCAAGGACAGAGGAGTCTGGCGAGCTACAGTCCATGGGCTCACAAAGAGTCAGGCACAATTTAGCAACTGAACACACACACAGGTACTGGCCACACTGCATGGCTTGTGCAATCTTAGTTCCCTGATCCCCTGCATCGGAAGCATGCAGTCTTAACCACTGGACCACCAGAGAAATCTCCCAGGACACATTCTTAATTGCTTTGAAGTTGGGGAAGGCCAACTGGAGGGCTAGAGGAGCCATCTAGGTCTGATTAAAAATGGCTCAGAGTAAAGCGACGGTCAGGAGGAAACAGGGTCAAGCTGACCAAATCTATGGCCCTCAGACCCTGGCAGCATGGAGGGTATTTGGGAAGTGAGGGAGGCCTGGAGCAGCCTCCTCCTCTGGGAGGGAGGGTTGGCGAGAGGCCACAGGGGGTGAGTGACATTGCTCGGCATGCCCCTGCTCTCTAGAAGGTGTGCAGCTTGTGCCCTGTCGTAAATCTCCCCCTGAGTACTATCTGGAGACAGGGTTTTATTGGAGGACAGCTGCATAACTAATTTTAGGTTTGCACTGGAGAAATAGGGCAGGTTTAATCTCCAGGGCAGGGAGGAGTCACAGAAACAACGCTGAGCATCTGTTCTCGCTGAGGCATCTGAGAATAACTCTCCCGGAGCTTGCCAGCACTTGCAAGATGACCCTCAGTAGAGCTATTCAGACCCCCTGACAGGTTACTGCATCCCTGGAAGACCCTTTCAAACCCCCGGGTTCTAGCATCCCAGTGGACTTGAGTAGAATCCACTGGGATATGCCTTAGTTACTATTTGGGACACAGAGTTCATGGGAGAAGGTGAGTGATGGCAGAAACCTCCCATCTGCATGTTTGCCTCTAGCTTTGCTGACTGATCTGAAGCAGGCAGCCACGTATCCAATTGCATTTATATTCCTAACGAGGAACAACATTAAAGCCCAGCAAAGCTTCTGAGATTTTTGGCACCTTCCTTCTTAATGCCCACAACAAACCTAGGAGGTAGGACTTGATATTCACACTTTGAGAAATGTGAGAGTTAAGAAAGGATGAAGGACTTGCCGAGGAATCAGGTAGAAGGAAGGCTATGAGGCAGGTCTTCTGATTTTAGCACCTTTCTTCTTATTGTGCTGCTGGAGGCTGGGGGTAAGGCAGAAAACGAGGCAGCCTTGAGAAAGAATTCAAAAGCAGAGGGAACAGACCTTTATTTAGCCTTTGAGAGGAAATAGTCACTCAACGGAAGAGAAAGGCTCCCCTATCATTAAGCAAATTGGTCCATGAGTTTAGAGGGTCACTGAAATTTAAACAAACGTTAAATGCTTACCTATGGTGGTTGTAAAACGTTGTCTTACCTATGGTGGTTTTAGAAATCACATGCTGGAAACAGGCTGTGTAAGATACGATGATGGTGGTTTAAGAGCAAAGGCTCCTGTATCAGACAAGGTTTAAATTCCAGCTCTTTCACTTAAATCCCAGCATGTTACTTAATTTCTTTCAGCTTCCTTTTTTTTCCCCCCTGTTAAAATTGGGGACAGTAATAGCACCTGCCTCTAAGAGGAAAGGATCAAGTGAGATAATGCATGCTAAGAGCTTAGCACGGGGCAGAGCACATAATAAACGCCGTGGCAATGACAGCTCTATTGAAATGGCTGGTGGAAAAGCCTCTCCTCTATGGAGGTTTGGTTTTAATTTGGCGTTTGGATCAAGAAGGGGAATCATTTTGTCTAACTTTTACAGAACAGGCCAGAAATGCAGGAATAGGCCAAGGTCCCTGAAAAGTCTGTGTCATTGGAAACATCCACCACTGTTAATCCCTGGGGTTACTTTCCCATTTTTCTACACACCTTGATTGGATCTGTGCTTGAATTCTACTCCTTCTGCAAGAGAGGAAGATCAGTAGAGAGGGCAACAAGCATAGTCTCTGAGAAGGGGGCTTCGGGGCTTTGCTGTTTACTCCCCACCCCCCAGTTTGATGTAAAACTATCAGGATCCCATGCAGGAAGGGCCAGGGGCCTAGGGAAGCCAGGGAGGACTTGCCTAGAGAAGCTCTCTAAACAACATGGTACCCAAGTGAGCACTGAGGGGTACTGGTATGTGGGTGGGCCCAGGAGACGCTGCTAGACTTTCACATGATACAGGATAAGTACCAAATATCCCTGAGCTGTCAAAGAGATGCATGGAGACAACAGCAGTTTAGAAGAGTCCTGGAGGGGCCTACCCTGGTTGTCCAGTGGTTAAACTTTCACCTCCAAGCGCAGGGGTGGAAGTTCGATCCCTGGTCGGGGAACCAATATCCCACATGTCACGCAGTCAAAAAATCAAAACAAAACAGAAGCAATATTGCAAAAATTTCAATAAGGACTTTAAAAATGGTCCACATCAAAATAAAAAACTAAAGCAATCTTTAAAAGGAAAGGGGGAAAAAAAAGAGTTCTGGTGAATAAGGCAAAAAGATACAGTTCATGGATTATTGACCAAAGGCCACATTAAGACTGCATATGTCAGCAGCAAAGGCCTACAAACCATGATAAAAACCGAAATATCCAAATCAAATATAGTCAAATTGAATAATGAAGTTTAAGAGGGAAATAAAATGTATTCAATAATTACAGAGAAATCAAGAAAGTTAATAATTTGTCACTGAGCTTGTGACTCTAAAATTTTGTACTTAACTAAATGAGGATCCTTTGATAGAATTTAGTTGAATTTCATTTTGCAATACATTTTCACTTCAGAGATTTTTCAAATGAGGTACATGCCACACAGACTCTCAAAAAAGAGATGGTCTCCAAACAAAAATGGATCCCTAGCCAAATCAGTTTTAGAAAAGGGTATATACTACCTGGAAGTTTCCCTGGTGACTCAGTGGTAAAGAATCTGCCTGCCAATACAGGAGACTCGGGTTTGATCCCTGGGTTGGGAAGCCCCCCTGGAGAAGGAAATGCACTCCACTCCAGTATTCTTGCCTGGGAAGTCCCATGGACAAGACCCTGGTGGGCTGCAACCCATGGGGTTGCAAAGAGTCAGACATGACTGAGCAACTAAAGAACAATGAATACACTACATACCCATCTTGAATACTCTGAATATGTGTTGGCTTTACAAAAGCTCTGAGAAGTCTTAGAGTAAGGAAATGTACCTAACTTTGTTTAACCCAATACTTCTCAATATATCTGATGAGTAATTTTTTTTTGACTGAGATATGATGCTTTTCACTCTAGGAATTGCTGGTGAAGAGAGGTGCAGGTGAGAATGGATGATAATGGCATTAGTGTGGTGACCCAAGAGAAAAATAATCAGGTAGAAGATGAGGTGAAGATTGATGCTGGGACGCAGAAAATATCATGGCTGGGCATGGAAATGCTCCTTTGCCAAATGACCCCATCTATCTTGGAAATTGGCTGAATTTTTTCTAATATTCTTTCAAGGTCCTTGCTGAGTCACTCCCATAAATGATGGATCTTAATGTTTCTGAATATCTCTAAAGCCGGCTTGTCTGACCATCTCCCTTTTTTTCAGTTTGTGATTCACTCCACTCCAGCAGGCAGGACCAGGGAGAACAGGCAGTTTCACTTCCCAATCATAAAAGCACATCTCAAAGCTAGCACGCAACCAGAATTTCATATCCGAGATTTAACTGGCCATCTCTTCAGAGACCCTGAGAACATTTCATTTCCCTGTCTTTTCTGGACTGTCTTTAAAGGGCTGTACTCATCATGGTAGAGTTGCTGTGATTAAAAGAGATACCTGAAAGCTTCAGGTTAAAAAAAAAGACTTTTGAGTCAGACAGATCAGGCTGAATTCAAATCCCAATTCTGCCTTTTCCTGGCATTGTGATCTTGGGGACTCTCTCCACATTTGAGTTTCCTCATTCGAGAATGAGGATGGTGTCATACCCATTATATCACAACTATTCAGGTTTGTTGTGACAATCAGAGGAAGGGGCGCACAGGTGGAGATGGATAGGAGTTGACACAGGGGAAGGTCACTGTACCATGTCTAAGGCAGACATTTCATAGCCACGTCAACCAGTCCCCATTAGAATATCTTTGCCATCCCCATCTCTGTAGGTACACAAAGGGGGGAAAAAGGACCAAAAAGTGCTCAGTACCTGATCACTCGGGTGTGCTTCTGGGTGTAAGGGGTGATGACCTTGAGAAGCAGTTCCATCGCTCCGTTAATCCCCAGCATGGCTCCTGTGGTGACTGAGAAAAACAACAGCGCGCTAGTTACTGACCCGTCTGGACCAAGCATTATTTTCAGCATCACAGACTGAGCCCAAAAGAAAGATGAGGTCCGTTACCTTTCCTACTAAAGGCAACTTAAAAGTAGAGAAAGTCTATGGTCTTTCATCCCTGGCTTGGAAGTTAAAGACACCTGAAAAGCATACATTATCTTCCCATACTATCTTTTTCTCAAAGGGGGCCCAAGCCATGAAATTATGTTTTTCATTTTCCGGTGGCCCATTGCCTTACACCACTGTATTCAGGGAGCGGGCGGTATAGTCACTTTACAATGTTGAGTTGGTTTCTACTATACAGCAAAGTGAATCAGCCACGTGTATACATATATCCCCTCTTCCTTGGGTTTCCTTCCCCTTCAGGTTACCACAGAGTATTGAGTAGAGTTCCCTATGCTGTACTGTCAGTTTTCATTAGATATCTGTCCTATACATAGCAGTGTATATGTGCCCATCCAAATCTCCCAATACATCCCTCTCCCTCTTCTCCCTTGGTATCCAGACTGAAGTAAGTCAGAATGAGCAAAAACAAATATTGTGTATTAGTGCATATATGTGGAATCCATTGTATTTTTAACCAGAATAGTCAAGGTAATTGCCGAGCAGAAGATTTCTCTGTAAGTAGATTTTTGGCTTTCTGGCAACTTCATATCAAGCTGTTTCACCCACTACCAACTTCCCATATGATACATACATGCATGCACACATATATGCATGCACACACAGACAAAATGACATTCACATACATGTGCGTGCACGCGCGCACACACACACACACACAGGCAGCATCTAAGAAACACTTCCTTGGATACATTTTGCTGTTTGGAGAGTTTACAATGAAGAAAAGTCGTAAGTGGATGGGTTAAGGGTCAGTACAACTTGGATTCACTTCTTTAAAACTTTAAGGAACAACTTAATAAAAAAGATAGCACCCTTTCTGTTCCATGCCAATTCCAAGTTCTCCTAAAACTTTGCATTTGGATCTCCCAACACTGAGGCTATGGCTTGACTATGCTTCTATCCATTAGTTGGTCCTGCTCAGAGGTAATTATCAGAAATCTTTGCTTTTTTGTCCAAGTGGATGGTTAGAGAAACATAGTGAGAACTCTGAATAACAGAAAGAGACTCAAAGGAGTATGTGGCCAACCTGGTGGCTTCAGGTAAGTATTTTGGATACAAAAATGCCACTCTCATCTTCAATGATGCTCCAGCCTCTCCACAATATCTCCAGCACCTCATTCCACTCAGTTCACTTTAGGAAGAGCTCTGGTCACATCAAAAAATAAGAGGAATCTACAGGATACAAAATGGAATCCGTTTGGCTGGGGGCAAAATGTTCAGTTAGGAGAAGGAAAGAAGGTTATCTTCCAAGGTGTGACTCTTTTTTTTTTTCCTTTACTGCATTGTTGTAGTGAAACAGAGCAGGATCCTATGGTCCTTGTCCACCCCCCTCCCCCCACTTCTGTCTATGGAAAAATTTTAACCAAAGAAAAAGTTTAATCAGAAAAGTGAGAAAATGCAGACGCAAAGTAGAACTATCAAAGGAAACCAAATAATAGTAGTTCAGTCAATAAGCAAAGTCAAGGACTTTTCGTTCCTTCTTAAGAGCTGATGATAATATAGTGAGCCATATCCTGTAAGCTGTCTTGTAGATACTGAAACTCCCACCAGGTGGAAGAAGTTAAGTACATGATGACCAGACTGTAGCCATGACATAAGCTTCCACAATTCCCATAGTTGGCCTCAAAAAAGTGGAAACAAACCGAACCTGGAACTAAAGATTAACTGTACTTAAAACAATCAAGATGACACTGGTGGGACCACTGATGACCAGTTTCAGGATGGCTGTGAGAGCCACCTGTGGTGTTTCTGTATGTAGGCCCCTCCCTCAGCCTATAAAAGCCCTTCACCCCTGATTGTCAGGGTGGGAGGTGTGGAGGAGGGCATGGAGTCCATCGTAGGACCGGCATCTACCCGCCCCCTCTGGTTGCCAGCATCCAAAATAAAGCAAGCTTTCCTTTCTGCCAACCTGGTCTCTTTAATGGCTTTGAGTGGCAAGCAGCTGTGCCCCATTTTCATAACATACTAAAACAGAGACCTCGTGCCTTGTGCTTTGGGCCAGCTTTGTTCCAGGAAATATGAATGGTAGCAAGGGGGTCATGGAGAAGCAAAGAGAGAGAATCAAGGGAGGCTTATCCTGGCTTGCTCCAAGCCTCAGGAAAGGAGAAAAAATGGAAAACTGGAGTCTCTAATATAGTTCATCCCAGTACAGTCCACCAGAGAGAGACTGAGGCTGATGTCTTAGTTACCACGAGAAGTGCATATTCCTGGAACATCCACTATGCGTCCATTCCTCCTGAGGCTAGTACAGGCGGTCACTGCCTGGATCAAAATTCAAGAATTTGGCATCCAAGTTCTGTCCATCAATCTTCCCTCCCAAGGCTACTCAGTCTGTACTTCTAAATTGGGAAAACATGCTGGAGTAAACTCCTGGCAAATAATTCAGCAAAACTCTAGCATTAAGTACAGTTAGGGAGGAATTAGTTTTAAGAGCATGAATTCTAGCATGGAAGGCTTTCAACTTGGAATTGAGAGAGAATAACAATAAAAAATCCTCACTAAGTTCTTCCATGCTGGATGACTGCCCAAGGTTAGACCTCTGGCAGGTCTATAAACATCCCCATTGGCCATGTGAAAGCTGCTGAAGGGTTCGCTGGCTGTCACAGAGCCATTCTGGGTCCAGCCAACTTCTTTTGCAGATAGGAGCTGTTTAGAAAACTTGCTGGAACATTTGATAGTGGCTAACAATTCACCAAAGAGACAGAAATCCATGGGCTTCATGAACTCTGCTTGCCTCTCATCAGTAAACTTGATGTGTAGAGACTGATCATATGTTTTTAAAAATATCTTATGAAATAGTTTGTATAGTAAATGTTGTCTTGGAATAGGAGACAAATGGCCACTTCTTCATATCCATAGGCAAATCTCAGCATTTTTCAGAGCTCCCTGCTAAAGGAATTCTTCAAGATCTCTATAATCAATGTATATAATGAGAGTAGGTTATTCAGTTTAACTATTCTTTACAACAGTGGTCCCCAACCTTTTCAGCACCAGGTACCAATTTTGTGGAAGATAATTTCTCAACAGACTGGAATTGGGGGTGGTTTGGGGATGATTTGAGTGCATTACATTTATTGTGCACTTTATTTCTATTATTATTACACCAGTTCCACCTCAGATCATCAGGCATTAGATCCCAGAGATTGGGAACCCCTGCTACAAAACCAAAATAAGATATCTCCAATCTCATGCTGTTGGCAAGCTCCAAATGGGAATGACATACCTCCTGCCTACTCATCAACAAGAATTGTCCTTTATGCAAAGCCACAGCCTCTCCCTTAGAATTTCCTTTTTTTAGAGACTGATTTGGATAGATTCTTTTAACCTCTCTGAAATATTGTCTGATTATCTGGTCAATATATACAAATGTGAATGAAGATTCTATCTGTGAACACAGAGTCAAGCATCTATCTCATTATTCCCTAGAAATGTTGTCTTTTGATGGGTCCTCCATGCTTATTCACTTCCAAGGTGGTTCAGTGGTAAGATGAGGGTTCAATCCCTGGGTCAGGAAGACCTCCTGGAGTAGGGAATAGCAATGCACTCCGGTATTCTTGCCTGGAGAATTCCATGGACAGAGGAGCCTGGTGAGTCACAGTCCAAAGAGTCAGACATAACTGAGTGACTGAGCACACACAGACACGTACACACAGGCACATACCACACTTATTCCTGAAATCAACCAATGAAACATGTCCCTACTACTTTGGTAGTTCTGAGGATGGTTACAGAAAAGGTCACCTATTAATTCCCTGTATGGGCATGCTTCCTATTATCTCAAAGGACTGAGGGAAAAGGGGAAAGCAGAGAAGCAAAACATTGACTTAGCAACTGTTGTGTGATGAGCTTACCCCTGAACATGATCTTACTTACCCATCCACCAAGTCTATGAGGTCTTATTACAACTCTGACTTTACAAAGGAAGAAACTGAGGTTAAACAAGTTAAGTGCCCATGTCATATGACTCTTAAGAAATGAAATCAGAGTCAAGCTCAGGTCTTCTTGGCTCTAAGCTCACGTTCTTTCCTCTAGAGAGTATTATATCTAAATAATTGCCACTTTCTTTCTGCAGGAAAGGAGCTTAGAAAAGAGAAATAAAATCTATGTTCATTATACTGAAATAGGTGGTACAGAATCTAATCTATTAATAAGAACTGTCTCTGTGTGGAGAGTAGAATAAACATGACTTTTGCAGTTAGAAACTCAGCCCTCATGACTTACCTGTGTGAACTCAAGCAATTTCTTCACTCTTCTAAGCTTCCTTTTCCTCTTCTTAGCTATCAGATGCTAAGTCTACATACAGGATTGTTAACGATACTCAGAAATAATCCAAATTAGGAGATGGCAATAACATCAACACTTCTACTATGATATATGAAATTACCTGAAGGACCATGTTAAGACACAATGGGAGATAAACTTGGGTAAAGGATGTCATGATCTATGCATGACTTCAGGGACATAGTGGAGAGATTTGTGATGTGAGGGCTGCTCTTGACAGCTGTAACACATTGCACTGTGCCTTGGATGTAAGGACTCAATAAAGTCTGCCTTCCCCTGGAATAGGTCTTTTTCGCCTTATAGTACTGACAGAGAGATGTAGAGTGCTAAAACGAGTAGCTCCCAAGGGAAGACATGATGGACCTCTCATTTCAAGAACTGATTCAAGAGCTCTCCAGGGACACTGACATAGAGACAGATTTATGGACACGGGGTGGGGGGCTACGGGGGGAGGAGAGGGTGGCACGTATGGAGAGAGTAACATGGAAACATACATTACCATATGTAAAATAGACAGCCAACGGGAATTTGCTGTATGTCTCAGGAAACTCAAACCAGGGCTCTGAAACAGCCTAGAGGGCTGGGGTGGGAGGGAGGTGGGATAGAGGTTCAAGAGGGAGGGGACATATGTACACCTATGACTGATTCACGCTGATGTTTGACAGAAACCAACACAATACTGTAAAGCAAATATCCTTCGATTAAAAATAAATAAAAGGAAAAAAAGAAAGGTTCTCCACAGCCGAGGAGACAAAGAAATAACTTCTCACCTCTATAGCCTCTAGAATGTGAGGCTCCTCATGGTTTATTTATCTTGTTGGGATTACATCTGTCCTCCACCCAAGCCCTCCTTCCAACCATGCTCCCAAATGGTTTCCAGGTGCTCCAGCCCAGATCTGGAAGCCACCCCAGAGAGCCACAGTTGAGTTGCTTACCACTCGAGGCAAAGACACGCAGAGCCCAGAGACAGTGGAGGAGGTTCTGGCTGTGGCACAGGTTTTTCCTGGCCAGAATCAATGTCACATCAAGTGCTTCCAATTCCAGCGCCTTCTGTCCAAACTTTTTATCTGTGAACACATATCAATCCATCTGAGTTGTGTTGCACATTAATTCTGACAGTTGTATGCTACGTGGGGGAGAGGACAGCAAAGACGGTGGAGGGAAGAGGATTGTCATGGCAATGAGACTTTTCAGATCTAGTGGAAAATGCTAAAGTATGTCTCCATTGGAACCGGATGGCTCGAAAGAGCCCATCAAGGGTACTCATACGGACATTATTCTTCAAGTATTATTTACATGAAGCCTTGTGGGTTGTATGACTCTTATCCCCCGTATGTAAGAATGCTTTGGTTGTTCTCAAACATGAGCTAGATGTTAGTTGGGTATAAATTTATTTCTCTAAGACAGTTTTAGAATCAAGGATACTTAAGTGACATAACTTGGGCTTCCCTGGTGGCTCAGTGGTGAAGAATCAGTCTGCATTGCAGGAGATGTGGGTTTGATCCCCAGGTTGGAAAGATTCCCTGGAGAAGGAAATGGCCACCCATTCCAGTATTCTTGCCTAGGAAAGCCCATGGACAGAGGAGGCTGTCAATTGCAGCCTCCTACAGTCCAGGGGCAATTGCAAAGAGTCAGACACAACTTAGCAACTAAGCAAGTTACATAAATTCAAATATAGTGTGTGGACCTTGATTGGATCCTTCCCTGAGCATGTCTGTAAAAGGCATGTTGGGAACATTTTAGAGAAACTGGAATGAATATAAATATGCTTGTCTTATTAATTTGCTAGATTTGTGATTATGGTATTGTGATTATATAAGAACATGTCTCTCTTCAAAAAATTCACTTAAAAGTGTTTAGGAGTAAAATGCTATCTCTAATTTTCCTTAGACTATTTCAAACAAAAATAAATAGGTTAAGGAAATAAGATAAAATGTTAACAATGGTTCGATCTAAGTGATAGGTATATAAGAGGTCATCATTCTATATGATAGAGGACTTTAAAATAAAAGGTGAAAACATAATTTCGGAAAATAAAATTTTCTCCCCAGATTTCTCGAAAATATTGATCAAAATAAACCTGATATTCAGACTTGTGGATGAGTCATTATTATTTTAATAATAGTGAATAAGCATAAGAAATAAATAGAAAGTACTTTTTATTCTATGCTCCTGGTTTTCACAGGATAACAAATGACTATGCCACCTGTCACATTTATCTCTGTCCTTTCCAAAGTGCAATGCCCAAACCATGTTTGTGTTAGCAAGAAGACAGTCACTATCAGATTCATCATAGGTAGAAATGAGTAAAACAGGTAACATCCTAAACCTTAATTACCAATATTTATCTCTGGACCAAAGGACACCAGCAAAGAGACTGTGACTGAACTCATATGACCCATTCCCTTTATCGGAAAAGAAAGATATCCACCCAGCTCCATTCATGAGCCGCCAATCTCATCGCTGGTCTGTTCAGCTCAGCCCCTGACAGCTTGAATGCTAACATGGAGGATTATAGTCTTTGATGGCAGAAGGAGTGGTGATTTAATTATGGCAATGGTAATATTTGGAGTCTATAACTTGAAAATCACTTCCCTGGTTCATCTCTTTCTCCTATAATACCTACATGACTCTTATTTGTCAAGCCTCTGACCCTACATGCAAAGCAGGTGACATACAACCTTGCTTAATCCTTACAGTGAGTGATCCAAGAATTACATACTGAGACCCATTTTGTCAATGAGAGCCCAATGGTAACTTGCCCAAGGTCATACAAGGTCACACTGCTGATAAGCATCAAGCCAGGGCTTCCCTGGTGGCTTAGATGATAAAGGATCCACTTGCAATGCAGGAGATCCAGGTTCAATCCTTGGATCGGAAAGATTCACAGAAGAGAATGGCAACTCACTCCAGTATTCTTTCCTGGAGGATTCCATGGACAGAGGACCCTGGCGGGCTACAGTCCACAGGGTCACAAGAGCCAGACACAACTAACAACTAACACTTTCACTTTCAAGCCTAAAACCCAAGTCTGAGTCCCCAGCCTCTGCTATTTAGGGTGTATATCATGTTTCTTCTGTCTTCCTGGAGTTCACTTAGCCCACTCTTGGTGTCATTGACTTCTTCTCATCCTTCAAGATTGGGCTCAAATGTCACCTCTCTCTGTCTACACCATCACAGAGGAACATCACCCTTTCTTTTCCTTCCAGTTACTACCTAGTTAATTATCATCGTCTGCTATTATCTAGCCAATTATGTTCTTTCTGCCCTCCCACACGTGACTGTAATTCCCACAAGAGCAGACCCCCTTATCTGTCTTGGTGACAGTAGCATTCCTATGTGCCTGGAACAGTACACAGCCCTGGGAGATATGCAGTAAATATCTGCTGAGTGATCAGTGAGGGAATTCTATGTGTATTGTCTGGAACATGCTCTTGCAGGTGCTGGCTGAGGCCTGGGTCTCAGTCATTGTTTGTGAAATGTTGAAGGGACTCAAAGCAGAGTTCTAAATGTTGAAAGGAAAGAGTAACCCCAGAGCCTGTGCCCTCAGCTGTTGCTGCCTTCACAACATTCAGAGGAACTGAGTTTCTTGATTGTGGTCTGTATGAAGTGTTAGTGTTAGCTGCTCAGTTCTGTCTGACTCTTTGTGACCCCATAAACCGTAGCCTGCCAGACTTCTCTGTCCATGGAGTTCTCTAGGCAAGAATACTGGACTGGGTAGCTATTTCCTTCTCCAGGGGATCTTCCTGACCCACAGATCGAAGCTGAGTCTCCTGCATTGCAGGCAGATTCTTTACCATCTAAGCCACTAGGGAAGCCCTGTGGTCTAAGACTGCACACAATTAGAGCTTAACTGTTATGACTAATTTGTAACATTTACATGCAGCCTGGGTGCTGAGGCTTTTTCAACTGTGCTCCAATAAGTCCTAGGGTTTTAGGGAAATGTTTCAGGGTCCGTGTGGAAAGAGAAACGGGTGTGGAGTGTAAGTGGAAAGAATTCTAAACCCTCCTCTTCTCTTCAACCAGGGAAGCACCACTTCTATATGACTTCTTTGGGTTTCTCTAGTAGTTCAGTTGGTAAAGAATCTGCCTGCAGTGCAGGAGACTCGGGTTTGATCCCTGGGTTGGGAAGATCCCCTGGAGAAGGAATTGGCAATCCACTTCAGTATCCTTGCCTGGAAAATTCCATGGATAGAGGAGCCTGGTGGGCTGCAGTCCATGGGGTCACAAAGAGTTGGGCACGCCTGAGCGACTGACTCTAACACTACATCACTAGTGAGTTGAAAACTGTCCTTCCAGAAAGGAGGGGTGGGGTGAACTGGGAGACTGGGATTAATGTATACATGCTATTGATGCTAAGTATAAAATAGGTAACTAATGAGAACCCTCTGTACAGCACAGGGAACTCTACTCAAGGCTCTGCGGTGACCCAGATGGGAAGGAAACCCGAAAAAGAGGCGGTATATGTATATGGACGTATAGCTAATTCACTTTGCTACACAGCGGAAACTAACACAGCATTGTAAAGCAACTATATTCCAATAACAAATTGTCTTAAGCAATGGCTTATCCGTGCCCAACTCTTTGTGACCCCATGGGCTGTAGCCCACCAGGCTCCTCCGTCTATGGAGTTCTCCAGGCAAGAATACTGGAGTGGGTAATCATTCCCTTCTCCAGGGGATCGTCTCAACCCAGGGATTGAACACCAATATCCTGCATGGCAGGCAGATTCTTTACTGTCCGAGCCAGCAGGGAAGTCCTTAATAAACTTAACAAATGATAAAAAAAAATTTTAATGAAAAAAAGATAACTGGCTCCCCAAAAGTTATGTCTGCCTGGAACCTAGGAATGTTATGTTATTTGGAAACAGTCTCTGCAGACTTAATTACTTAAGTAAGGTCACACATATTTAAGCATGCCCTAAACACAATGAGGATTTAGGGAGGGCTTCCTTGGTGGTCCAGCAGTTAAGAATCCGCCTGCCAATGTGAAAGACATGGGTTCGAGCCCTGCTCTAGGAAGATTCCACATACCATGGAGCAACTAAGCCCATGCACCACAACTATGGAGCCCGAGCACCTAGAGCCCATGCTCTGCAACAAGAAAAGCCACCGCAATGAGAAGCCCATGCACTGTAACTAGAGAACAGGCCCCTCTTGCTGCAACTAGAGAAAAAAACCTGCACAGCACAAAGACCCGGTGCAGCCAAAAATAAATAAACAAAAATTTTAAATAAAGGGATTGAAAAGCTCCTTGGAATATCTCCTCTCTGTCCTCCATATGTCTCATGCCCCAGGTAGTCCATTCCTGCTCTGGGTCCGGTCCTAAGCCCCCAGGTACCTGGGATGTGCTCGCCTGCGGGGCGGGTCCTGCCATCATCATTGAGCTGTTCGCCCATAAAAGCTTCCCAAATCGTTCCCATGATAACATCCCCAGATACCCTTCCAGCCATCCTTGTGTCTGGGGGTGTGGGTACCTCGAAGGCCAACTTTGGCCAGCAGCCGGAAGAGCGGCAGGAGGATGACATAGTCCGGAGAAGCCGTCCTGGCTGTTTCCACCAGGGTCCGCAGAAGAGCTTCACTCCCACCCTTGCTGATCATGTAGCGGATCCTCCGGTCTGTACCTGAGGGGGCGAGCAGAGGGGCCCTGAGTCTCTGGTAAGGAGTAACTACCCTCCTGTCCTTGGAGCAGGAAGCAGATCTCACAGCAAGAGACTGAGCAGGCATTGATTCATCTCATCTCAGAAACAGTAAGTGTGGAGTTCATGAAGCATCTTGTGTAAAGTTGTGCTGTTAGGTAAGGGGCCAGAGGTAGGGGTGAGGGGTGAGAAATGGAGAAATAATGAATATTTGAGAAATTGCAGCTGGTATAATAAACTGAGCCTAAACTCTACTTTCCTAAGACTCTGTGAAGTCTCAATGTATGTGTGTACTTGTGTTGCATGTATTTGTGATGTAGTTTAGTCACTAAGTTGTGTCCAACTCTTTGCAATCTCATAGACTATAGCCCGCGAGGCTCCTCTGCCTGTGGGGATTCTTCATGCAAGAATACTGGAGTTGGGTTGCCATTTCCTCCTCCAGGGCATCTTCTCAACCCAGGAATCAAACTCACATCTCGTGCGTCTCCTGCATTGGCAGACAGATTGTTTACCACTGAGCCACCTGGGAAGGCCCACATCACGTGTAAAGAAATATGCATATAGGCTGATGTATAATCATATACTTAATTAAAGTAAGAATATCAGTATCCCTCAGCTATTATGTTTGAATCATCTATTAATATAAGAAGGTTTGGTTTGATAGCTTATCTAGAATAATTTCATGAGTGGTATTAATGATTATCTTGTGCTGGCCTTCACTAACGGACGTGAGGGACATATGGAAATGAGCAGAGTAATCCATTGGGAAACAAACACCCAATCACATATCTAGGGAGTTTTGAAGACGGTCTTGGCTAAGGTAAAATATGTTGGTCTTTCTATCTTAGAGTAGTTTTAAACAGGGCCCTCCCCCATCTTACCCCAGGATAAGCCCAAAGGCAGTGGTTACGTTTCAACTTGGAAGGGGACCCACATGATTCTCTATGCTCTTGAACCAACGTGGTCAACAGGATGGGAGATTATAATCAAAGAAGACTCTGATTTTTCATCCTCTACTAAAGGGGCAATAATCAGTACCTATTTCAGAAGGCGAACCCTGTGGTCTCATTCTAAGAGTTCCAGACACCACTGGGCCAACCGAAGGCAGAACTATCCCAGAGAACAAATGGGCTTCACCTCCAGAGGGTGAAGAAGAATGTAGAAGAGGTGTCGCCCTGCCCCTGGAGAGCAGCACAGCCTGTGGTAAAGAACCCAACCCACCCATATGAGTGGACCCTTCCTTCTGAAACTGTAACCTGAGGGTCTGGGGCTTTGGAGCGACAGTCACTGTGGTATTTCTATTTGGTACAAATATGTCTTTCTAATGCAATGTGGCTGGCTTCATAGAAGTGGAATGCCCAAGAAGCTGTGTTTTCCAAGAACTTCAGGTGGAAAAGAGCTGATAGTTGATGACCACTGTAGTGACTTCTGTCCACTTACCCCTGAAAATGTCATGGCTGACCACACTGCTAAGTCTAGCTTCTGCGTCGTCTTCCTGTCTCCACCTGACTCATGTAAGAGAGCTGCCAACACCTGGCTCTCTAAATGGGCCATGATGAGGGAAGAGGGGGAGGCGAGAGGTCAAACCATGAGAGCTGGAGGTCTTGGGCCCCAGAGATGAGATGTCACAGAACAGCCACCCAGAGTCTAAATGCCTCCTAAATTTGGGTCACTGTAGGGTGGGTGACATGATTGAAAAGCCCAAAGCACATCCATCTTATGGTGATTTTCCTCTCACAGAAAGCTTGGAGCAAACCCCCAGGCCACACAGTTTCCTGGGAGACAGCGCATCTGCATGCCCCACGTCCACCACAGGAGGAATGAGGTCGTGACCTACTCACCAACGGAAAGCAGATCTCCGAGGAGCTGGAGGATGGTCAGGATGGACTCCTGGTCTGAGCAGCTCTGCAATGAAAGCAGATAGCCATCTTTAAGAAGGCAGGCGAGGGTACAGCCAACTATGGAGAACCGTATGGAGCTTTCTTTAAAAACTAAAAGTAGAACTACCATAAAACCCAGAAATCCCACTCCCAGGCATATATCCAGAAAAGATGGAAACCCTAATTTGAAACGATAAATGCATCCCAATGCTCACTGCAGCACTATTTATAATAGACGAGACACAGAAGCAACCTAACTGTCCATTGACAGATGAATCGTTGAAGAAGATGTGGTACACGCCTGCGTGCTCAGCCACTTCAGTCGTGTCTGACTCCTTGTGACCCAATGGACTTTAATCTGCCAGGCTTCTCTGTCCATGGGATTCTCCAGACAAGAATACTGGAATGGGTTGCTATGTCCTCCTCCAAGGGATTTTCCTGACTAAGGGGTCAAACCTGCATCTCCCGAGTTGCCTACATTGCAGGCAGATTCTTTCCCACTGAGCCACAGGGAAAACCCAAAGAAGATGTGACACATATATACAATGGAATATTACTCAGCCATTAAAAATAATGAAATAACGACATTTGTAGCAATATGGATGAACCTAGAGATTATCATACTGAGTGAAATATGTCAGAGATAGACAGATACCATATGATATCACTTACATGTAGAATCTTAAAAAATGACACAAATAAACATTGACAAAACAGAAACAGACTCACAGATATAGAGGACAAACTTATGGTTACCAAAGGGGAAAGGTGGGTGGGGGCAGGGAAAATTGGGAGTTTGGGATTGACATGTACAGACCACTATACATAAAACAGATAATCAACGAGGACCCACTGTATAGCACAGGGAACTCTACTCAACATTCTCTAAGAGCCTAAATGGGAAAATAATTTGAAAAAGGATAGATGCACGTCTATGTATAATTGGATCACTTTGCCATATACCTGAAACTAACACAACATTATAAATCAACTATGCGTGCTAAATAGCTTCAGCCATATCTGACTCTATGCAACTCTATGGACTGTAACTCACTAGGTTCCTCTGTCCATGGGATTCTCCAGGCAAGAATACTGGAGTGGGTTGCCATTCCCTCCTCTAGGGGATCTTCCCGACCCAGGGATCAAACCCACATCTCTTAAACCTCCTACATTGGCAGTTAGGTTCTTTATCACTAGCACCATCTGGGAAGCCCATAAATCAACTATATTCTAATATAAAATAAAAATTTTAAAAAGATTAGGCAAAAGGAGGGAGGCGGCATGGTCAAGTGTATGCATGGGAATGGCAGCTTCCTTCTGCTGAGAAAGACTTTCTACAATAAAGAATGGCTGAAAGGAGACTCCCCTGGTGGTGTGGTGGTTAAGAATTCACCTTCCAATGCCAGGGACTCGAATGAGATTCCTGGTCTGGGAACTAAGATCCCACGTGCCTCAGGGCAACTAAGCCCATGCACCACAACTAGAGAGAGGACCACCCGCCTCAAGTAATACCCACAGCCAAATAAATAAATATTTTTTTAAAAAGAAATGGCTGCATGGTTGCTCCTTAAATAATAACTGAAAAGGACTCACTGAGTGAAGCATCTCAGGGGCTCTATCTCCATATTTAGCCTTCAGAAACTAGCAACATCAGCAAAATGGGCAAAAGAAAACATTGATAGTTTAGGCAGAAAGGGCAAATGAAAAGGGGCTTTGTGGGCCAAGGTAGCAAAGCCTTCACTAATTTCAGGAGGCTTGGATTATTGTTCAATCCAGGGCAGAGAGCAGAAACAGAAATCCACCAACATGTTCAGATGGAAAGATTTTCCTGACTCACAAGGATGACATTTTATTTTCTCAAGAGACACCGGGGGTAACAACAAATCTCATGATATAGCTCTACGGGATATTTGCAATTCTTGGCACGCTCCCCTTCGTTACATAGGAGAGAACACCAAGACTCAGAGGGAGGGAGGACTTATTCAAGACCTCTGTGGTGATCCACAAAGCCAAATCCAAAGTACAGCCCAGGCCAGGCTCCCAAAAATCAGGCCAGTGTCATTGCATGGTAATACGTTAATTTTCTAGCTCTCAAGAATTTCTTTACCTATAAGTTGCAAGTTTGCATCCATAACTATCACCTCTCCAAAGCCCCACTCTCCAACCCCTGGTAAGCATCATTCTATGACACTTTCTGTTACTGCAAGTTCAGCTTTTTTAGATTCCGTATATCAGTGGTATCACACAGTATTCATCTTTCTCTGTTTGACTTATCTCACTGCACCTAATGCCTTCAAGGTCCATCTGTGTTGCTGCAAATAGCAGGATATTCTTTTTCTCGTGGCTGAATAATATTCCACTGTATGTATATACATCTTCTTTATCCATTCATCTATTGAGGGACACTTAGGTTGCTTCCATATCTTGGCTGTTATGAAAAATGCTACAGTGAACATGGGTGTGCAGATGTCTCTTCCAGATACTGCTTTCAAATCTTTTGAATATAAAGCCAGGAATCTTATCTTACACCACTCACCAAAATTAACTCAAAATAGATCAAAGACTTAAATCTAAGACTTGAAATCATGAAACTCCCAAAGAAATCACAGAGGAAAAAAAACCTCTGACATTAGTGTTGGCAACGATTTCTTTCGTAAGACACAAAAAGCATATGCAATGAGATTAAAATAAACAAGTAAGACTACATTAAACTGAAGAGCTTTTGCACAACCAGGGAAACAATCAACAAATTGAAAAGTCAACAGAATGGGAGGAAATACTCACACATGATGGGCTTCCCTGGTGTAGCTCAGTGGTAAAGAATCAGCCTGCCAATGCAGGAGACACTGGATCAATCCCTGGGTTGGGAAGATCTGCTGGAGAAGGGCATGGCAACCCACTCCAGTATTCTTGCCTGAGAAATCCCACGGACAGTGAAGCCTGGTGGGCTATAGTCCATGGGGTTGTAAAGAGTTGGACATGACTTACTGACTAAATAACAACAATTAAGATTTTTTTTTAATTTATTGGAGTATAGTTGCTTTACAACGTTGTTAGTTTCTACTATATAGCAAAGTGAATTAGCCATATGTATATATATATCCTCCTTTTTTGGATTTCCTTCCCATTTAGGTCACCACTGAACACTGATAAGATACTACTGTAAAGGTATGCTTTTGCACACCAAATAAGGCAAAAAAAAAAAGTCCATTATGGACAAAATACCAAAACTTAATACTTCAACTCATCTTAAAGGTGTGATGGGACACCTGGGGTTCCCTAGGCATTTGAGGTTTGTACACTTCCCAAGGAAAAGACTTGGATTTGCTCTGGGAGCTTCTCCACAGGGAGCTGAGCCTAATGAAGGCAGCCTCAGCATCACTTTTCTGATGCCTCCCATCACAGCTGCCCCGGACACTAACAGAAGGCATCATTCTTTGAGTCCCCTCCGACAAATGTCATCCATAGTTGTGCACCGTGTCAGTGTTCCCTGTCCCCTCCCACCCTTTGGTCTCCCAAAATCTGGGAACAAGAACCAAGGAGCAGGGAAGCCACCGATATATCATCCCAGGGAATTTGCTAGTCTTAGGTTCTGGTACCAATTCCACTGTAGGAGAGGTTCCCCCACACCCACAAACAATACTCTGGACACCATCAGGTTGTCCTACAGCTCATCTCCATTCTGACACTATCTACCCAGAGATAACAACAGATTCCAGAGGTAGAGGGGTCAGTCCTACAAGATCGCCCACCCCCACTTCAGACTCCAGTGGCAAGTCCAGGTTGTGACCCCTCCTTCTGGCCAACACACTTGTTATAAACCAGAGGTCCCAATGAGCCCCTCTAATTCAGGGTGTCAACCACAAGTCTAGGTTATTAATCTGTCCTTCCAGTTCACTGGCTATAAATTAAAGATTCCCACCATCGACCTCCTCCTTGGGTGTGATTAGTTTGTTAAATCCTCTGCCTGAACTCAGAGAAACATTTCACTTTCTGGATTGCTAGTTTATTGTAAAACGGTATAACTCAGGAACAGCCAGATGTAAGAGATGCCCAGGGCAAGGTATGGGGACCTGGCACAGAGCTCACACGCCTTCTCCAGGAGCATCACTCCCCCAGCTCCTCCACCTGTTCACCAACCAGGAAGCTCTCTAAACTTCATCTCTCAAGTTTCCTGTTTTCTTTCTTTTTTTAATTTTGGGGGGAGGGGCACACCCACAGTATGTGGGGTCTTAGTTCTCTGAACCCATGCCCCTGCCTTGAAATGCGGAGTCTTAACCACTGGACTGCCAGGGTAGTTCCCCTATCCTTACATAGTCTATAGATTCAACTTCTGGCTCTTCTACCTTCCCTGGAGGTAAGGGGGCCTTGGGGTGTACTGGGGAGCCAGGAGAGCAGACTGAAAGTCCCAACCCTCCAATCACATGGTTGGTTCTCCTGACAATCAGCTTTCCACCCGTAGGTGTGGTCCAAAAGTCAACCCATTAACTTAACAAAAGACAATTTTATTGCTCTCATCACTGAGGATATTCCAAGGATTTGGGGAGTTCTCTGCCAGAAACAGGAGGAAGACCAAATATCTATTTCTTACTATAAATCACGAATTATCACAGCAAGAATCTAGCCCTTTGAAAATGGACCCAAAGATGGCTCATGGGAAAAAACAAAGCCCCTTCTCCGCAATGATGTGTCTGGATCCACCAGCAGGAACCCCCAAAACTGCTCTTCTTTCTGAAAAGAGGGAGGGCGATAAGCCATAAAAGCAAGGCTGGGCAATATCGTGTAACTTGGTAGAAATGCAGGATTCATCAGTTAACTGTGAATAATGAGCAAAAAGGAAAATAAGAGAGGAAACAGGGTGATGAGAAAGGAGAAAAGAGAGAGGAAAACTAATAAAGTGGAAACTGATGGAAGAGGGATAAAAAGGTTCATGTTTAATTTCCTTTCATTCAATTATTCATGCATTCTTCCCACAAATGCTCCCTGGAAATCATGTATGTTCCAGTCACTGGGCTGGGATATAAACGGATGGGAACACATTCAGCCTTCACAGGGCTCCAGGCCTGGCTGAGACGAACAGCTGGCAGACAGTTAGGACCCAGGATGGTTAAGGACTGTGACAAAGGTAAACATGGATGCTAGAAGAATTCAGGGACAGGGTGTGTAACACCTCCAGGTCCATGAGTGATCCATCTGGGAAATGGGGCAGAAGTGGGGCAGGAGTGAAGCTGAAGGTCCAGCTTCTCTGCACACTGGTACTGAATCATATCTCAGAGACAAGTTTTGAGTAAAGTAGAAGAGGGTAGATTTGCTGCTTTGCCAGCAAAGGGGACAAAGAGAGCTCATGCCCTCCAAACTGTATGTTCCCCACTTGGGGAAGATAGTGAGGACTTTTATAATAGTTGTTCAAAGAGAGTGTGATCAGCTCATGGGCGTTCTTCTGATGGGCTGACAGTGAGGTAAGTAGGAGTCAGCATCCGCAGCCTTCGGGTCCCACCAGTCTGGGGTCTGCATGCTTGTGGGCTGCATATCATCATCAATCATTAACTTCTCCCACCTGGAGGGGGTTTCAGTATCTGCGTGCATGCTAAGTCACTCAGTCATGTTCAACTCTCTGTGACCCTATGGACTATAGCCCACCGTCCATAGGCTCCTCCGTCCATGGGGTTCTCCAGGCAAGAACACTGGAGTGGGTTGCCATTTCCTCCTCCAGGGGATCTTGCTAACTCAGGGATAGAACCCACATCTCTTACGTCTCTGCATTGGCAGGCAGGTTCTTTACCACGAGTGCCGCTTGGGAAGCCTTTCAGTATCTGCAAACAGCTCAAAGATATTGTTGTGTGTATCCCTTGATGGGGTAACAGGGCCTTGCCCCAAGGCGCCTCTTGACTGTTTGTTTCTCCCTGGTCTCGCATCCCCACCCTTCCCTCATTAACAGCTCCTTGAATCTGTCCCTTGGAACTCAGGGAAGGTCATGGAGGATAAATGAAGGCTGTTTCCTGTAATCAAAGAAATGGGAGACCAAAAAGGCCTTGTGCCTGGGAGGCCTACGGGGCCCTGCACTGTATCAGGGGGAATGTTCCGGCTGTGTCACAGCCCCACTTACTCAGAGGGAAGCATGACAGAGTGTGGAAACCTTGGGGGATGAAGCTGCTTCCAGGATGAAGCAGATGGTAAAGGGAATTGTGAAAGTCTGTGGACAAGAACTGGGTCTTACTCATTTCTGCATTCCCATGTCCTGCGGTGTAATAGATAATTGGTATATTTTATTGGATCCATTTATCCAGCTAAGGGATTGCCCGCTTTTAGTTCAATGCCCACTAATGCACCCTGAGAACAAGCACTCTCTCCTAGGCTTCTGCTGTACCTTCCAGCAGGGAGATAGATCTGGGCATACAGAATCTACTAAATCACCACCCCTAAATTGGTTTGACCTGTGGCCAACACAGTTGGCTGCACACACTCCAGTCGTTCTTCTATAATTGCTTCCCAGAAAATCCCATTTGTTTCAAGCCCGGGGCAGCAGGCTGCCGATGAAAGATACACACTCTACTTGTCCCCTGCCTGGGGAATGGGCCACAGTTCACCTCCTCTGTCTTTCTCCTTTTCCTATGATTGGTTGAGATGTGAGTATGATCCCAGATAGGGGCTTCCCGTGGTGGCTCAGCAGCAAAGAACCTGCCTGCAAATGCATGAGAATTTCTGCAATACAAGATACGTGGGTTCAATCCCTGGGTCGATCCCATGGAGCAGGAAATAGCAACCCACTCCAGTATTCTTGCCTGGGAAATCCCTTGGACAGAGGAGTCTCATGGGCTACAGTCCATGAGGTCGAAGAGTCAGACATGATTTAGCGACTCAACCACCACACCACCATGGGCCCAGATCTGGGTAAGGAAACTCAAACAGAAGTCGACTGAGAGATTCCAGAAAAGGTTTTTCTCCAGGATTTAAAAAGAGAAACCATGAAAAACAAAAATAAAGCAAAAAGACAAACACTCTATTTCCTATTTGGGGCACTGTTGTCTGAGGACACAACCCTGGATCACTGGTGACATTGTTAAGCTGTGAACCAACTCTATAAAACCACCTACCTATAGACTTTCGTTGTTCAGTTGCTCAGCTGTGTCCAACTCTGCGACCCCCTGTCCTTCATAGACTTTCAGGTACATGAAATGGTAAGTATCCTCATTTATTAAAGCTATTTTCAATCAGGTAGTTTGTCATGAAGAGGGAGAAAAGAAAAATTTTACACCTCTGCCTGTCCTCTTCCAAATCATGAGTTAATAAGCAGGAAAGAAATTTATTTCACAAACTGCAGCCAGCCCGAGAGAGTCCTGCCATTCCATCGGGACGGAGACACAGTGCTGTCACACAGACGTTTAGCTCGTAATGTTCTCGCTCAGCTCTGAGCTAGAATGAATCAGCACAGTATTGTTTTTCTTTAAGTAAAAGTTATGGCTACCAGCGGAGGGGAAAAACACTCCACAAAGATCTCCACTGGCATTAATATATGCACTGCTATATTTACCAATAAATATTTTACACTATTTAGAAGAACAACACAAAACCATTATCTCACCCACAGTAATAATAAATGAGCAATTAAAGAAGGCAGGATGCAACATGCCTCCATTTTCCTTTAATGATCCTTTTAAATGAATCATTGAGTAATTCCCTGTTGTTTAAGACTTTCCTATAAAAAAAAAAAAAAAATGGATTTGCCAAGCTTTCTAGTAGAGGCAGGCAGGTGAAAGAACAAACAGTGTCTTTTACAGTCTGTGGGGCTTTGAATTACAATTTTCTCAAATACTGTTTTGCATCTGTTGCTCTCTTGCTTTGACATCTTTGTCTCCCTGTTGCCTTCCTCCTCCTGACTCTCCATGAAGATATAAGACCCTTCACATCACTCAGCTTCGGGGGTTCATCTCCATCCACTCCCTCAACCCCAGTACCAAGTATATCAGCCATAAAGGACCAGTCACTGTGCCCCAAGCCCATCATGGGTTCCTATGCCTTCAAAGTTTTGCTCACATTGCTTCTACTGATGCAGTATTATTTCTCCCTGCAAAGAGCATGAAACCTACTTGTACTTAGCCCATGAAACCTACTTGTATTTCAATTCCAAGCTCAAGTTCCCTTTCTACACAGTTTTTCCACATTACCTACCTGCCTGGCACACATTACCCAAAACTGCCACGTATCTGCATACACTGGGCACCACACAACTACCAGGCCTGCCATTCACAAGGACTACCACATAATCAATGCCCTCTAAAGTGGGATGGTGCAGTGGCCCAGTCTGTCCAAGAACAGAACTATTTGCTCTAAATATTTGATTTCTCACAAACCACTTTGCCCCTCCTTTTATTAAAATTCTTACTAAATCTTGGTTATTTTCTTGCCTCTCTGTTTTGGTTGTCTATTGCAGGGGTAACAAACCACCCTGACGCCTATTGGATGAAAGCAATAGCCTTTTTATTTTATCTCTTGATTTTGTGGACAGGGAATTTGGGCAGGGCTTAACTGGGAGAGTCTTCTACTTTTCATGGTGTTAACTAAGGTCACTGGGTGGCATTCAGCTGGCAAATGAAATGGCTGGTCTGGAGGATCTATGATGGCTTCATTTGTATGTCTGATACCTTGGCACAGATGGTTTCTGCTTGGCAGGCTGAAGGACTGGGCTCATCATGGACTGTGAACCAGAATGCCTTCATGTGGCCTTTCCAACATGTTAGTCTTAAGGAACTTGGACTTCTTACATGGCAGATCAAGCATCCCAAGAGAACTGAGTAGACATTGCAAGGCCTCTTTTGACTTAGCCTCATTTTAACCATCACCTCTGCTGCATCCTATTGGTCAGTCAGGTTACTGATGATAGCGCAGATTTGAGGGGATGGAATTAATCTCTACCTCTCAATCGGAGGAGTAGAAACAAATTTGCAGCAATTTTTAATCTCCCACACTCTCCTTAGACTTTGAGCTCCTCTAGAGCAAGTATTTCATCTCATTCCCCCTTGGGATCCCCAGGTTCTAATGTGGCATCTTACACAAAGTAGGTATTCAGTAAACATTCCAAATTTTATAAAATGAGATGAGATAGGATGGAAAGGAATAGAATGGAATGGCTTGGGAAGGGATGGGATGGATGGGATAAAATGGAATGGAAAGGGATATAATGGAATGGCATGGAAACTTAATATGAAGTCTTCCAGAGCCTTGTTATCCTATTCTCTTTGATGACAGGATTTACCTCAAAGAATATTCCAGTGAGAACATCCTTACACAAATTTTTGACAAGGTATACAGATCAAGTTTTCTATGAATCCAGCAACTGAAGGAACAGTTATAGGATGCCTACTATAGGATGCCAATTATGGCGCTAGTGGTTAAGAACCCACTTGCCAATGCAAGATGCACAGGTTCGACCCCTAAGATCCCCTGGAGGAGGGCATGGCAACCCACTCCAGTATTCTTGCCTGGAGAATCCCATGGACTGGGAAGCCTGGCAGGTTACAGCCCATGGGGTCACAAAGAGTCGGACATGACTGACATGATGTAGCATCATGTGCCAAGAACTGTGTTAATGAATAGGGAACATCAATATCACCCCAGACAATGTGGAGGGAAAAGAGGTATCCTGTGCCTCTCTCTGAAATTTTCTCAAGTCTACACCCAACTTTACAGAACAATGGGGAGAAAAGGCCATCCCAATCCCATTTTCTGTAACACCCCTGATATCACAGAAATAGAGTGCTTACACTCTGATACACTGTTCCCACAGATGGAAAGAATAAGCCCATGAAATTTTAATTCTTGATCTCTAAAGAATAAGACAGAACCTCTTCCAAATTCATGAGCCAAGAGCATAGGACACAGCTCATAGCCCAAGAAAACCATATTGCCAAAAATAAATTTGCTCTTTGGTCACGCAGTTTGAACACTCACTAGAAATGGTCCATTGGCTAAAGAAAAGACATTATTAAATTTGGAGCTGGTAATGAGTGATGAAAGAGGGTACTGATCACAAACTTCAATGACTGAAAATGGTTATTATACCAGAAATGGTGACCAATAGCTCTCTGTCTTCACACAAGAGGAAACAGGAAGAAGTTGAATAGTTAGAAGTTTAGCTGGGGCAGGAGGAAAAACTTTCTGTCAGGGCTGAGACAAGTACAAAAGAGGGAGAGTTGTTTTAAATAAGTACGGACTGAAATAAATATGAAAGTGTGAAAGTGTTAGCTGCTCAATCATGTCCCGCTCTTTGTGACCCCATGGACTGTAGCCCCAGGGATCGAACACGGGTCTCTGACATTGCAGGTAGATTCTTTACCATCTGAGCCACCAGATGGTTATGAAATAATTTTTTAATTTATTTATTTTCATTGGAAGATAATTGCAAATTGTGATGGTTTTTGCATAAGTCAACATGAATCGGCCACAGACATACATGTGTCCCCTCCATCCTGAGCCCCCCCCACCTCCCCACCCTGTCCCTCCAGGCTGTCACAGAGCACTGGCTTTGGGTGCCCTGTTTCATACATCAAACTCCCACTGGTTATTTATTTTACATATAATAATGTATATACGTAGCTTCATATATACATATATATGTGTAGCTTCAATGCTATTCTCTCAAATCATCCCACTCTCTCCTTAGTTCTAATGAGGTGGATGAACCTAGAACCTATAGTACGGAGTGAATTAAATCACAAAGAGAAAGAGAAATCACACAAAAAAAGACAAATATCATATACTAACACATATGTATGGAATCTAGAAAGATGGAACCGATGATCCTACATGCAGGGCAACAAAGGAGACACAGATGTAAAGAAATAAGAGTTTTCTCAATGCAATGGATGTTGGGCTGGAAATAGCGAAAAAACAAGAAGCTTGCCATAATTACAGAAGCTGGGTGATGTGGCTTTATAATATTAAAAAATAAACATCATTACAAAATAGAATAAAGTGAAATGGTATGTAATGTTTTCTGTCTTAGGTGGAATCTTTAGAATGAACAAGTCATACAGAGTGAAGTAAGTCCAAAAGGGAAAAACAAATATATTAAATTCATATATGTGGAATCTAGGAAAACTGTGTATATGATCTCATTTGCAAAGCAGAATAGAGAACAAATGTATGGATACCAAGGGAGAAAGGAGGGGATGGAAAGCATCGGGAGATTGGGACTGACACATTTACACTATTGACACTGTGTGTAAGATAGATAATTAATGGAAATCTACTGTGCAGCACAGGAAACTGTGTTTAATGTACTGCAGTGACCTGAAGGGGAAGGAAGTCCAGAAGGGAGGGACTTTATGGTCACATGACTAAATATGTATATACATACTTGTATATGTACACACATGTACACATACAGCTGATTCACTTTGCTGTACAATAGGAACTAACACACCATTGTAAAGCAACAATACGCCATTAAAAATTAATTTTAAAAAAATTTAAAAATACTTCACTACCAATAAAAGAATGAACAATCCCACTAGGATCTTTCCTCATAATTCTTGGGCTCCAGAATTTGACAAATGGCCCAGTCATATATTGGGTCTTACATAATTAATTGTTAAGAATACAGTGAAGAGGAACTAAAGGGCCTCTTGATGAAAGTTTAAGAGGAGAGTGAAAAAGCTGGCTTGAAACTCAACATTCAAAAAATGAAGATCATGGCATCCAGTCCCATCACTTCATGGCAGATAAATGGGGAAACAATGGAAACAGTGACAGACTTTATTTTCTTGGGCTTCAAAATCACTGCAGATGGTAACTGCAGCCATGAAATTAAAAGACGCTTGCTCCTTGGAAGAAAAGCTATGACCAACCTAGACAGCATATTAAAAAGAAGAGACATTACTTTCCTGACAAAGCTATGACTTTTCCAGTAGTCATGTATGAATGTGAGAGCTGGACCATAAAGAAGGCTAAGACCAAAGAATTGATGCTTTTGAACAGTGGTGTTGGAGAAGACTCTTGAGAGTCTTTTGGTCTGCAAGGAGATCCAACCAGTCCATCCTAAAGGAGATCAGTCCTGAATATTCACTGGAAGGACTGATGCTGAAGCTGAAGCTCCAATACTTTGGCCACCTGATGTGAAGAACTGACTCACTGGAAAAGACCCTGATGCTGGGAAATATTGAAGACAGGAAGAGAAGGGGAGGACAGAGGATGAGATGGTTGCATGGCATCACCAACTCAAAGGACATAAGTTTGAGCAAACTCCAGGAAATGACAGACAGGGAAGCCTGGCGTGCTGCAGTCCATGGGGTCACAAAGAGTCAGACACGACAGCAACTGACTAACATCAAAGAATACCAATGCTCCCCCTTCTGAGTAAAGGGGCGTACATGTTTCAGCACCGGGTAAAGTTAGAATGCGGTCTCTTTTATTTGGCAAATATTGTCAAGTACTTATTTTGTACCAGGTACTGTGTTAGGTGCCAGGAATAACATGGGTAGCATAAATATACATAGTCCCTGCCCTCGTCAAACTTCCAAGCCAGTTAAAAGGCAGATAGCTAAATAGTCACCCAAAGAAATGTAGAATTGCAACTGGGGATAAGTACCCAAGTTTATTTAGTCATGTGACCATAAAATGAGGTTATTTGATGTGAATCAGTAAAGGACTCCCTTAAGAAATAACATACTTATTTGCAAAGTGGAAATAGAGACACAGATGTATGGATACTAAGGGGGAAAAGAGGGTGGTGGGATGAGTTGGGAGATTGGGATTGACATATGCACACTATTGATACTCTGCATAAAATAGATAACTAAAGGGGACTTCCCAGGTGGTGCTAGTGGTATAAAGAATAACTTTATCTGCCAATGCAGGTAGACATAAGAGATGTGGGTTCGATCCCTGTGTCAGGAAGATCCCCTGGAGGAGGGCACAGCAACCCATTCCATTATTCCTGCCTGGAGAATCCCATGGACAGAGGAGCTTGGCAGGCTGTAGTCCATAGGGTTGCAAAAAGCTGGACACAACTGAAGGGACTTGGCATGCACGTGCAGTGAGAACCTCCTGTATAGAGCAGGGAACCCTGCTCATTGCTCTGTAGTGACCTAAATGGGAAAGAAATCAAAAAAGAGGGACTACATGGACAGGTACAGCTGACTCACTTTGCTGTATATTAGAAACCAGCACAACATTGTAAAGCAACTATGCTCCAATAAAAAAAGGAATAATAAAACTTTCCTTTTCCTTTTAAAAAAACAAGTGGCACTTAAGCTGAGAGTGAAAGAATAAGCTAGCATTAACTAGGAGAAGATTGGAGGGCAGAATGCTCAGGACAAAACTGGGCAAATGAGAGTAGAGTACAGTTACATAGCTGGTAGAAACATGCAAAGATAAGGGAGAAAAAGAAGGCCAGTGAAGTTAGGGTAGAGAAAGGGACAGCGGTGTTTGAAGAATGCACTTCTAATTCAAATAGACCTTGGTCACCAAAACCTTTGTACAACTTACTTTCTTTCCTACATTATTGGACTAATCACTGAACCCAGCTCATGGGTACAATTGGGTTAGAAATACTATACTATAATTGATGCAAAATGCTTAGCTCTCTGCCTAAGTCACAATAGATGTTCACTTGGCTGTCGGGGAATAAACATTGCCATGAGCATGCCTAACAAAAGGCGAGTCGTCTAAAACCAGATCTGAAGATCTTTAGAAATGCATCTTCCTGGATCAATTTTACACCCAGATCACGATGTTTCCAATTTAGCAGGATACTCTTAAGGGGGAGAGATAAATAACCAAAACAAGTGAAAATGGTGAGGTTGTGTCCTCTGAAAAGAAACAATTTATAATCCTATGCTTTGTCTATGTCCAGCACACTTGTTGCCTCTTGGTAAACACTAAAGACTCTGAGTCATAATAATTATAACAGCAATCAACAGCATCACATCCTTGAGATGTTCTCTGATTTCTTTTAAATGACAGTCACTGGAAAGCAGACTGTCTCCATTTCTAAGAAGGCTGTAAAGTCGCTCCAGAGCACAGTTGACAAACAAGAACACAAAACTTGCAAGTTAAAATTAAGGATTGCTGAAAAGAAATGCCAAACTGTTTTCAGCTTTTCTGAATGGATTCTAAACAGAGCTAGTAAATAACATGTCCAGGTGCCTGTCACCCAGCGTTCAGTACCAAAGTGGAGGAAGCAAGTGCTACCTTCCTGTTCAGTCAGCAGCTGCCACCCACTACCTTGATCCTCTCTGAATCCATCAACCTCCCAAGCACACAGGGAAGATTAAAAACCCTGGGGCAGGGAGGCTCCATTCTGCCACTGCAAGGCCACTGAACTAAGCAGTTTCCAAAAACACAAAGAAGATGCCCTTTTCTGGGTCGTCCACCCAGCTAGTTCTTAGCCAGCTGGTCTAAAGCACAGTCATGAAGCAACAAAAGTTTGACTCTGGGGTCCTCATGTCTCCCATTTCAGGGACCCCATCATTTTGTGGTCTTGCTCCACCACTTAGCTACGCTCTAACCTAGTTGGTAATGACTTTCCCCAACCCACTCTGAAAAGCTGCTTTTCAGAGATATTCTGTAGTTTGAGAGTTAAGAACTAGGTATCAGGTTATGCACTGACATCCCACATAGCCCATAATGGGACTTCCCAGGTGGCCCAGGGGTAAAGAACCCACCTGCCAATGCAGGAGATGCAGAAGACTCAGGTTTGACCCCTGGGTCAGGAAGATCCCCTGGAGTAGGATATGGAACCCACTCCAGTACTTTTGCCTGGAAAACTCCATGGACAGAGGAGCCTTGCAATTTCAGTCCATGGGGTCACAGAGAGTCAGACATGACTGAGCACACACACATATAGCCCACAATACTATGAATATTACCATTGAGTGCCCACTTTGCTTCAGATATCACTTACTCCTTCATCCTGAAAACCATCTTGCAACTTGCATGCAGGATCTTAGTTCCCTGACCAGGGACCAAACCCTTGCCCCCTGCAGTTCTGCAGTGGCACCTCTGAGTCCTAACCACTGGACCACCAGGGAATTGCCTGAAATCGTCTTGCAATTTTGATATTTTTATTCCTACTGTACTAGTGAGGAGACTGCGCAGTCATGAAGCAATTATTATTCAAAGGAAGTTGAATAATTTCCTCGATAGCAAGAGCAGCCTTTCTTCCTATTTTCTGAATTGAGTTTTGAAAGCTACTAAATTTGAAAAAAATTCACTTTGAAAGTAAGTAAATTAATGTTTCTTTAGTGGAAACTCTCTGATTCTAAAGAACAAACTGACAATTTTAAAACATGCCTGTAAATGCTTTATCATACCTACCACCAAGAGGCGGGCTTCCCTCATAGCACAGTTGTTAAAGAATCTGCCTGCAATGCAGGAGACCCACGTTCAGTTCCTGGATTGGGAAGATCTCCTGGAGAAGGAAATGGCAAAACACTCCTGTATTCTTGCCCGGAGAATCCCGTGGACAGAGGAGCCTGGCAGGCTAGAGTCAACGGGGTCACAAGAGTTGGACACGACTTAGCAACTAAAGAGAGAGAAAGACTAAGAGGTAGAATCGATGGCCCATATTCTTGAATCTTGGCCAAGTGACTCCCTTATTACCAAGTAGACTGTTGCAGAAGTGACATGGCTTAACTTCCAAGGCTAAGCCATAAAAAGTGATGAAGTTCTACTTAGGCCGCTGGGAGCTTGGCATCTGGAGCCCTGACCCACCATGTGCAAGTACTGAACCCTCTAAAGCAGCCATGATGTAAGGAAGCCCACACTACACAGAATGACCCACCTGATGTTCCCCTTGTTGTTATTATTTAGTCACCAAATTGTGTCTGACCCTTTGCAATCCCGTGGACTATAGCCCATCAGGCTCCTCTGTTCATGGAATTTCCCAGGCAAGAATAAAGAAGTTGATTGCCATTTGCTTTTCCAGGGCAATCTTCCCGACCCAGGGATCAAACCCCTGTGTCTCCTACATTGGCAGATGGATTCTTTGCAACTGAGCCACCAGGGAAGCTGTGATAGACAGCCCCAATTTAAACAGCTCCAGAGGGATCACTCAGCATCAGCTGTGACTCAGAGCAGCAAGAAATCTTGGCTGTCCAGATCAGTTGAACCTTCAGATAATTGCATCCCCAGATAGCTTCCAATACAACACATAACAGTCACCAAGCAGGAACTACTCTGCCGAGTCCTTTCCAAGCTGTGAGAAAAATTAAATGTTTGCTTTAAGCCACTGATATTGGGATCATTCTGTATGCAGCAATAGTAACTGAAACATAAACCCATCTCAAAAGTAGATCAGTTAAAAAATGCATTGAAAATTTGATTTCTAAAAACCAGAATTTGGAATGCATGACAGTAAAAGAAAATGAAAAGCATCTAGACCTTTCAAGCTGTGAAATATCACATAGATTTTACGAGCTCCTTTCATTGATTTTTGTAAGAGACCATGTGACTGCACAGAACACGTCAGACATGGAGACAGTAAACCTACTCCTAACCCAGCTTTTCCTTATGACTTTAGGTAAATCATTTACCTTCTCTGGCCTTCACTTGCTTTCCTCATTCTTCAACTAAGAGAACAAGAAGAGATGACTTCTCAGGTCCCTTCCAACTTTATGACCCTGTGGCATTCACAGATGCCGACATCTGGATGATGATGAATCCCAACACACATCTCCCAATTTCACACTTGTCTTTTAATGCCTTTCTGGCCACCCTGCACACCCTCTCAAAACCTTCCACTCTGCCAACTATCTTCTCTAAAGGATCTGCCAATGAATTAGCTTACATCAAGTTCAGGTTTATCAAACTTGATACTATTGATACTTGGGGCCAGATAATTATTTGTTGAGGTGGGGTGGGAGTCTTGTGCACTGCAGGATTTTTCTGAGATTTACTTATTTATCTATGGCTGCTCTGGGTCACTGTTGCTGCATGTGGTTCTCTGGTTGCAGCGAGAGGGGACTCCTCTCTAGCTGTAGCGTGCAGGCTTCTTAACGCAGTGTTTTCTCTTGTTACACAGCACAGACTCTAGGGCGCATGGATTCAATAGTTGTGGTACATGGGTTTAGCCATCCCTTGGCATGTGGGATCTTCCTGGGCCAGGGATCAAACCCATGTCCCCTGCATTGGCAGGTAGATTCTTTCACACTGAGCCACCAGAGAAGCCCTCTTTTTTTTTCAGTTTTAAGTGGGGTTCATAACAATAAGAGATAAAGGGTTTTTAACAAACACTGTAACAAATGGACATCTGATTGGTAGGAAACATCATCCCGTACACATCATAATTTTTTGCATATCCTCAGCGCATAGCATTTACACAGAGAACCACTGCCGCACAGCACAAGAGTATCTGAAGAGGCTAGATCAGAGTCAGGCTGTT
This sequence comes from Cervus elaphus, assembly GCF_910594005.1. Lineage (NCBI taxonomy): Eukaryota > Metazoa > Chordata > Mammalia > Artiodactyla > Cervidae > Cervus > Cervus elaphus. Next base: position 20,688,017 of record NC_057827.1, on the reverse strand, counting down.
TAACAGGCAAAGTTTTAATATACATACTCTAAACGAAAACAGATTGAACTATTGAGCTGGTAGGGTAGAAGGCAACGTTGCCAACATGGCAGTCAAAGCCCCCACTTTAGTGCACATTTCCACCGTTCCATTTGCATGCATGACACATTAACAGTATCTAAAGGTAAATGGAGAAGGAAATGGCAGCCCACTCCAGTACTCTTGCCTGGAAAATCCCATGGATGGAGAAGCCTGGTGGGCTACAGCCCATGAGGTTGCAAAGAGTCGGACACAACTGAGCGACTTCACTTTCACTTTTCACTTCAAAGGTAAATGAGTGTTCTCTGGTGGCTGAGTGGTAAAGAATCTGCCTGCCAATGCAGGAGACACAGGTTCGATCCCCGGTCTGGGAAAATTCCACATGCCGAAAAGTGAGAAGGTAACAGGTAGGAAGGCCAGAGGTCCCCAAGTGGCAGGAGGAAATAAACTCCAAGTGGCAGATGCTATTTTTTTTTCCCCTTCACTGTTGATGAAACTGGTTCTGCCTATGATGACTAACCTTTTTTTCTTTTTCTTTTCTTTTCTCAAATGTTGGGCTAATAATGGATCAACAAACTAGTATTTGTGTCAATTGCTTTATGGCCAGGGATGACACGCCTTGTGCCATCCTATCTCAGAAATGCATATCGTGGGAGAGGGGCCTGGTGAAATTCCCTCAGCCTTAAGGTGTCTATCTTATCTGATTTGCAGCTCACTAACAGAATAAAATGCCTTGCTAAAAACTAGCAAGGGGGCACTCTTTCGATCCCCTTCTGATGTCTATGTCAAAAGCTTTCCTAGCTCTATTATACTTTAATAAAACTTTGCTGCACAAAAAGCTCCAAGTAGTCAAGTCTCGTCTCTGACCCCGGATGGAAATCCTCTCCTCCGGAGGTCACGAATCCCGGTGTAACACACGGCTGGCGGAAGCAACTGAGGCCGTGTGCCACAACTACGAGCCCACGTGTCCTAGAGCCCATGCTCCACAACAAGGGACGTCACCGCGGTGAGAAGCCCTCACTGCAATGAAGAGCAGCCCCCGCTTGCTGCCACTAGGGAAACATAAGTGAGACACTTTCTGGCAACCACAGCCATTATTATGAACACGTTGCACAAATTCTCTAGAACTAAACAGTCGCTTGTACTCTCCTTTTATTTTTTTAAAGTTGAAACATTCGGCGGTGCAGGGAAACTCCATTTAAGTTTATAACCTGTGCTACAACAAAGAATGGTGATGCTACTTACTCAACTTTAATAACTGAAATTTGAATAATTGAAAATTTTTTTTTCAACTTAAATATTCAATTTTAATAATAATAAAAATATTAATACTTTAATAATTATGGACAAAAGTTGTTCAAGAGGAGCTACAGAGGATTTGGGATAGTACAGGGCCCAATCATAAGCTTTCTTAAAAGTGCACCATCGGATGCTCAGCAGCATCCCTGGTTTGTACCCATCGGATGCCAATGCGCAGCCCACCCAACTCCCCCTCCCCTGAGTTGTGAAAACTGAACAACACGGCCAAATTCAAAACTGGCACTGGTCAAGAACCACTCTACTAATGAATTGGTTACCAATTTCTATGTAACACAATATCCCTCCCAGTGTATCTAGTGAGAATAATATAAACCAAAGAAATAAAGCTTTCTTGTTTCAAGGATCAGTGAAAGCCGAGTCACAGAGATACATAGGATCCTGGATCCTTTTGGTCACCCCACATATTACTTCTCCCAGACAACTGCCGCTTTCTGCTTGCATTCACAGCTAGCACTACAGTTCTGGATCAGAGGTAAGCTCAATCAGATTCATACACACACATGTACACATACTTGGTTAAATTGCCAACTAGTCGAATTTAGCAGATTTCATTCTATAGTGGATACCACCAGCTACTCACCTGCTGGAAACTAAGACAATCAACCAAGAATTAAAATAAAGGCATGGCTTTGGTCTAGCATGGGACATTACATCTATTTTTGAATGATTAATAATTATCCTCTGTGTAAAATGGTTGATTCTGTTATACTGAAAGAGAACACCAAGTGATTCTAGTAGGTAGAGAGTAAGATTTCTTCTTTGTTTTATTTCCAATATTTTTCCAGATTTGCCCGTGGTTGGCTCAAAGCAGCAAACGAACATAATCGGAAGACATGTATTGGGTTGTAAACATGCCCGGAAGGCAGTTGTAAACAAGCCAATACGGTCTTAGCTCTCATAGCTCCCTCAGTCTATGAAAAGTTTGATTAACTAAAGTCTGGTAAGAGTAAAATTAGTAGACATAATAGTTATATGCCTCAACTCCTTTCAGTCTGCTGTGTAAGTATAAATTGCTTCCTCATCTCTAGTAAATGAAGTCTTTTGGCTTAAAGAGATAAGAAAAAGGCCATATGGATGAGTTAGCATATACTATATAGGAACTTCCTGCCTCTACCAATAAAATAAGGCCCAAATCTGTAAGTTCAGCTTGTAAGAATGGGTTAGGAACCATCACATAGAGAGGGGCAAACTGCAACTCTAAGATTAAGTCTCCTGCTCATAGGTATTCATCTCCCTCCCAAGCTGCTAGGATAGCATATTCCAGAATCAGGACATAAACTGTGCACACAACTCCAGCAGTTGTGTTAAAGGAAGAGGAAGTAGATTTGGTAGATGGCCAGCTGGGCTCTGACAGAGTGAGTCTCGGCATCTTCCTCTACGGTTTCCCAATGGGTATGATCTCCAATCATACCCTTGGCTGGCCTCCTGCTAGTGGACGCCATCTTTCCCTCTGCTCTGTCTAAACTTGCTAACTATAGACCAAAATGAGCAAGATCAGGAGACACTGGATATACCATCCTGCATCAAAGGCAATTTTCCAATTCTAATTTCCTGTGTGAGGACCCACCCCACTCATGAAAAGTTTACTCTGGTTTCCAGTACACCTTTCGCGAAGAACCAAAAGTTCAAACTCAATGATAAGCACATTATTTTATAGGAAAAAATAGAAACAGTAACAAGAAGAAGTCAGTATATCATACAACCTATGACCAAAGTTGAAATCACAAAGTCCTTACACTTCTAGGTGAGTTACATCATAGAAAACAGTCATCAATACCAGTTTAGCTGGTATTCAGCTAAACGCAAGAATACCAAAGGCTGAACATTAAGAATTCTGGTAGGGATTTCACTGGTGGTCTAGTAATTAAGACACCGCCTTGCAATGCAGGGAACTTGGGTTCGATCCCTTATCAGGGAATTAAGACCCCACATGCTGAGGGGCAACTAAGCCCATGTATCATAACTAAAGAGTCCCAGCGTAGCAAGGAAAGATCCTGCATGACACAGCAAACATCCCGCATGCCACAACTAAGACTCCATGCAGCCAAATAAACAAATAAATATTTTTTTAAAAAAATAGAATTCCAGTAGTTGTTGCCTTATTTGGAGGCCAGAGTGCTGGTGAGCACCTCAGAAAATGCCTGTCAATACTCAGCTTTAAGTTTCTATGAAAAGCGATTACTCATCCTATCTAAATAGCATACCCTCTTCATCACAGGAGGCACTTCTCAGAAGGATTTCAAACCACGTCATGAGCCTGTTGGACCAGCTGCCCCAGGCCAGACACCTCTGAGGAACCTCAACTCTGGTTTCCATCCTAGTCATTCTCATCTTCAAAGCAAAATGCTTCCAACCAAATATATCCAGGAATCTCAGTGCTATGTGGGCAGCTGCAATGGAGTTTGTTTCAAGATTTGTTATATTAATTATAGCCACAAATGCTCAGTAGTGTCTGACTCCTTGCAACTCCATGGACTATAGCCTGCCAGGCTCCCTAGTCCATGGAATTTTCCAGGCAAGAATACTGGACTGGGTTGTCATTTCCTTCCCCGGGGATCTTCCCAACCCAGGGGTCGAACCTGGGTCTGCTCTATTGGCAGATGGATTCTCTACCACCATGCTACCTGGGAAGTAACCCCCTCACCCCAATGCAACTGCTCAACAAAAAGCAATTTTGAAATAAATTAGTAATCCTATTTATCTTTGCAAATATTCTATAGCTTCACTTTCAGGACACCCAAAGACTACTTAGGCTTCCCTCAGAGCTCAGTTGGTAAAGAATCTGCCTGCAATGCAGGAGACTCTAGTTCAATTCCTGGGTCAGGAAGATCCGCTGGAGAAGGGAGAGGCTACCCACTCCAGTATTCTTGGGCTTCATTTGTGGTTCAGCTGGTAAAGAATTTACCTGCAATGTGGGAGACCTGGGTTCGATCCCTGGGTTGGGAAGATCCCCTGGAGAAGGAAAGGCTACCCACTCCAGAATTTCAGTCCATGGGGTCACAAAGAGTCGGACACGACTAAGCAACCTTTACTTTCACTTTAAAGATCACTTAGTTAATAATGTATTTTTCATCTCTATCTCTATCACAGACCTTGTTGATCTCTTTGGTGAATGAAGAGGTTCAAAATGTAATCATTAGGTAACATGTATCAGTGAGAGTATGTTGCAAACCATTCTCCCAGAGAAGGTTCATTCCCTACCAATAGACATTTCTCTTTAACACATGATTAAATTCACACAGACTCTCCCATCTATTTGTGGAATATCTTGGAGGCCTCTTTGGAAATGTGAAATCACACACTGAAGTTATTAAGATCTGCTGATGTCATCCGAGAACTCTACTGGGGACATGGTGCCTACTTGAAGTACATCCCTCTCGGTTGTTCATAATTTCACAAGAGATTCTTCAAGCACTCAAACTTCATGAACCTCACTTACATTTAATGAAGTCAAGGGAGCAGGTCAGAGGTAAGGTGAAATGAAGATAATGTTGAATACAAACTGACATCTTATTATTTTCACATTCATGTCCAAGAAACCAGAAGATTCTGGAAAAACAATGTTAGCAGGCTGGGTTATAAAAATTGATGAGAGCTGAGAGGTTAAATAAATGGGAAAGATAATAATAAAAAAAAAGAGCTACAAAGGGTAGAGGTGATGGTTCCACCTTCAAGGCTTCAAGGGTCAAAGACTGTAAAAGGCCAGTGGGAGAAAAATGGTCTATCAAAAGACTCAGCAACAGGCCCTGAATATTTGGCAAGTAGTCAGTTAAGTCAGAATTTTAATAGTCCAGAAAAGTGTCTGCAGCTGTGTAGAATCACATAAACCAGAAAGAGGACATCAGGCAACTCTCTTGTAATTGCCAGGGCTGAATTCCAAGAACTAAGGAGATACTCAGCAAGCTCTTAGCTAAATGCTCCCTCTTTAAGGAGGACACATTTGTTTCAACTCGCCTTTCTGGAACTCAGCTTTATGTTGAATTATCAAATATCAATGATGATGGAAGTTGCTTTTGACTGCATCCTTTCAAGGAATCTGAGAGACATGGCTGGCACACAGTATCACAGGGATGCAATGGCATCTCCCTGCCTTCCAGAGAAGGTTCATTTCCCACCAGTAGGAATTTCTCTTTAACACATTATTAAATGAAGCTATAGGTTGAAGAGAAATGAAATGAAAATCACTGCTTGAAAGTCACCAAGAAGTACAGTCACAGAGAGTCATGACTTCCTACACAAGCAGTAACTAGACAAAATCTCAATTTATCTGTCCTTCCATCCATCCATTCAATTATTTATTCAATTTACTGGGTATACATTAATATATTAAGCCATGGATGAGGAGAATTCAAGAAGGTGACCAGTGCAGGAGTTCTCAACCCAACTGCAAAACAAGCCCAAAATGACACAAAAATACTAACATTTTACCCATGTCCACATTGAATTCAATATATGAGAATGACTAACAGGAGTTCTGGGAAAAGTGTGTGAGAAGGGGAGAAAACGTAATTGTGAAAATTTCATTATGAAAATAAAACAGGGGCTTCTCTGGTGGTCCAGTGGTTAAGAATCCACCTGCCAATGCAAGGAACATGAGTTCGATCCCTGGTCTGGGAAGATCCCACATGCCCCAGAGGCACTAAGCCCATTGGCCACGACTACTGAGCCTGTGCTCCAGAGCCCTTGAGCCCCAGCTGCTGAGACCACAAACCACAACTACAGAAGCCCGTGCACCCTAGAGCCCGTGCTCCCCAACAGGAGAAGTCACCGGAAGGAGAAGCCCATGCACCACAACTAAAGTAGTCCCCACTCTCCGCAGCTAGAGAAAGCCTGCATGCAGCAACAAAGACCCAGCGCAGCCAAATACAAGTAAATAAATAAATCTTCTTTAAAAAGAAAATGATAGAGATGTATGGTGAGGAGGTAAGAAGTTCTTTCTACATAGAAGCAACATTTATTTTGGTTAGCTATGAATATATCAATTTCAAGGTGGAAATTTCTTCTTAAAACCTTATGAATTATTTCTAACTCTGTCTCAAGTTTTGGCTTTAATCTTCTTGAAGGAAGTCAACCAATTGTGTAAATAAAGCACCAGATTTGCCATGATTAAAAATCGAAGGTTTTTTTTTCTCTCCCATCAGGAAGACATGAATTAGCTGGATAAGCAAAATCAAGGAGCCTTCAGTCAATCAGTTTATATAAAGGGATCATTGCACTTTAGAAGGATGTTTGATAAAATTAGTTCCAAAGTCGCTATTATTCTCTATAAAATAAAGTCTATCATTTGAACATCAACCAGTTTTATGCCCATTTACCAAGGGTAGTTGTAACTATCTTGTCATTACAGAATGTTTTAAGTTTATATATAATTAGATTAAGCATTAATGACCTTCTTCTGTGTGATTTTCAGAGCTTCCATGGTCAATTGTCAAGCATTAGATGCTGAATGATCAGTCTAACCTTTTACTCGTAAGAAATTCATTTCAGAAGTCTGGTGTTTGAGCCATGGGATTATAAATGCAGACATTGTGAGGAATACATTGATTTCCTGAAAACAATCTGATGAGTCAGCATCAAAGGCATGGACGAACTAACGAAATGGAAGTGAAATCTTCACAGAGAATAAAATCCTTGAAAATTTTTCATAAACCTTTTAAATTTAGAATAATTTTGAGTTTTTTTGTTTTGGGTTTTTTCTTTTTGTGTTTTGGCCACAACACAGGGCATGTGGGATCTTAGTTCCCCAACCAGGGATTGAATCTGCGCCCCTAGCATTGGAAGCACAGTCTTAACCATTAGACTGCCAGGGAAGTCCCCCTAGAATAATTTTGATTGGCAGAAAAGTTTCAGAGATACCTGTCACCTTCTTTCCCCATTGCTGACATCTTATAACAGTTGTGTGGCACATTTGTCAAAACTAAGACACTAACATTGGTACATTATTAACTAGCCTCTAGATCTTCTTGGATTTGGCCAATTTTTATACTAATGTCTTCATTCTGTGCCAAGTCCCCAACTAGGTTATCACATTGCATTTCGTTGTCATCTCTCCAGTCTCTTTTGGTCTGTGACAGCTTCTCAACCTTTTCCTTTTCTCCCATGACCTTGATAGTTTTGAGAAGGACTGAAAGGGTGTCCTCTAGGATGGTCCCCAATCTTTGGTGGTTTTTCAGTCACTAAGTCATGTCTGACTCTTTGGGACCCCATGGACTGCAGGACACCAGGTTCCTCTGTCCTCTGTATCTCCTGGAGTTTGCTCAAACTCATGTTCATTGAGTTGGTGATGCCATCCAACTAGAGCAACCTCTGTTGCCTCCCTCTCCTCCCACCTTCAAATCTTTCCCAGCTTCGGGGTCTTCTCCATTGGGTCCGTTCTTCTCATCAGATGGCCAAAGTATTGGAGCTTCAACTTCAGCATCAGTCCTTCCAATGAATGTTCAGTATTGATTTCCTTTAAGCTTGACTGGTTTGAGCTCCTTACAGTCCAAAAGACTCTAAGAATCTTCTTCAGAACTGAATTTGAAAGCATCAATTCTTCAGCCCCCAGGCTGGGTTTGTTCCATTTTTTTCCCCTTCATTAGCCAGGTTTATGAGTCTTCAGAGGGGAACTGCCCTTCCCATCATGTATCAGAGGTGTATGATAACCACATGATTCAACACTTGGATAAACTGACATTTGTCAGTTTTCTCCAATCGGAAGTTACTATGGCTCCCTTTCTAACTACCTTTTGGAAAAGCAAGTCACTATGTCTAACCTACACAAGCTGAGAGGGTTTAATTAAGTTCCATCTCCTGGAAGGGGTAGTATCTACAAAAATTTTTTGAATCCTTGACCTTGAGGGAGAAATCCATTCAATGCATTTAGCTTTCATGGGAATAGCTACATTCTGCCCCATCCTATTTTTCATCATCACAGGCCCATTACTTCACTTAGATCAAGACTTTCTACAGCACTCTGTCAGCACCTCCTTCAACCATGTCAAGAAATGGACAAGATCATGTTACTCCAACGACTGTTTTGCCATCAGCAGTGGGTTCTGGCTGCTGAGAGGTGAAGTGTAAGGAACTCGGAGACCGTTCCTGGGAGAGACAGCTCGCATTCAAGCACAAATGTGCGCGGTAATTAGGTATGATGGGCTGCAATTTTCCTACTTCCTTTTCAAAGTAAATTGCTTTTTGAGTTGAAATGTTCTCTGGCTTTCTTTCTCTCAAGTTGGACCTTGTAGGAAAATCCCCCTTTTCAAAAAGCCAAACTTGTTTCATTTCATCCTATAACTAATTTAATGCTAATTGTGCAGTGACTACATTTGGCATCGCTGGATACATTGTGGAAGGAAAACTCATCTGTCAACCTGAAAAGTGTAAGTAAGCCTAACAATACATTCAAAGATTAACCTCTGAAAGACTGCCTTTGAGGTTTAGGCTGGCTGAAACAGGGCTGCAGAAAAGTGCATTCTGGCTCTCAACACAGCAGATGCTTTTAGAAACGTGGGTTCCCCTTGAAATCCATGAGAATACTACTAACAGATTAGAATCTCAGACTTCAGTTCTCGAATCTGACTATTGTCAAGTGCATGAAATAACCCATGTGCTGTGATGTGCTAAGTCCCTCCAGTCGTGTCTGACTCTTCGTGACCCTATGGACAATAGCCCACCAGGCTCCTCTGTCCATGGGGATCCTCCTGGTAAGAATACTGGAGTAGGTTGCCATGCCCTCCTCCAGGGGATCTTCCCAACCCAGGGATCAAACCTGCATCCCTAAAGTCTCCTGCATTGGCAGGCAGGCTCTTTACCACTAGTACCACGTGGGAAGCCCGAAATAACCCATACAGCACACAAATGAGAAATTTCCTCATCTTTTTTTTTTTTAATACATCCAAAGACAAGGAATCCAGCATCTCCCAAAGCAGTTTACACCACTGTTTGAAATTCTAATTTTAAAGAAGGTTATCCTTAGGCTCAGGCTTTCCTGGTGACTCAGTGGTAAAGAATCCACCTGTCAGTGCAGGGAGACACAGGTTCGATTCCTGGGTCGGGAAGATCCCCTGGAGAAGGAAATGGCAACACACTCCAGTATCCTCCCCTGGGAAATCCCACAGACAGAGGAGCCTGACACAGGCTATATATAGTCCAAGGGGTCACAAAGAGTCAGACACAAATTAGTGACTGAAAAACAACAACATTTGTGATTGACAAATTTATATGTGTCCCTAATCACTATTTAAAAGGAATGATTAAATTTGTTTTCAAAATATTCCACACCAATGTATTTTTTTTTCTTTTGCATAGACTATAATAACAAAGAACAACAGAAAGCAAAGGTTAAAGTCAAAGAAACAGATCCAACTTGGAGTGGAAATTGGCTCTTTCTTGCTGCTTTCTGAAGACTTAAGCCCATAATACTTAGGCCACTAAGAAGTATGCTTACTTCACTTAGCTTAGCTTTAGGAGTAACAGAGGCTGTTACAGAGAAGAATTTAGGGAGATAAAGATAGAACTTTGCCTTGAAGCCAAATTGATGTAGAAGATAGATGGGCTCCAAGTTTACAACTGGCCTCGTGTTTGTATTTCACGGGCCACAAAGAAATGGGCTTCGGGCTGGATACTTACAAATGTTAGCATTTTCTGAGACAAGAGATAAGTGGGCTCCAGTTAAAACATTTACAATCAGCCTCCTGTTTGCCCTCTGAAATGGAAGTAACAACACAAACAGGGTAAACAGCCAGTGTTTGTCTCTTGTGAACACCTTAAGATAACAGTCATGGCAGTAGTCAAGACAATAGTCGTGGCAGGGACAAAGTGGGGCGAAACCCTGTTTGGGTAAAGGATTAAGAGATCTCCGTTCCCCGCTCCTTTGGGACAAAGGAGACACTACACAGGCAGAGAGAGACTCCTTGTGGGTCAAAAGTCAAGGGATAACCCCAGGCCATAATGAGTCTTGCTCTTCCGAGAAGCCTTCACTTCCAGACCCATGTTGGCCGAGCGGAGTGTGCACACCCAGGGGAGGTCCGGTGTGGAAAAAGAAACCAGGTAACTGGCCTAAAGGAAGGCAAAGAGCCAGAAGTACTGATCTATATAAATGACTTCACCACCTCTTCACTGCGCTCCTCCTCACTAGGGGGACACCCGCAGCCTTCTATTCTGGGTGTGCATTTCCGCCTTGCTTCTATCTCAGCTGATGAAAACATTTCTCTATGTGTGCTGCCCCTAATAATAAACCTTGTACCTGCATTTACAGTTCCTGCCTCCGTGAGAAATGCATTTTCACTGGGGACAACGATCCAGGGAAATATAGCTTCTAGCCTCTAGCCCTTGCTGGTCTGGTGGCTAGGATTCCTAGTTCTCATCCAGGCTACCTAAGTTCAATTCCTGGGCAGGGAGTTAAGATCTCACTTCACACCATCGCTCACTGCTGGAGTTCATTTATCATATGAATGGGCATTTATCATAGGAATGCTTATTTATCATATGAAGGGCAAAAGGACATTGGAACTTGTACTAGAGTTCCAACGATACACAAGGGAAGGTAAAAGATGATCTGCAAAAGTAGGCTTTGGTTTTTTAATAGCGGATGTTTAGAATTGATGCTGAGAACAGGTTATGAACAAACTCTTCTCTACCATGGCTTTCCTTCAACCATCACCCAAACCCTTTCTTTCTTATCTCTTGTGGGGAGCCAGCCTTGGTGACAGGATTAAAAGTGAGGGCTTCCCTGACGGTCCAGTGGTTAAGACTTCACCTTCCAAGGCAGGGGGTTTGGGTTTGATCCCTGGTTGGGGAGCGAAGATCCCACATGCCTCCTGGCCAAAAACCAAAACGTGAAACAGAAGCAATATTGTAACTAATTCAATAAAGACTTTTAAAATGGTCACATCAAAAAAACCCTTCCCCGAAAGTGGTCACCCAGCAAATGTATGCCCCCTCCAGGATCCGCACAACCAGCAGGCACTTGCAATCTGTCCAGATGCACTGGACAACTTTGGTCGTCTGCCTGGTTTCTACATACAGACACTCATGCACTGTGCACACAAATATATACACACACGCCACAGTCCTTGTAGATCTCCTCCACCCTATTCCAGTTTTCTCTGGGGTTCCGAACCACTGGCCACTGTGGATTCAGCCATATTTATACAACTTAACCTTTCCACTGGCTCAGCTGGACCAGTCAATCTGTGTTTCTGGGCTGTGGAAGCTGGTATCTCGCTCTGGTGTCAGGACTGTGTCATGTTAAACTCCAGAAATACTAGCAGTATGTGAGGAGAATCGGCAGAAAGAGCCAGGAGAAACCCATCGATCGCAGGAAGGAAGAGTGAACTGAACTGTTGTTGTTGCTATCTGGCCTCTAAGTCCTGTCTGACTCTTCTGGGACCCCATGGACTGTAGCCCTCCAGGCTCCTCTGTCCATGGGATTCTCCAGGCAAGGATACTGGAGTTGGTTGCCACTTCCTTCTCCAGGGGATCTTCCTGACCCAGGGATTGGACCCACATCTCCTGCATTGGCAGGCGGACTCTGCCACAGTAAAACGGATAGCTAGGAGGACACTGCTGTATGCACAGTGAGCTCGGCTCAGTGCTCTGTGATGATCTGGAGGGAGGGATGTGGGGTGGGGTGAAGTGGGAGCCTGGGGTGGGAGGGAGGTCCAGGAGGGAGAGGATGTATGTATGCACACGGCTGTTTCCGGCTTCCCAGTTGGCACTAGCGGTAAAGAACCCGCCTGCCAATACAGGAGACATAAGAGATGCGGGTTCAATCCCTGGGTCAGGAAGATCCCCTGGAGGAGGGCACGGCAACCCACTCCAGTATTCTTGCCTGGAGAATCCCACGGACCGAGGAGCCTGGTGGACTATGATCCACGGGGACGCAAAGAGTTGGACACGACCAAAGCAACTTAGCATGCACACATGGCTGATACACTTCATTGTACAACAGAAACTAACGTATCTTTATACAGCAATCATACTCCAGTTTTAAGACATGAACCCTCATCAAGTCAGAGGTGAGGTGCCATCCAGAGCAACTAGCGAAGACTTCAGAGCTACAGGTTTGGATCTTGGTTTTGCCACTTACTGGCTGTGCACTCCTCCCCGTTGTGTGCCCTCTCAGAGACTCCCAGAGTATGACATGGTATTCTCGCAGCATCTTCTTGTGGGAATGAGAAACCATGGCGATAAACTACCTGGAAGCCTGCCTGCAAATAGTGGATGCTAAAATGGGGGTTGCTATGATTATGCCTTCGGGAAGATCCCCTGGAGGAGGAAATGGCAACCCACTCCAGTATTCCTGCCTGTGAAGTTCCATGGACAGAGGACCCTGGCGGGCTATAGTCCACGGGGTTGCAAAGAGTTGGACACAGCTGAGCGACTGAGCACACACACACTTGATTATGCCTACCCTAGGAGACCCTTTCTAACACAGCTGCTTAATGCTCCGAGTACATGAGACACTGGTCATTACTTATTAGTACAAATTTGCTTTCTAGCTCCACCCCTCCCCCAAAAGCTTTAGTCTTCCTCATCCTTGGTTTATTGTGCTGTGAACAGAACCCAAAAGAAGAGAAATTCTCGTGTCCTACCTCATCACCACTCCTTAATGTCTAGGCCTCCAGGAAAGCATTAATATTCATGTTGGATATGACAGAAAGCAAGGCACTGGGTTCTAGATTTTTTTGAGCGAATACATTTTTTTAAATATTTTCTTGGCCGCACTGCACAGCAGGTGGGATCTGAGTTCCCAGACCAGGGATCGAACACATGCCCCCTGCATTGGAAGCACAGAGTCTGAACCATACCAGACCACTAGGACATTCCCCTGAGTGTATTTTTAATCTCTGCACCTGCTCTCCAGCACTGAATTTACACAGACACCCCCAGAGCAACCAAATAAAGGATACTTAAAATGCAGTTTCTCGCTGCCTTTGTTTTTGAAACGTAATTATAATGTTGTCATTGGCGCTGATTTGCAGAGGGCCAACAGTGCGTGTGATGCCACAGAGTTCTTACAAAGACAGCCTTTTGTCAGCATAAACAGAGGGGAGAGATGCCTTGAATATTATTTTTGTTCTTTGAAATCCAACCTTCCAGTTTGGAGTGTTTAGACTTTCTTCTCATTCTCCCCTGCCAGCCTTCACCCCATAAAGAAGCCAAGACGGAGGGGCAAGATGAACAGGGGGGTCCCCAACACCTCAATTAAGAGCAACTCTCATACAGCCTAAGCAGCACCCCTAGATATAGACCTGAGCCCACCCAGAACAAGGTGAGAGCCTGCTTCTGAAAGAATTCCTGAGGGTAAATATGAGAAGAAAGATCACATTGACACTCCTTAGGAGGGTGGTAACAATGTCAATGTGATAAGAAATTTAGAGATGGCTGTTTAATATGACAGCACAAACACTGGAACAGGCAAAGAATTTTCTATCCAAAAAGATACCAAATTAAAGTCAGCAGCACATTTCCAGAAAGCTATTCTTGTGTCAGAAGCTCACCCATGGATACACATCAAATTTTTAAACAATAGACATCTCAAGCCCATCCAGACCTACTGAATCAGAAGTCCCTAGAGTTGGATTTCAGACATACGAATTTTTATAGAGCTCTACGACACGAACTTCCCTTGTGGTCCAGAGGTTAAGAATCATCCTTGCAAAGCAGGAGACACAGGTTTGATCCCCAGTCAGAGAACTGAGATCCAATATGCCATTGCACAAGGAGGTCCATAGACTGCCAACTACTGAGCCCATATACCACAAGTAGAGAGTCTGTGAGCTAAAACAAAAACCTCTGATGCTGGGAAAGACAGGGCAGGAGGAGAAGGGGCAACAGTGGGTGGGATGCTTCGATGGCATCATCGACTCCATGGATGTGAGTCTGAGCAAACTCTGGGAGATAGTGAAGGACAGGGAAGCCTGGCGTGCTGCAGTCCATGAGGTGGCAAGGAGTCAGACACAGCTGAGCAACTGAACAACAACAGTGACATTCTCCTATCATCTCTGATCACATTAAACTTGAGGCGGCTTTTTTATTTTTTTTCTGTGAAAACCTTGGTACATTGAAAAGGATGAAGGGTCCTATTTGATGGTCAAAAGGAAAACTTAGTGTTAAAACAAGGTAAATATGTGTTTTGGATACCTTGTGTGCCATGTGAAGTGTTAATCATTGCCTATTGATCATTATTGGATGTACACTAACACACTTTTGAGTCTTAGTGTTCTCATCTGTAAAATAGAGATAGTGGGGCTTTAGTAAGACTTAAATGAGATGATTGTGTAAAGTGTCTCACTTTGAGAATTTGCACAGCTTGCCCAATTAGCAAAGTTAGCCCCAGGGAAAGCTGAAAATTATAGCCAGGTGAATCTGATGCCAAATCAACTTTATTCCCCACTTTATTTTTTATGCATTTGGACAAATTCCCAAATATTGAAAATAAAAGAAAGCAAAGTCAGTCACCACAGCAGAGACGGCTGACTTCTACTCTTCCTCCTTAGTAACAGAGCAAATGTTAGTAGGACTTCCCAGCCACAGTTTTGGATCATAGGGTGATCTTAAGGAAGGTAATCCTGCTTTGCAATAGTAGGGCAGAAAAAAAGTCAGGGCCATGATGAGAATGGAATCCCATTAACAGTTCAGGGCTGCTTACTTTCAGACTTCTTTAATGTGAAATAGAATAAAACAGTGATTTTTAGTTTTTATTATCCATAGCCTAATCTTAATCAATACAGTAACCAAGGGATAATCTTCAATAAGACTGTAATGACGACAGCAAATGGCTCAAGTAATAGAGAAACCTCTCAGAAAGCATTCTTGAGGCCAGAGGAAGAAAGATGACTAGTTGCCAGCAAAGTGACTGGAGAAAACAAACAGGTAATCCCTGGACTTCAGCACTGAGAGAACTAAGACTCAAATTCAGCTTTAACTTAGCAGTTGTGTGATGTTAGGCAAGTTATTTTTGTCTTTCTGAGCCTCACTTTCTTTTTCATTGGTTTGCTTGTTTTATTTTGCTTTGTTTTAGCTAAAATAAACTAGGATAATACCCACAAAACATAGATGAGATGAGAGAATAAAGGCAAATAAACCAGCACAATGATGCTAAATAAAATCTAGGTTCCCTGCTTGTTTTAGTGGCATCATAAATTCTATTATTGTTCCCAATTAGTTACTTCCCATCTTCCAAGAGGATTTTAGGCAAGAAAACATGATCTTATTTAAGTGCCAGACTGGTTACCATATGGAGAATGGATTTTAAGATCCATCCAAGTAAGAGATGATTGTGGATGGACTCAAATTGAAGTAGAGAGGATAGGATTGGGTAGGTCTGGAGTGTGTTTTAAATGGAAAGCCTGCAGAATTTATTGACTAATTGGATCAGAGAAATTAAACTATCAGTGAAAAGTACTAGATAACAAGCCTAAACAACTGGTAGATGTTGATTCCATTAACTGGGAAAATATATGGGAATTAGATAGAAATTTAAGAGCCTAGTTTCAGACATGGTAATTGAGATTCCTATAAGAGATTCTGGCTCAGCAGTAGAGAATCCACCTACAATGCAGGAGACCTGGGTTTGATCCCTGGATCAGGAAGATCCCTTGCAGAAGGAAATGACAACCCACTCAGTATTCTTGCCTGGGAAATCCCATGGACAGAAGAGCCTGGAGGGCTACAGTCCATGGGGTCGCAAGAGTCAGATACAGCTTAGCGACTAAACCACCACCACCATAAGATATTCAAGTGAAGATGTCAAATTGGCAGAGACGTGTGTAGGATGACATAAATGGTAGCTTTTGAGAGAGATGGGGTGTTACTAATAACAGGAAAACAGGTATAAACCGGTGCTATTCCAGAAAGCTGGACTCTTTGGTCATCCTGTACGGAAGAGAAAGAATTTTGGTATATGACTAAGGAAAAAAATCTAGGTGAGTATACATAGAAAAGAAGATAGAGGAACATAACTAGAGCCTTGCGCTTTCTAGCACTGATAAGTCAGGTAGAAAACGAGCAGCTGGTGAGAAATTGAGAAGAACCACCAGATGTTGGGAAGTGGCTAAGTGGTATCTTCAGTTCAGTTCAGTTGCTCAGTCGTGTCCAACTCTTTGCGACCCCATGAGTCGCAGCACGCCAGGCCTCTTCCCCCAATGGCTCAGAGGGGAAAGAATTCACCTGCAGGAGCTGAAGGAGATGTGGGTTTGATCCCTGGGTCATTGAGATCCCCTGGAGAAGGAAATGGCAACCCACTCCAGTATTCTTGCCTGGAAAATCCTATGGGCAGAGAAGCCTGGCGGGCTACAGTCCAAAGGTTCCCAAAGAGATGGACATGACTGAGCATGCACACATTCATTCATTCATTCAAGTGGTATCTAGGCATAAGAGTAAACAATTCTGAGCATTTCCCTACCTCAGGCTTTTACAACATCACAGTATAGCCACTCACAGGTCCTTCATTTCAAACAAAAGCGATCACAATGATGTTTCTGATATATTTCCTGAGCCATGAAGAACAGACGGAATTTTTTTTTAACAGAAGAAATAGCCAATGAAGAAAAGATTTACCAGGACCTACACGTCAGTGCTATGGTTATACTCTAGCACAACCTAGTGGTACTGTGTTTAACAGGCAGGTCTAGACAAGGGCAGAGTGGATGCCACTGTTCATCTTCATAGTCCCTGTCCCCTGCTGTGACCTCATAGAGCTCACCTGGATCACGAGATTAGCAGTAACCACCTAGGTGGCGATGGACAGGGAGGCCTGGCGTGCTGCCATTCATGGGGTCGCAAAGAGTCGGACACGACTGAGCGACTGAACTGAACTGAACTGAACCTAGAGAATGGCTTAAGCATCCCTCATGAAAGGCATTTTCAGGAAAGCAAAAGTAGCCTTATTGTGTCATTTTGGAAGAGCAGTAGCTATTTTTTAGAAGTCAAGACTAATACCTCAGATTTTCCTCATTCCCCAAGCCAGGCAGGAGTTTACCCATCACCCAGTGGTGAACAGTGAGTGCAAAGTGGCAGCATTTTTTTCTGCCCTTTTCACATTGTAATAGGGGCAGGGCATGTATGCGGCTATTATCGAGTGACCAGTATGGGTCCCCCTCAGCCATTGGTTGCAGTGGACCCCTCCCACTTCCTTTGCATAAAAGGAGCCTTAATTCAGACTGAGGGACGATGATTTTTTTTTTTTTTTTTACCACACCACACAGCACATGGGCTCCCCAGCCAGGTATCAAATCCACGCCCCCTGCATGGGCATCATGGAGTCTTAACCACTGGGCCACCAGGAAAATCCCCGGGAAGATGGTTTTTTGAGATACTCATCTGACAACTTCACAGTCCAATTAAAGTCCTTACCCCAACAACTCATCTCCCAATTTACTGGCCTGTTGGGATGTGAATTCAGCTCGGTAACAACATTGGAGATTATCATGGAGCTCAGCAAAATAGACAAATTCATGGAAAGCTCTGACCACCCTTTCTATATTTCACATGAATTTACTGAGAAAGGGCTTCTTGCAGGTCCCCAGCATTGGTATGGACTGCTGACAGAAGAAACTGGCAGACCTAACTCATCCTGAAGTGGGCATGCTAGATGCAAGCTGCCATTTGCACCAAACCCACCAAGCACACGGTATCTTACTGGCCATATCTCAGTATGTGCAATCCCTAAACCAGAAAAATCCACAGCTTCAGTAAGATTCAGATGCATCAGTGAAAAGCACAGCCCCTTCCTGGAACCTTCCAATCTTCTCTTTGTTTCAAAGGTCAAACTCATATAAAGGAACTCTCATCATGGAAGAAAGAGATCTAAGCCACACTGAGGTCAGGTCAGCATTTGGGCTATGAAATCTAAAAAAGTAATACAAATGAAATTATATGCAAAACAGAAACAGATTGACAGATATGGGAAACAAACATGGTTACCAAAGGGGATATCGGGGGATAAATTAGGAACTTGGGATTAACAGATATCCTATATATAAAAGAGGTAGCCAGCAAGGACCTACTGTATGATATAGGAACTATACTCAATATTTTGCAATAACCTATAAGGGAAAAGAATCAGAATATGTATAGAATATATGTGTGTACATAAATGAATCATTTTGCTGTACACTTGAAATTAACACAACACTGTAAATCAGCTAGACTTAAAAAAATTTTTTTGATCCATAAGGAACTAAGTTCCTATCATGTGTCACAAAAGCTGGGCTCCAGGAATCCCACTGGATCATCAGTAGGAGTGTTTTCTGCAGACCAAGCACACCCAAGCCGACTGGGGTCGAGGATCGGGGCCACTCCCCTCCAGGTTCAACTGAAAATGGTGCCTCTGAGCTCTTTCTTCTGAACCAGAAGAAAGGCAAATGGCCAAGACTAAGTGTGAACCCCCTCCCCCCACTCCACACCCCTCACCTCCCCTGACCCCACCAAGCTTAAGTTCAAAGAGCCCAAACCACTGTCCAAAAGCCAATTTTTTACCTCAAATATAACATCATCATAACATTTCAAATGGAAAAATGGCACACATGTTCTATATAGAGTCCTTTAATTGGATTGTTCAACAAGACTAGAAGCAGTATTGGATTCCCATTTCAGCCAAGTTTGTAAATAATTTCAATTTGTCAAGGCTCAGTTATTAGCAAATATAGTCCATGAAATGTCAGTGGTAACTCACACATCTTATTTCAAGTGTAGTTAATGACTTATGTGTAGAATTCTCTTAATTGTTTTTTTACCAGTCGAATAATTCTCAGCATTTTCAAAGAACCAATATAACACAGAGAAACTTATAAACAAAATTACCAGTCTTCCTTTGGGATATGGAGAATGAGAAGTTCTATAAACTCAGCTCATTTTTCTGAGACTACATACCAAGTTTGCAAAAGGACCAGAAAACTCAAAACAAAACCTGCTGGAATTAAAATGTCATTATTGGGGTATGGCATTACCCATAGTCATCCCACAAGACAAAACAGCTTTTATGGACAAGCCACTATGTCAGAAAGATGAAGAAGAAACTGCCCTTGTCTTTCAGGAGCTTATAACCTAGCATAGGACAGGGTAACCCCTCATCTATTATAAGTTTAATAATAAAACATAACAACATAATATAAACTCAATCACTTTAGTTGTGCCCGACTCTGCGATTCCACAGACTGTAGCCTGCCAGGCTCCTTCATCTGGCAAGAATACTGGAATGGGTTGCCTTGCCTTCTTCCAGGGGATCTTCTCGACTCAGGGATCGAATCCACATCTCCTGCATTGCAGGTGGACTCTTTAGTGCTGAGCCACGGGGGAAGCCCCATAACATAAACTACCTAATGTAAACTATACCATATAATACATCATATTATATATCTATTGATACAGATACTCAAATACCTAGACCAGCCTCTAGGGTTTAATGCCTAATGATCTGAGGTTTAATGCCTGATGACCTAGACCAACCTCTAGGGTTTAACGCCTGATGATCTGAGGTGGAGGTTATGTAATAATAATGGAAATAAAGTTCACAATAAATGAAACGTGCTTGAATCATCCTGAAACCATCCTCCTGCCTCTGGTCCACGGAAAAATTGTCTTCCATGAAACCAGTCCCTGGTGCTGAAAAGGTTGGGGACTACTGATCTAGACTACCAGAAAGCCTTTGGTTACCCCTAAAAAAGATGTAATGTATAGCCATGAATAGAATTCAATTAATGGAAGAGGAAACTCTGAGCCAAGAGCTAGGAGTTGAAGCAACAAGCCTAAATTCTGCCCCTGACCCCCATGGCTGGACTCATCCCTTGCTAACAGGGACACCATTTCCATCTTTAGACTGTCTCTTCCTTTTTCCAGCAGGAGGCATGTTTTTGAAGTATGAGAACAAAAGATGATTTTTTTAATATATATAATTGATCCTAGTATCTTAGGGAGAATTTCCTAAAGGAAAAGATTCTCTTGCCCAAAAGAAATAAACTGGCAATTTACAAAAGCAGAAATGCAAATGGCTAATAAGCTTATTAAAAAAAAACTGCTCAATCACATTAGTAATCAAAGAAATGCAAATTAAAACAAATTACCATCTTTCTCCTCTCAAATGGGCAAAGATTTAAAAGCATGATAAAAATCTAGCCCTAGTGAGGGTGAGAGGGAAATGGGCATTCTTCTAAAGTAATGAAGCAACTTAAATTCCTCCAGCCTTCCTGGATGGGCAATTTAGAAATACTTAATCAAAAGCCTTTAAAATGTACAGACCCTTTGACCCAACAATTCTACTGCAATTATTTCTAAGGAATGGAGACAAACATCTATGTGCGAGGATCTTCATCACTTCATCACTGTTGCTATTCGTAAAAAAACAAAAACACTCTGAATGTCTAACATTAAATGAATTACCGTAATACAATGGAATAATATTCAATCATTGATAATGATGTTGTTGTAGGACACTTGTATTAATGCAAAAAGATGTTCATGTTATATTAATAAACTCACAAAATACTTTTGTAGCATGTCTGGTTTTTGTTTAAACACACATATATATATGTGGATAAATGCACAGAAAAAATCTGGAAAGATATCCACACCTGTACATTGTTCTCAGCCTTTCCATCCATGGACAGTGTTTATTTGCCTATGACAATTCAATGCATGCCTTCTGCCCTTCAACAGTGTCTTGATTTCCTAGGAAACTTCCCCAAGTCATCAAAATGTAACTTGTTAAAAACAAGACAACAGGCCCAAAATGGAGTTGCTTTTGCTAAGCCTCATGTCACCAAACCAAGATTTAGTTATAGTTTTAGCTCTCGCAAAAATGGAGTCTTTTTTTTTTCTTTAATGGAGTCTTAAGCTGGTCAGTCAGGAACGCTCTGATCAGCATGAGTGGGGTCCTCTGCCTGATAGACCCCTGCCATCCCCTACAGGAAAGTAACTTTGCAATAACCAACCAGCTTTTTGCCTAGAATGGCTTCCTTGTTCCCGCTTCCTTCTGCCTACACAAATCTTTCATTTTATACAGCTCCTCAGAGCGCCTTTCAATCTGCTGGATTGGATACGGACCAATGGGAATCAATTTTTGTTCAAATAAATTCATATTTAACCCACCTCAATTTATCTTTTGACAGTTTTGGTGTCAGAAGTGGGAATCAAAGGAGATGTCCAACAGCTTCCAAGAGCAACAAAGAAGCAGGGGTCAGTACTTGCTGAGCCTCTTAGGACTGCTGGTTTCTCTCTGCCTCTGGAAGTGATGGGTAGCCCCCCTCAGATTCCAGCCCCACAGCTTTTGTGTTATGAGCCTTCAGACATTATCTGAGCACTTCTTTTTGCTGGATTCAGAAACTGGCCAGAGTTCGGCTGGGTCAGACCTTAAAGCCAATTGGACCAGGTCAGACTGAGTGTGAGCTGAGCCAGATTTGACTTAAGCTGGGATGGGCTGAGTGTGAGGTCTCAGGTAAATAAAATTTTGTTTTGAGGCTAAGCAAGCAGTTTAACCATCCCAAGATAATCTTGAGTTACAGTGGCCACAGTGGAAAATATAACTTAGACAAGGTTATCCACATAGGAGGTATGGCCTAGAGAAAAAGTGTTCTCAGCCAGTCACTTACCATAAAGTATAGAGGGGAAATTGTTTTTCCTCCTCTATAGTGTCTGATGACCAGGATGAGAGCTGCTGGGACACTCCACTAGCTTCAAAACCCATAGATGGCATCATGGGAAAACTACCAGAAGCCAACAGAGGGTAAGAATCCTTAACAAAGTCAGATCTCCATCTGTGATGCCTGGTCAAAAGAGGAAGGTAACATTTAGCATTGTCTCTCCCTTTCCAAATTCAGATTGGCAGACTAAAAGACAGGTAAGATTTAGGTCTTTCAATTGTGGCTTGTGAATTTGCTTTGGGGTATCCATGGATGGTTGATTCTTTCTCTTCTGGGGACAGGTTATTGCTTTCTCGTTTGTCTCACTTTATGTATTTTGTGTCTTTGTTGCTGGGCCGGGCTTTCTCTAGTCTCAGTGGGTGGAGGCCCTCTTCGTTGCGGTGCACGGGCTTCTCATTGCAGTGGCCTCTCTTGCCGCAGAGCACAGGCTCTAGGTGCATGGGCTTAACAGTTGCGGCAAACACACTTAGTTGCTCTGCAGCATATGGGATCTGTTCCTGGACCAGGGATCAAACCCGTGTACTCTGCATTGGCAGCCAGATTCTTAACCACTGGACACCCTCATTTGTCTCATTTTGTGTCCTGAGAACTTGACTTAGAAACTGTCAGGTTGGGATCCCTCAAAATATGGCCAAAAAAAAACGTGGGTTGTACCCCATTTGCAGCCAACTGGGGCCCTATCAGCTGTTGTCCATTCGCAGGGGAGTTGTCTTGCTTTCTTTCGGTTATACTGGGGCATGGCACTGGGTCTTGGGGTGACAGTATCCTTGGAGTCCTCTTTGGGGATGCCTCTTGCTTTCACAGTGTTGCTCAATATTGACAAAAATACCCACTGTTTGTTCTGGTCAAAATCTGCTAAGATATTTGGAAGAAACTGCTTTAAGTAGCTCTATGGACAAGTGCTTACCAGATTGAAAGCTGATAGTCAGAGTCAGATAGGAATATTTCTTTAGGCTTCCTTCCCTAAGCCAAAATGAAACAATGTACCCAAAGGGAAAGAAAAATATTCTGCAGGCTTTGTGGAAGGATTCAGGGAACACATTTCAAAGATACACAATTCTAAACCTAGAACATAAAAATTTTTTATTTCATCTCAGTCAAAGATCTTCTCCCTGATATTAAAATGCAAATAGAGGAAAATATAGTTGTATGGGTAGATCAGCTTCTGATATTATTCAAGAATTGCAGCTCAATTCTTTGAGGAATTCAAAACAACTTACAGATAGAGTTTTTGTAAGAAGAGAAATGTGACCTTAGAAAAATTGAAAGCCCACCGATCCTTCTACTAATCCCCAAATCTCCCCTATTTCTTTTAAAAGGCTTGCATATACTGTAAAAAAAAAAATCTGAATTTAGGGAATAAAAATTCTTCTTGGTAAAACTTGTCTTCTTTCTCTGTGCCTTTTGAAATGCAAGTATCTACTTGGTCTTCTCTGGGAACTAAGGTAATTCTTAGCAGAAGGAGGGGGAAAAAGAAAGCCTATTTTGAAAATTAGACCTATGAAGAATTTAAAAGTCTCTTTCACAAATATTAGTGAAAACTTTCAGCCATCTGAGTAGGTAACCTTAACTTATTCCATCTGCCAGAAAAATAGTTTGGATCCAACTGTCCTTTTGTAAACCAGTGAGTTTTGCATACCTGTCTCAGGAAAGATGTAAGATCTCCATTTGCAACTATCCAGATGTCCAAATATGTATGTCACAGGTGTGTTATTTTGTTTCTACCTCCGGAATATATCACCAAAATTAACTGGCAAAGAGCTCTATTTAATATGCTTAAAGATAAACAAATTAAAAATCTGTTTTAATTTTGCTCAAAAACAAAGAATCAGACACAACTGAGCAAATAACACTTTCACACTTTCAAAGACAAACAAGCATTACAAATAAATAAAGTGTATTCTCAGAAACACAGAAACTAACCCAAATGTTTCTCAAGTTCACTTGGTCTAGGACTGTGCATGCATGTTCAGTTGCTCAGTTGTGTCTGACTCTTTGTGACCCCAAGGACTGTAGCCCCCCAGGCTCCTCTGTCCATGGAATTTTCAGGCAAGAGTACTGGAGTGGGTTGCCATTTACTCCTCCAGGGGATCTTCCTGACCCAGGGATTGAACCTGGGTCTCCTGCAGCTCCTGCATTGACGGGTGAATTCTTCACCACTGAACCACTGGGAAGCCTTTGGTAAATAAAAGCTGGTTTAAGCTTGCTGGTTTAATTAAAACAGGTATATCTGTAGAATTATCAACATTAAATATAAAAGCTTTATTCTACCTAGCTTTACTAAAATCAAACAAGCTCACATTTTTTGTGTTATAGAATTTGTCAGCAAAAAAGATAACTTTGTCAGCAAAAAAAGGTGATGTTAGCTCTTTCATGTCTCATGAAATTTTTATATAATAATATAAATATAATTGTTAAAAACAAGTAAATTGATAATGGATAGAAGTTTATAAGTTAACTTTTCAACAATAATTATGTTTTATGGTATGTCTACTTAAAAATAACTTGAAAGTTATACTGATATAAGTTAAATATTAAATGCTCATTGAATTTCTAGTTCATTTCCAAACAAACTAAAATTCTGAAACATTAATTATTGACCATAGGTTTATCCACTTCTGGCTTCCTTTTACAGAGTAACAAAAATGGGTCTTTAAGTAAACACATCTTGTGCCATATTGAAAATTTCACTATGAGGAAGAATATACTTCTAGAAATTATGAAACATGTTTATACATTTGCCAGTGCATAGAATGCTAATGTAACAGACAGTCTGTGACTGCTTACTTCTTAGTTTTCACTAGGAATAAAGGATTCTAAGGGTTAAGAGGTTTCATCAATGTACATAAGTAAAACCACTTAGAAAAATAAGGGTGAAAAGAAATAAGTGTGCACCAAAAGAGTGTAAAGTGACTGGCTGTTCCAGAATGAGAAAAAATACAGGACAAAAACTAAACAGATATCAAAAAGTTGAAGGCTTGTGGAAAAGGAATGTTGGGAAAAGAATTTTATGTACGTTCAAGCTGGCTAAGATCAGAATGAATTTAAGTTTTTTTAAAAAATGAGTTTTAATACCAAAACTACATTCAAAGTGTATATTGTCCAGGCAAGACTAGTTATCACCCTCTTTTCTCTCACTCCCAGTCCATTCATCAAATGAGAGGGATTAAGGTCAAGGGGTGAAGCGAGAAAGTACTGGAACCCAAACTCACAGTCTGATCTGACTCCTAGGCACTGTCAGAAAGCAGAATTTCTCAGGACCACCCAGGGAACTGGCCTGAGCCCTGCTGCCTCCAAGACAATTCTCCTCCTGCCCTGATGACTTTCAAAGGAGGAATGTCTGGGTAAGTCATTCTGACAGCTCAGTTCATTCCTTACATCTCACTCCCAGGGAAATAAAAGATAGGTCTGTCACAGCCAGTAATTGTAGCAATACTCAGTGGCACAGAGTTTTCATAGCTCTGCTGTGCTGGGGAAACTCAGGATTCCTTTGCTAAGCAAACCTTTGCTGCAGGAGAGAGGGAGGAAGGGACAGTCTTAAAGTGGTGACTATTTCTTCTTACTCTTTCACAATCCTCTCTGGCCCCTCTAGGCTTGCTCTGAAACAGTTCTCAGAGTCGCCCGCTGCTATGGGTATCTGAGACCTTACAACATCACCATCTTCACTTTAAAAATGGGGAAAAAAAAAAGGTTCATAGGAAATGAAATGCTTTTAACCAAGTTTGCAGAGCTAGTTCCTAAGTCCACTCATTCCCTTCTCCGAGTTATTTATTACTATCAGCGGTAGATTAACCATGAACCTCATGGAGTTTAAGCTTCAGAGTCCCTCACTTCCATGGAATTCTTTCAAGACCTGGGAGGGGTCCTAGCTACATGTTTACATTGTCATATGTTTTTGTATAAATTGCAGATGAAAGATATTTTGATTACAATTAAGACCCCTATTTATTTTTTCTTCAACTTCCTATTAATATGAGTACTTTGCGCACAAACTGAGTGACATTGGAATTGAGCTGAGAACCTAGGTAACCTGGGTTTAGCTGGATTTATCCCTATGATTCACAGTAACTCTTGTGTATACTTAAGTTGGGCTTCCCTGGTGGCTCAGTAGTAAAGAGTCTGTTCCCCACAGGAACTGCAGGAGATGCGGGTTCCATCCCTTGGTCGGGAAGATCCCCTGGAGGAGGAAATGGCAACCCACTCCAGCATTCTTGCCTGGAGAATCCAACGGACAGAGGAGCCTGGTGGGCTGCAGTCCCTGGGGTCACAAAGAGTCGGACAGGACTGAAGCGACTTAGCATGCATACATGCATACTTAAGTTGCTGTTAGTCATCTTGGCACAACAATGGTTCCCAGAAATGTTCCCATGTATGCAGACTCCCCACCATCATGACATGAAGGCCTCATCATTATGGAAATGTCACCTACAGCATCCAGCCCTGGATGTCAGGGATGGAGGAGAAACAAGACGGAGTGGGCAAAGCCAGAATTTGGTCTAGAACATGTCCTTTCAAAACTTACAGCTCTGTTAAAACAAACTCAATGGAAGCTTTCCCCAATTTGACAATAATTCTAAAAATTTACCTGACATGACCCCAAGACAAAGTTAGGATACTGAAAGAAAATTTTGATTATCAACAGTGAAAAATAAATTTTGATCAGCCATGCTAGGAAGAGGTTGAACTGTCCTTATTCTCTATGGAAGAGGATGTAATAAAATGTCCTGTGAATATGGCAAAGAACAGTCAGCCAAAAAAAGTTATGATAAAAAGGATTATAAAGAAATGCCAGGAAGTCAATTAAAAAATACATTATTTTTCTGGATTTCATGAGGCCTGAAGTATTTGTCAGCTTTTTTAAAAGTCATTACTT
Organism: Cervus elaphus; assembly: GCF_910594005.1. NCBI lineage: Eukaryota > Metazoa > Chordata > Mammalia > Artiodactyla > Cervidae > Cervus > Cervus elaphus. Next base: position 20,661,182 of record NC_057827.1, on the reverse strand, counting down.
TGTAAAGAATTCTTATTCTAAATAATATTCCCATTCATGTTTAATTTTGTATTTTAATTTTGTTCTCTTCCTTGTGGCTCAGTGGTAAAGAACATGCCCACAATGCAGGAGACACGGCAGGAGCCACAGCTTCAATTCCTAGGTCTGTAAGATCACCTGGAGAAGGAACTGGTAACCCACTCCAGGATTCTTGCCTGGGTAATCCCATGGAGAGCCCATCAGGCTGCAAGAGAGTCGGACACAACTTAGTGACTAAACAATAAACAACAACCCTCTTTTTTTAATGAGGAACCCCAAATTTATATAAGCTTCAAGCCCCACAAAATCTGGGTCCTCTCCTGATTATCATATCTGCTGCTGTTGTTCAGTAGCTAAGTCATGTCCGACTCTTTGAGACCCCATGGACTGCAGCATGCCAGGCTCCTCTGTCCTTCACCAACTCCAGGAGTTTGTGCCAAACTCCATAGCTTAGCCTTGCCTCCCTTCAACATGCTCAGAACACTTGCAGTAGTCTACACTTGGGCAAAATCATAGAAAGCTTATTTTATAATAAAGTGTTTAACAGCTCATCTAATTTATTGAATATTTTATTGAAAGTGTAAACAGCATGGTTATCTGGGCTCAGAATGGTTGTCAGTATACCTGGTGTTTACCTTCTCAATGATGATGTGGCTGACAAGGAGACTAGGAGCTGAGGGTCATGGGTGCTTTCCAGCATCAAGAGAGAGTACCATAATACACATCACTAGGCAGGAAAATATCCAGATTCAAAGTGGGGTTTCTACTAAATGCATATTGCTTTCACACCAGCATAACATTGAAAAATCATAAGTTGAATCACTGTAAGTCAGGGACCATTTGTCATGTGTGCCAAAATTGTGCTAGCAGGTTCACAAACGATATCGCTTTTCATTTTCACAGCAGGTAGATAGCATTTTCTGCATCACATTGAAGGGAGAACTGAGGTTTAAGGAAGCTAGATAACTCACCTAGGAGCACACAGCTTATGAGTAGTAGAACTAGAATGGAAATTCAACTCTCTCTGGAGTTAAACACAACATCTGGCCAGTCACTGGCAGATCTGGCCTCACTGGCAGATCAAAATTAAGCTCTACAGTCTAACCATCATGCAGAAAAAGTAAGAACAGGATAAAAATCACAGAGGACCACAGTTCTTTGTAAAACCTTTCTATTTTATCTTCTCCTGTGAGCTCCTATCCACAGGATGCAGTGGGGAAGATGGATGAATATTCATCAAACATCTACAGATCATTCTCAACTTAAATGGGGTTACATCCTAGAATTCTAAGTTGAAAACATCAGAAGTGCAAAATGCATTAAATACACCTAACCTCCCAAACATCATAGCTTAGCCTAGCCTATCTTCAACAAGCTCAGAACACTTATACTAGCCTATAGTTGCACAAAATGATCAAAAGCCTATTTTATAATAAACTGCAAACCATAGAGGGCTTCCCAGGTGGCACTACTGGTAAAGAGCTTACTTGCCAATGCAGACCTACAAGACGCGAGTTTGATCCCTGGGTCGGGAAGATTCCCTGGAGGAAGGCATGGCAACCCACTCCAGTATTCTTCCCTGGAGTATCCCATGGACAGAGGGGCCTGGTGGACTACAGTCCATAGGGTCACAAAGAGTTGGATGTGAATGAAGTTACTTAACACGCACACACATAAATCATAGGGCAGCCTGGCCATCTTCATTTTTGGCACAGCTCGATCTTGGCGAGCATACCTTTGCTTCCTGAATGATTTTTGGACCCCAAATGTTTCCCACAGTGTGTTCTATTTTTAATCAACTCTACTTGGTCTCCTTCTCCCATTTGTGAATTATAATACACTTTGCCTCCAGGCATGTGTCACTCACAGAGTTCAACAGTTCCTCCAGCCTCAGGAAGACATCAAAGCAAGCTGCACTGATCACTGCCAATTGGTTCTCAGGGCTCAGAAGCCCACTGCTAGTGGGAGCAAGGAGGAGGTGGGTCTGGAGAGAAAATGCCTGTCCTGAGATTCACTAGCTGGATTCTTCCATGAGCAAATCCAAGAATTAACAAGGGGAGCATCACTACCCTTCTCAGAGAAAGTATTATTTGGACCAAATTACACCATACTATCTGGTATCGTGCCATCTTCACTTTCAGCCTCAATTAGTAAAATGAATAAAGGGCTGATTGAATACAGCAAGGCTATAATCTTGGCATTGTTGACATTTTTAGACTGGGCGACTCTTTGGATGGGGGCCGGATCCTGTGTGTTGTAGGACATTGAACAGCATTGACGCAAAGCATTATAGGATGTTTAACCAGTAAAATCTCCCACAATTGTGACAATCAAAGTTGTCTCCAGACATTGCCCATGTCCCCTGCGTGGCAAAATTATTCCTAGTTGACAATCACTGGAGTCAACCAAAAAGATAGGTATTATCCCAGATCAAATGGAGGTTTCCTAGCGCTGATCAGGGCTTAGGACAGACCCAGGGGTCATCTGCATTGAATCAGTGTTTCATCTCCATGCACCATGGTATGTTACCATGCATGAAAACTGCTCTAACCATGGGTGGCTTGGAATGCATCCAAGCACATTTTTGTCCTGAGTAATGGGAAATTAGCTTTCCTGAAAACACTTCTCTGAACCAAATCTCACAAAGGCCAAGTACATGTAACATAAGCACCAAATTCACTGCAGAGTGAACTATCCCATTCTCTCTGCAGATTCCAACAATTAACAAACACAACAATGTCCCAGGGAAGTTATCCATACATCGGGTCAAAGACATATTTATTTGTACATTATTATCATTTAAATTTTGTTCCTGTGCCATTTCCAGAATTAAATAACAGCATGGGGAACAAGACATTTAGAAGCAAAGAACAAAGGGATTCCCCAATGAGAACTGAAGAGACAAGCGCTGAGTTGGCAGGCCACTCTGTAAATACTAGCGTAACTTCAGACACTCCATGTGACTCCCAGTCACACCAAATAAAACTGTACATGTACGACTAACTCACGTCAACAGACCTCCTTGAATGGGGTGTGAGGACTGACTCTCTACCAAGAAGAGATAGAAAGAGCCGTAAAAAGAGCAAAGAAGGGGTTGGTCCAGAAGAGAATAAGACGTACTAGTTTGTTCAGTTGCACTTGAGCTATAAAACATAAGGGATAAATTCATCACATGGAAGCATTTGTATTCAAAAGCTGAAAGGTTGTGGAAAGCTACAGGGTCTCTCCCCTCTGCTTCTCTCCTCTTCTTGTACCTCCTCCTCTTTCAGCTCGCCTTCTTCTTCCTCTGATATTAAGATGACAAATGTCATCATCATCATTATTTATATATGGACATTTTTTTATGATACAAGCAAAAAAGGCCTGATAGTCTCAATTTCTTGGAAATATATTCAGAATGTAGAACTAATTGAGTGAAGGGTGGTGGCCCCACTAAGGTGAATGCCTTCAGATAATTTTCCTCACTTGTTTATAGAGGAAATGGGTACAGACATAGAATTCTAGCCATCCTCTTGTTGGCCAGTATAGTTGAATTCAAAGTGTGTTGTGTTCAATTGCTAAGTCATATTTGACTCTGTGACCCCATGGACTGCAGCACACTAGGCTTCCCTGTCCTTCACTGTCTCCGGAGTTTGCTCAAAACCATGTCCATTGAGTGGGTGATGCCATCCAACCATCTCATCCTCTGTCATCCCCTTCTCCTCCTATCTTCAATTTTTCTCAGCATCAGGGTCTTTTCCAGTGAGATGGCTCTTTGCAAAAGGTGAATTCAATAAGAGATGCCAAATCCTGACATCTGGGGGTGAACAGATGCCAAGATTAGGATGAACTATCTATCACCACAGCTGAATAAAGAATCGTGAGTAGTAACCCTAGTAAGCTTAGAATACAGCTGAAATGCAGAGAAAGCTCCCATCTCTACTCCTGATGGTGACCAGCATGTGCAGAGGTAACAGAACCCTGAAAGCAGGCCAGTAGGTTAGGGCAAACTGGTATAGGGTCTGATATCTGGAAGATATCACAGGTAGAATTTTCCAGGCCCCTCCTATTAATGTGTCAACGTCCTGGGATAAACTGGCTAACTCCTCGTCAGCAGGGAAACATCAACTGAACAAGAAAATGGTGATCTCCAGATAAGAGGACCATGTGCTGTGATACTTCAGATCAGCCTCCCCTGAGGAGAGGGACTAGGTGTTGCGTGGTTCCCCTCTCCCCGGTGGCTCAGGTGGTGAAGAATCCACCTGCAGTGCAGGAGCCACAGGAGACGCAGGTTCGATCCCTGAGTCAGGAAGATCCCCTGGAGGAGGGCATGGCAACCCACTCCAGTATTCTTGCCTGGGAAATCCCATGGACAGAGGAGCCTGATGGCCTATGGTCCATAGCGTCAGAGTCAGACATGATGACAGCAACTTAGTACGCAGAGCTGTGCTAAGCTACTCAAGAAACGAGTGTCTACCATCCACAAGAGGCTCTTTCTTCCAGGGGCATCAGGAGAGCTGAAGCATTGCCTTCTGATTGCTGATCATCACGGCTACATTCCAGATATGGTGTGCTCATAATTTTAGGAACCCTAGCCAATAAATTTAATTCCTCAGGCTTCCACTTGGCACTCAGTCTAATAGATGTATGACCTTAAGAAGAGTATAATTCATAAATATCTTCTCTTTTAATATTCCTTTCCCACAAGAAGAGAATCATGGAATAATACAATTTCACCTTAAAGGCTACCTAATGCAGTATTTTCTTGGAAGGTCACAAATCTCCTGCTGAGAGTATATGACCTGGATTTAGGCATCACAAGAGACAGAGCATTGAATTTCACTGAATCACTCAGAGAAAAATGCTTCTTTTCAGTAAAATGCTTATTATTCTTTGGAGAAATGTCTGTTAAATTCTCAGTTGTTAGTACATTTCCAATTCTTCTCCAATAGTTGCTAATATTTTTAGAAAGCAAGGGCTTCCCTGTTGTCTCAGTTGATAAGGAATCTGCCTGCAATGCAAGAGACCCAGGTTCGATCCCTGGGTCAACAAGATCCCCTGAAGAAGTGAATGGAGACCCACTCCATCATTCGTGCCTGAAGAATTTCATGGACAGGCAAGCCTGGCAGACTACAGTCCATGGGGTCACAAAGAGTCTGACACAACTGAGCAATAACACTTACATGTCAGAAAGCAGACAGAAGGCCTCAGCTCAGAGACTCCACAGGCGAGTGTCTAGCTGGATTTTAACAGCACCGCATTGTTTATATGAAATATATTTTTACATATGGTAGTTACACATCTTATATGTATAAAATATATAGTAGGAAGAGCTATATAACAGGGAGCCTATACACAGCCTGATGTTCTGTGATGACCTAGAGGAGGGGGATGGTGGTGGGGAGTGGGAGGGAGGCTCAGGAGAGAGGCAAAATACATGTACTTATAGTTGATTCACACTGTTGTATGGAAGAAACCCAAAATGGTAAACTGCAATTATCCTCCAATTAAAAAATTTTTTAATAAAAAAATGCAATATATTTATTTTCATGGCTACTTTCTATTTTTACTAAGTTTGGACTTCCCTGATAGCTCAGTTGGTAAAGAATCCACCTGCAATGCAGGGACTCTGGTTCAGTTCCTGGGTTGGGAAGATCCACTGGAGAAGGAATAAGCTACCCACTCCAGTATTCTTGGGCTTCCCTTGTGGCTCTGGTGGTAAAGAATCTGCCTGCAAGGCAGAAGACCCCGGTTTGATTCCTGGGTTGGGAAGATCCCCTGGAGAAGGGAAAGGCTACCCACTCCAGTATTCTGGCCTAGAGAATTCCATGGACTGTATAGTCCATGGGTCACAAAGAGTTGGACATGACTGGGTGACTTTCACTTAACTTTATTTCACTACTGCTATATTTATGGTCATATATAAAGTGTCACCTTAAGCAACATTAAGTTAAAATGAATAAATCTGCTGAAATAAATCGTGCCAAGTAAACAATAGTATCATTGATTCAAAATATGAAGAAGAAAAAACTCATGAAAGTAGCATTCAAACTATTGTTTTTACCTAAAGAAACAAAAGACCTATACATAGAAAACTATAAAACACTGATGAAAGAAATCAAAGAGGACACAAACAGATGGAGAAACATACCATGTTCATGGATTGGAAGAATCAATATTGTCAAAATGGCTATTCTACCCAAAGCAATCTATAGATTCAATGCAATCCCTATCAAGCTACCAACGGTATTTTTCACAGAACTAGAACAAACAATTTCACAATTTGTATGGAAATACAAAAAACCTCGAATAGCCAAAGTAATCTTGAAAAAGAAGAATGGAACTGGAGGAATCAACCTGCCTGACTTCAGACTCTACTACAAAGCCACAGTCATCAAGACAGTATGGTACTGGCACAAAGACAGAAATATAGATCAGTGGAACAGAATAGAAAGCCCAGAGATAAATCCATGAATCTTTGTCAAAGATTCCCTGTTATATAAATCCTCCTTATCTTTGACAAAGGAGGCAAGGATACACAATGGAAAAAAGACAACCTCTTTAACAAGTGGTGCTGAGAAAGCTGGTCAACCACTTGTAAAAGAATGAAACTAGAACACTTTCTAACACCATACACAAAAATAAACTCAAAATGGATTAAAGATCTAAATGTAAGACCAGAAACTATAAAACTCCTAGAGGAGAACATAGGCAAAACACTCTCCGACATAAATCACAGCAAGATCCTCTATGACCCACCTCCCAGAATATTGGAAATGAAAGCAAAACTAAACAAATGGGACCTAATGAAACTTAAAAGCTTTTGCACTACAAAGGAAACTATAAGTAAGGTGAAAAGACAGCCCTCAGATTGGGAGAAAATAATAGCAAATGAAGAAACAGACAAAGGATTAATCTCAAAAATATACAAGCAACTCCTGAAGCTCAATTCCAGAAAAATAAATGACCCAATCAAAAAATGGGCCAAAGAACTAAACAGACATTTCTCCAAAGAAGACATACAGATGGCTAACAAACACATGAAAAGATGCTCAACATCACTCATTATCAGAGAAATGCAAATCAAAACCACTATAAGGTACCATTACATGCCAGTCAGGATGGCTGCTATCCAAAAGTCTACAAGCAATAAATGCTGGAGAGGGTGTAGAGAAAAGGGAACCCTCTTACACTGTTGGTGGGAATGCAAACTAGTACAGCCACTATGGAGAATAGCGTGGAGATTTCTTAAAAAACTGGAAATAGAACTGCCATATGACCCAGCAATCCCACTGCTGGGCATACACACTGAGGAAACCAGATCTGAAAGAGACACGTGCACCCCAATGTTCATCGCAGCACTGTTTATAATAGCCAGGACATGGAAGCAACCTAGATGCCCATCAGCAGATGAATGGATAAGGAAGCTGTGGTACATATACACCATGGAATATTACTCAGCCGTTAAAAAGAATTCATTTGAATCAGTTCTAATGAGATGGATGAAACTGGAGCCCATTATACAGAGTGAAGTAAGCCAGAAAGATAAAGAACATTACAGCATACTAACACATATATATGGAATTTAGAAAGATGGTAACGATAACCCTATATGCAAAACAGAAAAAGAGACACAGAAGTACAGAACAGACTTTTGAACTCTGTGGGAGAAGGTGAGGGTGGGATGTTTCGAAAGAACAGCATGTATACTATCTATGGTGAAACAGATCACCAGCCCAGGTGGGATGCATGAGACAAGTGCTCGGGCCTGGTGCACTGGGAAGACCCAGAGGAATCGGGTGGAGAGGGAGGTGGGAGGGGGAATCGGGATGGGGAATACGTGTAAATCTATGGCTGATTCATATCAATGTATGACAAAACCCACTGGAAAAAATAAATAAATAAATAAATAAAGGAGAAATTGAAAAAAAAAAAACTATTGTTTTGTGAGGAACATATGATCTCATTCCTACTCCTTTAAAAAAGAAAATATGAGGAAACTGTCAGCCAGAGGGTTAGTTATATGGTTTGCCCAAGACTGCATCATTTCAAATTCCAAAGCCAGGATTTGAAGCTAAGTTTCTTGATGCCCAGTGTTACTAGCTATCACCTGTAGTGGATGCTCCAGGTATGCCTCTTGGGTCTCCCCTTCAGGACTGAGACCCTCATCCACCCAACCAAAGGAAATGACAAATAATGACAATAGTGACAGACAGCTCTCACCTGGGTCCTGCTTTGGGAACTGCTGTCAAGTGAAGAGATCCCTAAGGTCATGTCCCCTGTTTAGAAGCAGCCTATTACCAATGACTGGTCAGTGGTGTGGGGCAGGAGGTATAAAGGGCCAGGCCCCTGCTCACGGGAGGAAACAACTGCTAATGGACCATCCAGGTTCTGGGACCCCTGCTGGGATCAGCTTGAGCCTATGTTGAGACTACCTTGCATTTCATCCCTCCCCCTGCCCAGTCTTCCTTCCTTCATTCCTTCATGTGTGGACCTGAGGTACTCCCTGGTATACTCCCTGCATGCAAATTTGTGTTTCAAAATCTCTTTCCCAGAGAACCTATAAAACATCATCTTTCTTCTCTATTTTAAAGGGAATAAATGAAGTTTCTTATCAGAATGCCATATCATTAAAGAGAATACTACAGTTTTTCCAGTAGTCATGTACAGATGTGAGAGTTGGACCATAAAGAAGACTGAGTGCCAAAAAATTGATGCTTTTCAACTGTGGTGCTGGAGAAGACTCTTGAGAGTCCCTTGGACAACAAGGAGATCAAATCAGTCAACCCTAAAGGAAGTCAACCCTGAATATTCACTAGAAGGACTGATCCTGAAGTTGAAGCTCCAATACTTTGGCCACCTGATGCCAAGGGCCGACTCGTTAGAAGATACACTGATGCTGGAAAAGCTTGAAGGCAGGAGAAGAAGGAGACAACAGAGGATGAGATGGTTGGATGGCATCACCAACTCAATGGATGTGAGTTTGACCAAACTCCAGGAGATAGTGAAGGACAGGGTGCCTGGCGTGCTATAGTCCATGGGGTCGCAAATCGGACACGACTTAGCTGCTGAACAACAAGTGAATGTAATATACTAATTAGTGTGACCAGATTACAATTTTATAACTCATTTCCAAAGGCTGCTGTCAAACTTAAAAAGCAAGAAGGGAAATATAGTATAATCATAGGAGTATAATCGTAGTATGATCATCATATATGAGTTTGAGGCTTCCCTGGTAGCTCAGACAGTAAAGAATCTGCCTGCAATGTGGCCAGTGTGGGAGAACTGGGTTCAGTCCCTGGGTTGGGAAGATCCCCTGGAGGAGGGCATGGCAACCCACTCCAGTATTCTTGCCTGGATAATCCCCATGGACCAAGGAGCCTAGCGGGCTACAGTCCATGGGGTCGCAAAGAGTCAGACATGACTGGGTGACTTAGCCCAGCCCAACCTGAGTCTGAGGGGGTCAAAAATGAATCATCAGTTTTCAAATGAGAGGTTAATCTTCAACTGTCATGTCAATCATAAGTTTAGTTCTAAGTTTTAAAGTGACAACTGCAAATACAGGAATTTCAATATTTGAATGTATATCCACAACAGACAGTAATTTTACAGAATTGTTTTAAAGAGTATACTATTTTAAGAGAAGTTCTGACATAATTTCAAAAATTTAAAATGGAATAGAACATAATAGGAACGTTTCCTCACCTAACAAACTCAACAAACATTTAATAAACTCGTGCCAAGTACTTACAGGAATACAGACTTGAAAAAGATACTCCTATTATTAATGAATTGAGCAGTATATTAAAGGGTTGGGACTCTATCATTATTTCTTGAAAAACTGTTGCTGTGTCATTCTCTTCTGTCCTTCCAGAACTCCAATGTTAATACTTGCTAAATCTTCTCTATCTCTTACCTGCCCTTCAGCATAGCATATTTAATCTTTTTGCCTTTTATGCTTCAGTCTAGATAGCTTCTTATGACCTGGTCTTCAATTCTTTCTTCAGCCAAGTGTAATCTACAGTTAAATCTAACAAGTTCTTAGTTTTGGTCATTTATTTTTTCAGTTCAAGAATTTCTATTTGGTTCCTTTTTAAATCTACTGTATAACATTATATAGATTATAGTTCATGGCCAAATTTTTCAAACTTGACTTTAATCTCTTTGAACGTAATAACCAAAGCTTTCTCACATTCTGTGTCTGATAATTCTAGTTTCTGGAATATAGCAAAAACCTTGTATTCCTTTTTTGAAATTTTTTTATTGACATACAGTTGATTTACAGTGCTGTACCAATCTCTGCTCTACGACAAAGTGACTCAGTTATACACATATAAACATTCTTTTTTTTCCATTATGGTCTATCACAGGATATTGAATATAATTCCCTGTTTCTGCTGGTGGTTACTCACATTGATTTATCTCCCCTTGTCCCTGGTTTCCAAATTATTTGTAGAATTAATGTAAAGCCCAGGATGATATTTTCTTCCACTGATGGGGATTTTAATTTGCTACTCCCAGGCACCTGGAAGCTCCAGGAATCTGAGACTGCCTGTTCAAGTCAGGATTTTCTGGACCACCCAGGTGAGTTGAGGAACGGCTCAATGTGAAGGTTAGTTTGTGTATGACTCACCTTTATTTCTAGGGAGCATCCCTTCAGGTCTCAGCCCAAAAGCAGAGAGCAGTTTACCAGGGTACCTATTCTTGGTAAGCCCTATATTCCAACTCCTGTTCTCCTAGACATGCAAGACTACAGAACATACAGCTTAATTTTTCCAGCCATGCCTTCAAAATAGTAAATGCCTTGAGGGCAGACATGCCATCTCTCTGGATTTCCCACCTCTTCTGCCCCCAGATCATTAAATGTTCATTATTTCATTAGAACATGGATGCTTTTTATAAAAAATTATTTATATTTTATCTGTCTTTTTAATTGTCTCCAACTCAAGGGTTGGTCTGAATTATCTAAACAATCTATTACTCAGGAAGAGAAGGTTGTAGAATATTGGAGATTGTTTGAAATTTCTTTTCTTCTAAGAATAACACACTTTACATGTTGTTTTTATTTGTTTGTGATTTTTTGGTTTGGTTTTGTTTGTTTGTGTTTTGGATGCAATGTTCTGTTTGTGTTCCCTGACCTGGTATTCAATCCAGGCCCTTGGCAGGGAGAGCAGAGTCCTGACTACTAGACTGCCAGGGAATTCCCCGGGTATGTTGCTATATCTTCGTTTATAATAGTACTTTATAATTATTTGCTGACATGTCAAACTGAGCAATCACATGGCATAGATTTGTATTCAAACTGTGGGCAAATTTAAGGTTTAAATGCTTCGTTAAATTGCATATGTATGATTATCTAAAGAAAGGGTCTGTGATTTTCAGGAGAATCTCAGATGTCTATCTAGTTCCTCTAGATACAGTGAGTTCTGCGAGGACAAGGACCATGTCATATTTATTTTGGGATTCTCCCTACTACCCAGTAAAGGTCTATTGAAAAATAAAGAACAACTTATGACAAAGCAAAGCATGGATGATTTAAGAGAGAGGTACAAATTCTTAGATGCTACTTCAGAAGAGAAAGAGAAGTATCATCTATACAATTTATCAAAAGAGGCTTTCTTTGAAAAGTAACACTACAGTTGATCCATCAAAGGTACTTATAATTTTCACAAGTATAGATCAGATATGAAAGATGTTCAAGACAAAGTTGGAATGTGGAGATAAAAATAATTTATTAGCTCATGCAGCTCAATATTAGAAAAACAAACCATCCAATCAAAAAATGGGCAGATTACCTAAATAGACATTTCTCCAAAAAAGAAAGATGGCCAGTAAACACACGAAGATGCTCAACATCACTCATTATTAGAGAAATGCAAATCAAAACTACAATGAGGTATCATTTCACACCAATCAGAATAGCCATCATCAAAAAATCTGCTCTGATTGCTGTGGCCAAAACTTCCAACACTATGTTGAACAGTAGTGGTGAGAGTGGGCACCCTTGTCTTGTTCCTGATTTCAGGGGAAATGCTTTCAATTTTTCACCATTGAGGGTGATGCTTGCTGTGGGTTTGTCATATATAGCTTTTATTATGTTGAGGTATGTTCCTTCTATTCCTGCTTTTTGGAGAGTTTTAATCATAAATGAGTGAAACTCTCACTGTTTGCAGATGACATGATCCTCTATATAGAAAACCCTAAAGACTCTACGAGAAAATTACTAGAACTAATCAATGAATATAGTAAAGTTGCAGGATATAAAATTAACACACAGAAATCCCTTGCATTCCTATATACTAACAATGAAAAAACAGAAAGAGAAATTAAGGAAACAATACCATTCACCATTGCAACAAAAAGAATAAAATACTTAGGAGTATATCTACCTAAAGAAACAAAAGACCTATACATAGAAAACTATAAAACACTGATGAAAGAAATCAAAGAGGACACAAACAGATGGAGAAACATACCGTGTTCATGGATTGGAAGAATCAATATTGTCAAAATGGCTATTCTACCCAAAGCAATCTATAGATTCAATGCAATCCCTATCAAGCTACCAACGGTATTTTTCACAGAACTAGACCAAAGAATTTCACAATTTGTATGGAAATACAAAAAACCTCGAATAGCCAAAGTAATCTTGAAAAAGAAGAATGGAACTGGAGGAATCAACCTGCCTGACTTCAGACTCTACTACAAAGCCACAGTCATCAAGACAGTGTGGTACTGGCACAAAGACAGAAATATAGACCAATGGAACAGAATAGAAAGCCCAGAGATAAATCCACGAACCTATGGACACCTTATCTTTGACAAAGGAGGCAAGGATATACAATGGAAAAAAGACAACCTCTTTAACAAGTGGTGCTGGGAAAACTGGTCAACCACTTGCAAAAGAATGAAACTAGAACACTTTCTAACACCATACACAAAAATAAACTCAAAATGGATTAAAGATCTAAATGTAAGACCAGAAACTATAAAACTCCTAGAGGAGAACATAGGCAAAACACTCTCCGACATAAATCACAGCAAGATCCTCTATGACCCACCTCCCAGAATATTGGAAATAAAAGCAAAACTAAACAAATGGGATCTAATGAAACTTAAAAGCTTTTGCACTACAAAAGAAACTATAAGTAAGGTGAAAAGACAGCCGTCAGATTGGGAGAAAATAATAGCAAATGAAGAAACAGACAAAGGATTAATCTCAAAAATATACAAGCAACTCTTGAAGCTCAATTCCAGAAAAATAAATGACCCAATCAAAAAGTGGGCCAAAGAACTAAACAGACATTTCTCCAAAGAAGACATACAGATGGCTAACAAACACATGAAAAGGTGCTCAACATCACTCATTATTAGAGAAATGCAAATCAAAACCACAATGAGGTACCATTACACACCAGTCAGGATGGCTGCTATCCAAAAGTCTACAAGCAATAAATGCTGGAGAGGCTGTGGAGAAAAGGGAACCCTCTTACACTGTTGGTGGGAATGCAAACTAGTACAGCCACTATGGAAAACAGTGTGGAGATTCCTTAAAAAACTGGAAATAGAACTGCCATATGACCCAGCAATACCACTTCTGGGCATACACACTGAGGAAACCAGATCTGAAAGAGACACATGCACCCCAATGTTCATCGCAGCACTGTTTATAATAGCCAGGACATGGAAGCAACCTAGATGCCCATCAGCAGATGAATGGATAAGGAAGGGTGGTACATATACACCATGGAATTTTACTCAGCCGTCAAAAAGAATTCATTTGAACCAGTCCTAATGAGATGGATGAAACTGGAGCCCCTTATACAGAGTGAAGTAAGCCAGAAAGATAAAGAACATTACAGCATACTAACACATATATAAGGAATTTAGAAAGATGGTAACAATAACCCTATATGCAAAACAGAAAAAGAGACACAGAAATACAGAACAGACTTTTGAACTCTGTGGGAGAAGGTGAGGGTGGGATGTTTCAAAAGAACAGCATGTATACTATCTATGGTGAAACAGATCACCAGCCCAGGTGGGATGCATGAGACAAGTGCTCCGGCCTGATGCACTGGGAAGACCCAGAGGAATCGGGTGGAGAGGGAGGTGGGAGGGGGGATCGGGATGGGGAATAAGTGTAAATCTATGGCTGATTCATATCAATGTATGACAAAACCCACTGAAATGTTGTGAAGTAATTAGCCTCCAACTAATAAAAAAATTAAAAAAAAAAGAAAAAAAAAAAAAATCTACAAGCAATAAATGCTGAAGAGGATAAGGAGAAAATGTGTGCTGTTGGTGGGAATCTAAATTGATGCAGCCACCATGGATAACAGTATGGAGATTCCTTTAAAAGCTAGGAATAAAACTACCATTTTGTTCTTGCTGTTTTTAGTCACTCAGTCATGTCCGACCCTTTGTGACCCCATGGACTGTAGCCCACCAGGCTCTTCTGTCTATGGAATTCCCCAGGCAAGAACACTGGAGTGGGTAGTCATTTCCTTTTCCAGGGGATTTTCCTGACCTAAGGATTGAACTCAGGACTCCTGCATTGCGGGCAGATTCTTTACCGCCTGATTCTTTACTGTATATCACACTACTGGGCATATACCTGAGAAAACCAAAAATCAAAAAGCATACGTACCCCAAAGTTCATTGCAATGCTATTTAGAATAGCCAGGGCATGGAAGCAACCTAGATCTGTCCATCAACAAATGAATAGATAAAGAACTCAAGGTACATGTATACAATGGAATATTACTCAGCCACAAAAAGGAAGGAATTTGAGTCAGTTGAACTGAGGTGGATGAACCTAGAGACTGTTATACAAAGTGAAGCAAGTCAGAAACATAAACACAAATATCACATATTAGCACATATATATAGACTCTAGGAAATGGTACTGATGAACCTTTTTGAGGGGCAGGAATAAAGAAAGACACAGACATAGAGAATAGACTTGTAAACGCAGCAGGGGAAGGAGAGGGTGGGATGAATTGAGAGAGTAGCATGGAAACATATACATTACCATATGTAAAACAGAGATCCAGTGGTAAGTTGATGTATGACAGAGGGATTCAGCCTAGCCCAGTGCTCTGTGACAACCTAGAGGGGTGGGATGGGTTGGGGGAGGAGGAAGATTCCAGAAGGGAGGGGATATATGTAGACTTATAGCTATACAGCAGAAACTAACGCCACATTGCAAAGCAATTATCCTCCAATTGAAAATAAATAAAGTAAATTCAGTCAAGTCCAAAGAGCGAAAACAAAGAGCACATTCTTCTTCTGCTCTGTATAGAAACTTGGTAGGCAAAAGTTAATCTGATTCAAAGTCTAGAAAACATACATTAGATTCTTTTCCCTGCCCCGAAATCAATGCACACATTATTTCATACAGTAAACATATAATATGTGGCTCGCAAAGTACGGTAATTTATTATTTCACAGAAAAAGAATTTATTGTGCCCAGGTTAGAGGCATAAAAGATAAGTCACAACTGGACAGATTTGTGGGGTTTGCTTTATGTGACAAGAACTGACTTCTACTAGTCCAACCTTAAAAAGCTCCATTCCATGAAAAAAAAAAAAAAACGAAGTAAATACCCCGAGACAGTGAAACCTTATAGTGTAGCTTATTACACTGAAATTGTTCACAAAAACTTGTGTGTGCACTTAGCTGGGGAAAGTGTCCTTCAGCTTTCAATGGCACCAAAAAGGAAACTGTGGAAGTCCCCTGGTGGTCAAGAGACTGAGACTCCATTGCAGGAAGCACAGGTTCAACCCCTGGCCAGGGAACTAAGATCCTAGATTCTGTGGGGAGTAGCCAAAACAAAAGGGGGCATCTGTGACACCCTACTCACTGGAAGAGAAAAAAAAAGGAATGAAAAGGTTTAGAATTATGACCTCGCAGTTTTTTTAAAAAATGACCACATATGAATTAACGTTAAGTACATAGGCGTAGCTAAACAAGTTACAGCTGCTAAACCTTCAGATCTTCCCCCAGGGACTTGGAGTAATGATAATACTGTGTTCTCAGCCAGAATAAAATGGTCCGTAGAGGAAAGGAGGGCAGGTGTGACTGCAGTATTCCGGATCTCTTTCTTCCTGACATTAGTCATTAACATTTGGAAGAATTTCAGTAGGAAAGTGTCTGAGTAATAAGATTCTTGAACCTTGCCACCCACTACCTAGCACAGCCTCTGGCACAAGGGAAGCATTCAATACATGAATGAACCATTAACAAGAGAGCCATAAAATACCAAGGAAACAGATGATATTTTCTGGGCACATCTCCTAGCACTTAAGTCTGAAAACAAAACAGAGGATGCCGGCCCAGGGATTCAAGACAGACAGACAGACAGTGGCTGGGTCCAAAATCAACTCTGGCCACCTGACCTCCAGCCAAGGAACCTACACATGTTTATCTTAAATAAACATTTATGTCAAATGTAAAATTGTCAAATATTATCAAGCAGAGCTCTATCAGACGTTACAGAACTGGCATCTTCCAGTAAAAGAAATTTTAAGGATATAAATTGGTTTACTGTTGCCACATCCTGGTGGAGTGTGGTATGGCAGAGAAGCCCTGTGAAAGCAACGAGACCTACAAGAAAGAGAATGGGATGGCGTTAAATTCAAACATCACTAAGTATAACAGATCCTGGGGAAAATGTTTCATGGCCAAAAAAATTCATGAAAGAAAAGTCTGAAAATTTTGATGAAGTTGATGATTAACATGTAACACAACACCAAAAATAAAAACAAAACAGAAATCAAGTCAAATTTAAGTGAAACACTAGAAGAAAATGTACTTCTCTTTAAGTTATAGTACGTCCATATACTAAAGTTCTATGCAACTATCACAAAAGATTGAGTTAGGTCATACATGCTGATTTGAAAGAGGTACAGTTATACTGATATGTAGGAAAAGCAAATTGAATAATAGTGTGCTAAAATGATCCACACACATAGACATGGTTACACAAATACACATATCACTGTATATATGTAAACACATAAAAGAATACACAGCTGACTCTTGTGTGGTTGTCTTAGGGAGCAGGATTTGAGGGGGTGATTTTTACTCCCTAAAATGTATACCTGTATTTTAATTAAAATTTTATAATCATGAGCTTGTATTACTTTCTGTAATCAGGAAGAAACATTTAGCGGTAAAAAGGGCAGGTAAGAGGAAAAGAAACTCTGTAGCCTGATGCATAATAGCAATGAGCAGGAAGCAAACTAAAGTCATGCTGTGCCTGAGTTCACATCCTGACTGGCTACTTAAAGGCTATGTGATCTTGAGCACCTTGGGTTCCTCATCTGTAAACGGAGATAATAGTCGGACCTACCACATAGGATCACTGTGACAACTACATGAGATAACACATGTCAAATGCTTAGACCAGCACATAGTAAGTGCTCAACAAGTGTGAGCAGCTCATGGCAAAAACACTTCTTGAATTTTAATATCCATTTTCAAATAATACCTTTTCAAATATCATTTTAGCCTCTTCCTTAGTCTAAAATTTTAGCTATCATTTGGGGGATTTTTTTTCCTTTAGGACATGTAATATATATTTTATGATTTAATAATGAAAGTAATGGAGAAAACAGGATTTTCTTATAGCCTCTTCTTAATCTACCTAGTGTGCTATGTGAAGAATATCTGCATTGTCATGGTATTTCTTGGATAAATTTGAGTTTTAAGAGGGGTGGGATAGGGGTGCTTGTGGGTCAGACGTGTAGGGCATTGGGCTGTACTTACTGATGGGATCCGAAGACAGAGATGTTAACACACATTGGGTTTGGGTGTTTTTAAGGGTAGAGGGAGAATTCATTACTGACCATTTATTGAAGAAGCTTCCATCTCTCCAAGCACCCCAGGGAAAGTTTCATCAGATACCCTGACTCTGAAATCTGACCCTGCCTTTCATCCGAAACCTAAGACTAATGCCATCACCATTTGGCCTCCGGATCAGAAGCAGAATGGCTCTCATGAGCCTCTAAGAAGGACCTTTTTTCTAAACCTCCACATCTGTCACTTATATTCTCCTTTCCAATCAAGTAAGGATTAGAAGTCAACTCAAGGCCTACAGACAGGTGGATCGTCATCAGCTAGTAGAATTCACCAAGTAGAGGAATGACCCTAGGTCTCCAATAGAACTGACTTCGTATCAACTTGGATTAGAAATGTTTCAACATGCCAGAAGTTGGTTTCCAGATTTGGAGAAATTCAACCCTCAAAGACCTCAAAGCAGTGATATAACATGGCCTGGGTCTACAACCGTTGTCTCCCAAATGTGTTCCATGGATTCTTAATGTCCTGTGAGGAACTTCCCTGGTGGCCCAGTGCTTAAGACTGGGCTTTCACTGCAGGGAAAGTGAAAGAAAAGTGAAAGAGTTAATCGTTCAGCCATGTCTGACTCTGTGAGACCTCATGGCTTCTCTGTCCATGGGATTCGCCAGGTGAGAATACTGGAGTGGGTTGCCATTCCCTTCTCCAGGGGATCTTCCCAACCCAGGGATCAAACCTAGGTCTCCCGCACTGCAGGCAGATTCAAGGGGCACAGGTTTGACCCATGGTCAGGGAACTAAGATTCCACATGCCAGGTGGTTCAGCCAGAAAATTTTAAAAAAGAAAGAAAGAAAGAAAGAAATACTTAATGTTCTGTGGGATGGAATACCAGTGGGCATTTGCTATAAAAAAAAAAAAAAGTATTGCATCTCCAGGGGAAGGGAAAATTCGGGAGTTTGGGGTCAATATGTACATATTGCTATGTTTAAAATGGATAACCAGCAAGGACCTATTGCATAGCACATGGAACTCTGCTCAATGTTATGTGGCAGCCTGGATGGGAGGGGAGTTTGGGGGAGAATGGATACATGTGTGTATATGGTTGAGTCCCTTTGCTGTCCACCTAAAACTATCACAATACTGTTAATTGGCTATACTCCAATACAACATAAAAGTTTAAAAAAAATCCCATCTCTAAGATGATTTAGAAATGCTATATATTATATCCCCAACTTGATAATTTACCACACACATTCATCTTATTATTCAATCAATAAATATTTCTTGAGCACCTACTATGTCCTAGAGAGTGCTTTAGGTAGTAGGGATAAAGGTGAACCAGACAGATGACATCTCTACCCTGGTGGAAGAAGGGAGAGAAGGCACAGACAAGCATCAGGAAGTGGCAAGTTCTATGCGGAGTCAAACTAAGGAGATGGGACTCAGAGCCTAGTTCACTGGGCTGTCAGGAACATTGGGCTGTCAGATTATCCTCTCTGAATAAAAGGCATTTAAACCAAGAGCTGTAGGACATAAGTGTTTGAAAAGCTTTCAAAAGATTGATTATCTTTCAGTAAGCGATTCTAATAAGTTTATTTACCCCGACATTTCCAATCCATCTGTCAACAAGAACTTTTGTGAGTGGAACACTCATTGGCATCCCAGGGAACACTGGTGTTCTATGGAAACCAGTCTAAGAAGTGCTTAACTGAACATGTCTTGTGCTGGGACTGCTGTTGAATGCAAACAATATCTGCAAGACAATCACCTATTACACTGGTGCAATGTGCTAAGTCAGCCTCAGTCACGTCCAACTGTGTGTGACTCCATGGACTGTAGCCCGCCAGGCTCTTCTGTCCAAGGGATTCTCCAGGCAAGAATACTGGAGTGGGCTGCCATGCCCTCCTCCAAGGGACGTTTCTGACCCAGGGGTCAAACCAGCATCATTTATGTTAAGTGCTGCTAAAATGCCCTGAAAGCCCCCCTTGGAGGATTAATAGACATGATCACAGTCTCCACTGGTACTTAGAAAACTGCAGGCTGCAGCAGCAGGAAATGACATTGTGAAGTGTGCATTTCACGTTCTGTAACACTTGCCCCCAGAGGAACTCAGAGCATCATTTTCTGTGCTGTCTTTGCAAGGAGGGCGGCCTGGAAGTTGAGGAGGACGTCCATGCAGATAAAGGAAGTTCCCACTTGGCAGCAGACAGTCCAACAGGCCCCTGGTGCTCCACCTCTCGCTTTCTGTCCCCTCTCCCACCCCGACCTACACCCTGCTGGGGCCCAAAGGACCTCCAGCCAGAGGTCCACCGTCTATCACAACAGCCAAGACCAGCCCATTCCCTGTGTTCTGTGCATAAATCTTACTGCAAGAGAGCCCATTCTTTTCTTCACTGTCTACAACTACAGTGGCAGAGCTGAACAATTGTGACAAAGATCGTGTGACCCTTCAAAGTTTGCAGACACCCACTCTAGGCGCCTGTTCTCTGCCCTCTTGGTCAGTCCTGCCAGGACTGTGGGCACAGCTTGTGGGCACAGCTGCTGTCTTCACCAGATGTGCCAAAGGGAGGGGGGTCTCCTTGCTCCTCCGCAGGCACCTACCACCTGGGAAAATCTGTTCTGAATCTTCTCAATGGCCCTGTGTCTCCTCAGAGAGCTAATACACCTGGCAAGAGCACATCCACTCATGTCAGATTCCCTCTGCTCAAATTCCAGCTCTGCCACTCACTCACTGTGTGACTAAGAAATGTATTCACATCTCCAACCTTCCCTCTGAGAGCTTTACAATGCAGACACTAATACCGCCCAACTCACAGGGCTATTGTAAGGATTAAATGAGATGGAGCCTGTGAAGGACTCTGCACAGCTCCTTACATGTAGAAACTGTTTAATAAATGTTCATTATTATTTTAACTATTATAATTCAAGGGACCAAGTAGAGGAAATTAGACACATAAAAACCTGAATTTGACAAAGTCTCTCTGTGCAAGAATCTTCTCCAGCACCACAATTCAAAAGCACTGGACAGCCAGGAGGCCAAACCAATCATTCCTAAAGGAAATCAACCATGGATATTCATTAAAAGGACTGATGCTGAAGCTCCAATACTTTGGTCACCTGATACGACGGACCAACCCATTGCAAAAGATCCTGATACTGGGAAAGATTGAAGGCAGAAGGAGAAGGGGGTGACAGGATGAGATGGTTGGATGGCATCACTGACTTAACATGAGTTTGAGCAAACTCTGGGAGATAGTGAAGGACAGGGAAGCCTGGTGTGCTGCAGTCTATGGGGCTGCAAAGAGTTGGACACAACTTAGCAACTGAACAACAACTACAGTGCAAAGCATCTCAAGCCATTTTCAAGTAACAAATATGAATGAAGCAAGTTAGGGCAAGGGGGTAGAGGACCCAGAATGCTCTGTCTTCTTCCACACCCTTTGTTCTCCTCATTCTTGTATTCCTGGCATCTCTGCTATTGGTTTCTCCTTCACCCTACACATCCTTTTCTCTCAAGAACCTGATTTGCAGACCCCTTGCTTTGAAGGAACCATGCAGTATTCTCCTGGTGAAAAGGCACAGTTCCACAAACCTTCAATTTCCTTCATTTCAGGTCTGGCAAAAGGATATGGAGCTCACACCCAAGAGGATGCATTTCCAAGTGCCTATTTCTGAAATATGAAGAAGCACCTCGTCTGTTTGATTCACAGCTGCCTTTCCCCACACTTACAGGTACGGTACAGTGATCGGTCACCCAGACCAACTTCTCTTCCCTGGCTGCATGCTTCCCGAGCTCCCAGACCTCAAACCCAGGCTGTGCTTGACTTTCATGAGAGGGGTTCCAATTTTCATAACTGAGTAAATTGTGTAGTGATGGTGCCAGTAAAAGCCGCCAGTTGTGGAGTAAATGTGGGTCTCTCTGTTGGCCATTAGCTTCAACATGTCACCAGCAAGGGCAAATTTTCAATTACGCCTTAAAGACATGCAGGCCTTCTGTCCCTCACCTGCTGCCTTGGAGAGGTAGATACTCAGGGAGGAGGTTGGATCCAGAGTCTGGGTTCAGTGGGAGTTGGTGGGGGGAACTCTCAATTACCAAAAGTGAGGATGGGACTTTTGCACTCAACTCGCTAGTGGTAACAAACCCGCCTGCCAATGAAGGAGATTTAAGAGATGCTCACTAGATCCCTGGGTTGGGAAGATCCCCTGGAGGAGGCCATGGCAACCCACTCCAGTGTTCTTGCCTAGAGAATCCCATGGACAAGAGGAGCCTGGTGGGCTACAGTCCATGGGATGCAAAGAGTTGGACACAACTGAGTGACTTAGCATGCACTGGTCCTTTTAATGCCATGTTATCAGAACTGTTTTGACACAAGGACATTGAATGCTGCCTCTAAAATAATTTTTGTGCCTTTCAAATTTAAAAAAAAAAAAAAGTTTAAACAGGGTCGCTTCACCAATCCCTGAGTCATAATCCATCTCTGACTTTCCCCTGGAGGGGGATTAGAGATGCACAGTGGCTCAGGATGGGGTGAGATGCAAGTTTGAGTTAAGTGACAAGAAAGAGCTAAAGGGAGGTGATGGATAAGAAGAGGACTAGGATAAAAGTCAGGTCAGTGATGGGGAGGTTGTGGGGAACACATCACAGGGCATGCATGCATGCATGCTTGCACACCTAGTCATATCCAACTCTTTGCAATCCCATGGACTGTAGCCTGCCAGAGTTCTCTGTCCATGGGATTCTCCAGGCAAGAATACTGGAGTGGGTTGCCATGCCCTCCTCCAGCAGATCTTCCAGACCCAGAGATCAAACCTGAGTCTCTTGCATCTCCTATTAGCAGGCGGGCTCTTTACCTGTTGAGACACCAGGGAAGCCCACACATCACATTACTTGGCAGTAAAAAGCAGAGATACAGTCACGGTTAATGTCCCCATCCAAAGAGCTGTACCACTGTCACCTTGGCTGAATGTCCTGGAGTCCAATCACCTACCTTTATGAATAAGCAGCCATTGCCAAGAGCATGATTAGATCTGAAGTTTGCCACTCAAGACTCTCAAGCATTTGAGCAAATGCCCATGTCAATCTCCTCTCTTCCCCTTCTCAGATTTTCTGTTTTAATCAAATTCAGTGTCGTGGCAAATACTGAATACTCTCCACATTTTGCTGCCATGAGAAAGATCCCTGGGGACCCTCATCACCCTCTTAACTGCACCAATTTCTTCTGTTGAAATTTGACCCATTTTTCAATGAAAATACAATGTTCTAGAGGAACAATGGGAAGATAAAAATACCTGTAGAGCAAGTCTGTGTGTAATGAATGCCATAGTAAGGAATTTGGGAGAAGAGACTCCTCCTGACTGGATATTCAGGGAAGACATGATGCTTGCTATCTAAAAGGAAACTTCATCTCATGATTTTTCCAAACCCTTCTGTTGATGTCCAAGGGGAAAGCTAAGTTTCTGCCACACCTGGTCCTATGGATGTATGATAGATGGATATTTCTACATCCTCTGTGGAGAATTCTAGAAATTTTTAAACATATGTTTTGGAAACAAAACCCCCAAGTGCTATGAATGAAACATATCAGTCATCATTTTTCCACCCATCCCCTCTTTGCAGCCCGGGGATAAAATCACCTGTTGTCTCTGAAATAATCCTTGAAGGAAGAAGTCCAAGGGAAAAGTGCAGTTGTCACCCGCTCCAGGCTTTCCATTATCTGAGCCTGATGCTCACTCAAGACTGAGCACCACACATGCGGCAAGCTCATTCGCAATCCATAATAGATAAAGTTCCTGAGCCCAAGTCGAGAAAAGGAGCTTCACTATGCATACTTTGGCCAAGATGCAGACCTGGGATTCGGTCTGAGCAGCTATAACATCAAATAATAAAGTGCAAATGCAAACAACAAAAAATGTGCCCATATCACAGCTCAGAGTGTGTCAGAGTTGACCGAATCATTGTACACTTCTCATGTTTTGATAAGGTACTTAATTGGCACCCTGTGGGACATCGCCGGGTGAGGGCTCCCGGCTTTGGGGCTGGCCTGGCGCCCACATCCTGTCACCCTGGCAGCTCCCCATCTTCCCCATTAGCTCAAGCCACACGGAGAAACGAGAGCAGGATGGACGAGACACCTTCCTTTTTTTCCAAGGGTACTGGAGCCCATCCAGGAAACAAGCAGGGCGGGATGATGAAAAGCCTAGGCAAATGTTCCCAGCCTCTCCACTGTGCCCTCAGCTGGGGAAATCATAAAAACCAGAGTCATTTGAACCTCAGATTATAGTTTATAAGCATTTTTCAAATGGGTTCTCTTAATCCTGGCACAGAGGGCTGAGGAAAGTATTTTGATTGCTCCCCACCCCCCACTTTTACAGATCTAGAAATGAAGGCTCAGAGAGGTTGAGGGGCTTGCCTAAGGATATACAGCTGGTAAGTGCCAGAAATGGGGCAGAAGCCAGTTCTTCCTGTCTCTCACACCTGTGTTCTGTGTCGCCTACCCTCCATTCAGGCCCTCGTGAGTCAGTCTCATGATTTTCTGTCTCAACTCATACAGTAAAAGTCAGGGACTTGGAAAACGTCTGGGTAGAAATCTGATTCTCATCCTTTCAGGGCAGAGGTAAATCTGTGTTGAAACTGGGGTAGGAAGAAAAGGACTTAGCCCTTCCCCAGTTGTAGAGGGTAGAACACTGGTATTTCTTTTTTATGTACATGTTTGGCCGTGCCAGGTCTCCGTTGCAACATGCAGGATCTAGTTCCCTGACCAGGGATCAAACCTGGGTCCCCTGCATTGGGAGCATGGAGTCTTAGCCATTGCACTACCAGGGCAGTCCCTGGAAAACCAATATTTCTTAATGATCTAGTTGATTCTGTCTTGGTCACCCAAGGAGGCTGAAGTCCCCATCATACCGTGGGGATACGGTCACCCCGTGCTTTGTCTTTCTGGTCATCTGGTCTCTCTTTCTCCTTCCCTTAGCAATGTTCTGAGTGCTTCTGAAAGACATGGAGAACTCACACTCTGACCTCACATTCTGCTCAGACATAACCACTGTTTTTGCAGAGGTTTGAGAAGCGGTACAAAGCCTTTGGTCTCTCACCTTTGTGCACAAGCAGGACTGGCTTGAATCCCTAAGACCTCTGAGACCCTCCATCAAAAACACATCAGCTAAGCTCTTTTCAGAAACTGTTCAGGGTCTAGTTCATGGAGATGGGAATGAGGAGGGGCATGAAACTCATCAGGAAACATTATTCCCTGGAATATGTGTTCCAGGTTCTCTGTCTCTCTTTTTTTTTTTTAATATGCCAGAGTTCTAACTTCTACCCTCAAGACTTAAACCAGACTCTGGCAGACACCTGGAGAGAGGGATGACTCAGGGCTTGGCCAGGAACCCAAGCCAATTCCACCACCAGATTCTGAGATCAACTAGAGTGCACAGGGCAAACGTGTTCTGGTTATTTTAGTGTTCTGGCTAACTGGGAACAAGCAGTGCATACTGAGGGCTTTCCCAATGGCTCACTGATAAAGACTCTGCCTGCAATGCAGGGGATGTAGGTTTGATCCCTAGGTAGGGAAGATCCCGGAGGAAAGCATGGCAACCCACTCCGGTATTCTTGCCTGGAGAAATCCCATGGACAGAGGAGCCTGGTAGGCTACAGTACATAGAATTATGAAGGGTCAGGCAGGACTGAAGCCACTTAGCATGCATAGGGTATATTGAATATAATTCAGTCTTTCTTTGATGATTGAGAATCCGGAACAATCATTCTAAATATCAATCAGAAATCCCCACAGTAGAAAGACAGGAGATTGAGTTTATCCTGCAGTGACTTCCAGGCCAACTGCAAATTTATTTTCAGGCCCACTCCCACCGCCAACACTCCTAACCCAGATGCATTCTTGCCTTTGTTGCACCGGATAGAATGAGTCAAAGACACTTGGTCCACGGGATACTGAAGTTCTCTGGTGCTAGTCCCAGTTCCCCTATTAAGTGGTTACACGACCTTGGGAAGCTATTTCATTTCTGAAACTCAGTTGCCTTAACTGTGCACTGGAAGGTTGGATTTCCCGGTTCTTCATATTTCTAGCGATATTTTGTTTAGTCGCTAAGTCATGTCCGACCCTTTGAGAGCCCCAAGAACTGCAGCACACCAGGCTTCCCTGTCCTTCACTATCTCCCAGAGTTTGCTCAAACTCTAAATCTATATTTAGGAATACAGCTTTTCTCAAGAATCCAAGGAAAACGAAACTTTTCAAAGCTGGGAAGAATGAATGTAAGTGCAAAGCATTTACATTCTAAATCCATGGGTGGGGGTCATGGAATCCCTGAAGCCCATTCTGTTGTGCCGACTGTCCTTGAACTTCAGGTTTAGAATCCTGGAATAGAAGATCTCTTGGGCTCCTTTGGGGTCTGCCATTCCCTGCATCCATTTCAGTGCAAGCATCTACCCAAGTCTACAGAGCAGTGATTCATTGACTTTAGTTGCACTTTGAGACCACCTGGGAGGGGAGGCTTTCAAAGATCCAATGCTCAGTTTACTCCCCAGATTAAATCTGAATTTGGGTGGGTGGGTATCCACATTTTTTCTTAACACCCTCTGGGAGTTTCTAATCTGGAGACAAGTTAGCAAACCCATGCCCTGGGACAAGAAATCTCAAAATCAGGAGTAAATAGAATCATATAGAAGGCAAGGCAGATTCCCAGGCCCCTGCCACTGGTGAGAGTGATTCCTTCTGGCAGATCCCACTGAGAAGATGCACTGTAAGCAGGCATCCTAGGTGATTCTGATGAGGACCACTCTCTGGGAACCTGGTAATGGCCATTCAGCAGAAGCCCAGAGGAGTGGTCTTCGCTGATGCCCCCCTTCCTCCTACGTCTATACACCCGCCCCCACCCCGGGGTCTCCTGTCCTGCTCAAGGAGAAGTTAAACAGGCGTGCATTTGCCAAACAGCCTTTTTTTCCATCTTTCTCATTTCGAGCGAACCTGGATCTTTTAGCCCAAGCCTCTAATCCCACCAGGTTCAATAATTTAAGCAGCACACTCATCAACGTGGTCAGGTTTAATATTTAAACACCAGAGCATCACTTAGGTCAGCCTCAAGGTGAGAGCTGCTGCTGACTCGGGTGTTATTGCTGGTTAGCAAACCAGGCCACTGGGGCCAGAGCGGACTGCGGGAAGAGCCCCGGCTCCCAGGCAGGCCCGGTGCAGCAAAGATCCGCCTGGCCAGCTTGGGCGGCCCTCGGCCTCTTGCCTACCTGGAGCGTGTGCAGTAGGACCTGCAGCCCACTGGCTTCTTGTTCGGCCATCACCTCGTCGGGTCCGGGGGAAACGGCTGCCTGCGGCCAGATTCAGATCTGGGCTGGAGAGGCAATGTCTGCCAAGCTGACCTCGCTGCCCGGGGAGAGGGCCTCAGCTGCACACTGCCGAGTGTGAAGTGAGCACGCTGCAACCCTAGCCCTCGGCCCAGGTGCGGTGCCCCCCGACACCCACTGCGGGGATTAGGTGAGCCCCGGCCCGGGAAGGGAGGAGCACTTGGGCACAGGGGTAGACAGGGCCCCCGGCGTGAATCACTCACCCACCTCCAGGCCCACGCAGGAGCCACCCTGGACGGCTGACAGGCATTCCCAGCTGACCTGGTCAGACTCCCTACAGAGGCTCGCTCGGCCCTCCCCGCCGGTCCCCCCCCCCCAACTTTATTTTGGTCTGTTGCCGGCTCCTGGGTAACAAGAGACCCGAGAGCGCTTGCACAACCGTGGCCTTGCAGGGCACAGAAGCCCAGGGCCCCCTGAGGTCCCAGGCTGAGGGACTGGAGCTCTGGCTGAGAAGGAAAAGAATTGCTCCGGGTTGTTTTTTATCAACCGAGTCCCTTATATAATCTACAACTTTCACAGTGACCCTACAGACAGTGACAGTGCTTTGCTCAGCTGTGTCCGACTCTTTGCGGCCCCAAGGACTGTAGCCCCCTCCAGGCTCCTCTGTCCATGGAAGTTTCCAGGCAAGCATACTTGAGTGGGCTGCCGTTTTCTACTCCAGGGGATCTTCCCAACCCAAGGATCAAAACCACGTCTCCTGCACTGGCAGGCAGATTCTTTGGCACTAGCACCAGGAGATACTATGATTGCATCTCCCTTTTACAAATGAGAAAACTCAGGCACAGAGATTCTGGGCCACAGGAACAGAGCTTAGGAACGTATGCCCAATCTGCCAAGGTAAACTGGCACCAAACCACGAGCAGGAGCCATTACACCATCCTGCCTCTTGCTGCTGCAAATGCAGTGATCAAAGTTATACAGTGTGGGCTGGGAGACCTATCCCCCTGCCTCAGAGAGAGCAGATGCCCTGGTGGCTGGTTTCCTCCAGACCAACACAGGATCTCTCACTTCTTTCTGTTTTCTGCTCAGAATGTGTCACAAGCATTTTAGCGGCTATTTGGCCACCTAAACCCTGCCCCCCATCCCCCATGTCAACACCCACGTGTCTTATAGTCCTTTAGATATTGGCTTCTCAGAGTGTGGTCGGGTCATCACTCCGTGGCTTGTTAGACCCCACCCAGAGCTCCTGAATCAGAAGCTGCATTTTCACAAGATCCCCAGGGGATCCACAGCTGACTGACAACAGTACTAGGGGAGTAAACATTCAGGAAGCCCCATTTCTGACCCCATTGACGACATGGCCACAGAGAGCCCATGGGTTTGATGCCTCACAGCTTTTGTCTCCAATCTCCAGCAAGCCCCAAGCACAACTTGCACGTGTGAAATTGGAGAGTGAGCTCATTGAACTTCATGACCGACCAAGAGCCCAGCTATGCAGGAGGGCCTGGGCTCGCAGCCAACAGCCCCGTGCAGCGCTCAGGGAGCTCTCATGAGCATCGGAGCAGCCAGCTGGCAGCTGCCCAAGCCCGCTGTGGTGCCCGACGAAAGGGACTCTGCATTTCCTGATCCTACTTGGCTGAAACGTTCCCAAGTCAGGAGACAGAGCGTCAGTTACTCCCTCCCCATGCTAGGCCAGGCCACACCTTCAGATTCAAGGATGGAATTCAAGTGGTTTCTGCCCTCCAGAAACTTCCACTCTTGTTGTTGTTCAGTTACTCAGTTGTATCCAACTCTTCGCAATCCCATAGACTGCAGCACACCAGGCTTCCCTGTCCTTCACTGTCTCCCAGAGCTTTCTCAAACCCATGTCCACTGAGTTGGTGATACCATCCCACCATCTCATCCTCTGTCATCACCTTCTCTTCCTGCCCTCAATCTTTCCTAGCAACAGGATCTTTTCCAATGAGTCAGCTCTTCACATCAGGTGGCCAAACTATTGGAGCTTCAGCATCAATCCTTCCAAAGAATATTCAGGACTGATTTCCTTTAGGATTGACTGGTTTGATTTCTTTGCAGTACAGGGGACTCTCAAGAGTTTTCTCCAATACCACAGTTCAAAAGCATCAATTCTTCAGTGCTCAGCCTTCTTTATGGTCCAATTCTCATATCCATATATGACTACTAGAAAAACCATACCTTTGACTATACACACCTTTGATTGTAAAATGATGTCTCTGTTTTTTAATTCACTGTTTAGGTTTGTCATAACTTTTCTTCCAAGAAGCAAGTGTCTTTTAATTTCATGGCTGCAGTCACCATCCAAAGTGATCTGGGAGCCCAAGCCATTCTTAATGGCTTTAAATATAAAGACCTTCCATGTAGTGACTGGACTATAACATCTCACATTAATCGAGCATGGGAGTAGGGGGACAGTTGATGCCTCCACTTCCCCCACCTTGATGACTGGAGAGAAGAAATAAAGGCCCCCTGCTTCCCAGGTGGCTCAGTGATAAAGAATCTTGCCTGCCAAGCAGGAAATGTGGGTTTGATCCCTAGGCTGAGAAGATCCCCTGGAGAAGGAAATGGCAACCTGCTCCAATATTCTTGCCCAGAGAATCCCATGGACAGAGAAGCCTGGCGAGTTATAGTCCACAAGGTCACAAAGAGCCAGACATGACTTAGTAACTAAACAACAACAAGGATTTCCATTTTCTATAAGGAGTGGAGCTTTTCAAGGCACACATTCTATGATCCCTTAAAGGTCCAGGGATGCAGAAAGGACTGCACTGTCCCATGTCATTACCTTAAAAGCAGATATTCATGCCCTTTGGTTGTAGGATAAAGCAAAGGGGAGGAAGAAAAATAAGTCCTCCCTATCAACATATATCTCAAAAATAGTTTAAAGAAAAAAGCCAAACTCCCCTGGTAGTCCTGTGGTTAAGGAGCCACCTGCCAACACAGGGGACACAGGTCCGACCCCTGGTCTGGGAAGATCCCACTTGCCTCGGGGTCAGCTAAGCCCGTGCAGCACACCTCCTGACCCCTCGCGCCTGGAGCCTGGGCTCGGCCACAAGAGAAGCCACCGCAGGGAGAAGCCCGCACTCTGCAACTGAAGAGCAGCCCCGGCTCGCCGCAGCTGGAGAAAGCCCACACACAGCATCAATGACACATGGCAGCCAAAAATGAGTGCATGCATGAGAGATTGGGATACTGGGATTGACATATACACACTACTGTATATAAAACAGGCAACTCATAAGAACCTGCTGGGCAGCACAGGGAACTCTAGTCAATGCTCTGTAAGAGCCTAAATGGGGAAGAACATCTTAAAAAAAAGAAGGGTGGATATATGTATAGGAGTGATTCACTCTGCTGTTCATCTGAAACTGACACAACATTGTAAATCAACTAGACTTCAGTAAAAAGTTTTTAAATAGAAGAGGAAAAGCCACTTTGTACTGAGAATTCACACAAACTCTGAGGACCTGACGTAAAGGTATTTTTGTGCTCACGGGCCCTTATTTAGCACTGACATAAAATTGACCCCATTTGAATCCCTCTCCTGGATTCTGTCTAAATGAGACTCTAGTTCCATGAGTGAGCTGATTAATTTCGGCTGGAGTATAAATGGGTGACAGTAGCTTAGTGTGCATGCCCCCATTAGTATTTGAGTTTCTGCAGAGACTTTCCTAAAAGGCAGGAGGAGATATGCAAGCTTGAAGTCCTCCCGGGCAAAACAGCATGCAGAGAAGATTGAGATGAATGCTCGTTACCCACACAGGGCAGTCAGACCCTGGGGAAGGTTAGAAAGGATGCTACTTTGCGCAGAAGAGAAAGGCCGTCCTTCATTACTTTGTACCTCTTGAAGAAGGCATTTAGCGAAACCTGGATAGAACTCAGTCCGCTGACTTCAAAGAAAGATACATTTAATGCGATCCAGAGATGTCTGTTGTAGTTTCAAGAGGTGTCCAACCCCACCTCCTGGTCCTGTAATTCACAAGAAGGATTTGCAGAACTCAGCAACCTTGTTACGCTCATGTGCTCAGCAACCTTGTTACGCTCATGTGCTCAGTCGTGTCTGACTCTTTGCAACTCATGGGCGGGGATCCACCAGGCTCCTCTGTCCATGGGATTTCCCAGGCAAGAATACCGGAAGGGGTTACCATTTCCTACTCCAGCGGATCGTCCTGACCCAGGGATCAAACCCAAGCTTCTTGCATCTCCTGCATTGGCAGGAGGATTCTTTACCACTAGTGCCACCTGGAAAGCCCTGTTACAGTCATGATTTATTATAGCAGAAGGATATAGATCAAAATCAGTGAAAGGAAGAGGAACACAGAGCAGGGTCCCAGAGATACCAGGTGTGAGTGGCCAATCATGCCCACTCAGGCCATTGTGTGGACAATGCTTACTTCTCCCAGCAGCAGTGGGTTACAACCCGCGCAGAGTGTTGCCAACCAGGGAAGCTCACCTGAGGCTGGTTGTCCAGGGTTTTCGCCAGGGTTTGGTCATGTAGACACAACTGACTTTACTCTCCAGCCCCTCCAGAGGTCAAGCTCACACCATGATCCAAGGTCGCCCCCTAAATTATATTGTTTGCATAGTTCTGGAGGAGGGCATGGCAACCCACTCCAATATTCTTGCCTGGAGAATCCCCACAGACAGAGGAGCCTGGTGGGCTACAGTCCATGGGGTCGCAAAGAGTCAGACACAACTGAGCAACTAAGCACACACATCTAGCATGGCCCAGGGTCCCCAGGTAAACAGGCACTCTTAGACAGCACATTCAAAGGACTTAGAAATCACCTCTCCACAGCCGAGCAAGTCAGAACTTTATTTGGACAAGGTTAACCCTTTACTGCACGCCTGTCCTCTTATGCCATAATCTCAGCCCCCAGAACCTCATGATAGCTTGTGAATAAGCTGGAGAAATAAGCACAGGTCTGTATAAATAGGAGGATCCAATAGCTAGTAGACGGCCAGTATTCAAAGAGCAGTAAATTAATAAATTGCTGATTCAGAGGGAATTTTCTAACGGCATTCTGAGAATTCCCCTGGCTCTTCCTATTCAACATTTTTATCAATGACTTGGGATGAAAATAAAGACTACAAGCTTACCAAATTTTCTGATGACACCCGACTGAGAAAGACAGAAATATGTCAGCTGACATAGTTGGGATCCAAAAAGATTTCAGCAGCCTTGAGTGGTGGACCGGATCCCACAGGATGAAATATAACAGAGCCAGATGGACACTCCTGCCCCTGGATCCTCCACACCAACTCTGAAAGAGTAAGGTAAGAGACGTGGCTAAACAGTGTTGACCATGGAAAGGTTTGGAAGGTTAGCCAGAGGGGAGAACCACATGAGTGTCAGCCTGGCCCCAGATTCCCAAAGTGTCTTTTCAGTTGAATGCATCAACTTTAGAGGGGGGCATGAAAGTTGTGCCTGTAACGAGGATGGCAGTGAGGCTCCACTGAGGTCCCACCTGTGCAGGAACTCAGCAAGGCGCCTGGCACAGAGGACGTGCCCATCAGTGAGAGCTGGGTATTACTGTTATGGACATCACCAACAGATGACTCCTAACCGCAACAGAGGAGACCCCGGTCCTGCTCAACACTTCTTGGCCTCTAAATGCATGACAACTGCCACCCAGGAAAGGATGTGAAGAGGTGGGGCTGGAAGGCAAGAGACAGAAGTAAAGGGTGGAGCTCCCAGGAGCCCAACACAGGGCAGGTGCAGAACTGTCCTGAGCAGAATCAGGCCACCACAAGGGGCTATTTCCCTGCCCAGCAGGGACCGAAAGAGCATTCGGTCAGAGCTTCCAGAGGAAATGCCAGGACTGCGTGACCTTAACAGGCTTTATGTTCAGTGACTTGATGGGGTGGGGAGAAAGAGAGGTACTTCCTGGCTCCAGGTCACACAGCCAGGAGATGTCGAAGCTGGAATGAATTCCCCCTTTGAATCTTCCCTTTAGGATGTGGCCCACTCTCCCAGGTGGCCATGTGATGATCTGGGTGGAACTCAGATAAACAGTTTACGTTTCAATGGATAGGTTGTATCTCAGCCTGCCTGAGAAAAAATATCTAATTAGCACAACCAAACCGTTTTCTCGGGTATTCATTCATTCCTTCTTCAAAAGAAGAACAGTATGGAGGTTCCTCAAAAAATGAGAAATAGAACTACCATCCTGGGTCTCCCACGGCAGATTCTTTACCAACTGAGCCACCAGGAAAGCCCCAGAACCACCATATGACCCAGCGATCCACTCCTGGGCAAACCATTAATTCAAAAAGCTATATGCACCTGATGTTCACAGCAGTGCTATTTACAACAGGCAGGTATAGAAACAACCTAAATGTCTATCAACAGGTGAATGGATAAAGAAGATATGATACATGCAAACAGTGGAATATTACTCAGTCATTAGAAAAGAACAAAGTAAACCCATGTGCAGCAACATGGATGGGCTTAGAGATCGTCATACTAAGTGAGGGAAGCTGGACAGAGTAAGGCTGAAGTAAGACAAATACCATATGATACTACTTACATGCAGAATCTAAAGTATGACACAAATGAACTTATCTATGAAACAGAAACAGACTCACAGTCATAGAGAAGAGACTTGTGTTTGCCAAGGAGAAGGGGGCTAGGGGAGGAATGGATTGGGCATTTGGGATTAGCAGATGCAAACTAGTATATATGGAATGAATAAACAATAAGGTCCTACTGTATAGAACAGAAGTTATATTCAATATCCCCGGATAAACCATAAGGGAAAAGAATATGAAAAAGAATATATGTGTGTGTGTAAGTGTGTGTGAACAACTGAATCACGGCTGTACAGAAGAAATTAACACAACATTGTAAATCAACTATACTTCAATGAAATAAAGTTTTTTAAAAAGTGAGTCAATGTTAAGAAAAACATTAAGGGTATAATAGTACATGTGACTCTCAGACACAGCAAAAATCTAGGGTGAGGGATGTTAATAGCTAAAATTGCAGAAGGATCACACTGCTCCATGCTTCCTGTCTAATACTCTGCTCAGATTATCTTTTCCCTCATCTTATAGTGGGACCAAATCTCTCTCAAATACTAGCTAACACCCTCCTTCCTCAGACACATAATAAGCTGATTAATATAAAGATTTACCCAAGCCCATGCATGTGACCAGTCTGTCTATCACGATTTGCATTTAATGTTACTATCTTAAAACTTTCCACTCCATGCCCTGGTTTTCTTCATTTTTACTTTCCTGATCTTTCCTGCCCCATTTCCGGAACACACTTGTGCATACACACTGGCACTTGCACACACAGACACACATTGTCCACAACCTTCTGCCAATCAGAAAAAGGCTGCCTTTTTTTCAAAGCCACACAAATAACATTACTAAACTGTGGACTTAAAAGTTGATGTATAAATATTTTTAATCAGTGTTACTTGGAAAACAAAATATAACAACTACAGAAAGAAGAAAGAAAAGTCTGCCTTGACAATACCTCATAGTTTACTGGCTGTCCCTACTGCTTCTCAGATTTCCCCCACCTTCTCCTGATGCGTGAAATTCCTAAGGGGGGTGGGTGGGGGCAGAGGAGTAGAGGAAAAGAAATCTGGGTCCAAGAGCTGGTGTTGTGTGTACCTGATTTAATGGAACCCTTGTCCTAGCCCTCTGAGTCAGACATCATTCCCACTTCCAGTTGAGAAAACTAAGGTTAAACTACATGAGGGTGTTGCACAGGGATTTGATCCTGGATCTGTCAGCCCTCATGGTCCTGCCCTCCAGTGCGAAGAGAGGCTGCAGGTGCAGAAGTCCCTGGAAGGGAAATTCTCAATGGATTTATTGAGTTGGCTGAAAGGTTCACTCGGGTTTCCTGAACAAAGCTTTCAGCCAACCCAGGACATTCATAAATGACAAATGTGGATTCTTTCCTAAAGATAGAGGCAAGTGAAGGGAAAAGGAGGGCATACCCTGCAGTGAGGGTGTGAGGGCCACCCACAGGAGTCTTGACTGGTCTAGAAAGACATAGTGACTTAGATGCACACAAAGGCACATACTTCCAGTAGAAGAGCAGGTCTGAAAACAGACTTCCTCCATCACTCAGCCTGGGACCAGCCCTCTGAAAAGCCTCTCTCCAATCTAAACATGGAACCCCTGAGATCAAACTTTTGCTCCCTTGCCTACTAGCTATGTGACTATAGGGAGGAGACCTAAACTCACCATACCTCAGTTTTCTCATCTGTTAAATGGGGCGATGATAATGCCCAACTCATCAGTTGCTGGGAGGATTCACTGGAATAGCACGATGTTCTTAGTAGTGTTTGTCATCTAGTAAGCCCTCTGCACATGCAGATGTTACTGACACTATTATGATTGCCTTTGTTAAAGATTCAAGCATTCCTACCTCAAGCAATTGGTGGGAGGATTAAGTGAGCAAAAATATGTGGAAGTGCCTAATGTAAGGTGATGAATGGTGGAAATCACTAAGTACTGATGCCCTGGACTTCTGCTAAATTAGAAGGGACAAGGTAGAGGAAGTGACTTGACATCCCTATTTCTGCCCAATGAAGTTCCGCCCTGTCTTCAGTTCTGTAAATTTTGGCTTCATGGATTTTTACGTTCTGTTAGTAGGCAACTACATGTTTGAATTGCTATGCCATTCAGATAAATGGAACCTTTTATCATAATGAAATGTCTCTCTTGTCTTTGAAAATACTCTTTGTCTTAAAGTCTATTTTGTCTGATATTAATAAAATTACTCCAGTTTTTTATGCTATAGTTTACTTGATACAACTTTTTTCATCCTTTATTTTCAATCTATCTCTATTGGCTCATCCCACTACTACTTAGCATATTACTAATGAGAATTTATTGCAATGTATTATCATCCTTAAATAATAAAGGTTGAGTAGGAATAAGAGAGGGCTTCCTAGGTGGCTCAGTGGATAAAGAACCTGCCTGCAATGCAGGAGCATGCCTGAGATATGGGTTCGATTTCTGGGTTGGGAAGATCCCCTGGAGGAGGGCACGGCAATCCATTCCAGTATTCTTGCTGGGAGAATCCCATGGACAGCAGAGCCTGGGGGGCTACAGTCCGTAGGTCGCAAAGAGTCAGACACAACTGAAGTGACTGAGCACAGAACATCTGTACTTTACACACAACATCATTTCTTGTACAAAAAATATATATAGTGGTGTCCTGACCTTTTTTATTTATTCTGACAATCCCTGCCTTTTAACTGGAGTGTTCCATTTACTTACATTTAGTATAACTTTTATATAGTCGGTTTTATCATAATGCCATTGTTTTTCTCTTTGCCATCTTTTTTTGTTTCATCCACCTCTCCTCCTTTTTGCCTTCTTTTGGGTTAATCAAATATTTTTTAGTATTTCATTTAATTCTATGATTGACTTTTCAGCTCTACCTCTATGTATTATGTTTTAGTGCTCATTCAAAGGACTACCTTATGCATCCTTAACCGTTGCCCGCAGTCTGGCTGGAGTTTCTATAGTACCTCTTCATGTAAAATATGATAACTATGTAACAGAATAACTCCACTTGCCTTTCCTTCCTATCCTTTTGATATCATTGTCATAAATAGTAACTCTATATCTGTTATAAACCCTACACAATATTTCTTTTGCTTAAGACAGTCAAATGTCTATTAAAGAAATCATGAAAAGAAGAAACATAGTCTTTTAAAGTTATTCACAGGCTTACTATTCCCTGTGCTTCTTGTTCCTTCTTGTAGACATGATTTTCTTTCAGGAATCATTTTTCTTCAGCTCAGAAATTTTTCTTCAGCATTTCTGAAGTTCTAATCTACTGGCAATAAATACCCTCCGTTTTTATTTTTTAGAAGATGCATTTATTTGCTATCATTTTTAAAGAATATAGAATTCTGCAATACTGGACTGACTTTTTCTTTTCAGCACCTTAAAGACATCATTCGGTTATCTTCTTGTCTTCACTCTTTTGAAAGAAGTTAGTCATCATATGTATATCAATGTTCCCAGTATGTTATGTGTCATATTTCTTTGTCTGCTTTCAACAGTTCTCTCTCTTTGACTTTTGGCAGTTTTAATATGTATTACCTAAATGTGGCTTCTTTATACATATTGTGCTTGATTTCTTCGAGTTCCTTGTAGTTTTTGCTTTCTACCAAACTTTGGACACTTTAAGCATTCTTTTTTTTTTTTTAATATTGTTTCCTTCTCCTTTCTATTCTCCTTCTTCAACTCTGATTAAATATACGTTAGATAACCTGACTTGGTACAACTGGTTCCTGGGGCTCTGTTCATTTTGTTAAGACTCCACCCTTTGGATTAAATGGTTTCTATTAATTTTCTATTAATTTTCCAAGTTCACCTACTTGTCATCATTTTAAAATTCCAAGTAATTTACTTTTACACTGTAAAGAATCCATTAGGTTCTTTTTTACACTTTTCATTTCTCTGTTATTACCCATCTGTTTGTTCATTATGACCATGTTTTTCTTTAATTTCTTGAACATGTTTAAAATAGATGCTCTAAAGTCCTAGTCCACTCATTCCAATATCTCAGAGTTAGTTTCTATTAACCACTCTTTCTCTTGGCTATGGAATACATCTTTCAGTTTCTGTAAGTATCTAGTAATATTTTATTGATTGTAAGACATTGTCATTGAGATATTGTGGAGATTGTAGACTCTGCTATTGGATGGACTCTTGGATAACATAATCCATTCTTATGCATTTATAAATTATAAAAAGGAACCCATGGGGAAAATGATTTGCCCAATGCACACAGATAGTCATGGCCAATTGAAACTACATTGCCTAAGCTGAGACTCTGTGTCGTCCCAGTTTTCAAGCTGAAAATATGATGCTTTTCCAATATGTTTTACAATTTTATCCTTGGGAATAACATCTTCTCCTCTTAAAGTTTCGCTAGCCCTTTCCTGATTTCTGTGCCTAAAGATCACTCACCTATTTTCTAGATCTAAGGATGCTACTGCTATTGCTGCTGATAATGATATTTGATATTCTTGAGCATATCAAGGATAGATTTGTCAAGTATTGTGTTTACACTACCGTGTGCTAGCTACTGTGCAAGGGTTTTACTCAATTTCACCCTGTACTATCCCTTCCTTTGGTAGCTTACCCTAATACCACTCTTCCTGTTAAATTAAATGCTCCAGTTTCTGTATCTCCAAAGTACATACATACATAACATAGCATTGATGATAATGAAAGTGAAAGTGAAAGTCGCTCAGTTGTGTCCAACTCTTTGCAACCCCAGGGACTATACAGTCCATGGAATTCTCCAGGCCAGAATACTGGAGTGGGTAGATTTTCCCTTCTCCAGGGGAACTTCCCAACCCAGGGATTGAACCCAGGTCTCCTGCATTGCAGGCGGATATATTACAGTAATTAGTTTCTATGGATGGCTGTGCTGTTAGGCTTCTAGTCTTTCAGTGGCCAGGGAAGCTTTCTGTGTCCATAACACCCAGCACAATGCCAGGCACACAGTAGTTGTAAGAAACTGTTGGGTTCCAGTGGCCTCTGGTGAAGGACGCAGCCCACCTCTGGACTAGCTACATGCCAGTACTCCAGGCCTGTCAGTAAGTGGAGCTCAAAGGACACCGTATCCTTGGTTCTATGAGGCTGAGGGCCAGCTCTGCCCAGCATCCACCTGAGGTGTTGTTGCCATGTACATCTGAAAAAGTTCTTCAGGGAAGGCCAAGATAAGCTCTACCCTTGTGCCCAAGCTAGTGCCATCAGGGGCCAGACCTGGAGTGCTGACAAGTGTGGAATGTTCATTAGGCTCTTGCATCGGGGCCAGTCCAAAGGCTCATGGCCTCTGGGTCCCAGGCTGAAGTATCAGGTCACAAGCAAGCTGTAACCAAGGGCTCCTAAGGTCAGGCTGCCTAGAGTGGGGTGGGGGAGAAACAGAGATATCAGCCATCAATGCCACTAGTCAAGATGCTTCCTTCTGCTTCAGTGAAGGCTAGAGAGACCACAAGCCGGGACTAGAGGAATCAAATGCCAGACTGGGAAGGGGCATGGCTTCACTGGGAGGGGCCATGCAGAGGAGCCCACATTAAAGCTTGTGACACATTCATTCAGTCATTTACTCCACAAACATGTATTCATCGGATCTCTACAGGGAGGAGCATACCATCACATAACAGCTAAAAGCAAAATCTCTGGAATCAGTTTAGATTTACATGTAGGTTCTGCCAAATTAGTTACATGACTTTTAACGAGTTATATACATTTTCTCTACCTCAGTTTCCCATCATTAAAACAGTGATAGTAACACAAAGGGTTGTGAGCACTAAATGAGTAAAGCATTTAAAATTTGCCCATAGGTGTCTGACATATAATAAGTTTGATAGCTATTAATTCTTATCATCAGGTCCTGGGATGGTATCAAAGAGATTAAGGTGAAAAAGTATCTTAAAGATGTTTAAATTCCTGCCTTCAAAGAGCTCTTTGGGTAGTGGGAGAGATTCAGTTCAGTTCAGTCACTCAGTCATGTCCAAC
Source organism: Cervus elaphus (assembly GCF_910594005.1). Classification (NCBI taxonomy): domain Eukaryota; kingdom Metazoa; phylum Chordata; class Mammalia; order Artiodactyla; family Cervidae; genus Cervus; species Cervus elaphus. Next base: position 20,621,545 of record NC_057827.1, on the reverse strand, counting down.
TCTTTGCGACCCCATGAATCGCAGCACACCAGGCCTCCCTGTCCATCACAAACTCCCAGAGTTTACTCAAACTCATGCCCATCAAGTCGGTGATGTCATCCAGCCATCTCATCCTCTGTCGTCCCCTTCTCCTCCTGCCCCTAATCCCTCCCAGCATCAGGGTCTTTTCCAGTGAGTCAACTCTTCACGTGAGGTGGCCAAAGTATTGGAGTTTCAGCTTCAGCATCAGTCCCTCCAATGAACACCCAGGACTGATCTCCCTCAGGATGGACTGGTTGGATCTCCTTGCAGTCCAAGGGACTCTCAAGAGTCTTCTCCAATACCACAGTTCAAAAGCATCAATTTCTCGGCACTCAGCTTTCTTCACAGACAAACTCTCGCATCCATACATGACCATTGGAAAAACCATAGCCTTGGCCAGATGGACCTTTGTTGGCAAAGTAATGTCTCTGCTTTTTAATATGCTATCATAACTTTCCTTCCAAGGAGTAAGCATCTTTTAATTTCATGGCTGCAGTCACCATCTGCAGTGATTTTGGAGCCCAAAAATACAAAGTCTGACACTGTTTCCACTGTCTCCCTATCTATTTCCCATGAGGTGATGGGACCAGATGCCCTGATCTTAGTTTTCTGAATGTTAAGCTTTAAGCCAACTTTTTCACTCTCCTCTTTCACTTTCATCAAGAGACTTTTTAGTTCCTCTTCACTCTCTGCCATAAGGGTGGTGTCATCTGCATATCTGAGGTTATTGATATTTCTCCCAGCAATCTTGATTTCAGCCTGTGCTTCTTCCAGCCCAGTGTTTCTCATGATGTACTCTGCATATAAGTTAAATAAGCAGGGTGACAATATATAGCCTTGACGTACTCCTTTTCCTATTTGGAACCAGTCTGTTGTTCCATGTCCAGTTCTAACTGTTGCTTCCTGACCTGCATACAGGTTTCTCAAGAGGCAGGTCAGGTGGTCTGGTATTCCCATCTCCTTCAGAATTTTCCACAGTTTATTGTGATCCACAGAGTCGAAGGCTTTGGCGTAGTCAATAAAGCAGAAATAGATGTTTTTCTGGAACCCTCTTGCGTTTTTGATGATCCAGCAGATATTGGCAATTTGATCTCTGCTTCCTCTGCCTTTTCTAAAAGCAGCTTGAACATCTGGAATTAACCTTCGTATAACCTTTTCCAGTGTGATTTGACCAAGCAGCTTCTTAATGAAAGGTCCAAGTCTCCTGCTTGAAGAAGTTGGGAAAATTTCCCAAGGAATATAGCCCTAACACTGGACCTCTGAGGGCTCCCAGGTGGAAGAAAGCAAAGGGGAATTCTAGGTAGAAGAGCATGTGAAAGGAATATCTGTGTAAGAGAGTTATAAAACTGATAGAGCCCTCACAGTGAAGCTATGGAGGTAACTCAGACCTGATTAAATAGCTTTGCTTTCCATAGTGTGTGGTGGGATCCCAATGAAAATTTGTAAGCAAGGTATGAGTGAAGTTCATTTTCATGTTTACATTTCTTCTCCTTCCATGGAAATGTGAGCTTTCTCCTGCTCCATGTGAAGTGAAGAATATGGCAAATTCATTTTTCTTTTTCCTCATTCATATTAGACTGTGAATGACTGATAGGGCATGATGCAATGCTTTATCAGGAGTACTTACAGTTTACTAAGGGACAGTTAAAAGCCAGGTCACCAACTAGAAGATGAAATAAGTCTTTTGTGATTCAGGAGACCTTCCTAAATCCCCTCCCTCATCTTTACAGAATAGTATCCTATAAGCTCATGAAATTAAAAGACGCTTACTCCTTGGAAGGAAAGTTATGAACAACCTAGACAGCATATTAAGAAGCAGAGACACTACTTTGCCAAAGGTCCGTCTAGTGAAGGACAGACTTTCCAGCAGTCATGTATGGATGTGAGAGTTGGACTATAAAGGAAGCTGAGCACAGAAGAATTGATGCTTTTGAACTGTGGTGTTGGAGAAGACTCTTGAGAGTCCCTTGGACTGCAAGGAGATCCAATTAGTCCATCCTAAAGGAGATCAGTCCTGAGTGTTCATTGGAAAGACTGATGTTGAAGCTGAAACTCCAATTCTTTGGCCACCTGATGAGAAGAGCTGACTCATTTGAAAAGACCCTGATGCTGGGAAAGATTGAAGGTGGGAGGAGAAGGGGACGATAAGATGGTTGGATGGCACCACTGACTCAATGGACATGCGTTTGAGTAAACTCTGGGAGTTTGTGATGGACAGGGAGTCCATGAGGGTTACAGAAAGTCAGACATGACTGACAGACTGAACTGAACTGAACTGAAGCTCATTACAATGAAAGGCTCTCTTTATCAGTTAACAATTGATTGACAACTTCTGATAGAATTATCTTGGGATACCCATCACTTTGTGAACATAGCAGAGATTCTAGATTTTCCTCTTGAGTCATTATCCAAGGCTTTCACTGAGCCATCTATACTTGCAGAAGTTCAGAGCTGGAACACATTATCACAGCCGGACTGTCTGTAAGAAGGGAGCAAAAGCCATAGAAATGACAAAGTCCTTTATCCCCCTTATTACTTTTTATCCCATCCCTCTTTCAGCATAAACTTTTCTAGGCTATATTTCCTTTCTCATACTAATAAGTAATGATCTGACGTTAGCCATAATGACCATGGTGACCAGTCATGAGTAACCTCAGAGGAGAATCTGAAATTAAGTCTTCTATCTTCTGTCAGCTTATAGCCACAGAAGACATCAGCTTGCTGCCAGTGAATTTGAGGTTCTCGTTTCGTCACAAAAGAATTTGGAGAAAAAACGATATGTAAGTAGATTTATTTAGACAGAAACGTACTCTAGACATAATGTCAGCCAAGAAAGAGTAAAGTGTTTCAAAATATGGCGTAGTTAGCTTTTATGGACTGGGTAATTTCATAGGCTAATAAGTGGGAGGATTATGCCAATTATTTGGGAGGAAAAGTGAAGATTTCCAGGTTGACCTCAGAACTGCCATGACACTGGTGGGTGTGACATTTAGCTTATGCTACCAGACCACCTGACCTGCCTCTTGAGAAACCTGTATGCAGGTCAGGAAGCAACAGTTAGAACTGGGCATGGAACAACAGACTGGTTTCAAATAGGAAAAGGAGTACGTCAAGGCTGTATATTGTCACCCTGCTTCTTTAACTTTTATGCAGAGTACATCATGAGAAACGCTGGGCTGGAAGAAGCACAAGCTGGAATCAAGATTGCCAGGAGAAATATCAATAACCTCCGATATGCAGATGACACCACCCTTATGGCAGACAGTGAAGAGGAACTAAAAAGTCTCTTGATGAAAGTGAAAGAGGAGAGTGAAAAAGTTGGCTTAAAGCTTAACATTCAGAAAACTAAGATCAGGGCATCTGGTCCCATCACCTCATGGGAAATAGATGGGGAAACAGTGGAAACAGTGTCAGACTTTATTTTGGGGGGCTCCAAAATCACTGCAGATGGTGATTGCAGCCATGAAATTAAAAGACGCTTACTCCTTGGAAGGAAAGTTATGACCAACCTATATAGCATATTAAAAACAGAGACATTACTTTGCCAACAAAGGTCCATCTGGCCAAGGCTATGGTTTTTCCAGTGGTCATGTATGGATGTGAGAGTTGGACTGTGAAGAAAGCTGAGTGCCGAAAAATTGATGCTTTTGAACTGTGGTATTGGAGAAGACTCTTGAGAGTCCCTTGGACTGCAAGGAGATCCAACCAGTCCATCCTGAAGGAGATCGGTCCTGGGTGTTCATTGGAGGGACTGATGCTGAAGCCAAAACTCCAGTACTTTGGCCACCTCATGCAAAGAGTTGACTCATTGGAAAAGACCCTGATGCTTGGAGGGGTTGGGGGCAGGAGGAGAAGGGGGCGACAGAGGATGAGATGGCTGGATGACATCACCGACTCGATGGGCATGAGTTTGAGTAAACTCTGGGAGTTTGTGATGGACAGGGAGGCCTGGTGTGCTGCGATTCATGGGGTCGCAAAGAGTTGGACATGACTGAGTGACTGAACTGAACTGAACTGAATATATTAAAATGAGCATATAATGAGGCTCAAGATCTACTAGAAGTCAAATCTTCTGCCATGTTGAACCTAATTGGTTCTAACCAGTTTTCATCATGCCCTATGGCTATGTCATTCTTTTAAAGGTTGTGCCCTGCCCCCTTCCTTTCTGTTTCAAGCTCATTTTAGAGAATTATTAAACATCTAAAACCTAGACAGTGTATTAAAAAGCAAAAATATTACTTTACCAACAAAGTCTGTACAGTCAAAGCTATGGTTTTTCCAGTAGTCACGTATGGATGTCAGAGTTGGGATCCTAAACAAGGCTGAGCGCCGAAGAACTGATGCTTTGTGGTATTGGAGAAGAGACTTAAGAGTGCCTTGGACTGCAAGGAGATCCAACCAGTCAATCCTAAAGGAAATCAGTCCTAAATATTCATTGGAAGGACTGATGCTGAAGCTGAAGCTCCAATACTTTGGCCGCCTGATGCGAAGAGTGACTCACTGGAAAAGACCCTGGTGCTGGGGTGAAGATTGAAGGCAGGAGGAGAAGGGGATGACAGAGGATGTGTTGGTTGGATGGAATCACTGACTCGATGGACAAGAGTTTAAGCAAGCTGCAGGAGCTGGTGATGGACGAGGAAGCCTGGTGTACTGTAGTCCATGGGGTCGCAAAGAGTCGGACATGACTTAGTGACTGAGCAACACCCTTTTAGGATACTTGAAGTAGAATTCATAAGGAAATGAATGGACAGACTCTAGGGTGCCACATCCCACTCCATGACCCCCACCTCCTGAAGGTCACACCTTTGTGTAACAAATCCCCTTCCCTTGAGTGTGGGAGGGACCCTGAATATGACAAAGGGGGTAAGAGGGTGCTCCCACAATCTTGTTACATTGTAGGACTCCACCTTGCTGGCAGACCAACTGTAGAGACTCTCCTTGCTGGCTTTGATGACATAAACGGCCCAGCTGGAGAAGCCTGTATGACCGGGAACTGTGGGCAGTCTCCAGCAGACGCCAGCAAGGAGCCAAAGCTCTGACACGCAGCCACAAGCCTGACTGCGGCCCCCACACTCTTCAGCATTATGCTGGCAGCCTGAGGATCAAACTGGAGCCTCGGAGAGGAAGCCATGGTCATGAACAGACCCTCCAGCCCAGCTGGTCTCCCGTCTGTCCTTCAGCCCCACCCCTCCAGCAGTCTTCTCCCTCCACACAGGAATCCCAGGGAAATCGCACGCCTGCACATCACTCACACTGAGACACGCGAGGAAGCAAGAAGAGAAAAATTGATCTGGCTGCTTGAAACCAATTCTCATTACCAGTGATTTACAGGAGTAGGAGCTCAAATTTGCATACCATTAAGCGTTTGAGATTAACTTGTGCAAGTTATTTGATTTCAGCCTTAAATTCTTCACGGATTTAAGCTGAGCCTCCACTGTTTTCTCCCCCAAGCAACAGAGCTTTAAAACAAAACTGCAAAGACCTGCTTCGTCCAGTGTGTTTCACTAAGTTCACTAAGTCGGGGGAACGGGACTGCCCGGTGACACTTGGGATGGTCTCTAGACACAAAAATGGCAGCATCAATACTCAGAGATGCCTATATGAATACACATAGATGCCCAGATGAATAAGAAATCACCAGCTTCCCTGGTGGCGCAATGGTGAAGAATCCGCCTGCCAATGCAGGAGACATGGATTCGATCCCTGGTCCAGGAAGATCCCACATATCATGGAGCAACTAAGCCCCTGTGCCACAACTACTGAGTCTGTACTCAAGAGTCTGGAAGCTGCAACTACTGAACCCAGATGCCTAGAACCCGTGCTCTGCAGCAAGAGAAGCCACCGCAACGAGAAGCCCATGCACCGCAACTAGAGAGGAGCCCCCACAGCAACAAATACCCAACACAGCCAAAAATACATAAATAAAATTATTAAAAAAAAAAAAAAAAAAGAATAAGAAATCACATTTTAATGGTAAGCTCTGCAGATCCCAGGGCTAGAGCTTGCATAAGACCCATAACCCCTTGCCAGGACTGGCAGAATGGTGGTTTTGGAGTCTGTCATTTTCCACAAACAGAAGGAATCTGATGTGATCTTCAAGATGGCAAGAAAGCCTCCTCTGGGATTAGGCCACACCTGTCCCCTGGACTTGGAGTGCCAGAACCTGAATGGGCGTTTCCATCCACTGGCCCCTATAAAATCTAATAACAGGTCTTGACCTAAGGACCAAGAGCGGCACAGAACACCTCCTCACCCTGGAAAATGATCGGGAAAAACAGGGTTTATGAGTTGCGCAAGCACATGGTGTCTTGGTGTGATTAATCCATCTCGGGGAAATGACTGTAAGAGCCAATTAAATGCAGCTTAGAGGAGCTATTTTGCATTGTCTCTTTATTCTGTTTCTGGCGACAATTGTACCTGTCAGGAAAGCTGTGAGAAACTATCAATTTCTGCAGCTTGAGTTTTCAGAGGAAAATAAGAACGGCCTCCCTGAGAGAGATGGGCTGTCCCTCTCAGACTGTAAATCCCCACTGAGAGATGGAGACCTTTGAGTCTGTGTGGCTTCCAGCTCCAGGCGATGGGTTCCTGGGTCTTGCCCTCCCCTCTCTTCCCCTCCCAGGGACCTTCTGCTTGGGAACATAAAAGCCATGACCTCTAAGTACAGATGAAGCAAATACTTTCCATCCTGGAGGAGAATCTCCTGTCATCATAAAGAAGGAGAAAGAGGAGGAAGAGGAGAAATGTTTCCTACATATGAAATAAAACTACTGTCCAAGTTTAAAATGACAAACACTTAGATAAGCAGAATGGGGGTTTTCTTCAAGGCAATGATTCTTGCTTGCTTTCATCAACTCTGATATGCAAGTAGATAACAAAGCATATTCCTAGCAACAAAAAACAAAATCCATTAACCCTCCCACTTAATGCTATATCCCCCCTCCCCCCAAAGCAGTGACTGCCCCAGTGTAACTCATTGAGGAAAAGAGTTAGTTAAATCAGGGGAAAAGAATAGCTCCCAGCACCCAGCCCCAAGACAGGGGAGATTGTCAGCAGAAGAAAGTAAACACTTGGACCAGGTACATCCTCCCGGGTCCTTAGGTTACTACTATTTAGCAGTGAGCCAGGGGCTCGGATGTCACACAAAAGGGAAAGGGCTGGCTCAGCTGGGGCTCAGGTTCTGTCACCCCAGCCTGGGTAGGGTTACAAGTCTGTTGCGATGCCTCTTGACCTCCACTGGGGACACACACCATCAGTTCACCTCTCCAAGTCCTCAAGGCTGGGCAGGGTGGCCAGGGCCAGGCAGAGGCACAGTTGAGATGCCAAGACAATAGATTCCCCTAAATTACCCTGCTAGGAATGACCAGTGTTTTCCAAACTAGATATGCTGCTACTGACAACATGGTCCAATTTGGGATTCCCAGGGTCCCACACAGCCCACCTGGACTAGCTATTGTGTTATTGTTCAGTTGCTGAGTCATGTCTAACCCCCATGGACTGCAGCACACCAGGCTTCCCTGTCCTTCACTATCTCCCGGAGTTTGCTCAAACTCATCCATTGAGTCAGTGATGCCATCCAACCATCTCATCCTCTGTCACCCCCTTCTTCTTTTGCCTTCAATCTTTCCCAGCATCAGGGTCTTTTCCAATGAGTCAGCTCTTCACATCAGGTAACCAAAGTATTGGAGCTTCAACTTCAGCACCAGTCCTTTCAATGAATATTCAGGGTTGATTTCCTTTAGGATGGACTGGTTGGATCTCCTTGCAGTCCAAGGGACGCTCAAGAGTCTTCTCCAACACCACAATTCAAAAGCATCAATTCTTCAGTGCTCAGCCTTCTTTATGATCCAACTCTCACATCTGTACATGACTACTGGAAAAACCACAGCTTTGACCAGTGTTGGCAAAGTGACATCTCTGCTTTTTAATACACCATATAGTATTATGTATTATATATAGATTAGATATTGTGCCTTATTTTATAGTATTATGACCAGCTATGCCGAGACATTAAACTATGAGCATGCAGCCCCATTGCCCTCCCTGGGAAACGTGAACATGAACATGAATTGAGCCTCAAGAACAAGCCAGTGACACACCCCAAGCTGGACAGGCTTCGGAAGCTGGCAGGCTATGTATGTCTTCCTGTATATGGTGAAAGAGACCCCTGGCCAAAGAAAGGCTCAGCAATGAGGAAGAGATGGACAACAGGCTCCAATTTACCTTTTCTCAAAAATTCCTCAGCATCTCTCCCATTGTACTACACCTCCTGGTCAGCTTCTACAAGAAGTTATGATGCTGCTCACGTCCTCATCAGCACAGCCTCACTGCTTAGCATACTACTGCCCAAGTTCCATGGGGTTCACTTATCTCTTTGGCATCAACAAACACTGAGGGATCGGGCTGGGATGTTGGAATAAAGGGCTGTAAACATCCCGCCTTTCTCTATACTTCCATGTCTTAAAAGCCTGAGAACTATACAGCCTTTCCCAAATTTCCACTGGAAACCCAAACTTTCCCAAATTTTCATTGGAAAATGGGTTTCCCTGGGCCCAGCCCTGCTAGGAACAGGTTTCTTTGAATCAGAAAAGACAGGTGAGTTAAGGGACAAGTCACTCTCCTCCACAGCAGGAAGTCACATTTGGGCAGCTTTTTTGGTTGATTAAGTTTGTCCTTATCATCCACTCCTACCACCTTTCGGCTCTGTTTCACTGCATGAGTGCATGTTAAGTCCTGTCCAACTCTTTGTGACCCTCTGGACTGTAGCCCGCCAGGCTCCTCTGTGCATGGGATTCTCCAGACAAGAATACTGGAGTGGGTAGCCATTTCCTTCTCCAGGGCAATTTCCCAACCTGGGGATCAAACCCATGTCTCTTAACTATCTCCTGCATCAGCAGGTGGGTTCTTAATGCAGGTTCTTTACCATTAGCACCACTTAGGAAGCCCATTTTATTGTGTATTTTCCTTATAATAAAGATAATTTTTTTCAAAAAACAAAAGCAAAAAGGAGGAGGTAATGTCTTAACCTCAGCCTGGTCTTGCCAACTCTTTCTGCAAAGCCTTTGACAGAACAGACCTGCCTGTTCTCATGCCTCTAATCCCTTGCTCAAAGTCCCATCACAAATGCCCCCATCTCTAAGACTTCCCCCGGTAGCCCAGTGGCTAAGACTCTGAGCTCCCAATGCAGGGGGCCTGACTTCAATCCCTGGTCAGGGAACTAGATCCAACATGCTGCAACTGAAGGATCCTTCACACCACAATGAAGAGTATGCAGCAACTAAGGCCCAGTGCAGCCAAAAAAATAGCTAAATAAAATAAAAAAACAAATGGCCCACCTCCACTTGCACATACACATGTCCAGGCACACACACTCCGTTTCTTCTGCCTTCACAAAGTTCCATCAGAAACCAGCCAAAGATTCAACTCCCATGCAAAGCCTTCCCAGAGGCAAAAGAGATCTTTGCTTCCCCTCTGCAGCTTCAGAAATGTGCCTTCTCTGCATTGTATAATTTATCAAAATCTCCAACACCGCTCCGTACCATGCTTAGCATCCCCGACCCAATCACACTCATCTCTCTATCTCCAGTGCCTAACTCAGGACCTGGAACAACAGAGATGCTCAGGAAGTGGATGTAGAAGAAAAGAAGGAAGGATGGAAGCGGGAAGAGAGACAGGAAGACTTACCTGAAGACGCACTGGCTTCCCTAGGTTGCAAGAGAAAGTAAAGAAAGGAACCAACATTTATTAAATACACATATCTACCTGGCATTGGGCTTCCCGGGTGGCTCAGTGGCAAAGAATCCACCTGCCAAGCAGGAGACCCGGCTTCGATCCCTGGTTTGGGAAGGTCCCCTGGAGAAGGAAATGACAACCCACTCCAATATTCTTGCTTGGGAAATCCCATAGACCGAGGAGCCTGGTGGGATGCAGTCCCTGGGATCACAAAAGAGTCAGACACAAGTTAGTGACTAAACAACAACAACAACCAAAAAAAAAAAAAAAATGGCATTATTCTTAAGCACTTTCTTGCATTTCTCTCATATTTTTTTCTCTCTCATATTTTATATACGAAAACACTGAGGCTCAGAATGGTAAATAACTTTCCAAAGGGCACACATCTGATAAGGCTCAAGCTGTAACTCTGTATCCAGCCCATCTGACTGTGAAATGTGTACTCTTTTTCTCTTAACAATATTGTCTTCTTAGATTCATAAAATATTAAGATCAAAACGGACCTTAGAGACAATTTAGTCTGAACTGTCTGAAGCCCAGAGAGGGTAGGTCATTTGCCACAAGTCACTCAGCTGGTCCACTGTAGACTAAGAATCTGTCTCTTCTAACTCCCCTTCCAGCGCTTTTGACATCTGGAAGAGCCATAACTATGTGTGATGTTACCTTATCAAATCAAGTCATTAAGAATCAGAATAAAATATTTGGCAAACAAGGGTAGCACACTTTGTCTTCCCAGGACAGCTGAGGTTGCATGCATGTGTATTGCTTCAGTGGTGTCCGACTCTTTGCAACCCCATGGACTATTATAGCCCACCAGACTCCTCTGTCCAAGGCATTCTCCAGACAAAAATACGGGAGTGGGTTGCCATGCCCTCCTCCAAGGGATCTCCCAGTGATCAAACCCATGTCTCTTATGTCTTCTGCATTGGCAGGCAGGTTCTTTACCACTAGCGCCACCTGGGAAGCAAGAAGTTGTGGTACACATACACAATGGAAAATTACTCAGCCATAAAAAGGAATTCATTTGAGTCTGTTCTAATGAGGTGGATGAACCTAGAGCCTATTATATAGAGTGAAGTAAGTCAGAAAGAGAAAGATAAATATCATATTCTAATGCATAGATATGGAATCTAGAAAAATGGTACTGAAAAATTTATTTACAGAGCAGTAATGGAAAAACAGACATAGAGAACAGACTTATGGACATGGGGAGAGGGGAGGAGAGGGTGAAATGTGTGGAAAGAGTAACATGGAGACTTACATGACCATGTGTAAAATAGATAGCCAACGGGAATTTGCCATGTGGCTCAGGAAACTCAAACAGGGGCTCTGTGTCAACCTAGAGGGGTGGGACGGGGAGGGAGATGGGAGGGAGGTCCAAAAGGGAGGGGATGTATGTATACCTATGGCTGATTCATGCTGAGGTTTGACAGAAAACAGCAAAATTCTGTAAAGCAATTATCCTCAATTAAAAAATAAATAATTTTTTAAAAAAGAATGGAAATAAACAGGCAATTATTAGAACATAAAAAAGATACACTCTGAAACCACACAAAGGAGGCAGCCAACGCCATGGACTCCTAGCTGCTGGAGACATCCCTCAGAGGAAGCCCTTTTTGAGTGGAGCAGGAACACTTGGGAGAGATTCTAGGAAGCCCGTCAAAACCTGCCCTCCAGATGGGAGGATTAAAGGATGCCAGTAGCAGGACTTTCACTGTCTTCCCTGTGAAATTACCCATCCACTGACTCTGATGTGATGTTTCCACACCCCAGCAGCTTTATTGCCCATAAGCATCTCTCCATCATCCCATGAAGTGGGCTATTTGGCTGTCAGCATCTTCAGGATAGGAAAATGGACACTCTGAGAAGGTAAGATACTTGCTGAGTTAACAGCAGTACTTTAACACCCAGACAGGGTTTGCCATCCCAGCCTCCAAGCCCCTGGGCTTGACCAAGAGTGGGTTGCCTGGCTCATGTCCTTCTCTTGAATGGATTTCCCTTTTTCTCCTCTTCATCTTTGTCCTGGTCACAGCACATCTCCTACATAAGAGTGAGTTCTGTTCCAAGAGCATGTTCATAAGTCCAACAAAGTTAGCCTAGATACCTAACTAACACAATCTACAATCTGCAAGCTACATAGTACTGTACTGTAGTAGGTTTATAATACTTTTCACACAAATAACACATAAAAAATAAAGAAAACATTTGTCATCTTACAGTGTGGTACCTTGAAAAGTACAGAAGTACAGTACAACGGCTGGCACACATGGGCTGGCTTCGAGTGAACAGGCAAGAAGAGTTACTTATGGAGAAGGGAGAGGAGGCAGGAGATGGTAGAGCTGAAGGATGGTCAGTGATAGCAGAAGGAGGACAAGATGCAATTTCACTCACGCCTGATGTTGATGGCATAGGTTCTGGTTCCTTGCTGGATTTAGTTCTATCTACCCTCTTGAGCCAGAGATCAAATTGCCAGCATCTGCTGGATCACTAAAAAAGCAAGAGAGTTCCAGAAAAACATCTATTTCTGCTTTATTGACTATGCCAAAGCCTTCGACTCTGTGGATCACAATAAACTGTGGAAAATTCTGAAAAAGACGGGAATACCAGACCACCTCTTGAGAAACCTGTATGCAGGTAGGAAGCAACAGTTAGAACTGGACATGGAACAACAGACTGGTTCCAAATAGGAAAAGGAGTACATCAAGTCTGTATATTGTCACCCTGCTTATTTAACTTATATGCAGAGTATATCATGAGAAACGCTGGGCTGGAGGAAGCACAAGCTGGAATCAAGATTGCCAGGAGAAATAACAATAACCTCAGATATGCAGATGACACCACCTGGCAGAAAGTGAAGAAGAAATAAAGAGCCTCTTGAAGAAAGTGAAAGAGGAGAGTGAAAAAGTTGGCTTAAAGCTCAACATTCAGAAAACTAAGATCATGGCATCTGGTCCCATCACTTCATGGGAAGTAGATGGGGAAACAGTGGAAACAGTGTCAGACTTTATTTTTGGGGGCTCCAAAATCACTGCAGATGGTGACTGCAGCCATGAAATTAAAAGACGCTTACTCCTTGGAAGGAAAGTTGTGACCAACCTAGACAGCATATTAAAAAGCAGAGACATTACTTTGCCGACAAAGGTCAGTCTAGTCAAAGCTATGGTTTTTCCAGTAGTCATGTATGGATGTGAGAGTTGGACTATAAAGGAAGCTGAGTGCCAAAGAACTGATGCTTTTGAACTGTGGTGTTGGAGAAGACTCTTGAGAGTCCCTTGGACTGCAAGGAGATCCAACCAGTCCATCCTAAAGGAGATCAGTCCTGGGTGTTCATTGGAAGGACTGATGTTGAAGCTGAAACTCCATTACTTTGGCCACCTGATGCGAAGAGTTGACTCATTTGAAAAGACCCTGATGCTGGGAAAGATTGAAGGTGGGAGGAGAAGGGGATGACAGAGGATGAGATGGTTGGATGGCATCACCGACTCAATGGACATGAATTTGGGTAGGCTCTGGGAGTTGGTGTTGGACAGGGAGGCCTGGCGTGATGCAGCTCATGGGGTCGCAAAGAGTCAGACATGACTGAGCGACTGAACTAAACTGAACTGAACCCTCTTGAAGAAAATGATCCAGAGATGTCCGGGTAGTAGCTCTCTCTTTCTCATCATAGATGACGTAGCACAATTGGATTGCATTCTGAATGGCTGCTGCAATCTTCATGTAGCATTCAACATTCAGGTCCTGAGCCTCAAAAACTAAGTGCCTCCTCAAATACAGAAAATCCCCTTGCTATTTCCTGCATTGTGAATCTCTTCGCGTCTTCAGTTAGTTCTTCCTCTCATTTCTTCATCCTTTCTCTGGGCCTCCAATTCCATCAGGTTTTCATTAGTCAGCTCTTTTACACTGCACAGCATGGGGTTCAGTGAAGCCGTCCTCTTGCAGATCTAACTCCAGCTTCCCAAGGAGGGTCACTAAGTTGCTAAAGACCTCTTTGGACTCATCCACCTTCTCAAATCGCCAGCAAAGTTTCTTCCAAACCCCTTTCATGGGGATGGTGGTAACCTCATGCCAAGCAAAGTCAAAGCTTTTTATGGCCTTGAAGATGTTATAGTCCTTCCAAAATTGTCACAAGATTGTTCCTGATCTCCTGATTTGACAGGCACCTTTACTGCCTGACAAAAAGTGTGACATCAACACTTCTTGAAAGCTGATTTAACTCCCTGGTTCATACCCTGGATGAGTGATGTAGTATTCGGTGGCAGATCCAGTACTTTATCTATTTATGTATTTGCTTTTGGCTGTGTTGAGTCTTCGTTGCTGTTAGGGGTTTCCTCTAGTTGTGGAGAGCAGGGGCTAGTCTCCTCTGATGTTAAGGTGAAAGTCATCCATGAATGGGGGGTGGCCCAGAGCATTGTCGAGCAGCAGAAGAATATTGAATGGGACGTCCTTCTCCAAGCAATATTTCTCTACCTTCAGGATAAAGTGGTGGAAAAACCAGTCCTAGAAGATCACCCATGTAACCCAGGCTTGGGGTTACTCTTCCACACAACAGGAAGAAAGCCCTTGGCTATGTTTTTAAGGGGTCTTGGGTTCTCTGAATGATAAACTAAGAGAGGCTTCAGCTTCCTCTCACCAGAAGTATTGCCATCAAACAACAGAGTCAGCTTTATAGCTGAGCATCAACTTTTCCTCCTTACTGGTGGAAACTTGGTTTGGCATCCTCTTAGTATAGTCCTGTCTCATCCACATTAAAAACCTGCTTGGGTAAATACATGCCTTCATCAATAATTTCTGGAAGCATTTCAGGAAATTCCCAGGCAGTTACCATATCTGCGCCCATAGTGGCGTCACTTACTTTCATGTTGTGCACGTTGGCTCTATCCTTGAACCAATGAAACCAGCCATAAGTGAAAGTGCAAGCTGCTCGGTCATGTCTGACTCTTTGCAGCCCCATGGACTGTAGCCCACCAGGCTCCTCTGTCCATGAAATTCTCTAGGCCAGAATACTGGAGTGGGAAACTTACCCCTTCTCCAGGGGATCTTCCCAATCCAGGGATCAAACCCAGGTCTCCCACACTGCAGGCAGATTCTTTACCATCTGAGGCACCATGGAAGACCAAATGGCTGGCATTAAAAGATGAACCCTCTGATTCTTTACTGTGTTTCTTCTTCAAGTCTTCATAAAGGCTTTTAGCTTTCTCTTGCATCAGCATTAAGCTGAGTGGGACTTCACCCTGAGGCTGATGCTGCATCCACACACTGAGAATTTCCCCATCTCCTCCATCACCTGTCCACACTTCTTTGATATTATTGTCAACATCATTGGCACAATGGACTTCACATGTTCCATGATCTTGTCCCTGCTCTTTTGTGCCAGTGGTTGAATGATTCAGGTTATAAGAATGAGCGACCTCTACCATCTTTTCATCTTGCTCCACTCTCTCAATTATTTTCCTTTTGTTTCCACCGTTATCACTTGATGCTTCTTAGCAGCACCAGCTACATCACTGCTGCTTTTACACTTTGCTTCCAGACATCCTGGGTTTGAAATAAACTGCTGAAATACTGTACCCTATACAGTATTGTAAAGTACACAGACGCAGAGCCACTTGCAGAGGATGCAGACACATGAGAATGTACACTAGACACATGGACTAATGCATGTGATTGGACAGGCAAACGCACGTTCACATCTCTGAAAGTTTGCGACTTGAAGATTCGTATGTAGGGGACTTGTACTCTTTCCTTTACTGTGTACTCTTCTACAAACTTCACCTCACTAGTGGAGCTCCTTCTAACTACAAGGGTCTCTCAAGCTCTCTCTCTCTTCCCTATGATCCTCCCAAGAGAAGGTATCTCAGTCCAGTGGTGGGAACAAACCATACTGGTGCCAAATCTTTGGGTAGAGAGTGGGCACGGAGGAAATGGGAAGACTGCCTAGCATAGGAGCAAGGCATAAAGAGCTTGGCAAAGAATCCAGCAGAGGAGATTAACAGAGAATCCTGAAATAAATGAGGGAGTTCAAGAAAGTGTAGAGGGAAAGATTTGGAGAAGGAGAAGCATCATGTAATTATAACAAGAACCTCCCTGGTGTCTCAGATGGTAAAGAATCTGCCTGTAGTGTGGGAGACCTGGGTTCAATCCCTGGGTAGGGAAGGTCCCCTGGAGGAGAGCTTGGCAACCCACTCCAGTATTCTTTCCTGGAGAGTTCCCATGGACAGAGGAGCCTGGCGGGCTACAGCCCACGGAGTCGCAAAGAGTCAGACACGACTGAGCACAGCACAAGGTGTAGGGTGATACTTTGCAGAAGGAAGGCTGGAACAGTGGGTAGGCTGGAGCCAGATCATAATAATCAAGATTTAGAAATCTGTTAGCCATCTGTATGTCTTCTTTGGAGAAATGTCTGTTTAGTTCTTTGGCCCATTTTTTGATTGGGTCATTTATTTTTCTGGAATTGAGCTTCAAGAGTTGCTTGTATATTTTTGAGATTAATCCTTTGTCTGTTTCTTCATTTGCTATTATTTTCTCCCAATCTGAGGGCTGTCTTTTCACCTTACTTATAGTTTCCTTTGTAGTGCAAAAGCTTTTAAGTTTCATTAGGTCCCATTTGTTTAGTTTTGCTTTTATTTCCAATATTCTAGGAGGTGGGTCATAGAGGATCTTGCTGTGATTTATGTCGGAGAGTGTTTTGCCTATGAACCTTACTCGGTAGACCTCAAGTTGCCATTATGGTCAAAAAGCTGTGTGTATGTGTGTGCATGCCCACTCAGTAGTATCCAGCTCTTTGCTACTCCACGGACTGTAGCCTTCCAGGCTCCTCTGTCCATGGGATTTCCCAGGCAAGAATATTGGAGTGGGTTGCCATTTCCTTCTCCAGGGGATCTTCCCAACCCAGGGATCAAACCGGTGTCTCTTGCTTCTCCTGCATTGGCAGGCAGGTCCTTTACCCACTGAGCCACTAGGAATGATGCAAAATGTCTGGTGGTTCATCTCTAAAAGAGCTGTCTATTCACAGACTTCTACCACCATATTGCAAAACTGCAAGTTCATATACTTTGGTCACAGAGAGCTTTGCTTCCTTTCCCTGATTCACCTGTGCTATCTCTTGCCTGTACCAACACCTGTATCCATTGAAAGTATACAATTGAGCTCCTCTGGGAAACAGGTCTTCTCCACAAATCCACAAATCCAATTAAAGACCACACAATAAATAGAAATTAGGAAGCCCTTGTGTGCAGCAAAATTAAACTCCCAGCTCCCATATCTAAGTTGTCTTGTTGACACAGTAAGGAATACACAGATGGTATTGTTAACCACCTATCCACAAAGAACATATTCAAGAAATGCAATTCAGACCCTTCTAATTCAGTAGTCCTCAAACTGGGTTGCACACTTCAGTCACCTGTATAACGCCTGGGCCCCATCCATGGAAATTCTGGTTGAGTTGATTCAGCATAGGATACAGACATGGGAATTTTTAAAATGTCAACCCAAACATGTATCCAGAGTTGAGAACTACTGTAGCAATAGAAGATGTGAGAAGGAAAGGGTTTTTATGGACCGGTGCGGTTAAGCAGGACAATACAGGGGTTGAGGTCCCATTAGGTGAGAAAACCATGTGGGCAGAGGAGCCATGCGCATGGCTTGACCATGCATATTACACACCGGGACAAAGGAAGGAGCTCTTATCTTATGACCAAGACAAGGCGCGGTGTGACATCCAAACACCTGGACCGGGTGATTCAGTCTACGCTGGATTAGGTTTTGATGGCTTAGGTAGAAGTCCCAGTTTCCCCTCTTGGTAATTTCAGATGCTCAGAAACTTGCCTGCATCTCGGTGCCATATCTAAAGTTTACAGATAAAGTAGACTCAGCCATCACATAAGGATGTTCAGGTTGTATTCTCCATCAAGATTTTTGACTGAGGGAAGGAGCAGAGGCTGAAATTCTGCCTGAGACCCATTCATCACGCCTTGCACATGGCAGGATACTTCACTGTACAGAAACAGGTGTCCATGGGCTAGCCACCACGGAGGGTAGAAGGTCTTAAAATCATTTTTTGGATTAAGTGATGTTCTCCATTTCCTCTGCTAAATGCCCATCCTGAGCCTACAGTCCCACTGAATCACACAGATGGCATGCCTACTCACTGCTGTGGTCACCAAATGTCAGGCACATTTGTTCACAAGACTGGTTTGCCAGTGACTGTAACTGTGTCATTTTATTAAATAGGATCTAAACCAATGAAGTACGAGTGCAAAAAGGTTTTATTTCTATGGAAACTAAGTTGAATGCCTCAGAAAATTATAACAAAAATATTAATCTTAAAAATTTTGTCCAGAATGTGAATTAGTGTAATTATTATGGAAAATAATATGGAGGTTTCTAGAAAAATTAAAGGTAGAAATATCATATGATCCAGCAATCCCACTTCTGGGTATTGATCCAAAAGAATTAAAAATCAGGATCTTGAAGAGATACCTGCACTCCTAACTTCTATGTTCAGAGTGGCATTGTTTATTTACAACAGCCAAAACAAGGAAGCAACCCAAGTGTCCATCCACAGATAATCAAAGAAATGTGAGGCAGATACTTAGATAGATAGATGAATGGATAGATAGATAGATAGGATTGATAAACGGATAGTATAAAGATAGATAGATAGGTAAGATAGATGAATGGATGGATAGATAGGATAGATGGATGGATAGACAGACAAATAGGTAAGAGAGATGGATAGATAGGATGGATGGATAAACAGATAGATGAATATATAGTAGAACATTATTCAGTCTTTAAAAAGATGGAAATCCTACCATTTGCAACAACATGGATGAAATTTAAGGATGTTATGCTAAGTGACCAGACACAGAAAGTTACTGTATAATCTCATGCGGAATACGTGGAATCTAAAATGCTCAAATTCATAGAAGCAGAGAGTGGGGTGGTGGTTTCCAGGGACTAGGGAGAGGGGGAAGTGGGGAGGTGATGGTTAAAGGGTACAAAATCTCAGTAATACAAGATAATTCAGTTCTGTAGATCTACTATATAGCATAGTACCTATAGCCGACAATATTGTATTGTATACTCAAAATTAGCTAACAAGGTAGATCTTATTTTAAGTGTTCTTACCACACACACCAAAAAAAAATATTAATAGAGGTGGCAGAAATCTTTGGGAGGTGATGGATATGTTTATAGGTTTGACATGGCAGTGGTTTCAAGGGTTCATAGTTATCCTCAAACTCACTGAGTCATTTACCTAAAATTATTGCTGCTCAGTCACTTAGTCATGTCCAATTTTTTTGCAACCCTATGGACAGTAGCCTGCCAGGCTCCTCTGTCCATGGGATTTCCCAGGCAAGAATACTAGAGTAGGTTGCCATTTCCTTATCCAGGGGATCTTCCTGGACCAGGGATTGAACTTGAGTCTCCTGCATTGGCAGGTGGATTCCTTACCACTGAGCCACCTGGGCAATAATTCCTGATGGACCCATGCCTTGATGAGCGATTCAGAAAAACAAGTTCTACCAACCAGTAAGGCATCAGAGTCATCTGCAACCAGTCTTCAGGTGAAAAAAGAGAGCGGAGAGCTTCCAGACATATCATGCCAGCTCCTCACCATTGGTTCTGATGTGTTTAGACCTGGATGCAAGCAGTTCTGGGAAATGTAGTCTCGGGCTGCATTCCTGCCTATCAGCAACTCCTACTAAGCTATCTCAGCTTCAGAGGGCTTCTTTCAAGAATGTTTGACCATTGAAAGTGGGGAGTGTCCCCCTCAGGGCAGTCTAAATGGGACCCGGCAAAATTTCAACACACAAACTGGTGTTCCATGGGACAACCCTTGAAGAATATGTAGGTGGATGTTAACGGAAAAACCATTTCCTCCATAAGTGAGGCCAAAAGCACTGGCTCCCCAACACAGGCAGGAGGCATTGTTCCCTGGAAAAGTGACAAATAGTTTTGCATGCATGGACTCCGCTACATGTTAGCATGGTACACACAAAAACCAGATGAGCAAAGAAAGTCAGTTTATTTCACACACAATTGATCTGATTTATTCTCATCAGTCCCCTGCACTGGGCAGGAACTATATACAGTAAGTCCCCTACATACAAACGAGTTCCATTTTAAGTTCCATTTTAAGAGTGCTTCATAAGTCCAGTTTATTCCTAAGTCCAACACATTTAGCCTAGGTACCCAGCTGACACAACCAGCTACATACCACTGCTTTTACACTTGCTTCCAAACATCCTGAGCTTGAAATAAAGATACTGTACTACTATTGTACTGGATGCGGGTGCAATCCCTGGGTCAGAAATATCCCCTGGAGGAGGAAATGGCAACCCACTCCAGTATGTTTGCCTGGGAAATCCCATGGACAGAGGAGCCTGGCAGACTACAGTCCACAGGGTCTCAAAGAGTCTGACAAGACTGAGCACATACGACCGTTCTATACAGTCCTGTGCAGTAAATTACACAAAAATACAGCCACTTAAGGAGGGTGTAAACACGTGACAATGGACGCCAGACACGTGCACTAACCTGACTGGACATGCGAATGCACGGTGGCATCTTTGAAAATTCGCAACTTGAAAGTTCATATGTAAGGAATTTACTGTTCTAGCGTGCACAGGGCTCCCTGCCCCTCTCAGCCTCTCCTCCATCGTGATGCTTCCCTCCATCTCTCTGAGTCTCTGCCACATCTGCCACCTGTCCCAGCCTCGGCTCGGTCCACGTGCCTCTGCTCTCTCCTCACCATGAGGGGATGGAGGTCAAGCTGTGGCCAACACAGTTACTTTCTCCAGCACCCGCACTCCACTGCACATATGGCAACTCAGGGATCCACCAATGGCATGTGGGACAGCTCTAGGTAGGAAACTTCCCTGGTGGTCCAGTGGCTAAGACTCCATGCTCCCAATGCAGGGGGCCTGGGTTTGATCCCTGGTCAGGGAACTAGATCCCACATGCTACAACTAAGAGTTTGCATGCCAAAACTAAAGATCCCACATGCCACAACTAAGATCTGGTACAGCCAAATAAAGAAATAAATATATATTTTTAATTTATAAAACAGGAAATTCTAGGCACACTGGACTAGCAAGTTTCCTTTACAGAGTCTGGCAGGGCAACCTGGGAGGCAAAGTACTTTCAGACTCTCAAAGGCGAAGTGCAGCAAACCTACCCTCAGAGCTCCACTTCCAACCCAAACTCATGCCCACTAAGGCAATCCAAACCCAAGGTTATAATCCCTGCTTTCCCTACTGTCTCTCTATTTCCACAATCCCTTAGACTAGGAAGATGCATCTCCCTTCTTCCCTCACCTTGTTAAGAGCCTTCTTATATATAACTCACTGCAATCAGGACTGGCTCATGCTTCTAAAACTGCCAGCATTGCAAAAGCAGGATGGAACTTATTTCCTTGATTCTAATTAAAACAGAAATCTAATCTGACAGGTGAAGTTGAGCAAAGGCTTCACTACACCAGGGGTTATCTGTCCTCTCTGAGACACCAAAACTTGTTGCTTCCAAAATGGAAAGCCTTAGGGCAGCAAGATTTGCAGGGTATGGAAATCTATATGAGAAGTTTCCAAATGAGCCATTCCCATTAGAGATGTAAAGTGAAGTCACATGACTGGAGCAGAGGATTTGTTCTGGAGAGGCTGGCAGAAGGCAGAATTGGCTAAAAAAAAATGTTGAGGACAAATTATGACAAAGCTATCAGCCTCCCTAGAAAAGGGTAAGACTTAATTTTCCAGACAATGTAAGACTTAGAGATGGACAGACCTAAGGGCCAATTCTTTCTTCTACTTGTTAGCTTGGAAAAATGACTTAACGTGTGTTTCTGATTGTCTGGTTTAACATGGGGGTGATTAGGTTGGCTTCCTTATGGACTTCTGGTGAGGATCAAATTCACACCAAGGAATCCTATGCAACTCCAAAAAGAATGAGTAAGCTCTTCATTTACTAATAAGGAAACATGGCGACCGTCAGGGAGCACCAGCCCCCACGGAGTCCTGAAGAGATGCTGGGACAGTCATGGAATCTGTGGGTCAAAGCTTCCAGACTTCCTGGGAAAGACAGGACAGAATTGGATGAAAGTTTCAAGGAGCTGAAAAATCACAAAGTCATGGGGCTCTGTCACAAAGGGGTGACTCTACTAGGACCCCCAGTTAATACTTGTTGGAGAGGGAACTGAAGCTCTGTGACCAGTGACATGCCATTGGATGCTGGTTAGGACTGTGCTCTGGAGTCAACTAGATTTAACCTTTAACCCCAGCCCCACCTCTTGCCAACCGTGTGATCTTGGGCCAGTTAATTAATCTTTCCACATAACATTCCATGGATCCTGGTTCCCAAAGAGAATGTGGCATTCCCTGCTTAGCTTCCTTCCCTTCCACTAAAGAGAAAATATATCAAAGCTTTTGGACAAATTCTCAAAAGTAAAGCTATCAGAACTCCCCAGGGCTAGACATGGCAGGAGAATGTGACAAGGGGCTCTGTCATGTGCAGTGATGCTCAGAGAGGGGAGGAGAGCTTTCAAGAACTCAAGCACAGAGGACGCTGCAGAGGAGGCTGAGGTTCCTGGGACCTCGAGCATCCCAAGAAGAGGACTGGTTGGAATACTGCAAGATGCATGGCTGTGGATTATGTACTCAGATGCCTTTCATGCCTACAGGGCACAAGTGAAGATGAGAATCACTCTTTAGCTCTGTGCTTTGAATGCAAAATGATTTAAGCCCCAAGACACTTGGATTCCTCCTTTGTGAACATTAAAGTTAATAAGTCAAGGTGAACGCTTCTGCTGATTAACTTGCCTCATAAGAAGGGTAAAGGCTGGTAAGGAACAGGAGAGGGCCCTTGGGTGTCCTGAAATTGGATCTGGAACTGAAAGGTTTCTGCTCTGCAGTGGTCCCCCACAAACACTTCAAGTCTCAGGGGAAGACCAAGAGAGAGAATGTCTTGATCTTAATTAAAATTCCCTCTCTAAAGCCTAATACTCCATACTTCTTAACCTTCCTCCATACCCAGGACTGTTCTGAGTCTTTTAGAAGCAGCAACACAGTCTCAAGGAAAGAAATCATCGGCATCTGTTCTCCTTAATGCATATGTAGGAAATGACACTTCACCGCACCTTAGTTAGGTGAGGCCCTATGGCTAGTTGCAGACAAGGGGATATGCGTAGAAGTGACATGTAATTCTCCAGGCTAGGGCAATGAAAATCCTCTGTGTAATTCCCTGTCCTCTGCCACTATGAGCAGGAAGGCCTCACAGTGAGATGGCAAAACTATATGGATCACAGTGGTCTGACTTGACTGAGACACCAAATGAATGACACTGTTACTGGGAGGAGCCAATTTTGATTCCAAGTTGGATCTGTTTCTTTTACTTAACCTTTGCTTCCCCTTACTTTTATTCACTGAAAGGACACTGTTTATAAATACTGGCCTCCCTCAGGGAACCCTGCTCCTCTGCCTGGATGTTAAATCAAAGTGCTTTTTGTTCAGGACCCCGTCCACCTGTGGACGTCTATAGCAAGGAAGAAATTAACACATTCCCTCCATGAGACTGGTCATTCCGGGAGATATTTGCAAGATTAATGGCCTTTTTACTTTACTTTCTCACCTCCTCACATCTCTGTTATAAAAGAACCTGATATCCAGACCCCAATATAATGGTTATTTTGAGACATTAGTCAGCCATCTTCTAAGTCTGCCAGTTTTCCAAATAAAGTCATATTCCTTGCCTCAACACTCAACTCTCAGATTTACTGGCCTTTCGTGTGACGAGCAGAGCAAGCTTTCACTCAGTAACAACACTGTTCTGAGGACTCACAGATCACAGAGGATTTAACATGAGTAAGAAATAAAACTTCATTGTGCTAATCCTCTAAGATTCTGGAATAAGTTGTTACTGCAGCATAACCTAGCCTAGCCTGACCAGGTTTTGGGATCTGACAAACCAGGCCTGAAGCCTTGCTTCACCCCTTACTAGCTATATGGTCTTAGTGAAGTTGCTTAACCACTCTGAGTCTTATTATACTCTTTTAGTCAGGATAGCCCAGATGTGGCTGCAATAATAAACAACTCCCATACTTAGTTTGTTAAATCACAAAGGTCTATGTCTTGCTCATACAATATATTTTTATACTATAGTAAGCACTTACTAAATGGTGGTTATTTTATGACTTTACAATTAATTTTATTTAAAGAAATCCTTTAAAAATATGTCAACTTGGAGAAATAGTAACTTTTCAGCAGAGAAATCTGGCGAATACTATCTTAACCAAGTAGACACAGTTAATATCACCAGTGATGTCACACGGATATCAGATACTCCCTGATATGATGTGATGTGATAAGAAGAACACTTCACCTCTGCAGTATTCTTTTTAAAAATGCATAACCCTACTCTAATCATTAGGAAAACATAAGAAAAAAATAAGGAAGTGTCCTCCTCCAGGATAAAGAATTCCTCACTCTGAGGAAGAAGGCTTTAGTCTGTTTCTGATCTCTTACTATATTATATGCAAAATGTATATTCTATATATTGTGAAAGGATTTTTAATATAAAACCATAATCATATAGAAGTAATCAAAAAATAAATAAAGGGACATATTGCAAAATATTTTATTCCTCAAAACACTCATGAAAAACAAAAACTGTCAAACTGTCACAAATCTGAGAATATTGGATAGTTATGATAACTAAATGCAAGACGAAACCTTCAACTGGATACTAGAACATGCAGAGAACATTAGTGGGATAGTGGGTAAAATCTAAATAAAATCTGGAATTTAGTTAAAAATAACTGTATATGTTTATTCCATACAACAACCAATTCTCCAACACCAACTGGGTGTCCTGTAATCCAGTTCACTTCAGTTTACCCAGAGTTAGCACAGACTCCATGAATTTAAGATTTAATGCTAAAAGATAGCCCCCAATTCAGATGCCAGCTCCAAATGGGGTCCCCAGGATACACATACTTCATCCAATCTTAACAACAAATTCAAGGGTGCCACAACACCCACCTCCGAGCTTGACAATTCACTAGAATAACTCACAGAACTCAGGAAAGCACTTTACTTACAGATACTAGTTTATGATAAAGGATAGAACTCAGGAACAGCCAAATGGAAGCGTGTCACTGGGCAAAGCCCTGGGCAGGGGAGAGATGGCACAGAACTGCCAGGCACATCGCTGCTCTCCTCCAATCCAGAAGGTGTCCTAACTGTGCTGCTCAAGAGTTGCACCAACAGGGATGGACCCAGAGGGCTTCCCAGGTGGCACCAGGGGCAAACAATCCGCCTGCCAGTGCAGGAGACACAGAAGACTTGAGTTCGTTCTCTGGGTCGGGAAGATCCCCTGGAGTAGGAAATGGCAACCCACTCCAGCATTCTTGCCTGGAAAAGTCCACAGACAGGACAGCCTGGTGGGCTTCAGTCCGGGGGATTGAAAAGAGCTGGACACGACAGAGCACACGTGCACACACATAGGGTAGACTTAGATACTGAGTGAAGTAAGTCAGACAGAAAAAGAAAAATATTATACAATATCCCTTACATGGGAAATCTAAAGAGAAATGGTACAAATGAATTTATTTCTGAAACAGAAGCAGACTCACAGACTTAGAGAATGAACTTGCGGTTGCCAGGGGGAGGGGAAGTGGGAAGGGATAGTCAGGGAGCTTGGGATGGACATGCACACACTGCTAATGTTTCACATGGATAACCAACAAGGACCTACTGTATAGCACAGGGAACTCTGCTCAGTGTCATGTGACAGCCTGGATGGGAGGGGAGTTTGGGGGAGAATGGATCATGTGTATGTGTGGCTGAGTCACTTTGCTGTCTACCTAAAACGATTACATTGTTAATCAGCTATGATATGAAAAGTGTTTTTTTAAAAAGTGTTATGAAAGGGTATCTAATGCCAGAATGAGAAATTTTTAAAAGAGTTTTTAATCTAAGTTTTATAATGTAAGCATGATTGATTAAATCACTGGTCATTGGTGACTGAATTCAAACTCTAGCTCCTTCTCTCTGGGGAGAGGTGGGGAGTAGGGGATGGGAGAGATGGAAAGTTCCAGCCCTTTAGTCATGCGCTTAGTTCTTCTGGCAACCAGGTTCCATCTTAAACTACCAAACCCCAGTCACCAACCACCAGTTAGCCACCTTATCAGCCTAAACCTCAGTACAGCTCATAAAGGGACTCCGTGAATTACAAATGACAGTCCTTTCACTCAAGAAATTCTAAAGGTTTCAGGGACTCTGTGCCAGAAACTAAAGACGAAAACCATACACTTTTTAACATCACAAAAAATGTACCAATGGGCTTCCCTGGTGGCTCAGTGGTAAACGGGTAAACGAATCCACCTTGCGAATGCAGGGGACATGGGTTCGATCCCTGATCCCGGAAGACCCCACATACCAGGGAGCAACGAAGCCTGCGCACCACAACTGCTGAGCCTGGGCTCCGGAGCCTGGGCGCCGCAACTACCGAGCCCCTGTGCCCTGGAGCCCGAGCTCCCCAACCAGACGAGCCGCAGCAGTGAGAAGGCGGAGCACCGCGGCTACAGCGCGGCCCCTGCTCGCCACAACTGGAGAAAAGCCTGAGCAGCAAGGAAGACCCAGCACACACTAAATAAATAAAAAACAATCAAAGAGCTATTTTTTAAAAATGTACCAATTTCATTTTCTTAGACTTGACAAACAAGCCATGGAAATGCAACGTATTAACATTATGGGAAAACTGGAGAAACACATGCAAAACAATGAAACAGACTGCTATCTCAGACCCTGCACAGAAACCAACTCAAAAAGGATAAACATTTTAACATAAGACCTGACATCATAAAATGCGTACAGGAAGACATAGGGAAGATGCTCGTGGATATTGGTCTCGGCAACGATTTTCTGGACATGACACCAAAACCACAAGCAACAGAAGCACAAATCAGCAAACAGGACAATATCAAACTCAAAAGAAAGTTTTGCACAGCAAAAGAAAAAATTAACAAGATAAAGTGACAGCTTAAATAAGGAGAGTACCTTTTTCTAAGTCATGTGTCAGATAAGGGGTTAAATCCAAAATACATAAAGAATTAACACAACCTAATGACAGGAAAAAAAAGACACAAACAATCCAGTTTTAAAACTGGACAGAACTAAATAGACCTTTCTCCAAAGAAGACATCAAAATTTCCGACAGACACATGAAAAGATGCTCAACATCACTATCACAGTAAGACATCACCTCACTCAAATAAGAACGGCTATCATGAAGATAAGAGACAGCAGATTCTGGCAAGAATGCAGTGAAAAGGCACTTTTATCCACAGTGGGACTGCAGATTGGTACAACCACTATGGAAAACAACGTGGAGGCTACTCAAAAAATTCAAAATAGGACTACCATGTTCTCCAGCAATTCCACTTCCCGGTATATACCCAAAGGAAATGAAAGCAGGACTGATGTTTATAGCACAACCATGTTTATAGCAGCATCATTCACAATAGCTGAGATATGGAAACCACCCAAATGCACATCAACAGATGTCTGGTTAAGAAGGATGCAGTGTACATACACAATAAGATATAATTTGGCCATCAAAAAAAGGATATCTTGCCATCTGCAGTAACATGGATGGACCTTAAGCATATTAGGCTAAGTGAGATGAACCAGAGAAGGAAAAATATTGTTTATTATTACTTAAATGGAGAATCTAAAAAAAGTCCAACCTGTAAAAAAAAAAAAAAAAAAAAATGGTGGTTACCAGGGGAGCATGGTGGGATATAAGATTGATGTTGTTTAAGGGTACAAACTTGCTGGGAGCAGTAAATAAGTCATAGAGATCATACACATTTTAATGAATATGGACAACAATACTCCACCCAATATGCTAGTAAATTTGGAAAACTCAGCAGTACTCAGCAGTGGCTACGGGACTAGAAAAGATCAGTTTTCATTCCATTTCCAAACATTTTTGGCAGTGCCAAAAAACGTTCAAA
The DNA here is from genome assembly GCF_910594005.1 of Cervus elaphus. NCBI lineage: Eukaryota > Metazoa > Chordata > Mammalia > Artiodactyla > Cervidae > Cervus > Cervus elaphus. Next base: position 20,593,785 of record NC_057827.1, on the reverse strand, counting down.
CCACCACACAATTGCACTCATTTCACCTGCTAGCAAGGTAATGCTTAAAATCCTTCAAGCTAGCTAAAGCAGTACATGAACAGAGAAATTCCAGATGTACAAGCTGGATTTAGAAAAGGCAGAGGAACCAGAGATCAAATTGCCAACATCTGTTGGATCATAGGAAAAGCAAGAGAATTCAGAAAAACATCTACTTCTGCTTCATTGACTATGCTAAAGCCTTTGACTCTGTGGATCACAACAAACTGGAAAATTCTTCAAGAAATGGGAATACCAGATCACCTTACGTACCTCCTGAAAAACCTGTATGCAGGTCAAGAACCAACAGTTAGAACTGGACATGGAACAACAGACTGGTTCAAAATTGGGAAAGGAGTATGTCAAGGCTGTGTATTGTCATTCTGCTTATTTAACTTCTATGCAGAGTACATCATGCAAAATGCCAGGTTGGATGAAGCATAAGCTGGAATCAAGATTGCCAGGAGAATTATCAATAACCTCAGATATGCAGATGACACCACCCTAATGGCAGAAAGCGAAGAGGAGGAACTAAAGAGCCTCTTAATGAAGGTGAAAGAGGAGAGTGAAAAATCTGGCTTAAAACTCAACATTCACAAAACTAAATTCATGGCATCAGATCCCATCATTTCATGGCAAATAGATGCGGAAACAATGGGAACAGTGTCAGATTTTATTTTGGGGGGCTCCAAAATCACTGCAGACATTGACTACAGCCATGAAATTAAAAGATGCTTGCTCCTTGAAAGAAAGGCTGTGACAAACATAGATAGCATATTAGCATATTATAAAACAGAGATCACTTTGCTGACAAAGGTCCACATAATCAAAGCTATAGTTTTTCCAGTAGTCGTGTACGGATGTGTGAGTTCAACCATAAAGAAGGCTGAGCACTGAATTATTGATGCTTTTGAACTCTGGTGCTGGAGAAGACTATGGAGAGTCCCTTGGACTGCAAGGAGATCAAACCAGTCAATCCTAAAGAAAATCAGTCCTGAATATTCTTTGGAAGGACTGATGCTAAAGCTCCAATAGTTTGGCCATCTTGATGTGAAGAGCTGACTCATTAGAAAAGAACCTGCTGCTGGGAAAGATTGAGGGTAGGAGGAGAAGGGGATGACAGAGGATGAGATGGTTGGATGGCATCACTGACTCAACAGATATGAGTTTAAGCAAACTCTGGGAGATAGTGAAGGACAGGAAAGCCTGGTGTGCTGCAGTCCATGGGGTTGCAAAGAGTCGGACATGACTGAGCAACTGAACAATAACATTGTACTTATAATGATGTAGTGGGATAAACACTGCTTCAATGGCAATCATATTATTACACAGCATATAAATATATCAAAGTACCAGGCTGCATACCTTAAATTGTGACATGTCACATTTATCAAACAATAATTGAAAAAAAATTTTAAATGCTTAAATCAAAGGTATCCAAGGAAAGTTGGTACAGGTATAAGGGCACTCTCTGCACCATCTTTGTAATGTTTTGGTAAATCTAAAATTATTCCAAAATAAAAGACTTTATATACCCATATCTTCCCTAACTCTGTCCAAAACCCATGTATAAAATCAAGTGATACCTTCACTTCCCTGTATGTGGTTACTTCTAGGTACTCAAGAAATAAAACTTAACCCTCTATATCACATACATCTTCCCACTGTCACTCTGCTTGAGTCACCACTGCATGAAGCTCTGGATCCTTCTTCCTCTTCCCCTACTCCTGACAGGCCTGGAGCTGAAGGATCTAAAGTAGGGATCAGCAAAGAGGGCCTATGGGCAAATCTGGCCCACTGTCTGTGTTTATAAATAAAGTTTTATTGGAATACAGTCATGTTCATTCATTGGCATATTGTCTATGGCTGCTTTTACAGTACAATGGCAGAGTTGAGTAGTTGCAAAAGAGACTGTAAGACCTGCAAAGCCTAACATATTTAGCATCTGGTTTTTAAAAAAATAATAATTTGTGAACCTGTGCCCTAATAAGCTGGATCTCCACCATGCAGCCAGGCACTACTTTAGGAACCTAATCTACATCGTTTCCACCGGCTGCAGGTGAGAGAATACTGCCCTAGGAGGATGACTCTGTCTGTCTCTTACTCTGGCTCACACACATACATGTTGCAATGAACTGGATGTTTGCGTCTCCCTGATAGCAACAGAGTAAAGGGACACAGTAGGTGATTAAACAGTTAATCCCATTAAGGCATTATAAGTAGAAAAAACATGGGAGACCCCTGTAAATTAGTGATTACCCAAAAGACCAGGTTTGCTTAACCTCAAAACCCAGCAGGCTTATTTAGCAACAAAACCATGCAACAGAAGCACGAGCCATGCCCCCAAAACTATAAAACAATGGTGGCACCTCCTTCCCAGTGAGGTCAGTAAGTTAGGACATGCCCTCTGCACACACGAAAAACAATCATCTGTGGCCCTAACTTAACCACGCAGGGACAAGAAAACTCCCCTGCTCAGTCTGGAGGAGGAGCTGATGATGGAAGCACGACATCCACTCAAGAAAGCAAAAGAAGGTCTTCTCCCCCTCCCCACTTTTTGATTACAAAACTGTAAGCCAATAAGTTCTAGGGGCACAGTATCCTCTTGCCCACCTGCTTATAAGCCTTACGAGCATCCTATTCTCACACATCACATCTTCCATCACTTTGCCTCTCACTGAATTTTTTCTGGGCTATCGCTGCGGTACTGGAGCTCTTCGGAGCCCACCTAAGGCTTCACCCACTCACCAAAATTCATATGGTGAAACCTAACCCCAATGTGATGGTATTGGGAGGTGGGGTCTTTCGAAGCCAATGAGGCCATGAGGTTGGAGCTCTCGTGAGTGGGATTAGCGCCCTCATAAAAGAGGCTCCCGAGAGCTCCCTCACCCCTTCAACCATGTGAGGACAAAGTGAGAAGACAGCTGTCCGCTCACCAGGGAGTGGGTCCTCACCAGACACCGAATCTACTCACAGCTTGATCTCCGGTTTACCAGGCTTCCCAGTTGCGGAGAAGGAAATCAACAGATTCTGTTGTTTATTAGCCACCTCGCCTCTGGTATTGTCAGAGCAGACCAAGCAGATTAAAGACACACATATACTTGCTACTCCATAAAGACAGCAAATCAGCCTGATTTTCCTGAGCACCCACTTAGCATCAAGGAAGGATTCTGAGCTACAGGAGAGCTCTCAGCAGTGGTCACAGTTTGAAAACACCTTAATGAGAGGAGCTTTTAAACATGCGCCTGTAGAGTGCTTCCTTGCAGGGGAGCCTGGCCCTACCCTGCCATATGCTTTCTTTCATGCAGGTGCCTGTCAGCAGTAAGTTTGTTACTTGTTTTCTTATGTGGGAGGCATCATAAGGGCTCTTCTTTTTTTTTTTCCAACACAATTTTTCTTAAATAAGGGGCTTCCCAGGTGGCTTGTGGTAAAGAATCCACCTGCTAATGCAGGAGACACAAGAGACTCAAGTTGGATCCCTGGATCGGGAAGATCCCCTGGAGGGCATAGCAACCTACTCCAGTATTCTCGCCTGAAAAATCTGATGGATGGAGAAGCCTGGCAGACTACAGTCCATGGGGTCACAAAGAGTTAGACACAACTGAACACACAGGATAAAGTATTTCCTTAAATAAGTGCAGTTTTCCCACCAGTTTCAGATTGCTGTCTAAACAAAACCTAAAATTGCTTTTGGCCAAAAACAAAAGGGTGTAATTTGCTCTTTGAATCCCTAAGTCATTGTAATAGAAAAAGAGTTGCTACTCTGTATAAATTTGTTCATTGGATTGGATTGGATTGAGATGAATCACTGAATTGCATTTCACATTTAATGTAACCCACATGACCCTTTTCATTAGTTTTAGGGACAGACACAGCTAACGACCAGTTAATGCCCATATCTGACGGCTTGTGCAAAAAAAATTTACCAGCTTTGTGACTTTGGGCAAGTTATTTAACTTCTCTGTACCTCCAGTTCCTCATCTGTTAAATAAGAATTATGACAGTACCTCCCTTATAGAATTGTGATAAGAATTACAAGCTGTTGTTATTGAGACGTGTCCGTCTATTTGCGACCCCATGGACTGTAGCCCTCAGGCTCCTCTGTCCATGGGATTTCTCAGGCAAGAATACTGGAGTGGGTTGCCATGCCTTCCTCCAGGGGATCTTCCCCACCTAGGGACCAAACCCACATCTCTTGTGTTGCATCTCCTGCATTGCAGGCAGATTCTTTACCACTAAATCACCTGGGAAGCCCAAGAATTACATGAAAAGTATCTGGAATCATGTCTGGCAAATATTAACAAGAAAATCAATGTCTTATCACACACCCACGTCACTTCCCATGAAATAGCTGAGAAACCAGGAGTGTATTCAGTCCAGAAAGTTCAATCAACCCTTGTTCCAAATACCGGGTGGAGGAAGTAGATAATCAGTGGTCAATTCTCTAGCAGGTGTTAATAAGGAGTGGTCATTTTTTCTACAGTTTCTGAACAGTGTCACTAGTGAAAACTGGTTCTCTCCAGGAAGATGTGTTCTTATCCATTGCTGCAATGATGTCCTCAGGTCAATCCAGGGACTCTGCAATAGTCCCAGACTCGTGTATATCCAAGATTACAGCTTTTTTAAGAACACTCTCAGCCATGGAGCTCAAATAATATCACTTCATCAGGGTGGCTAAGTCCAGAAGAGCTTCAGGCTTTGGAGACCCACCCTTCTGGAATAAACATCTAGGCCCTGGTTATTGGCCCTGGCCCTCATGATAAGTTGCAGTATGGGGCCCCTAAGTGTTTTCCTTCCAATAATCTTTGTAGAAACTTTCTCAAGTCAAGAGAGATGTTCTGAGGAATTCCCTGGAAGTCCACTGGGTAAGACTTCATGCTTCCACTGCTAGGGGCCTGGATTCACTCCCTGGTCTGCAAACTAAAATGCTGCAAGTCTAACAGTGTAGCCAAAATTAAAATGATAATAACAATAATTTTAAAAAGAGAGATTCTAAGATTGCAGAACCTCCCAGGAGAAGGGTCACACATCTTGTTCCCTTTTGTCCCTAGCAGACCCCTGTGGTTCCTACGTACATCTGTCCATCCCTCTCCAGCCAACTCTGCTTACTGAAGGCATGGGGAGGGGCAGCCTTCATCAGACCAAGAAAGGTCCCACCTGCCTGCCTAACAGAGACATTCCAGGGCTCAGGATGGAAGCCAAGTGCGTGCGCGCATGCTCAGTTGCTTAGCTGTGTCTGACTTATTGCGACCCCATGGACTGTAGCCCACAGGTTCCTCTGTCCATTGAATTTTCCAGGCAAGAATATTGGAGTGGGTTGCCATTTCCTACTCCAGTGGAAGCCAGGAGAGTTTGAAAAGTGTCTTAAACCATTCCTTTGGGGTAGCTGCTTCTTACACGTAAATTATTTTTCATTTTGCTTCACAAGTCACTGGCTACTCTTATTCTTGTCCTGAAAAGTAAGACACTCTTTACCAACCTATGACATTTCTCCTACTTATGAGATCTATTCATTATGATCCTTTGTGTGAACTTCTGAAGGGGAATAAAAGTCACGTTATCTTTGAAGCAGGCAGTAGATGGGCTTTCCCACCCCAGGGAAAGCATCTGGAGTTCATTCCCTATGGACAGAAACTCCAAAATATCACTAGCAGGACAATCAAGAGAGGAGACTGGGCCCTGCCCAGATAAGAGAGGAGAGACCACATATTTCTCATTTTCGAGGTTAAGGAGATCTTCCTGACTAGAAAGCTCCTTGGAACTCAAAAGGGGAGTGATGTCAAGTTTACCCACAAGCCTCTTCACTGGAATCCATCTGGGCTGAAAGATGCGTACACACACACAGGAGGATTCTGAGGTGAAGCAAATACGGACTCAGAACAGGCAAATCAAGATGATTGGCCAAAGGAAGCCCTGAAGAAGCACCCCATATAAGTGATTTAAACTACCATGACGACACGACTCTCTCTCAGTCCACCCATGTGTCTGTCCACACGTACTATACTCGCCTCCTGCTGCACACTTTACTTCTTTCACTATTTTCCATCTTTGTGGGAAATCTTTTCTGCAGAGCCAAAGGGCCAGGACCTTGTCACTGACCACTGGTCTAGTGGCTCGGATTCAGCTCTCTCAATGCAATCTCTGGCTAGGAATTGAAACCCTGCTTCAAGCTGCTGCAGGCCAAGGGAGATAATACTGTTCTGTGTACTTCAAACTCTTAGAATACTTCTGCACCCCATTTGAATTAAAATTCTAACCACTCTCCTAACATGTGTCTGGGTTTACCTAAAGTTCTATTCTTGCAATGCCTAAGAACATCTCCGACTTCTTTTGGGGATTTGGTATGACCTATTATATTCAGGAATATATGCAGTTATGGTGAGAACCCTGATAGACACACTGGTCCATTCTCTGCTTCTTGGGAAACTTTCATTCACTCACTTAACATTGTTGGGGGTCAGCAGTAAACAAGACCAGCACAGATCCTGCGATCAAGGAGCTCACAATTCTAGTGGGGAAAGATAGATCCAAAAAAGGGGGGTGGAACTATAATTACAATAATGAGTCATAAGAATATGAAATATGAACAGTGTGTTCTGAAAGTAAGTGCAAGGGGAATAATTCTACCAAAGAATAGGGTGAAGTAAGAGCAAGACAGTGGGTTCAAAGAGGGTAGAAATTGAGCTGCATCTTAAAGGTGAGGATTTAGCCAAAGAGAAGGAGGATAATTGGGACAAAGACTACAGCATGTGCATGCATATGCAAAACATCCATGGTGCAAAGTGACCTGAAAGGAATGCTGAAACAACTAGTGCAAGGCCAAGGTCAAGGCAGTTGAGCCTGCCTGGCTAGGACAGGGCTCCACATGTCATGATCAGAAAGTAGACTTTGTCCTACAGAGCACAGGTTGAAGATTGATGATATAGATTTGTAGTCGCAGTTTTCACCGGGTTTTCAAAATAGGTTTTCAATTAGTCGAGGCGCCATTAGTGTGCGTACTACCATTAGTGTGCGTACAGTAACGAAGGACCCAGAATCTCAGTGGCTTTCAACAACTTTGCACTTTCTTGCTCATGACCATGTCTGTTGAAGGTTGACTTAACTCCACAGACTACTATTCTGACACATAGGCTGAGGGAGCAGAGCCTGTCTGGGTGAGGTGTGCGTTCTTGGAGCACAGGACAAAGAATGATGGAACAACCCCGGCTGCTGCTCAGCCACACACATCAATTTCACTCTCATTTCGTTGGCCAACAATGACATATGTCAAATTCACCCTCATTCCACTGGGCAGCCATGGCATGCAACAATGTCCCATGTCAATGGGCTTGTTAATATAGCTCTTCCTGGTAAGAAGGGATAGTGAATATTTTGAACAAATTATTTTATTTACCATAGTAGACAATATTTAAAACTTGACAGATTTCACAGAAAAGTCAAGATTTCCAGACTTTGTTGGGAAAAAAAAAATAGCTGGCAACATGGGGCTGTTTCCACAGGGCAGCTTAGCTGCCTCGTGGGAGCTTAGTTAGCAAAGTAATGCTCACACGCTAGCAAAGTAATGCTCAAAATTCTCCAAGCTAGGCTTCAACGGTATATGAACCGAGAACCTCCAAATGTTCAAGCTGGATTTAGAAAAGGCAGAGGAACCAGAGATCAAATTGCCAACATCTGTTGGATCATAGGAAAAGCAAGAGAGTTCCAGAAAAAATCTACTTCTCCTTCATTGACTTTACCAAAGCCTTTGACTGTGTGGATCACAACAAACTGTGGGACATTCTTGAAGAGATGGGAATACCAGATCACCTTACCTGCCTCCTGAGAAACCTGTATGCAGGTTAAGAAGCAACAGTTAGAACTGGACATGGAACAGCTAAGTGCTTCCAAATTGGGAAAGGAGTAGTCAGGGCTGTATATTGTCACCCTGCTTATTTAATTTATATGCAGAGTACATCATGTGAAATGCCAGACTTGATGAAGCACAAACTGGAATCAAGATTGCTGGGAGAAATATCAATAACCTCAGATATCCAGATGACACCACCCTTATGACAGAAAGTGAAGAGGAACTAAAGACTCTCTTGATGAAGATGAAAGAGGGGAGTAAAAAAGCTGGCTTAAAACTCAACATTCAAAAAATGAAGATCATGACATCCAGTACCATTGCTTCATGGCAAATAGATGGGGAAACAATGGAAACAGTGACAGACTTTATTTTCCTGGGGTCCAGTATCACTGCAGATGGTGACTGCAGCCATGAAATTAAAAGGTGCTTGCTCCTTGAAAGAAAAGTTATGACAAACTTAGCATATTAAAAAGCAGAGACATTGCTTTACCGGCAAAGTCTATCTAGTCAAAGCTATGGCTTTTCCAGTAGTCATGTACGGATGTGAGCATTGAACCATAAAGAAAGCTGAGCAATGAAGAATTGATGCTTTTGAATTGTGGTGTTGGAGAAGACTCTTGAGAGTCCCTTCAACTGCAAAGAGATCAAATCAGTCAATCCTAAAGGAAATCAGTCCTGAATATTCATTGGAAGGACTGAGGCTGAAGCTGAAGCTACAAAACATTGCCCACCTGATGCAAAGAGCTGATTTATTGGGAAAGACCCTGATGCTGGGAAAGATTGAAGGCAGGAGGAGAAGGGGATGACAGAGGATGAGATGGTTGGATGGCATCACCGACTCAGTGGACATGAGTTTGAGCAAGCTCCAGGAGCTGGTGATAGACAGGGAAACCCGGTATGCTAAAGTCCATGGGGTTGCAGAGTTGGGCACAACTGAACGACTGAACTGTCTGACCTTCAGCCACACCTTTTAGACCACGGAATGCTTCTCTCCAGTTTGTCACAGGCCCCACGCTGCCTGCTCACTCATGTATGTTACCTGCCCAGCTTGGAGGAAGCAAATGAGTTTGTAACCTAGAACAACGGGCAGTCACGGAAGAGATGACAGATGTGAATGAAAAATGTTGCCTGACACTCCAGTAACCACAGGATTTGCAGCCATCAAGCCATCATGTTACAGCCACCCTGATGGTGAGCCCTGATGGCATCAGTAGGCAGGATGCCTCCCCCGCTCCCCATCTAGCAGCCAGCTGCTGCAGCCGCCCCCACAACAGCGCACACTGAGGAAACTCAGGATGCGAAAAGCCTGGACGCTGGCCCGGATAGCTGAGGTGCACATCACAAGAACGATTTCAGTGAGCCCAGACTCTTCTTTGTTACCATGTGCTCAATCACACAGTCATTTCCAGCTCTTTGCAACCTCATGGACTGTAGCCCACCAGACTCCTCTGTCCGTGGGATTTTCCAGGCAAGAATACTGGAATGGGTTGCCATTTCCTTCTCCAAGGGATATTCCCAACCAAGGGAGCAAACCCTGGGGATCAAACCTGAGTCTCCTGCATCTCCTGCACTGCAGGCAGATTCTTTACCGCTGGGCTACCAGGGAAGCCCCTCCACCTTCCTCTTGAAAAGTGCTAAATCCATTAACTTGAGATGTCTAGTTTTCCTTGTCAGTAATCTTTTGATGTTCCCAACTACCTGGTCTTTGTTGCAAAATCTTCTATATATCCTGGCTTCCCGCCCCTTGCCTCTTTGGAGCAGCCTCTTAGAGTGATCTGAAAGTCTAGTCTTCCCAAGCTTGAAGTCTTCAGAATGTCCACCAAATAAGACATTCACATTTAATTTTACATTGTGCAATTTGGGTTTTGTTTTGTTTTTTTTTTTTTGCAGTCGACAAGGAGAAAGGTGATGGGATCAGATCTACTTTTCAGACAGCTTAACTTGAGAGTCTGAAGTTAAGGGAGACCCCAGAACACAGCAAGGAAACTCCATTTAGGAGGCTACTGCAATAATCCCTGTGCAAAGTCACTTCAGTCCTCTCTGTCTCTCTGCAACCCTACAGACTCTAGCCCACCAGGCTCCTCTGTCAATGGAATTTCCCAGGCAAGAATACTGGAGTGGATTACCATGCCCTCCTCCAGGGGATCTTCCTGACTCAGGGATTGAACCTGAGTCTCTTAAATCTCCTGCATTGGCAGGAGGGTTCTTTACCACTACTGCCACCCTAATCTAGCCTAAATATATAGTTTAAAAAAAAAAAAAAAAAAACAGGCACCAAAGGCTCTACCCATTATTAAATGTGGAGAAATACGCTAGAGGCAGTCTTCAGCTAGAAACAGCCAGCAAGAGCGAAGACCGGAACACTTCTGCTGGCTGTCTCAAGGCCGTGAAATCTACCTCCTTCTTGGATAAACTGAAAGGGGACTCCCATGGGTGCCTTTCTCAACTGTTGGTTGAGGGAAATGGTGGGGGGCCGGGGGGACAGGGGAGGTGGAAGGGTACACTGTAACAGGTAAAGGAAATAGCCCCTTTCTGCTCCTGTTCTCTCCCCCAACCCCTCCCTCCCCAGTCACCCTCCCTCCAGCAGCCCACTACTGGCCCAAATTAAGTTTTCAAAAGGCGGAGAGGCTCTGTGCTGATTTTTTTGTGGAAGAGCACTGAATTCAATAAACCATAATTATTGATTTAATTAAAACAGTTGCTCTGTGAGAAGTGAAGCTTTTTTAATAGCCAGCAGAGGCAAGAGCCCTCATTCATTTCTAGTGGAGCTTCTGAAATAAATTGGACTGCTTTTTTTTTTAATAGGCACATTCTAAGCAGCGGCTTTGAAATGGATCCCCTAGCCATTCATATGCAGTAATTCAACCAGTGAATAAGGTGCCTTTCCCATTGGCTGCCTTTCAGGAGAGAAAAGAGGAGGCGCTGTGAGCCCAGACTGAGAGATGAATAATTCATGGCCCTTCTTCTGGGGCCCCTCTGTGCTCCTTTCTGCTTCCTTGTACTTACATTTGAAAGGAAACGTGGAGCTGGGGACTGTCCCGCCGTGGGGCTTCCACACCCTCTCTTGAGCTAGTGGAGAGATGCTGTCCGGAAGGACCCAAGGCGTCAGAGGCGACGGGACCCCGACTCCCCACCACGGGGGCCAGGGTCTGACCCCTACAGGGCTGAGCTCGGGAAAGAAATCGAACAGGGAGAGAGTGGAGGGGAAGGTAGTCCTCCTTGGCACTTTGCAGCAGAACCTACAGGGGCCAGATGACATCAGCCCCCTCCTTCCGCACCTGCAGCCACAGGCGAGCGTGTGGCTGCGTGGGCGGGCGGGCTCATCACTTGTATTAGCAAAAGAGAATAATGATGCATCCTCGGAGAAGACATTAATGAGGTGATGACATATTTTTAATTAAATGCCTTACGTAAATTATTAATCCATTCCTCCTGGAAAGACAGACGGTGGCACATTATAAACGTGAGCCGGCCGGTGTGTATCCCAGTCCGCGCACACGCTCCCACTCCGCAGACCCTGGGGAGGCCGTTTAGCTTCCGCCGCAGCCCTGGGGTGGGAGTTAAGGCTGCCTGTGTTACAGCCTGCGAGCTGGCCTCACAGTCTGTGCAGGCTCTGGCCTCAAGCCCACGCCCGGGGGCCGGTGGGGCTTGTGAACATGACCTTGGCACCTACGGGGCTCACGTTTCAACCTGGAACCGTGCTGTGGAGGTCGATGATTAGCTGTGGAGGTCGATGATTAGCTGTGGTTTTAAGACGTCCCTGGGCTAGAGGTGGCGCACACAGGGCGCCTAATTGCAGACAGTCTGGCGGCAGCTTCCCCAGATACTGCTCAGCTCGGAGATCGCTGCCGCTCCCCTTCTTCGCCCTGCGTCCTCTCCCCCCGTTTTCCCCAACGGCCAGCAGCCCCTCTATTTGACCGAAGTTAGTGGTACTTCCTCCGCTAAGCTCCCTGGTGTCAAATTGGACGCCACCACCATGCTAGTGGGGCTTCCCTGGCGGCTCCGACTGTAAAGAATCAGCCTGCAATGCAGGAGACTGGGGTTCAATACCGGAGTCTAGAAGACACCCTGGAGAAGGAAATGACAACCCACTCCGGTATTCTTGCCTGGGAAATTCCAAGGACAGAGGAGCCTGGAGGGCTACAGTCCCTGGGATCCCAAGAGTCAGACATGCCTTAGTGACTAAACCACCACCACCATGCTCTTAGATTAAAAAAGAAATTAAACTAACAACAATTATATTGGTCATTAAATAAAATTTCCATTTGGGAATTCCCTGGCGGTCCGGTGGCTAGGGCTCAGTGGGCCCAGGTTCCACCCCTGGTCAGGGAACTAAGACTTCCTAAGCCGTGCAGTAAGGCCAAAAGGAAAGAAAAAAATTACTATTTGTTGAGTGACGGACCGAACTTATGGTTGTTGTAGGGGAAAATTGAGGGGGAGGGATGGTTAGGGAGTTTAGATGGACATGTACACACTGCTATATTTTAAGTGGATAACCAACAAGGACCTACTATACAGTACAGGGAACTTGCTCAGTGTTATGTGGCAGCCTGGGTGGGAGAGGGGGTTGGGGGAGAATGGATCATGTATATGTGTGACTGAGTTTCTCTGATGTTCACCCGTAACTATCTCAACATTGTGAATCAGCTACACTTCAACAAAAAATAAAAAGTTAAAGATATATATATAGATGTATATAAATTACTATTTGTTGAGTACACATATGCTAAGCACTGTCCTAAGTACAGAGCATAGATTATCTTCATCAATCCTCAACCCAAATCCTATAGAATCGATAATATTGTTGTTAATATACCCATTTTACAGACCCCGTACATTCAAGGTTAGAAACTTAGTAACTGGCAATGATAAAGTTCAAATTCTGGCCTGTTTGCTTTCATGGCACTGCTGGCTTAGAACTTTGTAACACTAGACCTGTTATTGCTGTTTTGTGAATGAAGGAATCCGGGAATAGAGAGATTAAGGTGAAGAGGCTGAAGTGCTGCAATGGGAAGTAGAAGAAGGGATCTGAACCTGAACCATCAGAGTCCAGGGTCCCTACACACACCCACCATGTTAGGATGAGAGCCAGAAATCAGAGACTTAGGTCCCATGCACATTGTTGGGGGGGAAAAGAAGGCTATGGATTCTCAATGGTTTTCACCATGGAAGTAAGAGTGGATGGAGGGACTTCCCTGGAGGTCCAGTGGTTAAGAATCTGTCTGCCAATGCAGGGGACACAGGTTCAATCCCTGGTCCAGGAAGATCCCCCATGCAGAGGAGCAACTAAGCTGAGAGCCGCAGCTACTGAAGCCCAAGCACCATGTGGCCCATACTCCGCAACAGGAGAAGCCACCACAACGAGAAGCCAATGCACCGCAACTAGAGCTTGCCCCACTCCCGGCAACTAGAGAAAGCCAGTGCATAGCAATGAAGATCCAGCCCAACCAAGAATTAATTAATTAATTAATTTTTTAAAAAGAGTGGATGGAGCAGGAGAATTCAGGTTCTCGCTAGAGCAACTCTGTCCTGTTTTTTCTGCAGAGTCACAGTGAGACCCAATCAGATTCCACTTCTCTCCAGCACCTGAAGTGTATTCTGGGCCCTCTGCCTTCATCCCAGATCTCCTAGGGAAACAAAGACAAACTCTGCTTTTTGACAAGGAGTCACCAGTGCTCCCAGGGAACAAGAAGGACACAAGAGCTCAAAGGAATACCATGCTTTGTTGGCCCATAAAAGATGGTGCTCACCCACCCACCCACTCCCACTTTGCAGAAAGAGTGAACAAGGAGGTGGAGAACGGTTAACAGGACGTTCTGGAAACATAACTGGAAAATCACAATGGCCGAGAGAAGGAGGCGCCATGGAGGCTCACCCCAGATCACATCACCTGTACACATACTAGATGTATAATTACTGTCTATAGGAAACTATATGCAGTGACATTTCAAGAGCAAATATTATTAGTTCCATAAAAAAAAAAAAGCTACGTCAACAGCTTTAAATGGTTTCTGGCCTTTCCTCCTTGAGCCAAGCTGTCAGTGTGTGGGAAAGAATCCCTCCAAATGGTTCTCCATTAGGGCCACAGGGCAGTAAAAAAGGCATCTCCCACAGGAAAGTCACTGGAAGCATTTACAACTGACGAGCCCACTGAAGCCTCAGCAGATATTTATGAAAGGTGTTTGAAAATGTACTTCTGAAAGAATCACTTCATGTTTCACTAACAGTCTGCCCGGCCACATCCTCTAAGGCAGTTGACAAAATTGGTCACTACCTTATATAAGAAATATATGGAATATTAAAAAAAAAAAAAATCAGTGGCCCTTCCATGTTCCTTTATAAGATTGAAACTCTGCCTAGATTTCCTGAACTTGTGCCTCAAAAGAAAAAATTTTAATGAGGTGACAAAATATGTCTTATAAAATTAGATTGCTAACATTTTCCTTAGTCTGCACCCCTCTTCCTCTTCTTCCCCTATAATTTTTAAAACAGCTAATAATGTTTCTCCCTGGCGACACAGCAGTAAAGAATCCGCCTGCCAATGCAAGAGACCTGGGTTCCGTCCCTGGGTGGGGAAGATCCCCTGGAGGAGGAAATGGCTACCCACTCCAGTATTCTTGCCTGGGAAATCCCATGGACAGAGGAGCCTGGGGGCTATAGTCCATGGGTTTGCGAAGAATTGCACATGACTGAGCAACTAAACAGCAACAATAATGTTTATTCTGGGACTTTAGTGGGGGGTAGGTTGGGGTTGTGGTGTTCATAATGGTCTGGAGTTTAGAATGGATCTCAGACAGGAAACAGAAAGTTATGGGGTTGCAGGGGACAGAAATAAATCCCTAACCTGTGCTCCTCTCCAGGCTCTTCTGCTGAGAGTGTGAGTTTTTGTAGAAGTAGAGTTTCTCTTGGGACTTCCCTGACCAGTCTAACTGTGAAGACTACCTTCCAATGCAGAGGGTGCAGGTTAGATCCCTGGTCAGGGAGCTAAGATCACATATGCCTCCTGGTCAAAATGCCAAAATATAAAACAGAAGCAATATTGTAGCAAATTCAACAAAGACTTTAAAAATGGTCCACATCAGAAAAGGTTCTCTTTGTTCCCTGCTCAAGCTCAGAACCAACTGGGTAATAAGCTCAGACACCAGACAGAGGGAAGAGCGAACAGTCACCTTATTATTGAGAAAGCTCACTGCCAGGGCTCACTTGCTGGCCATCCCTCCAAAGAGATGTGTGACCCTGGGCAAGCGATTCAGTCATATCTCCCTCCTCTGGGCTGTCCTCAGGATGAAATGAGAAAATGTCTGTATCAGGTTTTGCACAGTTACTGCCACACAGGAAGTCCCAGACACTCATTAGCTCTCGTTATGATCTTCCTGCAAAGAGAGACAGTGCAGCTGGTCCCAAATGATGCTAGAATTCTGCACAGCCCTCTCCAAAAAGTCACTCAGACTCCGAAAACACTGCAATTTTAATTTAGGTGCACAAAGATAACCACACCCTTTGCCAAGGCAAAATAAATAAATAACACGGAATCCATAATGGTTTTATGATGCTAATTTCATTTTATAGACATGTTGTGAGCTCTCCTTTTCAGAGTCTGGTATTGATTGTTCTTGTATTGTTAACTCATAACCAGACCATATTTGAAGACATAAACTTTAAGAGAGACAATAAAGTAGAAACACACTCTCTCATGAGCCTCTTTTATCCTGGTTGAGTAGAATTCTTAAACACTTAAGAGATCTGTGAAGTTATGTGTCCAAACATAAAACCTGAATTGTGGGGATTTGGAATTCAGTGGGCTTTAGTTAAACTACTCTACTCTGATGATCACATCCAGGTTATCTTAAGTTCGGAAACATTTTTTTGTTTGTGTGTGAGTTCCAACAACAGACTTTATTTTTTAATTAATTGATGTTAGAGTAGAGTTGCTTTTTATCGCTGTGTTAGTTTCTGCTGTAAGCAAAGTGATTGTGCTATACGTATACATGCATTTCCTCTTTTTTGGATTTCCTTCCCATTTAGGCACCACAGAGCATTGAGTAGAGTCCCTGTGCTGTACAATATGTTTCCATTCATTATCTACTTTATACATAGTATCAGTAGTGTATCTACATCAACCCCAATCTCCCCATCAATTTATTCCACACTGCCTCTTCCTCCCTTGGGATGCATACATTTGTTTTCCACATCTATGTCTCTATTTCTGCTTTGCAAATAAGATCATCTGTACCATTTTTCTGGATTCCACAGATTATATATGTTAATATATGATCTTTGCTTTTCTCTTTCTTACTTATTTCACTCTGTATAACAGTCTCTACGTCCATCCACATCTTGATGAATGACCCAACTTTGTTCCTTTTTAGGGTTGAGTCTAGAATCATTTTTAAGAGCATTATTACCAAACTGAAGTTCATTCCCAGCTGGCGCTAGTGGTAAAGAACCTGCCTGCCAATTCAGAAGACTTAAGAGCTGCTGGTTTGATCCCTTTGTCAGGAAGATTCCCCTGGAGGAGGGCATGGCAACTCACTCCCTTCTTGCCTGGAAAATCCCATGGATGGAGGAGCCCATAGGGTTGCACAGAGTTCAGACACAACTGAAGTGACTTAGCACGCATGCATGGAGTCCATCCAGGTCAGTGGACCCAATGTAACCCTCAAACACGTAACCGCAGTATGATGCTGACTTTATTCTAACTTGAGGGTATTCTTCCCACACCACCACACACTTCTCCAACACCAGCTGGACGTCTGACAATTCAGCTCAATTCTGACACTATCTACCTGGAAACATTATCAGATCCCACAGGGCTCTGTCCCACAAGCCTGTCACAACTCGTCCTCAGTCCAGATGCCAATCCCAAGTGCAGTTAGTTACCTGTGCTTCTGACCAACTGGCTAAAAGACAGAGTTTCCAACACCACTCCCCTGCCCACCCCCCACCTTGGGTTTAGTTTGTTTGCAAGATCAAACCAGTCAATCCTAAAGGAAATCAACTCTGAATGTTCATTGGAAGGACTGAGGCCGAAGCTAAAGCTCCAATACTTTTACCACCTGATGGTAAAATGGGTAAAATGGGCGGACTCATTGGAAACGACCCTGATGCTGGGAAAGACTGAAGGCAGGAGGAGAAGGGGGTGGCAGAGGATGAGATGGTTGGATGGCATCACTGTCTCAATGGACAAGAGTTTGAGCAAACTCCAGGAGATAGTGAAGGACCGGGAAGCCTGGCGTGCTGCAGTCCATGGGGTCGCAAAGAGTTGGACACGACTGAACGACTGAACAACAGCAATAGCAGTTCACAGAATTCAGAGAAACATTTCAGTGTACTCACTAGGTTAGTGATTTGTTATAAGAAAAATGTAACCCAGAAACAGACAAATGAAAAGAGATGCAAAGGGTATCTGCAGGGGGGAGGTAGGGTGAGGGGGGAGAGTGGAGATCTTGCATGCTGTCCGTGGGTTCCCCTCTTCAGCAATCTCCTTGTGTCTGTCAAGCAAGAAGCTCTCTGAACCCTGTCCTTCAGGTTTTCTTGGAGGCCTTAGACATGATTGATTATATCACCGGCCATTGGCAGTTGACTTAACCTCCATCCCTCCATTCCTCCCCCTTGGGAAAATTCCAATCCTCTAATCACAGAGTTTGTCCTCCTGGCAACCAGCCCCTCACCTTAGGTGTGGTCCAAAAGTCACCTCATTAACATAACAAAAGACACCTTTATTGTTCTCATCATTTAGGAAACCGAAAAGGTTTGAGGAACTCTGTGCCAGAAAGGAAACAAAGACCAAATACACATTGCTTATTATAAATCACAGCATTACACACAGCCGGAAAGAATGATAGAAGGATTGGAAAGTGTAACCTGGGGAAAGAAGTTGCAGGGGACAGGTGTTCTGGAATAAATTACAGGTTATCCCGTAAGGTAGATATTTTGACTCCTGGTGTGACCTAGATATAGGACAGAGGTAAGAGTTAAAAAACAAATGGCATGTGAGAAATGGAGTATTTCCTTCCATATCAGTAAACAAGAGATGCCTCAGTCAGAAGAGATTGTCCCCGCTCCAACATCAGCTGTTGAGCCTGAGGGAACTCGGGAAGGAAAGAACACTTGCCATCTAGCAGCCGTCAACTGCAGCTGCTCCCTACAGTGAGCCCGAAGGCACTCAGGATGTGAAAAACAGGAAACTGCCCCAGACAGGTGAGATGTATATGAAAGGAATGGTTTCAGTGAGTCCAGACTCTTGCATCTTATCTATCATATGTAGAAAAGCACTAAATCCCTTAAATTGGGATATCTGGTTTTCCTTAATTCACAATAATCTTTTGATGTCCAGACTACCTCCCCCTTGTTACAAAACCTCTATATAACCTGGCTCCTCCCTTCATCTCCTCTTCACCTCCTCTGGGCATTTCTCTCAGGGTTATTTGAGATGCTGTCTCCCGGGCTTCCAGTCTTAAAAATTCCCGGAGGGGGGAAAAAAATTTCCCAGAGAATACAACATAACTCTCAGCTTTTAGGTGGTGGATATTTTTTAGGTCGACGCATGGTATACCAGAATACCCAAGAACTCCAAAGTAAGCATGTTTGTACCATTTATGAGTTGTCCTGAATTCAAATTATCTCCTGGGGTCAGAAAAGTGACTGAAATGTATGAAGTGATCCATTAAAAATAAAATAAAAGGACGCAGTGGCATGCTGAAGAAGACTAAAGTTATCCCAACTCAGTTTTCTTAAACATTCATTAGCCCATATATACATATATATATATATAATCATTGGGCCAATTCAGTGATATATGTCTCTAATTTCAATCTCTTAAGTAATCTTGGGCAAGTTGCTTAGTTCCTTTGATTTTCCTGGAGTTGTTCTTCTGTAAAAGGGGGATATTAATAAGATTTGCCTTAGCAAGATTTTGGGGGGCTCAGGAGAAATAAGATCTATAGATATACTTTGTAAAGAATAAAGAGCTACATAAATGTTGGATATTATTTTTTAAAGCTTTCTAATTATTAGAACTGTCTGCAAAGGCATTTGGATCTTATAGAAGGTAGAGAGAGTTCCTTGTCTCATGAGGGCTTGGGAATTGGTTTGTTCTATTGAAAAGAAGATTCAAATATGAATGGGGGGAAAAGATTCTGAGATTCTGACATTTTCATACAAAAGCCTTACTGGAGGTATGCTAGAGAATGGTAATATTAAAGAAAAAATAATTCATAACATTTGCTGGTGGTTTAGTTGCTAAGTCATGTCTGACTCTTGCGACCCCGTGGACTGTAGCCTGCCAGGCTCCTCAGTCCATGGGATTCTCCAGGCAAGAATACTGGAGTAGGATGCCATTTCCTTCTCCAGGGGATCTTCCCAATCCAGGGATTGAACCCAGGTCTCTTGCATTTCAGGCAGATTCTTTTCCAGCTGAGCTATCAGGGCACCCTAAAAACAGTAAGACAGGGACTTCCCTGGTGGTCCAGTGGTTAAGATTTCATCTTCCAATGTGGGGTGGCAGGAGAGGGGATGCAGGTTGAATCTCTGATCAGGGAGCAAAGATCTCACATGACTTGCAGCCAAAAAAACAAAACATAAAAAACAGAAGCAATAGTGAAACAAATTCAATGAACACTTTAAAAAACAGTCCACATCAAAAAAAATCTTAAGAAAAAAAAAGAACACTAAGATTTGATATAAGGGGGGTTATTACAATACAATGGGGTTTTGTAGAAGGAGAGATAAGGCTCAGCTCCTAATTCCAGCAGGAAAAGTGGGAACTGTCAAGGAGTAGAATGGAGGGTGGGTAGATGGAAAATCACTCAGGGGAAACCTGAGCCGTAAGGAAGGATTCTGAAGACAGGCCAGGATGTTCACACGTCAGCTGGGGGGATGGTACAGGCTGAGGGACCTGATCAGATATCAAAGGTGATCAGCTCTGAGGGATGCAGGGATTCAGACTAAACTGACACAGCAGAACTCTTGCCCAAGTTGAACAAATGCAGAGATGAGCACAGAAGTCCAAAAGTCCAGGTCGACTTGGCGAGAGCATTCAGAAGAGCCTGACTGGAGGTTAGTCAAGGAAAGAATTTTTGTCAGTGCTTATCAAGGGTGAGAGAAGCAGGACTGGGCAGAGCAGGGAGGGAAGTTAAGCTGCAGTCACAGCCGAGGTCCCAGTCTTAGGGGCTACAGAGCGCTGAGGGCCCCACAGAGCTGTCTCAAACTGAGACGAGGTGGCTGAGTTTTGTGTCCCCACGGATCAGTCACTGATTGCCTTGGGCAACTCAGCTCCCTTCTGAGACCAGCGGGAGTCTCTGTGAGCTCTCTGTAGCCCAGAGGCTTGGCAGCTGAGGGCTGAGACCCTCGTTCCTGAATGAGTGGGCAGCATGGCATCGTTACGAAAGCTACTGGTTGGAGAAGAAATGGCAACCCACTCCAGTATTCTTGCCTGCAGAATCCCATGGACATGCGAGCCTGGCGGGCTATGGAGTCGCAAAGGGCCCAGGACAGGGCTTAGCGACTGAACGACAGTGACGACAGCC
Source organism: Cervus elaphus (assembly GCF_910594005.1). Taxonomy (NCBI): domain Eukaryota; kingdom Metazoa; phylum Chordata; class Mammalia; order Artiodactyla; family Cervidae; genus Cervus; species Cervus elaphus. The sequence goes on along the minus strand of NC_057827.1, from coordinate 20,573,394 downwards.
CTAGCCAATAGTGAGAACAAAAAGTTGTTAGGAATCGAGGGTTGGGGCTAAAACAAAAATCCTATTGTTTACAGATGTGGTTGTGTATTTAGAAAAACCAAAGTAAACTACAGGCGAATATTTAAACTACAAAAAAACAAATAAAGCTTACAAGACTTTAACAATACTTGGCAATAGTATAATATTTAATCATCTAATGAATGAGCAATCATTGACTCCCTTCGCATGTATTAAGTCCCCAACATACAAATGAGTTCCATTTCAAGAGAACACTTGTAAGTCCACCTTGTTCTAAGTCCAACAAAGTTAGACTAGGTACCCAACTAACACAATCAGTCATATAGTACTGTCCTGTAACAGGTTTATAATACTTTTCACACAAATAATCTATTCAAAACAAACACAAAAAATTAAAGGAAACATTTTTAATCTTACAGAACAATACCTTGAAAGGTACAGGAGTACAGTACAACAGTGGCATACAGGGGCTGACATTGAGTGAACAGACAAGAAGAGTTCCTGATGGAGGAGGGAGCGGAGGTGGGAGATGGGAGAGCTGAAGGGTCCTCAGCAACAGGAGGCAGAGGGCAAGCGGTCACGTCACTCAAGCCTGACACTGATGGAACTCATGTTCACATCTTTGTAAGTTTGCAACTTAAAGGTTCCTATGTAGGAGACTTACTGTATCCAAGTTCGGCACTAACCCCTCTCATAGGTCATTTCATTTAATCTTCACATAGACCCTAGAAGATAGATATTATCGATAGATGAGTAGTTATTGACTATATTATAGGTAAGAAATCTGACAGTCAGAGAGGTTAAGACACTTATGCAAGCTTGCACAGCTGGTTAGTAACAGATTCAAAATCAGAAGGTCCATCTGACCTCAGAGCCTGGGCTTTTAGTCTTTCAGAAATTATCATATTGACCAAGGGCCTTCCATGGTGCTACAAGTTTTATACACATGACATCGCTACTCTTCTGAGTAAGACTCAGGTTCCCTGATTCCTAGATGAGAAAGCTGACACAGACACTTCAGGTCACTGTAAAACATGATCTAAATTAGATTCAAACCCAGGTTTGTCTGACCCCAAAGTTCATGCACTTCCCCATGAACCAAACTGTATCTTCTAAAAGATAGTGATCACTCACATGGGACCAAATTTCAGACCCAGAAAGCTACAGATGGTCCAGGTCTGATGTGACCTTAATGACCCAGAGAAGGTTGATGGAACAGCAAGAAAGGCCACTGCAGGTTACATGAGTTCTTGTGAAAGGACTGTCAGAACCTCTGGTCAAGAGGATTGGAGGAACTCACGAGAACAGAAATGGGTGCTCTACTCTCAAACTGCTTGGGGAGCTTAAGCCAGAGGCTGTATTGGGTCATTTGTAGTGATACAGTTGAACCTTGAGCCTGTTGAATACAGAGTGAAGCAAGTCAGAAAGAGAAAATCAAATATCATATATTAGTGCATATATTATAAATGGACTCTAGAAAAACGGTACTGATGAACCTATTTGCAGGACAGGAGTAGAGGCACAGACTTAAAGAAGAGGCTTGTGGACACAGTGGAGGAAGGAGCGGGTGGGACGAATTGAGGGAGTAACACTGACAAATATTCACGACCGTGTGTAAAGTAGATACCTAGTGGGAAACTGCTCTATAACACAGGGAGCTCAGCTGGGTTCTCTGCGCTGACCTAGAGGAATGGGATGGGGAAGCCGGGAGGGGGCTCAATAGGGAGGGGATGTGTATATACATATAGCTGATTCACACTGTTGCACAGCAGAAACCAACAATAATTATAGAGCAATTATCCTCCAATTAAAAAGTAAATTAAAAGTAACAAGACAAAGAGAATGGGTCTTCAATGGATCAGCACCACCCCTTCTGGTCTCTAAGCAGCTAAGGGGGAGAGGAATCTAAACCTCTCGCCTCCTTCATCCTAATAGAATTACCCTGACCTCCTAAGACCTGGGTCTCTAAGTGTGAGGGGAGCATTCACTAGGTCCATCCATTTTCTAGGCTAAGGCAGCTCTCTTGGGGATTTAAAAAGCTAAACTCTCCCAGCACCTTCCATGACATCACCTTGAACGTGAATCCCGGAGGCTGCTGGAAGAAGGCAGGGAGGAGAGAGAGAAGCGTCCTTTAAAGACAACCCAGAAGATTTCCAAACTCCTCGAACCAGGTGACATGCAGGATCTGAGCAGTTGGTATCCCAGTTACCATCACTTCCTGCCATCCCCACCTCAACCTTTCTGGATTTAGCAAAGACAGCATCAGCTTTTGAAGGAGGTAACCATAGGTTCAATACTGGGTCAGATGTGTGAACTTGACATATTTCTTAACCTCTCTGGGCCTTGTTTTTCACATCTATATGTAAGAATAACCAGAGCAACATTTGTGAATGTGTCTGGCAAAGTGGGCTGGCTTCTAGCAGGCACGCCAAAAAAATCAAAAGAAAAAGAAAACATGAGTCTTCCCCCCTCTCCATCTCTCTCAATAATACAATCTAGGTACACTCAGCACAGAAAAGGAGGGGAGAGATTTGAACACAAACCAAGACATAAAGAAAATATATGTAATATGTTATCCAATGGTTTTTCCTGTAGCCGTGTATGGATGTGAGAGTTGGACCATAAAAAAGGCTGAGTGCCAAAGAATTGACGCTTTCGAACTGCAGTCCTGGAGAAGACTCTTGAGAGTCCCTTGGACAGCAAGGAGATCAAACCAGTCAATCCTAAAGGAAATCAACTCTGAATATTCACTGGAAGGACTGGTGTGGAAGTTGAAGCTCCAATATTTTGGCCACCTGATTTTAAGAACTGACTCATTGGAAAAGACCCTGATGCTGGGAAAAATTAAAGGCAGGAGGAGAAGGGGATGACAGAGGACAGAAGATGACAGAGATGGTTGGGTGGCATCCCCAGCTCAATGGACATGAGTTTGAGCAAACTCCAGGAGATGGTGAAGGACAGGGAAGCCTGGAGTGCTATAGTCCACGGGGTCGCAAAGAGTCAGACACAACTTAGCAACTGAACAACAACAATGCTATCCAAGCTGAATTCTTGACATCAAGCAACCTTTTCTCCTCTTAAATAATGCCCTGAGAATTTTTTTATTGTATTTCAACAAATACATTTGGGGCATCTATTATTGGGTTGACCAAAATTTTCCTTCGGGTTTTTCTGGAAGATGTTATGGACAAAACCCAAAAAAAGTTTATGGTTTACCCAAAACATGACAGGCAGCTCTGTGAGGTAGAAGTAAAAAGTACATCAGCCCAGGCACTTCCCTGGAGGTCTAGTGACTAAGACTCCAAACTCTCAATTCAGGGAGTCCAGGTTCAATTCCTGGTCAAGGAACTAGATCCCACATACTGTAACTAAAGATCTAACATGCTACAACTAAAATACAAACAAAACAAACCCAACCAAAATATCTTGCACATCACAACTAAAAGATGCATGCCACAACTAAGATCAGGCACAGCCAAATAAAAAAAATAAGACATTATCCCCGCCCTGAAGATGCTTACATGAGAATCATACACATGTTTGTGTCCCTTTCAGACATTCAGGAAGCAGGAAAGCCTCTAAGTCAAAGTGTTGTATATGATCATCTTTTTACTACTCACTGAAATCAAGCTACAGTAATCAGATTAAAATTTTTAATCCTATCCATATAGTATTTACATTTTCCAAAGAGCCACTCTGTCACGAACACCTAACTGATAATTATCAGACTGAAAGAGTCTGTCTCAAGATCAGACTTGATGTTTAGCAGGCACGTGGAGAATTCTGTGATCCCGCCTGTGGGCAAGGTCAGAGAGGTCTGTGTTTTGTCCTAGAAAGACATTTCACGTTCAGTCTAGCTGATGCAGAATTCAACGCTTACTCTAATCACAGGTCCTACTGAGTCCATCCTAAAGGAGATCAGTCCTGGGTGCTCATTGGAGGGACTGGTGTTGAAGCTGAAACTCCAATACTGTGGCCACCTGATGTGAAGAGTTGATTCATTGGAAAAGACCCTGATGCTGGGAAAGATTGAGGGCAGGAGGAGAAGGGGACGACAGAGGATGAGATGGTTGGATGGTATCACCAACACAATGGACATGGGTTTGGCTGGACTCCGGGAGCTGGTGATGGACAGGGAGGCCTGGTGTGCTGCAGTTCATGGGGTCGCAAAGAGTCACACAACTGAGTGATTGAACTGAACTGAGAATTAAAGGAAATCATGTTCCTTGGTGGCTCAGATGGTAAAGAAACCTTCTGCAATGCAGGAGACACAGGAGACCTGGGTTCAATCCCTGGGTTGGGAAGATCCCCTGGAGAAGGGAATGGTTACCCACTCCAGTATTCTTGCCTGGAGAATTTCATGGACAGAGGAGCATGGTGGACTATAGTCCATGGGGTCTCAAAGAGTGGGCACGACTGAGCAACTAACAGTTTCACTTTTCATGTTCCCATAGCCCCCAGATGAGGGAAAACTAATGAAAGCACAAGTCATTATTTCATTCTAAATATGGGCCAAATTGGGTCCCTTGAAAACTATTAACTCCATGTGTTGGAAGGTTGGTCTGTACTAGAAGTGCAGCCCAGCAAGGCTATGCAAGAGTCCTGGGAGTGGGGAGGGGTCTGTGAACTTTGATCTGTGGAGAGAAGCAAATGAAAGCAACTAGATATTCATGCAAGTCCCTCGACGTAAAAACAATATGGAGGAAGAAGAAAAAGATAAAGCAGAAGGGAAAAGGAAGAGAAAGGGGATGTGGAAGAGGAGAACATACTGAGTTTCTAGTACAGGTCAGATGTTGCCCCCACTGCTTCATAAAGGTGATCTCATCAGCATCTTTATGCCCATTGTACCAAAAACTGCAAGAAGTGAAGTGAAGTCGCTCATTTGTGTCCGACTCTTTGCGACCCTGTGGACTATAGCCCACCAGGCTCCTCTATCCACAGAATTTTCCAGGCAAGAGTACTGGAGTGAGTTGCTGTTTCCTTCTCCAAAAAATCACAACCAAGAAAGTAATTTCCTGAGGTCACATGAGCTAAGAAGTAGCTAGACTCCAAAATCTCCTCCATTGTCCTTTTGACCACTCAGGACAGAGTTCATTACAGGTTATTTTTACAGAGCAGGCAGGGTATTTAGTTTGCATCCAGGATGGAGCTGATCCTTTGACATCTCCACTGCCTCATCCCCACCCCATGTTAATTATTCTTTAAACCCAGTAGAAGATGGAAGACCCTTCTTTGAGATTCAACCATGTGAAGGAGGGTGGATTGTCAGGTTGCCCACCAGAGAAAGCAGTTGCTGACTCCAAGGGTTCAACTTCAAGAGGCACCCAGAGCAGCCACCAGTCTATTGCAAGAAGGGGAGTGCCCTCCTGGAACAAACAACCTATAGGTGGTAAATGACAATATAACTACAGTGAATACTGTGTCGCAAAGACATCAAAGGGAAAGATTCCACCCAGAGGGAACAGCAAAAGAGGAAATTCACTTGGCAAAAGAAAATCCAGAAAGCCAGTGTGTCTGGGTGTGATGGGTAGGTGGAGAGTGTCTGTACATGAACTGGAGGTCTTTGTGTCTCCTGAAACTGGTTATGTGAGCACCAAGCTTCCTTTCCTCTGGGTGCACAGCTAAACTGTGGATCCCAGCCTCTCCTGCAATCATGTCTGGCCAGATGACTGTGTTGTAGGAAGCAGAATGTGAACCAAAGTGATATGGACTTGTCCCTCCCTTCCACCATCCCCCAACCCCCTCCACCATCACCTAGTAATCCTCCAGGCTCTTTCCCATCAGGTAGGTAATGTCAAGTCAGATGACATTGGAAGCCAGGTGTTAAAAATTATGGAACCACCAAGGCAAAAGGAGCTTGGCTGACTGAGGTCCACCACTCTGAAGAAATGAGGTTATTTTAAGATTTTTAGCTGAACAGTACTTCAGACAGAATACCCAATACATTTCTTCTAAATTCTCCCATACCTAGTTCAGTTACCTTGACAGTGCCTTATATTTGTTACCAAATTCATATGAAAGAAATATTTACACTTTCTATTTACATTTTCCACATGCAAGGCAGTGTGAGACACGGAAGTTGCAAAAATCTTCAGATCCAAAGTTCCTGCCCTTAAAGTTCTCAAAATGGGATTCACAGAAATAAAGACGAGGAGTTTCATTGAAGAGTGTGCGTGATCATCACTGTAACTGGAAAATGGAAAAGCAGTGTGGGAGCACAGACTATATAGTCATGGACTCTGCCTGGGGGCTCAAGGAAGTCTCATAGAGGAGGGTCCATTTGGTTTGGGTCTTGAAGGATGAGTAGGAGTTTTCTTTGTGAAGAAGGAAAGGGAGGAAGTTCTGGGAAAGGAAATAGCACATAGAACGAATTAGAAAAACATATCCTTTAAAAATCAGGGAGCCAGTGAAAAATTGTATTTTATATGTAGTCAATAATTAATTTCCTGATGATATGTTAAACACTAGAAAGCAAAAGATGCCTATAATTTCTTCTATATCCCTCAAGTTCTACACACATGTGAAGAATACAGAAGAGAGGGAGAGTGAGGGAGTAAAGGAGGGAAAGAGAGACAGAGGGAAGAAGGGTGAATGAGACCCACTCAACCTTAGTTACCCAGGCCTGGTGTCACTGATGAGAAAGAACATTCAGGGTTCATTTGAGCTTCATTTACCCTATATCCATGTTCATTTCACACCATCTGGCAGCTGTTTTAGGCCATTTCATTCTCCGTTGGAAGCATGATCGGGCCTGAAATGCAAGCTGTAAATAGTGTGTGTTGCATAGTAAAGCTGGATTTAATGCATAGTATGGTTTATTAATGTTACAGCATTTACTGTGTATTTAGAGTTGTCATTGATTTTTATTCAAAAGGGCATTTTTACTACAACTACCTGATGCCAGCAAAATAAAACCCTCCCCCTGCGAAAGCAACTTTGGGTTAAACTGCTGTAAGTGCTTGTGAAAATCCCAGCTAAATTTGGCTGGTTTGGATCATTCCTCCCCTGGGATGGCTCATCCACAAGCCTCTGCACCAAGGATGGGGAGGGGAAATGGACAGTATCCTCACCCGACCCAGGATGGATGCCGAAGAAACAGAGAGCACTTGTGGTACCTTATGTTGGTATTGACCATAAAGCTAATGGCCACCTGCCAATGCAGGAAACACGGGAGACCCAGGTTCGATCCCTGGGTCAGGAAGATCCCCTGGGGCAGGGCATGGCAACCCACTCCAGTATTCTTGCCTGAACAGGACAGAGGAGCCTGGTGGGCTACAGTTCATGGGGTTGTGAGGAGTTCAACACAACTGAGTGACTAAGCATGCACACACGCATAAAGCTAATGGATAATGACTCCAGCTGTGAGTCAGTTAATATGTCTAGGATGTGAGAGACCATCTTTGGAATATTCTAATTTTATTTCTTGTCCACCAAGTTTGCACCTACAGTGAACAGTCCAAACCTGGGATTTCACAGTAGAAGTTTCTGCTATTACAGCTGTCTTCAAAACTGCCACTTGGCAAAGCAAATATTCGTCCTTCCAATTTCTCCTCCACCTGTTTCCTGGATCCACAAAACTTTTCCTTGTGATTTGGAGATAACAGAGTGTATTGTCTGGCATGATAGCTACTGGCCACACTGCTGTTGTTTAGTCACTAAGTCATGTCTGATTCTTTGCAACCCCATGGATTGTAGCCTGCCAGTCTCCTCTGTCCACGGGATTTCCCAGGCAAGAATACCGGAGAGGATTGCCATTTTCTTCGCTAGGGAATCTTCCCGACCCAGGGATTGACCCTCGTCTCCTGCATAGGCAGATGGATTCTTTACCACCTAGCCACCTGGGGAGCCCACTAGCCACATGGGGCTATTTAAATGTAATCATCATTTTATTAAACTAAAAATTCAGTTCCTCAGTCACTTTAGACACATTTCAAGTGCCCGGTAGCCATAGATGGCTAGTGGCTACCATATTAGACAATGTAAATACAGGACATTTCCATCCTTATTTTGGGATTAACATCAATTCACTGCTATACATAAAACAGACAACAAACAAGGACCTTCTGTAGCACAAAGAACTCTACTCACTACTGTGTAATGACTTACATGGGAAAAGCATCTGAAAAAACAGCTACATGTTTACATATAACTGAATCACTTTGCTGTACATCTGAAACTAACAAAACATTATAAATCAACTCTACTTCAATTTTTAAAAAGATAAATACGTGTTTGCAAATATATGTGTGTATATTAAAAAATCATTGCAAAAACTAAATGGCTTTAAAATTTTAAAAAAGAATCTATAACTGAATCACTTTGCTATACAGCAGATATTAACACAACATTGTAAATCAACTGTACCTCAATAAAATAAATTTTTAAAAAAGAAAGTTCTATTGGACAGCACTGCACTGCATCATAGGCCCCCCAAGACCACAGAAATAAGTGCCCATTTTGCTTGTACAATACATCCTGTATACACCCATTTTTCTCCCTTCCCATAGCCCCTTTCTATAACACACACTCCCAATCTTGTGTTTGGGGTCTTCTGGCCTCTCCCCCTGACTCTAACCCCTTCCAGCTTCTAAATCACAACCTCCAATTCCAACCTTACTACTGCCTACACTTGGAAACACTTTCCTTCACTTTTGTTCATTCATTCAAGATTTATTGAGTTACAAGGAAGTGTATGGTACTTGTTTGATGCTTGGGATGCAAAAGCAAAGAAGGCTTCATTTCTCATCCTCAAGGACATCGCAATCAAGCAGAAAGCACTCATTATAACCCTCAGTTGTTGAAGAAAGAATTCACAAATCAAGTCATATCGTTTTCCTGTTTACACACCTTCAATAGATCACCACAGAAAGGAAACGGTGCAAATATTTGCTGTAAATGACTCAATCCATGTACACACTTTCAGGGACTAATCTTTTGCACACATCACATATAAGGAATAGGAAAATATTTCTGCCATATTCCCCTTTCCATTGAGGGTGATATCATTTCTTTTACACTCTTCTAAATTGACACTTTTGACAGATGTGTTGACTTTCTGATACACAATGGGATGCCCACAGACAGAACTTGGAAGGAAGAGGCATGAAATTCTTCCCAGCAAGATCTCAGGGATGCGAGGAGAGGCCAGTGATTGGGCCTCTCCCAGTGGTAGCCCCATTGAGTGTTGGGCTTGAAGGCTCTGCTGTTCATTTGCACCCCATTGGGCCCACTTACCCAATGCCACAACTCTCTACCAGGCCACATCTGGACAGAGAAAGGGGGAAGCTCACCTGACCCTATTCAGGCCAACAAAGGAAGCTTCCATCCTTCCTTGATGTGGTGGTGGTGGTTGTTATAGCTCTGTGTCTATACAGTTTCCAGCCTCTAGTTGACATGCTGAAAAGATGGGCAAAGAGATGAAGTAGCTGCCCTCCAGAGGAAGATGACCTCATCAAAGACAGGCTCTGTCAGCTCCAGCCCCACTCAGCAGTCTACAGTCTTGTCCACCCCAAGTGGTCAACCACTTCCTGTCTTTCCCAGCCCACAGGACCTGGATCTCCAACTGGACACGTCCTCTCTACCAGGGAAAAAGATCTGGAAATAACTTGCAGAGTGCAAGCCGAACAAGCTGGCAGAAAGTCAGGCCCTGACCAAGGTTTTGGGGGGTTTTAGTTTGCTTTTTAGTTGTCAGAATCTAAAAATGTATTTACTCTTTGGCCAAACACAACAACTGATTCCCATCTACAATTATTTCTTAAGAAGTAGTAAGGCAACTGCAGGAAGAGCTGTGGCCTTGAGCGATGGAACATTATTACGTCTTAACACATCCACTGAGAAACCCAGAGCTCATGGGACTAATTTCATTGGCTACAGCAGGGCATGGATGTAAGACAGCTGAGCAGGACCTGGCACCTCACTGGTTGCTGCCCAGACCATCTCTCCATGGGTTGTGATGTTTCTGCTTTCCCTTGTATCAACTCAGACCTCTCAGATATACCTATTGTAATAGCCACATTTCATCTAACATAACAGCCACCTAAAAGCCTTTTCCCTCCATGCTGCCCTCTGCACAGGAGCCTGAAGCCAGCCAGCAATGGACCATGGAAGCAGTAAACTGCACAGTGGCTGAGCGTGCCCAGTGATGGCAGGGGGCTTGGGTCCACTACTCAATCACTGACTGTAGAACCTTGGGCAGGGTAATCTTCCTCCTCTCCAATCTTCAATTTTCTCATCACTAAAGTGAGGACAGTTCTAGTGCCTCATCCCCAAGGTGGCAGAGCATTCAATGAGATAATCCAGCTAACAACTGGACACTCAGCACAGTGACTCCTAGTATGTACACAGTAATTGTTAACTACTGCTACCTCATGCGAAGAGTTGACTCATTGGAAAAGACCCTGATGCTTGGAGGGGTTGGGGGCAGGAGGAGAAGGGGACGACAGAGGATGAGATGGCTGGATGGCATCACCAACTCGATGGGCATGAGTTTGAGTAAACTCCGGGAGTTGGTGATGGACAGGGAGGCCTGGCATGCGGCGATTCATGGGGTTGCAGAGTCGGACACGACTGAGTGACTGAAGTGAACTGAACTGAACTGAACTTCTTTTATTAGACTAGAGCTCTTCACTCTGTTGGACATGGAAACATTGATAGTTGGAACCTGGAAGGCAAAGCCCGTCTGTTTCTTTGTGTATGTCAGTCACTCAGTCGTGTCCGACTCTTTGCGACCCCATGGACTCTAGCCCACCAGGCTCCTCTGTCCCTGGGGATTCTCCAGGCAAGAACACTGGAGTGGGTTCTCGTTCTCTTCTCCAGGGGATCTTCCCAACCCAGGGATTGAACCCAAGTCTCCTGCACTGTAGACAGATTCTTCACCCTCTGAGCCACCAGGGAAGCCAGCTGTCCTCAATGCCTGCCCTCCATGGCAGGACATAGTGGTGACAGCTTTGCCCACCACCCAAAAGAACCCAAGGCCCCCTGTGACCTCAGGAGAATCAGAAGCGAATAAACATACGTGGTTGGACACTCCCTGTCTATTTGCAATTATGTCTTAAGCCTGATGAAGAAGGAAATGGCAACCCACTCCATTATTTTTGCCTGGAAAATGCTATGGATAGAGGAGCCTGGCAGCCTATAGTCCATGGGGTCGCAAAGAGTCAGACACAGCTGAATGGCTAAACACACACACACAGTCCTTAAGACAGGTAAAATTTTCCAGTGGGTGACAGTCAAAACCTGAAAAATTTCCCTGGGAAGTCAGTCACTCCTCAGTAACTTGTTAGAACAGAATGACTTTCCATGGAATCTGCTCCAGAAAAACTGGGGACCCTCTGAGTCAGAATAAATCCTCCTACCGCCTTTCTAATAGTTTTAATACAACTTAGGGGTTTTTTTTTTTCTTTTTTTTAATCATCTTTGGATGGTGAAACCTTAAAACTATGATGAAGGAGTGGATGTGCTCCCCAGACAAGTACTCACAGTTCAGTTCAGTAGCTCAGTCGTGTCCGACTCTTTGCAATCCCATGAACTCCCAGAGCCTACCCAAACTCATGTCCATTGAGTCGGTGATGCCATCCAACCATCTCATCCTCTGTCATCCCCTTCTCCTCCCACCTTCAATCTTTCCCAGCATCAGGGACTTTTCCAGTGAGTCAGTTCTTCGCATCAGGTGGCCAAAGTATTGGAGTTTCAGCTTCAACATCAGTCCTTCCAATGAACACCCAGGACTGATCTCCTTTAGGATGGACTGGTTGGATCTCCTTGCAGTCCAAGGGACTCCCAAGAGTCTTCTCCAACACCACAGTTCAAAAGCACCAATTATTTGGTGCTCAGCTTTCTTTATAGTCCAACTCTCACATCCATACATGACCACTGGAAAAACCATAGCCTTGACTAGATGGACCTTTGTTGGCAAAGTAATATCTCTGCTTTTTAATATGCTGTCTAGGTTGGTCACAACTTTCCTTCCAAGGAGTAAGTGTCTTTCATTTTCATGGCTGCAATCACCATCTGCAGTGATTTTGGAGCCCCCAAAAATAAAGTCAGCCATGGCTGCACATAAATTTTCCAATTTTTCAAGCACCCGGAGACCTCCTGAGTCTGTGGACCTCTATGAAGTCCTCCTCTTGTTGTTTCTCTCAATCATTTGCTATCAGTAACATCTATGTCAGGCAGAATACGTTGTGATGGGCTCTCCCCTTCAATCTGCTTTGAAAATGGGGTCGCTACAGAAGCGGGGGGTGGGGGACAGCGAGCAGAGCCCACCCTGGCTCCAGGTGAGACAAGAAGTGTCTCCTGGCCCACATGCCCCTTGGACTGTTCCTCGCTCACACTCAGAAGCCCTTCTGAGCTCTTTTTAACTCACAACACTTCCGATGCCAAACATGTGGCATTTTCGTCTCACACCAACCAATCCTCCAGCAGTCTGGACAATGACTGAGTGTCCTACAACTCATTTCATTTCTGACACTAATGACTCAGAATTGATGGAGACCCCAGAGGCTTCAACTTAGCATGCCAGAGGCTTTCCAGGTGACCCAGGGATAAAGAATCTGCCTGCCAATGCAGGAGTTGCAGGTTCACTCCCTGGGTCGGGAATGAAGGAGAGTTGCATGGCTCAAAATAGCCTGGAGTTAAAATTCCCCTCCAGGTCCTCCCCACCATTCTATGCAAAACAAAGAACTCTCTCACCCAAAGAAAAATGGACTTTAAGGTTGATTACGCCCAGCTCCCAGCTGGTCCAGCCTCTGGCCAATCTCCAAAATTCCTTGCCCCAACCATTTAAGAGATAATTCTCCGAACAACCTTGGAGAAGAACAGGCCCCCTTATGACAGTAGCTTTCCACACACATGCCTGTATACGCTTACTCTTTTCTTAGGTTAGTTCAGCAGCTCGCTAATCTGACTGCTGCCCCTTCTCGCCTCATTAAAGATGATTTGTTCCTACAAGTGCTCAGGGCTGGTGCACTGGGAAGACCCAGAGGGATCGGGTGGAGAGGGAGGTGGGAGTGGGGATCGGGATGGGGAATACATGTAAATCCATGGCTGATTCATGTCAGTGTATGGCAAAAACCACTATAATATTGTAAAGTAATTAACCCCCAACTAATAAAAATAAATGGAAAAAAAATAAATAAATAAAGATGATCTGTTCCTGTAAAGTGCCGGTCTCCTCCTTATTCTGAACCTCACCTTCTCTAACTCCCTTACCCTACAGGGAAGAGCCACTGGAGAAGGAAATGGCAACCCACTTCAGTGTCCTTGCCTGAAAAAATTCTCATGGACAGAGGAGCCTGGCAGCCTACAGTCCACGGGGTTGCAGAAGAGTCGGACACAACTGAAAGACTAAACAACAAGGCATATACAACCTCCTCATATAAAATAGCCGCTGTCCTGAGTTCACCATTATTTATGGTTAGAAGGAGTTCTTCAACTGTTTCCGTGTCTGGTCATTTTAAATCTGGGCAACTAGAAGAGCATACTGCTTCCCTGGGGGCTCAGTGGTGGAGAATCCGCCCAGTAATGCAGAAGACTCAGGTTCAATCCCTGGGTTGGGAAGATCCCCTGGAGAAGGGAATGGCAACCCACTCCAGTAGTCTTGCCTGGGAAATCCCATGGACAGAGGAAGCTGGCGGGCTACAGTCCAGGCGGTTGCAAAGGAGTCAGACAGAACAAGCAAACAACAACAATCAGAGGTTTAGGAGCTCCACCCCCCAAGACAGCCCTCACTTCAGATGCCAGTCATACATCTCGGGTCCCCAGGGGACCCACGTTTCTGTGGCTACAAAGTCAGGGGTTTCTTTAAAAAAAAAAAAAAAAAACTTTTCTAGCTTTGATTATTTCCTAGAACGGTTCAGAAAATTCTGGAAAACACTGACCCATTCATTATCTGTCTGTGTCTTTTAACAGTATCAGTCCTGGGAAAAAAAGCTGCACACAGCCATGCCAATGTGACTTTTCTGGTTGATGGAAATTACCAAGTGGTCCAGACCTGGAGAGGGAGGCAGTGTAAGAAGGTTCTAATGTAAAGCACAGAGCAATTAGCAGGGAGATTTACCTCCCTGTCTTAAAAGCATTTTTATTACTTAATCAATCACAAGCAATTTCTAAACAAGGCTGGGGTTTTACTAGGAGCCATAAATCTTTACCATTTGCTTCCTGGAGGAAGAGCAGAAGAAACAGACATGACATTCCAAGAGGGACTTTGTATCAAATAAAACAAAAGGGAACCCCGCAAGTCACTTAGGAAACAGAGAATGGACAGGAAGTAGCCACAGGGTCTCAGAGGGTCCAGGGAAGGAAGTGGTCAGTCCGGGTCAGGTATCTAGTCCTGATGGCAGATTCCCATTCAATTCCTTCTCTTATATATTCAGAGGGAGGAAGATGAAGATTGCAAAATGAAGGAAGTGTGCAGTTAACCAAGCAGATTTTCTGCAATTCCTCTCTTGGCAGAAGGCTTTCTATAGCCAGCCTGTCTCTGGACCTCAGTTTCCTCATATGCAAATTGGGAGAATTCAGATTGGATTACAACCCAGTGATTCTCCCTACTGACAGCGTTCCAAAATCACTTCCGGATTGTTTTAAAAACACTATTGCCAGGACTTCTCCAGCAGTCTAGTGATTAAGATTTCACCCTCCATGCAGGGAGTGCAGGTTCCATCCCTGGTCAAGGAACCAAGCTTCTACGTGACTCTCAACCAAAAAGCCAGAACATAAAGCAGAGGCAACGTAGTCCCAAATTCAATAAAGACTTTTTAAATGGTCGGCATCAAAAAAATCTTTATTTTAAAGAAACCCAAAAAACACCATTGCCAGGCTCCCTCCCAGATCAATAAAATCAGACTCTCTGAGGCTGAGCTGAAGGGTCTTCAATCATCTAGTTCCAGCAGAACACTGAAGCAAAGAATCCTAATTTGAAAATGCGTGCGTGCTCAGCTGTGTACGACTCTTTGTGACCCCACAGACTGTAGCCCACCAGGCTCCTCTGTCCATGAGATTTCCCAGGCAAGAAGACTGGAGTGGGTTTTCATTTCCTCTTCCAGGGGATCTTCCTAACCCAGGGATTGAACTGAGGTCTCCTGTGTCTCCCACAGGTGGATTATTTACCGCTAAACCACCTGCGAAACCCATAATTTGAAAATAAAATGCTTCAAACCTGCACAGGAGCAAGCTTATCCATTAAGGACAGAGACGCTCAAGCTGTGTTCACAAATTCACTCTCTGCTTCCTTTGACAGACCCTTCCTCAATTCTTCTCCACACTACCTCCTGGGCTGGGCCCTTGGACCTGCCTCTCAGCATCTCTCATGATGCTCAGGGGGAAATGTCCCATCACATCTCAGTCAAACCAGAGAAGTGGGTCCAGGAGGCCTGGGTTAATAAACACTGATCTATTTAAAGTGGATAACCAACAAGGACCTACTGTCTAGCACAGGAAACTCTGCTCAGTGTTACGTGGCAGCCTGGATGGGAGGGGAGTTTGGGGGAGAATAGATACATGTATATGTATGGCTCAGTCCCTTCAGTGTCCACCTGAAATTGTCACAACATTGTTCATTGGCTATACTCCAATACAAAATAAAAAGTTAAAAAAGAAAAAAGGTGTGGAGGTTAGGAACTGCTGTCCACAGACAATTTATAAACATCTGTCAGTACTGTTGACCCTGGTTCCGAAACCCTCTTGGAAGAGTGGTGCCGTGTAACAGTTCTTCCCTTACAAGACTGATCTGGGCAGAGGGGCACCCAACACATGCTACTTCGACTGGTTCCATCATGAGCAAATGCCACAGAGACTGGGTCACTATAGGGAACCAAGGAAAAGAACCTGATTAAAGTGATGCTGGATCTGCCTGAAACATTTTCTTGGGCCCAGGATGGACCTGTTCCAAAGGTGACCTCCTAAGACATGTGGGCCCCTCCAGAGAGGAGTCCTGCCCCGAAGACTGTACTTGGCCAACCCCTTACTTATCTCAAAAATCCATTTCCTTTCTGTAGGTAAGTAAAGACTGTCAATTACCTCCCAAATTTTGACCCAGTACAAATTCTTTTTTCCCCTAATTCTACCCGAGACCTGGGATTTGAAAGGAAAACATATTTTTTTCTTAGTCATATGGAATTATAATCTAGTTCAAAGGCTTCCTTCTATAGAATATTTCCCTTTTTTCTTCTGAACCCTTCTAGCATTGATCTACCTCTTATATGGAATATAAACAGGTAGATAAATGCCTGTATGGAATATGGGTTTCCCAGGTGACACTAGGGATGAAGAATCCGCCTGCCAATGTAGGAGGCATAAGAGAAACAGGTTCAATCCCTGGATAGGGAAGATTTCCTGTAGAAAGAAATGGCAACCCACTCCAGTATTCTTGCCTGGAGAATCCCATGGACAGAGGAGCCTGGTAGGCTATGGTCAGTAGGATCACAAAGAGTCAGACATGAATGAAAGTAGTTAGCACTACTAGCACTGTATGGAATATATCGCATCCTGACTTTATTGTAATATTTGTACCATTACATCGTTTCTGCTAGACTGTTGACTCCCTAGTGCAGTAGAAAGAACAAGCTTTTGGAGTCACACTGATCAAGTCCCATCTCCTGTCCTTACATGGCTGTGTGGCTTTATGAAAATTGTTTGAACTTTCTGAGCCTCTGGGTCTGAATCTATAAAGAGAAGATAATAAGACCGACTAGACAGCATTGGTGTAGGGATGAAAGGAGATATCACAACTTGAATCTCTAAGTTTAGCCATGAGCAGCTTAGAATGTAGTGCTCAGAACCTACCAACTAACCCTGCTATGGTCTGTGGTCAGGAGATTCCCCTCAGACAGTGGTGAGTGCAGAAGAAAGATACGTTCCAGCACCAGGAGTGGGGAGAAGGCCGTGGAGCTGTTTGCTGCAAGGGATGTGGGCCAACAGGGAGAACCAGCACTTCTGGCTGTAGGCACATTGGAAGCCTCCTGCCAGTGATGGCCTTCTTTACACCTTTCCATGTCAGCCTTTCACACCGCTTCTCCTGGCAGCTTTCGACAACGCTCAGCAACAGTCCTGTCAACAGCACTACAGCAAATCCCCTACATACAAACCTTCAAGTTGCAAACTTTCAAAGATCCAGTCACGTCAGTTGGTTCACGTGTCTGGCATACATTGTCACGTGTGTGCGTCCAGTACAAGAGGTTGTGCTTTTGTGTGCTTCATGGTACAGTGCAGCAGAGAGTACAGTAGTACCACGTCTTTCTTTAAAATCCAGGATGTTTGGAAGCCAGATCAAAAGCAGCAGCATATGGCCCACTGTATGAGTTGGGTACGTAGCCTAGCTTCGTTGGACACAGAAACAAACTGGACTTGAATTCAATCTTGGAAAGGAACTCGTTCATAGAGTAAGTAGGGGACTTACTGTATTAAAAGTGTAGAAGACTGGGACTTCCCTGGTAGTCCAGTAAATAAGAATCTACCTTCCAATGTAGGGGACACAGGTTTGATTCTGGTCAGGGAACTAAGATCCCACATGGCGTGGGGCAGCTAAGCCTGGGTACTGTGACTACTGAACCTGTGCTCTGCAACAAAAGATCCTGCACGCCACAGCTAAGACTCAACGCAGCCAGAGAAATAAATGTTGTCAAAATGCGTAAAATTTTCTAAACTGCTCATGAAGAAAGACCATTCCCTTGCTTCTCTGGCTACACACATATATACACTTAAATATACACACACACACATGTACATGTATACATTTACATACATATACATACACATGAATACACATATATACAGACAGACATCCACACAGAGGCACACACATACTCTTACACATACACACGTGCACACATAAAGCGTTGCATTTAAGTAGCTGCAACTCTGTGCAGCCCTTTCATTGGATGTAGATAAAGTGCTATCACTTGCCTCCTTGCCCAGAAACAACTAAGGTTGTAGAAGATCAAAAGTAAAGTGTTATCCCACTAAGCACAATGCCGCCAACACAGAGGGCACAGGGAAGAGGGCGGATTCCTGCCCAGACCTCTCCTACTCCAAGTCACAGGTTGGAAAACTTGCTATAACGGGTCAAATAGTAAATCTCCGTTGTGCTGTGGGCCAGTTAATTTCTGCCACACTCCTCAAATCTAGTTCAAAAACAATGATAGGTGTTATTATAAACAAAAGGGCATAGTCTTATTCCAGTAAAATCTTACTTACAGAAACAAGGTTTCTGCATCCTAAAGTCTTAGGTCTTAATCACTAGGCTGTAGAACTTGGACTTGTTTTTCTTAATTCAAAACACAGTTCATTTAATTTATTAACATATAGTAAATCTCTACACCTCTTGACCAAATAATTTCACTCCTAGGAATTTCTCTGATTAAGATTGACCAACAGTTCTGGATCATTTTGTATTCAGAATCTACTTAACTTCCCAGTAAGAGGTGCATGTACATGTGTGTTCAATTGTTCAGCCATGTCTGAGTCTTTGGGACCCCATGGACTGTAGCCCATCAGGCTCTTCTGTCCATGGGATTCTCCAGACAAGAATACTGGAGTATGTTGCCACTTTCTTTTCCAGGGGATCTTCCCGAGCCAAGCATCAAACCTGCATCACCTGCATCTCCTCCATAGAAGGCAGATTCTTTACCAGAGCAACACCTGGGAAGCCCCCAGTAAGTGGTAAGATGAGTCATATTTTTGTCTCCATTTTGCAGAAAAGGAAAATGAGTGACAAAGATGCTACGTGATTTTCCCCTGGACACATAGCTGGTAAGTGGTAAAGCAGTTATTTCTAACTCTTAAATGAAAAAGGTATGCAAAATTGGACAAATTGCACAAAAATCTTTGTTTTTTGCAACAAAGTTCTTGACAGCATAAAAAGAAATCATCTAAAAATCGAGTATGGACCATGGGTAAAAATTATTGCACAACAGAATAAAAGGCAGTGTTTTCAATTGACAGAGAAGAATGTTGACTCTCTGGTTGCCGCAGCAATTCCTCTCCTCCCTGGATGCGTGCCCCTTTGCTATGCCACATTGCTGGTCCTGCCATAAAAAATCAGAGCCTGTTTCCTGGCTGTTGAATGTGAGCTGGCCCTGTGACTTGCTTGACCAATAGAATGAAGAGGAAGTGATGTCATAAGGTGCCCAGCACCAGGTCCCAAAAGGCCTTGTAGCTTCCACCTTTGCCTTTTTGAGATGCTGTTCTGAGCCCACCATGTGAAGCAGTCACATCCAGCTTACTGGGGACAAGAGTCTCATGGAGGAGAATCAATGCTGTTTATACTGCCGAACAAGTGACCCCAGGGGAGTAAGGTTGCAAACTTAATCACAGAACACCCAGTTAAAATATTCTTTCCAGATAAACAAAGAGTAATGTTTTCACATAATTGTGTCTCAAATATCTCATGAACGTGTTTGCACTACAAAATTATTCATTGTGTATCTGAAATTCAAATTTAACTTGGTGTCTTGTATTTTTATTTGCAAAATCTGACAACCCTACAGGTGCTTAGCAGAAGGACCCAGCCTGAATTGCTGATCTAAAGAACCATGAGAAATGATAAATGGTTATTTTAAGCTACCAAGTTTTGCAGAAGTTTGTTGCTCAGTGACATACGGCAAAAACACTCTCCTATTTATTGGCATGGAATATGTTACTGTAGGATTGGGGGTAGTCATACAGGCAGAGAAGTGGGGCATAAAGAAAAGAAAGACTGTTCACCCTGAGCAGAGAAATGATGCAACGTATATGTCTGTATGTATATATACATATGTCTATATGTAAAGTACATAAGATCTTTGTGTTCAAATTAAATATTTAATTTTTAATGATGTGTTTTTAGGATGTGTATCAATGTACATAAATGTCAAATACATATTCAGAGGGGAAAAGCCCAAATACATATTCAGAGGGGAAAAGCCCAAATTTCTCAGTTTGGATTCCAAGAGCTCATCTTCGAGATACTTTTGATAATGATTTCCTAGTGAAATCTTTGCTTAGGATGTAATGCTATATTAATATTTTTAAAAGAATAAAATTTACTGATGACATCCAGTTATATTTCAAAACACAGTTATAAAAGAACACAAAGATATGATTCTGCTTTTATTATTTTTGCTTTCTTTTTTTAAATTGGGGTATATTTGCTTTACAGGCTTCCCAGGTTGCACAGTGGTAAAGAATCTGCCTGCCAACACAGGAGACTCAAGAGACTTGGGTTCTATCCCTGGGTTGGGAAGAGCCCCTGGAGGAGGAAATGGGAACTAGTTCCAGTATTCTTGCCTGGAAAATCCTATGGACAGAGGAGCCTGGCGGGCTACTGTCCATGGGATCACAAAGAGTTGGACATGACTGAGCAGTCCAGCATGCATGCACGCATAGGTGCTTTGCAATGTTGTGAATTAGCTCTATACGTACCTATATGCCTTCCCTCGTGGCCCGCCCTCCCACCCATCTAGGTGACCTCGGAGCACATTCTGAGTCCCCTGTGCTATGCAGCATCTTCCCCGCTAGCTGTCTGTTTCACACATGACGGTGCACACACATCAATCTCAATCTCCCAGCTCATCCTGTATCCTCCCTGTGTCCACACATCCGTTCTCTACATCTGCATTTATATTCCTGCCCTGCAAATAGGTTCATTTGTACCATTTTTCTAGATTCCACATAAATGCATTAATATACAATATTTGTTTTTCTCTTTCTGACTGATTTCACTCTGTATGACAGAGTCTAGGTCCATGCACATCACTGTAAATGACCCAATTTCATTCCTCTTAATGGCTGAGTAGTATTCCATTGTCTCTATGTACCACATCTTCTCCATCCATTCATCTGTTGATGGACATATGTGCACACATACACACACACACGCACGATATACGCACAACTGGCACTGACAGTTTTTGATGGTAAGGAGTGAATATAAGAGTTTTTCATTTTCTTTTTCCTCTTCTTGGCACTTTCTCATTTTCCTGCAATGCACACTTCTCTCTTGTGTAACAAAGAATGTGTGCTCATCTGTACATCTAGGTGTATATTTACTATGGCCTTCAATTCCCTGGCCTTGCACCAGTTATTAAGCATTTACAGAGGTTTTGGTCTTTCCCCAACACTGTGTATGAAAGCAAATGTGTGTATGTGTGTGTGTGTGTGTGTGTGTGTGTGTGTTAGTCACTCAGTCCTGTCTGACTCTTTGTGATCCTATGATGTAGCCCCACCTGGCTCCTATGTCCATTTGATTTCCCAGGAAAGAATACTGGAGTAGGCTGCCATTCTCTTCTCCAGGGGATCTTCCCAACCCAAGGACTGAACCCATGTCTCGATCCCTTACATCTCCTGCATTGAAGGCAGATTCTTTACCATCTGAGCTACGAGGGAAGCCCAAAAGCGAGTCCTGGAAATTATAAAAAGTGAATAAAGGATGAAGCATGCTCCTCTGGCCCAGGGGAGAGTGAAAGAACAGGAGATCCAAGTAGTTATTTAGAGTATGTGGTGCTCAGGATGTACAGCATTCAATGGTCCGTCTATCTGTCTAACCTAAATGTAAGAAAGATCAGTGTCTACTTACAAGTCAGCCTGACTCACTCCCCATCACCCCACTTCCAGCTGAGAAGTGAGGACCCCTGTCTTCTTGACAGGCTCGCACAGCTGCTGTGTGAAGCTAGCTTTTGCTTCAGCAGCCTCAGTAGATCAGGAATGCCAACATCTGGTTAATTCCACCCTAGCTGTGTAATCCAAACCATCAGGGACATTAATAATGACACCACACCAATGCTTTATAAAACTGTCTCTCTGATGGGGGTCACATTCAGTGCCAGCTTTCAATTATCCACACAAGGGAGGAGAAAGGGCCCATTTAGGGCCAGAAAAAGAGCAAATTCCAGACAATAAATAAAAACCAGTCTGCAGATAATAGGCTAGGAGGATCATCTGTATTTAGATAATTGAGTTATGACCATAAGCAAGCCATTTATTCCACAAACTTTGTATGTGTAAACCAGGACTCCAATTTATTAATTTACTGCTAGAAACAAATGCACTGTCATGGGGCCCAGACATTCGCATCCATCTGACGGAACATGCATTTGCTCCATCAGCGGCAGCTACCAGGGAAGTCAGATATCAAAAGGTTGCTTGGTGAGTGTGGAATCCATACAAGAGGAGCTTGCTTTGTAATTTAAATTAAGCAAACATTTATTGTGCTTTATATGTCAGGATCGTGCTAGGTAATGAGGACCCAAAGATGTGAGGCCCAGCTTTGAAGTTTGCTGTCAAATAGAGAAGCGTGGTTGGATAGTCATTTAATGTGATCAACATCACAGCAGAGATGTTACATGTATGGGCAGGGTCTCTGGAAGCCTGGAAAAGTGTCTCCTTAACAGGTGCTAAGTTAAGGTGTGCGTGTGTAATAAGTCACTTCAGTTGTGTCCGACTCTGTGCAACCCTATGGAACATAGGCTCCTCTGTCCATGGGATTCTGCAGACAGGAATACTGGAGTGGGTTGCCATGCTCTCCTCCAGGGGATCTTCCCTTCCCAGGGATCAAACCCACGTCTCTTACATCTACCTGCACTGGCCAGTGGGTTCTTTACCAGTTACACCACCTGGGAAACCCCTAAGTTACGGACTTAAGCCTTAATAGAGGCTGCATTTACAGCGGGGTAGATTTCAGTCAGATGAAAGAGCGTGTGCAAAAATACCAAGAGAGGGTCATCCCTGGTGGTCTAGTGGTTAACAGTTCATCTTCCAAAGCAGGTAGAGCAGATTCGATCCCTGGTCGGGGAGCTAAGACCCCACATTCCTCAGGGGCAAAAAACCAAAACATAAAACAGAAGTGATATTGTAACAAATTCAATAAAGACTTTAGAAATGGTCCACGTCAAAAAATCTTTTTAAAAATAATACCAGGAGAAGAAGATGTGAAGGGTCCTTTTTCCCAGACTGGGGTATGAAATGGTGAAAGTTATCAGATGGTGACAGTGTTGGAATGCTAAGGAGGTTGGGTGTTATCACCAAGCCAATGGTGCTCAACTTCATGTACATCAGACTTACCTGGGACACATTTTAAAGACTGTAAATCTTCTACTGACCCAGAATCTCAGGAGGAGGGGCTCAGGCATTCTTATTATTGAGAGAATACAAAGCTAATTCTGAACTGCAGCTTGGGAAGAGATTTTAACACAGGAGATAATGGAATATATTTTCAAAACTCTTAGTGGACTTAATAGGGATGTTACTTTATACCCATTTCACAGGTGAGGAAGCTGACAGTACAGTGGGGAGAAAACTTTCAGTGGCTGGGGCAGGTGGGGGGGGGGTGGTGGAAACAGGGCTGGTATATTAGTCAGAAGTATTCTTCAGAGAAACAGAACCAGTGAGAATCATATAGATATAGATTAGATCTGTAAAGAGAAAAAGAAAATGTTAGGAACTGAATTATGAGACTGTGAGGATGGCAAGTCTGAAATCTCTAGAACAGACTAGAAATTCAATTAAGAGTTGATGTTGAAGCAGGCTGGGAACTTTGGTCAGGTTTCTATATTGCAGTTTTGAGCATTCCTTCCTTTTCAAGAAACTTCAGTCTACTTTTAAGGCCTTCAAGGGATTGAATGAGGCCCATCCACATTACAGAGGGTAATCAGCTTTACTCAAAGTCTACTGATGTAAATGTCAATCACATCTTTAAAGGACCCCCACAGCAAAATCTAGACTAGTGTTTCACCAAACAACTGGGAACCATTGGCTAAGTCAACACATAAAATCAACCATCACAGAGACTTCCCCTGTGGTCCAGTGGTGAAGACTCTGGGTGCCAATGCAGGGGGGCGTGTGTTTGATCACTGGTCAGGAAACTAAGGTCCCACAAGCCATGCAGCATAGACAAAGGGTAGATTTTTTTTTTAATTGCAAAAAAATTAATTAATTAACCATCACAGCTGGACTCTCAGCTCTAGCCCACCTCTGCTCTCCTTCCTGGTTGAGGGACGGATTTGGACAGGAGGAAAATTTCTCCTGACAATCAAGGTTGCCAGCTCCTCTGACCACCTCTCTCCCAAACAGAGATGTTGAATTCGCGACCTGGGAGATAATACCTTAATCCAGAGCAAAAGATACTAAACCAATGGCTGGAAATCTTGATATACACCCTGCACCACCCAGTGGGCCAGCCCGTGCAGTCTTCTTTAAGGAAACTTTGTTGTTTTTCCACTTTAATGGGGCTGGGCTGATAAAATGACAATCACTGGTTGCTGTCATTTCAATACTTAATAAGTACAAATGAACTGATGCACAGTTCACTGGTCTAAGCACGCTGAGGATTTTGATAAATGGCTCCTTTATATTTTCATTTCATAGACTTTCACATCACACAGTGAGAATCAGGAATGTGCTGCTTCATGGCGCAAAACTAGCCTACCAAGGAGAGGCCTTCCCCTAGGTGTGGGGCAACGGATGCATCCTCCGGCAGCCTGGCTTCCTCTCCTGGTCTGCTCCCCTGGGCCCCAGCTCTGCAGGAGCCTACTGCTGCCAGCTTCCTGGAGCAAGAAGAAAGCATTTGGCTTTTTTATTAGATTGATCTATGTCAGTAACTGTGGTTCCATCTAAATCTTATTTTATTCTACTCATCTGATGGCAAAAAAGTAAAAACTCAAAAAAGTAAATACATAAACATTGAACAATCACATTGTTTCAAAGGATGTTTAAATCAGAAGAGACCTTTAAAACGCACTCATAACACTCTGAATTCTCTAGAGATCAGGAATGGAAAACAAGGTGCCCAAAGTCACTGCCCAATTCTGAAAGCAGAGCAGGTTCCCAATCCACTGGTCGGTCTCTCTGTTTCTTCCTTCCTTCTTTCTTTCTTTCCTTCAGTTTTTGTGTGTTTTTTTTTTTTTTTTTCTTTTTTTGCACCTCTGGGATTTCCCTGGTGGTCCAGTGGCTGAGACTCTACTCTCCCAGTTCACGGGCCCCAGGTTCAAGCCCTGGTCAAAGAGCTAGAACTAAGAGATAGAATCCCACAACAAAGAGTGAAGATCCTATGTGCTGTAACTAAGATCCAATGCAGCCAAATAAATAATAATAATAAAAAAAAAATTGTGCAGTGCTATTTACAAGAGTATTTTATATGCAGGCTTCCCAGGTGGCGCTAGTGGTAAAAAAAAAACTCACCAGTCAATGAAGGAGACATTAGAGACAGAGGAGCTTGATCCCTGGGTTGGGAAGATCCTCTGGAGAAGGAAAATAGCAACCCACTCCAGTATTCCTGCCTGGGAAATCCCATGGATAGTGGAGCCTGGCAGGCTATGGTCCATGGGGTCACAAAGAGTCAGACGGGACTGAAGTGACTTAGCACGCATGCACACATTTTATATGTCTTCCAAGTAACCGTCATTTTCCTCAAGCCTACTTGCCTTCTCCCCATCCTTCTTTGAGCTGCCCATTGTGTATGATGGAAAGCAGATACTGGCACAGTCCTGCTGTCTGCCCAGGTTAAGGAACTCAGTGATGCTCATACGAGGAAGTGCAAATTCAAGCTCGGCAGCCATCAAACCCAGTGACATTTTGGAAGAATCTGAATAAAGGTAATTATTGTGTGAAGGTAAATTTGCCCCGGGGAAGAAAAATAATAGAGACAAAATGAATGACTGAATATTTCTACTGTAAAAGTCTGTTCACAGTGAGCTACTATGCAAGCGAGGACCTGACCTGCCAGTGTGCAAGGATTTCGCCAGGAGAAAGAGCAGATTCATCAGGGTTAATGTCTTTCCTCTGGTTTTTCATGTATTTACCTCCTTGGGTAACCAAGGGCACAGTGAAGCCATCTTAGTTCCTCTTACGGACGCTGAAGTATAACTTTTATCTTGATGGCTCTCCTCTCTCTTTTCCTTTACTGATCTCCCTAAACTTCTTTATTCGAAAGCTAAGAGCTCCTTTGAAGTCCTGGCTCGTATATGACAGGTGTTCTAACAGCGCACGAAAACACCCACATAAAAATACAACCACATAATCACAAACAAACATGGGCATACACACAGGCGTGTGTGCATACGTAAATATACACACACATGTCCAACTCTTGAGAAATCTACAATCTAAGAGGACTGTTACAATTCAAAATAATTGCTAACCTGGAATTATCTCCAAAGTAAAGTGGGAACCCAGGAAAGGAGCAGGGCTGTGGGCTACTTTGCTGGGGATGGTCAGGAGGGCTCCCCAGAAGAGTTCGGTGCTGAGATGAGACCTCAAGGGTGAAGAGGAGGGCAGAAACACAGAAGAGAGTTCTTGGCAGAAGGGAAGAGCACATGTAAGAAAGAGGGCTGGAGGGGCCAGGAGCCTGGCATGTGTGGGAGACTGCTGAGGCCAGGACACTCAGAGAATAAAGCCACCCGGCTTCTGGGAACTTGGGCGATGGCTGAAGACTCTAATGCAGCCACAGATGTTATCTCTGGGTCACTGGGGCTGGAGGAAGAGGAAATATGGCCTCCCTAAGGTGGCTTAGTGGTGAAGAATCTGCCTGCTAATGCAGGAGACTGGGGTTCAATCCCTGGGACGGGAAGATACTGTGGAAAAGGAAACAGCAACCCACTCCAGTGTTCTTGCCTGGGAAATCCATGGACAGAGGAGCCTGGTGGGCTACAGTCCGTGGGGTTGCAAAGAGTCGGACACAGCTGGAATCAACTTAGCAAACACTCATACACTTATTAATTACTCACCTTTCCCAACTAGAGTGGCTTCACTTGTAGCTCAGTTGGTAAAGAATCTGCCTACAATGCAGGAGACATGGCTTTGATTCCTGGGTCGGGAAGATCCCCTAGAGAAGGAAATAGCAACCCACTCCAGTATTCTTGCCTTGAGAATCCCATGGACAGAGGAGCCTAGCAGGCTACAGTCCATGGTGTCTCAAGAGTTGGACACGACTTAGTGACTAAACCAAGCACCCAGCTAGAAGGAAAGCTTCATAGAATGAAAACATGCATAGCAATGCCTGGCATACAGAAGGAACTGAGAGTATGTGTTCTAGATGGGTCAATCAGTCAATGGAGTTAGCCCCCTGCAAGGGTTTCCTGAACACATTGAGTGAACTCTAACCACTTCCAGAATAGAAACAAGCTGAAGGTTAAGAAAGCTCCCTCCCTGCAATGTGCGGTTGCTCACGTGACAGATGTGAAGCTCTTATGTCACATGAGCCGATTAGCGTCCCCCTCGAAAGGGCATTCTTCTTGGATATGATTACACCATCTGTCCTAAAAGCACTTATGATTCACGATCAGACAAGCACCAAACCCCATTTGGCAGGTTTTATAAAGTGACTCTCTCCTCTCGGCTGGGTTCTGGCCATGTGTGGGCAGTATTTTGACATTTTCAAATGAAATATGGGCTCAAATGAAAAACACATCAAGGAGTGAGATGATCTGGGCCAGGGAAGAATATTGTACTCTGTGAATTCTCAGGGTATAACCAGGAGGGGGAAGGGATACTTGTAAGTCTAGAAAAATATGGACAAATTTTATCCAGTGAGAAACATTATGAAACTCTGGTTTCATCTCCCTGAAGGAATTGCTGGCGGCTTTATCACATATACTTGGTGTGCATCTGTACTCAATCGCTCGGTTGTGTCCGACTCTTTGAGAACCCATGGACTGTAGCCCACCACGTTCTTCTATCCATGGGATTTCCCAGGCAAGAGTCCTGGAGCGGGTTACCATTTCCTCCTCCAGGGGATCTTCCCAACCAAGGGATTTGAATCTGAGTCTCCTACATTGGCAGGTGGACTCTTTACCACTGAGCCGTGTGAGAAGCCCTTCATATAGCTGGACAAAGACTCAAAGAACACACCCCATGCGTGTTGCAGAGTCTAAGGGTGTTAATTATTGTAGAAGAAGAATTGGAGAAGACTATAGAGCCGAGGGAAGAGATGAGCATCCTTCCTTTATGTGGAGCCCTACACCAAGGTCACAGGTGTGGATCCTTGTACCAAGGTGACAGGACAGAAGTCTCCAGAACTGACTGAACCCCATAGCAACTGTTTCCCTGAGCCCTCCCCTGACCCCCACTCAAAACTGGCCATTCCCTGACTCCATATCAGGTAAAATATCCACCCTGCAGCATCCTAACCAATCACCTAATGCTACCGTTCCAGCAGGAATTTTCTTTGTCTTGCTTCTATAAACACTGGCTACTAGCCTACGAAAGGCATAGACTCTTCCTCGAGCCAGCCAGCGGTTCTAACAATGTTTCCAACTCTAATAAACTCTATTCTCTCATTCTGCCTCATGTCTGGAAACTCTTTTCCAACCTGCACACAGACCACAACACTTTACAGACAAGAAGAGACTGAGTAGCTATTCCTGCCCAACCACCACATTCCTCCCTTCCTGCTGGGGAGAGAAACTCCACTTTCCCTCAAGTAACCACTCACTCCCCATTCTTTGTTCTTATAATTTGGATGAAGCCTAAGTCTAATTCCAGGGATGCGTGCTTGAATCGAAGTGCATTATTCCCTGGCCATGTGATTAACCCACGTCAGGTCAAAGAAATTCTGAGATTTTTTTTTTCTGAAACAAAGAAAAGGTTTCTGTTTGGAGAAATTACTAAGCTCTAAGAAGACACATCTCAGGATATCAGCAATCCATTTGTTTTCTCTTGTAGAGAGTCTGCCTAAGAATGTACCCCATGCAAGGGTGAGCTGAAGCTGAGAAATAGAGGAAGTGAACTCCAAAAGTAGATGAGTCCCTAGCAAGCACAAGCAATGGATAGTTCAATTACATAAGCCCCAACTTCCTGAAACTCCTTGTCGTAATTAAACCCTGTGGTATAATAAAGATATGGACTTCCCAGGTGGCTCAGTGGTAAAGAATCTGCCTGCAATGCAGGAGACATGAGTTTGATCCCTGGGTCAGGGAGTTTCCCTGGAGGAGGAAATGGCAACCTATTCCAGTATTCTTGCCTGGGAAACTCCATAAGCAGAGGAGCCTGGTGGGCTACAGTCCATGGGGTCCTACAGAGTCAGACATGACCTAGTGACTAAACAACAACAAATAATAAAAATATACATTTAGTCTTTGTCTCTGATTCCTTCAGACAGCTCCTAAAGTCCTTGAAATTTCTTGAGAAATAGTGGTTTTTGTTATACTGGCTCCCTTTTGGTCACACCTGAGTTTCTTCTAGTGGGATGATGTGGAATAAGACATCTAATTGGCCCCAGGATAGGACTGGGCACCAGAAAAATCAAGAGATTAGAGAGTTGGAATGTTCAGCCCCCACCACTGACTTTCAGAGAGAGAGGAATGGCTGGAGACTGTACTCTTTAAAACAAGAAAGAAAAGACTTGAACCGCAAGACTTGGGAGAGCTGCTGGGTTAGTGAACATGTCAGGGTGCTAGAGGATCACACACCTGGAGAGACCATGGAATCTATACACACACACACACACACACTCACGCACACGCACGCACTGCACCTGTTCCATTTAGCTGTTCCTGAATCCTTGTTGTTGTTCAATTGCTCAGTCCTGTCTGACACTTTGAGACCCCCATGGACCAGCATGCCGGGCTTCCCTGTCCTTTACCATCTCCTGGAGCTTGCTCAAACTCATGTCCATTGAGTCGGTGATGCCATCCAACCATCTCTGTCATCCTCTGTCCTCTATCATCCCCTTCTCCTGCCTTCAATATTTCCCAGCATCAGGGTCTTTTCTAACGAGTCAGCTCTTCGCATCAGGTGGCCAAAGTGTTTGAGCTTCAGCTTCAGCATCAGTCCTTCCAATGAATATTCAGGTTTGACTTCCTTTAGGATTGACTGGTTTGATCTCCTTGCTGTCCAAGGGACTCAAGAGTCTTCTCCAACACCACAGTTCAAAAGCATCAATTCTTCAGCACTCAGTCTTCTTTATCGTCCAACTCTCACATCCAAATATGACTTCCTGAATTGTACCCCTTTCTATTATACCAGGGGCTTCCCAGGTGGGGCTAGTGGTAAAGAATCTCCTGCCAATTTAGGAAACATAAGAGACTTGGGTTCAACCCCCGGACCTGGAAGATCCCTTGGAGTAGGAAATGGCAACCCGCTCCAGTATTCTTGCCTGGAAAGTTCCATGAGTAGAGGAGCCTGGTGGGCTACAGTTCATGGGGCCACAAAGAGCTGGACACAACTGAGCAAGCGACATTTTCGCTTTCACTGTCTATTGAACCAGTAACCATAAGCAAAGTGATTTCTTGAGTTCTGTGAATCATTCTAACAAATCATCAAACCTGAGAACCAGAGAGAGTTGTGGGAACCCTTGAATTTTTTTTTATTCTATTTTTGGGCCCCACCATGCGGCATGTGGGATCTTAGTTCCCCAACCAGAGGTTAAACGCATGCCCCCTGCAGTGGAAGCTTGTTGTCTTGACCCTTGGACAACCGGGGAAGTCCTTGCATTTATAGTCGGTTGGTCAGCAGGACAGGTATCCCCTGGGACCTGTGGCTGGTATCTGAAGTGGGATATCAACCTTGTGGGACTGAGCCCTCAACCTACACTTTAACTCTGAAGTTACTATCAGAAATGAACTGAATTCCTGAACATTCAACTGGTGTCATAGAATTGGAGAATTGTTTGTCGGTACAGAAAAAGTCTCATGTTTGATTGCAGAGGAAAACACCATGCAAAGTTCTTCCAGTGGGATTTTCTGTCACTTGCAACCAAGAATCCTGATTGTTCAATAGTTCCAGGTGTAGAAAATTTTAGGAACTCACCCATGGCCACACAGTTAATAAGAGACAGAACTGGGACTTGGGCCAGATCCATATAACTCTAAAACCCAAAGTTTTTTTCTTTGGAAACCCAAAGTTTTCTTGAGAGGGTTGTCACCATGGAAGGGATTTTATCCTTAGATGGGAGGCTACACCACATGACTCTTAAAGCTCCAAGTTTCTCTCACTGTAAATACCTCCCCACAGATGATTTTAAGGAAGCCTACCCACCAAACTCCAAAGAAGCGGGATCATCCAGTCACCGCCCACGACAGACCCATCCAGTTAATGCAGACCCACCGCAATGCCAGACCCTTGTCCTGGCATTCTGAGCACCATATTGTCAAGTAGATATTGGCGCTTGCCAGGGACACTTGCCAGCTACCTCTACAATGATTAAATCATGTGCTGCTGCAGCTGTTGATTTTCAACACCCCCTAAAAGAAATTCAAGGTGGAGAGCAGAAATGAGGCACTATGTGCTCAGGAAAGAGTGGCAGAACAGGTCTTCAAAGAGTTAGATATTTTCAGCAGCTAATTTTATGAGCCCAATTCTTGTATCTCTCCACACCATAGATAAGCACTCAAAATCCTTCATGGTGATGACTGCTCCTTGTGACTAGCAGAAACCTTCTGGAAAAAAAAAAGTGCTTGATTGCATGTACTCCTTTCGCCAAAATCACATATATACTGGCCTCCCCCTCTGCCTCTTTGGAGCAGTTTCTTAGAGTTATCTGATTTGCTGTCTCCTGGGTTTATAGTCCTCATTTTGCCCCCCAAATAAAACTTAACTTGCATTGTGCATTCACATCGAGCATTTTTTAAGTTGACACTACACAATGGCATCTGTGAGTCTACACTGTCAGCACAGCCCATCACATACTAGTCAACTCTTTCCTGAACAAAGCTGAGCAGCAGGGTTGAGGGGAAATAATCTCTTTAGCTTGGAGTCAAGTGCATGAAAGGGACCTTAATAAACTGTCTAAAAGGTTCGCAGTTTGCTCTTTCCATTTTCTTTCTAATTTCCTCTTATCGCTCCAAAATAAATTATAAGATCCTTCTGGCAGGGACCATATCTGAGGCATTTTAGTGTCTCCTTCAACCTCCAGCTCTGTGCCTCATGTGTAAGAAAACATGTGGACAGGCTCATTCAGGACCTTTTTCTTGTCCTGCTTTGATTCATTGTCTCTGTCTCCTCCCAGATCCAATGCCTCCAAGTCTGATGTTAGGAAGTCCTTTTCTAAGCCTTTTTTTCGCAGATGTTTGCCACGTGTGTTATGCTGATTGGCTGTAAAATTAACCTTGTTTGATATTAGCTCATCAGTCATTTAAAATGAAATGGTGGCTGGGAAGTAGATCATTGAATGGGGAATAGGATCATAAAGAGAGCCAGAAATAGAAACTTTGGGGGCATCTGGGAGAGATGGGACAGTATTAGAAGGGGAGAGACATAGATCTGGGTATATCTGCATTTAATGAATGAAGGTGACACAGGACTGAAGCGAAATTAAAGAGAGCTTAGTACCAGAATGGCTGAGTGGGGAGGAAGGGGCGCAGGATACCTGGAGCAGATAATGAGGTTGTGGGCATGCGGGGAGCATGTGGGAGCATGCGGGGTGTACGTGGGCAGGATCTAGAAAGTTCAGTACGCAGACTTCAGCGAGGCAACCAGGGAGAACAGAACATGATCCAGCCACACTGGTCTTCTTTCCAGAATACCAAGTGTTTTCTCCTCTAGACCTTTGTGCATGCTCTTCTCTCTGCCAACAATGGTTTTCTCCCCTCTTTCCCCATTTTCTTGGCTGGTTCTAGTCTTCCTTTTCATCTTGCCTGAGATGTGACCTCCTTCTGGGAGCCTTTCCTACACATCACAGCGCCCCCTGGCTCCAATCTTACCTTCACATCCTAGATGCTACAGAGTGAAGCATTTACTCTGTGTCAGGCATCAGCTTCCCTAGGAGGATACTGAGCTTTTTCTCTATTTTTTAATTATTTATTTATTCATTTTTGGCTGTGTTAGGTCTTCATTGCCGCGCAAGCTTTCCTATAGTTGTGCTGAGCAGGGGCTACTCTCTAGCTGCAGCGTGTGGGCTTCTCCTTGTGGTGGCTTCTCTTGTTGTGGCGCACAGGCTCTAAGGCACGTGGGCTTCAGTAGCTGCAGCTCCTGGGCCCTAGATCACCCCAGACCAGGGATCGAACCCACGTTCCCCACACTGGCAGGTGGATTCTTCACCATGGAGCCACCAGCAAAGCCCTTGAGCTTTAAAGTGTCTCCACTCAGTTGTCCCAACTTCCCAGCAGCCCTGAGAGATCAGTGGGTCATGTCTCATCCACCGCATTCAACAAAAGATGGAAATGGAAGCTCAGAGAAGTTGAGAGATTCACACAAAGACCAGGTTAATGATGCCTGGGGGCATAACTCTAACCCAAGTTACTTGGTACAAGTCCAAGGCCTTCCACCAAAGGCTGCTCATAGGATGAGCTAGAGGGAGATAAAGACTGCTGGGAGCTCTGTGTACCCATGTGCGTGGAGTGGTTCTTTGTCTTTTGAGAAGAAAATTGGGCTTCCCGTACCAAAGGTCATTCTGGATAGAAAAGTTACTCTTACTTTCTTTCACACTTGTGCCAACTTACAAAATGGGCATGTGCTGGATTCTGCCTTATATCATTGAAGGCAGAGAAAGACAAAGGTCTGCAGATAGGAGATCCTAGAATTGTTTCCTGCAGATCTCTTGTCAGGCCTACCTTGACTCACACAGAATAGAAAGAGGCGGGATCTAGATACATAACAGGTGTGCTCAGCCATCCTCCTCC
This sequence comes from Cervus elaphus, assembly GCF_910594005.1. Classification (NCBI taxonomy): domain Eukaryota; kingdom Metazoa; phylum Chordata; class Mammalia; order Artiodactyla; family Cervidae; genus Cervus; species Cervus elaphus. The sequence goes on along the minus strand of NC_057827.1, from coordinate 20,539,855 downwards.
AAAGGCAGTGATGTGGAGATGTCCATTCATTCAACAAATGTCCACCAAGTCTTACTGGGTCCTGGGTTCTGGGAGCACAGAGAGAATGAAATAAGATGAGACCTTGTCTCAAAGTGCTCAAACCCGGTGGGAAAAAAATAGAAAGTTGTGTTCATATATTATGATTCTCTTCTTTCCTGTTACTTCTTATTTTTTCCTTGCTTATTACTTAAAACTTATTTACAGGGTTGAGCCTTTTTTTTCATCTTATTCTATCATTTTTATCTCTTGGGGTACTAATTTTTGCCTGTTGTTTTAGCATTCTTTCCCTTAGTGTTTAGTTTCCTTGTGTGGCTTGTCTTTTTTATTATTATTATTGCTATTATCATTATTGTTAGCTCATTTTCAACAAGTGCTGTATACCATCTGGGATTTCAATGTACTCTGGGTCATAAAACATTGTTACAGGGTTAGCTCTGGGTTTGTTTTTTTTAGGCTACGGGAGCATCGATGGTCTGGACTACTTTTTCTTCATTTTTATTTATTTATTTATCTGTCTGCATGGAGTCTTAGTAGCAGTAGGCAGGATCTTTGATCTTCACTGCATCCCCACTAAAGATGTGGGATCTTTAGTTCCATCATGTGAACTCACAGTTATGGCATGTGGGATCATTTCCTGACCAGGGATTGAACCTGGGCCCTCTGCACTAGGAGGGCGAAGTCTGAGCCATTGGACCACAAGGGAAGCTGTCTGAACAATTTTTTAAAGTATTTTATTTTTTTATTTGGCTGCACTGGGTCTTAGTTGCAGCATGTGGGATCTAGCTCCCTGACCAGGGATCGAACCTGGGCCCCCTGCAATTGGGAGAGCAGAGTCTTAGTCCCTGGACCACTTTGAGAGTAATCTCTTGACTTTTAGCAAATTTGGACCCCACACCCAGTTTGGATGCAAATCTGAAGTTTTAATTTTCTTTCAGTAACCTTAACATTTCCTAAGGGGCTCTTTGAAGCTCTGGGATTTATGAAGGGCTCAGTCACTTTTTATTGCTTTATTTTGTGCAGAATATCTGTGTCTTAATAGCAAACAAACTGGACTTCCCTGGTGGCTCAGATGGTAAAGAAACCGCCTACAATGCAGGAGACCCAGGTTTGATTACTGAATCAGGAAGATTCCCTGAAGGAGGAAATGGCAACCCACTCCAGTATTCTTGCCTGGGAAATTCCATGGACAGAGGCGCCTGGCAGGCCACAGTCCACGGGGTCACAAAGAGTTGGACACGGCTGAGTGATGACACTTTCACTCTCACATTTTGTGTTATGGCACCTGGAAGCACCCTTTCTTTTCTTTCAAGCACATTCACTTTTTATTGTTTTATTTTGTGCAGAATATCTGTCTTAGAGCAAACAAACTGGCACCATATTGCTGGAAACTCCAAACAGAGACTTAGAAACCATAACAGATCATTTTGGATTTTTCTCAAAAGGAAAACAGGGAGCCTGGAAGTTTCCATGGAGCCTGTCTTCACTCAGAATGATGCTCAGTGGAAAATGTCTACTTTGAAACCACCACCTGGCGCCCTGAAGACAGCCCTGGGTCTGTTCTGGAAAACACTTTGAGACCCCAAGGAGCTCAATAGAATTCTCTAGAGACCTGTGTCCTGTTGCCTAATGAGTAAAGCTCCTCCCCTCTGAGACATGAACAACAGGAAGGAATTTGAGAGAAGTCTCTGGAAATAAGAGGAGAGGTCCAATACAAAGAGTTATGTACAAGGGCTGGACACTGGTGCCAGAGAGTGGACCCCAGTGGAATGAGGGGGTGAGCAGGGGTATCATCCTGTCACTAGAGTTCCTGTCACAAGCTCTCAGAAGAAAGTCATGCCCAGGACATTTAATAGCCAGACAAAGCAGTGAGAATGCAAAAGAAAGAGGAAGAAAAAAAGGAGCAGACATTTACATGGGAACTACTCCAGGAAGTGATGGACTTTATTTTCAGAGCAGTTTTAAGTTTACAGAAAAGTTGACCCCAAAGGACAGAGACTTCCCGCATACCCTGTCTCTCACCCACCCTCTCAACAATTTCCTCCTGTATTAATATTTTGCTTTGATGTGCTATATTTGCACCGTTAATGAGCCAATATTGAGACATCAGTATTAACTAAAGGCCATAGTTTACACAGGGCTTCCCAGGTGGCTCAGTGGTAAAGAATCCACCTGCCGATGTAGAAGACAAGGGTTTGATCCCCGGTCGAGAAGAAACCCTGGGTGGGAAATTGCAACCCACTCCGGTATTCTTGCCTGGGAACTCCTGTGGACAGAGGAGCCTGGCAGACTACAGTCCATGGGGTCACAAAGAATCAGGCAGGACTGAACAGCTGAGCACACACACAGTTTACATGAGGGTTCGCTCTTCACAGCCCTGGTGTTGTACAGTTCTCTGGGTTTGAACCAAAATATAAAATCATATATCCACCACTGTGGTATCATACAGAATCATTTCACTGCCTACAATAGACTGTGTGTGTCCCTTATCAAAATTCGTATGTTGAAACCTAATCCTTAATGTCATGGTATTTGGAGATGAAGCCTCTGAGAAGTGATTAGGTCATGAGTGGGGCGTCCTCATAAATGGGATTAGTGCCCTTATAAAAGAGACCCCAGAAAGGCCCCTTGCCCTTTCTACCATATGAGGACATAGCACAAAGCTAGCCATCGATGGAACAGGAAGCAAGCTTTCATCAGACACTGAACCTGGTGCCATCTTGACCTTGAACTTTCTAGCCTCCAGAACCTTGAAAAATAAACTTCTGTTTATAAGCCACCCAGCCTATGCTATTTTTGTTCTAGCAGCCCAAACAAGACACTGTCCTAACATCTCATTTTATAAACCTATGTATTTATAAACATGTAATTACCATATGGTTGAACCATCCCACTTCTTGGTATATACCCCAAAGAACTGAGAATAGGAACTCAAAATAGAGATTTGTACACCCATGTTTGTAACAGCATTATTCACAGTGGCTAAAAGGTGGAAACATCCATGTGTATATTGATGTATAAATGGAGAACAGAATGGGTATATATACATACAAAAGAATATTGTTCAGTCTTTAAAAAGGAGAGCAATTCTGATACACACTGCAACATGGACGAACCTTGGAAACATCAAACTAAATGAAAGGAGCCGCACAAAAGGACAAAGCTTATGTGATTTCATTTATGTGAAGTACATCAAGTAATCAAATACATAGAATATAAAATAAGAATTTTACCAGGGGCTGGGCAGTGTGGTAAGTGGAAGGGAATGGGGAATAGAGAGGGAATTAGTGTTTAATGGGTGCAGAGTTTCAGTTTCGGATGATACAAGAAAGTCCCGGCGATGGATGGTGGTAACGGTTGTACAACATGTGAATGTGCTGACCGCCATTGCACCCTGTACGCTTAGAAATGACTAAGGTGATAAATCTTACATAACGTATATTTTACCACAATAAAACAACAAACATAAAAAAATATAATGTATTTAGACCTTATTTCCAAAAGGCGTTAAAGAAGCATGGTATGTTAACCTCACAGAGGCCATATAACGCAACCACCACCCTCAGTTCAAGGAGACATTAGCTCACCTACCCAGCCAGTGCCTCTAGAGTCACCCAGTGTGACTGACTCTGTAGCTGAGGCTCACATCACCAAAGCAAGGTCTAGCCAGACCATCCCAACCCAGATTATGACATAGAACAGCAAGCACTCGCCACTCTCAACCAGAGATCAGAGAACAGAGGATCCAAGCTAAGTGTTTGCACATTCACTGCTTAGGCGTGTCCGTTGTGACCCCATGGACTATATAACCCGCCAGGCTCCTCTGTCCTTGGAATTTTTCAGACAAGAATACTGGAGTGGGTTGCCATTTCCTCCTCCAGGGGATCCTTCCAACCCAGGGATCGAGCTCTCGTCTCATACGTCTAATGCATTGGCAGGTGGATTCTTTACTGCTGAGCCATCTGGGAAGCCCTATTTTTTGGCCATTTATTTTTGGTTGCATCAGGTCTTTGTTAAGGCGTGCAGTCTTAGTTGCCCCACAGCGTGTGGAATCTTAGTTCCCTGACCAGGGATTGAACCCACGTCCTCTATATTGGAAGGCTGATTCTTATCCACTAGGCCATCAGGGAAGTTCCAAGTAGCCATTGCCAAAAGAAAATAAATTCCTTTTATAAATCCTTGGGCCATCAGGGGATGGGAAGTCTGGTTTGGATGACCCCTTTCTTCACTAAAAGCTCACAGTCCTGCCCTTTTTTGGCTTAAATGCACCATCAGCTGCTGCTATGCTTCCCTGGTGGCAGAACCAAGGCAATGCCAGGCTCCCACATGTTTAGTTTGAGTTTTCAGCTTCGACGATCAGAACTGAGGGGAGGAATCGTCATCTCATGGCTCCTTCCTCCCTCCGCCACCAACCACATTCCCACTCAGTCCTGCCAGCTAGAATGACACTGCTGTCCCAGTGCTCCTGTTCTGCCCGCCTTTCCTCCCACCCCTCCCCGCCCACCCCCAAGGCACAGGCGGAAATAAAAAGTCAGAGTAGGCAATGCTGGAAGTCAGAGATTAAAGTTGGAAATAAACAGAAACCCGCAAGCTGCTGTACCAGGACAGGGCCCTGTGCCCAAGGCCTGCAAGACGCCCACACCAGTTCTCTCTCCTCCTGACAATGTGTTGTGATCGCATGGCTGAGCCACCTACACCAAATGATAGTAATTCAATCATGGCAGAAAAAAATAAGCAGCCACCTGGGTACAGGCTTACTCACTTATTAGGGCCACCCATTGATACACTGTTAGCAGAAAGGTTATGGAAGGTGGGTGGGTCATGGAGCTTGAGACTGTGTGTCTGTGACTTGGGCTCTGTCCCATCTTTTTGAGATAAGCATGGAAGTTGATCGCAGATGGCCAGATAGAAGTTCAGACAGAAACCTGTCATTTTTTCCTATGTGCATGAGTGCTAAGTTGCTTCAGTCATGTCAGACTCTGCGAGCCCACCAGGCTCCTCTGTCCATGGGATTCTCCAGGCAAGAATACTGGAGTGGGTTGCTATGCCCTCCTCCAGGGGATCCTCCTGACTCAGGGATCGAACCCTGTCTCCTGTGTCTCCTGCATTGCAGGCGGATTCTTTACCACTGCGCCACTGGGGAAGCCCCTTTTCTCTCTATGCATCATTCCAAATCTTTACATTGTGAAACGAACTTATTCTAATGCTACCTTTTTCCTCCACTGAACCTGGAGAAAATAAAAATAAGATAAAAGGCAATATTCATTGGTGACAATTTTGCAGTGGAACCTACATCTTTGTATATTGCTTATTAGAGGCTTTGTTGCTGTTCATTTGCTAAGTCATATCAGACTCCGTGACCCCATGAACTGCAGTACACCAGGCTCCTCTGTCCTCCACTGTATCCCAAGAGTTTGCTCAAACTCACGTCCATTGAGTCAGTCATGCTATCTAACCATCTCATCCTCTGTCACCTTCTTCTCCTCCTGCCCTCAATCTTCCCTAGAATCAGGGTCTTTTCCAATGAGTCAGCTCTTCACATCAGGTGACCAAAGTATGGGAACTTCAGCTTTAGCATCAGTCCTTCCAATGAATATTCAGTGTTGATTTCCCTTAGGATTGACTGGTTTGATCTCCTTCCAGTCCAAGGGACTCTCAAGAGTCTTAGGGGATAAATTAGCAGTTTGGGTAAAGCCTTTTGGCATTAAGGTATTGAGATTTTTTTTTTAATTGCTCAAACCCTCTCCTAAATAATTCCTCCTCTAAATTTGTATCCTAAAGAAATAATCAGAGATAAGCACAAAAATGAATATGGTTAAAAGAATGCTATATAGTATTATTTATGATAGCAACAAAAAGAGAGAGAAGAAGGTGGGGAAGAGAAAAGAAGGAAGGAAGGGAAGGAAAGGAGGGAGGAAGGGAAGAGAAAAATTCAAATATCCTACAATGAAATAAATGGTTAAAGAAATTATGGCCACACATCCAATTTACTAGAAGACAGCCATTAAAAACTATGCCTTCAAAGAAAATTTAATAACATGAGGAAATGTTTATGATATAACAGTACTTGCAGAATAGGCCATAAAATTTTATATACAATGTGTAATGTATTATGTTGAATCATATGTAAGATTTCCTTTTTTACAGGTCAAAGCAGTTGAATGTCATCAATTTCACATGACAGAAGTTAAAGGAGAAAAAAATACCATAAATGAAAAAAATTAAAATTTTAAGTTGTGATTGACTTTGTTGACCTTTCTTTTTCTTGTTGTTCTTTTTTTTTTTTTTCTTTCTTTCATCTCTCTTTATTTCAGTGTTCCTTCTGCCTCCCAAACATGACTCTTTAGCCCTCCTGAGAAAGCCAGGTGCTACAGAACCTGTTTTAACACACTTCTAACAGTAAGAATCTGCCTGCAATGCAGGAGACCTGGGTTCGATCCCTGGGTTGGGAAGATCCCCGGGAACAGGGCATGGCAACGCACTCCAGTATTCTTGCCTGGGAAATCCCATGGACAGAGGAGCCTGGAAGGTTATAGTCTACAGGGTCACAAAGAGTCAGACATGACTGAATCGACTTAGCACGCACACAGGTACCCTCTCGGTCAGTAGTATCCCTTCTATTTACAGATACTTCCAAGCTTCTGAGAAGATCAATCAATCATACTGTCAAAGGTACACAAGTGGTGAGTGGCTCGTGGAGATAGTATTCAATCCCAGGGCCACCCTTTCAGCCCATTCCTCTTTCCTTCAAGACCTGACTTAGAGTTTGACACCCATATTCTTTCAATCGCATCACTCCCCAGCACTCAGCCAGACCAGTTCATCATACTCCCCCATGTTAGTGATGGCCTGGGCCTCCATCACCTCCTTCTTAAGCTTCTTCCCTGTCCCAGAATGCTCCCCTCCTCTCCACTTTTCATCCAGATTCTACCACCTTTTCAAGATCCACAAATGAAATGTCACTACCCCTTCCCCGAGGCCTTTCTCACTGTGCCAACTGACACGGTGATCCAATTTCCTAAACTCCCATGTGTGTGCATTCTGTGTGACTCACCCATTGGAGGAAGTTATCCCACACTGCCCCGTATGCTCCTCATTCTGTCGTCTTCCCTATCAGAAATGACAGCCCTTGGCAAGCAGAGTCACTTATTCAGCACCAAGCCCAGTGCTGTGCATACAGGAGGCACAGAAATATTGCTCAACAACTAAGTATGTTGGCAGTCAGTCAACCCACCCAGGTCTGTGTTTTTCTCTTTTCTTTGAAAATTCATTTCTATTGGAGTATAGTTGCTTTACAATGCTGTGTTAGTTTCTACTGTAGAGGGAAATGAATCAGCCACACACGTACATATATCCCCTCTTTTGGATTCCCTTCATTTTCAGGTCACTGCAGAGCACCAGTGGCTTCCCTTGTGACTCAGCTGGTAAAGAATCTGCCTGCAGTGCGGGAGACCTGGGTTCGATCCCTGGGTTGGGAAGATCCCCTGGAGAAGGGAAAGGCTACCTGCTCCAGTATTCTGGCCTGGAGACTTCCATGGACTGTGTATAGCACATGAGGTTGCAAAGAGTCGGACACGACTGAGCGGCTTTCCCCGAGCGCCGAGTGGCGCTCCCTGCACTCTACAGTAGGTCCTCATTAGTTATGTTTTATACATAGCAGTGCATGTCTGTCAAGCCCAGTCTCCAAACTCATCTCACCCCCGCCTCACCCGCTTGGTGTCCATAGGTGTGTTCTCTATGTCTGTGTCTCTATTTTTGCTTTGCAAATAAGATCATCTGTATCATTTTTCTAGATTCCACATATATGGATCAATACATGATATTTGTTTTTGTCTTTCTGACTTACTTCACTCTGTATGACAGACTCTAAGTCCATCCACGTGTCTACAGATGACCCAATTTCTTTCCTTTTTATGGCTGTGTGAGTTATTCTCTTGATACTGTTCGTTTTGTTCTGCCCCATTTCTCTGGTAATAATGATATTTAAGATGCAAATTGGTGGGAGCTTTCTCTCTCTACAAAGTGTGATGATTGTGTGGAAACCCAGCTACCATGCACACAGACTAGGCCATCTCAATCAATCTCTCCAGACAGATTCTGGACCACTGCCTGTGATTGAGTCAAGTCAGACCATGCCAGCACCCTCTGACCCAGCTCCATAGCCCATCTGCCCCCATATCCTCTCCTGGCACTGAGAACACAGCAGAGAGCAGTCCCATTTCCTTTTCTACCCTCAAAGGGCACTGCAAAGTCAGCTAGCTCCTGTTCTGCCATCTATTTCATCCCTAACTCCACCGATTTCTTTTTAAACTATTCATCACATTTTTTCTATCTTCTCTTCTGCTCATCCGCCCCACCACACACACACATACACACACACACACACACATCTGTCAGAATCTTTACCTGTACCATAACATAATTGTTTCCTCTGAAGTACCTGGGCAGATACTTCCGTTCATCCCAATCCTCATCCATAGTCCTCTCCTTCTTGGGTACCTTCCAACTGAGGGTGGTCAATGAAAGTTCCACCTTGTTTGTACCTTCAAAAGTCTGGTCAGTTAGACATAGTCACAAGTCTGCAGAGAAGGGCTTCTCTTTCAAAATTTAAAAAAAAAAAAACTTTTTTTAGAAGGAAAGGTCTTTTTCTCCCCTTTGCCCCTCCCATTTCCTTCTTATTGTTTAGAATGTGGGCTTGAGGTCTGGAGGCACAGCAGCCATTTTGTGATCTTTCACACAATGGGTGTTGAAGTGGAAAAGGTAGAAAGAGCCAATGCCTGCCTGGACTGCCTACCTCTTGTGGCTTGAGATAACTCCAGCCTCTTCATTTAAGTCACCGTCATGGGGCTTGCTGGGTTTTGGAGCTAATAGTCCCTGTTAAAAACAACTTTCCAGGTCCCTCTGCCAGCCCCTTGCAAACGAGAGAATGGCAGTATAGTGTTACTTATGCTTCTCCCTTATGACCTTATCATATGAAATGTACTAACTTGTGCACCTTCCTTATTCCACCTTCTAACAGCTTCAGGTTTTCCGGGGAAAGACCTATCTCCCTCACCTTGGCCTCCCTCAGCCCTTAGCCAAGGAGGTCAACCAAGTAAGAACTCTTTATGTATTAAGGTAAAGTGTGTCTTTCTTTCCAGCTCAATCTTTCCACCAATGTCTCATAATTAAAGGGAGGAACCTAGCTACCCTTCAGCCTCCATGTTCGGAAGGAAGCCACATATTCTGAGCAATCATCAGAATATCACGTATATTTTTCCCTGCTGCAAATCAGTTTATTTACATATTAAAGTGGTTATTAGAGGAGAGAATTCACGGATGCAAATTTGACATTCAGATGTCAGCCACTCAATAAATAAGGTCAACTGTGATGAGGACACATGTGAGTCTCCAATTAGAATCTCTTAATGTCTAAATAATGCTAATGCGAGGCATCTGCCAGCCCCATCCAGACTCATAAACAAAGATACTGATGAGAGTCAACTTAGTCCAGCGTTTCTCCCATTGCCAGTTCATGGCTCTCAGCTCCCAGGAAACGAGCCCTCTCCATCTGGGAAGGGTTCCGGTCTGTTCATTGACACAATGGACAAGTCCTAGCAACCTAAATCCCCCAGCTCTGTGCACCTCCGGAGCCAACAGCTGCTAGGAGTCATTCTTCTGGCTCCCCCACCCCAACTCTTCCCGTGAAATATAGAGTCACAAAGCTTCTGTGCGTGCAGAGCATATTTATTCAATGATTTGCGAGGAAAAAACAAAACAGCTAGTTATATACCTTGTGTGCCCATGTGTGTTCAGTCGCTTCAGTCAGCCATGTCCAACTCTTTGCGACTTTGTGGACTGTGGCCCTCCCAGTCCGTGGGATTCTCCAGGCAAGAATACTGGAGTGGGTTACCATGTCTTCCTCCAAGGGATCTTCCTGACCCAGGGATCAAACCCATGTCACCTTGGTCTCCTGAACTGGGAGAATTCTTTACTCACTGAGCCACCTGGGAAACCCTAGTTATGTACCTTACCTAATGATCATTTAAAGCATTATTTGATATCAAAAAAGACATGACTATAAAATGCAAATTTCAAGCAAAACAAAAGCATTCTAAGAAATTCTGTGCTTAGGGCAAACTGCATGGTGTTCTTCCCACTAGATGGTTGGTCCTTTTGATGGAAATGTCTGAGAAATGCTGATTTAAGGGAAATAATTGCAAGGCCAGGGCTGCCATCTTTCTGCCACAGTCCAGAAGAATTGTTTATAAATCAAAATAGGAGGATAGACTCTTTCTGGAGGAAATGCCCACTGCACTTATAAGCAAGTCATTTCTAGGTTCATCCATGTTGCTGCAAATGACAGTATTTCATTCTTTTTTATGACTAGTACTCCATTGTCTGCATATACCACATCTTCTTAATTCAACAAACCCACAAATATAGAAAATAGATTTGGGTTACCAAAGAGGAGAGGGAGGTGGGGAGGGACAAATTAGAGGTATGGGATTAACAGATACAAACTACTATGTATGAAACAGATAAGCAACAGGATTTACTGTATAGCATGATAAATTATACCCAGTATCTTATAATAACCTATTATATTCTAATTTTTTTTTAAAAAAAGAAAGAACGAAAGAGGAACTTTCCTGGCAGTCCAGTGATTAAGACACTGCTTCTAATGCATGGGACGCAGGTTTGATCCCTGGTCAGGGAACTAGGATTCTGCATGCCACACAGTGTGGCTAAAAAAATTAATAATAATTAAATAATAAATTAAAAAAAGAAAGAAAGCCTGTTCCCCTCCCAGGGAATTGTGGGCCTTTCTTTAGCATAACCAGCATGTGTTCCAAAGTCAATACAGTTTCCCACTTGATCCATGACCACCAGGAATAATCTGGTCTCCTCTTCACAGCAGATCTTGACTTTAGCTCCTATTAACTAAACTCTAGATGCCCTCTCCCTGGTTTGGAGGACCAGGACAAACTTGGGTGCCCTCCCTGGAGTGTGGCGTTCAGTGCTTGGGTTTTGGCTTGGGCACCATAAGCAGCATAATATTCCATCACACATAGCCTGTCTCATGGGAAGCAGACGAGGTCTGACCTCTTTGCCCTGCTTTTTCCATCAAGAGAAGGCCATTGTGCAGGATCCATGAAAATGTCTTTTTAAAAAAGCAAAACTGTCCTTCCAATCAAGAGTCATGATGTGTTTTTTTAATCTTTATTTATTTATTTGGATGGGCCAGGTCTTAGTTGTGGCACATGGGCTCTTTAGTTAAGGCAGGCAAACTCTTAGCTGTGGCATGTGGGCGCTAGTTCCCTGATCAGGGATCGAACCCGTGCCCCCTGTGTTGGAAGCACAGAGTCTTAGCCACTAGACAACCAAGGAATCCCTTCATAACATATTTTTTAAACACTGGTAGCAGTTATCACCATGCCTAAATGCTGTAAACCTATTCTTACAGGTTTAATTTCCTTGCCCAAGTGGCTCTTTAGTGAATCAGGTTCAAACTCTTGAACCTGACATCAGAAGCTGAGGCTTAGAGAGCATTAGAGATGATCCCCTGTTTCAAAGGTACTTTTCAAACTCTGCTGCTGTATTCCAGCAGATCTGATCCTCCCTGTAAATTCTCTCTGTGTCTGTCCCTACTTACCATCCCCCCCGACCCCTTCTTTCTGCTCTTAAGTGCCCTCCACATCCAACTCTCGGACTTGATACTATTTCTCCACTCAACAGGCATCTATTTGTTGAGAGTTGACCATGAGTTGGGACCGTCCTAAGTATGATGTGCAAGACAGACCATGTACTGCTCTCATGAGGCAGTGATTCCTAGCAGGAGGTAGCAGAAGAGGATATCCACAGACACTCAGTGCTAGGAAGAAAATAAAACATGACCTAGACAACAGCGCGCGACTGGGAAGCTCAGGTGGTCCCGATAGTCCTCTCTGAGAGGGGGTTTTCTGCTGAGACCCACAAGGAGACAACCCCCTGCTCTTCAGAAGAAAAAAACATTTCAGGGAAAGACAAGCAACAAAGGCTTAGGAAACAGATGAGTTTAGAGAGTATGAGAAACTGGAAGGAAGTGAGGGTGGTTGGAGCATATCAAGCTAGGGACAGGGCAGGTGAGGCTTGAGAGGGCCTAGCCATGTAGGACCTTGTAAACAGGGAGTGGGTGGGGGGATTTCAATTCTGTTTTGAGTGTGAAGGGACACAATTGGAGGATTTTTGGAAGAGAAGGAACATGACCCTGGGCTTGAATCCATCAGTACCATACAAGTGATATGTCCTTGGGCAAGTTCTTAAGCTCACTAAGCCTTAGTTTTAAGACCTTCCTCCTTGGGCTACTATGATAAACAAAGGGATAATACATGCAACAACAATTGCCCAACCTCTAGCCCAAGAAGCCTATGGCAGGTATTAATATCAGACACAGCTACCTGATTCTCTTTAGCTGCAAGGGATGGCTTTTTCCTCATGCATCCCTTAGCAACATATTTGTACATTTCAAAGCCTCCTATCTGTCATCCATCAGTTGGTCTATCATCACTTTCTTTCTGGGTATTTCTTATCTCCCCCCATTAATCAGTGAATACCCTGAAAGTCAAGATCATGCCTTACTTATTTTGGGGTCTTCACAAAACTAATTTCAGCATATTTCACAGGGCAAATATTTAGCATTTATTAAATGAACTGGGCTTCCCAGGTGGTGCTAGTGGTAAAGAAGCCTCCTGCCAGTGAAGGAGATGCAAGAGATGCCAGTTTGATCCCTGGGTCAGAAAGATCCTCTTTGGAGTAGGAAATGACACCCCACTCCAGTGTTTTTTCCTGAAAAATTCCATGCACAGAAGAGCCTGGCAACAGAATCCAACAACATATTAAAAAAAAATCATACACCATGATCAAGTGGGCTTTATCCCAGGAATGCAAGGATTCTTTAATATCCACAAATCCATCAATGTAATACACCACATTAACAAATTGAAAGATAAAAACCATATGATTATCTCAATAGATGCAGAGAAAGCCTTTGACAAAATTCAACACTCATTTATGATTAAAACTCTCCAAAAAGCAGGAATAGAAGGAACATACCTCAACATAATAAAAGCTATATATGACAAACCCACAGCAAGCATCACCCTCAATGGTGAAAAATTGAAAGCATTTCCCCTGAAATCAGGAACAAGACAAGGGTGCCCACTCTCACCACTACTATTCCACATAGTTTTGGAAGTTTTGGCCACAGCAATCAGAGCAGAAAAAGAAGTAAAAGGAATCCAGATAGGAAAAGAAGAAGTGAAACTCTCGCTGTTTGCAGATGACATGATCCTCTACATAGAAAACCCTAAAGACTCTACCAGAAAATTACTAGAGCTAATCAATGAATATAGTAAAGTTGCAGGATATAAAATTAACACACAAAAATCCCTTGCATTCCTATACACTAACAATGAGAAAACAAAAAGAGAAATTAAGGAAACAATACCATTCACCATTGCAACAAAAAGAATAAAATACTTAGGAGTATATCTACCTAAAGAAACAAAAGACCTATACATAGAAAACTATAAAACACTGATGAAAGAAATCAAAGGACACAAACAGATGGAGAAACATACCGTGTTCATGGATTGGAAGAATCGATATTGTCAAAATGGCTATACTACCCCAAAGCAATCTATAGATTCAATGCAATCCCTATCAAGCTACCAATGGTATTTTTCACAGAACTAGAACAAATAATTTCACAATTTGTATGGAGATACAAAAAACCTAGAATAGCCAAAGTAATCTTGAGAAAGAAGAATGGAACTGGAGGAATCAACCTGCCTGACTTCAGACTCTACTACAAAGCCACAGTCATCAAGACAGTATGGTACTGGCACAAAGACAGAAATATAGATCAATGGAACAGAATAGAAAGCCCAGAGATAAATCCACGAACCTATGGACACCTTATCTTCGACAAAGGAGGCAAGGATATACAATGGAAAAAAGACAACCTCTTTAACAAGTGGTGCTGGGAAAACTGGTCAACCACTTGTAAAAGAATGAAACTAGAACACTTTCTAACACCATACACAAAAATAAACTCAAAATGGATTAAAGATCTAAATGTAAGACCAGAAACTATAAAACTCCTAGAGGAGAACATAGGGAAAACACTCTCCGACATGAATCACAGCAAGATCCTCTATGACCCACCTCCCAGAATATTGGAAATAAAAGCAAAACTAAACAAATGGGACCTAATGAAACTTAAAAGCTTTTGCACTACAAAGGAAACTATAAGTAAGGTGAAGAGACAGCCCTCAGGTTGGGAGAAAATAATAGCAAATGAAGCAACAAAGGATTAATCTCAAAAATATACAAGCAACTCCTGCAGCTCAATTCCAGAAAAATAAATGACCCAATCAAAAAATGGGCCAAAGAACTAAACAGACATTTCTCCAAAGAAGACACACAGATGGCTAACAAACACATGAAAAGATGCTCAACATCACTCATTATCAGAGAAATGCAAATCAAAACCACAATGAGGTACCATTACATGCCAGTCAGGATGGCTGCTATCCAAAAGTCTACAAGCAATAAATGCTGGAGAGGGTGTGGAGAAAAGGGAACCCTCTTACACTGTTGGTGGGAATGCAAACTAGTACAGCCACTATGGAGAACAGTGTGGAGATTTCTTAAAAAACTGGAAATAGAACTGCCATATGACCCAGCAATCCCACTTCTGGGCATACACACCGAGGAAACCAGATCTGAAAGAGACACGTGCACCTCAATGTTCATCGCAGCACTATTTATAATAGCCAGGACATGGAAGCAACCTAGATGCCCATCAGCAGACAAATGGATAAGGAAGCTGTGGTACATATACACCATGGAATATTACTCAGCTGTTAAAAAGAATTCATTTGAATCAGTTCTAATGAGATGGATGAAACTGGAACCCATTATACAGAGTGAAGTAAGCCAGAAAGATAAAGAACATTACAGCATACTAACACATATATATGGAATTTAGAAAGATGGTAATGATAACCCTATATGCAAAACAGAAAAAGAGACACAGAGGCACAGAACAGACTTTTGGACTCTGTGGGAGAAGGTGAGGGTGGGATGTTTCGAGAGAACAGCATGTATATTATCTAAAGTGAAACAGATCACCAGCCCAGGTGGGATGCATGAGACAAGTGCTCGGGCCTGGTGCACTGGGAAGACCCAGAGGGATCGGGTGGATAGGGAGGTGGGAGGGGGGATCGGGATGGGGAATACATGTAACTCCATGGCTGATTCATGTAAATGTATGACAAAACCAACTGCAATGTTGTGAAATAATTAGCCTCCAACTAATAAAAAAAAAATAAAAAATAAAAAATATTTTCCTTAAAAAAAAAAAAAAAGAAGAGCCTGGCAGGCTACAGTCCATTGGATCACAAAGAGTCGGACACTACTGATTGACTGAGCACATGAAATAAATACACGGATTTAAAAAAAAAAAAAGAAAGAAAGAAAACTAAAATTAGTACCTGAGATCTTCAACATTCTGCATGGGGAAAAAAACAAAAAACAACATGCAATTTCACACGTCTCTTGAAAGAGAGAGATGATGAGAAAATTGTTTAGCAGGATCTTCAGGGAATAAAAACTTTGGAGAAGATGATGATCAGTGTCATGATTTCAAAATGAAGAGCCAAAAATGAAGTCAATTCCATCTCCTCTCTGCTCTGTGGTAGCCTCAATGCGGGTGCTTTTGGAGGAATTGGCCGTTGTGAGACCCTGCTGACCCTCCCCCAAATCCTCCCT
Source organism: Cervus elaphus (assembly GCF_910594005.1). Classification (NCBI taxonomy): domain Eukaryota; kingdom Metazoa; phylum Chordata; class Mammalia; order Artiodactyla; family Cervidae; genus Cervus; species Cervus elaphus. The sequence continues at coordinate 20,524,042 of NC_057827.1, read as the reverse complement.
ATGTGACCTGAACCTCAAATGCAGGCCTGAGTCAGCCCCAACCTGAATGAAAGATAAGGAGCCATCCTAGCCCACGGGATGAGCTATAGAAACAGCTTTGTCACTAAGAAGGGGTGGGGGGAGGAAGAGGAAGGAGAGGAGGAGAAGAAACAAATACTAATAATAAACCAATGCCATTTGTTGAGTCCTTGCTGTGTATCTATAACTGCACTACTACTTTGATTTATTTATGTGCGTGCTAAGTTGTTTTAGTCGTGCCTGACTCTTCGTGATCCCATGGCAGCCCGCCAGGCTCCTCTGTCCATGGGATTTCCCAGGCAAAAATACTGGAGTAGGTTGCCATGCCCTCCTCCAGGGGGTCTTCCCAATAAAGGGATTGAACCTGCATCTCCTGCATTGGCAGGCAGATTCGTTAGCACTGAGCCTCAGGGAAGCCCCGAGACCTGCTTTGGGCCACTGCAAAAGCACAAGGCCCCTAGCCACGTCTGTGGTTCTGAACGCTGCCTATGGACCTCATAGACTATTGTCAGTAGAATTTTAGGATATTCTAGTTCTCCTTTCTTGAGCATCAATTTTCTAGGATGGCCAGATGTTAAGACAGATAGAAATATGACTAAAACACCATCTTTACAATTGAGAACTTGCAAACTTGTCAAGGAAACATGGAAAGCTAACAACCAATGGCTTAAAATAATCAATAGAGGAATAGAAAATATCTGAGGAAGTGGTCTTTGGGCTGAATGCCTGGATCCATTAGCTTGTGGAATTTATTTATCCTTGAAGTTTACCAGGAAATTCCCCAGATTACACATAAGTCTGTTTCAGTTCTACAGTCTTGTTTGGAGTTCAGGGAAACCTCTCGATTTGAAGAGTCAAAGAATTTGCTTTCACCTAAGACGTGTTTTTGTTTCTGTTTTCGTTTCTTTTCAGTCTGACAAGCTGCCCATGCTTTTTTTCCTTTTCATTTTTTCATTTCCCTTTCTTCCATCCATGTAGCAGTGCTTTATTTTTGTATTATTTATTCTAACTTTTTATCTTATATTGGAGTGTAACCAAATAAAAATGTTGTGATCATTTCAGGTGGACAGCAAAGGGACTCAGCCATACATATACATGTATCAATTTTCCCCAAAACTCCCCTCCCATCCAGGCTGCCACCATCACATTAAGCAGAGTGCGCTTAATGTGCTATACAGTAGGTCCTGTTGGTTATCCATTTTAAATATAGCAGTGTGTACATGTCCATCCCAAAGTTCCTATCCTGCCCCTTGCCCCTCCCTCCTGAAAAGCATTAAGTTCGTTCTCTAAGTCTGTGAGTCTGCTTCCGTATTGTAAAAAAGTTCCTTTATGTCATTTCCTTCTAGATTTCAACATGAAGGATATCATATGATATTTCTCCTCTGTCTGACTTCCTTAACTCAGTATGACAGTCTCTAGGTCCATCCATGGAAGCAGTAGTTTGTTTTTGTACTATTTGTTCTCTTTCACATTCTCCTCCTTCTGTTGTTGTTGTTCAGTTGCTAAGTCGTGTCTGACTCTTTGTGACCCTGTGGACTGCAGCACACCAGGCTCCTCTGTCCTCCACTGTCTCCCAGAGTTTGCTCAAATTCATGTCCATTGAGTCAGTGATGCCATCCAATCAGCTCATCCTCTATCACCCCCACTTCTCCTGCCCTCAATCTTTCCTAGCATCAGGGTATTTTCCAATGAGTCGGCTTTTTGCATCAGGTGGCCAAAGTATTGGAGTTTCAGCTTCAGCATCAGTCCTTCCAATGAACACCCAGGACTGATCTCCTTTAGGATTGACTGGTTGGATCGCCTTGCAGTCCAAGAGACTCTCAAGAGTCTTCTCCAGCACCACTGTTCAAAAGTATCAATTCTTCGGTGCTCAGTCTTCTTTATGGTCCAATTCTCACATCCATACATGACAACTGGAAAAACCATAGCTTTGACTATACAGACCTTTGTCGGCAAAGTAACGTCTCTGCTTTTTAATACACTATCTAAGCTTGTCATAGCTTTTCTTTGTGGCTGCAGTCACCATCCACGGTGATTTTGGAGCCCAGGAAAATAAAATCTGTCACTGTTTCCATTTTTGCCCCATCTATTTACCTTGAAGTGATGGGACTGGATGCCATGATCTTAGTTTTTTGAATGTTAAGTTCTAAGCCAGCTTTTTCACTCTCCTCTTTCACCTTCATCAAGAGGCTCTTTAATTCCTCTTTGCTTTTTGCCATTAAAGCAGTATCATCTGCATATCTGAGGCTGTTGCTATTTCTCCCAGCAAACTTGATCCCAGGTTGTGCTTCACCTAGCCCAGCATTTCGTGTGATGCATTCTGTATATAAAGCTAAATAAGCAGGGTGACAGTACACAGCCTTGGTGCACTTCTTTCCCAATCTTGAACTAGTCTGTTGTTCCATGTCCAGTTCTAATTGCTGCTTCTTGACCTGCATACAGGTTTCTCAGGAGGCAGGTAAGGTGGTCTGATATTCTCATCTCTTTAAGAATTTCCCAGTTTGTTGTTATGCAAAATCCTAAAAGATGATGCTGTTGAAGTGCTGCACTCAATATGCCAGTAAATTTGGAAAACTCAGCAGTGACCACAGGACTGGATTGGGATTTCATCCCAATCCCAAAGGAAGGCAATGCCAAAGAATGTTCAAACTACCATAAATCACCACTCATTTCACATGCTAGCAAGGTAATGCTCAAAATCCTTCAAGCCAGGCTTCAACTGTACATGAACCAAGAACGTCCAGATGTTCAAGCCGGATTTAGAAATGGCAGAGGAACCAGAGATCAAATTGCCAACACCCATTGGATCAAAAAAAAAAAGCAAGGGGATTCCAGAGAAACACTTACTTCTGCTTCACTGCCTATGTTAAATCCTCCTTCTGTTACTCTCACATTGTGGAACTAATACTGTCCTGAGTCCATTCTCCAAGGCTTGTATCTTGTCCCGTGAGAATGCCTTCTCTTTGCATTTTCACTCTGTTCAAGTTATTTCTTCCTCTCTGTCTCCCAGGCCACTAATCTTCTCATTCAGTTTATCTTTTCAATTTCTTCACTGGCAAACTCTACTTTACTTAGTGCCAAGAAGCCTTTTCCTGCTATACCTAAATCTCCCTTAGTGGGTTCAACAGTGTCCCCCAAATTTATGCCCTCCCAGAACCTCGGAATGTGACCTGATTGGGAAATAAGGTCTTTGCAGATATAATTAGTTCAGATGAGTCATGCTGGATTAGGATGGGCCCTACTCCAAGAACTAGTGTCCTCATTAAAAGAGAGAGAGAGAGGGCGCAGAACAGAAAGCCATGTGACGGTGAAGGGAGAGATCAGAATTGTACATCCAAAACCCCAAAGCCCCAAGGACTGCCCGGAGCCCCCAGAAGCTGAAGGGGCAAAGATGAATCCTCCTGTATGGTCCTTCAAAGAGAACACAGCCCTGCTGACACCTGGATTTTATTTTTTAATTACTTTTCAGTGGCGTATACAATGTTGTGCTACTTTCTGCCATACAGCAAAGTCAATCAGTTATATGTATACTTACATCCCCTCTTTTTTGGATTTCCTTCCCATTTAGGTCACCACAGAGCACCAAGTACAGTTTCCTGTGCTATCCAGTAGGTTCTCATAGTTCTCTATTTTATACATGGTATCAATAGTGTATACATGTCCATCTCAATCTTCCAATTCACCCCACCCCTCCTTTCACCCTTGGTATCCATATATTTTATTCTCTACATTGATGTCTCTACTTCTGTTTTGCAAATAAGATCATTTATACCATTTTTCTGGGCTTTCCAGGTGGTGCTAGAGGTAAAGAACTCACCTGCCAATGTGGGAGACAAGAGATGCAAGTTCAGCCCCTGGGTTGGGAAGATCCCCTGGAGGAGGGCGTGGCAACCCACTCCAGTATTCTTGCCTGGAGAATCCCGTGGACAGAGGAGCCTGGCGGGCTACAGTCCATACGGTTGCAGAGAGTCAGACATGACTGAAGTGACTTAACATGCACGTATACCATTTTTCTAGATTCTGCATATATGCATTAACATACAGCATTTGTTTTTCTCTTTCTAATTTACTTTATTCTGTATGACAGTCACTAGGTCCATCCACATCTCTACAAATGACCCAATTTCATTCCTTATTATGACTGAGTAATATTCCATTGTGTACATGTACCACATCTTTATCCATTCCTCTGCTGATGGACAGTTAGGTTGCTTCCATGTCTTGGCTATTGTAAATAGTGCTGCAATGACCATTGGGGTGCATGTGTCTTTTTGAATTATGGTTTTCTCTGGGCATATGTCCAGTAGTTGACATGCATGTGAGCATGCATGTGTGTGCTAAGTCACTTCAGTCATGTCCAATTCTTTGTGACCCCATGGACTGTAGTCCACCAGTCTCCTCTGTCTTTGGGATTGCCCAGGCAATAATACTGGAGCCATGCACTTCTCCAGGGAATCTTTCCAACTCAGGGATCAAACCTGCATGTCTTCTGGTTTCCAGAGCTCTGAGAACAAATTTCTATTATATCAAGCCACCATGTTTGTGGTCATTTCTTACTTCAGTGATCACAAACTACTACTATATTTGGTCATCATTTTTGCTGAAATTGTCTTTCCCAGTCTCTTCTGTTTCAAACGCCTCTGCTGTTTGTTTTGCAGAGCACTTCCTCCCAGCTCCTGAGTTCCTTTGCCTATGCTTCTATTTCCCTCTTTTGCTCATGGGGGCCAAGTCAGAGCTGTGGGCAGAGCCCTGAACGGAGGCAGCCCTGAGTGATGAGCTCACATGCCTGCCGGTATCCGACAAGGCAGGCCACGTTGGCACTCATTCAACATCAAGATCAGAGAGGACTCCATGCCCATGACCTTACCAGGAACAGAAATATCAGAGGACTTCCCTGGTGGTCCAGCGGATAAGACTCTTCATTCCCAATGCAGTGGGCCCAGGTTCTATCCCTAGTCGGGGAACTAAGATCCCACATGCTACAACTAGGCCCACACACTGCAACTACTGAGACCCTGAGTTCTAGAACCCGTGAATCTCAACAAAGAGGGCTGCAACAAAGACCCAGTGCAGCCAAAATTGCATTTTAAATTAAGAAAGACCAGTCAGTCTTCCATTCAGGCAGGAACCACCCCAACCTGAAGGTCCCAGTTCTTCTCAGACTAGCTTCCTTCTAAAACCCACCAGGCTCACATTGGTCCTCACTCCAGGGTTCTTATCGCTTATTCCCAGACAATCCAACCATCTGGAAAGTAAGCTTCTGTAAAGTAAAATCGCTTTCAGGAGAGCCTGAGGCTCCTTCCCCAGAACCCCCTGGGGATCTCAAAGATGTCCAAAGAGCTATATCAACGTCCTCACTCACCACCACTCCCCATCCCACCCGCTCCATACATACACACCAAGGCCTTGGAGGTCTTAACGCCTCAGGGTCTTGCTTCCTGAAGATGGGGGAAATCCAGCTGGAAAAGGGAAGCTTTTCTAATGTATTGTTTTTTTCCCAATGTTTCATGTTTAACATCTTTATTGCCCAATTTCTTTTTCTAATTTCTTTTTATTAATTCTTACTGCCCCCTGATAGCTCAGTTGGTAAAGAATCCACCTGCAATGCAGGAGACCTGGGTTTGATCCCTGGGTTGGAAAGATCCCCTGGAGAAGGGAAAGTCTTCCCAGCCCAGCATTCTGACCTGGAGAATTCCACAGACTGTATAGTCCATGGGGTCTCAAAGAGTGGGACACAACTGAGCGACTTTCACTTTCACATGGCTGCTTTAAAACATTATGTTTGTTTCTACTGTCCAGCAAAGTGAATCAGTTATATGCATATATATATCCCTCCCTTTATAGATTTCCTCCCCTTTAGTCACCACAGAGCACTGAGTGGAATTCCCTGTGCTGTACGGTGGTTCTCATTATAATCTATTTTATACGTGGTAATGTATATATGTCAATCCCCATCTCCCAATTCCTTCCACCCACACTCCCCATTAGTGTCTATTCATTTGTTCTCTGCATCTGTGTCTCTATTTCTGTTTTGCAAATCCGTCCATCTGTACCATTTTTCTAGATTCCTCATATATGCGTTGATATGTGATATTTTTCTCTCATTTGCTTATTCTAATATTAAAGGATTCAGTGTGGGGAATTTCTGGGACATGACCTTATTTTCCTGGGATAACGTGGGGCAGACATAAGCCTGCAGCTCAGCCCCAGGAAGGTAACTATGACAGCAGAAGCCTGTGCTCTACAAATCCCTCTTGTAGTCCTGGTGTTTATTTCCTTTTGCTCATCTCTGAAGACCCAAGCTGCTTGGCTGGACTGTGGGCCTGAGTGTGAAAGGAGGCTTGAGGCCTCTCAGGACCCAGGATGGAGGCCACAGCACCCATCAGGAGGGTGCCCAATGGAGAGGGTCAGGGTGCCATGATCTTCCTCCCCCGCTAGCAGATGCTACTTGAAAAACGTGTAAAAGTCTTGAGTTTGACTTCACTGAGGAAGCAGCAGTCCCTTCCTTCTTATCTCTTTATTAAGAGATAGACATAGAACCCCAACAAATAGGGTTTCCAAGAGTTGGTTGGTTGATTGCTTGGTTGGGTTTTATTTTCTGTGATGACATTCACATAATGTAAAATTCACCACTTTCAAGTGAAAAGCTCAGTGACCTCCAGTATATTCACAATGTTGTGCCACCAGTACCTCCATCTAGTTCCAGAATATTTTCACCACCCCCAAAGGAAAGTGTTCCTCAATAAGCCATCCCTCCCATTCTGTTTCCTTCTCCCAGCCCCAAGTAATCGCCAGACTGTGTTCTGTCTCTGTGGACTTATACCTATTTTGGACATGTCATAGAAAAGGAATCATAGAATGTGATTTTTGTATCTGGCTGCTTTGACTTAGCATGATATGTTTGAGGTTCATCCACACTGTAGCATGTATTAGTATCTCATTCCTTTTTACGGCTGTGTAATATTCCACGGCACAGACAGACCACATGTTTAGCCACTCGTCCACTGACAGGCATTTGGGCTGCTTCCACCTTTTGACTTTTCTGAGTGGTGCTGCTATGGACCTGGGTGTACATGTATGTGTTTGAGTTCCAGTTTCCATGTTTTCCCAGGTGGCACTAGTGGTAAAGAACCCACCTGCCAGTGCAGGAGATCCATCTGAGTTGTGAAGATCCAGTGCAGGAAGGATATGGCAACCCACTCCAGTACTCTTGCCTGGAGAATCCCATGGACAGAGGAGACTGAACACAACCAAGTGGCTGAGTGCACATTCCATGTCTTCAGGTGTAGACCCAGGAGTGGAATTGTGGGACTTTCCATTTTAAAACCAGAAAAGTGGGGCTTCCCTCGTGGTTCAATGGTCCAGACTCCAAGCTCCCAATGCAGAGGTGGTGACCGTTTAGTCACTAAGTCCTGTCCGACTCTTGAGACCCCATGGACTACACCCTGCCAGGCTCCTCTGTCCATGGGATTCTCCAGGCAAAAATACTGGAGTGGGTAGACCTTTCCTTCTCCAGGGAATCTTCCAGACCCAGAGTTCAAATCCCAGTCTCCTGCATCGCAGGCGGATTCTTTACCGACTGAGCTACCAGGGAAGCCCTCCAATGCAGAAGGCCTGGTTCAACCCTTGGTCAGGGAATTAGATCCCACACCCACATTGCAAGCAGATTCTTTACTATCTGAGCCACCAGGGAAGTCCCATGCGAGAACTAAGACCCAGCAATGCCAGGGGAAAAAAAAAGATTTAAATAAATAAAACCCAGAAAGTCTCAGGCAAACCAGGATAAGCCAGTCACCTACCAGTGCTGAGCATTAGAATACCAGGTGCTCAGATACAAAGACGCTTCTCTGGTGGCTCAGACGGTAAAGAATCTGCCTGTAATGCAGGAGACCCGGGTTCAATTCCTGAATTGGGAAGATCCCCTGGAGAAGGGCTTGGCAACCCACTCCAGTATCCTTGCCTGGAGAATCCCATGGACAGAGGAGGCTGGTGGGCTACAGTCCATGGCATCACAAAGAGTCGGACACAAATGAGCAACTAATACTTTCGCTTTCAGATGCAAAGAGAAACAAGGAAGTGCAGCCTGGGAGGAGACACCTGAACAGATGATTCCGATCCAGGGTCAGTAGAATTGAGGGAAAACCCAGAGAAGAGGCATCTGGCCCAGCAAAGAATGTGTGGGGAAGGGAAGGATCTGAACAGGACAATCCTTCTTGAAAGAACAAGATCCAGCCCAGCTCTCAGGGACTAACAAGCAGGCTGGGGAGATGCTCAAACAGAGATTAACAGATGCTAAAATAGAGATCTGCCTGATTAATTTGCAACCCCATGGACTGTAGCCCACCAGGCTCCTGTGTCCATGGGATTTTCCAGGCAGCAATACTGGAGCGGGTAGCCATGTCCTCCTCCAGGGGATCTTCCCAACCCAGGGATCGAACACTTATCTCCTGCATTGACAGATGGATTATTTACCTCCAGCCACCCTGGAAGCCCTCTAGAGGGACACAGGGGTGGAAAGAGGGGAACACTGGAGGGTCAAGAGCTTGACAGAGCAGAGGCACCTGGGCTGACTTTAGAAGGATAAACAGGAGCCAACCTGCTGCAGAATGGAGGGAATTGTAGATGGCATGAAGGACGTGCTCAGAGACACAGAAGCAGGGCAGAAAAAGTCTTCCCTGACGCATTTCAGGGAAATGAATGTCCCACTCCCAAGGATTTAAGCAAAAGACCTTGCAGCTGTAATGTGATGCCAGAAACCACGACTTCTCCCACAAATTACACTTTGCCATCGAGATTCGAAGGCTCCATGGCAAGGAGCCGTGAAAACTGTGCTCATCAGAGGATGGGCTGCAAAGTTGGATTTTAGCCTAATTTAAACAGGTTCCAAAAGGACCACTGGCCTGAGCCAAGATATCGTTTTCTGCTAGCAAAATCCTATCTGTTAAAGTTTCGTTTAATCGGTAAGATAAAAAAAGCCATTGCTGGACTCCCTGGTGGTCCAGTGGTTTAGACACCATGCTTCCAGTGCAGGGGGCATGGGTTCAATCCTTGGTTAGGGAACTAAGATCCCTCACAGAATGGCCAAAATTAAAACAAAAAAAAGCCCATTGCTTTTTCTAATATTATAATTACTTTGGTCACTAATTCCTAAGATGGGGCCCTATAAGTATCATGAAGGACTCAAGGTAGTGAAAATGGTCCTCATGTGTGGGCTGCTCTTCGCCTGACTGGTAGGTCATGAGCTTGTCCCTCATAGAGATAAACCCGATGTTTGTCTCCATCTGTGGCATCTCCAAAAACTGTGTCTCTGGCCTCTCAGGATGTAATCACCTCTGGGGATCTGAGGAAGCAAAATAAAACTTATGATACCAAGCAGGACCCTGCGGGGCTCCCAGGCACAAAGGCTTTCCGTGGCCACAATTCCTTCGATTATAGGAAACAACATTCATTCAGCCTCCATGACCTTCCCTGGGTTCCAATAGGCAGATTCAAGCAGTTGTTAATGAAGGGCAGGGAGGGGATGTGAGACCAGGGAGAAACAAACAGTCAAGAGGAGCCTTGGGGCAAGATCCTGGTTCCTCATCAATGGATACACATAATAATATCTTCGAGTTGTTCTGCAGATACTGAAACCCCCTCCAGGTGGGAGAAGTTAATGATTAATGATGGTAGGCTGCCCACCAGCCTGTAGACCTCAGACCAGTTGGATGTGAGGGCTGATGATGCTAACTCCTCACCACCAATTCATCAGAATATACATGAGCTGATCACATCCTCTTTGGATAATTGCTATAAAACTTCTCATTATCATCACAGTTTTGAGGGTATTAGCCCGCCGTGGCTCCCTTTTCCTGACAAAGCAATAAAGCTATCCTCTTTTACTTCACCCAAAAGTCTGTCTCCAAGGTCCGATTCAGTACTGATTTACAGAGAAGCTGAGTAGGCTTGCCAATATACCACTGGTTTAGTTTTTGCATGTCTGAGTTTATTGATACATTACAAATTTTATAAAGCATATACAAAAAGTAAAAATGGTAAAGTATGAAATGGGATAGAGATCTAATTCAAAGTTCTATGATTTCCTTCTTTCCCTCTAAAGACTTGTTTTAGAAACATGGCTCTAGATGCGTCCAAACCAGATGCTATCCTCCAAGATAGCATTCCATTTTCTCTCCCTTTAAAAGCTGGGGTGATCTATGACATGCCAATAATCTCCATGCCAGCCAAAATCAGGTACCAGGATTTCAGAAGTTGGTTTCTTTTGCTTTCTCTGTCTGGTCCTGTCCTTCCCTCTTCCAAGGACCCCTCCTGGACTGAGTTCTGCCTCTCAACAAGCAGCCCAGGTTAGGGCCCCTCACTCTTTCTGCAGCCCTGGAGGGATGCCTGCAGCAACAACTTCCTCTGAAATCAGACCACATCCTCCCGTTGCCGAAGAAATGAGAAAATCTGCAGCTGTTTCCTTCCACTGGCAACCCTGTAAAGAGTAATAGAACAGCCTTGTCAGTCCTGAGGCTCATTGGTGAAGGGCACAGCCTCCTCTTGATAGACTGGCAGTGGGAATCAGGGGCACATTCATCTCTCTCATATCATGTTAGCAATGCCTGGATTAGGTCTGAAAATCCTGATGTCGTCACATAGCAGGTGGATTTGTTTATTGAGAGTCCTGTCCTGCCCAAGAAGAAATTTGAAACAGAGTAGCTTCCCACTGTCCTGGAGCCTGCACAAATTATTCCTGCCATGAGCTGAGGAGCCACCAAATGGCCAGAGTGGGACCCTGGTTTCCAGTCGCCTCACCCACTTCTGAGTCACGGAGGACGGAAGGGCACAGCTGTGAGGAAGGTATTGACCTCCAAGTCCACTGATGTTTCATGAGCAGGAATCACCGAGTGACAGGCTTGAGTGAGCTTGGGGTTTGAATACAGACTGGCTTAGGTTGGATTCCTGGCTTGGCCACTTACTGTAATTGTTATTGTTGTTCAGTCACTAAGTCATGTCTGACTCTTTGTGACCCCGTGGACTGCAGCACACCAGGCTTCCCTGTCCTTCATTATCTCCCAGAGTTTGCTCAAACTCATGTCCACTGAGTTGGTAATGCCATCCAAATGTCCATCCTCTATTGCCCACTTCTCCTCTGGCCCTCAGTCTTTCCCAGCATCAGGGTCTTTAACAATGAGTCGGCTTTTTGCATCAGGTGGCCAAAGTACTGGAGCTTCAGCTTCAGCATCAGTCCTTCCTATGAATATTCAGGGTCAATTTCCTTTAGGGTTGATTGGCTTGATCTCCTTGTTGTCCAAGGGACTCTCAAGAGTCTTCTCCAGTACCACAGTTCAAAAATATCAATTCTTTGGCGCTCAATCTTCTTTATGGTCCAACTCTCACATCCATACGTGGCTACTTACTATAATAGTTCTACTAGTTTTCTAGGGCAGCAAAATCCCAGAAACAACAGAAATGGATTCTCTCACAGTTCCGGAGACTGGAGGTCTGATATGAAGGTGTTGGTGGACAATGCCCCTTTCAAAACTCCGGAGCAGGGTGGACTCCTACCCCTCTTCAAGTTCCTGGTAGCTCAGGAGGCCTGTGGCCCAGGGAGGCAAAAGTCCAGACTCTTGTCTCCATCTGCACACAAACTTCTTCCCTCTGGGTCTATGTCCAAATATCCCCAGGACAACTATGACCTTGAATTTAGAGCCCATTCTACTTCAGGACTTCCCCAATGGCTCAAGTGGTAAAGAATCTGCCTGCAATGCAGGAGATGCAGAAGATGTGTGTTCGATCTCTGAGTTGGGAAGATCTCCTGGAGGAAGAAATAGCAACCCACTCCAGTATTCTTGCCTGGAGAATCCCATGGACAGAGGAGCCTGATGGGCTACAGTCCACGGGGTCACAAGAGAGAGAAACACAACTGAGCACGCACGCCTCACACCTTCTACTTCAGGGAAGCCCCATCTTAACTAATTATATCTGCACGAGCCTATTTCCAAGCAGAGTAACACTCTGAGGTACTGGGGGAGGTGGGGGAGCAGACTTAGGGCTTCAGCGTGTGTTTTTGAGGGGGTGAAATTCAACCCACAATGCTGATTGACTTCAGTTAACTTGATTAACCTCTCTGAGCCTCAGTTTTCTTAGCTTAAGGAAACGGTGCTGTGATCCACTTCCCATGGCTGCTGTAATGCTCTGATAGGATTCATGAGGAAGCTTCTGGTGGATGGTCATTGAGCAAAGTTCTTCTTTCCTCTTCCTTCATTCCTTACAACCTCCCCCTCTTGACTCATCTCTTCCCCATATTGGGGAAATGTTTGTCCTCTATTCAGATATCATCTGTCTGCCTGCTGAGCCACAGGTTCAGCCATAGGCATAATGTAATCACAGCCCAAAAAGAAAAGAGGCAGGGGATTTCCCTATTTGGTCCAGTGGTTAAGAATCTGCCTTCCAGTGTAGGGAACATGGGTTCAATTCCTGATCGGGGAGCTAATCACTGCCCCATATGGCACAGGGCAACTAAGCCCATGAATAGCCCCTACTGAGCCCGCACACCACAACTAGAGAGAAACCTGCACGCTGCAACCAAGATCCGATGTAGCCAAATAAATAAATAAGTATTTAAAAGGAAAAAGAAAAGACTCAATGAAATGACTTGCATGTCAATCTAGTCTGGATATGGGTGGGGTTGGTGTGCTTAGCATTGACAAATCGTAAAGTTCAGAGAACAATTTGGCAATATTTTAATTAAAAGTTAAAATGCCTATGCTCTTTGGACAGTCATTCTATTTCTTGATATTCACCCTAAACAGCTGGTCTATGTGGAAAGGGTATTTGTGACAGCATTGTTTATCAAAGCAATAGACTGAAATAGCCTATATTTTATGGTCCTTCCATGACATAAAGTACTATGTAGTCATTAAAAACAAATGAGGCGGCTCTCTGTATGCTGATATGGAATGACCCCCAAGATAAAATTTTAAGTGAAAAAGGGTGGTTTGAGGAAAGAGGGATGAATAAGCAGAACAAAGAGGGTTTTTAAGGCACTGAAATACTTTGTATGATACTGTAAATGATGGATATATGTCATTATACATTTGTCCAGACCCACTGTTGTGTTGTAAGAACTTATGGAAAAACCTGAATGAACTTTTTGGCCAACCCAGTACTTAGGTAGTTGGTGCAGCCACGTGGGATGAGAGCAATAGGAGGGATGGGGGACGGGAGAGAGGAGGGACCGCAGACCCGGCTCAGCCCGGGGCACAGAGGGCGGAGACAGCTGAGGCTCCTGGGCATGGTGGCACCGTCTGCCTCCACAAGCGCACACACCTTAGTGCCTAGTGGAGAGGGCAAGGCTATAGAGAGAGTGTATTCCCCCAAAAGGCCAGGAAGAAAAGAAAGCCGAGGAGCTGACAACTAAAACACCCTCCAGTCCATGCACATGGAATGTCCCATTCCCTCAGGTTCGTGCCAGGTGACTGGCTAATTTGATAAACTAATTGAGACGCACAATTGGGCATTATTTCATGAACACCTCATGGGGACACATAGAAGGTTTCCTCTTGGATCAACTTGACATTGCAGTATTAATAGCTCTTAATTGTTTAATTTATTCATCCTCCCAGGGGTGACTGCCTGTTAACTGGCACTTCAGACACTCAAAGGAATGCGTGTCTATGGGAAGTTATTTCAGGACTGTGACAGGATGAGAGAGGGGAGGTATTTAGGACGGAAGACCTTCTCCATACCCTTCAAATCCCATGCCAAAAGGGATTATGCATTTCACCCATCTTTCATCTCATGCTGTCCTCAGAATAAGACTGAGGACCATTTTAAGGAAACAAAAGCAACTTGGAATGGAATCTGCCAGTGTCTGTTCTCTGCCTGCTCGAGCTCAGTCTCTTCTGTCTTGTCCAGCTCTTCACAGCCCCGTGGACTATGGCCCTCCAGCTTCCTCTGGCCATGGGATTATCCTGGCAAGAATACTAGAGTGGGTTGACATTTCTACTCCAGGGGATCTTCCAGACCCAGGGATCGAACTCATGTCTCCTGCGTTGGCAGGCAGATTCTTTACCACTGAGCCACTCCAGGGTTAAACAAAATGCCAGTGTCACCTGAAAGGCTCAACAGAGCACCACTGACTTGGGATCTGTCCATCAGACATATTCCACTGGCACCATTCACCTGCCGTAACATATTAGGTTTGTAAAGAAATAGTTTCTGGGTCCTTAGAGAATCAACATTTAATACATGGCATTGCAAGGACCCAGGAGCATTTCCTTCTTTCCCCTGAGTATGAAATTGTAAGAACTTCTCCAACCCAAGACACAAAAAGAACGATTAACCGCTTTTCAAGGACAAAGACCATTCCTCTGTGTTGCCCCAGACAACAAAGATCTCAGCCAGTCTAGTGTAATTTACAATGATCACCCACCATTCAGTAGAGCTTACCAACCCTCCTAGTGACTGACTTCTTTTAGTATTCAAGGTACAGAAACTCTGCGTGCCTCTCAATTGCCCTGGTGCAATTATTGTATTGATTTGATGCAACATTAGTTCCACATTGAAAGTGGTGTATGTTTTTAAATTTGCAATTAAATCAAATGATGCCTCTTTGCTAAGATGGTTGACACTTGTTCATATGCTGCTGCGAGCAGAGAAGGTAACTTTTATTTAACATCAGAAAGCACGCAGGGTTGGGGAGCTTGAAATTTTTAAGCAATTCCATTTCCTGCCTGGCTCTTCAGCCTAGTTTTAAAAAAAAAATCAAGCTACTTACCCATTTGTTGTAAAAATGGTACATGTGGGAACTACTGTGTTACAGGGATAATCTGCAGAAGTCACTGAGCAAGCAACACTGAAAGGGTAATGTCAGGGAATAAATATTTGTGCCCTCCCCCTCAAACTCACATGGCAAAGCCCTAACCATTTGGAGTATTTGGAGGTGATGCCTTTGGGAAGTAATCAAGAACAGATGAGGTCATGAGAGTGGGCCCCTCATGATGAGCCTAGTGTTCATATAAAACAAGGAAGAGAGAGCAATCTCTGCACGTTCACACAAAGGAACACAGTACAAGAATGCAGCTGGCTTCAAGACAGGAAGAGAGTCCTCACCAAGGATGGAATCTGCCAACACCTTGGTCTTGGGCTTCCCAGCCTCCATGACTGTCAGAAAATGTCTTTTATTTAAGCCATCCAATCCACAGTACTTTGCTATATCATCCCAAGCTGTTGAAGACAGATTGAAAACTAGGAGAGCCTCAAGAATAATTGGTGATTTTTGTCTCATCTTCCTTTCTGGATGATCTCTACGTACCTGACCCACTCAATTTCTTTGCAATCTCTAATATGGCTCTGATATGTGTACAGCTAATTGTTAATTATTCAGGCCACAGGGGACCAGGAAAAGTCAGGGCAATTAAATTTGCTTCAATTTAAAATGATATTGACACTCAACAGTCTCTTCCTACCAAGTGGCCACTAGGAAAATGGTCAAGAAAAGAGCAGGAAAACACGAGAGGGAAAGGGAACAGTATGCTATGAGTTAAACTGTCAAATGTTAGGGCTTCCCTGCTAGCTCAGGTGGTGAAGAACCTGCCTGCAATGCCGGAGACCCAGGTTTTATCCCTGGGTCGAGCAGATCCCCTGGAGAAGGAAATGGCTACCCACTCCAGTTGTGTCCACTTAAAAAAAGGTATGTAGAAGTACTAATCCTCAGCAGCGCAGAACGTGACCTTATTTGGAAACTGGGTCTTTACAGCAGTAGTCAAAATGAGATCACGGCAATAGATCATCGTAATACAAAATGACTGGTGTGCTTATAAAAAGGGGGAAATGGACTCACATAGGGAGAGACAATGTGAACACACAGGGAGAACAGCCATATGACTGGAGTGATACATCTATCAGCCCAAAAATGCCAAGGATTGATTTCCCGAAAATGCCAGAAGCACCCAGGAAGGGTTCTTCTTCCAGAGCCATCAGAGAGAATGGCCCAACCAGCACCTTGATTTTAGACTTCTAACCTCCAGAACTGAGACAGTAAACTTCTATCTTTTTTAAAAAGTTATTTATTTATGGCTGGCTGGGTCTTTGTCGCTGTGCAAGAGCTTTCTCTAGTTGCGGAGTGTCTGGGCTACTCTCTAGCCGTGGCACGCGGGCTTCTCATTGCGGGGACTTCTCTTGTTGCGGAGCGCGGGCTCTAGAGCTCAGGGGCTTCCGTAGTTGCAGCTCATGGGCTTAGTTGCCCCACGGCATGTGGTATCTTAGTTCCAGGACCAAGGACTGAACCCCTGTCCCCCACACTGGCAGGTGGATTCTTAACCTCTGGACCCAGAGAAGTCTCAATTTCTGTCTTTTTTTTTTTTTTGCCATTTATTTTTATTAGTTGGAAGCTAATTACTGGGATGGGGAGGGAGGTAGGAAGGGGGTTCAGGATGGGGAACACATGTAAATCCATGGCTGATTCATGTCAATGTATGGCAAATTTCTGTCTTTTTAAGTCACCTACTTTTGGATACTTTCTATTGGCAGCCCTAGGAAATGAATACACTATCATATAAAATATGTGCATAACTATAGGGCCTACCCTAATTTCTGAAAATCAGAAGTGCAAAAGGAAGCTCCATTTAATGAGTGAACAAATGCAGACTATAGATTTTAAATATATATATATATACATTGTATATATATATAAAAACAAAAGTGCAAAAGGAAGCTCCATTTAATGAGTGAACAAATGCAGACTATAGATTATACATATATATATATATATATATATACACACACTCTATATATATATAGAAAAACAAAAGTGCAAAAGGAAGCTCCATTTAATGAGTGAATAAACGCAGGCTATAGATTATATATATAGTGAGGCAACATGGGGATTTTAAGAAAGAAAGAAAAACACAGGAGAAAAAAAAAGAGTCCAAAAGTAAAGTTAGAAATAAAACATATAAAATTGTTTATGGTTTGCTAAAGGGATGTAAATTTTGTTCTGGGATTCCTAGTGACCAATTTAAAGAAAGAAGCTCCATCAGTTACACAGCACAATTTCCACATACACAGAAGGAAGAACAGTTATCAGGAGAAGCAATGCTATTTCTGATACTAAAGCCTAAGAGAAAGTTAATTAAGAGATTTGTCTGATTACTGAATTTATGTCCTTAGCAAGATCCTTCCTCCCATAAACACACTGTCTAGTTCTAAATTACATAGGGCTGTAGTTTACAACGTCTTTGATTTTTAACCAGTGACTATGTAGGATGGTAAAAGCTGTGATTTTCAAAGCTAAATGGATGTCAATTGGTTTACAGCTTCCAGTGATGAAATGTAATCCAGAGATAAAATCTACAACATTTTATCTCTTGTAGATTTATTAAATCTACGATGCTAACCCACAGATTAGATACATCCAAATCACTTGGGGATCACCTTCAAAAAGATACACCTGGGGGCTTCCCTGGTGGTCCAGTGGTTAGAACTCCACGCTTCAGCAGGGGACACAGATTCTATCTCCCATGGGGGAACTAAGATCCCACATGCCATGCAGTGTGGCAAAAAAAAAAAAAAACAAAACAAATGACTGGGCCCCACCCCTGGAAATCTGATTCACTGGACATTCCTGGTGTTGAGCCAAGTTTAAAAACCACTCTCATATAGAGGACGATAATAGGCATATCCTTAGGCAAGCCTCCTGACACGTTTCTCTTAATACAGATTTTGATAACTCTTGGACAGAAGAGTAACCAAGGTGAAACCCCAGCCTTCTATGGGCTCCTTCAGTGTGCAAATATGGGCTTCCTGGTGACTCAGAGGTTAAAGCGTCTGCCTCCAATGCGGGAGACCCAGGTTCAATCCCTGGGTCGGGAAGATCCCCTGAAGAAGGAAACGGTAACCCGCTCCAGTATTCTTGCCTGGAGAATCCCATGGATGGAGGAGCCTGGTGGGCTACAGTCCACGGGTTGCAGAGAGTCGGACACGACTGAGCAACTTCACTTTCAGTGTGCAAATATAGGGGACCACTTAATCCATCACCCCAAAAAGATAGTGCTCCGGAGCTAAAGTGACTCAGCACCCACCCCTCCGTATGTGCCCAGTGGACTGGAATAGCATGGAACTCGGGGTTTGGACTGCAAGGGAATCAAATCAGTCAATCCTAAAGGAAATAAACCCTGAATATTCATCAAAGGACTGTTGCTGAAGTGGAAGCTCCAATGCTTTGGCGACCTGATTTGAAGAGTCGACTTATTGGAAAAGCCCCTGATGCTGGGAAAGAGTGAAAGCAAAAGGAGAAGAGGGTAGCAAAGGATGAGATGGTTAGATAGCATCACCGACTCAATGGACGTTAAATTGAGGAAAACTCCAGGGGATAGTGAAGGGCAGAGGAGCCTGGTGTGCTACAGTTCATGGGGTCGCAAAGACTTGGACACAACTTAGCAACTGAACAACAACCACAGGGTTTGGTCTGCATCCCTACCCTCCCTTTCTTAGCCGTGAGGCTCCTAACTGAGTCAGGGGACCTCTCTAGGTTTCAGGTGGCCTAGAGAAATGGGGGTGACAAGGCCAGCCTCATAAATGCACTGTGATGATTAAATAAGAAAGTTTGTTGAAAGTCTTAGCAAATGCCTGTGTGGTAGAAAAATCCCAATAAAGGAAGCTTTCCATTGCTTATTTTTGTCTTAGGAAATATTCTTTTTCTGTGGCTATACCCCAGAGCATTACCACCCATGATAGCAAGATAAACCATTGAGATGCTACACCACACATCAGAATTGTCCACCAAGGTGCCACGGACAGTCAACTCCTGGGAACCACTAGCCCTTAGTAATGGCATCTTCCACATAGTCCAGCTGGAAGACAGAAGGGCAAGTATACAGAACACCACAGGTAACCAAGCAGACAGGGTTGTTATAAGAATGAGAAGGGTTATGGGAGCAAATGGATCAAAACCTATAGAAATAAACCTGACCTCACTTGCAGCACTTAAATGCAATGAGGACTTAGGAGGTCTCCTGGAGAATGGTTTGTGTTATTTTAACTTAGGGAGGGTTTTTTAAATCCCTTATTGGTTAATCCTCCTATTGGCTGGATAGTTCTGTCTTGTAGGATCATAAATCTAGATGCAATCTCGGACGAGCTGTTTGGAGGCCTGATTCTCTGCCTCCAAGCACTTGTTTGTCTACACTTGACAGCCCAAGGTACCCAAAGTGTGGAGGCAGGGTTGCTGATTACTATGCCTTCCAAAATTGTAGGTTCATGGCACGGGCTAGGGAGTGCAGGTAGTGGAGACAGAGAACGGTGCAATTAGCAGCAAGCTCATTAAGAGACCCTGGGCAGGCAATGCAGCTGCCAACATCAGTTTTGTTTCTGCCACATCTATTTGATGGTCTATGATGCAGTCATTTCCAAACGTCTATGGAGTGTTCACAGTAACACGGGAATTGCTTATCCCACACTGCCCTGCATATTCCCTATAGAAACAAGAGCTACACTTCACTGAACACAAATTCCCACTTCTTATCTTATATGTATCATCTCAGCAAACCAATACCCTACGTGTAAGTTTTATCATTGCAACCTCAAAGACAGGGAAAATGAGACTTTGAAAGCTTAAGTCACCTGCCCATTGAATGAGTGGTACCACTTGAATTTAAACCACAGACTGACCCCAAAGCTTGTACTTTCATTCTCCCCACTGTGCAGCACGACCAGCTATGACCAACACAGAGGCCTTTGGATTTATATCTTCCAACGTCATTTGCCCCAAGTTTCAGCAGCAAGTGTTGAATCACCCACCTCAAATGAAGAAAATTCTGCTGCCAATGAAGAAAATCCTGCTGCCAATTAGAAATGGGTAGAATTTTAAGCACCCTTCCCTCCATCTCCTCTCTAATCAAGCAACATCTCTTGTACAGCAGACCATGATTGATTTTAAATGAGTCAGTGTCTCTTTAAGTTCCTGAGACCCCAGAATCTCTGTTTAATTGTATGGTAACCATTAGGAGCTTTGTCAGCAAGGATGACAGGAGTAATCACCCAGGAACAGATTTCTAGGTAATTTATACTTAGTCAATCCAAACCTAATTCCTAAGTGACCTATGCTGTGCCTAAGGAGCCTGAAATAATCATGTATTTACCCTTTACCCTGAAATTAGATGGTACTTACCATGGAATTACCCAGCCACTAAGTGACAATTACCATGTAATTAAATGGTCAGCAGTTACCATGTTATTAAATAGCATTGACATGATATTCGTTCCGCAGAACCCTGCACTGTCACCATACAATTCAGCTACCCACCAAGAAATTACAGCCATTCCTGGGAAGTTCTGCCCTTTGCTTCGATGGATTATGAGTTGGCAGAAACTCCCAGCACCATGTGCTTCCAAGGAAGCCAAGAAACAGCCAAAGTTGTGCACGGACGTAACATGGCCTCCTGGGCCTGGCTTCTAGCCAGACTGGGCGGTACCTCGGCAGCCCAGCCTCAGTCCTGCGCGAGGGCATCTGGGTGAATTCCTCCACCCTTCTGTGACAGTGTACTTCAGAGGAAAGGGAGACATCACGCTTTTTCTCTCCTGGATGTGGTACCTACGCCGGGGCAGAGCATGCTGGGAGAGTTGGAAGCCCTAAGTAAGGCATGAGTTCTGTTTCAGCCTGGGAGAGACCATCCCTAAATCATCATGATAAGCATAAGGTGCCTCGTAAGTTCCATGAGGACAGGATCTTCTTCTATCTGCCTTATTTCTTGCCTCATCACCAACACCATTCCAGGCCTGTTGTAGATGCTCAGTAAATATTATTTGGATTGTATTTATTCATTCAATCATTATTTATTCATTTATTGGTTATGGATCTACTACATGCCAGCCACTATGCACTGAAACTTTTTATGGACACTGTGAGGTTCAATGACGTCTCGGGCTGAGTCACTTGCCCAAGGTCATTATACAACTATTAGGTGGCAGATGCTAGACTGAACTCAGGCCTATCTGAGGCTCAAAAAGCTTTGTTCTTGCTATAGCACTGTGTCTTAGCCAGCATCCAGGTGGCTTGAAAGACTTGGAAAAGCTAATGACTTCCTGGGATGGATCACTTTTGAATCTAAGCCTTCTACACCAGCCATAATAGTTTCTATAAACTGTTATTCAGGCTTCCCTGGTGGCTCAGCAGTAAAGAAGGCACCTGCAATGCAGAAGATGCAGGTTTGATTCCTGAGTCAGGAAGATGCCCTGGAGGAGGGCGTGGCAACCACTCCAGTATTCATGCCTGGAGAATCCCACAAACAGAGGAGCCTGGTGGGCTTCAGTCCATAGAGTCACAAAGAGTCGGACACGACTAAAGTGACATAGCACACACAACACAGAAACTGTTATTCATATTTAGTAAATGAAGAAAGTGGAGCTCAGAGAGATTGAGTGACTCATCCAAAGTCACACTGCTGATGAGTTGCATTGAACTTGGACTCAGAGGCCATACGTCTGCCTGATGTAACTGGAGAAAGAACATCTGTCTCAGATCTTCACACTTCTACCATTAAAATGCTTTGTCTTTGGGTCAGCATTGTTTCCAAATATTGCTGCCAAAATGTAACATCTCACTAGAACTTTCTAACACGTTAAATTACCTAGCATCCAAAGACAAATCCAGGGTGAAACACAAGACCAGACATTAATGGATTGTGTTTGAAATCAAAGAAAGGAAAAGATTCAAGTGATGAATAACAAGTAGGTCTCATCTTCAAAGTCAGCTCCAATCAGTTGACAGCAGCCGCCTGGAGCAACATATCGCAAAGGCTTCTGAAGCTGTATCAGGGCTCAACAGGATAAAGTATCATGATTGATTAATGATGTCTGCTTTGGACCCTGCTGAGGAAATGACTGCACATGATGGTTATCATCTCTGATCTAGACTGTAGGATTCTACAAAATAAGGTCAAGTTTGGAAATTGGCAGGGCTGGGGAGAAGACAATGATTGAGGACAAAAGACACCTAAACAAGTAAGCAGTCAAAGATCATATTTTCCCTCACTGCAGGTGCTTGAAAGAGAAAGTGAAAAATATAATGTCAGTAAAATGAAAACTTGTTGTTGTTTAGTCGCTAAGTCATAAAACAAGCCAGAAAACCTTGTTTCCAGCCTCAGCGATTAAATTAACTGTAGGACTTTGACCCCATCAATATCCCTTTCTGGGTCTCAGTTTCCTCATCTGTAAAACAAAGGCATTTAAGTAACAAATCTCCACACCACTTCCAGGATTCTGAAGTTTAGAGTGCATGGCACTGGACTGAGTGAGCAGAAGGGGGTCTTCCCTGGAGGTCCAGTGGTTAGGGCTGTGTGCTTCCAACACAGGGGGCACAAGTTCAATCCCTGGTTGGGGAAGTTATGCATACTGCACAGTGTGGCAAAAAAAAAGACAGTGTGAGCAGAAGGGAAGAAGATAAGCAGGAGAGAAGTGGTGAAAGCTGTTCAAACACTTTCCTTACTCCCTATTGGAGGGGTATCAGAAACAACAAGGAAACAAATACTTCTGTTCTGGCTATGTTGGGTTTTAGACATCAATTCAATGTCCAGGCCAAAAGGTCATGTAGCAGTTGAATATGTAAGTCTATATATAACTCAAGGGAGATGCCTGGGTAGAAGAAATAAACTTGGGAGTCATCAATAAACAGATGGGGCTGGATAAGATCCCTTGGGCAGGGAGAGGGTGTTTCCAACATTTAGAATTTAGGGACAAAGGGAGGAGCCAGCAAAGACTGAGAAGGAATGTCCAGTGAGATAGTGAGAAGCATAGGAAGAAGGGATTTCAAAAAGGAAGTTGTTGCCTGGGTCCAAAGCAGCTGAGAAATGGAGTTACATAAAGCAGAGGCATTAGCTTGGTAAGTTATATCATTGGTGACTTTAATAAAAACTGTATAAGAAAGCCATGGAGGGCAAAACCTGACTAGAAGGAGCAAAGGAAATACTAGAAGGTGAGAAAGTGCGGACAGTAAGTATGGACAAAATGCCTGAGGTTAGGAGCTGTTCACACAGCTCATAGCTTATTGCTGGCTTATAACGTTTTTGTGAGAAGGTATGTGAAGAGTCTGTCATAGCACTCAATATGACAGGTGCTCAAAAATCCAAATTCTTGTCCCTTTAATTCACCTATATTTAATCAGTTTGCCATTTTCCACAGAGATGACTTTCTGACAAACCGCATCAGGGCCCCATGTCAGATTCTAATATTAAAAGTCTTCTATCTTGACCTTGGCCCTGGAGGAAACTGATAGACCCATTAAGCTTGCCTGCTCATCCTTTCACCTTCCATGGTCCTGTGGGATGGATGTCTCTTCAGGTAGGCCAGCTCTAAGGCCAGATGATGCCTTATTCAAGGAGAGTAAATTAATCATGTACAAATGACTTCTAAGGAAACCCGGCCAGGGAGGGTATGTGAGAGGCCCATAAATACTGCAATGAGGGCTGTCATCTCAGCCACAAATTCTACCAACACTTCTGCAGGAACTTGATAGTCAATATCCTAGTGCTACCAAAGAAGGGTCGTTACTGATCCACCTTACCTTCCTGCTGCAGAGACACTACTCTATCCACGGTAACTGGTGATGTTCATACTGACCAGTTCACCCATCCATCCCTCCATCCACCCATCTATCCATTACTTTGTTAGACACACACGTTCTAAGCACCCATCTGCCAATCATTATGCTTCTTGCTGTGAGACATGCAATGAACTGTATGACATTTATGCAAAACTCCTAAACAAAAATTTATTGAATATCTGCTATGTGCCGGTGTTCTTAGGTTCTGAGGTTCAACAGTGAATAAGACGAATAATTCCACCCTTAATAGAACTTCTATATTCTGATAGCTCTGGGCCCTGGACTCAGCCATCTTATAAAACAGTTTGGGAAAGGATAACAACTAATGTAAATAATGAAATCCCCATGTGCTGTGCTGCGCTCAGTCAGTCAGGTCTGACTCCTTGTGACCCCATGAACTGCCGCCTGCCAGGCTCCTCAGTCCATGGGATTCTCCAGGAAAGAATGCTGGAGTGGGCAGCCTTTCCCTTCTCCAGGGAACCTTCCCAACCCAGGAATCAAACCCGGGTCTCCCGCACTGCAGGCAGATTCTTTACCATATGAGCCATCAAGGAAGCCCAAAATCTTCAAAGACCAACTCAAATAGTTAAATGTCTGTCAAAAGGTTCAAGTGGTCAGAGTATTAGAACCCACCCAGGGTGTGACTGGGGCTTTCCTGATAGCTCAGTTGGTAAAGAATCCTTCTATAATGCAGGAGACGCTGCTTCGATTCCTGGGTTGGGAAGAGCCACTGGAGGATGGATAGGCTACCCACTCCAGTACTCTTGGTGGCTCAGTTGGTAAAGAATCTGCCTGCAATGCAGGAGAGAGACCTGGGTTTGATCCCTGGGTTGGGAAGGTCCCCTGGAGAAGGGAAAGCCTACCCACCCCAGTATTCTGGCCTAGAGAATTCCATGGACTGTATAGGCCATGGAACCACAAAGAATCAGACACGACTGAGCAACCTTCACTTTCAGGGTGTGATTATCCAGATCTGAAAGCCAACCCTGAGGAGGTGACCCTGGAACACAGCCTTAGAGGATAGAAGCTTTTGACCAATGAGGATGAGTCATTGGAGAGGGCTTCCCAGGAGGGCAGGGTTAGGAGCAAAAATAGAGAGGTGGATGGGAGTTTCCTGGTGGTCCAGTGGCTAAGATTCTGTCCAATACAGGGGGCTTGGATTCAATCCCTGGTTGGGGAACTAAGACCCCACATGTGGCCAGAAAAGGAAAGTAGCAAGATGGAGATGAGCAAGGATGTCCAAGATACATGGGGGAGAAAAGACTGGAAAAACAGATTGAGGAACGATAATGCAGAACTGTCAAAGTCAGACTAGGGAATGTGGGCTTTGTTTGCCAGGATGAGAGTGTAAATAAGGAAGGGAAATGAGAAAGTTGTGCATGAGGACGTGCTAAGTCGCTTCAGTCCTATCCAACTCTGTGCAATCCCATGGACTGTAGCCCTCCAGGCTCCTCTGTCCATGGGATTCTCCAGGCAAGAATACTGGAGTGGGTTGTCGTGACCTCCTCCAGGGGATCTTGCCAACCTGCGTCTCTTATACCTAACCTGCATTGGCAGGCAGGTTGTTTAACACTCACACCAACTGGGAAGCCCCAGAGTACAGACAGATGAAACCGAAATGACTGTGTGTCTGCAGTCCCAACTCAATGTCAGATGTCCTATATATAGGGCCTCTTGCTTTCTTCTTTGTAATTTTTTTCTTGTAAATTTTTAAAATAATGTTTTATCTGGAAAAAATCACAGACTTACAGAAAAGTTGCAAGTACAGTTTTTTCCTAAACTATTCAAGGATAAGTTGCTGATCAAAAGCCCCATCCTCTCCAAATTCTTTTGTGTTGAGTTTCCTAGACAAAAGTACACTCTCCCGCATAACCATAATAGAATTCTCAAAATCAGGAAGTTAAGATTGATCATTACCATTACTTGGTCTTCAGACCAAATTCAAGTTTCATCAGTTATCCCAATAATATCCTTTAAAGTGAAACCATCCAGTTCAGAATCTCCCACTGCATTTAGTGGCCAGGAGACACAAATTATTTTTTTCAAATAATTATAGTTTTTATTAATATTCCCAGAATATGACAAGTGGATTTTTTTTACTGCAGCACCACCTGACTTGGGGGGAGATGTCCTGATCAGACAGTAAATCAGAGACAAGGCAGGGCTTTCAAGAGGCTTTCTTGAATCTTTGCTATTTTCTGGGGTTGGTAAAATTCAATATTGTTACTACAATGAAAGCATGTCTAAGCTCTGTGAGCCTCAATTTCCTCCGCTGTAAAATGGGATTAATAACAATTACTTCCAAAGACCATTGGGCAGATTAGAGACAAGTGATGCCATATGCCATGGCAACCACAAGTCCTGCTGTGTGCTGAGCACATTGCAGAATCACTGGGTGATCCTGAGCTCAGCACCTTGGGAATGAAAACTATCAGATTCTGAGGCACTGAGGCAGAAAAGGCTGGAACTCATTGAGCATCTAAGATTAGCTCCCAAGAAGTTGTCATCAAGATGGGAGTCAATGTCAGGGTCTTCCCTCCCTGCTGGTGTTGGACCAACACTTCAGCCTCAAACTTGTCATCCTCACCAAACCCAGTCAGAGGAGCTGTGCCTGAGTGCCCTTATTCCACTGAGCCCCCACCCCAGATGAAGATATCTCTGCAGCTCTTGCAGATTTGCTAGAACACAGAGAGATTCTGCCCCTTCTTTGTTGCCCTTCTAGGCAGTAAGAGGAGACAAAATTGAACACCTTCATCATCCCTGGGCTGTGCCATTCTAAGTCACACGCTGTCTGAAATTAACATAGCATCGCGTTCAGGAAGATCCCAACAGCGTCATCAGCTTTCTTAAACCCAGAATATCAGCACTGCATTGATTTCCATTCTCGAACCTGCAGGCTGGGCACAGGCTCCCTGTCCCTCTTTCCTGCAGATGGTTGATGCTAAGCAGAAGGCACAAACGCTCCTTCCTTTAAACCCAGCTAAGGACCAGCGACCTCAGACACCCTCCACAGCTCGTCCCGTGGCACTGCAGAGCTTGCTTGATGGGGGCTGGTGTAAATATAGTTCCCTTGGGGCAGCCAGCCGGAGCCTGGCCAGCCAGCATCCCGTTACCAGCCTGCTCTTCACACGCTACTTGGTTTCACCACTTGGAGCTGATCCACACTCTGGGCTCAGTACTTAAGGGCTCTGGAAGCAGGGCCAGCTTGCATTTTTATGGTTTTCTTCCTACTCCCTTGGCACTGTGGGCACTACCTCTAAGCATCCCCTCCTTTGTGAGGAGTATTACAAAACGCTACAGAAACGCAAGCCCCTTGGACAGCAAGAAGATCAAACCAGTCAATCTTAAAGGAAGTCAACCCTGAATATTCATTGGAAGAATTGGTGCTAAAGCTGAAGCTCTAACACTGTAGCCACCTGATGCAAAGAGCCAACTTTTTGGAAAAGACCCTGATGCTGGGAAAGAATGAAGGCAGGAGGAGAAGGGGGCAACAGAGGATGAGACGGTTGGATGGCATCACAGACTCGATGGACATGAGTTTGAGCAAACTCCGGGAAATAGTGAAGGACAGGGAAGCCTGGTTTGCTGTAGTCCACGGGGTCACAGAGAGTCAGACATGACCTAGCAACTGAACAACAGGAACACATCTGGACGTGACCTGAACCTGGCAGCTTCTGCTCAGCCCGGAGACACATAAGCCTGCAGCTGAAATCATAAGAAAATGCATTTTTTAAATGCTTCTTTGGTGTCTTTTGCTATGAAAAATGGGACTTAAAGTAGAAAAAGACAAATAATACAAAAAGATCCATTTTTCTTGTGGGTGGTCTCTGACCCAGCTATGACCTTGGCTTCTCTCAATCCTGATCAAGGCTCCCCACCCTATCCTCACCTCTCTTGCTGGTGCTTTAGTTGCAGAGGTATCTCTGCAGAGCCTGGGAATAGTCTTCAGGCTACATTTGGCCTCCAGATAAATTTATTTGCCCCATCCCCTCTGGATGGCTTGCATATTTTAATTTGGTCAATATTTTTTAACCTGGAGATTTCACCTAAGAAAGAAAAATCAAGATCTCTAGCTATTCTTAAAGGAAAAAAAATCAGAAAATCTGCTAACACTGGGCCCACATTCCTACCTTATAAAATGGACTGGAGCTGAGTTGCAGTTGATCCCTTTAAACAGGGTACTTGCTCTCCAGTTCACCACCAACACTTGGTCATTTATCAATCAAAGTTATTGAGTGCCTCCGATAAGCCAGCCTGCCCTGGGTCCCGCTGATAGAGTGAAGAAATGAACTCCTGACTTTTCAGAAACTGCGTGTCAGCACCCTCATTGTCTCCTAACACGGAGGAGGGCAGGCAGTTGGCATTCATCACCATACTCATACTGTTGTTTTCCTTCTCAGTTAAGAGAACAGTATTGCTAACGCTGGCCCCAGCTCACTCTCCTGTTATTAACAGGCTCCTGTGGACGTTGAAGGGCTTCCCCGGTGTGCTGCAGTCCATGGGGTCGCAAGGAGTCAGACGCGACTGGGCCACTGAACAACACCAATTGGTGGCTCAGATGGTAAAGAATCTGCCTGCTCCCTTTTGGACCTCCCTCCCATCTCCCTCCCCATCCCACCCCCTCTAGGTTGGTACAGAGCCCCTGTTAGTTTCCTGAGCCATACCACAAATTCCCATTGGCTGTCTATATTACATATGGTAATGTAAATTTCCATGTTACTCTTTCCATACATCTCACCCTCTCCTCCTCTCTCCTACCTACGGCTGATTCATGTCGAGGTTTTTTTTTAATTAATTAATTTCTCTTAATTGGAGGCTGATTACTTTACAGTATTGTAGTGGTTTTTTGCCATACATTAACATGAATCAGCCATGGGTGTGCGTGTGTCCCCCAAAACAGGAAAATTCTGTAAACCAATTATCCTTCAATAAAAAACAAATTAAAAAAAAAAAAAGAATCTGCCTGCAATTCAGGAGACCCAGGTTTGATCCTTGGGTGGAGAAGATCCCCTGGAGAAGGGAATGGCTGCCCACTCCAGTATTCTTGCCTGGAGAATTCCATGGACAGAAGAGAGCCTGGCAGGCTGTGGTCCATGGGATCGAAATGAGTTGGACACAACTGAAGTGACTTAGCAGCACGCATGTAGATATTTGAATAGGAACACCTACTCCAAACTTCCTTCACCTGCTCAGCCCACTAGAGTAAGAACACTGGAAGAGCAGGAATGTGATGTACATTTTTGTATTCTCAGTGATTACACTGACATCTGTCAAGTTTCACATATTTATTTATTTTGGGCTGTGCTAGGTCTACCTTGTTGTGCTTTGCTGTCCACGGGCTTTCTCTAGTTGTAGCGAGCAGGGGCTACGCTCAAGTTGCAGTGTGCGGGCTTCTCATTGCAGTGGCTTCTCTTGTTGCCGAGCATTGGTTCTAAGGCATGCAGTAGTTAGTAGCAGCTCATGGGCTGAGTAGTTGCAGATCAATTGCTCCATGGCATCTGTAATCTTCCCACACCAGGGATCAAACCCATGTCCCCTGCACTGGAAGGCATATTCTTAACCATAAGACCACCAGGGAAGTCCCTATAAGGTATATTCTTAGCAAGGAGAAATAGAGATATAGAAAGATGTACACTAGGAGTTGGGACAATAAAAAATTAAAAGGATAACTTGGAGACTGTATAGGGGATCATGGTTCAACTGTGGGGAATGCGATCCCAGGTAAACTTGAATTTCAGTTACCTTCACACTCTCCACTGTCTGACCAAACATAGCTACTCAGCCAGTGCCTTCCTTAATGTTTTCTCAATGATCAGTCCATTCCTTCATATGCCAGCCAGGATCAGGGTGACCACAGGACTTAGGTCTTGGAAATAGAGTGCAAGAACATACCTGTTGCAGAGCAATGACTAGCAGGAAATGCAGAGTAAAAGACTTTGAATCAGACACACCCCAAAATGCACACCTGGTGATCCCAAGATGCCAGGACAAAAGATCACTGTGACACCAAGAATTTAACTGGTACAGGTCTCTCCAACCCCTGCTGAACAGAAGTCTAGTTACCCTCTGTGGCAAAGTTTTAGTGGTAATGACCCCAAGATAATGACTCAGAGCAGAGGGCTACATGCTGAGTATGAGGCAGGCCTCAGTAGCACAATTCCAATGACAGGCAGGAGCCGGGACTTAAAGGGTCTGCATCAGCCTGCCAACTCCGCAAAACTGAGCAAGGTGGGGAGCAGCAGGGACTGTCTCACCTTATCTGTGGTGTCCCTGGAAAGCAAGGCAGCTCTTCAGGATATTGTGTGTGTGTGTGTGTGTGTGTGTGTGAGAGAGAGAGAGAGAGTCGCTCAGTTGGGTCTGACTCTTTGCGACCCCATGAGACTCCTCTGTCATGGAATTCTCCAGGCAAGGCTACTGGAGTGGGTTGCCATTCCCTTCTCCAGGGGATCTTTGCAACTCAAGGATTGAACCCAAGTCTCCTGCATTGCAGGCAGACTCTTTTACTGTCTGAGCCACCAGGGAAGCCCTTCAGGACACTAGGGGGTCCCAGATGTTCTAGACAGAAGAACCTCATTTGGTTCCAGATAGATCTGGCTTTCTTCTTCAATAAGCCATTTAGAGGTGAGTCTGGGAACTCGTGGCTGAAGGAATGATGAGGAAGATTCAAAACTAATAAAAACAGCCACTAATAAAGCCATCTGATCACCTGCATGAGTCACTGCTTCTGCTCTTAGGTCCATCTTGATGCCTGACATCAGGTCCACCAGAGGGAGGGGCAAGGACAGAGTCAAGGGGAGGATCACACCAATGTTAGTCACATGTCTGCCGTGTGCTAAAACCTTTGAATGCATTGCCTCGATAGTCCCCCATCCAAACCAATAAAGAACTTGCCTTTTTTAACTCTCCATTTTCTGTTTTTGGTATTCTTTCCTTTAATTATTACTCTCCATTTTAGACTTGAAGAAATTAGAACTTGGAAGATGTTAATATTATGCCCCAGCGCATACAACCAGGAAGAGGAAGAAGCAGGCATTTAATTCCAGGTTGATGGAATTCCAGAGGCTACCTTCTTGACCACCAGACTAGCCTCAGACATGACAAATTCTAAACTCTGGACAGTCCAGCAAATATTTTGGTGGGTGGGGTTTACAAACATTCATCATAATTAGCCTTAGGGACTTCCCCAGTGGTCCAGTGGTCAAGAATCCTCCTCTCCTGCCAGTGCAGGGGACCAATGCAGGGGACATGAGTTCAAACCCTGTTCTGGGAACTAAGATCCCACAGGTCAAGGGGCAACTAAGCCATTGCACCCCAACTTCTGAGTCCACATGCTGCAGAGCCCATGCTCTGCAACAAGAGAAGCCACTGCAGTGAGAGGCCCATGCACCACAACAAAAGTATCCTCCACTCACCACAACCAGAGAAAGCCTGGGCACAGCGATGAAGACCCAGCACAGCCACAAGTAAATAACTAAACCCTTAAAAAAATTAGGCTTAAAGAGTCTTTGTGAATTTACACTTTCTTGCGATCCCTGCCCCTCCTGGTAACTCCCAACATTACAGACGGAGAGAGGGTGAGGTCATCCTAGAGCTTTTCAAGGAAATCCAGAAGCTGCTTTCTTCTGCTCTGCCTTTCTAATGCCCCCTAATCCCAGGAGATAATCACAGCACCAGAGGATGAGGATGAATTGCAAGGAGGCAGCACCAAGTGTCCAGAGCAGAGGAAGCCCTAGGCAGGCTCTGAGTTGAAGGGATTTAGCCCTTCAGTGCTAAATTTACCCCAGTCAGTGCATTGAAGGAGGCTGCTTACCTGGGTTTTCCCCTCTCCCCACACTCTTGCCCTTTAGGCTGGTGCCCTGCCTTAAAATATAAACTATACGGTGGCGATTTCATGCTTCAGATCCTCATATCTAAAGTGGATACTTCACTGGCATCTAAATGTTATATAACCTAAGCAGAGCTCTTAAATTACCCCATCCAAACTTATCCTTGTTCCCCGAGTCTTCCTCATTAATAAATAGCCTTACTGTCCACTCAGATGCTAAAAGTAGAGTCCTAGGATTCAATCATTTTCATCTCAGCTTCTCATTAAGGAAAAGTTCACATGCATACAAAAGCAGACAGATTAGCATAATGAACCTTTGTATACCCATGACCCAAAT
Organism: Cervus elaphus; assembly: GCF_910594005.1. NCBI lineage: Eukaryota > Metazoa > Chordata > Mammalia > Artiodactyla > Cervidae > Cervus > Cervus elaphus. Next base: position 20,492,281 of record NC_057827.1, on the reverse strand, counting down.
TTCACACTGAACAGCTCAAGGTCACTCTTATTTCATCATCCCTTTTCTTCCTCCTGTATTATTATTTTGAAGCATGGACCAGACCTCAAAGTGTGTTCTATGGACTCTTGGGGATCCCTAAGACCCTTTCAGGAAATCTGAGGATACAAACCTATTCTTATTACAATAATGTTTCAACATTATTTGCCATTTCTACTGTATTGACACTCATGCTAATGGTACAAAAGCAATAGTGGGTCAACTGCTTGTGCCTTCGCAGGAATAAAGTCAGTATGACAATATTATATTCTTTACTGTACTCACCCACATTAAGACGAACACCAGTGGCACTTAAGATGTCCTCGATGAAATAGTAATAATTATTACTTTTATTAAGCCTCAGCTTTTGAGCTCACATCTTTTTAATACTGCATGCAGCAAAATGGAAGCATCCATCAACTGCTTATACTGAACACAGAAAAAGCACTTGGGCAAATATTCAAGTGGCTAGCTAAACTAACCACATTTTCAAGGAACATCATTTTTACTTGAAAGTTTGACTTAACAGACAAACTCTGGTTATTCAGATTCAGGTATTTGACACACATTCTCTAAAAATTAAAGTGAGCCTGTCTTTTCAAGGCAAAATAACTGATAGCATTTGTTGCCAAAGGAGAACTCAAACCTTAAAGTGAAGATTAGAATTTTGGAAAACATTACTATCTGCTGCCAATATTAATTAAATACTGAATTTTTTAGGTTTTAATTTTCAATATAGTGAATGTTGATAGCCATAACCCACATTTTTTAAATGCCCTTTGGGTTCTTCAGTAGTTTTTTAAAAAAACATTTAATTGTTTCTGTGCTGGGTCTTAGTTGAGGCGTGCAGGATCTTGTATCCTGACAATGCAGCAAATCCGAGCCCCCTGTGCTGGTAGCACAGAGTCTGAGCCACTGGCCCACCAGGGAAGTCCTCCTCAGTAACTTTTAAGTAGATAGTTACTCTGAGACCAAAACATTCGAGAACTGCTAATTTTCACTGTCAATATTTCCCTTTGTAGATCTCTTAAAGATCAGGAGTCTCTTTTTTTAAACATAATCACAATTTCACTCTGAGAATGAACAGCTGGCCACGAAGCTGTTGAGGAGAATTTGGAACTAAAACAGAAAACACATCTTGCCAAATGTGCCCTGACTTACAAATAGAGAATCTGTGCTAGACCAAGCCATGATGTACATCCCACACTATGTAAACCACAGATCCTTCTAACACCAGTCCATTCAGATCCATATGTTCCAAGACCAGCTACTGATCTTAGAGACAAACTCACACTCTCTGTGTACAGATTCATAAGTTCCAAAGATAAAAATACTCACCGTTGCAGCAACTTCCAAGATAATAAAATTCTGGTCAATTCCTGCCAAGACCATCTACAACTAATTCAAGTCCCCAAACCTTCTAAGTACCTGTGTTGTTGTTCAGTCATTAAGTCATATCCAACTGTTTGTGACCCCACGGACCATAGCACGCCAAGCTCCTCTGTTCTCCACTATCTCCTGGAGTTTGTTCAAACTCATGTCCATTGAGTTGGTGATGCTATCTAGCTGTCTCATCCTCTGCCATCCACTTCTCCTTTTGCCCTCAATCTTTCCCAGCATCAGGGTCTTTTCTCATGAATCAGTTCTTCACATCAGGTAACTGAAGGATTGGAATTTCAACTTCGGCAACAATCCTTCCAATGAGTATTCAGGGTTGATTTACTTTAGGATTGACTGGTTTGATCTCCTTGCAGCCCAAGGTACCTTACCTGCTCTATTTTGAGATTGTTCATGATTCTCCATGGTGGGCAGACTCGCATGCTGCAGCAAGTAATAAATCTACATTTTAAAATCATCAGCTGTGTTCCTGCGGTGAGCTGCAGCTGATGGGAATTGACAACCCTCAATTCAAGATAGCATCTTCTCCCGCCCAAGCCACTGCAATGGCCTCCTCCCTATGTCCCCTGTTCTGCTTACCACTGCTATGTACCAAATTTTCCCAACACTAATCAGCTTAAAGCAACCACTTTCATTTCCTCATGATTTTATTGATCAGGAATTTGGAAAGGGCACAGCAAGGACACTTACCTCTGCTCCCTGATGTCAGAGGCTCAGCTGGGAGGATGCAAAGGCCAATGATATCTTGGCAGCGGGAAGCAAAATCATCTAAAACTTTGTTCATTCATATGTCTGGCACTTGGACTGAGAGAAAAAGACTGGGGCTGCCAACTGGAGCACCTACATGGAGCTTCTCACCTGTTTTGGCTTCCTCACAGTATGGCTGCCTGGGAGGGAAGAGGAGTCGGACTTCTGCTGATGCCGTCTATTGAACACAAACAAGTCAAACCCTGCTTAGGTACTTGGGAGAAGACAGACTTCATCTCCTGATGGAACTTGTGAAGATTCTAGGAGAATATGTAAGATTTAAGTTGCTGTTTGCAGCCAGGTTTGAAAAATATAATCTGTCCTACTCCCTTTCAGTTCTGCTTCTCTATAAACCACCTTCGGTGGACTAGACAAAATTGCATTTCTAAAACGAATCAAGCCATGTCAGATTCTTGCTGGAAATCCTTCAATGGTTTCTCGTCACACAAGCAGGGGTGGGGAAGGAATTCAGACATCTGACTAGGGCCCAGAAGGCCCTGCACATTCTAGTTCCTCTCTGCATATCTGCCATTCTCCTGCTGACTCCATTCCTCCAGCTGCAGGGCTCCTCCACAGCTCTTCATCAGGCTGTTCTCATTCTTCAAGGTTCAGCTTAAGTGCAACCTCCTCAGAAAATGAAATCACCTCCCTTAATGGTGACCTGTAAAGTGGCCCCAGAACCCAGAGTTAACTTAAGTGATTGGTGGTTGATTGACTGAACACAATGTAAGTTGCAGGCATTGCTTATTTTAGGATTCTCTAAGCAGCTCCCAAAATTTGTTCCATAAAACAGTAGTTTAGCCAGATGTTCAATAGACATTATTTTAAAATATGAACCCTTAGCACACATCCTTTTAAAGATTTGAGTAAAACAAAGCTGCAGAGTTTTCTTCATACCATGACCACTGCAAGTCTGTAATATGCTAGTTGCTTGCTAGGTCTCCATGAAAAGGATGCAATAGGTGACAGTCCTCAACTTCTGCAACCACAAAACACTTTGTCCAAGTAGTATTGCTTGGCTGTACTTTGCAGAGCCCTTTTCCAAACAGTTATGGCCCTGGGTTTACAATCCAGAAGAAACTGGAGTCCCCAGCAGGTGGTTCTACCTGTGTCCCTGACCCATGTCCTTTGAGTAAGTTACAAATAACAGGAAACCTGTGGAAGGCCCAGGTCTTTTGGGATCAGCCTGATTGGCTGGAATTGAGGTCATACTTTTGACTAATAATCCTGATTGGCTGTCGGTAACACTCCACTCATTGCAACTGTGTCCAGCAAATATATGAGCCTCTCATCTAGATATATGAGTTATATTCTTTAGAGCAGTGAGTCATTGAGGCCAGGCTCTGCTGAGGATTGAGTTCTTTTTATTGGGCCAAGAACCTCAAGGTTGGCTCCTGGCCTGCTCCCATATAGTAGGAACATGTCTGCAGCTTCCCAGAAGCTGGCTGGCCCTGGGGATGGGGAAATGGGTTCACCAGGGGGCTATAACCTAAAGAGCCCACAGGAAGTGATTTGTCTCTGATGTCCTAACACCCAGTTCCCAGAACATCTCTGAAACTAGCAAGGAAAAATAAAAAAAGTTACATCTTATTCACTGCCAGTCTTGGATAATGCTTGCCGGAAATTCAGGAATGATCATAAAATCAAAACAAAATATTACTATAGCTTAACTACAGTGGACCCTCTCTGCCATCCACTCACTGTATAATTCCCCAAGGAACTTAAGTTTGATTAAAAAAAAATCCTCAGTTCTAACAAATCAGCACATCTTCACAGTAACAATGACAGTGAATAAAGACACAGCCCTTGCTCTGTGCCAGGCAGTGTGGAGAGCACCTTATGGGTGGCTTCTCTTCACAGCCATCCGGGGTGATGGGTGTACAAGTTGTCCCCATTCTACAGGTGAGGAAACTGAGGTAGCAAGTGGTCATTGACTTGCCCAATAGCTCACAGCTACTAAACAGAAGAATCCAAGTATGTGTGTACTCAGTTGCTTAGTTGTGTCTCACTTATTGCGACCCCATGAACTGTAGCCCGCCAGGCTCCTTTATCCATGGAATTTTCCAGGCAAGAATACTGGAGTGTGTTTCCATTTCCTACTCCAGGTATCTTCCCAATCCAGGGATTCAACAAACCTCTTCTGCATCAGCAGACGGATTCTTTACCACTGAGCAAACTGGGGAGCCTGGTATAGCTGACCTCAAAAACCTTGCTTTTAACCATTCTATAGCTTTTAAATAACATCTCAGCAAACCTGTTGGCCCAATCCCACCTGCCCAGAGACACAGAATCCCACGTATTCCCCAACCTTTACTGTGTACAAGTATCACCTGGGGATTGTATTAAAATGCAGATTTTAATTCAGTCTGGGATGGGACCTGGGATCGTCCATTTCTAACTAGTTCCCAAGTGATGCCGGATCTTGGCTGAGGAGCCACACTTTGAGACTCTGCGACAATAGTTCTCAAATTCTGCTGCACATTACAGTCACCTGGGGAGCTTTTAAGAATTCTGATGCTCTGCCCTCACCCCACACCAAATAAATCAGAACCTTCAGGGACAGACCACAGACATCAGTAGTTATTTAAGCTCCCAGGCGATTCCAAGTGTGCAGCCAAGGCTGAGAACAATGCTCTGAGGGTCAGGAGAGGCCCTGAGAACAGTGAGGAGGAGAAAACTGGGCTTCCATTTGCTGCTGAGATGGGTGAGTTTCGTAATGACGTTATCCTTGTTGCAGGTTTCCCCCAAATCATTACCCTCCCTCATCACCAATTCCTGCCTACAGAATCATGGTGGCCTGGCCTCCTTTGAAGGTAGCCAACTGGCAAGGTGTCAGGTATCAAATTATTTCACTCATCTGCTACCCCCATGTCCTCCTCCCAAGTTTTTCTTTTCAGATGAGAGCACTGTGCTCTTTGTAAAGCATAATACAATGCAAAGGCATCGGCCACTCTTTGCTTTTGCTATATGAACAAACACACAAAAAACAACTGCAAAGATTTTATTTAGTGGCTTTTTGTGCTTGGCACTTAGAGGTCTGGTGTTGTTCAGTTGCCGACTACATCATATCCAACTCCTTTGCCACACCATAGAATGTAGCCCGCCTGGCCCTTCTGGAGTTTTCCAGGCAAGAATACTGGAGTGGGTTGCCATTTCTTTCTCCAGGGGATCTTCCAGACCCAGGGATTGAACCCGAGTCTCCTGCGTCTCCTATATTGGCAGGCAGATTCTTTACCACCGAGACTCCAGGGAAGTTCTGTGTATAAGGGCACATTTTTATATACCTTTTCTTCATACTTCTTTTACATACCTTTTTCACTGCTCCCTTTTTTTATATATATTCATAATATTGGATTCCCCATTAGCCACATAAATACATTTATCTACAACACACTCTGTTCACCACTGGCAGGCAGGGTTCACCAATTTGGGGGCTCACCAATTTGACCTCAGAGTCACCAATTGACCCTCAGGGCTCACCAATTTGACCCTGAACTCGGAGAAGTTCATTTCCACCATGGCCCAGCCCCCAAAGCGAAAAGACTGAGAACATGAAGCTGCTTTCCTGAACACCAACTCCCCTCGCCGGAGGGAAAGTGTGAACATAAACAGCCTGGTGTTATTGAAGCAATGAGGGCTCCACCAGCTGTCTGTTTCTCTTGAGTCAAACCAAAATACTCACAGCTGACAAATGAAGGGAAAAGGAAAGGAGAGGAAGTTAAAGGCTCTTAAAAAAAAAAAAAAGGAAAGAAATTTTTAGGGCAGAGAAATGATGCAGAGAAGTGAACAGCCTTCCGATATCTCCTTCCTTGTGGTTTGACCCGCCGGGCTCCCCGTGCACGCTCATCTCTCATCAGAAGAACCTGACCTCACTTTTCTCTCTCCCCTCCCCTCCCCCAGCTGTTTTTCTCTCAGTACCCACTTTTCATCTGGAAGGAAAGGAAAATAAATTAAGGACATTCTTTTTATCTGCAGGGCTACCCAGGTGACACCAGTGGTAAAGAACTCGCCTGCCAACACAGGAGACATAAGAGATGTGGGATCCTTCCCTGGGCCGGGAATATCCCCTGGAGGAGGAAATGGCAACCCACTCCGGTGTTCTTGCCTGGAGAATCCCGCGGACAGAGGAGCCTGGCGGGCTACGGTCCATGGGGTCACAAAGAGTTGAACAGGACTGAAGCAACTTCACGCAGCACTGCAAGGCTTAAATAGATGTTCTTCTCAGTAAAGGCTGGAGGTCAGGGGAGATAAAGTCAGAAATATTCCGGCTGACAGAGAGCAATGCCACGAGGGGCAATGGTCTGTCCAGAAAGGGAGAAATGATGGGGATTCTTGTTTAGAGAAGAACCACCAGGCATCTTGTCAACTGAACCCATCCTACCAGAGCAAGAAATCCAAAACCAAAGCATTTCATAAGCCGATAAGAACTACTTCAAGGATGAGACATAAACAACTTCCTCTGGAAAATGGGGCTGAGTCCACCATGCTCTGAAGCCAACCAATTCCCACATCCACAAAGGAAGGCCTCCTAGTTTGGCCAAGGGTCATGTCCCACCACCCTAGAGTTGGCTAGGCTCTGTGAGTCCCTGAGGGTGACAACTTGTATCAGTCGGCCTGGGACTCCTCTGGTGTAACCCAGAAAGTCCTGCCTACTCAGAACCCCGTCAGTCCCAAACAAAGCAGGACAGTTAATCAGCCTGGTCCCTTCCTCAGCCTAGGTTCTGGCCAACCACCTCTCATCCTAGGACTGGACTCCTCAATCCTCATTCCCAGCCTCAGCCCTTACAGATAAAAGCGTGAGAAGGCCAAACTTTCCCTGAGCTTTCTTAGCACCAAGACTGACCCTTTTAAAATGAATGACTTGGGAACTTCCCTGATGCCCAAGTGGTTATCATCTTCCAACGCAGAGGGTGTGGGCTCGATCCCTGGTGGGGGATCTAAAATCCCACAAACCTCTTGACCAAAGAACCAAAACATTAAAGGGAAGCAACTCAGTAGCAAATTCAATAAAGACTTTTAAAAGGTCCACATCAAAAAAAAAAAATATCTTAAATAAAATGAATAACTTGCATGCAGAGTTCATCAATGCAAGACAAGACTACATTTTTTTTTCTGGTGCTGGTTGAATAGTTACCTCTGTACCCATTTCAAATATTTAGTTTGGCTTCCCAGGTAGCAATGTTCACAGCAGCACTAGCCAAGACATGGTAACAGCCCAAATGTCCATCGACAGAGAAATGGATAAAGAAGATGTGTTACATATATACAATGGAATACTTTGGCCACAAAAGAGAATGAAATCATGCCATTGGCAGCAACATGGATGGACCTGGAGATGATAAGACTAAGTGAAGTAAGTCAGAGAAAGACAAACACCATACAATATCACTTATATGTGGAACCAATCAAACAAACTTCACTTATATGTAGAATCTAAAAAAAAATTGTTCAAATGAACTTATTTACAAAACAGAAATAGACTCACAAACATGGAAAACAAAACTTAAAGTTACCAAAGGGATAAAGGAGAGGGAGGGAGGGATTAGGAGTTGGGGATAACAGATACACACTGCTATATATAAACAACAAAAACCTACTGTATTAAAAAACTGGAAATAGAACTGCCATATGACCCAGCAATCCCACTTCTGGGCATACACACCGAGGAAACCAGATCTGAAAGAGACATGTGCACCCCAGTGTTCATCGCAGCACTGTTTATAATAGCCAGGACATGGAAGCAACCTAGATGCCCATCAGCAGACGAATGGATAAGGAAGCTGTGGTACATATACACCATGGAATATTACTCAGCTGTTAAAAAGAATTCATTTGAATCAGTTCTAATGAGATGGATGAAACTGGAGCCCATTACACAGAGTGAAGTAAGCCAGAAAGATAAAGAACATTACAGCATACTAACACATATATATGGAATTTAGAAAGATGGTAATGATAACCCTATATACAAAACAGAAAAAGAGACACAGATGTACAGAACAGACTTTTGGACTCTGTGGGAGAAGGCGAGGGTGGGATGTTTCGAGAGAACAGCATCAAAACATGTATATTATCTATAGTGAAACAGATCACCAGTCCAGGTTGGATGCATGAGACAAGTGCTTGGGCCTGGTGCACTGGGAAGACCCAGAGGGATTGGATAGAGAGGGAGGTGGGAGGGAGGATCGGGATGGGGAATACATGTAAATCCATGGCTGATTCATGTCAATGTATGACAAAACCCACTACAATATTGTAATTAGCCTCCAACTAATAAAAATAAAAGAAAGAAGAAAACAAAACCTACTGTATAGCACAGGAAACTATATTCTATAGCTTGTAATAACCTAAATGGAGAAGAATCTGAAATAAATAGATAGATAGATAGATAGATAGATAGATAGATGACAGGAAGAACTGAATCACTTTGCGGTACCCCTGAAACTAACCCTACATTGTTAATTAAGTATACTTCAACTTAAAGAAATGAATCAGATCAAAAGCTACTTTCAAGGACTTTACAACTAGAGGATAACACAAGACACGTAACTAATAACTCTGACATGAAAGCAGGTTCTCTGGCAGGAGGACAGAGTGTTATAGGGGGAGAGAGAAGCAGGAGAGACAACTCCGGGGCACAGACACACTCTGGTGACAGAAGCTCTTCACTGGGCCACCTGCTGAATGAGTAGGACTTTGACAGAAGAGTGGGAGGGAGGCATTCTTTCCATGAGGGAAGAACACCAGGGGAATGATAAAGGGAACCGGGGAGGGGGCGCGGGACACGTTTGCAGATACTGTGTGTGTGGTAGGGGAGTGTGCAGAGGGCAGCTGAGCCCCACATTGTGGAACTGGAGGCCGGGCTGGAGTGGAGGCAGTAACACACAGGCGGTAGAAAGACACAGAATGTGTGGAGAGCTTATAGGATGGCTTGTACAAAAAGTGAAAGTGAAGTCGCTCAGTCGTGTCTGACTCTTTGCAACTCCATGGACTGTAGCCTGCCAGGTTCCTCTGTCCATGGAATTCTCCAGACAAGAATACTGGAATGGGCTGCCATTCCCTTCTCCAGGGGATCTTTCTGACCCAGGGGTGAAACCCACATCTCCTGCATTGGCAGACAGATTCTTTACCACTGAGCCACCAGGAAAGCCAACAAAGGGGAGAAACATCTTACCTTTTTCCTGCTGTGAGTCACCCAGCTCATTGACACCTCTGAGATAAGCAAGGCTCTCTTGTCACTTCCCCGGGTTCCTATGTGCCTAGCCTGGAGGACCGACGGAATTCAAGACTCCGTGCTATTCAGCAGTGAGCACGCAGAGTGGCCTTAAAGTGCCTGAAAGCATTTTAAATTTCATGTAAAAACCTTTTTTCCCTTTCTCCAATTTCCTTCTTGCTCCTTGGGGTCTTTCCAACCCAACACTCAAAGCATCACTGAAAAGGAAGCGCTATGTTGGATCCTGACCTCGTTTGCCCTTCAGATCATAAGCTCCGGTTCAGGTGACCACAGCTTCTCTCTGCCCATTCAGTCCCTGCATTATTGTTCTTTGCTCAGTAAAGCTTTTGAGGACACTTAGAAAGGATGAAATGGAAAAACAAGTGTTACTGCAAGGGGGCCCTGAACTTGAACTGAAGCGGTGTTTACTTGGGCTTCAAATGAACTCAAGAGTTCCAAGGAGCCATGGAGGAAGCATCTCCAGGGTTTATAAGGAGCTGGGGAACCTCCTAGGATGACCTCATACTCAGAGAAGAGAATGAGTACGAACACAGGCTTGAAAGAGACAAAGCAAGGTAAATGATTTGAAATATGCCTTGAACTTGGTCAACGGCAGGTACGGTCATCCAGCCCCCTCACGGGGGTGTGAGTCCTAGAACACAAAGGCGGCCATAAAGCAGTGTGTAAGGCAGGGAGAAGGGGTTCCTTTCCATCTCTGTGAGAATCAGCAACAGAGAAGCCTCTTTGGTGGGGAGAGGTTCAGTGGAGTCTCAGAAAGGCTGAGTCACTTGCTCAAGGTCCTTATATGACTAGTCAGTGGCAGATTCAAGACTGAACTCAGGTCTATCCACCTGAAAAACTGTGTTCTTCCTACAACATCATGTCTTGGCCACATGCATTCTCAGTCGCTTCAATCTTGTCTGACTCTTTGTGACCCTAAGGACTGTAGCCCACCAGGTTCCTCTGTCCATGGGATTCTCCAGGGAAGAAAACTGGAGTGGGTTGCAATGACCTTCTCCAGGGGATCTTCCTAACCAAGGATCGAACCCATGAGTCTCTTGCTTCATCTCCATTGGCAGGCAGATTCTTTACCGCTGAGCCACCGAGGAAGCCCAACCATCCTGAATGCTTAGAAAGACTTGATAAAGCTAATGGCTTCCCCTGGATGGATCGCTTTGGGGTCTCAGCCTCCTTTACATGTAGCAACCATAAGCATAACCTCAGCAGAAGAGGAGGAAAATGCTAGATGCCCTCACAGAATCAAGCAAACAACCCCCCAGGGCACATGTGAACACCTCAGGTACCCATTTGACCACCTGGAAAAAATCCAAGAGGGGCTGGATTTCCCATCTAGCAGCAGAAGGCAGATCCAGGGAAATACTGTCTGATAATGAAATCGTGACCCCATTTTTAACTCTAGACTGAGGTTCTCTGGGAAAATCTTTGTTGGGTTGATAGAAAAAAACCTAGGCTGATATTTAATCCCATTTTTCTTCAGCAAGCACACCTCTCTCTCCCATCTTTTTAACCAAACCCCTCCTCTCCTTGACACCATTCATCCTGAATGACACCCCCCAAAAAATCTAAAAGGAAGCTTAGCTCTTATATAAATTTTAAAGAATGTGCTTAACATCTTGCTTTAGCTTGATAAGCTCCAGCAGAAATAAGAATATCTGAAGCCGCGGGTTCAATTAAAGTCATTTGCTGTAACACTCAAAGTCTTTTTCTCCCTGATTCCTAATTCTCTCTCTTAGAGACTTCTGAACATTATCCTTCCTTTTCTCTAAGCAACGGTATTATTTGGTGTCCTTCTGGCTTTTCTGATCTCTTATCCCTGAAACTTTCCATCAGTTTCATGTGCCTTGTGATTAGTGATGATTAAAGAGGCGAGTTTAATAAACATGAAGAGACTGGTGCGTTTGGACTTGAGGCCTTGAGTCCTGCAAAGGGTTTTCTGCTGATTACCACCAGGGATCATGTAGACAAGCACAAATATTTGTGACTTCTGCCAGTCCCCAAAGATGACAAATGTCCTCTTAGTAATCCACTTCAATAATAGGAGAGGGAGAGCCCCCAGTATATACAATGGGAGAACAGATGACTGTATTACAGGGCTTCACAGATCTCTTCCATATGGTATCCGAGAACATCTGTAGCATCAGTGCAGTAAATGTTTCAACTTCTCAGATGCTATTATTCCAGAGGAGTAGAGGAGATTAAAAAGTGAAGATCCTTCTTCACTTGCGTGACTCATCCCTTCCTTGGGATTTGCTTAATTCTGTAGAATATATGTTGTTATGTGCCTGCCATACACTTAGAGGGCTTCCCTGGTGGTTCAGTGGTAAGGAGGCTGCCTGCAATGCGGGAGACCCGGGTTCGATCCCTCATTTGGGAAGATTCCCTAGAGAAGGGACTGTCAACCTCCAATATTCTTGCCTGAAGAATTCCAAGGACAGACAAGCCTGGAGGGCTGCAGTCCATGGGATTGCAAAGAGTCGGACACAGCTGAGCAACTAACACTTCCCTTCGTACGCTTAGATGTGTAAAAAAACCAGACAAAGGGAGTGTTTTGCCCAAGGTCACACAGCCCTCCAGCACAGAGCCTGGAGGAAGGCACACTTCCTGCCAAATCCTCTCCTGCCTCCCCATCACTGCCCCTAATTGCAAACTCCTAAAGGATGTGTCAGCACCTGCTCTGGGCCAGACACTCAGGACTCCAGAACACGAGAAGGGGCAGCACAGATACAGCCCTGCTCTCAAGGAGATAACATTGTAATGGAAGATTTGGACCCCCAAAATGTATAAAGCATTACAAAGCACAGCGTTATGATGGAAATAATCTAGGTGGCTAGAAGTAGGACTATAAAGGGTAGGGTCTATTTTGGAAAGAGAGGCACAGAGCTGAAAGTTAAGGTGAGACTTGCACTATGAGAAACAACCTTATTTGAAAAAATTGATGAAATAGCCTTCCAGAAGAGGGAAAGCATGAGAAAATCTGAGCTGGAGAAGGATTCAAATATTGCGGTCCCAAGATGGAAATGCAGCTGATGCAGCCAGAGTGTTAGGAGCAGTGGCGTGGATAACAGAGAGAGACAGATTAGGATTTGGCTTCCCTGGGGGCTCAGACGGCAAAGAATCCACCTGCAATGCAGGAGACCTGGGTCCGGTCCCTGATCAGGAAGATCCCCTGGAGGAGGGAATGGCAACCCACTCCAGTATTCTTGCCTGGAGAATCCCATGGACAGAGGAGCCTGGCGGGCTACAGTGTGCAGGGTCAGACATGACTGAGTGGCTTACACTTATGCAGTCTATGCTCAGTGATTGAAAGTTTATTGTCAATAGATTGGGAAGCCATTGAAAAGTTTTAGAAGAAGAGTGACATGATCATATACACAAAATTAAAACTACATCATTGCTGTGTTAAATATGGATTATAAGAGTCGGGGAGGGGACACAAGCTGAGTGGTGGCTTTGCAGGCTCCTCCGAAGAGGCTTTCCCTGGACTAAGGTAGGGGGAACTGGAAGTGTGGCAACATGAACGGAACTGAGCCATGTGATAAACTTAGGAGGATGGACTGTAATGGGGAGAAAGAGGAGTCAGTATCCCACATGACTGTGACTCCAATTACTGGGTGGTTGGTAATGTCATTGACAGGTCGGGCCAGAGGGCATGGGGACAAGCTTTAAAGAAGCCAAGATACAGATGTGTAGGGTTTGAGATATGAGCTATTTGAAAGGAAATTCGGTCAGTTCAGGACGTGAGTCCAGGGCTCAGAGGAAAGGTCTGGTTGGAGATATGCTTTGGGAATCTTTAACTGAAAGATGACCGTTGGTTCCAGTGAGAAGATGTGATCAGTTTGTTTGAAGAACTGCTTGGGTTGGTAGGAAGTAAGGAGCCTGATGGCTCAGACAGTAAAGAATACGCCTGCAGTGCAGGAGAGGCAAGAGACGTGAGTTCAATCCCTGGGTCAGGAAGACCCCCTAGAGAAGGGCATGGCAACCCACTCCAGTATTTTTGCCTGGAGAATCCCATGGACAAAGGACCCTGATGGGCTACAGTCCATGATGTTGCAAAGAGTCAGACATGACTGAGCAACTTTCAAGGACCCTAGGAGGCACAGCTGATCAGCTGGTAGGGAAACTAACTGGGTGGGAACCCTTCCCTGCTGTGTTAGGGGAACATCCGGTGAGGTATTTGGGGCCCTGTGAGGCTCAAAGATGTCAAGGCAGCAGCAGCACTTGAAATGTTACATCTTAAGATACAGAACTGTGCATTCATATTTTTTAATGTTGTACTGATCTTGTCAACAGAATATTTATAATCAAATGTTTTGGTGTGTGTCAAAGGAATTAATATGAGAAATGTAAATATTTGAAGTATTCCATAATTTCTTTTTTAAAGAAATTCTATCCACATGTCTTCATCAGTTCGAGTTGCTATAACAGAATTCATACATTGGGTGGCTTAAAAGAGAGAAAGTTATTTTCTCACAGTTCTGGAGGCAAGGAGTCTGAGATCAGGGTGTCAGCATGACTGGGTCCTGGTGAGAGCTTGCTTACTGCCTGGCAGACAGCCACGCATGCTTAGTCGCTCAGTCCTTCCTGACTGTTTTGCGACCTCACGGACTGTAGCCTGCCAAGTCTCCTCTGTCCATGGGATTTCCTAGGCATGAATACTGGAGTGGGTAGCCAATCCTTTCTCCAGGAGATCTTCCCAATCCAAGGACCAAACCCAGGTCTCCTGCATTGCAGGCAAATTTTTTACCATCTGAGCCACCAGGGAAGCCCATACAATGGCATATCACTCAATAACAAAAAAATCCAAGAAAGAGGATATATGTAAACATATAGCTGATTCACTTCATTGTACAGCAGAAACTAACACAACATTATAAAGCAACTATACCCCAATATAAATATTAGGAATAATGAAAAGAATTTAATTATTTAATAATAATAATAAAATTCATTGAAAGAACTGATGCTGAAGCTGCAATACTTTGACAATCTGAGGCAAATAACTGACTCATTGGAATAGACCCTGATGCTGGGAAAGATTGAGGGCAGGAGGAAAAGGGGACGACAGAGGATGAGATGGTTGGATGGCATCACCGACTCAATGGACATGAGTATGAGCAAGATCCAGGAATTGGTGATGGACAGGGAAGCCTGGTGTGCTGCAGTCCATGGGGTTGCAAAGAGTCAGACATGACTGAGGACTGAACTGAACTGAATAAAAAGAACATACTACTGATACACACATCCATGTGGGGAAATTTAAAAATCACTGTGCTAAATAAAAGAAGCCAGACAGAAGACCGTATACTCTGCTTGATTCCACTTACTTAACATTCAGCTACAAAAGGCAAAACTACAGGGACAGAAATCTGCTCAGTAATTGCTGAGGGGTGGGTATTGGAGAAGGGGATATACTGCCAAGAGAATGCTTTTTTTGGAGCGATAGAATGGTTCAGTACCTTGACCATGGTCATGGCTACACCACAGAAGGCATTTATCAAAACTTATCTAACTGTACAGTTTAAAGGGGGTGGATTTTACTTCATGTGAATTACTCCTTAATAATCCTGATCCCCCCAAAATCACCTCCCACTTGGATAATACTTCACAGTTAACCATGCCTTTCTCATCCATTACTTTGTTGTAGTTCACAACAACTTGGTAATGAAGGCAAAGTGACATTATCTCCACAGGGCCTGGAGAGGTTGGAGACTTCTCTGCACATTCAACCTGCAGGGAAACTGAAGGTCCTGAGTCCTAAACAAGAACACTTCCCTCTCTACCCCGAAAATCTGATCAGTCGGTGATGCCAATGACAAGCTCCATCCCCTACTCTGGGCTGAGCTCCCTGATGCATACTTTCCATTCATTCTTTTATTTTCTTCTCACAAATAAGCTCTAAGGAAAGTGTCATGATCCCACTTTACAAATTAGAAGACAGAAGGGTAAACTAATTACTCTGAGGCAAGAGAGTAATAGTGTCATGATTTGGACCACGTCTGAAAGAGTAGATGAACCTGTGCTTTTCAACAGTAAGGCCCACAATTCTCAAAACAAATTTAGTTTCAAATAAGAACTCCCAAAATCAAAAGTCTAGAACAAGCACAGGGAAATAATTATGATCACCTTCAAGTGGGGAAGGCTAGCAAGACAGTGCTAAGCAGTCTTTCAGGTATCTTTTTCAGTCCATTGGTCTAATATTTTTCAAACTCTCCAGACACTTCCTGAAAGACTCTGCATCCAAGAAATTAACCCCCTTGCTTTTATTTTTTGGTCACTCCCTGTAACATGCAGTATCTTAGTTCCGTGACCTGGGGATCAAACCCTTGCCCCTTGCATTGGGAGTTCTGAGTCTTAACCACTGGATCACCAGGTATGTCCTAACCACTTTTGTTAATGCCCATCCACTTTGCCTAGACATCCTCTTCTGCCCAAAGCACATTCCTGAGTTAACTGCCTGCCAGATGATCAGTAGAAGACAAGAATGCAAGGCCAACCAAGAGATGCTTAGCATCAGCAGAGAACCTTGACAATGCCCACTGGTAGTCCTTCTGTGACTGTTGCAAATAACCTCAGGGCCCAGGCTGCAGCCTCTCACAGCCCCTCCCCACAAGGCCATCTGTAAACACCTTTCCCCTGGAAGAAATAGGTCCTAATTTGAGAGCAGACCAGATCATTTCTTTGCCTTTGTCTTCCAGGCAACTGCAAACTTTACAGTCATCTCCATGGCTCCCGGAGAACTTGAACATGAGGCTAGCAGTTGCTGCTTTGCAGCCGGAGGATCTGGGGCAGAAGGAAGAGAACATTCTGCCTGGTTTCTTGCGGCAGAAGGAAAGGAAAACTTTGAGTGCCTTTTATGTGTCAGGAACCATGGTGCGATTTCATGCGCCATACTATTAATAGTTCACATCTATGGAACAATTCCTGTATGTCAGGAAAACTTTCTATATATCCCTATGTCTATGGAACACTTTCTATGTGTCACCTTTATATACATCATCTCATTTAAACCATTCAACAACCCTATTTGATCAATACCATTACCACCTCCACAATTGAAGTTTGTAACATTGGAGCGACTTGCTGAAGGTCACACAGCTACTACAAGAGAGAGGAATTTCAAACCCAGGAATGCCAGCCCCAAAGTCCCAGTTCTTTATATTACACCACCTCACCTACACCACCATCTACACCACCTTGACCCCTTAGTCCAGTGTTTCTATCTTCTGAACCCCATCTGATGCAAAAGCAGAGGCAGGCTATTTTAAAGGAATTCATATTCTTTGCTACTCTTCTCCCTAGAAACAACTCTATCAACTAAATTTCACATTTTCTGAGCTTCAACTTCATCCCTGACACTGCTAGACACTGCTAGGTAACACATTATGTTACCTAAGAGATGATATAGATATTCAAGGGGAACTTCTCTGTTGCCTATTGGTTAAGACTTCACCTTCCACTGCAGGGAGAGCCAGTTCAATCTCTAGTCAGGGCGATAAGATCCCACATGCCTTGAGGCCAAAGAACCAAAAAAATAAATAAAAAACAAAAGCAATATTGTAACAAAAATTCAATAAAGCCTTTTTAAATTGGTCTACATCAGGAAAAAAAAATCTTTTAAAAATTAAGTTTAAAAAACATTCCAGAACAACCAATACATGGTCCCACACTTAGCAGACAACTCTTAACTAATCAGGAAGCTCATTCCAGGTGAGTCTAAATGCAACCACAGAACACTTCCCAACACAGAGCTGCAAGAAACTGCTGAAATCAGCCAGTATTAGCACGCAGTATTGGTCCTTCCTGCTGCAGAATTCCTCAGGCAGAAAAAACAGTGACAGGGCCCACAAGGAATAATGGGATGGAATTTTTTTGAGCAGAAGTTCTGGGACCAAAGCTTTTTTCTACTTATCACTAACTGGGAACCAGCAAGTAAATGAAATTCTCTGAGCCTGACTGTCTTCATCCAAAATGGTGATGATGATAAGATCTCATCTATGTCACAGAACTATTAGATGCAGAATTACTGATGACAGTGAGAAGGAAGACTGTAAGACCAAGAGCCTGGAACACAGATACTGGGAAGAGACAAGAAAATGAGTGAATGCAGAATATAGATTTTTGCCTGGGAAATAGCCTAAGATTTTCTACAAAGGGGTTGTGTTCGGTATGGGGCGCTCTTCAAGGTCTTGATGCCATGTTATACCATGGGGTTTATAATGGTGGTGGTTTCATGAGTAAGTGATGGGGCTAAGCCATGGACCTAGAGCTACCCAGGCAGGACAACATGGCAGAAACAGGCTGAGGAGCCTGGCTCAACTCCTGGTATGATCACATCCCAGCTGTGTGATCTCGGGCAAACCCTTTAACCTCTCCAAGGATCAGTTCCATCTGCTGACAAAGGGAGAAAATGATCTGCTTTGTGGTAAAGATTAAACAAGGTAGTTCCAGACACATGGTGGGCGATTTTACATCACTGTACGTGGAGGAGCTGACGGCAGGCTCTGCATGTATCTCTTGCTCTGACATCATCCATCGTGGCAGCCAGTGCCAAGTAGGTGCTCATCAGCATTTATGGGCTAGTTTTTGGTTGGTTGGTTACCACTTAGGGAAATCACTGAAAGGCTTTAAACAGAGGAAGAACGTGGTAGAATTAAAATTTGAGGACATCACTCTATCTGCTTTGGAGAAAAGAGGGTAGGGGGACAGGCATGGGAGCAGAAAGTCCCCTTTGTTGCCGTCTTCCAGGGCTAAGACCACGCGGACGGGAGATCTAGATTCAGCAGAGGAACCACGGCAGTGAGGACCATGAGCAAGTGGAAGCGATGGAGACTGGGACATTCAGAACTGAGATTCTAATGTGTTGCTTTTTCTGGTGGTGACAAGATGCAAGGCATCAGTAAGGCAGGGGTGGCTAAGACACCATGTGATAAAAGGCCGGTGGTGGTTGGAAAGTGGAGAAATTGAGAAGCCGTGTTGAGGACATGTTACCCTCCATGGACAGTGTCTTATTTCTACCGTGAAGCTGCTGCGTTGGCATGATCGGCCTCCTTTAACAGACGATGGAGGAGAGACTCAGAGGCTAAGTGACAGGCCAAGGACAGGAAAGTCACAGAACTGGGCTTCGACCCAGAGAAGTCTGAGTTCACAGTGCCCCTGGCCTTTCTCCCGTCTGCCTGCTGCCCACTGACACAGCTGTGATCAAGCCTCACCCTCCCAGATCATGTCTTGCTCTCCTCTGGTTTTCTGCTGTGGTTGTGCTAAGGATGCCTCGTGGGCTGGAAGGAGAGGAGGGGATGCAGCAAAATTACAAAGATGCCAAGGCACAAGAAAAACGAGTGAGGGACACAGCGCAGGAGGCTTTGCCCTTGGCCACCCAGAGAGGAAAGCTATCCTGACCCCTCCCAAAGGCAAAGGATGTGCCCTTTCTACACGTCACTGACTCCTACAAAGCGAAGTATTGGGTGTTAGACCATGTGTTGCTAGGCCATCCATCGCTCTCCAAATACAGCACTAAATGGTGTATCTGGGCCATAAATGCTAC
Source organism: Cervus elaphus (assembly GCF_910594005.1). Classification (NCBI taxonomy): domain Eukaryota; kingdom Metazoa; phylum Chordata; class Mammalia; order Artiodactyla; family Cervidae; genus Cervus; species Cervus elaphus. The sequence continues at coordinate 20,473,343 of NC_057827.1, read as the reverse complement.
ACAAGCACTTTGCAAATGTGTCCGTTTTTGTCACCATTTCATTCCTTTTCTACATCATTACCTATTCTGACCATTTTAGAGCAAACTGTTTGAGAAATAGAAGTACAGCTCACAGCTAGCAGCAGGCCCCCTTGCCCCGTCTGTTTCTTGGAAGATTTCACAGGTGACAGCGGAATGATGGAGGCAGATATTTATCACCCACAGATCTGCTCACACTCCTGCCTGGCCAACTTGTGCCCAAGTGGACTTAATGGGCTTCATTTGAGCCTCACTGTGGCCACTGGGTACCTGCCTATGAACCAGGGATGTGGCACTTCAGATCACAGGCTTGTCGTGGCAAAGGGGCTTATACAACTCAATGAAGTTGGAAGCCATGCTATGCAGGGTGACCCAAGACAGATGTGTCATCGTGGGGAGTTCTGACAAAAAGCACTCCACTGGAGGAGGGAATGGCAAACCACTCCACTATTCTAGCCAAGAGAACCCTATGAACAGTATAAAAAGGCAAAAAGATATGACACCAGAAGATGAGCCCCCCAGGTCAGATGTCCAATATGTTACTAGGGAAGAGTGGAGGGCAATTACAAATAGCTCCAAAAAGAATGAAGAGGCTGAGCCAAAGTGGAAACGGCACTCACCTGTGGATGTATCTGGTCATGAAAGTCCAATGCTGTAAGAACAATATAGCATAGGAACTTGGAATGTTAGGTCCGTGAATCAAAGTAAATTGGATGTGGTCAAGCTGGAGGTGGCCAGAGTGAATATCAATATTTTAGGAATCAGTGAACTAAAATGGATGGGAATGGGTGAATTTAGTTCAGGTGACTATTATAGCTACTGCTGTGGGCAAGAATCCCTTAGAAGAAATGGAGTAGCCTTCATAGTCAACAAAAGAGTCCAAAATGCAGCACGTGGGTACAGTTTCAAAAATGACAGCATGATCTCAGTTCACTTCCAAGACAAACCATTCAACATCCCAGTAATTCAAGTCTATGTCCCAAACACTGATGCTGAAGAAGCTGAAGTCAATCGGTTCTATGAAGACCTATCAAGACATTCTAGAACTAACACCAAAAAAAGGTGTCCTTTTCATCATAGGGGACTGGTACATAAAGTAGGAAGTCAAGAGATACCTGGAGTAACAGACAAGTTTGGCCTTGGAGTACAAAATGAAGCAGGGCAAAGGCTAACAGAGTTTTGTCAAGAGAACACACTGGACATGATAGAACAGGACACGATTACTCTCTTAGATAGCCAGCTCTGCCTGGAGTCTGCCTTGTGTAACTCACCCAGCATTCCTGGCTAGAGGCCCCAATACCAGAGAAATGTGCCCCTTGTCCTTCTTGTAAAGAAGACCTTGTCCGTCTTGTAAAGAGAATGTTCTCTGTCCCAGGCTCCATCGCTCAACTGCCCTGGTAACCCAGCTGAAAGGTAGAGAGCTTTCAGAGTTACAGTGCATTCAGGGAAGGGTCGCTGGGAGGAGGCCAATTTCCCAAATGACTCAGTATCAAAAGTCCAGATTTGGGGGGCTTCCCTGGTGGCCCAGTGGTTTAGAATCTGCTTTCCAATGCAGGGGACCTGAGCTCAAACCTTAGTCAGGGAACTAAGATCCCGCATGCCAGGGACAGCTAAGCCTACTTGCTACAATTACTGAACCGGAGTTCCACAACTAGAGAGAAGCCTGAACGCTGCAACAGAAGATCCCACATGCGGGAACTGACCTGACACGGCCAAATTGGTTAATTTTTTTTTTTAATTCCAGTCTTGGTTTCTCTACATCCTAAACTAGGAAAGGTCTGGTAAAGGTGGATTAGCATGTAGCCGACTGACTTTCTTGCTAAAACAACTGGAGGAATAGAAGATATTTAAAATACCTGTTTGAAGACATCAGACAGCTGCCAAAGAAGCAGGGCCTTGAGGGACCAAGAGCCCAGAGTGAAGAGAAGTTCAGGGTGAACCACCACTGAAGACCCCTGCGGCATTGGCCAGTTCCAGTGCAGTGATGGGTGGCTGAAAGGCTGAACAAACTGTGGGCATCCTAGTGGCTTCAAAGGAGTCAAGTTGAAGTCTAGGGCCCAACAAGCAGCAAGGTCTGGGGAAAGCAGCCTTTTGGCTGAGAATTCCAAAGGGCTCCTCCTAGGAGGGGGGTGAACAGGATACAGACGAGGAACCCGGAGACCAAAGGCCGCCTTTGAATCAGCCCAACCCCCGAGCACTCCACGCAGCCACCCCCAGTCAGCTGGATCTGGCGTGCACGGTAGAGGCGCGTGTGTCCTGCGAAGCACTCAGACTTAGGAATCAGAAAGACTTGGGAGCTCTAGCATGGACCACTGTGTGACTAGTCCCTCAACCATTCTGCCCCTCAGTATCCTCCCCTTAACCCAGAGGCTGACTCATTTAAAAAAAAAAAAAATGAAATCATGCCATTTATAGCAAGATGGATGGAGCTGGAGGTTATCATACGAAGGAAAATAAACCAGATAGAGAAAGACATATATCACATGATATTCCTTATATATGGAATCTCAATGAACTTATTTACAAAACAGCAACCGACTCACAGACTTAGAAAATAAATGTGTGATTAATACAGGGAAGAGGGGAAGGGGTAGATTGGAAGTTTGGGATGGACATGTACACACTGCTGCTTTTTTCAACATAGATAACCAACAAGGACCTACTGTACAGCACAAGGAACTCTGCTTGGTATTCTACATTAACCTAAATAAGGACAGAATTTGAAAAGGAAAAGATACATATATATGTATAACTGAATCTCTTTGTTGTACGCCTGAAACTAACACAACATGGTTAATCAACTATACTCCAATATAAAATTTAAAACATTTAAAAAAATAAACAGAGGAATAATTAAAAAAAAAAACAACAGAGGCTGGCTGAGGCAACACTGGAGAAGTGCCTAGTACCTCCAGCACATACAGAGAGCTTGGGAAACAGAAGCAGCGGGTGAGGGGGGAAGAGCCACGTACTGGGAACGGACAGGACACCTAGGCAAGTTCGAGCCCTGATAGTTCCCGCCGAATCACTTGGCGTCTCTGGGCCTCAGTTCTCTCACTCATTCATCGAGAGGTTGGATTACAATTCCAAGGCCCACTTGTAACTTTTTTTTTAACTTTTTATTTTGTAGGGGTATAGCTGATTAACAATGGAGAAGGCAATGGCACCCCACTCCAGTACTCTTGCCTGGAAAATCCCACGGACAGAGGAGCCTGGTAGGCTGCAGCCCATGAGGTCGCTAAGAGTCGGACACGACTGAAGTGACTCAGCAGCAGCAGCAGCAGCTGATTAACAAACGATGTTGTGAGAGTTTCAGGCGGACAGCAACGGGGCTCCGTCATACACGCACATGTATCCATCCTCCCCCAAACTCCCCTCCCCTCCAGGCTGCCACATGACATTGAGCAGAGTTCCCTGTGCTAGACAGCAGGTCCTTAATGGTTATCCATTTTAAACAAAGCAGTGTACATGCCCATCCCAAACACCCTAACTATCCTTTCCCCCCATCCTTCCCCCAGCAACGATAAGTTCCTTCCCTAGGTCAGTGAGTCTCTATTTTGTAAGTAAGCTCATTTGTATCATCTCTTTCTAGATTCCACATATAAGGGATGTCAAAAGACATGTTTCCTTCTCTGTCTGACTTACTTCACTTGTTGTCTGACACCCTCTAGGAAGGACCACCTGTAACTTTAAATTTTCTGTTTCATCTTGCAAAGTCTGAGGGGTGGTGGAGGGAGAGAGAAAGAAGATTTAGAGACAGTTATATGAATGTATATACACATATAGACATATATGTACTCATAGACATACTTAAATGAATACAAATCTGTACATAAATGCAAATTTTTGTATATATATAATATATTGCATATATGCATTTTTTTTAAGATTTCTGTCTTCTCAAAAACACTTTCATTAAGGACTTCTCTTGTCCAAGGGCCTCCAGCAGGCATCACATTGCATGGGGGCAGTGGTTCCGGGAGACACAGCTGCCTGCACCTGAGTACCAGGTACAGAGCTCAGATCATCCTCTCCAGGGACAGCATCTTCCCTCCAAGCAGAGCTGTCTCTTGCCTCAGGCTCGTGAGGGCTCAGAGCCAGTGGAGGAGGAAGAGAAAGTGTTTGTAGAAAGATGCTAAGAGTTTCCCCTGACTTAAGCACCAAAAGCTACAGGTGCTGTAGCTTCTGTGTTAGGAAGCTAGAATTCCCAGGGGCTTTTTGCGAGACTGGACTTGAATAGGTGGAGGGGCTCAGAGGAAGGTCTGGGGCGTGTGTGGAGTTCTGCACACACCTGAAGTTAGAGCTGGCCAGGGACCAGGAGGAGGGATAATAACAGCATCCCCGGTGCCGCCCCTCAGGGAAACGCACTAAGAGAAGGCAGGGGGGCGTTGGGGTGGGGTTGTTGCTGAGTGAAGGGCGAGTCAGGGACTCTGGGAGCAGAGAGCAACCAGGATAAGCTCACCTTCGTGGAGTTCTGGTCAAGAAGCGGAGCCCTTTCCTCCAGCAGAACCACTTAACAGCTTTGTTGCTACTAGAAGATTCAGCATCCATGTATTGATTAAAAGTGAGAATTCTTGGGCTGCCCTGGTGGCTCATGGGTAAAGAATCCACCTGTCAATGCAGGAGACACAGGTGTGATCCCTGGTCCAGGAAGATCCCACGTGCCGCAGAGCAGCTAAGCCCCATGCGCCACAACTAGGGAGGCCTGTGCCCTAGAGCCTGGGAGCCGCAATGATGAGCTCACCAACCCTGGAGACCATGCTTCCCAACAAGAGAAGCCACCGCAATGAGAAGCCTCGGCACCACAACCAGAAAGTAGCCCGTGCTGGCCTCGACCGGAGAAGAGCCCGCGCAGCAGCGAAGAGGCAGCACAGCCAAAAATTAACTGATTAATTCATTAATTTTTTTAAGTGTGAACTCTTGAGCTAGACTGCCTGCATTTGAATCCTAGCTCTGCCACTTTTACCTGCATGACCTCGGGCAAGTCACCTGATCTCTGTGCTTCAGCTTCTTCATCTGTAAAACAGAGATGAAAGAGTATCTGCTTCATAGAGTTATTGAAGTTAAGCCAGTGCTTAGAACACTTGGCCCTTAGTAACCTCTATACATATATGAATTATTATTATTATAAGGACCCTGTTTAAAGTTGCTACAATGCTCTTGATGTGGGCAAATGCATCTCTGGTGGCCAATCACTTACAATTTCTCCCTTGACTGCTGGGCATCCCGTGGTATATCTTTGGTCTTTTCCTTCTGAGGTCATTTCACTGCTCTGGGTGACAGCCCCTTATCAGGTGTTTTTTTCTCCCTCCCTGATCTGCAGCCTTTTGCTCTGTAGATTCCCCAATTTGAGACAGATGACAGTTCACTGTGGCTTTCAAGAACCAGGGGCTATGTGTCAAGATCTTAGAGAATTCCCACTAGCATCCTTCTCAAATGATGTGGGATCAGAAAGACAGTGTCCTCTGCTCCTGTGCCATCAAGGGTAAGATTCACTGCACAGGGGACTTCCCTGGTGGTCCAGTGGCTAAGACTCTATGCTCCCCATGCAGGGGGTCCAGGTTCGATTCCTGGTCAGGGAACTAGATCCCACATGCCACAACTAAGACCTGGCACAGCCAAATAATAATAAAATACATATTTTTTTAAAAAGAATCACAGGACAGCACTTTTCAAAAGTAATGCTTCAATTTCCAATCTCTCCCCCCTACCTTTCTAACTTAGCATATCTTGTCTTTATGTCCCTTTTGATACCCTCCCGTGGGTAAGGGTCTCAAGTTCCAACACCAGTTTCCAAGCATCTCCTTTGTCAGTCTGCTCCCACCTTCCTTTGCAGTATGAGAATAGTTGGCCTTTATTGGCTTAACTGAACTCCAGCTGAAAACGAGTTGAGTCCCATTTCAAGAGCCTTTTGAGAGAAAGGGTGTTCATGAGCAAAAGGCACCTGCTTTATATTAATACTGAAAGGAAAATGGCCTGGGAACCTCGCTGGATGTCCAGGATTACTCCCAGGGTTCAGGGTTGAAGGAAACGGGGTATTTCTTCCTTTGCATGAAGCCATTTCCTCACCAGCAGAAGCAGGCTGCACTGTCATTGGAACTAAGGCTGAATCTGCACAGGAATGCTTTCCACCAGCTGTCTGCTCACTTCCCTTTGAGGCCAAGTTCATTATCCTCTTAAAAGCCTGTTTTCTCATGCAGAGGAGCTTGGCAGGCCAGGGAGTGTATGGTTCTTTGAAAGTGTGAAAATGTTAGTCGTTCAGTCGTGTCTGACTCTTTGCAGTCCCATAGTCTATAGCCTGCCAGGATCCTCTGTCCATGGGATTCTCCAGGCAAGAATACTGGAGTGGGTTGCCATTCCTTTCTCCAGGGGATCTTCCCGACTCAGGGATCAAGTCCAGGATCATCTATGTGTGTGTAGTGTGTATATATATACATATATATATATGTAACTGAACCACATTGCTCTACAGCAGAAATTAACACAATATTGTAAATCAACTATATGTTAGTAAAAAAATGTTTTTAATAAAAAAATTTTAAAGGGGGAACTTTGGCCATAGACACATATAGAGGGAAGACGAGATAAAGACACAAGACAAATGTTCTAGGAATACGCAGGACTGAAGTGGTGCGTTAACAAGCCAGGGAAAACCACCAGAAATTAGGAAGAGGAAAGGAAGGATTCAGAAGCACCATAACCCTGAGACAACTTGATGTCAGACCCCTAGCCTCCAGAACTGTGAAACCATCCATTTCTCTTCTATAAGTTACGTAATTTGTGGCACTTTGTTACAACAGCCCTCCTAAAATACATGTATACCCACATACCGTCCTTAGCCCTCAAATCCTTCCCTGTCAAGCTCGGAAGCATCTATGCCTATCGCTTGGAGAGTTCCTCTGACAATAAAGCTGGCCTGGCCCTCCATGTCTCATTAATTCATTCATTTCCTTAAATTTCCCAAGTACCAGTTCTATGCCAGATACTATTCTGGTTGCTTACCTTGGATTTCCCAGGCAAGAATACTGGACAAGTTTGCCATTTCCTTCTCCAGGGAATCTTCCTGACCCAGGGATCAAACCTTTGTCTCCTGCACTGGCAGGCAAATTCTTTAACAATGAGCGACCTGGGAAGCCCAAAACGATCATACTCCAATAATAAAATAAAATTTAAAAAATAATAATGAAAAGTCAACTTGATCAACCATAGTAGAAAGACAACTATATCATCTTTACATTAGACTTTTAAAGGCTCCCTATAAAAATATTACAAAGTCATTAAGCGAAAAGGAAACCAAAGAATTCACGGCAAAAACTTGGAGAGAAAAAAAGTATGATAGAGAGAGTGGTCAGGTAATTAATTTAAAAACATGGATCATGTCTCCTTTCTAGATTGTGTGATGTTTGAGCTATTTGGCAGCTTTTGTTTTTTTAATTAATAGACTTTTTTTTTTGGTTTGTTTTAGATACACAGAAAAATTGAACAAAGTACAAAGAGTTCCCCCTCACACACTCCCCCACCTCCAGTTTATCTGGCAGCTTTTTAAAATTTGTAATCTGATGTGATTTCTCATCCTAAACAAAAATCTTTGTGTCTAATTTTATGTCTGTCACCTCCTCTGCTTTTTCTTTAAGAGTGCCTGCAAATCTCATCAGCTTCAAGTCCCACAAAACCCAGACCCCTTCCTTTCCCCTCTTTAGTCTTTTTCATTATCACTGCAGTACCACAAGGTGGGCATATCAGAGCCAGACTGGGAACTGAGCCACAGGGAGGGTGAAGGACATGCCTGGAGAAACAGGAGGAAATACTGAGGCCAAGAACTAGCACCCAGGTCCTTCTAGACAGGCCCACCGCCAGTCCCTTCCTGCAGGGTGCCTAGATGCAGTCACCTCTGCAGGCAGGTATTTGACTTCACCTTCTCATCCAAGAACAGGGACCATGGTAACAACAGGCTGGTGGTCACTTAGCCACACGCCTGAAGTTCAGGAAGCTCCAAAAACAGAGAGCTTTTCCAGAATAAGCAGCAGCAGAAGAGCTTGAAACTCAACTTTCAGTAGAGCAGGATTAAAACTCAACATTCAAAAAGCTAAGATCATAGTATCTGGTCCCATCACTTCATGGCAAATAGATGGGGAAACAGTGGAAACAGTGACAGATTTTATTTTCTTGGGCTCCAAAATCACTGCAGATAGTGATGCAGCCATGAAATTAAAAGATGCTTGCTCCTTGCAAGGAAAGCTATGACCAAGCTAGACAGCATATTAAAAAGCAGAGACATTACTATGCCGACCAAGGTCTGTCTACTCAAAGCTATGGTTTTTCCAGTAGTCAAGTATAGATGTGAGAGTTGGACCATAAAGAAAGCTGAAGACCAAAGTATTGATGCTTTTGAACTGTGGTGTTGGAAAAGATTCTTGAGAGTCCCTTGGACAGCAAGGAGATCCAACTAGTCCATCCTAAAGGAAATCAATCATGAATATTCATTGGAAGGGCTGATGCTGAAGCTGAAGCTCCAATACTTTGGCCACCTGATGTGAAGAACGGACTCACTGGAAAAGACCCTGATGCTGGGACAGATTGAAGGCAGAAGAAGAAGTGAACAACAGAGGATGAGATGGTTGGATGGCATCATTGACTCAGTGGACATGACTTTGAGTGGACATGAGCTTACTAGCTCCGGGGGTCAGTCGGTGATGGACAGGGAAGCCTGGTGTGCTTCAGTTTATGGGGTTGCAAAGAGTCAGACACAACTGAGCAACCGAACTGAACTGAACAGCTGCAGAATCTGACCCAAATGGATCAGAGCTGACAGTTTGTCCTCACTGGCCCAGTTTTTTTTCCCCCACTCATTTTATTTTAAAAAATTTATTTTTAATTGAAGGATATGCTTTACAATATCATGTTGGTTTCTGCCACACAACAACATGAATCAGCCATAGGTATACGTATGTCCCCTCTCTCTTGAGCCTCCCTACCACCTCCCACCCCATCCCACCCTCCTAGGCTGTCACAGAACCCTGGTTTGAGTTCCCTGAGCTGACCCAGTTTAGTGTGAACATGTACCTGTCTTTCTGTTTGATTTCAAAGGCTGCCCCAGGCCCCACAGAGGCTGATGTGTTATACAGAGGTCAGGCACGGCAGTAGCTTTTCGCAAGTCTGCAGGGCTCTGAATTCTGAAATATATCTAATCCCAGGGGCTTGGATAAGGGGTTAAAAACCTGAACCTAGCTCATAGGGTGGTAGTAAGGATGCAAAATGGTAAAGCATATGAATGGGCTTGGAGAAGTACATAGTGCTTGCCAGATGTCAGCACCATCATAGCCCTAAAAACAGAGAAGTAAGAAGAGGGAAGAGAAGTAAGAAGAGGGAAGACGGACTTCCCTGGTGGTCCAATGGATAAGAATCCACCTGCCAATGCAGGGGACATGGGTTTGATCCCTGGTCCAGGAAGATTCCATATGCCTCGGAGCAACTAAGCCCATGAGCCACAACTACTGAAGCCCGTGTGCCCTAGAGCCCGTGCTCCACAGCAAAAGAAGCCACTGCAATGAGAAGCCTGTGCACCGAAACTAGAGTGGCCCCTGCTCGCTGCAACTAGAGAAAGCCTGCACACAGCAACAAAGACCCACCACAGCCAAAAATAAGCTAATAAATTAAAAAATAAAATAAAAAAGATGGGAGAAGCCTCATTTCAAGCTGAGCAACAGGTCCACTTGAAACATTACCTGAGAGCTAGCTCGCCACCTACATAATGACACCAACTCCGAGCACATTTGGGGCACACTCGTCCCTTCTCACACCTGGATTCCAAAGGAGCCCATACCTGCAAGGGTAGTAGGAAGCTGGGATCCATTCCCAGGTCCCCACCAATGAACCAGGCTGCCCCAAAGCTCTCTGGGCCCCCATTCCTCATCTCTAAAAAAATAGGGGAGAATAGCTAATTGTGGTCTGTTATAGGCTGAATTGTGTCCTCTCTCCCCCCCAAAATTCATTATGTTGACATTCATTATCTCAGAATATGACCCTGTTTGGACATAAGATCTTTATGGAGGCCATCATGTTAAAAATGAGTTCACGAGAGTAGAAATAAACCTAAGGTGACTGATATCCATATAACAAGAGGAAAATTGGACACAAAGACATAGCTTGGAGAGACATGGGGAGGCCCCACCACCCACAGGCCAAGGACAGAGGCCTGGAATAGATAGATCCTTTCCTCCCAGCTTCTAAAGGAGCCAATCCTGATGACACCTCAGTTTGGACTTCCGGCCTCCAGAACTGTAAGACAATAAATTATCTACTGTTTAACCCATCCCATCCATGGTGGCAGCCCCAACAAATGAATACAGGCTATGTCAAAGTAAGGTCTCCCTTTTTGTCTGTCCACCATATTACTGTTACTCCCATGGTGATGATGCGTGCCGTATGATGTATGTAAGATCATTTCAGCAAATACAGCTTCAGGTTGAGCCTGGTGTTGACAGGAAACAAATTTCATAATCCTCCATGAGAAATCAACTTTGCATAAGCACCTGGAGCTAGTGGTAAAGAACCTGCCTGCCAACGCTAGAAACACAGGAGACGTGAGGTCGATCCCTGGGTCAGGAAGGTCCCCTGGAGGAGGGCATGGCAACCCGTGGACAGAGGAGCCTGTCCTCCCAAGAGGTCCCAGATGATGCCTTTGCCTGCCAAGAGCCCCATCTATGTCTGGAGCTCCCTCTTCCTGGACATCAAAATTCAGCCTATTTTTCAGTGCCTGAAGCACACATGTGGAGGAGGAAATGGCGACCCACTCCAGGATTCTTGCCTGGAGAATCCCATGGCCAGAGGGGCCTGGTGGATTACAGCCCATGGGATCACAAAGAGTTGGACACGGCTGAGCAACTAAGCATGAAAAACACATCTGAACTTCTGAGAGTCCCCCGTACCTTCCTCTGTGACAAGGAGAGAGAGTTAAGACATTAGATACCATTACCTAGATTTAATGCAAAAAGCGTAGAAAATCATCACCCACCAAAGGCCAATGAATAAAACCAGCCTGCAAAGTATTAATAGAATACACTAATTTGCAGCCCCTGACCGGATCAGTGTTGCCTTTCAGATTTGCCTGCCTGAGCTCCACTTCCCAGCCTGGGACACCAAAGCCTCCAGTGAGCACGCAAAGCTTTCTTTTCCATTAAGCAAAGATCAAAGAACAAAGATTACTAATGGCAAGAAGCACCCAGGGAGAACCCGGATGTCAGCACTCAGCACCAGGAGCATCAGCAGGACCTGCCGTCCTACCCCAGATGCTCAGAGCTGCGCTGGCCCAAGGCCCAGCTCATCAGATCTGCTTCCTGCGCTGTGTAGTAGGCTCTGGGATGCAAATGGCCCTGCGCACATCCTCAGGGACCGTCTGAACACCCACCGGGCCATTTAGTCTCTGTTCTTGATTTCAGAGGTGGCTCCAGGGCTTCACTGGTGGTCCAGTGGTTAAAAGTCTGCCTGCCAATGCAAGGGACATGCGTTCGATCCCTGGTCTGAGAGGATCCCGATGCCTCGGGGCATCTAAGCCCATGTGCCATAACTGCTGAGACCAAGCTCTGGAGCTAAAACTACCTGAGCATCCCAGGGCCTGTGCTCTGCCACCAGAGAAGCCACCACAATGAGAGGCCCATTGCACCAAAATGAAAACCTGAGGTTCGAGGCAGATGCCCCCCACCACCCCTGGGGAAAAGCAATTGGAGATTCATTGTCCATTGACCAAAACTCCAAGACAAGAATAGCAGAGTAGTTAAGGGAGGAGGCTGGACCCTGCACAGACCGCATATTTCTCATTCCCGAAGTCAAGAGACCTCCCCAACCACACATGGCGCAGAAAAGGCTCCTTGGAAGCCAAAGGAGAGTCATGTCAAGGGATGTTCTATCTATAGGCCTTTGAGGTGGGATCCATCATGACTAAGAGATGCGTTCACACACATGGGAGGATCCTGAGATGCTCCAGATATGGACTGTGAACCAGGCAAATCAGAATGACTGGCCAAAGGAAGCCCAGAAGAAATGCCCCACAGAAGTAGTTCAAACTGCCACGAGGGTGCAACTCAGCAGCTCAGGAACTCTCCCTCTGAGTCTGCCCATGTGTCTAACCACACGTACTGTAATTCTTTTTCCTCCTGATAAATACTTGACTTGCTTCACTACTTTCCATCTTTGTGGAGATTCTTTTCTGCAAAGCTGAAGGGCCAGGGCCCTGGCCACTGACCACTGGTCCAGTGGCTAGGTATGGTGCTTTCACCATCATGACCTGGCCTCAATCTCTGGTTGAGAACCCAAGCCCCACTCCAAGCCCACTACAGGCCAAGGCCACCAGAGATCAGACCCAGCACAGCTATTAATAAATAAATAATTTTTTAATGTATCTGGAACATATGAAACTTTAAAAAAAAAAAAGTTGCTCCAAATCACCTATCCCGTAAAGACAGACAAGGGGATGTTAGCAACTCCCACTCCACACACTTTCACACCAGCCGAGACAGAGTTCCTTCCTCTTGCCCTGCAGGGTGCATAGTGACAGATTCCCAAAGAGCATGTTGCCCAAGTGCCAAGCTAGATGAGAGCTGAATGGGCCCTGGTACGTCCTTTACCTGAGCCCACATTTGCTCAGGAAGACTCTTCCCAAGTGTCCGCTTGGCTGAGGGAGGATACTGTGACAGGCCATGTGCCCTTCTAGTCAAAGCGAACAGTCTGCCAGGCACAGGCCTTCTGGGGTCAGTGACAATTAGCTGCTTCCAGCTGGGATGCTGAAGGATTAAGCTGTCCCTCCATGGCACGCTGGATGGTCCCCTGACCACCAGAGCCAACGATTAGTTGCTGAATGAATGAATGGAAGACCCTCTACCTTAAGTCATCCAGCATGCCATGCTTTTCTGCTAACTGTGGTTCAGATGGTAAGGAATCTGCTGGCAATGCAGGAGACCTGGGTTTGATCCCTGGGTAGGAAAGATCTCCTGGAGTAGGAAATGGCAACCCACTTCAGTACTCTTGCCTGGAGAATCCCCATGGACAGAGAAGCCTAGCAGGTTATACAGTCTGTGGGGGTCCCAAAGAGTAGGACTGAGGGAGGGACTAACACTTTCACTTTCATTCAAGTGTAGGACACGCTGCCCCATTTCACACAAAATTGAGTAGACAACATCAGGAAAGCAGATCCTACAACATGAAGCACCTTTTGCAGTAGTAGAAAGTTTAACGTGGTCACTAAGGTCTAATTTACCTTAACTTCCTACTGAGAGCTGCCAAGAAAGCCCTACTTCCTGCCTCCCACACTGAACCACCTTACCTTGTGCACATCTTAGAACAGGTATGCCAGGTCTGTGCCAGCCGTTAGGCTGAACTACATTTCCCAAAATTCCCTTTCCATGTGTCCTTCCTCTTAGCATGGGTTCCAAGGGAAAGTCTCTCGGGAGAGTTGGAAGATGGAAGGGAGGCAGCAGCTGTTTTGTAGCACAGAGGTTGTTGCTGATCAGTTGATTCACCTCTGAGGTGAAGCGGCAGGTGGTCTTGTCATCATCCTCTTCTTCTACTAAATATTCCTTCTGTGTCTCTGCCTCCTGGATGTGTGTGTTCAGCTCCACGTGTGTGCGCTAGCTTCTGCAGGTTATCTTCATTTCCAAGGTCAAATGTAACAAGAACAGACGGAGAGTTCAGTTCATCCTTATGGGACTTCAACTTGTGCACATGGAGTTCCAACCTGCTTGTTATCTTTCCTTCTTGACCACCTGACTGGTGCCTCACTGGACTGAGACAGCCTTGCAGAGGTGGCTTGTCGAGTGTCCTTAATTGTAGAAACCAAGTCCCTGTAGAACATGAATTATATATTTATCCTGATTCTTGACATGAACCCTGTCCAATTAAAGAAGTAAGGGATTTTAGAGACAAAATTCCCTATCTTTTACAAAGAGATAGGTGGAAGTGATGGCACAAGATATAAGAGCACCCAGCACAGATTAAGATACATAGTCAAAGCTCACTAAATATCAATATCAATTTTAAGTGGATGGGGGTTTTGTGACGATGAAAGGAGCAATGCTTATGAAAATGTTTTGAGAACTATGAAATACTATTCAGATGTCAGGTTTCATTATTTCTACACTTAGGAATGTTACTTATATTATCAGTAATATAGACAAAAACTGGGCTTCCCAGGTGGCACTAGCCTGCCAATGCAGGAGACATAAGAGATGCGTGTTCAATCCCTGGGTCAGGAAGCTCCCCTAGAGGAGGGCACGGCAACTCACTCCAGTGTTCATGCCTGGAGAATCCCACGGACAGAGGAGCTTGGCAGGCTACAGTTCACAGGGCTGCAAAGAGTCGGGCATGATGGAAGTGACTTAGCATGCATGCATGCATGGACAAAGACTATCGCTGTATCCGAGGAGACAGTTCTAATTCTTTCAGACTGGTAACATGTCTTTTCTGGTAACTGCTAACATGTATCTCTGTACCAAATACCCTTATGTAAACTCTACCTGCAAGCCCTCTTCTGCTTATGTGGCAGCCTCACACATGTTCCCAGGCAATCTCAGAATGGTCAGGGTATGCATGGATTGACTACTTCCCCCAACCCACACCCCATGAGACTTGCAATGAAGTCATGCTTCCGGAACTGGGATCCAAAGGCCAGATGACACTGTTGGGCTCCTACCCTATGAACCAAATAGTCTTGTTTCTGAACATACATGATAATTAGTGTCCTAGGAGAGCTATGAAGCCAGTTACACACTTTCTTCTCTCCAACATAGATTGACCCCACTGTCTCCAACTCAGTTCCTGCTGTTTCATTCTCTGCCTGCTATTCTACTTCCTACAAATACTCCTAATTGAGCTGGGGACCTGAGGCCATCTTCCCCACCCCATAAAAGCTGACATTTTCCTGTCTTCTTATGCTGACTCTCCTGGAATGACTGCTATTCCCAGCAGGTTCTAGAGGATTCCACTGTTGTGTTGGATGCCACAGGATGGAATGACCCGGCACAGTCCACTTCTAGAATTTGGAATGAGACCACTCTCCCCCTTGAGGATTGCAGCCGGTCAATCAGGGGCCCTCTTCCAACCGAGCCCAAGAGGCCAGGTTAGCTCTACTTGCGCTCGGCCCTAACTAGCAGATGGCGCCATCTGCCTTAGAGCCCACGTTTACCTTAGTTGCCTTAGTTCTGGTCTCCCAGTCTACGAAGGCAGTTGAGGCAGCCCGAGGGAGGCAGCTATGCTTCAGATAAAACATTCAGTAATTGGATCCCGATTCAAACCAACCAACCACAGAGGACATCTTTAAAACAATGAGGGAAATGTTAATATGGGCAGTGTATTAGATTGTGCTAAGGGAACCATTAATTGTTCCAGATGTGATCATTGCAAGGCAGTTTTTAATAGTCCTTAACAGAGATTTACATTGAACTGCTTACAGGTGACACGATAACGATATGGAATTTGTTTTTAAATAATGCAGAAAAAAAAATGTGGAAAAGAGATAAAATAAGATGAGCAAAATGGTGATAATGCTGAATCTGGGTAAGGGTATGAGGGTATTCGAAAAACTATTCTCTCTACAGCAGAAATTAACACAATATTGTAAATCAAATATAGTTCAATTTTTAAAAAGATATGGTGGTGGTGGTGTAGTCACTAAGTCGTGTCCAACTCTTGGGATCCCATGTACTATAGCCCGCCAGGCTCCTCTGTCCAGGGGATTTCCCAAGCAAGAATACTGGAGTGGGTTGCCATGCCCTCCCCTAAGGGATCTTCCCAACCCAGGGATCGAACCTGCATCTCCTACATTGCAGGTGGATTCTTTACCACTAAGCCACCAGGGAATAATTTTTAAAAGATATATATGTATATAATCACTGCAAAAACTAAGTGGCTTTAAAATGTAAAAGTAAGAATGTATATTTATTACTGAATCACTTGGCTATACAGCAGAAATTAACACAACATTGTAAATCAACTTTGCTTCAGTTTAAATTTTTTTAACTCTCTCTATATCTCATACTGGTCAAAATTTTCCACATCAATTTTTTTAATTTCTGAAAAATGTGCAGAGACTTTCTACCTACAGCTAAGTTTCTACTCTATCAGAGCTTTTGACAATCTCAACTCCAGTCAAGAAATGGGAATCCAAATTGGACAGAGAAAATCTGAGTTTTCTCCCAGGAAAATGGCACCAGGAGTGAATGAACACAGAATCCTGAGGTCCCCTTTTAAAACTTACTCTCCCTGGGTTCTAAAAACTGCAGTTTATTGACTGACTTTTAATGGCTATGTCCAAGACCATCAAAGACTTCCCCAATGGCTCAGCAGTAAAGAATCTGCCTGCAATGCAGGAGACACAGTAGACACAAGTTTGATCCCTATGTTGGGAAGATTCCCCTGGAGGAAGAAATGGCAGCCCACTCCAGTATTCTTGCCTGGAGATTCCCAAGGACAGAGGAGCCCAGTGGACTACATATAGCCCATGGGATTGCAAAAAGTCGGACACCACTGAGAGGCTGAGCACACATACATCAAGCCTATTAGACTCTACGAGAAAGTAAAGCCTAAAAATAAGAATGTATAAAGATTTTTATATCTTTTTTACAAATTTACATTGATTATGTCTTGAAATATAAGTGTAATATCATAAGTATATTTAAAATGAAAGAGTTGCTACTGTTTGAGGAAGCAATAAAACATGCTATCAAGTTCAAATTGCCCTCAAATTTTAATAAACATATAGGCAATGAAAACTACTATCCACATTATTAGATTTGACCATTAATATGAAATAGAACCCCCATCTGCACCATCAAACTGAAAACTTTTCACTCTTTCAGATTATATTTTCACCCAATAAAAATACTCCTACATTTTGATCCTAATGGAGTTTTCAGGGGGTTCTAAGGCAGAGTTAAGGTTTCCAAAATTATCCTGAGAAATTTCACTTCATCTTTTTAAATAGATGACTAATTTCAATTTTATTACACAGTGTTGGACACTCGCTCCACACAGCAGATGGTACATGTGTGTAGAAATCCTCATCTTTCTTTCTGGGAGACGATAGTTCCATTCCGATACCATCAGCCCATCTTACCCAATGGCCAAGGAGTCTTTCAATTGGCAAATAGGAATTGAATCACTATAATGTTTCAGGTACTTCCACAGGCAAAGACTTCAAGGAAATGGGCTTGCTCAGTGATACAATCAAAGGTATGGTTTTTTTGGTAGTCATGTATGGATGTGAGAGTTGGAGAAGGTTGAGCGCCGAAGAATTGATGCTTTTGAATTGTGGTGCTGGAGAAGACTCTTGAGAATCCCTCAGACAGCAAAGAGATCAAAGCAGTTGATCATAAAGGAAATCAACCCTGAATATTCATTGGAAGCACTGATGCTGAAGCTGAAGCTCCAATACTTTGGCCACCTGATGTGAAGAGCTGAGTCATTGGAAAAGACCCTGATGGTGGGAAAGATTGAAGTCAGAAGTGGATGACAGAAGATGAGATGGTTGGATGGCATCACCAGCTCAATGGACATGAGTTTGAGCAAACTCAGGAAGATGGTGAAGGACAGGGAAAGCCTGGTGTTCTGCAGTCCATGGGGTCACAGAGTCAGGCACAACTTAGCAACTGAACAGCAACAGTGATACAGTGATGAAAGCTAATGTTTGAAGCACATTTTTGTGGCTTCAAAGAATAAAGTTCTCTTACTGTCTGAACAAGTATCGAAACTGCAGTTTCTTCATTTGAAAAGGAAGGACAATATTATCACCCAGGTGAACAGTTTTGAGGTTTGGGTAGTTGTTAGGGTCTTTGTTCATTTGCTTCTTGCTTTTATTTTAAAAGTTTTGAGCAACCACTTTGCACCAGGGGACGTGTTTCTTGATAAGGACTTTTTTTTTAGCTGCACTGTCTCTGCTGCTGCGCAGGCGTTCTCTAGTTGCTGCGAGTGGGCTACTCTCCAGTTATAGTGCATGCGCTTCTCACTGTGGTGGCTCCTCCCGCTGCGGGGCACGGGCTCTAGACAAGTGGGCTTCAGTAATTGCAGCTCTCAGGCTCCAGAGTTTGGGCTTAGTAGCTGTGGTACACAGGCTTAGTCGCCCTGCAGCCCATGGAATCTTCCCGGACCAGGGATCGAACCCACGTCCCCTCCATTGGCAGGCAAATTCTTAACCACTCACCAGGTCCTGTATTCCTATTGCTATCCTAGATAGTCACTGTAGTGATTTTATAAACTGTGATAGTTCCTAGCACCCAGCTTGACAGAGTGCAGGCTCCTTAAATGTCCCTTCCCCTCCCATTCACTTATTTCACTGAATCTTTCCTGGGACCCCCTCCTAGCCTAGGTTCCCAGCCTGCCTCTTTGGCAGTGATTCAGTCTCCCTTCTGGCCTCCCACGGATGAAGCCCAGTCCATCATGAGAAGCATCCAATGTCAGCACGGCCCTGTGATGGGCAGGGCTCCCACCAGCCCTGCCAACGTGACCCAGACAGGGCGGTGGGCTGCGGAACCAGAGACAGGAGGAACCAGTCAGTTCTGCTGCACTGAATTAGAGAGACTGAAGCTTTTAACCGCTTCTGATGCTGCTGAATTCTTGGGAAGCACTTGAACAAGCAAAGCTTTGTGTTCCGTTCTTGGCAAGGCTGACCCACAAAGAGGGCTTCCTCAGAGCTTACAAGGGGGCTGGGGGCGAGAAGGGGCCCTGCAATGCTAGGCAGACTCTCCCACTCCTCAATTATTAGTAACATCAATCCCCCTCTTCCCCGTCACATTGTCTTAGTTCTCGCTTCTGACCAAGGAATCCCATTAATGCTCTGTGATGTACATTCCAAATGACATCACCTCGGTTCTTTGAAATTCAAAGAGCTGGATTAATGAACCACAAACTTCAAGCAGATTGGCCGTGTAATCCATCACATCTGACCGCAGCGTCGCCACTGCCTTGAATTCCAAAGGATGGCAAAAATTTCCCAGGCTGTTTTTGAAAATGAACACAGGAGCTTGAAACAGCAGCCTATGCTGCATTCATCATTCCTAGCAATGTCATGTGTTGTCTCTGTGCTGGAAATTAAATGGTCTCATTCTTTGTCCGGCATTTTTTGTTGAGAATTTAACCTGTTCCAATGTTATATTAAATTCCAATCTTTTCCAGAAAAATCTGCATTTAATTCCTCATTTCACCAATCTATTGAAAATATCCCTCTTGGCAACCTTTCAGAAAAGCCATATGAATTGCTAACTCTTTTAGATTTTGTTGAAGTATTAAGAACACTACTTATCTACAGATTCAACTGAGGCTCTTTTATTTCATTTCCCCAAGCTCCTTTTATATAATGTCAGGGCCACAAAACCCAGGAGCAGTGACTGGTCACAGCCATTCACTGTTCCTTCCGTGGTGAAAATGACATTAAAGTCGGCAAATGAAAAAATATATATCAAACTAATTACCTCCTTTTCCTCCAAAGCAAAAGATAATCTAACACCATTCTTTTGGACATAATGCCACTTATTTCACATAAAGGGGTTTCTATGTGCTCAGAGAAGGGTGGTGTTCAATACGTGTGAATCAAAATCCAAATTAGCTAATTAACTGATGTATCTGACAATGAAATGAAGAATCCATATGCTGTGAAAATTGTCAAAGGCACAGAAGATGTCACAGAAAAATGTCATGTCAGGTGAGATTAGTTCAGAATTTCTCTGCCGGTAAAACAAAAGAAGCTGCTTTTTTTTTTTAAAGCACCATAGCATAAAAGTTTGGTTAGCTGGGATGATCAGGAAATGAATCATTGCTGGATTGCTAAGTTTTCCAGAGAGCTGAAGGGAAGCGTTTGTTTTTGGTTTTTTGCCACTCCCCTGCATTGAAAGTGTGAAATCTTACCCACTTAGACCACCAGAGAAGTCCCTGAAGGAAGTTCTTTAAACAACCAGAATTTTTTATCTTAACTATTTCCCTATTAATATGGCTTACTGATTCAGAATCGTCTCTATAAACACCACAAATTATTTACTGAAGGTCTAGGAACTTGTTGCAGCAGGGGATTATTTGTCCCTTCGTTAAGTTGCTCCACATGGTGCTGGATATGTCTGATGAAAGAAAGTGAAAATGAAAGTCTCTCAGTCGTGTCCGACTCTTTGCAAGCCCATGGACTATACAGTCCATGGAATTCTCCAGGCCAGAATTTGGAGTGGGTAGCCTTTCCCTTTTCCAGCGGATCTTCCCAACCCTGGGATCAAACCCAGGTCTCCCACATTGCAGGTGGATTCTTTACCAGCTGAGCCACAAGGGAAGCCCTGTGGATTTTGCCTGATGGTGGCCTCAAACTGAGTTCTCTGTTTCCTGCCTCTCGGGTGGGCTCTAGATGACTGAGTCTCAGACAGTTGACATGCTGCTGAAGTGACTTCCAAGGTGTCATTTCTGATGATGAAGCATTTACCTCTCCCAAATTCCTGACCTTCAGTAAGAATTGGCTAAGATGTGGGTCATGTAGAAGGTATCCAAACTAAAGGCTCCAGTCATGTACTTTTTTCGCAAGAAGAGACTAATGCAGTAATCATTTCTTGAATAGTCTCCACTGTTTATAGGGTGTGATGGGGAAACGCATTCCTAACTAACCCAGTCTTCAGTTATACAGAAGAGAAAAGACAAAATGAGATTCTCAACCAGAGCTTACCAGTGTGTGTGCTCAGTAGTTCAGCTGAGTTCAACTCTTTCTAACACCTTGGGCTGTAGCCCACCAGGCTCCTCTGACCATGGGATTATTCTGGCAAGAACACTGGGATGAGTTGCCATTTCCTGCTCCAGGGGATCTTCCTGACCCAAGAATCGAACCCATGCCTCCTGAGTCTCCTGCATTGGCAGGTGGAGTCTTTACCACTGAGCCACCTGGGAAGGCTGGCAATCAAATGTCTCACTGAAAATTCTAGTAAACCCCAGGAAAAGTCTACGCTGATGGAGAAATGGATGATATCAACATCACTGAGAAGTTACCAGGTAACACTTCGAGATAAACCAATCCTTGAATTTAACTACTGCTGTACCATCTCTGTGTTTCTGGTTTGTAAAAATTTTTGGAATACCTGGTTTTAAACATTTGCACTTGTACTTCAGCCTATATAAATTCTCTAGAAACCTGAAGCTGTTTAAAGTGACTATAGACTTCTAGCTGTTCCCGTTTTGTGGGGAAGTCAGTACATTTTAAATCACATCATGTGACTTCTTGCCTGCTCACCGAGAGACATAGGACCTCCATTTTTCTTCTGCCAGTGTCGTCAGTTTCTGCATATCCTATACTTGATCACAGAGCAATGAGACAGTGTTCCTTGGGATTTCCCTCCCAGCTGGGGGACTTTAGGAATATTTCTTAATTTTTTTTTTAATCTGTGAAATACAGAACATAATAGCACCTACCTGAGAGGCTGGAGTGACAATTAAAACAGACAATGCAAATCAACAGACAAGTATGATTGGTGATGGACAGGTTAGCCTGGCGTGCTGCAGTCCATGGGGTCGCAAAGAATCGGACACAACTGAGCAACTGAACTGAACTGATGAGGTACCCACTGAAAGGAAGATGAACCTCCTTGGCCTCTATTTCCATTTTTCCTGGATTCTGTGCCTTCTCCAGTTTTTGTGGGTTTGGGGTTTTTTGTTTGTTGTGTTTTCTTGGCCATACCTCACAGCCTGTGGGATCTTAGTTCTGTGACCAGGAACTGAACCTGTGCCCCTTGCACTGGAAGCACGGAGTCTTAACCACTGGACCACCAGGGAAGTCCCCGGTTTTGTTTCTCATATATCTTCTGTTTTCTCCTCGGTTGTGTAGCTGTCATCCAGCCCCTTTCATGTCTCCTGACCACCTGCTCCTTTTAATTTTCCATTTCATGCGTACTGTGGGTTGCCAAAATAAAATGAAGTTTCTTAGAAATGTGTGTAAAGCGAGAGAAAATAGGCCCTGAACTGGGACCTCCTTTCAGCCCTAAAATCCTTCCTGAGAGACTTTGTGACAGTTACATCTGGTCCCCAGTAGCTGACTTCCCTTTTCCAGCAGCTGTGCGGGGACTTCCTGAAGCCTGACTCATCTGGCGTGATAAAGGACCAGGGCGTCTTCCCAAAACATTCTTCACATTATCAGTTTTGTCCAAGAATGAGCACCTGGGAATAAATGCATATTTATGAAACATTATGCAATACCATGAAAATTTTATCATAATGAAAATTTATCACAAATGCAACACTATGAATTTTTTTCAAAATGTTGTAGGTTAAAAAAAGTGCAAAAAAAAAAGGAAGTGCAAATTTTTTATCTGAGCAGTATTTTTTAAAGTACCTGAATCTAGTCAAGTCTCTAGACCTAATTTCTTTTTTTTTTAGAATAGAGGAGAAACTATTATAGATTGAAGGAGATATAAGAGCTGGAACAATCAAATGCCGTGTGAAGACATTGTTTGAAATCTGATTTGAAGAATCGATCCAAAAGAATCGAAGCATTTTGAGACAATCACGGAACATTAAACATGAAAGAGGTAGTCTCTAACATTAATAAATGATTGTATTTGTGTTGTGATGATGGTATTGTGGTTATGTATACATTTTTTAATCTTTATCTATTGATGATACATACGTAAATATTCACAAGTGAGTGATATGATGATTGTTATTCTATGCTGTTATTATGGTTATATATTTTTAATTAATTTATTTATTTTTGATTGTATTGGGTCTTCATTGCTGCAAGTGGGCTTTCTCTAGCTGTGGCAAGGGGGGCTACTCTCTAGCTGTGGCACTCGGGCTTCTCACTGTGGTGGGTCCTCCCGTTGCAGCGCATGGGCCCTGGAGCACACAGGCTTCAGTAGTTGCGGTGCACAGGCCTAGTGTCCCCTCGGCATGCGGGATCCTCCCGAACCAGGGATCAAACCCGCGACCCCTGCACTGGCAGGCGGGTTCTTAACTGCTAGACCACCAGAGAGGCCCCTATATGTGTGCGTATATATGGATATATATATTTCAGTCTTTATCTGTTGAAGATATATATATGCAAGATAATGATATAATTGTTATTTTTATTGTGATGATGATATAGTGGTTTTATATATGTATATATATATATTTCTTGAATCTTTGCCTATTGAAGATACACACAGGTATATTCACAGGTGAGTGTTACAATGTTTGGAACTTCCTGTATAGCACTCCATCTAAAAAAGAATGTATGTGTGTATTAAAGGGATAGAAAAAGGAAAATAACAGGATACTGATAAATCCTGGAGTTGGGGAAGAATACCTCAGGGATTATTATACTCTTCTCTTTACCTTTTGTAAGTTTGAAATCTTACATGACAAGGGAATATTGTTTAACCACCTCTAGGGTTAACCAGGTGTAAAGCTAGCCATACATCACTCCAGATGCCTCTAGGACATCCTGCCACTGTATCCACCCCTCACTGGGTTCTTGGAGGCCCAAGAATGAATAGACTTCAGCATTCAAATGAACAGAAAGATGGCCCGGGACATCATTTTGCTGCAAGAATAGGAAGGCTTGAACTGAGGTCTCAGGTGTACTGAGATGTCAGTTCCTGCCTCTCAAGCGATTAAACATTAATTTTCATGTCTTACCTTTTGTAAGTTTGAAATCTCTCCAAATGAATCTTTAAATATATGGGCTGATACATTTTTAGAATGTCATCTTAGCTCACACATTAAAGCACCACAGCTCCCTGGGATGGAAGGCCAGCTGAGAACTTGATCAATCCAGCCATCCATCATCACTCATTTAGCACCTCCTGTGCCCCCAGCCAGACAGCTCTGAGCAGTCAAGCTCATTAGCAACCATTCCTAATGTAGCCTTTGACACTTGGAGGCATGTCTTTTCATCCAATCAATTTGGTAAAGTCATGGTCACCATGAGATTCTTATTTGCAGTTAACAAGGTTTGAAAGGAAATGCAATGTGTCATTTTTGACCTTGTATCAAATCGTAAGTATTTTTAATTAATACATAGACACATATAAAGGCAGCATTGACTGCTCTTAACCAAGTTAATGAAAAGTTATACAGGGAAACAGCTCACCTATCTCAATCTCCTTTGGCCTCAGTTCCTCTGGTCGTTCCAATTTGTTAAGCACCACTAAGGCTGTTTTTGGAATCCCTCATTACTCCCAAATAAAGAGTCTCAGTTCTTTAATACCTGGAGTCTAAATAAACAGCATGTACCTAAGAATCAGGAAATAGATACTCATGCCCCAGACTCTCCAGTGTGAAATGTGTGACTTTGAAAAGTCACTTCTCTGCTCTGTATCTCGGTCTCCAAATGTAAGAAGTCAAGACTAACTGGACCTGTCACACATTTAATAAGGATTATAGAAAATTATATCAGCCTCCATATTATGAGAATTCTGCAAAAATACCCGAGTTATCAATAATGTTTCATCACTCGAGAGGCAAGAAATAACACCTCACACCCATGGCTGATTCATGTCAATGTATGGCAAAAACCACCATAACATTGTAAAGTAATTAGCCTCCAGTTAAAATAAATAAAATTTTTTAAAAGACAAAGAACTGACACCTGAGACCTCAGTTCAAGCCTTCCTACTCTTGCAGCAAAAAGATGTCCCAGGCCGTCTTCCTGCTCATTTGGATGCTGGAGTCTATTCATTCTTGGGCCTCTAAGTGAGCGGTGGATATAGTGGCAGGATGTCCTAGAGGCATCTGAGGTGATGCATGGCTGGCCTTACACCCAGTTCACCCCAGAGGTGGTTAATCATTATTCCCCCACCACCTTCTTCACCTGGGCTACCAGTGATGGCGCCTCACTGCAACTCAGTCAAGACTATCGGAATCTGGGGTGTCATATATAAGCTCTCCCTTCTCTAAGACTTCCCTTGTTGTGTTATGCTAATACCACTGCTGCAAAACATCAGAGGAAATAACTTTGCACCTCACATTCCCACACCAAGTATTGTTGTGTTGTTGTTTAGTCACTAAACCATGACTGAGTCTCTTGCTGAGTTCATGTACCCCATGGACTACAACCCGCCAAGGCTCCTCTGTCCATGGGATTTCCCAGGCAAGAATACTGGAGTGACTTGCCATTTCCTTCACCAGGGGATCTTCCTGACCAGGGATTGAACACTAGTCTCCTGCGTTAGCAGGTGGATTTTTTTTTATATGACAATAGTATTGGGTTGGCCAAAAAGTTCATCTGAGTTTTCCATATCTTACGGGGAAAACCCAAATGCACTTTTTGGCCAACCCAATACACTCAAGCAGCAGATACAAGCATTCCTTGGAACAACCACCGTCCGTGGACAAGGAAATCCAATGATCCAAATAAGACGGGGTGGGGGAGGAAATGACTGCCTTATCTAACAGGATCATTAAAACCTTGAAAGTGGCACCGAGGAGGACTGCAGGGGTGCTCAGGCTGACTGGAACCTTGTATAAGATAAATGGTGGCTGTCCACCCAGAGACGAGTTAATCCAGGGACAAGAGCCACCTCTGCTGACTTCCCCAGAAACTCAGTGTCCTGAGCTGAGCCCTAACAGGACATGGGTTGGCAGGTGGCCTCAGACCTTCCAGCAGATGCATCTAGAATGAGTGTCAGTGTCTCAGAGCCCACATCTGGCAGTAACATCAGTGCTGAGTCAGCTCTGGCTTGCCCACCCTCAGGCCACTCCACTGTCCCAGCACCCCCAGGCCTTTCACAGCCTCCCAGCTTCTCCATTCCCCATTCCCCTGCCTGATTTGGTAAGGCCTCTATGATCTGAGAACATTCTTTTCACATACATGATATTGAATTTCTGTTCTTCCTAATAAACAGGAGCAAATCTCCACTCACTCAGCCTGACCCTTCTCTTTCTCATTCTGAATTAGACTGAGAACATCACAAAGCTGGAGGGGGTCTCTAAGAGACCAAATCCCTCAGGTCCCTTGGTTCTGTTCTGCTCAGATCCCAAGCAAAAGTCTCACCACCCGCATCTCAGATGTGAATAATTCCCCATGCATTCTCTCCAAGGGTTTCTGTGTAGCCTCCCTCCCTGTGTTTTGGGTACACACAGAGCACCATCAAAAATACACCATGACAGCTGCGATCCGGGATTTAGAGAACGCTAGGTTCACATGGCAAGCCGGGTGATGGACAGGCCTTGAAAATAGAGCCCATCTGATGAGCTGGAATGAAATGCATGACACATGCCAACCTGCCGGGTGGAGCAGAACTGTGCACTCAGAGAAATAGATCAGAGCTACAGGCAGCCTCCTGCTTCAATGAGCCTGGGGTCAACTTCCACCCAGACACCCAAAATCAGGACGTATGGAAGAGACCCTTGGGGTAATCCTTGGGCAGACAGCCAAAGGGAAGGACTGTCCATGCAAAGAAAATGCGGAGAATAAGTCACTGCTGCAAAATGCAGGTCCAGGGTCTGCCCTCCCATTCCAGATACGAGCCTCACCTTGCCTACCATCCACCTTTAGGATGCTAACTGGCAGGTTGCAGATTTAATTACAGACCAAGCTGCTCCCGCTGTGGCCTCTTCCCAGGCCATTTTACACACCAGGAGTTGGGTAGAGGATGCTTTCTTCCAGTGTTAGTCCCCAAATAGATAGTCTGTATACAGTAGCTCTAGTGGTAAAGAACCCGCCTGCCAATACAGGAGATGCAAGAAACACGGGTTCAATCCCTGTGTCAGAAAGATCCCCTGGAGGAGGGCACAGCAACCCGCTCTAGGATTTTTGCCTGGAGAATCCCATGAATAGAGGACCCTGGCAGGCTACGGTCCATAGAGTCTCACAGAGTCAGACACGGCTGAAGCGACTTAGCATAGCATGCACAGAGTACAAATATTGGTTAGGGCTTCCCCGGTGGCTCAGTCAGTAAAGAATCTGCCTGCAATTCAGGAGAACCGGGTTTCATCCCTGGGACAGGAAGATCCTCTTGGAGAAGGAAATAGCAATCCACTCCAGTATTCTTCTTGCCTGGGAAATCCCATGGACAGAGGAACCTGGCGAGCTGCAGTCCATGGGATCACAGAGTCAGACACGACTTAGCGACTAAACACCACCATGATAAGGAAAATTTTCGACTTTACATGTAATGTTGAGGTTTTTCTCCAAAGTTAAAGCCCATGGGGATGGATCGCCCCACAGTGTGCTGAGGGCAGTGAGAGTGTGCATGATCATACCCTCACGTGGCCATGGTGGATGACGGACGTCAATAAACTCAGACAGTGCTGTAAATTCGACCCCTCACCCCGACCTGGGGAATTCCACGGGGCCGCAAAGAGTCGGACACGACGGAGCAAATTTCCCTTTCACTTTCGTTTCCTCCCACCCCCCACCAGCTTCTCTGAGGGCAGCCTCTCCATTCCTGGGCCTCCGCACACGCTCAGCCACTCAGGTGTGTCCGACCCTTGCGACCCCATGGGCTGTAGCCCTCCAGGCTCCTCTGTCCATGGGACTTCCCAGGCAAGAATACTGGAGTGGCTTGCCATTTCCTCCTCCAGGGAGCCTCTGGACAACCATTCCAAACCCACCATGAGTTGGAAGGATGCGGGCATCTCCTGGCCCCAAGGGAGACAGCCGGGGGCGGGGGGCGGGGCGGGACTCTGACCTTGCAGGCAACCGATTCAGGAGTCACAAAATCCCTGAACTCAGTGTTCCTCGGGTGTCAGAGTACAAACTGTCCATCAGGATTAAGTATCTGCATGGTAGCAGGCACAGAATGATGGCCTGGGAAGAACAATTTCACCATGACTTTTTTTTTCCATTTATTTTTATTAGTTGGAGGCTAATTACTTTACACCATGATTTTTTTTAAGATTTTTTTTTATGTGGACCATTTTTAAAGTATTGAATTTGTCACAATATTGCTTGTGTTTTATGTTTTGGTTTTTCTGGCCTGGAGGTATGTGCGATCTTAGCTCCCAGACCAGGGATTGAACCCACCCACACTCCCTGCATTGGAAGGTAAAGTCTTAACCACTGGACCAGGCAAGGCCTCTCACCATGATTTCAGTGACGACTGGGAGACGTACCGTGGCATTGTCCAAGTGGTGTGAACCTCCACTGCTCCAAAAATATTACTGGGCAAGCATTTTGTCCAGTTTCCTTAAGAAGACAAAAGAAATAGAAGCTGGGTTCACTGCTGAAAAAGTTTGTATCTGGCTGGCCAGGGAAAAGGACCCAGGATTAGGTTAAAAACCAAATGTCAAACCACATAGTAATCCCTATAAGATCATTGGGAAGTCAGTGAACCAGACAAGAAAAAAAAAAAAAAGTATAAAGAGAAGGCTTGGACTTCTCTGATGGTCCAGTGGTTAAGAATCCACATGCCAGTGCAGGGGGCAAGGGTTTGATCCTGGTCCAGGAGGCTTCCACATGCTACAGAGCAACTAAGCCCATGTGCCAGAACTACTGAGCCCTCAAGCCCTAAAGCCTGTGCTCCGCAACAAGAGAAGCCGCTGCAATGAGAAGCCCATGCACCACAACTAGAGAGAAGCTCCCACTCACGGCAACTAGAGAAAGCCCCGTGTGCAAGAAGGACCCAGCACAGCCAAAACAAACAAATAATTTAAAAAGAGAGAGAGGAGACTTAAGCAGGACCTTACTCCTAGCTAACGCTTATTTAGTTATTACTATGTGCCAGGCCCTATGGCACCAGGCTTTGAGAAGCGTACTGTTTTTATCTCCATTTTGCAAATGAGTAAATGACACTTAGAAACATTGTCACCAAGGGTCAGCTTGTGCTCAGTCACTTCAGTAGTATCCAACTCTTTGTGATGCCATGGACTGTAGCCCACCAGGCTCCTCTGTCCGTGGAATTCTCTAGGCAAGAATACTAGAGAGGGTTGCCATGTCTTTCTCCAGGGGATCTTCCCAACCCGGGATCAAACCTGCATCTCCTACATTGACAGGCAGATTCTTTACCACTGAGCCACCAGGGAAGCCCCAAGGGTCAACTAAAGCATGATGAAATTAAGCATCACCCAGACCTTTCTGATATGAAAACCTGTTTTTCTTACCACCACTTTATTAATACTCAGTCTCCCATAATATTACCATCCACCAAGAGGCACCTAGAGGGAGCGCTAAAGGGGAGTTGAAAGCTAAAGATGGCAATGAAGGCAGAAGAAGGGAAGAAATTTGCACAAAGAGATGGTGTCTTGTTCTAGATTAAAAACAAATGTTTTCCACCTAACTACAATGATCTTCATTTTCTTCCCTGTGTCCATTACATTTCCAAAATTTCTCTGACAAACACATGAAAGTGTATAAAGAAATAAGAGATGACTTCCAGTATAGCCACGGCAGCTAACTCAACCACTAACCCATCACAGCTGCTCCTTCAAGGGCTGTGGACCAAGCGTATAGGATCAAGAATTCACATCGTGATGAAGAGTGATGAGGAGATTGTTGGTACACTTCTGGGATTTGATGGCTTTGCAGTATGGTTCTGGAAGATGTCACTGAGTTTGAAGTCACACCAGAAGGAAGAAGAATTACTAAATTAGATCAAATTTTGCTAAATGGAAATAACAATGCCAGTTTCTAGAGAAGGGCCTGAAGTGTGAATGAATTTTCTTGACTTATGCTAGATTCTCTTTTGTCTTATAATGACAACAAAATAGAATTTTTTAACCTTTTAGTGCTTGTATTCTGGAAACTAAGTTTTCCCCTTAAAAGGAACTGCTTAGAAGATATCAGTGCCTGTTTTTGTAAGTTAATCATGATTATATTGAAAAAAGAGGAACAGTTTGTTCTTTATAGACCAAAAAAAGTGTTTTGTTTAAAAAAATAGTCAATATTTTATTAAAATTGTCACTGGGGCAGATTCAGAGGGTTTTTAAGCAGAGGAATCAGGGTTCTTAACATTCCACTAACGGTCACTTTTCATTCCAATCCCAAAGAAAGGCAATGCCAAAGAATGCTCAAACTACTGCACAATTGCACTCATTTCACACACTGGCAAAGTAACGCTCAAAATTCCCCAAGCCAGGCTTAACAGTACGTGAACCATGAACTTCTAGATGTTCAGGCTTGTTTTAGAAAAGGCAGAGGAATCAGAGATCAAATTGCCAATATCCGCTGGATCATCAAAAAAGCAAGAGAGTTCCAGAAGAACATCTACTTCTGCTTTATCGACCATGCTAAAGCCTTTGACTGTGTGGATCACAACAAACTGTGGAAAAATCTTCAAGAGATGGGAATACCTGACCACCTCACCTGCCTCCTGAGAAATCTGTATGCAGGTCAAGAAGCAACAGTTAGAACTGGACATGGAACAACAGACTGGCTCCAAATTGGGAAAGAAGTACATAAAGGCTATATATTGTCACACTGCTTATTTAACTTATAGGCAGAGTACATCATGAGAAACGCTGGGCTGGAAGAAGCACAAGCTGGAATCAAGATTCCTGGGAGAAATATCAATAACCTCAGGTATGCAGATGACACTGACACCACACTTTTGACAGAAAGTGAAGAAGAACTAAAGAGCCTCTTGATGAAAGTGAAAGAAGAGAGTGAAAAAGTTGGCTTAAAGCTCAACATTCAGAAAACTAAAATCATGGCATCTGGTCCCATCACTTCATGGCAAATAGATGGGAAAACAATTAAAACAGTGACAGACTATTTTGGGGGGGGCTCCAAAATCATGGCAGATGGTTACTACAGCCATGAAATTAAAAGATGCTTGCTCCTTGGAAAAAAAGTTATGACCAACCTAGACAGCATATTAAAAAGCAGAGACATTACTTTGCCAACAAAGGTCTGTCTAGTCAAAGCTATGGTTTTTCCAGTAGTCGTGTATGGATGTGAGAGTTGGACTATAGGGAAAGCTGAGTGCTGAAGAATTGATGCTTTTGAACTGTGGTGTTTGAGAGGACTCTTGAGAGTCCCTTGGACTGCAAGGAGATCCAGTCAGTCTATTCTAAGGAAATCAGTCCTGAATATTCATTGGAAGTATTGATGCTGAAGCTGAAACTCCAATACTTCGGCCACCTGATGTGAAGAACTGACTTATTGGAAAAGACCCTGATGCTGGGAAAGATTGAAGGCGGGAGGAAAATGGAACATCAGAGGATGAGATGGTTGGATGGCATCACCGACTCAATGGACATAAGTTTGAGTTGGTGATGGACAGGGAAGTCTGGTGTGCTGCAGTCCATGGGGTACCAAAGAGTCAGACACAACTGAGTGACTGAACTGAACTGAATGACATCATTTCATATCACAGAGAAGGATGGTGAGACATCAAGATAATAAGCACCTTGCTCAGGGACAGGGCGTGATGAAGGCAACGGGTGAGAAACCAGGGATGCGCCTGGTGGGCGCTCGCTCCATCTCACTGTGTTCTGCTGAACTTTTCCAACAAGGGAAGCATCAGGAAACCAGGGAAGGTTTAGAAAGATTAGTAGGGTGGCAGAGTGAAGCGCGGAAAGGAGTTGGGAGCAGCTGCCCAGAGAGAAACTACTGTAAGAAAGAGCTGGCCAGGCTCCAGGCTTGATCTCAGCCAAGGTGCTTGTGGCAAGGAGCAGCAAAGAGAAAATGTCAGACCACAGTAAAGGAAGGTATGACCAAACCTGAAAACCAGGTGTGCCTAGAGCATCAAAGTGTTAAAGAGGTGAGAGATGTACGTTCCAGAAGAGAAGGCAGCAGTGCAGTGGTTGACCTTCCTGACCCAGATATCAATCAAGGTTGAACTCCAAAATCCTGAAAACCAGGAACAGAGGCACCTTCTCCCCACCGTGTCCCAGTCTGCCTCCACCGGCACAGTTCAGGACAGTAAACTGACATGTCACAATCTTTTCCCTTAAGCATCACGTGGGACATTTGTTATTTCCAAATTCAACATGCCTCTCATATGTTGATGAAATCCATTAACAAAAAAAGCTTGTGGAAATAAAATGCTATGCAATATTTTACTGTTGCACCTATTAGAAGAAATTTCATGATCCATGTAAGATAGTCCCATGGTTCCTCATGTGTTATCTGCACCCTGACCATTTTTCTCCAATTCGAGAACGTTTGTCATGGCCTAAGCCCAGGCGCCACAACTACTGAGCTCACTGCAACTGAGTACTGAGTACTGAGTACTGCAACTCCTGCAGCTCACGAGCCCTAGAGTCCGGCTCTGCAACAAGAGAAGGCATTGAAATGAGAAGCCTGCTCACTCCAACTACAGAGAAGCCTCCTCTAGCCACAATTAGAGAAAAAGCCTATGCAGCAACCAAGACCCAGCACAGCCGCAGTTTAAATATATATGTATTAATTAAAATAAATTTTAAAAATCATTTAAAAACTGGGACTTTCCCGGTGGTCCAGTAGCTAAGAGTCTGTGTTCCCAATGCAGGAGGCCCAGATTCGATCCCTGATCAGAGAACTAGATCCCACATGCTGAAACCAAGAGTTCACATGCCACAAAGACCATCGAAGATCCTGAATGCTGCAACTAAGAATCGATGAACTGAAGAACTGATGCAGCCAAACAAATAAATAAATAGACATAATCTTGAACCACTTCAATTTACTGAAACATGGATAAGTACTGATTCTTTCACTATTGTTACAATGAGTCACTTGTGAGCCCCCCTCTACCCAATCAAGACTATGTCTCTGGTTTGCCACTTGGTGGTCCCCAATCCCGTAAATATCCTCTGACCTCCTGGCCAATGGGCGAGGTGGGGCGGGGAGGGGGGCAGATGCTTAGGCACTTTTCAAACCCAGACACCACCCTGACCTCAGTCATTTTCTGATTTCTCATCTCCTGACAAACAGATGCCTGACACTGTCTATCCCATGAGCCCCCAACATTCTAACTCCATGGATTCACCCTCCTGATCAAAATCAACTCATATGCCCTGATCTTCATTCATTCCATCTTGAGCAGGGATTGTATGGTGTCCTATGGATTAGTCAGTATCCTCCATGACACAGTCATTAGTAAGATGATGGTAAGGGGAGACATTGGATGGTGAAAGAAGGATTCAGGAATATAGGAGCTAGAACTACAAAAGGGCTAAAGGAAACGAAGATAAAAGAGCTTTCAAAAGAGTCAACACATAGGGACTTCCCTGATGGTCCAGTGGTGAAGAATCTGCCTTCTAGTACAGGGGATGTGGGGTCAATCCCCAGTGGGGGAGCTAAGACCCCACATGCCTTGTAGGGCAACTAAGCCTACGTACGCACCACAGCTGCAGAGCGGATAAGCTGCAGCAAAGAACCCTGCACGGTGCAACTGAGGCCCAGCACAGCCAAAATAATAATGATGATAAATAAATAATAAATTTTTTTAAGAAAGAATAAACACATAGACCGCAGACTCCCACCCCCTTCGACCTTCTCAACAGTCATCCCCACATGTGACACTTTTTGTACCAGTGTTTCAGGTGGCCCCTGGTCTGCTGTGTTATTCTGTTCCAAACAGTTGTGCTCTTACTTTATTCTCTGATGGAAATAATTAGGTGAACAGTGCACCGCTCAATTCCCTTTGTCCAAACACACCTTAACAATTTTCATATGCCTTCACCCTAACCATGGAGAAGGAAATGGCAACCCACTCCAGTATTCTTGCCTAGAGAATCCCATGGACAGAGGAGCCTGGCAGGCTGCTGTCCATAGGGTCATGCAGAGTTGGACACAACTGAATCGACTTAGCATGCATGCATGCTTTGCAGAAGGAAATGGCAACCCACTCCAGTATTCTTGCCTGGAGAATCCCAGGGACGGGGGAGCCTGATGGGTTGCTGTCTATGGGGTCACACAGAGTCGGACACGACTAAAACAACTTAGCATTAACATTAGCATCACCCTAACCAACAGGCCATTACTTCACTATGACTACTCACTACTCAGGAGATTCAGTCTCATGTAGAAGAAACATAGAAAGAAATAAGATCCCAAGTGAGAAGATTCTGTTTTCTAGGAAAATTATGGCTTTGGAGCTTGGAATAATTGATGGCCTTCAAGTGAGATTTTTAAGAAACTAGAAATATGCTTATAGGAGGAATTTAAGAAGTTCCAGACATTATTAACATTATGTTTACTTTATTCTTATAGGCATCATAAGTTTACATGAATTTATCAAAACTTTCCAAGACCTATTCATTCAATGACCATATTATCCCAATTGAACTGACTATTAAATATATTTCTGGGAGCAAGAAGTCAGAATATTTAAATTCAGGAGAGGCCTTAGGGTAAAAAAAAAAAAAAGTTGAAGTATATGACTACTATATCTGTGATCTGAGCATACTTTCCCAGCCATTACACAAGGAGAAATTTCCTGGCATAATTATTATTGTCATTTCCTTCAACTGTTGGATTAACACTTCAGATTTCCACCTTCCAGAGTTTTTAAAGGGGGAAGCCATGTGTACTCACCCTCTGAATTATATAACAGGTAGCTTGAAAAAAGAAAGCTTGCTTCCTTTTCTTTGACTGATTTTTATATGTCTAAGTGGATTTTTCAGACACTCGACTCATTGGAAAAGACTCTGATGCTGGAAAAGGTTGACAGTAGGGGGAGAAGGGGGTGACAGAGGATGAGATGGTTGGATGGTATCACCGACTCAATGGACATGAAACTGAGCAAACTCCAGGAGATAGTGAAGGACAGGAAAGCCTGGCCTGCTGCAGTCCATGGGGTCACAAAGAGTGAGACACAACTTAGTAACGGAACAACTACAACTTGAACTTGAATCCGGAACATGGAACCTGAGAGACCAAGCCAGGCCGTGAAAAGGAGAGAGAGTTACACCAGATTGGAAAGCTCTTCCCTTGCATTCTGCCACATCAGCCATAGCTCATGTCTACTCTGAGTGGGAGTGAATGTTTAGCTGATCTCAGGAACAAGCTGAAATGGAAGAAACTATTTCAGGAGGGAAGGGTGAGGGACTTCCCTTGTGGTCCAGTGATTAAGACTTTGAATTTCTCCAATGCAATACTATAAAGCAATTATCCATCAATTAAAAAATAAATAAATAAATAAAGACTCCAAGTTTCCAATGCAGGGGGCATGGGTTCAATCCCTGGTCATAGAGCTAAGATCGCACATGCCAAGTGACAAGGCCAGGAAAAAAAAAAGTCCTTTGAGGGAAGGATGATCTCTTGCAAAGTAACCCTCGAATCACTCAAACTTAAGGTGTTTATTTAATTATGAGACAAATGTACATGAACTGCGGGTTAATTGGCTCCCTGATTGGACCTCAAATACAACATCATCACTGTCATTTTACAGATGAGTAAAATGGGGTCAGGGATGGAAGGCAGGATGTTTATATGAGTCAAGGACCGATGATCATATAACATCCTCCCATCCCAGCTGATTTGTGCACCCCCACCCCCAACTCCATAATTGCATCACTTATCCATCCTTCATTCATTCAAAGTTTATTAAGCATCTCATAGGCACCAGGCCTTCATAAACCATGATGTGGTTGCTACTGGGGAAGTTGCTGGACTAACAGGGAGAGAAACACAAAAATTGCAGCCCTGTGAGGATGCTGAGTTTGAGCCCAGCAGGCCACAGCAGGGAACCCAGCTGGATGATGGCTGCAGTGACCTCTGGGAGCAGGGACAAGGACTCAAGCTCTGGTCATCACACCAGAGGGGAAGGGATGAGCTCAAGCAATATTTCATAGGTTAAAATCAACAGAATTGCTGGTTGATGGAATGGGAGAAGTAATGCCAAAGGGGCTCCTGAATGTCCCTCCCCCAGAATGTGTCTTGAATGTCTGGTCACCTATAAGAAATGGGATGTAGTGAGGTAAAAGTGCAGGTTATCCAGAAAGCCAAACAGAATGGGAAAAATAAGAGAGAACCACCAAAAAGGCCCTGAAAGGGGAGAGGAAGGAGAGACTCCCTCCAACCAGGAAGGCTTCCTAACAGAAGTGATCCCTGAACTGAACCTGAAGACAAAGTAGGATGTGAAGAGGTGAGATGGGAGGGCAAAGCATTCTGGGTAACGGGCCAGAATGGGCCGAGCAAGAGGAGGTGGGTCTGGGGGATGCAGTGGAGCCCAGTGTGGCCCAAACAGAAGATGGGGAAGGAGGGAAGGACCACAGGAGGTGTGACTGGCTAGTGATCCCGCTTTCTATACAGGGCCTCAAATGCCAGGAGGAAGAGTTTGGGTTGTCTCCTGGGTAGTGGGAGAGCAGGCAGGTGACAAAATCAAAGCAGAGCTTTAGAAGATGCGTCCCCAATGTTTTCAGAGTCAGTGAGACTTCTGTCAGCCTTCTGAGCCTAACCCAAAAGCAGAGGAGTCAATCCCACTGCTTTGGAGGCTTGAAAGTGAGTAGAAATGAAATTAAATAAAACCCCTTCCACCGTCCTCTGGTTGGTCTCTCTCCAACAAGAGCAGATGGAAAGAGGGAGCAAGGGTAGTGTTGGCCCTTTCACACTGCCTGATGACCAAGTTAGATAGGCAAGTCTTGGATAAACTGAGGGACATCAAGTTCCTAGTGACCAGAGACAATGTCCACCCTCCGAGGAAAGGGCGAGTTTTCTGGAGAATCTGAGGAGAGGAGCTTTTGGAGTCCTTGACAGAGACTTGCAGGTGGAGAGAGGGATGGGGCGGAGAAAGCATCACCTCACTCCTGGCAGCCCTGACTCCATCCCGACAAGGAGCTGGCCAAGGGACAGGGCCTCCAGGGAGCCTGGCATCCTGTGTCCACGGCCCATAGCATCCTCATGGCACTCATGGGTCCAGCCAGTTGGCTCTGGATTCATGCAAGTGACATGCAGGACTCCAAAAGAAAGAAATGAAGTCCCAGATTTGAGAAAAGTCCCAGGAGTCCTGCAGAATGGAATGCAGCAAGTGTCTCAGCCCCTGGTGTCCTGGCACAGTCAGCACCCCAAATCCAAACACTGGTCCCCTCAAGGTCACCAGCCAAGAAGAACTGACCCACCCATCCGTCAGTCTCTCTTCTTCAATTTGGGACTCCCCGGCAACAAGGGCCACCAAGACCGGTACCTGGACTCCATCTTAGAGTCAGAATCTCACACAGCACCTGGCAGAAGCCGGACGGACTGGCTGACTCAGATGGCGAGAGAGCCCGGCAGGAGGCTGAGAGCTAGGAACAAATCAGTGTCTCTTAGAAACGGGTAGCGTCAACGAATTGTGTCAATAGAAAATATTCTACGGTAACCCTGCCTCCTCGTGTGTGGGCTCAGTCGTCAAGTCATGTCTGACTCATTGCAACCCCATGGACTATAGCCCACCAGGCTCCTCTATCCATGGGATTCTCCAGGCAAGAATACTGCAGTGAGTTGCCATTTCCTTCTCCAGGGGATCTTCCCAACCCAGGGATCGAACCTGGGTCTTCTGCACTGGCAGGTGGATTCTTTACCACTGAGCCAGTTACATGTATGTGTATACATATATGATTAGATACATACAAATACACATATACATACATATGTGTGTATATATGATGCAAACATATGTTTATATGTGTGCGTATGTATGTATGACAAATGATTAAATTGTGCTATTTCTTATGATTTTTTAGGTCCAAATCGTAAGTGCTGTTTTGGACAAGTCTCTTTATCATTTTTATGGGAGTAAATACTGCACGCCTTGTGGTGGAGATTTGGGATTTCTGCAAACCCACTGCATGGGCCCTTTGTGCCCTTGGCAACTGTGACCCGGTTTCCTTTCATGAACATCATCTTGCCCTAATTTGCTTGGTGAAGCTGTCAACAAGACTGACATCCTCTCCCCTGGCTGAAGGGCTGGGGCCATCAGCAAGGCCAGACAAATTAAACTAACTCTCTCTCTTTGGGGATTTGGTATCAAGCAGAGGGATCCAAGGAAAGAAATCAATTATTAGACTTTTATTAAAAAGAATATTTACTTTATACTTTTCAGA
The DNA here is from genome assembly GCF_910594005.1 of Cervus elaphus. NCBI lineage: Eukaryota > Metazoa > Chordata > Mammalia > Artiodactyla > Cervidae > Cervus > Cervus elaphus. Next base: position 20,435,453 of record NC_057827.1, on the reverse strand, counting down.
CAAAATAACATATAATGTTAAAAAAAAAATAGCAATGCCACATCACTCCGGAGCCAGCAGGGAAATTGTTAAGAGGACTGTGATCCCAAAAGCATGGACAGGGGCTGAGGGGGGCACCAGTGACCAAGGACTCAGCTCTGCACCATGGAGAGATAAAGCAACTTAGAATGTGGCCACCTTCGCCTTTTTTCACCTTCCTCATGCCTTAAACATGTTTTTAATGTATTACAATTTTTATGCCTTATTGAATTTGTTACAATATTGCTTCTGTTTGTTTTGCTTTTTTTTGGCCAGGAGGCTTGTGGGATCCCTGACCAGTGATCAAACTCACACCCCCTGCACCGGCGACATCTTAACCACTGGACCACCAGGGAAGTCACTAAACTTTTTGATATAAAGCAACAAAGTCTCAGTCACTGGTTATTCCAGGGGAGTGGAATAATCCCATAGAAGAAATATAAAAGTTATAATCTTTGTCTTATGTTCCTTCCTACTACATAAGGTGTGATGACTATTATATAATTTAATATACAACAAACCCACCATATAGGCTCTGTTGTGCCCATATCATAATATAGTTGGGGATCCAGGAGACCACAGCACCCTAGTTGGAGTCTGACATGAGTGTGGCAGACCACGGAAACAATTCTGTCGGCAGGTGAAGTGGTTTGGCCAATGGGGTTATCACATGGCCCACAGGTGGTTCTTCGTAGATACACTGTGCTAAGTAAGCGCTTATCTACAAAACCCAAAAGTATTAGGCACAAAACAACGAAACAACAGCTCCAGGTGTGATAGGAAATTAACTACCCAATACTCAGACATTAATATTGAAGGCAACACCACACATTGGGCCAAATAGTGAACTTATGGTTCATAGGAATGAACATTCTTGTGTCATATCTCGTAAGGATGCTGGGCGTGGATTAATAGATAGACTGGCCCTCTGATACGATACTGCCCATGGTCAGCTGCTGCTATCAGGGTCCTGGGGAGAGGAGGAGGTTATATTTGGGAGCTGCCGCCAAGGGAGTGGCACCTTTGGAAATGCCAGACATATTTTGTTAACTAATAAGAAACATTCAAAAAGAGGGAAGAGGAGGAGGGGGAGGAGGAGTGGGGAGGAGGAGGAGTGGGGAGGAGGGGGAGGGAAAAGGGGAGGGGGAAGGGGGGAAAGGGAGAGGAGGAGAATTAAATGGGAGAAAAAAAAAAAACATTCTAAACCTTCGGTTCATTGACCACCACCCCCCATGGAATTGCCTCTCAAGCAGGTCCTCGAGTCCGATTGTCTACTGAGCCAGCTCTCCAGGCTTCCCTGTGCACGGGTCAACTCCAGATAGCCACAGACATTAGCCGGACTCAGTTTCTGTCGCTTGCAACAGAACAGCTGCTTCCTAGGGGCCCCAAATTAGAACTAAATAAACAGACCACCAGGGTACAAATAGAAGCAACGGTCCCCTTCAGTTTATGCTGTAATCTTGAGCAGGTGGAACACTTAAGTCTCTAGAACATGCTTCTTTCAATGAAGAACCATCAGATGAGCACCCATTGGATACAGCATCTCATGACAACCATTTTCAGAGAGCGAGAGACAATCAAAAACCATTTTGTCCTGTACGAGCTGCCCTGTTCTTAAACATTTCCTTCGGGTGACAGGGTCCACGGCAGCTGTTGGCCCAGATTACGTTTCCATCAGTTTTCCTGCAACTTAGTATTAAATAATGCACTAACACATGCTGAGCAGGGCAACATGCTGCTTGGATTGTCACTACCCTCTTTTTACAGGAGTTTAAAACATATTTTCTGGAAGACTGAGCCGAGCAAACACAGACTACCTTAGGGGTTAGTGTGGGAAGCACAGAACTGAAGTGTTTCTAGAGAGGGGAAAAAGTAATGCATGTTTGAGCATTTCAGTCTAACAAAATAGAACACAGTAGAAACGTGCAGGTTTTTCACGTTTTCCGTGACTGTCATAATATTAGCGTCTTTTCTTGGTGTGCTCACTCACTAGGTACTTGCAGCTATTTTAGGGTCTTTTTGTTATTTCATTTCATCCTCACTGGTGAAGACGCAACACAGAGTGTGACTGAGATGCATCCATTGCCTCCCAGATGTTGAGTAGGACAAGCAGGGATTTAAATTCAGGTTTTCCTTCATACGAACAGACTGATAGTTGCGGGGGAGGGTGGGGGTTGGGAGAAAGATGGAGTGGGAGGTTGGGGTTAGTAGATGTAAGCTTTTATATACAGAAAGGATGGATAACAAAGTCCTACCCTATAGGACTACTGTATAACACAGACAACAATATTCAATATTCTATGATATATATTGTTAACCTTAAAAATGTATTCTAATATACATTTTTATGTAGGTGCAAACAAATACTGTTTCATTCTATTTCACAAGGTACCTAGAATAGCCAAATTTATAGAGTCAGAAAGTTCACTGGTAGATGCCAGGGCCTGGGGCTGGGAGGACTGGGGACAGGGAAAGGGGAGTTGGGGTCTAATGGGGACAGACCTTCAGTTTAGTTAGGTGATAAACCCAGGAGATGGATGATGGTGAGGGTTGTGCAAAAACGTGAGTGCATCTAGTGCCACTGAGGTGTACAGTTAAATATGGTTACAATTTGGTGTTTCATGTTTTACCACAATTTTTAAAAATAGTGAAAAAAAATCCTTTGATAAACGTATGATAAATACTATAATAAATCATAACAGAAAAGAATCTTTTAAAACATGCCTATATATATATATAACTGAATCACTTTTCTGTATAGCAGAAATTAACACACCATTGTAAATCAACTATATTTCCATTTTTTAAATTGAAAATTAATTAATTAATTAAATTCAGGTCTTGCAAATTCCAGAGCCTAGGGTTTTCTCAGCCTTCCTTGACAATCCTTCTAAAAGTGAAGATCTCACTTTAAACTCACTCTATAGGTGAGATTTTAAGATTTTGGTTTCCAAGTTGGTTTCTTCCAACCTTCTCTTATAAATGAGAACAGTGAGGCTGGGGCGGGGGGGGGGGGGGTGGTGTCTTAATGAGCATCAGAATAAAGATTAGAACTTGGGTCTTCCGAACCCCAAACAATTCCCTTCCCACAACCTCACCCCACAAGACACCCTCCCTTAAATCCATCACGGTGCTTATTAGGTTGAAGTCCTTGTTATTCCAATCCTGCAAATAACAAATCTAACGCATGAGGCCTGCATGAGGCTACTCTTTCCTTCCCCCATATTTCTGTCTCTTCATCTGCTCCTTGTTGGAAACACCTCCCAGGTCCTCCTGCCGTGTCGCTCCAGCAGCTGCCGGCCTCTGGCTGCAGCAGTCCCATTTTGGAGCCTGCAGTCATTCGGGAGTGGCCAGGGACAGTGGGAACCAGGAGAGCTGCCGAGAGGGGCTGGTTTCAAGGGCAAAGGAACAGCTGGGACTGGAGGCGGCCGCTGCCAGCCGGCTGAGGGCAGGGCCGGCCCTGGGGAGCGGGAGAGTGCAGACGTCTGGCCACAGCCCTGCAGGAGCCAGCGAGCTGGAGCCTGACAAGGCTTAACTGTCCCTCTAGGGCCGAGCTTGGGATGAACAGGTGTTCCCACGGCTGATTGGGCGGCTCAGCTCCTAACAGGAACACGGGGCGGAGTCGACTGGGCAGGGAACAGAGGCATTTATTCCTAGGTGAACAGGAACACTTGGCCTGCAGCCAGTCAGAGGTTAAGGCAGCACTGAAGGGCAATGCTACTTAAATAGTGGTCCTTATGTTACCAAAAGGTGGGGTCTGAATGCTCACCACCCAAAAGCCAATAAAACAGGCCAGTTTAGTAGACAGGAAAATTTGCTTTATTTCAGATGCCGGTAACTGGGTGGGAAGGGTGGATATCTGTCCGAAGGCCAATTCCCCCGCCAACCACCCCCCCCCCAAAACAGAGAGTGAGCACTTTTATAGACAGAGGGAGGGGGCTACATGCAGAAACAGCGTGGTCAGCTCTGACAGTCAGCTTCAGATAGGTCATCGGTGGTCTGACCAGCGTCATCTTGGTTGTTTTAGGTACAGTTCATCTTCAGTTCCAGGGTCGGTTTTCTTCCGTTTCTCTGAGGCCAGTTCTGGGAACTGTGGCAGCTCATGTTCTGGGCACAGTCTGCCCATCATGTAGTTAACTTCCTCCACCCGGTGGGGGTTTCAGTATCTACAAGACAGCTCACAGGGCATGGCTCAGAGTATTATCTAAAGGTCCTTGACTCTGCTCAATGACTTCATTAGTACTGTTTGGTCTCCTCTGACTGTTTTCCTTAGTTGCCGCATGTTCTCACTTCTCTGGTTAAATGTCTTCTTTGACTAAAGTTTTTCCACAGACGAAAGGCAGGCAGAGGACACGGGACAAGGACCACAGGGTCCTGCTGTGTTTCACCTAGTGACCAGCATCAGCGTCACCCAGGAGTTTGTCAATGTGCAAATTATCGGGCCCCCCGCCGGACCTACTGAGTCAGAACCTGCTTTTTAACAAGATCTCCAGATGATCCCCACGCACACTAAAGTTTGAGAAATGCTGGTGGAGGACAGCGGTTCTCCAGGTGTCGTTCCCAGACCAGCGGCAGCGGAGAATTTGTGAGAAATGCACATTGTCAGGCTCCATTCCCAGACCCTGAGGACGGGGCTCAGCAAACCCTCTGAACGAGCCATCCAGGCACTCTGAGGCACATTAGAGTTGGAGCAGCACCGATTCAGAATATTGTAGTTGTTGTTTAGTCTCTCAGTCATGTCTGACTCTTTGCAACCCCATGGACTGTAGTCCACCAGGCTCCTCTGTCCCTGGGATTTCCCAGACCAAAATCCTAGAGTGGGTTGCCATTTCCTTCTCCAGGGGATCTTCCCAACACAGGGATTGAACCTGCATCTCCTGCATTGGCAGGCGGGTTCTTTAGCGCTGAGCCACCAGGAAAGCCCGATTCAGAGTATAACTATTGCATCTCAGAATGAGGCAGTTAGGAAGAATCTCAAGAAAGCCGTCCTGATTGTGGCTGGAAGAAAGACCCAGGACATGGGCTCCAGTTGGCTGTATCTGCTGCTGTTGCAGCCTCCTGACAGACTAACCCACAGAGATCAGATCCAAAATCCTCACTTCCCCAATCCTCATATCCCCTACTGAGCCGAGATTCCCAGGTTTCACATCTGAGCTGGTCCAAAGGTCTCTGCATCCAGTATTGGTCATTCCAAACTAGTGTAACATATTCAGGCAATCTGGACTCCCCCTCCTGACTCCTTCTCCGGCCACAAACCAGAAAAGCCAAGATAGGTAATCTAACTAGGGTCTCCCTGCCCTTAAGTACCAGATATGACCTGCTGGAACTTTGGTTGGTCCTTGACTTGTAGAAATCCAGGTTCCTCTCCCAAGCTTTCGGCCGTTCCTGAAAAGTTTGTATAATCTCAGGGTCCCTTCCAGGTTCAGGCTCCTGTAGCTAAATCAGGTCAGCAGGTGGAAAACGTCACTTACCCCTGAATGAAGCCCCCTAACTCCCATAGCATCAACCTGGGCAATGGACCCAGCACAGTTGTGGTGTCTGTGGATTTAAGAAAATAAAGAAAAAAAATATCCCATTGGAAGTAGCAGACTTTCCAAAGGTCCTGGGAAAGTGGAAAAGGAAAGTATGTCTCAGAAATGCAAATCATTTCCAATTGAGTAACATCATCCCCATTCTTTCTTTTAATTAATTTATTTATTTGGCAGCACCAAGTCTTAGTTGCAGCATGTGGGATCTAGTTCCCTGAGCTGGGATGGAACCTGGGCCCCTGCATTGGGAGTGTGGCATCTTAGTCACGGGACCACTGTGGGTGGGGTGGGTCCCTATTATCCCCATTCTTAAAAGTCCCAGCACCTACCACAATATCCTAATATTCTTTCCTGTCTCTTCTCACCCCCTTCCTATCTTCTCTTAGCTCCTCTCTTCTGCACTGCCCCACCCCATCACCACACTGTTGCTTATTTACAATGCAGAGAAATTTATCTCTTGACACTCACTAAAGTATGCCCTCATTACCTCATCTTCTTTACCGAGCAGGATATTTTCCTAAATGAAATATTTTCTTTCCTACCAGTAATTCTAGTGTCAACTAAGACACAGACAGACAGATAAATAGCATGCGTTTTTGCTCTGCTGAAGCACACAGCCCCTCCTCCTTCTTGTTCCCTCATCGGAAGAGTCTTGATCTTCCTTTCTTGTCCCATTTTCTGAATCTAACTCTGAGACCTCTTCTTTCATTTGTATTAATTCAGGTTATTTTCTCCCCTTCCTTTGTTTGAGACCAAAACCTCTTTCCTAGCTCTTTTATTTTGTATACGGCTAGCCATTACCCACATTACTGCCAAGAATTATATAACCTTCACCTGTGAATCCCTTCCAAGGTAAGATTTATTCAAAAGGCAAAATTTGGATATTTTCAGTGTAAAGGTTGGCGTTCCCTTCCAAGATCTAGGGGCTTAGGAATCCTGGGCGAAAGGAACTCGGTCAGCAATTCCACTCTCATTTTCATACCAAACACCGGCATCCTAGCTTAGGACCCTCACTATCCTTTCCTCCACAATTACCGTCATGAATGAGGTCCCTGACTGGGTCCCCATCCTGCTCACCACCTCCAGGTCCCCGTTTACAGAGCCAGCTCTGTGCTCACAAACCTTCAACAACTCCCAGTGGCTGATAGAATAGCACTAACATTCCCCCAGCTCAAGTCCTCCACTGAAATGAGAATGGAAGGAAGATGCAAGGAAGATGGGAAATATAGAAAGCTGGGCAGAGCAGAAGACAGCCATGGTGTCTCAGCGTGGAGGGAGGAGGAAGAAGAGCTCATCTCCACGCAGGACAGTAGAGCTCAGGCACTAGCCATGAACGTAACCCACAGGACAAGGGCAAGACATCCTGGGCACCACCTTGGCCGTCACAGAGAGTCAGCTCAGGAACCAGACCTCCGGGCACTCTAATTATGAAAAGAGCTGGAACAGGAGAACAAGTTATGATAGATTCAAACATGGGGCATGGAGAAAAATGAGACAGGTCAAAAGCCAGTTTGCTAAGGGAATTGTTGCTCTCCAGATGTAGAGAATAAATGTATGGATATCAAGGGGGGAAGGGGGAGGATGGATCAGAAGATTAGAATTGACATATATACACTATGTATACTATGTATAAAATAGGTAACTAATGAAAACCTACTGTATAGCACAGGGAACTCTACTCAATGTTCTATGGTGATATAAATGAGAAGGAAATCCAAAACAGAGGGGATACATGCACATGTATAGCTGATCCACTTTACTGAACAGCACAAACTAACGGCATTGTAAAGCAACCATACGCCAATAAAAATTGTTAATGCAATGTCTCTGTTTTGTCTTGTTACACTCCCCTGAAGGGGAAAAATAGAAGCTGGGTATGGATGGCCAGCTCTGGGATCTTATCTCCAGGATAAACGGCACTTGTTTCACTCCTTCACCTGAACGAGATGCAAAGGTTTTGCTTACCTTCCATATTCCTGCTTCTTTCCTTGGGTCGTGCACCTGTGGCTTGTGCTTTGGGACCCATGCTGCCCTAGACAGAAAGTTCTCCAAGGTCAGGTGCTCCACCTTACGGGTTAAATGGCTGTGTGTGGCCAGCATCCTTTAGATGTTGCTAATGAAGGACTGGGAGACGGAAATGGCAACCCACTCCAGTATTCTTGCCTGGAGAATCCCGTGGACACAGGAGCCTGGTGGGCTGCCGTCCATAGGGTCGCACAGAGTCGGACACGACTGAAGCGACTTAGCAGCAGCAGCAGCAGCAATGAAGAGCTGGAAGCAGCGGAAGGAACCATGCGAGGGGCTGGGAAGGTGATGCTTGTTAAGAGGAGTCTTTGGCCACCTGCAGTGAGAAATCATTATTTTCTGTGTGCGTTTAAAGCCAAATCTAACTCCAGGGGAAGTCTGAGGAGTGGAATATTGAAAGGCACAGATGAGATGGAGAGAAAGTCATAGCTATTTGTCCAGGAGGTGATGGGGTGAAGCTATGGTTGCTTCAATGATGGAAGAAAGGAAAACACTGCCTAGGGAGACTGGTAAGGAGGATAGGTGTTCTGTGAGTGGGAACAAGCATTTGGTTTGCTTTTGGTTTGGATTCAGAAAGACTTGGGTTTTACTCCCCACTTGTTATTTTCCAGATTATTGACTAGTTCTATTTATATAGTCGCAGTTTCCTCATCTGTGAAATGGGAATCCAAGTACACACCCCAAAGATTTGTGGGAGGAATAAAATGGGGCCATTGCCATGAAAGTATCAAATATCTGGTCCATACTCAAAAAGTGCTGGTTCCCCTTTCTTCCCTCCCTCCTTCCTTCTTCCTTCCCTGTCCTCATCCCATTAAACCTGACCCTAGAAGGCAATGTCTGCATGCGTGCTATGTCATATCCAACTCTCTGTGACACCATGGACTGTAGCCTGCCAGGCGCCTCTGTCCGTGGGATTCTCCAGGTAAGAACACTGAGTGGGTTGCCATTTCCTCCTCCAAGGGATCTTCCCAACCCAGGGATCAAACCCCAGTCTCTTCTGTCTCCTGAACTGGCAGAAGGGTTCTTTACCACTAGCACCACCTGGGAAGCCCCGAAGGCAGTACCTCGGTATTGAAATAAAATTACATTGTCCTCCCCCAGAAGCATGTCACCAACTAACTCTGATAAAGTTTGGAGGACTTGCAAATAGTCATGTAGGAATTATCCAGAGTGCAAAGAGGAATCACTGAGAAACCAATTTCATCTGCAGCTTCTGAGGGATTATTACAAGCAGTGGTGAGTAATAAGTATAGAAAGATGACTGGCATTACAATAGCCCCATTCATCCACCAACATTTTCAAAGTCGCTCAGAAATTTTTCCAAAACTGAAACCTACCCCTCTCCCAAGAAACAAGCATTTTGCTGGTTTATCTGTGAAATGAAATCTCCACCATTCCCCCCAGCTCCTCACCCCTCCCATCCTGGGTGAGAAACATTCCTTCTAGTGAGCTGCCTCAGAGACACGGCTGGGAACAGTGTTCACGTGGAGAGGGTCAGAAGAGACAGGAAATGAGCATTTGCCTGAGATCCAGCCAGGATATCAGAGGTAACTGTTCAAAACTTTGGCAATGGCTCATTAAAAGCAATGAAATAAGGCCATTTGCAGCAAGATGGATGGACCTAAAGATTGTCACACTGAGGGAAGTAAGTCAGACAGAGAAGGAGAAATATCGTACAACATCCCTTATATGTGGAATCTAAAAAGAAATGATACAGATGAACTTACAAAACAGAGAGACTCACAGACTTAAGAGGACAAACTTTTGGTTGCCAGGGGGAGGGATGGAGGGAAGGGACAGTTAGAGAGTTGGGCATGGACATGTACACACTGCTGTATTTAAAGTGGATAACCAACAAGGACCTACTGTCTAGCACAGGGAACTCTGCTCAATGTTATGTGGCTGCCTGGGTGGGAGCGGAGTTTGGGGGAGATGGATACACGTATATACATGGCTGAGTCCCTTCACTGATCACCTGAAACCACCACAACACCGTTAATTGGCTCTACTGCAAGACAAAATGTTCTTGGTGTTAAAAATGTATAAATAAATGGAAAAAATGAAAAGTTAAAAAAGAACCTTTTGAAATGGCTGTGAGTGGTACATGCAAGAAGTCCCCAGACAGACAGGGCACCCTGTGAGGTACCTCCACCCCCGACTTCCAGATGCTTCTCACCCACAGAGCTGAGGTGTGTTGTGAGCCTAAAGAGCTGTCATGGGGACTATTTGCTTCAGTTCACTTTTCTGTGGGCATCTATGCTGAGAGCAGCCAGCTGGTGGCCCATGTAGGCAGAGAAACAACTTTGCTGGCAGGAAAAACACAATGTCTGCATCTGGCAAAATGCAGACTCCCACAGGGCCCTTCACGGAGCTCCTCGGTGACTCAGAGAGGAGAATGTCACCTTCTGAGTCACCAGCGTTGCCCTGGCCAGCTGGCCTTGCCTCCCCCCGAGTCTCCTCCTCAGACACTGACACGCTGTTCGGTGAGACCACCACCAAGGGCCACCAGGAGATGCTGGGTTGGTGTTGACAGACACGGAGGAGTATCCTGACTGTCCTAGTTCAGTGGAGTGGTTGGGGCCTTTGACAGCTAACCTAGGACACATTCCTTTATGTTGGCATACTCCATTTTGATTAAGAAATCCATCCGGAGCTTGGAGTTGTCGTCTAGCAAACAAGGTCATTTTGACAAAGAGGGCAAAAAGAAAGAGAGTGGAGAGAGAGCCGCTTCTGCGGTGGGGGCCCCCGCGTGTGTGTCTTCTGGTCTGACTGCTCCACACAGACCAGGGCGTGACCGAGCTTCGAAAACAGCCCAGCCGGTCAGACGCTGAACTACACCAGCATGTGGCATGACCCAGACCCAGGGTGAGTGCATAAGTGAGACCGCAGACAAACGGCAACTCAGTTCAGGACGAGAGGCCCTTGGTTAAATCGCTTTAATTTTCGGCTGGACTTGTGGCTTTGAGTTCATGGAGCTCCAGGAAACACCAGGAAGAGAGGCCATGGTGTGGTACAAAGAGAACAAACTTTCTTTTTCCTCAAGCGGTAATATTTATTGAGCAAAGGGATTACAGTTTAATGAGGTGGTTATAAATTACACAATAAATAAATTGCTACTATATATGTATTAGGGAAAAGTGAAAGTGTTAGTCGCTCAGTCTTGTCTGACTCTTTGTGACCCCATGGACTCCAGTCTCCTCTGTCCATGGAATTCTCCAGGCAGGAACGTTGGAGTGGGTAGCCATTCCTACTCCAGGGAACTTTCCCAACCCAGAGATCAAACCTGGGTCTCCTGTATTGCAGGCAGATTCTTTATCATCTGAGCCACCAGGGAAGCCCATATATATATATTTAAATCATAATTATTACAATATTTATATAACTATAATATTTATGCACATGTATTATGTGATGTATAAATACTATAAATATGTATAATACTTACATTATTTCCATAATATATAAATAAATCCTAACTGATGTGTGTGTACATGTACGTACAGTTAGGAACAAGTGCTCTATTTTAAATGCAGATCTTAAATAGAATTCTTTTGTTTGTTTTTTTGTTTGTTTGAGAACAAGCTTTGAAACGTGGGTGTGGCCTTCTTCTCCCTTAGTCTTCTCATTAGTAAAATGGGAATAATGCATATCTAGCACACAGGGTTGCTGTCAGGATTAAACCTTATCGTGAACTGCATTACTGCCCTCAGTCTTTATTTCTTGCTTATGCTTTGCCTTCTGAGTTTGAAGCGCCCCCCCTCCCGGCCCACCACCTCCTCCGCATGACTCCCCACCCCCTGATTTTAGATTTGGCCATGTCACTTGCTTTGACAGATTGAAAGAGCTGAACACCACAGCGTACCAATTCCTAGCATAGGCCACAGAGGCCTTGAGTGTTTCCTCCTGGTCTCTCATCCCTCTGTCTTGGCCAAGAGAAAAGCATGCCTTGGCTGGACTCCTGGTCCCAGGAGGATGAGAGACACATGGAGAAAAGCCACCTCAATGACCAGAGCCCAGAATAGAACCATCCTGGTTAACTCACAGACCTACAACAAGAACCACCTAACCATGCCCAGCCCCACTCAACTTAGACCAGCCAAACCCTAGACAGTATGAACAAGGACAAATGATTGACTTTGGCCGCTTCTGGTGGCAGGGTCTGGGGAAGGGGCGGCAGGCGCCATGTCAGGCCACGAAGGTGGCAAGAAGAAGCCCCTGAAGCAGCCCAAGAAGCAAGCCAAGGAGATGGACGAGATAAGGCATTCAAGCAGAAGCAGAAGGAGGAGCAGAAGAAACTCGAGGAGCTAAAAGCAAAGGCCACGGGGAAAGGTCCCCTGGCCACTGGTGGAATTAAGAAATCTGGCAAAAAGTAAGCTGTTCCTTGTGCCTGAGGCAATGATGACCCTTAGATCCATTCCTATTTAAACACCTGGATTCCCTGTCATGATATCTGTTGCCGCCTATAGCTAGAATGAAGTGTTGTCTTAGAACCTATTGTACATTTAAGAATAAGCTTTTGTAAAAAAAAAATGATTGACTTTGGGTTTTGTTTGCTCTTCTTTCTCTAATTGTTTTAAGTGTAAGTTTAGGTTGTTTGTTTGAGATTTTTCTTGTTTCCTGACACAAGATTGTATTATTATAAACTTCTTCGGAAGCAACCTAAATGTTCATCAACACAGGAATGGATAAAGAAGATATGGTATGTATATACGATGGAAAGTTACTCAGCCATAAAAAAGGATGAAATAATGCCATTTGCAGCAACAAGGATGGAGCTAGAGACTGTCACACTAAGTTAGTCAGACAGAGAAAGACAAATATATGATATCACTCATAATGTAATCTAAAAGTGACACAAATAAACCTGTTTACAAAGCAAAAATAGACTTACAGACATCAAAACCAAATTTATGGTTACCAAAGGGGAAAGGTGAGGGGGAGGGATAAATTAAGAGTTTGGGATTAACATGTATACACTACTATACATAAAATAGATAATCAATAAGGACTACTGTATATCACAGGGAAATCTACTCAATATTCTGTAATCACTTACATGGGAAAAGAATCTGAAAAAGAATGGATGTGTATATATGCATAATTGATTCAGTTTCCTATACACCAGAAACTACAGCATTGTAAGTCAACTATACTCCAATATAAAATAAAAGCTAAATTTAAAAAATAAATTAGTCAATACATTAAAAAATCCCTGCAACAGAAAAAAAAAAAACATTGAAGCTTTTTTAAATTGCTGAGCTTTAGGATGGTTTGTTATATAGCATTACTATTGCAATAGCTAACCAATACACTTATAGGAACACACACACACACACACACACACACACACACACTCATAAAGCACCTCCCTAGAACTAACTGTATAATTGACGGACACTCAGTAAATAGGAGTTTCCTTCCTTCTCCCTACTACATTTCAAACACTGCCATACACTGGGAAGATGGAGAAAAACAAACCTCAGAGAAATTTTCAGGTTGGTGGAAAAAGAACTATAAGACATTAGTTCAAATCCTAAGTCTCTTGCAAAAAATTAACAGAAATCATGGAAAGGGAAAGCAATAAGCAAATTCCTTCTCTTCCTCAATTTTCCCCTAAAATATAATAAAAGCAGATGTTCTCCCAAAACAGATTTCTATTTCCTGAGACCATGTTACATCAGATAATTTTATGGGTTTAGAAAGACTCCTTCATTTCGGGAAGAGCTTTGGGGGTTGTGTCTGTGCTTTGCCTTAATACTTAGTTTCTGCTGGAGACCCTTCAGGAGGCAGCCTGCCTTTGGTGGGGTCAGAGAATGTTGCAGACCCAGCTAAGGTGAGCCTGGAGCAGAAAAGAACTTCAGGGGAGATAAAAGGGCTTTTCCCTTTATCAAAGTTGAAGAAAGTAGTTCAAAAATGGATCTACTTTTCTGAAGACAAAAGCATACTCTCTCCAGGCAACGAACCCTCATGAAAGGAAGTGGTTCCTGACAAGGACTTTGTCTGCCCTGGAAGGATCAAATCCACGAGGAGGTAAACATGAAGATACTGGGGATTTTTACCTCTAATCAGGTAATACCTGTCATTGAACATTCATCCAGTAACAGGACAGCCCAACAATACCTTTCCTGTCCTTAAATCTCCCATGCCAGGGCAGCTTTAAGGATCATTCCTGCGCTTTACCCCTTTGAAATGGCCATTCCATGGTGTGCTGTGAAAATAGCCTCGGCCTGATGGAGAATTACTGGCTTTTTACTTGTCAGCTCCAAGGAAATGGCTGTGTGCTCACTGGCAGCTGAGGCAGCTGGCGGACAGCAGGACACTGAGATGTGAGGTTTGGAGTCCAGCGGGAGTGATGGTGTCCAGAATACAGTCCTGTCCCCGCTCCAGCGAGGTCCAGAAGAGGCTTCAGAAAAAGGACTCGAAGATGTGTTGGCATGATCAGGCTCAGTTCAGGAAAACTCGGCACCCTGAACAACACATCCCTGTCAATCTGATGAACAGATAATTTCCTTCCAGCCCAATGGCTCTGCCAGCATCATCCTTCTTATACCATGGACCGCAAAACCCCCTCCCCTACGAAGTTCCCTGCAGGCTTGCTATTTATTATCAACCCAGCGTGATTTATCATGTTACGTATCACATCACATGAAACTGCAGCTATTTGATTGTTTCCGATTGACGAAAACTACCATTTCAAGTAGTGTTAATTTTTGGTCAGGTTTTGTTTATTTTAAGTCTTTATTCTTCCATTTTATGTGTTTTGGTCGCAAAGCATGGGGGATCCTAGCTCCCCAGCCAGGGATTAAACCCACACCTTCTGCCTTGGAAGGCAAAGTCTTAACCACTGAACTGCCAGGGAGGCCCCTTGTCAGGTTTTTAACACTCGATAAAATTCAAGTTTTTTAACAGACTGTTCTATGCATGCATGCGTGCATCATCGCTCAGTCGTGTTGGATTCTTTGAGATTCTTTAGATTGTAGCCTGCAAGGCTCCTCTATCCATGGGATTTCCCAGGGAAGAATACTGGAGTGGGTTGCCATTTCCTCCACCAGGGGCTCTTCCCAACCGAGAGATTAAACCCACGTCTCTTGTGTCTTCTGCGTTACAAGCGGATTCTTTACCCACTGTGTCATCAGAGAAGCCCAGTACAATTCTCTAAGTTTTGGCAAATGCACAGGCAATAACCACACCCACAATCAAGATTCAGAACACTGAGGAAGCCCCAAAAGTTCCCTCATGCCGCTTTGCAGTCAGGCCCCTCCCCACCACACCTAGCTCCGTGAAACCACTGTTGAGTTTGCCATTCCTACTGGTTTGCCTTCTTTAGAATGTCATAGGGATGCAATCCTGCCATAGGTAACCTTTTGAGTCTGGCTTCTTTAAAACATCATCATACACTTGAGATACATCCATGTCTGGGTCTGTACAGCAGTCTGTTCCTATTTCTTGCTGAGCAGAATTCCAATATATGGATTCACCACATTTCTGTTCATTCCTTTACCAGTGGATAGACAACGGGATTATTTCCAATTTGTGCTGGTTATAAATAAAGCCACTATAAACATTTGCAAACAGGTTTTTGCATGGGTGAATCTTTTCATTTCCTTTGGGTAAACACCTAGCAGGAGCTCCTGAGTGGTAAAATATGTGTTTTTAACTTTATAAGAAATGACTGAACTATTTTCCGAAGTGATTATTCGACTTTGCATTCCCAGCAGATGCTTCTGAGGGAACTTCCTGGCGGTTCAGTGGTTAGGACTCAGTGCTTTTACTGCCATGGCCCGAGTTCAATCCCTGGGCAAGGAACTATCCCACAAGCCAGAAAAAGGAAAAAAAAAAACCTTCTGAGAGCTCCGGTCTAACATCATCACCAACAATGACCAGACTAGTGGGGACTGGGGACGGTCAGCCATTCCAATAGGTATGGAGTGGCAGCCAACGGTGATTTGGTAAAAACTTGTGCTGGAATATAGCTGATTTACAACGCTGTGTTAGTTCCAGGCGTATAGCAAAGTGAATCAGTTATGATATATGCGTGCATGTCTGCTCAGCCATGTCCAACTCTTTGCGACCCCATGGGCTGTAGCCACCCAGACTCCCCTGTCCATGGGGATTCTCCAGGCAAGAATACTGGAGTGGTTTGCCATTTTCTACTCCAGGGGATCTTCCCAACCTAGGGATTGAACCCACATCTCCTGCGCCTCCTACATTGGCAGGTAGATTCTTTTTCAGATTCTTCTCCCATATAGATTGTTACAGAATATTGAGTAGAGTTCCCTGTGCTGTAAAGTCCTATCAGTTATCTATTTTATATATAGTAGTGTATATACGTCATTCCCACTCTCCTGATTTATCACTTCCCCCCATTTCCCCTTTGGTAACCATAAGTTTGATTTCAAGATCTGTAAGACTGTTTCTGTTTTATAAATAGGTTCATTTGTATCATTTTATTAGATTCCACATATAGGTGATATCATATGATATTTGTCTTTATCTGACTGACTTCACTTAATATGATCATCTCTAGGTTCACCCATGTTGCTGCAAACGGCATTATTTCATTCTTCTTATGACGAAGATATGCAGACGCCCAAAAAGCACACAAAAAGATGCTCAACATCATTAATTATTAAAGAAAGGCAAATCAAAACTACAATGAGGTATCACTACACACCAGTTAGAATGGCCATCATCAAAAAATCTATAGACAATAAATGCTGGAGAGACTGTGGAGAATCACCCTACGCTGCTGGTGGGGTTGTAAATTGGGACAACCATTATGGAGAACAGTGTGGAGATTCCCTAAAAAACTAAAAATAGAGCCACCATATGATGCAGCAATTCCACTCCTGGGCATATACCCAGAGAAAATCATAATATGAAAAAGATAGATGCACCCCAGGGTTCACTGCAGCACTATTTACAATAGCCAATACAGCGAAACAACCTAAATATCCATCACCAGAGGAATGGGTAAAGAAGATACAGCTCAGAGCTGATTGTGCTTTTAATTTACATTTCTGTAATAAGTACTAATGCTGAGCATTTTTTCATGTGCTCATTTTCTACCCATACATATTCTTTGGTTAAGTATCTGTTCAAGTCTTTTGTCCATTTTTTAAAAACTAGTTTACTTGTTTTCTTATTTTGAATTGTGAGAGCCCTTTATTCAAGTTCTTCATTCACAAAGTTAATACCAGAATACTAGTTCTTTATCAACAGTGTTTTGCAAATATTGTCTCCAAACTATCTTGTTTTTTCATTTTCTTGAATGAGTGTCTTTTGAAGAGTGTTAAGTTTTTAATTCTGACGAAATTCAATTTATTTCTTTTCTTTTATGGTTCATGCATTTTGTGTCCTATATGAGAAATCCTTGCCTAATGCAGGCTCACAAAGATTTTCTCCTATGTTTTCATCTGGAAGTTTTGTAGCTTTAGGTTTTACAATCACTATGATTCATCTTAGCTTATTTTTGCATAGGGTGCAAAGTATGGGTCAAAGTTCTTTTCTGGCATACTAGATATCCAATTTTTTTTCAGCATCATCTGTTGAAGAGGTCATTCTTTCTCCATCGAACTTCTTGACATTTTTGTCGAAACCAATTGACCATATATGTGTGGTCTATTTCTGGATTCTGTTCTATTCTATTGATTTATGTGTCTATCCTTTTCCCAATACCACATGGTCTTGATTACTGTGGTTTTATAGTATGTCTCAAAATCAGGTGGGGGAGTATTTTCTTTTTTCAAAACTGTTTTGCTATGTCAGGTCCTTTGCTTTTCGTATACATTTTAAAATTAGCTTGTCGATTTCTACAAATAAGCCTGACGAGAGGGTGACTTACCCAAGGTCACACAATTCATATGCATTAGAGTCAGCTCAGTCTCCAATCATTGTTATGGATCCAAGTTCACAATCTGACAGTGGGCCCCACACAGACGACTGAAGGAGAGCATCATTATGGAATCATACGGCCTCCTCATCATCCTGACCTCCTCCAAAGGTCAGGAATGCAGCTCACAATACATGGGGAAGAAAACCAACCCTGTCTACAGGCACTTAGCCCCTGTCTGGCCTTATCAACGCAGGAAGGACAATTGGAGATTTGTCTGGATCAAATCAGACGACCATAGACCCATTGTCTGGAGACCCAAGCTGAAGCCTTGGCATCCCAGGATTCTCAGTTTTAATAATCCCTTTGCTGTTGATAAGTTGATTCAAGCAAGTTTCTGTCTTGCTTTCCGGGTTTGCATTCTCAGTTCCCACTGGAAGGAATCGTAGCGCTGAACTCTCCTATCTGGTGCTCAGATACCATTCCCACTCCTTCCAGTCCTCTCCACTGTCTCCACCACCCTCTCATTGGCTGGTGCTTCAAAGCAATGGATGCTCAGGAATCAGTCAGGCTCCCCGGGCCTGAGTCTATCCCATGGTTGGCCCCACCCACGAGGCAGTTCCTCTTATCTCTATCCCCTTCCCAAATCAAGCCCAGCTTTATTCTTCCCCACTGGAGAGCTTCTAAAAAATATCCATTCAAGCAACCCACTATCCCCACAGCTTTTTGACCATTGTATATCTTCTTTGCCATCAAAAAAAAAAAAATGAAACAATGCCATTTGCAGCAACATGGATGGCCCTAGAGATTTTCATACTAAGAGAAGTAAGTCAGACAGAGAAAGACAACTATCATATGATATCACTTACATGTGGAATCTAATAAAAATGATACAAATGAGCTTATTTACAAAGCAGAAACAGACCAACAGATCTCAAAAATCAAACTTATGGTTGTTAAAGGCAGACTAGGATAGCAAGTTAATTCCAAGGTTGGGATTTGAAACCAGATAAAACCATGTTTGAATCTCAGATTTGTATTTTAGATACTTAATTTTCTGTGTTGATGTTTCTTCCTTTGTAAGATGCCCCACAGGGCTGCCAGGAGAACTCAAATGAAAGAAGGCATTTGCAGAGTCTGACACATCTGCAGGTACATAGTCATGAGAAATGCCGGGCTGGATGAAGCACAAGCTGTAATCAAGATTGCAGGGAGAAATATCAATAACTTCAGATATGCAGATGACACCACCCTGATAGCAGAAAGCGAAGAAGAACTAAAGAGCCTCTTGATGAAAGTGAAAGAAGAGAGTGAAAAAGGTGGCTTAAAATTCAACATTCAAGAAAATGAAAATTATGGCATCCAGTCCCATCACTTCACAGCAAATAGACAGGGAAACAACGGAAATGGTGACAGACTTTATCTTCTTGGGCTCCAAAATCACTGCAGATGGTGACTGCAGTCACGAAGTTAAAAGATACTTGCTCCTTGGAAGAAAAGCTATGATCAACCTAGACATATTAGCATATTCAAAATGAGAGACATTATTTTGCCAACAAAGGTTCGTAAAGTCAAAGTAGTCATGTAAGCTTTTCCAGTAGTCATGCATGGATGTGAGAGTTGGACTATAAAGAAATCTGAGGACTGAACAATTGACGCTTTTGAGCTGTGGTGTTGAAGAAGACTCTTGAAAGTCTCTTGGACTGCAAGGAGATCAAACCAGTCAATCCTCAAGGAAATCAACCCGGAATATTCACTGGAAGGACTGATGCTGAAGCTGAAGCTCCAATACTTTGGCCGCCTGATTCGAAGAACTGACTCACTGGAAAAGACCCTGATGCTGGGAAGGATTGAAGGTAGGAGGAGAAGGGGACGACAGAAGACGAGATGGTTGGATGGCATCATTGACTCAATGGACATGAGTTTGAGCAAGCCCCGGGAGATGGCAAAGGACAGGGAAGCCTGGCGTGCTACAGTCCATGGGTTTGCAAAGAGTCAGACATGACTGTGTGACTGAACAACAACAAGGGTTGCAAAGAGTTGGACACAACTGAAGCGACTTAGCACGCACATGCCTGATGATAATCAACTCTATGGTGGCCCCTCAACTCCAGACCCCCATTAGGATCTGCCCCCTTTCCCCACCCACCCACATCACTGAGAAGGTGGCCCTCCTACAGAACCCCCCATTGTATCACCAGCTCAATGTCTCTCCAGCCAATCATGTAGAAACAACCCTGGAAATATTTGGCTGCAAAAAATTCAAAAAATTCTCCATCACAAGAACAGCGATCTTTCCCCCATAGATCCCCCATGGAGTGGGTTGCAATTTCTTTTCCCAGGGGATCTTCCCAACTCAGGAATCAAATCCGGGTCTCCTGCAGTGCAGGCAGATTCTTTTACCACTGAGCCACCAGGGAAGCCCGACTGGAATATTATTCAACCCTAAAAAAGAAATGGGGAATGATACATGTTGAAGAGGGATGAAATCTAAAACCATTGTGCCATCTTTGCATCAGGCACAGAAGGGCAAATATTACATGATTCCATGCATATGAAATGCCCCGGATAGAAAAATCCATGGAGGGTACGTGGGAAGGGAGAGTGACTGCTAACAGGTACAGGGTTTCTATTTGGGGTGATGAAAATGTTCTGGAATTAGGTAGGGGTGATACTGTCATTATTTTTGAACATACCAAAAACCATTGCATTGTTTTAGATGGATTTTATACCATGTGAATTATGTCTCAATAAAAAAAATTAAAAAGAGAGAAAAATAGAAGGATAAGTTGTTGCCACTCTGCTCCAGAGCCTCCCACATCTCCCTGCCATCCTCACTGGCCCCCTCCACAGGCCCCTGGCACTACCCTTGCCCCACAGCTGGTTGGCGGGTAGCAAGGGAGCACACACACAAAGAAGTTGCTGTGGTGACATGTGACCGGTCCAAGCCTTGTTTCTGCTCCTCATCTCCGAAGCAGGTGGGCAGCTGTGCCCAGGACAAGCACAGATGCAGTGATACCACATGGTACCGTAGATCTTCATTTCTGCAGGGCATTGCCAGGGCACCAGGGTTTCCAACTGAACCATGGAACTTCTGGAAACAGTAGCCTAAAAGGTTTCTCTGCCATCTGGTCTTTTAATGACCTTCAGCTCAAAATGCCGAGGCTTCCAGAGAAGCAGTCTGGATTAAAATGCTACTTTTTCTTGCTGGAGCTGCTGCAAAAAGTTCTGAAGACACGGGCAATCTTTAGATTCCTTCATTTCAGGAGTAAGAATTCCTTGCCCCTGAGTAAGAGCAACTCCTTACTTTTGTATCTGTGGTTTGCACCTTTTTAAATTATTTTAATTCATTTTATTGGTGTATAGTTGCTTTACAATGCTGTGTTAGCTTCAGGTGTACAACAAAGTGAATCAGTTATACATACACATATATTCACTCTTTTTTTAGATTCTTTTTCCGTATAGATAATTATAGAGTGTTGAGTAGAGTTCCCTGTACTATACATAGGTCCTTATTGGTTATCTATTTTGTACATGGTACCCACAGAGTCAGACACGATGGAGGGACTAACACACACACTCACACACACACTCACACTCACATTGTGTAGTAAGCCAATTCCAATCTCCCAATTTATCCCTCCCCGTCTCCCCTGCTTGGTAACCATAAGTTTGCTTTCTACATCTGTGATTCTATTTCTGCTTTGTACATAAAATCATTTGTACCATTTTTTTTAGATTCCACATACAAGCAATATCATATGAATTTGTCTTTCTCTGACTTAATTTCCTTAGTGTGATAATCTCTAAATCAATCTGCACTGTGCTGTGCTTGGTCACTCAGTCGTGTCTGACTCTTTGTGACCCCATGGACCGCCAGCCTCCTCTGTCCATGGGGGCTCTCCAGGCAAGAATACTGGAGTGGGTTGCCATGTCCTCCTCCAGGCGAAGTCAATCTATGTCACTGTAAATGACATTATTTTGTTCTTTTTTGTGGCTACATAATATTCCATTGTACATGTGTACCACATCTTCTTTATCCATTCATCTGTTGACGGACATTTTGGTTGCTTCTATGTATTGACTACTGGAAACAGTGCTGCAGTGAACACTGGGCTGCATGTATCTTTTTCAGATTATCTTTTTCAGTATATTTCTCTGGATATATGCCCAGGAGTAGAATTGCTGGATCACACTGCAGCTCTATGTTTAGTTTATTTAAGGGAATTCCACATTGTTCTGGGGCTTCCCAGGTGGCACAGTGGTACAGAATCTTCCTGCCAATGCAGGAGACACGGGAGATGCGAGTTCAATTCTTGGGTTGGGAAGATCCCCTGGAGAAGGAAATGGCAACCCACACCAGTACTCTTGCCTGGGAAATTCCATGGACAGAGGAGCCTGGAGGGCTACAGTCCATGACGGCACAGAATCCAAAATGACTGAGCACACACACACACCACTATTCTCCCTAACAACACCTGCTTTTCAATTCACTACATGGGGCAGGGGCTATTAGTCCCATTTTCCAGACAAGGTGAGTGAGGCACAAGGGGAACAGGTTTGTTTAGGATCAGCGTCTCACAAACAGTAGATCTGGGTCTCTGAGAGTCTTGGAGTCAAAGGAATCTACACATTCTCAAGTTCAAACCCTTCACTTTACAAAGGAGAGAACCCGGGTTCAGGGGGTTAAGTGTCTGGTCTGCAGTCACACAGCAGGACCTGGAATTTGGGTCTTCTACCCCAGCCAGGAGCCCCAGCTCAGCATCTGCAGGAATGAGACCACGTGTCAGCACGTGCCAGCTACAGTGATGCATCGGGAAGGACACCTGATCAAATTCTTGCAAAATATTGGACTTGAATCTAAACCTACAGGAACAACAAAACAGGTCCAGGGTGACGGACATTCTACAAACCAAATGAACTGGAGTGTCAAAAAGAATCTCAAAATCCTGGAAGAAAGTTCTCCCCCAAAAAGAGGGAAGACAGTTCTAGGGGGGAAAAAAACAGGCAACTAAAGAGACACAATCACTAAATGAAGTGCATAGTTTTTGAATGGACTCTGGACCAGGGCTGAAAATCCCTGCAAAGAACAGAAAGAGAAAAGCAAATATGGTATATTAACACACACATGTGGAATGTAGAAACAGATGAACCTATTTCCAGGGCAGGGACAGAGACACAGAAGTAGAGAACAGACATGTGGACACTGGGGGTAGGGGAAGGAAGGGGAGGGAGGAATGAAGTTGGACAGTAGCACTGACATCCATACGCTACCACGTGTAAAATCAATAGCTGGTGGGAAGGACACGGGGAGCCCAGCTCGGGGCTTTGTGATGGCCCAGAGGGGTGGGGGGGAGGGGGTAGGAGGGGAAACGTGTACTCAGATAACTGATTCACACTGTTGTACAGTAGAAATGAACACAACGCTATAAAGCGACTATACTCCAATAAAAAGGACCATGCCTGGGGTTACAGGGACTATTTATATATGGACCATATATTACACGGCGGTCGTTTAGTCACTAAGTCGTGTCTGACTTTCCACTCCATGGACTGTAGCCCACCAGGCTCCTATGTACATGGGATTCTCCAGGCAAGAATGCTGGAGCGGGTTGCCATTTTCTTCTCCAGGGGATCTTCCCAACTCAGGAACTGAACCAGGGTCTCCTGCATTGCAGGCAGAGTCTTTACCAACTGAGTTACAAATATTCAAATACTGATAAATTTTTTGAGGATCACAATGATGTGCTCGTGTGGGAAATTGTCTTCATTCTTAGGATCTCTGGGAGACGAAACAGCAGAATGTCTGCAAATTACTTTAAAATGTTTCAACCAAGAATGGGAGAGAGAGAGGAGATAAATGTAGTTAAATGTTAATAATCGACCGATCGGAGTGAAGAGCAAGCAGGTGTTCATCTTCCTGCTTGTCTATAGGTTAGAATTTTTTTAGAATAAAAAACTAGGAGGTTGCAATTATTCTGCAATAAAACAAAATAACTGGGAGGATGGGAAATATGTAAACAGATGAGTCCTTTGATTACACAAGGGATTGGAGGAGCTCCTTCCCCTGACCACTCTATGACCAGGGGGCTCACGTTGATTCGGGCTCAGACAGTTCTGGAAGGATGGAGGCAGGACCAGCATGAAGGAGATTTCGTGGTCTTCTCCAGATTGCGGATTTTTTTTTTATAATTTGGAAATCCCCAGAGTAGCATGGACAATGTGTGTGATGCTTTAGTGGCTGCTGCCATCTCGTGGATTTCAGAGTCTCGGAGAGGATCAAAGCCAGAACTTCAGGGTCACCTTATGCTAATGAGCTGCCCTCCTCCTCCTGGTCATCCAGTGGCCGAGGCACTGGAGGCTAAAGGTTTAAGCGCTTCTGTTAACTTCCTTCCGGACTGAGCATCAGTGAGACACAGCCTCCATCCTTGAACCCACTCCCCAGATGCCCAGTGTCTTTTGCCTTTAAAATGACCAAGCCTAACAGAACTGTCATTGATTTTATTCTATAAAACCAGAGCCAGAGAGCTAGTTTGTGGGATTTTACTGCCATTTGCACACAAGATTGTCTTGTTGGCATTGTTTTCTTGTTTGCAAAGGCTACTCAAAATTATACCAGGCACTGTTGATATCCTGATGCTGGAAAAGACTGAAGGCAGGAGGAGAGGGGGATGACAGAGGATAAGATGGTTGGATGGCATCACTGACTTACTCCAAGAGATAGCGAAGGACAGGGAAGCCTGGTGTCCTGCACTCCATGGAGTCACAGAGTCAGACACGACTGATCAACTGAAGAACAGCTGTTGATACCACCTTTTCAAACCTCTTAACTAGTTCACAGACAAAACTCAGAAAGCAGGGCAGAGAAGGTTCCCTTGACTGGGAGACGGCTACAAAAGGGAGAAGGGGTGGGCTGCCTTGCGGGGAGAAAAGAGTGTTAGGAGGAGCTGGAAATAAAAGACTCTGGATTTTCTTTGCAGGCAGGATGAATATGGTGCAAGCTCTGACGACTTTGGGGTTGGGCTGACTTGGGTGTGTATTTCAGTTTTATGAGGCCACTTCCTGTTTGGGGTAGTTTGGAGACAGCACCTTCCTAAGGGTTCATTATCTACATGAGAATGATAACACATAGGGTTATTTAAAGGACCAAGGATGTTTTAGGCAGTGCATCTCAAACTTGAAGATCTGGGGGCTTAAAACACGGACTTTGGGGCCCACTTCCATAGTTTCAGATTCACCAGGTCCCAGGTGGCCTGAAAATGAGCATTTCTTTTTTTCTTTTTTCCCTTTTTTTTTTTTTTTTCGGTGGGGGACATTAAACAACAGAAACTTACTTTCTCATTTCTGGAAGCTAGAAGTCCAAGATTAAAGTGTAAGAAGGAGTGGTTTCTTCTTTTTTAAATTTATTTTATTCAAGTATAGCTGCCCAGGTGGTACTATAGTAAGGAAGATGCTTGCCAATGCAGGAGACACAAGAGGTGGGTTTGATCCCTGGGTTGGGAAGATCCCCTGGAGGAGGAAATGGCAACCCACTCCAGTATTCTTGCCTGGGAAATCCCATGGATAGAGGAGCCTGGCGGGCTACAGTCCATGGGGTCGCAAAGAGTCGGACACGACTGAATACATGTGTACCTTATAGTTGATTTCCAATGTTGTGTTAATTTCTTCTATACAGCAAAGTAAATCATTTATACATATATATATACACATTCTTTTTCATATTCTTTCCCATTATGGTTTATCACAGAATGTTGACTACAGTGCCCTGCGCTATACACTAGCACCTTGTTTTTAATCCATTCTATCGATGGTAGTTTGCATCTGCTAACCCAAATTCCTATCCCTCCCTCTCCCACCCCCACCCCTCTGGTAACCACAAATCTGTTTTCTGTGTCCCCGAGTCTGTTTCATAGATAAGTTCATCTGGATCATACTTTAGATTCTGTATATAAGTGATATCATATGGTGTTTGTCTTTCTCTTTCTGACTTACTTCACTTAGTATGGTCATCTCTAGGTCCATCCATATTGCTGAAAATGGCATTATTTCATCACTTTTTATGACTGAGTAGTCCGAAGGTGCATTTCCATCTATGTCCCAGGTGATGCTGATGTTGCTGATCTTGGTAGCACATTTTGGGAACCAATGTTTAAAGGATTAATCATCACAAAAATCAGGAGAGCAACTAGTAGGTAACTGACAGGCAATAAAATGTCTGCCTGACATCTCACTCCACTCCACACTACACACCCTTGTTCCAGCATTGACACATGCATTTCTGAGACCGAGGCTGTCTCTAAGAGCATGCAGCAAAGTTCTTCCTAAATGTACTTCACAGCATTTGTGAATGGATTTGTTGCTTTTTAGTCATTAAGTCGTGACTACCAGGTTCCTCTGTCCATGGAATCTCCCAGGCAAGAATACTGGAGTGGGTTGCCATTCCCTTCTTCTGGGTATCTTCTCGGCCCAGGGACCAAGCCCATGTCTCCTGCATTGGCAGGAGGATTCTTTATAACCGAACCACCAGGGAAGCCCATTTATTTTATTGACCTGCCCTAAAGGGTCACCCCACCAGCTCTCCAGGACCCAGGCTCACTGCCTCTCTGGTAACAACCATCAAAAGAATCACCAACAAAATACCTAATAGAGGAGACTGTTTCAAGAGCAGTGTGTGTGTGAAAAAGACCTGAAGGTTCAGTTCTTCCACAAACCCAATGCATTAACCAATAATAGGTGAAGCTGCCCAAAAAACTATTTAAAGCAAGAACCATCTTCAGCCACCTTTGTGGAATTCTAGCCTTCAGCTCAAAGGGAGATACAGATCCAAACAGATTTACACAGATAAGGCTACAATGGAAAACTCACATCTTGAATAAAAATTCAGTTCTATGAAAGACTAAAAACAGACAATAATCAAACACAGCCTCCAATGCAGGTGGCAAGTAAATTCTATTTGTTCATTAAAGGTTTAAAACAGAAGATCTCAACCCTCATTGCACATTAGATTCAACAGAGGAGCTTTTAAAAATATTAGTGCCAGAGCCCTCCCACCCCAGAGACCCTGGTTTAATTGGTCTGGGGTGGGGCTCCAGGTAAGGTATTTTTTTAAAAGCTCCCCCAGTGCTCATAATGTGCAGTCAGGAATAGAAGCCACTGTTTTAATATTAGGCAGATACTGCAGGAAATGTGCACATTAGCTAAATAATGCAAATATCACCTAACCCAGGAGTTCCCAACCCAGAATGATTGTGAGAAACACCTGAGGTTGTTTTTTTGAACTTCAGATCCCTGGCCTAACTCTTAGTCTACTGATTCAGAGTTTTCTATAATGAGGCCAGAACTCAGCATTTTTTCAAAGCTCCCTGCTTCTTCACAATAGTCAGCCGGTGATCTGTAATAACATTTTTTTCCTGTTAGGGGTGCATGTCAGCCTCCTCCGGGGCTCAACCCAAGTGAACTAAGTCAGTGTGGGGGCTGAGAAATCAATATTCTAGAAATTCCTCTTCTCTGTGATTTAGCTATTCGCCCTGTTAATATCATTAACCAGAGTTAGGACTGTTAAAATAATAAACATACTCTAGGGGCTACTGTGTCAGTTAGCTACTGCTGCATAACAAAAGATCCCAAAAGTTACTGTCTGAAAAACAGTATTTGTTCTCTCACAGTTTCTGTGGGTCAGGACTTAGCTGGGTCCTCTGATTCTGGGTCTCTCCCACACTGCATTGAAGGTACCACTGGGGTTGCACTCATCAGTAACTCAGCCAGGGGGTGGATCTGATTCCAAGCTCACGTAAGTGATTGGTGGCAGGATTCTGTTCCTCTCAAGCTGTTGGACTGAGGGCCTC
Organism: Cervus elaphus; assembly: GCF_910594005.1. Lineage (NCBI taxonomy): Eukaryota > Metazoa > Chordata > Mammalia > Artiodactyla > Cervidae > Cervus > Cervus elaphus. The sequence continues at coordinate 20,408,205 of NC_057827.1, read as the reverse complement.
CGTTCCTCACTGGCTGTTACCTGGAGACCTTCTCCTGATCCTTGCCACATGGAGCTGGTAAACAGAGCAAACAACCAGAGGGCCAGAGAGAGATAGAGCGAACAAGATGGAAGCTGTGGTTGTTGTGATCTAATCACAGAGGGGGTACTCCATCACCTTTGCAGTGCTGTTTATTAGATCAAGTCACTGTACAACATGAGATGACACCGCACACCTATTAGAATGTCCAAAATCTAACCTGACAACACCAAACGCTGGTGACAGTGTGGAGCAGCAGGAACGTCCCCTCACTGCCGGAGCAGCAGGAATGTTCCCTCACTGCACAAAATGGTACAGCCACTTCGGAAGACAGCTTTAGTCTTCTTACAAAACTAAACATCCTCTTACCATATGATCCCGCAATCACTCTCCTTGGCATTCATCCCAAGAAGTTGAAAGCATATGTTCACACAAAAACCTGCACACAGATGTTTATAGCAGCTTTATTCATAATTGTCAAAACTTGGAAGCAACCAAGACATCCTTCAGTAGGTGAACGAATAAAAAAAAAAGAACTGTGATACACGTAAAGAATGAAATAGTATTCAATACCAAAAAGAAATGAGCCATCAGGATATGGACAAGGAGGAAACCTTAAGTTCCTATTACTAAGTGAAAGAAGTCTATCTGAGAAGGCTACATACCGTATTATTCCAACTATATGACATTCTGGAAAAAAGCAAAACTGTGGAGACTGTAAAAAGGTCCTTTCACTGGTTGTGAAAGATTAGAAGGAAGGGAGAAATGAATATGTGGTGCACAGAGGATTTTTAGGGCAGTGAAAATACTGTGTGTGCAGGATTTCTCTGGTGGTCCAATGGTTAAGACTCTAGGAGGCTAAGTCTTAGCCTCCCAATGCTGGGGGCCCGGGTTCAACCCCTGGTCGGGGAACTAAGATCCCATGTGCCGCAGCTAAGATCCAGCACAGCCAGAAAAAAAAAAAAAAAACGTGTCCACTACTATAATGATGGATTCATATCATTACGTAGTTGTCCAAACCCACAGGATCTACAACACTGAGTGAACTCGTAAACTGTGGACTTTGGGTGACAGTGATCCATCAGTGCAGGTACATCCATTGTGACAAAGACATCACTCTCGGGGGGGACGTTGATAGACAGGGAAGCGATGCATATGATGAGGGTGAGGATGTCTATGAAAATGTCTGCACCTCCCTCTCAGCTTTTCTGAGACCTTAAAACTACTCTTAGGGACTTCCCTGGTGGTCCAGTGGCTGACTCCACTCCCCCAGTGGAGGGGGCCTGAGTTCAATCCCCAGTCAGGGAACAAGGGCCCAAATGCCATAACTAAATCCTGGCGCAGCCAAATAACTGAAAATTAAAAACTACTCTTAAATATCTATTTATTTAAAAAGGATCTTCCCAGGTGGTACTAGTGGTAAAGAACCTGCCTGCCAATGCAGAAGATATAAGAGACTCGAGTTCAATCCCTGGGTCGGGAAGATCCCCTGGAGGAGGGCATGGCAACCCACTCCAGTATTCTTGCCTGGAGAATCCCCACGGACAGAGGAGCCTGGTGGGTTGCAGTCCATGGGGTCGAAAAGAGTCAGACACAACTGAAGCGACTAAGCACGCACATTTTAAAAAAGTCTTTAAAAATGTTTTAAAGCCAGTCAGTAGACGGCCACTCTCAGGGGAAGGGGGTCAGGGGGGACCACCGTGGGAGTCGATACAACATAACGACCATATCCGGAGCACTCAACAGGCCCCTTCCAGGACTCTGCACCCCTAACTCATGGAATCCTTAGAACACGGTGAAGAGAGGAAACTAAAGCCAAGAGCAGGAGGAAGTGTCCTTGAAGCCATGCAGCTGGTAGGCATAGAGCTGGGAGGCCAGCCCCCCGCCCACCACCCTCGACCCCCGGCCCCTGACTCCTCATCAGGACAGCATCTGCATACAGACCCTGCTTCTGCCCACACGTGAGCAGCCACAGGGAGGAGTGCAGGGGCCAGACTGACGGTGTGTGTCAGGGAGGGCCGTGATCCAGTTGTCCAGATGGGCCGGGACACGGCTCCCTTAGCCAGGCCACAGTCGGGAGGTGGCCGCTCCCAGCCAGGACCAACTCTTCTGCTCCCAAAGGGGACGGTGAACACCGCCCCCCCCCCACCCCGACCTCCACCCAGCAGAGGCCCGAAACACCATCCCAATTAGCATGAAGAATATTCATGGGCTGCTTCTGCCACCCGAGTGTTTCTTAGGAGCCTTGAATAAGCTGGATTAATAAACTATCTTTCATTTGCCATCCATCCTTTGGCATGAATTTTGCATCAGGCTGAATTCAGCTCGGTTCCAGCTGACACCATTCTCTCTAAGAGACAATGTGTTCCACTCCAGACATGGGTGTGTTTACAGGAGGATGCCTCCCAGGGGTGGTAGAGGGGTTCCCAGCGCCTCTTCAGAGCATTTTTATGAACACATGGGCCCTCCGTGCTTAGGAATTAAGACTGATGCAGACCCTCTGGGATTTATCTTGTTAATGAAGTGGGCGCCTTTCTCTTCACATTAGGGGAAATGACTAGGCTTTCCGCTGAGTGTCTGGCTTGGGTCAGCACTGGGGAAGACTGCCCACCTGGAGGACAGGGTCAAGAGGAGAATGAGGGGTCAGAAGTGGCGTTGTGAGAGGGGAGAGGCCACAGACACAGTGTCCTCAGGGCTGTGGGCCCCTCTGGGTTTCAGGGTCCTCCACGTGGGCCTAAAGTCAGTCCATGGGTCTCCAGGAGGCCCTTGGGGGTTATAATGCATGAATCTGATCCCTGTGCTCAGAGCAGAGAGCTGCCTACCTGGGAGTCCCTGTAACTATCACTGAGGGCCTGGGAAGAGGGACCCCTCAACCACCGACATGCATGCCATGACTGATGACCATTCACTCAACAGGCCGCTGACCACACAGGTTTCGTGGGGAGGACGGCAGCCCCGTGGGGCCCCGGCGCAGGCCTGGGGTGGGCCGGGACGCTGCAGCTCTAACGCGCTCCTGCTGATGCTGCTGGTCCATGGACCACGCTTGGAGTAACCGAGGCCAGTTCGGAAGTTGCTGGATGACGCAGTGACTGGCCACTCATGTGGGTGAGGAACACAGGCATGCCAGGGTGCCCAAGGCGCGGCCCCACGGTGCCCTCCTGACCTGAAGGCAGCGTTCGTTTCTCTTCTTAATATTTATTTATTCATTTATTTGGCTGTGCCGGGTCTTAGTTGCTGCATGTGAACTCTTAGTTGTTGCACGTGGGATCCAGTTCCCTGACCAGGGATCGAACCCCGGCCCCCTGCACTGGGAGCGCTCTTGGCCACTGGACCACCAGGGGAGTTCCCAACAGCATCCATTTCTGAGCAGGAGTGAAAGTGAGAAGAAGACAGAAGGTGTCAAGAGAACAATCCCCTTTCCACCCTGACTCTTCCACCATCAGCTCAGTGATTCCAGGCGGGTCTCCCCAACCAATGTCCCAGCTGCCCCAACAGGCTGGGTACCAACTAATGGGGAAAAAAATATGAGAGGGTTTAGGAAATCACAAAACAGAGACATAATACAAGGTCAGAGAACCACAACCTAGCTTGGAGGTATAGGGCAATGAACTGCCCCCAGCATCCTCGCGGCCTCATTCTCATGAAATCCCTTGGTCATCACTCCCGTCAGGGACCCCGAGAAGCCCCCTATGCCTGCCAAGAAGCCATGCTGTATACACAGCTCGTGATGTCATCAAAGTGGTCATCCCAGAGACGCGAGGCTTCCGAAAGGTATGCCCAATTTCCTACTAGGCCCTCAACTCCTAACTGCTGTGTTTGTTCTTTTGATCCTCCAGCCTCTGAAGAGGTTATGGGGAAAGCATGTCATTTTCATGGGTCCTTCCCCAGAGGCTCAGAAAGTAAAGAACTCACCTGCAGTGCAAGAGAGGCAGAGACAGGAGTTCGATCCCTGGGTTGGGAAGATCCCCTGGAGGAGCTCTTGGCAACCCACTCCAGTATTCTTGCCTGGAGAATCCCATGGACAGAGGGGCCTGGCGGGCTGCGGTCCACAGAGTTGCAAAGAGTCAGAGCCTTCCCTCCGGAAACATAAAACTGAATGTACACTTAAGTTACGCTAACAACAAAAATTTCAAGAAATGCCAGAATATGCCAAATGCCAAGTGAGATTTCCGGTTGCTCAGCGCTCAGGAGTCCCATGAAGGAGACATTCCGGGGCGCAGGGGCAAGAACGGGTTTCTGACCTGTGGCTGTGATCCAGGGGGAGCAGCAGCAGGTGTGGCGGCCGTGATGACAGCCGTGGTCTGTGGCTCTGAGAGGCAGCGCAGAGCGCTGTTCAACCAGCGGGGCTGGGCCACCGGCCACCGGGCGGCGGCAGGAGTCGGGCCACACTGCCCCCTAGAGGCCACCTGAGGCCTGGCACTGAAGACAGCAGGCAAGCCCAGGGGCAGCCACGCCCTTGTGCCTGGATTTGGGGGACATCCTACCCGGAAAGATTTGAGCCCGTCTCCCATTTGGGGTTCAGACCTCTACAGACCTTCTTCTGGGCTGCGGGTCCCCCTAGGTGAGGCTGACCTCTGGACTCAAGGCAGAGAGGAGCCCAGGTGCCCTAGATGTCCAGCTGAGAGCAGGGCCGGGACTCTGGAGTGGGCAGGCCAGGTGCAGAGAGGCTGGGCAGGTGGCCGCAGCCCCCACCTGTCTGCCAGTCTGGGGAGAAGAGGACTGGGTTTTGAGGAAAGGACTCAGCCATGACACACACACACCCCCCTCCACACACCCGCACACAGACATCCTGATGGCCACTCTGGTGCAATCAGTCAGCACATTCAGCTGTTAACCAAAATGTTGGTGATTCAAGTCCACCCAGAGATGGTGGGGTGAGATTTTGGCTTCCTTGGTGGCTCAACCGGTAAAGAATCTGCCTACAATGCCAGAGACCCGGGTTCAATCCCTGGGTCAGGAAGATCCGCTGAAGAAGGGAATGGCATCATGTTCCAGTATTCTTGCCTGGAGAATCCCATGGTCAGAGGAACATGGCAGGCTACAGTCCATGGCGTCACAAAGAGTCAGACACAGCTGAGTGACTAACACCATGGTAAACTAACACCAAAAGACATAAGCTCTTTCTCCATCTTCCGGTGAGCCCACTTCAGCAGGAGGGAGGGCTAGACAGAGCCCAGGGTGGGACCTGAGGTCTGCAGGTAAAGGACAGGTGATCGGCCTTTGGGGACACTGTTTAAGCCCAGGACACACCTGTGCCAGCCTACCACCTGCCTGTGTCACCACCTGTGTCAACCTATGGCTACACACCTACACACCTGTGTCAACTCAGGAACCTGCAGTGATGCTGAAGAGGACAGTCAGTCACCTTCCGTCTTACAAATGAGAAAATTTAAAAGACCACCATCCAGTTCCCGGGGCCACTAATTTAATTTAGTTAATTTTAACAAAGCCAAAACCCACACTGTCAAGTGGCTCCACGTCTTCCCAGGAAGGAGCAAGCAGCATCCAAACCAGCATTCAGGAGTGAACGCTAATGGAGAAAATAAATTACACTGTTAGAATCCTGATTGGGGGGGGGGGGGGGACGTATAGCTTGAACATGCCTGAGGTTTGAATGGGTAGCAAACTAGTTAAATTACCTTCCTGCAGGTCAACTCAGGGCATCCTAAAAACTGCACACTCTATGTGTTCAGGGAAGTTCTAATGCAAATCAGTTCCCAACCTGCTGCCCTGTTTCCACATTTATTTCTATTAGCTCTGCCTTTGCTGTGTTGGAAGTTAAATGGCCAGAGGAGACATAGTTAAATTCTTATCCCACAGCCAAGAAGGGCAGAAAACTTTCCCTGACAGCCAAATGCAAAGTGATCCCCCATTTTCCTAGTGAGAATATGTTATTTTAAAAAAGTGTGGAGGTCAGCTTGAAAACCCAAACTTTATAGGGTTGTGGAATGAAGAGTCAAATGTCAGTTTATAAACGTTCATTTATTCACTTAGGTGCTAAATGTCCTGCCTGGCGTAACTTGAGTTTTACATCAAGTATTATCATTTAAGTCTGCAACGGGAGCCGTAGCCCATTCATGGCCCCTCGCCCATCTGCCAATCACAGCTTCTCTATAGTCACTTATACTTGGGGTTGATGTTGCCTTTCTTACGTCCTGTAATTGAAGGAAGTGCAAGATATGAGCACCAAAAATTCAAAACTTAAGCTAGATTCATGAAACTTGCCAAACAATTCCTTCTGGATTTGTTTTTCTTAATTTTACAGAATTGGCAATTTTGAGAAAAATCATTATGCCTCTACATTGCATATTGTTAGAGATCCTGCTCCAGAGTATCTTATCAATTGTTGGGAAATTTTCATATTTCAACAATCTTGTTTCTTGAGAATTGTTTTATTTTTAATACTCTCACTATTGGAAAATAAGAATCTCTGATTTCAAGTTTTGAAAAAGTTTTCCCCCCAAAATTTTTTTTTCTCAAGTATTGCTCTTTTAGTGGAAATACAGACTAGTCTGACTACTTTCTGGCCTGGAGAAGTTTGTGTGCCCTACTATGTGATCAGCTGAATGTTCAGTTCAGTTCAGTCACTCAGTCGTGTCAGACTTTTTGTGCCCCATAGACTGCAGCACGCCAGGCTTCCCTGTCCATCAGCAATTTCCGGAGCTTGCTCAAACTCATGTCCATTGAGTCGGTGATGCCAACTGAACTGTGTGACCAACTTAATGTAACTCAAGTCAACTAAGCTCTAGAAAGCAAGTTATAGAGCGTGACATACCATGCGATGTAGGTTTATTACTAGCCAGCAATAAAGAAGGAACAACCATTTCTCCATGCAACATGAATCCCCAGAGAGTTAGGCTGAGTGCAAAATGCCAGTCCCCAAAGGTTACATACTGTGCGGTTCTACATGTGTAAGATTTCTGAAATAATGTAATTAGAGAACTGGAGAATAGATTTGTGGCTGACGTGTTACGGAGGGGATGAAGGAGAGAAGGAAGCAATTGTGACGAGACAAACGCAACAGGAGGGATGCTTGTGTGATGGACGTTCTGCATCTCAGCTGCATCAGTGCCAGCATCCTGGCCGAGATGCTGCTCCAGTGTTTTGCAAGAAGTTCCCAAGGGGGCAACATGGATAAAGGGTACATGAGCTCTCTCTGAACTATGTCATAACTGCACGTGAATCTGCAATTCACGTGAATCTCAAAACAAAAACTTTCATTTATAAAAGCACCACTGGGAATTCTTTTGCCCAGTGGTTAGAACTCTCACTGGTGAGGGCCTGGCTTCAAGCCCTGGTCAGCGACCTAAGATCCCACAAGACACATGGTGTAGACAAAAAAAAAGCACCACTATGGAGAACAGTATAAAGTTTCCTTAAGAAACTAAAAATAGAGTTACCGTATGATCTAGTGATCCCACTCCCGGGCATATATCCAGAGAAAACTCTAATCCACAAAATATATGCACCCCAATGTTTGCTGCAGCGTTGTTTACCATAGCCAAGACATGGAAACAAACCTAAATGTCCACTGACAGGTAAATGGATAAAGAAGATGTGGTTCAGTGGAATATTACTCGGCCATTAAAAAGAATAAAATAATGCCGTTTGCAGCAGCATGGATAGACATAGGAACTATTATACTAAATGAAAAAAGTCAAACAAAGATAAGCATCATATGATATCACTTATATGTGGAATCAAAATGTGATACAAATTAACTTATAAAACAGAAATAGACTCACAGGCATAGAAAACAAACTTACATTTACCAAAGGGAAAGCAGAGGGAGGGATAAATTAGGAGTTTGGAATTAACATATACCAAAAAACTGTTATAGAGGTCTTTTAAATGTTAACAATGGTTGAAAAAGTTGAGGTAATGAACAGTCTTTAAAAGTTTACTTAAACTACTTTTTGGTTTCAATCTAAGAAAATGAAAACACAGTTTCAAATATTTTAAGCATTCTTGAATACTTTTTATACAAAAGGATCCCCTCTGGGAATGGGAGAAAGCGCATATAGAGCTTATTCCACCAGGCCCTGCAGTGGTTAAGTTTTCATTGGATATTATCTCTTTCATTTATCCTCATACTGCCTTTCCAAGACTCAGATTATGATATACAGTTTATAGAGGAAATTGCTGCCCAGAGAAGTGAAGCAATTTTCCCAAAGTCACACAGCTAGGAACTGGCAGGTTTGAATTCAGGTTTGTGTGGATTTATGGGGTTTATTTCGCCATGCCCCACTGTTTGTGGGAACTTCATTCCCTGACTATCTGGGCCCTCCTCACTGAGCGTGTGATCCTAACCCTTTGACAACCAGGGAATTTACTGGATTTATATAATTTCCATCACCAGGTCTGCCAGCCACTTAAGAAACAGCCATGAATCCCAGAAACAGAAAAACTTTCAATTGCAAGGCCCTAACTCACAATAGCAAGAAAAGGAAAAAATAAAATCAAAGGCCACTATCAAGTAAAAAACAAACTTACTCATTTTTAAAGACACAAATATACATGAGAACTAAATGCAATAAGTGATCCTGGATTAGGTCCTGAACTGTGGGAAAATGTTTGAAATGAAATTAAATGAAAATGAAATTAAAAACACTAGTGGAAAAATTGACAAAATTTTAATAAAGTTCATTAATTAAATATGGGGCTTCCCTTGTGGCTCAGACTGTAAAGAATCTTCCTGCAATGTGGGAGACCAAGGTTCACTCCCTGGGTCGGAAAGATCCCCTGGAGAAGGTAGTGTCTACCCACTTCAGTATTATTGCCTGGAGAATCCCTTGGACAGAGGAGCCTGGCTGGCTACAGTCCATGGGGTCACAGAGAGTCGAACATGACTGAGGCGGCTAAGCACGCACTGATTAAATAACAGTATTGTGTTGATGTTAATTTCTGGCTTTGGGTAACTGTACTGTGGTTTCGTGAGAGGATGTCCCTGTTTGAGGGCTTCCCAGGTGGCGCTAATGGTAAAGAAGCCACCTGCCAATGCAGAAGACTTATGAGATGCAGGTTTGATCCCTGGGTCAGGAAGATCCCCTGGAGAAGGAAATGGCAACCCACTCCAGTATTCTTGCCTGGAGAATCCCACGGACAGAGGCGCCTGGTAGGCTAGAGTCAATGGGGTCACAAGAGTCAGACACAACTAAGCAACTAAACTACCGCCATCATGGCAATTCTTTGTACTTTTTAAATAACTTTTCTCTAACTCTGAAATTACTTCAAAATATTTTCGATCTTAAAAATATTCTGTGAAATATTCAGAACAGCTATCCAGGTAAAACTCCAAGATGAGCATATTCTTACAAAGCAAGGTCTGCAAAAATATCGCTCAGGTCCTGTTTTTTTAATTCTTTCCTCTTTCCCTTCTCTCCATGAAAACAAAAATTAAAGACTGATTTGGGGGGGGGGGCTTCCCTGGTGGCTCAGTGGTAAAGACAAAAAAAAAAAAAAAGAACAATCTGGCTCCACTGTTGGTCAGTTGCTAAGTCATATCCAGCTCTTCGTGACCCCGTGGACTGCAGCACTCCAGGCTTCCCTGTCCTTCACCATCTCCTGGAGTTTCCTCAAACTCACGTCCATTGAGTTAGTGGTGCCATCCAACCACCTCTCCTCCCTTCTCCTCCTGTTACTGTTGAAAACCAGCACAAATTTTACACCAAGGCAAGCCTTCTGCAGGTGTAACCTGGTCACCTTCAAAAAATTCTCTCGCATGTATGGCAGAAATCAAACCAGTATTGCAAAGCAGTCATCAATCAATTAATATTAAAGAAATATATATATATTTTTAGAAACATTCCCTCCCTACTAAGTAACTGGATTGGGGGGGGGGTGGTTTTTCTCCAGAGCAACATGTATTTACTTGCTGTCAGCATGGGAAGTATCTCTGCAGCCCTGCAGATGTCAGAGCTGCTGCCATCTTGGCCCAGAATCCGAGTCAGACAGCCCACAGTGAATAGGCAGCCCCGGGCACCTTGCCGGTGAGAAACTACAGCACCAGGGAGACAAAGACCAGGGAGCTGGGCTTATGATCAAGCAAGTGGGGTCTGGAGGGTTAGCAGAGCCACATTCTGTAACGTTTAATACAGAGAGCGTGGGATACCCACATTCAAGAGAGAGCGATCATAAACGCCTGGATACCCACATTCAAGAGAGAGCGATCGTAAACGTCTAGACACGAAATAACACGTAAAACTGGCTGTCTGGGCTTACATAATATTTTATGTAATAGAAAACCCTAGAACACCCACAATTCAAGCCACCCCATCTCCCTCCCCCCCACCCCAACCCCGGGCTGACCTCCTGCCGTGTTATCTTGCACAAAAGCAAATCCAGCCTGCAGCCCACCCCCAAGCTCCCAGTCTGCCTCGGATCCCTGCTTCCAAGTCGCGTGCATTAAAGAGCATCAGAGTCAGGGAAAGCCGTAAGAAGGTGCTTTGTAAATGTATTAGAAGGAGCGACGTGTATTAGAAGGAGAGACTTCTCCGCTCTCACGTTCCTCGTCGCCTTGCATAGTATGATAAAGTCTCCGTGATTCTGTCTCTCTTTGACACATACATATCAACAGTCCCTGCTGCACAGAGCCGACTTCTCTGAACACTCAAAACTGCTTCTTACACCACGCACACACCCAGAGGACGAGGCCAGTTCTCTCCATCAATCTGTAAACTTGTTACCATAGAGACAGGCGCCGGTGCTTCAGGAGTGGATCCGCAGCGCCACCTAGTGGTCATCGGTTATCCTGCAGTCCCCCAACCACACTGCTGGATGACAGATTTTTTTCTTCGTTTTTCCTATTTTCTTTTTTCGCTCTCTAGTGTTCCCCTTAACGATTTCTAGGGATGTTTCCACAAGTATCTACTTAAACTAAAGGTTTTTTTCATTCTGGTTTTATTTGAGATGTAATCGACACAGGTACAGCACTGTGTAAGTTCAAGGTGTTCGCTGACTCGCATCCATCATGGAATGATTACCACAGTAAATAAATGTAGTGACCGTCCGTCATCCCATTAGGTAGAAAATTAAAGAAAAAGAAAAAAGTATTTTTCCTTGTGATGAAAACTCAGGATTTATTCTCTTAATGATTTTTGTTTAACATACATCATTATATATCTTAATTACATATAAATTGTATCTATCATGTTGTACATTACATCCCAACATTTATTTATCTCATGACGAGAAATCTGTACCTTTTCATCGCCTTCATCTACTTCCCTCTCCCTCTACTCCTGTCTCTGGTATCCACACAGATGATCACTTTTCCTATGAGTTTACCTGTTCAACCAAGTTTTTCAAAGCTGTTTGCTTCCCCCATGCAGAAATAGTGTCTGACGTCAGACCTGGCACAAGCGTTCTACCTCATTTTCTGAATGCTCTGCCCTTCTATTCCATACTGACTCTAAAGAAGTCAGGAGCAGCTGTGGAGGTCCCGGGAATGCCACGGACAGTGACAAAGATACACCAATGCCTGACATGTAGGAGAACAAAATCCTCATCGGGGATTTAAAATAAATGATTAAGTCCTCCTTAATCACTTTATTCATTTGTTCAGCCAGTGTGGCTTTTACGTCACTAAGGTAGATGTGCAGGGTGTAGGACTTTTTTTCTTTGTTTTTCTGTAAATAAACTTGTTACCAAAGAATGTTTGGGATCCGGCTGTTTGCCGCTCAAAAGTCAGTAAACAGGTCAGGATGGAGGAAAGGCAAGTTTGCTTTTTTTCATATATCTTCAGTTCCTGGGTCCATTTGTTGTCATTTCTCTGAGGCCAGTTCTTGGAATTGTGGCAACTCATGTCCTGGGTACAGTCTGGTCAGTCAGTTCAGCCGCTCAGTCGTGTCCGACTCTGCGACCCCATGGACTGCAGCCCACCAGGTGTCCCTGTCCATCACCAACTCCTGGAGCTTACTCAAATTTGTGTCCATCAAGTCAATGATGCCATCCAACCATCTCATCCTCTGTCGTCCTCTTCTCCTCCCACCTTCAATCTCTCCCAGCATCAGGGTCTTTTCCAATCAGTCAGTTCTTCGCGTCAGGTGGCCAAAGTTTTGGAGTTTCAGCTTCAGCATCAGTCCCTCCAATGAATATTCAGGACTGACTTCCTTTAGGGTTGACTGGTTGGATCTCCTTGCAGTCCAAGGGACTCTCAAGTGTCTTCTTCAACAACACAGTTTCAAAGCATCAATACTTCTGCACTCAGCTTTCTTTATAGTCCAACTCTCACATCCATACATGACCACTGGAAAAACCATAGCTTTGACTAAATGGACCTTGTTGGCAAAGTAATGTCTCTGCTTTTTAATACGCTGTCTAAGATGGTCATAACTTTTCTTCCAAGGAGCAAGCGTCTTTTAATTTCATGGGTACAGTCACCATCTGCAGTGATTTTGAAGCCCAAAAAAATAAAGTCTATCACTGTTTCTGCTGTTTCCCCATCTATTTGCCATGAAGTGATGGGACCGGATGCCATGATCTTAGTTTTCTGAATGTTGAGTTTCAAGCTAACTTTTTCACTCTCCTCTTTCACTTTAATCAAGAGGCTCTTTAGTTCTTCTTTGCTTTCTGTCATAAGTGTGGTGTCTTCTGCATACGTGAGGTTATTGATATTTCTCCTGGCAATCTTGATTCCAACTTGTTCTTTACCCAGCCCAGCATTTCTCATGATGTACTCTGCATAGAAGTTAAATAAGCAGGGTGACAATATACAGCCTTGCATACTCCTTTCCCAATTTGGAACCAGTCTGTTGTTCCATGTCCAGTTCTAACTGTTGCTTCCTGACCTGCATACAGATTTCTCAGGAGGCAGGTCAGGTGGTCTGGGATTCCCATCTTTTGAAGAATTTTCCACAGTTTGTTGTGATCCGCACAGTCAAAGGCTTTGGTGTAATCAATAAAGCAGAAGTAGATTTTTTTTTTCTGATATTCTGTTGCTTTTTTGATGATCCAGCAGATGTTGGCAATTTGATCTCTGGTTCCTCTGCCTTTTCTAAATCCAGCTTGAAAGTTCATGGTTCACTTACGTTGAAGCCTGACTTGGAGAATTTTGAGCATTACTTTGCTAGCCTGTGAGATGAGTGCAACTGTGCAGTAGTTTGAACATTCTTTGGCATTGCCTTTCTTTGGGACTGGAATGAAAACTGATGTTTTTCAGTCCTGTGGCCACTGCTGAGTTTTCCAAATTTGCTGGCATATTGAGTGCAGCACTTTCACAGCATCATCTTTTAGGATTTGAAATAGCTCAACTGGAATTCCATCACCTCCACCAGCTTTGTTCCTAGTGATGCTTCCTAAGGCCCACTTGACTTCACATTCCTGGATGTCTAGCTCTAGGTGAGTGATCACACCTTCATGGTTATCTGGGTCATGAAGATCTTTTTTATATAGTTCTTCTGTGTATTCTTACCATCTCTTTTTAATATCTTCTGCTTCTGTTAGGTCCATACCATGTCTGCCCTTTATTGAGCCCATCTTTGCATGAAACGTTCCCTTGGTATCTCTAATTTTCTTGAAGAGATCTCTAGTCTTTCCCACTCTATTGTCTGGTCATCATGTAGATAACTTCTTCCACCTAGTGTTTTAGTGTCTACAAGACAGCTCACAGGATATGGCTCAGAATATTATCTATAACCCTTGAGGAAGAACTGAAGGTCCTTGACTATGCTTAGTGACTACATCATTATTATTTAGTCTCCTTTGACTGTTTTCCTTTGGTTCCACATTTCTCACTTCTCTGATTAAACTTATTCTTTGACTAAAGTTTTCCACAGACAAAAGGCAGGCAGAGGATATGATGGGGGGGTTGCGGGGTGAGGACTATAGGGTCTTGCTCCATTTCAAGCTTTCTCATTCCATCGTGGAACAGAGAGTTGGTATCAATAAATTCAAGGTCTCCTGCCCCCATTTTATCCTGAGTCTGGGGGCAGGGGAGGGGTGGGTCTTCAGGGTCTGCACTCCCACCTTCCTGCCCATTTAGGGCTGTGACCATGTCCCCGCCCAGGGCACAGTGGGCCATACCTGCCTGGTCCAGCCATGCTACATCTCATGGTCAAAGCCACCGCGTACAGCTCAGCCCTGTCATCCTCCCTGGCGGTGCAGTAGAAAAGGGGCACCCTCAGTGAACATCTCTGATTAATAACCTGTCCACCAGTATTTTTCATGCTTATGGACATGACCCAATCGAGGGTCCCGGCATATGCAAGGCAGCCCACTCCAGTATTCTTGCCTGGAGAATCTCATGGACAGAAGAGCCTGGTGGGCTACAGTCCATGGGGTCACAAAAAGCAGCAAGATAGGTTTGGAATTCTGCATTTGTTGGTTTTAGGAAAGTAATCAGTCTAAAGATTGTTTATTTCCTACTATCTGCAGAAGGGTCCGGGATGTCATCTGAAATCAAACACACCCAGATTTTTGTAGTGAAATCCAGGAGAAGGAGTAAAAGAGAAATAAAAACGATGGAGAGCTTCATGCCCACTCAGGCAGGATTTGCCACCAAATGAGGTTTAGCCTCAGAAAAGGAAAAAATTCTGCTTCTCAGCATTTTTGTTTGAGGTGAGATCGGGAAGTGAGACCTGGCCAGAGAGACTTGTAGATGGTGGGAGGCAGGTACAGGGACCCCGGTGAGGGCCACCCCGTGTGTCAGGCATCCTAAAGGGGTCAGCGTTCTGGAACCTTCAAGTCAGCTCTTCCTCGACACTTAGACTCCTCAGCTCTGCCTCAAAACCTAGCAAGATGCCTTCCCTGACAGCCCACCCTGCAATATGTAAGTTACATTGACATTCCAGTAAAAAGTTCCATGTGTTACTTCTCTGATCCATAGACTGAAATTCTTTCCTTCTGTCTCTGTTTAGTTGCTCAGTCATGTCTGACTCTTTGCGACCCTGTCCATGGGATTTTCCAGGCAAGAATACTGGAGGGAGTTGCCATTTCCTCCTCCAGGGGATCTTCTAGACCCAGGAATCAAACCCGAGTCTCCCGGATCTCCTGCATGGCAGGTGGATTCTTTACCAGCTGAGCCATGAGGGAAGCCCCTGAAATTCCTTAAGTACAAGCACCATTTTCTCTCCCTGGCACTAGCTGCTATTCAAAGTTTTTCGATCCGTGCCACTCACACTCTTGCAGATACAATCACATCTGCCGCTAGTAAGAATAACAGCAAAGCATTCATCAGGAATTTGGTGGGGAGGGTGAAGGGTGTGACTTTAGTCTCAGACACAAAAGGAGAGGAGATGAAACCCCTTGAGAGTGGCCTGGGCTTGTGTTTTCTCTCATCCTCAACTCTCAGGATTAAAAAGTTGTCTCCTACTCTAGCCAGGAGACAGAATCTTTTTCTGTACATTCATCCTCAAATCGGTGAAACTTCCAAAGCAGCAGTGTAAATATTCATGCAGTAAACAGGGGTGGGGGGAAGCCAGATGGAGAGGGTCTCCACAGTTATTTTTGCTTCGCTGTCAAAATATTTAACCGATACATAAATCTTTTAAAACACATTCATTTGGCACTGCGTGCAAACATTTCCACGAACATTCATCACCCCTCTGTCACTAAATGTGGCTTCTACTTCGGCATATCTTTCCCCGCTTTATCCAGAAAGGCTGGATCCAAAACCCAGAATATGAGACCCAAAAGGACTTGCCTGGTTGAGGGGCAGGCCACTGTCTGGGCAGCCTTGGCAGGCTAACCCTGGCCCTTGCCCTCCTAACCTACTCAGAAATTAGCAGGCAAAGTCACTCCTGGAGTTGTAAATAGATGCCAAGGCAGTTCAGAGAGCCAGGGGGAGGGCCAGCAGAGCGGGGATATTTCTGGAACATGTCTGTTCTCTGAGGTTGGATAAATCAGCCTAAACTGCTCAGAACTCTACTTCCTGCAAATAAGGGGAATGTAAAACCATATTACTGGTTCAGTGTGGGTTTTTTCTCAGGTTTTGAAGACACGCACATCCTAACACCAAATATATTTTTAATACACTGGAAACGTGCAGTGGATTTTAATGAAAGTGATTAGACCCAGGAAAAGAAGTCGAGGTAATATGAAATCCATCCATCTGCCACGCTTTCCTCCCTGCCACCCCAGCCGGGGCAGAAGTCAGGTGGAGCTTCTACTCAAGTTCAGCAGAACTGCGCTGTGCCCACAGAGGGTGCCCAGGGCTGTCCCCTGACGCTAAGAGCAAAGCTTCCAGGAAGGAAGGTTCCAGCTTTGTGAATTCCCTTCCACGTGGCAAGCTTCCTTGGTGGCTCAGATGGTAAAGAATCTGCCTGCAAATGCAGCCTGGGTTTGATCCCTGGGTTGGGAAGATCCCTTGGAGAAGGGAATGGCTTCCCACTCCAGTATTCTTGCCTGGGAAATCTCATGGGCAGAGGAGCCCGGTGGGCTACAGTCCGTGGGGTCACAAGGAGTCAGACACGGCTGAGTGACTACCAGTTTTCACTTTCCATGCAGCAAGACCACATGAAGGACCAACTTTACATTTATCCTTGTCCTAAGCAGGGAGGGTAAAACAAGGCCGACAGTTCCAGTGTGGCCAGCGTGGCAAGATGCTGGTTCAGGTAGGCAAACAAGGGCCTCAGAGATGCTCCCCTGCTAAGTCCCTGAACCTGTGGCCACATGCTCTTCTCTGGCAAAGCGACCTCGGCAGAAGGGACTGTTTGCAAATTTATTTTTAATCGGGGTGTACTCACTTTACAACACTATGTTGGTTTCTGCCGTACAACAAAATGAATCCGCCGTACGTACACACAGATCCTCTTCCTCTTGAGCCTCCCTCCTGACTTCCAGCCCATCCCAGCCCTCTGGGTTGTCCCAGAGCACAGGTTTTAGACCCTGTGCTGCCCTGAAAATAGGTTTATCAGCACCATCTTTCTAGATTCCATATGTATGCATTAATATATGATATTTGTTCTTCCCTTTCTGACTTACTTCACCCTGTATAATAAGGCTCTAGGTTCACCCACCTCATTAGAATGGGCTCAGATGCATTCCTTTATGTGGCTGGGTAACATTCCATCGCATACACATACCGCAGCTTCTTCATCCATTCATCTGTCGATGAACACCTAGGACAGGTGACATTAAGCTGAACAACCTGAGAGGGGAAATGATCCTGGATTATGAGGGTGCGCCCAGGGTCATCCCAAAGGTCCTTACAAGAGGAGGCAGGAGGGCCCGAGTCAGTAGTAGGAAATGTGGTGATAGCAGCAGGATGCTAGAGGGACGCAGGGAGGGGGCCATGAGCCAAGGGACTCAGGTGGCGTCAGGAAGCTGGAAAAGGCAAAGAAGCAGAGTCTCCTCTGAAGCCACCAGAAGCAATGTAGCTTTGCTGGCACCTCGATCTTGGTCTCTGACCACCAGACTGTCTTCAACCCTAGGGTGGTGGTGACTTTCATTATTGATAGTTCTGGGGGTGTTGACATCTTTTATTTGTTTCTTTAAAACCTGTCCACAAGCACCCTTTATAATTTGCTTTGTTGCTTTTTAGTCTGGTCCCACTAAGCCACCTGGGAAGCCCACCCTCTGTAATTAGACACTTCCTTAAAAGTCTCCTCGCTTAAACCATCTGAATGAATTCCACTTCCTGTCTGGACCCTGACTGATGCATCCACGAGGAGGGATACTTCTTCCCCTTTGACGAGAGAAGCAGAGGCAAGAACAAGCAGAGATGCAGATGGGTTGGGTAGAGATGAAGTGGACCGGAAGTCAGGGGAGATCACACGCTTGACTCAAATTTCCTTTATGAAGAAAAGTGATGGTGAAAGTGTTAGTCACTCGGTCATGTCTGCCTATTTACAACCACATAGACTGTAGCCCGCCAGGCTCCTCTGTCCATGGGATTCTCCCAGCCAGAACTGGAGTGGGTGGCCATGCCCTTCTCCAGGGGATCTTCCTGACCCCAGGATCAAACTTGGGTCTCCTGCATTGCAGGCAGATTCTTTACTGTCTGAACCACCTGGGAAGCCATTAAGAAGAAAGGTGGAAAATTAAATGCTCAAATGGAATCAAGGCAGTGAAGCTTTGAAGTGAGTGGCCAAAGAAGTGGAAGGACCACTGTGAATTTTCTGCCTCTTTGGGTGATTCTTTTTATCGGCTGAGCAGCTGAGTCAGGTCACAGGTATCTTCAGGGCTTTGTACTGTTCTGCTTAAGAAACCCCAACGATAGCTAACAGTCCAAATGATGTTCAGGGCAGCTTGAGTTCATGGACTAAATAGGGCTCACTGTACTTGTCACAAGGGGATCAACAGTGCTGGGCACATCAGTGAAGATCAAATGCACAAAGGCTGCAGAGTGAGGGCCCTAGCCCTTCATATCTTATCTTGGAATATGTCATGGCTTGAATTATCAGAGGAGAGTTCATGACTCCTAATTCACCAAGGGCCAGGTCAACTGACTGTGTAATCCGCAAACACAAACTCCCATGTTAATGCCTTGAGACAGCATGGTGCGGTGGGATAAGCAAGGAGTCTGGATAACTTGAAGACTCACTAGGTGAGTTTTGGCAAAGCCCTTAAACTCCTTGCTTTTCCTCTTTCTCGTCTGTAACACGAGGACACGTGTGTGTGTGGTCCGTCGCCTGAGTCGAGTCCGACTCTTCACGACCACATGTGCTAAAGCCCACGAGGCTCCTCTGTCCATGGGATTTCCCAGACAAGAATACGTTTTGGGGGGTTGCCATTCCTTCTCCAGGGGATCTTCCCTGACCCAGGGATCGAAACCAGGCCTCCTGTACCGTGGGCGGATTCCTTACTGACTGAGCCACCACGGAAGCCCCAAAGGAAGAGTGACTTTCCTTCAAGTGATCTTTGCCTTTGAGTCCTGAGAACCAGAGCTGAGCTGGGAAAGGCGGGAAAAGAAGGGAAGCAACATTCACCTCGTCAATCCTGGAGCAGCGCTTACTGCAGCACCTGCTACAGAAAGGGCGCTGAGTGAGGGAATCATCTAACACACACACATTGAGAGGACCAGCCTATACAACGGACCCAAACCTGAGGCTCGGAAAAGTTAAGTCATTCACCCAAGGTCACACAGCCAGAAAGCATTCTTCCTTGGTGTGACGATGGCTAGGCGTGTCCTACTCCAGTTTTCTTTATTTGAACTTTGATCTACTTGATCAATGGTTGCAACTGACATATATCCACTACTATGAAATATATGGGCTTCCCAGGTGGTGCTGCCAGTAAAGAACCAGCCTGCCTGTGCAAAAGATGTAAGAGACACAAGTTCGATCCCTGAATCAAGATGATCCCCTGGAGAAGGGACAGGCTACCCACTCCAGTATACTTGGGCTTCGGTGGTGGCTCAGATGGTAAAGAATCTGCCTGCAATGAGGGAGACCTGGGTTCGACCCCTGGGTTGGGAAGATCCCCTGGAGGAGGGCATGGCAACCCTCTCCAGTATTCTTGACTGGAGAATCTCCATGGACAGAGGAGCCTGGCGGGCTACAGTCCTTGGGGTCCCAAATAGTCAGACACGACTGAGTGACTAGCACACACAGGACCGCTGATTCCCTTTTCTGTACAGCAGAAACAGACAGAACATTGTAAAGCAGCTACATTCCAATAAAAGCTTTTTTTGGAAAAGAAATATCTGATTTTCTAAGATGAGAGACAGTGCTCTCGGATCCACCTGTCTCCAGATGGTTCAGACAGTGAGCAAATTCAGCCAGCCCCATATCCCCTTGCTAAAACCCACACTGAAACAACTCAATAATAAAAAGACGAATAGCCCAATTAAAAACTGGGCAAAGCATCTGAAAAGACATTTCTCCAAGGAAGATATGCAAATGGCCATTAAGCACATGAAAAGATGCTCAACATCGTTAGCCATCAGGGAAATGCAAATCAAAGCCACAACCAGATTACCACTTCACAGCCACTTGCTACGGTTGTCATCAAAAAGTAAGATAGTAGGGCGTTCCCTGGTGGTCTAGCGATTGGGATTCCAAGCTTTCACTGCCTTGGCCCACGTTTGATCCCTGGTTGGGGACTGAGATCCCAAAAGCCGAGACGCACAGCCAGAAAAAAAAAATTTTTTAAGTCAGATGGTAACAAATATTGGTGATGATGTGGGACCCTGATGAAATTGGGACCCTGAGACATTGCTGGTGAGAACACACAGTGGTGAAACCACTGGGGAAAACTGTCTGGAGGTTCCTCAGATGGTTAAACGTAGATTTATCATATGATCCAACAGTTCCCCTCCTAGGTACATACCCAAGAGAAATGAAGACATACATCCACACAAAAACTTGTACATGAACGTTCATAGCAACTTTATCCATAACAGCCAAAAGATGGAAACACATCAAGTGCCCATAACCCAATAAATGAATCAATAAGATGTGATGTATCCACACAATAGAATTTTATTCAGCCATGGAAAGGAATAAAGCACAGATACACGCTATGCATAGATGATCTTGAAAACCTTCTGCCATGTGAAGGAAGCCAGTCACAAAGGATTGAGTGGTATGCACCCCCGTTTCACAAGAAACGTGCAGAGCAGACAGCTCTACAGAGACTGAAAGCAGGTGAATGGTTGCCAGGGGCCCGGGCCGGGGAGCTGGCACTGCAGGGTATGGGGCTTACTTCTGGAGTGATGAAAGTGCTCCAAAATTCACCGTGATGGTGGCTGCACAACTCTGAATATATCGAAAGCCACTGAACTGTCCATTTGGAATGAGTAAGCTCTATGGTGTGTGAATGGCATCTCAATAAGCCTTTAAAAAAAAAAACCCACCACACTGTGCTCACCTCAGCCACACACATACTAAACTAGGAACGATACGGGGAAGATAACCATGGCCCATGTGCAAAGGGGACAAGCAAACCTGGGACACGTTCCATATTTCATCTATTGTCAAAGCCAGACCCCCTCCCCAAAAATGCTGAAACCATTTTGGTATGCTTTGCCTAAAGAGAGAATCCACCAACATAACTCAGTTTTAAATGTTTTCTTTGTTTGATTTCATAATGTGCAAATGTATCATTTAAAGTCAAAAGCGCACATTGTTTTTAAAAGTGGTGTAAGCTTTTGAAAGACACAGTCTGGTTCCCAGACCTGCCCGGGGCTGAATGTTGGTACATTGAGCTAGTCACTTCCGCTCTGGGCCTGGGTCTCCTCTCTGCAAAGGGGGAACAATGGTGCCTATGCCACCATGTAATGGGGTTCACGCTGCACCTCACCAGGGACATCCTGCGAGGAGGTGAGGGGGGCCCGCTGGCTGGATCTGCTCACTTGATCGGCTGATGTCGTGTCTGACGTTTTGTCACCCCGTGGACCGCAGCACGCCAGGCTTCCCTGTCCTGCACTCTCTCCCAGAGTTTGCTCAAACTGATGCCCTCCCCAAAAAAAACAACAACTGATGCCCGCTAATTCGATGATGCCATCCAACCATCTCGTCCTCTGCCACCCTCTTCTCCTCCTGCCCTTAATCTTTCCCAGCATCAGGGTCTTTTCCAATGAGTCAGCTTTTCAAGTCAGGTGGCCAAAGTATTGGAGTTTCAGCTTCAGCATCAGTCCTTCCAATGAATATTCAGGGTTGGTTTCCTTTAGGATGGACTGGTTGGATCTCCTTGCAGTCCCTCAAGGGTCTTTCTCCAGCAGCACAGTTTGAAAGCATCAATTCTTACACACTCAGTCTAGAAATACTATTTCTAAAATGCTAAGCAGGGACTTTCCTGGGGGCCCAGTGGCTGGGACTCCTCAGTCCCAATGCAGGCCAGGTTTAATCCCTGGCCAGGCGACTAGATCCCACATGCTCAACTAAAGATCCCAAATGTCCAACAAAGGTGGAAGATCCCACGTGCTACAACTAAGCGCAACTAAACCGAAATTCATTAAAGACACACTGACAATTTTTTTAATAAATGAAATAAAATGCTAAACAGAGTGAGGGTACAAGCTAAGTAAAGAGCTAAACACAAAGGATGCCTTCAGCTGCAAACAACAGAAGACACTCACAAAACTGCAAATCCTGAAGGACAGTGGGGACCAGGAGGGCCAGTCGGGCCCCTGCTCAGTGCCCTTCCCTGAGCTGCCCTGTCCTCAGACAAGAAGCCGGATGGCAGCAGTGTCTGTGCTGTGGGCGTGTGTGAGCACTCAGTCATGGCCAACACTTTTCAACCCCCTGACTATAGCCCACCAGGCTTCTCTGTCCATGCGATTCTCCAGGCCAGAATACTGGAGTGGGTTGCCATTTCCTCCTCCCGGGGACCTCCTCAATCTGTGTCTCTGGCATCTCCTGCAATGGCAGGCAGATTTTTTACCACTGCACCACCTGGGAACCTTGTAGACTGACACTCGAATGTCCCAAGATCTCACATCTTAGAGACTTAGCGACTCAGGAAGCTGAGCAGAATTCTACGTTGATCCACTTCCTGAATGTCTTCCTTCAGGACTGACACAGGCTGAGCCCACTTCTAGGTCCTGGAGATCCTTACATCCCTGGGGGAATCAGACAATGATCAGAAAACAGTGTAAAGACAGTAATCCCTGATGGTGAGCAGAGTTAAGGAAGAAAGAAGATGCAGTGAGCCCAGCGCCCCTGGGAGCAGACTGCACAGGGTGCTCTGGGACAGCGCCTCCCGGCAGAGAGGGCAGTGCTGGGGAGGGCAGGGCAGGAGGGGACCGATGAGGCCGCAGTGAGAAGCCCCAGCACCGCAACCAGAGAGCAGCCCCTGCCCACGGCAACCAGAGGAAAGCCAGCACACAGCAAGACCCACCACAGGCAAAGATAAATAAATAAAATAATAAGAAATAAAAAATTTTTAACTGGGATTTAAACTTCCTACCTCCCGACTTCCCTGGTGGTCCAGAGGTTAAGACTCCTCATTTCCACTGCAGGGGGCATGAGTTCGATCCCAGGCCGAGGATCTAAGATCCCACGTTGTATATTTGAAAGCTGCTACCAGAATAGATGGAGAAGGAAACGGTAACCCAGTCTAGTATTCCTGCCTGGAGAATTCCATCCAGAATACATATCAAAAGTTCTCATCACAAGAAAAGAAAAAAAAAAAAAATTGGTCACTACCTAAGGTGATGGATGTTAACTAGACTTAGTGTGGTGATTATTCCACAATATATACAAATATACAAATACCATTATGTTGTACACCTGAAACTAAAGTAAGGTTATATGTCAATTGTCTGAACTTAATAAATAACTCATTCACAGGGTTACAAGGACAAAATATGAAAATGGAAATGTACATTACAGCCCCACAAAAATATTAGCAACCTCTTCCACTTGTTTTTTTAGAATCTGAAGCCTGGGATGTTTGGGGGGAGGTGTCTGCAAGCTACTTTGAAATGCATCAGAAAAATAAACCATTTTGATGGGTGGGGAGTGTGGATGGGTGATGGATATGTATGCAATGAAACAAGTAGAATAAAATGTTAATAGATGAGTCCGGGTAATAGATATATGTCTATCCACTGTAAAATTCTTTGCACTTCTAGCTATTTTTGAAATTTTTAGTAATAAAACTTTGAGGAAGGAAGAGAGGTACCACTATTTTTTTTTAAAGATTTGCAAATGCTTGTCGCCTCCCTCTCCAGTTTCTTTCTTGTCTGATGGCGTTAGCAAGTCACCCTGTAGCGAGTGATTCGGTCCAAAGCGGGATAGCCACCTAGGTTTGATGTGGGCCCCGGCTGTGCGCTGACTTTGACGGTGACAACGCTCCGGGCTTTGCAGGGAAGCCCCTGGCTAAACCCAGCCTTGGCCGCTGGAGAACGTGCGGGGCTGCCGCCGCCAGAGGGCGCGCTCGGGGCGTCCTGCACTCGGCGCCGCGAGGACCGCGCGTCTGGAAACCTCTCTCCTCCCCTAGAGCCCACGGCCCTTGCGACGACGTGACCTACAGAAAACAGCCCTTCGACGGGGACGGTCTCCCTCAGATCCTGATGAAGGGAAGGAGGCAGCGCGGGAGGGAGCAAAGTAACGTGGAGCAAGTGTCAGATAATGCGAGATGCCTTCCACCACTTTTATCTCATTTTAGTTATGAATTGGAGAAGGAAACGGCAACCCACTCCAGTATTCTCGCCTAGAGAGTCCTGTGGACAGAGGAGCCTGGTGGGCCGCCGTCTGTGGGGTAGCACAGAGTCGGACACGACCGAAGCGACTTAGCATGCATGCATAGTTATGCATCAGTCTGAAAACGGAACGGGAGTTGAAGCGCAAAGGATACAGACGTCATTCCTGGCAGAGACTCCCTGGTTCTCCCGGGGCAGGGCAGCTTTTTTCTGGGTACTGACATTTCTCCCCAACCCCCACCCCTCCACAAAGGGACTCAGAGTAGCTGCGTCCCCAGGGCTGACAGAGCACTTCGTGGTGGCTTCCGGTGACCTCACCCAGCATCTTCAAGGAGCCCACCCACCCCACCCAGGTCTGCCCGTGGGGCTTCTTCCTGTGGGGTTTCGGGTGGCGGAAAGAGAAAAGGAGGGGGGAGATGGGGAGAAATGAATGTTAACCTTGAACTCTTCCACAGCTTCATCTAAAGGAAACACTTTCAGAGACCGTCTATCTGGTACCCTAGTTACCCGAGATTCAGACGTAAGTTATCAATACCTGGTATTTTTAAGTCATAATCCCTCAAAGCCACTCTATAGAAACCAGTAGTTTGCTCAAATTTTTTTTTGTGTGTAACCAGAGCCTGCATCGGTGCTAAGTTGCTTAGGTGAAAGTGTTAGTCGTTCAGTCGTGCCCGACTCTTTGCAACCCCATGGACTGCAGCCCACCAGTCTCCTCTGTCCATGGGATTTTCCAGGCAAGAATACTGGAGTGAGTTGCCATTTTCTTCTCCAGGGGAGCTTCCCAACCCAGGGATCGAACCCAGGTCTCCTGCACCACAGGCAGATTCTTTACCGACTGAACTAGGAGCTAAGTCACTTTAGTCAAGTCCAACTCTTTGTGACCCTATAACTGTAGCATCCCCAGGCTCTTCTGACATGGGATTCTCCAGGCAAGAATACTGCAGTAGGTAGCCATTCCCTTCTCCAGGGGATCTTCCTGACCCACAGATGGAATCCAAGTCTCTTGCATTGGCAGGTGGGTTCTTTACCACTAGCACCATCTGGGAAGACCTGAAGTCTCAAATACTATCCTAAGAAGCTTCTACCCCATGCCCCCATCTCTCCACCCAGCTGACCAACCCAGAGCCTCTGGGTGTGAAGCCCCGGGCCCAATAAGACTTCTCAAATGTCAGCCACCTTATCCTCCCCTAGAAAGGAAGACAGATTCTGCCAGAAGTCACCTCCTGACTTTAGACTTGCCAGATTGGGAGGAGAGGAGTTCTGAATCCCATGGAAATTTGGTTAGAAAGGATAATATGTCCCAGATTTTGATTGGTGCTACTTTGGTGTTTAAAAACTTGTATTCACAAGTAATACATGTTAAGCCCAAGAAATAATGTAAGAAATAAGATGAGCTTGGAGACAATTAAATTCATCCATGAACCCACCCTGAAATAAACAGTCCTGCGTTTTGGTGTATACTGCACTGAACTTTTTATTTCTGTGCATCTATTAACACACATGCCATTTTTCTTTAAAAAATATAAAGTACATTATTTGTAACTTGTTTTTGTTATTTAATAATGATCACGAGTAGCTTTCACTGGTTAAAGGATAATTTTTTAAGGATGAAAGTATGACTCTCCTACATATGTAAAATGAGCACATGTTTAACATTTTATTTAATTTGTTACTAATGAGGGAACCATTAAGAGGTAACAAAGGAGGAGTCAAAAGCAGAGACAGGGACTTCCCTGGTGGTACAGTGGTTTAGAAGGCACCTGCCAATGCAGGGAACACAGGCTCCACCCCTGATCTGGGAACTAAGATCCCACACAAGAGCGACTAAGCCCAAATGCCATAACTATTGAACCCACCATCCGCAACTACTGAAGCCTGCCTCTCTGCGAGCCCAAGCTCCACAACAGAAAGCCACTGGAACGAGAAGGCCTCTCACAGCGGCTAGAGTAGCCCCCACTCTCCACAACTGGAGAAAGCCCTCATGCAGCAACAAAGACCCAGGGCAACCAAAATGAACAAGTGATTTTAAAAAGAAAGCAGAGATGTTTATGAGAAATACTGAAATGGATTTACAAATGAATGCGAAAGTAGGTTCTTCCACTGGAGAGGGGCTAGTCAAATGAACTGCCAATGGACACAATTTATTTGCATGTCTATAAAGAATTATTTGCATGACTATCTGTTGTGAGGATACAAAATAGCCCAAAGGCCATGCAATGGGAAGAACCCTGTAGAATCAGAATCAGTTAATCCAGGCGCTTTGCTGGTGGTCCAGTGGTTAAGAATCTGCCTTGCAATGCCAGAGGACAGGGATTCGATCCCTGGTCCGGGAAGATCCCACATGCGTCAGACAGAGCAACAAAGCTCGTTCACCACAACTAGAGAAACCCTGCGGGCAGGAATGAAGACCCAGCACAGCCAAAAAAAAAAGAATCAGTTAACCAAGTGGCTATGCTTCCCACAATGCCTAGTTTACAACTGAGGCACAAATTTTCTCTTACACTGCATAAACAAATATACATCCATGCTCTCTTTTTCAGTTCAGTTCAGTTGATCAGTCGTTTCCGACTCTTTGCAACCCCATGGACTGCAGCATGCCAGGCTTCCCTTTCCATCACCAGCTCCCAGAGCTTGTGATTCATGTCCATCAAGTCCATGATGCCATCCAACAATCTCATCCTCTGTCATCCCCTTCTCCTCCTGCCCTCAATCTTTGCTAGCATCAGGGTCTTTTCCAGTGAGTTGGTTCTTCCCATCAGGTGGCCAAATATTGGAGTTTCAGCTTCAGATTCAGTTCTTCCAATGAATATTCAGGACTGATTTCCTTTAAGATTGACTGGTTTGATCTTCCAGTCAAGGGACTCTCAAGAGTCTTCTCCAACACCACAGTTCAAAAGCATCAATTCTTCGGTGCTCAGCTTTCTTTACAGTCCAACTCTCACATCCATACATGATTACAGGAAAAACCATAGCTTTGACTAGACGGACCTTTGTTGGCAAAGTAATGTTTCTGCTTTTTAATATGCTGTCTAGGTTGGTCATAGCTTTTTTCCAAGAAGCAAGCGTCTCTTAATTTCATGGCTGCAATCACCATCTGCAGTGATTTTGGAGCCCAAAAAAATAAAGTCTGTCACTGTTTCTGCTGTTTCCCCATCTATTTGCCATGAAGTGATGGGACCAGATGCCATAATCTTAGTTTTATGAATGTCGAGTTTTAAGCCAACTTTTTCACTCTCCTCTTTCACTTTCATGAAGAGGTTCTTTAGTTCTTCTTCACTTTCTGACATAAGGGTGGTGTCATCTGCATGTCTGAGGTTATTGATATTTCTCCTGGCAATCTTGATTCCAACTTGTGCTTTACCCGGCCCAGCATTTCTCATGATATACTCTGCATAGAAGTTAAATAAGCAGGGTGACCATATGCAGACTTGACATACTCCTTTCCCGATTTGGAATCAGTCTGTTGTTCCATGTCCAGTTCTAACTGTTGTTTCTTGACCTGCATACAGGTTTCTCAAGAGGCATGTCAGGTGGTCTGCTATTCCTATCTCCTGAAGAATTTTCCACAGTTTGTTGTGATCCACACAGTCAAAGGCTTTGGTGTAATCAATAAAGCAGAAGTAGATTTTTTTTTTTTTTCTGGTATTCTCTTGCTTTTCCGATGATCCAGCAGATGTTGGCAATTTGATCTCTGGTTCCTCTGCCTTTTCTAAATCCTACTTGAACATCTGGAAGTTCACTGTTCACATATTGCTGAAGCCTGGCTTGGAGAATTTTGAGCATTACTTTGCTAGCGTGTGAGATGAGTGCAACTGAGCGGTAGTTTGAATATTCTTTGGCATTGCCTTTCTTAGGGATTGGAATGAAAACTGACCTTTTCCAGTCCTGTGGCCACTGCTGAGTTTTCCAAATTTGCTGGCATATTGAGTGCAGCACTTTCACAGCATCATCTTTTAGGATTTGAAATAGCTCAACTGGAATTCTATCATCTCCACCAGCTTTGTTCCTAGTGATGCTTCCTAAGGCCCACTTAACTTCACACTCCAGGATGTCTGGCTCTAGGTGACTGATCACAGCTCATGGTTATCTGGGTCATGAAGATCTTTTTTGTATAGTTCTTCTGTGTATTCTTGCCACCTCTTTTTAATATCTTCTGCTTCTGTTAGGTCCCTACCATTTCTGTCCTTTATTGCTCTCTTTTTAATGGTCACGTATTTTTATTATGTTGATATTCCTATAATTTATTTAGCAAACTGTTACTGGACTTCCAATTCTTCATTTGTATAAACAATACAGGGACATCTCCTTCACTTTGAATATCTTTGAACATTCCCTGGTTAATTCCTTCAGATAAATTCCTAGAAATGGAAGTCTTGTGTGGAAGGATAGGCACATTTTCAAGGTTTCTGATACCTGATGACAAATGACCTTCATAAGCTTCTTTCTAACACACTTTAAATCCACCCTCAAGTCCAAACTTTCTCAAGTCTGATATAGATTCAGAAACTTTAGGCTCCATTGAGATAAAACAAAGGTTGTCAGTTATTTCTCCAGCAAAATTGGGTTTATTTAGGATCAGAAAAGAATTGCAGTTTAGGGTCTGCATCCATGATGAGCCACATGCAAACCCACCCGGCAAAAACCAAAAGGAGTGCCCTTACAGCTGGGAAGGGAAGTGGGCGGGCTGTAACATAGTCTGTGGCTTTTCATTGGCTGGGTTGTGATGGCCTCTCATTGGCTGAATTCCTGTGTCCCATTAAGAGGGAGTTTCTTCTTTATTGAACCTGAGAGCTCCTTGATCTGGTCTTCTGACTTTTTTTTAATTGAAGTTTCTTTTTATTAATATTTTAGATGCCCTTTAGCAAGAAATGATTCTTTGCACTGAAATTTCACTCGGTTTCTCAGTAAAATTATTCACTAATGAAGGAAAACACTTCAGAGTGTGAAATCAATGGAGAATTCAAACAAATGGGCAGATAAATCAACCTGCAGTTTCGTGCATGCCAAGACGCTTCAGTCATGTCCGACTCTTTGTGGCCTCGTGGAGGAGCCCACTAGGCTCCTCTGTCCATAGCGATTCTCCATGCAGGAATACTGAAGTGGGTCACCATGCCCTCCTCAAGTATTGCTCTTTCATAGTCTGCTCCCAATAACACCCTCTCCTCCCTGTCTCCAACACCACTGAGAACTTCTCCCCACCCCATAGCACCCTCTGCTCAGAAGCAGAGAGAAAAGAATCCTTCAGAACACAGATACCAGGACTTCCCTGCTGGTCCAGTGGTTAAGACTCCACGCTCCCAGTGCAGGGGACCCAGGTTTGACCCGTGGTCAGAGAACTAGATCCCACAAGCAGCAACCAAGATTTGGCACAGCCAAATAAATTTTTAAAAAAGAAAAGAACAGCAGTGTCTTGAGACCCAAGTTTTCCGACCCCTACTTTTTCCCAGTTAGAGTGATTTCCCAGCACTTTTGAGCAAAGATCGAGGACTTCTTATTCTACCAAGTGTGTTATAAAATTAGTCTGATAACATCCGTCAGTCAAGGTCACTGAGATTTGGATAATGTTGAACTTTACCCAAGCCCGGTTCTTCAGCAAACAAAGATGGTGAAGAAGTTTCCCCCCAAACTTGTATGTTTCAAAGTCCTTCCATCGTTTGGCATTCTGGAAAACAGAAAGCATACCGCAAAGAACTATCCGTCCCATCTGACTTAAATAAGACTTGCTGTCAGGCTCTCTCATGACTCCCATAAGACTCACAGATAACCCACTTATTACCTGTGATGAGGCCAGACACAGTCCTTCCCACCTCCCATTCTTTGTGATTGCACAAACTATTGGCCGCCTGAAACTAACTAGACACAGAGGTGAACACTTCCGGTCTGGCTGACTCAGCCGCCCCCCTTGATTACAAAAACAAGTCCAGTTGTACGATCACCCCGTAGATAATTTGTCTGGTCCTCCCTAGACAACTTTAAGGTACTTTTTTTTTAAGATTCTTTTTTTATGTGGACAATTGTTTAAGTCTTTATTGAATTTGTTACAGTATTGCTTCTATGTTTTGATTTTTCCACCACGAGGCATGTGAAAGCTTATGTCCTCAACCACGAATCTAACCCACACTCCTTATGTTGGAAAGTGAAGTCTTACCCACGGGACCGGCAGGGCAGGCCCCAGGCCTCTTCTACTCTCCCCTACAAGACACTCAAATCTTCAGATCTAGAGTACCCTGCCTATTGCAATGGCTTAAACCAAGTCAGTGACATTGGTCTGATTTTTGTTTGGTTTGGAAGAGGAGGGTGGGAGTGATGGGGGACCTTTAACACATGTCTCTTAACTCAGAGTGCAATTCTCTCTCTCCCTGGCTCTCCTCTCTCACTCCCAGAAACTATCAGCTGGGGGTAACTCCCAGCAAAAGCCGAGGTGCATCTGCTCCCACCAAGGATCCCACCCCAGGACCTCTCTGCCTGTTTCCTTTCTTTAAGGGGTGCCTCCAACTCCTGAAGTCTCCTGCTGCTTAGCATTCCCCACCAAATCCTTGAACTTCCCAGGGGGCACGGTGGTCAAGACTCCACCTGTCAAAGCCGGAGATGAAGGAGACGTGGACTTGCTCTCTGGGTGGTGAAGATCCCCTGGAGGAGGAAATGGCAGCCCACTCCAGTGTTCCTGCCTGGAGAATCCCATGGACCACACACACACACACACACACACACACACACACCACACACACACACACACACACCCCACACCCACACACACACACACACCACACACACACACACACACACACACACACCCCACACCCACACACACACACCACACACACACATGCTCTCTGGGTGGTGAAGATCCCCTGGAGGAGGAAATGGCAGCCCACTCCAGTGTTCCTGCCTGGAGAATCCCATGGACCACACACACACACACACACACACACCACACACACACACACACACCACACACACACACACACACACACACACACACCACACACACACACACACACACACACACACACCCCACACCCACACCCACACACACACACCACACACACACACACACACATGCTCTCTGGGTGGTGAAGATCCCCTGGAGGAGGAAATGGCAGCCCACTCCAGTGTTCCTGCCTGGAGAATCCCATGGACCACACACACACACACACACACACACCCCTAACCCATAGGACTCTTATGCCCATTAGAAGGAGTCCACCTTGACAGACCCAGCACCCTGGCCCTGTCATGGGGCAAAACCTTTAATACAAGTTAATCACTAAAGGGATAGTGCCTATAAGCGTTAATTATACATAACGGCCCATCTCTGGCAACCCTGCCTCCCAGGTAATGAGCATTAAGCTAAAACACCTTTGTTCAGCTCACAAGAAACATCTCCTCCAGCTCCTCCCATGACTGGTTGTAGGCAGGAAGGCATTAACACATCCTCACCCACCCTCCCCCGCTTCCTCTCCAGAGTCTGGTCCAACCAGGTCTCCCCGCTCCGCTTTTACGTATAAATGAAGCTTGAATTCTAACTCAGGGAAGATGCTTCTCTGGGACGCTGGTCTGCTGTCTTCTCAGTCAGCGGGGCTTTCCCATAAAGTCACTGTGGCTCGCTCCAGTAACTCGGCTCTCGGTTTACCCGCCTCCGCGTCTGGCAGTCAAGGAGCAGGCTGGCTTTTAAACCCCATCCCTCTCCTCGCCCCCTCCGCTGGGCACCCCAGGTCAGGACTCAGCCGGAGAAGCCGTGGAATCTTCTGGCAGGACGGGCAGGGCAGGTGGAGGTGGGGAAGTGGGGGGAAGAGGGGAGGGGCGTGAGAGCAGAGGGGGTTCTTCCAGGCGGAAAGGGTGCTGCAGCGGCCCCCCAAAGTGGGCAGCGAGGAGCAGCCCCTGGGAGCGGGGAGCTGCAGCTGGGAGCCCTGCCCCGGGGGTCAGCGCGGGGTCCCTCTCAGGCGGAGTGCTCCCAGCCCACACCGCCCAGCCAGGGCAGCCTGGTGTCTCAGAGAGCGCGGGCCTCGGAGTCGTGGACTGAACTGGCCGCCAGATTCGTCATCCCCAGAACCTTAGAAAGTGACTGTGTTTGGAGACCGGGCCTTTAAACAGATGAAAATGAGTTGTGTTCAGCTCTCTGCGACCCTATGGACTATAGCCCACCAGGCTCCTCTGTCCATGGGATTCTCCAGGAGGAATACTGGACTGGGTGACCATTTCCTTCTCCAGGGGAATCTTCCCAACCCAGGGATCAAACCTGGGTCTCCTGCACTGCAGGCGGATTCTCTACCTTGTGAATCACCAAGGAAGCCCTTTAAAGAGGTGAGAGAGTGAAGTCGCTCAGTCCTGTCCGACTCTTTGTGACCCCAAGGAATGTGACTGTGTTTGGAAGTGGGACCTTTATTTATTTTTTTCCATTTATTAGTTGGAGGCTAATTACTTTACAATATTGTAGTGGTTTTTGCCATACATTGACATGAATCAGTCATGGATTTACATATATTCCCCATCCCGATCCCCCATCCCACCTCCCTCTCCATCCGATCCCTCTGGGTCTTCCCAGTGCACCAGCCCCGAGCACTTGTCTCATGCATCCAGCCTGGGCTGGTGATCTGTTTCACCCTTGAAAATATATATGTTTCAATGCTGTTCTCTCGAAACATCCCACCCTCACCTTCTCCCACAGAGTCCAAAAGTCTGTTCTGTACATCTGTGTCTCTTATTCTGTTTTGTATATAGGGTTATCATTACCATCTTTCTAAATTCCATATATATGTGTTAGTATACTGTATTGGTCTTTATCTTTCTGGCTTATTTCACTTTGTATAATGGGCTCCAGTTTCATCCATCTCATTAGAACTGATTCAAATGAATTCTTTTTAATGGCTGAGTAATATTCCATGGTGTATAGGTACCACAGCTTCCTTATCCATTAGTCTGCTGATGGGCATCTAGGTTGCTTCCATGTCCTGGCTATTATAAACAGTGCTGCGATGAGCATTGGGGTGCACGTGTCTCTTTCAGATCTGGTTTCCTCGGTGTGTATGCCCAGGAGTGGGATTGCTGGGACATATGGCAGTTCTATTTCCAGTTTTTAAAGGAATCTCCACACTGTTCTCCAAAAATAAACAAATGGGACCTAATTAAACTTAAAAGCTTTTGCACAACAAAGGAAACTATAAGCAAGGTGAAAAGACAGCCCTCAGATTGGGAGAAAATAATAGCAAACGAAGCAACAGACAAAGGATTAATCTCAAAAATACACAAGCAACTCCTGCAGCTCAATTCCGGAAAAATAAATGACCCAATCAAAAAATGGGCCAAAGAACTAAACAGACATTTCTCCAAAGAAGACATACAGATTGCTAACAAACACATGAAAAGATGCTCAACGTCACTCATTATCAGAGAAATGCAAATCAAAACCACAATGAGGTACCATTACACGCCAGTCAGGATGGCTGCTATCTAAAAGTCTACAAGGAAATGGGACCTTTAAAGAGATGAAAGTGAAAGTCATGTTCTGTCGTGTTTAGCTTTCTGCGACCCCATGGACTATAGCCCACCAGCCTCCTCCATCCATGGGATTTTCCAGGCAAGAATACTGGAGTGGGTTGCCATTTTTTTCTGTAGGAGATCCTTTCCACCCAGGGATTGCACCCAGGTCTCCCGCATTGTAGGCAGACGATTTACCATCTGAGCCACCAGGGAAGTCCACTTTAAAGAGGTAAGAAGGTTACATGAGGCCACCAGGGTGGAGCCCTGGTCCCATCTGACTGGTGCCCTTATATGAGGGAGAGGCCCCCGGGATGCACAGGCTCAGAGAAGGGCCCCTCTGAGGACACAGTGGGAGGGCGGCCATCTGAGAGCCCCGGAGAAGGGTCTCCCGAGAAACCGGCCCTGCCAGCACCTTGGTCTTGGACTTGCAGCCTCCAAAACTGTGAGAAATCAACGCCTGATGTTTAAGCCCCTGGGTCCTTAGATCGGGTTTTTGTTAGAGCAGGCTGAGCAGGAATCAACCTCAGACTCCAACCTCCATGCACGCGTGCTCAGTAGCATGCAAAGGGCCCAACTCTTTGTGACCCCATGAACTGTCACCCGCCACGTTCCTCTGTCCATGGCTTCTCCAGGCAACAGTGCTGGAGTGGGTTGCCAATTCCTTCTCCAGGGGATCTTTCCGACCCAGGGACCGAACTCATGTCTCTCATATCTCCTGCACTGGCAGGCAGGTTCTTTACCACTAGTGCCCTGTGGGAAGTCTCCAGACCTCCTTACTGGGTACCAAAGGCCTCACTCAGCCTCTCTGAGCCTGTCTCCTGATCTGATGCATAAGACAGAAACCCCACCCAGGGCAGCCATGGAGCTGGAGTGAATCGTGTTTGTGAAATGGACGTCTAATAGTGTGCAGATGTGGACAGAGACTGTAACCTCTAAAATGAGATACAGGGACTTCCCTGGTGGTCTAGTGGTTAAGACTGCACACTCCCAGGAGGACCCAGGTTCAACCCCTGGTCAGGGAACTAGATCACACATGGCGTGACTAAAGATCCCGCATGCAACAACCAAGATCCTACATGCTGCGACTAAGGCCCGGCGTGGCCAAATAAAAATAAATAAGATGAGGTGCATGTACCTGGGGGTAGAGAGGAGCAGATGCATGGGGTGAGGGGAGGAGGAAGAAAAGCTAAGAACTTCTTTATACATTGATTCTACATCTTCCCAGTACTTGTCCCTTTTTACATACGGTGTTCATGGCGTAATACAGAAACACACGGGTGTTTCCAATGTATGAAGAAACATCACCCTTGTATCTTCTTAGTTTGTGCATGGTCTTAACGCACCTTATACATAAATGCAGTGCTATGTGTATGTGTGTGCGCTCAGTCTGATGTGAGTAAACAGATTTGCATCTTGTAGCAGTCCGTGATTCTTAGATGGACTGACATTGTTTCTGTTGTTTAGTTGCCAAGATGTGTCCAACTCCTTGTGACCCCATGGACTGTAGTCCACCAGGCTCCTCTGTCCATGGGATTCTCCAGACAAGAATACTGCAGTGGGTTGCTGTTTCCTTCTCCAGGGGATCTTCCTGACTCAGGGATCGAAACTGCATCTCCTGAGTTGGTAGGTGGGTTCTTTACCACTGGGCCACCAGGGAAGCCCCGGATGTGCTGGTAGGATTGTGCAATTTTTGAAAAAAAAAAAAAAAACAAACCTCTGGATGCCTATGTAGAGAATAACAACTTGGCCACTAAGATTTCTGTGCATCCTCTGATCTTCCAGGGGAGGGAGGGAGTGTGGCTGTGGCTAGATGGCATCAGGAGGTGGGAGTTCAGTGGAGAAGGGCAGAGTACCAGTGTCCACCTACTCCTCTGCACAGGACCTCTGGGTGGGAGCTCCAAATCTCTCCAGCGAGTCACTGTGAGATTCCGTCAATGAATGAGGGCCTTCTGGGCACTGCGGGGGCCCCACTGGCACAGACATTGGCCTGAACATCACTCTTCAGATGGTCCACTTTCATGATTAATAATACTGTGGCTATGACCAGAACATACTTAATAGTCCACAGCAGGAAAGCTATGAAGGGTAAACAAACAGAAACCAGAACACAGGAAAGGGGAGAGGGGTGGGCGCTGAGTGAGGGTGCCCCTGGCAGCCTGGGCATGTGTGAGGCTCCCTTTGAGGCCTCCCCAAAACGAGCAGGGGCACTCTGATGGGGCAGGACACGTCGGGGGAATGACATTCGTGTTTGGAGAAAGAAATGGCTTGGGGCTCCTGTCATTTGGGCATCAGTGTAAATGTGGCCGGTGTCACAGTCACAGGCCGATGAACAGTCGAGGGCCCGTGGTCCTGAGTTCTGTATGTCACGGAATCTCTGTCCGGGGAGCTCAGTGCCTAGAATCCTCACGAGGTGGCAGTCCAGGGATCCCCAGAGCAGACCCCGAGTGGGGAGGAAATGGGTCTGCATTCACCCAGGGAGCAGCTTTTATCTGTTTAGCCTGAGAAACACAATATAGACCTCTCTGGGTCTGTGATGCTATGTTGTATCCAGAAAAAAAAAAAATGCCCAGACTTTGGTTTCACCCAGTTGATTGAAATTCCTGGCTGTGTGACCCTGGACAAGTCACTTAATGACTCTAAATCTCAGTTGCTTTGTCTGTTGTTTAGTGATTCTGTCGCGTCCAACTCTTTGCGACCCCATGGACTGTAGCCTGCCAGGCTCTGTCCATGGGATTTTCCAGGCAAGAGTACTGGAGTGGGTTGCCAATTCCTACTCCAGGGGATCTTCCCAACCCAGGTGTTGAACTGGTGTCTCTTATATCTCCTGCATTGGCAGGCAGGTTCTTTACCACTAGTGCCACCTGGGAAGCCCTACTGGATTGGGATCCAGCCTTCGTTTTAACTTAATCACCTCTCTAAAGATGTCATCTTCAAATATGGCCACATTCCAAGATGCTGGGGGTTAATGCATCACCATATGACTTTAGTGGGTGGGGGATACAAATAGCCCATAACATTGAATAAGTAAGAAAGATTCTCTACATTCTGGGAGCTCAAAGAGGTTCTATGACTCCTGTCATTAAAGCATGTGCATGCATGCTAAGTCACCTCAGTTGTGTCTGACTCTGTTCGACCCTATGGACCGTAGCCTGCCAAGGCTCCTCTGTCCACAGGATTCTCCAAGCAAGAATACTATAGTGGGTTGCCATGCTCCCCTCCAGGGGATCTTCCCAACCCATGGATCAAACCCCTGTCTCATGTCTCTTTCATTGGCCAGCAAGTTCTTTACCACTAGCACCACCTGGGAAACCCTATCATCTAAGGCAGTTTTCAAATATATTGTAGGCGACCTGTCTTACTATGTAAAAAAGATAAAAAAAACTCTGATATCTCTGGTTGCAGAAGCAAGAGCAGGAACCCACATCACACCCCCAGGACCTGAAGGGAGTTCTCAAACCCTTATCAGGGCTGTGAGATCTGGAAAACGAGTTACAGCTATGATTGATTAGGCAATGATTACAGGCCATACTGCACTTCTAAAAACAGGAGCACATAACTCAGGCAGCAAACACCTGAGATGAGAGCTATAATCCCATTTTACAGATGAGAAGGCAAGCACAGAGGAGGTCACTTCCCTTCTGCAGCTGACTCTGGAGCCAGGACTTAGGCTGAGCTTTCCCACAAGCTGTGGAAATACAAGGTAAGTAATCCTGACTCCAGGGCCGTCAAATCTGATGATGATGATGATGGTAATAATGACACAGAAACTCTTGAACTTCATCTTCCTGGAGGGAATGGCTGCTTCCTCTAGACCAGGGGTCCCCAACCTTTGGGCCTCGGACTGGTACCTGTTATCAAATCAGCGGTGGCATTAGATGAGAAATAAAATGCACAAGAAATGGAATGTGCTTGAACCATCCTGAAACCATCCCCCTCCTTCCCGGTTCATGGAAAAACTCTTTCACAAGACAGGTCCCTGGTGCCCAAAAGGTTGGGGACTGCTGGTCTCAACTGCTTTCTCTGCCAGGATGCCCGTCCTGCTGTAAGTGCCTTTTGTGATAAGACATCTCTAACGTTTGGGGAAGGAAACAACGTGTTCATTAGGAAGGAATACCGCTTGCCTAGGCAGCCCCCTTTTCTTCAGCCAGTCACAGGAGAGTGACAGGGAGACAGAATAAGAGAAAGTCTGCTAAAGACGTGAGCTAGGCATTCAGTAAACATTAGAGGACAGACAACTCTGGGGCTTTTCACTCCGTCATTCCTCCTGGGCATCCAACCCACCTTATACTATACAACATCAGACAAACGCTCTCAGTTTTCTGAGCTCTAGTTTCCTTGCCTGTAAAGCAGCAGATCCCATAATAGATTTTGCCCACATCAAATGAAATGATAAACAACTTACCCAGGACCTGGAATATATTGGAACCCAGGAGGCATTGTACCACCCCACCACCACCCCCAACCGCCCCCCACCCCGGGCGGTTGCCTGGAGCCTGGTCCAGTGTGGTTCTACCCTGCTTCCGTCTTGGGGTAGAAAGCTGAGGACTTTGAAGCGTGGTCAGGTTTACCCGCCTGCGGGCACCGCACTGGGGATGGGACACAGCTCTCTGAAGGCGCAATTAGGCATCATTTGCATTTCTTATAGAGAGCAGATGCTCATTTCCATCAAGAAGTGTTCCCATACGGCCCTGGCCTCGTTGCAAATTCCATCAAGGGCCGATCTTGAAACTCGCAATTAAAGGTGTCTCTAGGCCGCGCCAGAAAAGGAACTGATTTTCCATCTGGCCCAGAGGTTCTTTGTTGCCCTTTAAACAGGAGGGAAGCCGGCTTTCCTGCATGCAAAGTCCGCAGCAGCTCTCCCTGATTCCCACGTGGGGGAAGGGACGGGCCAACACCAGGCTCACGTCCGTCCGCACGCGCCATCTCCACCTGGGGGCGCCCCTGGGATTCTACCCCACCGTTCCCCCTACCCCACCCAGGATGAATTTGTGTGCGTGCGCTCAGACGTGTCGGACTCTGCAACCCCACCCTAGATTTGGCTGTAAAATGGAGAATCGGATTCCCAGATCAGGAGACTCTTCACACTAAATATGCAAAGGGGGCTCCCCTCTGGCTGCGGTTCAGGCATCCTCGGAGTCCTAAGGGTCTTCAGGCAGCCTCCACCGCCGTGACCTGATGGCTGGTCCAGCTCTCCCTCCTCAGGGCCTCCAGTTCATTGTAGCTTTTCCCCAGGCTCTCCTGGCCTCGCTCCCTCAATCTGATTCCTGACCGTGCCGGCTTCTCGCACCCCCACCCACCCGCCTCCACAACTCGCCCTCCCCTCCCTGGGACTGCGAGCCCCGTCGGTAAATGCATCCAAGGCTCTGCGCACTTCTCAGCCGCCTTCCCAAGGACCGGCCCCACCCACCTGCCACCCCGGCAAGCTCGCCCTGCTGCTCGGCCTCGGTCGTGCCGTGTTTTCCCAGAAGTGGCCGTCAGAGGGCGCCGGTTACCTCCCGTCCCCCGCCGTCTGTCCTCCAGCGCAGTGCCTCCTGCTGACTCCAGGGCGGCCACTCAGTCCCCTCCTGCAGGGACCACTCAGCCTGCCCTCCTAAGCAGGGATCCGGGTCTCCCCCGACTATCTTCTTCCAACGCGAGATCGTCTCCTTTTTCGTCCTCTCAGGACCCGCCTGGGCCCTGAAACCCTTCACTGGAAGTGTGAACTGAACTCCTTGTCCTGTCTGAACCCCACGCTCCTTAAATGTAAACCGGTGGATCGGGTGTGGTCACAGCCGTATCACTGGCTATTCGATGATTCCATGAGATCAGTAGAAAAGTCTCTCTCCGCTTTCTGGGAGGCAGGAAATGTCTTGGAGGGGGTGTGAGCCAGAAAGAGGCCATCTCTCCTTTAGTTGTTGTTGTTTAGTCATTAAATCGTGTCTGACTCTTTGGTGACCCCCCAGGGACTGTAGCCTGCCAGGCTCCTCTGTCCATGGGATTTCCCAGGCAAGAATACTGGAGTGGGTTGCCATTTCCTTCTCCAGGGGATCTTCCGGACCTAGGGATTGAACCTGCATCTCCTGCACTGGCAGGCGTGTTCTTTACCATCTGAACCACCAGGGAAGGTCCCATCTCTCCCTTGTGTCTCTTCCAACTGTCCCAGGAGTTCCCAGCAGACGTCCTCTCAAGGCCTGTTGGCCTGAAATATGCCATATGCCCTTATCTACATCCGCCACCAACAAAGAGTTTGGGCCTCCATGACTGACTTGGATCTATCAGGATTGTTCCCCTCAGGCTGGGGCTGAGATGAACGCCCCTCGAAGCCCAAAGCTGACTGAAGGAGGACAGATGGGTGTTCTGATCCAGAGAGGAAGGGCGGGTGGGTGAGAAATGAATGTCGAGTGGGCAACTGGCAAACTTCTGGTCCCCAGATCCCACATGGCTGTAGGGCTCTTTCCACCAGATTTTTTCAGATCACGCCTAAACACCCATCCATGTGTTGTAGGCAAAGTTTGGCAGGAAGTGGCAGAAGGTAGCATCCCACCAATGTTCTGATCTGTGCCTCTGACGTCAGTAGCACAAAGGGTGAAAAACAACTCGATCAGCTTTCCTGGTGGTTGCATAAACTCAGAAGTGGCTTTTTGAAAGGTGGCTTTAGGAGACCTGTGAGAGGCGGGGCACACTTCCCTGCTGTGAGTCCATGGGCCGGGACCTGGGCTGTGCCCGCCCCTGCTGCATGTCTTGGCTAGAGCCCTTCAGATGCCCTGCACGTAAGCTCCACAGCAGAGAATCCCATTCACCACCTTTTCAGCTGGGAAAAGAGCCTGAGAGGGTGATTCCAATCAGGCCAGTTGGTTTAACCTCATGAAATCAGGTGGTGAGCAGTTGGGGGAAAAAATCTGTATTTTCTTTAAAAATATTTATTTTACTTTTGGCTGCACTGGGTCTTTGTTGCTCCATGGGCTTCCTCTAGTTGAGGCAAGTGGGAGCTGTTCTTTGCGGTGCAGGGGCTTTTCATTTTGGAGGCTTCTCTGTTTGCAGAGCACGGGCTCTAGGCGCACGAGCTTCAGTAGTTGTGGCTCTGGGCTTAGCTGCTCGTCAGCATGTGGGATCTTCCTAAACCAGGAATCGAACCTGTGTCCCCTGCATCGGCAGGTGGAGTCTTATCCACCGTGCCATCAAGGGAGTCCAAATGGGTTCTCTGCCATCAGTCACCAGCCATGGCAGCCTCTAAAAGGAGCTACCACCGTGGTACCCCAGGCCTTGTTGGGTCAATTTGTGGAAAGCCGTTGAGCTTTGGCAGCAGGAAGTGAATCTCCTTTGAAGCCAGCCCTTACAAGAGGGAGCCTCAGCCCAGTTTTCCTGTGATCTGCAGGGCTGGGGTAGGGGCCTCTGGACTGGGGTAAGGGAAGCCACTTGGCGGAGGGGCAGGCTGGGGGTGGGAACCTTGTCCCTGGTAGGGCCTCCTGGCACAATTCTCCTTGCCCTTATAAAGAGACATAAAGGAGAGAGGGATGCTTCCTGCCTCAGAACTTTGTACCTGAACATGATACCTGGACCTGCTTCAGCCACCCTCTGTCCACACAGGGACCCTAGCCTAGGAATGGTTCAGACACGTGGAGAAGTGCGAAGCCAGGAGACTCACAGAGAAGCAGAACTGGAGAAGATGTCCCCGCCTGGCCTGCGTACGACCCTCCTGTTATGCCCACTTAGTTGAGGTTGGCCGTGTAGACACCTGTGTGACAGGTTGTGTGCTTCATCAGAGCTGATTAATATGGTGCCCACCCCTACTGGGGCCCCTAAAAAAGATCTTATTTATTGCTAGTGGCAGCTAATAGAATTGTGACTGCTGGGGTCTGTATTATTTCATGCATCTTAAGGATTCTTTTGGTTGTGTGTAACAGGCACTCAGCGATAAACCATCTGCTAATGCAGGAGACGTGGGTTTGATCCCTGGGTTGGGAAGATCCCAGGAGGGGGCCACAAACTGAGCGGCTAAACAACAACGGCAACAGTCACCTACCTTGAAGGAGGTTTAAACACAAATGAGAATTTATTGTCGGAATCCGGGCCTGTCTGAGAATGCGCAAAACGTGCAATGTGGTTTTGCTCTTGAGAACACATTGAAATCGAGGTTCCAGATGCCCTCAGGCCACCTCCTCTGTACCTGGGTTGTGTAGTGTTCCCAAAAACTCATGTTGACCTGGAAGCTCAGAATGCAGTCTTATTTGGAAATAGGATCTCTGCGGTATGATTAGTTAAAATTAAGGTGAGGTCACACTGGGTTCGGTTGAGCCTTCATCCAACGACTGGTGTCCTTATAAGAAGACGTGGGGAGGGTTTCCCTGGTGGTCTGGTGGTTAAGAATCCACCTGCCAATGCCGGGGACATGGATTCCTTCTCTGATCAGGGAACCGAGAACCCACAGGCCATGGAGCAGCCAAGCCCGGGAGCCTGTGCTCCGAAGCGAGAGAAGCCCCCCCGGTGAGAAGCCCACGCAGTGCAGCAAGAGAGCCCACGTGCAGACAGAAATAAACAAAAACAAACATCTTTAAAAAAAAAAAAAAGGAAGATATGGAAACAGATGCAGAAAGAAGATGTTGTAAAGACACACAGTGGAGAATGCCATGTGAACACAGACACTGAAATAGTGGAGTGATGTGTCTACAAGCCCAGACACATCAAGGACTGCCAGCAGAAGCTAGAGAAGAGACAGGGAAGGATCCTCTTCTGGAGACTCCGGATGAAGTATGGCTCTGCTGGTGTCTCGATTTGGGACTTCTAACCTCCAACTGTGACACAATTTCAGTTGTTTTAAGCCCCGTAGTTTGTAGTAATTTGCTACAGCAGCCCTTGGAAATAAATATACCCTCTTCTTGCTTGCGTCGGTTTCTCTTTTCCTTCTGGCTACAGACCAGCCTCTTTACACCTTAATCCACCGAGATGCCAAGAGCTTGCAGATTGGATACTTGTCCATCAAGCTTCAAAGAAAGAGAGTCAGTCCTCTCTGCCTCCCCAGTGTATTTCTCTGGGCAAGAACTTGAATTAGCCCAGCTTATAGCAAGATTAATCTGGACCAGTTGGGATGTCCCTGGTGGTCCAGTGGTTAAGATTTTGCCTTCCAGTGCAGGGGGTGCAGGTTCAATTCCTAGTTAGGGAGCCGAGATCCCACATGCCTGGTGGTCAAAAAATCAAAACATGAAACAGAAGCAGTACTGTAACAAACTCAAAAAAGACTTCAAAAACAGTCCTCATTAAAAAAAAAAATACTATAAAAAAAGAAATCTAGACCAATCAGCTGTGGCCACAGGCAGTGACGTGGCACCGGGATGGTAGCTCCCAAAATAGCCATGAGGATAGAAAAGAGGGTAAAGGAGAATTTCTAGGGTAAAAAGTGCTCACTGCAGACACCCTTAAGTCATTATTCCATAAATATTGGCTTCTCTGGACCATGTTCATCTGTCCTTAGTATGTTCATGTGTATCTGTTGATGAAAATGGGGGTAAAAAAATGGAGAAAGAACACTGAATCTTAAAAAGCCAGAAATCTAGGCTGACCAATGGAAAACTTTGGCAATGTGCAATGTCAAAGAGAGGAAGGATGCCAGTGTTCCTGGAAGGACTAATGGCACAGCTTACAAAGTAAATAATTTGATGGTCCTTACCCCATGCTGTCTGCCAGGAACGGTGAATTGATGGCATTCAGCTCTGTGGATCTCAAGAAATGGTCAAAGAAAACGGTGCTTGCTTCAGTCTTTGTCTCTGCAGGTATTTCTCTTCTCATTTGCAGTGTGGAAACGGAGACAGTCACAAAAAGACACACACTGTGTGATTCTACTTACAGGAAATAACCAGAGTAGGTAAATTCATAGAGATAGAGGGTAGAATGCTGGTTGCCAGGGGCTGGGAGGAAGGGAAAAATGGGATTTATTGTTTAATGGGCAGAGTTTCAGTTTTGTAAGTTAAAAAAAGTTTTGAAGACAGATTGCCCAACAACGTGACTGCACTAAACTCTACTGAACTATACACTTAAACGTGTTAAAATGGAAAACTTCACGTTATGTGTATTTTGCTACAGCTTAAAATAGTAAGTCTCCACTGAGAGCATCATTCAGTTACTGCCCCAACTAGAGTAGTG
Source organism: Cervus elaphus (assembly GCF_910594005.1). Classification (NCBI taxonomy): domain Eukaryota; kingdom Metazoa; phylum Chordata; class Mammalia; order Artiodactyla; family Cervidae; genus Cervus; species Cervus elaphus. The sequence goes on along the minus strand of NC_057827.1, from coordinate 20,364,566 downwards.
AGGAGTGGTTAAGAGCACTTATTGGGTTGACCAAAAGGTTCGTTTGAATTTTCTGGTTTTGGAAAAACCTGAATGAAGCTTTTGGCCAACCTAAGACTTTGATGTGAAATAGACCTGGGTTCACCTCTGAGTTTCCCACAGACCTGAGCATGAACTTGGTTGGGCAACATAGATGCTCAATTTTCAAAAATGTTTATTGAACCAAAATATACATTTTTCTCTTTCAAGTAACTAACTCATATTGAGTGCCAGGTTCCCTACAACTCTTTGAGCCACCATCCACAAATTTGCAGTAGCCTCTGATTCCGCAGCCCGAGCTTGAGTTGGCAGACTGCCCCAGCCCATGACCATCTGGGGGTGTGCGCTTTCTCTGCTGTGTGTAAGGTACTGACAGCATTGCAGCTCTGGTTTCAGAAATGAAGAGCAGCATAGCCCCACTGCCATCAAACTTGTCAAGTTTAGTTTCTCAGAAGGTACTTTGCATATCTAACACTGACACCTAACGAGGACCCTGGTTGGTTACTTGGACTCATCTAGCCCAGCTCGGCAATGCAGTCATTGACGTTCTCATTCGTCTGTTGGGTTCACATCAGGGAGGAGCTGGAATTCACCCCTTAGGATGTTCAACATGGAAGGGTCTCAGCCATCATTTAACCTTCCACTTGTTTTTCTTTTTCCATTTATTTTTATTCGTTGAAGGCTAATTACTTTACAATATTGTAGTGGTTTTGCCATACACTGACATGAATCAGCCATGGATTTACATGTGTTTTTATTTTATTTTAATTTATTTATTTATTTTTGGCCATGTGGGGTTTTAATACCAACCAGGAATTGAACCCATGTCCGCTGCAGTGGAAGCAGAGAGTCCTCACCAGTGGACCTCCAGGGAAGTGCCCCCCCTCCTCATTTTTATTTATGTAGTTCCGTTTCGGCTGCATTAGAACTTCTTGCTTTGCCCGGGGTTTCTCTAGTTGAGGAGCGTGGGGGCCACTCTTCATTGAAGCATGTGGGCTTCTCACTGCAGCGGCTTCTTTAGTTGCAGACCACAGGCTCTAGAGTGAAGGCTCAGTAGTTCTGGCACACGGGCTTCGTACTCCAAGGCATGTGGGATCTTCCTGGACAAGGGATCGAACCCACGCCCCCTGCATTGGCAAGCGGATTCTTATCCACTTCACTACCAGGGAAGTCCCCTACCTCCCCCCTTGTTTTTAAAAATGAAGAGACTGACTCCCAGAGACAGTTAAGGGGCTTTTTAATAGAAACAAAAGGTAGAAATGGGGATCAAACCCAGGCCTTTGGAGACCAAGTACAGACAAATTTCCACTACAACAGGCTGCCTTCTAAGTTTTCCAGTCATCTCTGCTCAGGAACCGAGCCAGTTTTCTTTGTACTTCTGCAGTTTTAATGTATGCACTGTCAAAGTAAGCGTGTATAAAAATGTACATTGTTAACTATGATAATTAAATCCTGGACTCCTCTGTACATTTTACTATAATAGCATATATCACAACATTTTATAATTATCTCTTTGTGGCCTGTCTCCCATTCCTCCCCCACCAGACTGTAAATTCCCTGACAACAAGGACTGTCTTGTTCTCAGGACCCAGCAGAGCAGCTGACACAAGTATGATCCTATATCATAATGATCATAGTTAGATCATTAACTGTGAGCAAGACGTGCATGGTCCGTAATAACAAACGTGCATTTCATCTCTTAGCTTTAGGAGAAACAAGTTGTCTGAGAAAGCTTAGGGTATCCGTAGAGGCCCCAGTAAATTGCCAGAAGTGTAACAGAATTCTGCAGATTCCTTGTGGTTTTTTGTTTGGGAGGTTTTTGTTTTATTGCTCTGTAATAAATTTCAAGCATCCTCTATGTGTCAGGAGACAGGATAACTGAATCAAACTTTTTAGCAGGACCCAAATTTTAAGCATGTGATCTGCTCTATTTTCAGAATTAACTCAGTTCTTCATTAAACCTTTATGTGTTAAGAAGCTGGGTGGCCCAGCCAATGATATACCCATCTGGGAACCAAAAGCAATTTCAGAAGAAGTCAAATCCTTCACTCATGTTTCTCAGAAGCCAGAAGGTACAGCTTAACATGTGGTCCAGAGAAGCCCTTGTTAGAAAATCCTCTCTTTTCCTAATTCTCTCCCTCATAGCCTGCAAATTTTCAGCATCACCTTCTATACCTTTTTGGTGCACTTCTGGATCAAAGTGGTGAAATCATGTCACCAATGCATCTCCTTTTCAGCCTCAAGCCAATAAAATGGTACTAAATTAATTTTAAAGGTACACCCAATAGAAAAGAGATGAAAAAAATACAAAAAAGAAAAGAAAAGATGAGGAGATGGAATACAAAGAGGCAAGAGATTTCAGCAAAGTCCTGCAAGACAGTGAGCTCACTGAGACACCAGAGTAACTACCGGGTGAGAAGAAGTCCCAGCCAAGAACATCCTAGACGCTATTACACTTTGAGAGGCTCGCAGCCTGTCAGGCAGACAGAGAGACTCGGGATTCAGAAATGCTTGGTGTACGTGAAACGTGAGACTGAAACAGAAAATTATAGAATCTGTGCCCAGGGAGCCAGCGGACTCACCGCCTCACACACGCACACGTGGAAACAACGGACATCTGGAAGCAATGCATACTCCCCCCACGCAAACAATCAGACAGCTTCTCCTTAAAGAAATGGAATGTTCCAGGGCAAAGAAACTCTGTGTTCTGGCCTTTAGGCACCCCGGATAATGAACAACAGCTCTCTTGATCATCTTTCTCGAGAAGCCTCACCTGGGAAATGCAACAGGGTATAATCCTTACAAAGGGGAATTTAGCAATACCAAGGGAAGTGACATATGTGTTTGTTCTCAGACCAGCAGGTCAGCGTCCACAAACCTACTCAAGCAGTATGAAAAAGACACATGCACAAGGATATTTCGTAATAGCAGCCGACTGGGCCCAAATATCATCCATAGGAATGGGTTGAATAAACACTGGTACATCAAGGGACTTCTCTGATGGTCCGGTGGTTAAGACTTCATCTTCCAATGCAGGGGTTTTGGGTCCGATCCCTGGTCAGGGAGCTAAAATCCCTCATGCCTGGGGGCCCAAAAAATACAACATAAAATAGAAACAGTATTGTACCAAATTCAATAAAGACTTTTTAAAAAAATGGTCCACATTAAAAAAAAAAAAAAAAGCTTTATAAAAAAAGAAACAGTGGTACCTCAAAACAATGGGGAGCTTTACAACCACAAAGGGAAATGAGGAAGTTGCTTATAAACTTAAGACCCCATAGACTATAGCCCACCAGGATCTTCTATCCATGGGTTTCTCCAGGCAAGAATATTGGAGTGGGCTGCCATTTCCTTCTGCAGAGGATCTTCCCAATCCAGGGATCAAACCGGCATCTCTTACATCTCCTGCTTTGACAGACGTGTTCTTTACCACTAACACCACCTGGGAAGTCCTGCAACAATGCGATCTGCCTTTATTATACATACATCTCCTCCCTCTAGAACCTCCCTCCCTTTCCCCCAATCCCATCCCTCCAGGTCATCACATTAATGGGGGGGAATAAAAGCAAAGTACAGAGCAATATTTAGAGTATGTTACCTTCTGCATAAGAAAAGAAATATGAAAGTAAAAACATATTTTTTAAAGAATAGAATGATAAAACCAGCTGTAAAAACCATTTACCTAAACACCTCACATAAAAGTCAGAAATTGACAGACTCAATAAAAACAAAACCTAACAGTATTATTTGCAGAAAACACACTTGAAACATAAAGATGGAGGCAAGCTGAATGTAAAAGGATAGGTTAAGATCTTTCACACAATCACTAAGCATAAGAAAGCTGGTGTGACTCTAAAAATAGTAGACAAGAGACTTCCCTGGTGGTCCAGTGGCTAAGACTTCACACTCCCAGTGCAGGGGGCCCGGGCTCTATCCCTGGTCATGGAACTAGATCCCCCATGTTGTAACTAAGGCCTGGCACAGACAGATAAATTAGAAAAGAGCTACCAAGGTAAACGTCAAGAGAAAGAATACTACTAACGATCAGGAAAGGGCATTTTGTTATAATACAAGGGTCAATTCATCAAAAAAATATAGCAATCTTAACTGTGCAAGCAGCTCATAACATAGCTCCCAGATACATGAGATAAAATATGAGAGAACTGGTTTTCATAACAGATCCCTGCAGCTTTAGGCGGTAAGCTTCTCATTTGTCACTTTGAGAGCGTGCCTGGAGTTGACAGTTGGCTGCCCTGATTTATCAGTTTTGTTTTTTTTTTAAGACTTCTCCTGCTATTAACAATAGCCAGTGTGCCCCACGATCCTCATGCTTTTCTTCGCTCCCTACCATCCAACTCACAGCCACTGCATCAGCAATGCCTTGCTTTCCACCCACATTTTGCCCAAATTAACCACAGGTTAAAGGCTTAATTACCTCAATGCCATTGCATGCCAGGTGATCATCACACCCTCTTATCACTAATAACAGGATCCTCAAGGCTTCAGTTGGTGAGTAATCCAGCTCCAAACATCTGTCTGCTTTCTAGGGTCATACCTGTTATGACTATCTCTGTCTGAGCCTCCCAGACAGCCAAACCTGAGGCCATCTGAAAGAGCTAGAGTGTGTGTGTTGGGGGGTGGGGGGGTGGAAAGGAGAGTGGGCTGCAGGGAGGGGAGGGGAGGGGAAGCGAGGCAGGAGGGAGAACGAGCCAATACAAGGGTGTATTGCCAGCTGGCCATTGCCTGTTAATGTGCACAGCCCTGTGGGACCACTCGCTTCTCAGCACAGTCTGTCTAGGAGGGGAAAAAAGGAAGAATTGATCGGCTGGCTCCATTTCCACCAGTCGAAGGTTGGCCCTAGAGTTGCCCTTGTGGGGACACCCAGCAGAGAATCAGAAAGTCTCCCACCTCAGCATCAGTGGGGTAGCCCTCTGACTCAAGACTAGAATCGCTTAACATAGGAGTTGTGAAGGAAAGTGCTATCAAGACGTGTGATGGCAATCAGAGCCCGTGAAAAGAGGCTTCTTGCAGCTACAGCTAGGAAAGCACATCTGAGGCAGAGAATCCAGATGGTCCATAGGAAGGGCCTGATACAGCGTATCTGCAAAACCCAAAGAGTAAATTGGTGCAGCCACTATGGGAAACAGTACAGAGATTCCTCAAAAGACTAAAAATAGAGCTATCATGTGATATAGCAATCCCACCCATAGGTATATATTTGGGGAAAAAAATGAAAACAGGAATTCAAAAACATGCATGTTCATAGCAGCATTGTTTACTAGTGCCAAGATAGGGAAGCAATCCAAGTGCCTGTCAACAGATGAATGGATAACGATATGGATAAAGATGGTATGTGTATACAATGAATACTACCCAACCAGACTGGTTCCAAATAGGAAAAGGAGTACGTCAAGGCTGTATATTGTCACCCAGCTTATTTAACTTATATGCAGAGTACATCATGAGAAACGCTGGGCTGGAAGAAGCACAAGCTGGAATCAAGATTGCCAGGAGAAATATCAATAACCTCAGATATGCAGATGATACCACCCTTATGGCAGAAAGTGAAGAAGAACTAAAAAGCCTCTTGATGAAAGTGAAAGAGAAGGGTGAAAAAGTTGGCTTAAAGCTCAACATTCAGAAAACTAAGATCATGGCATCTGGTCCCATCACTTCATGGGAAATAGATGGGGAAACAGTGGAAACAGTGTCAGACTTTATTTTTGGGGGCTCCAAAATCACTGCAGATGGTAACTGCAGCCATGAAATTAAAAGATGCTTACTCCTTGGAAGGAAAGTTATGACCGACCTAGATCACATATTAAAAAGCAGAGACATTGCTTTGCCAACAAAGGTCCGTCTAGTCAAAGCTATGGTTTTTCCAGTGGTCATGTATGGATGTGAGAGTTGGACTGTGAAGAAAGCTGAGCGCCGAAAAATTGATGCTTTTGAACTGTGGTGTTGGAGAAGACTCTTGAGAGTCCCTTGGACTGCAAGGAGATCCAACCAGTCCATCCTAAGGGAGATCAGTCCTGGGTGTTCACTGGAAGGACTGATGCTGAAGCTGAAACTCCAGTACTTTGGCCACCTCATGCGAAGAGTTGACTCACTGGAAAAGACTCTGATGCTGGGAAGGATTGGGGGGCAGGAGGAGAAGGAGATGATAGAGGATGAGATGGCTGGATGGCATCACCGACTTGATGGGCATGAGTCTGAGTAAACTCCGGGAGTTGGCAATGGACAGGGAGGCCTGGCATGCTGCAATTCATGGGGTCGCAAAGAGTCGGACACAACTGAACGACTGAACTGAACTGACCCAACCACTAAAAAGAAAAAAAAAAACAACGAAATTCTACCTTTACAGTAACACAGATGGACCTAGAGAACAATATGAGAAAAATGAAATACTGTATGATATCACTTATATGTGGGATCTAAAAAATAACACAAACAAATGTATGTGAATGTAAAACAGAAACAAACTCACAGATATAGAAAACAAAATAGTGGTTACCAAAAGGGAGAGGGAAAGGATGAGGGACAGATTAGAAGTATGAGATTAACAGACACAAGCTATAATATCTAAAATAGATAAGCAACAAGGATACATTGTATATCACAGGGAATATAGCCACTATCTTATAATAACTTATAGTGGAGTATCACCTGCAAAAATACTGAATCACAATGCTATACCCCTGAAACTAATATAATATTGTAAATCAACTATACTTTGATTTTTAAAATAATAAAATGGGAAATTCTCGCCATCCAAAAGGAAAATCCCTACAAACAGTACACTTAAATGTGAAGTATCAAATGCTTTCCCCTTGAAGTCAGAAAGGAAACAAGGTTGCTAAAAGCACCATTTCTGTCTACAATGACCCTCCAGGGCAGTTCAATAAAGCATGAAAAGAAAAGAAAAACTGTAAGGATTGGTCAGGAATAAATAAAGCTGTTATTATTCATAGAGAATAAGGCTGTATTCTTAGAAAATTAAAAAAATCTGTAGATGAACTATTAGAATTAATAAGTGAATTTGTAAGGGACAGTGGGAGAAAAAGGTCCGTTTAAGAAGTCAATTTTATTTCCACATGGGAGCAACAAACCAATAGAAAATGAAAATTTTAAACATATACCATTTACAAAAGTACCAAAAACACCAAATATTGCTCAGCTATGGAGCCCACAGATGGGCAGCTCAACGCTAATTACTGAAAGGCAGAAAAGCAAGTCAAGACAAAATGAAGTAAAAACGCTCAACGCCCAAATGGGCTCTGAGCTGTTAATTTCCATTTCTGTTTCATTTCATTCATTGCCTCCAGCCTAGTCCAGGTCCTGTCTACAGTAGTATTCCTCCCTGGAGGCATAATTGAAAAGGTGATAAGACCTGTTCTGTAAACTGAAAGATAAATATGAGTGGTAGATTGAATGCCACCAGACCACTCTGAAGGCCTTCTGGGGAAAAGTCAAAGATACTCCCTGGATGAAATTTGACTCTCGCAGTGTACCTGGAGGCCAGAATGTGAAAGAGGAGCTCAGAAACTTTACAAACTGCATGATGGAGCCTCTGACTCTCCTCTCAGACATGGCATTGGGAGACTCTGCTCTACACCTGCGTCAGTCAGTGGGGAGAAGAACCTTTCTCACTCACAGGAAAAGAAACCTGTCCGTTGTTTGAAGAATTGGATGGAAGCTCCCCTGGGGTTGAAAAGTGAAAAAGTGTTAATCATTCAGTCGTGTCTGACTCTTCGCAACCCCATGGACTGTAGCCCACCAATGTCGTCTGTCCATAGAATTCTCCAGGCAAGAATACTGGAGTGGGTAGCTGTTCCCTCCTCCAGTGGATCTTTCCGACCCAGGGATCGAACCCGGGTCTCCTGCATTGCAGGTGGATTTTTTACCCACTGAGCTACCAGTGAAGCCTGGACGGTTTATCCACAAGGCAATTTGGTTTCCTTAACTAAAGTTGACAAAGTTTAAATGACCTACTGATATGCTAGAAACCAGGGGAAATGCATGGACTCTAAAACACAAAAAGGCAGTGCAGTGGTTAAGACTCCACACTTCCAATGCAGGGGTACAGGTACCAGGCAGACTCTTTACCATCTGAGCCACGAGGGAAGGCTGGAGTCTTATATATGGGCCTCCAGAATTCCCAAGGTGGGCTTGCAGGGAACTTCACAAGTTGAAGATTAAATGAGATCATAGAAAGTAAACTACTTTGAAAGAACAAGAAGTATCTGCATAAATGCCAGTAAATGTTTTTTTAGGCTCTTTGAGGATCTCTTCTTATACTCTGCTTTTCTGATATTAGAGAATGAGTCACGATTCCCCAGGCCTCTTCCATCCCCAACTCCTACTCCTGTTTCCTCCACTAACCCAATCCCACTCTAAATCTGCCACCCAAGCCTAGACAAACTTCAAGTAAGGAAAACTTTGCTCATCATTTCTTGTGCCCCAGAGAAATGTGGCTTTTCCTAAGGCTCACAGGCTCACAGGCTCACAGTGCTACATACATCACCCGTGCCTAAAGTGAAAAAGGTGTTAGTCACTCAGTCGTGTGACCCCGTGAACATCAGCCCACCAGGCTTCTCTGTTCGTGGGTTTCCCAGGCAAGAATACTGGAGTGGGCTGCCATTCCCTCCTCCAGGGGTCTTCCTGACCCAGGTTGGAACCTGGGACTCCTGCATTGCAGGCAGATTCTTTACCATCTGAGCCACCAGGGAAGCCCCACCCATGCCTACGGTATCAGCAATTGATTTAGGAAGATTTGGGAACCAAGACTAAGACGGGAAAATCTGGGGACAAGTGGGCCTCCTCAGTGCCTTGCCCCAGGGACAGGCTCATGGACAATTTTTCAGTGGTTGGGGAATGGAGTCTGGTGGTGGTGGGGAGATGTGCTGGCGGGAACGCAAGCAATGGTGGGGGTGGGGAGAGGCAGATAAACCTGTCCCACTGCTCACCTCCTGCTGTGTGGCCGTGGACTGGGGGCTGGGGTCCCCGGCCCCAGCCCACTGTCATCTGTCCTCCTGGAACCCTTCCCTTTACCCCTAGAATGTTCCTGACATGCTTAGCTCTCATACTTAGTCCTCCAGGATTGAAGCAAAAGGGCATTTCTTTCCTTCTTCCTCCCTATCTTTCGAGTTTGAAAGCTCTTCTCAGCAAAAGCAGGATTGTCTCTCACTGTTGTTAGTTCATGGGCAGAGGATGGTAGTGATAATGATGATGTGTGTGTGTGTGCTCAGTTGTGTCAGACTCTGTGCGACCCCATGGACTGTAGCCCACCAGGCTCCTCTGTCTGTGGGATTGCCCAGGTAACAATATGGAGTGGGTTTCCTACTCCAGGGGATCTTCCCGACCCAGGAGTCAAACCTGTATTTTCTGCATCTCCCACAGTGGCAGGCAGATTCTTGACCATTTGCGCCACCTGGGGAGCCCAATAATTATGATACTAATTTTTGTGTCAGTTGTTTTTAAGGGATATAAGACCACACTTTGTATCTGCGATTTCTCCCAGCAGCCACTTGGACTTTAGAATCCATATGTTCAAACTCTAGCAATTATTAGAGAATGTGTGATTATCCCAAGTTTGGCTCACAGTTTAAAAAAATCCCCTGGGGTGTTAGAAGATCTTCAGTCTAAAGCACTGGGGGTTCTTTGAGGAGATAGTATTTCCCCACACTTGGCATCACCTGTGGAGTTACAGACAGATGGACAGAATCAGGAATTTTCTTCCCTACCCGCCAAATCTGCTCTTCCTCCTCTGCTCCATTCTGAGTCTGAAATTGCTCATTGATTCACCCTCTGAACCTCAGAGTCATTTTCAGTTTCTTTTCTATCTTCATGGCGAAAGCCAATGTCAAGTTCCTCTCCTGTGACCAGAGGCCAGCCCTGCTCTGAATTCTTGCCCTGTGATCAGTCCCCACACCTGGAGCCTACCCACACTGGTCCTTACCAAACAGTCCAAAAGCTGATGTTTTCCCAACCAACGTTCATGTCATGAAGAGCTGGGGATAGTTCCTTACCTGATCATCTATCGGGTTAAGGAAATTTTCTTTCATTAGCCATTTTTAAAAATCAGGAATAAGGATTTAATGTATGGCACATATTCATTATCTTTTAGCATCCTGCATGGAAGAGAATCTGAAAAAGTACACATATATATGTATTTACATATGTGTGTATGTATATGTGTATATGCATACCTATTATAAAAGTATATATGCTGAATGTTTGTATACTGAATCACATTGTCATATACCTGAAACTAATACAATATTGGAAATCAACTATACCTCATCTGGGCTTCCCAGTTGGCCAGAATGCACAGGGAATCTGTCTGGACTGGCTGGTACTTGTGGTAAAGAACCCACCTGCCAATGCAGGAGACATAAGAGATCTGGGTTTGATCCCTCTGTCAGCAAGATCCCCTGGAGGAGGGCATGGCAACCCACTCCAGTGTCCTTGCCTAGAGAATCCCATGGACAGAGGAGCCTGGCATGCTGCTGACCATGGGATCTCAAAGAGTCAGCGCGATTGAGGTGTCACAGCACAGCATACCTCAATTACATAAACAATTTTTTAAATCAGAAGTATTAAGTTTACTATTTCTTTTTTAGTATCTCAAACAGCATGTGGAATTCTTATTGGATCTAATGGTATGCTATATCTTATTAAAATATTTTCTATTTTTATGCCATTTTTACCCTCCAATGACAAACCCTACTTCATCATATAGCAGATAATTGTTTTATGTTGAATTTTGTTTCTCAGTGTTTCATTTGGAATTTTCACAGATATGATTCTCAATAATTAGGGCATTACAACAGTAATGATTTTCGAACAGTGAGCTGTATGGCCCTTAGTTTCCACAGAGGCCCCAAGTATATCTGAGGGTGAGAAATAGGAATAGGAAGGGGAACAGAAAAAGGAATAGCAACTCTTTAATTTGACATTTTTATTGAAATGATTGTAGACTCACATGCAGTTATAAGAGATAGTCCAGAGAGATTCCTTGTGCATTTTGGCCAACTTACCTCATTCGTAACATTTTCAAACTTATAGTATAATATCAGAACCAGAATATTGTCATTCTGTAATCCAGGGTCTTATTCCGATTTCCTGAGTTTTACTTACACTGCGTGTGTGTAGGTTTATGTAAGTTCACCTGTGTAGGTTCATGTATCTACCAGCACCATCAGGCTACTCAGAAGTCCCAGCACCACAGAGATCCCTCATGTTACCGTTTTATAATCACTCCCATACCTCCTAACAACCCCTTCACTCTGCTCTTTTCTAATCCCTGGAAACCTCTATTATGTCCTCCATTTCTTTTTTCCCCCCCCACTTAAAAAAATGTTACTTGAATGGAACCATACAGTTTGTAACCTTTTGGGATTGGCTTTTCTCACTCACCATAATTTCCTGGCTACTCATTCAAGTTATTGTATGTAGCAACAGCTGGTTCCTTTTTCATTGCTGAGTAGTACTCCATGGTGTAGATGTTCCAAAGTTTGTTCAGCCATGTGTCTTCTTAAGGACATCTGAGTGGTTTCCAGTTTTTGACTATTACAAATAAAGCTGTTATGAATATTTGCATGCAGGTTTTTAGGGAAATGTAAGTTCTCATTTCTCTGGGATAAATGCTCAATTGATGGGGTATACGGTAAGTGGGTATCCAGCCTTATAAGAAACTGTCAAACTGTTTCCCGGGGGTGATGGTACCATTTTATATTCACTTCAGCAAATGTAAGAGTGACCCAGTTTCTTTGCTTCCCCGCCAGCGTTTGGTGTTGTCACTACTTTTTATCTCAGCCATCCTGATAGGTAGGTAATAGGAGCTCATTGTGGATTTTCTCCCTTTGAGATGTAGTTGTATACAATAATTATTAATTTCAGGTGTTCATCGTGGTTTTATTTTGCATTTCCCTGATGGTTGATGATGTTTAAGACCTTTTCACATGCTTATTTGTCATGAACTGACAATGAAGTGTCAATTCATGTCTTTTACCCATTTTCTAATTAGATTGTTTGTAGTTTTTTACTGTTGAGTTTTGAGTTCTTTATATGGTCTAGAAATTACTCCTTTTCAATGAAGTGTCAATTCATGTCTTTTACCCATTTTCTAATTAGATTGTTTGTAGTTTTTTACTGTTGAGTTTTGAGTTCTTTATACGTTCTAGAAATTACTCCTTTGTTGAATATGCTTTGCAAGTATTTTCTCCCAGTGTGTAATGTCCCCTCTTCAGAACAAAAGTTTTTAATTTCAGTGACATCCAGTATCAATTTTTCCTTTTACAGATCATTTTTTTTGTGTGTCAAGTCTAAGAACTCTGTCTCTAGTTCTAAATTCTAAAGATTTTTGCCTGTTTTTTCTTAAAGTTTATAGCTTTATGATCTGTTTTGACTTAATTTTTGTATAAGGTGTGAGATTTAGGTGAAAAGAGATTCTTTGTGGATGTTCAGTTGTCTTAGCACCATCTGTTGTAAAGGCTATTTTCTCCTCCATTGAATTATTTTTGCACCTTTGTCAAAAAACAGTTAAGCATAGTTGTTTGGGTCTATATCTGGGTTCTCTATGACCTTGTGTATATCTCTCTGTCATTAACACACAGCCTTGAACACTGTAGCTACACAGTGTCCTGAAATCAGGTAGATTGATTTTTCCCACTTCATTCTTCCTTTTCAAACTTGTTTAGGCTATCTATTTTGTTTTGTATGTCTATATAAATTTTATTTTTTAATTTGTATTTACTTTTGGCTGTGCTGGGTCTTCATTTATGTGCAGGCTTTTCTCTAGTGGCGGTGAGTGGGGGATGCTCTCTATTGAGGTTCGTGGGCTTCTCATTGGAGGGGCTCCTCTTGTTGCAGAGCATAGGCTCTAGGGCGCAGGCTCAGTAGCTGGGGCACATGGGCCCAGTTGTCCCATGACACATAGGATCTTCCCGGATCAGGAATTGAACGTGTCTCCTGCATTGGTCGGAGAAGGCAATGGCACCCCACCCCAGGACTCTTGCTTGGAAAATCCCATGGACGGAGGATCTTGGTAGGCTGCAGTCCATGGGGTCGCTAAGAGTCGGACACGACTGAGCGACTTCACTTTCACTTTTCACTTTCATGCATTGGAGAAGGAAACGGCAACCCACTCCAGTGTTCTTGCCTGGAGAATCCCAGGGATAGGGGAGCCTGGCGGGCTGCCGTCCATGGGGTCGCACAGAGTCGGACACTACTGAAGCAACTTAGCAGCAGCAGCCTGCGTTGGTAGGCAAATTCTTTACTACTGAGTCACCAGGGAAGCCTTCCATATAAACTTTAGAAAAGGCTTATCTGCATCTGCAAAAAAACCTTGTGAGATATTGATAAGAGTTGTTTTAAACCTATCAGTCAGTCTGGGGAGAATTGGCATCTTTATTGAGTCTTCCAATCTGTAACAGTATGTCTTGCCATTTACATAGTTCTTCTTTGATGTTTTTCATCAGCATTATGCAGTTGTTAGCATTCAGATCCTGTACACGTTTGGTAAAGTGTGTAAGTATTTTATTTTCATTAGACTGACTGAATGGTATTGTAAGAATATCTTTATTAGTTCTCAGAGGGTTGGGGGAAGGGATTTTCTTTGTAAACAGTCAGGACATCTATAGATAAAGGTAGTTTTCTTTTTTCTTTCTTAATCTGCATGCCTTTCATCTATTTTTTCTTAGATTTGTAGAATGGCTAGCACTTCCAGTACCATGCTGAGCAAGAGTGATGAAAGTGGACACCTTTTGCCTAGTCCCAGATCTTAGAGGGAAGGCAGTCGGTCTTTCACAGTTAAGTTTAAAGTTAACTAGTATTTTCATAGAGGTTCTTTATCAAGTTTTAGAATTTCCCTTCTGTCACACACTTGCTGAAAGTTTCTATCATAAGTGGGTATTGGATTTTATCAAGTGCTTTTGTGTCTTGATTCTGGGTGGCACTAGTGATAAAGAATCAGCCTGCTGATGCAGTGAGATGCAGGAGACACAGGTTTGATTCCTGGGTGGGGAAGAGCCCCTGGAGAAGGAAATGGCAACCTGCTCCAGTGTTCTTGCCTGGAAAACTCCATGGACAGAGGAGCCTGGTGGCTCAGAGTGAGACACAACTGAGTGACTAAGCACAAATTATAATCACGTGAGTATTGTTTTTTAGCTTGTTGGTGTGTGGTATGATGGATTTCATTGAGTGACTTTGAACACTGAACCACTCTTGCACACCTGGAATGAATCTTACTTGGCCTTGGTATATATTCTTTTTATATTTTGCTAAATTCCACTTGCTAGTATTTTGTTAAAGAGTTTTGTGTCTGAGTTCACAAGAGAGGTTGGTCTCCAGTTTTCATTTTTCGTATTGTTTTTGGTATCAAGGTAATACTAACTTCATAAAATAAGTTGGGAAGTGTTTCCTTCTTCTCTGTTTCCTGAAGAAATTATATAGAATTATATACTAATTATATAGAATTATATAGAAATTATAGAATTATAATTATATAGAAATTACATAGAATTATATAGAAATTATATATAAGAATATTAATTCTTCTTTAAATGTTTGGTAGAATTCTCCAGTGAATCTGTCTGAGGATGGATGTTTTTTTCAAGACTTTTAAAATGACTGATTCAGTTACTCTGGTGGTTACAAGACTAGTCAGATTGTTTCATCTTGGTTGGATTTTGGTAGTTTGTGGGGTTCTTTTGAGGAAATGTTCCTTTTTAATTAAGTTGTCAAATTTATCACTGTAAAGCTATTCAATATAGTATACCCTTGTTATCCTCGTAGTAAAAGATCTATAGTGCCCACTTGTTTTTAAAAGAGAAAAACATAGAGTTTGTTACTCTATTGTATGTTACAAAAGAATTATAGATTGTGGAATGCAGTTTAAAGATGACATATGCCAACAAGCACCTTGTATTATATGGCACTGCCATAATTCAAAATCTTTTTATCTTGGAATTGTTTGGAACCAAAAATTAAAATTTGTGTTCACAGGCACACCAAGGTGAGTATCCTATAAGGATGATATCAGTGATTTTTTAAAGTTGTTATTATTCTGGAGCCTCAAACAAGCATTATAACTTCTGTGATAGTAATAATTAAATTATTTGAATTATTTAATTATTTCTTTAACGTTTTAATGTTTATTTCTGTAACACTCTACACTGATTTTTGGAAAATCACCCCCCCTTTTTTTTTTTTAACAAAAAGGGGTAGAAAGTTTTTTACCCTATTGAATGACAAAAAATTGACAGAATCTGTAGTGATATCCCATATTTAATCCTTTTTATTGTTAATCTATGTCTTTTTCTGCTTCATCAGTTTTCCTGCAGCCTTATCAGTTGTACTGATCTTTTCCCCAAGAACCAGATTTTTGTTTCATTGATTTCCTCTATTTTCCTATTTTCCATATCATTGATTTCTGTTTTGTCTTTATTCCTTCCTTCTTCTTGTTTTGGGTTTATTTTGCTTTTCTTTTTCTAGACTCTTGAGGTAGACACTTGAGTTATTAACTTGAGACTTTTCCTCATTTCTAATATAAGCATTCATTGCTGGAAGCATCCCTCTCAGCACTGCTTTTGCGTCATCCCAACATATTTTGATACATTGTATTTTTTGTTTTCATTCAGTCCTATAAGGTTTAATAGAGTGTGCTTTATTCATTCTCCAAGACCCACTCTTAATACAATGAAGCCATGAAAAACTTCAGTTTACAGACAGTTCTCAGCTATGTCCTGTGTAAAAAAGAAAAACACCAAGAAAGTAGAAATGCTCTCAAACTCAAGTGGGCATCTGGAAGCAATTCAAAGGTATCACACTGACCTTAGAGGACAGTCAGGAAAAAATTGTGTGGGAAGAAGTGAATGTAGTAGACAGTCAGTATAGCCAATGTCAGCTTCCTGAAGACCTGCTCTGCTCCTGTGAGGAGAAGATATGAGGCATTTACTAGCTCGTGTATGTGAAATTCAATCCTCTTTTCATTATGCCAAAAAGCTTCTTATTAAGACCTCGTTTTCTCTACTTACAATAGTTTTACAGGGAACTGGACTTCTGTGGCCTTTAATATTGCAAAGATGTCTTACTGAGATTGATTGTGTGTGTGTGTGTGTGTGTGTGTTCTACTTTTTTTTTCCCCCGAAAGGAAGGCTTCTTTTTTGATCCATAGTTTTTTGGAACTGAGTTGTTTAATTCCTACATGTATAGAAATGTTCTAATTGTCTGTTATTGATTTCTAGTTTGATTCCATTATGGTCAGAGAACATTGTGTGGTTTCATTTTATTTATCTATTTTTTTATTAAAGCTATTTTGTTTTTTAAAAAATTTATTCAGGTTTATTTTATGCCGCAGGAGATCATCTACTTGGTGAATGTTTCTTGGGCACTTGAAAAAGAACTTATATTTTGTTGGTGTGTGGAATGTTTTATAACTGTGAATTAGAGTCTGATGACTGATTATGCTGTTCAGACCTCCTGTATCTCTGATTTTAAGGCTGCTTACAACTCTAGTTGTTGTTGAGTCACTAAGTCATGTCCATCTCTTTGAGACCCCACAGCCTGTAGCCTACCAGATTCCTCTGTCCATGGAATTCTCCAGGCATCTAATAATTCTTTTTTAACAGTTATTTTTTATTCATTTATTTGTTTGGCTGTGCTGGATCTCAGTCGTGGCATGTGGGATCTCTAGCTGAGTGTGGGCTCTAGTTCCCGGACCAGGGATTGAACCGGGGACCCCTGCATGGAGAGCTCGGAGCCTTGCCCACTGGACCACGAGGGAAGTCCCTGTAAGATGCTGAGAGGGAAGTGTTGAAGTCCTCAACTATAATTGTGGATTTGTCTGTCTCTCCCTCCAGGTCTATCAGTTTTTACTCCACCTATTTTGAGGGTCTGTTGTTTGCTATATGTGTAATTCTACTTTCCTAGTGGATTGATCCTTTTTAATAACTTTTTAAACCCCTTTTGTTGTCATTGAGCCCTTTCTGTTTCCTCTTCAAGGTATTTTTAATAACCTATATTTTCCAAGAAAACCTTCAACATCAGTGAGGTTCTCAAAACATTTTGCTCTCCCAAAGCATATTCTGTGTATATGCATACATGGTGTTTCTATATTTACACAGTATAAACAATAATGTGCAAACACTATATACTTTACAGCATTGCTTTGGAAGGTTTTATAATATACATAAATGTGATTGCACCCTATGTATCCGTTTGTAGATTGCTTTTCTCACTCAACATCATGTTCTCCAGATGTATCCATATTAACACATAAAGATCCCTCATTGCCTTTAAGTGCTATGCAGTAACCCTTCGTGTGAATACACATGTACAGTTTATCCGCCCTCATGCCTGGTGTTTCCTGTCCTGAATTTTCATTGTTCTGGGCCTGCGTAGGCGCTGATGCAGGACAGTTAACTGGGAGTTACTCACGCTCTTCCCTGCCTTCTGGAGTTCTCTCCTTCCCCCCCACCTCCCATCTCCCTTCTCCCTGCCCTCCCACAAAACTCCAGACTCCTCCCGGGGCTCCTCTTTTTTTCTGAAATCTCTCTCCGCAGTTTTTACATGTCAGGCCTTTATACCTTGGGAGGCTTTCTCTACCCCTGTGGAATTTTCCTCAGCCAGCCCAGGGCCAATGTTGTTGTTCAGCCTCTTAAGTCCTGTCCGACTCTTCACGACCCCATGGACAGCAGCATGCTAGGCTCCTCTGTTGGAGAAGGCAATGGCACCCCACTCCAGTACTCTTGCCTGGAAAATCGCATGGACGGAGGAGCCTAGTAGGCTGCAGTCCGTGGCGTCACTAAGAGTCAGACACGACTGAGTGACTTCACTCTCACTTTTTCACTTTCATGCATTGGAGAAGGAAATGGCAACCCACTCCAGTGTTCCTGCCTGGAGAATCCCAGGGATAGCAGAGCCTGGTGGGCTGCCATCTATGGGGTCACACGGGGTTGGACACGACTGAAGCGACTTAGCAGCAGCAACGGCAGGCTCCTCTGTCCTCCACTATCTCCCAGAATTTGCTCAGATTCATGTCCATTGAGTTTGTGATGCCATCTAACCAACTCATCCTCTGCTGCCCCCTTCTCTTTTTGCCTTCAATCTTTGCCAGCATCGGGGTCCTTTCCAGTGAGTCGGCTCTTCGCATCAGGTGGCCATGGTAATGGAGTTTCAGCATCAGTCCTTCCGATGAATATTCAAGGTTGATTTTCTTTAGAATTGACTGGTTTGATCTTCTCACAGTCCAAGGGATTCTTAAGAGTCTTCTCCAGCACCACCGTTTGAAAGCATCAATTCTTTGCTGCTCAGCCTTCTTTATGATCCAACTCTATGATCTGTAAGGGGCAAACACTGCCTCCAAAATTCATCTTTCCCTCCTCAGGTCTGCCACAACTTTCATTCAAATCTCTGTGGAATTGTCAGTTTCATTTTGTAATGTGTGCATTTTCTGCCCCCACTGGGTCTGGTTTGTGCTATTTTTAAGGACAAGTACAATGATTCATTGACCTCTGTGCCCCATCTCCCTGCAGATCTACTCAGCTCCCAGTGTTGTTCTAGAACCTGCTGGGTGCTTGATCGACATTTTTCAAATCAGCACACCAATGAACAAAGCCTGCAGCTTTTAAACAACTTCTACAGGCCACTCCCACTCAGCTATGCAGGGACTCATTTGAGTGTGGAATAAAATCCCACAGGGCACACTGGCTGTTTTCCTAGAGGAGCTTTTCTGGAGCCAGATTCAGGAATCCTGCAGTCCAGTCCTGGCCACAGCCTGTACTGCTTATGTGCATGTTTGAGAGAGGTCCTGAGAGGTGGAAGGCCCCCATCCCAATAACCGGGAGGGATCAGACCCCTAATTGGAACAGATTTTCAGGGGTGGCCAGTGAGAGGTACAGGGCTCCCACCTGTCCAGCTGGGGAGTCGCCAGGGACCGCCAGCAGAGTTTGGGTATCCCCGAATAATGATTACAATTAATTCAATACTTAGGGTAAGGCGCCCAGAAACATTCCTCAGCACGTGACAAATCCCAGCTGCTAATTGTTTATGGGTCATTAGCCCCAAGTCTCTGGACTCGGTGCTCCTCGCAGGCTTTTCTTCTTAACTGAACCTTTTTAAGTACCCCACATGTGCTTCCTTGCTGGATCATCGGCAAAGAGTGCCTACAATGCAGGAGCTGCAGGAGACCTGGGTTCGATCCCTGGGTCGGGAAGATCCCCTAGAGCAGGAAATGGCAACCCACTCCAGTATTCTTGCCTGGAAAATCCCACGGACAGAGAAGCCTGGTGGGCTACAGTCCATAGGGTCGCAAAGAATTGGACACAACTGAAGTGACTTAGCTTGGCATGGCACAGCAAGAACCCTATGTAGCAGGAACTAGGAGCAGTGCTAGTTGTACTATTCCCACTTTTCTGATGGAGAGTCTGAGGCTCAGACGAGGCAAAGTGTCCTGCTTATGGTCACACAATAAGTAGCAGAGCTGGGATACAAGCCCAGGTGAGTCTGCTGTCTCCAAATGCTGTTTTTCCTTCCCTCCCTTCCTCCCTTCTTTTCTTTCTCCCTTCTTGTTAAACATGACTCTTTATCATACAAAGAAAACCTGATTCCAGGCCATATACCTAGAGTACAAATGTTCTTTACCCTTCTTCTCCCATCCTGGGGCTTCCCTGGTGGCTCAGACGACAAAGAATCTGCCTGCAATGATGAAGACCCAGGTTCTATCCCTGGGTTGGAAAGATCCCCTGGAGGAGGGCACGGCAACCCACTTCAGTATTCTTGCCTGGAGGATCCCACGGACAGAGGAGTCTGGAGGTCTACAGTCCGTAGGGTCACAAAGCGTTAGATATGACTGAGTGACTAACACTTTTTCTCCCATCCTAATCTGAGCATAGAAACATGTGGCTCTATTTCATTTCGAAGCCGTGACTAGTTTTTAAATGATCTTTTTGGAGAGGCGATAGATTCCCATGGCTCAGAAATCAAACTCTCTAACTCTCCAGGACTGTCAACACCTCTACCCCGCACCAGCCCCACCGCCCCTCCTCACCCACTGGGCTCATTTTTCCAAGTCCTCCCAGAGCATCTTCATTTGCATCCATGCGTGGACAAGTGCCCTTTCTGATTCCTCCCACTTCGGGTCCCAGAGATAGCACGTTGTACACACTGTTTTGCATCTTCAACGGTTGTTTATGAACCATTGTTCCATACTGTGTTTTGCTTCTGGTTCGCAAGAAGGAAGGGAGTGGGTTTAAGGCCCCAGCCAACATTTCTCAAAGGAGGCGTTTGTTCTGAAATGTTCTGTTATCTTCCTTCCTTTGCTTCATTCCCAGCCCCTCGGCCTGGCTCCTCTTTTGCTGGTCCCTGGATGTCTGAACCTCTTCCCTCGGTCTCTGCATGTGCCCACTGACCAAAGGCATTTCTCCCTTTGCCCTTCCCACATCACCAGGATGCACCGCTTGATACAGAAGCGTGCGGGTCCCACTCTGTTACGTAAAAGGGGCTTTTCCGGAGGTGTGGGGAGAGCGCCTGTGACAAATGGGCTTCATTTGTTGTTGTTCAGTTGTTCAGTCATGTCCGACTCTTTGCGACCCCATGAATTGCAGCACGCCAGGCTTCCCTGTCCATCACCAACTCTCTGAGCTTGCTCAAACTCATGTCCATGAGTCAGTGATGCCATCCAACCATCTCATCCTCTGTCAGCCCCTTCTCCTGCCTTCAGTCTTTCCCAGCATCAGGGTCTTTTCCAGTGAGTCACCTCTTTGCATCAGGTGGCCAACCAAAGTATTGGAGTTTCAGCTTCAGCATCAGTCCTTCCAATGAATAGTCAATTGATTTCCTTTAGGATTGACTGGTTTGATTTCCTTGCAGTTCAAGGGACTCTCAAGAGTCTTCTCCAGTACCACAGTTCAAAGGCATCAATTTTGTGGGCGTTATGGGCACTGCTGAATGGAGATTGCCAAATGGCTACAGCCTCTTGGGGAGGAAGAAACAGGAAACCCAGAGTCCTTCTTCCTCATGCATTCCCATGCTGCCACCAGTGAGGGCAGGACACTGTCCCCGCCTCCCATAGCCTCTGTCCTGCCAGCCCCAGCCCTGCCCAGCTCCTTTGTACTCCCAGAGCTGAAATGATGACTCATCGGTGACCTTGATCCCTGCTGCTCCCCTAGAAGGGCCATCACTGCCTCCCGGCCCCTCCCTTGAGAACCAAAGCTGACAAAGCTATCTCTTGCCACAGGCTTGCCCTAGGTGGGGCCCACCTGACCAGGAGTTCCATTCTGGGGGAGCTTGACCAAAAATGCAAGGCCTGATTGAATGTATCCAACACTGAGATCAGAAACTTAATGGTGGCTAATAGTGCTGCTAAAGTACATTCAGTTCATTCTGAATTCATTCAGTACAGAGGTATGGGGAGCCTACTATAAGGCAGGCACTCTTTAGGTCTAGAAATGGAGCAGTGAATACAAACCCTTGTTCGCAGGGAATTTACATCCTGGGAGAGCAGGCAGCCAGTTAGATACCCCCATGCCAAGTAAAGTGGGTGTGTGTGGGGGGTGGGGTATCGCCAATATTTGTGTATTTGCATGGTCAATCAGGAATACCTGTAGATGAACAAGTTGAGCTTATTACTTGTTGCAATGAGGGAGCCCACATACCATGGGAGAACTGAGGGCATCTCAGCCCAAGGGTGTTATGAGGAACCTAGAGTAGGATTTGGGCTTTGGCTGGGTAGTCTGGGAGAGAGCCCAGGGAAGTGGAGGCATAGATTTGGATGGTGTGCTGTCAGAAAGCAGTGATGAGTCCATGATGGTGTATCTTAGTAAGCCTCATCTAAAAGGAAGGAGACCAGGTGGAGGCCAAAGCTGCAAGTTATAAAGAAACAGAGGTCACTCCAATTAACCAGGAGACACAGACTTGAGTATTTTGGGGCTTGGATGGTGCTCATGTTTTGCAGCGTTCAGATGTGATTATGGTCTTGTTTTTGTCTTGACCCAGTGTGGTCACAGAGAGACCTTGTCTGATGGTGATGTTCTGCCAAATTATTTACATTCAACTGGAAAACAGCAAAGCCTAGCTGTGCATGCAGGGCCAGCTCCCTGGGGTCATGGCTGCTTGTCCGTCAAGCTCACTCTCACTTATTCGCTCTACCTTGTCCAGCTCTTTGCAACCCCATGGACTGTAGCTCAACAGGCTCCTCTGTCAGAGGGATTTCCCAGACAAGAATACTAGAATGGGTTGCCATTCCCTTCTCCAGAGGATCTTCTCCACCCAGAGATCAAACCCAGGTCTCCTGCATTGCAGGTGGATTCTTTACCATCTGAGCCACTGAGGAGCCCATATCTGCTAGTATACCTGTTTAAAAAGATAACTAAATAAAAAGACCCCTCCAGTTGCTGTGTTGAGAATGGACTCTAGGGAGCAGAGATGGAAGATGTTTTGGGGGGCTGCTGAGATGGCTCAGGGGAGGAGAGATGATGGTGGTTTGGATAAACTTGGCAGAAAAAGTGATAGGAAGATCTCAGATTGGACACAGATTTTAGAGGTGGGGTAAAACAGAATGGTGCCAAGATTTTTCATTCAAGCAAAAGATTGAATTGTCCTTTCCTGCGATCGGGAAGCCCCCTGAAGGAGCAAAATGTCTTTTGCAAGGTAATGGATCAGGAGTTCCCGGGGCGGGGAGGTGGGGAGGTGCCAAGTTGAGGCGTCACTAGAATCCAAGCCCAGCCACTGAGTAAGCAGATGTACCTGTGGGCCTGAAGTTCCTGGAGAAGTTTGGTGGGATGACAGATTCGAGAGCTGCCAATGTTTATGTGAATATAAGGCAGGGCCCTGGATGAAATCACAGAGATCTGAGCACAGATGGGGAAGAGGTTTTGTCTGTCTTCACTCACTTCCCAAGCACTCCAATATTTGGACATCTGGGAAGTGAGGAGCAATCACCAGAGGAGACTCTCACCAGAGGGAAAGTAACATCCAGTGAGGTAGAAGAATCAAGAGTTTAGTCATCTATTCACAAATATGTATTGAATTCTGCGCATCATCTCAGAATTTCTAAGACTTTAGATTTTGAACTGCTGGAATACTGGACAGGTGGCATTGCCAGGTTGGGAAAAAAAGTGTGAGCCAAGACTGTTGGCTGACACCAAGAATTTGTTCCCTTTTCCTTGATGAAAGAACCACAACTCTGTTTGGAGAGGCAGTGTACCCATATAAGTATCTACATAAAATGTAAATGGAAGTCCATGTGGGACTTTTGCAGCCTGCTTCAATGGAGCTAATGTGGTTGGGAGGCACACACCTGCTCTTCTACTCTTACTCCTTCCTGCTGTCTGAAAGATAGATGTGACAGTTGGAGCTCCAGCAGCCATCTTGAATCACGAGGGCTCAGCAAATGGAAACCAAGCATTAAGGATGGCAGAATGGAAGTACAGAAGCCCATAATCCTCCTAACTGTGGAGTTGCCAACAAGTCATAGATTACTTAACTTTAGATTAAGTTAAGAAAGAAACAAACTTCTGTTTAAAATTCACAGTTATTTTAGGTTTTCTGTTGTACTGTAGCAAAATTCAATTCTGACATGAGATTTATTCAGAGTATTTCCAAACTATGTGGGCAACTTGTGTGAGGAACCAAGTTGTCTACAGTTTGTCATGGTCCCTGCTCTCCCAGGACACCCTGTGCAGGCAAGGACTCACCGGTGCACCGCTGGTACCTGGGTCATAACAGCATTGGCTGGTAGGGGCTGTGATGGTGGGTGTGCTCCGGGGTCTACAGTGAGGACTGAGACAGATGGCAAAGCAAGATTCATCTTCTCAGTTCCTTTCAAATCATATCTAAATGCAATGACTCAACACGTGTTCTTGGTCTGATTTTTGTTCCATTGCCTACATTTAATTTTAATTTATTCCAGTACCTAATTTAAGCTTGGAGTTGAGGAGGGGGGAAAAAAATGATAATGTGGACCAGATTTTAGATGGTTGGCACTTATAATTTCAGAGAACCTCGATGGAATAATAAGTAATGGTTATGAACTTGCTAAGAATCAATTTGGTATGTGGAGCTTCATCCAACTGACAATTATATAAAGACGCAAGCTCTAGAAAATTGGCAGGAGGCTAAAACTACAAATGTGATCTGTGTCATTTCTTTAATGGACCAGTTATTTTGATGCCTCTTTTTCCCCTTGGAAGGCACCTTAACACACACTTGGCTAACTTCTTACCTCTGGCCAGGAATGCTCTTGGCTATCAGAACTTTCGTCAGAGCTAGGCCTAGTGGAGACATAAATCTATTACATGTGTAGGCTGTAAGTGCTCAGTTGCGTCTGACTCTTCTGACCCCACGGACTGTAGCTCGCCAGGCTTCTCTGTCTGTAGGATTCTCCAGGCAAAAATACTGGAGTGGGTTGCCATTTGCTCCTCCAGGGGGTTTTCCCAACCCAGGGATAGAACCCAAGTCTCCCTGGTCTCCTGCATTGGCAGCTGGATTCTTTACCACTGCACCGTGGGAAGCTGAAATCTATGATATACTGAGCACTTACTAGGTACCAGGCCCACTGCACGTGTTCTCTCATCTGTTTACAATAACCCTGCAAAATAGGTTCTAGAATCTTCCTTTCACCAATAAGAACCATCACTCAGAAAGCCTGAGCACTCTGTCTCTAGTCTCAGCAACTCTTGAGAGGAGAGCTGGATTTCAAACCCTTTGCTCTACACCATAAGGCTTCTCTCCCACAATGCCTTGTGTCCCCCTGTCCTCTAACAGCTTTTGAAGCCTGGAATCTCTTCTGTTCAATCTAAATGGCTTTCTGCCCTTGGGGTCTCCTTCCCAGGGTCCACCAGTCACAATCCCACCCCTCACCCAAATCTTTTGTGCAATCTCCTTCCCTCCGCCAGAAACTTCCTTGTGCTTCCCCGTCTGTGTGAAGTCTGCTTCCTGGGAATTCTCCCCACCATGCGTGGCTCTTACAACGCATCCTTTTCTGTACTTTACCAGGGCTTTTTGTTTCCTTAAGTGACATAGCTGAATGATCCATTTTCAGTGGGAGGGAGGAACGATAGGACATTTTTTTGTGCACTTAATTTTGTTATAGGAGTTTGTTTCTTTTGATTCCTCAAATAACCCTATGAGGGCTTTTTAACCGGCCACTTTACAGATGAAGAAGTTGGATACACAGCCACCTAAAGTGGTGCAAACCCAGGAAGCAAGAAGGAGAAATTAAAATCCGCCCCCCCCCCCCGCCCCCACCCGTCCGAGCCTAGCTCATTGCTCAGGCATCCAGCAAATGTTTGTGGAGTGAATTAATGAACGGATGAATGAATGAATGCCTGCCGGTCAGCTTACAAAAGGAACTCGGTGAGAAATGACACCGGGAGGAGATCTGAAGTACCCTGAAAAATACATATTCCAAGTACAGATGGGGTTCAGTGCTGAAGAAAATCTCAAACACTGAGGCAAGCTCAGAATAAAAGAGAAACGTTTGTTTAACACTTTAATGACTAAAAGTATGTCTTCGAAGAGCAGGGAGAGAAGAGGCATTCATTCGCAGTCCACAAAGCTCGCACCTTAGGAGAGCCCCGGAACACCGGTCCGGTTTTGTTCACCAACTTCGGCCGGCCGCGGGGGCGGGCCGTCGCCTGCCCCTTTAAGAATCTGGTTGAAGTCCTTTTCCTCCGCCTGCCCCGCCCCCTCGCGGAGCCGGCGCGGCCCGGCGCCCACCCCTTTCTCTCCCGGAGAGCTTAGTTACGGGCTCGACTGCCCGTCCGTCACAGAGGCGCCGCCTCTGATTGGCTGCAGATCGGGAGGCGGGGCGGGAAGGCCGGAGAAACTAGTTTGTTGGCGGCGCCGGGGCTGAACCGCAAAGCGGCGGCGCGCTCCGCGGCGTTCGCGAACCGGGGGAGGGGAGCGGCAGCAGCGAGGGCTGAGGGACCTCGCGCGCGCGCGGCCAGGGGGGCGGCCTCTGAGCGCGGCGGGCAGAACAGCCCCGAGCGGTAAGTACCGGGACCGGCCTGGAGACGAGAGTCGGTCTAGCAGCACTCGCGGCCCCGGCGTTGGCACTTGTCACCACCCACCCCGCCCCGCGGCCGGGACCTGGGGCGTCGGGTCCTGCGCGCCCCGCCGTGTGAGCAACCCCTGGGCAGAGCGAGCCTCGCGGGCCCGCCTGCCCGGGGAGCAGCGCCCCGGGGCTCGAGCCCCCGGAATCCCCTCGTGCACCACGGGGTCTCGGGGCTGGGGTCGGGGGCTGGAGTCGGGGACAATGGTGGGGAGTGGAGGTCTGGAGAGAAGCACCCCTCCCAGCTCCGCTCCTCCGGCCTCGTGCGTGCCTGGGGACCCGGCGAGGGTATTTGTTTGAAAGCTCTGAGCGACGGAATGAATTGTTTTGCAAATAGGATGTTGCGCGCGGGGGCTGCAACTCTTTTTTTCCCCCCTGGGAGTACTTGATTCATTGAGTCCGCAGACTCTCTTTTTAAAAAATTACTATCGATCCTGGAAAGAGGAGGCTGCCTGTCTTTGAGGATGTGAGCGGTCCGGGCTCTGCGAAGTAGTCCCCGCGCACTTGACGCCGAGGGGCCAGATGGCTGCCCGCCTCGTGCAGAGAGAGGGCCGAGGGGCTTCCCCACGGGAAAGATCGTCCACGCGAGCCGGGCCCCGCTTGCGTCCCACCTAACGGGGCCCCTCGTCCTGTGCTGGAGCTTGGAGCCGCCGAGGAGTGGGCACCCGCCCGAAGTCCCGCCCCCCGGGGTGGCCGCCACCCTAGCGGGTGCAGAGCGAACCTCCTTTGGCCCGGCTGTCCGGTTCACCCCATTCTGCCCTGGCTCCGGGACCCCGCTGCACCTGGGCACGCCCTCACTCCTTTTCCCCCTTGTGGTTGCTTGAGGAATCTTCGAGTTGGGAGGCCGTACCCCTCCGGGGCACCGTACACTTCTGCTCTGGTGTTTCAAAGCTGCCCCTGCCAAATTGATTTCCGTTCTCTTTGAGCAGAGGAATCTTTATAGAGACCTTAACAAAGGGGTTGGGGTGGGGACCCACCCGGGACCCCCGCAGGTTTAGTGCAGCGGCTCTTGGTCCTGCTGGGTTGCTTTGGGGCTGGGTCAAGGCTCCCTGAGCTTTGGCCCTCCTTGGTGACTCAGGGCGGAGAAGGCCAGGTGTCTGGGCCTTTTGGTTTCACTCTGGCGGCATGCTGGAGGGAGGGAAGTTGCCAGTGGCCCTGGGAGAGGAGGCGGGAACCCCAGCGGCTTGTCATGGGCCAGACCCTGGTGACTGTGACTTGGGGGTCAAGCCTTTTCGCACCCAGGGCCTCAATCGCCCCATTCACAGGTGGGTCTGATGCTCCTTGAGCCCAGGTGCTGTTCTGATTGCTCCCGGGTGTTGCTAAAGGCTTGCATTTGAGGACTGGGAGGAGCAGGACCCAAGGCCAACCCCACCCAGGGGGCAGGTTTGTTATTCTTCTTAACATGGGGGACTGAATCCCTAAGACCTGCCTTTGAGGATGACGAGTCTGTCTTCTTACAGGCCGGGCAGCTGTCTCCGCCTTGAGTCATTCCCTTTGTCAGGAAGTGACTCCGCGGAGGTTGTTAAAAGGAAGGTAGTTAATGGTAGAGACCTTGGTCCTGGGGCTGCAACCGGTTTTATGTTTGCGGTGCCCAGAGAGGAGCTGGGGGCGAGTTGCACCCTCCCCCTCGGAGGCGGTTTCTTCAGCCTGATGCCCCTTAATAGCATCTTGCACCTGCGGGCGCTCCGTGTGGGAGAGGAGAGCAGGAAGAGAGACCACATTACCCGGGCCTCGGACTTCCTGGGCTGCAAGGAAAGAAGGCTTGGCTGTTTCCATTTCTCACTGTTATGGGCTAGGGGAGTCAGAGGGAGTGTCCTTTAGTGGGTGGTGTGTTCATTCGTGCGTTAATTGATGAATTGGTTCATGGTTTGAAGGGGCTTGATTGGGCTCACGCCTTCCGGGAGCCCCCCTGGACCAGGATGTGCTGCCACGTGGGGTTAGGAGGTGCCCACGGTACCCCCAGTGACAGAGACAGCGAGGGGATCTAAGAGGGGCACAGCGGGGGAGCACGGGTGGCGAAGGCTTCCTGGAGAGAGGATGCTCTGATAGAGTAAAGATGAGAAAGGCACGCCCGGGGCTACCGCCTCCCCCACCCATCCATGCTTCTCCCTGAGGCCGCTTCATTGCCAGCCTCCAGGCTGGTGCCGGTTGAGGGCAGAGAGCAGGAGGTGGCAGGCAATGAAACGTTCACCTGGGACTGTGGTGGTCTGGCCCAGGAGTCCCCCAGGAAGAAGGGGGGAGGCGCTCCTGGATGCAGCCTCTCTGCTCAGGGAATCCTGGGAGGTCCCACCCCATGAGCCCCCAAGACCAGCCTGTCCCCTAAGCCTTCAGTCACTCTGGACCGACCAGCTCTCAGTGTGGGTGTGGCCCGTGAAAGGAGGGGGCCAGCAGGTCTGGCGCGAGAAAACAGGGTGACCAGACACAAATGAATTGGCTGATTGAGATGCTGGTTTTCATCTAATGTGGTAAATTTCATAATTGAATTGCCTTAGGCAGCCCAGGCGGTTGAAGCGTTTTCCCAGCCAGAAAACACTTAGTTTTCCCAGACATCTGGGGGTTGGGGGGTGGCAATGGGGAGAGTGTGTGTGTCCGCAGCTTTTTACACCCCCTCCCAGCAGGCCTTTCCGTTAGGAACCTGGGTCTGTCCGCACTGATGGAGTCAGTCCCGCCTGCCCAGCAGATTCCAGTCTGTCTCCTGGATCCCCTGGCCCCTGAGCCACACTCCTCCCACCCTAATCGGAAGGCAGCTGAAGCTGATGCCTGTCACCTTCAGGTGCTCACCTTGCCATCCAGGCTCTGGGTCCCTCAGCCATTCATTAGGAGCAGGGAAGGGGGTGTGTAGGGCTGGAGGTCAGAGAGGGACTCGGGGCTGGGAGGGCTCCCTGTTACGAAGTCTCTGCAGCACCAGGTTGGGGAGGAGGGAGACGAGCAGGGGCTCTTTGAACCAGACTTGGGTTCACATGAGGCTTCTGTGTCTGTGTCAGCCTTCTCCTGGGGCCCCGGCCACCTGCACCCACCCTGCCCCCTCCCTTTAGTGCCAGGAGACTCTGTTCTTTCTTACTGGTAAACCTTTCCTTCCCAGCCCTCTCACTACCCTTTTGGATGAAAAATGGTAGGCGCGTGTGGCTCATCAACCTGTTTTTAGAAGTGACAGCTCTGTGGTCTCAGAAACCCAGTTAAGCTGGGAAATTTCACTGCATTTTCTGCAAATACGCAACCATCTCCCAAGCCCTTCCTTTCCCCACAATCGTCTCCTGTACCCCTGGGCTGGACAGAGTTTAGAAGAGGATCTCTGGGCCCACCTTGTTTCAGTGTGACTGAGGCCAAGTTCAGGGCCACCTCTTCACTGGCCATCTCGTGGTTGGAACCCTCGCACCTGGAAGGTGTTGGCAGATAGAGCCCTGACGATGGGGTCCTGGGGGTCCTGCCCCACCTCTGCCTGGCTATGTGACTTCCCATAGTTCTGCTTACCTCTCTGGGCCTTGATTTGCTCTTCTGCAAATTGGGTGGATGCTCTCCTGTACAGTGCTTCTATTAAATGTCTTGCTGTTAAATCTCAAGAAAGATTTTTGGTCTCATGTCGTTTTATAAGGCATGAGTTATTTGCATAGCTCTCCTGGGCAGGAGTGGGGAGGGGCAGCCGGTAAAGTGGAGGGAGCTGAATTAGAAGGCAGGAGCCTGGCATCCTGGTTCCCAGCTCTGCCTCTGACGATGGGTGCTGGGCCTTTGGGCAGGTCACCTTCCTTCTCTCGGCCCTCAAATTTTCCACCTGTAGAGTGAAAGGGGGGTAGTAGGCAAGCGCCCCACTTCCTTTTCTTTCTGAGTGAGTGAAAACTGAGTCAGACTTTCCCAGTAACTCCAGAGGGACAGGGCTGTCCCCTGCCTCTGGCCCCTTGAAGTTTGGGGCCCCGGGGTGAAGGGCAGCAGGTGTGGGAGCACTGAAGTTGCTCCCTCCACTCTGGAACAGATGGAGTGAGACCTCGCCTGGGAGGAATGCCCAGGGGACACCTCGCAAAGGAAAGAGGGACAGAGAGCTTCCAGGAGCAAGTGGGATCACCAGTGAGTCCAGGGCCACAGAGGAGGACGCCAGGCTCCCCGCACTTTGCCAAGGAGGTGCCTGCAAGACCAGTCTGATGGCTCCGCGTGTGAGGAGGCGGGCGGCGGGGGCCGAGCAGGGCCGTGGGAGAACTGTCAGACGCCGCCAGAAGGAGGCCCGCACTGGCTATGGCGTGGCTCCCCACCCACTTCTGTCTGCCGGGAAGGCACCTCCTGTCGGGAAGGCGACTGTCGGCCGCCCCTCAGAGTAGGATGCAAGGGATCCTGAAAGCCTGGCTGGTTTTCTGCCTACTTCTTGAAGGAGAGGCTGACCACAGATCAGCGTAGGCTCACCAGAATTGATCTAGTTGAGATAAGGAAGGCTCGGCTCCTTCAAACTCCAGGACGAGCTGCCTGCCAGGTTTGCAGTTGGCCAGGTCAGATACGTCTGCTTCGTCTGGGCTGGGGTGAGGGCCGAGAGATGGGGGAGCTTTTTTCCTCGAAAGCCATGGGGATCGCATCCTCCATCCAGTGTTCAAGTCCTGCTGTGTCCCAGCGGGGCTTGCGAGATCCCGGGCAAACGAGATCCCCTTAACCCATGAGTGAGCGCCTGTGTTGTTCGCAGCTTTGGAAATCCGAGGAAGCAAGAGGTACAGCTCCATTCAGGCCGCGAACATGTATTTACCATCTTCTGAATGGCTCACCCTGGACTAAAAACTGGGAAGGGAAAGTCAGGTTGAAAGAGGGTTGTGCTTGGAATTCCGCTCAGCCTCTGGCTTGGGAGACGGACAGCTAGCCGGGTGGTTATGGCTCAGAGCTAGGCTGTGAGTGACGTGACCGGAGCCACAGGACGCGTGAGGAAATGGACTGTCATTGGTGTCCTGATTCTTTGTGTGGCCAATGAATTTTTAAAATTTTGTTCATTTTTGGCTGTGCTGGGCTTTCTCTAGTTACAGAGAGCGGGGACGACTCTCTAGTTGCGGTGCTCAGCTTGTTGCTATGGTAGCTTCTCTTCTGCAGGGCATGGACTCTCGGTGCGCGGGCTCGGTAGTTGAGACTCTTAGGCTCAGTTGCTCCATGGCATGTGGGATCTTCCCCGACCAGGGATCAAACCTGTGTCCCCTTCATTAACAGGCCGATTCTTAACCACCAGGGAAGTCCCCGATGAGTGTTTTTTTGCAAGCTGTTTTCTGCCAGGCTCTGCAGCGCAGCAGAGAACAAGGCAAGGTCCTCACCATCCTGGAGCCCCCATTCAACTGGAGGAGGCAGACAACATAGATAAATAAATAGAGCTGAGGTTGGGCTGCAGGAGGTGGGTGGGGTGGGGTGGCAGCGTGAGGAAAAGGATCGAGGTGGGGCATCCGCTTAGACTAGGGAGCCTAAAGAAAGCTCCTCTAGGCTGATGACGTTGAGCCGAGACCTCCAGGACAGCAAGACGCAGCCGTGGGAGGATCTGAAGGAGGGGGTGTCAAACAAGTGCACAGGCTGTGAACCCTGTGTGCTGGAGAGGGTTTGAGATGAGACCCAGAGATAAGCTGCTCTTCTGATTTGTACAAAGGCCAAGAAAACATGTTCCTTTTAAGATGTTTTATTATCTTTAATGTCAATCATACATTGGTGGATTCCTTTATCAACAAACAGTATTAGAAGAAGTGGAACCTGCTATGAAAGCAGCGTGGTCCTTGGTATCTGTCTGCAGTTTGGGGCATACCCTTCTCGTCCCCCTTTTCATATTATGTAATTTGGATCACACTCAGTATTCCGGTGGCTATCACTTAGTGTGTGGGTGGATCTTGTTCCCTTTTCACAGCTGCGTAATATTCCACAGCATGGCCAAACCACTATCTTTTTTTTTTTTCTTTTAGTCTCCTAACAGGAGACTTTTGGATTGTGTCTGATTTTTTTTCTTTTTCCTTTTATCCTCCCTACAATCCATGAATTCACATACATCTTGATCATGTATCTTTCTGGTCTTTAAATTTTCATTGTCAAAACTAAAATGCCTTTTGCAAAGACTAATAAGCCAGTTTACTCTCCTACTGATGTTGTCTGGGAGCCCACCTCTCCACCCATACTTGCTATTATCTACATTTTCCCTTTTAGCTAATGTGATTGGTAAAAATGATCTCATATTCCTTTAAAAAAAAAAGTGATCCAGTTTATTCAGGCTTCCAGTTTTTATTGTAATCCATCATTGTTTTTTCCAGAAGACCAAGGTTTAGCAAGTGCTGGCTCTGCCTCTCACTGGTCTCCTGACCACGGCTGGGGACTCAGCCTTCACCCTGCGTGCTCATCTGTAAAATGAGGCCCTTTTAATCCCTGCCCCCTGCCAGGCTGCTCCGTGTTGCGCATGGGGAAACATTCCGGAAAGTTCATTTTATGCTGAAAAGCTCTGCAGACATCATGGGTTTTACTAGTGAAAGGCGACTATGTGGAGCCTGGAACATTTGAACGGATGTGAGTGTTTTTAAGCAGCTAGTGTGTCCAGGGGAGGGGCCGGGGTGGCTTTATGTGGGACGTACACCTTGCATCCCTGAGATGGAGGGGCCTCATCCAGCCCAGGAGGGTAGAGAAGATTCTGAAGCTGGTCCAGGGAAAGGCTCAGAAAAGGGCATTGATCACCACAGACTGATCCCTCCTTTATCTTTTGTTCAGTCGCTAAGTCGTGCCCGACTCTTTGTGAGATCCCATGGACTGCAGCATGCCAGGCTTCCCTCTCCTTCACTGTCTCCCTGAGTTTGCTCAAACTCATGTCCATCGAGTCGGTGATGCCATCCATCCATCTCATCCTCTGTCATCCCCTTCTTCTCCTGCCTTCAATCTTTCCCGGCATCAGAGTCTTTTCCAGTGAGTCAGCTCTTTGCATCAGGTTGGCCAAAGTATTGGAGCTTCAGCTTAACCATCAGTCCTTCCAGTGAATATTCAGGATTGATTTCCTTGAGGATTGACAGGTTTGATCTCCTTGCAGTGCAAGAGACTCTGAAGGGTCTTCTCCAGCACCGCAGTTCGAAAGCATCAGTTCTTGGTGCCCGGCAAGAACTCTCACATCCGCGCATGACTACTGGAAAAATCATAGCTTTGACTTCGGACCTTTGTTAGCAAAGTGACATCTCTGCTTTTTAATATGCTATCTATATTTGTCATAGCTTTCTTCCAAGGAGGAAGGATCTTTTAATTTCGTGGCTGCTGTCACCATCTGCAGTGGTTTTGGAGCCCAAGAAAATAAAGTCTGCTACTGTTTCCAGAGGCCAAAGGCTTGGGCTCCCAGAGCTTCGTGGAGTGGCGTGTTTATTACTTTGGGGCTCCTTGTCTGTTGCCCTGTAATGGGAGGATTTAAGCAAAGGATTGACCCAAGAACTTTTGTACTTGATGTGGAGACAGGCGGGAAAACGGTGGGGCCTGATGAAGGAAAGATGGGACCTGGGGCCTCTGGCCCCATAGTGGGGAGGCCGGGGTGCTGGTGGACCGGTGTCCCTGGAGAAATTCATCTTCACTGGGATTCAGGAGCCTGGGGACATACAGCCAGGCTCTCCTGTCCTTCCCCAAGTGGGCTGTGACATGGTGAGCCCCTGTCTTGGGGAGCAGGCAGCATCCAGGCTTGGCTACAGTTCCCCTGCAGCTGCCTGGGACCTCAGGCCTGGTGAAGGCGTCAGCCTGACCTGGTTGGGATGGCTGCAGGGCCACGGACAGGAAGGTGAAGCGGGGAGGGTGACAGCTCCCCAAGTGCTCCGGTCCGGAGGTATCCTGCCTTTTTAGCTCTGCAGCCAGTGAGCAGGTGGAGAGGAGGCGGGGACCATGGCTGCAGACATGTGTGTGCATTTATTTGTTGTTGCTCAGTCACCAAGTCATGCCGTCTCTTCTGTGACCCCGTGGACTGTAGCCGGCTGGATCCTCTGTCCGTGGGATTTCCCAGGCAGGAGTAAGGGAGTGGGTTGCCATTTCCTCTTCCAGGGGATCTCCCAGGCCCAGGGATCAAACCTGCGTCTCTTGAATTGGCAGGCAGGTTCTTTACCTCTGAGCCACCAGGGGAGACCTTTTTGCAGTTACTGGGGTTGGGTTTTTCCTGGAGGGAGTGGGGGGAGCATCTCACACAGGAGCTGGCCGGGGGGCAGTCAGCGGGGGCAGGGCAAGGCAGGGTTTTCTGGCTAGGTGCCCCCTCACTGCATGCCCAGCCCAGCTCAGAGGGGCTTTGTGGAGTCAGAGTCAGATCGAGTCCCCAGGTTCAGTTTCAGGCAGCAGGATGGACTGGCCTGTCCGTGTCGCAGGAAGTTGCAGCTACTATTTTTACCACTCCAACTAGGACTTTTTACAGGAAGGTACAATTACAATACAAGCAAAATGTCAGGGTTTGGCTGGTCAGCTGAGCCCTGGGAGGCTGCCACAGCCCCAGGCCGAGACCACAGCACGGTCTGTGCATGTGTAAAGTGAGACTCATTTGCCCGTGGACACATGCCTACCCTGGGTGCTGGGTGACTTCCTCTGAACTGCCTGCAGTGTCTGGAGTTTTTCCTCCAGGCCAGAAAGAGGCCTTTGCTGGGATTTGCCCAGATTGGTGCCCCTGATCGGGGCACCTTGTCCTTGTGATGGTCACACAGTGGTGAAGCCGCCCAGACCATTCTGTTGCTGACTGCCCGGGAAGTTGAAATCTTATCAAGTGAAGCTATTGAGAACCTGCCGTATGATAGCCACACTGCTGAGTGCTTGGGGTAGAGGTGGGTTAGACAGACCCTGCTCTCGAGCATCACCTGTGTAGCAGCAAGGACGCAGCAAGTGTCAGTGGTCCCTGAAGTGTTTGGACAAGCACCTGATTTTTTTTTTTTATCTTAATATTTATTTATTTGTCTGTACCAGGTCTTAGTTGTGGCCACACGGGATCTTCAGCCTTTGTTGTGGCATGCAGGACATTTAGTTGCAGCAGGAGAAATCTTAGTTGCAGCATGTGGGATCTAGTTCCCTGACCAGGGATCACACCCATGCCCCCTAAATTGGGAGCTCAGAGTCTTAGCCACTGGACCAGCAGGCAAGTCCCCACCTGATGTTTTTAAGCGTCATGGCTAGGGGACAGGCAGGGCTTCTGTTGGCTTCTGTTGCTGCCTGACAGATGAGCACTGACTTAGTGGCTTAGACAGCGCCTGTTAGCTCACAGTTCTCTGGGCCAGGAGCTTGGGCTGACTCAACTGAATTCTCCACCTAGGCCGTCACAAGGCCAAGATCAAGTGCCAGCGGGACTGGGCTTTTGTCCTGCGGCCTTGGGTGGGGGGTGGGGGAGGTTCTGCTTCCAGGCTCGTTCAGGTTGTTGGGAGAATCAGGTTCCTGGCAGCTGTGGGACTGAGGTCCCTCTGCTGCCTGGCTGTCAGTAGGTGGGCTCCTTAACTCCGTGCCAAATAGCCCTCCACCCCACCCCACCTCCAGGCCAGCAGCGGACCCTCAGGTCCTTCCCCGCTTCAGATCTCGGACGTCCACTTCTGCCGTCAGCTGGAGAAGACTCTGCTTTAGAGGACTCATGCAATTAAGGCAAGCCCACCCAGAGCATCTCTCTATTTTAAGGACTCCTGATTAGTTAGTGACATTAGTTATGTCTGCAACTCACTTTGCCATGTAGGTAACATGGTCACAGGGGTGGAGATCAAGAGAGTCATCTTTGAATTTT
This sequence comes from Cervus elaphus, assembly GCF_910594005.1. Taxonomy (NCBI): domain Eukaryota; kingdom Metazoa; phylum Chordata; class Mammalia; order Artiodactyla; family Cervidae; genus Cervus; species Cervus elaphus. The sequence goes on along the minus strand of NC_057827.1, from coordinate 20,328,810 downwards.
TCTGCTAAGGGCTCATGTCAACAGGGGATATGATAGCAACAGTATTAGTAAGCTCTGTTCTCTTGACTGGAGTGAATTTTGTGTGTCTCACTGTGCTCTTTACATGGGCTGCCTCTTATTTATTTGGCTACGATGGGTCTTAGTTGTGGTATGTGGTCTTTCCCTGTGGCATGTGGGATCTTAGTTCGCCAAGCAGGGATCAAGCCCTCATCCTCTGCTTTGGAGGGCAGACTGTCAACCACTGGACCACCAGGGAAGACCCTGGACTGTCTCATTTAATTTTTAGAATAGTTGTTGATATAGGAACAGTTATTTCCACCCACCCCCTCCCCATTTTCCAGATGGAAATACTGAGGCTCAGAGAATGTAAGTACCTTGGGCCAGTCATACGGGTAGAAACAGCAGTGCTAAGGATTTGAAATCAGGGCCTTAGCACCTCCCCATCCCATCAGGGTGCTTGCGGCCAGCATCTCCACTTTGAGTCCTGTGATTGGCAGAACACCCTTTAGAACACAGATGAAGGTTGCTCTTTTCCATCCAACGTTTGAAACAGTTAGGTGTGAAACATGCCAATCACACTTCAGGTTAACACAGCAGATGCTGAGGGCCACTCATGTGGATATTTTTGAGCCTTATTGAAGTGGATATTTGTGGTTCATCTACTTCCCTGCTCAGCAATATTATCAAGTATCTGATGTATTCCAGGCAGCAAAGAAGACACAGAATACTGTCCCATGGACTGTAGCCCACCAGGCTCCTCTGTCCGTGGGATTTCCCTGGCAAGAATACTGGAGTCAGTTGCCATTTCCTTCTCCAGGCGATCTTCCTGAATCAGGGATTGAACCTGGGTCTCCCACATTGGCAGATGGATTCTTCACTGCTGAGCCACTGGGGAAGCCCTGATCGCAGGAGGCAAGGCAAAAAAAATGTCCTCTTAGTTCTCTGCTGTGTTCCTGGTGCATAGCTCAGGGCCCAGCAGCTTTCAGGTGCTCAGAAATTACTTGGTAATTTTTTGAGTATCTGTTGGGTGGGTTAAAAAGTTTGTCTGGGATTTTCTGAAGAATGGAACGGAAAAACCAGGGTGAACTTTTTGGCCGACTTAATGCTGTGTCCAGGGTCCTGTACACACCAGACAAATGTCAAGTCCAGGAGGCTTTCAGAGAGAGGGAGTGGGGCTTGAGCAGGAGAACGGGGGAGGAGAGAGCTTGAAAGTCCAGCATATGCCCCAGTGGGTGGTGGGGGGCGAGGGGCTGGGGAACACAGTGAACGAGGCTTGGACGTCAGAGCCTCCTTGAAGGCTTTTGAGCAGGTGGTCCAGAACCAAGTGTCTGGCACCGCAGTGCCAGGAGAGGGGGAGCCCAGCCTGCAGTGGTCAGGTCCTCCCCTTGTTTCTGGAAGAACTAGCCACTCCAGGGACCCGGGAAGGAGGATTTAATGAAACTTGGTGGGACCACACGATATGCTAAAAATGTATCTATGAATGAGTTGCAGTTTCTGGGCACCCATGTATTTGGCTATAAATACACATTACATGTGTAATTTCAAGAGACCAAGAATTATCAGCTGCGAAGCCCAAGGGCAGCAGCCCACGCCCAGCCCCTGTAGTTTGCTGTCTCAGGCCCTGCCCTCTGCAAACCACCAAGGACTGTTATTTGGGGGGAAATGAGGGGTCCTGTGGCGAGAAGACAGCGTCTGGTGATGGAGGGCGGAGCAGAGGGGCCTGGGCACCCCGAGGGGAGGCGGCAAGTGGGGATCAGAGGGCGGGCCCTGTATGCCATGTGCCCGCTCGCCGGGGAGGGGCTCTCACAAGACCCTCCGAGCAGCTGATTGCCCTGTCACCACCCATCACTTTCCACGGCAGTTTCTTTTTCTGAGTTCTTATTTTAAAAACATGGTTCATGTGGAGGGTGAGGGGGTTCTGCTTCTCACAGCGTGGCGCTAGAAAGTCCCTGGGATTCTTTTGGGGTCCACAGCGTCAAAGCTGTTTTCATAGTAACACCCAGATATTATTTGCCTTTTTCACCCATTCTCTCCAAGTGCAAAACCCCGTGAACCAGTGTTTTCCAAGTAACCATTGCACAAAGCTATCAAGTCACGCATGGGTAAATGAGCCAGAGTGCAGGACAGACCGGAAGATGGGGAGGTCAGAGTACACCTGTTCGCCACAGGGCTCAGGTCCCACGCTCAGCTGATCTTTAAGAAACTGCTGCTCAGGCTGCCTGGCTCAGTGGTGAGGAATCCACTTGCCAGTGCGGGAGATACGGGTTCGATCTCTGGTCTGGGAAGATCCCACAGGCCACAGAGCAAGTACTGCTCGACAGGTCTTAGCGTTTTTGTCAAAGAGGAATATCCACAATAATCCGGAGAGGCTCTTAAAATCTCCCTTTACCAACTCCCTATCTGGGTGAGGCTGTATTTTCTTCTAGTCTTCAATGAAAATATTTTACAATGTTTACAGGTATGGGATTCACAGATACATACTACTATATCTAAAATAAGCAATAAGTATTTACTGAATAGCACTGGGAACTGCGTTCAGTATCTTGTAATAATCTGTGGTAGAAAATAATCTAAAAATATATATACATATATATATGTAACAGTCATTTTGAACACCTGAAATTAATACCATATTGTAAATCAACTGTATTTCAGTTAAGAAAAAAACAACACTTAACAATAAATTGAATGCAGAAGCAGATAGAGAATCTGGCTGTTAATAAAAAAATTTTTTTGAAACTAGATTTATGAAAAACAACTTATTTATGCTAACATATAATGAGTTTATTATTTTCAGTTAACTAGTAAACATTTCAATTTTGTCTCAGTTTTAATTTTGTATGTGATAAATATCAATAGATTGAACCATGTAACAGAAGCCCCTGGAGGCCCTCAGTCACTTTGAAATTGTGAAAAGATCCTGAGACCAAACCATTTGAGAACAGCTGTGGAGGGCAAAGCCCCTGTGAGCTGGGGGCTGGATATGAGCCCAGCACCCATCTCTGTTCATCTCTTTTCCCCTTCAGTCCCTCAGGGATCCTGCGAGGTCGGTGTGATTCTCTTCACACCCATTTTACAGACGTGGAAGCTGAGGCACTGAATGTCTGAATACCTGGCATAAGCTTTGCAGTACAGAGGTGGCCTTGCTGGCAGCACCGGCCAGCAGGGAGGTCCCAGACCAAAGTCCCTGCTCCCCAGGCAGGGAGGAAGGCAGATGCCCGAGAGAGAGCCTGTTAACACAGGCCAGGTCTGTCCTCATGTTACTTTCAGATGTATCACGCGCTCTTCAGGGTGGCACGGGGCCTGGCCAACTGCGAGCACGCTTCCTCACCCTGCCTCCTCTCCAGAGGCCCAGGAAGGAGGGCTCAGGTTTGCCAAGTGGCAGCAAGGCACTTGAGAAATCAAGTGCTCTTCATTAAGAACAGCGTCTCCTGGTCAGGCGCACACAGCCTTGGCAGCCAGGAAGGTTCTTCTTTCTCAACGGCCCATGAGGTGCCATTTGAGCAGGGACTGTGTGTGGGGTTTTTTGGTGGGTTTTTTGGTTGGTTGGTTTTTTCCCAAGTTTTTTTTTTTTTGTATGGTCTAATCAGTATTTATTGGGGAGAAAAAAAAAAAACGAGTCCTAAAACACGTTTTACTTAGGTATGATTGCTGGGGCCTCTGGGTTCTGGATGATTCTGGCAGCACGCCTGCTGAGAGCCACGCTTACTGAGGAGAATGTAAGTAGCCCGACCCCCGAACGTGCAGAGCCACTGTGTTCAAGGGTGCTGCGGTGGGACAGCTGCTTCTGGCTGGAGACCCCTGCTGGGTACGCAGGCAACGTGAAGGCCACCAACGCGGAAGCAATAAAGCTGCTGTAATAATTTGTATACAGGTTTTTGAGTGAACATGGTTTCATTTCTCTTGGAAAAATACAGAGAAGATAATGCTGCTAGTTACTGAACAGTGATTATGTACAGCAGTTTCCTGGCGGCTCAGATGATAGAGAATCTGCCTGCTATGTGGGAGACCCGGGTTCGATCACTGGGGTGGGAACATCCCCTGGAGAAGGGAATGGCTACCTACTCCAGTATTCTTGCCTGGAGAATTCCAGGGACAGAGGCGGGCTGCAGTCCATGGGGTCGCAAAGAGTCGGACCCGACTGAGCAACTAACACTTCCACTTTCCATGAATATTGTATAAATGTATTATTAAATGGACTTTCGGTATAGCACAGAAAAAAAAACACAGTAATGATGTTTTGGAAGCTAACTTTCCAGTTCTTTAAGCCTGCTAACTTCTCAAGGCTAAAATTTCACATTAAAACCTTGGTCCTTTCTTCGCTGAAAAAGGTATTAGGTTGGCCCAAAAGTTCATTAGGGGTTTTCTTTTTTTCTTTCTTTTTTATTTTTTAATTGGAGGATAATTGCTTTACAACGTTGTGTTGGTTTCTGCCATACAACAACCCGAATCAGTCACAATTTTATTTATATATATATATATACACACATATATATATATATGTCCCCTTCCTCTTGCCTCCCTTGCCTCTCTCCCATTACACCCCTCTGGGTCATCACAGTGTGCCAGACTGGGCGTCCTGTGTGAGCAGGGACCCTGGAACAAAACATCTTTGAGTACTGAGGACGTGTGCACATTTCTTACCTTCTGTGGGCCTCAGTTTTCCCATCTGTGTAATGGGGACAATGATGGCCTTGAAGAGGTGCCATGAGAATACAGTGAAAGAAGGCTCGTACAAGGCTTGGCGAAAGACTCGCTCAAAGCAGGGTTTAAAAAAAAAAAAAAAAAGGTGACCCTGCGTCTGGCATAGCATCTGGCAGGTTCTTGGGGTTGTGAGGTGAAGAGTCTCCTCACCCTGCTCACCAGCAGTGCCTACTGTCCACTGGCTCTCTTGCTCAGCCTACTGAGACAGTCTGTGCATCTCCAGCAGGTGTGTGTGTACTACGGGTCTGTGTGTGTGACTAGGTAGTTGGTTTTTAACAGATGTAAGAGACAGCCTCCTATTCACAGCACTTCTCGTTTTAGCAGAGAAAGCCAGTTGCTTATTGTGTGTGTGCGTATATATATATATATAGTTCTGTAGTACTCCACTGTATGAATGAACCACTGTTTCTTTAACTGGGCCTCTCACTCATGAACATTGAGGCATTTGCAATCTTTTGCTTGTAGCCAAAAGGCAACAGACGGTAGGATTCCTGGGTGTGGAGAGGCTGGGGCAGAGGGCACGTCTTCTGTCCTTTTGAAAGATCTTGCCAAAGCGGTGTCTAGCCACACGCCCCTGCCCTCCGCCCTCCCCATGGGAGGGGACAGACAGAGCTGTGTCCTGGGCTTCGACACTTGAGGCACCTTCCCATTCTGGTCCGACACTGCCAGCCTGGACTAGAAGAAGCTTCTGGACACCGGGAGAAAGCAGCTCATGACCAGTAAGTGGCTGGTGCTTGACTGTTTTTTTTTCCCTCTTCTGTCCTTTTCTGCATGTTCATTTTCCTCCCAGGCTGTCACTCCAGGTGGCTTGCTGAAAGTGATATCTAGGCCAGAGTGCTCTTAATGGCTCCATCTGTGGGCTGCTGCAGATCTTTCAGGGGGCCAGACAGGAAGAGAGACAGCCTCCCTCCCCGTCCCCAGCCCCCGCACCACCTCTGTTTGCCAAGGGCCCAGCCAGTCCTGCTGGCGGAGGAGGAACCCAGGACCGGGTGGCGATGTTTGCTTTGCACGGGGGCTGTTCTCTGCCCCCTGCTTGTTTCTCTGCTCTGTCTCGCTCTGGATAACTGAAAGGAAACAAGCGATTTCAACAGATGGGCGAACCGGAGCACCGAGCTCTTTGTCCCCTCTGAGAGCCGGGATGTCCGTTTCATTGGCCCTGCTCCTGTCTGCAGCAGCAGCTTGGCTTGCAGACTTGCAGACCCCCAGTCTCGGGGCCAGAGCTGGGGAGCAGCAGGACACAGCAGTGGAGCCCAGGTGGCAGCGTCTCTCTGCCCCACTGAATTTGGAGGCATCTGAGCCACCGCTCTCTAAGCTGAAAGAAGCCTCTTTGTTGCCAGGTTGCTTTCATGAAGCAGGGTAAACAGAGCTGCTAGGACAATCTGACATCAAACGTCTGTAATAATTCTCCAAAGATTTTTATCTCAAAGCGAAAGTTGCTCAGTCATGTCCGACTCTTTGTGACCCCATGGGCTATACAGTCCATGGAATTCTCCAGGCCAGGATACAGGAGTGGGTAGCCTTTCCCTTCTCCACGGGATCTTCCCAAGCCAGGGATCAAACCCAGGTCTCCCGCATTGCAGGTGGATTCTTTACCAGCTGAGCCACCACGGAGGCCCAAGAATGCTAGAGTGGGTAGCTTATCCCTTCTCCTGGGGATCTTCCTGACTCAGGAATCCAACCGGGGTCTCCTGCATCGCAGGAGGATTCTTTACTGACTGAGCTATCAGGGAAGCCCTCAAGAGAGGAGAGTAATTCACAATTCACTGCAAGCAAAGGCAGTGGGGGAGGGGGCTTCCCTGGTTTCTCAGACATAAAGAATCTGCCTGCAATGCAGGAAACTCGGGCTCCATCCCTGGGTTGGGAAGATCCCCTGGAGAAGGGAATGGCTACCCACTCCAGTATTCTTTCCTGGGAAGTCCTATGGACAGCAGAACCTGGTGAGCTACAGTCCATGGAATTGGAAAAGAGCCGGACGTGACTGAGTGAGGAAGCACACCTCAGCACAGAGATGCTGTTTGTTGGATACAAATTCAAAACTACGGATGAATGAGTTGGGAAGTCAGGGCGATTCTGTGCTGCACAGACATTAAAAATTACAGCCAGCGATCCCAGAGAGACTGAGCAGGTTCATCCCAGTGTTTGTAGGCAGGAGGCCCAGCCAGTCTGTGTTCAGTGATGAATGGAACATGCCGACTCTGTGAATGGGTAAAAACAATGTGAAATCGTGTTCCATAACTGCAACAATGTAAAATGTTTGCGAATAAAGGCTGAAAATAAGAAGCCAAAGTGAAAATAGTTCCTCTCTTCAGTATTTCTCAACCTTAATCACTTCCCTACCACAAACCTTTTTGGACCTTTTATTCCTAATTGCATTCAACCCTGTGCTTCCCCCGCATAAATTTTAATACCAGGTATACTATAAGGATATACTTAACCTTCCCTGGTGGCTTAGATGATAAAGAATCTGTCTGCCATGCCGGAGAGTTTGATCCCTAGGTCAGGAAGATCCCCTGGAGGAGGGCATGCAACGCACTGCAGTATTCTTGCCTGGAGAATCCCTTGGACAGAGGAGCCTGTTGGGCTGCAGCCCACGGGGTCACAAAGAATTGGACACGACCTAGAGATTCACACTGTGTGTCTGTGTTTGGTGTGTGTCTGTGCTTTGCACCTAGAACAGATAAGAGTTTTTTCTGTCCTCCAGGAGCCAGTGGTTGCCTCCTTAGGACAGTGTTCCTGCCCACCACCTCCTGATAGCCTCACCCCCATGAGAATGTCTGTGTTGGGGCCGTGATTCCTTGGGATCTTCATCTTTTGTATTTTGCCTTCTCTTTTGTGTTGTCTTTTCAATAATAATGACTGAGCTCTGGGGTGTGCCTGTTGGCCTGTCTCACTTGGTTTGTGGAGCTCACACCCAGTGGAGGGGGTCTTGGGCAGAAAAAGGGGCACTGGCCATCCGTGGCTGCATCTGCTGGGCTGGACGTGTGGCCCTGGCAGTCATTTCAGGAAGTCATTCCACATCTCCTTGCCCAGTGTCCCAGCCTGGAAAAAGCACTCAGCACAGAGCCTGGTACGTGGTCGGTGCTCATCACTGTGGTTTGTTAGTAGTACTGTTGCCATCCCCATTCATCTCTGAGCTGCTGTTTTCTTATTTGTAAATTACAGAACCGAGAGGCTGTGTGGTAGGATCCCACCTCTGATGCTCTTCTAGGTGAGTGAAGCCTCGTGACTGTGCCTGCTAAGTCATTTGGGTCGTGTCTGACTCTTTGCGACCCCATGGGCTGTAGCCCACCAGGCTCCTCTGTCCATGGGATTCTTCAGGCAAGAATACTGGAGTGGGTTGCTATTTCCTCCTCCAGGGCATCTTCCCAACCTTGGAATCGAACCCATGTCTCTTAAGTCTCCTGTATTGGCAGGTGCGTTCTTTTACCACTTAGCGCCACCTGGGAAGCCTAGTTTTGGCCAGTGAGATGGGGCCAGAAGTGATGTGTGTCCTTCTAAGCCAAGCACCAGTGCCACACTTGCCGGATCTTTCTCTCTTCCCAGTGGCTGTGACTGGTGCTGTGGTGTCATTTGGGTCGCCGGGAGTGACGGTGATGGGAAGAGCACTCCTCCCCTCACCCCAACCACCAGCTCACCCGCAGAGCACATCGCATGAGCAAGGAATGTCTCTGCCCCCAGCGCCACTGAGGCTCGGGGTGCTGGTTGTCGCAGCACAGCCCAGCCCATCTTGATTAAAACCAAGTCATCACCTTGTCAGGCTTGGCTATGAGGATGAAATCTTCCATGTAAGATGCCCAGTGCAGTGTGGGTACATGGCAGTCAGGCGCTCTGTCTGGCTCCCTTCCCGATTAAATTCCCCGCTAATTCTTTGCAACAGGTGTTGCTTCATCTTTCAGCAGCCTTTCACAGGCCTTGACCCCTTACCTCCTGTCCTCTGCCTCTTCTGGGAAGAAAGCCTGTTGCCCGGGAAATGCCAGGGCAGCGTGCCACCCAGACCCTTCCTCGGGGCAGCCCGCCCACCCCGGTGGAGCTGGCGTCCATCCACACAGCGTGTATCAACTCAGAATAATAGCCCTGATGACCAGAGGCCACCGTCCACCTGGGACCTGGCTTATATCAATCATGAGAGCTCGGTGGCTGCATTTCAGGTGTGCTTAACAATCGTGTGCATGAAGTGAAAAGGTCGGAGCACGTGGAGAAGGCCCTGAGGTGCCTGCCTGCCCCTCTGGGACCTCTGGGACCCTGTTTCCCTTCTTGACTTTGGGTGTGGGCAGACAGGGTCACTGCCCGCCCAGGAGTATGTGTGAGTGTGTGCACGTGCGCGTGTGTGAAACCCTTTTGCGGTGGCGCTGCTGCTCAGATCTCAGGACTGCAGGTAGGTACCTGACTGCCCCACAGGGTGCCTCCTCGGAGGGTGTGCAAGGGCTGGGCTTCTGCCCCGTGGGGGTGACCTCAGGGGCGGCCTCCGTGTTCTAGAACCGCCCCCACAGCCAGCCCAGTGTCCCACAGAAGGGCTGGGGCTTGTGATGAGGCCAGATTGGGTGAGGCCGCGGGCTGGGGCAGGGCGCAGCAGCCCCCAGCAGATGCTATATAACCACACGAGACCAGGAGGTGTGCCTCACACAGTTCTGGGACTTTCCTGCAGGTTTGAAACCTTTCACAATCCCAAGCTGAAAAACAAGATCAAAATAAACACACAGTGGAAAATATCAACAGTTTTAAAACTGTTGCAGTTTTAAAACAGGCCAATAGATGAATAGATGTATAGTTGTTTTTTTTTTTTTTTTGGTTCTGTTTTTTCAAAGAAAGGGCCATTGAAAAGTAGAAGCGTCTAGGGAAAGGCCCCGTTGACAATTCGCTTGTATCTAGAGTGATCTGTGGCTCTGCTTCCGTTATATTGGTCATACTGATTTTACTTTCAATTAGCAGGTCTGCCTGCTCATGAGGGGCTTAGTTTGTTTTCCACTTGAAACTTGAACCCAGGGGCTCCCCGAGGTGCGTGCGTCCTCCAGGCGTAGGCAGAGCGGGGACTTGGGCTGCAGCATCATGGGGCGTCCTCTCAGAACCCCCCTCCTGGGACCCTGGCTGCAGCATGCGACTCTGCATGGGTGTGTCATCTGATAGCTTTGGAATCCCTCCTTATCACAGTTCTAGAAGTAACCCAGACCTAGCAGGCTTGAAGAAAACCTTCAGTGTTTTTCCTGACCACAAAAATACTGCATATTCATTAAGGAAAAAAAAATCAACTTAAAAATGAACAGAGTGGACAGTGAAAAAGCCCTTTATTCAAAAGTGAAGGTTGCAGTTGCAGCACGGCTGGGGGGAGTGTCTTCTTGGATTATTCCGTGGCAGTGGTAATGGCAGCAATAATAAAACAGCTGACTGGGTGAGGAAGAGAGGGCCCAGCCATCCCGATGCTTACCATCGACTTGTCTCATAATTCTCCCGACAAACCTACGAGGCCGCAGCTGCTTTCATCATCACTTTTGTGGCTGAGAAAAATAGGCGCAGAGAGGTGAAGTCACTTTCCCAGGGTCACGCAGGAAGGGCTGGGCTGTCTCCAGGGGCCCTGTTCCTGTGTGCAGATCCGGCTGCAGAGAGCGTGCTGCCCCTCTGCTCTCCGGGCTAGAGTCCGCGTCTTATGGGACGTCCGAGGCGAATTCTTCACACGCACATCTGGCTCCAGGGCTCAGGAGTCCCTGGCCCCGTGTGATGGTGTCCCTGCCTGCCCCTGGCCTTGCTCTTCCCTGCAGGGTGGCGGTTTCCGCCCGACCTCTGCCCCTGCCGCTTCTCCACCCGAAGCTTCCCTTCCCTGCTAGCATATCCTGGCTCCGCGCATCACTCAAGTTTCAGGCCACGCGTCCCTTCAAAGGGGCCTGAAAGAACCTGCCGTGGCCTTGTTGCCTGGTGGCCCACCGCCTTCTTATTTTCTTCATAGAACTTATGAAAGAGAAGTGAAAGTGTCCAGTGGTTTCCTCACTGCGGACGGGTCTTGTCTGCCCCCTTCCCTCCTGCCTGCCCCAGCGTGCAGCCCTGCTGGGGCAGGAACCTGTCTCCCCGCCTGGCACGTGGGAGTTGTTCAGAAAGTTTGTGGTGGATGAGCGGGTCAGGACCACATTACCTGCATACCCCTCAGCTGGGCCCTGGGCTTTTCCAGCTCCCTCTGGCCTGGAAGGATGGAGTTGATAGCCTCATTCAGAAAATCACTGACTCCTGGCTGGGGGTGGGAGGTGGGGAGGGGTGAGTGATACAGGATAGAGCTGGACCTCCCAAAGAGTGACCCCCAAAATGCAGCTCTGGTCTCCTCCGGTGCCTTTTTCTCTGAGAATGGCACTGGAATCTTTGGAGAGCGTGGCAAGGTTTCTTCTGAATGTTTTGCCCCTTGGCTTGTTTCCTTGTTTATTTGAGTAACTTTCCAAGGGGCATGGAAGGGATGAGCTGGAACCCATGTTATTTGGTGTCTTATTTTTGGAGGAGGGGGCAATTTTAAAACATTTATCTTTGTATATTTTTTATTTTATTGGAGTATACTTGGTTTATAATGTCAGTTTCAGGGGTTCAGCAGGATGATGCAGTTAGACACACACATATATTCATTCTTTTTTGTTGTGTGAGGTGATGTCTCACTGTAGTTTTGATTTGCGTTTGTCTAATAACAACAAGCTATGCTGAGCATCTTTCCATGTGCTTGTTGGCCATCTGTATGTCTCTTTTGGAGAAATGTCTGTTTAGAGCCTCTGCTCATTTTTTGATTGAGTTGTTTGTTTTTTGGATGCAGAGCAGCAGGAGCTGTTTGTATATTTTGGAGATTAATTCCTTGTTGGTCACATTGTTTGCAAGCATTTTCTCCCATTCTGTGGGTTGTCTTTTCATTTTGCTTATGGTTTCCTTTGCTGTGCAGAAGCTTTTAAATTTAATTAGATCCCACTTGTTTACTTTTGTCCTTATTTTCATTAGGAGGTGGACCCAAAAAGATACTGCTGTGATTTATGTCAAAGAGTGTTCTGCCTATGTTATCCTCGAAGAGTTTTTTTATAGTGTCTGGCCTTACGTTTAGGTCTTTAATCCATTTTGAGTTTATTTTTGTGTATGGCATTAAATAATGTTCTGATTTCATTCTTTTACATGTAGCTGTCCAGTTTTCCCAGCATCACTTGAAGAGACTGTCTTTTCTCCATTGTTCTTTCTGCCTCCTTGGTCATAGATTAACTGAGCACCGGTACAGGGGTTTATTTTTGAGCTTTCTATCCTGTTCCATTGATCTATTCGGTTTTTGTGCCAGTACCATACTGTTTTGATGACCATAGCTTTGCAGTACAGTCTGAGGTCAGGGAGTCTGATTCCTTCAACTCTGTTTTTCTCTCTTAGGAATGGTTTGGCTGTTCAGGGTCCTTTGTGTCTCCATACAAACTTAAGAAAATTTTTTGTTCTAGTTCTGTGAAAAATACTCTTGGTAATTTGCTAGGGATTGTATTGAGTCTGTAGATTGCCTTGGTAGTACAGTCATTTTAACTATTGACTGTTCCAATCCGATCTCTGTGTCATTTTGATTTCTTTCATCAGTGTCTTAGTTTTCAGTCTACAGGTCTCTTGTCTCTTTGTGTAGGTTTATTCCTCGGTATTTTCTTCTTTCTGATGTAGTGGTTAATGGGATTGTTTCCTTAATTTCTCTTTTTGATCTTTTGTTGCTAGTATATAGAAATGCAACCGATTTCTTTGTGTTAATTCTGTATCCTGTAATTTTATCAGATTCACTGATGAGCTTTAGTAGTTTTCTGGTAGCATCTTAAGGATCTTCTGTGTAGAGTAGTATCATGTCATCTGCAAACAATGGCAGTTTTACTTCCTTTCCAATTTGGATTCCTTTTATTTCTTCTTGTTTCTCTGATTGGTGTGGCTAGGACTTCCAAAACCACACTGAATAAAAGTGCTGAGAGTGGACATCCTTGACTTGTTCCTGATCTTAGAGGGAATGCATTCAGGTTTTCACCATCAAGAATGATGTTAGACGTGGGTTTGTCATATATGGCCTTTATTATGTTGAGGTATATTTCCTTTGTGACCACTTTCTGCAGAGTCTTTACCATACATGGGTGTTGAATTTTGTTGAAACCTTTCTCTGCATCTATTGAGATGATCATATGGCTTTTAGTCTTCGGTTTGTTAATGTGATGTATAACATTGAAGAGTGTGGTGACATTTGTTAATGTGGCGTATAATATTGAAGAATCCTTGTATCCCTGGGATAAATCCCATTAGATTGTGATGTATGATCCTTTTAATGTATTGTTGGTTTCGGTTTGCTAGTATTTTGTTGAGTATTTTTGTGTCTGTGTTCACTGTCCATGGAATTCTCTAGGCAGGAATACTGGAGTGGGTAGCCATTCCCTTCTCCAGGAGATCTTCCCGACCCAGGGATCAAACCAGGGTCTCCTGCATTGCAGGTGATGTGTTACCATCTGAGTCATCAGGGAAGCCCCTCATCAGTGATACTGGCCTGTAATTTTCTTTTGGTGGGGGTGGGGGTGGGGGATAGTGGTGATGTCCTTGTCTGCTTTTGGTATCAGGGTGATGGTGGCTTTGTAAAATGAGCTTGGGATGTGTTCCTTCCTCTGCAGTGTTTTGAACAAGTGTCAGAAGGGTAGGTGTTAACTCTTCTCTAAATACTTGATAGAATCGCCTGTGAAACCACCTGGTCCTGGACTTCTGTTAGATGGAAGTTTTTAAATCATGGTTTCAATATTAGTACTTGTAATTGGCCTATTCATATTTTCTATTTCTTCCTGGGTCAGTCTTGCAAGTTTTTATCTTTCTAAGAATTTATCCATTTCTTCTAGGTTGTCCATTTTACTGGCATATAGGTGTAGTAGTCTCTCATGATCTTCCATATTTCTGTGGTGTCCGTTTAAGTTCTCCTTTTTCATTTCTGCTTTTATTGATTTGAGCCCTCTGCCTTGTTTTCTTGATGAGTTTGGCTAAAATTTATCAATTTTGTTTATATTTTCAAAGAATCAGGTTTTAGTTTTATTGATATTTTTCTATTATCTGTTTCATTTATTTCTGTTCTTTATTATTTCTGGGCCTTTGGGCTAAGATCTACTGTATTTCTGCTCTGATCTTTATGATTTCTTTTTTTCTAACTTTGGGTCTGTTTGTTCTTTCTCTGGTCGCTTTGGGTATATGGATTTTTTTGTTCTTTCTCTAGTTGCTTTGGGTATAAGGGTAAGTTATTTGAGATTTTTCTTGTTTCCTCAGGTAAGACTTTACTACTATAAACTTCCCTCATAGAACTGCTTTTGCTGCATCCCAAAGGTTTTGCATTATCATATTTATGTTTTCATTTGTCTCAAGGTACCTTTTGATTTCCTCTTTGACTTCTGTGATCCACCGAGGGTTAACCTATCGTTAAGCCTCCAGGTTTTGTGTTTTTTATAGTTTTTTGCCTCTGTAATTGATTTCTAATCTCACAGCATTGTGGTTGGAAAAGATGCATGATGATATGATTTCGATTTTCTTAAGTTTACCAAGGCTTGATTTGTGACCTAAGATGTGACTCTGTGTTGGAGAATGTGTGATGTGCAGTTGAGAAGAGAGTGTGTTCTGCTGCTTTTTGGATGCAGTGTTCTATAAATACCAGTTCAGTCCATTTGGTCTACTGTGTCATTTAAAGCCTATGTTTCCTTATTGATTTTCTGTCTAGGTGTTCTGTCCAGAGAAGTCCCTCACTATTATTGTGTTACTGGCAAGTTCTCCTTTTGTGGCTGTTAGTGTTTGCCTTATGTATTGAGGTGCTCCTATGTTGGGTGCACAGATATTTACAGTTGTTACATCTTCTTGAATTGATCCCTTCATCATTATGTAGTGACCTTCCTTGTCTCTTGTCTGATACGAGTATTGCTGCTCCAGATTTTGATTTCCATTTGCGTGCAGTACCTTTTCTCATCCCCTCACTTTATATTTGTCCCTAGATCTGAAGTATGTCCCTTGTAGACAGCACATATACAGGTCTTGTTTTTATATCCATTCAGCCAGTCGATGTCTTTTGGTTAGAGCCTTTAATCTATTTACATGTAAGCTAATTATCGATATGTATGTTCTTATTGCCATTTTAATTGTTTTATTTTTGTAGGTCTTATTCTCTTTTGTAATGTTTTGATTTGATGTCTGTCTTTATTGTATTTGGATCGCCTTTTCTTTATTGCTTGTGTATTTGCTGTAGACTCTTGGCTTGTGGCTCCTGGGAGGTTCTGATATTGCAGGTCTGATATTTGTGTGCCGTTTTAAGTTGCTGGCCTCTTTTTTTCCCAGTGCATCTCCAGTGTCCTGCATTTCTAGTCTCATCTACTCACAGTTGCTGGCTTTGATATTGTATTTAATGTGTAGATGTTGAATTTACTTTATTTGCCGTTACTTTGGGTTTGCCTTTACTGATGAGCTTTCCCATTCGTAATTTTCTTGATTCTATTGTCGTTGTGGCCTTTTCTTTTCCACGTAGAGAAGTTCCTTTAGGATTTGTTTTAAGGCTCGTTTGGTGGTGCCGAATTCTCTTAGCTTTTGGTTGTCTGTAAAGCTTTTGATCTCTCCATCTAATCTGAATGATGAACCTTGCTGGATAGAGTATTTTTGGTTGTAGATTTTTTTTTTTTTCCTTTCCTCACTTTAAATATATTGTGCTACTCCCTTCTGGCTTGCAGAGTTTCTTCTGAAAAACCAACTGTTACCTTGTGGGGATTCCCTTATATGTTACTTGTTGCTTTTCTCTTGGGCTTTCAGTAATTTTTCCTTGTCTTTAATTTTTTTCAGTGTGATTAATATATGCCTCATCCTTTCCCTCCTTGGGTTTGTTTTGTATGAGACTCTGTGCTTCTTGGATTTGAGTGTTTCCTTTCTTGTGCTAGGGAAGTTTTCAGCTATTATGTCTTCAAATATTTTCTCAGGTCTGTTCATTCCCTTTTGGGACCCCTAAAATGCCATTGTTGGTGTGTTTAATGTTGTTCCAGAGGTCTCTGAGACTGTCCGCATTTCTTTTCATTGTTTTTTCTTTATTCTGTTACACTGCAGTGATTTCCAACACTCTGTTTCAGCTCAATTATTTGTTCTTCTGCCTCAGTTTTTCTGCTATTAATTCTTTCTAGTGTATTTTTCTTAAGTTTAAAAAATTTTTTAATTTTAAATTTTTTTGGCACAGCGTACTATTACAGAGGTACATTTTGTGGTCCTTTCTTTTTGCTTTTAATCTTTAAAGATTTTTTATTTAGTGTTATTTTTATACAATTTTAAAGGTTACTTTCCATTTACAGCTGGTCCTGGGGCTTGTTCAGGCTTCCTGGTGGGCAGGACTGGTGTGTGCCCACTGGCACGTGGAGCTGGGTCCTGTCCCGGTGGTGGGCAGAGCTGCGTCCAGTGGTGTGTTTAGAGGTGACGGAGCTCAGTACCGCTTTAGGCGGGCTGTTGACGTGTGGGACTGTGTTCATATGCTCCTGTTGGGCCTGAGGTGTTCCAGCACCGGCGCCTGTAGGTTACTGGGTAAGGCCAGGTCTTGATGCCAAAACGGCAGCCTCTGGGAGAGCTAACACTGGTCAGTATTCTCTCGGGCCTCTGCCATCAGCGTCCTGTCGGGCAGTCAGCCACAGCCGACCCTTGCCTTCCCAGGAGGCCCTCCAGGACTCATAGGTAGGTCCAGTCCCCGGTCCCGTGGAGTTCTTGCTTTGGGCTGGGTCTCGGTGTACGGGAAGCCCTGCGCGCCCTCCCAGGGTGGAGTCTCTGTTTTTCCCAGTCCTGCGGAGCCCCTGCACTCCAGCCCCGCCGGCCTTCAAAGCCAAATGCTCTGAGGGCTCTTCGTCCCCATGCCAGACCCTCAGGCTGGGGAGCCGGGCAGGCGCTCAGGACCCCCTGGTGGGAGACCTCTGTGATGTAATTGCTTTCCAAGCTGTCGGCCGCTCACCTGGTGGCTGTCGGATCTGATGGTGTCATGAAAGCACCCCTCCTACTATCTCGTGGCAGCTTCTTTGTCTTTGAATGTAAGATGTGTGTTTTTTTTTTTTTTGGTAGCTTCCTGTCTTTTTCTGCTGATGGTCGTTCAGCAGCTCGTTGTGATTTTGCGGTTTTTGTGAGAGGAGGTGAGCTTGAGTCCTTCTGCTCTGCCGTCTTTGCCAATCGAGAGCCTTCCCTCAGTTTGAATGCTTGCCGTCTCTTCTGCCTGTGCTGGCCGTTCCCCCCTTGACACGGGGTGTGCAGGCGCAGAGGCCCTTGTGCACCATTGGGATGGCGTGGGCGGCACTTGGCGTCTGTTTGCAGGTCTCGTAGTGGCAGCTTTTGTCCAGGCCACTCCGGGGACAGCGGGAGCAGGGTTTGGAGCCTGCTCGTGGGTCTGCTTGGGAATTCCCTAGTAGCTCAGTTGGCAAAGAATCTGCCTGCAGTGCAGGACACCTGGGTCAGGAAGATCCCCTGGAGAAGGAAATGGCAACCCACTCCAGTATTCTTGCTTGGAGAATCCCATGGACGGAGGAGCCTGGCGGGCTACAGTCCATGGAGTCACAAGAGTCGGACACGACTTAGCGACTAAACCACCGCCGCCACGTGGGTCTCCTGGGGGCAGCTGCCGTCTGTGTGCTCCCGGGACAGCGGGCACAGCGCTTGGCACCTGCTTGCGGGTCTTAGAGCGGCAACTCGCTCCCACCCCCAGAGCTCCTGCAGGCGGTGTCCTGTTGCCAAGCAGTCGCAGGGAAGCACACCCTTATGATGGTCTGGCCCCTCTCCCGGGGCTCCCCCCTTACCTCTCTGGCGGGCCCTTGCTGCTCCCGAGCACCCCCTCAGTTGCCACACCCCAGCCTCTTCAGGCCATCTTCATGTGGCCAGCCCCATCCTCTTCCTGGGTCTGACCTCTGAAACCTGAGCCAGCGCCCAGCCCCACCCGCACCAGCAGATGAGTGACTCGGGGGAGCTCTGGGCAGCGGGGCCCACCTCCCGTGCGGTTCCTTTCTGTGGTGCCTTCTGCAGACCGGTTGCCACGCTCTCCTCCCCGGCTCCGAAGCGCCCCCTCTGTCTAGCCTGATCTCCCCGCCAGTGAGAGGACTCCCCAGCTTGCAGGGACCTGTCCTCCTCCACAGCTCCCTCCCTGGGGCACGGGCCTTGTTCCGATTCCTTTCTTTGCCCTTGTGTCCTGCGTGGTTACACTGAGGTTTTCTTTCCCTTTGAGGAGTCTGTGGCCTTACGGTGGCATTCAGTAGGTGTTGTGCGTGAGCCGTTCCGCTTGCAAGTGTATTATTAGCATTTGGTGGGAGCAGGTGAGCGCCCCATCCTGGTCTCCTGCCATTGATCCCGTCCCTTTTGTTTGCTGCATCTCAACTGCTTCCCTGTAGGGAAAGCCTGTGGTCACAGGAGCAGAGCTGTTGTAGGAGGTGGATCGATACTTAGTGGGATGATAAATTGTCATCGGGAGCCTGGCAGTGTGTGCAGGTCATTGATGTGCCTCGTATCCCTCAAAGCCTGGGGTGACGCTTAGGTCATCAGAATAATCCTGAGATGCCTACAGCTCGAGAGTGTCCGACTTACTGGGGCCCCCGAAGGCAGGGGGCCGTGGAGACAGGCTTCCAAGAGCCAAGACAGACCTGACTCTGCAAACACACTGTTGTGTTTTTTTTTTCCCTCCCTTCTCAAAATCTTTAGTTTTGAGACAAGAGAGGAGTCTTACAGGTACTCATGGAAAAGCAGTACATGATCACAGTTGACGCGAAGACAGTCCAGTTGGAAAGTTTTTACACCTGTCAGCTAATGCTGAAGCTGAAGCTCTGAGTATGGCAGGCTGCAGGGCTCAGAGGAATGGTAGTTAGTATTCCTCCCCTTTTTCCTCTCCCTCTCCCAGCAGAATCCACGCCAGCCTCCTCATAGTCCTCCTCAAGGGCAGCCATGTCCTCACGGGCCCCAGAAAACGCTCCTTCCTCCGTGCCCCCACCCACGTGGCTGTGACCAGAGGCACGCTGGGCGTACATCAGGTCAAATGTGTGGTCCAGGCTGCAGCGACGGCCGTGGTGTCGCTCAGCAGGCACCCAGCTCACTGGACTTGGCCCACGCTTTTGGCGCTCACCCCTCCCGCCGCTGGGAACCTTCCGGCTCACTCCCTCTGGGTCCTGCAGCCCCAGTCACTGGAAATCATCTCGTGAAACTCATTCTTGGTGAATGGGGTGGCCTCCCCTGGTGGTGGGAGGGGTAGCAGGACTCCCCCCGCCGAGGCCCCCTGGCAAGGCCAGCATCCTGTCCCCACGTCCCCGTGAGTCCTTGCATTCGCTGGGACTCCCGGCGGCCCGGGACGGGAAGGAAGGGGCAGATGGCCTCAGGTCGCCGGTCACCAAGCCCCGCGCTCCTCCTGTGTGCAGCTCCCGTCTGGGGCGGCCCTGCGCTCCCGGCCTGTGTTCAGCCTCTCAGCGGCCCCGGGGACAGATGCCGCATCACCCTGCAGCGGAGTCAGCACCGCAGACTAGCGTCTCCAGGCCCCTCCTGGGTGTGGGGCCTGTCACCATGGCTCGGCAGGTGCTGGGACCCAGGGATGCGCTGTTTTGGCCGGCCCTGGATCCCATAGATCCTGTGTCTAAACAGCCTGGAGCGGGAAGAGAGTGGTTCCTGAGAACAGGCGGGTATCCGGGTAAGCAGGAGGAGGTGCCCTGCTGGCTCAAGGGTCTCCCACCTGGGTCCGTTCTCACAGTCGGCCTGGTAGCATCCACAGCTGGGTCTCAGCCTACATCTTCTCTGGGCCTGGAGCGCAGCCGTGTGAGCACCGCAGAGGATGTTAGCAAGGAGAGCCTGCGTGCTGTGTGCACCTCGTCTTGGTCATTCAGTCCAGCCGAGCCTCCGCTCCGTGCCAGGTCCCGTCAGTTAGCACCACACACGGTCCTTGCCTTCAGGGGCCGGAGATACAGGAGGCAGATAAGCCTGTGGTTGTAAGCTGTGACAAGTGCTGTAAGTGGGGGAGGTGTGGGGAGGAGATGACTTCAACAAGGCGGCCACAGTCAGGAGCAGAGCGAGCGAGCCACTCAGGGACAGTGGGGTGGATGGCAGAGCATTCCAGGCAGAAGAGCAGCTCATGCAAAGGTCCTGAGGCCAGGGATGCGTCCAGCAGAGTTGGAGGGGCAGCTTGTCGGGAAATAGCAGCGTGTGAGGATGCGGGGGCCACGGTGGGGACCTGGGATTTTACCGAGAGTGCTGAGACGTCCCTGGCGAGCTTAGAGCTGGGTGTGGTGTGATCCAGGTGATGCTTTTTAAAGGATGCCCTCTGGTCTCTGGGTGGACTCAGACCCGAGCAGGAGCAGAGGCTGGTGTGGGGGTTCTGTGAGTCAGGGTGGTGGGGAGGGTCAGACAGGGACTCGTGTAGGAGGTGGGGCCACACCTCGTGTGAACATGTGTGTGTGTGCGGGGTGGGGTGGGATTTGAGCACCAGGGAGCGTGTTTCGCAGGTTTGGGGGAACACTGAGAACTTTCTCAGACATGTCACAGTGGAGCGAACACTTTGGCTTCTGGGGATCTTGTAGCTGAGGTGAGGAGCCCAGGGTGGGGCACACAACCCCGGGGGCACCCCGGCTCCCAGGACTGACCTCCCATGCTGCTGGCCCGGAGCTGAAGGGCAGCCCTGGGTACGTGTGGGCCCCGGGTGGACACTGTGGTCCCCTCTCTATGTCTGGGCCTCAGTATTCCTGTCTGTAAACTGGGGCCAGTGGGGGTCTCACTCCCTGGAATCCTGGGGCTTCGGGGCTGTTGCTAAAAGGCTGGCTCAGGTCCTGGCATCTCCTGAGAGGACGTGGGGCAGACAGGGAGGCGGCCGGCCTGGAAGGCACCCCTGCTCCCGGCTCTGCTCCACGGAGCCAGGCCGGCCGCCATCTGGGGGCCCTCTGGGTGTATCTGGGCACCTCAGGATCTTGGCCTGGGAGGGGGTTGGCGTCCGCGGGCAGGCATCCTCTGCCAAGCAGGAGTCAGCTCTGGGCCCCAGCCGCCCACTCAGTGCTGCCCTCTGAGAGGTCACCTGACCTCATTCTGTGGGCACATGTGGCCACTCTGTCGGGGTTTGCTGTGCTCTGGGGCACTTTTTCATCTTGGAGTCCCGCTCTGTCCTGCCCCTGACGTCCCCCCAGGGGCGTCTCCACCTGGATCCCTCCAGGGCGGTCCTGAGCACAGCACCCCAGGGCGGAAGCGGGCCCAGCCCAACCCCACGGCTCCCGGGCTGGCCGCCCCAGCATGGACCTGGGTCCGGGATGGAGGGAAGCAGGCCACACGGGGCCAGAAAGCCTGAGAGGGCTTAGAGTGTGTGTCCATGTGTCACCGCGTGGGGAGAGCAGGGCTGTCCACTCTCGGGCTGGCCCTGGGGCCAGGCCCTGTGGGCAGCAGCCTCCGAGCCCCCGCCCCCCGCAGGAGCAGGCACTGGTGACATCCTGGTCACACGGCTGGCATTCCGCCCCGGCGCTGTCTGTAAAGTGAGTCTAGGAGGACTTGGGTGCCCACATGGGTGTCCAGGCCCCAGCGTTCAAGACCACACTCTAGTGGGGCTCAGAAGCGCCTGGCTTCCTGGCTGGCTGGGGCGCCAGGCAGCGGTGCTCAGGGTCCGGGAGCAGGTGCGGCTGTGGGACAGCAGGAACTGAGGTCCAGCCTCACCGTGAGGGCCCCGAACCGCGTCCTTGGAGCCAGTCCCCCAGGCGCCTCCAGATCAGAGGCCACGTCCCTCTAAAGGCCCTGGCACACAGGGGCGTGGTGGATGGCATCACCCAGTTGCATGTGTGTGTGCTCAGTCGTGTCCAGCGCTGTGCAACCCCGCAGACTGTAGCCCTCCAGGCTCCTCTGAGCATAGGATTCTCCAGGCAAGAATACCGGAGTGGGCTGCCATTTCCTCCTGCAGGGGATCTTCCCGAGCCAGGGATTGACTCAGGTCTTCCGCGTCTCCTGCATTGGCAGGCAGATTCGTCACCACTGAGCCACCTGGGAAGCCCCGGTGCACGGCTGCATTTGGGAAAGTGTCCGGTGATTGAGGGGCAGAAGCGGGAATGAGGATTAAGCAGTCACACAAGGTGTGGGGACTGTCTGTGTGGTCTGGAATCGAGGGTTGGCAGTTCAAACCTGGTTGGGGGTTGCTGCTGCTGAGCTCGTGAGGCCAGGTCAGCACAGCCTGTCGTCTGTGACACCCGGTCCCAGGGCCAGGCTCGAGGGTCAAGCTCTGTAAATAATTGCCAACAAGTGGGGGGCTCTCAGGAGGCCTGAAGAGGGCAGGCCTTGTCTTACAAAAGAGGAAACAGAGTTGGAGAGGAGAGCGGTGCCCCTGGGTGGGTGGTGGCGCGGGGCCACTGTGTATAGTCTGGCTGTGGGGTCCTGCGTTCTCCCACTGCCGCGGACTGCACACGGACAGGCACACACCTCTGAGCCTGAGCTCTTCACCCGAGCCCCATGGCCCACGGTGGCTGGTTTGCACAGCAGTGTTCCTGGCGGGCCACCGGCTCACAGTCTGCCTGGAGCTTGGGGCCCAGAGCAGCAAGGCCAGGCCCAGCTCCAGTGACTTCCCCACCTGGCCTGGGAGCTGGGGACCTGCCCGGGCAACTCTGATCACGTCACTGTGGCTTCCCTGGTTCTTTGCCAGGAGAGGAGTGAGCAAGGGAGACAGCCGTGCACTTGGACTCTAATTTACAATCCACCGAAGCTGGAGCGCTGCCTTCCTTCATCAGGTCATTGTTGTTCAGTTACTCAGTTGTGTCCAACTCTTTGTGACCCCATGAACTGCAGCACGCCAGGCTTCCCTGTCCTTCACCAGCTCCTGGAGTTTGCTTAGACTCACGTCCATCGAGTCGGTGATGCCATCCAACCATCTCATCTTCTGTCACCCCCTTGTCCTCCTGCCCTCAATCTTTCCCAGCATCAGGGTCTCTTCCAATGAATCAGCTTTTCATTTCAGGTGGCCAAAGTATTGGAGCTTCAGCATCAGTCCCTCCAATGAATATTCAGGGTTGATTTCCTTTAGGATTGACTTGATTGATCTTCTTGCTGTCCAAGGGACTCTCAAGAGTCTTCGCCAACACCACACCAGTTCGAAAGCATCAGTTCTTTGATGCTCAGCCGTCTTTATGGTCCAACTCTCACATGCATACATGACTACTAGAAAAACCATAGCTTTGACTATACGGATCTTTGTGGGCAAAGCGATGTCTCTGCTTTTTAATACACTGTAGGTCTGTCATTGCTTTTCTTCCAAGGAGCAAGTGTCTTTTAATTTCATGGCTGCAGCCACCATCGCAGTGATTTTGGAGCCCAAGAAAATAAAGTCACCAGATCATTGCTTCAGTATAGTTGTGACTTGGAGTTGAGGAGGGGTCGGGGGAGTTACACACTTTTCAAAGTAAAAATGAAAAGGGTTTTTCTGGCCTTGTTACCAGCTGGAAGCACAGACTTCTGGGTTCAGGATGCTGAATGCAGTTTGCTTTTGGCTACTTCAAGGCCTAGGGTTTCCCTGCCTGTTGGCTGGGCCTCGTGTCCATAGCACCATAGTGGGGACTGGGGTCGTGTCATTGGCCAGACTTTATTAATTAAAGTGTTTTGGGATCCCCACCCTTGAGCCCGTGTCTGCTGGGGACCAGCAGAGATGGGCAGACCAGGGTACATGGGGCGCTCGCTGTGGCCCAGGAGCGTGGAGTCACCTATCGGGACCAGGGAGGCTCCGCTGGCTGCAGGTGTTCCGGCTGCTGCGGTTGAGGCAGATCCGGATTGCTTTAGTGTCCCGCTGTCGCCCAGGACTTGGTCTCGGCTTCCCACTGGGATTCAGACTTGAGCAGGTGTCCAGGGGGTGAGCCACAGGCCAGCTGGCCTCATTGCAGCTGGGTCCAGAGGCCCCTAGAGAGCCCTGGATTTGCAGAGCGTGTCTACACTGAGCGCTTGGGCTGTGACAGTGGCTCAGGGGGAGCTTTCCAAGGGCAAGGGGGATGAGGAGTGTGGCCGAGGCTGCTTGGAGCCCGGCTCAGGACAGGGCCCCGCTGGGAGCAGAGTGGGGGCGTGAGCCTCTGCCTGGGGTCTGTGGCTCCTTGGGGAAGTTTGCAAAAGTCCCCTGCACGAATATAAGTCTCCTTGGATAACGGGGTGGCAGCTGGGCTGGAACCGGACAGCCCACGTGGGAATCCTGGCTGCAGGAGTCAGGCAGCTGGGGCGCCTCTCTGAGCCTTGGCTTGCCCAGCTGCAGAATGGGGCCATGCAGCAGCATCCCTGAGCCGAGGAGTGTCTCCAGAGCACATGCTGCTTAGCACTGCCCCGCTGTCCTCTTTTCTATCAAGATTTATTTCTTTTTGGCTGTGCTGGGTCTTCGTTGCTGCGTAGGCTTTTCTCTAGTTGCAGCAAGCAGGAGCTCCTCTCCAGCTGCAGCGCGCCGGCTTCTCATTGCAGGGGCTTCTCGTTGCAGAGCACAGGCTCTGGGGCGCACCGCCTTCAGCTGTGGCGGCTCGTGGGCTCAGCAGTTGCGGCTCCCGGGCTCTGGAGCACCCACTCAGTAGGGGTACACGGGCTTAGTTGCTCCCCAGCGTGTGAGATCTTCCCAGATCAGGGATCCCATGTCTCCTGCATTGGCTGGGGGGTTCTTTACCCCTGAGCCACCAGGGACGCGAGCCCACCTGCCGTCTTCTTAACCGGGCTGGGGACAGTGTGGCATGTTCTTGCAACCGCCGGAGATGATTCTAGGTCAAGGTCACCTGGGCAGGGTCCTATCCAGAGATGAACCTCAGGTTTTACCACCCCAGTCATCCTTTGGCCGTCAGATTGAGGGGCGGGGCTTGGTCTAGGCGTGGCAGGGGTGGCGAGGGCTGGGGCTGGGTTTGGGGGGCCCGGGGGGGAGCTGGGGCCTAGCCCCCTCTCACCTGTGGCCTCGTCCTTCCCCCTCCCCCCACAGCAGGTCGGCTCAGCATGTCGGTCAGCGTCCACGAGACCCGCAAGTCGCGGGGCAGCACGGGCTCCATGAACATCACGCTGTTCCACAAGGCCTCGCACCCCGACTGCGTGCTGGCGCACCTCAACACGCTGCGCAAGCACCGCATGTTCACCGACGTGACGCTCTGGGCCGGCGACCGCGCCTTCCCCTGCCACCGCGCCGTGCTGGCCGCCTCCAGCCGCTACTTCGAGGCCATGTTCAGCCACGGCCTGCGGGAGAGCCACGACGACACGGTCAACTTCCAGGACAACCTGCACCCCGAGGTGCTGGAGCTGCTGCTGGACTTCGCCTACTCGTCGCGCATCGTCATCAACGAGGAGAACGCCGAGTCGCTGCTGGAGGCGGGCGACATGCTGCAGTTCCACGACGTGCGGGACGCGGCCGCTGAGTTCCTGGAGAAGAACCTGTTCCCGTCCAACTGCCTGGGCATGATGCTGCTGTCGGACGCCCACCAGTGTCGCCGGCTCTACGAGTTCTCCTGGCGCATGTGCCTGGTGCACTTCGAGGCCGTGCGCCAGAGTGACGACTTCAACAGCCTCTCCAAGGACACTCTGATGGACCTCGTCTCCAGCGACGAGCTGGAGGCGGAGGACGAGCGCGTGGTCTTCGAGGCCGTGCTGCAGTGGGTCCGGCACGACCTGGAGCAGCGCAAGGCCCACCTGCCCGAGCTCCTCCGCGGCGTGCGGCTGGCCCTGCTGCCCTCCGACTGCCTGAAGGAGGCCGTGTCCGGAGACGCCCTGCTCATGGCGGACGAGCGCACGCGGCTGCTGGTGGACGAGGCGCTGCGCTGCAAGGCCCGGATCCTGCAGAATGACGGCGTGGTCACCAGCCCTTGCGCCCGGCCACGCCGGGCCGGCCACACACTGCTCATCCTCGGGGGCCAGACCTTCATGTGCGACAAGATCTACCAGGTGGACCACAAGGCCAAGGAGATCATCCCGAAGGCGGACCTGCCCAGCCCCCGCAAGGAGTTCAGCGCCTCGGCCATCGGCTGCAAGGTCTACGTCACGGGGGGCCGGGGCTCCGAGAACGGGGTCTCCAAGGACGTGTGGGTGTACAACACGGTCCACGAGGAGTGGTCCAAGGCGGCGCCCATGCTGATCGCCCGCTTCGGCCACGGCTCCGCCGAGCTGGAGAACTGCCTCTACGTGGTCGGGGGCCACACGTCGCTGGCTGGCGTCTTCCCGGCCTCGCCGTCGGTCTCACTGAAGCAGGTGGAGAAGTACGACCCCGGGGCGAACAAGTGGACCATGGTGGCCCCGTTGAGGGACGGCGTCAGCAACGCCGCGGTGGTGAGCGCCAAGCTGAAGCTCTTCGTGTTCGGCGGCACCAGCATCCACCGGGACATGGTGTCCAAGGTCCAGTGCTATGACCCGTCAGAGAACCGGTGGAACATCAAGGCCGAGTGTCCGCAGCCCTGGCGCTACACCGCGGCCGCCGTGCTGGGCAGCCAGATCTTCATCATGGGCGGCGACACGGAGTTCACGGCCGCCTCCGCCTATCGCTTCGACTGCGAGAGCAACCAGTGGACGCGGATCGGGGACATGACCGCCAAGCGCATGTCCTGCCACGCGCTGGCGTCGGGCAACAAGCTCTACGTGGTGGGGGGCTACTTCGGCACCCAGCGGTGTAAGACCCTGGACTGCTACGACCCCACCTCGGACACGTGGAACTGCGTCACCACCGTGCCCTACTCGCTCATCCCCACGGCCTTCGTCAGCACCTGGAAGCACCTGCCCGCCTGAGGAGGCTGCGGAGCCAGCCAGGTGAGCCCCCACTCCCCCGCCTGAGCCCACTTGGGGCAAAGGCTGCATCTTGCAGGGGAGGCTGGACCAGTCAGGAAGCAGGTGACTGGGGGACCTCTGGGACCCCTTTTTTCTACTCTGGAGCCAGAATCTAGCTCCCCCCCTTACTTAGTTAATCTTGAGCAAAGCAGGTCACCGTTTTGCCAGATGGGGGCAACTGTCTTAGACTAGCTCCTGGGGCCTGGCTGCAGATCAGTCATCGCGGGGTCTGTGGACAATTCCTATGTGGTGTTTAGGCTAACTTTTGAAGTCTGAGGGCACAGTCTCTGTGCAAGGGCACCCTCAGGAAATGGGGGTCTCCAAGGACTTGTGGGTGTACAACGCTGTTGCAGACACCTGCTGTGAGATGAGGGTTCCCCAGAACCATCTTAGATCCAGCACTGGAAGCGCTCATGAATGTGCTGAAGGTGTATATACCCAGTTATGGTTTATTTACAGGGAAAGGAGGCGGATTAAGAGGAGAGGGTGGAGATGCCTGGGGCAGAGCCCTGGACGGGGGTCCAGACGCAGAGCACCCCATCCACGCCCCATGTACTGACAGCTTCCGTGAGTGACGGCACACGCACAGTACCGCCCACCAGGGGAGCTCACACAGCGTGGTGTCCAGAGTTTTTATCAGGGCCCCACCGTGTGGGCGTGACTGTTTGATTGTCTACACAGTTACTCTCAAGTCAGCTGGTCCAGCGTGACCCAAAGCCCCCCTGGGTCACACAGACTTTCCTCTAAACAAAGACCCTCCTATCGGGTATGACACAGATCACCTCCCAGAAGCTAAGAGCAGACCTCTGGGGATTGAACTTGGGTCAATTACAGGCAGATTCTTGACCGTCTGAGCTACCAGGGAAGCCCCTCTGTTGGGGCAAGACCACTAATTCTGTCCTGTGCAAATGCTGAGCCCAGGCCTCAGCCTAGACCATTGGAGTCGGGGCCTCTGGGGCCCAGGGCTCAGAGCCGTGGTATCTCTGGGCGAGTCCGGAGTGCAGTGAAGGTGAGCGCCCCACTGGGCGGGCCCATGACAGCAGGAGGGGGGTGGACGGGCGCTCAGCGGGGTGGGTACGAGCGCCGCGGGGCCGGGCACCACTGTGGGCATTTGGTGGGGCCATGGCACCGGGCCGGGTGGCCCTGCGCTGGGCCCGGCCCCTCTTGGCGGCAGCCGTGTGCTCCCCTGTGTGCAGGGGAGCCTCTCGTCTCTTCCTATCCCTCCATGAGGTGGAGAGGAGGTCTTCCTCGGAGCATGGGAACAGCCCCCGGCAGGGCTGCCCCGGTTACCCCGGGTTACCACGCTCTCTGATCTCGGCAACATTGTTCCATGAAGTCACCGCGTGAAACAGGAAGGCCACAGTGGAGGCCAGGGGCGAGGTGACATGTTCAGGCGCTCCTTGTGGGCATCGCAGGGGCAGGGGGATAGCAGGAGGGGCTTGTCCAGGGAGCAGGACGGATGCAGTCAGGGGAAGAGGGCCAGCCTGTCCTGGCGGGGCCCTTTCTGACGGGTCGGAGAGGGCTTGCCTGCAGCCCACCGGGGTGATCCAACCGGCGCTGAGGTTGGATTTGGGTGTCCTGAGTCAGCCTGGCAGGGGCGCAGGGGCTGGGACAGCGTGCAGGATGGATGCAGTCAGGGAAAGGGGGCCAGCCTGTCCTGGCTGGGCCCTTTCTGAGGGGTTGAGGAGGTGCTTTCCTACAGCCCCTGTGGGGTGACCCATGGCCAGCGCTGAGGTTGGATTCGGGTGTCCTGAGCCAGCCTGGCAGGGGCGCAGGGGCTGGGATGGGGTGTAGACTGGTGGGCGTTGGAGAAGGTCGTCCATGGTCAGGTCTTGACTCTTAGCTCGCCTCAGGTCTTCATCCCTTGGGGCAGTGAGGTCCCAGGACCCCAGGTGGACGGAAGGCAGAGGCGTTAATCCTGGGGGCGCCAGGAAGCGCGGGGGAGTGTGGGATCAGATGCCAGGTCACGCCAGGGGCGCCTTGACGCCCCCCAGGCTGTCCTGGTCCCAGCGTCTCCCTGCCCACAGCCGCTGTACCGTGCTCCTGCACATCGGAGGAGCCAGCCCTTGGCCCCGCGCTGTTGAAGCCACAGGAACCTCGTGGGGAGCCGGCCTGAGCTGAGAATTCCTCAATGGCCTGGCGACTGCTGACAAGAATGCTGAAAGCTCCACGCGGCGGAGGCAGTTGTACTTGGCTGGGTGGCTTCTGAATGGAATCTGATGTTTCAGCTGTTAGGTCAGATCCAGCCAGGCCTTCGAGGCCCTTAAAGGGCTCCATCCCCGGCAGGCAGGCAAGGCTGGCCCCCGTGAAGGCATCAGATCTGTACAGGGTGCGAGGCCTCGTAAATAACAGCCTGGGTGGGAACAGGCTTTGTTCTCCATTAAGGTTTCTCTGCTCTCTTTGTTGAATCTGCTGTCTTCTCTGGGAGAAAACTCTGGCCGGCCACAGACCTGGGTCCCCTGGGGAGTAGGCTTCAGAAGGAACGTTGGCGTCTCCTTGTTGGAAACCTGTGGTCGCCTGTGGGCCGTGACGTCTCATCCCATCTCAGGCCGCCCAGGGCCAGGGGCTTGGACCTTGTCTGGTGTTGGCCTGTCCTCGGGACCCTGGAGGGCAGTTCCTCCCTGGAGGGTGCGGGGGAGGTCAGCAGGACCCCACGAGCCTTCAACTTTCCCAGGACTTTCCCCTGTTTCAGGGACTGGGGAAGGGAAGCAGGCGTGGGCCCTCAGCTCTGACTCTTGTTGACTGCTTGACCCCAGTTGCTTAACTTCCCTCAGCCTCAGCTTTCCCATCTGGGAAATGGGGATAAAAATAGTATTACTCAACAGTTGAGTAGAAGAGATCAAGTGAGGGGCCGGGTTCAGAGTCAGCTTTCCTCCGAGGCTGTGATGAGGCGGGGATGGTGGCGATGGTTTCGGAATGCTTTGGGCGGCCGTGGCCCCTGGATCGGGAAGCCCCTGGGCCAGCCCCTCCTTCTGGAAGGGTCCCTCCCGCATGGTCGGGATTGCCCTTTCTGCGCCCCTGGCTGAGTGACGCGCAGGCCTTCGGCGCTCCCCAGCCCGTGGCAGGGTGCTGTGGTCTTGGATGAGGACCCGGCAGGGGCGCTGGGGCAGAGGGTGACGCCTGGGTGTGCCCGGCCCGCCCTTGGCTCCGGGTGGATAGCACGGTTGTGGCAAGAGGGCCACCTGTGTCTGCTGCTGCCAGGACCCGTGCAGAAGGCCCCGGCTCAGGTCCTGAGGGTGGTCCTGGGCCGGGGGCGGGGGGTGGCAGGTGGACAGGGTGGGAGGGGCCCAGATAGCAGCGGTGGGTGAGGAGCTGGGCTCAAGCACCCTCGGCAAGGCTCACGGAGGTCAGGTTGAGCAGAGACTAGTGCCCCTGCTGCCCCTGCCCCCTCCAGCATGGAACGCCCCCTCCACCCAGCCTGGCTACCAGCTGGGAAGCCCCAGTGTCAGGGCCAGAGAAGAGGGTCTGTACCCAGCGTGTCCCGAGTGCACCCCTCCCTGGGCTGCTGTCCCAGACTCTCCTGTAGGCATTGGACCGGCCTGGGGTCCAGCCTGTAGTGCCTCTCTGGTCCCCGAGCCAGAGACTCCAGGGACCACCAGCCGGAGAGCCCCTCCTCACAACCCCAGTGACTCCCCCGGTCACCCCCAAGTGTTCTGTTTCTCAGTCGTGAGCTAGCTCTGTCTCGGAAGCATTTGTTGGAGGTGCTGCTGGTACTGAGACCCGGGGTGGGAGGCTGGTGTCAGGCCACAGCTGGAGGGCCGGAGCAGGATCTGAGCCCTGGCCAGGCCCCAGGCCTGCAGGTGGCTCTGGAGACCCAGGCCCCGAGCATCCCCGTGTCTGTGCCCTGACACCAGTCGCTGCCCGCTGCAGCCCACACGAGTGCTGCCCGGCAGTGGGGGTGGGGCGCTCTTCGAAGCTGACCGCCGGCAAGATCTCCAGGGCCAGCCCTTGGCTCCCGGGTTGCAGTCTGATCCTTGTCTCTAGGTGACAGTGGCTAGGAGGCCCCTGGAGCTGGAGTGGGCGCCCATCTCTCTGGGCTGCCCGCCAAGTGTAGACCATGCATGGACGTTCTTTTCTCTTGTTTTCTCTCCCTGAGCTCCCCATCCTGACCCTGCCTGCCTCTGGCCTGTGGTCTTTAGAGCATCAGGGCGGAGATGCAGGCTGCCAGGAGCTGTCTTCTCCTCCTGGGCACCGTGGGGGACCAGCCCCAGGGGGTGGGGGCACGCACTCCAGTCCTGCTCTGGGAGAGGCTGAGCCTGTGACCCCCCAACCCGAACTCCGGGGGCCCCGCCACCACAGGAGGGCGGATTCAGCACGACCTGTCCTGCCTTAAAGAGGTGGGGGCCAGGAGGAAACCACAGAGCTCCGGGTTCAGAGCTGGGCTGGTGCGTCCAGGAGGATGAAGCACCCCGCGTCCGTCCGTCCGTCTGCACAGTGTGGCCCAGTGCCAGCCGGGATGGCGTTGGTGGCTGCGGGCTGCCTGCCACGCCCCCCGTGGGTGACCCTCAGGACCATGAAGGGCGGTCACAGGCCTGGCGGGGCGGCTGTGCATGGCGGTGGGGTGACCACTGACCCCACAGCTGCTCTGCGGGGTGGACACGGGTCCTGTTGACTGGAAAAACAGTGCATAACCTAAGGGTTGAGAATTATGTTTTGTTCAGACAAAACTCAGGACTTAAGCCCAGAAAGCAGCATCTCAGCTCTGAGGGACCACTCTGAAGAGGTCAGAGCGGGGAGCCAGGGTATATAGGAGATTGTACAATTAAGACCAGGGAGTTGGAACATGAAAAGATAAACTGTTAATTAAAGAAAACCAGCAGCTCAGCTGGTAAAGAATCCATCTGCAATGTAGGAGGCCCCAGTTTGATTCCTGGGTCTGGAAGATCCCCTGGAGAAGGGACAGGCTACCCACTCCAGTATTTTGGGGCTTCCCTGCTGGCTCAGATAGTAAAGAATCTGCCTGCAATGCGGGAGACCTGGGTTCAATCCCTGGGTTGGGAAGATCCTCTGGAGGAAGACATGGCAACCCACTCCAGTATTCTTGCCTGGAGAATCCCATGGACAGAGGAGCCTGGCGGGCTGCAGTCCGTGGGGTCACAAAGAGTCGGACGTGACTAAGCACAGCACAGCACAGACATCACAAAAATTCTTTGTGTGGGAAGATGCAGGGGTTCGAGCTCTGTGCACACACCCCTCTGATGCGCACCTCAGCTACTGGGGCCAGTGCCCTGTCCTTCTCTTCCTAGTCTCCTGCGGGTGCACCATCCGGGGAGGTGGTGATGGCTGAGGGCTGCAGCATTTTTCTTTACTGATGTGGCAGGCAACATTTTTTTTTTTTAATACAGTCCCATTTCACAGATAAGGAAACCAGGTCCCAGAGAGGCAGCTGCCAAAACTCCGGGGGCCCAGAGCAGGGTGGCCTGGGTGACCTGGGAGGGGGTGCAGGCCTGGGCAGTGCTGCTCCCCAGCAACTCTGCCTTCGGGGTGCCCCCTCCTCCTCCTCAGCATCTCAGGACAGCCTAGAGGGGCTCCCCCCGCCAGGTCAGAGCTTGGTCTGGGGCAGCAGTGGCACCCTGCCCCGAGGGGAAGTCCATGTCCGCCTTGTGTGCCGGGCAGGGGTGGGGGGCCCAGGCCCCCGTTTTGGGTTCACCACCTTAGAGCCCCTCTGGGTGTTCGGGGCCCGTGAGGAGCTCTGGCTAGTGAAGCCCTTGGAGGGATGGGGAGCTCTCACCAGCCCCACTGAGAAGACAGCAGTCGCCCTGCCCAGCGCCCCCTTCTGGGAGCTTGCTGACCCCTGAGCTGCAGCAGCTCCGGCAGGGCCGGAGTCTGCTTTCCAGAGTTGCGCGAGCGAGGGCTGCGTCCCATTGAAGGAGTAAGGTCCACAGGTCCCTGCGCTGGCTGGAATTGTGTTCATGATACTGTTACTTAAGCACGTACAGACTTAGGACTCGATGTCAGCTCCCTGCCCTTGTAGCTGACAGCTGTCCAGGTGAAAGACACCCGGAGCTGTAAGACTGAGGATGTGGTCGCTGGTGACTGAAGCTCTGCTGGAGGTGGTGTCGTCTCTGCCTCTCGGATGGCTGAGTGTGCGGGTTTACAGGGAGGGGGGGCCTCCGTCTTTTTCCTTTTGGAGTCCCCATGACGCCCCCTCCGGCAGCTGGGTGTCGTGAGGTGGGGGGCGTCATCTGTGTCCCCTGGCACAAACCTGCCTCCTTGGTTTAGGGCCATCTCTGAGCCCATGGCGCTCAGCCGGCCAAAGTAAGAGTGGCACCTGGCATGGAAATGGCTCGTGGACGGGTGTGGGCCGCTGGGGTGGGGAAGACCCTTGGCGAGTACTCCAGCCCTGTTCCCAGTACTCCGGAGAGCCTGTTTTTGTTTTTAGTATCTATTTATGTATTTGGCTGCATGGGTCTTAGTTTCATGTTTACATCTGAGCCACCAAGGAAGCCCTCAGTTTCGGCACGTGGATCTTTCATCTTTGCTGCAGCATGCCAGCTCTTAGCTGCGGCATGCGGGATCTAGTTCCCTGACCAGAGATTGAACCCGGGCCCCCTGCATTGGACGCGTGGAGTCTTAGCAACTGGACCACCAGGGAAGTCCTCAGAGAGCCTGTTGTTAAAACAGAACCACATGGAGGGGGACAGCCCTGCGTCGCTGTCCCGAGTGTTCCCCACTCCGCACCCCCTCCAGCTCCTCCCTGGGCCTCCTGTGTCCTTTCTCCGCTAGGTGAGCAGCCCAGGAGCTGAGCTCCGGCCAGGGACCCACCTCCTGGACGGACACACGGCCACGGCCACATCTCTGCTTGGAGTCGGGCCCGATTACGCCGAGCTGTCGCTGTGGGTTGGGCTTTAGAAACCGACCGTACTGGCCAGTTGGGTTTTCTTCGTTGCTTCCAGGACGTTTTACACTAAACCTTTCACATGTGCTAGATGGCTCCATCCTTCTCTGGGAGGCAGGTCTCTCTCCTCGTTTTCCACAGGAAAACGTGAAGCTCAGAGCGGATGCCACACTGCGAGCCCGGCTCCGGAGTGTGGGCTCCGCAGCCATCTGACCTCGTTCACCGCTGCGTCCGTCCTGTGGGGTCAGGGTTGACAGGCCGTGCGGTGAGTATTTGTCGAGCGCAGGAATGAACGTGTTGACTGCTGCCCGCAGCTGTGCTGTCCTCCTGACGACGTGACTAACCGTGACCACGTCTGTGCACCTCCCGCCCCATTCTCTGACCACGTCCGCCCGCCCTCCCTTACCATTTCCACCTTGCTGGCCTACGTTCAAATTCTCAGAAGTGCAGGACTCCCACCCCAGGGTCTTTGCACACGCTACTTCTTCTGCCTGGACTGCTCTTTGCCTTTCGAGCTAACTCCTATCTGTCCTGCAGGTCTAAGGATGTCCTTCCCACACCCTCTGCCAAAGTAAAAGTCCTTGTTTTAATCTCTAATTTTTTTCTTTTAGTATTTAAAGAATTTTTATTTTATATTGGAGTAGAGCTGATGAACAATCTTATGTTAGTTTCAGGTGTACAACAAAGTGATTCAGTTATATGTCTACTGTTATGTATTCTTTTTCATATTCTTTGCCCATTTAGGTTATTTTAGAATATTGAGCAGAGTTTCTTGTGCTATTCAGTAGATCCTTGTTGGTTATCTTTTAACTTTTTTTATTACCTTAAAAAAAAATCTTTTTATCGGAGGATAATTGCTTCCCAGCATTGCGCTGGTTTCTGCCATGCATTGTTTGTGCTGGGTCTTTGTTGCTGCGTGGGCTTATGTCTAGTTTCGGGGAGTTGGGGCTGTTCTCTGTTATGGTGTGGGGGCTTCTCACTGCAGTGGCTTCTCTGTTGGGGAGCACAGGCCCCAGGGCGTGCAGGCTCAGGGGCTGAGGCTCCCGGGCTTAGTTGCTCCGTGGTGTGTGGGGTCTTCTCAGACTGGGGATCGGACCTGAGTCTCCTGTATTGGAAGGCAGATTCTTTACCCCAGAGCCAGCAGGGAGCCCCTCGTTATCATTTTAAAATATAGCAGTGTGTACATGTCAGCCTCAAACTCCCAGTCTGTGCCAACACCCAGCTCTTCCCGTCTGGTATCCATAAATTCATTCTCTTAAGCCTGGGAGTCTGTTTCTATTCTGTAAATAGGTTCATTTGTATCATTTTTTCCTATCCATAAGTGATATCCTATGATACTTCCCTTTCTCTAACTTCACTTAGCATGAATCTTTAGGTGCATGCATGACGCTGCAAATGGCACTATTTCTTTTTTTTTAGTTCAGTCGCTCAGTCATGTCTGACTCTTTGCGACCCCATGGACTGCAGCATGCCAGGCTTCCCTGTCCATCACCAACTCCTGGAGCCTGGCTCAAACTCATGTCCACTGAGTTGGTGATGCCATCCAACCATCTCATCCTCTGTCGTCCCCTTCTCCTCCTGCCTTCAGTTTTTCCCAGCATCAAGGTCAGTGAGTCAGCTTTTCGTATCAGGTGGCCAAAGTATTGGAGCTTCAACATCAGTCCTTCCAATGAATATGCAGGACTGATCTCCTTTAGGATGGACTGGTTCGATCTCCTTGCAGTCCAAGGGACTCTCAAGTGTCTTCTCCAACACCACAGTTCAAAAGCATCAATTCTTCAGTGCTCAGCTTTCTTTATGGTCTAACTCTTACATCCTTACATGATTACTGGAAAAACCATAGCTTTGACTTTATGAAACTTTGTTGGCAAAGTAATGTCTTTGCTTTTTAATATGCTGTCTAGGTTTGTCATAGCTTTTCTTCTAAGGAGCAAGCGTCTTTTAATTTCATGGCTGCAGTCACAATCTGCAATGATTTTGAAGCCCGAGAAAATAAAGTCTCTCACTGTTTCCAATTGTTTCCACATCTATTTGCCATGAAGTGATGGGACCAGACGTCATGATCTTTGTTTTTTGAATATTGAGTTTTAAGACAGCTTTTTCACTCTCCTCTTTCACTTTCATCAAGAGGCTCTTCAGTTCCTCTTCCCTTTCTGCCATAAGGGTGGTGTCATCTGCATATCTGAGGTTATTGATATTTCTCCCGGCAATCTTGATTCCAGCTTGTGCTTCACCGAACCTGGCATTTCGCATGATATACTCTGCATATAAGTTAAATAAGCAGGGTGACAGTATACAACCTTGATGTACTCCTTTCCCAATTTGGAACCAGTCCATTGTTCCATGTCCAGTTCTAACTGTCACTTCTTGACCTGCATACAGATTTCTCAGGAGGCAGGTAAGGTGGTTTGCTATTCCCATCTCTTTAAGAATTTTCCAGAGTTTGTTGTGATCCACACAGTCAAAGGCTTTAGCATAGTCAATGAAGCAGATATTTTTCTGGAACTCTCTTACTTTTTCTCTGATCCAACGGACGTTGGCAATTTGATCTCTGGCTCCTTTGCCTTTTCTAAATCGAATTTGAACACCTGGAAGTTCTCAGTTCATGTACTATTGAAGCCTGGCTTGGAGAATTGGGAGCATTACTTTGCTAGCATGTGAGATCAGTGCAATTGTGTAGTAGTTTGAACATTCTTAGGCATTGCTTTTCTTTGGGATTGGAATGAAAACTGACCTTTTCCAGTCCAGTGACCACTGCTGAGTTGTCCAAATTTGCTGGCATATTGAGTGCAGCACTTTCACGGCATCATCTTTTAGGATTTGAAATAGCACATCACCTCTACTAGCTTTGTTCATAGTGATGCTTCCTAAGGCCCACTTGACTTCACACTCCAGGATGTCTGACTCTAGGTGAGTGATTACACCATTATGGTTATCTGGGTTGTAAAGATCTTTTTTGTATAGTTTTTCTGTGTATTCTTGCCATCTCTTAAAATCTTCTACTTCTGTTGGGTCCATGTCATTTCTGTCCTTTATTGTGACTGTCTTTGCATGAAATGTTCCCTTGGTAGCTTTCATTTTCTTGAAGAGATCTCTAGTCTTTCCCATTCTATTGTTTTCCTCTATTTCTTTGCATTGATCACTGAGGAGGGCTTTCTTATCTCTCATTGCTGTTCTTTGGAACTCTGCATTCAAGTGGGAATATCTTTCCTTTTCCCCTTTGCCTTCCGCTTCTCTTCTTTTCTCAGCTATGTGTAAGGCCTCCCCAGAGAGCCGCTTGGCCTTCTTGCATTTCTTTTCCATGGGGATGGTCTTGATCACCACCTCCTGTACAGTGTTATGTACCTCTGTCCATAGTTCTTCAGGCACTCTGTCATATCAAATCCCTTGAATCCATTGGTCATTTCCACTGTATAATCATAAGGGATTTGATTTAGGTCATATCTGAATGTCCTATTGGTTTTCCCTACTTTTTTCAATTTAAGTCCGAATTTTGCAATAAGGAAAAATTGTCTCTTGTAACAGACTTAATAAAGTCTGTTTTGTCTGATACGATTATTGCTGCTCCAGCTTTCTTTTGATCTCCATTTGCATGGAGCACCTTTTCTCCTCCCCCCCTTTCAGTCTGTGGGTGCCCTAGATCTGAGTGGATCTCTTGCAGACAGCATGTATCCTCTCCTTTTGCCATTTTGTTGATTTGTTTTTGTAGATCTTTTTTCATCCCATTTTGTTCTCTGGTGATTTGATGACTAACTTTAGTGTTGTGTTTGGATTCCTTTTTCTTTTTTGTGTTTATCTATTGTTAATTTTTGGTTTGCAGTTACCTTAAAGTTTTGATTTAGCAGCCTATATATAAACAAGGTTGTTTTAAGTTGCTGGTTTTTAAATTTCAATTGCATTTCCAATATCCTGCATTTGTATTCTTCTCTCCTCACTGCTGCTGCTAAGTCACTTCAGTCGTGTCCGACTCTGTGCGACCCCATCCCTGAGATTCTCCAGGCAAGAACACTGGAGTGGGTTGCCATTTCCTTCTCCATTGCAGAAAAGTGAAAGTGAAGACGCTCAGTCGTGTCCAACTCTTCACGACCCCATGGACTGCAGCCCACCAGGCTCCTCCGTCCACGGGATTTTCCAGGCAAGAGTACTGGAGTGGGGTGCCATTGCCTTCTCCGTCTCTCCTCACATTTGATGTCATATTTGTGTGTAGGTCATTTCCTACCTTTACTGTATGTTTACCTTTATCAGTGAGTTTTCCCATTTGTAATTTTCTTGTTTCTAGTTGTAGCCTTTTTTCCCACCTCGAGAAGTTCTTTTATCATTAGCTGCAAAGCTGGTCTGGTGGTGCTGAATTCTCTTAGCTTTTGTTTGTCAGTGAACCTGTTGATTTTTCCATCAAATCTGAATGAGAACCTTGCTGGATAGAGTATTCTTTGTTGTAGATTTTTTTTCATCAGTTTAAATACAGTGTGAAGCTTCCCAGGTGGCTCAGGGGTAGAGAATCCTCCTGTCAATTCAGGTGGTGTGGGTTCAGCCCCTGAACCCCTGGCGGGGAGATCCCTGGACAAGGAAGTGGGACCCCACTCCAGTATTCTTGCCTGGGAAATCCCGTGGACAGAGGAGCCTGCCGGGCTACAGTCCACAGGGTTACAAAGAGACGGCTGTGTTCTCAAGATGTGTCTAAGCAGCCCGCCTGCTGAGGGGTGGGTTTGGGTTCCCACCCTGTTGGAGCCCAGAGCTTGTTGGGTGGTGTCAGGTCCTGGTGAGAAAATGACGCCCTCCAGGAAGGCTCACGTCAGTGAGTACTCCCCAGAATGACCGCCTTCAGTGTCTTTGTCCCCGCCGTCTGCCACAGCCGCCCCCCACTTCCACAGGAGACCCTCCAGTACCAGCAGGTCGGTAGGTCTGGCCTAGGCTTTTATGAGGTCACTGGTTTTGTTATTTCTTCCCTGGTGGCTCAGACGGTAAAGTGTCTTCCTACAATGCAGGAGACCTGGGTTCGATCCCTGGGTCGGGAACATCCCCTGGAGAAGGCAATGGTACCCCACTCCAGTACTCTTGCCTGGAAAATCCCATGGTCGGAGGAGCCTGGTAGGCTATAGCCTGTAGGGTCGCAAAGAGTCGGACACAACTGAGTGACTTCACTTTCACTTTCACTGGGTCTTCATTCGCATAAGATCTGTGCGCCCTCCCAGAGTGGAGTGTGTTTCTCCCAGTCCTGTGGAATTCCTGCAGTCCAGCCCTGCCGGCCTTTGAAACCAGGTTCTCTTGAGGTGCCTCCTCCCAGTCCAGACTGGGGAGCCTGACAGGGGCTCAGAACTTTCACTTGCATGGGACAACTTCTATAATGACTTCCAGTTTGTGAGTTTCCCTCCTCGCAGGTATGGGATTTGATTTTATCGTGATTGCACCCCTCCTGCCATCATATTGTGGCGGCTTCTTTGTCTGTGGAAGTAGCGTATCTTTTCTGGTAGGTTCCAGCATTTTTTTTTTTTTGTCGATGCTTGTTCAGCAGTTGATTGTCATTTCGGTGTTTTCTAAGAAGAGGTGAGTACACATCTTTCTGCCCTGGCATTTTGTCTCCGCTACTGTTTTATGCACTTGCTTCCTTCCATGTTTTATTGGCTCTTTTTTCCCTTTGAGTGAAGCTCAGTTTCACTTGTTCATAGCTTGCTGGTGCAGAAGGCTCTCACCCAGGACTTTAGACCACAGTTCCTGGTGCAAAATGGCTCTCTAATCTCTCTCAAGTTTTTTTCCCACATACAGCACTTCTTTGTGTGTTGGCTGTATACATTTGTTCGTACAAGCCTGCAGTTTCTCCCACTGGAGCCAGAGATGGTAGCTGTGTCTGCTGTCCCCTTTCTCTGGGCCTGGCACGGTGCCCGCTGGGCTGAGGGTGTGCAGAGTGTGTGTCTGGAGAAGCTGGATGGAGGTGAGCAAAGCCCAGCTCAGGGAGGTGACAGGCGAGCTCCGTTCTCACTCCAGGCCTTCCACCCAGGGTCTGCGCCCCAGCCCCTCCTCGTGGCCTTGGGATCAGGTCCGACTCCAGGTGAGGACAGAAGGCCGTGGGCGCGACTCACCTTTTCTCTCTTGTTCCTCTGCAGATGCTGTGTGTTTCTCCCCCCCCACGGCCGTGGCCCTCACTCTTGCACGTGGCCCTGACCTTGTCTGTGGGTCGCTCTGCCTGGCCCAGTGCTCTGAGTGGCCAGAAGCCGGCCCACCAGCCCTGGGAGCAACGGCCTCGGGGGCTGCTCCGAGCTTCAGGGAAGAAGAGCCGTCTCCCGCGTCCTGTGGGTCTGGCTGAGGCCTTGCCTGCTTTGTGGTGGTTTGCGGGGGGAGAAGACCTTCCAGGGGGCCGTGGACGGACAGCAAGAGTCCCTCGGCCTGGAGGAGAAAGACATGTCTGCAGAGCCTTGAGGGCATCCTGGACTGGGGCGGGGGGCTGGGAGGGCTGGGCGGGTGTGGGACAGCACAGTCTTGGGCTCCGGGCTTCCCTGGTGGTGTTGTAAAGTCTCCCCACACAGGACGCCCCAGCCCCTGGGAACTGGGTGCTGAGACTGGATTGTGCTGTGGGGAAAGTCTTAAGGGAGAGAACCGTTCAGTGACAGCCACCGGGCCTTCTCAGCAAATGACCTCCAGGCCACCAGCGTTAAATAGGCTCCCAAGAGGCGGGCCTCACCCCCAGCGACCCCACCATCTCCCGAGTGCACGCACAGGTGTGCAGGGACCGTGGGGGGCATGTGCCCATGGGGCTGCCCATCACCTCCCCCAGAGCCCAGCCCAAGAGGCAGTGATGACCCCATTTCCTGCCAGGAGCACACTGACCCCAGAATTGGACCCTACCTGCCCAGACCAGGAGCAGATGTGAGCTGGGGCCCACTGGGGGACTCCAGGGTGCCCACGACAGACCCCACCACGGGCTGGACTCAGCTTGGAGAGGATGACAAAGCCCTGTGACGCTGGCCTCTCAATCTTCCAACTGGTGATGGGGTCTGGCTCACGTGTCCCCTAAGCTCAAAACGTGACAGTGGTTGCAAGAGAACTGCCAAGCATTTGTTCATCCTCCCACCTTCCAAGTATTGGGCACCTCACAGGTCCAGCCGCAGCCGCGGGCTTCTGGAAAGGTCGGCTCCTACCGGTGCCCCCTCACCTAGCATTTGAGGGTCTGGGCTTGTCCCTTGCCTGCCCTGGTGCACCCAAATAGGCTGTACTACTCGTGGGGCCGGTTGCTTCCGAGTTGGCCCTGCCCCCTTACAGGACCTCTGTGCTGGCTCCGGGCCTGTGGGTGTCCCTGGGGCCCCAAGGGCATGATTGGCCCACAGGTGTGCACCAGCCATAGGCCATCTGCTTCCCCTGGGGAAAAAGCAGAAGGCACGTCTCCAGGTTCCTGGGACTCCACGGCCCCCTCCTGTGTCTGAGGCTACACCTTGCTCTCGGTGCTTCCTCTCAGACACCCAGAAGCCAGCGGCCTGGTCCCCGGAGATGGCTCAGCCCGAGACGCCAGGGAAGCGGCAGCCCCAGTCCAGCGCCCGCACCTCCTGGAGGGCCCCTGGCCTGTTGGATTGCTGCGCTCGGCACAGGTCTGGCAGCACAAAGGACCTCACAGTGGTGCTTTCTCCACAAGTTGTGTTGTTTTTACCCATTTCTAACTTAATAAAAGAGTTGAGAAATCTTGCCTTCCTGGGGTGCCGAGGCCAGTCTTGGGGGATGCAGGGTGTGAGTGGGCTGATTTCTGCTGCAGCAGCCAGGGCTCACAGCCTGCTGGGGGAGACCCATGGGCACCCAGAGGTCAGGGCCTCCTGTCCTCAGATCGTTTCAGCAGCACAGGCCTCACATTGTTCTCATGTGGGGTGCTGAGTACTCCTTCCCTGAAAAGCCCGTGCGTGAGTGTCAACTTAAAGCTGTATTTCCACTGACTGCCACGTTTGTGCGCTGTGAGCCCCCAGTTAACACTCATTTGTGTGAAAGTAACACCAGCTGCGTTAAGGGAGGCATCACCACTCGAGGGTCTAGCATCAGTTACAACACTAATGCCCAGGTTTGCCTGCGCCCCTTTCACTCATTTTCATAGCTATTAGGTGCTGTAAATTCAAGGTGGGACAGGCAGGGCTGTGACAACCGCAGAGTAAAGAGGAGACCCTGTACAACATCCCACCGCAGGCTCGGGACACCAGCCACACCCCTGATGAAGGGGACAGTGGCCAGCACACCGTGGGGAAAGATGAGGCTGGCGTCCATTCCAGCAGTGACCTTCACATCCAAAATACTGGACTCAGTCTATACAAGGATGCTCCCCCATGAAAACACCCCCTCAGGACCACAGTAAGTAACTTTTCCGTCTAAACTTATAGAGATGGAAGTAAAATGAAAAAGCAGAGGAACTAATCCCAATTAAAAGAACAAGAAATCCTGTGAAAGGACAAATAATGAAGCAGACCTCACCAATCTACTAGACCCCAAGTTCAAAGAGCAGGTAATAGGAGTGCTAAAGTCATTAAGAAAGAATATTGATAGAAATTACTTCAGGCTTCTTTTCTGAACATGACAGATATGAAGCTCAAGATCAATCACAGAAAGAAAAATGGGGAAAAAAACAAATACATGGAGACTAAACAGCATGCTACTGAAGAAGCACTGCTCAATGATCAAATCAGAGGAAATCAGGAAATAATCTTGAGACAAAAGACAATGAGAACACAATCTTAGAAGATCTATGGGACGCAGCGTAACAGTTCTAACGGAATTTCATAGTGATACAGGCCTTCCTGAAGAAACTAGAATAATCTCAAGCAACCTAAAAGAATTAGAATAAATAAAACTAAAGTCAGCAGAAGGAAGGAAATAAAAAGTTCAGAGAGAAAATAGAGATTAAAAAAAGAACAATGGAAAAAAAAAGTGAAACTAAGATACTTTTTAAAAAATAAAATTGACAAACCTCTAGTCACACTCACCAGGAAAAAGAGAGAAGCCAGATAATCAAAATAGGAATGGAAGAAGAGAAATAACTTCTATACCACAGAAACATCATCATGTTAGAATACTAGGAACCGTTGGTGGTACAGTTGCTAAGTCATGTCTGACTCTTGTGACCCCATGGGCTGTAGTTTGCCAGGCTCCTCTGTCCTGGAGATTTCCCAAGCAAGAACACTGGAGTGGGTTGCCATTTCCTTCTCCAGGGGATCTTCCCAACCCAGGAATCAAACCCGGATCTCCTGCATTGCAGGTGGATTCTTTACTGACTAAGCTATGAGGGAATCCAATGGACAGTTAGGCGGCAACAAATTGGACACCACAGAAGAAACAGGTGCGTTTATAGAGACCTACAGCCTGCCGAAATTGAGTCAAGAAGAAGCATCGTTTTACCAAACCAGTCACTAGAAGTGAAACAGAATCTGTAATTGTAAAAACTCGTGCAAACGGAAGTCCAAGACTGGACAGCTTCACTGGGTAAACAAAGGATTTATTCTGATCCTTCTCAAACCTCAAAAGACTGAGGAGGAGGGAATAACCCCAAAGTCACTCTATGACGCCACTGTCACCCTGATACCAAAGCTAGACAAAGGCACTAAAAAAAAAAATTTACAGGTGAATATCTTTGATGAAAATTTATGCAAAATTCCTCAACAAAATATTAGCAAACCTTGACAGCTGGCAGTCTAATGAGAAGGATGTAGCGGGATCACGGCCGCAGGGACTCTGTGGGATCCCCAGCACGTGGCCTGCTCCAGATCTTTCTGGTATGCATTTCTTGGCCTGGGACTGGGGCTGGGCACCAGGAGACAGGGACTTGGTTATCTTTTACTGAAGGTTGCTGGGCCAGGTCCAACTGCCGGGTGAGGGTGGACAGGGTGGGTCCCTCTCCAGCATGTCTCCTGGTCTGTGCCGGGTTGGTTCCAGACGCTGGAGTTCACTTTGAGTTTCACTGCAGGCATCCTGCTGGGGTCACCCTCAGCTAGCCAAAGCACTCAGAAATTTTCACCAACAGAAAGATGTCCTTCCTACACCAGCTTCTGTCATTTGGACACCCTTTGTGCGTGGAGAAAGTATTTTTTATCCTCCACTATTGCTGCAATGAAAAAAAAATATCAATAAATAAGACTAATAAAAATATGGGAATATTTAAAATAAAAAACTCAGCACACTGAGGGACTTCACTAGTGGTTAAGACTCCTCGCTCCCAATACAGGGGACAAAGGTTCAATCCCAGGTCGGGGGACTAAGATCCCACATGCTGCATGGTATGGTCCTAAAAAAAAAAAATTAGCAAACAGAATTCAGCAGTACATAAGAAGGATTATACACCATGGTCCAGTTGAATTCATTCCAGATTTCAAGGATGGTTCAACATACACAAATTAATAAATGTGATATACCCCATTAACAAAAGAAAAGACAACTATGGGTAGCAGGTTATACAGAGAAAAACAGCATACATATCACACTGGGGTACAATCTCAGAATGGATAGAACTACGTGAATTGACCAAACAAATACACTCAGAGGCTTAGAAAAGAAACCTATGGTGACTGGAGAGGGAAAATACTGGACAGGGATAAATTAGCATGTGCAATTATTATATGAAAACTGGTATCTGTATAATCAACAAGGACCTATTGTTTTGTACAGAGAACACTGGTCAACACACTGGAAAAAGCTATCTGGGAAAAGGGGGCAAAAACCAGTAGATATAGTAGTATGTATAACTGAATGCATGTGCTTGATGGAGAAAACAAAAGCAACATTGTTTATCAGCTCTGTTCCAATAGAAATAAAAGTGATACAAAACCATAAAAAAAAGACAAAAACTACATGACCATCTCAATAGAGAAAAGGCATTTGATAATATCCATTCATGATAAAAGCTCTCACCAAAGTGGGTATTGAGGGAACATATCTCAACATCATAAAAGCAATTTATAACATCCCCACAGCTAATACAACAGTGATGAAAACATAAAAACCTTGCTAAATAAATTGAGCAAGACAAGGATGCCCACTCTCACAACTTCTATTAAACACAGTATTGAGAGTCCTAGCTGTGGTGAATGAAACAAGACATATTAGGTATTCAAATTGGAAAGGAAGAAGTCAAACTCCCCACAAACCTAAGGCCTAGAAT
The DNA here is from genome assembly GCF_910594005.1 of Cervus elaphus. Classification (NCBI taxonomy): domain Eukaryota; kingdom Metazoa; phylum Chordata; class Mammalia; order Artiodactyla; family Cervidae; genus Cervus; species Cervus elaphus. The sequence goes on along the minus strand of NC_057827.1, from coordinate 20,284,432 downwards.
AGACAGCCCAGAAATAAACCCACACACCTATGGTCAACCTACAACAAAAGCCAGAATATACAGTGCAGAAATGACAGTCCCTTTGGCGGTGGTGGTAGGAAAGCTGGACAGCTACATACACTAACAAATGAAATTAGAACACTTCATATACAAAAAGAAAGAAAATGGTTTAAAGACCAAAATAAAAGATACGACATCCTAAGACTCCAAAAAAACCATGGGCAACAGCGGTGGTGGTGGGAAAGCTGGACAGCTACATATATTAACAAATTAGAACACTTCATATACAAAAAGAAACAAAAAAATGGGTTAAAGATGAAAATAAAAGACATGATATCATAAAACACTTCATATACAAAAAGAAACAAAATGGGTTAAAGATGAAAATAAAAGACATGATATCATAAAACTCCAAGAAAACATGGCAAAACATTGTCGTAAATTGTAGCAATATTTTCTTAGGTCAGTCTCCCAAGACAAGAAATAAAAAATAAATGATACCTAATTAAAAGCTTTTGCACAGCAAAGGAAATCATCAACAAAATGAAAAGGCAGCCTATGGAATGGGAGAAAATATTTGCAAACAATGCAGATGATAAGAGGTTAATATCCAAAATACACAAACAGCTCATACAACTCGATAAGAAAAGAACTACCCAATCAAAAAAAAAGGGGGGGGGGCAGAAGATCTAAATAGACATCTCTCCAAAGAAGACAATACAGATTGCCAATAGGTACCTGAGAAGACGTTCAACATCACCATTAGAGAAATGCAAATCAAAACCACAATGAGGTATCGCCTCACATGAGTCAGAATGACCATGATCAGAAAGTCTATAAATAAATGCTGGAGAGGGTGTGAAGAAAAGGGTACCCTCCTACACTGTTGGTGGGACTATAAATTGGTACAGTCACTACAGAGAACAGTATAGGGAGTCCATTCAAAACTAAAAATAGAGCTACCATATCATCCCATCACTTCATGGCAAATAGATAGGGAAACAGTGGCTGGCTTTATTTTTCTGGGCTCCAAAATCACTGCGGATGGTGATTGCAGCCATGAAATTAAAAGATGCTTACTCCTTGGAAGGAAAGTTATGACCAACCTAGACAGCATATTAAAAAGCAGAGACATTACTTTGCCAAAAAAAGGCCCATCTAGTTAAGGCTTTGGTTTTTCCAGTGGTCATGTATGGATGTGAGAGTTGGACTATAAAGAAAGCTGAGCACAGAAGAATTGATGCTTTTGAACTGTGGTGTTGGAGAAGACTCTTGAGAGTCCCTTAGACTGCAAGGAGATCCAACCAGTCCATTCTAAAGATCAGTCCTGGGTGTTCATTGGAGGGCCTGATGTTGAAGCTGAAGCTCCAATACTTTGGCCACCTGATGCAAAGAGCTGACTCATTAGAAAAGACCCTGATTCTGGGAAAGATTGAGGGCAGGAGGAGAAGGGGACGACAGAGGATGAGATGGTTGGATGGCATCACTGACTCGATAGACATGGGTTTGGGTGTACTCTGGGAGTTGGTGATGGACAGGGAGGCCTGGCGTGCTGCGGTTCATGGGGTCACAAAGAGTCAGATACGATTGAGCGACTGAACTGAACTAAACCGTATCATCCATCAGTCTCACCCCTGGGCATATATCCAGAAAAGGTGAAAACTAATTTAAAAAGATACATGCACTCTAGTGTTCACAGAAGCACTATTTACAATAGTCAAGACGTGGAAACCAGCGAGGTGGGCATCAGCAGATGATTGGTTTAAGATGTGGCATATACAAACAAATATTAATCGGCTGTAAAAGATAGTGAAATGTTGCCATTTTCAGCAACATGGATGGACCTAGAAATTAGCACACTAAGTGAAGTAAGAGAAAGACAAATAGGATACCACTTCGTTGTGGAATCTAAAAGATAATACAAGTTAATCTATATACAAAACAAACAGACTCACAGATGTAGAAAACAAACTTGCTGTCATCCGAGGGGAGAGGGAGGGATAAATTAGGAGTATGGGATTAACAGATACAAGCTACTATACATAAAATAGATGAGCAGCAAAGATTTACCATATAGCATGGGGAACTATATTCAATATTTTGTAATAACCTACTATGGAAAGTTATCTGGAAAAAACATACACACACACACACAGCTGGGTCACTCTTCTGTATAACTGAAACCAACACAATATTATAACTCAACTATACTTCAATTAAAAAAATAAAATTGTGGGCACAGGCAAGACACACCCCTGGGCGGTGCGGGCGACCTGACCGCATGGCGCCCCCTGGTGGCGGGGAGGGCACCTCTGCTCTAAACCTCAGGGTGTCCAGGCCCCCAGAGCCAAGCCTGGGCTTTAACACTGTGACGTAATGCTTCAGATGCTGGAGTTGGGGTATTACAGCACGTTTCTCATAAAATTGATCATCACATGAATGAGTGAGTGGATCTCAAAAGTACAGAGCTGGTAGAACAGCCAGGAACAGAGCTGCCCTGCGTGGCCTCCAGGGCCACCCCTGGGAGGACACTCTGGCCCCATCACACTGTTCACTCCTGCTGCAGGGCTGAGACAGCCAAGGCAAGCACTGTCTCCTCCCAGGCCCGAGATCTGGACACTTGGGGTCAGCCTTGGGTCAGGCTGCTGTAGAAAAAGCCCAGACAGGAAGTAGGTGTGTTTCTCATGCAGCTGTGCTGTGAGTGTAAAGAAGCCAAGACCAGAGTGGCTGCACAGGGTTGGGCCCAAGCTCCTCCTGTCTTATGGATCTGCTGGCTTGCATTGAGGCTTCTACCTCCTGGCCCAATGTGGCCACCTTGGCCCTGCCCTCTCATCTGCATTCCAGGCACTGGGAGGGGAAGATTATGATATGACCAGCAAGCCTCTTTAAGGACACATAACTTCTGCACACTCCCAAGGAAGGCTGAGAAGTGTCAGTAAACCTGTATTACTGAACTAAGGGGAGAGAAGCTATCAAGGGACAATACCATCTCCATCTACCTGCCTGGTGTGGAGTGGAACCTGCCTATGTGGACCTGCTTCCTCTTCTCTGAGCAGGACATGTGAGTCCAGCTATCAGCCCCTGACAGAGCCTGGCCCCTCATGTGCTGGCATCCGTCAGCTGTGACTCTGGTGCCCCCTGACCAGTGCTTTACATCCTCACCTCCTCTAATCCTCACAGTGACTCCCCTGGAGGTGGGCATCCTTGTCCCCTTCCTGCTGGTGAGGAGAAAGGCCAAGAGGTTAAAGCTGCTCGTCACAGGCTCACACTGGTGGGAGGCACCAGGCTGCAGTGGGCAGAAGGTGGCCTTCAGGGTTAAGCCCACTGTCCCAGCTGTCTCATTTGTGTGCAGGCTTGAATAAACCATTTGATTCTCTGATAGAGGCTTACCAATGGCGGGGTTAACAGAAGGGATTGAGGTCAAGCTCTGTAAAGCGCTAAACGCCAGGGAGCCCTGGATACAGTAGGAATGGCCACCACCATCGCAGGGGGTGGGATATGTGCCCAGTCTGCGCCCTGCAGGCGTGACCCCAGGCTCCTTGGCTTCCCAGGGGCCACACCGACTCTGGGATGCAAGCAGGAGCCCTCCCACCCGTGATGGGATAAGGGGTAAATAATGAAAATTTAAAAGTTTGTTTGGCCAAAGCTATGGTTTTTCCAGTAGTCAGGTATGGATGTGAGAGTTGGACCATAAAGAAAGCTGAGTGCCGAAGAATTGATGCATTTGAATTGTGGATAAAACCACTACATATATGGCCACGACATATATGACAGAGGATGAGATGGTTGGATGGCATCACCGACTCGATGGACATGAGTTTGAGTAAGCGCCCAGACTTAGGGATGGACAGGGAAGCCTGGCGTGCTGCAGTCCATGCGGTCGCAAAGAGTCGGACGGGACTGAGCGACTGAACTGATAACGGCCATGATGGGGCTTCCCAGGTGGCTCACTGGTAAAGAATCTGCTGCCAATGCAGGAGACGTGGATTCAATCCCTGGGTCGGGAAGATCCCCTGGAGGAGGGAATGGCAACCCACTCCAGTATTCCTGCTGGGAAATCCCATGAACAGTCCATGGGGTTGTAAAGACTGAGCAACTGAGCACACACGCAATATGGACATGTGATGAAACTGGAGGTGAGAAGTAAGAAAGTGAAGCAATACCATATGCCTGCTATACTAGGCAATGGTAACATAGCAGTTTGCAGATCCTTCTGTGATCTGAAGACGCAGAGTTGAAGCTACATTTCCAGTAGAACTTTGGAACATCTATCAGTGGACATGTGACAAAATGCCAGAAACAGTCGTGAAAGAAGTTTTCACAACACAACATAGAGCTCACCTATGAATATGCTCTTGGTGCTTGGAAAACAGGCATTTAATACCTTTCTTAATGAAGGAGGAAATTCTAATGAAAAAAGTGTGATGTCAGCAAAACAAATGAGTAAGTCAAAAAAAATGTATAAAATACTATGACTTGGAAGATAAGTGCTTAGGTACAACTCACAAAATCAGTTATTTCTGCAGTATTGCCATGAATCTACACATATTTTAAATATATTCAAATATTTTGTGTGTCGCAACAAAGTGTTTTTAATTTTGTTATTCACGTCTCACGTTTTTCTATGTCCTTTTTAGTGTCCCTCTCTTATTTTTCATTATTTTATCTTCTTGGACAAGGTTGCCTTATGGCCAAGTAGTTATGCAGTGGAAATACTTGGAGCAAACATGCTTAGGGCAAAAGAACCAGACATGCATCCTGGTACACCTGAGCCTGTAAATTATAGTGAGGAAAGAAGGACCTTTAAAAAAAAAAAAAAACAGTTGAAGGGTGTTGATTTACAATATTGTGTTAGTTTCAGATGTACAGCAAAGTAATTCAGTTATACATTCATGTGTTTTATCTGTGTGTATACATATATATGTGTGTGTGCTAAGTGGTTTCAGCCGTGTCCAACTCTTTGTTATCCTATGGACTGTAGCCCACCAGGTTCCTCCGTCCATGGGATTTTCCAGGTAAGAATACTGAGTGGGTATTGCATTCATCAAGAATACTGAAGATCCCTCCAGGGGAATCTTCCCAACCCAGGAATCAGAACCCACGTCTCCTGTGGCTCCAGCACTGCAGGTGGGTACTTTACCGCTGAGTCATCTGGGAAGCCCAGATATACACTGTTGTTCAGTCGCCCAGTTGTGTCTGACTCTTTGTGATCCTGTGGACTGCAGCCGCCAGGCCTCTCTGTCGCTCACCGTCTCCTGAAGTTTGCCCAAGTTCATGTCCGTTGCATTGGTGATGCCATCCAGCCATCTCATCCTCTGATGCCCTGTTCTCAAATATATATGAGACCTCAAATATATTTATATTTCCTTTTCCATTATAGAAGGAGCTGGAGGGTTCCAAGGGACAGGAGCCCGTGGCCCAGGCTCACTGTGGGGTGTCCTGCAGGGCCCTCAGCCAGGCCCTAGACCCCCGGCAACCCTCCCGCCCCTGATGTCCAGTACAGGAATGGCAGGGCCTGCCCGGCCTTGAGGTCCACTCCAGGGCCCGGGTGGGCAGGCCTGGGCAGGAACTGGGGCCCCTCTCCTCCCTGCCGGCTAGTGTGGCCCTGCTCCAGGGGCCCCGGCCAGACCTCAGGTGATGTGCCCAAGCGCCGGCCACCCCATCCAGGGATCCCAGGGCAGCGCCCACTTGCTGAGCCTTCTCCTGACCCTCGGTGCTTCCAGGCGGCCACGGCTGCAAGAGCTGCTCCTGGGCTCACGTCCAGCCTTATCCACCCTGACCGTAGGAGGCCAGCCCTGCACCCTGGGTGGGAGACGGTCCAGCTGTGCCTGTTGGGCGCCCTGAGTGCAGCGTGTGAATACGTGACAGGTCCACGAAGCCCGGATCCCGTTTCCCCGATCCTGGGAAGGATGCGAGGGCCAGCCCGAGCCACGAGCCTCTCCCCCGGAGCCGGGGCAGAGCCTGCAGGTGGGATGGTGCTGGGTCCGTGCGGCCCGTCTTCCTGTGCCCGCTCACCTGGCTGCCAGGTGCTTGCCCAGGGCAGGGCCTCCTGGCCACTTTGTAAGAAATGACTGTGAAGGATCTAAGTGGAGAAGTTCGCACCACATGCTCTTCATCCTCCAACATGCACGTGCCTCTGACGCCAGGCTTGGGGACAACCCTCCAGCACCGGCTTTTGTATTGTTTGGCTTTCGTGTGTCCCTGTCCCGCTGCTCCAGACAGACAGGACCCTGAGGCTCTCACACACTCAGGCCTTGGCGCAGACCCTTCAGGTCCCTATGCTTCAACTGTGTGCGTGCCGATGCGCTTCAGTCGTGTCCGACTCTCTGTGACCCTATGGACCTTAGCCCACCAGACTCCTCTGTCCCCGGGATTCTCCAGCAAGAATACTGGAGTGGGTTGCCATCCCTTCTCCAGGGGATCTTCCTGATCCAGGGATTGATCCCGCATCTCTTATGTCTCTTGCACTGGCCATTTCACCGGGTCCTTAGGAGAAGTGAACACAGGTGAGTCTTAGACAAAGTCCTGAGACAGCGCCTGGCGCTCAGGAAATGCTCCACAAAGGTCAAAGTGAAAGTCACTCAGTCATGTCCGACTCTTTGCAACTCCATGGACTCTATAGTCCATGGAATTCTCCAGGTCAGAATACTGGAGTAGGTAGCCTTTCCCTTCTTCAGGGGATCTTCCCAACCCAGGAATCGAACCAGGGTCTCCTGCATTGCAGGCGGATTCTTTGCCAACTGAGCCATGGGGGAAGCCCCACAAAGGTGCGCCGTTGTTAACTCTCACCGTGAGCTTCCTGTTGGTCAGCACGTTTCCCTGAGTTGAGACCCCACCCCGGCTCCTTCGAGCGTCTCATGCAAGTCGTTAGGGGTTATCAGTTGAATCACCACAAGTATTTTTGTAAATGCTCCTGTTGATGCTTTGGGCCATACTATACCCAGAGGTCAGACTGCCCGCAGTTTTCATGGAAAAGACGCAGGCGTGGAGGTGAAAGGGGAGGGTCTGCACTGGGAGAGCCTCTAGCTTCAAAGCCAAGCAGATCCCAACTGATCTCTGGCATCACCCCCAGCAGCCTGGCCTTGGGCAAAACACTCTCTCAGACTTGTTTTTCTCATTTGTAAAATAAAGAAGAATCCTTTGACCTACCTGGAAGGATTGGTGGTGCTGTTAGTGGTGGTGATTTAGTCACTAAATTGTGTCCAACTCTTTGTAGCCCACCGGGCTCTTCTGTCCATGGGATTCTCCAGGCAAGAATACTAGAATGGGTTGCCATTTCCTCCACACATCTCCTGCATTGCAGGCAGATTCTCTACTGCTGAGCCACCAGGGAAGCCTGGAAGGATTGTTAAGGGGCTTTGTATAAGAATATGCGTATTTTTTTCTTTCCTTAAAAATCGAGTTGGGTTGGGAAAGATCTGGGGGTTGGGGGGGGTGGTCCTCCAGCTTCAGGCTCAGGAGGGGGCTTCAATCCCTTTGGGATGCAGACTTTGGGCCCTCAGGCATCAGGGCACTTGCTTGTCATCTGGAGCTCAGATGTCTGCCCTGTCTGGGCATTTTTTTCTAGGTGGGCTGCAGAGGCCGGGGCGGGGGAGGGGTGTCCTTCAGAAAAAGGCTGAGCGAAACAACTGTGGTCAGGACCTGGGTGGTACCAGGGAGCCTCAGCACCGAGTGGGTGGGGTGGGATGGGATTTCCTGGGGAGCATTTGGGATTTGGTTTAGAGAGCGTGGGCATTTGTTCCTGTGCCCAGGGCGACCACATGTCCTGGTCTGAAGATGTGGGAAAGCCCCCTGGAGACCAGGATAGTCGCTCGCTCCTCCCGAGGCCCCCCTGCTGACCCCTGGCCTTCCAGGCCCCCCAAGCCAAGGGAGCCTGGCTCTGGGGCTGCGGCTGACCTGGGTGCGGCAGCTGGAGGTCAGAGCCCTGGGGTCACAGCAGAGGAGGGGCTCTCGGGCCTCCAGCCACATGAGGGCCACAGGAGGACCATAGCGCCTCTCCGGTCCTGCGTCTGTCATGAGGACCGGTCACTGCTTCGCCGGGTTGATTATACACACTCCTGTCTGAACACGCCCACGGGCAGTCCCCGAGGCAGGCACTCAGTCACTGGCTTGTTGAGCTGAATTGGGTACGAAGGGAGCTGAGTTGGCCTTTCTACAACAGAGAGGAAGGGCCTTGCTCTGGGACCCCAGAAGAAGCTTACGGACACCCCTGTATTGCACAACCAACTAATTCATCTTTGCAGGGAGTACCACCCCACACCAGGCACTGGCTCCAGGTGGGGGGGTCCTGCCCTCCCTGTGAGTGACAGGGCCCCCCCCACGCCCCCACCAGACGCCCATGATTGTAAAGCTGTTTGCAGGTAGCCCTGTGCCTGCGGCACCTGTGACACCCAGGGTGGTCCCGCCCAGCAGCACCCTCCAGGGTGGGGATCCAGGGGAGGAAGACGGGCAGCTCTCCCGTCCCCCAAGATTCACCCGAAGGCCAGCACGGAGGGGAATCAGGCTCTGAGACCAGGTGGCTTCTCTCCCCCACAGGGGCTCATTTCAGCTTCACAATGTCTTTGAGACAAGCCTACCTGTGTCCGCAGAGGGTCACGCTGGTGCTCTGGGTCACATGTCCTACGAGGGTCTTGTCTCTACCCCTCTCCAGCCCCGGTTCTCAGGCAGAGACATGAGAGTTTAACACAAATGAAGAAACAATACCCCAGAGGCCTGGCTGCCGAGTTCGGCTGGGGGTCTGGCTCCCCGCTCTTCTCCAGGCTGTGTTCTGATGCCCCGGCCCCTCCCGGGGGAGGCTGAGCTGTGCAGACGGTGTGGACGGCAGATGGTGTGTGCCGTCCTCACAGCTGAGCCCTTGGTGCACGCCCCAAGGTGGTGTAGGGGTGCACTGGGAGTCAGGCCAGGGGGGCCCAGGTTGCAGCCCCCCTTGTCTGTGGATACCCTTATCCAGAAGGTTCCCTTACTCCTCAGGAAAATAAAGACCTCCTTCCACAGCGTTCTGTGCCCCAGAGACGTTTCCAATGGAGTCACTGTGGGGGACGTGTTAGGAAAAGCATTATCACAAAGGAGGAAGCACTCCAGAATTCTGGGGGTGCAGGAAGAGTCAGAGGAAACTCCCACCAGAAATCCACGTTGGCCCCTGAACCCTGGCTGCAGGAAGCCGGGAGCCGCCTGGGAGCCTCAGCGCTGAGGCCACCGTCTCCCTCGTCGTGGTACACATGCTTCCTCCTCCTGCTGAGGCCCAGGTGTTCACTTCAGGAGCCAAGGTTCCTGCAGTCATAGGACCTCGGCTCCTGCCTGGAAAGCGAGCAGAGTCTCAAGGAACCCATTCTGGCTCCTGATGCAGAGACGTTTCTCCTCGGGAGGCTGACTGTCTCCAGGAAGGGCTCAAACTGCAACTAAAGACTCTGCATGCTGCAACTGAGACCTGGAGAGCCAAAGAAATAAATGTGTGTTGGCCGCTCAGTCGTGTCTGACTCTTTGTGAGCCCCTGGACTGTGGCCCACCAGGCTCCTCAGTCCGTGGGATTGTCCAGGCAAGAATACTAGAGTGGGTTGCCATTTCCTTCTCCAGGGAATCTCCCCGACCCAAGGACTGAATCCGGATCTCTGGCATTGCAGGCAGATTCTTTGCCATCTGAACCACCAGGGAAGCCCCAAATAAATAAATAAATCAGTTTTAAAAAAAATCAAACTTCTTCTGGGGGAAACAAATTCCGAATTGGCCGGTTTGCCAGTAAGGACTGGCTTTGTTGATTAGGTTATGTGGTAGACACCTCCTATGAAGCAGACAGCTTAAATCTTCAGCCCTCAATCTATTCAAAGCACATAAATACGGTGACAACTTCTAAACTTTGTAACTACTAAACTTGTGACATCATTTTAGAGATCAACTTCATTTTCAGAAGGACATGTGACCCTGAAAGTCTGCTGATCACTGCCTGGGTGACCCGTCCTGTACTGGCACGGGGCCGGGGTGAATTTCTCTCTGCCGTCTGGGCCCCCTGGGTTAGAGGAGCCCCTGAGGCCAGAAAGGCTCAGAGGATCATATTGGATTCCCCTGATTGGAATTAATTTACTGCATTATTGGACTTCACGAGTGGTACAGCGGATAAGAGTCCGCCTGCCAATGCAGGGGACGTGGGTTCGACCCCTGGTCCGGGAGGATCCCACATGCCTCGGAGCAACTAAAGTCTGTGCGCCACAACTATGGAGCCTGTGCTCCAGAGCCCATGAGCCACAAATACCGACCCCACGTGCCGCAACCACCAAAGCCTGTGAACCCTGGAGCCTGTGCTCGGCGACAAGAGAGGCCGGCACAATGAGAATCCCACACGCTGCAGCTAGAGAGTATCCCCCTCTCAGAGCAAGAATCCCATGGACTGGGGAGCCTGGCAGGCTACAGTCCCAAGAGCCAGTCACGGCTGAACGACTAAGCACGTATGCATGCACCACGACTAGAGAAAGCCCGCAAGCAGGAAGGAGGACCCAGCACAACCAATAAATAAATAAATAACAAAAAATTTTACTGCATTATTGAACGTAAAAGGCTATGTGGCCATCAAATATTTCCTAAGCTTTCAATGATGTGGAAAGACGATCATGACACATTACTAAGTGGAAAAAGAGCAGGGTTACCGCATTTTGTAAAATAAACTGTTCAGAGAAAAGAGATTGGAAGGATATATCATACTGCCAAGTGTGCTTATTTCTAGATGCTCACTGTAGGTGATTTTTTAGAAATAGTTTTATGGGGTGTAATAGATATGCCATAAACTGCACCTATTTAAACTGTACAATTTTATACCATTTGAGGATGAATATACGCTGGAAATCATCACAGTCACCAAGTGTTGTGCTATATCCATCACCACGAAAGTCCTACACCTGTGAGTGTATGCACAGGGTTACGTGACCATGATCAGAGTCTATTTTAGAATATTTTCATTCATCCCAAAAGAAACCCCACCCCCATGAGCAGTCACTCTCCTTCCCCGCCAGCTGCCGCAGTCCACAGCAATCATGGATCTCCCTGCATTTGCCTGTATTCTGTACATTTTGTATAAATGGAATAAAACAGTGTGTGGTCCTCTGCGACTGGCTGCTCTGACTTTGCACGATGTTTTCAAGGTTCATCCTTGTAGCAAGTATCAGTATACTTTGGTTAACCACTTGAGAAACCGTCAGAACATTTTCAAAAGCGGCTGCATCATTTTATATTCCCAGGAGCAGCACACGAGGGTTCTCATTTCTCTACAGCCTCCTGCCCACTTGTTATCTGGTTTCTTTCTTTTTTTTTTTTTTAAACTATTATAGCCTTCCTAGTGAGTGTGAATTGATATTTCACATTTTGTGGTTTTGATCTGCATTTCTCTGATAACTAATGATGTTGAACATCTTTGCATGAGCTTATTGGCCATTTATGTATCTTCTTTGGAGAAATGTCTGTTCAGCAGCTTTGCCCATTTTGAAATTTGGTCATTTGTCCTTTTATTATTCAGCTGAAAGTGTTCTTAATATATTCTAGATAAAATTCCCGTGTCAGATTAACAATTTAAAATATTTTCACCCATTCTCTATGTTGTCTTTTCACTTTCTTGATGGTAGCTTTTGAGGCACAGAAGTTTTTAAATTTGATGAAGCCCATATTATTATTTTTGACATTTGTGGTTTTAGCCTCATATCTAAGAAGGCTTTGCCTAACCTCAAGTCATGAGGATTTGACCCTGTTTTTTTCTTAGCTATTAGATTAGTGTTAGTCACTCAGTCGTGTCCAGCTCTTTGTGACCCATGGACTGTAGCCCACCAGGCTCCTCTGTCCATGGGACTCTCCAGGCATGAATACTGGAGTAGGCTGCCTTTTCCTTCTCCAAGGGATCTTCCTGACCCATGGAGAACCCATGTATCCCCCATTACAGGCAGATTCTTTACCATCTGAGCCACGAGGGACCAGGTAGTTATTATGCGTGCTTGTGTGTGTGTGTGTGTTGGGGGGGATAGTGTGTATCTAATTTTATTTTTCTCGCATGTAGGTATCCAGCTGTCCCAGTATGATTTACTGAAAAGACTGCTCTTTCCACATTGAACAGTCCTGACACTCTTGTCAAAAATCAATTGACCACTGGAATTCCCTGGAGATCCAGTGGCTAAGAATTCACCGATGCGGGGGATACAGATTCGATCCCTGGTGAGGGAAGATTCCACATGCTGTGGGGCAGCTAAGGCCATGTGTCACAACGACCGAGCCCACGCATTCTAGGGACGGTGCTCTGCAACAAGAGAAGCCACAGCAGCGAGAAGCGTGCCCCACAGCTAGGTAGGGAGTAGCCCCTGCCCCACCGCAACTAGAGGAAGCCTGTGCCCGGCAACGAAGACCCAGAACAGCCAAAACAGATAAATAAAACATTTCTAAAAACCCACTGACCGTAAATGTGACAGCACAGGTTTGGACTCTCAATTCTATTCTACTGGCTTAAAGATAGATCTCCAGATCTCTACTGGCTTAAGGATAGTCTGTCCTTGAGCCAGTAACACCCTATCTCAATAACCATAGCTCTGTAGTGAGTCTTGAAACTGGGAAGTGTGTGTCTTCGAACTTGGCTCTTCTTTTTCAAGATTGTTGTAGCTGTTCTGGATCACTGGAATTCCCATATGAAGTTTGGGGTCAGCTTGTCAGTTTCTGCAGGGAAGCCCAGTTGCTGCTGGGCTTTTGACAAGGACTGTGTGAACCCATAGACTGATTTGGGGAATACTGGCCTATTAACAATGTTAAGTCTCCTGATCCATGATGTGTTTCCACTTACTTAGGTCTTCTTTTATTTCTTTCAACAATATGTTGTTGCCTTTGGAGTATCAGTTTTTCACTTCTTTTTGTTAAATTTATGGAACATAGTTATACTGACTTTTAACATCCTTGTCTGGTAATTCTAACATCTGTGTCAGCTCTGTGTCAGGTTACATGATTTTTATCCTCACTATGAATTAAATTTTTTCTGACGTGGGTAATAATTGTTCTGGATGCCAGACACTGTGAATGTTACTGTTGTGTGCTGGATATTTTCCTGGATACTCCTGACTCTGGGACATGGTTAAGTTACTTGGGAACAGTTTGATCCTCTTGCATGTTCAGTCATGTCCCGCTCTTTGCGACCCCACGGACTGTAGCCCACCAGGCTCCTCTGTTCATGGGATTTCCCAGGCAAGAATACTGGAGTGGGTTACCATTTCCTTCTCCAGATCTTCCTGACCCAGGGATCGAACCTGCATCTTCTGCAATGGCAGGCAGATTCTTTACCACGGCACCATCTGAGAAGCCCAGGTCTTGCTTTTCAAGACTTGTTAGGTAAAACTGGAGCAGTGCTTCATCTGGGGCCAATTAGTCCCTATTTCCTAAGAAAGATCCTTCTGTGTGTCCTGAACCCTATGCCCTGTGAATGGTTTTTCCAGCCCAGCTGGAGGGAACAGGCACTACCCCGACCCAGCGTGAGCACAGGCACTTTCACCTCCAATCCTTTGTTCTGTGCTCATTCGCCTCAGGGGCGTCCGACTCTGTGCGACCCCTGGGCTGCAGCCTGCCAGGCTCCTCTGTCCATGGGATTCTCCAGGCAAGAATGCTGGAGCGGACTGCCATGCCCTCTTCCAAGGGATCTTCCGGACCCAGGGACTGAACCCGTTTCTCTTACGTCTCCTGCACTGGCGGGGGTGGGGGGGTTCTTTACCACCAGTGCCGCCGGCTCATTTACTTGGCTGCCCTGGGTCTCAGTGCTGGGATCCATCACCGTGGCCTGCTGCTTCCCCGCGGTGGGGTGCGGGCTTCTCTCAAGTGGCACGTGAGCGCGGCAGCTGCAGTGCGGGGGCTTAGCTGCCCCAAGGCCTGTGGGGTCTTAGTTCCCCAGCCATGGATCGAACCCGTGGCCCCTGCACTGGAAGGCCCATTCTTCACTCTGGACCACTAGGGAAGCCCCCTGTCCTGCCAGATCCATCTCCCTTCATCTCATGACTCTCAGCTCCATCCCCTCAACGTGGGGAGTCTTCCAGATTCCACCTGTGCCTTCATGCTTGGCTGTAGCTGGGAAACTCAGGGCAGTTGCAAGGCCTAAGGTAGGCTCAGACAGGCCCTTGGTCTCTCGGGGGTACCTATACTCTGTTGTTGGATCTCCAATGTCCTTAAAACCACCATTCCACACATTTTGTGTGGAGTTTTGGTTGTTTTAGGTAGGTGAGTAAATCTGGTCAGTATTACTCCAACTTGGTTGGAAGCAGAACTTCCTTCTATAATTTTTATTTATTTATTCTACATATTAATAGTTTTCACATTTTCTCTAATAAACATGTGTTTACTTTGAAATGGGGGGGGGGGGGGGAAGTGGTGCTATAAACCAGCCCTGCATGTTATTTATAAGAGTGAAAAGTTGGCAATACCTAAAGGTATTAGGTACCCAATGTCCATATGAAAATGTGAAATGAAGTAAGTAGGATATAAGTGTCTATATAGAACATGACTTTAATTCTGATAAATAAAAATGTGTACAAAGGCTGTTGGTGGGAATGTAAATTGGTGTAGCCACCAGGGAGAACAGTGTGGAGTACCCTTAAAAATAACAAGTTACCATGTGATCCCGCCATCCCATTCCTGGGCACATACTTAGAAGAGATGAAGACTTTGATTTAATGATCCATGTGGGACTTCCCTGGTGGTCCAGCGGCAACGGCTGTGATCCCAGCGCAGGAGCCTGGGTTTGATCCCTGATCAGGAAATGAGATCCCTGCAACTGAACTGATCCTGGCAACATGCCTGTGACTAAAGATCCTGCATGCCACGACGAAAGAGATCCGGGATGCTGCAACTAAAAAGGGCCCCAAACAAAAGGAGACATGCACCCGAGTGTTCACATAGCACACCTCACAACAGCCAAGACACAGAAGCAACCAGTGCCCATCAAGATGGGTGGTTTAGGAAGATGCAGTACGTGTATACAGTCATCACAAAGAGTGAAATATTGCCATTTGCAGCAACATGGACGGACCAAGAGAATGTTATGCTTAGTGAAATAAGACGGAGAATGACAAATACTATATACCACATCACTTATACGTGGAATTTAAAAAATACAAATGAATCTATATACAAAACAGATTCACAGACATAGAAAACAAACTTATCATTACCAAATGGGATTGGTGGGGGGAGGAATTAGGAGCATGGCATTAACAAAGTACTATACATAAAACAGAGAAGCAATGAGCTTCCCAGGTGGCTCAGATGATAAAGAATCTGACGGCAATGCAGGCAACCCAGGTTCAATCCCTGGGTCAGGAAGATCCCTTGGAGGAGGAAATGGCAACCCCACTGTAGTATTCTTGCCTGGAGAATCTCATGGACAGAGGAGCCTGGAGGGCTACAGTCCATGGGGTCACAAAGGTTCCGACATGACTGAGCGACTCACACACACACACACAGAGTAAATAAAATAGATAGCAGTTGAAGATTTACTGCATAGTACAGGGCCAATATCTTATAATAATCTATAATGGAATATCATTTGTCACAACAAACAAACCTCAAATCACTATGATGTACACCTGATTTACATATAAATTAACTATACTTCAATATTTTCAGTATTATAAATTAACTATACTTCAGTTTAAAAAAATGAGTATAAAGAAAACATGACGAAATACTAGTGGATAGTTTTTTTTCTGGCTGATGGGATTATAGGTGTTTAAAAATATTTAAAAAATAAATCTCAATATTTCCCACATGTTTTTTAGAGAACATGAATTATAATCATATCAAACAATGAAACCCCCTCCCAAATATTAAGACAGCACCCTTGCAGAGGAGTGGTTCCTGTCACGTTGGGATAGAGGGTAGGTGGACAGGCTGTGGGTGCTGAAGGGCAGGTGCAGCTGGAGAAGCGGCCCTGTGGTCTAGAATCCTTGGGGGAAAGTCAGCCGGAGGTGGGCACCAGAAGCTGGGACTTGCAGGCGGCACCTGACTCAGCCCCCAGAGAGGGCTGGGTGCACTGTCCTCTCTGCCCCCCACTTTCACGACTTCTGGAGGCCCCCGGATGGCCCCCTGGGGCTGTGCTCCCCGGGGCAGCGCTTCTGCCTCCTGCTCCCTCGAGTTCCCCCTCCGGCCTGTTTGTGAGCTGTGCCCAGCTCTGTGCCACCCCATGGACTGTAGCCCGCCAGGCTCCTCTGTCCATGGGATTCTCCAGGCAAGAATATTGGAGTGGGTTGCCATTTCCTCCTCCAAATCGGTCTTCCCGACCCAGGGATCAAACCTGAGTCTCCTGCATTGCAGGCAGATTCTTTACTGCGGAGCCGCCAGGGAAGCCCTTGGCAACCTCTGGCGGGAGTCAAAGGCCCAAGGGGAGAGCGTCACCCTTCGGGCCTGGAGCACCAGCTGCTCAAAGCTTAGGCTCCCAGCAGAGACAGAGCCAGCTCTATCCATCTGGGGCTCGTGGAGATGCCCAGGGAGGGAGCCTTGTCTGCAAAACAGAGCTGATCTCTGGGATCAAGCTTGGGGATCAACGAGCCTCTCAATCTCAGCCACACGTAGGAACCAACCGGAACCGCTCAAATGTCGGGGTGTCCAGACCCCCACCCCCAAGGTTCTGGGCAGGGCGGTCCCCCACCCACCCACTGATGAGTCCAATGTGCGCAAGGCCAAGAGCCTGGCTCTAGTCCAACCACCTGCTCTGTAGATGTGACACATTCAGGGCCACCAAGCCCTCCAGTGACAAGGTCAGCGCACTCAAGGGGGGAGGAATCTCCGGCAGTGATGCTGTGCTGCCCCGTCATCTCAGCAGCCCGGCGGGGTTGTAGGGGTCCCACCTTGCAGATGGAGAGACTGAAGCCCGTCTCTTCAGCCCAGGGTCGTGTACCAGCTCCCATGATTTGTCAACAGACTCGTCAACAGCCAGAATGTTCACGGAGAATTACCTGCAGAACAAGAGCGAGATTCCACGGAGGGAAGTTCTGTTTGTAGAGTGGAGAGGACCTCACTGCTCCAAGGGGTGGGATATGGGAGCTTCTTTCTTCACCTCCCTTTCCCCACACCTATCTCTCCTGCGTTGGGGGGAGTCTGGGGATGCACCTGGGGCCTCTTGAACTATCCCCAGGGATTTCATGAAATCTGCAAATTCCCCAGCTTCCTCCCTGGAGACTCTGAGTCATTAAACCTGGGTTGGGCCCAGATGCATTTTTAACAGGCAGACAGATAGTTCAAACGCAGGGATCTAAAGACTGGTTTGAGGAGCTTGGGCTTAAGGGACAACCTTGTATCTGCATGTTGGCAGGATGGACCTGATGCCGGCTCTGGCTGGGCTGGTCTAATTCCACGAGCCTTGGTGTGATCATCCCCACACGGGGGACCTGGATCCCACTCAGGCATCGAGGGTATGAGATCTGTGGGTCTCCAGCCAGTGAGCACCCCTCGCTCTTGGGCCTTCCATGGGAAGGTCATCCAAAGCAAAAACGAGACACTGGCCAAGTTTCTTTGACCCAAAAGAACCTGAAACACTATGGGAGCCCTGGCATCACAGTAAATACTTCCAACTAGGCCCACATGTCTGCACATCCCAAGATCCACGCCTCTACCTTGTCCCTTCCTGCGAAGTAGAAAGAAAGAACACGCAGGGTTTTTGTTTTTCAATAAAAGGATGGGGGAAGGTGCCTTCATGCCCATTTTACAGACAAAGAAATTGCACTCAGAGAGGTTAAGCATGTTGGCCCAGGACACAGAGTGGGCACCGGGGCATGAACTTGAGGGGATCTATTTCCAGACCTGGCTTGCGCTCGCCTGGCCCGAGCCAGGCAGAGGGGACACTAGCCTAAGGCCGGGGATTCCAGGCGCCAAATGGTTCTAAGGCAGGTAGGTTCTGGATGCTAAGGAACAGGCAGGAAGGAGCGGCTGGGCTTGCCCTGGCCGTCCCGGAAGCTTCCTCTAGGAAGTGACCGTTCACCTGAGCCAAGTGACGGAAGAGGGGACAGGTGTTCCAAACCAGAAGCCCAGACGAGGAGCACTGAGCCACGCCCTGCGCAGGGCGCAGGGGCCGGGTGATGGGAAGGTGGTCTCTGCCGCCGGGTGCTCACCTCCAGATGTGGAGCGGGGGTAGGGAGGGATTCCGGTGCAGCAGCTGCTGGGACAGGCTCCTCTTGCAGCCACGGGTGACGGCTCGGGCTCAGGCACCAGGCCTGGGGACCAGCATCTAGCCTCTCGTGGAATCGTCACAGCAAGTCTGTGAGCGGCACCCTGGCTGCTGCCACATGGAGGAGGGAACGGGGGCAGACAGGACCAGTAACTTGTCCCAGGTTATTCAGCCATCACATGGCGAGACTGGGTGTTGAGCCCAGACTCTGCAGTCTGTGGTTCTCCCACTCACCCTGTGGCCCCCAGACTCTGTCCACGTCCCCTCAATGGTGCCAGACCCCAGCCTGGCCCCGTCCCCAGTTCCTCGCAGCTGCCAGGCTCCTGTGGGTGGAGAGAGCATTGTTTCAGGTGACTGGGGCCCCCCTCCTCTGGATGCAGACGCCCCCAGGCTGGGGGCCCGGTTGTCCAGGCAACCGCCCAGCTCCAATGCTGAGGCTGTGGGGGTGGGGTGGGAAATTCAAGGCCCTGGAGGGGATGGGCCGACAGAGGCAGACAGAAGCAGGCTGGTTCTCGGAGGGTCTGCAGAGCCGGCCTGCCGCTCCCTCGCCCCCCCGGTCCTGCCACTCAAGGCCCTTCCCTTTTTCGGGTCCTTCTCCCCTTCCCTCCTCCAACCTCCATCCCAAGGGTCCAGAAACGCTTTCCCAGGAAGAAAGGAAGTCTCTCAGTGTGGCTGGAGGGAGGAGCAGCCCAAACCTGAGTGGGACTGTTCGCAGCCGTGTGAGGAAGCGATGACGCGAGTCCAGAGGGACCTGGGGACAGCCCGGGTTAACTGGGACACCAAAGGACTTGGGAGGCCGGTGGGGCCCACAGCCGCCAAGTCTGGGGTGCACCGGCTTCCACCCCTGTCCATTGCGGACTCCTCTCAGGGCCCCTGAGGAGGAGGACGAGGTCCACCTGGATTGCTCTGCCACCTCTGGGCCACCTTCTGGCCGTGACCTGAGGCCCCTGAAGGAATGTGGGGGGGGGGGGGAGGGTTCCTGGGAGGGAGGTACGCAAATTCTCCAAGCAAGAATACTGGAGTGAGTGGCCCTCCCCTTCTCCAGGGGCATTTGCCCAACCCAGGGATCCAACCCGCTTCTCCTGCACTGCAGAAGATTCTTCACCCAGCCACCAGGGAAGCCCAAGGAAGGAGGAATCTCCCAAGAAGTCTGGAACGGGACGGGTGGCTGGGGAGGCAGGGGGACTTGCTGGGAAGGTGGCCGTGGCCGGCCCCAGGCCGAGCCAGGAATGTGGCGACAGAGGGAACTTTTGGATTTTTAATGAAAGTTCTTGGCTGTGCTGGGTCTTCGCAGCTGCAGAGGCTGGCTCTGGTTGTGAGCGGAGGTGCAGTGCGCGCACGTCTCACTGCCCTGGCTTTTCTTGTGGAGCACGGGCTCTGGGCACAAACGGGCTCCAGCCGCTGTGGCACGTGGGCTCAGCAGTGGCGGCCCCCGGGCTCTAGAGCGCAGGCTCAGTGGTCGGGGCGCGCGGGCTCACTGGTTTCTCCGCGGCAGGTGGGATCTCCCCAGACCAGGGACAGGACGAACCCGTGTCTCCTGCGTTGGCAGGCGGATTCTTGACCACTGAGCCACCAGGGAAGCTACTCTGATCCTCTTTTTGACCTGAGATCTGCTTCTATTCCCGGTTCCAAGGAAGTAACAAAACCGGGGCCTGTTCCTCCCTGCCCAGCAGGCTCTCCTCCGGCTCGCTGGCTTCATTCATGACTCTTGTCTCTGTCCTGCGGCATCAGTTAGCACACTCACTTCCTGGGTGCACGGCTGGGTTTCCCTTTGAGCGGGGTGCGGGTCCTCGGGCAGAAGTGGCCCCTTCTCCTTCAGGAGCAGGCAGGGACTCTGCGCCTCGCTGGATGGATGGCTGGTCCTCACGGAGCCCGCCCAGCTTTGTGCCTCTGGCTTCTCCTGGAACAAAGGATGGTACCTCCTCCCCTCTCCTGCCTCCCAGGCGACGGGAGCCTGTCCTTGGCTCAGACCCAAGTCAGGAGCTGGCGGGGGCCGTGGGAACCACTCTCCCGCCCTGCTGGGGGCGTCCAGACGCCGCAGCTGCCCTGACGGCCGAGGGCGGGTGGCGGAGAGAAGGGACCACTGTTCCCTGGCTTCTGGGGCGGCAGCTATTGCCAGGGCTGCAGGACTCTTTAGAAGGAACGAGAGAAGGTGCTTGGCAACCCGGCAGGACTTCCTTCTTGTTGGCTGTCGCTGCGTGGGGAGGGGCGGGGAGCTTGGGAGCAGAGAGCTGTGAATCCGGACTGATTCTGTTTTTCGCATCACACTGGGTGACCAGCCGCACCCAGGGGCCTCTTGCAGGGACAGCAGGGCAGGCCCGGCTCCGGGAGGCGCCTGCAGGCGGGTTAGGGTTAGGAACAGCAGCTCCTACCGTGCATCCCAGCAATTTCTGAGGACCAGACACAGTAAATCCCTGAGGAGCTACATGCAAACCAGATTCTTCTCCCTGAATTTGTTTTTTTGGCAGTTGCCTTGTTTGGGGGTGGGACGGGCTGGAGAAAAGTCAGCAGAGAGAGGTAAACTGACATTCATCCTTTTTATGTAGTAGGATCTACAGCAGCAGGATAACAAGTTCCTTGTAACAAGGAAGTTTCTCACCGCACTTATCTGACGGGAAATGGTTCTGACTCTTGGCGCCTCCAGGCTAGGGTCTGGCTCTGGGGGACTTGAGCTCCCCAGGAACCACTTTGTGCTCTGGGGCGGTCCTTCCCGAAGGTACAGAAATAAGGCTTCACTGGGTTGAAGGCTCACTCACAGCTGGGGAGGGGGGCGGGCCCTTCACGGAACCGAGTACCCTGGGACCCACTCCAGGAGGCCCACCGGGACAGGAATAAATCAGAGTCACCATCGAGACTTAAAGGACATTTATTATTATTTTTTTTTTTTTTGGAAGGTGGAGGGGGGCTTTACAAGGGTCTGAAGCCGATAACTAGAAAGGAAGATAAATAAAATACAAAGCCAGTATGTTGTGGCAAAATTCCAGGAAACACACTGAAAAAAAAAAACAAAAACAAAAAACCTTTACAGTTTAAAACTGCTTTTACTTTATACATAATTACAAATTAATATACAGCATCTGGGTTTTAACCCCTCTTTATTTAATAGAAATAAATGCACAGAAATGTCCATTTAGCATCTGAAAACGACGAAAGGACAGCAGAGGTATCAGGTGTCTGGGAACCGCCCTCCTGCACGTCCTGGGGTGTCCTGCGCGGCAGGTGGGGTGACACGCCGGGAACCTCAGACGGAACGGTGACTGCGGTGGCCCATTAGGGCCCCGGAGCCCGGGGCGGCCTGGGCGGCGGAGGGCGGGGTGAGCAGAGGCTCGGCGCGACCCGGGGTCCGGAGCAGGCGGCCGCTGTCCGCGGCAGGAGACACGTCAGCCAGCTGGGTCTGCCCGTCTTTAAACCTTCGCAAGATGGAGAAGGAACTCAAGGCCAGCTAAGCTTCTGACAAATTAAATTCGACTGGTACATGCAAAGAAGCCTTTGTGTTTTTTTTTGTCTTTTTCCCTCTTACGGCAGCACTGAAAGACTTCTCGTCTTAAAACCTGGCCAGCAGGCAGTAGATTTCAAAGCGCTGGTTAACTAGGAATGTTACGCTACACTGCAAGAAAGAAAATGAAGAAGCCAACCAAAACGAACCCCTGGCCTTCCTGTCTCTGAGGGTAGGTTGGAGCAGAGGCGCCAGGTGGGCTGTGACCTGGGGCTGCCGGTGAGCATGTCCCATGGCCCCACTGCGGGATGGCGGGCACCGTGCCTCGGTCCCTGCCACCGCGACATGGAGGGTTCTTTCTGGGCGTCTGCAGTCCAAGCATGTCCAGAGCCCTCGGCAGTGGCTGGGGTCCCGTCCGAACCACCCTCTTTATCGGCTGCTGAAGCCCACCGTCCAGTCCGTTTCTCCCAACTTCTGCCCCGCACCAGCCCCTGGGCCTGGTCGTCCACGGGGCACACCAGGCCCCCCATCAATGCTGCATCAACACCCACAGCTCCAAGCTGACAACAGATCCTTGGGAGCAAGAACTGGCTGTGGAAAAAAGAACCTTGGGGTCCGATGGATGAATTACAGAGTACTTCTGTGAACCACACCTTCTGGGTTGGAGGTCTGGCCCTAAGGCTAATGGTGCTACCTTTTAGCTAAGGTGGGGCCTGTTTATAAACCCCTACACACTAACACCCAGCCTCCAAAGGGGCAACAAACCCCGATGGTCTTACAGCGCGTGCTCCCTACTGCTGAAACTAGGGGCTTGGGAAGACAACAAGTAACAGGAGAATATCCGCAAAGAACAACTTTTAGTGGTATTACCCTGAGACGTGAGAGGATAAAAGGTAGGTTCGTACCTTTCCAAATAAAAACCGAAACCTCGTTAGGGAGCTCCTCCCCACAGACAGCTCTCCTGGCGGCAGAGGGGGGAATGTTGGTAAAGGCTGGGGCTGCTTTTAAGCCTCTCCATTTTCAAAGAAAACAGTCAATAGCTGATTGTCGCGGAAGTGGAGCCAACCGTGGGGAGCGTTTAAAGTGCACACGTCGCCTGTCACCAGACTAGGACAGCGACCGCTGAGATGACGGAGTCCTGAGAGAAGGCGCAGCCTCCTTCCAGGTGAACTCACGAGATTCTGGGAACCTGGGGACCCTGGGTGGCGTCTCCATCTGCTCCCCAAAACCTAAACACAAGGGAGGTCAGGCCCCTGATTCCCTAAGCTGAGAAGCTGGCCTTCCCAGCTCGGGGACGCTGTGGAGCGCCGAGTCTGAGTCGCCCGGAGAGGCAGCCCCTTCTCACAGGAAAGAAACCGCAGCAGCCAGGACAGGCCTCGAGGTCGGAGGCGGCTTCGAGGTCTGAAGCAAAAGCAGGAGCAGCAGGAATCCTAGGTGGCTCCCCAAACCCCACACCGGACAGGGAGGGGGAACCAAGGCACGGAGAAGCACAGGTCTGAGTCAGGGGGAGACGCCCTCGGATTCAGATTTGAAGCCTGTCCAAGCACAACCCGACCAAGTTACTTTTTAAGTTGTGGGGCGCAGGCGGAGGGCCAAGTGTTTCAGAAAACTATCACCAAACAGCCAAGGCAACCGCAACTTCACAACTAGGTGGGAATGAAGGCCACTTTCAAACTGAGATCCAGCTGTGTGGCGACAAACAGAAACTGTCTGGGCGCCTCTGGGGCAGAGCCTGTGTGAGAGCAAGGCTGCCAGCACCGAGCGCCAGCTTCACGCCCAGAGCCAGGGGCGCCGGGCCTACACGGACGCCGGGAGGACGCAGGTCCCCATTCACCAGCCCCTTCTTCCAGCAGAGCCGCTCTCTGCAGGACGGGGACCCCGAACCAGTGACAAGGACAGAGCGCCAAGCTCCCCAGGGTCTAAGCAAGGCCACAGCAGGCCAGCCATCCTCAGAGCCGCAGGGATCGGCGGCGGAGGAAACCTAACCTTCCAATGTTCAGGGTCTTTGGTTAGGGGATGGGGTTGGGGGCGCATATCGAGGTTCAGTAGAAGATCAGCTGGTTCTCAAAGCATTTCTGAAGGGTAAGAGACTGCCGTGATAAAAACGAGGCACATGGAGCCCATGGGTGGCAAGTTTTTTTAACTCTCAAGCAAGGAAGAAGACCTCTCTTGGTCAAAGAATGAGGTTGGGGTGGGAGGAGGGAAGGAAAGGGACTTCACCCACCACCCTTAATTTTCCTTTGGGCCTTCAAGGCACTTTGACAGACCTGGAGGAGTGAGGATGCAGCGCGGGCTGCCTGACTGGACACAGTCAAAACCGTTGAGCTGGTGTGTTCACCCTTAACACACACGCACATACGCACACACACGGACACACACACACACGCACCCGGCACACAAATAAATAAAACAAATCTAAAGCTAAAACTTTTAAACCAGACCTCTTTCAAATAAACTGAAAGATAGATATCTCCATCTGCAAGACCAGCTTGCAATTCATCAACAAGCACCAAGGTACAGATCTGTTTGTTTTTAGAAAGGTTAAGTTCAAAGACCTATGCTCCTGAGGGGCGAAAGGCAGGAATCAAAGGCCACATGGGAAGCACAGAATTTTCCAGGGTCTCCCCCTGCCACGAGGCAGGTAACAAGCGTGGCAGTTGCGGGGGCCTCACGGGGAAACGCTCTGCACCGGGCGGCTGGTGACAAGCCTCCAGGAATACAGATGGAAACACAGAAAAAAAAGAAAGAAGGAAAAAGAACATGCAGACAGCACTTGTGGCATCTTCAAGGGACAGAATACAATAACCATCAGAACTTTAGACTGCAAAACTTGGAGAAATCAAAACTGTGCCAGGCCTCCTGACAGAAGGAGACCCTTCCAGGCCATACCTTCTGGACCAGCTTGTCTCCTGGTCTGAACTGGAGGGAACCACTTCATACGCCCAATGCGCCTACCTGCACCTGCTTTTCAGCCAATTGCCTAGGATAGGGCGGTCACCCCACCCCGGAGGAAGAGGCAGGTGGCTCCAGGGCAGGCAGAGGAGTGCCAGGGGGCCACCCTCTCCCCTGGCGGGGGCGCAGGCAGGAACAGCTTCCCTGGGGAGCCACTGCAAGGCCCTAGGGGGACAGCCAGGGGGTCGCGGTCACGTGCGAATGGCCAGTGATGACCGGAAAGTGTCACTCTGCAGGGATGACGGGGAGGTAGCCTCTCCACTTCATCTGTGCCCAGAATCCATGAGCAAACATCTTGGAAAGCCAATATAGGATTTCTTTTAGATCTGATGACATTACTTTTTTTTTTCCCCCTGAAGTGACTGAAACACCAAAATCAAGGTGTTTCAGGATCATTTGCTTTTTAAAGATATCCAGCCTTCTTTCACTGGTATTCACAACTGTTTGCCATCCCTTCTGAGTGAGAAATACACACAGCAGTGGGGGTGAAGTGTGCACGGGTGGGTTTGCCAGGAGACAGACCGGGGGGAATGCCGGATGAGACTCAGAGCACACGCCCCCGAGTGGTGGGGGGGCAGTGCCCTCGTGCTGAGCTGAGCTGAGCCCGCCAGGCGTCTAGTGCAGACCATGCACGGTCCGTGGTATTCCATGTGTCTATACAGACGGGTACTGTACGCATTCAGATGAAGCGCAAACTACCTGTGGTTTGATTTTTGGTTCTGTCCCAGAGCTTCAGACCACATTCGCAAACACCCTCTCGGCCTCGAGGCATTCCTGACATGTCACAACCATCCCCTGGACTTCCGGGGCCACTATCCTCATTATAATGTGACCTCAGCAGGACTGGCCAGTGGTTGGGTTGCAATCCTGGGCCTCCTTCCCCACCCTGACCCCCAGGACCATATGTCCATCGGGCCTAGGCCCCGGGGCAGCAGAGAGGGCCGCCAGGCACGGGCATCGGTGGGGGGCAGTGCGCACAGGATGGCGGGGGTGAACGGTCACCGTGCAGGACAGCAGTGGGACCGGTCAGCAGAAAATCTCCTCCCCCTCAGCGGGAACCTCCGAAGCAGGGCCGTCTGGAAAAAGGAAGCCAAGAGGGAAAAAGAAATTCAGACAAAACTGCTCTTTTCATTGGTAAATTCTGTTCTGTCTTCCCTAAACACAAGTCCCCCAGGATGCAAACAGATGCTGGGCAGGTGGGCGATGACTTCTGCTGTGGTGCCCCCTCACTGATATAGTGAATGAAGTCCTCAATGATGTCCCGTGTGTCTACAGATCCTTGAACGCGACAGAAGACAAGCCTGAAAACAGGGATTTCTCTACACCCTCCCGCACAGAAGAGAGAGGCCAATCCTGATGAGAAGGACTCAACCTCGTGTCGTGTGGTCTGATCGTGTGCCCGGCACTGGCAGGCACTCAGCTAATCCTGAGCTGCAGGGTTCCTGGGTGTCTGGGCTCAAAAACACCGGCCTTGTATCTCCTGCAGGATTAAAGCTGCCCTCGGAAAAGGCTCACCAAGCACCTATTAGTACATTATTCTTCTTTTCTCCCCTGGGTCTTTGAGAAAACAGCGTCAGTTTTACTGCTTTTTGAAATGCTATGTAAAGCTTTAAACTTTACAATAGCATATAAGCAATTTGCATCTTTTACACTTAAATATATTTACATGGTAAGGGAAAGTACTTACATGTGAATATATAGAATCTTTAAAAAAAGTGATCCTCCTTTACAGTAGAAATTTCTTTATATACGTATCTCAACTTGTGTCTTTAAACAAAAAAGTTAGTGACTGATTAAGAATCTTATGAGATCGCAACAAATTCAGCTTTCCATTGAAGCAGCTTATTACTGGACCAGGCCGCAAGGCAGGGAGGACTGTAACTGAGTCACTGAGTTTCCGCTCCTCGTCTGGACAGTGAGTGTGAGAAAGGAGCCCGCGCTCTACTCTGCACACACGCCACGCAGAGTGGGCTCCTAAAGGCTCCCTGGATTTCAGTTCTCAGTGTAAGTCCCAAAGCCCGCTGTGGGCAGAACCAGTGGGTTTGGTGAGACGTACGTGGGTCAGCTTCTACACGCCCGAAAGGCAGGCGCCTCTTTTTAAACCCCTCCTGTGCTGCTAAAGCCCCCAGGGGCGGCGCGGCCAGAGGGAGACCTGGTGTGTGACTTACCCCCGGGCTGTGAGCGGCTTCCTTTGCCCTTCTTCTTTTTCTCCTTCTTTTCCTTTGGCTTAGCTAACCCGAACAGGCGGGTGGACGTGGACGTGGACACTGGGGTCTGGCTCTGAGCCTCTGGTGCCCTGTTTGTCTGGCTGGCGGAACCCAGCATGTGAAAAGGCCCCTTCTCTTTGTGTGTCCGAGACATGCTGTTCCTTTTGGGGGACACTGAGAGTTCTGAGTCCAATGACCCTGATTTGGTTATTGAAGGTGCAGGTGGCGAGGGGGTCTCCTCGGGGTTCGGAGAGAAGGATGGGATCCGCAGCAGCTTGGTGTTTTGATATGAAACCTGTACATGGTGGAGAGAAGGGATGTCACTTGGGGGACCGGCAGCGTCCTCAGTGACTGCTCAGTGAGCATTGCACAAGGTCACTGGGGACGCTGGCGTGTCAGCCCCGTGTACACTCACTGCCTTGGACTCTCGAGAAGCTGAAATACCCTGAACTTCTCAGTTCCGTTCCCCACCCCCTGTAGTATCTACGGAAGTGCTAAATGACCATCTTTATACCTTGACTACTTCTATTATTAGCGCTGTAAAGAATGAATAGCACCTTCAATGAGGCAGCTCACAATTCCCATCCCCTGGAGAGGCAGGAAGAGCTGCTTATCCAGTGACTGACTTACATGCAGGAGTGGATAATTATTTCAGGGCCGAGAGATTAGAGAGGTCTGTTTAGGTTAGAGGGCAGGTGGAGACGTGCTTACACCAAGATCCTGGTCAAAAGTCAAACTGAAGATTAAAGAGATAGACTCTGTGTTCTCCGGGCAGCTTTCCCTGGGGAACCCATTCTTGCGTCACACGAAGCACGGCCTGGCCCCTGGCTGCCACCCCACACACCTGGAAACCTCTGCATGAAGCCTAACTGCCCCGCCTCTGGAAGATGTCAGGGTCCTTTTCCTTCACTGGTGAAGGTCAGTCGAGCAAACGAATGGCAACATGGGTATCAGGACACCCAGGAGGCTCTGGCTTCCTGTTCTAGAAGGGCCAGGGACCACCACTGAAACAAACTCGGGGGGCGGTGTGCTCCCCACAGGTGGAAGGCCTTCCTGAATCAGCAGCGGCTGCAGGAAAAGGCTTCATCCACAGTGGCGAGACGCATCGGGATGAAGCAGAGCCCAGATGGGCTGGGCCCGTCCCTGTAGCTGATGCCCACTGACCCCACCGCGTGTGCTCTCTCACTGAGCCGGGCATCAGAGCCCTCACTGCTCGCCAAGCTCAGGCACCGGCTGCCTGCTGCCTGCAGTGCGTTCTCTCTGTTCAGCAACAAGGTCCTTTAGGTTCTGATTTCTCACGTGGCACAGAGGGGTTGCTCCCCAAATCCTGGATGGCTGACCGCCACCCTCACAGACACTGAGGCCACCCCAGCCTAAACTGGCCAGGCTGAGGGCAAGGGCCAGGTACCCCCCTTCACTGGCCTGGCCAAACTCCAAACTTACATGCACTTCTCAACCCCTTAGAGACAAAAAGAAAAAGACTCACTTCCTCACCTGCCCCTCTGCGGATGCACAAACAGATTCTATAAAGTCAGCCTTTATATACTGTATATTCTATCTGCCTACTCTCCTCCATGCTGGGCACACAGAGGGGGATTTTTTAATTGGAGAATAACTGCTTTAGCATGCATAATTAGTTTAGTTAGCATAGTTAGTTTCTTTTGCACCACAATGCGGATCAGCCGTATGTACACACACACCCACGCCCTGTCGGGCCTCCCTCCGTCCCCCGCATCCAGCCCGTGAGGCCGTCAGGACCCCGCCCGCGAGGCCGTCAGGCCCCCCGGGCCCCCGCCGGCACCCCGCCCGCGAGGCCGTCAGGACCCCCGGGCCCTCGCCGGCACCCCGCCCTCGAGGCCGTCAAACCCCCCCGCTGGCACCCCGCCCGCGAGGCCGTCAGGCCCCCCGGCCCCCGCCGGCACCCCGCCCGCGAGGCCGTCAGGCCCCCCGGCCCCCGCCGGCACCCCGCCCGCGAGGCCGTCAGGCCCCCCGGGCCCTTGCCGGCACCCCGCCCGCGAGGCCGTCAGGCCCCCCGGCCCCCGCCGGCACCCCGCCCGCGAGGCCGTCAGGCCCCCCGGGCCCTTGCCGGCACCCCGCCCTCGAGGCCGTCAAGCCCCCCGCCGGCACCCCCGCCCGCGAGGCCGTCAGGACCCCCGGGCCCCCGCCGGCACCCCGCCCGCGAGGCGGTCAGGCCCCCCGGGCCCCCGCCGGCACCCCGCCCGCGAGGCCGTCAGGCCCCCCGCCCGGCACCCCCGCCCGCGAGGCCGTCAGGCCCCCCGGCCCCCCGCCCGCGAGGCCGTCAAGCCCCCCGCCCGGCACCCCGCCCGCGAGGCCGTCAGGCCCCCCGGCCCCCGCCGGCACCCCGCCCGCGAGGCCGTCAAGCCCCCCGCCGGCACCCCGCCCGCGAGGCCGTCAGGCCCCCCGGCCCCCGCCGGCACCCCCGCCCGCGAGGCCGTCAAGCCCCCCGCCGGCACCCCCGCCCGCGAGGCCGTCAGGCCCCCCGGCCCCCGCCGCACCCCGCCCGCGAGGCCGTCAGGCCCCCGGCCCCCGCCGGCACCCCGCCCGCGAGGCCGTCAGGCCCCCGGCCCCCGCCGGCACCTGGCTGAGCCGCTCCGAGTCCCGCCGGAGCTGCTCCTGCTCGCGCTCCAGCAGCCGCTGGGCGGCGCGCAGGCGCTCCAGGTCGCCCTGGTAGGCGCCTTTCCGCTGCAGCAGCTCGTCGCGCTCGCGCTCCAGGTCCTGGCGGCCGCGCCGCAGCTCGTCCTCGCGCTGCGCCAGGCGCGCCTCGCGCTCCGCCAGCGCCCTCTCGCGGGCCTCCCACTCGCGCTCGCGCCGCCGCCTCTCCTCCTGGTGCTGCGCCTGCTGCCGCTGCAGGTTGGCCAGGTCCTGGCGCTGCTTCTCCAGGCTGCGCTGCTTCTCCTGCTCGATGAGGGAGCTGGGCCGCGACGCCGTCCGCGTGAGTGCCCGCTCGCTCAGCAGCAGCTTCTGGTCCTCGATGTAGCTGTCCTGCTGCAGCACCACGCCCTGCGGGGAGACGCAGAGGGGGCGATGGGCACGAGGGGGCACGGTGCCCACCAGAGGGGACCGCGTGCCTCGCCCGCCCGGAGCATGGCTGGCGCCCTCCCCTACTTTCTAAGCTGCTCTGGGGAAAGTACTCTAGGATAACCCTGGGCGGCAACCAAGCGGGAAGGTCAATGGTGCCAAGACTTCAATTTTGCAGTCAGCAGCCTTGTCTGGGGTGGAGTGTGCCTTTGGCGGTGGGAGGAGTTATGAACTGGATTGGTCAGATCTTTAAGAAAGGAAGGGACCCGAATTTGAGGATACTGTGTGTGAATGTGCGCTCAGTCGTGTCCCACTCTCTGCAACTCCATGGACTGCAGCCTGCCAGGCTCCAGTCCATGGGATTCTCCAGGCAAGAATACTGGAATGGGTAGCCATTTCCTTCTCTAGGGGATCTTCGCGACTCAGGGATTGACCCCGTTCTCTTATGTCTCCTGCACTGACAGGCAGGTTCTTTACCACTGGTGCAAAAAGTCGGACACCTACAAAGGCCGTCCAGACTGGAAGCATCTCCTCTGTGAAGGCCCGCACCCCCTGCGCTCTGGGGCACAGCTGTTAACTGTGATCTGGGTGCCTGCCGTCCACCACCTGCTCAGCAACTCTAGTCTTAGAAGATCAGTGAGACTCTGTAGTGTACTGTAAGTTGCTCGGTCATGTCTCTTTCTGACCCCAAGGACTAAGCCCACCAGCCTCCTTTGTCCATGGAGTTCTCCAGGCAAGAATACTGGAGTGGGTTGCCATTCCCTCTGCCAGGGGACCTTAACCACTGCATTTTGGAATCTTCCTCATCATGAGAGCCAGTCTCTCTTGTCTGAGGGCTGTATTTACCTGTAAGAAATGTATAAACCTCAAAGATCCAGGCCAGCCACACCCTTGTCGGTCTCCCTCTCAACTAGGAAATGAAGGGACAAAGGAGAAAAGGCACGTACCTGCAGAGTGCTGAGGAGCTCGTGGAGATGGACGACGCTCTGGATGACCTGCTGCAAAAGGAATCAACAAGCCGTCAGCTCAGACCCCAGCAAGGCTCTCAGATTCATAAGCAAAAGAAAAAACATTCTAGGAGAAAAACAGGCAAGGAACATAAACCTGCAATTTACGAAAGAAGAAATACAAATGGTCGAATATGTAACATATTAAAAATGATTCAACCTTATTTGAAGTCACAAAAATGCAAAAATGAAATAACTACTTGAAATGATCAAGCCAACAAAATGTCAATTAAAAAAGAATTCCAGTGTTGGTGAAAGCATGATGAGAATGAATGAATCCTCTTGTACTGACAGGGTTGAATGCAGTATAACCTTTCTAGGGAGAGGATGGCATGCTGAGGAAATAATCATAGCCTTGCCAAAAAAAAAAAAGTATGAGGATGCTCTTGGCTGCATCATTTACAAAGCAAAAAAGCAGAGAAAGAATTGACCATTGGAAAGATTAAATTATGGCAACTAGCATAATAATATACAGCTGTTAAATAGCATGTTTTGTACAAACATCTCAGGAAAATGCTTCTCGAGTGTTAAGAGAAAAAAAAGCAGGATATGAAGTTCCAGGGAGTATTGAAACAAACTGTGCAAACTATTTTTATGCAATTCACACTCACATAAACTTAGACACATAAATACATGTCCTGTGGAAGAAAAGGCTGAAAATAAAACACCACACATTTAATAATAGTAGCTATTTCTCAGCGGTAGAATATTTACTTGTTTTCCTGTTTTACATTATTGGATGTTTTTCCAATCTTCTACCATGAACATGTATTCCTTTTATCTTAGTTGAAAACACAAAAACTTAATTATCAGGCTTAGCTCTTCAGAGAATACTTTTTGCCCCTCATTTAAGTTTATTCTTAATTAACAGAGAGGAGGAGAAGTCCCAGCTGGCCAGCTGACTCTGGCTGAGCACCTGTAGTGTGCAGTCCGTGCTGGAATGCCTGGAAGCCATTGGTCTCCTACGATCTCTTACCCAACTCTTCTCACTCAGCGCGGGGTGGGGCGAGGGGAGTTGGCAAGTGGAAAAAACAACTAAAGGCCTGCTCTTTAAGCAGCACAGGAGTGGGACGGTCTGCGTGGAAGCAGGTTTACTTCATTCACTGAAGGGGTTCCTTCAATGTGTCACAGTGTGCAGACTAACAGGCCAGCACAGAAGACAAACAGCTTCTGTGTTTCAGGGGAAAAAGGAGCGATTCCCTGCATCTGAAATTCTGAAACGAAGCCCCTCAGGGATTTTAAGGTGTTCTATGAAAAGCAGGAGAAGCAGAGAGTACAACCTGAGAGGTATACCCTCGCCCCCCCTGTCCCGGGTCTAGCTCCAGCCTGCTGACAATGTCACATGTGCAGACTCCACTGAGCTTGGAGCCTTCAGGAGGACTTCCTCAGAGGAACCCAAGGAGACGGGGAGACGGTGAAAGACCTGGGTTACCCTGCAGGGTCAGTGGAAGGCAGGGAACCTGATCTCTAGCCAGGGGACGCCTGGGCTACTTTTTAGAGTGACATATGGAGTCAGAAGCAGTGCTCAGAGAAGAAAACTCAACTTGAGTCACTGTGCAGAATCACTCACAAGTTCCTCTGTCACGCTTCACACTGCAGCTTTTGGTGCCAGGTTCAAGTTAGAGCTAAGCTGGCGACAAATTCTGCTCAGCGTGCGTGGATGGACAGACGCCACGGTGGGAGCGTCGCGGCCCACGTTCAAAGAAAGCAAGGGGCTGCTCAAGGACAGAGGAGCAGAGCCTGGTTTAAGAGGCAGCGATTTTCTGGCAAAAAACCGTCAGGACGATGCCCTGGGGCCGATGACAGCACAGTTTGCTCAAGACAGCAAAGCAGAAACGAACAGGCTCAACCGAGCAGGCTCAACCGAGCAACTATAACAAAATCATACTCCTTTAAAGAGCTCATAGTGTTCTTACCTCACTGTTTCTTTTAAGCATAAATACCAGGTTAGCATTTCCACCCTATAAAATAATAAAAAGTGCATGTAAAAAAAATGAAGATTGAGGCAAAATTTATATTCAGTGTGTGTCTAAGTTATGCTGTGACGTCCCGTGTTCATTCTTTTCTACATTAGGGCAGTGAAGAGGTGAGGCTGAACTGTTGCGGAAGCCTTGCAATGAGTTCAGGTGGGGGTGGTGTGTGTTTAAACAAGGCTCTCAGTGAAACCAGTCCAGCCGGCGGAGCTGTGTGCTGGAACGTGATGTCCAGAACCAGAGAGGCCCAACGGCCAAGAACACGGGGCTCCGAACGGTGCTGTTTGTTTAGAAAAGTGCTTTCCTCGCAAGATGATGTAGGACATAAACAGGGCAAACTGGGCGTCCAAAACACAATCACAGTGGACTAATTTCAAGATGATGAGCTTAGAAGAAGGGCCCAGGAAGACAGAGGGAGGGAGTGTCTCTTAGGAAGAAATACCTTTTTCAGACCGCTGTCCGACTCGGTTCTCCTGAGGTCCTGGCCATCGTCTCCCTCCTCCTTCTCACCTCCTACACAAACAAACAAACAAGTATTTTTTTCAAGTTGCAAAACAGATTAGCCAAGAAAATACTATATACACAGCTTGGGTTCAAAATACTTCTGAATCCTGGTAATGCCAGTAGAAGGGCAGCCACATGATTATTAAACAGTTTTACTGACACAGAAGAACTAGGAGCAGAAAGGAAAAAACCAGTCTTATTACCCCTTTTGCTATAGCTCAGCTGAGATCCCAGGAAAACCTCTTATTACTCAAAATGAACTCAACGCAGATGGAGGTCCCTGAGTTCCAGCAGCTGGATACTTAAGACCTCACTAAAACCTTCACCGTCTGAGCGGGACAGAGGTGGTGGAGTACAGATAGTTTTTCGTTGTGATGGTGAACGACTGCCCAGAAGAAGAGCACATGAGCTGACAACCACTGACCTGGGGGCTTCTCTGCCAAGAATCCACCTGTCAGTGCAACAGACTCGGGTTCAATCCCTGATCCGGGAAGATCCCACATGCTGCGGGGCAACTAAGCCCACGTGCCGCAACTACCGAGCCCGCGTGCCCTAGAGCCGGTGCTCCATAGAAACCACAGTGAGAAACCCACACACCAAACCCAGACGGTAGCCCCAGCTCACCGCAACTACAGAAAAGCCTGTGCAGCGACAAAGACCTAGAACAGCCAAAAATAAATAAATACAGTTATATTAAAAACAACAACACCCCACTGACCTTTTGAAGCGTTCATCTGATGGCTGTCAAACCCTCCAAAGGTCTCCGCTCTCCGGGGCAGGGACACGGGGCCAACCACGCCCTCCTGCTCCGAGGGGCTGCTGACGACCTGCCCAAGAGAGCCTCTTAGGCTGCCACTCACCAGACCCTGCAGGATCTCCACTGGAAGAGAGGAAACAGGAAACATTGACATCTCCTCTTGCAATGGAAATAAGAAAATCTCCTAATTAACACATTATATGCACCGGGAAGATGATCAGAAAATCCCAAAGTAGACTACGAGACTTCCTTTGCTCACAGAAAGCTCTCAGCTAAGGACAGGTGTTGTAGTTGGATTCTGTTGGAAATGCACAGATTAAACCTCCAGCCTTATTCACGTGAGATCTAGGAAATGTAGAAAGGGTACAGGAAAGGCTGGAGAAGGAAATGGCAACCCACTTCAGTATCCTTGCCTGAAAAACCCCACGGACAGAGGAGCCTGGCAGGCTACAGTCCAAAAGGTCACAGAGTCGGACACGACTGAGTAAGCACAATACAGCGAAGGCAGAGTCATTTACTGGAACGAGCATGGCTCCTGCAGTCAGACCAGAAGTAGCCAAAAAGAAATCCCCAGGAAGTGAGGTGTGCCAATTTGAGAACAGCAGTGGAAAGTGGCAGGCTTTCTGTCCCTCCTGTAGTGAGGTCAGGGGGATAGGGAAGTCTGAGCATCTGAATTATCAAACCCGACCAGCCACGGTTCTCTTCTAGAGCAGCAGTGTCCAACAGGAAGGAGAAAGATCTGAACGTGGAGTAGAAATTGAGCAGGAGAGATGAAGGAAAAAGAAGGTCCATGTGGAAAAAGGGAGGAGAAAAGAGGCCAGGAATCTCCTAAGAAAAGTCACTGTCATCTTCTAAAAACACTGCAGGAAGACAATAGATGAGTCCATGAAGTGAAAAAACCCATCTGAGCCTAAAAGTTTCAGTTCCATTCAGTCACTCAGTTCTGTCTGACTCTTTGCGACCCCATGGACTGCAGCATGCCAGGCCTCCCTGTCCATCACCAACTCCCAGAGTTTACTCAAACTCATGTCCATCTAGTCAGTGATGCCATCCAACCATCTCATCCTCTGTCGTCCTCTTCTCCTCCTGCCTTCAATCTTTCCCAGCATCAGGGTCTTTTCCGATGAGTCAGTTCTTCACATCAGGTGGCCAAAGCATTGGAGTTTCAGCTTCAGCATCAGTCCTTCCAAAGAATATTCAGAACTAATTCCCTTTAGGATGGACTGGTCTGATCTCCTTGCAGTTCAAGGGACTCTCGAGTCTTCTCCAACACAAAAGCATTAATTCTTCGGCACTCAGCTTTCTTTATACTCCAACTCTTACATCCAAACATGACTACTGGAAAAACCATAGCTTTGACTAGATGGACCTCTGTTGGCAAAGTAATGTCTCTGCTTTTTAATATGCTGTCTAGGTTGGTCATAGCTTTTCTGCCAAGGAGCAAGTGTCTTTTCATTTCATGGCTGTAGTCACCATATACAGTGATTTTGGAGCCCAAGAAAATAAAGTCTCTCACTGTTTCCCCATCTATTTGCCATGAGGGATGAGACTGGATGCCATGATCTTAGTTTTCTGAATGTTGAGCTTTAAGCCAACTTTTTCACTCTCCTCTTTCACTTTCATCAAGAGCCTCTTTAGTTCTTCTTCGCTTTCTGCCATAAGGTGGTGTCATCTTCATATCTGAGGTTATTGATATTTCTCCCGGCAATCTTGATTCCAGCTTGGGCTTCCTCCAGCCCAGTGTTTCTCATGATGTACTCTGCATATAAGTTAAATAAGCAGGGTGACAATATACAGCCTTGACGGACTCCTTTCCCAATCTGGAACCAGTCCATTGTTCTATGTCCGGTTCTAACTGTTGCTTCTTGACCTGCATACAGATTTCTCTGGAAGCAGGTCAGGTGGTCTAGTACTCCCATCTCTTTAAGAATTTTCCACAGTTTGTTGTGATCCACACAGTCAACGGCTTTGGTGTAGTCAATAAAGATGTTTTTCTGGAACTCTTGCTTTTTCTATGATCCAACAGATGTTGGCAATTTGATCTCTGGTTCCTCTGCGTTTTCTACATCCAGCTAGAACATCTGGAAGTTCTCGGTTCACATACTATTGAAGCCTCGCTTGGAGAATTTTGAGTATTACTTTGCTAGTGTGTGAGATGAGTGCAGTTGTACGGTAGTTTGAACATCCTTTGGCATTGCCTTTCTTTGGGATTGGAATTTTTACACGAAAATGAGTGACAGAAAAATATCAAAGTCAAATCCCACACAAAGTTAAGAAAAAAGAGAAAGAAAAAGGGGTGCAGCTGCCCTACACATAACAAAAGAACATCAGAAGGACATGTCCATAAAGTAAGTGAGCTAACAAGGTTTAAAAAAAAAAAAGACTCAAGATTTGGAAGAACCTAGTCAGAATGAAGAGACACAGAAGGGAGGTGGCAAAACTCAAATAACTAGAAACAAAAAAAACCACCCCTTTCGAAAACTAAACTAGAATCTGAGAGCAAGTAAACCCAACAGAAAATGACTTAAGAAAACAGAAGGTGAAAGGATATATTTACATGTTAAAAAGATGAAGATATAAAAAAAGCACTCTGGGAAAGCAAGAAGTGCTGAAGACAGGCAAAGGTGATGTAATAATATGGATAGTGGGAGTTCTTGAGGAAGAAAATCAAAGCAAGCGCACAAGAAAAACACTGAGAGCTATAAGAACACATCTCTGAAATCTGAAAAGTTTGCTACTATAAATCAGAATCGAACACTGTAAACCTGAGAACATCATTCCAGAATCACCATCACCAAGGCACATTCTAGTAAAACAACCTGGATTTAGGGAAAAGAATCCTGTGGGCGTCAAGGCGAAGAGCATGTGACTTATATATGGGGGAAATCACACTATGACTGGACTCTGAAATGTTTTACGTCAGAGAAAAATGAGTAACACGTTTGAGAATTAGGGTACTTGAAGAAACTGGGAACCAAGGATTTTACATCCAGTAGAACAGACTTTCCAGGATAAAGGCACAAGTTATCACCAGTATGCAAGGACTTGGGGGGTATTATCCTCATGAATCTTTCGGAGGAACTAAGGAGTAAGCTTCAGACATCCAAAATCACTGGAGGGTTGCGGATGAGAACTGGTGGTGATTCCTGCAGAATGAAGACTACAGGTCTAAAAAGGGGAGTGTCATACACAATGGTTGCAAGTTGACAGTGTAGACAAAGTACCATTGATCAAACGGGGGGATGGGCGGACATAGCATGTAAGAGTCCTATTTAGTGATAGTAATATTAGTACCTGTGTGTTAGGGTAAATATAGGATACTTTATTTCTATAATGCATCCTTAAGAACAAGGATTCACAATATGGAAGAAAAGAGATACAGGTGTAATACAGAAGAGATTAAGTAAAAACGGGGCTTCCCAGGTGGCTCAGTGGTAAAGAATCCACCTGCCAATGTAGGAGACATAGGTTTGATCCCTGGGTTGGGAAGATGCCATGAAGGAGGGAACAGCAACCCACACCAGTATTCTTGCCAGGATAATCCCATGGACAGGGGGGCCTGGAGGGCTACAGTCCATGGGGTCACAACGAGCCAGACACAGCTGAGCACACAAGTAAAAACACTGTAGTTCACAAGGTGAACTAAAAATATACCAGTGTAATTCATTACCACCCCCCACATACACATTTCCACCTAAGAGGTCCACTGAAAAGGCCTCACCTACTAACAGTGAAAAGCCCAGCAGTGACAACCACCCCCAGCACCTAGATAGTGGTCCTGAGACATCATTTCCCACTAGAAGAAACTACAGCTTCTCAGAGAAAGGCTAATGCCAGACATGTGCAGAAAACAAGATGAGCCCGGAACATCTTAACAGAGCAAACAGCAGAACAGCTTTCAAAGATCGCTGGGGTCATGTCAAAAGGGTTCCGAGGCAACATGAAAAGGTGCACGTTGGCAGAGAGGGAGGCCCTTTTAAACCTTTTCAATAAGGATAAGAAGTGCAATGGCTCAAAGCCCATCAGATATATTTAAATCCATGAGTCTATAATAATATTTTAACAGTACCAGTCACTTTCAGAGTATGACCATAAGTCAGTTCACTATTTTGAAAACTGGTACATAATATAGGGAAAAAAAGATTTATCCTTATCGTGCTTCTCCTATATGTTACAAAAAATAATAAAAAAGACAACTAGACAGTTTGTGGCTCCAGATGAAACACTACAGGAACACAGTCTGCCAAAGGGGTTTCACCTCTGAGCAATTGAGCCCCCAAACCCAGGTGAGCATCTGAAGGAAACAGAAGGCAGAAGAACAGAACCACTGCATGAATAAAGTCCAAAAAGAGAACCCTGTAGGCCAAAAAGCTCACGGATAACCTGTGTGGAAAAGAAAGGGATGGTGGGGCAGGTGGAGGACTGTAAATGAAGAACCTTAAAAATGAGTATCAAAAACCACAGACACAACTAAATCACAGTGTCTATAAACATGCCTAAAACCACATATATGATTTTACATGGCCACATAAAACCATCAAGAAACCTAAGTCTTTACTCTACAAGTCATAATACCTGTGCCTTGTGGGAGGGAAAGAGAGAGCTGTGATGGGGACAGGAGATGTGGAAAGGCTTTTAGGGATCTGGCCACATTTTATTTCTTGACCTGGGAAATAGTTATAAGGATGCTCACTTGATAATAATTTACTGAAGCAAAACATGTTTTGGGTTGTTTTCTGTATTTTGTGCTTTATTTTATAACGAAAAGAAGTACTCACTGGTAGATAATGCTAGCATGCAAACCACTGTGGGTGGGGGGGGGGCGATGCTGAATGTAAATTACCTTCATTTATTGCACTTTTCATTAAAGGTCCTCCTTTGAGAGCCTCTTCTGTGCTGGAGCGGAAGAGGGTTCTACAGCTGTGGGTTGGGGAGCAGTCCTCTGGCAAGGGCGTGCTGCACTCAGTCATGTCCCGGAAAATCATCTCCTTCTCTTCCAGCAGGAGCAGGATCTGCTGGTCCTTTTGCTGAAGTTGCTCTGTGGGCGTTTGGAGAAGGGATCTGGTCATCTAACAGGTCAGCGAGAGGTGATGACTGAGACACGCACGCCACCTTATGGCAATGCCCGGGACAACAAGGAACACAGCTTCCCCCACACCCCCTTCCTGTTTCACTCTGAGGGCAGTATCCGATTTTTCATCTGTCATGTCTACTTGGAAAACTATCCTGGGTCTTTTGAGGCAAACCTGGGAATTTCCGATGTAACAAGCGTGTGCTGTGTCCAACTCTCCCATCGCACTGTTCATTGCTCAGCCCCTGCACTCTTCCCTGGCTCTGCTCTCTCCAAGGGGACCTTTCACGCCTGCATCCAACCAAGTCTTCCATCTCCTCTTCTCCAGAGACATGTAAACCTGTTCCCCGTCCCGGGCCCTGACACTGCTAGGCCGGCTCTCTTCCTCCCGCTCTGTCTCTGGCACGTTACAGACCTGCACGCGCTTGGTCCCCCGCCCCCCCGGACCGCTCCCCACACCTTACACACTTCCTTCTGGGGGACCTCATTCACTCCCACGGCTTCAGTTACCGCTCACGGGCTGACAACTCAAAGTGTTGGTCGCTCAGTTGTGGCTGACTCTGCGACTCCATGGACTGTAGCCCACCAGGCTCCTCTGTCCACGGGATTCTACTGGAGTGGGCTGCCATTCCCTTCTCCAGGGGATCTTCCCGACTCAAATCTGAGTCTTCCACATTGCAGGCAGATTCTCTACTGTCTGATCCACCAGGGAAGCCCATTAACTCACACAAGACACGCAAGTCCTACTCACTTTTCGGGCACCAGACTTCTGAGTCTCATTGTCAAGTGGCATCTCCACTTAGACACCTAGTTCTCTGCAGGTCAGAAGCCTCTGTTCTCTGCTCCTGCCCCCACCCCACCCACCTCCTCCCTGGAGCCCCGGCCTCTTCCTCAGTCAACAGCACCTTCACCCCCCGGATACCCAGGCTGGAGAGCTGGTGGAGGTTTTTCTTCACACTCTGTCCCACCACCCCCAGAGGTTCCTCATTTCCCACTCGCCTCCACTCTGCCTCCAGCCCGCTTCTCACCCAACTTCTCCGGAGACTCCCCCAGTTGGCGTTCCCACTCCTACTGGGCTCTCCCAGGGCCTGCAAGCAATTCTCCCAACTGGCATCAATACTGATTTAAAAAACTTGTTTACATTTTGCTAAAAAACTGTATCAGTCCCTGCTTGAACTTCAACATGTGGTGGCTTCCAGGCCTGGTCTCCCATCACTCAGCCCTGACTCCCAGACACACTAGACCTTCATTCCTTTTTCATTTTCCACCTAACTGTTCTTCATCTGGTGAGTTTTTTATTTTCAGAATAGCGTCACGGGTCAGTTTCTCCATGAGACTGACTACAGGCAGGATTCCCGGGTCCCACACACTCTCTACGTGGCTGGGGTCTGCAGGGCCTGTCATCTACGTAGGTCTCCCTCACCACAGGGGCTCCAGGTCAGGAATCACTGCATCCCCAGCCCCGAGCACTGTGCCTGGCCAGGTGCATCAGGCATGTGAAGAGAAGGCTGTTCCCTTCATGCTCATGTACATGGCAGAAAACCAACACGATACTGTAAAGCAATTATCCTTCAATTAAAAAGCAGGTGGTTCTCCTCTCTGCCATCCTACTCACAGGAAGAGATAACAACGAGACACTGCCTCCAGTCTAAATCTGTCCATCTTTTTTTTTTTTCCCCTCTCCCTGTTGAAAGAGAATGAACTGAACTGAACTCCTCGGGAGCCTACATGTACTTGACTCTGAGCCTTACTTTTCTCCAGAGCACCACACGCGCTTCTTTCAGAACACTCAGTAGCACCAAAGGGGAAGACACACGCGCAGCTCGGCAGACAGCGGGCCCGGCTCTGCAGGGACGGACTTGAGGCCCTGGGCTGCTCCGCTGTGGTGGGCCCAGCTTTCTCACTGCTTAGAGTAGAGCCTTGCAGGGGCGGAGATGAGACTGCATGGGACAGCAGGCCTCGACAGACAGTGGTCCAACCTCACCCAGAAGCACACTTCGCCCTAAGTGACACCCTTGGAACGCAGGGCACCATGGCAGGGGTGACGGATAAACAGATTAACTGGGAAATTCTTTCCCTCAAGCACCTTTCTTCTCTCCTTCCTGTTTTAATCTCAGATGTGCCTGTGAATTCCAGCAACTTCTTCCGTGACAAAGTACCGAGCCTGTCCCCAGGGCCCATGGACACTGACCCCGAGACAGAGAAGCAACATCCCCACGATCTGGTGTCAGACGCGTCCCCCCGGGCCATGCTCACTGTACAGGGTGCTCCTGCAGGGACCTCTGTCGGCTCTGACCTGGCTTCTCTTTTGTCTGGCCGGCCCTGGGATCGACTGAAAACCTGCAGGGGTTCTGTGTGATGGCGCCCCCTTCCCCCCGCACCCCACTGCCCTGACAGGCCCTTGGGCCGCTTCCAGCAGCTTCACCTTTTAACTCCCGGGCCTTGGTGTCCAACATCTTCTTTTCTTCCTCGTTCTCACTAGGAATTCCTTCATCTTCATCTCGGTTCCTGACACAACGACAACAGAACAGCACGTTACTCAGAGGTCCGTCACCCTGATGGCGGCCCGTCCATCACGCGATCCCGGAGGGCGGGCTGAGACTCACAGGGTGTTGATTGTGTCCTGGATGATCTGAATCCAGCTGTTGCGCTCCTCCTTGGAGCTGGCGTGGACTTCCACCATCTCCGGGTCCTTCATCCCCATACTGATGAGGAACAAGCCCTTCTCCTCGTGTGCTACTTCCCTCACAATCAGCTTCTTCAGAGAGATCACCGTTGATTTCTGGTCCTGGAAAGTGGGGAGAGCGTAGCTAGAAAGATGTGGATGCAACAACCCAACTCTTAAGACAGCTCCCATCTCAGGACGGACTAGATGCCCTTGAAGAGCCTGTGGCTCACACACGGAGGTGTATATACGCCAGGGCTGCTCTCTCAATGCATCCCACCCTCCGCCTCCCCCGCTGTGTCCACAAGTCCGTTCTCTACATCTGCGTCTCTATTCCTGCCCTGAGACAGGTTCATCAGTACCATTCTTCTAGATTCCAAATATATGGGTTAATACATGATGTCTTGCTTTTCTCTCCAATTAAAAAAAAAAGCATATGGCTTAACAAACAATGGCAGATTTAGGAGAAAAACCAAATGGTGTGTTATTTCACTGCATTTTACCCAACAGAAAATGATCTCCAAAAAGGAAACAAAAATTTAATGCTGTCAAGGTTTGAGTCCTTTCTGGTTTTTGTCACAGACTCTGGTTGGCAAGGTTATAGGGGGGACCATTTGGAAGACATGATACATGAGAAATACTACGACAGATTTCTTTTTGGATCAAATGCCGAAGGCTCTCAGAAGGCTTCTGAGGGAGCAGAAAAATAACTGGGGGGAGGAAGGTGGGCAGAAAACTGCAAGGCTATGTGAGAAATGACCCAGAGGAATCTGCCCTGGGTCAGTGTTGAGAGGGTGACTGAGCAATAACACTGAACTACACTCACCACCGACCCTCACGGTTGTGAACACTGTTAATTACAAACAGCAGAGGTGAGCAGCTCAGCTTACCAATGACGCAAAGACGTACTTCTGGTCTTTTTCTTGAAGGAAGACCAAGATGTCAGTCAACAGGACCGCCTGAACCTCTGCAGAGCGGGCAGAGGAGAGAGAATCACGATCACGCCATCAGTGAGCAGGGAAGCACCTCCAGGGCACCTGACCAGACGACCCCGCAGCTCGCCCACACGGCACTTCATCACGCTCCTCCCAGGCAAGGGTCTGACACTTCTGCAGGGTCCACATCTGGCCAGTAGAATTTTCAGAGGCATTTTGAAATGGGATTGATCACCAAAACCCTGTTCTGGGAAGGTCTGAGCACTCAGTGCTGGAAAGACAGATCCCACAAGGCAAGGCTTTTAAGAATAAAATACTTTAAAAGTTGGGAAGCAGGACTATAGCAACACATTCCACAAAATACTCTTGGTCACAGTGTTTCTCGGCTTCTGATCACGGTAAGGGGAAAGTCGTGGGGCAGCAGACAGAAGGCTGCCAGGAGGTGATGCAGAGGACTATCTCAACCTAATCATGAAAGGCAGGCTTCCTCTACAGGCCCTGGAGGACAAGGGGGCCCCCCAACATCCATGCCGTCTCAGGTACACGGAGCACCGCGCTCTGCTCGGCCCAACACGGCGCCAGCAATCTCAACCTCTCCATGCCACGGAGACGGCCTGCTCTTCTCAACTGAGACACAACAAGAGGCAAATTAACATCTCTAGCTGGTTATGCTTGCCGGGGGTGGGGGGTGGGGGCAGGGGGAACGACGGACAGTTAGGAAGGTCATGCATACACCGCTCTATTTAAAATGAATAACCAACACGGACCTGCTGGCTAGCACAGGGAACTCTGCTCAATGTGATGTGCCCGTCGGGATGGGAGGGGGTTTGGAAAAGAATGGATACATGTACATGTAAGGTTGAGTCCCTCTGCTGTCCACCTGAAACACTGTTAATTGGCTATATACCAATACAAAATGATTTTGGTGTTCAAAATAAATAAATAAATGAAAAATAATGTCTCTAGTTGGATCCAGAAATCAAAAGAATGCCACCAACGCTTGCTCTAATTCTCGAAGAGTATGCAGTGACATTTCCCAGTGCTCCCTTAAGGACAAAGCGGGATGTGGAGGTGAGTCGTCGACTGAGACCTCACGGGCTGGCCCCTGTCGGCACCACCTTCAGCCAGGAAAGAGGCTGGGGCACCTATGACTCCCTGGGGAAAACAACAGGCTGACTTCTGCAGCCCCCTCCTGGGTGGTCAGGCCCCTCCCGGCCTTTTCCACCACTTCTGCCAAGACAGGGGTGCCCCCCTGTGTAATTCACGGCAAAGCTACAAGGAACAGAAGCA
This sequence comes from Cervus elaphus, assembly GCF_910594005.1. Lineage (NCBI taxonomy): Eukaryota > Metazoa > Chordata > Mammalia > Artiodactyla > Cervidae > Cervus > Cervus elaphus. Next base: position 20,240,439 of record NC_057827.1, on the reverse strand, counting down.
AGCAGGCCCAAGTCCTGGGGAGGTCTAGTTTTCAGCACAGACCACAGTAATTTTCCATGCACTACCATTAGTTTTGACAACTTAGTTTTTTTTAAAGTTTACTTTTAAATAGTTCAGGTGTTTGCCAAAAATAAATAAATAAAAAAGGTCCTAACACATAAGTTTCAACTTTAGTTTTGATCCTGAAGTTTATGTGATCAGTGTCAGCAGACCAGAGAAAAACAATCCCACCCCCTTGCAAGCGATACTTGACACAGGACTGGCTGTCCTTGGCACACGTTCACCGGGGGAACGACTAGAAACCAACTCCTCTCGCCGTGAGACGTCGTGGGCCAGGAAGCCTATCGTTCTGCCACTGCTTGGACCACGACTTTGTTCCAACAGCTGGAACAGATTATTTTTTATTTCAGGAACGAATGAATCAACTGCTGTGTAGAGAAGGAACACGGCGCTGGCTCCAGGCAGTGGCCGCTCTAGGAAGCCTGCTCTCACAAGAGGACCAGCACTTCACGACCAGGTGGCGGCGGAGATGGCCTCACCGCAGCGGGGTCACAGGGCATCAGGGCTGGAAGCAGGGAGCCCTGGGGACCATGCCGTTCATCACGGAGCAGGGAGATGCAGAGCTGGCTGGGGGCTGGAAGGGGTGTTTCTTCCCTCTGAAGTGACCCTACCTGGAGGACCCCCCCCCCCAGGTCCCCGCACCAGGGACTGTCCTCAGCTCGGTCGGCCGTCCCCCTGGGCTCCTCGGCCCTACGCAGCCCTGCAGTGCCCACACTCGGATCCACCCCTGCCCTGCTCACACCCTCCGCGGTGAGCCCCTGCCACCCCCGGAGCTCTTGTCCACCCCCAGTTGGCCCCGAGCTCATGCTTTGGCCGTACTTCCTGCCTCGCTCCGCTGCCTGCCCGCCTGACCCCCCCAGGCTCCGAGCTCTCACGCGGCCTCCTCTCCATCCTTCAAAACGTGACTCGAAGGCCCCTCTCCTCGCCCCTTCTCCTAGTCCCCAGTTCACACCTCTGTTCCAGCAGCCATCACACTGAGGGCAAGAACCTCTTTAAACGTCTCTGCAGTCCGAGCCCAACCTCTAAGCAGGCTATCCCATGTCATCCACCTTCATGCCTCGCTCTGAGCAGGGGGAGACCCGAGCTGGCTAAGGAGCCAGCAGCTAGGGCATCACCGACCCCGTGGCCGGTTCACGCCTGAGTTTTTTTGCCAGTGGAGCGGCTTTGTGTGCTCAGCTCACTGAGGCCAGGGAGGCAGGCTGGGGGTACTCAAGGCTACCGGTGAGGTTAGAGTTACCAGACAGACCCAGAGGATATGGGTTTGATGAGGAAAATTATTAAAGAAACAAAACAAAAAACCCAACAGACCAGATGCACAGATGAATGAACAGACCTCCTAACTTCCTTAACTTGATGGGGCTGATCATTTAAAAAAAAAAACAAAAAAAAAAACTAAGATCAAACAGGAAATGAGTATCCTTCATGATCTCATTTTCTTAGAGAAAAATAAAAAATATGAACAACAAAGTTTAATAATAAGTCGAGTTGTGAGTTAAACATTTCTCTAAGGTCTCAGGAACTGAGAAACCTCTAACATTTCTTCGAAACAATTGATGATGTATTTTTAATCTCAGAGAACCTATGAATGGTGCAACTGATGGTGCGTCCCTCCTGGCAGTGGTTTTGCCAGAGACCCCGACCCCAAATTTGCTGCCCGTCTCTCATGGGAGACTACATCTGCCTTGAGAGATCGCATCTGAGTATGATGCTGACTCTTTGCTCTTCTCACGCCCCTGACTGCATCAGATCCTTGTTGCCTTACTGTACTCGGTGTGGCTTGTGAGCCGTCTCAGCCCAGGCCTTTCTGATAAGACTGAGGACTGAACGACGGCTGCTCCTGGGGAACGCCTGGACGAGGGTCCCGGAAGCGGTCTGGGATGCCTGCGTCCTGCCTGCTCCCCCTGGAGCGCGCGGAGTGTCAGGCACGAGCGGGCCTCACCTTTCAGCCTCCCGGTCGCGCTCTTCAGAAACACGCTCCCGTCCCGCACCAGCTTCTTCCGCCTCAAGTCCTCCTTGGCGAACATCTGGCCGCTCTTCATCCTCATGATCGACTTGCTGTCGGTCTTCGTGTAGATCTCGTTCAGACGGACCTTCTTCTCGTAACTTGCCACCTTGCTGTCCACGGCGCTGATCACCTCCTTCACCAGGCCCAGGGACTGCGTCAGGTCCTGCTGCTCCGCCTCGTTGTCTGAGGAGGAGAGGAGCGCTCGGTCCCGATGGGGCGGAGGAGGGCGCCCTGCCTCCGTGCCCCCCGGCACGGTCCGTGCCCTGCGGGCACATGGGCAGAGCGAGGCCAACACACTGCAGCCACGTGCCGCCCTCCCGCTCGGTCAGCGTTTAAATAAGGTTAGGTGTTTCAGTGGGACAGATGACGTGCACTCACGAGCTACGTTCTCTCTCTCTATACACGTGCTGCGCTTAGTCACTCAGTCCCGTCTGACTCTGCGACCCCACGGACTGTAGCCCACCAGGCTCCTCTGTCCATGGGATTCTCCACGCAAGAATACTGGAGTGGGTTGCCATGCCCTTCTCCAGGGGATCTTCCTCATCCAGGGATTGAACCCAGGTCTCTCGCGTTGCAGGTGGATTCTTTACCATCTGAGTCACCAGGGAAGCCCTATATATACATACTTATTTGGCTGCACCAGGTCTTAGTTGGGACCTTTAGTTGACGCATGTGGGATCTAGTTCTCTGACCAGGGATCAAACTTGGGCCCCCTACACTGGGAGGGCGGAGTCTTAGCCACTGGACCACCAGGGAAGTCCCACAAGCTACCTTCTAGTGGTAGGAATCCAACATCTTTAGGGAGAGAGAGGAGCCTCTGGTTTTTTAATCTATGTCTTTGTTTTAGCTAATCCTTAATGTAACTGTGGCGGATCAGGAGCAGCAGAGAGAAGAACTAGCGGCACTGATTAACCAAGAAACAGCAGCGATCCCTGCACTTGCAGGTGAAGTGGGCATGTCCTCTCCCAGCCGAGAGACAAGTGCCAAGCTCTTCGGGCCACTGAGCTCTTGTCTGGGATCACCTAGCGGTTCCTCCCCTTCTCGCTCTCATTCACTCTAAGTCTGGTGACGTGACATTTCACGTTTGCACTTAAGAAAACAATTTTTAAGAGAAAACACAGTGTTCTCTTTTAGTCCTCCTTGATGTGGAAGAGTCCTTCTAAGGGGCCTCTGCTGGACAGACAGGGAAAAGGCCACTGGCAGGTAAGATTGATTCAAGAGAGAGACTCACCTTTGGTACACTGCAGTATCCTCTGGAACAAAACCGGGTATTTGGTGATTCGCTGGGTTACAAGCAATATGCACTCGGGGATTCCCAGCCTCCGGACGACCGAACTGCTCATCTTCTTCTGCAAGGGAGGAGACCGAATGTCAGAAATGACTCGGAGGGGAAGGCTCAGGCTAAACCTCACAGGGACACCAGGCTCTGGGCAACGGTGGGGAATTCCACGTTTCACGTCACTACCTTCACGAAGGCTTGAAAGCGCTTGTCTTTGGTGTGGAGGTCTTTGAAGTAGTTCACAGACTGGTTGTGCTGCCCACAAAACTTGCCGTACGTCTTCTTTAAGCGTTCGGCATTCTCCCCCGAGAACTGTGGAGGAAAGCGAGCAGGGGTTACGCCACCACTGAGGGCGCTAAACGCGTGTTACCACTGTGTGCCAAGGGTCCAGGCTGCGTGTATAACCCAGGAGGGCTTCCTCACTGTGCTCACGCTTGGTGGCTCAATCACGTCTGACTCTCTGCAACCCCACGGACTGCAGCCTGCCAGGCTCCTCTGTCCGTGGGATTCTCCAGACCAGAATACTGGCGTGGGCTGCCATTTCCTCCTCCAGGGGATCTTCCTCATAACTTCCCCCAGAAGAGTGAAATGGTGCAGGAGCTTTGGAAGACAGGCAGTTCCTCAAGAAGTTAAACACAGAGTTATATGACCCAGCAGTTCCACTCCTGGCCATAAAAACATGTCCACACAAAAACATGCATATGAATGTTCCCAGCAGTGCTGTTCACAACAGCCCTCAACCAAGGGGAACTAATCCTCGTGTCCATCAAAGGATAAATGGATAAAATGTGGTACTTACACATGAAAAGTCCAATCACTAAGGACAACATACTGTTTTATTCCATTTATATACCATGTCCAGAACAGGCAAATCCAGAGAGAAAGTACGTCAGTGGTTGCCTAGGGCTGGGGAAGTCGGGGAAGCGGGTGTGGGTGCTGACGATAAAAATGCTCTATGACTGGCCCTGGCGACGGCTGCTCAAATCCATGGATATACTAAACACCACTGAACGGCACACTTTACACGGGTGGATCACATGGCTAATGAATTATATGTCAGTAAAGCTGATACGGATATTTGTAAATAATAAACACAGAAGTAGCCACGCGCTATGCAAAACGTGTTCTAACTCCCATCTGTCATAAAAATAGCAATAAAAGGAAGGGAGTCACTAAGTCTTTCATGAAGAAGCCGTCTTAAGAATGTCACCTTGCTAAGTCAGAAAGCCAAAGCCATCAGAAACAGCCATGGTAACTAGGGCTGTTTATCCTACTTAGCTCAGGTCAGTGGTCCCAACAGTTCTGCGTGGCCCTTCCATCACCCCCACGCGTGTGCTACCTCATCTGAAGCTGTGCTCACTGCAGGGCGGCTGAGGAGTTTCTGAAAGTGGTCCCTGCAACACACGCTAGCAGCCACCCCTGCTGGACTAAGTCTCTGGAGTCAGCAAGGCTTGATCCTCACCCCAAAGCTTCACGGGAGCCTTTCCTTTCCCCCCGACCAACAGAGAAGCTGACCACAAAGCAAGCACCCCCCAAAAGCAAGGAAAGGTGACTTTTATGGCATACCTAGCATGTACACTGGGCACTTTATATACACATGGCTTTTAAGTTTTAAAACAGCATTAGAAGAGAAAACCTACTGTCCTCAATCTCAGAAAAGGAAAATTGAGGGCTGGAGACATGGAACCACCTGCCCAAGCTCACAGGGATCACAGGCAGTTCAGCTGAGATGAGAACACATGGCTATCGGCCCCGTGTGTGTGTGTGTGTGTGTGTGTCTGTGTGTGTGTGTCTGTGTGTGTGTGTGTGTGTCTGTGTCTGTCTGTCTGTGTGTGTGTCTGTCTGTCTGTGTGTGTCTGTCTGTATGTGTGAGAGACAAGTGCCCGGGTGTCTGTCTGTCTGTCTGTGTGTGTGTGTCTGTGTGTCTGTGTGTGTGTGTCTATCTGGCTGTGTGTGTGCGTGAGAGAGAAGTGCCCGGGGCCCTGCTCCCGCTCACCTGATGCACAAGCACATCCCCGATCCTCTTGATGAGAAAGTTCTTCTCGCTCTTATCCACCAGGGAGTCCTTTTTCCGCTCGAGGATGCGCTGGAAGAACTGGCTGTGGATACTGATGAGCTCGTCCAAGCAGGGGAACAGCTTCTCCACCATCTGCTGCTCGAAGAGCAGGTCGGCCATCATGCCCCGGCTGTAGACGTCGCTCATGATCTTGAGGGTGCGGAGGTGGTGGAACTCCGTCTGCATCAGCTCTGGGGGTCGACAGGGCTGGACCGTCAGGGACGCCCCCCTCGCCGATTCCCCTGCTCCTGAGAGCCCAGGCCTGTCTAAAGGCTGCTTACGGCCCAATTTAAACTTTAAGGCTGGGTCAAAAGCTGCCTTTTCCCTGAAGAGTTTTCATCCTGTTCCTGTTTTTCACGGGACCTCATGCTACTTTCTGACGGGCATACTGGACTCCATCCCTCTCAAATGGTGGTTTCCAAAGTTATCTTCACTGGGACTCAGGACCTTCCATAACTGACTGTGCTCCCATTTCCTAGGAAGCACTTGTATTTAGTCTAGTTTCCGCTGCAGCTGAGGAATTCAACTGTGCCATCACAGGGGATCTCTAAGAATACTGCATAAAAAAGCACTCATATTCAATAAAATGTTCGATAAAATTCAAGAAGATCATTTTACAGAGAGAGGGAAGGACAGAAATAAGATCATGTCTCTATACCTCAAACCTTTTAAAGAAAATCTTGGAGATGGCTATAATACATACTTGAAAACTGACTTGCCACAGTGCAATAAACCACCCGCCAGATTACGTGAATCAGATCTCAGCAGAGCATGTGAGGCGTCTCACCGTAAATCACTTCTTGCCGCTTGACGACATCTTTCTTGTGCTGTTTCAGAAACTTGCTGTCCACGATCTGACTCCAAGACTCTGCTTCCAGCTGTTTGGACTCAGTCTCAAAATCTCCCATTAGCTGTCCTTCATTCATGTCTGTACCTACTCCTCAAAAAAAAAAGAAAAAGAAAAAAATCGGTGTCAGAGTCCTGCATCAGTGACTTCTAAAAACACCTCTGCTGGACATTCCTCGGGGTGATAACTTCATGAGACTATGCACTGTGCACTAAGACAGTGATAGTCACAGAATATATATATATATTCTATTAGAAAGGAGCATTTTCTGTTCGAGAGTGATGTATACTATATTCAAGACTTTGGTTAAGGGTGAAAAAGTCACTTAAATTAAAGGTGATTAAGACATGATTACTTCGTGAAGCAGGAGCTGAAGGGTCCTGGTGACTTTCCTTGTTTAAGAAAGTAGGTTTACAACTGAGCTGAATGTGTACACAAGTCTAGGGGAAGAAGCAGTGTTTGTGGCAGTCTGACCACATTAAACTCAATGGCGTCCTTCAGTGGACGAGTACCCAGCAACTGGATAGGCAGGTTCCGCAGCTCACTATAAAGCATCTGACGCTGCACAGGCAGTTCAGAGAAGCGCCACAGAAGCCAGGAGGGCAGGCACCGTTACTTCGTCGGTGCCTGCATCCCAGCTAACGGCACAGAGTCTCTGCAGACGCCTACCACACAGGCCGTGGCCTCCGCTTACCCTCATCCGTAAGGGACTCCGTGGACTCGTTGACCTTGCTGATTTTATTCAGTGAGTCTGTTGAGTGGGACAGGAACTTCCAGGTGTTCGAGATGTTCTCATCGTTGCCAACTCTAGGGACAGAAGGAAACACATACTGTCAGGTGTATTCTGAGAAGCCATGGTTTGTGGAGATTTGAAAAACTATAAAATGACAATGTCGAAGGCAAATTACTTATGTCAGGTACCTGCCAACGTGCAACATGAACTATGAAGGGGGTCAGAGGCTTTTAAATTCACTTTAAGTTCACTGCAACCGTGAACTTTTTGAACCTTGCAGTTTTATTTTAAACCATGAGTAACAAGAAGAAGGCTCTTCTTTCAAACTGCGTACACATTACAAATGAAATTTCTCTGTTTGAGACGCGTGTCTAACCACAACACCTCTTCCTTGTGTTCCCCAAACACCTATAGAGCCAGCACTTAACGCTAAACCATATTCTTTGGACTTTTCTCGATCCCAGCTAGCACATCAGGCACCCGGTATGTTTGTGGTATGGCACAGAGGTAAGCCAGAGTCACTTAAAACTAAATTGTGTTTAAAGGCCAACTTTTTAAAGTCATAATATAAACCAACTGAGATTAACTCTGAAAAGAAGATAATCACACCACTGAGGCAGATGATATAAAAATACCTGGAATTTTTTTTTCTTCTTTTTTTTTAAGGAGGAGGAAGCGTTATCCAGCACAGAGGTGAGGACACACAGACAAAAGGAGATTTGCATCCTTCAGCTGGGAATCTTCCTCCAGCCTGGGTGAGGAGAGTTGCCAGGGACACTTTGAGCCCTACATTTGAGGTGACTTCTTTACTTGGTGGGAGGGCAGGCACCTTACCCCCAACAGCCAGCCACATCACAATCAGCCCTGTGCTAACCACCCACAGCCAGCGGCCACGGTAGCTCCCACAGGACCACAGAGGAGCTCAGGGCAGAGGAGGGGCTGGGAGCCTACTGTCATTCTCGGCCCGTTACTCACTCCCGTGACTGAAGAGGCAAGACGCAAGGATGGAGAACAGAATAAAAAAGAAGGTAAAAAAAACTACCCTCTCCTCCCACGTTCATCTGACCAATGGGAAAGTATGACATCTAAAAATGTAAGTGGTTGCAGCCCAACATTCAGCATTAAATCACTTTTTTTTTTCCTTTCCTATTTCCACTTCTTATTTTGACCTAAAACTCATCCTCTTAGAAGGCAGGTTCTTTAAAGGCAGGACTGATCATGGACAAAACCTTACTTGAGATGGTGTTCAGTGGGGATCCTGGTTAGAGAACGGCTGCATCCAATGTAATCCTCACCCTGCCTGTCTGCATTACTCAGCTGCACGCCAACTCGTTAGGTCACACGTTCTTTCCCAAGAGCATCTTTCTGTCAAATGGTATACGATGCTCTTGTCACCTAGATGTCAACTGTGCCGTCTCCACACCCCGACTTACCCAGCGATGTTCTGAATGGAGACGCTTTTGGAAAGCATGGCGCTCTGCTGGGACCGTCTGTTAGCAAACACGGGGGCGGCAGTGGTTTCATCGGCTAGGAGGACGGCTGACCGAGGGCGCTCCTTGGGCTGGGAGGCTGCAGAGGACGAGAGGACACCACTGGAGTGTCAGTGACTCGGGCCCTCCAGCACGGACCCGCCCGACAAGTATGAGACAGGAACAGAATGCTTTGTAAGAGATCCACCCTGGGAGTGTAACTGGAGACAAAAACTCTGCGGAGGTCAATGTGGCAACAGTTATTGAAACTGTGAATGCCTATACCTATTGATCCAGTGGTTTCCTTCAGGACATGTACATTCCACAAGATTTACTTGTTTACACTTGCAATGGCATATGACCAAAGGTACTCAGTGCAAAGTTCAGTAAAAGCAAAATGAGTTACCAAAGTAAGGTCAGTTAGTAAGTCATGGTATATCCTACTGGTGGATACTATGAAGGTGTAAAATAAAAGCGAGCACACCCTGCATGAACTGACACAAAACCGCACGATAACACATTAAGGGGAAAAAAAATCGAGGAGCAGAATAACGTGCGCCACAGACCATTGCTATGTTTTAAAAGCAATAAATAATCCAAATTGATATCTGCTTTATTTTAAGAAAGAAACTTGGAGAAGATAAACATGAGAAATGGAGTTACCTGTGGAGTGTGATGGAAATGAGGCAGTAAGGATAAAGAATCACTGAATGTACATATATTTAAAAATTTAAACTAATTCAAAGAGAAAAGGAGATTGAAAGAATTTTAAGGACACAGGCAGCCTCAGAGATGACCTAGTCCAGTGTTTTTCGTGTGAGGGGCTTTTGAGTTATGCAAATTCCCAGCCCTGTCTGTCCTGTGTGGGTGGGACCTACGGGTCTAAGACATTTTTACCAGCTTCTCAATCATTTCTTCTGTACATGTCTGAGAACCCAGATTTTGACCAATTCCTCTAATTTACAGAGGAGGAAAATGCAACCTGTGTTCAATGCCACCCAGCTAATCTGTCCTCATAACTGAGTATTTCTTGTGCTGTTCAGTCGCTCAGTCGCGTCTGACTCTTTATGACCCCAAGGGCTGCAGCATGCCAGGCCTCCCTGTCCCTCACCGTCTCCCAGAGCGTGCCCAAGTTCATGGCCATTGCACACGCCCGAGGAGGACACTGGAGCTCTGATTTTGGGTCAAGTAGTCACACTGGCATCTGGGTAACAGATGATTTTTCCGTGGTAACGAAGCTGCTGTCCCAGACGCGAGCAGCATTATCTGTCCAGCCCTAGGAGCGTCAGGAGCTGAAGGAAATAACTGGGGCAGCTGTTACAGCTTCACAGTATTACAGGATGTGCCTGACTTAATAAAATGGATAAAACCATTCGGATTCTATTCAGAAGAAGGTGATGTAATCACCAGAAACCTGCTGCACGGGGGCATGACCAGGCCCTTCTTGCAGGAAATATGCAGAATACCAGGAGACGGGGGGCCTTGCCCAACAGGGAAGACGGGCAAGAGGCAGAGAGGCGAACAGGCTCTAGTGTGCGGGGGCCTGGGGCACACCACAGGGCCTCCAAGGGAAGCTGGTGAGCAGATAAAATATGATGCAGGAGCAGCGCCCTGGCGGCTCAGTGGTACAGAATCTGCCTGCCAATTGCAGGAGACACGGGTTTGATCCCTGGTCCAGGAATATCCCACATGCTGCAGGACAGCTAAGCCTGAGTGCTGCAACTACGAAGCCCTTGTGCTTGAGAGCCTGTGCTCCACAACAAGAAAAGCCTCTGCATGAGAAGCCTGTGCACCGCCAACTAGAGAGCCGCCCCTGCTTCCCGCAACTAGAGAAAAGCCCATGCAGGAACCAAGACCCGGCAGAGCCAAAAATAAATAAATAAAATTATTAAAAAAAAAAAAATCAGGTGGAGGGAGAAACATCAGTCCTTGAACGGGGAAGTCCCTGAAGTGAGGACGTGGCCAGGCGGACAGGAAAAGAGGACATTCTGAGGAGGAGGACTGTCTGAAGGAGGCAGAAACTGCTCACGCAGTGCTACTGTGAAATGGAGATGACAAGCAGATGAGGAGGCAGGCAGGGCGAGGACATGCAGGATTGGGGCAATGGCTGGAGAAACAGAACCAAGTCAGGTCACGCAGAGCCTTCATGATTATCTAGAGCAACTTGCATCTAAGGGCGGCGTGGGTGTGGGGGGAGGTGAGAGAGAGAGCTCTGGGAATGCTGAAAACCAGTCTATCCCCGCTCAAGGAAGCTGCTCACTGTCTCTGAGCCCAGCATCCGCGCCCGCGAACGTTCCCACTGAGGCAGGCCCACCACCAAGGGCTTCACGGGCGTCACCTCACTTAAACCCAACGATCGCCTGATGGTACCACTACATCCTTCCACGGAGGAGGAACACAAGGTATGGGGCGGGTGGGGGAGCCGTAAATGTTCGTCTTGAGGTTATGCTTTTGCAGAAACTAACCCTTGTGGCTGGCAATTTGTTAGGTAGGTGGATAACAATAAAGTCTCCAGTCAATAATGTTCAGGTAACGAAAGACCTATTAATACGTCTCTGGCCAGTAATTTGTTAAGTGGGGTGCTAGGACTCACACCCGTACAATCTGACTCTTACTGCTACCTTACCTTGGTGGGTAAAAGGGGAATGAGAATACACGTGGGGGTTGGAGGTAATATCATAGGTAGCTTTGGGGAAGACTGCTTTTATCTGATTTGAAAGAAAGCAGATTTCTGAAAGAAGAGATAAATGTCATAGAGTCAAGAAAAAAAATTTAAGAGTAGGCTTGTAAAAGGTGTTGGGATGGGCTGGATCACTGGTTACAGTGGTGACAGTCTGGCATAACTTTTCCTCTAGGAATTTACATGCAAAGATGGGTGATAACCTGACTTCCGTCTGACAGGACTCCACACCCTCGCTGGCAGCACAGCCTGAGTGGCCGTTCCGCGCCGTCTGGAAGTGCTCAGAATACTCAGGCATGGGGCAGCGGTTCTCACACTCAAGCGTGGACATCACCATCACCTGGAGCGTCTACCAAACCGAGCACCCAGCTCCACCCCTGGACTCTCTGATGTCGTAGGTCTGGGCAGGGCCCAAAACTGGCACTTTTAATTGATCCAGGAAATAGGCCTTGAAAAACACAGCCTGGGGGGCAAGTCTCAACTGAGTTCTGTGAGCTAATTAATGTGGTATTCATTACTGCGTTATTTATGGCAGTGGGTGGAGACAAGTCTTTGGGGGAACTGGTAATTAAAATGTGGTGTATGTTTCTGAAAGAATACCACGCAGCAATTTGAGATGATAGCTTTCATATAATATCACACGCAGATCTCAAAACGCAGATCTCAAAAGCAGCAGCAGAATGGATAAGCATAAGTCATACTGTCTAATTTAAATTCAACACACAAAACAGTAAGAGATATTTTCAGAAGTACACATAAGTCTGAAGATACGGCAAATTAGAGAGGTCTGCATTAAATGTACCACAGTGCGTACTAATGAGGGGAAAGGAGTGAGATGGAGAATGAAAAGGGGAAAACATTCAGCAAAACCAAAGTGGAGCTCTGCACAGACTGGAGAAGACAGGCTGATGTGACAAAGTGTGACGAACTCAATCTATGTACCCCTTGAAGACCTTGGAAAAAAAAAAAAAAAGAAAAAAAAAAACCACCCCCAAACTATATAATTTCGCACTCTGTCAAGGAGTCTAATAAGCAAGATCTCATTTGATGTTGAGAGCACTAAAAGCAAGTTTCACTGCTGACTCATGGAAAAGGAGTTTCAAAAAACATGGGGGTCACTCGCTCAAATAAACAAGCCTCAAGAGCGGCCTTGTAGGCTCACACACACACACACACACAATTCTAAGACCTTCCAGAGAGTTTGATGGTGGACTGCCAAGCTTTTGGTCAACGAAACTGCAGCCTTCTCTAAGTTACCACAAAATAGGTATTCAAACCGTGATTAAGAATAACAAACGGACACGACAGAAGTGTGTGTAAGCCCTGAACCAGAGAGGCCAAGAGGGGCCATGAGGGGCGGGCGGACTACTTACACTTGCTTCTCATGATGACTGTGGGCAGCGAGGATGTGTCGTGTGCCTGCAGGTTCCCTTTGGGTTGCTGTAAGAAAAAGAAATTTCGATAAATTTCACAAGTTTTGATGAATTTTACAACTTATCTTCTGTCAAGTCTCAAGAAGCTAGAACACAAAGCCAGCTACTCCCCTGTTCCTGCCAACGGCCCTCAGGGTCCTACTCTCAGACACGGCCACGCATGCTGGCCGTCGCCCTGAGCCCGCCCAGCCTGCAATTCTGCAAGAGCCGTCTCCTCTGCCTGGAACGCTTCTCTCCCCTCACAGGCCAGGCAGTCTCCTGTTTCAAGGTCAGACCTCAGGGGCAGAGCCACCATGAGCTTCTGTCTTCTCCTCCAGTGAGGCAGCGACTGGCACCCCTCAGAATGCTGTGCGTACCCCTCAGAATGCTGTGCGTACGCCCCCTCCCCCTGCCCCGGCTAGTTCTTTCCTTATTATGGTCACTGTCTGCTGGTCCATTGTCCCCACCACAACGCTGGTTCCTTACAAGCAGCATCTGTGCCCTTTTCATTTCCATCTCTCCAGTGATCAGTATTTATGTATAAGGTGTTATAATTCTTAGGGAAAGTGCTAATTTTAAGACTTTTTGTGGCATGAACAGAGACAACGTGTGAGAAAACTCCGGGTTGAAGCAATTCGTCTGAGATAAACCATCAGTGGAAAAGGGTCTGTTTAGAATGGGACTCCCCCTCTTCGATGACACTCTTTTACACAAGGCAGGCGATGCCCTGTTACTGTCTTTCTCTGGCACAGTCACAATGACGACACTCATACCAGAGGTCACAAATTCAAAGGCCCACGGGGTCAGGCAGATGACAAGGACAGAGGCAAGCTGGAGGGCGGGAGGCAGCAGCCTGGGCCTGCGCATCTTGTCCGGAGGCGGCGGCAGCCACTCAGCCCGGTGGGCCGTCACCTCCATTCGCCTCCAACACCTAAGGACCTACAGCCCAGACTCTGTTCTACGGGCTTAGGAGCTGCCAACGGATCAAACGCTCCTGATTTCAGACTGCCTGGCAAGTTTGATGCTTACATACACTCTAGTGGGGGGAAGGTACAGACCACAGAAAGTAAATGTAATAAATACACAGACCCTAAGAAGGTGATATTTTGCATTAGTCACTCAGTCGTGTCTGACTCTTGATGACCCCATGGACTATAGCCTGCCAGGCTTTTCTGTCCATGGAGTTCTCCAGGCAAGAATGCTGGAGTGGGTTGGCATTCCCTTCTCCAGGGGATCTTCCTGACCCAGGGATTGAACCCAGGTCTCCTACACTACAGGCCACTTCTTTACCATCTGAGCCACCAGGGAAGCCCCAAGAAGGTGATAAATACTGTAGAAAAAAAAGAAAAATCCAGTCCTTGGACAAAATTTATGTCCATGGGCTGAATAAGATCCAGGGTACAGAGGCCTGTCGTCTTTACACTAGTTCAGTGCTTCTCAAAGTGCGGTCCTTGGACCAGCAGCATCAACATCTTCTGGGAAGTTATTAGAAAGGTAAACTCCTTGGCCTCACCCACCCAGAATCGGAAATTCTGGGAGTGGGTCACTGGCCCAGTGTCGTTTTATAACAAGCCCCCGAGATGACTCTCAAGTCTGAGGCCACTTCACTAGATAAACGTGTTTGGTTACTGGAAGCAAACAGCACGCTGAGCGTGCGTGTAGATGGTGTTGGAGAGCACTCTTCTGACAAGAACAAAGACAGTTATGAGTGACTGAAACACTGAAAAACCACACGGGCCACCTAAATGCCCATCTGCCCCCAGCCTCGTACTCTACAAGGGCCTCTGACGTGCACTGGGTGTTATTATGTGACGTGCACACTCGGAGCGTAGACCACCACCCACTTCTCTTCTCGTCATGTGATCTACGTGAGCCTGTGGAGAAAAGGGATGCCGGGCAGGCTGGCTCAAAACCCTTCCCTCCCCAGGCTGTCAGCACGTCAGAGCCCCTGGTCTCCACCTGCTGCCCTCGGGGTCCCCAAGGAGGAAGGCAGGAGTGTGCGGAGCGGGGCAGGTCTGCAGACATGGTTAAGAAGAAAGTCACTGCACTGGTGACAGACGACAATCACAGCGAAACGTGTGTCTAATGTGGACAAGTTCTGAAAGCATTTCATCTTCCGAAAGCCACAAATTCCCGAGGGTGTCAAGAAGAGATGAAACGTTTTGGGTTACTGCAGTCTCAAAGGAGGTACCGGATGATGAAAAGACAAACAGAAACTCTAACCTCGAGTCTCCCAACTCTGAGGATTTCATTGGTTCAGGCAGAAATGTCTTACCTTCATTTTGACCTTTGCACAGGAGCTCAGACTTTCTCTGCAGCCTTTGTGGACAAAGGCGCCACAATCTGAAAAGAGAGCAGAACGCCGGGTGCCATTAAACACACAGAGACTAGAGGCCCACACGGATTTTCACCGCCACAGCGGCCGATGGACCACCGGAGAAGCCGTTCACATGTCAGGGTATGACTACCCGGGATTACAGACTGCAGCCCTCTTCCAGGAAGCAGGCGTGTGACATCATCAGGAGGAGGAGAAACAAGAGCAGATAAATGACAAACCTGGCGCTTCTCGGGCAGGAAGCTGAGAGGCCACCAAAACTAAAAGTGAAAGTGTCTGCTGTCGACGTGTAAGTCTGTGTCACAAACAATACGTAAGTGGTATGGATCTGTATTTGCATACCTGGAGGAGGAAATGGCAACCCATTCCAGTGTTCTTGCCTGGGAAATCCCATGGACAGAGGAGCCTGGTGGGCTACAGTCTGTGGGGTTGCAAAGAGTCGGTCACGACTGAGCATGCGTGCATGCACATGCACATGCACACAGACATTAACATAAACATGTAAGAACAACCACAAATGATATGTAAATGCACCCCCATCACAGGGGCTTTGAAATCTGTATGACTGCGTCACAGGCGGAGAGTGAATCTGAAAATTTGTGTCCTTTTGACTTGGACTCCTATCCACCTTGAGCTTTTTGCAACACTCCAGGTCAAAAGTTGCAGAAGAAACATCATCAGAACCACCCCTCAGCACCTCCAGGAGCCCTGACTCAAGAGAAAGTGGAAGACTTCCTGAAAGACAAAGCTGAGACTTCCTGAAAGATGAAGCAGCACTCACAATCTGCTGAGGACATGATTTTTATCTCAACTCCTAGACCCACAAGGGCTGCTGACAGAAAAAACCCAGCCCTCAGGGCCTCCAGAGGGCCAGCATCAGCTTGTACTGCTGCTATGAAGTCATACTGAGCTGGGCCAAGAGGCTGGAGGGGAATTAAAGCAAGTAAGAGATCTGTCTGTGGGGATTCCATGGCGAAAGCCTCCCCAGGGAAAGGCTCCCTGAGAAAATCAACAGACACCGCCCTTAGGCAACGCTTCCCATTCTGACTCAGGAAGGACCGCAGGTCCTTGAATGGTCACCCGTGAATCAAGGGCAGGATGCTCTCCTGACTTATATGTCTGGGTTCTGAGGATGTGAGTGTGGAAAAGGCCAGAATCCTAGACCTCGGGGCCTTCTCCATTCCTCTGCAACATCTGCCAGGCTCACAGGCCTCTTTCCTAACACCACCAGTCACAGTGCATTGGATGATCCTGTGATTTTCTCCTCCACTGAGTAAAAAACCTGCCTGCAATGCAGGAGACCCAGGTTCACTCTCTGGGTTGGGAAGATCCCCTGGAGAAGGGAGTGGCAACCCACCCCAGTATTCCTGCTTGGAGACTCCCACGGACAGAGGAGCCTGGCGGGCTATGGTCCACAGGGTCACAAAGAGTCGGACACCACTGAGCGACTAACATTTTCTCCTCCACCGAGTGTTCCTCCAGGGCAGGGTCTCCGTCTACTGCTGAAACTTTAACTGAGTCTCCCTAGCACAGTGCCTTCTCATGCCGCCTATTCCAATGTCCGTTTTAGCCTTTATGCTTATTTTATACCAAGGCCAAGTGCCCTGTCACAGCCTAGATTCCAGGGGGTCAAACACGCACCTCTAACAGTAAAAGGAGCGCTAGAGGCACGGCTGTCACACTCCGTGTGTTCCAGGTCCCGGCTCCCCGAGTTAGGTGCTGCGACTCTAGGCCGGTTCCTCCTCCACAGGCCTCCAAAGTGAAAGGACCACATTTGCCCTCCCCATTCCCTTTCTCTGTGCTTCTGTAAGACTCCTTATGCTGCATCTCTTGAAAGAGATGGATTTTTCGAAGTAAATTACTTCAAAATGTTCTACAAGGCTCATGCTGCAGAAGAGTTTTCAACTTCTTAGCCGTCTGAATCGTCACTAGGACACAGCCATCCTTCAGGGCCTGGTTGGGGCAGTTCACACTGGAGGAATCACGGCAGATATGACCCCCATGAAAGAGGCCACCTGGAGCAACTCTCCTTTGGTCAACAGGATGGTCCAGAGCAGGAACTAGTTTGGAAGTGGGATGGGGTGAAGCTTTATCCTGGGCCTTTAACTCTCAGGCCTACTGAGCCTTCTGTTGAGTAACCTCTTCTAGCTTCACCCCATGAGAAATTGACTCTCCAGTCATTTTTCTGATGCTCATCAACCGGAAGAGACCCTCAAGTTCAATTCCCAATGTCAGCATGAGGGGAGACTCTCTGGGAAAGGTTTATTCAGGGAATCAACAAGAGGAAGCAACCTGGAGGGAAGCAAGCCTACTCTTGCTTCCAGCGTCCTCTCCTCCAGGAATGACACTGCAAAGGAGCTGCACGGACGCTGTGCGTTTCCACTGCTGGTGATTATGCACACTTCCACGTTAAGTCGTGAAGTTGCTCCAGAGGTCAGCAGTTATGAAGGGGTTATACATCCCTGAATATTAATGCCAGGGCTTCTCAGCAACATCCCTTTCTGGGTACAAGGGAGCCTTTGCAGAGAGCCCCCTGGGGAGTGACTCATTCTAATCAGCGAAAAGGAAACATGTTGAGGATACTTTTCTCAAGAACTGGAACACTCTGGCCCTTGTTAAATTGTCAAGTTCTCTGCTATTTGGAAATAAGGATACGTTTTGACTAAGAAATCATCATACTGCTCCCAGAAAAGAGAAGAATCGGCGAACAGAAATCCAAGTAACTCCTGAGACTCCAATGCCTTTGTGCCCTTCTATACATCATGCAATGAAACTCACATTCCAGACCTAGACTCTGGTGAACTTTTATTAAAGGCTTTAAGCCCCACGAGCCAACGGCCTTCCACAAAGGGTCAAAGAGGAAACAGGTGGGCCGGACCAAATTTGTCTTTATTGACTTATATTCAAAACTTTTTCCCACTTATCTCCAAGAAAATGAGACTCAGACTCTCAGAAAGTGACTCTTTTAATAGTCCCCCATCATCTTTAGGATAAGTGAAAGTGTCAGTTGCTCAGTCGTGTCCAACTCTGCAACCCCATGGACTGTAGTCCACCAGGCGCCTCTGTCTACGGAGTTCTCCAGGCAAGAAGACTGGAGTGGGTGGCCATGCCCTTCTCCACGGATTGTCTCGACTCAGGGATCGAACCTGGGTCTCCTGCATTGCAGGCAGATTCTTTACCATCTGAGCCACACTCCTTACTTAGCTTAAGCCCATCATGTGTGTGTACACTTCTAGCCCCTCGGCCACACCTCTGAGCTCTGAACAAACTCTTTCCTGCAACAGTGTCCCTTGCTCACTCTTCCTTCCCTGACTGGGTTGGCAGGACTCAGCTCTCTGAAGTCTTGTCTGACTCTCCCAGGGAAGCAGACCCCCAGTGATCTCTGAGCTTCTGGTATCCCACACCTGCTTCTATCATGGTACTGTACCGTGACCATCTCCCTTCCCTTGCTCCACAGACGCCTGAGACCATGGCGCAGTCCTGCTGACCCAACATGTCCTCACGCACAGGCTTCTCAGCTCCCCTTCCTACCTTTTTTCTTTGCCTTTCACATGAAGTGAAGTGAAGTCACTCAGTCGTGTCCGACTCTTTGCGACCCCGTGGACTGCAGCCCGCTAGGCTCCTCTGTCCATTGGATTCTCCAGGCAAGAATACTGGAGTGGATTGCCATTTCCTTCTCCAGGGGATTTTCCCAACCAAGGGATCAAACCGAGGTCTCCCGCACTGCAGGCAGACGCTTTATCCTCTGAGCCACCAGGGAAGCCCATTGTCTTTAATCCCATTCTTCCTTGCCCTCTGTGCCTTGCCTAAGTATCCTAAGAGAACCTCTTCTTCATACCATTTTACTAACACAAAATAATACTTTGAAACATGGGTGGAAAAAAATATGGGGAAAACTAATGAATTCGTATCACAGCCAAAGAAACCACAGATTTTGAAATGGAATTAAAAGGGAGTGCCACACCTAACAACCTTATCTTCAAAATGTTTAAAACTCATCATAAAACAGAAAGACGAAGAATCAAATAGAAAAAAAGTATGAAGATTATGAACAGGCAATTCACAAAACCCACAGTTTCATCACCCTATAGAGAATTAAATAGTGGGAATGGTGCAATTACTTTAAAATAGATTTTAGGAATATTCAAGTTCTCAGACCAGTGTTTGAGATTTAAAGGACAACTCCAATTGACGTACCATAAAAGCAGAAGTAGTATTTTTAAAATGTACTTCTGGTAAACAACTTTTCACACAATCCACTGTTCTAGTTAACTGACACACACGTCCCCAAAGCCACAACCCAGCTGAAGTTTCAACATACTTTATAACATGGCCACAAGTCTGAGACATAAACAGTTTGCATGCATGTCTGCTTAACACACTCAAGTACCTACTTGAAAACCACTCAACTTGTTACCCAGCTGTCCTGGACTCAGTTCACGGTAATGGTTTTAGTGGTGTACGTGGGCGACTTAGAAACTTCGGCCCAACTGACATCAGCTGAAGTCTTGAGGTTAAAACCTCTGTTTTGGAAAACAGACAAGTACCAAGAACATACGAATTGAAGACAATCTAATACCACTTTCAAGCTCCCTGTCACAAACTCTATACCATGTTGTTAGGGGGATCAAAGAATTATTTGGCCTTTTATTTATTTTTCAAAAAACATTTCCTAATAGCAGTAAGCAATATGCTTTCATTCTTCAAAGTTCTTCAAAAAGGCACCATGGTTTACAGGAACAGAGCTGACCCCTAATTGGACTCCTCTGAACTTAAAAGCAAACAACCCAGCCTTCAGCTTCTTTCCTGGCTACATGGAGGCATCAAACAAAAGAATATGAAGGAAAACCCACAGGGCTGTGAGCTCGCATCTTATTTGTTGCTTCATCTTTTTAAAACTCTGCCACCAGAGCTTTGGTGAACTGTTATATACCATACACCCATTCACCTTCAGCAGAGAAATACAACAACCCACTAGAGACTGGCCTAAGAAAATCAGCTTTAAAGAAGAGTTAAGAGGAGACGCCATGCCAAACTGAAATGAAATTAGAGAATGGCGTGAATACTCCAGGCCTGCCTGTTAAAGGAAGGATTCAGCTTCCTGAGTTGTGTCAGGTTCTGAAGAAAGGGCTTGTCCAACGCTTTTCCAGGGAGGGCTGTGCTGAAGAGCTTTGACTACCCTTCCTCCTGGAGACTGGTCTGAGCAGCAGAATCCACGTTGGGGAGAACTCTCAGATCCTTCTAAAGGTTAGGGGTTAGAGAGACTTTTCTAACTTTAAGGCGAGAAAGGTCCAACTTCTTGCTATCATGTCAACACTCACCAACAAAACAACAACAGCAGAAAAACATTTAAATACTGATAAAGTTAGAAATACATGCTCAAAAAGGATTTCTGCAACTTCTGGTTTAAATTCTCTGGGGACTGTGAGACACGGCCTGGTCTGGACTGATAGAGCGTAGATACAAATGACTTGTAAGATATTCTCGGTAGCTGGTGTGATAACCACAGTGCTGGTTATACGGAACAAGACGAAAGCCACAAAAGAGAGCTACATCACAGGAGCTGGAGGGCTCACCTAACAGAAGTTTTTGCAAGAATGCTGGCAAACAAATCAACAAAGAGCAAAACCCAAAGTGCTCTGCTTGGGTAAGAACTGGTTTTACTGCTGAGGCTCTTCCACCGTCCTTTCCCCAAACACACTTCTTTTCTTTAACTGGTTATACGTATTTCACCATCTAAGCAATGAACTCTAAATGTAAGAAACCTGACTGTCCAGAGAGCTGCCTTTTAGGACAAAATCTCAAGGTGAACCAGACCATCACAAGTAGTCTGAACTCTTTGTTTCCTACTTGGGTTGAGGCTGGTCCACTTGTTTCTTTTCTTCTAATCAAGAGAGGCAACCTACCACAAAAGTACTCAGAAGCTGCTAACACAACAGAAAATAAATCCACAGTAATCTCAGTTATCATCTTGCATGTGTTTAAAGCAAACAAAATAGAACCACTGGCAAGATCTGAAAACCCGAATGTAGCGGATTCCTTGTGCTGAAGGACTCCACCAGGCATTCCAGAGACCAAATTATTCGTGGTGGCTGGAAAGAACAGCTGACTTATTCAAGGCAAGCTTTACATAACTGCAAGGGGGAAGAAGTGGTAAGATGCTCTCCTCCTTTCTCTATTAAAGTTACCAAAATCCTAAAATAAGAGTAGAGCTTTGGCAGAGTTAAAACAAACAAACAAACTCGCCAAGTTTCTCCTAAATTAAATTACTTATTCCCGACAAAGGGGGAACTCTGCTTTCACCGTGTGTTTGTTTTCCAGGAGTAAACTGCAGAGGAACCAACTTCAGGGAGGCTTTGCTCCTGCCCCTTGGCTATTTCTAGCGTCTGTAATCTTGACCATTTCACCTAAGTCCACCAAGGGAACTCAGCTTTCACCACGACTATGACTTCAGACGGGTCTAGGTGTTTTCCAGTGGGGTCAAGAGATGTTGACTTGTTTTAAAAGTTCCAGCCTGCTGAATCTCTCAGTATTTGCATGCAGAAAGATGTATTAGAGTGACTAGAGATGTTTGAAAGACAGGCGAAGACCAACATTAGCCATCGTCACACGGACCATGATGGACCAGGTGGCTGATCTTTCTAAACCGTGAGTCAAAACTGACTGAGCAGCCACTTGGGGTCTGAGGCTCCAGGGTCAGCAAACAGGATTATATTAATCCAAGGAAAGGGTTGCTAACAGCACAAGGGTTTCCTAGGAGGTAAAGGAACTGGAGGTTCCTGTTTCCTGAGATTCCTGTGAAGATCCCGGACATGAGAGGGGATGGAGGGAAGCGAAAAAAGATTCTGAGTCCTCAAATTACTCATAGTTTCCACTTCCTGCCAAAATCACAAACGGTGCTTCACACCCACAAACATGCACTGCAGGCCCTGTTCTTCAGGAAGCTGCAGAGAATCAGCCCATTGCCTCTGTTCCTTGGGGAAGATGACTACATGTTGTTTCCTTTGCTTTCAAGCCTTGATTTTTCCTCTTCTTTTTACAAGTGGCAGGCTGCACCCTGTCACACACAGACCTTAAGGTCACCACTGAACGTTGAGCTTCTTTCAACACTAATCCTGGAGCGGACTGCAAAACTACAGTTGAGACTGGGAGCCCCTAAGTTTCTGAGGTGGGGTGGTATGCAAACTGAAAATGTTATTTTTGCACCTAGGTATACACTAGGGTAACCAGGCCCTATCAAACAGTTCCTTTTTGTCATCTGATTCTTTCAGTTTAAACCTAAAAGCATTAACTCTTCTTCCTTGTTGTGCTAAGCAGACCTAAGATAACTTGTTACGTCTGTTAGATCAAGTGACTTCCGTAAGTCAAAGAACTGCTGGCAGAGACCATCAGGACAATAGCTCCTCCCCCTGACAGATTCTCCAGACAGAAGACTCTTGTGATGGCACAGTGGACTCCATGAAATAGTCTGCTTCCAGAAGAACCAGACAACTCAGGTGACTCAACATTAAAATCACAAATTAAGACAAAAACCTCCATCCTACTGTTATAAACACTGTTAACACAGAACTAGTAGTCAACCCACTATTTTACTGATCTTCCATATTTAAAAAGCCTTAATAAAATATTGCTATATTGTGTGCTATCAAATATGTAAAACAGCACAGATATTTGAACTATAATTTCAACATATACTTTTGCAATGAAAGAGAACAGTGAAGCTGTTCTGATGGATCAAAATATGAGCAATCATGTGGATATTATACTTGCTGTTCACGTATCTACCTCAGCATCTAATTTATGTCTGTATTTCTTTTTGTGGCTCAGACAGTGAAAAATCTGCCTGTGATGCAGGAGGACCTGAGTTCAATCCCTGGGTTGGAAAGAGCCCCTGGAGAAGAGAATGGCAACTCAATTGCCTGGGAAATCCAACAGACAGAGAAGCCTGGCAGGCTACAGTCCATTTGGTCGCAAAGAGCTGGACACAACTGAGCGATCTTCACTTTCACTTTTCATGCATAATACAGAGTACAGTATCTTCATTTTCACAGAGAGGTAGGTACAAATATTAGTAGTTTTCTTTTTTAAAAAATGGCTTGCCTTGCAATCATATTACATTCTTCAATTAATTCAAGATGGAAGGAAAAATTCAAACAAAGTAGGTAGACTGACAGCTAAAGTTAATATGTTGATGTTAAAATTTGGTGACACTTTTGAGAGTGTATTTTTAAGTGGGTTGTAAAGTAGTCTTAAAAATACATAAATTCCAGAGTCTGTGGAACTTCCAAAACACCAGTTCCATAAAAACCATTCTGAAAACCACTGTTCTATTGAGCTATTTAATTACTACACAGACCAGTGGCTGAGAACTTTAGTCTACAAGCCTCAAATCTCTTGAGTTGGGTTGTTCCCCGTCAGTATCAGCCCCCACCACACGTGATTCTTCGTGAGTGGCTCAGCGTCCTTGGGCCACAGACATTTCCCAGAGGCAACACGGGTCCCCTCTCCAGGGGGCGTCCTGTAGACACTATTACTGACAATATAAGCACTTCTACAGTCTGAGGTGCCCTAGCTCTATTTCATCACGGAGTGAGTCGAGTAGAAGAGAATTTCTATTGAAGAGGGAAAGGTATGGAGGGACAAAAATGGGTTTAGGATGCCTGGTTACAAGAGGTACATTCTCTTCCATCAGGGTGGACATTCTGTTCTTTGACAAAGCAGTCATGTGCCAGGTACAGGTTCGATTCAGAGTCACTGGACTCTAACACAGACTAACAATAATTCAACTCTTTTTACTCGAAAATAATGCGTATGCAAAAATCAATGACAGTAATAAGATGATTCATATACTGACAACATCAGACAACTTTTTCCAGCCTGCACTTAAATTGAAAAGTTATCTGGAGCTACTAGTGGAAGTATATAGTGAGTCATCCACTCACTGTAACCATAAACCTATGGTTCTCTATGAAAGTCAAAGAGTTGGTCGCTTAGTCGAGTCTGACGCTTGGAGACCCCCCACAGAGTGTAGCCCGCCAGGCTCCTCTGTTTATGGAAATCTTTAGGCAAGAATACTGGAGTGGGTTGCCATTCCCTTCTCCAAGGGATCTTCCTGACCCAGGGATCGAATCCCGGCCTCCTGCATTGCACGAGTCCGGGAATCTGAGTTCACTGTTCACTGTCTGAGTCACCAAGAATAGCACAAAGAAAAGGATTCTTTGTGTCTTCAAACAAGATTTTCCTTTTCTTTTGTCCCTCAACTTTCTTATAGTATTTCACATCACAATGCAGAACGGACAGCTGGTGGGGTCCGCTTCTCGTCCACCTGGTGCTACCAGCACAGTGACAGAGCGACTCTCTCTGAATCTTCTGTCCAACTAACTGCTTAAAGCCATTACGTTCTTCAGTCAACATCAACACAGTCTGCACTTTCTTCAGAGACCAGCTGACAAGCAGAAAAACCTTTGAAACTACCAGTGAGATGACATTTACATTTTTTTTAAACTCAGAGAGCCAATATTCAAGTACAGTCTTAAAAAATTCAAACAACGCAGAAGTGTAGAACAAAAACTTAGTCCCCTTCAATCTCTCCTCTAACCTCTTTTTCAAATTGTTAACAGTTTGGTGTATATCCTTTTAGACATTCTCATATAGCTACATAAACAATTACTATTTACTTATCTGTTTCCTATAATTTGGGATCATACACACAGTTCCATTTATTGCCTCTCAAGTTTCCAAAACATCTTGGAGATATGTCGGTACCTGCAGATCTATTCCACTGGCTGGGAAACCACAGCTTGGGGGCTGAGGTCAGCGCACACCTGTTTTGTAAAAGCGGGTTTATTGGAACATAGTCGCGCTCACATTTATGTCTTATCTATGGCTGCTTCTGTGCCACAAGAGGCAGGTAGGGTGATCACCACAGACGCCTACCAGCCTCCGAAGCCTAGTGTCCTATCAGCTTCTTCACAGAAAGACATTTTTTTAAGCTAATTAATTTATTTGGCTGTGCAGGGTCTTAGTTGCAGCACGTGGGATCTAGTTCCCCAACTAGGGATCAAACCCAGGTCCCCTGCATTGGGAGCTCAGAGTCTCAGAGCCTCTGGACAACCAGGGAAGTCCCTACAGAAAAACTTTGCTGATGACCTTTGAGCTATTCCATTTTCACCACTGGCATAATATTCCACCTAAAGAATATATTACATTTTACTGTTAAATATTTAGCTCCTTTGAAGTTTTCCACAACATGAACAATGCTGCAATGAGTAAGTACCAAGGATTATACCTTGAGAGCTCTTACTCTAAGCCACTGTGTAATAAGCAACTTGAGAAAGGTGTTCCTAATTACATATTCCAACCACTAAAAAGGATCATGTGATGTGACACAGGTGCTAAATATGGAAACATTAGCACCAATCAGATTATAATATACAAATGCATCGAGTTAATGCTTGGCACTTTCAAATTTACACAGTGTTACATGTCAAATATACTCATGGAAAAAAAAATAAGAGAAAGGTGCCAGGCACACAGGTTGCTCAAAGAATATTTGCTGACAAACAGCTTTTGAATGAATTATACAGTGCCTTGCCTATTGCAGGCAACTGATCTTTGCTGAATAAATTAATTTACGATAAGGAACTCAAATGCATACTTATTGGTGCTGTTAGTCACTCAGTTACGTCTAACTCTTCTGAAATCCCATGGACTGGAGCCCACCAGACTCCTCTGTCCATGGAATTCTGCAGGCAAGAATCCTGGAGTGGGGAGCCATTCCTTTCTCCAGGGGATATTCCTGACCCAGGGATCAAAGCCAAGAGTCCTGTGTCTCCTGCATTGGCAGACGGATTCTTTACTGTCTGTGCCACCAGACTTATTGACAGTTAAAAGTAAAAAAAGAATTCAGTCTGAAGTCACCAAGATCTCCTAGAATAGCCACTCAGCTCTTCCCCACTACTGAAGCAGATGACAGAACGGAAGCCATTGCTCCTTTATGTATATAAAATCGAAATCATAGCAACCCACCACTGATGCAGAACACTAAAGTATGTGAAAAATCTCCATGAAGATTTTTCAAGAGCTGCTTGCATTCAGTTATTTATTTTTTATTATTAGTTTTATTTTTACTGTTAGTTTTATTCAGTTATTTTTCAAATCCACCCGCTGGTTGTGCAGTATTCTAAGAAGCAGAGAGCGTCCCCCTCAGACACGAGGTCTCTGGGCACATAGTGGCGACTGGAATTGAGACCCCTGAATATAGTTAAGAGGTTTATACTAAAGACTGTAACAGCCCTGCCAAAGAGCCTGGAAAAAACCATGCACACCTGCCCTCCCCTGGACCTGGTGTGAGAATTTTATGTTATGTATGAGTCCAGGGTCCGGATTTACACCATTTGTATCTCCTAGAACCCTGAGCTCTCTCTAGAGGTTAGTGGAATTCCAATCCAGCAATGATGAAACCCTGCGGGATCCCCGCTGAAACAGACACAGGACTGCGGCACCGCAGGGCCAGGGCGGCAGGACAGGGACTCCAGAGATCCCCACGGGAGGGGGAAAAGTCTTATGAAGCTGAAGCCGAACTTACGACAAAAAAACCCCCAGATACCACGTAAGCAAGGTAAACCAGGATGAAGAAGCATTAGCAAATGCAGGCAGAAGATGCTGACAGTTATTAAACGGTTGACATGAATCAAGTCCCTAATGGAGATCAGGATGTACACGGCTTGCAGATTTTCTTTTCTGCATGCTCACTTATGTACTAGTTTTCTACAACACTTATTTTGTTGAGAAGACATTTTTAAGAACTATGTTTCATAGCAGAAAGCAGGTGTTTGGCCTGCTGTACTGCTGGGAGTTGCTAGAATATGAATTTCATGCAGCCAACCAAGAAATGTGCTCTCTCCCCGTTCTTCTCTGAGGCCAACACTCCTGTCATGGAGGACAGGCACTTTACAGGGGAGATGATTCTTTGCAGTGGAGGAGGAAATTTCCACAGCTCTCACTGGTACAGATTTAAAAGAGAAATGGAGTGTCTAACACACAGACTGACACATGGGTAGCTCACTCCGCCGCGCCGTTAGGCAGACGCATGGTATATGTGATTCTGGAGGGAAGAAGAGGCACCAGGGTGGCAGGCCTGGGTGTGAACAGCAGCGTCCTCCTTGTGTTTACTTTAAGCACTTGGTGATGAATGCAAACGTACCTGTGCTCAATAATATCACTTATAAATTATATGTAGTTTCAACTAAAATAAAAGACAAACTCCTGCAGAAACTGTGCATCTGAGAATCTTAAAAGAACTAGTAACTGATCAGCAAACAAGAAAATGGCAACGCTGACTTCTCATTCCTAGAATGAGCTCTTTGGAAGTATAATATAGGACACGTATGTAATCTTTTTACATTACACACACACACACACATACACACACAGCAGACTCTTCTGCCCACAGAATTTTCCAGGCCAGAAAACTGGAGTGGGGTGCCATTTCCTACTCTAGGGGATCTTCCTGACCCAGGGATTGAACCCATATCTCTAGCGTCTCCTGCATTAGCAGGTGGATTCTTTACCACCAGCGTCACCTGGGAAGTCACGTGTAGTAGGCTAAGAATGTTTTAATGGTAGACAAGCATACCAAAAAGGACCTGGTGACCACCGCCCCAGACAACCAAGTCGCTTCAGTACTGAGAAACTGTGTCTAGCAGCTAGGAAATTATCCTGGCGACAAGTGGCCAGTGTCCTAAGAATGAGTCCTTTCAGAGCCTGAGCTCCAGACTAACGTGCTGGGGACATACGGACAGTGACAGCCTTTTGTTTCCCAGAGGTTGCACAGACGTATTACAACACTGGAGTCCTCTATCTCCTGGTAAGTTACACACGACGGAGGGCATACATGTGTGTGATATCTGCCCACGAGGATGAATACAGACACGAGAGCTCCCCAGAGGCTTTCTTTAAGGAAAAACAGGACAGCAGAACAAAGAGGGCTGCAGACAACATTTGGAGTAAAATATATCCATAAGAGGCATTTTAGGAACATGTGTGCGTTAACACCAGTTGTCTAAAAAGTCACAACAGCTGCAGCATGGATAACACGGGCTCTTTGCCACTGTCACTCCACTCTGCCTCTAACATTTAAGGAGGTAAGCGGCTGTTTATTATTATTGTAACTCTTGACTCTGTTCAGATACAGTTTAAAAATTTTTCAAATTTCAGTAAATTAACTATCTTGAGTTAACAAGTCACTCACGACATTTCACACAAATGACTAAAATCAAGACCAGGTCGTGACATCATGGCCTGGGCAGTGCTTCTTGGGGACGGGGTTAGTCACTGTTCGGTCCAAACTGGTTACAGGTGTAACGTGACGCTCATCACGTCCGCCTTCTGGATGACTGGCCCTTCACTTCAGCCACGTCTGACCACAAGCGGCCTCCTTGATTTTCCCCGGTGTGCACGATGAGCACGACTCTTTTCTGTGTGCAACCGCATTTTGAGACGTAACGCCTCATAGCAAGGGTCTGCAAACTGCAGCCTGTTTCCATATGGCCCGTGAACTGCAAATGGTTAGTGCTAGAGTAAAAAGTGAGCCGGAGTGACTGACAAGGGACTGCTGGGCGGCCTTGGGGTGTGAGGCTATGAGATGGTTTTTTTCATGCTGACATGGACTTCTGGAATGAGGCAGTGGCTTAGGGTCAACAGGAGAGGATATTTGAAATCGGGCTCTGTGAAAAACATTAAGGGCTCTGTATTCTCTTATCTGGAATGTGTGTCTCAATGCTGTTTAAAGGAAGACAGAAAAAAGGCTACTTCTCCACATCAAAGAGGAACAGATAAGGGGTGGGAAGGACAGGAAACGAGAAACAAACGTTTCCGAGCCTGGAGCGTTCTATTGCACAGGAACACACGCATCTCTTACTTGCACACGTGTAGGCATCTTTGCTGGTGAAGGACTTCATGCACTGGTGGCAGCCAAAGGGACCCACAACGGAGATGGAACTGAACGCATGCCCGTTCACAGTCTTCTTGTCCTTCTCCTTCTCTTTAGAGTCTTTCTCCTTCTCCTTAATTTTATCTTTCTCTTTTTCCTTTTCCTGCCAAAGAAAACAATCGACATTAAATTGTTAACTGAACACTGGAAGGCCTTCCCTTCTAGAAAGCTACTGGGCTACCTGTGGTCAACAGTGGCTGGTAAATGTTTTGAATCAAAGTTAGGAATGCTGTCCTGGACATAAAAAAATTTTTTTATTAAGTTGTGTGCATTTGAGTTGCATTAGAAAAACCTTAGGAGGACTGGGCAGGTTGAACAGTTTTGTCCCTGGCTTGAAAAGTCAAAGTGTTAGTCACTCAGTTGTGTCTGACTCTTCGCAACCCCATGGACTGTAGCTTGCTAGGCTCCTCTGTCCATGGGATTCTCCAGGCATGAATACTGGAGTTGGCTGCCACTGCCTTCTCCAGGGGATCTTTCCAACCCAGGGATTGAATCCAGATCACCTGCACTGTAGATGGATTCTTTACCATCTGAGACACCAGGGAAGCTATGCCAATCAACACGTTCATTGCCTAGGGACCAGCATGGGTGCTGGGGGAGGAGGAGCCTGCGGTGGCCCTGGGGCCTCCCGAGACAGCCACGCTGAGCCCATGGGGGAAGCCAGCGCAGAGCCCAGTAGCAGGGCAGGGAGCAGAAGGAAGGATGCGATGGTTGTGAGACCAGCCTGAGGGAGAGATGATTGAGCAGCGTGAAAAATGACTCAAGGTTCCCCATGACTGCCTCCCACCCACCACATACCCTCAAGAGAGGGCACATATCTGATAACTGCCTCCCCTACTCTAGCCAGAAATATGAACTATCCCCCATATAGACATTTGCTGTTCTTACTAATTAATTTCAAGGTTCAGCTTTGGCGCAATTTTCAAACTGGAGGAGGAGGGGTTTAAACCCTAAAAACGCAAAGAAATACTAATGAGTGCTAGACCCTTGGTAAAATATCCAAGGCGGTCAGGGGCATTTCAGGTACACGCTACCCTTAGGAGATGAGGACTGTGTGGTCTAACCACACACTCTTCATAAAAAGGTCCTTCCAGACATGGTTAGACAGACACTTGGCTGGTTAATCAACAGCAAATGAATAACTTTCTTTCACACTAACTGGACCCTGAATTGCAATTTACAGAGGTAGGAGGAATGGATTTAGTAGTGGTCGTCATCACCAATGTTAGGGTACCCATTTTCCAGGGCATATAACAATACTATTGCTGTCATCCAAAACAATTCCTGAAAAAAGAGACGCTGAAGTTAGTGATCATGACAACTACCAAAGGTCTTGGATTTTCAATCAATGCTTTCTGTCTACATTATTTCATCTGATTCAATAACTCTGAAGTGAGTAGGGTGGGCGTTTATGCCTCCCATTTCCTAACTGAAAAGATAAATAACAAAGATAATAGCAGGCAAGAGTTGGAACAATCACTATGTGCCAAGCACTGCAGAAAGCAACTGACATGAAATTTCTCATTAACAACCCAATGGCGTGTAAGGACCAGCTCTGATTTCTGTGTAACACTCGAGGAGCCGAGGCTGAGAGATGGCTCATGTCATACACCAGTACCTGCCCAAGCTGGAGCTAACTTTCAGATCTGCTAACTGTAAAGCTCAGCTCTTGGTCACTGCATTCTACTGCCAAGGACTAGAGACGTTTGTGGACTCACAGAATGTCACACAGCAAATGATCTGCAGATAAAATCAGAAACCCAGGTCTTCTGACTGTATTCAGAACTCATCTGCTATCCTG
This sequence comes from Cervus elaphus, assembly GCF_910594005.1. NCBI lineage: Eukaryota > Metazoa > Chordata > Mammalia > Artiodactyla > Cervidae > Cervus > Cervus elaphus. The sequence goes on along the minus strand of NC_057827.1, from coordinate 20,209,769 downwards.
AAATGGTGAATGTCTGCTAAATCTGTGATTCGCATAAAGTCCTTTGTTAATACCCTCTGAGCCACCAGGGAAGCCCCCTGTGTTAATAGCATGCATATGATAAAAATCTAAGAATCAAATTGCTACACTTTAGAACTATAAAAAACAATAGGAAAGGAAGGGAGGAAAAACAAACTACTTCACCTTATAAAACAGGAAACTGTTCTGAGTGAAAATTCGTTAACTGCTAAAGTATCTAAAACTAACAGAAATCAGTATGAAGAAACGGAGTTTTTCTAACAATTTTTCTCTGAACTAAATTTTGCTAAAGGCTTCTTATATACAAAATGTTAAACTGAAGAGCACCTGAGCTTTTTGCTCAAGAAAGCTAAAAAAGCTGCTCTGAGAGTTAAGAAAATCTGTAGGCAACTAGCTTACTCTCCCCCAAGCCTTGCTATGCTCTTCAAATCTGAACAGATAATCTCCCCATCCTTTGCGAGAACCCTGACCAGCTCCTCCAAGGATAAAAACAAAACAAAACAGACTCCACTGTGTCTGTCTCTGTTGATCGGAAGCTAGTGCTGTAAAGAAGTCAGGCGCTTACCTCCCCATGCCTTGGTCCTATGAATCTCACTGTTATGAGGGGTGCTTCATGAAAACGACCCCATTTTGCCGACATGATTCGACCCCCATGCCAGGAAATATGCTCTCACGGGAGGAGGGGCTCATGCCGGCGGGGCAGGGCCTGGCAATTTTGAGCTGCCATTAGAGCAACCACCAGAGAAACTGTAAGAGGAAGCTGGGGACTGGTGGAGAAAAGGAACGGGGGAGGGCTGAGGCTGCGGGTTTCCTCAAGAAAAGCTTAACTATTTGCATGCTGCTGGAGCAGCCCGCCGCCCGGGCAGAGAGGACCCAGGGCGCGACGGGGGCAAACTCCCCTGCACACGCTGTGAGTGGGCAGTGCTTAAGTGGTGGGACGGGAGCCCTGGCAAAATGAGGCGGGTTTTTTCCCCAATGCTGCAAGTTAAGGAACACATCTATTTAAACAGATGTCCTCATTTTAAAAGCCATATGTTTCTAAAGAAAACTTTTTTGGTGAAGTCGCCTATGGAAAGGCAGTGATTGGCTGTTTTCTGAAGTTTGATTTTTCCAGGCTTATCTCCTGCCAAAATGCCTTAAACCTGTGTGCTGGGGAAATGGAAACTAGTAATATTTAACGGGAATAATGCAAGAGACAACTGCACTAGGATACAATGAGGGGAAATGATATTTTGATTCTTCTAAACCTACCATTTTAGACAAGTAATTACATTAAAAAAAGAACTCTCTGGAAAACTGTAAAGTATACTATGATTAAGGAACTGAAGAAACAAGAGAGATGATGATATCTAACGTTGCTTTAAGTCTTGGCAAACACTACTTTACCCTAGTTAGCACCTCTGAGAGGCTAAGATGTTTAGTTCTGTTTTAGACACTTCACAGGAACTGGGAGGTGAAGTTGAATGTCTTGTCATGAAGCCGGGGAGTAGATTAACATCTATGCAGGAATCTAATCCTTGCATCCAAAAAGGCCTACTTCAAATCAGATTAAGAATTTGTCTCAAACATCTCTGACCATTTCCTACTCGTCTGCAAAGAGGAAAGCTTAGGAAAAAAAAAATCGATGTGACAGGATGGTTTAGAGAGGGCCACACCCCACTCCCTCTGTAATGAGGACATTTTATATACACACACACACACACACACACACACATATATACTATGTGTGTGTGTCTGTTATGTTATGAGTCTGCAGCAAGCAGACTTACTTAGCAGGAAACAGTACTACTTCTTAAAGATACTAAAACACAAAAGCAGAAACTGCCTGCCAGTCTTCCTGTTTTATTTCCTGTTTAGGTTCTCCCTCTTTCATACACACACACGGCTCAACATATTTATCTATTAACTCATGCCAGTTAACGAGAATTCTTGAAAGGACCTATAAAGGATCAATACTCCATTTCCCCCAAATGCCTCATACTCACATGGCTACAGATACGAAAATATATATAGCGTATATTATGTTATACATACAGTATATTTTATAGAGAGTGCTTACACTAAAAAACTAGTGCTAACATCTGCAGTAGCGTTTCAATTTTTTAGGAGAAGTAACACTATTCAATGGGTAAGAAAATCAGTAGAGCCAGCATCATGACACGAAGAAAATATTCACTCATTTTTATGTTATCCTTTTAGAGAATCAAACATTTCTGAACGGAAAAGCCCTCCTGTGGATACAATGGCAAAGACAGACAACGTATTTAACGCAACCTAACATAAAATGTGGGGCTTCCCTGGTGGCTCAGTGGTAAAGATTCCCCTGCAATGCAGGAGATGTGGGTTTGATCCCTGGGTTAGGAAGATCCCCTAGAGAAAGAAATGGCAACCCATTCCAGTATTTTTGCCTGGGAAATCCCACGGACAGAGGAGATTGGTGGACTATGTAGTCCATGGGGTCACAAAAGAGTTGGACATGACTTAGTGACTAGACAACAATATCATCATAAAATGCATTTCTTCACCAATTCTCCTGTTTCTTACTATCTTTTGGTATATGGACAAAAGCTGAGCTATCCTTTGTGAGGACAAAACAATCTTATTTGAAGTAAGCTGGTAACAACAATCAAAGATGACACTTAAGCTTCTTAACACACAATAATGTGGCTAAAGGGGTGCCTACACCCCTGATAATGTGAAATGGATTGCAATCCAGGGTTACAGATTTGTAACTTTTGGAGAATTTCCATCGCTAGAGATAGCACTGGAGAAGGCAATGGCAACCCACTCCAGTGTTCTTGCCTGGAAAATCCCATGGATGGAGGAGCCTGATGGGCTGCCATCTATGAGGTCGCACAGAGTCGGACACAACTGAAGCGACTTAGCAGCAGCAGCAGCAAAGATAGCACAAGCTGCCAGAGACCAAATCTTGGGGTCAAGAGCCTGAAAGGGGAAGCAGTCTCATTGCAAAAGAGTGCAGTCACTCTGACAAAGAGAAGATGGGAGGTGAAGGGTCACCTGAAGACGCCCTGCTGCTGCTGACAGGCTGCACTTGCACACAAATTACCTTCTTTTTGCCTGCCCCTTTTCAGCCCTCTCCTAGCAAACTCCAGACTCCAGTCCTTTGAAATTATTTGAAAAAATTAAAGGAAAGAGACATTGTGCAGCTCACTCTTGCTGAAGAGTGAACATGAAATGAACAGTATTACTTGGTAGACGTCAGATCACGAGATATGACCTAGTCTGTGACCTGAAGCGTACTTCTCTGTGCCGCGGTTGGTAAAAGGAGACCGGTGCGAGATGCTTTTGAAGGTCAGGTCCCAGTTTCTGCGTTCAGTCTCACGTCGTTTCGTTCACACCTGCCTGTACTGCCTCCCCAAAGCCATCAGCGACGTATTCACTACTCTGCCCCTAAGCTGGTGTCACGAAGGAGATGGATGGAAAGGGGGGAATTCTCCACTTTACCCTGGTCTTCTGCTTAAAAGTTTGTTTGGAGAAAAGACTTCACGGTTTAAAACCAAAATAAAAGGCAAGAGAAACACTTGAAATCATCCGAACAGATGGTAAAAGTCGTCCAGGTAAAGACCGTGTGCTTTGGTTCCTCCAGAGGCCCGTCGGCACCTGGCAGAATGCTGACTCCATTCAAACACACTTGGCCCATTAACACTGCTCTTTCAAGGAGGCCTTCTTCTGTTGATGCCTGCCAGCGGCCACGCCAGCTGATAAGACAGACACGGCTCTATTTTCAGCCCTGCTGCCACACAAAGAATAATAAGTGTCCTGCCCTCTTTAACCTTAACTGTTTTGAATTATAAAACAAGACTAAGCATGAGGTTAACGCTTAAATATGAGACCATTCCAGAAACACAGATTGCTAGACTCTTCATGAGTCTTCTAGTTTGCCTACTTTCTGTTCATTCTGCACCTGGGCAGGTGAAATGAGGAGAAAATGTAATTGTGATGGCAGGTTTTCTGGAAAAATCTGAGTGATGACCAAACCTAGTATTCGCTCAAAGGAAAGAGATCTTACCTCATTTAAAAACTTAGAAATTATGTACCTGAGTGTATGCATATAACACACAGATATATAGTGATTCCCATGCAAGAAGTCCTTAAGTGAGTCTCAGTTTCTTTCCTCCTTATGTTGTTGGAGGTTAGGTGGGTGAATAGAGTGTAGGAAAGTGAGAGGCAGAGAGTTTTCCTCACTGATTTGAAACATAATCTTCCTGTTTAGCAATGGGAATTAGTATAAGAAAGTTAACTCTGTTTTTTTCCTTTCTAAAAATATATTTAAAAAATATTAGAAGAGTATTTATCTCTATGTGGGATTATTACAGGTACTTTTTATTCCTGGTTTTTTCCCAGATGAGGTACCTTACTCCTAATAAAGGGAGATAATATCTACCTTACAATGTGTGCAAATGATTAAATCAGACAATACATGGGAAGCTCTCAGCATACAGTAAAAATTCAATTAGTAGTGTTATCTCTTATGGCTGTTTTTCTTGCTGTTAGTTTTCCTCAGATATTAGCTTCCTGGAGCCAGCATCTGTCAACTCAATTCCACAGGACCCCATCATGTAGTTAGTTTCCCGCTGTGTGCTGTGCCCGGAGCCTACGGAGGGCTGGCTGAGGGGTCACACAGAAACCCCACAACAGTACTCACCTTGCTCTTTTTACTGCTGGACATTTTGTTCTTGATGTAGCTGAACGTACGACTGACTTTGGTTCCACTCTTTATTTCAAAATCTTTCTTGGGGCTTTGTGGCAGGAAATTAAAGTTCTCTTCTGTTATACTAAATAGAAAACAGAAGAGTTTTTAAAAAGATTACAGAAGTTGGTTTTTTAAAAATTAAAACACTCTACATATAATTCTTTGTAACCATGATTGTCAGGTATTATTCTGGCTACAAGTTACAGCCAACTTACATGCTAACGTGCAAATGGGCAAAGGAGTAAGGGTGGCCAGAGGCTGCTAAATGGTTTTATATAATCATATCAACCCAACAACAGAGCATACCACAGTGCTCACGTCCTATTGCGAAAACTTGGCTAAATTTTCTATGTCAGTTATTAGTGTTTCACCAATGGGTTTTCAGGGATCTGATGCTAATTTTTGATTAGAATTAATGATTAATTAGTCATTAATTACTTTATCTGAAATTGCTTAACCTAAAACAGCACCCATTGTATAAACGTCTTTGCATTTAACAGGTGTCTAAAAAGAAACCCACAGATGCAAACCAAGGAGTTTTTATGACTGAATGCATATACAAGTTCCCTCATAGCAGAGATCACACCTTTTCTTTAGGTTTCTGGCACACTGGACCGTCAATATGTGAATTCAGTTAAGCACGATTTAAGGAGACAATATATTGCATGGTAGGTATAACGGGCACTGTGTGCAGAAAGAGCTACTGGAGGAGTTTCAGAGACCTGGAGGTACTGGTCTACTTGCTTATGACACCTGTGTCCTAAGCCCATCCATGATGGGCATCTCCAGACCCTGGGAAACTCACAAAGGCTGAGTTCCTCAAACAATGCTGGGCCCTTGTACACACTATCATTTGTGTATACATACAACTACGTAGAACTGTTACATAATACATCATCTATTATATAGAAACCTATTCAAACTACTTTTCCTAGGGTCCCAGAACAGTTATGCTAGAAGTTTTCCATGGAAAACTAGTGTTTGCCTCGAGGGCTTCTGTGAGAGCAGAGACAAGTAGGACCACATGGGTCCTGTTCAGTAGCTCAAGTCTATTTATATTTAAAATACTGCTTGGAATATAAAGCAGTCTGTTACTAAGACAAAGGGGAAATGAAAACTGCTCTAGAAAGAACAAAGAGTAAGCAGAATTTGACGTAAGTGAAAACAAGAGGACTCATATCGAGAGAGTTCTGGATTACTGGGTCACAACTGATGCCTTTGCAAAAAGAAGGCAATTTATAAGACACTGCAGGGCAACAGTGAGAACCCCAATTATGCTTAAGATTGAATATTTAATCTCATAAGCTTGAAAAGTAGAATATAAAAATAAACAATGAGTCAAAATAGCAATCTCTAGCCTGTTGTTAAAAACTAAGTCATAAACAAACAAACAAACAAAAAACTAAGTCAGTTCCCTGGACAGAGGTGTGTACTGACTGAACCTATACAGAAGAAAATAGCTTTAAAGCTTGCAAGGGCTAAGTAGGCAGCAATACTGCATGAATACCGATACACACACACACCGTGAAACAAAATGTTCTTAGACTTAGAAATTAAAAACTGCCATAAGCAAAGAGTGCGAAGTTCATAAAGTTAATATAAGTGTATCCTATGTGACTAAGTGCAACCAATAATCTTTATCTATAGGATGCTATAAAGAATAAAAGTAGAAAACTATTCAGGACATAAATTAAAAAACCAATATTCCAAATTTATCAATCAAGGAAGTAAAATTCCAGTAAGTTCAATTAACTTATTTTTGCATAAATGCGTTAAGACATTTCAGATTTCCTTCATTTTATCTGGAGAAAAGGAGTAGCAAAATAAATGTATATCGTACCTCCCAGTCAGATTAGAGCTGGTGCTGTGGAAGGGCCGTGAACCTGGAAAACAAGAATGGCAGGATAAAAGTTAGAACAAAAGCATTTTACATGGATAACAGATAAAATGCTTAGTGTTTTTATGACTGACACAGATAAAGCAAAAAATAGCCTCTGAAAGCCAGTGTGGGGTGCTTTTCCTTCTGAGGGTTTACTACACTTGACCTTAGCCAAAAGGCCGAGAAGCGATCCTTCTGAGGGTTTAGAAGAAGGAAAAATTAAAAATGAAACCCTCAAATTAGAACTGGAAATTGGCAGCAATTGGGAGTGAATTTCTCATGGGGAAAATTTCTTTTAATCCAGGATTCAAGTAACCAAAGAAACCCCAAAATGAAACAATGAAAATGCTCAAATGTATGTTTAATTTCTGTTCTTATGAAGGTTCATCAGAGTCCATAGGCCATCTTTCTGAGATGCTGTCAGAGAAGGAATATACAACAGGAAATGACATGTCATTTTCTGTATGCTGTTAATTTTGTATTCATATATTTCTACACTAAAAGTCAAGCTAATATATGCCTGACATTTTCCTGAGCATGCCTAGAAATGGATTAGTGAACAGGAAAGAGCATTAGACTCAACTTATAAGGTTTAGGGTTTGCCACTAATTTGGGGTGAGATCTCTGATTTCATTTCTTCATCTCTGAAATAAGGAAGATAAAACAGATGCTAAGGGTCTTTCTAGCTTGATACTGATAAAATGAGTAGGGCACATATATTTTTCCTCCTTCCATAACTATCAGACCATAAACTGAAATGAGTCATTACATCAACAGCCAAGTCAGACAGGGTATTAACTGGAATAAATAAAGAAGTAATGATACCATTATTTTATCTATGACATGTTAATAGAGGTTAACCTACTTTAGGACTCAGATGAGAGAGAGGCCGCAATCACACAGTGGCAAGTGGTTTCCAAGTTTTAGGAGATCAGGTATAGAAACACCTTCTGTGTGTGATTCCAGGTAGACAAAGGGTGCTCTGTGTAACTACTGTTATTATGTGGACAAAACACACCTTTCTCCTTGACATTACTGAAACTTCGATTTGATAGAGGTATGAAAAATGTTCCACTATCAAATTATCAACATTTGAAACTCTTAAAAACTCCCAAATTGTTCCAGATTTTGAATAGAAATGCAAAGCTGAAGTCATTACTAACATAGAGCCAACAGGTGTAAATAATGCATTAGAAACTTAAAAATGAATTCAAAGGCTTCAAAAGATCGCTTTTATAGCTTTTCCTTTTACTTTTTTGGGGTTTTCCTTCTATTTCACTTATGATGCACAATAACAACAGCCAGAAGAGAGAGGAAGAGGAAGAGGAAGAATAAGATCTGGGATCTATCTTTCAGTTCTTCATGATCTGGTGAGAACACCAGCATTTAAAGCTCAGAATGCCTTCATTTACCTAAATAAAAATTAAGAGTGTGGTTTAGATTGGGGGCTTTAAAACTTTTACACTTAAGGAGCCCCGAATGATACAAGCACCATCAAGTTCTCTCAGGCTGCCAGGATTCTGCTGTACATGTGATCAGTTACCTAGTAAGTTACCACCTCAGTAATATGAACAAAGTAAAAATAAAACTCATAAAGAAAAACCCCAACCAGCAGAGAGCCTGGCCAAGAATAAGCTCCCAGAAGGTTTCTGTCAAATAAACTAAGAACTCAACAAATACGTGATACAAATACTGTGAGAATCTGTAACTCCTATAAGGATTTCCAACTTTTTTGTTGCTAAAAGATACTTCAATTCATTTTAATTCATTTACTATGACCTCTCAGGTATGGTTCTGAAAACAGTGACTAATTCACCAATGTTTCTAAAATAAATGCTTCTGACATTCCTGAAGTGTCAAGTTTTCAGAGCATCTAAGAACATGATATAACCAACGTTACTTCCATGACATAATTACAGACAGAAGCAAAGAAATCTGTCATTGAATTTAGCCTATTAAGTACTATTGCAAGTAAATAGCATATTTCAACGAGCCTTTTTCTGTTTTAAGGCATGAAACAACCTGCAGACCTAATACAGTAACATTCCAGGACTGGAACTGTTAGACGGACATAGTATTTTTAAAAGTGTGTTCCATGGAACACTTGTCTCCTGAGACGTCATACATTGTCTTGCACATACTATGGTTTACCTGGTTAATACATTTTGGAATCACAGCATATTGAACACTACCTTCAAAACTCACAAGATACACATAAGCCTTTGAAATCTGCTTAAAATAGTTTCCTAAATTTATATGTTTGAGAACCAACTCTTCCCCCGCCATTTCTCTTATCTCCCTACCCCATAATTTTCACTGTATTTTTGAGATTAAGGAACACATTTTGAGGAATGCTGGACATTTGATTCAAGGGTTTCTTTGAGCTTCTATTCTCTGTGATGACATTATGTTGGATTAACTGAGTAACCAGAGCTGATTAACTGCATAACTGGTAATAATTTTATATTAGTGGTAGAAGAAACACTACTGGAAACTTAGTTTTATTTGCCATGCTAACCTATTTCCAAGCATATTACAAATACTTTGAGATGAAACAGCCTTGAGAATTTGGAAAAACTCAAAAGTTGTAGAAGAAAAAAGTTTGACAGTGACTTTTAAATGTCACAGATGGACATCTAGGTATCTGTCCCATGAGACAACTTCCGTCCTGTGACAACTGGTATGGAGTGAAAATCTTATATGCCTATACCAAAGGCCGTTTACTTGTGAAAAAGTATTGAACATATAAGAACTTCATTTGTGCCTAAGCCACTTTCCTTTAAGAACAATGCAAAAATGTCACCCTGAACTTGATATTGCTAAATATTAAATTTTATTTATTTTTTATTTTTCTGCCTTTTTTTCATTTATTTTTATTAGTTGGAGGTTAATTACTTTACTAAATACTAAATTTTAATATTTAAGTATTAAATACTGCTCAAACTTAGGATCAGCAAACGGCGCTGAACAAGCATGCTGAATCATATTTATAACTGCCTGAGACTAATTTGATTTATATGAAAACAATTCATTATTTAGCTTTATATAGCAAGTAGTTTCTCCATTAATAACAGCAATACTGGAATCGTCTAGAAATCTCATACAACTGTAAAGAGTAATTTTCATGGCGGTCAGGATTCATTTCCTCTCCGAGTTTACTAAAACTAATACTAAACTAGATTATTAAGTAATGATATAATAATCTGAAACCTACAGTGTAGTGAAAGGATTGAAAAGTAAAAGTTCCAAAGGAACTTCTTCCACCCAATTAATTCATGTGGTTTAATCTCACAGAAAAGATATTCTTAAAGAAATGGTCTGGGGCAGTTCCCTGGTGGCCTAGAGGCTGGGATTCGAGCTTTCATGGCCATGGCCTGGATTCAGCTTCTGGCTGGAGAACTGAGATCCCACAAGTCATGCAGCACGGCACCCCTGCCCCGCCAACAAACAAATAAAAAACTGACAAAGACACGGGGGCGGGGCGGGGGGGGGGGGCCGGGGGGGGGTGCGTCGAGAAGAAAAAAGTTTGACAGTGACTTTTAAAGGTCACAGATGGACATCTAGGTATCTGTCCCATGAGACAAAAGAGGGGAAACAATGACAGTGACATTTACAGGACTGAATGGAACGTTTTGAGAAGTTAGCACACAGCATTACAAAAGGCACAAGGCGGGGTGGGAGCCCCTTACGCCTTTGCAGGTATCTCTGTTCTGAGACGATGTCTCAGGCCCTGGAACTGGGTCACTGGATCAGTCAACATTGGTGGTGTACAAGACAAAAACTTTATAATTTTATCCAAATTCATTTTCAAAGCAAAGCATGAAAGCAAATGATTCAGCAGTGGTGACATGCAAGAGGATTAAAGCCCCCCAGTCTCTTAGTACCAAGCCTACGGCATTTTCAGCACTGGTCAGGCCCTGGAGAGCAGCCACTGGACCCCAAAGTTGCTTACTTACTATGCAACTCCTCCTCCTCATCACTGGAGTAAGAAGAGCCAAGAGAAAAGAGAGTTTTAGACTTAAGGAGGAGAGGTGAGATGCTGACGGAGAGCGAGATCCGCCGTGCTGGCCGCCTCTGCTGCTGGGCTGAGGAACAGGTTGACAGAAGACATTAGCGCCTGCGGATCACACCAAAACAAAGACACGGTGCCGAGAACCATGTCACTGGCCTGAAGGATGCCAGGGAGGCTGTCTAGGCCTCTAGGTGTCATGTATTCACATTTTCACCTTTCTTTTTCAATATGCAGAATGGTAATGCGACTTAAGAAAATGCATCCAACAAAGATGTACTTTTTAGGCTGTGAAAACAGGAAGTGTGCTACTTTTCACAGCCATCATTTACAGCCGGAGTGTTTTTTTTTTTTTTTTTTCCCCCTTCAAGGTAAGGAAACGCCTGGCATGGTGGTGTTCCTCGGGATTCTCTATTGGCTCTCTTGCCGCCTACCCCAAACCTCCTCATTCACTGTTGCCTCTTCAGGTACAATCTGCAGGTGATACAGTGATGACTCACAGCTTTCTATTTTCAAGTCTGGTCTGTCCTTTGGATTCAAGCCTCATTCATCTCACTGCCTACCTGTGGGCAGACATCCGACAGCAGCTCAAACTCAACAAGCACATACACCAACTCAGGCCCTTCCTCCAGAATCGTTCCTCCTCCTTTACTCTTTCCTTTGGTGAATGGTACCTAACATCTAACTCATCACACAGGACAGAAACCTGGACACCACCCTTCAATCCTTTTATCGTCTCTCACTCAGCGCTTTTAATTCTGTCTTCTAGAATTCTCTGAAGATCAACTTCTTCTCTACTGCCACTGGTTCGCGCCTGCTTCAGGCCAGCACCTGCTCTCATCAGAGCTCTGCAAGAGCCTTCTACTCACCTACCAGCCTCTCCTTCCCAACACGATCTTCAGTGAGGTCTCTCTGCAGTGTCAGAATCAATCAGTTGACTTAACAAAAATCACTCCATTGCCCTCAAACAAGAAGCCCAGAGTCCTCAGTCTAGCTTTCCACCTGCTAACAAACCCAGTGATTTCCCAGTGATTTCCTCTTGGTCTTGACTTTGGTATCACTTCTCCCCAGGGCTTCCCTGGTGGCTCAGACGGTAAAGAATCCGCCTGCATCGGGAGACCTGGGTTCGTTCCCTGGGTTGGGAAGATCCCCTGGAGGAGGGCATGGCAACCCACTCCAGTATTCTTGCCTGGAGAATCCCCATGGACAGAGGAGCCTGCTGGGCAACAGTGCAAAGAGTTGCAAAGAGTCAGATACGACTGAAGCGACTTGGCATGGTCCCCAGTTAGGCTTCTCTGACCCCTCAAGTCTGGGGTTTCTAAGCACCCAATGTTTCTTTCAACTGCCGCATGTATCATCATCTGCTACACTCAACTGTTCTCATGTCCTTGAGCTGAAGTCTGGTGAGAAAAGGAATCGTTTCTGGAAGGTCATGCCTCTCCTTCCGCTGTCTCACCTGGTGCCTAGCAAAGGACAAGTTCTTAACTATTGACTAATTTAACAAACGAATAAATGAATTTCCTTTTGTCAGGCTTTCTGTAAGGTCAACATCCTAAATAAAATGAGAGAAAAAACCCTGTACCTATCCAGCACAAGACACTCCACCCTAGATAAATGCCGCGTGATGGCAGACCACAGAGTAGAGCCACGGCTCCTAACAAAGAACGCCTGCCACGAATTCACGTGCATTGGCTTTTCCAGCAGTGACAGTCCAGTGCAAAGGTAAGATACCATTTTAATGTGTGTTCTACAGTATTCCCAAATGTGAAGCATATATAAGAAATGAAAATAACCTCTCTTAATTACCCAAATCTCAGAGTATCCCCTTCTTCTGTCACACGATCATGGACCATAAAGAAAAACCTACTTGTAAGAATAAGGAGTATCTTCAACATGTATGGAAAGAATATGTTCTGCTAACACAGGGATTCAGTTTTAAAATGCACTAAAACTTAATGACCATGAATATATTCCAGCCTCATAATTTAATCAGAAGGCCAATATCAAAAGTCAATCTGGGGATTTCCCTGGTGGTCCAGCAGTTGAGAGTCTGCCTTGCAATGCAGGGACGCGGGTTTGACCCCTGGTTGGGGAACTAGGATCCCAACTGCTGAGGAGCTTATAAGTCTACACGCCACAACAAAAGATCCTGCTTGCTGCCTGAGACCCAACGCAGTCATAAACACATTTTTTAAAAAGCCAATTTGCCTGACTGAATTTCTGTTCTGATGAATTTGTCAAATGTTATCTTCTCCAAATAGAACTACCCTAAGAAAGTAAATGTATTCCAATAAAGTCTCCTCCCACTGACCAGTTAGGAGAGAGACTAAGTACAGAAAGCAGAGATAAAATACCCTCATTGGCACCGCTGTCCAGCTGCCCAGAGGCCCACTCTGATCTTTGGTCATGTGGGTCACTTCATGTTGAAGATCTGGTGCATTTTATACATCAAGTGCCACAGTTTGGTTCTTAAGACCCACTCCGCTTTCGTGGTCAATTACAAGTGAGCGCTACCATCAAAGCATGCCCAGGAACTTGGCCAACTCACCCACCCCGAGTGAAGGTCTGAGAATGATCCCAAGGACAAGTGCCACCTGGGGAGACTGTTCTCTGTGATAACAAGCCATGTGAGATGAAGGGCAAAATGAAGCCTCAGTAAGCAGCCCAGGAGGTTTCCTGGTCCAGGGGTATCACTCTCCTCTGAAATTACCACCACTGGCACGCTCAGCAGTGCACGCATGTGTGCATGCTAAGTTGCTTTAGTCGTGCCTCCTCCCAGCCCGATGGACTGTAGCCCGCTAGGCTCCTCTGCCCATGGGATTCTCAAGAATACTGGAGTGGGCTGCCATGCCCTCCTCCAAGGGATCTTCCCAACCCAAGGATTGAACCCGAATCAATCCCACAGTTTATTGTCTGTAAGCATCTTCTGGGTGCAAGCAGTGACAAGTTTAAAAATACAGACTTGTGAAGGGATTGTCTGTAATAACCGCCTTATTCTGTGTATGCAAAAATAAAGTTTATTCTTAAGTTCTGATGAGAAACCATCAGTCTCCTGGCAAGCTGGGAGTCTACACTCAACCCGAGGCTGTGAACACATTTCCTGGAGCGGCTTCTCAGAGGGCAGTGTCCCGCCAGTTTGGGAATAATGCCGAGTCTGTCTGTTTTTCTAATCTGGCCAGTGACCCAAGGACAGTCCAGGCAACAGTTTAGTGGACATTTGCAGAAAAGCTCAAATGGTAACAGCTGGGAAAGGCTGTGGGAAAAGTTGCTAACTTCCTTCAAGAGAGAATCTAGAACACAAGTAAGAGCTGGGAAGTAGTGAGAGAACGCTGAGTTTAGAAGTATTAATATACTGTACTGAGACAAGAGGTTTGTAAGACACAGCCACTTAAAGACAAAGGAGGGACCATATTCTCGTTTCTTCACCACTGCTTAGACTCTGGTCAGAGAAAAACGGGCTCTTACACTGCTGGACGATGAACACCCTCAATCCATAGTGACAACAAATGCCTCCCACAAGCCAGGAAACAGGCTAGTGCAAATTTAAAATAAATACACATTTAAGCCCTACCCCATTATTAGCCCTGCTGAACAGTTCAAGGACGTGAGGTCACACAGCCACTAAGTGTGCTTACCATAAAGCATTCGTTAAAATACCTGAAGTGTTCCACACACTTCAGGCTTCAAAACCACTGGGTAGGTTTTAATTCTGATACTTTCAACAGGGAAGACCATGACCAAAGGTGAATCATGCAGAGTATTTAAGAGATCTGGAGTGAAAATTTGCGTGTGTGGCAAAAACCAAGAACCATCCAGTTACCCTGAGGCTTAGAGGCATAGCATGCAAGAGAGAAGTTCTATAAGCCTACTGTTTAACAGCCAGAATTTTTATATCAGCCAAAAAAAGTATGTTTCCAGAGCAGAATAATAAAAAAAAAAAAGGTCGGGAAATTAATTCAACTGTACGTGAGGAGGGACTTAAGAGAAATACTGCCATTAAGAGTGGATAAGCCCTCCAATTATAGCCTGTGCTCACTTAGGGAAGTAGTCAGGGCCAGTTCATCATTCAAAGCCACATGAAATGTACATTAGAAATCAGAATGAGTGGCCTCCACTTTGATGAAAGGGTTGAACTCTCTCGCTCCAAGCTCTATGCATGATGGCCACCGGCCACGGAGCTCAGTCCCCCTCGGGGAGGGACAGCCACCGGTCATGGAGCTTGGACCCCTTGGGGAGGGACAGCCACCGGCCACGGAGCTGAGTCCCCCTCGGGGAGGGACGGCCACTGGCCACGGAGCTGGGTCCCCCTGCCGGGAGCTCAGGTGCCTGGACCCCACAACAAGATGAGCCAGAGTTCCTGGTGCTCCAGGACTGAGCTTGCTGGAGGGGAGCTGCACCACTCAGAGTGTCTGGCTAGCAACTGAAAGCAAGTTAAAAACCATCTTGCTTTTTGGAGGAAAAATAAGAAGAGTGTGTGTCACCGAACACTGGCCACTGGCCACCTTCTGGTGGTTCTGGGTGGCTAGTGCTATAGAGATGCAGGCCCTCCCCCAGCCCCGGGAGGAGGGACGTGGGTCCAAAGCCACTATAAACTGTTCTGTTGTAATAATGTCCCTTCCATACCAGCAGAACCACTCGCCCAAAGCCAAGTCAAAAGCAAACACAGATCCAGACAGGAACAGTAACAACTACTTCAGTCACAACTCTGTGAGTCTGTACCTATTATCTTGGAGAATAAGTCACAATAAGGCACCTTTATTCCAACAGGCCAGGTTGATACTTGAACTACTAATCATATTAAAATGAGAATGAAGTTAATACAATCATCCATTTATGCCTTAATGCCACTGCAGACATTAAAAAGATGAGGCCTCCAGTAAGTCATGAATTGAGACAACATCCCATTACCACAGGGCAGCTACTTCTGTCCTCAACTCAATTTTAAGATGAGTTTTGTATCAGGAGATGGTGAAGAAAAAACAGAAACACCAGGAGGGTTTTATACCCTTTATTTCAGCTTCCTGAATACATGATCTCTCAGCAAAGAATGTAATGTACAATACTCTCTCTGATGAGAATTTGAATCTTGGTATCAAGATCCCACACTGCAACTACTCAGGAAAAAAAAATCTATTTTGAAAATAAAAAAAAAATTGGGGCTTCCCAAAGACACCTGTCTGTGGCAAACATATGGATCCAATTCAAGTGTATTTTTGAGCATCTCTGATTTACAAACACTCTGGGCCTGTAGCGTAACTTTCATAGCTCATTGATCTTCAACCTGTATACAGTTTCAGTATATCGTATTTGGCGGTAATCCTTTTGGCATTTTCTTCACTAAAAATGTATCTCAGTCTCTCTCTGTCCTTCATGAGCTTGACATTTTTGAAAAGCTCAGGGAACTAGTATTGGATAATGTTTGGGTTATCTGTACTATGGTAATACAAAACAGTGTCTTTGACAAAAGAGCATTATATGTGCAACTTACTTTCCTGTGTTTCAGAAATCTTTAAGGAAAGTGATAAAGTCAGGGAAGGGAGCAAGATGGATAAAACAAGTGTTAAAATAACACTTTGGAGGGTCCAGGTGAAGACTATGTGGTGTTAGTGCTGTTTTTTGCAACAATTTTAAAAACCAGAAATTATTTCAAAATAGAGTTTGAAAAAATAATGTTGGTCAGGTTTAGGCCCAAGAATACAATGAATTTAATGTGTTAAGGAGATTTTTATGTAGTAAAAGGAGAAAGGTCTCCAAACTGAATTCTGTGTCACCTTTTCTGTAAATGATCAGTCATTCATTCAGGGGAAGAGTCAGGCAAATGCTGTAAGGCAATGTCACAGGGTCTTAAAGCGAAAAAAATAAATGAAAGGGAAAATGTTCTGAATATATTTAATGGAAAAAAGTAGCATACTCACTGTCCAACCCAGAATGGCTGATTGTCGTTAATGAGAAGGATTTTGTCAGTGGAGAAGAAATGGCTGATGTACAGTAATTAAATCCCTGTTGTTTAGATCTGTGACATGTCTGTGAAAGAAATAAAGGTAAAACAGTTCTCAGTTCATGCTCTTATATTTCTAGGTTAGTACAAAACTTGACATTCCGACTCAGCAGAAGGAAGTAAGGCAGTACACAGAGGAAAAGACCACAAGCTTTGTAGGCCACAAAACAGCTGCTCAACTTCAGAGAAGCAATCGAGCTTTTCTGAGCCTCAGTGTTCTTATCTGTAAAATGGGAACAGTTAGAGTATCTACTGCTTATGGACATTTCGTATCCCTCCTAAGAGGGACATGTAAGGATGTCTCAAACTTCGTAAGCACTTAATACACATCTACTGAATGCACAGTCAGATAAAAATAACTTCACTGGAAATATCAGACTATGTATAGTGCTTGCCTTTTGAAAATTTAAATATCATGTACAGATATAATAGGATACCAGTAATATCATTCTGGGTCATGAATGGATGTAAGAGTTGGACTGTGAAGAAAGCTGAGCGCTGAAAAATTGATGCTTTTGAACTGTGGTGTTGGAGAAGACTCTTGAGAGTCCCTTGGACTGCAAGGAGATCCAACCAGTCCATACTAAAGGAGATCAGTCCTGGGTGTTCATTGGAAGGACTGATGCCGAAGCTGAAACTCCAGTACTCTGACCACCTCATGTGAAGAGCTGACTCATTGGAAAAGACCCTGATGCTGGGAGGGACTGGGGGCAGGAGGAGAAGGGGACAACAGAGGATGAGATGGCTGGATGGCATCACTGACTTGATGGGCATGAGTCTGAGTAAACTCTGGGAGTTGGTGATGGACAGGGAGGCCTGGCTTGCTGCGATTCATGGGGTTGCAAAGAGCTGGACACGACTGAGCGACTGAACTGAACTGAACTGAATATCATTCTGATGTTAAAGAGTTAGAAACAGAGATACAAATAGAAAAGGTTTTAAGATCACAAGCAAAGTAGGCTCTGCATCTGGATAGAAACCTAAATCGTTTTCACTTCCTCTTCTGAGATTAAACAGATTATATGCAAACATGTGGATGACTGCAACTCCCTTCGTAAATTCACAGCCACTTCAGGGCTGTGTAATCAGACCTACTGCAGAAGATCCTGCAACAAAACCCATTTCCGGTGACGGTGGGACTCCTCTTGTTTTGCTTGGAGAGAGGCCATTCTAATTGCTAAGTAACTTTAATTACCATAAATCCCTTCCCTTCCTAGCAGCCTGAAATCTGTATGTGCTGAAAGGGAAGCAATGAAAATCCGTTACTAGGGTGAACTTGACTCAGTTACACCAAAGACTTCTCATTATTTAGAGCATGTTCCACGGGTAACCATGGAGTCTGAGACAAACAGTTGCTATGTTTCGAATACAACGGTGAGGTCTGCAAAATGACGTCAGCTGAAAGGCAGAGACCTTCAGCAGGAAGCTGGCTGCTGGCGACTTGCGCGCATCAGAGATACAAGCGGCTCAAACATCCACTCTGAGGCTGCACACGCGACAGGCGGGTGAGCAGAGCCCCTGGCAGGCTGAGCACCGCCGGCAGGGTCAGCGCTTCATCTCGGCAGACTCAGCAAGGCCACTCACACAGACGGCCACCACTCAGACTCCCAGGGGCGTCAGTGCAGGAGAAGGCCATTGCATAAACACGATGAAGGAAACTGCCTCATCAAATGGCATCTACTTCAAAGTAACAGTGAGACTTAAAGTCTGCCATTCTGAGTTTAGTACTGTTCAGCTAGGAGCCAGTTATGGGGCCTTAGGCAAGTCACTTAAATGGGCTTGACTTTCTCACACACAAAGGCTTAAGCAGATTTTGAGGGGATTTACTGGCTCTAAGTAAACTCAAGTTTCGGTATTTTACCTGGTCCTACAAGTGATTTCCAAAGGACTCTCTACACATAAAATGCAACATGTTTTTCAGACGAACTTGTCAGAGATGCTCTCTGTAGTCACCAAATTTATTGTTTCCTATTTTCCCCTCTTTTCCTGTTACCACTGGGCTGAATAAATAGACACCATCTACTTTAATAACTATATTCTCCATATTCTTGTTATTTTTCTTAACTTCCAAGAAGCCACTAAGAGGGGACAAAAGGAGGCAAAATTCCTTTAGGCCTTCAATTTCATTTCCCTTAGACCTTCACATGACCATAATTGATATATTCATTACTAAGGTAATCACCTAGTGCTAGATTTAAAATATTTGGTCACATCATTGCTACATAGCAGGATGTAATAAAAAACTAGATTTCTACACAAAACCTTAGTCACTGATTCGAAGAACAGATTGTTTAAATTTCTGTTTGTTTAGTTTGAAACGATGCCTTATACTTCTACCTAAAATGAAAGTCACCTACTCAGAGACTGGCTTTTTAACTTTTTTGTTTAATTAGAAAAAATTTCACTTTGAAGTGTATCCCAGAATACTCTCAGAAGTTCATCCAGGTGTTAGTTTTAAAATTAATACCTTCTTAATTTTAAAAGTTTGCTTTGCTGAAATATTTAAATCTATGCAGATTAACGATATTCTTTAATTAGCATTGGGCTTCTCTGATAGTTCATTTGGTAAAGAATCTGCCTGCAACGCAAGAGACCCCAGTTCAATTCCTTGGTTGGGAAGACGTGCTGGAGAAGGGATAGGCTACCCACTCCAGTATTCTTGGGCTTCCCTTGTGGCTCAGCTGGTAAAGAATTTACGTGCAATGCAGGAGACCTGGGTTTGATCCCTGGGTTGGGAAGATCCCCTGGAGAAGGGAAGGGCTACCCACACCAGTATTCTGGCCTGGAGAATTCCATGGACTGTATAGTCCATGGGATCGCAAAGAATCGGACATGACTGAGCGACTTTCATTTTCAAGTAGCATTAAGTGCTAGAAACTGCTGTTTGCAACACTGAGTATGTGCGTAATTATACTACTAACCTTATGTGAACATTAAGTCTTGCCTTCTTTGTTCCTAATATGAGGAGGTATTTAGAGAAAAGAAACCAATCTCTGCCCCTCCAAATTAGCAACACACACCTCTCTCAGCCTTACCTGCTGATTAAACATTCCATGTTCCCTCTGGCCTGATTCAAGATCCTCTTCTGAGAGCGACACCAGAGAGTCACCCCTTTCCTGGCCACTGAAAGGGTGCCTGAGTTCTTTGGTGTTTGAAGAGTTTCCTTCGAGAGATGAGGACGGCTTGTTTCCAATACCAGCTCCTCCTGTCAAGCCTTCTAGACTGAAACTGAACACAAGACACGACAGTTAATTTATTCTGAGACTCAGAAAGGCAGGAGGGAACAAAGCCCCTGCACTTGTGTCTCCCCTGCCTGTAACTTTCTGTCACCCGGAAAAACCGTCTGCAAGGGCCTGGCCAAATGAGTGCCCCCTACCCTTCCCCCTGGATCTTGGTCGGCTGAGAAATATAAAAAAACCTCATTCAATTTACTCAAATGTTGAGCTACTTCAAGCCATTTTCTCAGACATTTTTCAATATACCATATGGATAGATCATATTATCTATTGATCTTTTATTTATGTTTTTTTTTAACCCTTGATCTGATGTGATCAATTTTTGTCAGAATCTGAAGCCTGCCGAAGCCAAAGAATTAAATGGCACAGAGAAAATACGAACATTAAGTGAGCTTCTGGAGACAAATAGGCAAGATCCAGACTTGCCCTTGCAGCTGTCAAGTGGACCTTTGTAACTTCACATTCGACTACAATCCAGGTAACACTTGTAACTTCACGTTCCACGACAGTCTAGGTGACCTTTGTAACTTCACAGGCATGCGTCCAGCCCAGAAACCCCACATCACACAGGCGCGTTACCATCTGTGCACACCTGCCCCGACAAGCACCGCTCTGGCAGGCTTCCTGAGAATGGTTAGTTGCAGACAGGCACACGGGACACCATAAAGGGCAAAAGTTGAAAAGTTACGGTGTCTAAGAGAGGTTTAATTTCTTTTTCCTTAATACTGACAAAGTGGGAGAAAAAAAGCAAACTTAAGGTTTGGTATTGAAAATGGGATCCCTGGAACAAAGACTGTGGTTTGCAGAGTGAAAGGCATTTTCTGTGAGGAGGAGGCTATAGAGAGAGGTTGGCCAGCTTTCATCCTTGGGGATGCTAGCCAGAATAAATCACGTGTGTTACCACTGGATCTCAGAATGCAGGGGGAGAGCACCACACCTTCAGTTACAAGCATGTGGAGTTGTATTTGAAGGCATAATGAAGCTCTTCGTTATCTCTGGCTCAAAGTTAACTGCTACAAAAAAAGTTCACGTATGCCGGTCTAGAAGGATTTCTATTTGCCCTTTTTCCTATGAATCACTTATTATGAACTGAAACCATATGCCTCTATAAATTAAACAATGGATTTTATTCTGATTTCAATATGATGATAGAAATCATGACTAACTCCTAGCAAACGTCTCTGTAAAACTCATTTTCAGTAGCAAGGGTAAGAAGACAGACTAACTGAAGAAGAAATTTAGTTTTCTGTTATGAATTATTTCTAAAGCCTGAGAAAGCCAGATCCTATGCTTACCACAACACTTAATCCTGAAAGTGATTAAATCTGGCAGCTTAGTTGCGAGAACAACATGTAATGCTGAGCAATCTGTGAGCTTAGAAACTAAAGCGATGACTGGATTTGGAAGCGTAATTAAGAAATGACTGCATCTTATTAGAGGCCTTATGTCTGTTACTGTTTTCCTCAGGATGTGCTAATTCCTAGGAGCTGGGAATTGGGATGGATGAAAACAGAGAGAAGAGGTCTACCACAGCATGGAGACAAGCCTGTGCAGAAAACAGCCGAATCTATAGCCACTTGAGACAAACAGAATGCATCGGGGACCAACATCCAGCTCCAAGGCTGCACCCCTTGAACTGGATAGAATACCCACAGCAGAGGCAGCAGAACACCATGCTCACAAACAAAGCAGGCCGCCATATGCATTCCAGCCACACACAAGCCAGTTCAAAGCTGAAAGCTAAGGTGCTGTGTTTTATGATTCCCCCTTTGGTGGCTGGACACATAACAATACCATACCTTCTGTAATTAAAATCAGCACTCAGGGCAGCAGAGTATTGCACACCAGAGGGACACCAGCTCATACTGGGGATGACATCAGAGGCAGAAACAGAAATGGAAGAGGAAACAGGGATGGGATTATTGGGTTTAAAAAGAAGGGACACAGTTAGAGACAGGTGGATTTTTTCTGATCATCAAAAAATTAGGAATGTAACATTGATTTAGAATTTAGAAAATGGACAGAACAAAAAACACAATTCTTCTATTGATGTCCATCTACATAATATGTTAGAAATGACTACATGAACTCTTTACAGGTTAACAAGTTCAGTGTTGGAAACCCCAGAATTCCTCCTAGGAAATTCTGAACAGAGTACCCACATTCCCTGAGGCTTCCTGGCTCACAGCAGTGTTTCAACCCCACTACTAAAGGACACACTCTCTATACTGCCCACCACTCTTCCACCCATTTAGGCTAGGATGCTAAAGATAAAGTATGTAACAATGGTCCTGCTTCCCTGTATTTTAATAATGAAGGGATGTCTTTCCTTGAAAAGGAATTTTATAGTACTGACCAAAGGGTCCCCTAATTTTGGGTCCCCTAATTTCTTGTGGAAAATCTATTTTCCCACAAGATTAAAAAAAAAAAAATCCATTTGGTCATCTATTTCCTTGACTATCTCAGCACTTACATTTATTCTCATGCAGTATGAACAGAAAATCTGGGGTTGGAAATGGTAAGTGAACATAAGCAGACAAAAAATAACCAACTCAGAGTATCAGGTACTCTGTAAAAGGAGCTGCAACCATAGGTCAGGATTTTTGATTAATAAAAGCTATTATTTAAAAGAAAATACACTGCTACTATTTCAGCCTTAAAGTTCTAAGTGACATGCTTTTGTTTTCGGAAGGGAGATAACAATAAAACTAATCTGCTCCCTGAACCTTCAATGGGAAGACCTGCAGACACCAAAAAAACCAACCAACAAACAAAAAGAAAGCTAAAAAGAAAACACAAACAAACAAACAACCCCCCCCCAAATAAAAACCACCTTGTCTTGAATACATACAGCTGATAACTTTATGCTGACAAGTGGAAGGTTTTCATAGACAAAAAAAGACAAGGAAAACGATGGGAAAACAAATGAGCTAACCCTATCGATCTTCTAAAAGTAAATCTTTAAAATAATACCATTAAAAATAAATTAAAAGGTAAAACACTTTAAATCAGATTATATTAATAGTACAAAGCTCACAAGTACAAAAGCAGAGCGTGGAAGTACACAGCTGAGACATGTCTCTACAAGTCTGCTAAGCAAGACCAGACTGACTTAGGGTTTACGTGTGAGGGAAGCAAGCCTTGATACAGTTTACAAACACACATGAGATTCACAAGTCTGTTCTTTGAAAATTATTAACTTAATTTTATACCTCTAAGCTGTTAGTAAAAAGGCATATTATGTCTACATGGCCAATTTACTAAGAACAGAAAGCAGAAAAAATTAGAAAGTGAATATACACGCCAATTTATTATTCACTAAAAATTAAATAATGTCTTTCTATGGATTTTAAACATCCCTTTACTCAGAGACTGGGATGAGATTTAGGATAAAGAAGATGAGTAACGGAGCCAGCAGGAATGTCAGAAAACCCTAAGGATCCGGGGAGGAAGCTGCAGATAGTCCTAGGGTCGCAGAAACCCCTTTCACAACGGTAAGAGTACTTTTCAGAGCATCCTAATTTCCTCAGTTCCTCAGCTGGGAGAGTAACATTTCATGGTTCTTTAGCTTTGAGATTTAGATAGTTCCAGATTAAAAAAAAGTATCCTGATGCTCCACCTTTAAACACTTGCTGAACTGTTTCCATTTTAGTAGCTAAGGCTTAACACAAAATTTAAAACCGTAACTCCTGTTCTTCGTACAAAAATACGACAAAGGGTGAAACCGTCATTGAAGTGGCTGTGACGGCTTTGTCTACATGGTAACCTGGGCTGTATCCAGCAATGGGTCACCTTCCAGGGTTATCCAGGGCATGTTTTTAATAAGTCCATATTGAAGAGTTTAAGGAACAGTCAGACAAATAAATCTCTAAAGGTTTTAGATATGTCTACTGAAAAAGGCCTTTAATAACTTGTTCTCCTGGAGACAAACGTAACCAGGCTTATGATTATCTGAGATTCATGACAACACTGTGCTTGAGCTCAACTGTGTGCCTAAAATCTGAAATTAAAGGAAACACCCACTTAAAAAGACCAGGTAGGCAACAAAGATCATTATCCGCCCACTTCCTAAAAAGACAGCCTCAGCTAATAATCTAAAATATCTCTTTGCAAGTATCTCCTAATATGAGACACTAACCATAATCAAACCATCATTTTCAGATTTCTAGACTTTTTCCAAAAATTGGAAAAGTCACAAATGACTCCTGTACAGGGAATGTACTGATAAAACAAAAACTCAGCATTTGAAAAAATTAAAGCAAATCAGGACTTTTCAACTAAAAATGACTTTTCAGCTGATAAATTACTGCAATTTTCAGCTTCAAAATTTTATGTGACCAAAAGTCAGTATGGGATTGAAAGACTGAGAGGAGCCCTGAGAAATGAGGAGCACATCAGCGGTGGACGGGAGACTCCCAGGCGGCTAAAGAAGAAAGGCTTTCACCACATTACTGAAGAGTGCGCTGAAAATAGTTTAGGGCCTGGCATGTGAGCACGCTTCTATTTTCGGTTCTTCCTCTCCCCCTTTTCTTGGGAAAGAAAGAAAAAGTACTCCCCAGGGTCCATTACCTACGCACAACAGACACTTCTTAGACTCCTCCTTAGATAAAGCTGGGGAGACCCTACTATCAAAGTGATCTGAACACCAAAAAAAACCAAAATGGAAAAATATTTAACTTTTTTTTTTAAAAATAAAAGTAGAACAGGAAAAAACTTCAAATTCGAGAAGCCATTTCATACAGGACGGACATTAGCAATTAGTACCTGTATTTTATTTGTCTGAAGCAGACAGAACTTTTTTAAAATTAGACTGTTTAATCGTGGATGAAGCAGAATGAGATGCTTGTTAGTAAAATAAGCTCAGAGGCAAACAGTTAGTCCATCAAGTTAGTGAACTCTGTACCTTCTCCTATGAATGGGAGGTCTCCTGACAACATCCCCAAGAACTCGCATTGAACTGAAAATGAATGGTGGAAGAGGTCAGTGTCCAGGTGAAACAAAATGGATACAAACGCATGAAACATACAAACATCACACCAGGAAGAGACAATCACCAAAGAGAAATGGTTTGGGAGTAAGGGAATGAAAGAATGTGGAATAAGGAAAACATCATCACCAAAAAGGCCTGATAATCTCTGAGCAGGGCTACTTTAACTCCTTGGAGCATGGAGGGGACAATCAGGTGACCAGGAATGAGGTTTATTAAGTTATAAAAGCAGAAGGACTTTATAAAGGCCATCCAAGAATAACTTTAGCAGGGTTTTCTTAAAGACTTTAAAATTCAGGTAATTCTCTATGCAGGCAATACTGTGAGAATTAGTTAAACTGATGAAAATGACCCCTGACTCTCATTCCATTATCTCTAGAGGTACTAGGACAGTGGTACCAGGCAATTCTGAATGGTAACTGCAAATAGGAGAGTCCATGATATTATACAGGCTGAAAATACAAGCAATTTAGGTGATAGGGTTCTAATTGTAGCTCTATCCTAAAATCACCATGTAATCTTGGGCAAATCTTTTAATCTGAGCTTCAATTTCCTCACTGGAGCAACATGATGCATACAGTCACATCTAGCTTGGAAATTAAAGTCATGCATGGCAAAGGGATCCATCGTGGTTTATAAAGGAAAACAGATTCCATATAAAAGGAATCCTTTCTCAATGTTGTTGTCATTTAGGACATGTGTATCCTGTCAAGCAGATTCTCTTGCCTCAGGAAGGGAATTCTGCCTGCAGGGATCATTTTCCCATCCTTATTTTCCCATATGAATGCTTAAAAAAAAAAAAAAAAATTTACAGCTTGAACAAAGCTGGGAAGGAAAGCTTTTACAAATTGCTTTTAAAAGCTAGGATTTCAAATACATAAAAACTGCCCATCAGATAGAGCAACTGCTTACGTTATTTTTAAGGTTTGCATCGTAAACTGTATCCCAGAATAAAATGGGAGTTGTAGAAAGGCTGCTTGACCAGGAGACTGGAAACCTGGATTCCACTGACATTGTGTAAATGGTTTAAACTACCTATGTAGTCGCACCTGCAAAAATGGGGATGCCACCTGACTCATGAAGAGGATGGGAAAATTACATGAGACAATGTGTTATTACAGGAATCTAAAAGGGTAGCAAATCAGGAGGGTGTAAGGTACCATATGAAGGCAGGACTTCTTTCACCTTGGGGCCTCCAGAACCTAGGCGTGCCTGCTGCGCTTAATACATGTTGGCCGAATTAAAAAACACATGAGTGAGTGAATGTATCAGATTACATGTACTTACAGCTGTGAAATCTCAGCCAAAATATTAGGAGGCCAAGGAAGTTTTAAAAAGCAAACAAGCCAGTAACTGCTCCAGATGAACTGTTTATATCAGTTGTTTTACAATTGTCAGCCTCCTTCCCTGGCTGTTTGTCCTCATTTAGAAAATAGCCTTGGAGTAGGCACACTTTTACACATATAGTAGGCATCATGGCACCTGTTCTTTCAACTTAAATTCACCTAGGCAGCCAGTGGTTAGAAACCAAATCCACATTTTCATACAGCCTGCTTGGGAAACTGAGAGTATGAGACTCACACAGAGACCCCCAGACTGAATGATACCTGGAAAAACAGTAACAATTTAATAATTATTATGATCTCTTTAACAGTTAAGTGCTGGTAATTTAGACTTTATCAAAACTTTCTAAACTAGAAACAGATGGCAAATCCTATGAAGCACTGTGAAAAACTTGTGTTGAGACTGTAAGATTTCAAGTTTCTTAATTCAAAATTGACATGAAACTATTCCCTTCAGATTTTCTAACCTCTCAATATTATGAACAAATCTGGCCTAAACAAATGCTACACCAGTTAATGCTACACCAGTGTTTAAGCCACTCTGTGACTTGCATATTTCATTGTAATCTTTACTCTTACAAACACTCTGAAAGGCAGGTGTTTTACAGATGGGAAAATTAAAGCTCAGAAGGGTCAGGTAACTTGCCCAAAGTTATCCAAGTAGTAAGTTTCAGAGCTGGAGTTGGAACATAGATTTTCCTGATTCCAAAGCCTATATTCTTTCTTCTATACCATGGTGTCTCCTGAAAACGTTCACGAACGGTAACACCAAATCGAGAGCAAGCAGACACTGAGAGGAGACGAACGGCCTGCCGCCTCACCTCCGGTGGTTCATCTCTGCGTCGCTGGCTGCGTTCTTCCCGGGACCCCAGCTGTGCCTCCGGAAAGGGGACAGAGAGCGCATGGAGCTCCGCAGGACGGAGCAGCTCGCGGGCACCTCGGTGATGCTGTCCATCTCCTCCTCCTCCATCTCACCCGAGCCAGCGGGCTCGCTCTCGCTCTCTCGACCCTCAGCTCCCAGCCCATGGCTGTAGAAGCCGTTGAGACACTGCGGGTCTCTGGACCTGTTCAAACTGGAAACCTGGGGGAGGGACACATCGCTGCCGTGGGACGAATGTTGGTCCAGGGACGCCGTGTCATCGGTGGAGGAACTGGATCCAGTGACATCGCAGGCCAGCTGCTCCTCCTCGGGCTGCAGTGGAGAGAAAGCAAGAATGGTCGGAAACGGCAGGACCGAGGCGCCTCGGCCACTCTCCACTGAGTCAGTGCCTTTACAGGCTGGGGAGAGGCAACATCACAGCTGGCTTCAAACAGCTTGCTTTCTTAAAGCACAATCACAGATGGATTCAAACCGCCTCCAGTCAAGGTACGGTCCAGGGTTATACTCTTTCTACCCTTTACCAGAGGTGCAAAATGGGAAATATATTGTCTTCCCTTTCTTGCAGAGGAAAAGATCTAATTCCGGTCAGTTATTTTCAGTCAATACTATCAACTGAAATGAAGGGAACCTATTCTGAGGTTTCTGATGTATGAAAACTCTAAATTCATACCATGTAAAGTTAAATTTTTTTTTTATAAGCCTTAACTAAAAACAAGGTAGCGTGCTTGACTACAGCAGTGATACACAGAAGTTTATATTCAAAAAGCAAGTCTATTTTCAGTGGCATTTTCAAAAATGCAGAACAGCTTATGATCCCACCTAAAATCTGTCACAAATGTCCAGATTCTGGGCCACAAATACCTAAATGCAAGAAATTTATCCCCCCTTTTTTCCTTTAACCGGGTACTGGCTGAGTTTTATCAAGCCAAACTGTACCTAAAATAATCAGTCCTCTGCAGTCTTTGATAAAGTGATGGTGCTCTTTCCCTGGCCAACTTCTAGAGCCTACCAGGAATTGTGTCATTCTGATGCAGCAGACTGACAATCTCTACCTGCTGAAAAGCACCAGAACACATCATGTGATGTGTGAGGGAAAGATGAGCGTTGTGGCATTCAAAAAATAAGACTGCCCAGAAGATAAGTGTCTAAAAGACGCATGCTCACACTCTCAGCTACACAGGTGGGCACTGTACTGTCTTCGTATCTTTCTTGTGCATTCTTACGGGATAGGGAGCAGGAAACAGAGACTGTGATTCCTCCCCGCCCCCTTCTTCAGAGTATTTCCCTAATTTGCCAATCTATTTAGTTTTAATTAGGAGTAAAGAAACTTACAGTTCTTCAAAAGAGATTTCAAAAATTATAGAAACTCATGAGCCCTTTTAGTCTTGAAACAGAAAATAACTTCTATACTAAAGAGGCTGCTTCTTTAAAGGCTTAACAAAACACTTCAAAAGCACTCTACCTTCTCAAAGCAATCTTTATGCCCTTGGGGCTGGATCTCACCAGCTCTTACGAGGTTCTTCTTCCTACTCTCTAGAATCCAGTTCCCCAGCTTAACTGCTCTTTGAACAATCAGTGAGGGATGAGACTGAGGGAGATGCAAGGCGCTGGAGAGTCAGAACTGTGAGGCCCAGACTGTCTCCTGGGCTCCCCCAAGTACAGCAAAGGCAAGATCTGAACGCAAGCTAATTCCAACTTTTAAAAACGCCCTGCTTTATTATTTATTACTATCTTCATCACTTAAAAAACAAAAACAAAAGGACTCTGTAAGAAATAAGATCTCCAAGTCTGTATCAGAAGTCCTCAGTGTTCCTTTCAACTGGGCCACACTGGGCCATATATTTTTATTTTATAGTAAAATGAAACTATACTCAGTAGATTCTAAAATAGGGTAAGTTTTGGTTTAAAATAAAATTGTCAATGACTCCTTTCAAGTTAGTGAGGAGTGACCTGAGCATCCTACAGTTTCTATTCCTGGGGCCACACTCCATCGAGAGGAAGAATATAAATGGTCATGAATAGCAACTTCAGAAGACACTTATAGGATGTCTTAGCTTTTTCACTGGAATGGGTTGAATAGTGTCCTCCTCAAATTCACATCCTTCTCAGAATGTGACCTTATTTGGTCGGGTCTTTGCAAATGTTGTTCATTAAGATGAGGTCATACTTCACATGAGAATATTTCCTGAATCCCAAAGGAGTAGATTCCTTGTAAGAAGACAGAGCAGCCCCTCGGATACATGGCTTTTAGGACCCCCTGCCTCCAGAACTATGGAAGAACAGTTTTGTATTGTTTCAAGCCACCAAATGTGTGGTAATTGGTTACAGTGGCCCTAGGAAACTAAAGCTGCCTAAATGTCTAATTCTCAAAGCAATATCGAGGGACAAACAGAATAGGCCAACAGAAGAGAAAAATATGTGATAAGTCCGTGTTAAGATACATAAGCAAGGCTTCAAAAGAAGTAAAAGTTTCCATTTATCCATGTATCACACGTTTTTCTTACAAGTTAGCTCTTTCTAGTGCGGAAATGACTTGCAGATGGGAAAGCAGGTACTTCTCTTTAACAAGAAGAAACCTGCCTAGCATATATCGTCAACGTGGTCTTATTCCTGGTGTATGCTTTTAACTCTGATCTTAATTTTTAAAAAAACAAAAACCACAAACTAAAAGACAGGGAGTTGTTTTGTTTTGTTTTTCATAGTAACTGCATGATTTCTTTGCATTCCTGATTCTGATTTAAGAATGAGGTTCAGACAGTATAATATTCTTACACTCAAGTATTTTCATGAGCCGGTAATTGCAACTTGAAAATGGAAAAATAGGACAAATACAGAAGTTACGAGAGAGCTTATTTATTAAGTATTTGAGGCAAATGGTTTTAACTTTAGATTGAATCTAAAGAAGGCTATAATACTCTTTTCCAGGTTTGTGTTTTTTTTTTTTTCTTTAGTGTTCTCAAGAGTTTCCCAACTTCATCACATCCTTATACTACTTTGCAGACTAGAAAGTAGTCAGTGGCGTAATGAGAAACCAAACCTGGAATATGGCCATGGCCCTTCTACAGCGAGGTATGTGTCTAGGGATGAGCCACATGATAATCTTCAGAGCTAAAGAAGTCAGAAATTAATGTAAGGTCTGTGTACAAACATTACCTATTTCAATCAGGGATAATAGAGGAAAAAAGAAAAACAGGGCTTGTTTGTTTTAACTTTTGAGGGTTTTTTTTTTTTTTTGCAATGTTCCCTTTCCAGTCTCTGAATGTGTAGTGCTAAAGCTCTCAGAGAAAGCTGCCAAAAAGCAGATGGGAAAGGTACGATTTACACCATTCTTCTCCCTCCTCAGAAAAGTACCAGATCTTGGGGAATGCTGCTTTTCTATTTCTATAAATTAGCAGGGGGAATGGTTTCTGACACAGAACAGAATGTTCCATGCCTAGCAGTTAAGCCCCTCTTAGAGTCTGAGCCGGTCTGTCTTTCTTTAGAGAGGTCTTCTCTTAGAACACCTGCTAGTTACATGACTTTCAAGACTCAGGACATTATTCCTGGTGGTCTGGAGGAATGGTGCCATGGGATCAGTTTAACTAACAAATATTTTAAAACTTAGTTTTGAATCCATGTCAATCAAATGTACCAGTTAAATTGACCCATGGCACCATTCCGCCTGAGAGTATCAGGAGGGATAAATCAGGAATAATATCCCAAGGCCCACATATATACACACACATATGTTTATATGGACTAAATATTACATTTAAATACATAAGTATTTATATATAAATACAGTGAATATATAAGAATGAAAATACATGTGTGTGTATATATATATATAAAATATTTTTTCATTTTTAGAAGCAAATGGCCA
Organism: Cervus elaphus; assembly: GCF_910594005.1. Lineage (NCBI taxonomy): Eukaryota > Metazoa > Chordata > Mammalia > Artiodactyla > Cervidae > Cervus > Cervus elaphus. The sequence continues at coordinate 20,178,843 of NC_057827.1, read as the reverse complement.
AAAACAACTGTGATGAGTATTAAGACTGGGTGAGGGCAGAGAAGAAGAGACGCTAAAAGGTAGACACAGGAAGGAAGGGGTGAATGGAGTCATGTATGGGCTTGGCCACCTACTCAGTATTCTTGGCTGGAGAATCCCATGGACAGAGCCGATGGGTGGGCTACAGCCCACGGGGCCACAGAGAGTCAGACACGCCTGAGCGACCAACACACACGCATGCAAGAAAGCAAGCTTACTGGGGAGACGAAGACCACGTCTGAACCTGAGGCTGACAGACGAACTCGTCCTCTCTGGAGTTTTCATAACTGCTTTTCCTCCTGCATACAGCAGGATGGAACACACACAGAAACTATCACCTCTACCATAAGCTTCTCTTTCCTTGGGGTTAATAAAATTATGAATATCTGCAAATGGTGATCAGGCTAGAAAAACCCACTAGGTGTTGGAGAGAACGCCCTCTGAGCTTTCCAACACTGACCTTCCGGCCTCAAGGGCAGGGCTGAACTGACAGACTGACCCGAGGACACTTAGGTTTTGCTTAATCTAAGGCCAAATAAATTAGGGAAAATGAAATTACAAAATAATTACATAAATAAAAGTTAACATAGAAGTCTAAAATAAATGATGCTTACAAAAAGCTTGAGAGAATCTATTACTTAAATATACGTGCATTATAACTATTACATGAATTTGAATGGTAATGATGTACTAGATACTCATCACTGTGAGGCTTTTACCAAGAGATTTAGATGTATGATTTCTTTTAATCCTCACAACTGTTTGATTTAGTAGCTATTCTTATTTGCATCTGATGAGAAACCTGAAGCTCAGTAAGGTTACATAATAAACTCAAGTTTCTGAGGGACAGACTCTTTTTTTTCTTTGTCTATTTCCCTTCTTCTCCAAGCTCTCAGGTGATTCTAGGTTCAGCTAGGATTCATACACCTAAAATACATGATTTTTATTTGTCAATTATAACTCAATAAAGTTGGGGGGAAAGTCACTGAATGGTACCCTCGAGACCATGTACTTCATTTTATGTAAACATTATAAAAAAAATCTTACAAATACTGAATTCTAAGTATTGACAAGTGGAGTGCATTAATATCTATAACTTTGAAGTGTATTAAAGAAATTAGATGACCTAATGGAAAGAATGAGGGACAGATGTATAATTATGTAATGAAGCAAATAATAAAAGGTTAATTGTAGAATCTAGGTGGCGGGTATTCACCGCAGAATTCTTCCCGCTTTTCTGTTTCAAAATTTTAAAAATAAAAGTATTGGGGGAGAAAAAATGCCTGACTGGCTTTCTTAACCAGAGTTATACCATGCAGGTATGATATAGATATGTACATGGAGAGGTGTAAACACTATACACACTTATATATATAGAAATCTAGAAATAGCTATGCATTTTGTATCTTACTACTACACCTGAAGGAATCACCCTTAACACTGCCAAAATACTAGTCCTTTAATTTTCATTCATTTATTCAAATACTTATAAATTATTATCTGTTATAGTATACTCAAGGCCCTTGGACATGTGCCTTGAAAATAAAAGCATATATTTTAAATGCCTAGTATATGCCAATCACTTAATCCATTTATGTGCTATGCTGATGGCAAACACTAGCCCCACTTCACAGTTCTGAAATTACAATCATTTCAATACTTGTGCATTAAGAGTTCACAGGTTTTCTAATTTGGATTCTGTAAATATATTTACTTTTATCGGAAAAAGTTTAAAAAATTTAAGGTAAATTTTTGGCTTGATGTTTAAGTACTTGAGAGCAATTGACAGCATACAAAACAAAGGATTTTCCTTTAAGAGCTAGCATGTTGGCGGAGTCACTTTGCTTTTTCTTAATCAATTGTGGATAGTATCTTATGATTGCGGGGGGGCGGGGGGGGCGGGGAAGAAAACAAGGTGTAAGGGCTTTGTCCTTGGGAAAAAGAGGCAGCAACTATTAGTATAATTCTGTGGGCTTCAATTACCTTTTGGGTAGCAGAGTGGGCCAGATCATGTATTATACAATCACATTTTCTTTCTTAGCTAGGGCCAGAAAGAACCCTAGGATTTCTTCTCACTTTAAAAGCAAAAATTAAATTTTTATGCTACTGATCTATGGAAAAGCCAAGACCTCAGGAACCAGCAAATATCCATCAGAAAAAAACATGAAGCTCGCAACACTCACCAAAGAGTCATATTTGCCAGGAGGCCGGCATGCCAAGTGGAAACATGAGGTTAAGGTGGAAAGTTCTGACAAACACCGTGGGCTGACATTAAAGAGCTTTCTGTAAGGCCAAAGTCACACAAGTGGCTGCAGGAAGTGACCTAACGTACCACTCGTGGTTCACAGAAAAGGATGGCGCAATGCCTTGCCTACAGATTAGTCTTTAGAGAAGGGAGTGTGGGAGGGCTGGAGCCTGCAGAGAGATTCCGGGAGGGTCTGATGCTTCACAGCAAATGCTGTGTGGATGACCACAGGGGAAGGCCTTTAAGGAAGTAGCTGATGGCCTGTCTGCCACCACTGCCATGCTTCTGTAAAAAGCACTGGTTACTGAAGCAGGTGCTTAGAGATTAAGAGCAAAATCAATGAGTGGATTTCAGAGTTGGGCCTAGCTACACATCTCAATGTTGTCACTTACTAGCTGAGTAATGTTGAGTCAACCTCTTTACCAACCAGAGTCTGTTTCCTCAGGGGTATAATGAGGATAAAACCACCCACCTTGCAGGGCCGCTGGGAGCATGAAATGAGATCACCTATGTAAAAAAATTCTGTTCAGTGCCTCACATAAAGTAAGCACCTTGTAAACGTTAGCCTGTCCGTCTCCTTTTCCTCTCACATGTTAACCCTTGGTTTTGTGAATGCTGGAGAAAACGTGGTTGCAAAACCTTTCCTGGTCACCAACCGCCGTGACAGGGTAGAGACACTAAGAGAACGACCCTCCAACCTCACCCCCGGCCGCCAGACATTCTCATGCGAGTGTGAAGAGGGGAGAGTGTCTCCGCCATTTCCAGACTTTCCGAGGAGCCCCAGCACAAAATGCTGGTCAAAGTTTAGTCAGGGATGTATTTCGGCTTTTAAAAATGCTTCTGTGCTGTCGTCCTGGAAAAAACTCTTAAAATCCAGTGCTGGCCATTTTTTATAAACAAAACCTAAATGATTTTGGCAGGTTGGAATAATTAAGTAGTAACATGTAGTCAATTCTAATTCTCCTCAGCTAGGAAAACCATTCAACTTAGAGATGGCAACATTCAGGGCAAGCTGGCATGCACCTAGGAGGTTCAAGCAAGTGTTTCTTCATGGAGGAAACTTTACAATTGGTGAAAAAGTTTTTTACAGAGAAAACTGTCACACGTATATAAATGCTGAACAAATCCTCACATATCCAGGGCCCAGTGTGAGTGATAACCAGTGATTCCATCTTAAAACTGGAACTTAAGAGATAATATCTAATGTATTCACTGATGCCTTTTGAGAGACAGGCACCTAGAGAACGGCATTCCCCTTGGGGAGAAGCAGACACTTTTAGGAGTCCTTACAGTGCAAACCTCAAAATCACAGTGGAAATCACCTAAATTCTGTTGGCTAAAAACAAAGAAGAGATCATACTGATGTCCTCCTCTGTAAATAACTTCAGAGAAGGATAGCTCTGCCAAGGTAGTGGACTTTTCTACTTTACTTCTCCCCCTTCTACGAGGAATGACGACAGGAATGCTGAAGTCCCTGAGTCTTTCCAAGGCCCCCTGGAAGGGAAGGAACACAGGAAAGGGAAAGAGGCCAAGGGTAAGGGGAGGCCCAGCGGACACATGAGCGCCGCTGAGCAGGAGGGAGGGAAAGCGCAGGTAGGCTCAGAGAGGCTTAAGCGTGTTCTGGCCCAGAGTCCCAGAAGGCCTCTGGCGTAGAGACCCAGCACCATCAGCCTGCCTTCAGGACCTGATGAGCCACTGACCCAACCGCCCGCCGCTTCTCCCACGAGCTCCTCACAAGGGCGTCGGCACGGCCGCTGTGTGTCTGCCCCTCCCCAGCTCTCTGTTAAGACAACCCGCTGCAGCAGGTTAACAATACCATGAGCTGACCCGGCTATGGGAAAGGCCTCTATTCTTGGGAGACAAAACGGACCTTGCGGCAACTAGACGCAAACCTAAGTTAAGAGAGCGTGTCTTGGAGCCTCAAATACTATGAAAACATGAAGTGACTCATGTGGATGGGTGTGGCTTTCCACCAGGGAGAAAGCTGGATTCCCGAGCAGAGGTCTAGAAAGTTCCAATTAAGCAGGCAATGAGGAGGGCTGACCTCACCAAGCTCAGCCGTGAGCTTCAGGCCTGAACACATTAACCAGCCAGGACTCTGTGGTGAGCTTATTCACATGACGTCTTACAGTCTATCCCGTGGTCCTTCCTACCCCCTGAGAAGCAGTCACCGTCATCTGACTTCTAATTCACTTGAAAGGAACGTCCATTGCTTTAGGCCTCAATGTGAGCTTCACAACCTGCATGGAACCAGCCATGATTCTATAGAAAAGAAAGTAGTCAAGGCCTCTTTCTAAGGCCCGGCCACCTGGAGCTGCATTCTCCAAAAGGGAGCCTTTACAAGTCTCTGAGATCGTGTAAGAGATGAAGGCTAGCCAGAGGCGCACACTGAGGCCAACGGTACCTTGGAGAAGACAATGCTGTCCACGTCTTCACCGGGTGAGTGAAAAAGGTCAGAATCGCTCCCAGATTCTCTTTTAAGGACACCTGGTTTTGAGGCACACTCTCGGCCCAGTCCAACATCCAGGAAGCTGTCACATTCTGAAAAAGAAAATTCATTCAACCACTGCTTAAAAAAAAAATCAGTTTCTTTTCATTCCAGCCATCAGCCTTTTAAATCGATCGACTACCCAATCTTTCTCTTGCTGTATTTTTTCTATTTTTTTTTAAAATTGATGTATTTTAATTGGAGGCTAATTACTTTACAATATAGTAGTGGTTTCTGCCATACATTGACATGAATCAGCCATGAGTGTACATGTGTTCCCCATTCTGAACCCCCCTCCCACCTCCCTTCCCATCCCATCCCTCAGGGTCAGCCCAGTGCACCAGCCCTGAGAGCCCTGTCTCATGCATCGAAGCTGGACCGGAGATCTATTTCACATATGATAATGTACATGTTTCAATTAAAAAGCTGTAAAGGACACAAATTTAGTGGCTTTCAATTCTCTGTTGATAACCTGAGTCTGTCACATAAATCATGGGCACAAAAATGAAAAAAAAAAACCAAAAAAAAAACAGTGATTTAGAACTGTAATAACACCTATGTATTTAAACATACATCTTTTCCTCTTGGTAGTTAGAGAATTTATTTCTTTTGCTACCAAACTCTGAAGTTCTTCGTTAGGAAACTATGTGATAGGGTGTGCAGGCAATTTCTGTCTTGAGACTTAAGTTCTTTCTGGAAACTCATTACTTTATCAAAATACTAAGATGAAAGACAAAGAGGAAGCATAACTAATAAGCATACCAGTGTATTAAACTTACAGATTTTATTATGCAATAACAGAAATGTAACTATTTAACTTTTCCTTGATAGAGCTGATATTGGATGAATAATGTGATGAAGAAAAATACATAATCTAGAATCTGTTTTCAGTTCAACAACTAGGATATGAACTCTGGGGAAGCAGACAGAGAGGGGCCTTGACAGAAATATTGTACTGGTGCCTCAAAGAATTCTCTGAGTGACTGAACTGAACTGAAGCAGACCTAAATTAGCTCAGTATTTAACCCATTCTCTCCCTTAACTCTGTAACCAAAAGGGACATGTGACCTGGTAACAACAGAGATTAAAACATTGGTACATAGTGATACCAAGAAAGATATCAACCTCCTTCAACAAGTTTTGAAAGATGAAGCGATTCCATTCTAGTTGGCATGATGCATGACTTGGAAAACACATGTAAGTTTATCAAATCTTCAGGTGCTACTAAGTGATGAATGAGGGACAGTTGTAGACAAGCTGGCTGCCTGGCAGTTCAAGAGAACTCTACCTGGAGGCTTTGCTTGAAAGGAAATTCAAGAGCAGCTGACAACACAAGGTGATGGCAAAACAGAAGACACTAGCAGTTTCGGGCTGTATTCACAGACAAAGCACAGACAGACAGACAGTGTACCAAGTCCCACACGGGGACAGTCTGGCCACGGCCAGCGGGTGCCACCGACGCTGCACCGCCACGGCTGGGTCTGTTCCTAGACAAATCAAACTGAAACACTGATAAACGTGGCAATGAGGTCATGAGAGTGGAAACACCCGAGATACATCCAGGCTGCAGAGGAGCTTGAAGAAAATGTGTCTGAGGACGGCTGAAGGCTCGCCCAGTGAAACCAGAGCTTCACTGTAACTAGGCTTCCGGGCCACAGGCTGACAGACACCTGAAGTCATCAGGGTCACTCACTAGAAGGGCTGGAGAAGAATGCCTGCCTGGGGCAAGAGGTCTTGAAAAAACTGTCTACACAGAAGAGGGAGTAGAGGTTGAACTAGATGATGCTAATGTCTCTTTTAATTCTTAGAATCTATGCTTAGACAATGTGCTTCCCAAGTGGCGCAGCGGTAAAGCGGTAAAGAATTTGCCTGCCAGTGCAGGAAACGCAAGAGTCGCAGGTTCAATCCCTGGGTTGGGAAGATCCTCTGGAGAAGGGAATGGCATCCCACTCCAGTATTCTTGCCTGGAGAGAATCCCATGGACAGAGGACCCTGTCGGGCTACAGCCCATGGAGTTGCAAAGAGTCGGACATAACTGAGCATGCATGCACATCACACACATGTTTAGACAGTAACTGTGTGTGTACATGTCTGTGTTCAGAGATAATGAGAAGAAAAAGGTTTTCTCATCTAAACTAATAAGGGATCATTAATAAATTATTAGCCTTGGATTCACATTGATGTTTGACAGGAAACAACAAAATTCTGAAAAGCAATTATCCTTCAATTAAAAAATAAATTTATTTAAAAAAAAATTATCAGCCCTGGATTAGCCAGGAATCTGAGACAAGGTCAAAAAGGCACTGCACCGATACAGGTCATGAATTACTTGTCAACAAAATTACCTTTTCTGTTGGTGAAGCATTTGACTGGGGATTACCCAAATAAAGAGCTGTTTCATGTTTGTGTGTGGGAGGGTAGGGGGCAGTTTATAATCCCGGGGTAGAAATGAATATATTAAGAGGAAATTTCAACACAGATGTATTAATACATAAATCACGCCACAGGAATTGAGGTGGGGCTTACAGATTAATCTGAAAATGTTTCTGTTTAAAGTAGAAAAGTAGTTCATTTCAATCTTGGTCCAAACTGTTTCTGTGTGTAGTTCAATGGGAATAGCCCTGCTTTTAAAAGCCTGGAAATCACAGGTATTCTAGAATTTTGGGTGTTTTTTCCCCCCTCACAGTTAAGAGTATGTACTAACTTAGGTGGAGTCGGTGGCTGTGATTTTTCTACTTGCTCCCCCCACCCCCACCATCCCGGCTTTCCCCACTTGGAAAAATCAAAAACTCCACTCTGCGGTTGAGGGGAAAACAGCAGGGGGAGGGGGCTGCCCAAGAGCAGAAAAGGCTGTCACAGCAACTACGCGGAGCCGTTCATCGTCCAGCTGGCAGGCAAAAGACCACGTCCAGATTCCAGACTGGAAAACGCAGCGGTTCAAGACATTCTAACGGAAAATTCACAGGGAAGGTCCAAACTCGGTCCCGGGAGGAACACCTCACCCAGGGAACGAACCTGAGTCTGGGATGGGATCCGGCGCTGACTGTCGAGCTGGGGCGGAGGCAAGAGGATGAAAACGAGGAAAAAGGGGAGCAGAGGGCCCGAAGGCGTTATGAAACCCCCACAGACGGGAGTGCGGGGACCCTCAGCTCACATGTGCTGGCAGGTTTTCAAGATGAATGGAATCTTTCTTCCTAATCCATAAGGTGGAGCATAAGGAAGGTATAAACAGGAACAACCATTGCTAGGTTTAGATGGAGTGAGGTGGCTTAAATCCGGATCTGACTACTAAAAGACCCCCAGGCAAGAAGTCATTCTTGACCTCTAAGACTCCTTACCAATGAAATAGGATAGTACGTCCCTCCCTAAAATAGTTGTAGTGATGGTGAGAAAGAATTTATACACTTAGTTAAGGACATCTGCACCTTGGCACACAGCAGGCATAATATGATACACACACCTACTGGGGTTAAAGCTTCATTAACCTATAACTTGTGATCTGACAAAAGTCTGGTAAGGACATGACAGTTTGTGGTGGGTCAGTCCTATTTTATGACCTGTTTATAAATCTGTCTCTTACTTTTGTGCTCTGAGCCACCACCTTTTTAAAAGCAAGCAAAATGTAATGTGCACTTTCAAAGTGCCTATCAAGTCACTTGGGCTTAAATTTTACATATGCAAACAAATTATAGTTGGGGAAGGGTAGGAAAACTTAGCAGCAGCCTGCTCACTGGGCTTTGCTGAACTATGTTAACCGTAATCCATGTGCACTTATTTCTACTTAATAAGTGTGCATTTATCCTGGACTGAAGATCATACAAGTGAAAGAAAGTGAAAGTGTTAGTCGCTCAGTCCTGTCCCACTCTTTGCAACCCCATGGACTCTAGCCCACCAGGCTCCTCTGTCCATAGGATTCTCCAGGCAAGAATGGAGAATGAGTGGGTTGCCATTTCCTTCTCCAGGGGATCTTCCTGACTCAGGGATCGAACATGGGTGTCCCACACTGTGGGCAGATTCTTTACCTCTGAGACTCTAGGAAAGCCTGAAGAGTATGCAAAGTGACGTTAAATAAAGGTTTTTATCTTATTTAGTCTAACACTATTGTTCTCTTGAGCTTTTGTTTAAAAGCAAAAGAAAGAAACCTACATGATTGAACGTATCTAGAATTCACAAGAAACTATGCCTACAATCATAATCTCAGGCCTGAAGTTCAGGAGCATAATTCAGGATTTTGTTAAACTGAGGTTTAAAAAGATTTGAAAGAATCAAAGTTTTTCAGGGGGCTGTGGTATGGAGAAAGTCAACAATATTTAAGATTATGCCCTGGGGAAAATGCTCAGGGGTTCAAATTCACCTCTTTTAAGGATTAAAAATAAACTGTGGCATGTGGAGAACTTTCCTGTGACTATTCTAACTGTGAGGCAACCTCTACAGGGCAAACAACTTCACGGCTTGAGTGGCTGAGAATAATTACACTTCTAGAAAAAGCCCCGAACAGCTAAGGAACTAAAACAGAGTGAGCAGTATACTTTCAAGTCGAAGATTCTAAGGGATTAGATGGGGAATGGGTCAGTTACATCTATGAGCAAGGTCAATCTTACAATATTTGGAGACCCTAAACACAACAGCATAATAATATTCTTTAACTTCTGTATGAGAGAAAAATAGAAAGAAAAAAAAATATTCTCATATTTGTTTCCAACACTTTCTTTGGAGCAAAGTCAGAGGGTTGAGAATCAGCAGGACACTTCTCTTTAGGAAGAGGATTTGAACCATCTTGTTCTTAAATTTCCTCCTACTACCATATATCCACAGCTAAACTGTTTCTAAAATGACCAGCAAATGAGAACTCAGTAATTTTTAAAGCAAGTCAGGAAAAACTGAAAAGGTTAACAGAGGTTTTGTTGGGTAAAGCAGACTCAAGAGCCCAAAATGCAAATTACCAGTTGCAAGAACAGGCGTAGGGTACTTGAGTTACTCACCAGTCATCTGGACTCTTCCCTTAAGGAAAGCCAGTAGGCTTCAGGGATGGAAGACAACAGAGCACAGACATCGGGAACAAACCTTGCGTCACAGTGAATTAGTGGCTCAACGTGGGTGAAAAGTCAGGACTCCTAACGACCACAACACATGCACTGTGTCATTAACCACCGAGGTCTTAAGGGCCTTTTACCCTCATCTAATGTCACTAGTACCTCGTGGGTGCTTAAGGAGAGCCTCAACTGCTGACAGTATTTCCAAAGATTACGATTCTCAATCTAGGCTACACAGCAGAGGAACCAAAGGCTCTTTTAGAGATCTGATGCTCAGACCACACCTCAGCCTAATTAAATTGGAATCGCCAGGGGGTAGGACCCAGACATCTGCATATTTTTAAAGGTCCCCAGGTAATTTCAATGCGCAGCCAAAATCAAGAGGCCTGAGATTAGTCTTTAATAACATATATTTATAGTTTTATCATATTAAGAAACCATTATCACATGTACATATATGCACAGCACGTATGCCTTCACAGATGAATTAATCAACCATAAAGCCACCTGTGGAAACTTACTACTAAAATAATTACACATTCATTTTCAGCTGTGAATAGATAAAAGGCCTAGAAACCCAAATCACGTAATACTCTTCTCACTTATCCCACTAATGCTCATGAAGGACAGATTGCCAACATTCTGCATTAGAGTGGGATGGTGGCTCTGGAAAAGGGACATTTTGGATGCAGTTATTCAAGCAAATCGGAAGATGGAGAATCCCCGCTTACCCGGGTTCTGCGTGGGAGCCAGAAGAGATGCTGCGTCAGGGCACGGCTCAATGGTACACCAGTTTTCTCGGTTTATCTGAAGGGAAAGAAAGAGAGATTGAGTAAAAGTCATGCGTAAAAAAGCAAAACGGAAAAAGACATACAAAGAGGAAGATCATGGTGCAGACAAGGGTGAAATAAAAAAAAGAAGTTAACAGGTAAAATGGATCAAATGTTGAACTACGTATTTCACATCCTGGTTTGCAAGTCAGAAAAAAAGTGCAAAAATAATTCCTGTTTATTCAAGGTTCACTGTACTTTGGGTATCAGGTTAAGAATTCTACATACATTATTTCAATTCATCCTAATAATTCTACATATATCATTTTATTTAATCCCCACACTAGCTCGAAGAAGTTTGTATTATTTCTCTTGCCAAAAAATAACTAGGCTTGCAGGACCTACACTTGTCAATTTCTGATCTTTGGTGAGAAGATGCTAAATTATATGGGTGAGAAAGAACAAGAGGTTTCCTAAACATGCTAAGCAAATAAGGTAGAAAGTTATGGGGCATTCTGTCAAATTACAACTGTCTGACAAAGAGCAAATGCAAAAAATTAAACTGCTTGCAAATAAACTATGCAAACCTAGACCCACAGGAAACAAACACCAAATCATTGACTCGCTTCAGCTCTTTTCCCAGTAGAGAGGAATGGAGGCTGGGACCAGAGGCCATCAGTGTTTCAACTCCTGGTGTGTTACAGAATGATGCCAAAAATTTGAAAGTGATCCTTGAATGGAAAAGAATATTCAGCAGGGTCCCTGGGATTATGCAAAGTATCCCCTTTCAAAATGCAATCTGAGTGAGTATAAGGAAGAAACCTCAAATTCAGTAACGTTAACAAACCCAATCCCCATCTTTCAAAGAATGGAAACAGCAAATTTTCCTTAAAAAAACAAAACAGACCCTTTCATTTAGAGAAAGAATTTGACTGTGAACTACACCTCATTTGAAACGAGCCAAACTTCACTTCCAGTGAAGAAAGTTTCTCTGTCAACAGGAAAAGCAAGAGTCCATAATTACTGTACTTTGCTACATGAACATAGCAACAAATTTTAAAGAGATAACGGACATTTTAAAAGCAGACCCTTTAACAACAGTGAAGAATGCCGAGCCACTCTGAATTATCATGACATTGCTCTCTCCCAGTCCATGATCTTCAACACCTCTCCACTCAACATTTTAGAAAACTTTGTTAAAACTCTTGATCTGAGAATGTATTCATCACCTTTTCAGACGTTACTCAATAGCTAATGAGTAAACAGAATTTTCTTCATCGTCAATACTTGAGGGACGAATTGACGTCACTTTTCATGTCATTTTAGGCATTTGTAACAGAAAATGAGTTACACATTTTGCAAAATAATATATAAATAATACAGAAATAACGTATTATTGAACAAAAAAGTTAGTGGAGTATTATTTAAAATAATATACCATAAATATTGAAAGAAAGAAAATTAAATCAAATCCCTTTAATGAAACACACTGATTTCTGAATAATGATGACGAGAACATACTAGTGGTGGGAGACAACTCCTCAAGGATCTCCCTGTGCGTGTCTAGTGAGCAAAGGACACTGCCTGTCCTTTCATCCCACAGCCTGGGGAGACACAGACACTGTTTCTTTCTGTGTGAAGACAGGTGTGTGAAGTCAGAACAAAAGTGAGGCAGGCTTACTGCACACAGTAAGACCTCAGGGTCCCACGGCTGTGACAAGCATCTCCCTGGGCCCCTCGTGTTGCCCCCCGGGAGCAGGGCAGCCGGCAGCACCAACAAGAAGCTGATGCTCAGGGTGCTTTTGACTTCAGACAGCAGCCACGAAACTGTCAGGCTGACTTGGTAGCTTGCAAGTAGGGTGAAATCTCAGACCCCATCACAGTTTTGACAGTTCAGTTCAGTTCAGTTGACAAGCTCAGACGGTAAAGCGTCTGCCTACAATGTGGGAGACCTAGGTTCGATCCCTGGGTCGGGACGATTCCCCTGAAGAAGGAAATAGCAACCCACTCCAGTATTCATGCCTGGAAAATCCCATGGACCAAGGAGCCTGGGTGCTACAGTCCATGGGGTCGCAAAGAGTCGGACACGACTGAGCGACTTTACTTCAGTTGACAACTAGTATATATTAAATAGTACTGCTATACTTAAAGGTAGCAGTGGCCAAAAGTCTCCTGATGACACCTATATGGTGAAAAGCTTTAATCTGATTCAATGTTTTGAGTGGTTATGCCTGAGTAATCATAAAAAGACAACTAATACCCACTCTAACTTTTCTACAGGTTCCTGAGTCTTCTTTAATGACTATTAATCAGCTATACCCCAATACAAAATGTCTGTGGTGTTAAAAAATAAAATTAAAACTTAAAGAACGAAACCAACACTGGAACATTTTGTTAATTAAACTCCAGACTTTGGATTTCATTCATTTTTCCATTAATGTTCTTTACTGTTCCAGGATCCAATCCAGGGTCAGCTAGTTCAGTTCAGTTGCTCAGTCGTGTCCTATTCTTTGCGACCCTGTGAACTGCAGCACGCCAAGCCTCCCTGTCCATCACCAACTCCGGGAGCTTACTCAAACTCATGTCCATTGAGTTGGTGATGCCATCCAACCATCTCATCCTCTGTCGTCCCCTTCTCCTCCCGCCTTCAATCTTTCCCAGCATCAGAGTCTTTTTCATTGAGTCAGTTCTTTGCCTCAGGTGGCCAAAGAACTGAAGTTCCAGCTTCAGCATCAGTCTTCCAATGAATATTCAGGACTGATTTCCTTTAGGATGGACTGGTTGGATTTCCTTACAGTCCAAGGGATTCTCAAGAGTCTTCTCCAACACCACAGTTCAAAAGCATCAATTCTTCAGTGCTCAGCTTTCTTTATAGTTCAACTCTCATATCCCATACATGACTACTGGAAAAACCACATAGCCTTGTCTAGATGGACCTTTGTTGGCAAAGTAATGTCTCTGCTTTTTAATACGCTGTCTAGGTTGGTCATAGCTTTTCTGCCAAGGAGCAAGCGTCTTCACTTCAGGGCTGCAGTCACCATCTGCAGTAATCTTGGAGTCCCCAAAAATAAAGCGTCTCACTGTTCCAGTTCTAACTGTCGCTTCCTGACCTGCATACAGATTTCTCAGGAGGCAGGTCAGGTGGTCTGGTGTTCCCATCTCTTAAAGAATTTTTTCCACAGTTTGTTGTGATCCACACAGTCAAAGGCTTTGGCATAGTCAAGTAAAGCAGAAGTAGATATTTTTCTGGAACTCTCTTGCTTTTTGATGATTCAACAGATATTGGCCATCCAGCATACCACATCACATTTTGTGTGTGTATTTGCACATTTTTGTGCATAATTTCACATTTTGTGCAATTTTGCATTTTAAGACCTTTATTGAAATATATGACAAGGGTTTGTATAGTCAAAGCTATGGTTTGTCCAGTAATTATGTACAGATATGAGAGTTGGGCCATAAACAAGGCCAAGCATGAAAGAATTGATGCTTTCCAGTTGTGGTGCTGAAGAAGACTCGAAAGTCCCTTGGACTGCAAGGAGATCAAACCAGTCAATCCTAAAAGAAATAAATCCTGAATACTCATCAGAAGGACTGGTGCTGAAGCTCCAGTACTTTGGCCACCTGATGCAAAGAGTTGACTCACTGGAAAAGACCCTGATGCTGGGAAAGACTGAAGGCAGGAGAAGGGGATGACAGAGGATGAGATCATTGGATAGCATCACTGATTAAATGGACAAGAGTTTGAGCAAGCTCTGGAAGACAGTGAAGGACAGGCAAGTGTGACGTGCTGTTGTCCATGGGGTTGCAGAGTCAGACATGACTTAGCGACTGAACAACAACAAATTGAAACATAATTCATATACTCTAAAACTCATCTATTTAACAACTAAATAGCCTGTTCAATGGTCTAGTGTCTTAATACAGTTGGGAAACCATGGCCACTATCTAATTTTAAAACATTTTCACGGCACAAAAAAGAAACCTTGCATCCATCAGTAGTCACACACTACCCCAAACCCCTCCCCTCCCCCAGGCAACCATTAATCTATGTTCCATTTCTATGTATTTGCCTACTCTGGACATCTTGTATAAATGGAATCATACATTTTGATGTCTTTGATTACTGGCTTCTTGCACTTAGCTTTTAAGGTTCAAGGCTTTCAAAGTTCATCTGTGTCTTAGCATTTATCAGTACTGTACTCTACTGCCAAATAATCCATAACACTGTATGGATATTCCCACATTTTATTTATTTATTCTTCAGCTGATAGACATGTGGGCTGTTTTCACTTTCTGGCTGTTATGAACAATCCTGTCATGAATATCCATATACGAGCATAGGACATGTTCCACTTCTTTTGGGTATACACTGAAGGGTGGATAATAAAAATAAATAAATAAATAAATAAAATAAAATAAATAAAAAAATAAAGTGATGATAACTTTACGTTTAATAAAGTCTGAGGGCTTGCCAGGCTTTTCCAGAGTGGCCGTGCCATTTGACATTCCTACCACCAATGTCCGAGTGATCTGATCTCTCCACTCACTCACCAACACCTGCTGCTGCTCTTACCTGTGTTTAGATGTATCCAACTTGACAGGTGTGAATGGTATCTCACGTGAGTATATGAGATACACTTTCAACTTTTGCTTTTTTAAAATATATGTATTTTACCAAAGTACAGTTGACTTACAATGCTTCAGGAGCACAGCAAGGTGATTCAGTTATACACATACACATGTATTATTTCTGAAATTATTTCCCATTATAGCTTATTACAAGATACTGACTGTAGTTCCCTGTGCCATACAGTAAACCTCTGTTACTGGCTGCACTTTTTTAAATTAGAAATCTAGCATTCTATTCCTACTAAGTAGAATCAAAATGTCATAAATTTTTTAGTAGGCAAAAATTCATAAGTTTTCTAAAAATATATATATTATACATATTATTTATATATATGTAAACAGAAGTTTTTCTACTAAGCTTGATAGAGGCATGAGGAAAAAATTTTAAGAGATGGAGAAACTGGAAAACAAACTAAATGAAATCAGAGCACTGAATATGAAATGGAAAAAGTGAAACAGACTAGATGAGAGTAAATAAAACATGATCGTGTAGTTCAGCTAGTTTTAAACATGACTGCTCATTAGAAACATACTTCCAACTTTTCCTTCTTTTAAAATGGAAACTATTTTTTAATCTATTGATTACTTTCTAGGAAAGGAAGACTCTATGAAGACATAATGCCAAACACCCTCAGATTCGTTTCCTTCTCTCATTAAATAAAGTACTAAATATCTTCAATGTATCAAAACATTTGTGTCAAGCCTTAAAAGCAGAAGGTAGTAAAAGAACTGAGTCCTCAAAGAACTCAGTGGGTGTGAGAGAGATGTGGAAAAATTAAGTAAATAAGTCTTCCACAGCATTCTGCACACATTAGGCACTGAAATGAGGGCGGACAAAGTGTCCTGTGATCAGGAGAAATGGGAATCAGCCTGAATGAGACACTCTAATGCCAAACTCTACCTGAAATGCTTTATACATTGCTGCCCAGGTCACAAATGTAACACACAGAAACACTGGCCCAGATAACAACTCCTCTCTTTCACTTTACACAAGGCATTATTGCACAATACATGTGGGGGAGGAGCCGGAGACTGCCACACTGTACAGGCAGAAGAATTCAGAGATTAGAGTTTCACGGAAGTTAAGAAAAGCCGAGGGCTGAAGACAGAAGGTAGGACCACAGTGTCAACTGCTGCTGAGAAGCTGGAACTGATAAATCTTTAAAAAGAAGTCACTGAATTGGGCAACCGTGAGGTTTATGGTGACTTTGGAAAGAAGAGTTTGAAACAAGACACGTGATACCAGAATTAAAACTGTAAAACATCTCATTGTATTTCTAAATTGATGGTACTTTCAAGTTTGCAGACTACCGTTGCCTGGATGGGACCTGACGCCTGTCCCATTGGGAGGCACATCGCCATTTTTGAGATGAGGCATCACGGGTGAGGCTAGATTTGGGGATGGTAGATTTATTTGCCAACTATATTGTACTGGTAACTGCATCTGCTCAAAAGACCATAAGCTCCTTGAGAAGTGAATCCTATCTTTAAAATTTCCACAGATCTCCCCAGGAGTAGAGAGCAGATGCTTAATGAATAATCTTTGAATTTATTATCCTCAATGATTTTTAAGGATAGAACTAAAGGGAGAACCTTGATGATGATCACTCTGCCTCCCTTCACCAGATCCATTAGAAAGTGGGGCGGGCACAGGGGGTGAAGGGACTTGAAGGAGGTAACAGAGCATTTAGAGATGGAGTGAGGACTCATTTTTCCTCACTCCCAGTCCGGTGCTCTTCACCCACCCTTGCAAATTACCTCTTCTTGTTCTTAATGTTTGTCTCAGAATTCAACTGTTTAAACAATTTTTAATAGCAATATGAAACAAAAAATCTGGCAAAGGAGCATTTAACATCTCTGGAGATTACTGGCTGGAAAAGAGAGTCACTGCTTAAATTAGACAAAAATATTTAGAAAGTAAAGTATTATAACGAGAAAACTAAAATATGAAACTGGGGGTGCCAATTTTCGGAACATCACAATGCTGTAACTGAAAGGAATGTTTTCTGTTTGTTTGTCTTGGCTTTGTCTGCTTTCAGGAGCCTGCGTTTTCAGTCACTGACAGTTAATTACCAAGAACGTGCCGAGCAGGCTCACCGCTTCCAAGCACTCAAGGAAACCTCAGGAAATCTGACGGCTATGCGGCTCCAGGGAGTTCCTTCTGTGGCATCAGGACTCATTCACAAACATTTCAAACTAAAACCTACGCTGAAAAGCAGTATGATTTCAGGTAAATCAGAGGCTTCCTCACCAGGAAAGGGTGAGCAAATCTAGCCCAAGAAGACTTCTTCCTACTGCTATCTTGTTGATTAAACCACACAGCGGGCCAGTCAGCTCTGGGGGAGTACCATGCCCGCCTTCGGCAAGGAACAGTGCCGAGGTGCAGCAGGAGGAAGACGAGTCGTGAGCCTGGAGGCAGTCTGCACGACAGGCCCCACAGTTCACAAGCATGAGGCACCTTTGTTCATCCAAAAGGTCAAGGATGGGCTTCCCTGGGGGCTCGGTGATTAGGAGTCCGCCCCCCAATGGCAGGAGACACGGGTGTGATCCCTGATCCGGGAAGAGCCCACATGCCGTAGAGCAACGAAGCCCGTTGGCCAGAACTACTGTGCTCGGGAGCCTGGGAGTGGCCGCCAGCGAGCCCATGTGCTGCACGGACCCACGTCCACGTGCCCTAGAGCCCGTGCTCTCCAACGAGAGAAGCCACAGCAGAGAGAAACCTGCAATCAGAGAGGAGCCCCCAACTGAATAAAAGCCTGTGCATCAATGAAGAAGATCCAGCTTGGCCAGAAATAAACACATGAAGTATAAGGCATCAAGGGTTATACCTGCATCCACACCCTAGGACAATGCATATAACCATATGGATTATGCATATAACCCACGGATTACCAGAGCTCATGAAATAACTCCACAGCCATTGAATACAGACTGCGTAGTACTGATTAGCTTGTGAAACAGAATAAGTACATGAGTACCTGAAACCCAAAGAGGTAAGGGAGTCTCTAGTATGAAGAAAGGTAATTTCTGGCTCAGAGATTTGGGGCAAGCTTAATGAGGCTGGTGGTATAGAAAGTGGGCCCTCCAAGGGGGAAGTGTGCCTAAAAGGGAGATGGTGACACTGGGAATTCCTGCCATGGAGAAAAAGAGGCTGAGCAAGACCGCCAGGACACTTCAGAGCTGGAGTTCGTGGCCTTTGGCGGCAGAGACTCCGTCAAGGATCTGAGGGAAGCCAGGGACCGCTCTTCCCCAGAAACATGCGTGTGTGCGTCCAGTCAGTGGTTCTGGAGGCGCCTTCACAACTCAGAGTAGAGAGTTCTCCTTACAAGTTCTTGAGGAGCACGAAAAGACCAAGGGTGTCCAGGAGTATGACTGAGGAAAGAACGGGAGACACGGCAGCCGTGAATCTAAGCTTTAACCTCCACCAAGGTGAACCCCTGACCCCAGTTACACAAGCAAGGGAGTGAAAAAATCAGTATCATCCTGGGAAAACTGCAGAAAAAGCTGCTCCTTTCTACAGGCAAAGAAGGAAGGCAAGCAGGGAACAACCGGGACACAGCCCAGTAAGAGGCGTCTAGGCAGCTCCAGTCCGGAGGTGTGTCCCTGGGCTGGGGACGGGTGGCCCCCGTGGGACACAGAGGAAGCAGCAGGTCAGCGAGCTGCTACAAAGGGCAGAATCCACAGAAATGAGAGAGAGAGAAAAACCCCACACTGAGAAAAAGACGTAGGAAGTCCAGAGGAGACGGTGATGGCGCCTCTCTTTGACGAGGTTGAGTCTGAAGTGTTAAGATGTCTTTCAGATGCTTAAAAGTTACCCATATTGAAAGACTGGAGCTGGTTTCATCTGCTCTTGAGTAAAAGGTGGTGAGAAGAATGTCAAATGGAGTGGGAGCCCAATGGACGTGCCCAGAGAGAAGACACACTGCTGTGGTGCTCGTGTGGGTGACACGCAGCTGCAGGTGAAGAAACCGGGAAGGCTGGCTCTGTGCAGGCGGAAACAGCACAGAAGCGAGTGTGCAGTCACAAAATGAAATAAATCAAAACCACAGTGAGACACCACATCATGCCCATCAGGATGGCTGTTATTTAAACCACGCACACACACATACACACCCTCCAAAACAAAACAACCTCCAGAAAATAACCAGTGTTGGTGAGAATGCAGAGGAACTGAAACCTGTGTGCACGTAAATTCTTGAGAATGTAAAATGTGGAAAACAGTACAGGGGTTCCTCCAAAACTTAAACAGAATCACCATACAATCCAGCAATTCCACTTCTGGGTACACACCCCAAAGAACTGAAAACAGTACTCATATTTATAAGTCAACACTCACAGCATCACTATTCACAATAGATAAAAGGGGAAAACAACCCAACTGGCCATCAACAGATGAATGGATAAATAAAAGGTAGTATATACATGCAATGGAGCCTTAAAATAAGGACAGAATTCTGATACCTGCTTCCACATGGATAAACCACAAAGACATTATACTCAGTGAAATAGGCCAGTCATGAAAGGACAAATACTGTGCAATGCCACTTATATAAGATACCTAGGGTAGTCAAATTCTGGAGCCAAAAAATAGAACGGTGATTGCCAGGGACTGGGGGCAGGGGGAGATGAAGAGTTACTGTTTACTGAGTACACAGCTTCAGTTTGCAAAGACAAAGAAGTTCTGGACAGTGGTGATATAACAGCTGCACGACAAAGTGAACGTACTTGATGCCACTGAACTGTACACTCGTGTGGTGAGTGTTGTTATGTTATGTATCTCCTCACGACAACAAAAACAGAGTGAGTGTGCGGCGGTTCCAGAGAAGCGAGCGTGTTTAGAGAAAAGTGGTCAGGCGGCCCACAGCTGGAGGGAGAGCTGGTGATCCGGGCCAGATGCCACCAGTCGTGGTCAGCGCCATTAGCCAGAGGACAGAGTCTGCAGACAGAGTGTGGGAAGAAGGTCAAAACCGGCATCAGCGTTTCCGACCACACCCTGCACACAGGGACAGCAGCGCCGAGCAGCCCGTACTCACGTGTGACCAATACCGCGCTGAGCGTGTGCAAGTAAGCCGCCCAGGAGGCAGAGGCTGATCACAAAACCTTTCCCCCTCCTCCCGCCTGCTTTCAGAAACAGGTTTATCAGCGTGACCAATAAATCACGCCTTTGTCTTTGGTCTATTTGTCAACAACTCCACTGTTTCTCACTCACACAGTGAGATAACTTAAAGGCCACACACCCAACGTGGCTCCTCTGGAGCGTTTTCAGAGTGCTTGCTACAGACCAGAGAAAATGCCAGGCCCTGATTATACTCAGGGTAACACATCTCTTCTCATGGTAGTCTCTTTTCCAAAAGGTGACCTCTAAGACCCAGGTTTCTACATTACTGGATGACAGACTGGTTCTCTGTACCACTGACACTCTTCTTAGCCATCTTGAGACTAGGTTTGGCAGGAAATTCTGATGGCCAGCAGAATTAGGAGATGCACTAGAAAGAGACAACAGTGTTGAGATTGCTAATAATTTGAGCTAAGGAGGAAAACAAAGATAATAACTAACAATAATAAGGCCCTTTACCCAGGTGTTGCTCTATGGAATCTTTGAACTAGTAGCAAAATACAAGATTGGCAACTGATTAAATGGGTAGGAGAAGGAGTAGATCAAAATGACTCTGAAATTTTGTTTAGCAAGCAGTTGGAAATGAGGAAAACAGAGACCGTGCCATTAAATATCCACATCTTCTGGGGGAATAAGCCACCCAAAACCACTTTCTGGCTCTGACTCTATTTGCAATTCTTTAGTTAAAAAACAAACTTAGTCCTCTGTCCATGTTGTATCTCCATGGCAATCAGATTGTGGACATTACAGGTACCGAGCATCCAAAGTTCTGGTGAGTTACAGTGCATATGGAACAAGGGATGGGAGAAGTTAATTCAGAAAAAATGTTGACCATCCTGGTAACTTTTCCATGCCTGTCTTGAAGCCTTGGGTTCCTTGGAATGATCTAAACCACACCTAAACTGTGTTCCCATCAGTCTGAAAATAGAGCTGTACATATTTTCAGTGGAGAGGGAACTGCCTTGTTTTTGGCAGTGTTTCTGCTACTGTTTATATTTGAACATCCTAATAAGACAGCTCATGGTTACACCCAGCCTTCCCAGTCACTGCCTGTACTTACTTCCCCTGCAAATGTCTCAGGAGATGTAGCTGGAGTTACAAGGCTGAACAAAAGGAAGCAGAAACCCCACCATCCGGACAGGGCAGCCAACACTTGAGTCAAAAGTCTTTTCAGGGAACCAGACTCTAACTGAGCAGACAGGCAGAGCTGCCTTCAGTCGTCTTTTGCCTCCTAACGTCTTTTGTTTAAAGCAGCATGGAAGTGTCTTTGAGCAAGTAAACTTGTTAAAGGATGTGTATTTCCTGGAAGGTGACACTGGGCTTACAGACAAACTACTCCTGCGCGCTCACCAATGAGGCCAGGGGGCCTGCCTGAGCATCACGGACGGGAGGAGATCATCGTCCTCCATACACACGTCACTCAGTGTCCACAAAACAGGGTTGCAA
Source organism: Cervus elaphus (assembly GCF_910594005.1). Taxonomy (NCBI): domain Eukaryota; kingdom Metazoa; phylum Chordata; class Mammalia; order Artiodactyla; family Cervidae; genus Cervus; species Cervus elaphus. Next base: position 20,157,095 of record NC_057827.1, on the reverse strand, counting down.
ATGTTTTCACCATCCATCTGCTACTCTGACGTACTAGTTACAAAGGATGCTGTCAGTAAATCGTCAGCAGCAGGAAGAATCATGTTGTTACTAGTAGGCAATATTTTTGCAATTACCCAAAGTAATAAAACTAGTGAAATGGAAATGGTCCCTGGATTAAAGTCAGTAGCTGAACTAGGATTCTGACTTCTTTGTCTTTGAAGAAGACACTTTGTCTTCTTCACATTTCCAAAGGTCTTTGTCTTTGAACAGTCTCTTAATGTGATCATGAGTTAGCTACCGAACCGTGTGAAGACAAAGGCTCCTCTCACCAACTTGTATAGGCTTTAGAGGGACTTCCCTGGTGGTCCAGTGGTTAAGAGTCCACCTTCCAATGGAAGGGACTGGGGTTCCATCCCTGGTCAGGGAACTAAGATTCCCACACGCGGAGGGGCAGCTAAGGCGCCAGAACTACTGAGCCGCCCTGCTGCAAACTACGGAGCCCACACACCACAACTAGAGAATCCCGCACGCCACTGGGAGCTCTCTTCCTGCAAAGACCCAGTGCAGCCCCCAAACAAAAAGACACAAAACTAGGCCTTTGAAAGATGCTGGCTGAAGAAAATGGGCCTGTTGATACCAAAGGGTGTCTGCCAATGATTCAAATTCTTCCTTATTCCATTCTGTGCACACGATTCATAGTTACTAACCATTTACCTACCATAAGAAGCCAGAAGTCACACAGGCACTGGGGGATACTGTGAGGAGTGACATGTGTGTATGTGTGTACTGGGATGGCAGAGCCAAGGATACTATTAACCTACTTTATTATTAGAAAAAAAAATTCAAGAAGGAGCTAAGACTTCAGCATCTATTGGGTTTGATGATGGGAAGCAACAGCTGATGTGAGGATAAAGACTGGTGTACCCAGCCTTGGGAAAAATCCCAAGGGAAGGCTTTGATGCAGAAGAGCTCCCATGAAAGTCACTGAACAGAACTGACAAGGGGAATGGGTCAGAATGCAGAGTAAGTCTCAGAAAGCAGGGGCATATAACAGAGGATAAGATTTTCAAGTTAATTCACAGTGAATTATTCGGATGCCAGTGGGAAGGAATGGAGTTGTAAATGTTATGATACCAGAAGGACAGGGTCGTGGTCCAAATCTTGTGATGACTGTCACAACTCACTCATCTCTCTGTTCTTTACCCCAAACATCCCAGCACATTAAGCACAGTTTGCATACCATGATGCTTTATGAACCCATGCTTACAAATCTTAACAGATTAACTCATTCAACAAACAAAACTTATTGAGCATTTAACATGAATTAGGGACACTGTTTTGAGTGCTTAGACATAATGAATAGATAAAAAAAAATTACAAACTCCTTGGTATTTAAAAAAAAATAATCTTCCACTGGAACATAGTACATGGCCACTTGGGAACTCAAGTAGCACATACATCCATTATAATATCTTTTTAAAAACACTGATTTAAAAAAACTGAAATTCAAAATGGAAGATAAGTGAGGAGGCCACTTCTGAATGAATTAAAAAAAGAAAAAAGTTGTGGGGGAAAGGCTGCTAAAAATGGTGGGTTCACATCTGAATTCAAAGTGCTGTAGAAGGAATCCCCACACTGGGAAAGAAGTGAATGAGATCAACTTTTCATACTGAAAAAGTCTTAGCAGTTAAAACTTGTAAAGATACATATAGATACAGATACATACATTCATGAAATAAAAGTGTTGGCCAACTCAAAGAAGTCTAGGGGACTAAGAAAGAACATGAGCTTTGAAAAGAATTACGTCTGGGTTGTATCCTATTACCTAGGATGAACTGTGAGAAAATTACCAACTATCCAAAAATGTTTTTCCCCATAAGATGAAACGAATACTAGGGACGTAAAGACTAAGTGCCTGCCCGCTGGAGACCCCAGAGCCATTCCATCACGCCTGGCCTACCATAACGGCAGCCTAAGAGACTCCCACGTGCCAGAATGATCTTTTGAAAATGTAAGCTGAGAAGTAACATACCCCAGCAAAGCAGACCCCTCACGATGGGTCGAGGCCTGGCTCTTCCAAGCCCGGCCTGACCAGTGCTCTCCCATCACCACGGCCTTCCCCATCCCTCCCCGCCCCAGGGTCTCTGCCAATCCTTCCTAGAACGCCTTCCCTAGGGGCAGCGCTGGCGTCTTCTAATTCTCGGGAGACCAGTTTTTTAAATGTCAGAACCTCAGAATGATCTACCTGAAATGACTTCCCATCACTTCTTATAGTGCACACTGTTTATTTCTACCAAGTCACTTACAGTAACGTGTACTTTCTGTTTGTCTGTTGCCTGTCTTTAAGCAATACAGGAACTTTGGAGACCCAGTGCCCCTTGGACAGAGCACCACGCCTGACACTGAACAAGTCATTAATACTGTTTTCGTGTAGATCTCCCAGTGACGTGACCTTCTCTGTCTTCAAAGCAAAGAATCAGCACCAAAGTTGCCCACCTCATCTTCCTTATTTGTAATAAATGCCTGCTTTCTGAGAAGTGAAGTTTCTTCTACTGAAACTCTGGTTATGTAAAGGCAGTATGGTGCAAAAAAAAGAAAAGAAAAGAAAGAAGAATACAAATACAGGCACATCCAAAAAACAAAGAGAGCAAGAGAAAGAAAACTAACTATGTCCATTATGTGCTGTGGCCTTGTGGGGGGAAAAAGAAAAAAAAACAAAAACACATCACATCACTCAAGTCTTGCACGTTCCTCAGCCGGGCTCAGGAGATGCCTCAAACTCTTCCTAAGAAAAGGAGTCTGGGGTAGGGGTGTGGGGACCACTGCTGCCTGACCAATCGACTCAAATGAACGTATATAAAAGTGTTCTGTTAAAACTGTAAAACAGCATCTATGAAGGCAGTAAGCCTGTGCTGAGTTAGCTCCGCTACTAAGGGCTTTCATGCCCTGTGAGAGTGGAGAGTATTACGTATTTCAGCACGGTTTTAAATGTACCACATTCCTGTGATACTGAGATTTTCTATCCTCCCTCCCCTCTTTCCCTTTTTTCCCCAGACAGGGAACATCATAAAGCATGCAAAGTGCTCAGTCGTGTCCGACTCTGTGTGACCATAGACTGTAGCCTGCCAGGCTCCTCTGTCCATGGGATTCTCCAGGCAAGAATACTGGAGTGGGTTACGATCTCCTCCTCCAGAGGATCTTCCCAACACAAGGATCGAACACTCGTCTTTCACGTCTCCTACAATGGCAGGCGGTTCTTCACCACTAGCGCCACCTGGGAAGCCCGACATCATAAAGAGTCAAGCACATATAGGTCCTGACAACTATACTCTTCCAGACAAAGGAGGACAAAAACAAACAAACATCATTGTGATTTCACAGCGGAGCTCACATTTCAGAGAAATAAGATGAATAAGATCTTGGATCAAGTTCAAAATGCCAGGTTGCCCGCTGCTCTGGGCCTCGCCCTGGCAAGTCAGAGCGCCAGCTGATGGAGGCTATGGAGAGACAGACAGCAGTTCTCCACAGTCACAACCCCGCCACCCAGCCCCTCACTGGTGTGGTGGCCTTAGTTCACTGGCATCTGTGTCCAGCTTTCTAAGCCATGCTTGGCCTCAATGTATCAGTGGAAAAAATGAGGGAGTCTCAAGTAATAAACTGAACTGATCAATCAATGCGAGAGCTCCCCTACCTCCTGGACCGGGTCAATACATTCCCACTGTGCCTGCACGCCCCCAGCTCCACACCCTCGTCAGCTCAGGTACTGAGCTTCTCTGGCAACTCTGAAGCACTTGGCTGGCTTCCAGTTTCCCCTGCCTTTGCCAGAAGATGGCTAAACTTCCAAAAAGTGCTCCCAGAGTCGTCCAACATTCCCAGACTCCCACCTTATGGCTGGAGGAGTTCTTACTAATTTTAGACCCAAGGATGCCTTCTGTGAGCAATTAGCCATCCAGAGGCCCCGCCCCCATCCTGCCAGAGACAGCCAGCATCACTAAGCGGAGAAAACAAACACAGCAATTAACAGACAGAGGCGAGACCTGTAAAGCAGTCAAACCAAGCCAAAACGGCCACTGTGCCACCTTGATAAACAGACTGAGTGGAGATCTTTCCAAAGGAAATAAGTACTGTCTTTCCCCCAAGAGTTGTGAGTACAGACAGCAGAAACAGCCGAGAGAAAAAAAAAAAAAAGAGTCAGGCAAAGACAGACTAGGAGACAGAGGCAGAAGGGGAGAGACTGACAGATAATGATGCCTTTACAGAGGGGGCCCCGGGGCGGGAACGATGGGGGCAGAGGGACACAGACCTCTCTGGGAAAGAGCAGCGGATGGTGAACTTCTCCACCTGTGATTTACAAGAGTAGGAGGTCCTCTTGAGCAGAAGAATCCATTTTAAAGCAAGTAAAATGACGCTGAAACCTAAGTGACTTGATGATTCTTAAATCTCCATTGTTTCTGGTCAGATATTCTGCTAGGAGCCTTAAGATCACCAACCCAACTCCACAATCCCCAGTGTACACGTACACACATATACACCTCTCAGCTTTTCTCCCAATACAGGGTGGCCAGGGACCCAGCTGTTGGATGCAGAGCCAGAAAGAGGCTGCGGCGAGGCCCCTTACCTTCAGCAGTACCACGTCCACGGTCCTGTCCACCTTGGAGATGTCGCACAGGCTGTAGCGCCTCTTGTGCCGTTCATACATTTTGTCCAAACGCAGAAGAGAGGACACGAGATGCAGGAGGGACCCACTGTAACCTGGGGGGGTCAGGGTGCGCCTGCAAGCCCCCAGGTCTGAACCTCTCGCGGGGAGCTGGCTGGGGTTTCTGCTGTCTGGACTCCTCTATGAAGAAAACCTCGAGGGGGTCAAACCACGCAGAAGCCCAAGTCCCTCATGGGATGGAGAACTTCCTGGCAGTGCCTGAGCCCCGGGGTGATGCACGCACAACTCGCAGTATCCACAGTAAATGCCCCTCGATGCTATACTTTAGTCAGATCTCGACGGAGAGAGAAGCACAGGCTGTTTCCATCACGGGCGATAACTCCAGGAGAAAAATGAAGGCTTAACGGGCTACGCATGCCGGCCGACGCACGTGGCGGGGAACAGCCCAGAGCAGGCAAGGAAAAATCCAGTATGTACCTTGTCGGGAAAAGACAAGCAGAGGAGAAGAGAAGACAGCTCTACTTCGCAGGGATGACGGGACAAAATTTTCTCATGAAAACCTCTTCTTGCTTAAAAACACAAAAGCAAGGAAAAGCAGTATTTCCCTCACAGCAAAAAAAAAAAAAAAAGCAAGCAGGCAGGCTGAAATTCTGAGATTCTGTTCAGAGAAAGAGTCTCTAGTCAGCCTCTCGCTCGCCAGGCAGTAGGGCTTGGTTCTGATTTCAGTTGAAAAGATCTAATGACAGCGGAGTGAAAGCAGGAAGGAAAAAAAAAAGACCACTCCTCCCCCGTGCTCCCTCCCTTTTGGGGCGCGGGCCCCTCTTCCCTCCCTCCCTCCCTCAGGAACGTCACGGCTGGCCCTTTCCTCAGCACCAGCAACCTCCGAGGCTTGAAAACCTAAAGGCGGTGCTGGGAACATGATTCATCCCCAGACGAAGAGGAGAAAAACAAGGCTTCCTTTTCCCGCCGGCTTCCTCCTTCTCCTCCTCCTCTCACGCTGCTTCCTATGAAAAAGGCTCTGTGGGGCACCCCAGGCGCCTCCGGGCTGAGGTCGGGGCGGCGTGGGGACAGAGGGGGGGCTGCCATCCTGCACACCGCAGGCGAGCGCCACACGCGTCTCGGTCCCACGAAGTCAGGGACGCGGCCACTACCCCGGGCGCGCGCTGCAGCGCCCTGCCAGACGCAAACCAGTGATTTAACGTGAGAAAAATGCTAGCCTGAGACTTCCGGGGACAAGTCTCAGGATCCACAAGGGCTTACGGAAGTGGCAGGCAAGGCTTAGAGATCAAGAGGTCAGTTAGGTTTTTCTCTCTTTATGTTTTTGCGGAGAGGGAGGGAGTGATGAGGAGTGGGCGGGGAGGAGCGGTGCTTTGAAGACACCTGAAGAGGAGAGGAGGAGAAGGAATTGGTGTCAGCCGCACTGCGTGGGACCAAGAGGAGCCCCTGGCGGGGGCTTCTCCCGCTCTCGTGACCGAGCCCACGTGGGGCTCCATCGCTCCACACGCCCGCTCTCTTGCCACCCGGGAGCTCTCCCGCCCCACCCTAGCCATGATCGTCAGGGGCAGACCCGCTGCAGAATTCGTCTTCTCGCTGGTGTCAGAAACAATTTGGGGGGGAAAGAAGAGAAAGAACTGAGGACGACACGGGGGTGGGGTGGGGGGAGAGTGGAGATGGAAAAACTGAAAGGATGTTCTCCTTCCAGGAGTGTCAGGCTGCTGACGTTCCCTTCAAGGGGCCACAGGAGGAGTCCTTGGCTTGGCCTTGCCAGTGTGGGTGAGGGGGGTCCAACGCCACAAGCCAGAGGAGAAGAGATTTAATACTGAAGTTTCCATCAGTGTCACCAAGAGAGCTGATGGGGAGGCTTTCCAGGAGCAATAAAAGAGGCAGAGATGGGCCGGTGAGTCACCATGTCCTCTGGCCAGGCCGTCAAGTAGCTGACCAGCTCAGAGGAGAGTGAGGCAGCGAACCCCGCTAGGACGCACCTCCCTGCTCCCCCGGACACGCGGCAGCTGTGGCTCAGCCAGCTCAAAGCCTCCAGCCCGTCCGTCCCGGTTTCATCCGCGGGGTGGGGTGGACCGGCCCTCCCCTTCCCCATACGCCCACAGCGAGCATCGCACTGTGACGCTACCAACGCGGACACTGAACCAGATGTTGCTTTTCATGAGAGTAACGATGGAAAACAGACGATTGGAGAGAGAGGAGAAAGCGGTAAATAAAATTCTAACTCAGGCTTACCCAAAGGGTGGGAACCTGGCCGGCAACTTACGACAACTTTGCAAACTATGTGGTCTAGGACACGAATGGAAAGATCCTTTAGGTTTTTGGTGCAGGGAAAAATGGATGGTTTATTATCTTTTCTGTATGAACTTTCACCAAGCTGTCACTCAGAACTCTCCCTCCTCCCACACAGAAAGACAGAGCCGCCTCCCCTCTGTCCTCAACATGGTTTATTCCCCACTGCCGCTCCCTTCTGTTTTAATTAGAATCAAATGTTTCCTGCTTCCAAGGGTCCCAGGCTTCTCCCTAGGGATCATAGATGCTTTAATCACCATACAGCCTTTCTATTCCCAGTCTTGTCTAACTACTGACTTCAATTCAGATAATCTACACTGATTGAACAGATATTCCACATTCGGCGTTATCTGCACTTAAACTGCCTTGCAACAAAGGCAAACAAAAGAAACAAAAAACAAAATCTCTGTCTTCGAGAAGTTTAAAAGAAATGTTTCACAGTAATACAACTGTCTGAAATGGCCCAGGTTATGGTTTTGAGACAGTTTTTTGAATTTCTGCTGAGATGCTGGCTTTGCGCTGCAGGCTGGAAATTGAGACTTCCTAGTTGTTCGGTACACATAAACATGTTAAGAGGATTTGGAACTGTAATTGCGTGTTCTGTTCCTTCTTGGAGAACAAATCCTCTGGGTAGGGAACACATGCCCTGGGTGGGGAACATGAGTCTGCTTTGCTGTCCCTCTGGATCTGTTCGATACTTGCCACAGAAGACAAAGTCTGTGGTCCTGCGCTTTCGCTGTTGATCTGACAATTCCAAGTTTTTATCAAAAACATCTGGAACTGCTGAGCAGTTATTCTGTTAGGATTTTGAAACTCAGAAACCAATCATTTTATATCCAAACCAAAGCTGAGACCTATGAAGCTTCGTTTTGAGGATATGTCTCTTTTCCTTTAAATTTTGGGAACTTAAAGAGTAAAATATGTTTATTATTTACAACCTCTTTTCACAAGAGTAATTATTCACAAGATTACTTACATCTCCCTTCTCTCTGTGCCCTCCACTCCACATTCCAGCCACAACAAGGAGGCCTCAGTTCAGTTCAGTCACTCAGTGGTGTCCGACTCTTTGTGGCCACATGGACTGCAGCACACCAGGCTTCCCTGTCCATCAACAACTTCTGGAGCTTACTCAAACTCAAACAAAGAGGCCTACATTCTTCAATACAAGCAACCAGTGCTAAAAGTCTGTTCATACCACAGGCCTGATGTATCTTATTAAAGATTCCAGAAAATAAAGTATAAAAATATTCTTTTGAATTTTATTTTAACTACAGTGTTTCTGTTCATGAGTTAAATTTTCCCTCGATATTTATCTAACACCTTATCCAAATTATTTAAGTGTTCTTATGGGTCAGTGCTATTTGGGTGCTTTTTAGTTAGGGCAGAACCCTACCTGAAGCCCTATAGCAAAGTTTCTGAGACAGGACACCATCTAGTGGGTGTACTGAAGACCCAAACAGAACACAAAGGCCAGTGAGCACTGTGGTCCGAGGGTGGGGTGTCTACTGCCACTGAAACATTTGTTTTGTAACCTCAAAGTCTGAACATACAGCAGTAGCATGTCACTGGCTCGAAGACACACCAATGATCAATTTCGTCTCTGCAAGGCGCAGAAGGTGGAAATCAAACGTTCTTTCCATCCCTAGGTTTGTCACATCTCACTGAGCACCCTGGGATAATCAGACTGACTCTTGGGTTTCCAGAACTGGGGAGTGAGAAGGGCTGGACACTGTGTCATATCTGAAGTTCCTTTTTGGTCTGATATGGTCAGCCTGAGACTAACAAATCTTTATCACTTGCCATATAACTCATAGGATGTGGGTGCAGTGGAGAAAGAAAAAGGAATTGAGAAGTTCGCTCAAAACCTGTTGTAGAAAACATGCAGTGTATTCTTGCATAATTATATTTTCCACCTCCACTTTTCACATGAAATGAAAAGGAAGGAAACGACTAGCAGAGTCATCAATTTTCACAAATCTATGATTTCATTAAGTTAAAAACAGTCATCAAGAGCTACAAACTTGTTGGTGGCAAAATTTACTAAAATCCAGATAAAATATTTATACTGTTTTTTTTTTTTTTATTATCAACAGCCTCCACTTGAGCAACTCGTCTGTTGAAACTAAATCTGCTTCATATAAAATACCTGAGTATTTGAGAGAAGACGAGAAGGATTCGCAGCAACTGCACTGCGTCCACAGAGGATTTCCTTTTCCATTTCAGTTTAGGTGTTTGATCAGGTGCTGCTGATCCAGGAGAGCGAGGCCCGAGGCCCCCTCCCTGGCATTTCATGCACGCCCAGCTCTGGAGGCTGCAGGGAGGTTCAAAGAGTAAAGGGGAATGGAAGACCCGGAGGGCAGCCACCAGCCGACCAGCAGTTCCACTGGCAGTACCTCTGCTTCAGTCCTTTCTCACCTTTCCCAAGAAGAAACCAGAACACTAGCCAGCTGATGGCAGCGGCAAGAAGCAATTAAGATGGAAGAGAATAAGACAGAGCTTTAAAAACGTCCGTTCACCAACCTGTGCGCCTCACAGGAGACAGGTCTCAGGGAACAGGCACACAAGTGTTAAATTTTAGTAAAATTACCAGCCGCTTGATGATAGAAAAGGAAGGAGGGAAGAAAGGCAGACAGCCAGATCAGATTTCATCTGGAAAAGTGGTGATACGATAATGTAACCTCTAGGACAGGTCTTCTGGGGGCAAGATTTATTAATAACATTTACTGAGTGCTTCCTGTAGGCCAGGTGCACCCACATGTACCATTTCGTTTATTCTTCATAAAAAGCTAAAGTGTGAAATGTCTCTGTCCACTTTACAGATGCAGAAAAGTACCATGGAGCTTAAGTCGGTTTATCAGGTCACCTGGGCTTCCCTGCTGCCTCAGTAGTAAAAAATCCACCTGCCAATGCAGGAGACGCAGGTTTGATCCCTGGGTCAGGAAGATCCTCTGGAGAAGGAAATGGCAACCCACTCTAGTATTCTTGCCTGGAGCATCAATCTCAGGGACAGAGGAGCCTGGTGAACTAAAGTCCATGGGGTCGCAAAGAGTGGGACACAACTTAGCAACTAAACAACAACGAGGTCACACAACTAATGAGTCTGCATTAAATCCAATTTGAGAAATCTTTCTTTCTATATGCATCTTATTTTGTCTTGAGTAATCCCCTAAACTGAAAGAAAGAACTCTCAGCGAGAAAACCTAAGTCAAAATTTCAGGAAACAAAACTAGAACTCACTTCTCGTCTCTCATCACTGGCATTCTTTTTTTTAATCATTGGCATTCTTACATCTGATTTTATAGAAACGAAAAAGGACAGAAAAAGACTATTTTTTCAATAAAAATGACAAATGGTTTCTAATTTTATAAAGTACTGGTAGAAAAAGTGTGTTATTACACTAAATGCACTCAACTTCTTTGCCATCATTTTAATACTTGACATTTAGTTTTTTTTAATAGCTTCTCACTATGTTAATGTCACAAAAATCAGAACTCACACATCCAACACAGAGACGAAGAGTCTTACTGACAACTGGTCTCCAGGTCTCCTTCAGAATGAGTGGTGGTACTGTTCTCAGTTTTCCTCGTGGGAACAAGCATTAGTTACTTCTTACGGCAGCTTTTCAATGAGCATCTGAAGATACTCATCATGGCTCACCACCCTCCTCAAAGCTTCTCCTCTGGCTCGTGGTTCCCACAGCTTGTTCCCCGTGCCACGGGTACCCGACTGAGGGCCCTTCAGTTAGTGGGTGTCCCTTGCGTGATGTGAACACCAAGACAAAAACCCTCTGGTGCTGAGGACACTGGGACGACCGGGATCAAACTGCCTTTCTTCTCAACACACACGCCACACTGCTGGACGGATACCAGCTTGTGGTCGAGTCAGTCACTTCCCATGCCTTTCCGCTGGACGTATCAAAACAGGTCTCTTTCATACTATGATCGCGTGATTTTACTGTAAACCCTACTTTATACACTTTCCTCTTTAAAGTGTACTAGATATTTGGTAAACATTTAATTTTTTTAGAATTTTCAAAGTGTCCCAAAGAATGCGGAGTTAAAATATCTCAGTATTTTAAAAACCTAGACTGCTACGGATGTCAAAAATGGCAAGTTTAGTATCAAAAACCAGTTAAACAACCCAGAAATTTTACATGGAAGAATACTGTTGTGATTGCTACAACGTCTCACGAGTCACTGTCCTGAATCTTCAACAAGCTTTTTGAAATGAGTTCAATCATGAGACAAATATTCACTGAGGACCTATGTTTGGTGCCGAGAATATAATAGAGAGAACCAGACGGACATTAAGTAGTAAAAACAATGTGTGTGAGAAACGCCCGAACAGAGGACTCCCAGGCTACCACAAGCTCACCTGCCTTCCGACGGAACTTGAGCGGCTGTGCCTGGGGCTCGGGAGAGCGGCTGGGATGGGCACAATGATGACGGAAATCAACACAGAGACGTGACTCGAGGAGCCAGACAGCGAGAGCGGTGAACAGAGCCCGACGCTGTGGCAAAGTCAGGTCGTGAGAGAGCTGGGTTTTGCTGTGTGAATGCTCCGTGGACCCTGGCTGGGGAGAGCCAGTTCTGGGGCCGTGGTGGAGTGAGGAAGGCTCAGCTGCAATTTCTTTTGAATTTCTACCATTTCACAGGGGAAAATTTAAGCTCTGCCATACACTCCGCTTCTTCCGGTTTTCTCCCGAGACATCCTACCCTTCAAAGTGCCTTAGTGAATCCTTAAAGAATGGCTGCTACAGGATGGCTGACCTGGGAATAAACACTTTAGTGCATAGAAACTGTTCTGAGAAGGAAACGAAGCATCAGCAGAGAAAAAGAACCGCTGACACGAAGTGAGTTCCACGCCCGTTATTTTGGTTCTGTCCAAGAGACTGTGTCAGAGACCGGAGGAGAAGCCTTGAGGGCACATGCTACGTCTTGGTCAGGAACAGACACAAAGCCCCAGCTTGAGGAGAGAGCAGGGCGGACAGTGCTTGGCAAGGAAGCGGAAACAGAAGGGAATGGCCCGCAACTGAGACTCCCTTTCCATACGATCAGCTGGGAAAAGAAGAACAGACCTCATTCTACAAAACAAAGGCAATGAGGTCAGGGAGACAGTGCTGACAACTGCAGGCCATAATTTCCCAAGGGACGATGTCATCACCAGCGTGTCACGGCCAACGAGTGGCCGACTAGCTGATATCAGCCAAAATGACTTATCTGTTCGACAATACCTAAGTATCGGCTGAAGTTACAGGGCTCTGTGAGCTGTCATGAGAGATGTCAAGATGGATGAGACACTTTTGGGACCTTAAAGAAACAAACCAGGGACCACGGCATGAAATGTACACATGAGGAAGCTTGGGTAGTACAGATGAAACGCAGGGTTTCACCAAGGAGTAAGGAGCTCTGCCTGAGCTGACCAGGTAGAAAAGTTTCAAGAAGGTGGTGGTTTAACATGAAGGGACAGAAAGACAGAAAAAGGGAGGGAGGAGGCAGGCAACCCCGATGCAGACAGAGATCGAAGGTACAAATGCTGATGTGAGGCAGGTATGACCGAGGACTGGGGGCGTCCGTTACCTGCATTGGACTCAAGATAGTGCTGTGACACTGGTCTGGACAAGCGTCCACAGCCTAGATTACAGAAGCATGCAATGCCCTGCTGAAGAGTCGGATGCTGTTCAGAGGCAACAAGGAGCCACCGAAGATGTTACAGCATGGAAGCGGCACAATCTGTGCTGTGACTCAGAAAATCTGTACGAGTCTCTAGCCTCATCAAGTCTCCTGCCTGTGGGGACACCACGCCATGATCCTTATCCAGCCTTGCTTACTGTTGGTCCTCAAGATGTAAACAGTTGGTCTCTCAAGGTTCCACATCTAGGATGTGGGGGTTCTTCCTACTTCAGTGACCGTGGTTCTCAGGACAACTGTGGTTTCTGTAATTCCCTACCTTCCCACATTTCTATTAACAGTCACGCTCTCTGCCGACTCTAACCCTCCTTAGAACTCTGCACTGTGAACCATGGTGTCCTTAGACCACCACACTGGTGTTACGAGGTCCAGCCTGTGTTCTTCCTTGCGGCTGCATGCTGCTCTCTAAGCAGAATGCTGAGGGCAACTGAGTACTTCTTAAATCTCTCCCAGGGCGCCAAAACCAGTCCTAGACATCCAAGGGCTAGAGGAGAAACTGACTATACATCCGTTTCCTGCCACAATCATAATCCTAAGACTTTCAAAAGGCTGACCAGATTTAGTCAGTAAATGAGAGAAAAGGTCTTGGTCAATGTTAACACACACAAAAGGTGAGCTGTCTGGAACAGTTTTTAGACTTAATGGATAAAAGTCCTGGCCAGACATGAAAACTGGTGCTCAAAATAATCATACCTTTAGGAAAAATTTGAATCCCACATAAAATGAAAACGTGTCACTTTAGGAAATCACTCGACTTATTCTTATTTTTCACTTCACAGAATGAAGAACAGCTCCAGCAGAGCCAGTCAGACGAGCCAAAAAGTGACTCAGCTTCCCATGGACAATGTCCCTTGGCCCTCCCAAGCAAACACACAGTACAGTCACGCCTTCCAAAAAAAATGGAGAAGTATAACTTGCTTTTTATATCAACTGTTGAAAAAGACAAAACAAAGGGAAAAGAGAAAAACCCTCCAAGAAGAAAAGTAGTGTTAACTGCTGATGGGAGATAAAAATAATAAAAAGACATACAGTAAAAAAAGAATACACATAAGTATTTTGTATATTCATGCCTGTGGCATGAATACTATGTAAGTATTAGTTGCTATGATAGTTTTATTTTTATCATTACATCTTTGCCTTATTTTATAAGGAGGTATCTAAGTCAGCTTACAATTGATGCCTTCAAATTGTAGTGCTGGAGAAGACTCTGGAGAGACCCCTGGATGGCAAGAAGATCAAATCAGTCAATTCTAAGGGAAATCAACCCTGAGTATTCACTGGAAGGACTGATGCTGAAGCTGAAGTTCCAATACTTTGGCCACCTGGTGCAAAGAAGAGTCTCACTGGAAAAGACCCTGATGCTGGGAAAGATTGAGGGCAGAGGAGAAGGCAGAGAGGGAGGACGAGATGGCTGGTTGGCATCACCGACTCAACGGACATGAGTTTGGGTAAACTGCAGGAGACAATGAAGGAGAGAGGAGTCTGGTATGCTACAGTTCAGAGGGTCACAAAGGGTCAGACACAACTTAGCAAGTGAACAACAATAACAACAGAAGGGTGCATATAAGAAAAAAGCATGTAATGGAACATCCCGACTCAAGTTATAGCTGAAAGAACACAACACTTCTGCTTTGATTCAGATCACAGATTCCCTCTGAAAATATTCTGTACCATGAGATGGGAAACCAGAGGGAAAAAGGCTTTCATTCCTCTGCTAAGTGGAGAAGCTGGGGAGCTGCCCTGGAAGCTAAGACTAAAGGAACCCCTCAGTATCTGAACCTGAATGCCGAGCAGTCTTAGGGAGAAGCAGTTCTGTAAACTTTAAGGTCAAGACAGAACTGGGAACCCAGATGGAAGAGTTAGCCTTGGGGGAAAAAAAAATAAAAAAGTCTCTTTATGTGAGGGTAAGGGAAAGAAGAAAAAGACAGATATTTATAGATGTTTTTCCTGGCCAATCCCCAAGTGCCCAATTTGGACTGAACTTAAAATGTCCCTGAACAGTCCCCCTCCAGACGGCCAGAACACCAGTGACCGCTGGGACAGAGAGCATGGGGCTCTCGGAGGCGACTCTGGGAGGAAAGCTGAGGACCACGCCAGCCTCGAGGGCCTCTCCCCTCACCTGCCCCCGGAAGACTCGCCCATGTGCTCAGGTGAGACGCTGTCACCTGCCTCTGAGCCGATGCTCCTTCCCTCGCGCTCCTCCCCACGGAAGCAACACCGGTCAGAAGACGCCTTCAAATGCCATCACGGCCCGATGCCTCCACTGAACACCTCATCAAAACACTGGTCTGTCCTTCCTCCGACTCTACCAGAACTGTGCTAGCCCTCCGACCACACTTAAGTCACCCACACACTGATTACCACCATTTTCTGGAAAGCTGCGGTACAAATCTCCTGGACCAGGAGATATGTTTACTTGGGCTTTCCTATAGGTTCTTGGGCTTACTGAGCATTCGACAAACAGTTCCTATGTGAATGAATAAATATCTACCTCTCTGTCTGAAGGGGAACTTTCAGGGAAGGTCACCCATTCTCAGGAGCGGGCAACCTAGATTCAGAAGCTCCTTTATTTTACATAATTCACAGATTTTTGATAGAGAGACATGCACTCTTGTATCAAAGGGATGTCTGCTCTGCTCAATACAAACAGATGGTGTTAGTTAAACCTCATCAATAAATAGGACATATCAGAAATTAATCAGCAAGTAAAGACAGAATCCTCTGCCTACCCTGAATATTTTTTGAAAACAATCACAGTCTGGGTGACTTCTGTAAGATCATCCCTGCTAGAGATTTGTCTAACTAAATAGATATTAATTTGTGGTTATTATTTCATTTGTTCATAATTTTCAAATGATATCCCACTATTTATTTTATATGTATTTACATAAATAAAATATATGTACACAACAGTCAATTCAGGACCAAGTTTCACGGAAGCATTTTGATACTTTCTCCAAAGATTCGCATGTGTGTATGCAGGCGTGCGCACTCACGTGTGTGTGTTCATGTGTGTATGGGTGTGTGTGCATGTAAATTTAACGCCTCAGAAGACTGCACGTCACTGACCGGCCAAGCACTGCGTCAAGAATGGCACATCTAACCAACCAGGGAGCCCGTGGAGACAGCATGAAGTGCTATTAGGGTCCCCTCGGGAGCTCCCAGCACTCGGCAGGAAGGACACGAAGGCCTTGCCCAGTCTGCAATCTGTACGTAAAAGAGTGTTATTAACACTGCTCTTTTGCCTCCCCTGTGAGGATGTTACAACAATAAGCACTGCGTCCATGCTCATTCACTCAGTCCTGTCCAACTCTTTGGCAACCCCATGGACGGTGTAGCCTGCCAGGCTGCTCGGTCCATAAGTTTTCCCAGGCAAGAATACTGGAGTGGGTTGCCATTTCCTTCTCCAGGGGATCTTCCTTACATAGGGATTGAATCTGTGCCTCCTGAATCGGCAAGTGGATTCTTGTACCATCGAGCCACCTGGGAAGCAACAGTAAGCATGAGTATTCTGAAGAGCACAATTTGTTTAATGTGGCTTACTGTTACTATCTTTCTTTCATACAAGGAGACTTTCCCTGGGTCTGAATGCTAATAGCTCCATTCCATTCTTACACTGATAAACCCTAAGAAGCTTTGGTCTGTTACTGCAAGGGTCACTCTCAATTCTACATAGATGTTCAATCCCAAACACTTGTGTTAATGGGTTATCGATGAGAAACTTCCTATTCTCCATGTAATTTTTAGATGCAACTCCTGGCATGCTGATTAAATCAGCCTTTTTAAAACTGTACTAACAAAATGTAAAAGCCTCAAATATATTTGCTATACAAATAGGAAATCAAAGAAAAAATTAAGGAAAAAAAAAAAAAAAGAAAGAAAGAAACAGGACATCAAATTTCAAAAGAAAGGGAACTACTTAAGGTTTTAACAGTGCCCTAAGGAGAGACTTTGACAAGTGAAGTATGATCTTCAGTCCAATGAAGTCATACTTACCAAAAAAATTGTCAATTAACTAGAAAATACGCCTTGTCAGGCTACTTCCTGTGTTCCTTCTTCTTTCAAGACGCCCACCAGGCACCCCACATGATAAACGCCTATCGTGTCTGGGAGCTGCGGCAGGTCCCTAACACGGCTAAGGGCGCATCCCTGGCAAGAGGAGCGGTACTGCAGGCTTCTTGGTTCCCAGCAGCTCCACCAAAACGGAAGAGGAGACACAAGAGGCCTGTGCTGCAGGGTGACACAGCCCTTCCGAGAAGGGTCTCAAAGAATCAAAGAGTAAGTACCCAGGGAGGTTCCCAGGATGCATTTCACTCAGAATACCTGGTAGAGAGGCGTGGCTGGCAGCTGGCCTGTGGAAGGGCAGAGCGGACAGGACTGTCCAAGTAATCCGAGGAGCCAGACCGTGAAGTCCCTGCCACACCACCAAATTCAGCAAGCATCTCTAACATGACCCAGAGCAGTGGGTCTCGATGAGTGGTCTGCAAGACCTTCAAGGGCCTGGAGACCTCTTCAGGGCATCTGTGGGGTCAAAACTACTTTTATAGTCATCCTAACATGTCAATAACCTCAGATATGCAGATGACACCACCCTTATGGCAGAAAGTGAAGAAGAACTAAAGAGCCTCTTGATGAAAGTGAAAGAGAAGAGTGAAAAAGTTGGCTTAAAGCTCAACATTCAGAAAACTAAGATCATGACATCTGGTCCCATCACTTCATGTACAGTCTGTATACATACACATACACAGAGAAATATTAGTCAGCCATAAAAAGGAAAGAAATAATGCCACTTGCAGCAACATGGATGGGCCTAGAGATGATCGTACTAAGTGAAGTAACTAAGAGGAAGACAAACATCCGGATATCACTTACATGTGGAAGCTAAAATAGGACACAGATGTACTAATCTGTGAAACATAAAGACTCACAGACATAGAGAAAGACTTATGATTGCAGGGGAGGGCGGGTAGGAGGCAGAGGGACTGATCTGGAGTTTGGGACACAGAATGGATAAACAACAAGGTCTTACTTTATAGTACAGGGAACTATATTCAATATTGTGATAAACCATAATGGAAAAGAATGTATATATGTGTAACTGAATCACTCTGCTGTATAGCAGAAATCAACACAGCACTGTAAGACAACTGTATTTCAATAAAATATTAAAAAAAAAAAAGAAAGCAAAATAGAGACTATATGAAAGCCAATGCCTATAGTTTTATGTATGTGAAGTGAGGGACCAACAATTTCCTAACATGTTGAATGAAGCTGATGAACTGAGAAACTACAGCAGGAATGAAAAGCAGAGATGGCTTTCTGAAGAGCAAATAAAACTCTTTAGGAAGAGACTATTTCCATGAGCTACATGCAAACAAATTCACCTGAAAGGCACTTTCTCATACACCATATGGCTAATTTCATTTTTGAGAGACTGAGGCCCCTGACCAAGCTGTAATGTGATATGAGTAACTCCTTCACCCAAGTCACCCAAGTTTCTGAACTGCTAGTGAGACCAGTGCCCAATGATGCTCACCTTTATGACACGACAGTAATGACAGTCATAGTGATGCTGGCAAGCCATCAAGAAGGGGGTACATTTTTTTCACAATTTAAGAAGCCTGTCAAATACATGGGTATTTCAGAAATACAGCAAAGACTTAAATGGAAGCTCCAGCACTTGAGGCTTTACCTCCAAAGATCTGAAAACTGCCATTTCTAAAAGACTCCCGTGTCCAAAAGCTTCCAGAGTGGAGAAGCTCCCACCTAACTGTACCGTGATCTTCACTCCTGGGCAGGAAGTATGAGGAGCTGCAGGCCACAATTCTAAGGAATGGATGCTAAAGACCCAGTAGGAGGCGTCATAGATTTTTCTCTCCCTGCCGGAGTCAGGCTATCTCAGCTCTGCTACGCCCTGTGGTCATCAGCGCATACACACATTTGGGAACACAGGGTAAAAGGCCATCTTGTAAAAATGACAAGCATTGGTCACATGTCTTATTTAGCCTTTCTTTATTAAAAAGAAGTTCCCAAAGAAATACTTGTTTGGTGAAAATGGATGCCAATATTTATAAAGTCCTATCTGTTACTTTAAAGGAGGCTCAGCAGTGCCTCACTGAGCAATAGCTGTTGAAATTTCCTCTGTGTACCAGTTTCTATCTACAAGTTAAAAACCTTGCTTTAAAAAATATTGACAATACCCACTTTTTCCTTAGCTAAATTTGTGCAATTATCATCCTCCATTAAACTAATTGGTTAGGTGATAAAATCCTTTTCACAAGAAGGATCAGCCCCCCCTTCTTTTTTGAATATCTCATTTTATAAACTTCTCCAGTCTACCCTGTAGTGATGAATTACAAGAACTTACATGAACAACCGCAAGAAGAACTAGACAACCCGGGTCTTTCCACAGCTGTTACCATTTCATGCCTTGGTCAGCTGCAGATGCTGTAAAGAGACTCAGGCTGCTTTATCCTTCTGCTTCCTCAGCCCCCACATTAAAGCTCTTCTTCATCTTCCCTTTCCTTCTTGCCACCTCCCTCTTTCCTGCTCCACATTGGCACTAACTAGCTTGAGGGAGGAAGGATCAAGGCAACTTTTCACATCAGTCACTTTCAGGGCACCTTCATGCTTGCCCACCAATAAACAGGTGGTAACCCATGGCGACATTTTTTAAGTTTCAAAGAACAGTAAGACTGATTCAAAGATTATCTTGTTGAAAGGGCGTGCATTATCTTGCTTTTACTAAACAGCCATGCCATGAGATAGACGTGTGGCAATAAAGGCAAAAATTCCCCCATCGGGAATTAAAGATGAGAAAACTCAGCATTTTTCACATGCCTAAGATGAGAAATTCTTAGGCACTGATGAGGTTTCCACCTCCGGCCCCCACCCCCGCCAAGGACAGCTGAAACAGCAGCTTCCAGTATGACACCACAACCAAAGCCAACAGGCAGAGCAACATGGCAACGGTGACGCGGAGCGGTGCATGTCAGTCACCTCATCCAGCACTTCTCAAGAACCTCCCCTGGCTTCACGGAGCCTGGGGGGCTATGTGGGTGGAGTGTGCCAGGGACAAGCTCTTTTTCAAGGCCTGTAGGACACATTCTTTGGACTTAAAAAGCAATGCAAACCTCGGAGTACAGTCCACGTTATATGCTAACCATGAAACAGTGATTTCTGCTCACAGCCTGTACGCTGGGTTCTGCTACAAGAGCAAATGCATTTAAGTCCCACGTCAAGAGAGCCTGGCCTGAAACCCTCTTCCTGAGTCAAGGAGGAAACAACAATCTCAGGCAAGGAGAAAAACAATTCAATGAGCTTGATGTGAGGCAGACACGGCACTAATGAGGGAGCAGGGCCAGAGCTCTGTTTTCTTCCTCTGGATCATCTCATTAGGGAAGTCTAATGACTCCTAGGAAGGAATGCAGCCCATCGTGCTGTTGAACGATGGTGCTGGAGACAGGAACTGTTCCCTGGCAGAACAGCGACAACACGAGCACCACTTTCTGGAACTGGAATGAAAAGACTGGCTCCTTATTTCAAGGCCAGCAAGGCTGTCAACAGGGGGAAAATCCCCACGTGAAACATTTCGGCAGAACTCCACTGAACGGCTGATGGTGTAATGGCACCAAGGCGAACTGCCGGGACACGGGTATAAATAGGCCTTGGCAAGAGATGGCTCCTTCCCTAAGCTCCCACGACTCAGGGGCCAACTAGCGGCTCATTCCTTTGCCTCCCCCAACACGGCTTCTTGGGGGGTGGGATGTCTCCTACTAATCTGACCATCACAGCACCCCCAGCTTCTATTACAGAGCTCAACACACAGAACAGGAGATGTTTGCCAACAGAAGGCTTGATTTAGTTTTGGAAATGCACAACTATTAAGTAGACCTGTAGGAAGGGAACACATCCCAATAGTCTCACTTACCACTGGAATCTTTTGTTATCAATGTTTAAAAGCAAGGAGCCCATGCATGGATACACACGCGCTCTCCCCACACGGCCCCCACTGACAAGTCAAGCAGTGGCCTTCAGCCAGCTCTGGTCTCACAGGGGTGGGGTGGAATGAGAGAAGAAATCTCCCACATCTCCTGGAATGAATGTCCCGCTGCCCACAGAGTGGGGGTCGCACGCAACAAGGTTCTGGTGCAACCTCGAGAAGCCAGTAGCTGGGGTGGTGACCTGACTTTTCGACAACGGCGCCACTAGCCCGGCATGGCGGGGGAGCTCTGATGCCAAACCCTTGTCCCGAGACCCCTAGACCCCGCCACCTCCAAGGAGCTTGGCTTGTAGATGATTCAATGGGGAAATGAATGTGAGAATTTGACACGAATTTACTTAAAAAACAGAAGGAGACTCACAGACTTCGAAAATAAACTTATGGTTGCTGAGGGCAGAGGGGGAAGAAAGGACAGTTAGGGACTCTGGAAGGCCATGTACACACGGCGGTGTTTAACCTGGGTAACCAACAAGGGATCTACCACACAGCACAGGGGCTCTGCTCAGCGCCACGCGGCCGGCTGGATGGGGGGCAGTTTCGGGGCAGAATGGATACATGTAATGTATGGCTGAGTCCCTTTCCCTGTTCATCTCAAACTACCACAGCGTTGTAAAATTGACTACACCCCAACACAAAAGAAAAGGCTGGGTTAAAAAAGAAGAAGAAGAAGAATTTGAGGTGGCAAAGTAAGGAGGAAGGTTGGCAAAGAAAGAAACTGATGATGTCAGAAATGAAAAAGCCCACAAGCCCATTTCCAGAAATTATTATTTTCACAGGAACAGCAAGATGAAGGGTGCTGCAAAGGAGATCCTATGTTTGTGCTCTCCCCAGGGCTGCAGGGGCGTCTCCTGAGTGGACACGGCACGCACGGGAGCACAAGGCCCTTCCCCGTCTCACGCCATCCGTCTACCAGGGCACACCCAGGAAACACACACGGTGAGGCCCACTTGGAGTCCTGACCAGCTCACACGTGCCTGTTTAGATCCAAAGAACCCCCTGCCTCGGTAGATAATGATCTGCATTAAATCACAGGGAAGGCAATGTGGGTCGAGCACACGTCAAAATCAAGATGCCAGGCTCTGGCGAGGGGAAGGCCACAGGGGTGCAACCCGTACATCCGTCCGGACGGCCCGGGACTGTGCTCCCGGCACCAGGCCCCAGCCCGGGCCTCCAAGAATCCACGTGAGCCCGCAACCTGCTGAAGGCGGAGCTGCAGAGCCCCCCGGGGCAGCGGATGACCCCAGCACAGGAAGCAGCATACAGATCCAGCTATGCCCGTCCTGCAACTTCTTTCTGCATACAGGGATGGCAGGAGGGCTCCACGAAACAGAAGAGGGCCACTGACCAGGAGAGCTGGTCCTACTTGAGGACTGCCCCAGCAGAGGCGGCCCAGGCCCGGAGAGGCTGGCAGGGTGGGACACAGAAGAGCTGACTTAAAGAGACGAGGTGGCCTCGCAGGTAGAGGTGGGTAGGAAGGGAGAGGCCGGGCTCCAGGCTGTGGGGTCCTGGGCTGGGCTCTGGGCCAACCATCTGGGCAAACAAAGGCAAGCCCTTCAGGCACGGGAGCGCGCTGGGCTCCAGTCGCTTCCTTGCAAACTGCAGGGTAGAGACGGTGTGACAGAGACCACAGTGCCACCCTAGCCAAGGTTCTATAAGGAGAACAACTTGTTCCAGAAGATTCGGGGTTCCTGTAAAGGCAGAATCTGCAGTACAAACAGAAAAGACCTTTAAATGCCCCCACTACACATCCTATGATCCCATGCTTGCTATTTCTGCAAACCAACCAAAGGGGTGGGAGGTGTCTCTAACTTCAGCCCATTTTTCTACTGGACTAGCTTAATTCAAGGAGACTGAAAGCAAGAAGAGTAAATCTTGCCCGTCAGCCACTTTGTAGCTTTTCTGGTTATCAAAATGACTATCTCAGTATCACTTTGAAGTGTTCAACTAACCCTTATTTTATTTTACAAGTCCCAAAGCACAAGAGTAGTGACGCCGGCAATTCGGATCTACCAAAGACATAAAGTGCTCTAAGTGAAAAGGTGAAAAAAAATGCAAGTCGCTCAGTCGTGTCAGACTCTTTTCGACCCCATGGACTATACCATCCACGGAATTCTCCCAGCCAGGATACTGGAGTGGGTAGCTGTTTCCTTCTCCGGGGGATCTTCCCATACCAGGGATCAAACAGGTTTCCTGCATTGCAGGTGGATTCTTTACCAGCTGAACCACCAGGGAAGCCCGAAAAGGTGAAAGTTTCAGACTTAATAACGGGTGAAAAAACAACAACAACAAACAAACCATATGCTGAAGTTGCTAAGATCTATGGTAAGAATCAATCTTCTGAGAAACTGTGAAGAAGGAACAAGAAAAAAGCACTAGCTTTGCTGTCTCATCTCAAATTACAAAAATTACAGGCAGAGTGCAATGGTAAGTTCTTAGTTAAGATGTAAAAGACATTAAATCTGTACAATTAAGTATTTTGAGAGAAAGATCACATTCATGTAACTTTTATTACTGTATATTGTTATAACCATGACATTTTATTATTGTTGATGTTAATCTCTTACTGTACCTAACTGATAAAGTAAACCTTATCACAGGTGTGTACGTATTCAAGAAACACAGGGTGTATAGGATTTGGCACTATTCCAAGATCCAATAGTTTGGCCACCTGATGCAAAGAGCCGACTCACTGGAAAAGACCTTGATGCTGGGAAAGACTAAGGGCAGGAGGAGAATGGGGGCGGCAGCAGATGAGATGGTTGGATGGCATCACTGACTCAATGGACATGAGTTTGAGCAAACTCCAGGAGACAGGGAAGCCTGGTGTGCCGCAGTCCATGGGGTCACAAAGAGTCGGACATGACTGAGTGAACAAAACAAGGTTTCAGGTGTCCAAATGGGTCTGGGAACATACACTCCACAGATAAGGAGGAACTACTGTTTATTTCACATAAGTGAACGCTCCAAGTCAAATTTAGACATTCAAATAAATATTTTCCACAATGTCCACTTTGGGAAGCTATATACTTATTTTAATTATTCCTACCATAAGTAATTCAAACAGTTTCAGAAATCTAACTATCTCAATAGAAATCTAGGAAACAAAGACAAAAAATCTATTTCATTCTTATATTAACACTTTAGTTCAACTCCAAGCTCCAATCCCTGAATGACTAGGTTTTCAAAACTCTTAAATATGTATCAGGTCTGATGACCCAGGACAGAATGCCAACTGCTACCCAGACAAGGAAGATCAATATAATAAACATTTGGCTTAGTTGGACTTAAGGCTTGAACTGAAAACATTTTAAATGTGCTCGTAAGAGTATTTTCTGTTCTGAACTTTATTTTTCCACCATCAATTAAAGAATACATGTGTGGTGCGGGCTTAAGACCATGTCACAATTCTTTGGGTCCACAAGCCAAGATGGGGGCACGTGGGATTCTCAGAATGGAAGAAAAGTGGCTATATCATTGCACAAAAGAGGCAAAGAACGGAAATGTTTAAACAGAGAAACTACTCTTTTTAATTCCTACATGATTCACACACTACCAAACACTTCCATTCTTTACACATGCATGTGTGCTAAGGTGCTTCAGGCGTGTCCGCCTCTCTGTGACCCTGTGGACTGTAGCCCATCAGGCTCTTCTGTCCATGGGATTCTCCAGGCAAGAATACTGGAGTGGGTTGCCATTTCCTCCTCCAGGGGCTCTTCCTGACCCAGGGATCATCAAACCCACATCTCACTAGCGCCACCCGTGAATCTCTCCCCCCATTCTTTATATTTCTTTCGGTAAATGTTACTTTTCAGCTTCCTAAGTGGAAACGGGGGCATTTGTGGTAATTCTGAGATCTCCCAAGAGCTGAGCACACTGTGAAAGCAATCAAGAACCATCAAGCAGGGGAGTACATCAAAGGCTCCCTGAACCCGTCTCTGCTTTCTAGTGAGTATTTAGACAACGAGCATTACAACAAGGTTATACTAAGGCAACGTCACTACATCCGGACAGGCATGCCTCAGGAAGGACTCACCTGAGTTCTTGAACTTCTCCTGCAGCACCTTGAAGGCACCATAGGGCACATCTCACATACAACAGCCATAGAGCGTGAGTGTGCCCGTGCGTGCTTGCTTTATTTAACTGGACTGGGGGCAGGGACAAGATCTAACCTCTTTTACTTCCCTACATATTTGGTTTGGGTAGACTCCGGGAGTTGGTGATGGACAGGGAGGCCTGGCATGCTACGATTCATGGGGTCGCAAAGAGTTGGACACGACTGAGCGACTGAACTGAACTGATATTCGATGCAATACCTTGAGAGGGAAAGGTACATTCACTGAAGGCTTACTAAATGAATAAGTGAGTTGAAATCAAAGCCACAGGCCCCATCACAAAGTTGAGCAGCCTAAGAGGACCAAGATACGATAAATCAGTTCCTCTGAACCCTTTCCTGGCTATAGAATCCCACATACAGTGTGCACCTTCTATTCTTATGGTGGCCAACCAGCAAGGCCTCTTCTTAAAACACACAATCAAAATCTAATCTGAGAATATAACTGTCCCAATTACGCACATTACCAAGGGACCTAAGCCTTTCTTCACAGATCAAACAGTCCCTTAAAAATATATGGCCATATACAATGGTATACTACTCAGCGTAACAAGGAATGAGTTTCTGCTAGTTGTAATATACATGAACTTGGAGGGAATTATGTTAAGTGAAGCTAAGTCCAACAAAGAAAAACACATACTGTATGACATCGTTTATATGTGGAACCTAAAAAAAAACTAGTGAATGTAACAAAACAGAAATAGACTCAACAAATACACAGAACAATCTGATTGTTATCAGAGGTAAGAAAGAAGGGGAGAGGGGCAAGACAGGGCAAGGGGATGGAGAGGTACAAACTACTATGTGTAAAATAAGTTACAGGACATAGCTGATGTTTTTATTAATTATAGATGGAACACAACCTTTAAAAATTGTGTATCACTGCTAAGCAGCTAAAATAAAGTATTGTACACCAACTGTACCTCAGTTTTTTAGACAAGGGAAAAATTATGCTATTTTGCTTTAAATTAAATCATTAAATTATATTCTTACATATATTTTCTATAGATATTACATTATATTCTTACAGATCACTAAATTATACTCTTACATGACTGAGCACACACACATGAACTTACAAATATTATCTACAGATATTTTTACACTAAGGTTGCAGGTTTTTCCGCTTGTGGCTTTATGATCTGGGGTTCATCAAGGTGCTTCTTTCTGGCAACTATCTTCTCCAGAATATGTTATTGTTATTTAGTTGCTGAGTTGTGTCCGACTGGGCAACCCCATGGGCTGCAGCATGCCAGGCTCTTCTGTCCTCCACTATCTCCCAGAGTTTGCTCAAACATTTGCAGACATTTCTTGTTAACTCTATGTCAGAAGAGACAACCGGAGCATCTCTAAAATTTCTGTATGAAAAAGCTGAGGAGTAAGTTTCCCTGTGACTAAAGCTAGCTCTGCATTTGGACCCAAAAAAGATAACTGGCAATGGGGGCAGAGGGACAGGGGTGCTGGTTCTCTTAGATATCAAATATACGTACAGAAGACTTACTGGCGAGGCCACTTTGCTTCTTCCTGGGTGACACACACACCACAAAACTCTATATGTAAATATGATAGCACAGACATTTTCAAAACTTTTAAAAACTGCAAACTGTCAAATAACAAGATAGGCTGTGTGAGCCATCTTGGGTTATTAGTACTATGACCTGTCCAGTCAGTTACCAAATAGTCTGAGAGAGCTGCCAAAATTTTCTACAGCAGCTCAGCATAAAGGCTGTGAAAAGCCACACACGAAAAAAAACAAAACAAAACCCCTTTTTAGAGACTCCTGGCCTAGGTACGGAAATGCAAGCTCGCCCCCTTGAGACAAGAGGAAGAAAACAGAACATAATCAAAGCATGGGGAGGATTCAAGATTTTAACCAAAAACAGTCTAACACTGCCCTTAACAAAACCATGAAGAAACAAATAATAACACTGTTGCAAAAATAATTAAGAAGGAAAATTGAGCTAATTTAATGTTTGGCCATGTAGTGTTTTTTTTTTTTTTTTTTTTTAAAGGGAGTGCTTCTGATTGGGGATTGTGTGTTAAATGAAGACTAGACTTTCCCAGTAACCTAATACTCAACATATGGGATTTTATAGTTGTGCTTGAATGTATTTCTTCTCGAGTGTTTGGCTGCTGGGCATCCTGACAAGACACTCTGGCTTGCTGAATTAACTCTTCCGTATGGCTAACAAGCTTTTGCAATGATCATTTGGAAAAGGAATTATTACAGAGATATCTCAATGAACAGACAATACCTCCCTGATTAACCTGGCCACATGCTGAAAAGATCGACAGAGGACACGGAGTGTGCTGGTCTGAAGCACCAGGGCAGGCGAGTAGGAGTCAGAACTCCTTCCTGGCCTCTGTGGAGCATTTTCTCAAGGTGAATGGTCCCAGAGGCTTTCTGTTCTGGGCTCAATATTCAGTCATCTCTACACAGCATTCTTTAGGAAATAAGCAGCAGGTCTGGAAAATCTTAGTTATTTATTCAGCAAAAGCAAACTCTCTGGACAAATACCATCTTGATGGTATTTACCTACAGGTGAACAAATTATAATAAGAACACAAGACTTCTTTTAAAGCAAATAAAAGTAGGTGCTAAAGTAGTCAAAGGAATTTCTCCGACTATCATTGAAAGCACGGGAGCATAACACAACGGTTTCAGAATCTTCATGTGTATATTCATCATTCAGGGCTGTTTGTTTAAAACACAAAAAATCAAAGTGAACTGAACTGCCCAGACGTATATCCTCAGGGTGAGTTTTCTGAAAACCACAGTGTCACAGAAACATTACCCAGATAGAAATGAGTCTAGCGGGCAGTTAACTAGCTGTGAAATGAGGCTAGTTGCTTAACTTTCCAGAAACCATTTTTTTCCTTCCTATTTCACATAATCTTTTAGGTTCATTCAAATTTCTAAAGATCTCAGAACTAAAACAAGCACCCTATCTCCCAACTTAAATTAATGCTTGCTGCTACTCCTAAAGCTTTCATAACAATGTTCTAGAAGCAGAAACTGCGGTTTGATCGCTTTAGGGGCCACTGTAAGTCACCAGTTACTTTAATGAGTAAAAAGGATACTGGAATATGAAGTTATGAAACTAATTAAGAATGTTAAGCTGTACTTATTACATGTCGCGCTCTAAGTACTTGATAGATATTAACTCACTGGGGGAAAAAAGGACAACAA
Organism: Cervus elaphus; assembly: GCF_910594005.1. Classification (NCBI taxonomy): domain Eukaryota; kingdom Metazoa; phylum Chordata; class Mammalia; order Artiodactyla; family Cervidae; genus Cervus; species Cervus elaphus. Next base: position 20,129,171 of record NC_057827.1, on the reverse strand, counting down.
AAGGTAATCTAGAATCTTGAAACCAGTGATGTATGGAAAAAGGGATAATGATGAATATTTAAGTGTAACTAGTATTAAAGCTTTGGCAATACTTAGTGACAAACCATGAATATAAAATGATGATAAAATGACTAATGGGAATAGACCATTCTGTGTATAAAGCTGGGCCTCTGGAATTGTGAACTATTTTTGATTCAGTAGGGAAGTATCTGTCAGTACCACTTATCACATGCTGAGAAACCTGAAGCATTTAACATGCATGTGCCTTCTCTGCAGATACACAAGTACTTTCTCGATACCGCCCGATTCCTTTATGCATCCTTTACTCCTTATGCACAACTATGTTCCCGGTTTTCAAGACAGTAGCAAAGCGTTAAGACACACAGATTTTTTCCTGTTTTACATTTGGAAGAGGTTGATTCAGAGAAACAATGAGTCAATGAAGCAATGACTGGTTTATTTCCAAGGGCAATACACAGACTGGGCATGTGTCTGAAAAACCAAATTAAATAATCCTAAATGAATGCCATTCCACCCTCGACTACAATCACAATCTCAGACTGCAAGGCCAGGCTCCAGAAGGTTAAGGCCAGAAGGCGAACAGACTAAGGAAGCCGAGCCCTGGAGATACCCAGTCAAAAGACACACTTAGGAGAGACATGAAACTCTCTGTTTCCTCTGTGCGGTTTAGTAACAAGCTCTCCCACAGGCTGAGACCATTCAGAAGAGAAAAAATTCTACTTGCTTTCTCTTTCTTTTCATCCACTGATGCACACATATTCTAAAGGCCAGGGGCCGAGAGATTACCACCACCCGTTTTTGTACAGCACATGGGGGAAAAAAAACACACCAAAGAGCAGCTTTTTACATTAATTTTTAATGATGAAAGAAAAAATTCAAAAAAGTATTTCATGATATGAAATCATTTCACAATATGACATGATTTTACAATATGAAATGATTTCACAATATGAAATTCAAATTTCAAAGAAAAGAAAAAAAATTTTTTTAAATAAATTCAAATTTCTATGAAGTTTTTATCAGAACAGTCAGTCAAATGATTGTTTACAGGAGCCTGTGGCTGCTTTCACATGCAACAGCAAAGGTGATTAGCTGTTACAGATACTGTACCTCCCACAAACTCTGAAGTATTTTTTCTCTGTCCTTTACAAAAGTGTTCGCAAACTTCTCCAGGAAGAGAACATGCAGAGTTAGATGGGGAAAAAAAGGAGAAAATGCGACACAGGGAAAATGCAAAAATGTCTATGCTTCCTCCTTTTGATCCACAGCAAGGGAGGGCAGGTCAGAGGTCAGATTTCATGTCACTGTTAAGAACGCTGTGAACACCAGACCTGAAGATCCTCACAAACTAAAAATCCCATCAAAGTATGCTTTCTCTAACTAAATGGAGTGGAGGCAGACACAAAGCAAAGACATACCCCAGCAACAAGAGACAAATTACATGGTTCTCGAATCCTGAAGCTCCTTAGGATAAGCCCCCAGTAGGGAGCCTGGGGTAAGAGTTGGGGAGGAAGGCAACCCACTGGGTAGATTCTAGGGTAGAACCAAACGAGAAGCTCCCATTCTAGCATTCTAGCAGGCCCTGACCTTGAGCTAGCCAAGGGACTATTTGGGGGTCTACTTCTTCTGTCTGCAAAATGACGCCTCATGCCCAATCAGAGGAGTGTCCTCTCTCTCGGCTTCTAAAACTGGAGGGAAAATGAGAAGAGGAAAGGAGAAACTTGAAGTCAGTCAGACAGAGGCGAAATATCCTATGCCAGCCCTTATATCTGGAGTCTAAAAAGAAATGATACAAATGAACTTACTTACAAAACAGGAAGCTACTCACAGACTTGGAGAAGGCACTTAACAGTTATCAGGGGGAAGGACAGGAGGAAGGGAGAGTCAGGCAGTTCGGGATAGAGATGTACACACTGCTGCATTTAAAGTGGACACCCAACAAGGACCTGCTGCCTAGCACAGGGAACTCTGCTCAATGTTATGTGGCAGCCTGGATGGGAGGGGAGTTTGGAGGAGATGGATTCACATGGATGTATGGCTGAGTCTTTTCAATGGTCACCTGAAACTATCACAACAGTGTTTACCAGCTATACCCCCAATACAAAACAAACAAACAGAAACCCCAAACAAAACAGAGTTTTGCTTTCCCCTTTGTAATGGTTAAGATACAGTCAGCACAGAGCTATCCTCCTGAGAAAGCAAAGGGTCTGTGGCCAAGCCTCAGGCTGTACCCAGGACGCTAACCCCAGGACTTCATGTGGAGGGTGAAGAAACAGAGGTGTCTGAATTCAAGGATGTGAGTTTCTTCCTTCCCCTTTTCAGGGGCTTCTGGAAACAAAGACACATGTTACCCATGCAGGGCGTGTTCTCTCTTCTTTCCCCAGGGGCAAAAGCAACGTTTGTCTGAATAATGCCTGCTGCACAAGTAGCCGCCCAGGCATTAGTCATGAGTATTATCGGTAATAAGGGGTGGGTGAGAACGGCCAGCACCTCCCTACCACTGCACTCCAATAAAATGAAGCTTGTTTATCCCAGTCCACACACTTGAAACAGTTTGGAAGGGTACCGTTCTGTTTAGCAAACTGGGGTAATTCTATGAAAAATACTTAGCCCTCTGAAGAGCAAAAAAAACACACCCTCAAGTCTAGACAAGGATGGCTGGTTTTCTGATGGGCAATGTGACTTACTCCAATAACTTGATTTTCCAGCCAAAGATGTGTGGGGGCTTTTTTTGTTTCTTTTTGTTGCTTTTTTTTAAAAAACAATCATGGCATCTAAGCTTTAGAGCACTGTTCAAAAGTTTATAAGTTCTCTTGTTTTACAAGTTAATAGCTTCAAACAAGAACAATAATCAAGACTCTGAAAAATAAGTCATTTCTGAAAACTTACTGAATACTAAATATTGAATTACCACATGAGCCAACACAATAATTACTAAGCATATAAAAACATACGTCCATACAAACGGACAGTTTGTTAGCAGTTACTATTCACAACTATTCAGCCAAAAAGTAGAAACAATCCAAATATAGAAAAAAATATGGTACATCCATACAATGGGGTACTACTTGGTAATAAAAAGAAACTAAATACTGATCAATGTTACAGCATGGATGAACTTTGAAATAATACACTAAGTGAAAGAAATCAGTTACTGAAGGCCACATGTTCTGTAACTGCATTTGTATGAAGTTCTGGAAGAGGCAAATCCTTGGGGATGGAGAGGAGACTGGTAACTACTGACTGAGGTGGGGAGGGGTGAACTGCTAATGAATATGGGTTTCTTTCTGGTGTGATGCCCATGTTATAAAGTTAGACAGTGGAGACTGCTGTCCACTCTGTAAACATGTTAAAAAAACTACTGCACTGCACACTTTACCTGAATGAGTGAACTGTATGGTTATGTGAATTATGTCTCAACACAGTTGTTATGAAAATCTAATAAATCTTTTTTTTAATCATTAAAAATGACACACTTCCTATTTCAGTCAGTATTGGGTTTCAAATTAAAATATCATCTTCGCTATCAGTTTCTATATAAAGAAAGAAGAGTCAGGTTTAAGAAGTGTCAATAGATCCCTTTTTGTGGTAATTCCCATCTTGAGACATGTTAAACCTCATGACAAATTGGAAAGTCTTGTGCTCACAGGGAAAAAAAACCTTTTTCATTACAATCTCCAAGGGATCCCTGCAGGGATCTAAAACATCCATTCTAAAACGATGCTGTGTAAAAGCTTCACCGCACCATGTCCACGTTTGTATATTAGGCAACAAGGGAGAAGGGGAAAAACCCTACTGTGAATTTAAAAAATCCCCCAGATAACGCCACAGAGCAGACACGCAGAGCAGGCTAAACACATTTTGTGTTCGGACAGACTCACCGCCTGGGTCTTCGGGCCTTGTTTCACCTCCGGCGTAGAAGTTCTGTTTCCCAGAGCCGCCTCTTCAGAAACTGAACTCTCCCGGGTGTTACTCAGAAAATCCACTTCATCTTCAGCTTTCGTGTCGGGCATTTCTAGGGAGAGCAAGGTGGTTACAAAGTGCATTTGAAAAATTGATTCCCTGGCCTTTCTATTTACGCAACTTGCTCCAAATTTCATGCATTTTGTTTGCTTTTGCCCTTTTTTTTTTGTTGCATTAAACAGCAAGTATTGTTTGGGAGCTGGTGTCATTTCTGGCCCTTTGCTGAGCCCTGATCACAGGGTTGTATGGTTTTCTCCAGCCTCTGTGTGGGTTTGTAGCTAAGGAAAGATCTTGTTCAATGCCTACTGAACTTCCATTTTCACTGTTTACTTTTCATGATGATTCTATGAGTGTGCTGCTTGCTTGCACATGGAGCAAAAAACTTACAAGCTTAAAGGGAACCAGTTAACAGCTACAGCCAGTACTCAGTCCATCTTATTATCACAGAGGCAAGACATACTTGCACACGACAAGAAGAAAAGAGCCGCTGAGAATGAGATAAAGCCTTTGGGAAGAGTCTTTTAAAAACATGCTACACACACTCATCCACCTAAAGTATCCTGAACAAATTAGAATTTAACTTTTATTTCTTTCCAAACCAAAACACACCAGCAGGATCTCTTCTTAAGGAAAAATTTCTCATGTTTTCTTTAGACTGATGCTCAACAGACTAAAGAGGAGCGGTTTTGTTACCTGACCACCATATGGTCAAGCTAATACAGGAAGGAAGAGATAAAATGATGCCTGAGACAAATTTAGGCTTTGACACTTTTTTTTAAAGGGGACTCTGATGGCTGAACAGTCAAAATTCATGTTGATAATCCAAATACAAATAGAACTATTATTTCGATTTCATTTTGAAAATTTTCTATGATTATTAATTTAGTGACACGACTACTCTGGCAGAGAAAAATGCTCCCTACAACAGAGGGCACAGAGGTTTCTTTCACCAAAGAATAAATTTTACAGTATAGTATATACTTATTATATGATAATCTAAGTATATTAAGACTATATTCTAGGGGTGGGAGGTGGGAGAGAGGCTCAAGATGTAGGGGACATGTATACTCACGGTCGATTCAAATGGCAGAAACCAACATAATATTGCAATTATCCTCCAATTAAAAATAAATCTAAAAAAAGCACACTGTGACATGTGTAAAGCTCTACTTTAGATTTAGGAAAGCTACATTACTATAAATGAATACTTCTTTGCCTTTATTTTTAATTACATGATTTTACTAGCAATTAAAAAAAAAAGGGCAAACGTTTTGTTGTCCAAAGAACGAAAATCTGTCTTCCATAATATGTGATTAAAATTAAAAAAGAAAAATCTGACTAAACAATCCCCTTAAATATTCCTTGATTAAAACATTTCTGAGTGAGTAGACAAGTTTTTTTTTTTTTGGTGGGGGTCAGGGGACAGGTGTTGATTTTTATTTCATTTATTTGGAGATATGATTTCTCATAAATCCTTACTATCCTGATGATAATATCCATCACCTGAAAATATGTATCTTGGCAAGCAGCAACCAGTCACAGCAGTAAATAGAGATTACTGGGACTTGCAGGGTGCTGGCAGCCCCCACAGGACCGGCCTGGCTCCGTCATACAATACTAACTTTCCAAAGCACTGCAGGCAATGCTCTTGATTATGTATCAGGCCCCATCCCCTCATTCGAATTGAAGGTATGTGATTCGCTCTTCCTGATTTCTATTTGGCTCTGCCGACGGCACTATATGATAAAAACAGAGGCCAACGCTATGTGGGTCCTTCCAAACCAGCAGTTACACTGATGTCTGCCCACTTACAAAGCAGTAGGGTTAAATTCATAAGTGGAATGTAAAGTTCCTAGAAAATACCTTTTGGTCTGAGATCACACTTGGGTGCTTTTTCTCTGGGGCAACGTGACCAGGGACTTTCCCCAGTCCTGGCTATTTTCTGAAAAAAGCACCCATTGCTTCATCACCGGTTACTTCTCGCTGTCCTTGGAGCCCGTGAGCATGGAGCCCACATGACTCCTCGGGGCATCAGGAGTAACTCTCCCACACATACCCACCAACTCCAAAACCACAGACGCTGTTAAAACTTGATTTCTGTCTCATTTCCCTTCCTACAGCCTTAAAATCTTAAACATAATTCCTTGGCATCCTTAATATATTTGTGTACTACTAAAAATCAAAGTCTGAAACTCTTTTTGGTATCTACCTTTTCTCATAAGGTACTCTGGACACAAACCTTACTTAGTCTGTACTTACTTGGGTTAAATTCTGACTACTGAGCCGGAAAGAGAAATAATTCCAGCCCATGTGGCCAAAGACGCAGCACCCAAGTGAAAAGAACACAGCCGGGCATCGGCTTACAGCCACTCCCATTCTTCCAAAATGTCACCCTGCCAGGGCCCCCAAAATAGACCTGTTGTTGTGCCTTATTTTAAAAATTAGAGACCTTCTTATTTAAATCCTGAGACTGACAGTGACAGAAATTTGTTCATGGCTAACAATCCAAGATATTAAGAAAACAAAAAGCCTGAAGCCACCAAAACTACTACTTTGGGTTTCTTAAATCCCTCAACTGGAAAAACAGATGATAAACAGTTAAAAACCCTTTATCAGGAAAAATGGCCACTGTGTTTAAACGGCTCTTTTTCCAAAGTAACTTCTTTCCTTCTGTTCATTTCTCTTCCTGCCCCACCCCCGCAACTCTTAACACATAACTACAGTAAAGCAGTTTTTCAAAAATTAGAAGGAACTGCAGAAACAATCAGATGATAAAAACAAAACAGGCTTCTTACCTATGAGAGTCTGGGGACAAGCATGGAGATAGATCCTCTGTCTATCTCTGGTAACAGGTGGTGGTCTCAGAGTGTGAGCTCAACTGACCTTGAACGATGTCAGGAGTCAAGACCCAGTCTGACTTCAGTTTAAGCCTCAGCCTCAACCCCCAGTAAGAAGTTCTATTCGGCTGGTCTCTTTCCACCGAGCACCAGAGGCTTCTCTTTGCTCTCTCTGGACATGGTTACCCGCAGATGGAACTGGGCTGCTGCCGTGTGAGCAATCTGCTTGCTGCAGCTGCTTCACCGAGATAAGCAGATACAACGTCTGCCCTGTGACAGTGGTGCGGCAGACCAGGCTCGGGCGGAAATCCTGTATCCTAGGCCCTGCGCTGCGCGGGGTCCCCAGTTCCCAGACGGCTGGCTGTCCAAGAGCCACCGGCAATGGAACAGGAGGCCTGCTCCTCGGGCAGGAAAAGTAGGGCGTTCCCTTCCCCCCAGGCTCCACCAATGACCTAATGCCACCATGTGGGATGCTGGGCCATCGGCTGAGAAAGACACTGCCAGCGGTTCTGAAACCACCCTGAGTCTAGATGTGCTCAGGACACAGACTAGGCTGGTGGGCAAAGAAAGGGAGTTTCAGGTTTAGAAATAAAACAGACCTTGTCGGCACTGTGTGTCACGGTTCTCGAGAAAAAGGACTAAGACACGTGACTCAAAACATCTGCTCCATCCCTTTATCATTTTGGAGCACCTGGGATCTCAGTACTGTTTTCCAGGTTAGGAAAGTTGCAGCTGCTCCAGTGGGAGAGAGACAGCATTTATAGGTTCTGAGCTATCAAGCCGGGGCTCTGGAATACAGGAAGCAAAATCTGTCCCAGTCTGACATGACGTGTCTCTCCGGATGGTGTTGACTGGTAGCCTGGCAACCGACCCAGTGAACACACGGCCTCTGAACAGCAGCGACACTTGTGTTTTTACCAGCACATCCCAGAGACTCTGAAGGGAATCTATCCCTCAGACGGTTGCTTTGTACTCTGTGTGGCTTACCTGTCTCTGGTGCAGGTCCTTGGACAGGCAGAACCATCTCTGGCTCCTCGCTTCCAGCAAAGCACTGCTCAAGGCTCCCAGAGGCTTCTCCGCCACCACTGCCCACCGGCGGGGTCTCCGCAGGCTGCAGGGCACTCGTCTCCCCGGCGGAAGCACGTGCTGTGGGCTCTGTCCCTGGGCCCGCCTCGGGAGGCCTGGGCGGTGACCTGTGCCCGAGGGCCCCCCCTGTCATCAGCGCTCCGGAGGCCTTGACTTGCTCTATGACAGAATCCACGATGCGGCTGGCAGCCTCCTCGATGGAGTCGGCACCCTCGGGCCGATGCAGGGCTTTGGTGGAGACGGTACAGGGCAGAGCGGGGGCACCCCTTGCCTCACCCGAGGGCCCCATCTCTGGGGGGCGCTCTCCACCTACAGGCTGCAGCGGGTCGTGATGCGTCTTACTGTCGCCCTGGGCCTCCTGCGGGCCAATGGAGCCACAGTCTGCTCCCTCCAGCTTCTTCTCCCCACCCGGAGGCGCCACCAGCTCTGGGGGCGCGGTGCCCTGGGGGTTAGTCACACCTGTGGCTGGTGAAGCTCCGGGCAAACCCAGGATCATATTCTCCTCTTGGCAGGACAAGGTGTCTGGGGCGTTGTGAGATATATCCTTTGTCCCAGCCCCGAGGGCTTCTTGTAGACCATGAACCCGGGCACCGTCCAGCACTGCATCTCCACTCACCTCACAGCCGGCGCTCTTCCCCGGAGATGGGTTTTCCACCTCAACATCTGGAACTGAAGAAGCTGGACTGCAGTTCGGCGCCTTGGGCCCACCTGCTAACAGATCTGGCGCCGGCGCTGAGCTGCTCGGCTCTGCACCTGGGGCGTCCTGGCTGGAGTCAGCAGCCAGACCGGCTCCTGGTGGCACCAGGCTCTGTGTGGCCCCACCTCCCGTCGGCCGGGAGGCTGCTGGGGCCACTTCCTTGTTGGGTTTAGTTTCTGCATGAAGACGGGCCAAGGGTGTGCCCGGGGAGCTGCCGGGCTGCGGCGCTCTGTCCTCTGCACAGGCCGCTGCGCCGGGCTCTTCAGGGACCCCCGGGGCCTCTGGCGCAGGAGGCGGTGGTCTGCACTCTCCCCGAGATGCTCCTGAGCAGAGAGGGCCGTCCCCAGTGGCGGGACAGGTCCTGGCTTTACCCTCGCCTCCTGGGCCCTCAGGAACCACCTGAGTTTTTCCTCCTTCAGTCGCAGCGGCTTGACCCCCAGGAAGCAGGGCAGAGGCAGTGGTCCCCTCGACGGCCGGGGTTTCGGGGGCCGCTGAGAGGGAGGGGCGCTCCTGCTCCCCAGCGAGTCCTCCGGGGCCGGCGTTCCCCATGCCGGGCGGCGGGTCTAGGGCCGCGGGGGGTGGGCCCAGGGCCGCCGCGCCGCCTTCTGGAGGCTGCTCCTCTGGACGTCTTGCGTCTCCGTCAGGCCCATCTCCACCATCTGTGTGTGGTTGGAGGGCTGCTCTTCCCTTTTCACTCTGGGAGGGGACGAGCGAGAGTGCGTCATCTTTGGTTACTGATTCACTGCCGGGACTGCCTGCCAGAGAGAGAGTCCCGCCTGGTGTCACAGCCGGGCCTGACGCCCCTTCTTTCTCAGCCTTGGGGGGAGCGGCCTGCGGGTGTGGAACCACCTCAGCTGGATCTGCTGACGATGTCTCCACTTTCAGAGCTTCTCCTTGGCTTTCTTTATCTGAAACTTGGAGAGAAGCCTCCACACGTTCTGGGGTGTCCGGGGTGATCTGGGTGGAGCTGGCCTGTGGGCCGCTCGGGCAGCGGGCAGTGGGCGGGGGCCGTGTGCCGAGCCGTCCTGGGGTCGTGCTCTCAGCCTGGGGGGCTGTGTCGTCACGGTGTTCTGCAGGCGACACACCACTAGACGTCCCTCTGCTTGGCTGACACTCAGGGGCTGTGCAAAGTTTATCACCCCCAGCTGCGGAGCAGATGGGTGACTCGCTGTTTTGGCTGTGACCACCAGATGACTCCACTTCTGATTTCGGGTTAGGCGTCACATCTTTGTGCGGCCCGGGCAAGGTTAAATCAGAGGGCGACCCTGGCGCACACACGCTGGCCAAGGGAGTGTTGGGTTGGAGCCCTTCTGAAACCTCATCGCCTGCAGCAGCTGGAACTAACTGAAGATTCTGGGCTCCTGGAGTGTGAGCACTCTCTTCACAGCTTTTAGAAGTTTCGGTTTCTGCAGTTTGGTCAATGACAGCTTTGCCATTACTAATGGCAAGTATCGATTCTGCAGGTTTGTTAGCATCCAGGGGACTGGCAGCCAAGACACTGTCTGGAAGGCTGGCTCCATCCACAGGCTCGTCTGCGGCTTTTCCGTCAGAGGCTCCAGCCGTGCTGATACTGGAGTCCTCAAATCGTTTCTTCATACTCTCTTCCACTTCAAGCATGTTCCCCCTGATGGCGGCATCAGGGTGCATGAGACCATGTTCCCCTTCTCCTGCAGCCTCGGGGGCGCTGGCACCTGCTGGCGAAGCGACCACCAGCTTGCCTCCAGAGCAGACCTGGGCCACGCCCCCCTGCAGGACGCTGCCTGGGGACGCCAGGTCGGTGGCCCCTGCCAAAAACGTAGTTTCGTCGTCTCTGACTCCACAGGACGGAAGGCCTTCCGGGCCCTCTCCTCTGCCATCAGGCAGGCTCTGAACGCAGCTGTCGGGAGCAGACGCCGCTCCAGGGTCTGTGGCAGGTGCTGGCCCCACCTCACATCCTGTTCTCGCCACGCCCGTGCTCCTCGTCCTGCAGGAAGGGTCTGTGTCCTCCTCCGTGGCCACACCTGGCAAATCGCAGGAGCCCTCAGTCTGCCCCACGGTGCTCCCCCGGCAGCGCTGACAGCTCTCGGCAGCTCCAGGAGAGGCAAGCTGCAGGCTGGCTGTGGGCTCGGACGCGCAGGGAAGAAAGTGACCATCTGCATCCTGGTCATGGGGGGCACCTGAAGGGTCCTGTGCTGTCACCGCTGAGGGTGTGAGACTGTCCATCTGCTTGAGGTTTGTTTTCTAGGAGGAAATAGAAGATGTTTTTAAAAAAATTGACCATGAGAAAAGACATCACTGACATCTGTAAGCAAAAATTCTGTGGGAGAGAGGTCATTAGCATGCTAGCCCTTCTAAGGTCATGGGCTGAGCCAACCTAAGTAAGTGCCAATGATGCACCCTTGGGCCTGAGCTGTGTCTGACAGCTGCAGTTGCTAGAAAGATAAAGATGCCAAGAAAATACAATATGGCTATTTTCTATATTATCGACTTATTTTAGAAAGGAGATTAAAACTGAGCCTCAAAAACCTTCTTTTTATAGGGGTTTTAGAGGGGCAGAGGCAGCTTCCATCCTGCCTCGTATATATAAGTGAAAACAAATCCTGACCAGTCTGGTAAACTCTCTTCAATCACAAGCAGCAGACACATGCTCCCATGTCCTGAATTCTTACCTAGGAGTTACATAGCATCCTTCAATCTCCAAAACAGGCTCTGTTCAATCTAGGTTAACTATTTTAGTTATGGGGCTATAATAATTTCAGAAGAGTGGCATGATTCAATCCTTTCCTTGACTGATGAAAAGAGTTCCTCTGTTCCTCTACTACTGAATATTAAACAAACAACATATCAAACGAGCGATAAGAGAATTCTTTGTTATTCTCAGGTGGTACCGTCTTTGAGGATATTTTATAGGTCATCTCAGAAACAGGTCTTTGCAACTTGAGAAACAGACGTGACCAACTATATGGGGATGGTTAGAACGATCGCGGTAATAACCTGGTGGAGGGTGCTATGCTGTCATATATTCCAAATGTTAACAGTGAAGACCACAGTGAAATCAGAAAAAGGTATTTATAATGTTTTAGAAAATGAAACAGTTAATCTAAAGTTAAAATTATGTAAAAACCACAAGCACATGTTAGACAAAGCTTAGCGAAAAAATGGAGAGAAATAAAATACATCTGATCATTAAGAGTGGGTCTACCTCTGTATCAAAGTTTCAGGAACCCTTATAATGACACTGTTTTTTTTAATCACATGGTTTTCTTTCCTTATTTATTTTTCGGCCACACTGCACAGCCTGCGGGACTCCCAGCTTCCTGATCACAGACTGAAGCCGGGCCACAGCCGAGAAAGCCTGAAATCCTGACCACCAAGCAACCAGAGAACTCGCAGAACTGTTTTTTGAAACGCCTGGCTCACTCTTCACTCATCATCCGCTCTGTTACAATAATCTCGTGCACACACCGTGTGCCGCCGCCTCACTCCTGCACCCATTCGGCCCCTGTGCCTCCAGCCCTCGACCACCAGCCTACTCCTGTCTACATGCTGGGTCTCATGTGAAAGGTCACACGTGGAAGTGTAAAACACGTCAAGCTCACTCAGGTCCTTCTAATGAGACAATACGAGAATAACAGATTTTCACTGAACTCTGCCGTGCTATGCTTCTTTAAGAGAACTCAAAATCGGTTGCTTCCTTCCTCCTGAGATGGTGACCAACTCCAAAGAATTATGAAAACGGGTCACTGAATTTAACAAAGGGTGAACATGACAGAACGGGGATTTGGAGGAAAAAAGTGGTATGGCTTGAAAATGCTCCTAACACATGCATCTTCTCATCGTTAGATGCTTCTCATTGTTAGATGCTCCTAACGCATGCATCTTCTCATAGTTTTAATTTCTCATGGTTTCCAGGAAACTATTCCCACATCTTGTGGGTAGCTTTGGCATCTGCAAACTGCTGTTTCTGAATGGACTACCATTTACCCAGTAAGAAGAGGTCTAAAGAAAACCTGACTTTTCAGCCATCTCCAGAGGAAAATAAAATGACACCTAGTTTGGAATAAACACAACCCGGAGAGGCAGAGGCGACTGCGTCTACAGCCCTGCTATGAAGTGTTCTGGCCCGCCGGTCTCTGAAATAAGGTCTGCTCCCAGGGAAGACTCTGGCAGTGAGCTGACCCCAGATGACCTTAAATGAAATTACTGCCAAGAGTTTTCCAAATCAAATCAACTCTGAAATAAAATGGGTGGAAAAATTATCTAAACTTAGCCTTTTAGATGTTACGGCCAAGAGAGATGTATCCACATGACGTGTATATTATCCATAATAAATGCCACCAGGGAGTCTGTAATGTTTTTATGTCTGGCAACAACTTTATCTTGCAGGCTTGAGTGGATTATAAAAATCTTTATTTTTTTTCTAGTGATCTTTTTACCGCACAACTATCAATTTAAATATAGCAACATGGTCATCACTCATTGAAAGAGTTGAGGAAAGACTGTTTCTTAGTAAATTTGGTTCCTGTTCTTTAGCAACAATCTCAGAAACAGTTTAGCTCATTTTGTTTTATAAAGTTAAACCAACAAATTTATAGTGTTAAACAAATTTCCTTTTAAGCCAGAAAATTTTAGCTCTAGTTGTTGCATAGTTCTCTGTCAGCAATGTATACGTGTATCTTTCATTATTTTAAAGGCCTGGCAAAAACCAATGAAGAATTTTCCCAGTCTCCTCTTATTACTACCCCAGTGCTAAGCTCTATCTCTATAAGTGCTGACATCGAACACAGCTAAAACCGCTCTACAGGTTTCACAATCTCTGAGGGAAGCACGGCTATGTTCTAATTATGGCAAAGCTCACTAGGGGAAGGGGTGAGGGTACGAAAGACTGAAAATGGAAATTTTCTTCCTTACCATTAGCTGCTGTTGAATGTTCATAAGTTTAAAAATATGTCCAGTGCAACTGTCTCCAGAAAGTGGGGGCTCCTGGTGTGGCTCCGACTCGGAGGTTAGCATATAGACGTCCAACTCTCGGTGATGCCTCACAGAACAGTCTCCGTAAGGGATTTCATAGGACAAACTGCTCCAGGAGTCTGGTTCTCCAGCATCCTCCCTGGAAAGAAGCGAACGCTGGTTAAGGTACACGTAATGCATGTGTGTGCTCAGTGGCGTCTGAGTCTTTGCAACCCCGTGGACTGCAGCCTGCCAGGCTCCTCTGTCCATGGGATTCGCCAGGCAAGAACACTGGAGTGGGTTGCCCTTTTCTTCTCCAGGGGATCTTCTTGACCCAGGGATTGAACTCGCATCTCTTAGGTCTCCTGCACTGGCAGGCAGGTTCTTCACTATTAGCACCACGTGGCAAATTCCAATACATATGTATATTCTCTATATAATACATGTGAATACACTGTAATATATGTTAATATATAAAAACATAGTAATATAATATACATATATAGTCAGCCTCTCAGGCATAGGTTAAATTCTCTAACTCTTATGTAAAATTTCTAACCTCACTGCTCTTTGAGTCTCTGCTCCAGGAAGTTGGTTTGCACAGTTCCCAGGTAACTTGGACATGTAACTTCACAAGAGGTCACAAATGGGCTAAATGGAAACTGCAGGATTCCTTCCTAAGGATGTTCTTTGATCAAGATAAAGAGAAGACTGGGATCCTAAGAGAGTTAATATTATGCTCACAAACAATGAGGAGATGTAAGGAGAATGCTTTTGCTCTGGTTTCCAAAAAAAGAAAAAAGGAAAAAAAGCAAGTTTTCCAAAGCGTTTGTCTTAAAATGGGTTACAGCATATGCTTATTGCAGCCAATTTTACTGAGAAGGGAAGAAATTAATCACTCCAATCTATGCAAGGTCAGTCCAATTTTTGTTAAAAACAAGTGGGGGTGTATCCTCAAAATTCTCAAAGTCAAAACTATATAGAGAAAAATACTATAATGTCTTATCATACTATACTTGTCAATGTAATTATAAAATCCTAGTTTGAATCAAGCGCTTGGTCCCAATACCTTAAATTATAACTTTTTAAATTTAAAAGATGACCAACTCAGCTCAACTCACATCATTGCAGATACACCTCACATTCAAATAAAGTAGAAAAAGGCATAGGTAAGAAAAAAAGCATTTCTGAGACAGACCTCAAAACATGAAATCTCTTTACATGGTTCCAATAAACCAGCATGTTGACAAAGTGTCCCTGAGATTCTGGAAGAAGGCAGAAAGTGGTGTTGGGGATCACTATCACGTTTTAAAAGGGAAGAAACGAAAAAAAAAAATAAATAAATAAAAGGGAAGAAACGAAAGAATTCAGACATAACAGACACGTCATCTACTGACAAATATAAGAGGGAAACAATACTTCAACTCTCAACCCAGTGTTTCATCCACTAAATCACACCTGTCTATCCTTAACAACTCACCAGGGAATACATGGACTTTGAAAACTAAAACTATGTTATAGTAGAAAAATCTATGGCAAACTGGAGAGCCACATACTGGCTGAAGGTGACAATTAAGGCTGTCCCAGAAGAAAACTATTACAATTTCCATACTCAAGCAAGACTCCCAGCAGTTGCTTAAAATATGCCATGCTAAATATCTCACAGATTTACCAAGCAAGAGTGTTAGTCACTGAGTCGTGTCCAACTCTCTGAGACTCCAAGGACTGTAGCCCGCAAGGCTCCTCTGTCCGTGCAATCTTCCAGGTCATAATACTGAGGTGGGTGGCCATGCCCTCCTCCAGGGGAACCTGCCCAATCCAGGGGTCAAACCTATGTCTCTTACGTCTCCTGCACTGGCAGGCAGGTTCCTTACCACGGTGCCACCTGGGCTGAGGTGAAACTGTCACTAGCTCTGCTTAGTTCAGACATGACTGGCCTATCTCCTTACTCAGATTACCACATACAACCCTGCTCTGACCAGGAAAAAAAACCCTTTGATAACACAACTTAACTTATATAGTACCATACGGTGTGAATCAAATACACAGCAAGCAAGAGGGGGCTGCTGGCCAAGGCAGAGGCAATTAAACAGTGATACAGTCCATTCCTGGCAAAATGGCATTTTCTACCAACCATGTCACTATTAATTCTCAAACTACTTCTTTTGTAGTATGGAAACCTTGGGAAATTCCCTGCTGGAACCACAATCTCCTTACCTCCTACCTCTCCCATGCTCTCCTGCCAGAGGAATGCGCGCCTGCCGCCACAAGTGCTAACCCTACAATCTCCCAATTCATCAGCCACATGGAGTGCTGTTGCTTCCCACCTGGAAACCAAGTACTAGTTAGTGCAATTATCCTCCCGCTGGCTTCCATGAATATATGCTGCCATGGACACTGTTCAAACCCACCTGACCTGTACGTCTGGGTAAGCCCACCACCCAGCAAGTATTTACGTGCCAGTATTCTTTGTGCCTGCAAACCGACCCCAAATCCTTGTCCTGTGGGAGTCTGTGGACTTAGCAAGGGAGATAACAGCAATCAAGATAAAATACCCAGTGTTCTGGAGACAGCAGGGGTGATGGAAAAAATGAAGCAGAGATGAGGTTTGCAGTTTTAAATGTGGTGGGTCAGGGAAACCTCAGTGAAGTGACACTGAGGCCAACACACTTTCTGCTCTGCACTCAGCACTGAAGCTTTTACTGGATCCACAAATAAAACCTGGCCAGGCTCCATGAAGGTGTGCTACAACATTAAGGACAATTGTTACTAAGAACTGGATACAACCTAAGCAAGTCAGTAACTAGAGGGCTATCTGACTAATTAAGGAACAGATCTACAGAGTATTACCTTCCTGCAAAGTCTTACAAGTGAAAGTCATTCAGTTGCATCCAACTCTTTGCAACCCCACAGACTCAGCCCACTGGGCTCCTCTGTCCACGGAATTTTCCAGGCAAGAATACTTGGGTAGCCATTTCCTACTCCAGGGGATCTTCCCAACCCAGGGATCAAACCCGCGTCTCCTGCATTTGCAGGTGGATTCTTTGTACCACTGAGCCACTCCCTGCAGACTATTCTGTAGCCATTAAATATAACTGAAATAACAGTTCAGTAACGCTGAAATCTATATCCAGCAAAATGAAAAAGGCAAAAAGCACTAAGTATAAACAGTAAAGTGCACAAATTAAAATAGTGTTACAGTGGTTGGGTTATAGGTTTATTTCTTGGGGATTTTTGTTTTACTTTTTCTTTCTTTTTTATTTTTGGCTGCGCTGGGTCTTTGTTGCCTTTGCATGGGCTTCCTGTAGTTGCGGTGCACAGGTTTCTCACGGTGGTGGCGTCTCCTGTTGCAGAGCCCGGGCTCCGGGCGCAAAAAGGACTTCGGTAGTTAGGGCCCCCGGGCTCCACGGCACCGGCTCAGCAGCTGTGGCACGCGGGCTCAGTTGCTCTGTGGCCTGTGGGATCTTCCCAGGCCAGGAACTGAACTTGCGCCTCCTGCCCTGGCATTTGGATTCTTATCCAATGAGCCACCAGGGAAGCCCTCTTCTCTAGGATTTTAATTAATGTCTTAAATAATTTCTTTAAGTCCCTATTCAGCCTGGCCTCGCTGCTGCTCCGGACCGCTTTTTACTCATGTGTGTTAATCCGTCCCCACAGAGGTTACCAAAACGTTCTCTAATTCCCTCAAAGACCCAACATTAACCTCATCCACTTCATCCTCAGGTGATGTTTTCCTTCTTCAGAGAGAGAAGTTCGAGGCCATGAACCAACATGAATTAAGTCCACCTTTGCCCACCATTAAACACGTCTGCCCGGCTCCTCTAACTTCAGGGCACCTCTCTGAACAGTGGGTTTGCCCTGTTCCCCTATCAACCGCCCTCAGGTAACCAATTCAGTCATCAGCCCTGGATGCCTGTAGCTTCCCACCTGTTTCTGGAGCAGTTCCTTCCCCATCTGCCTACAAGGACCATGAACACCCCAGCAGACGACAGGGCAAAGAAGGGGAAAAGTGTGTGGGCGCCAGCAGCAATCTTGACTCAACCCTGCAGACCAGCCCCCAGGGAACATCTGACAATGTCTGCAGGCATTTTTCATTGTCACACGTGGGGGCGGGGTGGCTGTCCTCCAAGGCACTGGAAGGCACCCTACTGTACAACAGAGAGTCATCAGGCCCCAAACCATCAGTAGTGCTGGCGTTGAGAAATCCCTGCTGTAACCTCCTAATCTGCATACAATGCTCCCCTATGCCTTCCCTTCTGCCTCCCCACTGGCTGTTTAAACAACTAAAGGCTTTGTCATCTGGAGCCTATGCTCTCCCTTGGCTGCTTGCCTGGAGGCACAGTGGTAACAAATCCACCTGCCAAGTGCAGAAGATGCTGGTTCGATCCCTGAGTGGGGAAGATCCAGTGGAGGAGAAGTGGCAACCCACTCCAATATTCCTGCCTGGAAAATTCCATGGGCAGAGGAGCCTGGTGGGCTAACAGTCTACGGGGTTGCAAAAAAGCCTGGCATGACTTATTAGAGACCAGTGCCTCTCCTGCGGCTGCTAAGACTTCCCTGTCATGGGTTTCCATTGACAAAATAAACCCCCAAGTCCAGTGGCTTTTTCCCCCACTGAGTTTGAGTTTCATAGAATCTAAAAACGGTGATCTGATTCTTCTTTGAAAAACTTTTTCTCACTTGATGCCCTTAAGAACCCTCCTATTCATCTACTGTTTTCTCTGGCTTTTTCTTCCTCTTCTCACACCTTAGTTGAACACATGTCAACTTCCTGAACATGGGCTTCTACTAAATGGCAGGCACTCTGCTAGACGCCAGGGCTACCAGGATAAGCATGATACCTTTCTCAAGGATAAACAAACACCGCTCTAAGGTCAAACACGGGATTCCTGTCTGGTGACCACAATGTGGCTTACTGCTGTTACTGCCACCTCCGTGGAAACAAAGAGCAGAAAGAATCTCATGGGGGTTTTACCCCTGTGTGGCATATTATGCACAAAATATATTTCATTGACATTACAATGCTGTTACTTGTAATAATAACATCATTTTTATGTATTACTAAGGAGGAAAATAATGGTTTTGAGTTAATTATGACACAAGCTAGAAAAATATATATTCTTAACAGAGATAACAGAGTACAAACACAGTCAACTGTCGCTCTAAATACTGGCAGAGGTGGTACAATCAGTTCAAGTAAACAAACGGTCCCAACGTCATCTGGTTACCTTCACATGGACACTGGCCTGTGAGCCCCTAGTCTTCAACACATGGGCAGCAGATACACCTGAAAAAGGCCAGCTCGGAGGCTTGAGATAAATTGCAATAAAAGTCACCCGAGACACTAGTCTTCCCACTTTTATGTAGTCGAAGAGTTTCAAACAAAAACATATGCAGAAATGGGGCTGCCCTTGTGATGGGGCCGAGAGCGAGCGGGAAAGGCCACCTCTCCCGCCGAGGCGGGCTGGAGGATCCCTCCTCACACACTCAGTTCCTGAAGGACAGGCTTTCTTTATGTACAACCACCCTTCCCAGTTTACGTTCACTTTCCTGGTTCCTAGAGTAACCTCTCCCCGTTCTCCTGATTAGAAGCTCTCTCTCTGTCTACTTGATCCTTGGCTTGCACTGACATTTCGGCCACGGAGAGAGGGGTGGGTGGGTGGGGGTGTGCATGCATGTGTGTCTGTGTCTCTCTGCAAACCCATGGACTATAGCCCAACACACTCCTCTGGCCATAGCATTTTCCAGCATGAATACTGAAGTGGGTTTCCTTCTCCAGGGGGACCTTCCTGATCCAGGGATCAAACCCGAGTCTCCTTCGTCTCCTGTGCTGGCAGGTGGGCTTCTGCAGCACTGAGTCAGTCGCCTGGCCCTCGGCCTTGTATTTCTGCCGTGAAGAAGGATATGCCAGGGTATCTAAAATTTACCTTAGAAACACACACTAAGATGTTATGTCATCAAGTCTGGCAGGACAGAAAAGCACACCCACAAATTCACTAGAATTTCTGGTTATTTCAGCTGGTGGATTAAGAGGCACCAGAGCCTCAGAAGAGGCTTTGAAAAGAAAAATAAACAAATAAGAATGAGAGAAAGAAGATCTGTAAATGAAGGCGTGTAAATGCTGCAGGGGGAGGGGAGCGCTACGGATCTCCATGACCTTTCCTTTCTCACCCCATGAGGACACCACCACCGCGAGCCAAGGAAAGGGTGTTTTTACTGCCAGTGTCGTCAGCAGCGCAATAGAGGTGTTACTTCCTTACGACAACATCACAGGGTACTGTGGGTCTCGGAAAACCTCTCGTTTGGTTACATTCAACCACGGCCCAGAACAGACTTCAAGATATAAAGGACTGGCGCTGTGAATATGGGAAACCTTCAAGCATCATGTTAATATATTGTTTTCAAACCATTCTTGGGCATCCTGAATTTTATCTGGAGAGTCTTAACTCGACTCCTAGAGTGGTCTCCTACCTCTTAGATCTGAAAGATCTCTTGTGTTGTCCTGCAACTTCTCCACTCCCTATAACCCCTAAGGAGGGCCAGGACCTCCCATCTTCTGACTGGCCGGGTCGCATTGCCCTGTTCCATCTCCCGAGCAAATGGTTTGGGATCACTAAGAACGCACTCTCTCTGAAGGGATAGATAAATCATTGCTTCAAAGGATAAAATGCTATCCATCTATTGGCGTGTGCCTGCTAAGTCACTTCAGTCATGCAGCTAAGTCGCTGCAGCCTGCCAGGCTCCTCTGTCCATAGGATTTCCCAGGCAAGAATCCTGAATCCTGGACCGGGTGGCCGTGCCATCTTCCAGGGGATCTTCTCGATTCAGGGATCAAACCCACATCTGCACTGGCAGGCGGATTCTTTACCACTGAGCTACCTGGGAAGCCCCAGCATGCATGCGTTAAGTACTCATTAAATATTGGATTCTATTTTCTTCCACAAGCAATGGGGATAATCATAATCACTCCTTTACTGCTAAATTATTCAACAATATATCAAATGTTGAGCTGTGTTTTACATACATCACCTAATTTATTCTTCTAACTACCCTGTGAGGGAAGACTGGCAGATGAGGAAACTAAAACCATAAGAAATTTAATAATGTGCCTAACAGTTAAGCCAGAATTTGGGCTTAACCACCACATAAAACTATCTCTGCTGCCTAGATTGCACTGGAAAACGCAGACCAATGAAACAAACTAAATATTTTTTAACATATGGACTTTGAGGGCTTAAGCTTTGGAGAGATGTGAGTTCTAATGACTAATCGGCCCATGCTCACACATAACTGTGGTGTCATACATTTGGTATTTTTAATCTTTAATTACTATGCATTATGGACATAGAGGACAGTGTGTGGTCCGTGACTTTTGTGGACATTTTTCTCCGTTGGTTTTCACTCCTGAGGGGCGACTTGGGCTCTCTTACTCCATGGTTCCATGACTTGTAGAATATCATGTTCCTCTAATGGCCAAAGGTCTCTCCATTTTCTAGCTTCACCTTAATGCACTGTTTTCAAGATCCTGAAAAGTGGTTTTTAATATCCTACCATGATACTAGTTGTGTATACATCAAGACCGAATACATCCCCAAGTTAAAAAAAAATTTACACTAGCTTAACATCTAAGTATTTATTGATGTGATCAAGGTATTGATACTTCATTGTTGATTCTTCTTAATCAGATTTAAGCCACCAACCTAATTCAACAAACTCTCAGGAATTAATTTTCAGATGCCATGTTAAGCAAAGTTCTTAATCTTAACTGCATTTCAGAATTACCTGGAGAGCTTTTAAAAATCCTAATGTCCAGATCATACCTCACGCTAATAAAAGTCTTGAGGAGGCCTGGAGGCATCAGTATTTTTCAAAGGTTCCCAGGAGACTGTAATGTACAATGAGAATCCCCATGTGATTCCAATGTGCAGCTAAGGAGGTGACACACCACACAGGTGTTGATTCATTTAAAAGACAAAAGTACAGCTAAGGCTGGCAAGACTGCTATGGACACTGGCATGTCAGCATATCGTCTCACCTAATTATACTATTCCCTGCAATTTATCCTACAGAAATAATTTAACAGAGATAAAAATTTGTAAGTAAAAAAAGAAGTTTACTGCAGCATTCATTAGTTAATTTCTGTTGGTTTTTAAGGTTAAAATTAACACTCAACATTAAATGGTTTGAATACTTGTGATAAACAAAATACTTTAAGAGCCTCAAAAATAATTAGAAAGACCAGAGAAATAGGCAGAAGTATCATAAAGTGAAAATATATCAGAATACATAATGGAGTATCAGCTACAACCATTTAAGAAGCTCCGTGCAATGTGGAAGGTAATATCTGACATTGAAATAAACCTGTCTTCCGGTGGCAGCATTATGAATAATTTTGTTATGTTAACCTAACTGTTTAACACAGGCTAATTCCCCCTCCCTATGATCTTCCTTGCTTCTGGCCTAAGTCACAAGACAGAGGCAGCTTAGTGCAGGTGTCACTGAGACTGCTTCAAAGGAACGTGGAGAAATTAACCGCAACACAGAAGTCTCAGCGTGGACTCTAACACAGTCATATTTAATCTGTCCCCAGGACAAAAGGCACTTCAAACAGACCCTCCGCTAAGAAGCAACCCAGGTGGCTGACCTCTCCTCGCGCAGTGTATCCTCTCTTGCTCAGCCCTCCTCTCTCCCCAGATGACCTGGGTCAGCCAAGTGAGAGAGATTTCTATTTACATATGACTTGGGTTGATCCACTGATTGCTCACAGAACTTACGGTCCGTTGCCTATTCCACAACAGTCACTGGCTTAATACCTACTTATTTCCTTTGTCTGGGCCTCCCTGGTGGCTCAGATGGTAAAGAATTCACATGCAATGCAGGAGACCCTGGTTCAACCCCAAAGTCGGGAAGATTCCCTGGAGAAGGGAATGGCCATCGACTCCTGTATTCTTGCCTGGAGAATCCCATGGACAGGAAGAGCCTGGCAGGCTATAGTCCCTGGGATTGCACAGAGTCAGACGTGACTGAATGACTAAGCACATAGACACACGTCCTTTGTCTACAAAGTGCCTGATGTTACTTAATGAGAATGAAAACATAGGCACATGGGAATTATTTCAAAAGGGAGAACACTGTCACTGCTGACTAAAATTAAATTCAAAGTTGGAAACGGAAATGCTATTTATTTATTAAATAAATGTTATTTCTAGCATGATAGAAATGCTTACAAAACAGCATTTTTAAGCTGATTTAAAATAACCTATTTAAACCTTATTGATTTAAATAACCTATTTGCAATAGAGGGAAAGGAATACACAGCCATTTTTTCCGACAAGCATTTGAAACTCAATATGACAGCAAGGTTCCACAATAAACTGGAAAATTCTTAAAGAGATGGGAATACCAGACCACCTGACCTGCCTCTTGAAAAATCTGTATGCAGGTCAGGAAGCAACAGTTAGAACTGGACATGGAACAACAGACTGGTTCCAAATAGGAAAAGGAGTGTGTTAAGGCTGTATATTGTCACTCTCCTTATTTAACTTATATGCAGAGTACATCATGAGAAATGCTGGGCTGGAAGAAGCACAAGCTGGAATCAAGACTGCCGGGAGAAATATCAATAACCTCAGGTATGCAGATGACACCACCCTTATGGCAGAAAGTGAAGAAGAACTAAAGAGCCTCTTGATGAAAGTGAAAGAGAAGAGTGAAAAAGTTGGCTTAAAGCTCAACATTCAGAAAACTAAGATCATGGCATCCGGTCCCATCACTTCATGGCAAACAGATGGGGAAACAGTTTGAAACAGTGGCTGACTTTATTTTTCTGGGCTCCAAAACTACTGCAGATGATGACTGCAGCCGTGAAATTAAAAGATGCTTACTCCTTGGAAGGAAAGTTATGACCAAACTAGACAGCATATTAAAAAGCAGAGACAGTACTTTGTCAACAAAGGTCCGTCTAGTCAAGGCTATGGTTTTTCCAGTGGTCATGTATGGATGTGAGAGTTGGACTATAAAAAAGGTTGAGCACAGAAGAACTGATGCTTTTGAACTGTGGTGTTGGAGAAGACTCTTCAGAGTCCCTTGGACTGCAAGGAGATTCAACCAGTCCATCCTAAAGGAGATCAGTCCTGGGTGTTCATTGGAAGGACTAATGTTGAAGCTGAAACTCCAATACTTTGGCCACCTGATGCGGAGAGCTGACTCATTTGAAAAGACCCTGATGCTGTGAAAGATTGAGAGCAGGAGGAGAAGGGGACAACAGAGGATGAGATGGTTGGATGGCATCACCAACTCAATGGACATGGGTTTGGGTGGACCCCGGGAGTTGGTGATGGACAGAGAGGCCTGGCGTGCTGTGGTTCATGGGGTCGCAAAGAGTCAGACACAACTGGGCGACTGAACTGAACTGATGACAGAAAGATTAAGAGCTAAATACGAATCCCAAACTCCAGTGTAATGGTGACCATTAAAATCAGCTGATTAACAGGCTTCAAACAGTGAAGATTTCGTGATTCTACCGATAAACTATTTGCCTTACTTATACAAACCAGTAATTTTAATCACAAGTCGTCACTCTGCAAACGAGCTTTTCCAGTTCAGGAAAAAGAAAAACTAATTTTTGTTCATTAATCTGGGCAGGACTCATCTTCAGGCATGAAATTCATGTGACTTTACAGTATGTTACGGTCATTAAAAAAAAAAAAATTTTAAGAAAGGAACCCATACTTAAGTCTAACAAACTTCTAATGATCTTGTCTATCTTTTTAAGTCCCACTGCCCTTATTCAGCACTTTTCATAATTCAATTGATGAAATGGATTAATCTTATTTAGAAGCAATCAGACAAGTAAACAAAGTCAAAATAAAGACTGGTCACTGCATACATGTGACATTTTTCCTGGTAACTCTTCTCTACTCTTTTCCCAGAAATTCTGCTACTTATACAGGAACCATAAAACATTGATCCACTGTCCCTGATTTATAGCACTGCAAAATAAGTAGATTAAATGCATCAGGTGAGAACTCAAACTATTTATCAAGGGTCAGATTTTTTTCTTAAATTTCCCATTCATCACAAAATTAAAAATTCTAAAAATTACTGGGAAAACAAAACTTACACAAAAAAACTTATGCCCAAAGCTTTAACAGATTCAACAGATATACAATTATTCTAATTACTGTGTGTGTGTGTTCAGCTGCTCAATCATGTCCGACTCGTTTTGACCCCATGGACTGTGGCCCACCAGGCTCCTCTGCCTGGGAATTTCCCAGGCAAGAACACTGGAATGGGTTCCCATTTCCTCCTCCAGGAGATCTTCCTGACCCAGAGATCGAACCTGCATCTCTTGCATCTCCTGCATTGGAAGGCAGATTCTTTACCACTGTGCTACCTGGGAAGCCCATGTCAGATTACTATAAAAGTTTGTAAACACATACTCCCAACGTACTTTATACTGATCTCATCATGGAGCAGGGACAAAGAGCTGGCAGAGCAGCCCTGATTCAGGGCCTGCCTCATGTTGAACAACAGCGATCCCTCCAGTCTGCCAGGAACCTGACTTCACATTCTAAAAATCTACAGACCCTGGGGGGACAGGCCAGTGGCAGCAGAAAGAAACAGCGTGGCATGGACGGAAACATGGAATGTGGTACCAGCTACAGACCCACTGGACAAATTTTCTTTTCTCCCAGGGAACACTTCACATAGGCCTGGAAACTAACTCAAGGATATTCAAGAATATTTTAAAAGCTCGGTCCCAACCAGTGTTTAATTACTTTTAGAAAACCAAAAGCATCTAAAAATCTACTTTAAAAGGCATGTCACGAAGAGCTTCTTCCACTAATACAATGACATGATTTCCTTTAATAAAATGTGAAATATAGAAACCTAATCACCGTACATAGTAAAAATGGTACAGCTGATCCCTGAACAACTCAGGTTTGGGCTGTATGGGTCTCCCGTACATGCGAATGCTTTTCAATAAATCCACTGAAGTACTATACAGTCCATAGCTGCTTGAAGCTGAGGCTACAGAACCAGAGATACAGATGGCCAACTGCGGGACTTGCGCATTCACGACACTGGTACAAGTGGTAGGTCCTGAGGGACTACCATACACTGAACGGCAGGACTCAGCTTTTCAGAGTTCTTTCATTATAAATATTTGTGACAGTCCAGGTGACAAGGTTGATGTTCTACATGTAGATGGAGAACAAAGTTCAGGTAAACCAAACAAGGTTTCACAGAGTTAGGGCTGCCTGAGGGCTGAAACATGTTTTTTTTTAAAAAAAGATTCATTCCAAGCAATCTATTCCTAAGCAATTTAGTACAGTTACTCATGTAGATTAATGAGCTAAAAGAAAAGCTAAATGCGCCTTTAGATTACCTTTTAAAAGGCACTGTAAGTATTCTACTGAACACTTGTACCTTAACAGAACTATTTACATATCAGCACATATTCTCTAATATGGTCTGCATATAAAAAGATCTTGGGAGATACTTCCAGTATAATATACAGAGAATTTTACTTTACTCTGTACAACCTTAAAATGAAAATCTATATCCTATTAAATAGGAGCAAACTGGGTTATACGTGTAGCAATTATAAAAATATTGTTTCTCTATACATGAAAAGGTATTAAGATCTATATGAATGCTTGTTTTCAAATGTTTTAATGCCAAATAAAATGCTTCCAGAAGTCCACTAAAAAGACAACACTACAGGTAGTATGCCATTGTGTTACAAATGCATTCCACCAGAATTTAGTCTTCTTTATGCCGTTCTTAAGTTATTTCAGGATGATGTTAAAAAACAAAAACAAACAATAAAAACACACATACATTTTCAGAAGATGGCCTAGGCTATCTATTTTTTCATTTATTCAAACATGCATACTCAGGCAGTATCTATTACGTTTCCAGGTGTGAGAAATAATATTGATGAATAAATGAGACAGCCAAGATTCGTATCATGTTGGAGGTTACAGTATAGAGAGACGTATGATTACAGTTAGAGGTAAGTGCTTTAAAGCAGATAAAACAAGGTGCTTATGGCAGAAAACTCCTTGGAGTGGAGACACAGGCTCTGCAGGCAGGTGCCAGAAGATGGTCTGAGAAGATACGGCAACTGATCAGAACCACGGAAAGAGCGAGCATGTGAAGCTGCCGGGACAGAATGCATGAGGCAAAGGGTTCAGCAATGACAGCCAGCATCAGAGGAGGCCAGCAGCTGACCCGCGCGGCTGTGCGGGGAAGGCAACGGAAACGAAGCGAACGTTACGAAACGAGGTCTGAGAGTTCTGCAGAGGTTCTCACAGAGCTTCGCCGATCAGGCAGAACTAGCACTGTCCTCCGCGTGGGGTGAGAACATGCTGGAAGGAGTAAGCAACAGGGGGAAAAAAAACAGAAGGATGGAACTAGTGATACTAGCAGCATGGCTGGTCAGTGTTGGCAGCTTTGGTCGTGCCGGACTCTCGGTGACTCCAGAGACCACAGCCCGCCAGGCTCCTCAGTCCACGGGACTTCCCAGGCGCTCCTCCCGGGGATCTTCCCGACCCAGGGTCCGAAGCCCGGTCTCCTCCCCTGCAGGGAGACTCTAGCATCTGAGCCACCAGGGAAGTCGGGTAGTGCAGGATCAGGCGGACGGCACTGACTTCTGATCGTCACGACGACTCTGACACACAGGCTACTGTGTTTCCACTGTTCCTGTGAGGACAGTGAGGCTCGAGGAATAACTTGCCCCAGTCCACAGTAAGTGAAAAACCCAGGATCTGTGGTAATTCAGATCTAATTCCAAAACTTCTGTACCGCTTTAGACTGTCCACAGTGATACCTACCCCCCAACACTGTCCCATTATGAAGTGAAATGAAGTGTTAGTGTTGCACAGTCGTGTCTGACTCTTTGTGACCCCATGGACTGTAGCCCACCAGGCTCTGCTGTCCATGGGCTTCTCCAGGCAACGATACTGGAGCGGGTAGCCATCCCTCCTCCGGGGGATCTTCCTGATGCAGGGATCGAACCCAGGTCTCCTGCATTGCAGGGGGATTCTTTACCGTCTGAGCCACGAGGAAAGTCTGTGTCAAATTATGAGGACACATTCAAATTCTGAAAATTCTAAGTCCACTATAATACTTATCAGAAGCTAGTCAGGTGTCAGGTATGGTAGGGGCTTCCCTCACAGCTCAGCGGGTAAAGGATCTGCCTGCAACACAGGAGACCCAGGTTCGATCCCTAGTTGGGAAGATCCCCTGGAGAAAGAAATGGCAACCCACTCTAGTATTCTTGCCTGGATAATCCCATGGACAGAGGAGTCTGGCAGGCAATAGTCCAGGTGGACCCAAGCTTCAGATACAACTTAGCGACTAAATCACCACAGTCAGGTGATTTGGCTTTCTGTCAAAATTTTTATAATATCCAAAGCAAGTTTTCAACTGTAGAAAAGCACAAACTAAGAGGCCACTCCTCAGAGAAAGGGTTCCATCATCCAAATGGAGAATCCACGGCTGGCTCCAAACCTCAAGGTCTGTGCATGTGGTCCAACAAAATTCAGTAAGCCCAGCATGAACCTCGGCTAATCTGCCGGCGTCCAGCTGTTGTTACACAACGGCTAACCACCACTCAACCTCCGCCTTCTCCCCTTGTGTGTCGCAACTCAAAAAGAAAGTTCAGTTTCATGCTAACATACATGTAAGACCCTGTCAAATCAACTGCAGAGAAAAACATCTTTCCAGTACTAACAACACCAGTCACTTGTGGGGGAAGCTCAGAGATACTTGCTGAGATACAGCAAAAGGCCCCATCAAGTTGCAGAGAATAAACAATGAAGGTCGGCAGTGCATCCATTTGGAAGAAGATACTCACTCACGGCTGCCCACGCACCACGAGTACCGCAAGCCCATCCTATTTGGGTCCTGGCTTTAAGAGCAGAGGAGGAACGGTCAGGTCAGGCCTCCCCAAAGGCGTGTTTTGCTGAGTCTACTTCTGACAGGAAGTGCAGCACCTAGTTCCTTATTTGAGGGTTACTGCAATATCTTTCATGAAACCACATCACCCTCACAGTGCCAGACCTCAAGGAGTCCTATGGCATCAACCACAGCTCCACGGAGATGGAGGGAGAGAAGACAAGCGCCAGCAGAGGGGAGGAGGGAGGGGGAGGGGGGAGGGGGGAGAGGGGGGACGGGGGAGAGGGAGGAGGGGGGAGAGGGAGGAGGGGGGAGAGGGAGGAGGGGGGAGAGGGAGGAGGGGGGAGAGGGAGGAGGGAGGGGAGGGGGGAGGGGGAGGGGGGAGGTGGGGGTGGACCACTGATCCATCTTAAAATGAACGGAAAGCCACTACCTTAGGTGTTAA
Source organism: Cervus elaphus (assembly GCF_910594005.1). NCBI lineage: Eukaryota > Metazoa > Chordata > Mammalia > Artiodactyla > Cervidae > Cervus > Cervus elaphus. The sequence goes on along the minus strand of NC_057827.1, from coordinate 20,100,286 downwards.
GAACACACACTGGACTGCTTATGCTTCACACACACATGCAGGTTCACTAGGACTCAGCACTGATAACTCTTGAGTTTTTGCCTGCCCTCCTTCCTTTTTGACACAGTACAGCCACCTGCCCTTAACGACCAGAATGGGAACAGCACAAAAGAAGAAGAGCCCATCATTTGAATAACTACTCTGTATCAGCAATTTGGCACAGATTCCATGCTGCTGAATAATTTAAAACACAAGTTTTATAGGATGATGGTTAGAACATGAGTTGGAAAGTCTGACAGACTTGGTTTGACTCCTGTACCACCTGTGGGATCTTGGGCTAGTCATGCCTCAATTTCTCAGCAGCTCAATCTCCCCGTCAACAGAGTGGGAATACTAGGTTTGCTGTGAGATCAAGCGACCTTGACTGTAAAGTGTTACCAGCATAGCATCTGGTTCTCCCAAAGCGCTCAATAAACCCATGGGATGCCAGGGGTGGTGTGACTCTAGTGAGCAAACCAGAAGGCAGTTTCTGAGTATTAGACATGTAAAAAGCAAAGGGCACGGAGACCCTGCCTGCGGGGTAACGGTCAGGCAGCCACCCCAAACCACTCTACCGCTAGGAGAAAACAGAACTCCCAGTGCCCTGCTGTTTCACGAGATAGCATTACAGTTGTGCAGTGAACCTGACCAGGAAAAAACATGCTCTCATTTAATCTGAACAGACCTATGAGGTACATGCTGTGACTTCCTATGTTACAGATGAGGAAAACTGAGGTTTACAGATGACAAATAATAGGGATGCATTCAAGTTCTGCTTTGCTATTTTTTAAGGCCAAACAGCTGAATGCCTACCCAATGTGTATGGGATCAACGATCAAGTACATAAAGTGCAAATCTCCTTATATACTCTTGCTGCAAAAATTCTAAAACCAATTAGAGCATACATGTATTTACTGTTGAGAGTAAAACACTACAATAATTAGTGACTGTGAAAACTGTTAATGCCACTATGCACTACACAAGAGTGTTTCAGATGGTTAAATTAATAGAGAAATAGCTTGATAGTTAATACGAATATTAAAAGAGTGCTCTGGCTAGATAACTTTATGAAGATCATCTTACCATTTCTGAGCCACTACTGTTTACAAAAAAATAAATGATACAAGGAAGAATTATATTAGATATATAAAAACTAATTCTGATTAACTGTTTGTTAACTTGTTCATCACCAAATAAACACTCACTAGAATAAATGCTTTAAGTTGCACATCTCTCATTCCATTTAAGCCATGTGCCTTTCAAGGAAGATTCTATTTGTAAATGATTCACGTCTTATAAGAGAAAAACAAAGCTGAAAAGTCAACATTGCCACCTCCAAATTTTACAAAGAGGAGACATGTCAAAACCATGTATAGCCACCATGACAAATTATCCTCAATCCAGATATAAATGTATAAAGAAATAACAGGAAAAAATGAGGTACCTCAAATAGGTTTTGCTAATCAAATGTCAAAACAACAGACTTTATTAAGAATACTTCGAAGACATCACAATACACAACCATGCCTCTGTATCTGCAGGAATTGGTTCCAAGACCCCTCACCTATACCTATATCCAGGGACGCTCAAGCCCTTTATAAACGGCGTATAAAGTGTCTATGGACAATAAAACCATTGAGCAAAACCTTGCCAAAATGACTTTCCTAATGCTAACCACATTCAACAGCTCAAGAACCTTTGAAAATCACTAAATCAAGAATCCTAAGTACAAAATTCCTCTTAGAAAAAACACGCTCTGGAAGAACTCTCATGAACTATAATTTTCTAACACCTACCTGTTTAGGGACACTGATGTGTCAACAGAAAGTGAGTATGCTGTTAGGGAATCAAGAGCGATGCAGACAGAAGCTGGTGATGCTGAGAAATTACTGCTTTTCCACTACAAGACTTCAAAACCATTAAACCTTAATAAACACATAGAACTACTCTTTATATTGTTTCAGATTTATTCGTGTACAATACAACTTCATTCTACACTGGTGATAGTCAGCTTTGGCCAAATACTGATTTTAGCCACATAGGTTTATTCAACATTCCTTATTTTCTTTGCTTAAAAATTATTTTCATTTCTGTTAATAATAAATGCAGGTAAGATGTTCAAGTCATTCTTTGTCCTGGTATGCCTTTGAGGAAACTTCAAAATTCATCAAATAAAAATAATGCATAATATACTAAAGGTGTGTGTTCCTTAGAGGGCAGAAAGTGCCAACTGATCCTTCCTTTTCTCTCAAACGCCCGTCAAGTCCTATGCTCTAGTTTCATGTTTTCCTCCACCTGGGTCTATAGTCAAGTCAGAAATACTTTCAATATCACATGCTGTTGGTCACAGAAACTTTGTCGCCACAAATTAAGGTGTATAAATTCATAATTCTTTGAAGAAAACCTCTGAGGCGTAAATGTTACACCAAGAATAAACACAGGCTAGGACTATTTGCATGCATACTGCAGGGGGGAAAAGAAGTATACAGTAGGAGTCATGAGACACGTGGAGTGGCTCTGTTGTTCCAACCACCTACCAGGACCCACTCACCATCTTAGAAAGACCAAGGTAGTATAAAAGACCATGGGTTTTAATTTAGATTTCCGATCTGGTTCAAATTACTGCCCCACTCCTCGCCAGCTATGGTGATCACCTGTTACCTGAGGACAACGTGCCCACCCCCAAAGGGTTTGGGAGAGGAGAAAATATATGAGAATTTACCCAAAATCCCTGACACAAACATAATAAATGGTAACTAGTGTAATTGTTAGATAAATACAAACATTATCCTCAGAAAGTACATTTTGCAATTTGCCAGCAGGTTGCCAGATAAGGAAATCCTGAGATCAGTAGCTGAATGGCTTTTTAAAAAAGCAAACAATGAAATGTCAAAATTCTTAAAATGCTTCAGATTAGAAATTTACCAAAAAAGGAAGAGGGAAGAGGGGGGGCTTTACTGAAAATCAAATCTATGAATCATTAGTTTGGTTAAAAGTCTGACAAGGTTACCAAACATGCCTCCTCACAAAATTGTATTAAAGAGTTTTAAAACAACCAGTACACAAGTTTGTGAATAATGCCAATCTACTAACCACATGGCCTTGGGCAAACTAGCCTTTCTGGGTCTATCTTCTCATGTGTAAAAAAAAATACTGATACTACCTGTATTAACTCTATCTTAGACATCTGCTAAGAGGTTTTACTAAGAACACAGTGTAAAGTGCCAATGCAGCAGGTATTCAACACTCAGTTACTGTTACCACCCCTAGTTTCCACTCTAGGGGTGGAATTCTACCACCCTATCTTGACCAAAACAAAAAGCTCCAGGTGACACAATGAGAAAAGAGGATGAGAGAATGGATACATGGAGGGAAGGAGGGATGGATCAACAAACATATGGTTGGATAAGACTTGGGCCAGAGAAATGTAAAGTTAAAAAATTGTTTGCTTTTTTCATCATTTTGAATGTTAAGTTTGTACATCTGTTTCATCCTTCCTCCTCCTAAGCAAAAGCAAAGCCTACACACTTGTTTTGCACCTGATGGGCTACCAAGGACCCACTTGTCAAGTACTTGAAGAGGACCCTAAAAAGGCAACCACTATGTTCACAGGACGTCTTGCTCAACAGGGCTGGGTCCCATTGTGAAATGTGGACACCTGAGTACCAGTTACTCTACCACCTGACCCTGAACTCGGGTTTCAAGAGCAGAGGTGTCAGAAGATGGGCGTGGGCGCGCACCCCCAGACTCTCAGAGAGGGGTCAGTGCTGCGGACGCTACAGCGTAAACCACCCGCTGAGGGCCTCGGTCTGCCAGGCCGCGTCTCTGCCCCGCACACGCCATCGTGTCAGCCCCGCCCGGGCACACTGGACTCCACGCCTTGTGACGCTGGGCCACGCACCTCACCTCTCTGGCCTCAGTTTCCCCGATTATAAAACGGGGACAAAACCTACCCGACCCACTCATTAGGATGTCGGGAGCATCGAAATGCAAAAAGGTAGCCTAAGGGTAACCAAAAAATAGATCTAAAACCATGTGATGTGAAATGTAAACATTAGGTTATTTAGTGAGACTCTTGCTCGGCTCGGGAGAGTAGGGGCTGGGACTAAATGGAAAGCTGGCTGTCCCCGAGTGAGTGACGCCCACCCAGCATCCCAGGGGCCTTTCCCAAGTCTCCCTCCTCCTGTCAAATCCGCGCTGAGGGAAGTACGAGGCCCTGGCAATTCCACACTGCGTGTGTACCGGGAGCGCCACCGTTTGTATACAGCCTAGGGCCAGTTACTTGAATTCTCTGAGCCTCTATATTTTATCTATAAAACAGATAAAACCTATTTCACAAGGCTGTAATAAGGTTAAAATGAAGTATGACCTGCAACGTACCAACCATGATTTCTAGGGCACTGCAGGCATTCAACAAATACAGATTTGTTGAACTGATACGGAAAATGAGGTGAAGTACTGTTAGGACAAATACTTTCAAACTCATTCTTTGGGCAAATAAAATACTTCTGCACCTTTATGTCAACACCGGGGAGTGGAAATTCCTCAAAGAAATACTCTTCCTGTAAGGGTGACAGCGCTGTGAACGATTCCTTACCAGTCTAGTTCCAACAACCCAGAGGCACCAACATCACTGTTATCCGCTACACTGGGAAACAATCTCAAACTCTTATCAAAGAGCAATGTTCAAACGCTGCCTGAAAAGACTTCCAACATTTTGGCCATATTTTTCTTAATATATGAAGAAAAGGACAACTGAGGAAGGAAAGGAAAAATAAGAAAAGGGTAGATGACATCTGTGTCAGCCACTGGGCTGTGCCCCTCTGTCCCAGAAATGCTATGCACTCTTCTCTCAAAGTGATCCCTGAAGATGGTCCCTTACTCTTCCCATGTTATAAACAAGGCACTAAGGCTTTACATGAGTGGATCACCCAACATCACGCAGTTCTAGCTCTACACAGGCAGACCTTGGACTCAAAACCAGACTGCTCCACTACAACTCCCCCGACCTTTCTACTGACTGTAATTCACAGACAACTATAATCAACATTACAAAAAGGACAGTGTAGGCAGACCAATCAACGGGGGACGGGAAGGGAAGGTGAACTTCACTGACCAGTGAAAATCATTTCAGTGATTTTATGACTACATAGGACACTTTCATACAGAGTCCCTTTGACTTTAACAAGGCATCTGCACAAATCTCACTGGGTTCTAACAACCTATGGTGTAGACAGACGAGATATTATCCATAAGGGATGAGAAACATGAGACTCAAGTGGGAAAGTGACTTCTTCTGAGTCACTCAAGATACTAACTGGGGAAACTTAGATATCAAGGTTTTCATCCCTAAGCAATTCCACCATACTATACTGTCTCTCTTCAAGCTGAAACATATTTATAGCCCCTTTGTGTGTTCCAAAAAACGACCATGAACTGGGGGACCAATAAACCCTGATTTTTTTCACACTGTACATGCCCAACCCTTAGTCATTATTCTAGAAAGTAGATATTACTGAAGCTCAGAGAGGAAAAGTTACTTCATGTGTCCAAACTAATACAGCTAAAAATGGCAGAGTCAAAACACAAGCTTAGATTTGACCCCAAAGTTTGCATGCTTTGCCTTTACCATGAATTGCCTCTGGGTCTCAGCTCTAATGAGTGACCTAGGTCCTAAGGTTTCTGACTTGTCATTAAAGTGAACAAGACATCAGGTAGCTCCCAGTTCTAACATTCTCCTGTCAGACAATGCCAATGCAACACTTCTCCAATGCCGTCATTCCTGAGCATCCTAACCTAAGAGCCTAAAGACCTGGGTTGTCTCCCCGCTCTGCCCATCACCGAGGGACCTTGGGCAGAGTGTGCAACTGGCTCCTCAAAACATGGGAGGTAACTGCATCCACCTAAAAGAAGGCGGTGCAGATGTGCAGGGCCCTCTTTGAGGAGTAAGATTTCTCAGGCAAAACTGGTAATGTTTTATTTAAGGTGAATTTTCAGATTACAAATGCATCCATATTCAAAATGGACATCAAAATATAAAGGTCTGTGCTTAGTTGTGTCCAACCCTTGTGACCTCATGGACCACAGCCCACCAGGCTCCTCTGTCCAAGGAGTTTTCCAGGCAAGAACACTGGAGTGGTGCCATTTCCTATTCCAGGGGATCTTCCCAACCCAGGGACTGAACCACATCTCCTGTATTGGCAGGCAGGGTCTTCACAACTGAGCCACCTGAGAAGCCCTAGTCAAAATAAAAACTAAAGCGAAAGAGCTGTAAGTCAACAAAATCTCTCTCTTCCCTGTCACTGAACAAAGTGAAAATTAACAGCTACAGGTTACAGAAAAGGGGAAGTCCCCAAACTGTCCTAAACGGAGGTTCCCTATAGACATGAGTCTTACTTAAGAGAAAGCTTTTAACCCGAAGCACATTTCACATAGAAATGACTCAGTCAATCAAAACAGACTATGGAAATAAGCCTTAGGGACACAAACGCAGAAAGGAACTTGGACCCGAATCAGCACAGCACCCTTTGTTCCCCACTCAAAACACTATAAGCAGCAAAGAATCAAAACAACAGATTTATCTTGGGAGAGGTATAAAAGGACTGAAATAAACTTGATGTTTCAGCTAAGGCTAAACTGTAAACAGCTACAATTAATGTAAAATGGATACAAACGATACTTAAATTTCATACTAACTGAAATGGGAAGGTAAGAGGCCAACATGAGAATTTACAATTTGAAAGGGAGAAGGAGTAAGCATATCCAAGTCTAAAGATTTTAGTGAACTACTAAGAAAGATAGCCATCACACAGTGCAGCAATTCTTCACTTCCCACAAATCTCACTGTGAATTTCACAAGATGAACTCTTTATTCAGAAACACACATGCATAAACTTCTGTTAATTGCAAAGGCTGTGGATCCTAGGAAGTCTCCTCCTGGGTTCTCCGCATCTCTGCAGGGAGCCTGGCCACTCTGGCCAGCCTCACTAGAGATGCGGCTTCTGCTTCCAGCTCGGCCACCTGTCTCTCTGGTCCCCTCACTCTGCCACTCTGAATCCCAGCTTCCTCAGCTGTCAGAGATAATCTCATCTCTCCTGACTCTCTATGGTGGAAAATCTAGAAGAGTCTACTGACATCACAGGAAGAGTGAGGGATTTAGTAAAATCACCTCCTGATCATTTCTTAAATTGCTAATTATGACTCTTAATAGTCTTGAGAGTCCCTGGGACTGCAAGGAGACCAGTCAATCCTAAAGGAAGTCAACCCTGAATGTTCACTGGAAGGACAGATGCTGAAGCTCCAATACTGCGGCCACCTGCTGTGAAGAGCTGACTCACTGGAAAAGACTCTGATGCTGGGAAAGACTGAAGGCCAAAGAAGAAGGGAGCAACAGGGGACGAGATGCTTGGATAGCATCACTGACTCAATGGACATGAATTTGAGCAAACTCTGGGAGACAGTGAAGGACAGGGAAGCCTGGTGTGCTGCAGTCCATGGGTTGCAAAGAGTGGGACACGACTCAGTGACTGAACAACAATTAGGACTTGGCACTTTTTCTAGGCTGCAGAACAGTAACAGCCAGAAGAACCTCAGTTCAGAGTTGGATCTGTAGTGGGTGCTCCCACTGCTCTACTGTGGTCGAGACTTCTCAAGTGGGCTTTCCTTTTCCTATTCCCTTTCAAAAGGAGCCAAGCGGCTCTCTCACATGCAACAGAGGTGGCAGGATAAAGCAAAGCAAAGTCTCTCCTCCAAAAACACACACTCTAGTTTCCTTAAAGCTGTGCTGCAAGAACGGTCTTGTGACATCCTCTCCCGGCATATAAAGAAGCTGTTGTAATCATTCTATTTCCCCATCTGGATGGCAATCCGTAACCAACTCTGCTTCCCAGAAAAACCTCTGCGCTCTAAGATTGAATCTGGAGAAAACTGCACTTGAACTTCATGGCAGTAATACGGAGCTGATGGTCTCAACTTCTGGGATGAGGCCTGTCTTCCAGAGGCCGTGAGGCAGACAAGCAGAAGGAATCCAGTCTCTGGCCAGATGGTAAGTGCGAGGGAACGGAATGCGTTGCCCTCTGGAATACGGTCCCGGGAGAGCTCAAGTATCCACAGCTCATCTGACATGAGGTGTGCCCCCTCCCGCTGTCACTGGACCGGAGGCACCCATCAGAAAGCTTTCTGCAAGGAACCTCCTGTTTGGAGTGACTGGGGGCATTGTAACCATGGGGCAGGTAAAGGAAAACAAATAGCCCCCCACCCCCCTCTGTATAACAAAGTTACATTACATTGAGATCTCTTCTGGGCCCTTCCAGACTACCCCCCCCCCCCCCCCCCCCCACACACAGAGTTTAGAATAGTAAAAAATAAAAGGCAACTAAATCGAATCTAACATGGGTAAAATACCTGAGAATTTGTAAAGACTGACTTAATTTACAAGGGTCCCTCCATTGCCAAAGAACACAGATCCAATGGGATTGATTCTTGCTCATGCGGTGGAAAAGATGGTGATAATCATAAAGCAGTAAAAAATACATTAAATAAGAGAAATTATAGTTGACATTTCCTGTCTTTTATAAATACTCCGAAGAAAAGTACTGGCTGGGGAGAATGGATACATGTATATGGATGGCTGAGTCCCTTCACTGTCCATCGGAAACTATCACAACTGTTTTTGTATGATATCCCAATACAAAATAAAAAGTTAAAAAAAAAAAAAAGTGTTGGCTGTCCTAAAGCATTTACTTTTCTATTCACTCAAGAAAAAAGGAAAAACCCTGAATGTTTTGACGAACGGCCTTCCTTCCAAGCACTCTCTGAAGAGTCAGAATGTGTAACAACCGGACCCACAAACACAGACAGGACTTCCGGCAGCACGTTTCCAGGACAACTCGGCGGTTCTTGCTGCTCCTCGCAGGAAGAGCCCACTGCTCTCAATTTTACTTATAGAAATCACATTCAAACCAAAACTTAGTGGTTCAGCAAACTTTCTATATGCAATTATTTAAAGTATTTGTTTCGGGTTAACTCTTTCAAGTCTTAAAGACATACCAGGGGGAAAAAGTGCATGGCACAGAAGAACTGTCCCCTCTTGGACTAAGTTGGGGAAAACTGGATACCCTGGTCATAGAGTGCTACCCCTACAGACCAGACTTAGATCTGCGTTTTCAGTAAAATTTAAGAGGCAAGAAAGAGTGAGGGCAGAGAAAGCTGAGGAAAGGGAAGAAGAGGGAAGGTGACTTACAGGCGTTCCTCTCAGACAACGAAGGGCTGAGCAGGAGCAAGCTTACCGACCTCCAGCGCAGGGCAAGGCTCACAGCTGAGGGTTTAGTTCCCAGGGAAGGCTGGAGATGCCACGTGGGCGGGGTTACTGTGAATCGGGGGCGGGGCCGGGGCCCAGAAGGAGGAAACGGGAGACGGCGCACTTACTCGGTCAGGAGCCGGTGCAGCTTGTGATAACCCCGCTCCAAGGCCAGGCTCACAGGTGTCGCTCCTTCCTGGTTGTGGATGCTCAGAGCTCCGCGGCCACCTGGCTTCTGCAGCAGGAACCACGTCAGCCTCAGCAGCCCCAGCCGCACGGCGAAATGCATCAACGTCTCCCGGGGGCCACCATCTGCAGACAGCCGACAAGAGGAAGATGGGGAGGAGAACGTGAAAACCCAGAGCAAAAGAACAAAAGGGTGGCTCAGGTCAACGCCACTGCCTCCAAGCCCCTGAGAGCGTGCCATTACGCCTCAACATACAGCATGAACAATTTTATCGTGGCCAAGCAGAATCAGCTCTCAAAGACAAAACAAAGCTAGAAAAAAGGGTTCGAGGCCAAATCTCCCACAGGAGACAGTCCTACAAAAGAGGAACCGTTTCTATGTTCTGATTTAACGCAGACGTCAAGGGTGACTGCACACACATGAGAGGGGAGACAGACAGACAGAAAAATTTAAGCAGTGAATGCAGCCTCGCTACACGGGGATCAGGTTCCAAGGGGAATAGTTGTTGGGGCTTAGATGGGTGTATCAAAAAGTATAATTACTTTAAAAAAAAATATCACCCAGAGAGGAGTTGGCTAGTTAAACACTAAAAACAGGTTCTGCTTGTTAAGTACACACAGGTCTTTTTATTCTCCCACATGAAGGCCAAATCAAATTGCTGGCAGTGGCAGCTTTTTCTTGTTGTTTGTTTAAGAAAGAAATGCATCTTCAGGCATAATAAGACAGACCGACTCCAAGATGATAGACTAACAATTTTAGAAGGAAAAATATGTACCTGTTTGACCTGAAGCGAAGGCCCTTCTTGGTACAGAGTCACTCTGAAAGTGGCAGAGTGAGGAAGGACTTTGGAATCAGACAAACCTGGGTTCCCATTTGGCATTTACCGTCCGTGCGACTGGACACAACCCGTCTCAGCTCTCGGAGCTCCCCTCCCTGCGTCCCTGAAGCCTGGTACCCCCACCTCCGCTCCCACGGCCGCGGTAACAGCTCAGAGGGGTGGGCGAGGCGCCTGCCAGGTGACGGCTGCAGCGGGTGTTCAGTGATGTTGCGTTCCTGCCCTTCCCCCGCTCTCTGCTCTGTCCCTCCTGACCTCCAATCACAATCCAGGTTCGCTGGCAACACTCTGCGCCTCGTCTGACTTGGAATGATGAGGCTGGGCTTACCTGACCCCAGGGAGTACCACTCAAGAGTCCAGAATGGGAATGGTGCCCTGGGGTTGTGCCTGCTTTCGTCCCTTCAGCTGCACTAACATCTCTTTCTCCAAAGCTTCCCGGAGGCCTCGACTTACCCCACCGGGCAGGCTCACCCTTCTTGGACCCCAGTGTCTTCTCCTTACATTTAAGTCCCTGATGCTTCAGATGTGAGCGGTAGGGTAAGAATAAATGCATCGCAACTCTGCAACTGTACGTGAACTGCACTGTCTTCTAACATCACACGTGCCTTAGTCTAGTCTCCTTATTGCCGGGGTAAGTTTCCTGGGAGGCAAAAACCATCTTCCATATTTTACACTGTCCTTACAGAACTCAGCACACTAAATGGTTTATAAATGGTGGCAGAGGCATAAGGCTGGAAAGACATCAACACTACGGAAGGAACCAGCGCACGTGTGGCTGCCAATGTGAATAAACAACTCGGAGCAGGTGGCCAGGCCAGAAGAAAGGACGGAAAGAATTTTCAGAAAAGATCAAGTATCACCACGTGACTTGTGCCTTGCGCTTGTTCACAGGCACTGACACCCTTACCAAGTACAAAAAAGCGAACAAGGCACTGCCGGGGAGCTCGTGATTTTTTACAGACTGGTTAATCCGGCCCCACTGGACGGCACCTCCTTAAAGCAGTTCTTCTGCAGCCCCCATCTTCCTCATCCCTCACTTGCTCTGAGTCAGCTCAGCCTTCAAAAGGCAGAGTTCCAGTAACAAGGCAATACAGCTGCTTGAAGCTGGCACCCTGATTCCAGCACCTGGAGGACCCCAAACCTCATCCTACAGTCCTTAGGAGCAGGTGCCACGTCTGCTTTTAGGTCGCCCCCTCTCTACGATCAACAAGTAATAAGAACAGTAATATCTGGTGAAGGCTGCTCAATGCCATGCACTGGGCTAGGTGCTTTGTATTCACTCTTTCTATTCTCACAATAACCCTATGAGGCCTCGTTATCCTCTTTCTGCGGATGAAGAGAGATTAATAACTGCCCACAGCAAAAATCAGCAAGATCTGAAGATGCTTCTGTCTTGAATCTAGAAACCAATCCCTCTCCATTACTCCATCCCATCTCTTTTTGTAAAAAAAAAAAAAATCAATCACACAAGCATTCTCATGCTGTAGCTTAAGAAGCACCTTCTCTCGTTTTCCTCCAAAAGTAATTTTTCTTACCTAACACACACTTTTCATCATTGCTTTTGTTGCTTTCATCTCAGTTTAAAATCCAGAGGATCTACAATTTAGAATTGGCCTCTGTTCTACTTTTTTCTCTCTTGCGATCTTTGTGTTTTCTCTGTAACCGTGAGAGCTGCTCAACTTTGTTGTTCAGATCACTAACTGCATTTCCTCTGATGTCAATTGGGTCCTTTGTCCCCAGTCTGAATTTGATTATGCTATGGCTTTCTGGTTGTCCTTGCATCATTTAAGACAACTCCCTTCCATCTTTGCCCTCATTGTGATGGCTTTTCTGCAGATGTAATTAAAGGGCCTAATCAGTTGATTTAATAAGGAAGATTATCCTGGCTAATCTGGGAAGGCCTAACTGAACCAGCTGGAAGGCTTTAAAGACAGAACTGAGATTCCCCTGGAGACAGAAGAAGCCCTGCCGGAAGAGGACAGTGTCAGCCTGTGGCCGTGGAGTCCATCCAGCGCAGGACTTCCCCTCCTGTCCAAGGAGGACAGCCTTGGCTCATGCTGGTGGGCGTGAGCTTGCCCCCATCTTCTCTTCTGCTCTCGCCCTCCAAATTTTGGACTTGCTTAGCTAAGTCCCTACAACTGTGCAAGCCATTCTCTGAAATAAATCTTAATACTTATCTTCCTACCGGTTCTGGTTCTCTGGTCAACCCTGATTAACACAATCATTAAACTTATTTTTTTCTCCCTCATTGCTTCCTTCTCTGATTTTATAACAGGTCTGACTTCTTCAATCTCTTAAAGGACAAATGAAAAACCTCTTCTGAATTTTTCTTAGGTTTCTTAATGAAAATTAGAGAGGTTCCCATCTGAATACTCATGACCCTTTCTCCATTCCCTTTCTGTTTCACTGTTATTTCAAGGGCCTTATGCTGGTTGGTTGATTTTCCTGTTTAACTATTTTCAACTGGAAAAAAAATTGCTCTGTGGGCCTGGGCCCAGCTTCCCATGGAAAAGGCAAGAGGAAGCGTCGTGCTTCCTACCTGCTCAAGTGCTGGAAGCCTCCCTCACACTCAGCTTGGCAGAGAAAGGGGCTGCGCCCCGTCCTCCTGAGAGACGTCTGCGCCTTTTCAAGTCACCGGATTTTCTGTCTAAGCAAAGGGTTCTGAATTCTGTCAACAAAACAGTGATCCAAGGCTACATGTGCTTTTCCTACCACACTGAGCCAGCCTGCTCGCAGTGCACCTTGAACGTGTATGTGGGAGACTCCAAAGTCTCCGCTCCTCCGACTGTTCTGGTCTCCTTCTCAAATAAACCTCAGGTCTGGCGTGATGCAGGAATCCTCACGCCTACTGGGGATGGGCAACAGCAGGCCCACGTGAGAAGCGGGCATCTGGAAAAACGCCACTCGCTACCTTGTGACAGAGTCAAGGTCTGAGAGGCAATAAAACCTTTTGGAGCTAAAGTGCTCGATAACGAGGAAGCACTTGTCTTGGAGTCAGTCCTGTAGATTACTATTATATATTATAAAATATCTTTACTAGCTTATTTTCTTTTTTAGCAGCTATGAATAGGTGAAAATATACAAAAATTCTAGTGAGTGTAGCTAAGGGAAATCCCATGGAAAGCTATCAAACAATCTGGAAAAGGTACGGGAATTAAAAGCCCAAATGATTACCACTGTGGTTTCACTAACCAAACACCAGATACAAAGAACTGAGAACGCCACGGCTGTGTTTAGTGCGAACTGGCTTAAACCTGTCTCATCCTTCTCTCCACCCCAAACCTCTCTACCCCAGAGACGATCAGAGCTTCTCGGTTAGTTATACAACACCATGACTAAGTAAGAATGTAGCTTTCCCCCAGGACCGTGCTCCTCTTTGCTTTCTTCAGAGCAGGGCTTTCAAGGCCCACCTTCTGTTACCAGAAAGTTATGTTGACTGCTACTGTGCGAGGGTCTTTCAGGGGAAAAACCATCTTCGTTCACCCTTTCACTAACCACAGAGGTGCTGAAAACCTGAGGCAACTCAGTGAAACTTGGTAGCTCAGAGGGAAGATACTCCCACCCCACCATTCACCCTCCACCCAGATGAACCTGTATTATTTGCCTTTAAGGCAGAACTAAGGCAAAAAAAAGTCCAGTGCTTCATGTAACTAGGCATTAAAGAACATTGAGGAGGATAAAATGGACAAACTCCCTCTTGATGATATATGCGTAAAGAAAGACTTTAGAAATAAGCTCAAAAAAAAACCTCATTCTGCTTCAAAGAGGGTTTTTTTTTTAAAGTCCTTTTATAGAACATGCTGCTTTCCCGCATCATCACTGCTTTGTCCAAAAGGTTACTGGATACTGGTCATGGCATACTAAAAATGAAGAGCCTGGAACGTCCCTGATGGTCCACTGGTTAAGAATGCACCCTGCAGTTGCACTCTCTTTCTTGCTTCTGCTTGAGCTTAGTCTCCGGTACTGCCGTGTAGACTAAGTGAAGTAGAACCAAGAAAGAACCGTTGCTTGACCGCAAATTTTTGGAGGTCTTGTGAGGTCAAACAAGACCAACAAAAAAAAAAAAAAAAAAAGAATGCACCCTGCAATGCAGGGGACATGAATTCAATCCCCAGTCGGGGAACTAAGATCCTATATGCCGCCGGGGAACTAACCCTATGTGCTGCAACTGCAGAAGCCTGCATATCGCAACTACCAAACCTGCATGCTTTAGAGCCCAGATGCCACAGCTAGGGAGCCCAGCATAGCCAAAATTTAAAAAAAAAAAAATTTTTTTTAAATAATAATAAATTTTTTAAAAGCCTGCAAACTAGCACACACTCCAGGATATCTTTTCCTCCATTTTAGAGATGAAGAAATTGAGAAACAGATTAAGTATTCTACACAAACTCTTGCAATGAAGCCAGGATATTAACAAATTGACCCTGTAGCCTATGCTTTTTCCACTTTATGATATCAAGCCTAAGCCAAGAGTTCTTTTATTGTTTTTAATTTATTTTAAATTGAAGGATAATTGCTTTACACTATTGTGTTGGTTTCTGCCAAACATCAACATGAACCAGCCATAGGTATACATATGTCCCCTCTCTCTTGAACCTCCCTCCCCATCCCACCCCTCTAGGTTGTTACAGAGTCCAGGTTTGAGTTCCCTGCTAAAGCCAAGAGTTCTTAATGTCATGTTCACGCCTGTGGTTCAGGGAGATTGACTCCTGAAACAATATGTAAAATTTTGCAGGTAGGTTCCTATGTGTATTTTTCCCTCCGGAGAAATCGGAGCTAATTCTAAAGGAGTTAGTGACCTGAGGGAAAAAAGTTAAAAAGCACTGCATCTAAACGATTAGAGAGGGAGGATTAACCATAAATCTTCCCTGACTCCTTTGTACAAGTATTAGGCTGGAACACCTGTAAACACCCAGCTTTCAACTGGAAACAGTCCAGTTATGTAACAAGTGCTCTATTTAGCTGCGTGATTACCCCAGGCACCAAGCTAACTTACCTTCTTCCTTTAAACATCTTTCAAAAAACATCTGATGTGCAACTCTCTGCTCTAAGCAGACTGTTTCTTTGCATTTCTCCCCCTTCACTGGTGGCTCAAGCAGTAAAAAATCCACCTGCAATGCAGGAGATGTGCAGGAGACCCAGGTTCAATCCCTGGGTCAGGAAGATCCCCTGGAGCAGTGAATGGCAACCACTCCAGTATTCTTGCCTGGGAAATCCCATGGACAGAGGAGCCTGGTGGGCTACAGTCCACAGGATCAGAAAGAGCTGGACACCACTGAGCGACTAAACCCACCTCCAACCAACAATAAGCAAGGACCTGTCACTGATGCTTTGTTTGTTGTTTAGTTGACTCTTCTGGGACTCTTCCCTTCTCCAGGGCCCTTTCTAGAGTATCATATAAACTTGAGTCACACAGTAACTTTGGAAACTGACTTCTTAGTGCAAAACATTTAAAATGCATTCAGGTTCCTGCCCATGTCAACAGACTGTTCCTTTCTATTGCTGAGTAGTATTCCATTGTATGAATGTACCATAGTCTGTCTGTACAGTCACCTAGTGAGGGAGATATGGGTTGTTTCTAGCTTGGGGTGATTATAAATAATGCTGCTATAGGTACATTAGGGCAAAGATTTCTTTAGGTAAATGTAACTTTTCATTTTTCTAGGACAAAACGCAGAAAGTGGGAATGCTAGGTCACATAATAAATTAAACTTTATAGGAGACTGCCAAACTGTTTCCTGGGGTGGCTCTATTCCAGCAAGGTATGAGATACATTGTTTTGCATCCTCTGCCAGTGCCTGGTATTTTTTATTTTGGCCTTCCTAAAAATATGTAACAGTGCCTTATTGTGGTTTTCAGGCATTTCCTTAAGTGTCCAAATTTCAGTTAGCCTTCCTGTACAAAAGAAACTTAAGAAGTACATGGAAAGACCATAAAAATATTAAATCTGGCAAGCTTCCTATTAAAGACAGAGATGCTAAGACCCAGAGAAGGGAAGGATATGTCTAACATCTCAGACCTGTCTTTTCCTACAGTTCTTTTTAACCAGGTGACATGAACAAACTATCCAATTCCTGTGCCTTCTTTAAACAAGACAAAGCAAAACCACACAAAACAACCTTTAGCCCCATAAATAACTAATGCAACCCTTCCTGATACTGATTTATGAATGGCAACCAGAATAACCATTCCAATCACAACACAGAAATAGCAGAGGAGTGGACTTCCCTGGTGGAGCAGTGGATAAGAATCCTCCCGCCAAGCAGGGGTCAGGGGTTCGATCCCTGATCCCGTGAGCCACGGCCACGGAGCCTGTACGCTGCAGTGGCGACTGAAGCTTGGCTGGAGCCCGTGCTCGCAGTGAGAGCGGCCACCGCAGAGACCCCACACAGCGCCACGAGGAGGAGCCCCTCATCGCGAGGAGCGAAAGCCCACACAAAACGCTGAAGACCCAGAGCCATCAATCAATCAACAAACAGATCAACACTGGGCGGGGTGGGGAACAGCAGGAGCTAGAAATGTCGGAACACCAGGTTTCTGGGAAAGTGCCCACTGTCCTGTATAATGGCAAATCTTCTGATCTCTAGATCTCAGTCATGCAGAGGTTTCTTAGACACTGCTAAAAAGGAAAAGGATAAATGCGTTTTCCCTTCATTTGCGTATCCAAGGTTCCTTTTGTATTTTACCTGGCAGGAGTGCCCAGTCTTATCTTGACAGGAAGCCCCTGACAGTGGGGGCCCCTTCCTGCAGCTGGTCATTGCCCCAATGGTTAAATTCAGTGAGTCTAAGAGAACCAAAGCTACCAAAACCTCACTGCCCTTCTTCCATGAGAACAACACAGCTATCTGATGGGTCTAGAGAGTGGGGACCTGAGCGCCCTCCCGTTCAGCCCCGCTGAGCGCTCCTCCTCAGTCAGGGGCTACATGCCTGCGGGAGGGCCGGGGCCTTCTGAGCGACCCCTTCATAAGGCAATAACCAAAGTTGAGAACACTGCAGGGCGGTCCTGTGACTGTCCTGTTCTTCCAGAGATAAGAGTCGAGAGGATAAGCAACCCCTTCCGGCAAGCCGACTGAAGTCAGCCTTTCCATTCAGTTTCTGTCAGGAACAGAGGAAACATTCTGATCTCTGTGTAACTCCTAAATCTCTCCATTAGATCTGCACTCAGGAGGGAAAGACGACGCTGTTCGCTGGACTCCAGGTATATGCTGCTTCATCAGATGTGTGTGTGAGTGTACAGACACACACATTCACAACATCTAATAGGTGTCATTTACCACAAGAAAAATGACACAGGAAATCCCCATGAGAAAAAGAGGAACATATGTAGATACCTGCTACATCACTGCTTTTTAAAAGGTAGAGCCCCGCCTTCCATGAACTCTAACGGGGAGAGAGAGCAGATGGTTAGAAACCTGGGGAGAGCGTCCCAGGTCTCGGTTAGCTCCCCTGCGCGCCCCTACTGACGACTCCCGTCTTTTCCTTCTTCCAACCTCGTGGACTCCCTAGAGACCTTGAGAATACAAGAATGAAAATCCTGTCTTTGATCTTTAGCAAGAAGTGTCACACATTCCTCTGCTGCCCTCCTCATGAAGGACAGGCCTCGCTCACACACGGGAGATCAGGCGTGAAGTCTGGGCCACAGAAGGGCAACGAGCCGCCCTCTGACAGCTGCCGCTGCGAGTGAGCGCTCTGCGGGGTCGTCTCCCGGCAAGAACAGGCCTGACAGCTCAGCAGGAGGACCCAGGAGGCCACTGAGGCCACACTGCTCCTGTAACGGCACAGTCTACGCAGCCACCATGGGAGACGGGAGATCATCCCCATAGGAAAGCAGCCCCAGCCAAAAACAACGAATCCCAAGCTCAAAGGCTGCGGGTCATCCGAGGTCCTTACCGTGTGAGGTTGTGTCTGTCCCCAACACATTCCACTCCGCTGGCAGCTTCAGGTGCCTGAAGGCCAGGGCGACTTTCTCATCGAGGGAGTTCACATCCGTGGACGGGGGTCCTGAGCGATCTAGGAAACGGGTGAAGTTCAGGGCCTGCTGGTTGCCGGCGCTGGTGGCCAGGAACTGGGCTGCGTCGTAGGCCTCGTCCTGGATGAACTGGAAGTCCTCTTCCGCCACCACAAACACGGGCAGGCCCTCTTTGGAAGCGCAGAGCAGCACCTTCACTGTCTCGCAGCAGTCATGACCTAAGGAGATACAGGCAGCAGGATGACAGATCAGAGCCCTCCCTCCTGAAGGACGGGGCGGTGGCAGGAATCTCAGCTCTTCCTGCCTGACATACATGCTCCCCCTCCTTCCCCCTAGCTCTGACAGCAATCTTCCACACTTCGCAAAACTCCATCTCTAATTCATTTTTCACAAGTGCTATTTGCAAATATCAATTGGCTCCCCTGTTGTTGTTCAGTCCATCAGTCATGTCTGATTGTCTGCAACCCCATGGACTGTAGCCCACCAGGCTCCTCTGTCCATGAGATTTCTCCAGGCAAGAATACTGGAGTGAGTGGCCATTACCTTCTCCAGGGGATCTTCCCGACCCAGAGATTGAACCCGCGTCTCCTTGTCTCCTGCATCGGCAGGCAGGTGCTTTACCGCTGAGCCACCTGGGAAGCCCCGGCTCCCCTACCAGATGACAGATTAAGTTTGCATTCCAGCTGCCACCATGCTGGCGGCATAATGTTTGGCATTAACAGTCTTTGAAAATCTCAATATACACTAATTTGTTCAACTTGAAGAAATTAAAGAATGAAAGCTCAAGGAGCTTGCGATGAGGCCTAGCGTCCAGTGGGAAGGCTCCTGAGCCACCCTGGACCTGGAAACCCGGCAGGGAAAAAGTCACTTCCACGGTTACCCGGCAGGAACTGGACTGAGGCCCCAGCGCCCCATGGACAGAGCCTGGCAAGGCATGGTCCATAAGATGGCAAAGAGTCGGACACAACTGAAGCGACTGAGCAAGCACCAAGCAGGCGACCCGATTTCACTTTACTACTGTGAAGCAATTCAAGGTGGAGAAAGTAACTTTTGCTCTGAGATGCCCATTCTTTCCTGTAATGCAAAGAGAACTTCAAAGAAATGGCCTGGTTTGCACTGGGATGATGCAATGCCGGGGCCAGAGACCACGGTGCCCACTGCCCAGAGGGGCAGAGACTGCACGAGCTGTGACATCAGGCAGCAAGCTACCCGCCACCCCAGGGCGCTCCACTGGCGTCTAGACCGGAAGCTGTGAGCACTGTTCCCGCAGGGAGGCATTCCTGGAAAATCAGATCCTCCCTGGGGTTTTCAGCCTCACAATGATATGCATTTCCAAGACGCAGAATGTATTCATCAAAACACACTTTTGCTCCACCTTCAGGCACTGATCTCAGCTGGTTGGAAGTATGTTCTTAACATCATCATTTCTTCCATAAATATCTTTCTGATGAGAAAAGAAACTGGAGTTGGTGTTTCTGTGTGAGCTGCGCCCCCTGGCGCGCCGCCTATGGAACTGCAGGCACCTGAAGGCCCGGCTCCCAGGGACCACCCACACCCAGAGCCCTTCCTGGCTTCTGGATGAGCTGGAGGGTCTCCAAGTGCCACTCCCCAAACCACAGGCGCAGCCAACAGAGGCTTCCCACCCGCAGAGCAAACTAAGCTTTCTGCTGTCTTTGAAAGAGAAAACACTCATTTGTTTTCCCTGTGCGACCAACGGGAGAAGTAAATCAATATTCTACATACGTCCCCCACCCCCACTGTGTGTGTGTGTTAGCTGCTTAGTCGAGTCCGACTCTGTGACCCCGTGGACTGCAGCCCATCAGGCCTCTCTGTCCATGGGATTCTCCAAAGCAAGAACACTGGAGAGGGTAGCCATTCCCTTCTCCAGGGGATCTTCCCAACCCAGGGATCGAACCTGGGTCTCCTGGCAGTGCAGGCAGATGATTCTTCACCATCTGAGCCACCAGGGAAGTCCCATTCCCCCCAGGAGCCTCTTTAAAGGCTTTCCTTTGTGACGAAAAGCCTCTCACTGGTGTGTAATCTAAGGATGGGAAAAAGTACTGACTAACCAAGAACCTATGGCACACCAGGCATCTGATGTGTCATTTTCTCAACACAATGAATTTATATGGTGTGTACTGTCCTCACGTTACAGATGAGCAAACTGAGACTTCACGAGATAAACTGCCCAAATTCACACAACCATGAAGCAGAATCTACCAGGTCTGATGCTGAACATCACGGGGTGAGAATTCGGTAAAGCACTGCTTATACATAAAGTAACAGTGACAGTTATGTCCCTGTCTGCAAGGAGCCCACCCTACACTTGGAATTTCAGGCCAGTATGACTATTAAAGCCAGAGGAACAGGCTCACGAACCCCGGAAACCAGTCTCCATACAAATGCATACCTCCACCAGTCGCTCCCACTGCCTTCCCAGCCGAATTCCTTCTAGAAAGGCTGTGGGAATCAAGCATCCTCTGCCCGCATGGGCGTGGCTGTTTATCTATACTCAGGTATGCATTTCAAGTCAACAAACACGCTGAATGTACATCTATTACACAAAATGAAATGGGGGGGGGGGGGGAATATTCATCTTTCTTTGGAGGGCAGCCAGCCTAATTATATAAGACAACTTCAGCAGGAACAAATCAGCTGGTTCGGGTAGTTACGGTTCGGGTGGTTTTCCTGGCAGAAAATATTTCTTTGAAACTGTTCTGTTACATTTAACAACTAACATCTGGGGAGTTCCCTGGCGGTCCAGTGGTTAGGACTCGGTGCTTTCACGGCTCAGGCCCAGGTTCAATTTTTTCATAGGGAAAAAAGAATTACTAATATCTATCTGGATGTCTACCAAGCTCAGGACACTGAGTAGAAGCTACACACACACACACACACACACGGACGTCTACCAAGCTCAGGACACTGAGTAGAAGCTACACACACACATACACGGACGTCTACCAAGCTCAGGACACTGAGTAGAAGCTACACACACACACACGGACGTCTACCAAGCTCAGGACACTGAGTAGAAGCTACACACACACACACACACACACACACCCCAGCAGCAGCTAATCACAGGGATCTAAGCCCTCCAGAGGTTTACAGAGACACAAACCATGCCCTCAAGGGCGAGAACCAGTACACACACACACACACACACACACACACACACACACACACCCCAGCAGCAGCTAATCACAGGGATCTAAGCCCTCCAGAGGTTTAAAGAGACACAAACCATGCCCTCAAGGGCGAGAACCAGTACACACACACACACACCCCCCCCCCAGCATCACAGGGATCTAAGCCCTCCAGAGGTTTAAAGAGACACAAACCATGCCCTCAAGGGCGAGAACCAGTACACACACACACACACACACACACACACACACACACACACACACACACACACACACACACACACACACACACACACACACACACACACCCCAGCATCACAGGGATCTAAGCCCTCCAGAGGTTTAAAGAGACACAAACCATGCCCTCAAGGGCGAGAACCAGTGCATTTCACAATTTCACACGTGGGTGAAAGGTGGCAGTTAAGGGCCTCCCACACCACCCCATCTGTAAAGTCTTTATTGAATCTGTTACACTGTTACTTCTGCTGTTTATGTTTTGGGTTTTTTGGCTGTGAGGCATGTGGGGTCTTAACTCACCGACCAGAGATCGCTCTGCATTGGAAGGTGAAGTCTTAAACACTGGACTTTTCTGATAGGTGTCCTGCTCCCAACTCTCCAACCCCAGAGGTTCTTCACTGCAACCCTCAGCACTCAAGACGCCTGGTCGGGCCCCATCCTTCCTTCCTACCTCCAGCACTAATAATAGTGATAACAATTATCACTATCGCTAACAATCTCTGTTCCAGGCACCATTCTCAGTGTTTTCCAAATAACAGCCCATTTAACCCTCATCACAGCCCGAAGCGGTAGGTACTACTATAATCCCCATTTGTCAGACGAGGAAATCAAGGCACAAAAAGGTTAAATGTCTGGCCCAAAGTTCTAAAGCTCCTACAAGTGGTAGAGTTATCATCTGAACCCAAGTTTCCTTGCTCTCACGTCTGCCCTGACACCAAGACTCACAGAGACAAGAAGGCTTGAAGAGGAAACGATGCTACCATGGAAGAACCAATGGGAAAGTATGGAAAACTCCATGCTCAAATCCTGGCTGTGGGACTCCTAAGCTGCCTGACCTCAGACCAGCTCTGCCTCTTCACATGCAGCGTGAGTGAGCAGCCTCTGCAGGCGCTATGGCGCCTCCTGCTGTACCAGTCTGGGGGTTTTTACCAGGCAGAAGGCGAGGAGACAGAAACTCAGGTCCCAGGAGTAGGAAACAGTTTCAAAACGTAAAAATGGAAGCAGAGTCCAAAGGATGGAATAACTGCTGTAAGACACAGTGTCAGTAAGATGACTAATTAGGCTACTTCTAGATGCTTCGTGTGAGGACAGACCTAGGTTTAAACCTAGTTTCTTACTTCCTAGACTGTGTGGCCTGAGATAAATGATAACCTCTCTAACACTCTTAAATCTACAGAGTACCCTCGTCCTGAAAGTGAAGACCTAAAATTTAGAAGACTCCTCTCAAATGCTTTAATACTTATCACCCCAAACAACATACACATAGCCTCATTTCATTTCCAAATTAAACAGACAATACCTATTTCTGTCAGAATAACTATAGCTGACCCTTTAACAAGACAGGTTTGAACTGCATGGGTACACTGATAATGTGGATTTTCCCCCACATGTATGTGCTACTATATTTACGAACGATGGTTGGCTGATGGAACCATGGACACGGAGGGTGGACAAAGGGACCAGAGCATCTGCGGACCCTGTTATCTGTGGGGCTCCTGGAACCCAGCCCCCTGCAAATACTGAGAGGCAACTGGACCTGAACAATGTGACGGTTCTCACTCACGAATCTCACCAGTAATAACAGCATTTCCCATTTATTCAGGGCTTCCCAGGTGGCTCACGCTCAGCCCTTCAAGGCTATTTTTCTTTTTTAAAGAGAACTATTATGTGTGTGTGTGCACATATATATACACATACATATAATACACACACATAGGCTACATGTAAACATACACACACAGGCTGTATGCACATATACATGCTTCCTTGGTGGCTCAGCAGTAGAAGAATCCACCTGCCAATGCAGGAGATGTGGGTTCCATCCCTGGGTTGGGAAGATCCCCTGGAGAAATGGCAACCCACTGCAGTATTCTCGCCTGGGAAATCCCATCGACAGAGGAGCCTGGCAGGGGGTCGCAACAGAGTTGGACAAGACTCAGTGACTAAAGACCAACAACAAAGCTCATTTTAAAACTCCTGACAGTCCTTCGAGGTAACTATGAATCAATGTCAATAAAAGCTAAAATTTGAGGTTTCACAATTCAATGATGAGAATGTGAATAATGTGGGATCCAAATTGAATTCTACCTTTAAACACACTTTAAGCTGAGATCTTACACTAACCTTACCTACAGTAATAATACCCACTGCCCCACCCAGCTTTCTCACCCGTCTCCTTCCCCAAGCCTGGGCAGAGGGGTCACACCGTCACTACGGTAAACATCAGCGCTGCTCTGTGAAGTCACCTCCTGTGTATACAGGGGCCAGGCCACCGTCCAGGTCTTCAACGTCCTCTCACACTCCCTGCACAGGCACACACATGTGCATGCACACACGTGCACACACACACTCTCACAGCCAAAGGCCACGGCGAAGCAATACCCACGTAATCCCAAACTGGAAAGTGCAGAAGTAATGGATCTGCACAGAAATCTAAAGCTGCTAAAAGGACTGTTTACTTGGCTAATAGGGTGGGGACAACAAAGGGGGCAGGAATAGAAAGTTTAAGAGGGTGTGTGTCTGTGTATGTGCGCGCGCACGCGTGAGCTCAGCAGCAGAAGCACGCCTGATTCTTTGTGCTGCTTTAGCTGTTAGAAGGTGGATGGGTGCGCGGGCACACGACGGTCTGCTCTATTCATGTGGAACTAAAACAAAACCGTGGAACAGAGGAGGTAGAATGTCAGAAAAGGCCATGAGACAGAAATTCAGAAGAAGTCATCCAACTGTGTGCCCAACATTCTCCCTTCAGACATGAATTCACAATCTGAAGGAGAAACTCTGAATCATGCTAAGTAAAATGTGCCATTTAGCTGGAATCTGCTTCGCATGACTATAGGCTCCGAGGGTTAAGGAAAATGGAGGCCTTCCTGGCCCAGTCTTCACCAAACTCTCAGTCAGCTGGGAGCAGGAACCAAGGGCCTCCCCTACATCTGGAAAGCCACCCTGCAAGGCTGACTAGGCTACCCTCTCACATTCGCCGTTTCTATTAGGCTCAAGCGGTTCACTGAATTGGTTTTTAATCCCTATGACCTTTCAGATAAAGTATACATAGGGGAAAAAAACATTTTTCAAAAGCAAAGGTTATATAATAATAAGGACCCATTAATAAAACTGAAATCACTGCATCTACCCACATAAAATATCTTACTACCACAAATTAGCTCTGAAGACTCAACTATCTTCAGGGGCCATTAACTTAGGACTGCCTTTGTACACACAAAATACAAGGTATTAACAATGTCTACATCTTCATGGCAAAAGAAGGGATGGGATGGGAAGCCATATCCAATTTGACATAATGACCACAATTTAACTCCTTTTTACAAGAAAACAGAAGCTGCAGCATAAAGAAGGGTAACAAGGTTTTCGACTAGTTCCGTGACGTTTTTCCTTCCACTGAAGTTCCTGGTAACTGAGAGAGGAAAGAAAAATCACAAGTCCTTTCAAAGACGGGGAAGTACTGGAAATTCTACTGAGACTCTTCTGAGGGAAAGACCTCTAAAGAATTGACAGAGGGGAAGAAGAGAGAGAGACTGTTAAAGAAACAAGGCCTGAAACCTCAATTCCATTTTTTTTTTTTTTACACTGACTTCTGAATATAACACACAGTCAGGTCTGATAAGTTTTACATCAGAAGTATGGAGTAAATCATGGGCTGGGAGAGGTCCGACCGTTCCTGAGTGAATTCTAAGAGGTCTGGAAGGAGACAAACAACTAGGGGGAGAGTCAGAGAGTACCACGTTTGAGACGGCCGTATACACGCAAGCACCTACAGAGACAGGGGTCTAATACTGCCGGTGGTTAAAGTCATTTTAACACTGTCAGCTACTGTTGTTGTTCAGTCCCTAAGTTGTATCCAACTCTTTGCAAACTCATGAACTGCAGCACGCCAGGCCTCCCTGTCTCTCACTATCTCCAAGAGTTTGCTCAAACTCAGGTCCGCTGAGTCAGTGATGCCATCCAACCATCTCAACCTCGGTCGTTCCCTTCTCCTCCTGCCCTCAATCTTTCCCAGCATCAGGGTCTTTTCCAGTGAGTTGACTCTTCGCCTCAGGGGGCCAAAATATTAGAGCTTCAGCTTCAGCATCAGCCCTTCTAATGAATATTCAGGGTTGATTTACTTTAGTATTGACTGGTTTGATCTCCTTGCAGTCCAAGGGACTCTCAAGAGTCTTCTCCAACACCACAGTTCAAAAGCATCAATTCTTCAGCACTCAGCTTTCTTTACAGTCCAACTCTCACATCCACACGTGACTACTGGAAAAACTACAGCTTTGACTACGGGGATCTTTGTCAGCAAAGTAATGTCTCTGCTTTTTAACATGCTATCTAGGTTGGTCATATCTTTTCTTCCCAAGGAGCAAGCATCTTTTAATTTCATGGCTGCAGTCACCAGCTGTAGTGATTTTGGAGCCCGAGAAAATAAAGTCTGTCACTGTTTCCATTGTTTCCCCATCTATTTGCCATGAAGTGATGGGAACAGATGCCATGATGGTCATTTTTTGAATGCTGAGTTTTAAGCCAGCTTTTCCCCTCTCCTTAAAATGCTCCCAATGTAGGTGACTCAAGGCAAACAGATCTCTATTACTGCACCAAGAGCTTCCACATAAGCCCAACACAGCTTCTGAGCTAAACGCTGCCCCTGACACACGGGAGAAATGAAAAAATAAAGGGGGAAGAATGAAGAAAGAACACACAACCGGGAGCACCTGGCGGGAAACAAAAGTTTAACCGCTCGTGGTCCTCTTAAAAGCATCTAACCCTTTTCTGAGCTCAGAGGTCACGAGGTGTTGTGCTCCTGAGGTCAGCGAGCTTTTCCGCAGGCTCCTTATCACTGTACGAAGCACCTGTATCCATGGCAACGAAATGGTGCTACAGATAAACAAAAGTGCTTAAGCAGGACCCAACAATTACTTCATTTCCTATTAGGCTAAAAGTGGCACACATCCCATCCAGGCCTTCTCTTTTGAGGATGAAACAATCGGGACTTTGTTTTGCCCTCGCGCCAACAAAAGGGATCCCTGGAGTGCTCGCTGGGCCATCCAAGCCCAGACCCACTCGGTCATTTCCTATGACAAAGAGTCAGTGGCGGAAAAGACAAAAATAATACACTTTACTACTTCACTTTGGCGAAGTATTTGAAACTTTGGTGTCTTTTTCTTTGCTCTGGACTGGTTACACAGTTAAAGGAAATTTTTGGTCTTCAGACACTAACAGGAGTGAGGACTATCTGCTAAAGTATGTACCTACTGCTAGTTTTCAGTGGTCTAACAGTAGATGTGCAAATTTAGATATAGTTGCCAAAGATCTCTGTATGTGTGTAGAGAAGCATTTAAGGAGAAGGGGAGAAACAGCAGGCCCAGGAATCACGTACACCTGGGGGGAGAAAGGGCCGGACTGACACTAAAAATCTGACGAACTATAATCTAGCTTATTACTCCAATCTTCTAGTCACTGACATCGCCCAAGCAGCTTATCTAGACATTTCTCTCTGTCTGACATCCCCACCCCATGAAACTTTAATACTGTATATTTGTATGCTATATCTGGGCTTTATATGTGAAGAGTAAGATCGGGGAAGTGGGTGCTTCCTGGTGGCTCAATGGTAAAGAATCCGCCTGCTGATGCAGGAGATGTGGGTTCCATCCCTGGTCCAGGAAGATCCCACGTGCTGCAGAGCAACTAAGCCTGTGTGCCCCAACCACTGAGTCTGCACTCCACAATGAGTAGCCCCCGCTCAGCCCAACTAGAGAAAGTCTTCGTAGCAACAAAGCCCCAGCACAGCCAAAAATAAATAAGCAAACAAAGTTATAATTTTTTTTTTTTTGGAAAAAGAGTTAAAAAAATTTTTTTAAACCACCTGAGAACCAACTCTCACCCCGCCAGGCGGACACTGGCCCCACGGTGACACGTGAACTCCATCCGAGTGCTGTGCCGAAAGCTCGAGATGGTGCAGGGTCCACACAGGCATTTCACCTGGACACCAGAGAGCACACAGCTTCCGTCACCTGGTCCTCCCCAAAGGTAGCCACGTATACTGATTAGCATTGGGACAGAAAGTTGTCTTTTAAAATATAAAATCACGTCTGTCTAGAGATAGCCTTATAGGAGGAGTACTTTAGGATAGAGAGACTTAGAAAACGTCCAATGAAAAAGTAACTGATTACTTCCGCAGAGCGCGAGGGCATCTCTGATTGGGCCAGGAAAAGCCTAGAACTTCTCAAGTGTTATTTGGGGACCTCGGGACGTCTACTGGCAGAAACAGAGCCTTGGTTCACAGGAACTGAGAGATATAGTGCTTTCACTGCAGGCTACCTGTTGAGACCTCGGCTGTAAGCAAAGATTTTTAGTTAAGCCCCCAAGGACTTCTGATCATGGTAAATGTACTTTTTTCTTTCCTTTCAATAACAAATCTGCTTTATATAGTATCTTCCCCTGATAAGTGAGAAAGAAAGGAAAGATACCAAAGAGCTGAGTCAAATTCTGGGTCAAGGAATGTTTGCTATCTTCCTGTCAAACAAGAACCTTTGCTGTGAATTCTGAAAGCAAATGACAGATATGCGGGGTGATGCTAGGATTTCATGTTATGAGAGATTCTGCACCAAAGCCTTTCACAAGGATTCACCCACTGAATACCCTGCCTCATTTTCCATCCTGCAGTTCCTGTTTGCTTGGTCTACCTTCACATTTAATTAATAAAAATGAGTACAGGACAGCACCTCATATCCCCCCCAGAATTACCTTCAGCGGGTACTCAGATTTCTTTATATTACTTACTCATCCTACAGCCTTTTAAAGAAAACATCTCAACCTCATCCCGCAAGAAGAATCACTGTTTTGGTAAAATGGGATTGGGGTTGGATTTGTTTTATATGAAGAGAAAAGAATAGAGGTGTTTTATTTTTATTTATTACAAAGCCAACAACTTTTGTCTTTAGACATATGTTTCACAGCAAATTATATTCTTAAACTAGTCAGTTTCATAGGTATTTTGAATATAGTCTTATACTATAAAACTTTTTTTGTCTAGTGTTAATTAGCACAAAGACAGCTTTACTTTCAAAAGAGAGGACAGTATTTCCAAAGTCTTCATATGTTTTTCTTAAAAATTACTATATATGTTAAAAATTACACATGCACTTTAAAACAGTCAAACAATTTAAAGGCAGATAAAGTCTCTAAGGCTCCAGTTAACTGTTCCAAGATGCTGCTACTCTTAACATAATTTCATTTTAAAAAGGGGGGACTGTATCATGTCTACAGCCTGTCTATGATGTTAAGGCAAGAAAATGCCTTTACAATTCCTTTACACCTAAACATACATATACAATTCATTGTTAAGTTTATCATCAGAAAAGCCAAAAAGTGAGAAAATATGAAAAAGTGTTGGGGGGGGGGGGGGGCGATGGACTGTAATCTCAATATCTGGAGTCAAAGAGATTTTTTTCGGGGACTCTCAAGAAATGTCTCCTCTCTTTACCCACCAAAATCATAAAAGGTCACAGATGAATGAACATCAAGGAGTAGCTGTCTTAGGAAGGTCAATCAATCATCTCGTTTTCGTGAAAACTAAAATATTACACAGCAGTGACAGTGAAACACACGGAGGACTCCAAGAAAAATCAGAGCCAGCAATCTGGGTGAAACTTGACATTTGCAGACACAAAGCTCTCGTTCTTCCATGGTCAGGTGGACGACTAGGACCCGAGGAGTGAGCCCCACACAGCGGGGGGCCCCAACAGCAGCTGCAGCGGGCGGACCAGACCATGCGCGTTCCCCCTCTAACCAGGACGCACATGCTCATTCCCCCTCTAACCAGACCATGCGCATTCCCCCTCTAACCAGACCATGCCGGGTCCCCTCTAACCAGGACGCACATGTACATGCGCGTTCCCCCTCTAACCAGGACGCCCAAGGCAGGTGCGGACTCGCGAGGAACCGTGGCTAATCTGACGCTGCGCTCCGCACAAAATCTGAGGCCATCAACAGGACACACAGAAATCATCAGATGCAGCTCTGGAGAGAAAACACAGGCTCCTGCCCCCAGTCAAGAAGCCAGAGAGCCCTCTGGCAGTTTGCAAAAGAAAGGGGTGGGGTGTGTGTGTGTGTGTGTGTGTGTGTGTGTGTGTGTGTGTGTGTGTGTGTGTGTGTGTGTGTGTGTGTGTGTGTGTGTGTGTGTGTGTGTGTGTGTGTGTACACACGTATGTACAACTTTCTAGCAGGGCAGTTTCTGAGAACCAGGATGGGGCGCTCTGGCAGTTTGCAAAAGAAAGGGGTGGGGTGTGTGTGTGTGTGTGTGTGTGTGTGTGTGTGTGTGTGTGTGTGTGTGTGTGTGTGTGTGTGTGTGTACACACGTATGTACAACTTTCTAGCAGGGCAGTTTCTGAGAACCAGGTGTGTGTGTGTGTGTGTGTGTGTGTGTGTGTGTGTGTGTGTGTGTGTGTGTGTACACACGTATGTACAACTTTCTAGCAGGGCAGTTTCTGAGAACCAGGATGGGGCGCTCTGGCAGTTTGCAAAAGAAAGGGGTGGGGTGTGTGTGTGTGTGTGTGTGTGTGTGTGTGTGTGTGTGTGTGTGTGTGTGTGTGTGTACACACGTATGTACAACTTTCTAGCAGGGCAGTTTCTGAGAACCAGGATGGTGTGTGTGTGTGTGTGTGTGTGTGTGTGTGTGTGTGTGTGTGTGTACACACGTATGTACAACTTTCTAGCAGGGCAGTTTCTGAGAACCAGGATGGGGGGTGTGTGTGTGTGTGTGTGTGTGTGTGTGTGTGTGTGTGTGTGTGTGTACACACGTATGTACAACTTTCTAGCAGGGCAGTTTCTGAGAACCAGGATGGGGTGTGTGTGTGTGTGTGTGTGTGTGTGTGTGTGTGTGTGTGTGTACACACGTATGTACAACTTTCTAGCAGGGCAGTTTCTGAGAACCAGGATGAGTTTCAACATGGTAAAAACCCGGTCCCATCAAGTGGTCCCATCAAGTGGCACCAGAGAACATGACAGACACGAATCCACGCCCTGGTGAAGCTGACGCTCCAGCAGAGGCGAGCAGAAAATAAATCACACGTGTCAACGAGTGAGATGTTGATCAGTGCAGTGGAGAAAAGTAAAGTGTTGAAAGGGGCCAGAGGGTGTGTAGAGGAGGCAGGTTTTTTTAAATATATAAAGGAGAAGGTACACTTTTATAAAGTGGACAGGAAAGGGCTCACTGAGAAGCTGATTGATTATCTGAGTATTTTCCTCAAGGAAAATAAGAAACAAGTCAAAGAAATCCCCCAAGGCAGATTTAAGGCCATTTACTTCTTCACGAAAATATTAACTCTGTAATATAAACAAGAAATTCAAAATTAGCCTATGAACCCCCAATCTGCCTGTGTCTCCCCACTCCTCCACAACAGTTGCTGAGCCAATCTGGACAACAGCAGCTGAAAAAGACAAGAGAAGAGGAAAAACCACACGCCTGACGACCAGAGCGATGAGGTCCACTCCGAAGCCTTTCCCGCTTCAGTAGCTAACAGAGGTCCTCCTCCACCAAGGAGCGAGGCTCCCCGGGACCCCTGCGCAGACACCCAAGGCTCAGGCGGCGCCTCGCTCTTCACTCGGCCCGCTCGGACCACGGGGTCTTAAAGGACTGGAATCCTGTGTCACCTCCGCTGGGATTAAGGGCCTCATGCAGCAGCCTGACTGAATCCGGCGGGCTGCAGAATATGCAGGCCAGCGGGGAGCAGAGGGGACAAGTTGAGAGAAGATGGCACTAGGTGAGATCATAATTGGAGGGGAGGAGAGCTGCTTAGAGGCAGACTAGGAGAGGCCAGGCACTGGGACTCCAAACTCCAAGCAAAGGGGTCAGGAAGGTACTGAGGATTCGGATCAAATCAGGGAGAAAGGGCAGAATACAATATCCATTCTGGCGGGCTGGAGCCAGCAGAACGAGGGTACCCAGAGCCAACTGGTACAAAAGGACACCCAGTGATGTGTGGGGCTGGGAAAGAAGGGGTCCTGAGACCTATTACAGAGGTGGCAGCCCAGAGGCAAGGGGGGGGGGGGGGGGACGGAAACTGAAGTCAAAAAAGTAGGCTGGGGACAGTATACAAGGATCTGGTAAGAACTTGGAGCACTTGGCTGTCATATGATACCATGGATCTGTGAACCGAAGGCAGTAACCACTTGCAGCCCACACTAACTTAGTACCTTCACACTGAAGGTATCGGGGCCGCCAGGCACAGCCCTCTCCCCCAAGAGGCTGGACCCTGCTGTGGCTGAGGGCGGCATCGAGGACACAGGGCTATGTCCTAACAGCTGTCCTTCCTCTGGGTCAGTCGCTCAGTCGTGTCCGACTCTTTGCGACCCAATGGATGTAGCCCACCAGGCTCCTCTGTCCATGGGGATTCTCCAGGCAAGAAAACTGGAGTGGGCTGCCATTCTCTTCTCCAGGGGATCTTACCAACCCAGGGATCGAACCTGGGTCTCTTGCACTGCAGGTGTATTCTTTACCGTCTGAGCCACCAGGGAAGCCCATTCCCCTGGTATCTGCTTGCAGGCTTTCTTGCTATCTTATCTACCTACACACACACACACACACACACATCTACACATCCACAAACACACAAACTGATACAGTACTTCTAAATCAGAAGGAAAAGTAAGTTTATAAAAGTTATCCTCATTGCTTTCCTAATAAGAGCGCAGTCAGGCACTGACTGAGTCTCTAACACCCAGCTGAGGGGCTGTTGCCCACTGCCACGCACACAGAAGATGTGTCTAGCAGGGGCGACCTGGATAGCTCCCGCTCGGCAGACTGCAAGTTCCAGATCAGACCCTCTGACATGACATCCATCACAGGAACAAGACGACCGGAGCTCTGAGTTACGAAGGAGGACACGTAACACTCTTTCGGGGAAAGAAAAACAACCAGCACCTCTCCTGAGCTTCCTCACTCTCCCGTCCCTAACAGTCTGACGGAGAGTATACATCGGAACTGCCAAAACCTTTAAATTCTGTATTTTCAAAATCACTTTTGCCAAGGAGGAGGATAAATACAGCTTTTAACTGTCAGAATCTCAGTTTGTGAATGTGGTATAACTTCTAGGACCTGGCAGGCATCAGAAGTGAAGTCAGGTTATGTAAAACGGCACAGCAGCAACCAAAAACTGGCGGTTTTTTAACATGATCTATTTCAACAAAAGTGGAATCGATGTTACATAAAAACACTGAAGACAGGAAAAGTTCCCAGAAGAACGGAATCCATTTTGTTCTCTGAAAGCAAATGGTTCAACTGTCAACACTTTTTATGGGTTTCCCCCTAAATGTCCCCTCTTTTGTACTCAGATGAAATTTAACCAATTATTAACTTTGAAGCAAGGTTGAGGAGAGACAGAATAAGTTCATTTCCAAACACAAATCAGTATACCTTCAGATGCCTGGAATCAGTCAAAAGCTGGTGGAATTAGCAATGATATAATGACTTTGCAAAGGATTTTTAATAAGTAAACAGTTTCCTTTTAATTCCATTAAATGGATAAATGCAACAGTGATTAAGTATTCATTTCACCATGAACGATAATCTGTTAATTTGGGGGAACTTTGGTTTTTACACTCTTCCCCTCACAGATACGAAGGAATGTATTAGCAGTCCCATTTTACCTTTGCTTTTGCCAAAATGAAAGTCAGAATCAAAATTGTAGTCACACGCAGTGACCGCATGAATTTTTATCTTTTAAATGCATTTTACTTTGATTCAAGATTCCAATAAATTAAAATTTTTGTTGATCTTAACGACTGTCTTCTAATTTATGACACCATTCTATTTCAATTATTTTTAGTCAGGCTCAGGTTTTGTGCAACAAGCAAGAAATAAACAAAATGAAGTGTATTTAAAACAAAAATGCAACTGCAGTTTCCTCACCCTGATTGGTTCTTCCTATCACTCTATGCTAGAACACAGAATAAATAAAGGCAGGTGAAGACTGTGTTCAAACACTTACCAGGAGCGATGGTCTCCAGCGTGTTAGAACTGACCTTCCGTGTACTTGTACAATGGTGGAGGGTGGAACCCGAAAACACCAAGTAAAAAACTACATCATCTTCAACTTTGTCCTCTTCCGCGAGCAGTACGGTAACAACACAGTCGCCCTAGGAAAGGCGGAGAGGGAGCAGGTTTGCATTAGTAAGGTTCTCCTGGGGAGCTGGTTTTTACACAACATCAAACTGAAAGGGAAATCAATGTATCACAGAAACTGCACCCATTCTAGCAAGTTTATACAAACACTGACTGAGCCCTTAATGTGCCAGGAAGTGGTCTAGGCATTGAGGATACGAAACAATCTGTCTTCTTTCAGCTTACATTTTAGTGAAGGTGATGAGAAAAACAAGTAAACCAACAAGATATTGGGATATTTACTTGGAAAATTTTTTAAAAGAACATAAACCGGCTCCCTTAAAAAGCTCTGTAAAAATTCCAGGAAAATCTAAAAATAAGGCAGAGAGGACGGAGGAAGTACATTAAACAGCTACATCCTTATACTTCAAATGCCCTTTAACCTCTGTGTTCTGTTTGCTGCAGTAACTCTCTAAACTCTACATCCCACGAGTCACTGCCAAGTCCACCCATTCTCCAGTAAATACGGAGTGCCTCTGAAGAGCTGGCTGGAAGCAGTAGAGTGCAAAGGACCTGGGCTCAAGACCAATCTGGGTTTAAACTCCATCTAAAAAGGTTTTACTTAAATCCTCTAAATCTCAGTTTTCTTGACTGTATAAATGGAGATAATACCTTCTCTTCTTACAGCTAACATGTGAGAACTCTTGAAACACATTCACCACTCAGCCTAGGATAAGGCTCTCAACCTGTGAGGATGGGAGGGTTTGCTTTTCCAACAATGTGTGTTTCCGGACCATCTGGAATTGCTGTTCTTCTTTATCCCACCCCCTCCCCATCAAGCCATAAATCTAATCCCAGTAACTCTGCCTGTGACTCTGCAAATATTTAGAAGTTAAGACATCTTCATCCTTCACTTGCTGATTATCTTCTTCCTGGTAAAGAATCTGCCTGCAGTGCAGGAGAATTGGGGTCGATCCCTGGGTCGGGAAGATCCCCTGGAGAAGGGAAGGACTACCCACTCAAGTATTCTTGCCTGGAGAATCCCATGGACGTAGGAGCCTGGTGGGCTACAGTTCACGGGGCTGCAACTATCATTTTCAATCATCTTCTAACAACTTTTTTTTGGCTACACCACGCAACATGTGGGATCTTAAGTTTCCCAACCAGGAACTGAATGCACGCCCCCTGCAGTGGAAGCTGAGTTCCAAACCACTGGGCCACAAGGGAATTCCCTCTTCCAGCAATTTTTATAGATTAATCTTTTTTTAACTGAGATCAGTGGCTAAATTAAATTTATTCTATGAAACAGAGTCCTAATTACCATTCTCCCAAACATTATATAATTTATGTGGTAACCATAAACAAAGGACTTTAAAGCACTGAGGCTTAGGTTGTGTACATCTTTAATGATGTGCTATGGAAAATCTAATTAAGAGAAAGTCAGGCCATTTTACCATTAAATAGGGGAGAATTCTCATTACTTACAGCATTTTTTCCCTTCCTACATTAGCAGTAGTAAAGCCAATTAAAGAACCATGCCACTCTGTGGCCACAACTTAATGGCCAGCAGCAGAACAGAGAAGCAGGTAATGCTTCAGTCCATAATGGAAACCAAACATCTGAAAATCAAACTTGGGATCAAGGCTAGTAATAGGAATACTCTGAATTCCAAGCAGTTCCCAGAGCCCAAAGTGCCTCTAATTTTTTCCCAGGGTTCTAGGCAGTGCCCTGTGTCCGACATGGGTTCCAGTCTGCTGTAAGAAGTCAGAATGAACTACAAATAAGCTGTAACCTACCAAGACTGATGAACTGGAAAGTTCCCAAGCACCCTAACACAGGAATAGCACGGTCAGTACAACAGCATTACCCCTGACTTCAGACACTATTTAAACTTCAGAACTTGTACGTCCCTATTTTGGAAATGTTTTTGAAAAGTTTAAGCTGGTAAAATGTTTACTATCCTTTGGCATAATAAACTACAACCAGAAAAATGTCTGCAGCATACAGAGAAGAATCAATTTTTCAAGGTATTGAAATATCACTATAACCTGAAAAAAAAAGTTACTGAAAGTTTTAAAGTTTCATTTTTTAGAGCACAGGTCGGCAAAGTCTGAGCCATGGGTCAAGTCCAGCACTCTCGTTTGTGTATGGCTCACAAGCTGGGAAAGGTTTTTACATTTTTAAGTGGTTGAAAAGAATAAATAAATGTGCGTGTGTGTATGTGTATATATATATTTATACACACACATACATGTATACACACACACACACATGCGCACGCGCGTGAGTGCCAAGTTGCTTCAGTTGCATCCAACTCTTTGTGACCCCATGGACTGTAGCCCATCAGGCTCCTCAGTCCATAGGATTCTCCAGGCAAGAATACTGGAGTGGGTAGCCATGCCTTCTTCCAGGGGATCTCCCCAACCCAGGGATCGAACCCGTGTCTCCTGCACTGCAAGCAGATTCTTTACTGGTGAGCCACCCGGGAAGGGAAATATATATACATATATACAAACACACACACACACACACACACACACACACGTGTATATATATATGGAAAAGTAAATGGCAACCCACTCCAATATTCTTCCCTAGGAATTCCCATGGACAGAGGAGCCTGGTGAGCTACAGTCCATGGTGTTGCAAGAGAGTCGGACATGATTAGCAATTAAACACACACACACACACACACACACACACTTAGGACTCATAAGCCCCTATTTTGGAAACATTTTTGAAAAATTGAGGCTGGTAAACTATCCTTTGGCATGATAAAACTACAACCAGTTAAAATGTCTGCAGCATACAAAGAAGAATCAATTTTTCAAGGTATTGAAATATCACTATAAACTGAAAAAAATAAATGCTACTGAAAGTTCTGAAGTTTCCTTTTTGGAGCACAGGTTGGCAAGTATGAGCCATGGGCCAGGTCCAGGCATCTGCTGGTTTGTGTGTGGCTCACACATATTAACACGGGAAAATTCTATGACATTCAAACTTCGGTATCCATAAATAAAACTTTATTGGGACACAGTCATGTCATTTGTTTACAGTGTCTATGGCTACTTTCGCAACACAACGGGCCATCAAAGAGTTGACTTTGCTCTGTCACTTGAGTTGTATCTGACTCTTTGCGACCCTGTGGACTGTAGCCCGCCAAGCTCCTGTCTCTGGGATCCCCAGGCAAGAATGCTGGAGTGGGTTGTCATTTCCTACTCCAGGGAATCTTCATGACCCAGGGATCGAACCCGAGTCTCCTGCCTGCATCTCCTCATTAGCAGGCAGCTTCTTTACCACCTGAGCTGTCAAGGAAGCCCACTGAAGAGCTGGGTTATTGCAAAAGAGATCACAGAGTCTGCAAGCCTAAACTATTCACAATGTGGACTTTTGCAGGGGGAGAAAGTTTGTTTTTCACTTAGATATCTAACCTGAAATTCAAAGAATACATCTTTTTTCAAAATCAAAAAGGTCCTCTCCACAAAAGCCCCAACATCTTGCCAGGCGACTTTCTGAGCCCAAGACACAGGCGACACCTGGGGCCTTCTCTTCACTGCGGTCAGAAGGGACGGCTAATAAGCAGCTGAAATTCCTTTCAACAAAGCTTTCAGGAGCAACCTCTTCCTTCATTCCCAAGACAAAAGTAAGTTTTAAATTGCTTCCATAGCTCTATTTTTTTTTTTTTTAAACACTGAGTCAGCTACCCACAATATTAAATAGAAGTGAACACAGAAGCCTAATTCACCTCAAACTCACTTGAAGTTTAGGTTCTGAAGGCATCCGGAATTAAAGCATCTGTTCTCCTTGAAGGAATACTCTCAGCACTCTGATAAAGCTGCTAGGAGCAAACAATAAACATTTGGACTCCGCATTTCAGCCTCATGACTCCTGTTTTACTGCAGTAGTAACCAGACACTTAGAACTATTCGAGATGGCCTTAAAATAGGCGATTAAAAAATAAAAATGAAAACAGGTCTAAGTAAGCAGCTCAGTTGAGGTGGTCGTTTTGATCACACCTTCCCTGAGAGATACCCTGGTGATGGATCTTGCTGCTCAGGGGAAGGAGAGGCCAGCCCCGGGGAACAGACAGGTCAACCAACCCAGGTTGCTAACCAGTTAACACGTCTGTTGTGTTTTTACCTATAACAGATAACTTATTAACAAGGAAAACTTCCAAGATATTCTTGATAAAAATTTTAGTTTGACCCAATCCCAAGAAGAGAATACATCTGCATTTCTCCAGTAATCTGAACTCAAAAACCACGGCGTATTATTATAAAAATAATCCCATGTTTTTTCATTCATGAGAAATGTATCCTTGAACCTGACCATTTCTCCAGGGTCCTAACTAGTTTTGCTGACAGATGACACAAGAACTAATGGAAAGTGCCATCTACACCAGGCCTCATTTTCTAAGTCACAGGTGATCCCCGATAGATAAATGCATTGTAATTCTAAATGACATGGATCACTTACATAGCTTTAAATGGTATCTATGATCTCCGTTACCCACCTTTAACTCATTTACATTGTAGATAAACTATTAATAGAACTAAAATCATCTTTATGTACCTACTAATAAGCAGGAAAAAAAATTTATTTTCCACTTAGATTTCTATCCCGGAGTCCTAAGAATAAATCTTCTTTTCTAGATCAAGGATTCTCTCTCTGCATTAGGCCTACCATCTTGCTGAGAGTCTCTCCTTGCCCCAAGATACTAGTCATGTCTAACTGGAGACGGTAACTGCCTCTCACTGGGGACAGTACCGTGACGGGGACAAACTGAATGGGGCAGAGAAGAGCATCGGAGGCGTGGGAAGGAGCGACTCTCGGTGTGGGGACAGACAAGGCCCTGGAAGCAGGCAAGGTGCTGGGTGGAGATGAGGCGGGTGAGCTACAGTCCTGTGGGAGGAACGCTAAAAGAAGGGACGGCGCTGATCTCAAAGACAGCAAGACAGTGTCAGTCACAAGGTTCCGGAAGGTGGGCCCCTTCAGCAGCAAGATAACTGGCGTGGAACGTATGCTGGGGCTGGCCTGTACAGGCCTGTGAGGGCGCATCACGTTTTCAGGAACCCCACAAACAAGCT
This sequence comes from Cervus elaphus, assembly GCF_910594005.1. Classification (NCBI taxonomy): domain Eukaryota; kingdom Metazoa; phylum Chordata; class Mammalia; order Artiodactyla; family Cervidae; genus Cervus; species Cervus elaphus. Next base: position 20,061,409 of record NC_057827.1, on the reverse strand, counting down.
GTTAGACACGGCCACTATTAAAAGTATATGATCTTCGCTTTCCTGAATGGAGAAAGTGCTATCAACACATATAGGCTATCACATATGAAATGGAGAGCTGTGAGAAGCTGCTGAGTAACACTGGGAGCCCAGCCCGGCGCTGTGATGGCCCAGAGGGGCGGCGTGGGAGGAGGCTCAAAGGGAGGGGATACGTGCATCATTATGGCTGATTCTCGTTGCTGTATCGTGGAAACCCAGACAACACTGTAAAAATTAAAAAACAAACAAAAAAACAGACATGTAATTAAATGCCGGATGAAATGCAAAAAAAAAGTAAATGATTTAAATGTATAATTATGTAAATATTAAAGAGATGTAACACACCCTCAAAACATCCTGTTGTAGTTTTTTTGCCACTTGAATAAGTGGCACAAAAACATGAAATGAACTAACGTCGCCTGTCTCCTGATCCTACCCGCTGAGGACACAGCATCGCAGTGCTCCTATTAAAGAATGCATGCCCTCGACTGAGTCAGAAGAAAACATCACACACAACCAGACTGAGAGGCTTTCTATTTTAAAAAAAAAAAAAAGGTTGATCTGAACCTTTCAAAAATGTCACTAACGAAAGACTCAGATTACAGAGACTGAAAAGATTTTCCAACTAAATGCGATGCATGGTCCTGGGCTGGATCCTGAATGACAAACTGCTTTAAGGACATTAATGGGACATGTGTCCAGATTTAAATGAGGTTTACACACATTTAACACTGTACCAATGTTAGAACTTTCCTGACTTCGGTAACCGTGCCATGATTTATATGATCCCTGTTCTTAAGAAACACACAGTGAAGTATCTGGGGTAAAGGAGCATGTCTATAGGTTATTCTCAAATGATTGGGGTGGGGGGCGGAGAGAATGATTAAGCAAATGAGGTAGAATGTTAACAGTTGGTGAAGCTGGGTTTAAGGCATACGGGATTTCTTTGTACTATTCTTAAACCTTTACTGTAAACTTGAAATCATTTTATAATAAAGTTTTCAAGAAACAATTTGTCAAATAATTTATATGGCCAGATATTCAAAGTTAAAAGGTGCAAAATTAAGTTCCATTTCTGAGGCTTTTAAAAAAATTTTTTAACATCTTGCACTAATCTTGGTCACTAATACCATTCTCTACTAAAAGGAACCAAGGCTGCTGGAAGATGGCCGTTTCCAGGTCTAGGTCAAGGGTATGTCAAGATGAGCTTGGAACATCTAGCTTTGAAAGAAAGTAAGCAAACGTCCTCCTCCCTCCCCTAAAAAAGGACAGGGACATGCTGACACGATGCACATCGACGTGGCTTCCTCTGGCCAAATCTGGGACAATTTTAGACCAAACTGTCAATGAAGAACAGTAATGAATTATAAACAATAAAAAAAAAATAGGAAGGAAGCCATGACTCTATACCAACAATAGACAAATAAAGAGGAGAAAGGTGAGCGCCTACGTATAGGGGAATGAGGAAGGCTGATGTTCACAGTGGGAAGAATGTCAAACTAATGAAAGTACTATCATTTTGCCATCATAATGGGAGAGATTGAGTCTGGCAAAAATTTTCAGTGAGTACTCAAGTTAGGGGAAAATTCTGATGAGGAACAAGCTATTTACCTTGCCTTAACAGTGTCTCCCCAGGCTGTCATGTTACGTGGCAGCCTGGACGCGAGGGGAGCTTGGGGGAGAACAGATACACGGACGTGGACTGCTGAGTCCTTCACTGTTCACCGGAGACTACCACAGAACTATAACCAGCTGCACTCCAATATACAGTTTAAAGAAAAAAAAAAAGAGGGGTACTGTATTTGTGGACTTGTCTCAGATAACGAAGACATGACTGCTAAAAACAGTAATTAGCTCCACTGTGATTTATAAGAGAAAAGCTCCTGTCTTCGGAAATTCACACTGAAGCATGTAAGGGGTAAAAATCCATTACATATGGCACTTTAGCAAAAGGCAATAAAGGAAATATTGTGAGTGTGTACAGGTTTTTAGAGAGTACAAAAGATAAATCAAACGGGATAGAATGTTTGCAAGTGCTAATTACCCTGAGTGACTAGCATCTGGGTATTCTTTGCCCTGACTTTTTTTTAACAACTTCTTATGAATTTCAAATTATTTCCACACATAAGATTTTAAAAACAAAGATAAGGGGAAAATGTTTAATTCACAAAGGTTTAAAGGACTCACGGACTACGGATATGGCAAGCTCAATCAACACAGATGTGGACAAAGGTCTACGCCGACAGCAACCTGTTTATATAGTTCCCCTGGTGCTCCAGCCCAGGCTGAGAGTGTGGAGCACCCCCACCCCCATGCACAAATGCATCTCACCCAACAAGAGAGGGAAAAACTAACACACCACAGCAACCATTTTAATCACTAAATTAGTTTTCTACAAACAATAAATACACAGGAGCCTGGTGACAGGAGAAAGGGACGCAGGCTCACCACAACCATTTTCTGAGCGCCCCCTGCAGGTCAGAGGCAGCACCAGCTGCTTTGCAAACTCAACCGAGTATTTGCAAGGCAAATATCTTTACCCTTCTTGGAGATGAGAAGAGCAGCCCAGAGGACGTTAACGTTTAAGAACACAGCTAGGAAAGGGTAAAGCTGGGATTCAAATCCAAGTAGGATTCCAAAGTCTCTATTCTTTCCACGATTCTGACACCAAGGTTAGTGCAGGAAACAGAAAGGAGAGAAACACAAAGAGATAATTCTCAGAAGAAACACGTTCAAGAGCAAGCGACAGACACCCGAAGGTCTGCAGGCAGAGAGAAAGCGTGCTGAAAACAAGGGAGACGGAAGGATCCGGAGGTGATGTGGGAGCGTTCAGGCAGCAGATAAGCTGAAACCGAGGGCAAACTCACACTCAGGCACACCGGCTGCCTCGCCCCAAGGATGTGTGACAAAGCCGAAGAGTGCCTGTAAGTGTACACTCGGCACACGAGGGCTTCCCCGGCCTCAGCGGCAAGACTCCACGGGCAGCGCAGGTGCTGCAGGAGACGCAAGTTCGACCCCTGGGTCGGGAGGATCCCCTGGAGGAGGGTACGGCAACGACTCCAGTATTCTTGCCTGGGGAACCCCATGGACGGGGCGCCTGGCGGGCTGCAGTCCACGGGGTCACACAGAGTCAGACATGACGTGACTGTGCACGCACGCAGCCCACTATGTTGTACGCGTGTCTCATCAACATCTAAAGTTTATGGAAAGCAAGAACTGTGTCTTGGGGGGCACTTCACACAGTGCCTTTGTAGCAACAAGAAGCTTCTCAGTAACTACATGAATAAACGAATGGAGCAGGTAGCAGTTTACACAGAATATTAATGCAAGCCAAAACATTCATATTTGAACCTGAATGTAGGCAAGAAAAAGAAAGAAAAAACAGCTTTGAGTGGCATGTTTTGGGAGAAAATTGGATGTAGCGAATGTTCTGGAAAGGTTTATCTCTCAGAAGTATTCTAAGAAGGAAAAAGAGAACAGAGGCAAGAAAACCAGTCTAGGAAAATATTACAAAAACACAGTGCAAGGAAGCAAAAGAGGCTTAAACTACTCTGGCACCAAGATGACCTAAAAAGAAATAAATGTGAGAAAGGCATGTGGCTGAAAATAATTTGATGAAATATGACAGCTGACGATGGGAGCTGGACAAATATAGGAAGAGAATAGACATGAAGCAACACTAGGAGAAAAAAATGGGTATCTCTCCAAGGAAAAATGGGAGGGGGCTGTGAGAATGATTTGCGAGAAAGTGGATGATAAGCTTTAAATGTCAACTTTCATCTACCAGCAGGAGGGGAAACTACTGTAGACATCATATAGACAGGACGTGCACGTGCTCAGTCATATCCGACTGCGACCCCATGGACTGCAGCCCGCCAGGTTCCTCTGGCCAAGCAGGACAGGCTATCAGAAAAGGTCTGGGTTGGTGAGGCAGATCTGAGAGTCAACCCACACTAAGAAGCCTTGCCAGCAATGAGGTCGCCATGGTAACAGAGAGCCAAGGACTAGACCCCAGGTTCCTGTAGAGGAGGGCAGGGAGGGAGGGACAGACCACGCAAGGACAGGCCAGCCAGAGAAGAGAAGAAATCAAGGAACAGAGCATCAGTGACGCTGAAAGAGGTGAGGAGTAAAGGATCCGCAGCTCTAAAAGCAATGATGTTTAAGCAATCTTCAGAACACACAGGGGAGGACAGTTGGGAAGACAGGAAAGCAGCAAACTCAAGACCTGTTTCATTTTTCTCCAGCCTTAAATGGGTCTTTTCACAACATACTATTCCAGGCCCTCAGCCCCAGAAAACAAGCTCCTTTGGACCCAACAGGAACTGAAACTCAAATGCCACCAAGGAAGAGTATGAGGCTGACCGTACTTCTCTCTGTTTAACGGCAGCCACAAGTGAGTCCTCTCTAGCCCAAAACTTAAAATACTGAGATTTTTTTTCATTTTGCATACTCCAGAGAGCTCACAACTAAAATAAATATCACTTCCTAGATTCGTGATGCAATTAATTTCCAACCATCAAAAATATTTCAAATTTCTCTTTACTTTAAACCATTTTGTTAATAATAACCTCAGTAACTACAAAAGTCTTTGTATTTTTTCCGAGATCATATCACTCACAATCGTTGATCTGTACTAATGAGGTAGAAAGCCAGACTGAACTAATCAAAGTTAAAGGACTTTCAGAGGACGTATTGCTATCAAATATACTATAGGACCACCAGCCATCAGTTATTGGGGTTATTTTTAAAATAGGAATATTTGAAATTTTAATGTTGATATGTAAATAAGCCTTAAAATACTTGAAAATATTTTATTACTTGAAACATTTCCTTGAGTGTGTTTTATTAGTTCATAACATTTTACTGCTAGTATAAATTTTTATTCCAGCCCATCCATCAAGTAGATAAGTTAAACAGTTGAAAGATATTTAACAGCCCAATATTAATGTGTTCGTTCCCTTCCCTTCTGCTCTGTTCCCATTACCAAAGCCTTAAGTTATTCATCCAGTGATGCTTAACAAGCACACAGTGCCTCTGTTTAATACAGTTCGTCTCTGGTTATCAACTGGTACTAGAATTACAAATACTTCCTGTCCGCCAGGAGCCGAGACAGACGTGTCTAGGACAGAAGGCCACCCGGTAAGTGCTCTAATTAGCGTAAACACAAGCGTCTCGCCTCCAGGCACCCACACTCTGTCCTGAGGCAGGTACGAGGAAAGCCTCTCCAGGAGTGGCTGCGCCCGAGTCTGCTCATGGCTCAGGACAGATCACCCAGGGAGGAGAGGGTCTTCTGAACGCTTAGCCATTTACAGTGGAGTTGGGGCTGGGCCCTCATCCAGCTCATCTCTGTACATGCAACATCTCTTCAGAAGGCCTGAGACATCACAAGTGCTTAATATCTGCTGGGCTGAACCAAACACATGTCATCCTTTTGCAAAAACAAACTGTAAAACACCACAAATTAAACCCAACACTAAGTCTGTCTTCCTTATCACTCACTTAACAGTGATGGAGCATTTGGGGCGAGCACTACGGCATCTAGAGGATGAGCTGGTTGGATGGCATCACCAACTCAATGCACACGAGTCTGAGCAAGCTCGGGGAGTCGGTGATGGACGGGGAAGCCTGGCGTGCTGCAGTCCATGGGGCTGCAAAGAGTCGGACATGACTGAGCGACTGAAAAACAACAAATGTTAGGAACTACTGTAACCATTTTATTTGACATTTGAAGTTAGTTTTTGTTTCAACCAGGCTAATCTTTTGCCAGATAAAGATACAGGTCAGTGAAATCCCTATAACCTGCTTTCATTTTTGATCATATGTTTATATTCCAGCCAAAAGGCATTCCCCTTCCCAATGCTAACATTAAACTATTAAATATTATTAACAATTATGATCAAAATTCATATTGTCTTCCAGCTTCATAATTTTGCAACACTACAGTGGACTTGCTCAGTCATGTCCGACTCTTTGTGACCCCATGGACTGCAGCCTACCAGGCTCCTCCATCCATGGGATTTTCCAGGCAAGAGTACTAGAGTGGGCTGCCATTTCCTTCTCCAGGGGATCTTCCCAACCCAGGGATCAAACCCAGGTCTCCCGCATTGTAGACAGACGCTTCACCAGGGAAGTCCTGAGACACACATAAATGCTTAAAAGGTTTCCAAGCACCACCGACATGGTCTGTTAAAATAAACGCCAGTAGATGGCGCTCAATTTGTCTGTAGAGTGCTCTGTATGGACTGGTTTTAAGGACTACTCTCTCAGAACAGGGAAAAATCTTGAAACTTAAGCTGGAAAAGGAATCAAAATTACAAAAAGCTTGGAAATCATTTAATGTATGGACCCCTTGATGTTTAAGGAAGGTGTTCCTTAAAAAGAAGTTTTCTACAACTCTAAGAGGATGAGCTTTTTGTTTCAATGCACAGCCCTGCCTCTCAGTCTATTCCTGTTAATAAGCAAAGCTAAACTGGTCGAAGGGTGTTGGCTGGCGGCTTTAAAAAACAGCCTCACCCTCTCACAAATGTTTCACAACTCTCTGGAACTGCTCGAGTATTTGGGTCAACACTTAAAGAGACAGTCCCCCTTTGCTAACAGGAGCAGGTGTTTGGTTAAAATGCAGACACCATGAGGATTTTTTTAAATTAATTCTTGACAGAACATCTCTCTCTTCCTTCTCTGCCCTCCCAGGAAGCAGATGATTGAAGTGGGGGCATTCTATCATTAAAATCTGGCAATTGGACTTGTGTTCTACTATGGTAATCCTTATGAATGAATTTTTGCCTCACTAAAAAGTTTGTGACACGCTGACTCCACTTGTTTGACGTAGTATGAATAGAATGCTAGTTTCTAATTAAAAAAATAAATAGGCAACAAGCAATAAAGATTTACTGTGTTGCACAGGAACACAAGGAAGGTAGCTTCCTTGGCTATCCTTGATCAGGTCTCTTTTTTTCCTCTAAAGGCATCTATGAAACTGGGTCTCCAGGTTTCCAGACTCACCCTCCACACAATACAAGGCAAAAGGACAAATCTCCAAAATACAATCTGGTCAAGTTACTCTCCTGAGACTCATGGATGACCAACAGGATGACGTCCTAACTCACGAGTGTGTCCCTTCAACTTGCAGGAAACGAGGTTCCCCCCAACACGGCCCTTGCTCCCCAGCCGCCTCTGCCTCCCAGAGCCCCTCCTGCCGTTATTGGTGGGCCAACTCTTCTGATCCTATGGACTGTAGCCCCCCAGGCGCCTCTGCTCATGGGATTCTCTAGGCGAGAACACTGGAGTGGGTTGCCATGCCCGTCTTCTCTACCCAGGGATCGAACCCAGGTCTCCTGAGCTGCAGGAGGGTTCTTTACCGACCGAGGCACCAGGGAAGCGCCACACAAACCCTGCAAGTGCACAACACACGGACGGGAGGACACGCTGGGAGGCTGAAGCCTCACTCTGGCTGCGTGAGTCTCACCACCTGGCCACACGGCCGCCTTCACCTGCCACGTCCTCCTCTCACGTGACCAACGCCGCCCAGGAGGGGAGGGCGTGAAACCAGCCCCGCCTTTCTATTCTGAGGACTCACCTGGTCTCCTTCCTCGGGTGGAAGGCCTGCCTGCTGATCTAACACACGGTGCCTCCCTCTGGGCGTGGAGGCCAAGGTCTCCGATTCCTCTCCTGTCTGTGCAACGGGCAGTGTCCCCGTGGGGGAAACCAGTGGGTCCAGGGCGCCGGCTCAGATCTCACTCCCCGCCCAGGATACGAGACCATGAAGAGAGACAATCAAAGCTGGAAGCGAGGACACTGTCAACTACACCAAGATTTAGGAAAGTGGTAGTCGCTCAGTCGTGTCCAACGCTCTATGACCCCATGAACTGCCCATGGAATTCTCTAGACAAGAAAACTGGAGTAGGGTGCCATTTCCTTCTGCAGGGGATCCTCCTGACCCAGGGACTGAACCTGGGTCTCCTGCACTGTAGGCAGGTTCTTTACCGTCTTTAGGAGGGAAGATGCAAATACAGAATGGGGGGCATCACTGTGGAGGGAAAACCAGGGGCCCCAAGTCCCGTGACTCAGAACTCCAACGTCAGTTGCTATCAGCTCTGGGATTCTTCTGGGGACCACTCAAGTACTTCTGGGGAACCACAAAACTGTCAGCTCCACAAGGGTAGAATCTGTATTATTACATTCACATATTTTGAAGTGCATGAAATAATTAAATAATGGCTCTTTCATCAAGTGCTAACTATAACAAACCAGCATGACTCTCTTACACAGATTAGGGTCGCTATTTAACCCAAAGTACTAGTATTTTAACAAGTACCTAGCATACGGCAGACATCAAACACGTGTCCCCACTCATTCAAAGTAAACAAAAATAACCCACGTTTCAGAATCTCCATGTCTTTACTTTCCCCTATACTCTCTTCTAGTAACATATATTTCTCAAAGTAAAACAAAGTAATAAATTTTACTGTTTTATTTAATTACAGGTGAAGGATTTTAACTGGATGGCAAAATCGGTTTTATGACACCCTCTGAAAAGCACTCAACAAAGACATGTAGAAAAAAAATTAAAAACTTGATTAGCTTTAAAGGTAAATTATGAAGCCTTCTTAAAGCTGGCTAAACATTCTAACTGATATTAAATAGCTATACGGACACTGAATGATCCACAATACTTAAAAATCATAAAGTAGTAGGAAGAAACTTTAGTCTACCATTTCAGGTAACAGCAAAATTACCACAGTTCAAAAGCATCACTTCTTCAGCTCTCAGCCTTCTTTACAGTCCAGCTCTCACACTGATACATGACTACTGGGAAAAGCACAGCTTTGACTATACAGACCTTTCTCTGCTTTCTAATATGCTGTCTAGGTTTGTCGTTGGGAAGATCCCTGAAGAAGGAAACAGCTACCAACTCCAGTAATCTGGCTTGGAGAATTCCATGGACAGAGGAGCCTGGCAGGCTTACAGTTCACGGGGTCGCAAAGAGTCAGACACGACTTTCACTGTCAACCACAGGTGTACAGATGTCCCCTCCCTCTTGACTCTCCCTCCCACCTCCCGCCCATGGCTGTCATTTTTAAAATCACATTTAGCCTTCACAGAAAACCTGTAATTCTGGCATTATCCTGCTGAATTTTACAGAGGAAGACTGTAAGCCTCCCACAGCTGATCAGTACTAGAGCAGGAATTTCACCCCTGTCTACTTGACGCCTACAAGCAAGTTACATTTCTCGACCCGGGTTCTCCAAGTGCTGTCCCAGAACCAAAGAATCACCCAGAAGTTGATTAGAAATACATGCTTTCAGCTCCCCCCCCCAAAATTAAAGAGCAACAAAAAATGAGGCCCCTTAGGATTACCATTTTTTCCCTTAATATATATATATTTTACTGACGTGTAGCTGACTGTTTCAAGTGCGAAGCAAGGTGATTCAGCTATACATATGCACATATATTATTTTTCAGATTATTTCCCATTATAGGTTATTAAAAGATATTGACGATAGTTCCCTGTGCAACACAGTAAATCTTTATTGCTTGTTGCCTATTTATTTTTTTAATTAGAAACTAGCATTCTATTCATACTACGTCAAACAAGTGGAGTCAGCGTGTCACAAACTTTTTAGTGAGGCAAAAATTCATTCATAAGGATTACCATTTTCATACAACCTGCATTTCTGGTGCCTTCTCCTGCATATACATAAACTACAGCAAGTAAGAGATCAAGAACCGAATCATCATTAATCAAATAGAAGTGAGGAATGCAGGAAGTGAGTAGAGAGGAAGGCACCATCATAAGGGGAACTTAAGATCACCTCTGACTTTTAACTAGATGAAGATGATAACAGGAATGGCAGAAAGTAAGTCCACAATCAGATCAGTGGATCCCACAGACCAAAAAGGGAATGTACCAGTGCCTGTGTTCACTTCAGTTCAGTCACTCAGTCGTGTTAGACTCTCTGCGACCCCATGGACTGCAGCACACCAGGCCTCCCTGTCCATGGGATTCTCCAGGCAAAAGGGGTGGGTTGCCACGCCCTCCTCTCCAGGGGATCGTCTGGATCCAGGGATCAACCCCAAGTCTCCTGCGCCTCCTGGCTGCAGGTGGATTCTTCACCATTGCACCGCCTGGGAAGCCCTGAACGGCTTTAACTCTGTTTAATCAGAAACACTGAGGGCCTATTATGTGCAAGGTACTGTGACAGACGCCGAAGTGAGGGCAACAAAAACAATTCTGTCCAATTTAATCTGCAGGAAAGGGGCTTTTAAGACCATCCTTTTTGTTTACTGGTTCATTCTTAAATACTGGGGTGCAACACAATCATCTGGAGGGCTTATTTAAAAGTGGCTTGCAGGGTAATGTGCTGTGGAATCAATGACCACCACAACCAAATAACTGGAACTGTTTACAAACAATCTACAGTCTGAGATTTTTATCAGTGAAGTTATATGAACAGGGTTTCCCTGGTGGCTCAGCTGGTAAAGAATCTGCCCGCAATGCGGGAGACCTGGGTTCAATCCCTGGGTTAGGAAGATCCACTGGAGAAGGGAATGGCTACCCACTCCAGTATTCTGGCCTGGAGAATTCCACGGACTGTATAGTCCACGGGGTCACAAAGAGTCAGACATGACTGAGCGACTTTCACTTACATGAACAACTATCATTAAACTTTTTTTTTTTTTTTTAAATGAGGACTTCCCTATGGTTCAGAGGTTAGGACTACGGGTTTGCAAAGAGGGGCTGCTTCCACTGCAGGGGATGAGGATTTGATCCCTGGTTCGGGAACCAAGATTCCACAAGCCTCTTGCATGGGGGACACGAATACACACACACACACACACACACACACACACACACACACACGGTTTGTAGGGCTACACACACACACACGGTTTGTAGGGCTACCCACACACACACACACACACACACACGGTTTGTAGGGCTACACACACACACACACGGTTTGTAGGGCTACACACACACACACACACGGTTTGTAGGGCTACATACACACACACGGTTTGTAGGGCTACACACACACACACACACACGGTTTGTAGGGCTCCACCCCAAGCATTCTGATTCAGTAGGTCACACACACACACACACACACACACACACACACGGTTTGTAGGGCTCCACCCCAAGCATTCTGATTCAGTAGGTCACACACACACACACACACACACGGTTTGTAGGGCTCCACCCCAATTCAGTAGGACACACACACACACACACACACACACACACACACACACGGTTTGTAGGGCTCCACCCCAATTCAGTAGGACACACACACACACACACACACACACACACACACGGTTTGTAGGGCTCCACCCCAATTCAGTAGGACACACACACACACACATAGGGCTCCACCCCAATTCAGTAGGACACACACACACACACACACACACACGGTTTGTAGGGCACGCGCGCACACACACGCGCACACACACATACACACACACACACACACACACACAGTTTGTAGGGCTCCACCCCAAGCATTCTGATTCAGTAGGTCTCGATGGGGCCTGAAGACCTGCATTTCTAAGAAACTCCTAGTGATGCTCATGCTGGTGGGACCACACGTTGAAAACCAGTGCTCTGGAACAATTCAGCTGCAAGTCAGTCTGGGCAACTCCTCACACCAATGACTGCCCTGAGTAAACACTGTTTACAAGATCTCCAGCTTACATTTGAAGCGACGGCAAGTGGAATCCAGTACTGATGCCAACCTCTAAATGTAGAATGTGATACAAGCATCAGGCTTCGAGGTCGCAGGTTAAGAGAGGGTGGCGGCAATTTAAGGGACTGGGAGTGAAACCATTCTTACTTGGACAGACTAGACAGAAAGGGCGAGAGTTGTGAGTTCAGAGCTCTGCTTCACCTCTCACCAACTATATATTCCTTCATCTGTATCACAGGCCTCAGGTGGGTGAAGAGATAATGTACCTAAGTCACCTTACATGAAAAGTACTCCTTAAGTGTCGTTCTCCTCTTCCTAAGCAAACAAAGGAAAGAGCTACCAACCCAAGTGCTTGTGCAGAGATGCAAGAAGAAGCCACACAATTATGTTCATATGCTTTTGTGCTACACAAAATAAAGGAGATGAGTCTCTTTAAAAACTACCTATATATTTAAGGTTTCTATCCGTCATGGCACCCCTCTACATTATCCCTCTTCCTCTTTTAGGAGAATCCTTGGTGGTCACATCTGTGGCTCTCTGATGCTTTCCGCCACTCTGTCAGACACAATCCACTTGTTCTCTGGAACCGCTTTCCCACCCTCACAAGCGCCCCGCATGCTCGAAGGGTGACCAGGCCCACCCACTCGGCAGGCCCTGGCGGTCCCCTCTGCTCGCCCCACGCCCCTCCTCCACGGCCTTTGGGACACGACCGCTTCCATCGTGCGACCCCCAGCCTAGTCGGAAGACCTCCAGTCGATCCCTGTCCTGCTTGTCAAACGCCATACTCCCTCCACCAGTGCTGGCCAACGGAATTTTCGGCACTGATAGAAATATCCTATCTGTGTTGTCCAACGTGGCGGCCGCCAGCCAGCGTGGCAGCTAAGCTCTCTACAACGAAGGAACTGATTTTTCAATTTTCTTTTATTAATTTCCATGGCTCCACGGGGCCAGTGGCTACCCTAATGAACAAAACAGATCTATGCCATCTCCTCCTCACCATGTGAACTGTCCTTTCCAGTCAAGCCAGCTCCCTCACCACCCTTGATAACCCCATGTCCACACCTTACTTCACAGATACTATTCCCCTCTCTCATTCTGCTCTTTCCTTTCTCCAGAGCCACGTCTGTCCAGGCTAACAGAACCCCATTTTCCCTGAAGGCCTTCCTATCATTTCTGCCAACATCTCATCCCTCTTCGTGCCATGAACCATCACTGTCTGTGTAACAAATCCACCATCTGAGGCAATATTACCTGTACAGTCATTTAATTCCTCACGCATGTGAACTCCCGCCAAAGAATCTATTCCTCGAAGGCCAGGTCCTCCATTCACTTAGCAAGTGCTTTACGAATACTTGATGAGTGAGTGAGCTAAGGACACAGAGCATTACATCTTGGCCTTCTTTGGAAAGCAGGACTTCTCTTCACTGGAACCAAATGGAAAATTTAATTCTATTGCCCTCTTCCCACCACCACTCCCCTTCCCAAATATCCAGATGCTTGGGAAACATCAAGTTAGTGTAAAAGCACCCTGCAGAGAGACTCTGAGAAGGCTTTTGGCCTTTATGTATCTCAACCTACTCGGAAAATGCCAAGGAAAAGAAAATGCTATCTGCAAATGCAAAATCTGTTAACTTCAAAGCAAGTTTTTGCAGATGGGCTAACAAGCCCAACAGAAAGAAACTGAAGCTCTTGCTCTGTAAAGTCATCAAAAACTAAATTGAGGAACACTTGACTTCCTTATTTCTTCTGGCACTAGTGACAAAGTTGTCATTATTTAAAACACAGTACTCGGATCTGGCTGGAAAGAGCCTCCAGCCTACAAAACATTGCAGCTGACCCATCAGACATGTATTGTTGAGGCAAAGACAGGTAATTCATTTAAGAGATCAGAGAGTTGATAAAGCTCTCTTTGTAGGAGCAACATGTAACACAACAACAGCCAACCAAGAGGGAGACAGCCTTATTATTTCAACTCCTGCTAGGGAAACACATTTATCCGGAAGAGATAAAATGCTGCCACTACCAAATAGGTCCTCTTCCCCTCCAAAGACACAACCAAAAGACGCAACCGGAAGACGCAATAGAGGACATTAAAGCTGGAGGTAACCTACAGTAAAGAATCCGCCTGTAAATCATGAAAACTTGGTGTAATTCCTGGATCAGGAAGATCCCCTGGAGAAGGGAATGGCTACCCACTCCAGTATTCCTGCCTGGAGAATTCCATGGACAGAGGAGCCTGGTGGGCTACAGTTCATGAGGTTGCATAGAGTCAGACACGACTGAGCAACTAACACTTTTACTTTTCTCAACTATGATTATTTATGCCAACTATACTTGTGGAAAAACAAACTGTTTTAATTGCTCATGTTAAACCCCCTTCTTTCTCAGCATGACATGGCCACATGGACTCTCATCTTCTGGCACTGACGTCAGTTCTGATTAACACACAGCTATTGTTGTTCAGTCACTAAGTGACGTCCAGCTCTTTGCAACTCCATAGACTGCAGTACGCCAGGTTTCCCTGTCCTTCACCATCTCCCAGAGCTTGCTCAAGCGCATGTCCATTGAGTCGGTGACGCCATCCAACCATCTTGTCTTCTGTCGCCCCCTTCTCCTCCTGCCCTTGGTCTTTCATGGCATCAGGGTCTTCTCCAATGAGTCTCAAGGATACCTGTGTCCTAACCCACCCTCCCCTACTTGACAGAATAGAGAGTGACATCATCTAAAACACTGGTCCCTATTCTAAATAGAAATAGTTATAATCACTGGATATTGTTTTGTTTTGTAAGGAAAAAGGAATCCAGTGCCAAAGATATGACAGGATGCTTTTCCTCCCCCCAGAAGCAGTTACAGGCAAAAACATTCAGTGCTATGGAAAAAAGAGAAACATCAAAGGACACAATAAACCAGGTCTGTCGGGGTCCTGAACACCTGCTTTGTAATTAGAATGTCTCTTCCCCTTGAAAGTCTAATAAATGTGGGTTTCATCCCAATCACATGGCAGGTCATGGTAAGTATTCCATACATAACCTGTATCTCACATCTATCTCTCTGCTTTTAAAGGAGTATGTAGTTTTGGGGTGGGGGTTTTGGTTTTCTTGAGGGAGATCTTGAGATGGGTTCACCCAACCACAAATCTTGGGGACACCAGCAAGTTTATAACTGAAGGATCTGAGAAATGAACCCCAAGCTTTTCCTCTTTAAATGTGTTCTTATGGTGATTTTAGTTAGCGGATCATCAAGCATCCAAGATAAACCTTCTGAGTCAGTGTCAGAGCCAAGCCATCCATTCTGGGGTTTCATTAACCATCAAGTGCCCAATGCCCCACTGGAACACTTTAACACAGAAAAGCAGCGAAACAAAACAAAACAAAAAACCCTGCAGGAGCCGTGCTGTACACAGAAATGCCTCCGTCATTATTCAACAGCCGTGGCTACCTCTTCCTTTCACTGGTCCAGGGCTAAAAAGCCACCCCCATCCTCCTGTAAAAGATCTAGGGATAAAGGTAAGTATCTGACCAAGTAATTCACCAGGATGGTTATTAATGACTTCTCTACAGTCAAGTGTTACAACCCAGGTTTTATTTTTACTCGTGGTTCAGACAGTTAAAAAATCTGCCTGCAATGCTGGAGATGCAGGTTCGATCCGTGGATCGGGAAGATCCCCTGGAGAAGGAAATGGCTACCCACTCCAGTATTCCTGCCTGACAGTCCATGAGGTCACAAGAGTTGGACATGACTTGAGCAACCAACACTACTCTGAAAGAGAGTTCAATGCTACCTTTTGAAATACTTCTCTCCCCTTCTGGCATTCCCACTGTTCCCTTTTTTCCTCCTACACAGCCCATGTATTCCCAGACTTCTACCACAACCCTAAATTCCAACCTTCGCCTCTGGCATGCTGGCTGGGCTAGTTACCTGCAGCTCCTGCTACCTGACCAGAACCATCACAACCTCCATGAAACTTCGGGCAAATCCGTCAGTCTTGCAGTAGCTCAGTTTCTTCACTCTTCCAGCGGAGTGAGGTCAACCACCCCCAAAATACAATGATTCCCCTGACTCATCTCCCTGTTCTGCAGTCCTGACCTCAGTCACAAAGTTCATTCCCACACGGGGCACCAACCGTGGGGCAGTCACTTGGGGACATCATCGTGGCTTTTTCTCCAGAAAAGTTAAGTCAGAGGGGGGAAAGGAAGTGACTTTCTCTGGAATAATCCAGATGTGCTTATTCTTGACCCCTATTGTCTCCTTGTGCCCCAGAAAGGATAGGGTGTGAGGGATGCTATCAGATGACAGAAGAAAAAGCCTTCAGGGCTGGTCTGCCCAGATTTCTTCTAGAACAAGCCTGGGGCCTTAGATAAGAGGCATTTAAAGAGACCCTTTCCTCCTCCTCCTTCCTTGCTTCCTTTTCAGCTGTTGGTCTGGGGGAGGATTTATTTACTGTTGCTCTTGTCCAGTTGCTAGGTTGCTAGGTCCGGTGGTGCTTAGTGTGTGGGGGTGGTGGCGGGACCTATTTTGTTTGTTTTATAAATACCAACTTTTGTTTCATGTGCCTGGCTTTCTCTTTTATCAACTGGTAGCATCCCTCACCCCCTATCCTTTCTGGGATAACTATGTGCTTTTATCTTGACAGTGAGAAGGGCTCTACCGCCAAAGGGTACGTGTATTACACTTATAAAAACTATTTGCTGTATGTTGCTTATTGTAAAAAGTGGCTCAGACCCGAAGTCCCATAAGGACTAAAGATAGTGATTCCAGGACTCTACATCTAGCATGCCTTTTCAACAGACTAAAGGAATGAGTAGGTTATTTACTCACAGAACACGTATCTAAATAAAATCAGACATTCTTAGCTACACTTTGCAAGGATGCTGTACACATCTCCTTACAGTTGTAAGAAGTTAGAGGTGCACAATGAAGACATTGTTATCACATTTATTTCCTTGTGAGCAATACTTTTAATCACAAAGATGACAGCACTGATTTAGTACTCACACAAGGTAAATCTAATAATGAAACCTGGGAAACAAGTAAGCATCTTTATTTTACTTTTTAATGAGCAACTTTGAAAAGGCAATTGTTCTATCAAAAAGAAGTGAAGGTGACTTGAATTTATGTAGTATTCCTGACCAAATCCAGAAAAACTTCAGCAAAGTAACTGGCTAACTGGCCATTCTCTTCCAAAATGCCAGCACCAGGAAAAGACAAAGGAACTGTACTCGGTTAAGAGACTGTAAATAAATACAAGGTGTAATCCTGGGTTAAACCCTGAACTGGGGAGACGTGGGAAGGAGGATGCTTTAAAGGACATTTTGGGATGATTAGAGAAATCTGGATATGGACTAACATAAGAGTATTACGTAAATGTTAAGATACCTGTTTTGTTGATGGTACTGTCATCATGAAAGAGAATGTCTCAGTCTTTAAGAACTATTGATACAGGCTGAAATATTTAGGGGGGGAAAGGTATGATGCCTGCAACTTTCACACAGTTCCAAAAATACGTAATAAAGAAAATGGCAAGAAAATCACATTTAGGTCACACCTAAATGTTAATAAAAGGAGAGCAGAGGTGAAGCTGCATTCTTGTCATTTTTCTGTAAACGTGCACTTCTTTCAAATAAAACATTTAAACATTTTAAAAACAAGAGAAACGGAAGACTAAACGTGGGTGACTCAGTTTAAAAAGGACTTTATTCCTGCAGGTCTGCGCTGTGCTGCGCTCAGTCGCTCAGTCACGTCTCTTTGCCACCAATGGACTGCAGCCCGCCAGGCTCCTCTGTCCTCGGAACTCTCCAGGCAAGAACCCTGGAGTGGGCTGCCACGCCTTCCTCCAGGGGATCTTTCCAACCCAGGGATCGAACCACGTCTCCCACATTGCAGGCAGATTCTTCACCGTCTGAGCCACCAGAGCAGCCTATTTGTGCAAGTCTCTATCACATAAAATGTAGTGAGACTGGTCGTGTTCTAGGTAACAATTATGGACAGCAACCCTGCTTAATTAACAGTGTGGTATGCGGAAGAAAGACCGTGGGTTTGAGACGCACAATCTCTGGGTAAAACATATACTAAATGAACCACCTTGGACTCTCATTTCTTCAAGTATTATCAGGGTGAGAATGAAGCGTCCTCCCCGCCTCACAAGGTCGTGAAAGGAAGAATGTGAAAGTTGCTTAGTCATGTCCGACACGTTGCAACCCTGTGGACTATACAGTCCATGGAATTCTCCAGGCCAGAACACTGGAGTGGGTAGCCTTTCCCTTCCCCAGGGGATCTTCCCAACCCAGGGATCAAACCCAGGTCTCTGGCACTGCAGGCGGATACTATCACCAGCTGAGCCACAAGGGAAGCCCAAGAATACTGGAGTGGGTAGCCTATCCCTTCTCTAGCGGATCTTCCCGACCCAGGAATTGAACTGGGGTCTCCTGCACTGCAGGCGGATTACACAAGGTTGTAACGAGAATCAAATGATATTCTGTGTGCAAATGTGCATTTTAAACCTGGGGGCAGTATACAAATATGAACTCTTGTTTTTAAGGAGCTGTCATCCAGAAAGGTTATGGGAGATGGAGGTGAGTGCGACGCCAGCTGGTGAAGCAGTCACAGAAAACCAGGGGCTGAAAGAACCACTGTGAAATCGGGATCACACGTCGTTCATGAAGGTTCACAACCGCAGGTTTTTGGAAAGACTTCCTTTTCTCCCCAAAAGCATGAAGAAAACAGCAGAAACTTTTAATCCCACTGCCCTCAGACGAATGAGAGTCGGATCTCCTTTAAAACATTCTTCCATTCAAGGATGTTCCATTTGCATCAAAACACAGATCTTAAAAATGACTACAGAATGTGAAAACTGTTTCTCCTCAAATGGGGAATCCGAAACAATATGCTTCAGCTGCCTAAGAATGCAGTCTGCCCAGGGCCCAGCGCTCCGCCTTACGATAAATCCACTGTCCCTGAAAGGCTAGACCCGAACGTGAGCCAGAGGCTGGGGTTCAGAGGACACTCAGAGGTGGGCTTCAGCTGTGAGAGAAGGCAGGCCTGGGGGAGTCACCCAAGGGTCTGCAAAAGCCTTCCAAGTCAGGCTTTTCCCTGTCTCCTCCCTGAGTCTCCAGTTTCCTCCAGAAGCGCACACCCTGCCCCCTCTCCGCCCAAGCCCAGCCCTGGCTTCAGAGCTCTGCACTTGTCACCTTGGGCTGGAACACTGGGCCAAGATCCACACACAGCTGGCTCGCACCGGTCACTCAGGTCTCAGCCTAAGTGGCCGGTCCACTCCGCCCCCTAGCTAGAGGTACGCCCCAACCCTTTCCCCGAGCACCCCTAAAAGAGCCCCTACTCAGACACCCACATCACATCCTCTTGTTTTATTTTCAAGAAACTGTGCTTCCAGGCATTTTCTTATTTAAGAGTTATGCCTTCTCCTCGCTATAATGCAAGCAGCACAAGAGCCTTCGGCTTTGTTCATGGCTAAATTCCCAGCCTCCAAAAAGGGGTCTGCACAAAGCAGGCATCTAAGAACTCTCCAGCTCCAACCCCAAATTCACTCCCAGGACTAACGTGTGACTGAAACTGAAGAATTTCAGGGCTAAAAGGCCAAAAGTACAAATGCAGCCCAGATTTCTGGAACTCCTCCTCTCTCCAGTCAACTTCACCTTCTCTTGCTACAGTCCATCATTCTAATTCCATTCACTCTTTTATCTTTCTCAAAGAACTCATCTTTTCTAAGAGTCAAAAGTATCAATTTCTTATAAATGAGTCAAACTCTACTTGGAAACCAACTTGCTCAGCCCACAGTTCCAAGCCCACATTGCCTGCTGTAAACGGAACATCAACATGCCCTTAAACATGCTTAAAGAACAAAATCATCGCTTGCCTCCCTTTTCCACATCTGGCAATGGCACAGGCTGCCATTCACATTCAAGTTCTCAATCCACCATCATGCTTTCATTTTTAAAGAATTCCGATCTACTGCCTCTTTTCAATATTACTTGCGCCTCCCATTGCCTCTCCATTTTTACTTCCACTAAACAATCCAGATGGTAAAGAATCTGCCTGCAATGCAGCAGGTTCAATCCTGGATCGGGAAGACCCCCTGGAGACCTGGGAATGGCTACTCATTCCCGTATTCTTGCCTGGAAAATTCCATAGACAGAGAGGCCTGGCAGGTTACAGCCCATGGGGTCGCAAAGAGTCGGACATGTCTGAACGCCTAGCACTTTCACTTTCCAACAATCCAGGCCCTTACCACCTAGAGGGGTGTAACTGAACCTGTTCCAAGTTTTTACCACCACCACCCAATGGTCCTGAAACTGCAATTCTTATAAACATTCACCTGGTAACCATCAGTGTTTTTGTAGAGGCCGAGGCAAACACCTGACCTGGTAACGTAACGAGCTGATCACACCAAGGGTGCAGTTGTGAGATCAGAGCTGACAGGCAGGGAAACCGAGGCAGAGCCAGGTTACAGTTCCTGGCCCCCGAAGTTCCAGGTTCCCTGTGTCCCACTGTTTAAGAGTCCACAAAGGTCACCCATTACAATAGCTTCACTGAAGCATCTGACAGTGCTGCCACCTGTAAAATCTGGGACATCCCTTACATTTTAACTACTGCAGCTTTTTGTGGACTCCTTTTTATGCAAAGCCCAGTTAAGACGTTTATTTGGAATATTTGGAATCCAGCCTATTTTTCTTAACTTTCAGGTGAAAGTTATTCTCAGTGTTCAGCGTTTTTCCTCATTAACTAGGAGTTTTCTCTCTTCTGTTGATGACATACACCCTAGCATATCTCAAATCATCAAGAAGAATTTCAACACACTCTATTATTGTGCTTGCAGAGAACTGACCCCCTCACCAATGGACTGCCTGTAACAGTCAGAGCAGCTCTCCCATCCAGGGGGTCACATTCACCACCCCTCAGCAGATGCTTCAAACCGTGGACAGTCCTGACTCTACATATAACTAACATGTTTCTTCCCTACACACACAGACTTGTGATAAAGTTTACAAATTAGACACAGTAAAGAGATTAACAATAATAACAAAATAGAACAAGATAACAATTCTATACTGAAATCAAAGTGAGGTGAATGTGGTGTCTGCCTCCTTCTCTCAGAATATCCTACTGTACAAATTTAATGCCTTTTCCATCTTAACTAAAGCACTTATCACATTTTGTGCCTGTAGCTTTTGCAGTTTGAGGTGCGAAAGCAAAAATAGCATGAATTTATTTTTCCTTCCTCACAATTTCATGGATAGAAGATTCATTCTTATCATAGATCTTAGCAACCTCAGCATATGAATTTTTTTTTTCCTTATTAAGTCAAGAACTTTCACCTTTACACTTCAAGGCTTTTCACTTTTCACACTTCACTTTTCACTTCAGTGTATCTGAACTGCCAGCTTCACTACTCTTGCACTCTGGGGCCACTGTTAAGTAAAATAAGGGTCACCTGAACACAGCAGCGAGATACCACAGACGATCTGATAACCCAGGCAGGTGCTAAGTGACCAGTGGGCAGGACACACTGGACAAGGGGATGATTCATATCCCCTACAGGATGAAGCGGGACGGTGCAAGATCCCACCACACCACTCCCAACAGTGGGAAACTTAAAATTTATGAATCATGGGGCTTCCACGCAGGGGGCGGGTTCGATCCCTGGTCAGGAAACTATGGAACCTGCATGCCTCCTAGTGCAGTCATAAATAAATAGATAAAATACATGCATTGTTTATTTCTGTAATTTTCCATATAATATTATCACCATGGTGACTGAAGGTAACTGAAACCACAGAAAGTGAAACTGTGATGCTAGATCACTAGAAAAGTGAAGGGGGGATGACTATACTTTCCTTCACCCAAACAGTGTAAAGCCCTGACACTTACCTTAGTTCACTGAAGATGGTCTTCCCAGTAGAGCCTGTCCAACCACACTAAACACCTAAGTCATATATAAAAGCACTATGTTAAGTATATTCTTCAGAACCGATTTTTAAGAGCCTTGCTTCCCTAAGAAAATGAAGCTTTTTTATGCTTCACAAATTTTACAGTGATTTCTGTGACTAAGCCCCCCAAAATACAGATGTAAATCACAATTTACCACCAATGAGCTGCATGACCTTATCACGGTGTCTTCAGAATGCATTTCCTCATCTCTAAAATGGGGAGGCTGAAGCAGGTATCATCTGGAGCCTGTTAGCTCTCAACTTCTCAGATTCAATGATGGCAAGACAAGAAAATTTCTAACTTACCTCTCAGCCTCTTCTCGCTCCTTCTAAATTATCCTGCACACTGCTAACTGAGTTTTCCCAAACTACCACTGTATTAGCTTTCTATTGCTGTTACAACAAACCACCACAAACTCGGAGGCTTAAAACAGCACAGGTTTTATCACCTTACAGTTCTGAAGGTCAGAGGCCTGAAAGATGTTCACCAGGCTAAAATAAAGATGTCTGTGTTCCTTCTGAAGGTCCTAAGGAAAGGCTGTTCCCCTGCTTTCCCCAGCTTCAAGAGGCTGCAGTCCTTGGCTCATGGACCCTTCTTTGTTCAAAGCCAGCAGCGTGGCATCTACACATCTCTGCCTCCCTCTCTCACTTACAGGAATCCTTGTGATTACACTGGGTTATCCAGATAATTAAAGGATAAACTCTGGTTTCAAGATCTTTAACTTACTGAAATCTGTGAAGCCCCTTTGACATGTGAGACAAACATTCACAGGTTCTGGGAATTAAGACATGGACACACTTGAACCATTATTCTGCCTACCACAACTATGCAGTCATATCAGCCCATAATTAAACTCATTCAATGGCCAAAAGCAGACGAAAACATCAGGAGAAAACTATGCATAGACACAAAAATACTAGCAAACCAGATCTAGCAACACACAAAAAGGATTATACACCATGACCAAATGAGATTAATCCCAGGAAAGAAAGGTTGGTTTAACATTTAAAAATCAATCAACATAATACAATAATGGAATGAAAGAAAAAACCCACACAATACATCTCAACATACAGAAGAAAACACTCAACAACAAAATTCAATAGTCTTCATGATAAAAATACTCAAATTAGGAATAGAAGAGAACCTCCTCAACCTGATGAAGTCTCCTATGAAAACCCACAGCTAATGTCGTACTAATGTTACCAGTGAAAGAATGGATGCCTTCACTTTAAGATTAGAAAAAGACAGGAATGTCTCCTCTCACTATTTTATTCAACTCTGCATTGAATTGAAGGTTCTCCTCAGGGCAATTAGGCAAGAAAAAGAAATAAAATAAAAAGATTGGAAAGAAGAAAACT
The DNA here is from genome assembly GCF_910594005.1 of Cervus elaphus. Taxonomy (NCBI): domain Eukaryota; kingdom Metazoa; phylum Chordata; class Mammalia; order Artiodactyla; family Cervidae; genus Cervus; species Cervus elaphus. Next base: position 20,038,395 of record NC_057827.1, on the reverse strand, counting down.
ATGTCTGTTTTCAACAGGGCTTCCCAGGTAGAGCTAGTAGTAAAAACCCTCCTGCCAACGCAGGAGACATAAGAGACGCAGGTTCGATCCCTGGGTTGGGAAGATCCCCTGGAGGAGCGTATGGCAACCCACTCCAGTATTCCTGCCTGGAGAATGCCACAGACAGAGTAGCCTGGCAGGCCACGCTCCACAGGGTCACATAGTCAGACACAACTGAAGCAACTTAGCACACACCGCACATTTTCAGCTGACATGATCTTGGGTATAGAAAATCCTAAAGCATCCACTAAAAAAAGTACTAGCTAATAAACAAGTTCAGCAAGGTTGTAGATTAAAAGATCAATGCAGAAAAATCAACTGTATTTCTACACCAGCAATGAGCAATCTAAAAATGAATTTAAGAAAACAGTATCATTTACAATAGCATCAAAAAGGATATAATAGGAATAAATTCTACAAAAATTAAAGACATGTACACTGGAAACTATCAATCATTGTTGAAAGAAACTTAACCAACGAAGAATGACATAAATGAAAGGAACAGAATTGAGTGTCTAGAAGTAATTCCTTACATTTAATAACCAACTGATTCTCAACAAAAGTGCCCAAGAAAAATCAATGGGGAAAGAATAAAGTTGGGCGCCTACACAAAAATCTGCTGTTCACAGCAGCATTACCCTTAACAGCCAAAAAGCAGAAACAGCCTAAATGCCCATCAACTGAGGATTGGATAAATAACACGTAATTTGTCCATATAATGGATTATTATCTGTCAATAAAAAGGAACAAAGTACTTATACTCACTCTAATATACACCTTATATATAAGATGTTAGGTGAAAGAGACCAGTCACAAAAGGCCAGATACTGCATGATTCCATTTATATGAAATTTCCAGAACAGGTAAAACCATAAAGACAGAAAGTAGAGAGCAGATGCCAAGGGCTGCAGGAGGGAGAATTGGGGAGTGGCTGCCAAGGGGTGTGGGGTTTCTGTTGAGGGTGCTAAAAAATGCCCTGAAGTTAAGATGACACAACTATGAATATACTAAAAACCGTGAATTGTACACTTTAAATGGGTGGATTTTATGGTGTGTGACTTTTATCTCAATTGTCTTCTTAAGTCCAAGGTATTCAATTCACGTGCAAACCCACTGGTGAACATAATAAATGGTCTCCAAGTGGTCTGGAAGGAATTTAAGAACACAAGACATCGCCTAAGAACACGTGTTTTGCTTTGTATGAAGAGCAATCATATGATTGCTCCATGTTAGGAAAGTATATATGACTTTTACTAACACAGCACAGTCAAAAAAATAAACACATAAAATGAGCAGCCGGTTTGAACACCATTAAAAGCTCCTCAGTGGTCACGAAATAAACTCCACACACTTTCGTGAGCTGTCGCGACTGAGCGTCACCCACCTCTGCGGATCCGACTCGCATCACCGCGAACGCAAGCTCAGCAGGGCCCGACCGCCTGCTCACTGCCACCCCGCCCTCCGCCTGCTGGTCTGCGTCCTCCACAGACTCTGCGCACTCTTCAGCCAATGAAACGGTCCTTCATCTTCAGGATTAAGGATCTGACTGACGTCCTGTGGCATCAAAAACACTCTGTGCACCTCTCCAGACCCCACCAACAGCACAGCCCCCGGCCCCTCACAAGGCCGAGCTACACCTCTCGGAAGGCTGCTCACCAACCAGGCGCTTTTCACCACCTCCATTCGGCTAACTCACAACAGTTCTGTTCTTTGTTCAAACAAACAAAAACACCTAGAATTTACTTTTTCCAGTCTCCATTCATTCATTTATCTATGTCATCTTCTAATTTCCCCACTTTCTAAGGAGAGGATGGCTTTTACCCAGGTTCTTAAAAGTAAACAGCACTTTTGCCAATGACAGAGCGCCACCTAGCCGTGGAACAGGGTAACTCACAACGGCAGCAGGAAGCGCGACACCCTGCTTCTACAGAAGCGAACTGTGTATTCAAGTGAGAAGTTGCAGAATCACTTTGCAAGGCAATGCGACTGCCTTATACATGCGTCTTCTCTCCCCGATCAGTCTACCGCACAAGGCTTACAGGTGTCATTTGTTCTCTGCCCAGTATCATGCATAACAGTCACTAAATCAAATTCAATTTCTGAAGGGCATCATGTCAATATATTCCTATGTAGAGATGGTTCAACATTCCCTTGATAATCACAGGAGAACATTTCTGAGTTTATTATAAGAATTAAACAGCAAAAGTAAGGATAAAGTGAAATCTGGTGATTTACTCACATATAATGGAGCTTGCTGTGGATTAAGTTTCATGACCCAGGACACTGGAACAGAAAAGAGAGAAATAAATGAGAATAAAATTAAAAGTTATCATCAAAAATTTAAAACCCATTGGAAAAGTCCTAGATGTCAAGCAAGATTACATGAGCAAAATCAGGAGTCTGGGGTTACAGATACCCAGCTTTCCTCAGAGGTTTGGAAACAGAAGTTCAAGGATTGTAACATGCCGTGTGGCCCAGATTCAATCTTTACAAGTGGGGAGAAAGATGTTCCGATTGAAAAACAAAGACAAAAGTCTTTGCAGTCATAGAAGATGTTTCAACAACCAACCAACAGGATATTAAACGCAAACCAAAAAAAGAACAGTGCGTGCGCAAGTTACACTTCTATATAATCCCCCAAACTCATAAGATGCTTCCCCCAGTTATCACTAGGGCACTCAGGGCGGAGGGGAAACCAGGAGATGGCTCTTCCTCTCAGAGGAGGGGGGCCACAGGTGGCCTCCATCAACTAGAAGCTGTTGGTCTCCTGAAAATCAGTGGCTGGATTCCCTGTCATTACCTGATCTAAATGAATTCTCACAAAAATCTTAGGAAGAACTTTAGAGAAGACTTACAACATTATATAATACATTTGTGAATATTAAGAACAGCATGTTCTTAAAAGCTCACCTTGGTGATTTGACCAGGATTTCATCTAAGCTAAAATTATCATAGTCCAGAATTACTTGAGATGGGCAAATCTTTTGTTAAATAAACAAGTCTCAGAATAAGCTAATCCCACCTTCATAAGAATCAGAGAAGACCCAAGTAATTTCATTCTAACAGATTTTGAGTGTCTTGCTCATAATAGGGGACCTGATCAATTACGATCTAGCAGTATTAAAAAAAAAAAAAAACCTACAGGAACAGCATTCAAGGAGCAAAAAGAAAAAGATAAAATCCCATACTTGGCAAGATGCCACACCAGATCATAAAAACCTGACAACTGAAATGCCAACAGCATAAATTAGAAATCAAAGACCAAATTTTAGAATAAAAAGCAATGCACACACTCAAATTAACAGAATCCTCTCAGCATTAAAACTTCTTTACAAATCGGCCAGTTTAGTCAGGTTGTGTGTCTGAGGATCACAGTGAAAGTGAAGTTGCTCAGTCGTGCCTGACTCTGCAACCCCATGGACAGTTGCCTGCACCAAGCTCCTCTGTCCACAGGATTTTCTGGGCAAGAGTAATGGAGTGGGTTGCCGTTTCCTTCTCCAGGGAATCTTCCCAACCCAGGGATCGAACCCAGGTCTTCCGCATTGTAGACAGACGCTTTACTGCCTGAGCCACCAGGGAAGCTCAAAAGCTCACCCCAAAAACAGTTAACACACACCTCTGGGGAAAAAGATAAATCTATAACCGGACTCCCACACACGATCATCTGCAACCAGCAGCAGGCCATGGGTTTCACTCACTCTGCTGCAAGACGTGCCCACAGCCAGGTGGCCCCACAGGGGCTGACCACCTGCCCTGCCGGCCCCGATCGCCCTCTAGCCCACGCCCCCTAGCCCACACCCCCACCACACACACACACACTAACAGACCCACCCAACACACACACACACACACACACTAACAGACCCACCCAACACACACACACACACACACACTAACAGACCCACCCAACACACACACACACACACCACAGGGGCTGACCACCTGCCCTGCCGGCCCCGATTGCCCTCTAGTCCACACCCCCACCACACACACACAATAACAGACCCGCCAAACACACACACACACAAGGCTTGTCTGTCCTCTAGTCCACACCCCCACCCGCCCAATACACACACACACACACACACACACACACACACACACACACACTTGGCTTAGGGCACTCCTTCCTTCCTGCCAGCCTTCATTTAATGATTCTGTTCCCTTAAGGTGCAAAAATCACCTACAAAAATCCACACTGAAAACCAAACTTGAGAAATGGAGCAATAGTCAACTCTTTCAGAAAACCTTTGTTCTTCTAACCAACAGATTCAAAAAGCAAGCACAGATGATTTTTAAAAAGGGAGATAGAGAGAGAAAAGAAAGATTGAAGACAGAGTACTTTCTCAATGCACTAAATATCCATTTAACTTAAAATTAAGCACCGTGCTCACTAGTCTTTTAATCAGCTTTCTAGGTCCTGTTCAGACTTGCCTGGGACAAAAGACTGAAACAATCTATAAATGCACGAACCAAACCCATTTGCTTTAACTGGACTTATGAAGTATTCCTGACCATCCCAACAGAAGAAACATCAGTGGAAACCAAAACAAGAATTAACACCTTGTGACCAGACCTGCAAGGTTTGAAGAAATCTATGGAGACCAGCTAGTGACCTACCAGCCTTCTGATGTTTCTTGATTTGCCAGAAGACCTAGAATGACTGTGTGTACAAGGAACACAAACAAACTTCTCGGATGCGCCCGCTGCATCTGGGCGAAAGGTCTGGTGATGCCCTCTGAACTGTCTGGAATCGTGGACTCGCCTAAACTTTTCAAAGCCAGAACCCATACAAGTTATTCTGATATGAGGATTAAAGAGGGCTGACAAACTGTCTGTGCACCCACACTGGTCAAAGGGACAGTTCATTGTTGTGCTGGCAACCCAGGCTGCTGGAAGAATAAACCTGTCAGAAGTCATCAAGGTAATGACCCTAGAAGCATCGGATTGCTAAATTCAGACTGCCTTTAGGCTTCAATGCTGACAAACCAGGGGAAAGCAAGGACTAACATTCACAGAGCTTTATAGCCAATGTCATTTTTTTTTTTAACGCGGACCACTTTTAAAGTTTTTATTGAAATTGTTACAATTTTTCTTCTGTTTCATGTTCTGGTTTTTTGGTCACGAGCATGTGGGATTTAAGCTCCCCGACCAAGGATCGAACCCACAACACCCCTGCGATGGAAGGTGAAGTCTTAACCACTGGACCACCAGGGAAGTCCCTCCAACATCATTTTTAATCCCCTTTTAAAAAACACTATTTTCCCCCATCTCACTGGTTGGGGAGGGGGGTGTTTCCTTTCAATGATTATTTAATATCAACATAAGAGGTGGATGAACCTAGAATTCAAGCCCAGTCTGATGTCACCAACCGACCTGCCCTGCCTGCCTGTAGCCCTCATTCTACAAACAGTACAGACTCTCCTCGATTTCATTAATTCAGCCATCACTGGGCATCCACAGTGTGCTGGGCACCCAGGCATTCAGAGTACAGACAGAGCTTATCTGAGGATTAACAGAGATAGAGCAGTAGTGAGTGCTACAGGAAAGCATCAAAGAGGGAACAGGTAATGAGGAGGATACAGTTTTAAATATGGGGCTGAGGGAAGGCCTCCTGAGGTGACTTTTACCCCCATAGGGAAAGAGAGTAAGAAAGCAAGTAATACAATAGATGAAAGACCCTCAAACTGGTCCTAAAATCGAGAATTTAAGAGTTCTGATGCTAAACCATCAAACACTTGCTATGTACAGTGCGTCAACTTATTTCACACATTTAAACAGACTTAATTGACTTGAGAACTGTGTTCTAAAAAAAGGAGCCTATGTATTACAGGAAGGTAATCGTCTCAGTCAAGAGCAAATGCACTTGAAAACCAACCTATTCCCCAAGACCAATCTGGAGACCACTGAGTCTTTGCTTCATCAACAGACTTTGTATCAAGAGGAAAATTAAACAAAAGCACCATGTCTACCCAACCATTTCATCAAGGAATTTTAAGAGAAAATCCTTCTGTCTCCGATAACAGACTAGTGAGTGACTTCACAAGCACAACATGCGCCTGACACTGTGGGGCCAGTAAAGGCTGCACGCCATTTGAAAGAGACCATGAAGAAAAAGAACTATCAAAATGCAAAGATTTACATGATATGATGTTAGCTATGTCTACCAACTCTGCCACTCCATAGTAACCTGTTACAGTTCTGGGAAAGTCATAAACTTGGGTGTGTGTGAAATATTAGTAATAACAAGTGCAGTAAGTATATTTATTCTTCCCACATTTTGAGTTTTATTTCAAAACGCTCCAAGAAAAACCAAACAGTTGGCTGTTGTATAAATGGAACATATTCACTTTATGTCAAAACAGTCTCACCCAATTTTAATGCAACTGTGTCAATTACATAAATCTACACACCCTACCACAAGACCCACATGCACGAAGTCTCAGGATGGACATCTAGGTTGCTTCCACGTCCTATCACTGTGCACGTGCTCAGTCGTGTCCAACTCTTTGCAACTCTATGGGCTGCAGCCTGCCAGGCTCCTCTGTCCATGGGATTTTCCAGGCAAGAATACAGGAGTGGGGCTACTATGCCCTCCTCCAGGGGATATTCCCAACCCAGGCATCGAGCCCAGGTCTCCTGCATTGCCCACATTGCAGGCAGGCAGTTTTATTCCTAGTTTCTTAAGGAATCTCCACACTGTTCATAACGGCTGTAATCAACTGACATTCCCACCAACAGCACAAAAGGGTTCCCTTTTCTCCAAACCCTCTCCAGCATTTATTATTTGTAGATTTTTTGGTGAAGGGCTTTCTGACTGGTGTGAGGTGATACCTCATTGTAATTTCAATTCGCATTTCTCTAATAATGAGCTGCCTTGAACTGCAAGGAGATCCAACCAGTCAATCCTAAAGGAAATCATTGCTGAATATTCACTGGGAGGACTGATGCTGAAGCTGAAACTTCAATACTTTGGCCACCTCATGCAAAGAACTGATTCTTTGGAAAAGACCCTGATGCTGGGAAAGACTGAAGTTGGGAGGAGCAGGGGACGACAGAGGATGAGATGGTTGGATGGCATCACTGACACGATGGACATGAGTTTGGGTAAACTCCAGGAGTTGGTGATGGACAGGGAGGCCTGGTGTGCTGCAGTCCATGGGGTTGCAGAGAGTCGGACAAGAGTGAACGACTGAACTGAATAATTAGCAACCTTGAGATCTTTTCATGTATTATTGGCCATCTATATGTCTTCTTTGGAGAAATGTCTGTTTAGGTCTTCTGCCCATTTTTTGAATGGGCTATTAAGTTTTTCTGCTGTTGAGCTGCATAAGCTGCTTATATATTCCAGAGATTAATCCTCTGTCAATTGTTTCATTTGCAATTATTTTCTCCCACTTTGATGGCGGAGCTCAAATCATGCTCTGTGACAATCTAGAAGGGTGGGAGGAAGGTTCAAGAGGGCGGGGACATATGTATACCTATGGCTGATTCATGCTGATGTACGGCAGAAATCAACACAATAAAAAGCAATTATCCTCCAATTAAAAATATAAAAGAGAAAAAGGGGAAAAAAAGTCCCAGGGTGCTGCTGATTAGAGAAGCAAAGACTATTGCAACAATCCGTTCCTGTACTTTAACATAAACTAGCATCAGCCTTTTCCTCATAGGATGCAGAGCACAGACCATCATCAGAATATACCAGGCTCTGGGCGTGCAGTGCTGACAAAGTTTACAGCAGCAGAAGTTCTGGAATGTTTTGCACCTTGCTCTACCTGAAAAGTGACTGTGCAGAAGCTCAGTCACTATACAGGATCACAATAAGCCTGTTTGACTAGTTTGCGGGACAGACAGGACAGCAGGCACTTCCAACAACCGATGGGACTGAGCAAACAAATGCAAAATCCTAACCAGGTACCCCCCGCGCCCCGGAAAATACACTCCTAAATAAAAGTTGGAATCCTTAACAGGTGTCAGCAAACATTTTTGTAAAAAGTCAAACAGTAAGTATTGTATGCTCTGCAGGTCACAGGGTTTCTGCTGCCATATGTATGACTGGCGTAGCCATGTTCCAATAAAACTTTATTTACTAAAAGAGGCAGAAGGCTAGATTCAGCCAGTGGATCCCAGAATGCCAACTCCTGGTCAAAAGCTAAAAAAAACACCTCTCAATAATCCAAAGAAACATTATGTCCTCATTCAACAGTTTTATATGTCTAAAAGGTATTTTCCATCTAAAAAAAAAAGCATGTCTCAATAAAGTAAAGGCATAAGTCCCCTGTTACAAGGGACCTAGAAAGGAGTAAAAAGACCTGTTTTTTCCCCTCAATGTCAAACTGAATAAATCTACCGGCTTTACTAGAGGTCCCCAGAGCTGATAAAAAGCAAAGCAAATAAAACCTGAGTGTCTGCACCCGTATGTCTGTAAACATAAACCAAACTCAGTATTCTTCAGTTACAGTCACACTCTACACTGAAGAAGCCTTTAACAGGGGCTACTGTTGAAGTGAAATGTTCAAGGAGGGGAGGCAAGCAAGCCACAGGCTCCCCCAACGCCATAGCAGGTAATTATACTGCAAACTCTCTTTTCCTAAGGACCAGCTGCCCAAGCCTGACAAACTCCGCATGGTTTTTGTCATTCACAACAGGGAAGCGTCTAAATCCACAAAAAAGATGTGTAAACTGCCCCCCTAAACACAACCACTCCAGTCTCGTTAAGGGAAGGACAGCTGTTTGGGATGCAGCCAAGCATAAATAGAGCGTTTCTACCTGCAGGGTATTTCCATGGAAAAGTGTGCTTCAAATGAATTTCCATGGCCAGGGACCCAGCTACGACTGGGCTACAATAAATCCTTCAAAACCCACAAACATCTGGGTGGGGGTTAACATGGAAATGACAATGCATACTCTGGATTCTTGCAGAACGGTCAACATTCAGGTCTTCCTCAAGGAAAACAACAAGATTCAAAAGACTCTTTCCTTCATTCCTAAGGAGTTTGGGCTGCTGGCTATAAACATGTCATGCACTGGCTGAGGGTAGGAGCCAGGAATTCTGAACAACAGAAAAAGAAGCACAGTACAAGGGGTAGATAGGCTTTTCCTGGTGAGGATGTCAAGTTCTACAAAAAGAAAAAGTACTAAACATACCAAGTATATCTGCTGAATAAGAAACTGAGGAAATCTTACGGAAGCCTCGCAAATGTCCAAGTTCTTCTGTTTAAAGATGCACTCACGGATTAACTGAGCAGTGAGCTTTAAGCAGTGATGCTCAAACCTCATGGCACATGAGCATCTGTTGGCGCATTGTCAGATAATGCCAATTCTTGCCCAGCCCCTCCCTGCCTACTTCCACCATCAGAGTCCAAATCAAAAAACCAAACCCTGAGATGTTTTTCCTTTGAAATCACAGCCCACACTTTTGGAAACAACAGTGTTGAGACTTGGATCAGGTGTCTGATTCTCACGGCACAGTGAACCTTGCCCTATCCCACCCTCTCATGACACAGTGCTTACTACACACCAAGAAAAAAGCGAAGCACCAGTCAGAAAGGGGGCGGGAGGGGAAGGGGGTGCCTAGGAGAGGTTGTCAGGACACGGATCTAACAGAGGACAATACTCACAGGAAAACAAAGGGATACAGCAAACTGAGACAAAACCCAACAACGAAACACCAACAGCCGCATTCACTCATTTGATTGATTCTTTTATCAGTGCTGGATTACCTAGTAGGCAGGATGACCCGGAATTTATGGCAAACATCACACACAATCAAAGTCATTATCGTGGAATAAAACAAATCAGAGCTTTGCCACAATAGTTTATCAATTAATTAAAATAATTAAAGAAATTAAATTTAATTTTAAAACTCTGACTTTCTGACACTCATCTTAGAACATGCTCTAAAATTCATATGGGTGAGCACACCATAGTCTTTAGTGTGTGCCACATTTTCTTTATATATGTTTATAATATCTGCCTGGCACGTAAAGACTTAATAATGGCAGATAATCTCATATTACTGAGCCCTTAAAATAGTCCATGGACAACCAGATGCTGAGCTTTAGGGACAAATAAAATTTTGTTGCCATTCACTTGCTAAGTCGTGTCCAACTCTTTCTGACCCCACGGACTGCAGCATGTCAGGCTCCTCTTCCCCCACTATCTCCCAAGGTTAGCTCAAATTCATGTCCACTGAGTTAGTGACACTATCTAACCATCTCATCCGCTGCCACCCTCTTCTCCTTTTGCCTTCACTCTTTACCAGGATCAGAGTCTTTTCCAATGAGTTGGCTCTTCGCATGAAGCATTCAAGCTTCAGCATCAGTCTTTTCAATGAATAAAGTGAAAGTGAAAGTTGCTCAGTCCTGTCCGACCCTTTGCAACCCCTATGGACTATAGAGTCCATGGAATTCTCCAGATCAGAATACTGAAGTAGGTAGCCCTTCCCTTCTCCAGGAGATCTTCCCAACCCAGGGATCTAACCCAGGTTAGATCTAACCAGGTTAGAATCTGCAGGCAGATTCTTTACCAACTGAGCCACAAGGGAAGCCCAGGAATACTGGAGTGGGTAGCCTATCCCTTCTGCAGCAGATCTTTCTGACCCAGAAATTGAACCAGGGTCTCCTGCACTGCAGGCAAATTCTTTACCAACTGAGCTATCAGGCAGGGCTAATTTCTTTTAGGATTGACTGGTTTGATCTCTTTGCTGTCCAAGGGACTCTCAAGAGTCTTCTCTAGCACAATTCAAAAGCATCAGTTCTTCAGTATTCAGCCTTCTTTATGGTCCAACTGTCACATCCATACATGGCTAGTGGAAAAACCATAGCGTTGACTATATGGACTTTGGTCAGCAAAGTGATGTCTCTACTTTTTAATACACTGTCTAGGTTTGTCATAGCTTTCCTTCCAAGGAGCAAGCATCATTTAATTTCATGGCTGCTGTCACTGTCTACAGTGATTTTGGAGCCCAAGAAAATAAAGTCTATCACTGTTTCCATTGTTTCCCCATCTGTTTGCCATGAAATGATGGGACCAGATGCCATGATCTTCGTTTTCTGAATGCTGAGTTTTAAGCCAGCTTTTTCACTACCCTCTTTCACTTTCATCAAGAGGCTCTTTAGTTCCTCTTCACTTTCTGCCACTAGACTGATATCACCTGCATATCTGAGGTTGTTAATATCTCTCCCCAGCAATCTTGACTCCAGTTTGTGATTCACCTAGCTCGGTATTTCACACGATGTACTCTGCACAGAAGTTAAATAAGCAGGGTGACAATACACAGCCTTACTGTACTCTTTCCTAACTGTGAACCAGTCCATTGTTGCTTCTTGTTCTGCATACAGGATGTTCAGGAAGACAGGTAAGGGGGTCTGGTATTCTCATCTCTTTAAGAATTTTCCACAGTTAGTTGTGATCCACACAGTCAAATACTTTAACATAATCAATGAAGCAGAAGTAGATGTTTATTTGAAACTCCCTTTCTTTCTCCATGATCCAACAAATGTTGGCAATTTGATCTCTGGTTCCTCTGCCTCTTCAAAACCGAGCTTGTGTATCTGGAAGTTCTCGGTTCACATACTTCTGAAGTCTAGCTTGAAGGATTTTGAACATAGCCTCACTAGTATGTGAAATGAGCACAACTGTATGGTAGCGTGAACATTCTTTGGTATTGCCCTTCTTTGAGACTGGAATGAAAAGTGACCTTCTCCAGTCCTGTGGCCACAGCTGAGTTTTCCAAATTTGCTGGCATACTCATGCAGCACTTTAACAGCATCATCTTTTAGGGTTTTAAATAGTTCAGTTGGAATTCCCAAGTAGCCTACTGGACACCTTCCAGCCCAGGGGGCTCACCTTCCCGTATCGTATCTTCTTGCCTTTTCATACAGTCCATGGGGTTCTCATGGCAAGAATACTAGACTGACTGGCCAATAATACCTCCTCCAGCAGACCATGTTTTGTCAGAACTCTTCACTATGACCTGTCTGTCTTGGGTGGCCCCGCACAGCATGACTGATCGCTTCACTGAGTTACACAAGCCCCTTCACCATGACAAAGCTGTGATCCATGACAGGGAACCACAACACATGGCCCCTACCAGTATCACAAGTGACACATACATTTAAATACTTAATTTATAGTACAGTATAAGTGCAATAAAAATTTTACAAGGATCAGGAAGGAGCTATAAACCCTCTAGAAGGTGGAGCCCAAACATAGCTTACTGTAGAAGGCCAATCTGAGGGAAGGTTTAACCAAGTAGACACAGCAGGAGATGTGTAGTTCAGAAAAGAAAGAAAACAAGAACAGCATAGCCAAAGACAAGAGCAGTTAGTTCTTAACAACTATGCAGAAGAATGAGAAGAGCAAGCAGGAGGTGATGGAAGAAGTCAGGAGAGACACTTGCATAAATTCACATGCCTCCAAGTTGCCAAGGAAGGAAGACAAAAGAAAATACACAAACCGCTGCGACACAGTGCTAACCCAAAGAAATGATGGCCGTACGATGACACGGGCATCAACAAATCTTTTTTATTATCATCATTTTCTGGGTTTGGCTTTGTCTTCTGTATTTTTTAAGCTCAGCTCAAATATCTGTTCACAACTCAGGTTCAAAGATTCATAAAAAGTACCACTGGAAGGTAATCTCCTGTAGCCTAAATTCAAACCCTGAGAGTCCAAGTATCCGCTGTGGGTTACAACCAGGAAGGTCAGGCTAGGACCCCACGGTGGCCTCCCCGAGGTGCAGCAGGCAAAGGCTGGCTTTCCAACCAATGTCCAGGGGCCCTGAGATCCTCACCCCAAAACCGAGCCAAACCCTGTGAGCCATGAACTCTGTAATTAGAAGGGGTCCCAGAAGCAGCCCACATCACCTCCTTCCCCAGGCAGGAAGCACCGCCAGTCGACCTGCCTCTGCTTGTAAACCTGAGTGCCAGGGCCTTATCACCTTGAGAAAATCTCTCCATGCTCCATGTGCACCTCTGACTCAGCCTTCCTAAAATGCTGCTTTCATTCTGCAGCTTCCTCTCTGCCTACACAGTGGTAAGACATCTCTTACCTCCTGGAAGGTTCTCTGGGGGCACCAGTCTCTTCTCTTTAGGAAGTTCCAGGCAACAGTGCTAAGATCTGCCAGGCCTCATAAAAAGGAGCATTGCATGCATGCTCAGTTGTGTCCGACTCTTTGCGACCTCATGGACTGTAGCCCCTCAGGCTCCTCTGTCCACATAATTTTCCAGGCAAGAACACTGGAGTGGGTTGCCATTCCCTTCTCCAGGGGATCTTCCTGATCCAGGGATCTCCTGAGTCTCCTGCATTGGCAGGCGGGTTCTTTATCACTGAGCTACGAAGAAAGGGAGAGAAAAGCTTAAAAACAAGAAGTGATCACAGTCTGGGGAACACACTTAACCCATGTTAGTTTTTCTAAAGGGGGAGCCTTGAACCCGAGGGATCAGGCCCAGATGCTGCATCCACACACACACAAGGGCCGCATGGGACGGGCAGCTGTCAAGGGGGAGGTTATAAGCTCGGAACATTTCCTCTGCAAAAAATTCAGCATCATATTTATTTTTCCCCATCTTTCTATTATAAGCCACTTGGATGAATAATGAAGATATTAAAGAAACAGATGGCTGAAAAGCACCCATCTAGATTGGGAAGACAACCTTCTAGCATTTAAGGATTCTTTAGCAGCCTCTACTAGAATACTGTATACTTTTGTCCTGATGCAAATAGGTGACTCAACGGAAAAGACCCTGATGCTGGGAAAGACAGAGGAGAAGGGGGCGACAGAGGATGTGATGGTTGGATGGCATCACCGATTCACTGGACATGAACTTGGGCAAACTCCAAGAGATGGTGAGGGACAGGGGAGCCTGGCGTGCTGCAGTCCATGGGGTCCTGAAGAGTTGGACCCGACGCGGCGACTGAACAACAAAAACAACTAGAATACTCCAAGAATAAAAATGAGAAAGGCAACACAATTCAGAGAAGGACACAGAGTTGGATTTGAGCTGTATAACTCTTGTATTTCTGGCTACACTGCCTCCAACAAGCTATTTAACTGCCAAGCTTTAGTCTCATGTGTAAAATGGGGAAACCTAAGAATAAAAGATGTATGTAAAATGTTTATACGATACTAAGCAATGAGGAAATACTTAATAAATTACGTTCCTATCCTTACTGCCTGGCATGTCGTCTTGAGCCCTCTCAGGATTAATCTCACATCACGTTCAAGGAGTACTTCTCTTGAACCATCCTAATTGCCGTGCTGACCCCTAATTCTAAATGAAGGGTACTGATGAGAGAAATGGGAACCCCAACAGACAAAGCACTCTATTAAGTATGCCCTTCATCTCCAGTGACCTCTGAGAGGCCATCCAGCTCCCCCAGAGGCCCACCCTGACTTCTCCAAATACTGTTCAGCGCACTGTCTGCGGCTCCTCACTGAGCGCTCCTCTCCTCCTCTCCCCCCACCCACCGCGGCCCTCCAGCGCCCACACACCATCTGCATGCACCACCCTCCGCCCAGTGCTCACTCCTCCGGCTCAAGATAATGCCCTCCACCCTGCTGATTACTGCTGATAGGCTAATCCACAGTCAGCAGTAAGTTACACACTGGTATTTTCCCCCTTTATTCCGTGCCTGCCTTTTTCCCTTGGCTTCTTTATGCTGGCCTGCCACACGGCAGATGTCGTCTGGAGCACTCCTCCTCCACACCACCACGGCTCCTGACAGCCTCTGGCAGAGTACTGGGCTCCCAGTAAATACTAAAGAGACACCTGACTGACATGACCATTAGAGACAGAAATGAATGAGCTTCCCCATACCATCTGATGGCCAAGGGGCCACAGCGTGTAAAAACAAAAATCAATCTTCCCCAAAATATCTGAAAGTCCCAGAAGGCTTACCTACTAGCTCATTATGAAATCCAGCCTGGTTCAACTTGTTCAGTTGGCCGGAGAGGCAATAGAGACCAGAGAAGCGGGGAGTCAGCATCAGCTAACTAAACAAGAACCTCAAAGCCAAGGGGAGGGCAGAAGGCGGCCCTGCACCACACCGAGGCAGCGCCCGCACGGTGATTGGTACCTTCGGGAAGAGGAACACTCACACATGTTATTTCAATTCTCCCTTGGTGTTTAACACAGGCCTGTGGTTTCCTGCAAAAATGGTTTCTGCTGCTTTGCAGAGACCTACACGGAGGAGAGAGCTCCAAAGGGCTATTCCACAGGTGAGAATTCAGCCACCAGCTGTACCCTGTTACCCAAAGGAAACGGAACCGGGAGCTGCCAGGACGTCCAGACAGAGGAGAGCAAGGCCGTAAATTCAGGCAGGGCTGACAATCCTATCACTATGGAAATAAGAACAAACTTTAAATTTAGAAAACTCCACACACACAGAGCTGGCTTTTATGTAAATTAACCTCAGCAGGGGCTAAAAGAGACATCCTGTCAAGAGACTGCCAAGTTCAAGCCTTTCTACTTCCTTCATCCTCCCCAACCTGTATCATCCAAAAAGCAAGCAATCCAGTTACAAACTACTTGGAAAGACTAAATCTAGGCAAGTGGGCGCGCACACAAATGCAGACATTACTGAGCTGTACAACCTCACCTGGACAAATAAAATCCCAAGGTCTGGAGTTGCTAGTTGGTTAGAAATCATTCCACAGTGACCCGCAGCCCACCTTCTTGGTCACGTTGCGTGCCAAAAGCACTATCGCATCATTCCCAGAAGGGGCAGGCAGAAGAGTGTATCAGAAGCAGATGCTAAGGATGTCAACGTTAGGTTTTAAATTGTTAAAATGGTTCTCATATGTTGAGGATAAATAACTGCCTTCAATATTATGATTCTCCAGTAGTAGGTCTTCAAATGATGGTATTGGAGAATAATGGTATTTGAAAACACAAGGGTTTTTTTTTTTTTTTTTTTAAACCATCTCAAAATGGAGGGAAGGTTTTTGAACAATAAAGACTTCAAGTAAAAGAAATTTGTGTGTTACATAATTAAATGAAAATTTTACAGAGTCAAAGAAACTCCAATACTTTTCAGCAGCCCACTAGTAGGTTTAAAAAAAAAAAATCACTCTATTAACTTACGTGAAGACTTTCATTTTTAAAGGAGAATTTCTATTCATAAAATATCCATTGGGGAGTCATTTTGTTTTTATATCATACAGTGAGCAGAGAGTAATTTTTTTAAATTACTGATAAACTTAAGTTTAGGTGGAGACAACTAGGGCCAGTCAATTAAAAGCACATGAAAATTATCACCCCTGCTTCTAACAATCTGGAAGCCATATGGAACCGCAACATGCTGTAGAACCTGTGATAACTTGATCAGCAGTTTCAACAGAGAATTCAGCTACTTGAAGACCAACACGTACCTGTGTTCTGACATAACAATCCCGGCCCTGTCACTCTATGGCAAGGTCTCTCTCAGCGATCTGTCCCCAAGTCACGCTCAAGGCGAGTGTAACACTGCACTCGCGGGGGCCACAGGAGAGGAGGAAGTGCCTCTGCGTTTTGAAAATGGTGCTTTAAAGGAGTCGTGTCTAATTCTGTTCGGATGTTAATACAGCCAACTTCCAATTCGGACACACAGCGTCACAAAACAAACACAGGTGTTTGACAACACAAAGGTAAAGAATCCGTAAGAGGCGATCTCGGCTGAACTGAAAATCAACGACAATGTGCTCTACAAATTCTCCTCACTTGATCAGTTCACTGAAAACGGTTTTAAAGCTAATGATTCAAAAGGCAGTTCTTCATCAAACTATTAAAAGGTTAACTGCCCGGCTAAATTTAGGTGATATCACACTTGTTCTCAAATTAGAAATAACAGAACTAAGAGGAACTTCCGAGATTATTCCCTGAATCTCGAGTTTTCTGAATTCCTCTTACAAGGAAACTCTTACAGGATCACATATATTAATAACTTACACAATAGGAAATGGAAAATTCATTTCCCCACTTCAACTAAGTTAAAAAAGAAAATTGTTGCTTTAAAACATTTAGCATTTCTAGCTATGTGTGGAGGCAAGTGGCGCATAACAGAAATGCATAACAGTGAATTGCTGCTTCTAGCTAATGTACAAAAAGACAGTACTGCTAGGCACTGTGAAACGTCACATACTTAAAACAGCCAGAGAAAGTCAAGCTCTACTACACAGCACCCTTTCCTTTACATTTCAGAATACAGAGTGAGTGTGTGTGTGTGTGTGTCACAGTCAGTCATACAGTCATACAGAGAGTGTGTGTGTGTGTGTGTCACAGTCAGCATTATCACAGAACGGCCCAAGTGCTAGTAATCTGATCATCATCGATGCTTCACTTGGCTGCTTTTCCTGAAAACCTTTACAACCAAAAGGTAAACTAATGTAGAGGAAAAGATTAAAGACCGCCTGGCGTACTGTCCCAAAAGTAAAACCGCGGCTTTGCAGGTTTTGTTCCGTGGGTGTGAGGTGGGCTTGGTGAGCAGGTGTCTCCCAGGGCCCAGCCTGTCCAGAAGCCACCCTGATGCGGAAGGGATGCCGCAGACAGACGTAAAGGGCGCCAGACAGAAGGGGTGGGCAAGGCTCCGGGAGGCAACAGTTCAGTTCAACAGGCATGTGAGCGTGTACTCCTGACAAGGGGCTGCAGACAGGACAACAAACCATACATAGTCCAAATAAACTCGCCCAAGAGCTCTGAGATCTCTGACTTTCTGACTCTCCGCATAAATTAAACAGGCCCCGGGGGCCACACCCCACTGCAGCAACAGTGGGCTCGGTGCTGGATCAGTCATGGTGAGCCGACGGCCAAGGACTCTGACTGCTCCGGAAGACTCAGCGGCCACGTTGCTGCAAGGACCCCGGGGGGGAGAGAAGAGGCGACACCTTAAACACCCCCGCCCCCTGAGGAATGCAAGGACTGGTCTGACCAGAGTCAGAGGGCCCCCGGGGGGCGCTGAGGTCAGGCAAACGTGGGCAGCGCTTCGGTAAGGCAGTGACAGAGTAGGTGCTCTCTCTCTCCACTCCGTCCTTCACGGGCACGATCCCAGCGCGCACCCGGCTCCGGACAACCGCCAAGAGAGCCGTGCACGGTGGAAGCCGATGCAAAGCCGGCCCTGACCCCGTACTTGCAGCAACAGCAACCTCTGCGACATGGAGGCCGCTCCACTAACCACCTGTTTGGAAGCTCAGAGTTAAAACCTCCGTTGGGGCTGCCTCTCCCTCTAAGTGACTTGAGTAAAACGCAAAGGGTGATTTCAACCAGCAAACTTGGGCCCAGGAACAGCTGACTCTGTGGCAGAGCAGGAAGTAAGATGGTGAAAACCGCAAGCCAGCGGTCTCAGCCCCTGCCCCTTGAAGTAGAAGCTCATAGGTCAATTTTTTTTTTTTCAGAGTTTTAAAAATGTACTCCTGGTTCCTCTTTTTTTCCCTCTGTTCCCCTGCCCAAGTGCTGGTACAATCACACTGAAGACGGCATTTCTAAAATAATCTTCAGAGGCTTTTAAACAGAACCCAATGGCCTCAGCACCTACTACAGGCTCAGCATGGGTGAAGGCTGAAGGCCGACTCTGGGCTCTGACCCTCATCCCCCTCGTCCTGTGCGTCTCCCTCCAGTTTGACACACGACATATCTATGGAGAGACCTAGTCATTTTCTAGCTCGTGTGTTTCTACAGAAATAGAAACACTAAATGTTCAGAGAAGAGAGTAAAGGGATTATCAACCAGCTCCAATTATACCAACTGACCTCATCCTCTTGTTACAAGCTGCTTCCTGGCATCTGAAATCCACTTCTGAAATTCAACCAAGGGCATTTTAAAAGAAAAATACTCCTTCCTCGCCCATTCTCTCTCTCTGAAGTATATGCTGGAAATAACATCGGTGGTAAGAAGCACGCGCTGGCCTGCAGAATTCAAGCTCATCAGAAAGCACCCAGTGTGTCTACCTCACCGACAGGTACCGCACACAGCTCTCCCACTTCATTCCTCAGTGGGTGTTCTTGTCGGTTCACCCAAAAGGCAAACCCCGTAAATTCTACGTTCCTGACACCCTACAGCTTAACAACTAACCAGAGCTAACTACCATCACCATCATCTTTACTGGCACTTAAAAAAGAGTTTCCCAGCTCTGCTTCAAGCACCTACAAATTCTCACATTAATCCATTTCACAAGTAAAGAGATCCATGTCTCTTTAACACTTCGTAATTTCACGATTAGAAATACTGGGTACCTTAGGTCTACAAGCAAGGAGGCAGAAAGGTGATTTTGTGATCTGGGAACTAAACCCCGTGAGGATGAGAAGAATTTAAATGGAAAATGCTTGGTGGTAGAAGCAGTGCCTCACCAATAAAAGACTGATGGGAGAGGAAGAAGGCAAAGACATACTTGTTCAGCACTTCTCTGTAGACTAATTCATCTGTTTCATCTCCCCCAAAACTCAACCATTTCCGACTACTTTATAGACCTGCCTTATTCTGTTTTCCCACAGTAGTAGGTAATGGCCTACAGGAAAAGTCAGCTTCGCAATTACCCAACAAGTAATGCAACTCAACAGACCAACATGTTCCTACCCACCTCCAAATGGAAATGTTTACAAGCTTGAGAATCGGCCGGGAATAGACAAACTCCTTTTACACAAACACAGGCTAACATCCGCCAGCTAAAATCTGCTGGCCCCCAGTATTCAGCTGCTGTTACGTAAGCAACAGGAACTCCTGAGAATGTTTTCCCTGAAATGAGACAAAACTCTGATAAAGCAAATAATCAAGCTTCAAAACCAACGCCCAGGCTTCAAGAGAATCAACATGCGTCTTTCCCATTCAAAACTGCAGTCAGAGCAAAGAGCCGTTTCTGCTGGTACGACATTGAATTTTACAAACCGTAAGTACGAGTAAGAACCATCCCATCCTTTCCCATGCATACCTGGCACACACTGGCTTTGCATACAGCTGATTAGCAGTCTTAACGTCTGCTACTCAAGTGAACAGAAAATTAAAACAAAGCATTTAAAAGCAAAACAGACAGACCAGAGACATGCTCTGCGCCCTTCCATTACAGACCTTGATGGCTATCCCAGGTCAGAGCAAGGAGCAAGTCAAGAATGCAGCCACCCACAGAATACCTCCCCACCCAGTCCAAGAGAAAAAAAAGAATACCAAAGGGCTGGGGAATCTAAAAGCTCAGTTATGGAATCTCCAAGGAGACACTCCTTATGGGCTAACAGTCTGAGGCCTGGAGCTTTAACAAACACAACGAAACACCCCACTCAGGGCCAGCATCAGCCGCACTTATGAAGACAAGCTCTGCCCTTCAAGGAGTCAGGTCAAAAAACAGACAGGAAGCAAGGAAAACATTTTTTAAATCTTGCAGAGCAAATCAACCTATTTATTTCACTTTCAAAAAATCCTAAGTCTTGAGTTAGGCTTCCAGTCCCTCATTAGAAGACATATACTATGGAAAGTTAACTGCAGATGACCAAAAAAGTGTCTTTAAAAAGTCGACAAAAAAATAAAAGCCGATTACCCTGTATTAGATCACTGTGCCTGCGTGTGTACATGTTCGGCGGCCTCAGGGTCTGACTCTGCAACCTCACCTTACAACCCCCGTATCTAAGCTACCAAAGTCCTTTCTACATCACCTCCCTTCTCAAAAACCTCCCCTTGCTCACTTCCTCTCACAAAAGTGGAAGAGAACCTGTTAGTAGCTCACAAAGTCTGACTCTTTGCAATTCCATGAACTGTAGCCCTCCAGGCTCCTCTGTCCGTGGAATTCTCCAAGCAAAAAGACCGGAGCAGGTTGCCATTTCCTCCTCCAGGGGATCTTCCTGACCCAGGGATCGGACCCTCGTCTCTGCGTCTCCTGCACTGCAGCCGGATTCATTACTGCTAAGGCACCAGGGAAGATGTTCTCCTGGATAAGCACTTGTAACTGACTAAAATACAAAAAGCTACCATTTCAAGGCACGGGAAAGAGATAAAAGCAGACAGAAAGCTGAAGAAAGAAAAGCACTGAGTCAAAGATTCACTTTTACTTTGCTTTTTTTTCAACTATGGTTACTTCCCAGATCCCTTAAGACAGTAGACAGAACTAAAGCAGAAAGCTGCATTCTTAAAATCTGCATATAAGCTTTCCCCAAATCCTTGGCAGACCCCTGAATTGTACATATACTGAGTCTCAAGATTTCCAGCAAAAAGCAAATCTGTGAGGCTGAAAGAACTGAGCAGATATCAAATTAAACTAGGAGTTTAAGTCCAATTCAATTAGCTGCCTGCCAGAACAAGTTAACACTTTTAAGAAGAAGATAAAAAACAGAGCAGTCTCTAAACGTATCACCCAGAATGTGTAACATACAATAAAAAATTACCAGATATGTGCAATCACATATCACATTTAACATCTTGCTGGATACCTCATTAATAAATGAATTAGATAAAATCTTCAACACATGTTCATTTTATATTTGACTGAGATTCATAGCTTTACCTCTAAGAGGCCAAAGACAATATCCACAAATCATGTATCTGACAAAGTACTCACATCCAGGATTTCTAAGGAACTCTTCCAACTCAATGTTAAGAGCCCAACTAAAAATGGCTCTTTTTCACTAAAGAAGATGCATGAATGGCTAGGAGGCACATGAAAATATGCTCAATATCATTAGTCATCAGGGAACAGGAAAATTAAAACTACTGTGAGCAGCACATCTACCAGAATCACCCCATTTCTATTACAGAACTTGAATTCTTAGCTAAGATGTATCACAAAGAAAACTGGCCCGGATGGCATCAGTGACACGTGCCAAAAAGATCAGCAAAAAAAAAAAAAAGACATCAATATCAAAAAATGGAGGGGTGTGTGGGGATTTTCTAACTTCCTTTACTTACATTACCCTGATACTAATACCAGACAAAGCCACTATAAGAAAAAACATACAAGCCAAACCTCTCATCAACATGGACACAAAACCCCTTAAGAAAATGTTACTAATTCAAACCCAGAAACATGAAAAAGGACAATACACAATGACCCAACTGGGTTTATCCTGGGATACAATGTTGGTTTAGCTTTTGCAAATTCACCACATTGACAAAATAAAATAGAAAAATGACGTTACCTCATCAGCAAAAATCCATTGTATTTCTACATGCTACAACAGACAACTGGAAGTTGAAACTTCAAACATCTATAATTGTACCAAAACCATGAAATACTAACTATAAATTCAACAAAATGTTGTAATTTAAAATATGCTTTTAGAAAATACATAAGATATTTTAAAACATAAAAAAAAACCAACATACACACATCATAGTTCAATGCCAACTCTCCCCAAATTGAGCTACAGATTTAATGTATTTCCAATAAAACAATAAAAAGCAGTATTCATTACAGAAATCAGCAAGATGATTTGAAAATGCACCTGAAAATGCAAATGATCTATAATATCCATATGAATTTTGAAATGAACAAAGTTGGAGGGTTTACACTACCATCCTCAAGACTTAACCACAGAGCTATCAAGCTATCTTAACTAACGCAGGGTAGTACTGGTCTAAGGAGAGAGATAAAGACCAATGGAACAGGATACCCCAGAAAAAGACCCACACATAAATGGGTCAAGGTAATCTGGGAAGGAAAAAATGGGTTTTTTCCAACAAATGGTGCTGAAACAAGTGGGTATCCAAAAGCAAACAATGAATGTCAACACTTACCTTACATCAGCTGTAGAAGTTAACTCCAACAGACCACAAACCTAAATCTAAAAGAGAATTTCTCACAGGAAACACATGAGAAAATGCTTGTGACCTTCAGTTTGGCAAAGATTTCTTATACAGAACACAAAACATGTTAACTAGAGAGGGAAAAAAAAAAAAACAAAAACACGCAGTAACTGCTAACAAAATCAGTAACTTCTGTTCTTTGGAAAACATATCTGGCAAAGGACATGTATTCAGAATATATAAAGAACTCCTACAACTCAGGAAGACAAGTATCTCCAAAAAATTGATTAGGGCACACTGACTTCATTAGTTATAACATCAAAGGCAGAGAGGCGGGAGAGAAATTATTTTGAACAGGGAAAAGCTACATTTAAAAATCTGTAAGCTAAGTAAGAATTTAGAAAAGCCTTATACAAACCACTTAATCTCTCTAGGCATCAGTTTATTCCCCTATACAACAAACTATAATCCCCAGGCTAATATTCTGAGACTTTCTGTTTAGGATCGAAGGTGTCCTGGCCAAAGTTTACATGCATGGTTATTAAAACACATCTGCTGTGTTATTTAATACATGCTGCTTAACAGTCACAGTGCCCTTGGGTTGAAAGCAAAGAGGTTCGTACTTAATCTATATCTGAATGGTAGCAGAGTACATCTACTTCTGTTTTATTGACTATGCCAAAGTCTTTGGCTGTGTGGACCACAACAAACTCTGGAAGATTCTTCAAGAGATGGGCATACCAGGCCACCTTACCTATCTGCTGAGAAACCTGTATGCAGGTTAAGAAGCAACAGCTGGAACCAGATATGGAACAATGAACTGGTTCCAAATTGGGAAAGGAGTACAACAAGGCTGTATATTGTTACCCCGCTCATTTAACTTCTATGCAGGGTACATCATGCAGAACGCTGGGCTGGATGAAGCACAAACTGGAATTAAGGGAAAAGTATCAATAACCTCAGATATGCAGATGACACCATCTTTATGGCAGAAAGCTAAGAACTCAACAGCCTTTTGATGAAGGTGAAAGAGGAGAGTGAAAAAGCTGTTTTAAAAACTCGACATCCAAAAACGAAAGATCATGCCACTTGATCCCACCACTTCATGGCAAATAGATGGGGAAACAATGGAAACATTGACAGACTTTATTTTCTTGGGCTCCAAAATCACTGCATATTCTTGGGCAACCCAATTGTACCTCTGAACATCAGTCAGCTCTCTGTAAAGATAGGTAAGAATGAGAAAAACTATCGGTTTTAGAGTCCTCCTGTAAAATTAATTACTTGAAACAGAATTACACAAAAATGTACAAAATTAGAGATGACCTAACAGCTATGATGAAACCAAGAAGCCTATTACCATATTATCTTATTTAAATCAAATAAATTGAATTAATTGAATTATCATATACAGATTATTTTAAGCTTCGATAGGTATTATCCCTATTCTACAAGAAAATGGACGTCAGGGTTCAAGGAACTTATCTAAAGACATCCTACCCAAAACTGGTAGACTCTGGGGTCAGTCTGACTCCAAAACTCCTTTTTAATCCTTAGACCACACTATCTCCCAAAATTTCTAACGCCTATATAGGACACATACTGGTGCACTCACATGGATGGACACGGGAACTAGAGGGACAGAGAGGCCGAGGTTGGAAAATTTATGGCCAAGGAAGTCACTAGTCTGATAAAGCCTAGCAGAGGCACCCAGCCCTCATGCCAGACTTGACCCCTTCGGCTGGTGGTCACAGGGAGGTAAGTCGGCGGTGGCCAGCTTCGAGGGAGCGTGATTTCCAAACGCAGGCAGAGCGGGGAGGAGTGGGGACAAGGGCTTGGGGCAGTATTTCCAACTTGTAACAATCAGCAGGGTCTCACCAGTGCACACTAGCTGGATGTGAGCATGCTAGCAGGCTTTTTTTCTTTTTTTTTTAAAGGTTAAGGTCAGAATTACAGGACTGTGGCTTCCACATTTCAATCAAGGCACATTAACACTGACTCACTACCAAATAACTGCAAGCCCTGCCATGAGCAACGGCATCTAGGAGAGGAAAGCAAAGGCCCAACAAAGGTCTCCCTGGTGGCTGGACTCTGCCAAAGCTGACTGGGGTCTCAACAGGACTCACTGCCTTTGAGTCGCCAGTCCAGCTCACGTGCATCAGGCTCTCTTCTCAGAAACAAGAGGGCAGCAGGAAAGGAAAACCACAAAGAAAGGCAAAATGCAGACACAGAAGGGCCCACCCAGTGTTCACTGCAGACCTCCCCGAGAAAGCAGCCCTCGCACGCTTCAAAAACCACTCCATTCTCCCATTCTGTGCAATTCAGTTTTGGCTGCAACTTAACCTCCTGATCTCCTGGCAGTGTAGACCTGAAAGGCCCAGAAACACACACCCCAGGGAAGAATCAGTCAGCTGAGGTTAAGACCCGACATTTGGAAGAAAGGAGGGCGAGACCGCCTCAATCCTTCCTGGGCTCTATGGCCACCATCCCTTTTCCCTTTCTTCTCATAAACAATGCCAAACAGTAATGATTTCTGGTTAATTCACTAAATACTGGTATCCATATTCCCTCAAATAATTCTTCGTCCCATTCTCCTTCTCTTCTTCTGGAACTTCGGCTGCACGCACATTACAGACCCTTGAAAAACTGCCCCACGGGGCTCAGTGGCGCTGTTCATTTCTGTTCCAATCTTTCGTCTCTCTGTTCTTCAGATTCTTCTTGCTGATCTAAAAGTTCAGTGATTCTTTTGTCTACCCTCTTCCGTTAGACTCATCTTGTAAAGTTTTTATTTCAGACAGGTTTTCTTCATACATTCTATTTTGGTTTTGAGATTTCATAGTTTTTCATTACAAGTAGATCTCCCTGTACATAACTGAGTATAGTAATGATAGTTGCTTAAAAACCCTTCTCCCCTCAACCCAAGATTTGGGACATATTGGGATCAATCTCCATGGATTAGATTTCTTTGGAGAATGGGTCACTTTCCTGTTTCTTCACATTTTGAGTAATTTTAGAATGTATCCTGGATACTACAGAGGCTTTGAATTATTTAATTCCTCCAAAGAATATTTTTGTTGTTTCTTTTAGCAGGCAGTTAATTGAACTCAGACGACAAACTTCTGTCTCTTGGATGGCAACCCCCATCTACAGTTTAAGCCTTAGCTTAAACTAAGCTTAAACTAAAACATGCCCTGTTCATGCACGGATCAGGGGTCAGGCAGAGTCTGAACAGAATTTCTACACAGAATTTGGGGCACCTCCTCTTGGGGCTCTCTCCTCTCCTGAATTGTTCCTTCCTGTTCAGTGGCTGTGATGGTCCTGAACTGTGCCTTGTGGTGAAACAAGCCAAAAATATAAATACTGGGGCTTTCCTATGAACTTAAAACTGAGGAATCCACCCACGGACTGAAAGCTTCCACAAGTCAACTGCCCTACAGAATTCATTCTATTGGTTACTCTCTAGTACCGTTACACTGCTTTTGTATTTTACCCAGAAATTATGGTTGATAAATGACAGGCTAAGTCAACCAGAAATTCACGCTAGGTTTACACAGAATGCAGTTTAACAAAAAGAGTGGGAAAATCAGTAATTCTGTTTCATTTATAGAAATTACTTAAGTAAAATTTTGCTTCAGATTTGTGAGAAAGAAGTACACACTACCTGTAAAGAAGGACTGATTAAATAAAACAAGACTCTATATCTATACAAGCTTCTCTCCTAAGGGACAATGCTATTGTAAACTGTCACCTGCAAATGATGTAAGACAGACAGTACTGGAAGCAGGGGAAAAAAAAAAACAACAGGAAAGGAACCACCATAATTAAAGAAAACAGGAACCGAAGGACTTCACTAGTGATTCAGTGGTTAAGAATCTGTGCTCCCACTGCTGGGGCACAGGTTTGATCCCTGGTCAGGGGACTAAGATCCCACCTGCCACACTGTGCACTCTCCTGCCCCTGGCCAAATATAAAAAAAAGAGAGAGAGAGAGCGAGCTAGAGGAGAAAACAGGAGCAGTAGAAAAGTAAGTTAACAGGAAAAAGGAGACAGAAAAACTATTTAAAACGAGAAAACATTAACTCAAAAAGTAGCTTGGGGAATTTATGTGGCAAAAATCCTAGAAGATATAAGGATATAAGTACTGCTCCCCTGGTAGCTCAGATGGTAAAGAATCTGTCTGCAATGCAGGACACCCGGGTTCAACCCCTGGTTGGGAAGATCCCCTGGAGAAGGGAATGGCTACGCACTCCAGTGTTCTTGCCTGCAGAATTCACGGACAGAGGAGCCTGGCAGGCTACAGACCATGGGGTCGCAAAGAGTCGGACCTGACAGAGCAACACTTTGACTATATTAGCTAGTTTGTATGCTCAGACTTTTGGGTGTTAACAATGCGTTAGCACTCCTACTCCATGCTGAGGACAGAGGTGAAAATCAATATAGTCCTGCTCTCACAGAGCTTAAAATCTAGTGAAAAAGTCGTGAAAGCAGACATATAATACAATAAGATAGAATGGATGATAGTTCTCAAGCTTCCGTGAGAAAACTACCACAAACATAGTGTTGTAAAACAACAACAAAAAATCTTACTTTACAGTTCTGTAGGTTAGAAATCTAGTAACCTGACTCTCACTGGGCTACAAACCAAAGTGTCGGGAGGACAGGACTGCATCCCCTTCTGAAGGGTCTCAGGGAATATCTGGTCCCGTCATTCCTTGCAGCTTCTAGAGGGTGCCTGTATCCCTTGGCCGTGGCCCTTTCCCTCCACCTTCAAAGTCAACAAAATCGAACTTCTCTGACACTTTTTCAATCCCCCTCTTGCCACAGTCACCCTGGAGGAGGAAATGGCAACCCACTCCAGTTTTCTTGCCTGGAGAATCCCATGGACAGAGGAGCCTGGAGGGCTGCAGTCCACGGGGTCGAAGAGTCGGACATGAGTGAGTGACTCACACACACACCACAGTCAGGAAACGTTCCCTGCTTCTAAGGACCCCTGTGGATAGACCGGCCCACCTGGATAATTCAAACTACTCTCCCCACTTCAAGGTCCTTGATCACATCTGCAGTGTCCTTTCTGCCACGTAAGGTAACTTATTCACACCCAGAAAAGATGTGCACATCTCTGGGAGGCATCGGTCTGCCTACCGCAGGCAGTATCATATAAGGTTCAATAGACATGAAGCAGGAGAGGTACTTCTGGCCAGCATGGGCTGCCATGGTGCATGAACAGTGACACGGGTGAACTCAGCTCTATCCCGCGAGAAACTCATCAAGCTGAGGTAACATTATGTCAGGGGCTTAACCTGGTGGCTCAGTGGTAAAGAATTTGCCTGCCAATGCAGGAGACGTCGGTTCAATCCCTGGGTCGGGAAGATCCCCTGAAGAAGGGCATGGCAACCCACTTCAGTATTCTTGCCTGGAGAATCCCATGGACAGAGGAGCCTGGTCGGCTACAGTCCATGGGGTCGCAAAAGAGTCGGGCACGACTTAGCCACTAAACAACCACAGAAAGCTATGTGAGGAGCTGTGTAGTCTCCAGCAGACCAACAGCATGTGCAAATGGGTATGCATATTAAAAGTTCACACAACATTCACACAACTGCACAACTATGAGAACTCCGGTAGCAAAAGCGCTGTGATTATATGCGAGAGTGTTGACTGAGCATGTGCTGCGGTGTGTTGGTGTGTGAGAGACAGACAGACAGAAGATAAGACCAGAAAGATATGAAGAAACAATTCTAGACTATTAAGAAATTTAGTCTTTACTCTCAACGCAATGAGAAACCTATTAAAGTCTGTAAGCATTAAAAGAGCATGATATGCATGCCAAAGTGTAATTTCTGGCCATTATGTGAAAATAGACTCAAAGAGTTAACAGTCTATAAGTAGGAAGTTGAAAGACTACTGCAATTGTCCTGGTAAAAACTAGTGAGTTTAAATATAATAATAAGGATGGCAAGGAGAAAACAGATTTTATGAAAGGCAGCCTAGCTAGAATTCAGTGATCAGATATCCTTAGGAGTGAAGACTAATCAGGAGTCTAGGAAGATTTTTACTTTGACGACAGGGATGATGGTACTTTTAGGAGAAAAGCAGATGAGCAGGTGGTAACCTGGGGGTGACACGTGAGCTAACTAGATGTGCTGGCTTTGCAGGACCCTTGACATAGACAAGTCACAGCTCGTGACAGTGAAGTTCACGAGAAGCGCGCGCATGCGTGCTCTGTCACTTCAGTCAAGCCCAACTCTTTATGACAAAAGAAATCTAGAAATAACCTATTTAACATCAGGAAAATGATTAAGGTTATTTAAACCATATGAGGAATTCAATAGTGAATAGTGTGTGAACTGCTTATAATGTAAAGTGATAAAAATCAGAATAGAGAAATGCAGCTTTCTCAGACATACAGTAGGGACAGAGGGAACAGACTCAAATGCTCAGTGATTATTCCTTGAAGGTGCCATTATGGGTAATTTTAATTTTCTTTTACTTCATAGTCTAACATTTCCATAATAAGTTCATACGTTCTGCTTATTCCAGAATTTCCATAATGAGCATCACCAAAAATAAAGGGAATCCTTATTTTTAAGGGATACTTAAAAGTTAGTATTTTCCTCCCAACTGCTTAAGGCAGATGCCTCACCCATTAAGGGGATCTACTTCTATTTGGCAAACATTCAAATCTCTTTTCTTGACCCTTTGGCTCAGAAACAAACAGGGCGTTCGTAACAATTTAGCAACGCAGATAAAAATCAAAGTCACCCTTCACTAGAGGCTGGGGTTCTTTTTTTTTTTTTCATTTATTTTTATTAGTTGGAGGCTAATTACTTTACAATATTGTAGTGGGTTTTGTCATACATGAGGCTGGGGTTCTGTATGTGAAGACAGATACAGCAAATGGAAGAGCCTACAATAAAGGCCAACAATTTGTTATCACCCGGCAGTGGACAAGGCCTGAGCCGTGACCAAGCAGAGGGTGACAGACAGACAGACAGACGGCTGCAACAACATCACAGTGCTGAGACAGGTGATCTCCAGCCACATGAACTACAGATCCAACTCCGCACACGCATTAGCACACTCATAGACTCAGCCCACTGCTTCCAAAGAAAGGTAAATCCTCCCCTAAAACTCTCAACAGCTCCCCTTACCATTATTCTTCAAAAACGTCTTCAGAGGCCAAGAATGTGTGCTCTTCCATCTCACATCCTCCAAAGCAGCGTGCCACATCACAGCAGGCCCCCAACAGCAGTAAGAAAAATCACTTACTCTGGAGGTCAAACAGACCTAGGTTAGAGCTCCAGGTATGACTCTTACTGTTTCAGGTAAGTCAGTTTCCTAAAGACTGACAGAAACACACAAGTATCAAACATTATTTCAATGAGGCCTGGGGCAACTCATTTCACCTTTCTAAGCTTCCAGTCCCCAGTCAATAAAAGGGTGGTATGCATTTCTTACAAGGCTGTTGAGAGGACTGGGCTTCCCTGACAGCTCAATTGGTAAAGAATCCGCTGGCAATGCAGGAGACCCTGGTTCGATTCCTGGGTTGGGAAGATCCCCTGGAGAAGGGGTAGGCTACCCATTCCAATATTCTTGGCCTTCCCCGGTGGCTCAGCTGTAAAGAATCCGCCTGCGATGCGGGAGACCTGGGTTTGACCCCTGGGTTGGGAAGCTCCCCCTGGAGAAGGGAACAGCTACCCACTCCAGTATTCTGGCCTGGAGAATTCCAATTCCTGGAGGATTAAACAAGCAAATTTACGTAGAATGCCTGGCACACAGTAGACAGTAAGTTGTAGTCACTGTAGTTTAAAGTATTGAGAGGACTGAGGAACATCTCCCCAGAGCCGTAACCTCCACGGAACTCTGAGGGAAAG
The DNA here is from genome assembly GCF_910594005.1 of Cervus elaphus. Classification (NCBI taxonomy): domain Eukaryota; kingdom Metazoa; phylum Chordata; class Mammalia; order Artiodactyla; family Cervidae; genus Cervus; species Cervus elaphus. Next base: position 20,007,786 of record NC_057827.1, on the reverse strand, counting down.
TTCATGATTACAACAGGAGCTCCATGAGCCACAGACTCAGTGCAGGGAAGAAAGCTGCCAACCTGAGCGAGAAGAAAACAGAAAGCGAGCGCAGAGTCTCCCCCGGACTCTGAGGCGGCGCGGTCCTGATTATCTGGATTCTGATTGAGGAGGAGTGGTCAGGATTAGCTTTCCTCTCTAACACCTTATTAATTGTCATCTCCAACCCAAAGCAGAAAGGCCTGTTTAACTAAAATGTTCAGTGTATATGGCCGAGTGACTGAACCATCAAACACTTCTGATTTTTTGCTTACAACAAGAAGGGTGAACTTACAACTGTTTAGAGTAGAAAGGCACAAGGCGTAAGATTCTTTACTCCAAAAATGACCTGAAGGTTGGGGAAATGGCTTGGGACTCCAAAAAGGCTCTTCGGGTTTTCCATGTTTCAGACAAGACAAGGACGGAAGAGCTAAGACCCACTGCTCAGGGTGGTAGTGTACAAAAGGAAGTACACAAAAGAACTCCTTATCTACTTTACTTCCTCCTTTTCTCCCAATCAGAATGAACTTCACGCTTCATTATTTATAGCAAAGAAAAAAATTAACAGCCCAAGACAGCGAGACCCTGTAAGAGTGTCTGACTTAGAGCAGTCTGTCCCAGGCTAGAAAGAGAGACTTCCCAAGTCCTGAAAGACTATTTAAGAATAAAGGAGAGGCAATGTTCTGTAATAATCCACACGAGAAAAGAATCTGAAGGAGAGTGAATATAAGTAAATGTATCATTGAGTTTCTATGTTGTACACCTGAAACACAACACCGTTACTCAACTATACTCCAGTAAAATTTTTAAAAAATTAAAAATAAAATAGATTAGAGATTAAATACAGACAATGGCAGTTTGCAGTAAGAAAGCAGACTCCATAAACTGTGAACTATTGAATTTTATCTCAATATCAGACACAGATTGTTGAAGGGATATTTTGTAAGCCTTGGGGAACAATAACCTAAAAACCCAGCAAATAGCCACAATTAAGACACACAAGACAGTTTGTGGCTTGGTTTCTGTTTTTTTAGCATCATTTTTTCATCCTAGGGATTGATAGTGGGTCTGAATTTCAACAAAACACCTGCCCAAATCTCCCATGATAATGCTGTGAACAAAATGAAACCTGGCAGCCTCAGATATAAGCACAGGGTGACTAAAATTCTCCATCTCCCGGTACATGATTCTGTCTGTATTTCGGAAGCCACAGGGTATGCTTCTAGGCTACAACGTGTCCCAGGAATTTGAGGAGACATTTTAGGAGAGGCAGAATGTGCCCCACGTCCCACTGTTTCCGTCCTAACCCTACAACAGTTTCAACAACAAAGCAAAAGGAATAACCAAACGAATGACTACAGGAACAAGGTTCTATTATATATAGTTAACTGCAACTCTTCCCTACCCCACCTCTGTCCAATTCTGGGGAACACTTATACCAAGGGCGTGAAATAGCTAATGATAAAACAATCCAATATACAGACTACCTGAGATTCATTAAGAACACTGACATACTGAAACTTAAGACTGAAGATCCAAAAACACTGAAAGACTAAAAGGGTGGACCAAAGAAATACATGAGAGACCAAATGTGCTGAGATGAAATTTAACATGGGTTTAAATGAATCCTGCGCTTCTACTTCAAAAACACCCAGAATCTACATCAAAACACCCAAAGGAACAGAGAGAAGAGAGAAGAAACCTACCTTGTCAACATACGTAGAAGACCTGTGACTTTGGATAACCAACAATTTTTCCTTTGTCAATAGTGATCTGGCTCAATTTCTTGACAGCTGTTAGGACTTCAAACAAGAAAAGTGAAATGAGCCTCAGAGAGCGTTAAGTGGGTTGAAATGAGGCTGGAAAGGAGTGTAGAGGCCAGACCATATAAGGCCTACTGTCAACTATTTTGGTCTCTATTTTAAAAGTAAGGGTCATGATTAGATTCTTATTTTAAAAGGCTCGCTTGTTTATGTAATGGAAAGATGTGAAAGAAGGCAGGAAGTGGACACACAGACTCCAGCTAGAACGCTGTGTAGTAATTCAGGTAAGCAGGAACAGCCAGCACTAGGGGGGAGTGATGAAGATGGAACGAAGGGGGCAGATGACAGATACGGGGATACTAAACACAAGATCTGCTGATAGGCGTAATATAAACAGGGAGTAAGAAAAAGGGAGTATCGATGGTTTCTAGATTTCTGTGTCACATGACACAGACTGGCAATGATGCCAGTTACTGAGAGTAAGAAGAGAATCACAGACCACGTGGGCTGGCGAGACTTTCGATTCCATGGCAGTGACACAGGGGATCCCCAGGTGCTAATTAACTGATTAAAGGTACACACGGCCAGCAGCCCTGTTTCACTGACTCCTCTGTTTGAGTCAATATTGAAAAATACCAGTTGAGCAACAGAACAGAAAAAGTCTTCTTGAAAACTGAGCTAACACTGAGGAACTATCCCATATTTCAGGTGCACCTCTCAAAAGCACATGCCAAAACACTAAGCCTGCTCCCCTCAAACACCACCAAACTGTAAATGCATGCCTTTCCCCAAGCCTGCTTCTTTCCTGCACCAAATGATCAAGCTATGGTGACATTCTGTAATAAAAAGATAAAACACTAATCATTTTTACACCCGCTTTCTTATTTTCTACATGTCTTGCTAGGATACACTTAACTTTTGAGGCCTGTTTCTAGGAGTGACATTATCAGAGCTCGATGGAAATGCTGATAGTGAAGACCCCATCCGTTTTCTCTTACAGAGAAGGACAATGAGGCCCTAAAAGGTAACGTGTTCAATGGTAAAACTGGGTGGACTCAAACCCTGACCACCCTCCCAATCTCCCACATCACCACGGCCAGTCTGCCTGACACAAAATATTACTTTTACTTACCTGGCCTCCTCTGAAATTTCTAGTGATTACAGCAGCTGACTGGAGGATTAAAAGTGCAAAGTTCAATGAACTGCAGCTCATCTTTAAGCCCCTTTAAGGGGCTGACAGCAGCACCCACACAGACAGAGTAGAATGAGGAGGAAGGACAAGAAAGCAACAGGCTCAAGATCTGCTATTGCTGTGGCTACACTTCCTATCTCATCTACAACCAAAAGGGACACAGAACTGCTCCAACTTTCACCCAAAACACAGCAAGGAAAAGAGGAAAAGAAATTCAAATCCACTTCTGCTCATTAGTTTTTGAAGTTACTGGCAAGGGAAAAATATCTGGGGAGAGTAATTTTTAACTGCGAGTTACTGGACTCTGAATGTACCAGATTACCACTAGAATCATCTAGAACATATATCAGAGTGTATGATGACAATAGCTAGTTAACTATAACTTGAGCTTATGACATGTCAAGCTCTGGTATAAGGGCTTTAAAGTAAGAAACCATTTAATCCTTGTGATAATCATTTTATCTCAGCTTTACAAAAGAGGTGGAAGACACTGTCCAAGGTCACACAACCAGTAAGTGGACAGCCCAGGCAGCCTGCCTCTAGAGTTTATGCTCTTATTCATCAGGCAGGACTGCCTCCACGGAGTATATTCTGAAACCCAAATATTTATGCTGTTATATAGTTATACAATGATTATTAACAATACAATGGATTTTAAATTAAATTCTCATCAGAGCCCAGTGCTTTAGGAAGGGTTGGGCAAAATGTAGAGGACGAAAAGGCATGTTTACCTTGAAGAAAAGGCATGTTTACCTCGCCAGATGACCTAGGCAACAACTCGCTACCTCCAGACAGCCCTTGCAGCCAACAAATACTCTTCCCACCCCACTCCCTCAGTTTCAACCATCACTCATCCGCAGGGTGCTCTTGACATTGACTCCCTAGCTCTAACTTAGAAGCTCCACACCCTCCTACTTGCCAGCTGCCTGCCAGACATCCTACTCCCCATGAATGATCCCTACCAATCCATCCCCTATACTCTCATTCTCTGTCCTTGGCCCTCATTAACAGTCTCGCCTCAAGCTCTCCCACACACTGACTTCCCGCTCCTTCAAACCCTACCTTACATCTGTTGCTGGTGTTCAGTCCCTAAGTCGTGTCCGACTTCGCAACCCCATGACTACAGCACATCAGGCTTCCCTGTCCTCCACCATCTCCCTGAGTTTGCTCAAACTCATGTCCACTAAGTTGGTGATGCCATCTCACCATCGCCTCATCATCTGCTGCCCTCTTCTTTTGCCTTCACGCTTTGCCATCTTCAGGGTCTTTTCCAATGAGTTGGCTCTTTGCATCAGGTGGCCAAAGTACTGGAGCTTACAATGTCTCTGTATCTGTTCCTCCTACCCAAAGCCTAACCCTCTCTCTCGGACCATATAGCTTCCCTACCATTCTCCCTGCCACTAAGCATAATCACCAGTTATCACAAGGTTCAACTTCCCCACAATCTGATTGCCATTTGTGTGGCAATTCTCTGGTGAAACCCTCCCAAGGATTCCTTGCTTTCTTCACAGTAAGGTCAAATTCACAAGCCCCAAACCATGTCAAGATCTTTAGATCCTGCTGTCATTCCAACTATAGCAATACCCAGCTGCACACCGATCATGGTGTTTCTATAACTAAGCCAAATACATAGAAAAACATCAGGTAGTGGTGCCATTTACAATAAGACAAATATAAATACTCTTTGGCTCTGTCCCGTTATTACCTTTTATTAATTATAAACTGGCTTTTTTTTCCACAGTCAGTCTAAGGTAAATTACAGTGCTGCGGGAGCCCAAAGGAAGATGTAATTAAATGAATTTATACAGACTGTACTTCTATATAAACTATCTTCATAATATGACAAGCAGACAGGAAAACAGAATCTAATGACATTTCAGAATACAGACTACCTTCAATAACAAATTTCCTGCATCAACAATCACTAAAAATTCTAAGATACATTAATTTACATGTCTGTTCCAAAAAGAGAACACATCAATCAAGTTGTCTCTAAGCTGACTCTCAGGAGTATCATTATAACCTGTAACTTCCACTGTGAGTTCTAGAAATGTTGGTTTAGAGACAGTGAAGTGCCAAGCTGTTATCACCTTCTTCGGTGTTTGAGGGACTTCAAAAACAAGGTCCACGAACTATGCTGAGTATTCATTAAATATCCCACATCTTTAAAACAATGTAAATAACTTCAAAGAGGCTCATACCAGAGAACTGTCTTGATCAGATGATAATTTCCCAGTACTTATCAGAGAGCAGAAGATAAGGGATTTGGGGTTGAGAAAGCATGAGGAGGGCGAGGGAAAAGTAGGGAAGAGTTCAGGTCTCAAATCCTGCAAGAGAAGGCAAGATGAGAGACGGGAACAGTGTGAACGGTGCCGTGCAAACGCTCTCTGCCTTCCACGCCTGACGACTGTGCCACATGAAGACTTAACTAGGGCTCCCCTGGTGGCCTGCTGGATAAGAACCAGCCTACCAACGCAGGGACACAGATTCGATCCCTGGTCCCAAGGGATCCACATGCCGCGGAGCAACTGAGCCCGTGTGCCGCAAGTACTGAAACCCGGGCGCCCTAGAGCCCCGCTCTGCAGCTTGAGAATAGCCCCCGCTGGCCACAACCAGAGAAAGCCTGTGCACAGCCAAAAATAAATTAACCAAAAATGAATGCATATAGCAGTGTGTGCGTGTCAAAACAACAACAATAAAAAAGATGTTAAATTGTTTTAAAAACAGGAACAGTTAACTATTCTGTGGTAACACAGTACTCCAGGGCACAGGGGTTGGGAGAGAACGTGGCCGGCAAGGAAGAAGTTCAAAAATGGAAAGCAGAAGCCCGCCCAGAACAAAATCAGATCACCAGGACGTGCTGCAGGATTCCCTGTTAACCTCACTAAATTGTAACTAAATTGTAATACCTTTCCCACAAAGCCTACACTGGCAGGTGTCTTCTGAAAAAGGTAGAACCAAAAAAAAAAAAAGGTAGAACCAGATTCCGCGTTTCCCCTCCGACATCCTAGACAGACACTGTTGAGCTTGGTGGTAATTTCAGTCAACCACTGGCAGCTTCGCCCCCCCCACCCCCGCCCCAGTTCTTCTGAACACCTGAAGAGCAAAAACAACCATCAGTGCAAAATAAAGGTTTTACTCTCAACAACTTCCTATTCCCATGTGGATGCCTCCTGCAACCAAGTCAGAGGTTCATCGGCACTAGAATAAGAGCCCTGCTTATTTAGCCCTTTAGAATTTCTCTTCCGCATCTCCAGAACCACTTTTATCACTTTTCACTCTGATTCACTGGTCCAAATATGTTAAGAGTGGCTGGAGCCCACTGTCTTTGGTTGCTTTCTGTTTTGTTTTAATGAGTCTGATACACCAAGAAGCAGGAAGATGCACCAGTCTTAGTTCTGTATGTTCAGCTCAAACATGACATCTGTCAGGAATAAATGTAATTCCTAAGACAAGTAGATGGTTCAAGCAGAAAGTCTTAAATCACCAACAGTTTAGTGATTAACAGAGTGGGTTAATATAAAGACTCTGCTTTTAACTGTCCAGAGTCCAAACATGCCACCTCCCCCCACCCACCCCCCAACCCTTAGCACTAATTATACCCCCAGGCCTTGGCCTGAATCACGAGAAGAAAAAATATATATATATATATCTGCTGGCAAATGTCAATGAGGGGGAAAAATCTGGATTCCTGTACAAACTTATCAACCACCTTTCTGTTTCCAGACAGGATACTATGGCAACAGCATAAGCAAAAGATTAGAGTAAGCTATGCTATCTGATAAAATGAGGGCGTCAATGGGAAGTTCTGGCTGTCAAGAAGGCAGTAGTAAATACCTCCTAAACAAGAAGGAAGAAACAGGAGACTCCAAGATTACAAATACTCGACACAGAGTGCACTGCAATTGACACTTTTTACCCATTAACTCCAGTGCAAATAGTATGATGATCTGAGATTTAAGGACACTGTGGAGAAAACAGGGGCTTCCCAGGTGACTCACTGGTAAAGAATCCGCCTGCCAAAGCAGGAGACACAGGAGATGCAGGTTCAAACCCAGGGTCAGGAAGAGCCCCTGGAGGAGCAAATGGCAACCCACTCCAGTATTCTTGCCTGGGAAATCCCATGGACAGAGGAGCCTGGTGGGTTACAGTCCATGGGGTCAGAGAGACTCAGACACAACTGAGCACCCACACAAGCAGGAAAAGACAGAGGTTTCTTTTAATACTGATCCTTATGGCAATTACTCCCAGCCCTATCAACAGAAATGTATTAAATTTCATGGCTCCACTAACACAAAAATCTAGCAACGCTAACGTACGATAGAAAAGTCTATGTGGAGTAGCTGATTCATTTCAGAGATGAAGAAATGGAGTGGCTTGCCTGGTAGTCAATGTCTAGTTACTAGTTAATGCTAACTAAAATTACTGATGGAAATCAATCCAATTCAAGAGATTTTCCTTGTTAAAAATCCTAGCTCTCTTCTTTATCTTTCTATTCAGTTAACAAATACCAAAGTTAAAACTAAGGCTCTCTGGAGCTGCAGGGAGTGGCAGAGAGTAGCAGCCTTAATTTGAGCAGGACATAAGGAGACCGGGGAACTTCTAATTTTGACAGACAACAATAAAAGGGAGGCCACATGAGCAGGACAATAAAAGGAACAAAAGAACTATTTCATCCTCTTGCTTTTAAAACTTTTCCAACCACGAAAGAAAATGCAGGTTAACTATTTTAATGAATGATGTTCACACTCCCCCCACCCCCCGACCCCCGCCAATATTCAGCTTCATCACACTCGCTGAAAGACACTGGGCAAATAATTTAACCCAAGACTAAAAGAGCAAGGGGGAGGTAAGGAAGTTGGAAGGGGGGGGAATAAACTTTTTAAAACTGAATTGTTTAAAATTTAATAATATTTTAAATAACATAATATAATTTTAATACTTCATGGAGCTTTATGGGGTACAAGGTTTGGCTCACAATAAATTCTCATCAAGCATTAGCTCTTCATCTTTTCCCTTCCCAGGAGAAATGCAAGAAGACAGGCCTGAATTCAGGAGATCAAAATACTGTTCCCCAAAACTATGCTGTACAGGGTCCATATATCAACCACATGAAATTTAAGTAACTGGCAGTACCAAAACCAGGTTGATAGTGGTGAGGAAAGAAAGGTTTTTCTTTATACTTTGATAATTTCCAAGTTTCTGTAATAAGCTGTTTCACTTATACAGTTAGAAACAACTGTTTTGAAAAAGAAAAACTGTTTTCAGTAGGGTTTCATCACTCTCCTATTAGAACTAGTTTCAACAAATGTGCAAGTCAGCTTGTACTATCCCAGGCTTACCCAACCCAAACTGTAAAGAAGACTCCATAATCAGCCTCAGAGGGAGAGGATAACAGAGCATCATCTTAACTAAAGCCAAGCTGGCTAAAACTCTACTGCTTACAAAGACTCTGTGGATGTCTTAATAGAACAAAATCAGAATCAAGCTAACTGGTACAAGATCGCCTCTCAACAAGGCCAACACTCAAGACAAACCGCCTCTCTCCTTCTTCCCCTAACTCGGCCAGTAAATGAAGGCTTCTGCTCTTTAGTGAATCCCAGACTGAGAGGTAGCAATATAGCTTAAGGCAACTATTAAGAATCTTTTCAACAAATGACACTAGAACAAGTGAATATCCACAGCCAAAAAAAAAAAAGGAATTTAAACCCTTAGCTTGCATCACACATAAAAATGGGTCACAGACATTAAGCGAAGAGCTGAAAGTGTAAACCTTCTGGAAGAAAAGCAGGAGAAAATCCTCATGATTTTGGCTAAAGCAAAGACCTCTCAGATATGAAGTCAAAGGTACAGATCGCATAAAAGAATACAAGACAAACTAGACGTACTCAGAATTTAAAACTTTTTCTCTCCAAAAGACATCAGTAAGAAAATGAAAAGACAAGCCACAGAGAAGGAAAAAATATCTGAAAATCAAATACATGATTTGTATCCACAATATATAAAGAACTCTTAAAACTTAACAAAAAATTTAATGGTCAATTGGTACTTCATCAAAGAAAATAAATGGCAAATATGAGTACAGGAAAAAATGCTCAACATCAATAACCATTACCAATACACACCCACCAGACGGCTCCCATGGAAACGACTAACAGAGTCCATATACCAATCACGTGAAATTTAAAGTAAATGCTGTTACTTTAAAATAACAAGTGCTGGCAAAAGTGTGGGGGAAGAAAATGAAACCCTCTAGTACTGCTGGTGGGAATGTAAAATGGTATAGCCACTTTGCAAAACAGTCTAACCTAGCAATCCACTCCTAAATATTTACATGTGTGAAACTGTAACCACATACAGACCTGAACAGAATGTTCAAACTTGCAAATGGCCTAAGCCTGAGCTCAGAGTGAAGTATGTTTTTTGCAGTTCCTCCTGCTATCATACTGTTGGCTCTTATAACCGCTATTGCAGTCCCTTTAGTGAAATCCACTTGCATTGTTTAAACCACTGTTAAGAATTTTTTTTTTTTTTTCCCGATTTCCACCACACTAAGCCATTCCTAAACTTAACCCTTGGTTTCTGAATGGCCATCATTTACTTTGCTAGAGGCTGGGCAAAGAGTTTCAAGTAACTGTCTTCCAACTGCATATGAGAAGAATAAGTGAATGACTGAGAAAGTAGTTTTCCTAGGACAAATAAAAAGTGTGTGAGAACTCTGATGCACCACCCTACTGACATCTTTGTGAGAGCGCCTGACCAACCTTAAGGTAACTGAAAATTAGTGAATTTAAGAAAAGATGCAACCATCTGATATCAGATGGGACCATTTCTACCAATGAATTTAGAAGAATTGCTCTTTTTATCCTTAACGACAACTGCTTGTTGAAGATTTTTGCACCAGTTCTCTCCACAGCATCAAAGTCAAGTCCTCCCTGGGTAGGATCGTGAGTTTACAATACAGTCAGTTACAATAAGTAAAGCATTTCAGAACACGGGATGAAATTCCAGAAGGAGAGAAATTTAAATAAAGAGTTTTACCTATAAAACAAAAATAGGTCTAGTAAATATGGAGCTGAAGTTGAATAAGCAAGTCTGTATGTAACCTGTCAACTAGCTGAGAACCTTTGAGTTCCAGTCAAAAGAAAAGGCAGCATGAGGGGAAGGGCAGAGAAGTCTGGACTGGTTCTTCTGGATGCACAAACTGGTTCTCCAAAAGTGACTGCTAACCACACAAGGGGTGAGCACAGAACACCATAAACATGGAGAGCTTTGCTGGGTGTTTTTCTTTCCTTCATGGAGAATTTGCAAATGTTTGCTTAATTATTCAGGGATAGCGGGGTTTTATTGAACCCACTCCTGATGTGGTCTAACACAAACACTCAGGTTACAAAGCTTAGATAACAATTTTGAAGGGACGATCATGAAGTCCCCAGAACTGGGTTCAGATCAAAACGAAGGCCAAGGAGCTTATGAACTAACCAGGCAGTCACCGCATTTCTAAGAGAGGTATAACTTCACTGCCTTTTTCCACATATAAAACAAGAAACGGCAAGAAAAACAAAAGCACCTGTTGATGACAAAGATGCAGCAAAATATTCCCTTACTCAGATGATAGGCATGAAATATAAAGCAGTCAAAGCATTTTAGATACAACTTTATGATTTGTATAAAGAAACTTGAAAACTCTCCAAGTTTAACTTGGTAATTTTACTGTACCACAAGGAAATGATGATCAAATTGAGGGAAAACTTATTTGGAAAAAAAAAAAATTTTTTTAACTACCAGAATTAGTTAAATATGTTAACTCCAAGCAATAGAATTATGTGATCCCTTAAAGGAGTCAAAACTGTATTACATGGGAACATATGATTAAATGAAAAAAAGCAGAAAAGAGTTTATATAAATCTGATCAACAGTGTATTTTTTTTTAAATCATGTATAAGGAAGAAAAAGGCTAGAAGAAAATAAAATCTTCACTATCTCTAGGTAATGGAACATTACCGAGGTGATTAATAACTCTTTCATATATTCGCCAAATTCCATGCACCACTTGTGTAACTGGGAGGTGGCGGGGGAGGAGAGAGTGCCACCGTCAACACTTTATAAAACATGATGGCAAATCTTTGAAGCATAAGCAGCAGAGTTGTTGGAAATCTTCCCAGAGCGCTCTCTCAATAGTTTTCTGCTTTTGGGGAGTAATATGATGCTTCATTATACAGATCAATCTATGGCAACATTGGCAGAATTGTAAACCATTTTTCTCACCTTAGAGTAGCTTCATAAAGTCCAAATATGCAAAGTGAATGAAAATCTAGTTGTATAATGAGGCTTACATACACCTAGGTCTTTTTCAGATGTCAAAGTTTTTCCTGATTTCCACACTGAAGTAAAACTCTAGTTGGTCTTGTTGTTGTTAGTCACTAAGTCATGTCCAACTCTTTTCAACCCCCTCAGTTGTAGCCCACCAGGCTCCTCCGTCCTCCACTGCCTCCAAGAGTTTGCTCAAACTCACGTCCACTGAACCGATGATGCTATCTCACCATCTCATCCTCAGCCACCCCTTCTCCTTTTGCCTTCAGTCTTTTCCCAGCATCAGAGTCTTTGGTAATGAGTTGGCTCTTCACATTAGGCAGCCAAAGCATTGAGCTTCAGCAACAGTCCCTCAAATGAAAATTCAGGGTTGATTTCCTTTAGGATTGACTGGTTTGATTCCCTTGCAGTCCAAGGGATTCTTAGGAGTCTTTTCCAGGACCACAGTTCGAAAGTATCAATTCTTCAGCACTCAGCTTTCTTTACGGACCAACTCGCACATCCATACATGACTATTAGAAAAACCATGGCTTTGTATGGACCTTTGTCAGCAAAGTGATGTTTCTGCTTTTTAATACACTGTCTAGTTTTGTCATAGCTTTCAAGAAGCAAGTGTCTTTTAAACTCTAGCAGACTCTTTCAAAACCTGGAACTACCCCAGAATAGTAAGCTGGGGTACTAGCAAGCTATACTCTATCACCAGTAAGCTGTTACTGGACGATGCTTTGAGAGGGAATTTGCTAGAATTCTCCCACATTTCACGAACCACTCCTACATTAAAAAATGCTTCAGTTACCCTCAAATTCAATCAACTTTTTTTTAAGACTGGCAGAGGCATGGCAAGGGGTTATGAAAATAATGGGAGGAAAAGATAATCCAAAATAAATATGCGTTCGCTTGCATTTTTCCCCCTCATTGAAGGAAAAATACATTTTTACAACAGATAAAAAGTGGGCAGGATTTTGCAGCCAAAATAAACTATGAAGTTAGGTTAAGTTAGAAAGGAGGCTAGAATGAGTTAAGACAGCTAAAAGTAAAAGCTGTTTTCTATTGTTCTTAAGTAAAGTACATAGTCTACTAAAAAGGGAAAAAAAAGAGAGAACTAATCTGGTATGCAACATTCAATACTCAAAAACACAGAATTCCAGAAATAGAGTTGGAAAGAGCTCCTGATCTAAACTGCCTCTTAACCAAATTCAGAATTAGTTAAAAAAAACAACAACAACAACTCTACCAATTGAACTTTTGAAATTTTCAAGTATTCAGCTATTTCAGTCATTATTTCTATCAGATGATGACAAAGAATCATAAAATCCTAGAGGTGGAAAAATTCTTAGATATCCTCCTGCTCCAGCTCATCAGCTGATTCAGATACAACCAGTAAAATTGTCACTTTTCCTGCAGTTGTAAAAATGCAACACAAGTTTATCCTTTAACTGACAAAAGGCCTGAAGATGAGGGTGATACTGCACTCTGTCACTTTCTCATCTGAAGAAGGCTATGAGTATACGTACCACTCTACAGAAAAGTCAGCCAACAGCTTCCAACACTCTGCTGTCCACCTCACCCTCCGTTTCCTTCTCCCTGGACTGACCACAATATGTATTATAAGCATGCTGCTCCTTAAACAGTTTTAAACAGTCTACGTTTATAATTTCAAACATGGAAATTGAAACCAAAAAAATCACCAATTAAGTCATTTACAAGTTATTATTAAGTCGGAGATCCTACAGTGAATTTTTGCACGGTTCAGAGGCCTTTGTTAAGAAGTAAATGGTTTCCCACCCCCACCTTTCATGGCAAGACAGTTTTCTTTAATGGCTTTCTTTTGAAAACTTATGATGTGTTTAAATATTATAGAGAAGACAGAGTTTAGTTAGATAAATGCTATTTCTCAAAGTCATTTTAACATTAAAGGCATCTTTTTCATACACCAAACCCCACAACTGGCACGATTACATCAACCCTTCCTTCTGGTCAATAACTGTCACTTGACCTCGCTTCTCCCTGCAGCCCTCCCAACAAATACAAACACAGGACAGCTCTACTTCATATTTTTCAAGTTTTAGCTATCCTACAAGTCAGTCTACTAAAATAACCTAGTAATCGATTTTCTTACCATTTACTTCAGTATCATATTAACAAGAATTTTTTAAACATAAGCCACTCTAAAGTGTTTCAAAATACTTCAGAACTTGGAATTTTAATATCCCTGAAATTACTATCTAAGGCTGTGAAACAGCAGACCTTAAGGCCACAGATATGAGTCTTGCTTAACACTAAGGGACAGACTCGATCATGTCCACCTCAGAGCTTTAACATAATTTAACTTTAGTACTACAAAACCATGATCTCCTATTGGCTCACAATAGGAAGGCAATATGTGAAGTTTACTATTTGCAAAATACTCTGGGTAACTCATATTATCTTATTTCATCCTCAAAATCTCTCTTTGGAGGAAGGTACTAGTAATACCCTTGTTTCACAGGTAAGGAAACCGAGGACTGGAAAGGTTGAATCGTTTGTCTGGGGTCACAGGACTGGCAGAGGTAAGATATAAATGTAGAACAGCTCAGCTCCCCACCTGAGTTCTTAACCATTATAATGGCATAACCAGTGGTAGTGCAGATTTTACTGATACACCCAGTTCCTAAATGGATAACAAATATGCTTCTACTAAGCCAGAAGGAAATGGCAAACAGCTCCAGCATTCTTGCCTGAAACGCGCCATGGACAGAGGAGCCCGGTGGGCTGCAGTCCACAGGGTCGCAGAGCTGGACGCGCTGAGGGGTGAGCACATACTTCTACACAACTTTCTAGTGGCGGCTGTCCCGGACTGAGCGTGACCCTCGACATCATCAGTGCCAGTGTCTGGGAAGTTTAACACACTTGTGGCTGGCTATTCCATCCCCCTGGAATCACAATCCCCAGTGATCATTTAAAAAAAAAAAGGGCTGACTAGTCACTGACTGTGATCTCTCCCTGTTAGCATCACCAGGAGACGGCTCCTGAAGGAGCATCGATGCTTAGCAACGTGAGCAGAAGAACACTGATGATGAAGACCCGGCGTGGTCCTGGTACAGCCAAGTTCCAACTCCAGGCTCCCAGCACAGATGTGAATCTGCATTCATTTGTTACCTCTATGACCTAAGGCAAACATTTAAATCCTCAAAACTTTCTCATGTGCAAAATATGGTGAACAGTACTATGCACACAGGTGTTAATATTACTATGAAGGTTAAGCTAGTAAGTGTAAAGCCATCAAGCACAATGCCTGGTAAACAGTGAGTTTTCAAATGCTAGTTGTTATGTGTAGTGATCAGGAACAGGAATGGAGGCGGCCAGATCAACAGTGACTGTCAGACATGTTAAAACAGGAGGAAAAACAGAAGCCCAAGCAAGGCCCACAGTACCACTTCAAGCCCAAGTGCAGGAATGACTAAGAGCTGCAAGACGCGATGCACAGCTGGGAATCAGACGGGCTGGTTCAGTGAGACACAACGTACTGCTTTTAAGAAGCAAACCCACCAATAGCCACTAACATACATATCACTTATCTCCCCTGATTGGAAAGACTGAGTCATACCCAGCATCTCTCTAAAATTAAAGAGAAAGTGTCAGCACATTTCTGTACAGAAAACAGTTCACAACTTCAACCAGTTTCAAACTGCTTTGGAAAGATAAGCTCCTTAATAGTTTTGACTAAATTTAGAAAGCTTTACTACTTTAATGCAGATAAATGGAAATTGGGAACCAATAAAAATTATCAAAAAGAGGTTCTATTTGACCTGCTACAATATTAAAACATGCAACCGGCAGACTCAGTACAGTGGTGGTCTGCTTCCAAATACAAATTTAAATTAAGAGTCCAAATTAATGAGACTTTACAGAATATGATGATGCTTTGCTATTAAATAGATGAATTTAATCCCAAAAGATATGCAAACAAACGAAGTCTACCTCACTACATTCTACATTAATTCCTTAAAAGACTGAATGTACCTCTACTCCACTCTGGAAATTCTGTTAAGTGAGCCACAGATCACGTTCACAGATCCAAAAACTACACAAGGGGAATGAGCCAAAATGCACCCGGATTCAACTTCAAGTACAGTCTAGAGGAAAATGCAAAAGTTTATTCAGCAAAGAAAGACAAACCTGTTTCTGAGAACTAAGTGATACAAGAGATTCTCCTCAATGGCATAAATCACTGTGCCTAACAGAATCACCGATTCCTGCCCTACACCATACCTACTGAATTAAAATCTCCCCCAATATTCTGATCCTAAGCCAGGATTGAGAACCACAGCCTCTCTGTAATTTCTAAAATAAGTTGTGCTCCTTTCCCGTTCTAAACAATTGTGTGGTTTTTGGGTTGTCTGGCTGTTAGACAATCAACCAAGAGCCTGCACTTATCCCAAGGCCAGCTGTACATTAGCGCCCAATGCATGCGTGTGCGCTCAGCCGGCAAGTCTATCTGACTCTCTGACCCCCTGGACTACAGCCCACCAGGCTCCTCTGTTCATGGGATTTCCCAGACAAGGATACTGTAGTGGGTTGCCATGTCCTTCTCCAACGGATCTTCCCGACCCAGGGAACGAACCCATGCCTCCTGCATTGGCAGACAGATTCTTTACCACTGAGCCACCAGGAAGCCCATTAGCTCCCAAACTAAATCCTAAATCTCCAGAGGGCACGTCGGGCCACATCATGTCCATACCAGATGCTCAGTCAATAAAGGAAGTTAGTCCAATAAAAACAAAGTATTAAGAAGCAGTTTAGGGAATTACCTCCCATGCTTCCCTCTTCCCTGGCCTGAAAAACAACTCCCAGATGGACCATTTGTCTTATAAGGGAGACAGGAAGCGAGAAGATAATCCGGGAAAATTCTAAATTAGAAACTCAAAAACATTAAAAATTCAAGAAAATTCACCAGGGAAAGAGGGAAAACACGGATAAAGGGCCTAAGAAGTATAAAAGGAAAAAACTGGATAGAAAAGAATGGTGGTTGTTAGGCCATTCTAAATAAGAAAAAAACACTAATTTGTCTTCCTTGCTCATAAAATAAAGGTGACCCAATATTAAAAAGCAGAGACTTGACTTTGCCAACACAGGTCCGTCTAGTCAAGGCTACGGTTTTTCCAATAGTCATGTATGGATGTGAGTGTTGGACTATAAAGAAAGCTGAGCACCGAAGAATTGATGCTTTTGAACTGTGGTGTCAAAGAAGACTCTTGAGAGTCCCTTGGACTGCAAGGAGATCCAACCAGTCAATCCTAAAGGAAATCAGTCCTGAATGTTCATTGGAAAGACTGATGTTGAAGCTGAAACTCCAATACTTTGGCCACCTGATGTGAAGAACTGACTCACTGGCAAAGACCCTGATGCTGGGAAAGATTGAGGGCAGGAGAAGGGGACGACGGAGGATGAGATGGTTGGATGGCATCACCAACTCGATGGACATGAGTTTGAGCAAGCTCCAGGAGTTGGTGATGGACAGGAAAGCCTGGTGTGCTGCAGTCCATGGGGCTGCAAAAAGTCAGATACAGCTAAGTAACCGAACTGAAGATCTTTTGAGTCAAGACACAAATGAATTCCAATATCTACTTGGCGTGACTCCGTTCATGAGCCAGTTTCTTTATCCTACCCTATAAATGGGGTAAGACCACTATTAGACGATAAAGAGATAGCTGTAAAGCATCTGGCTTCTTATCCAGATGCTCAATGAAGATTAGCTCCCTTCCTCCTCAGGTGGAAATCCGTACAGTCAGATAATACAAGACGATGATTATCTCGCAGAAGAGGACTGTGTGGTCATTCCACCACGTGAATGCGTGTCTTCTCGGGTGTCTGCTGTAGCTGTGTCATTCCTCAGGGCTGTCCTCAGCTACCATCTCTGATATATGCATAACCCCAGGGAAGCTAAAAGGTAATGCTCAGGTCCAGAAATCTCTAAAGTCCTTTCTGGAAATGAAACCTTAACAGCAAAACTACAAACCCATAAGTGACCATTTAAAGCCTGCGCCCCAGCCATCATCCCTCAAAAAAGCAAAGAGGCCTCATCTTTACTGAGGTTCAGGGCGTGACTCCACAAGACACTGAGAAACAATCTTCTATCCTTCACAGCTTTAAATTAGGGTACCAGGTCCTAAGCAAGCGTGGAGAAAAGTAAAAGGTGTTATTGTGACCCCAAGGCAGTAGACAAGGCTAGAGAATCATGTTAAGGACAAGAAAGAAGCCAGCCTTGCTCCGGTGGCCAGGAACACCACCTGAAGAGCTGCCTGGGGCGCCTGGTTTCAGGCAGTGCTCAGGAGTATCAACTGGATAGTAAGACAAACTCATCTGTCAATGTTTCTCTGAAAACAGACAACCCAGAAAGAAGCACCTTAGTAGTCTGACTCTTCAGGAGTGGTCTTCTAACACACCACCAAAGTCTCTTTTTTTGGACATTATGCTTTTACTATTGCAATTCAAGATGACTATTGTAACTCAAGGTGAATTTAGTGATTCTGATGGCCATGTCACTCATGACTAAAATATGCCTATTATGGTCAATTAATGCTCTAATTAAATCAAGACCTCCTCCATCTATACCTGCACAACTGGTTTTCTAGACCCAAATGCAGATCTTTACACATACTTCTACTACAATTAGTCTTATCAGATCTGGCATGCTATTTCAGTCTCTTTCCACTCCTTTGACCTTTACTTCTCTCATCAATGAAACGAACAAATTGGACAAAATGGTTTCGGTGATGTCTTCAAGTTTTAAAACTATATTTTAGCATTTACCAAACATTTATGGCAAACATTTTACTTTAAAAGCAATTTTACTCCACTAGGATTTTCAAAGAATTAAAAACAAAACAAAACAAAACACACACACACACACACACAAACAGCTACAGATTTTCGCCTAAAGGAGTCATTATCTTTGCAAGTCTCCCATGCCCCTGTCTAAAACCACCCTTACTGGCTTTTAGTTCAGGATAGAATAACCTTCTCCAAACTTCCTATACTGGGAGAAGGAAGAAAAACAAATCCCACCATTTCTGATGACCAGGATTCTCTACTCCTATTAAAGCATGAAGAACAAGGTTTTAACTTCTATAAACCAGAAGATTGTGTTGAAACAGGAATTCAAATGTGCAATCTAAATCTCTAGTCAAAGTAATGATGTACACAGGAGATGTCCACAAGAAAACTCCTCAGAGATGGTGATGAAGGAGAGGGTCTGGTAGAGAAGGAAGCCAAAATCTCCTGCAGGGTACCGCCCTTTAAAAAAACCGTTGGGGTGGGGATAGAATTGTGGCTAGAAGTCGCTCCTCGTAGGATATTAAACGACAAAACGGTGGTTCAGCAGGTGAAGAATCCACCTGCCAATGCAATACGTACAACTGTCAGTTAACACTAAAAAAATTTCAGAAGGTTTATCCACAGACTGTGTTACCTTAATACATACAAGTGAAACTGACTAAACAAACACTTAGCTCCCTTAACATTTTTACCTAGTTTCATATGATCCTTGACGACAATGTCAGAGGCCCCCAACAGTAAAGGCTCATTCATTCACTGTAAGAGATGATTAAGTTCTCATCTTAGTGACCACCGAACACTGTTCTTCTGCTTTAATTAGCACTTGGCTTAATAATTATCAAGGCTCCATACAACAGTGAAACCTTACATTTCCATTAGTTAAGGGAACTACCCATTAATATTACTCAGTAAACCAAAACAGAATATTAAAAGATTTTGATAACAAAGAATTCTAACTGAAGAGGGAAGTCTTCGAGAAAACCACCACCCTTTCTTATTTTCAAATTAGCCATTTAGCACACCAAGCACTCAAAACTGGAAACGGCACAATGAACCTATTCAGAGTCCTTTTGGAAGCATCAGTTCTTATTCTACCAGCACTGCCCATTGTTCAAAGCATTTTTGGATCTTCTCCTTTACAACAATCTTCAAATAGCATTAGATATTTATAGATACATCTCTTATTTTCTTTCTTTGCACCAAACTATTCTTATGCAATTTATTATCAATCTTGTTTCTAAATATCTTTATCTTTAGGGCTATTTTTAAAAACCAAAACTATCTCTCACCCCCAAAAATGTATCTGTCCTCCCAGCTAATATTAATACTTTCAAAGAGGCTTTGTCCGGAAATGAAGATGACAAGCCTTCCAAGTGCTAAAGTCTCTAGAGGACTTTTTTAAAATGAACAAATACTGTCTGATACTCCAAGAATTACTTCCCAAGAACTGAAAGTTTTTACCTTTTATAATTTGAACATGCTCCCCAAATTACTGTTTGTAATCAGGCTCTTCATTATAAGTAACCTAGAGGAAACTTCAATAAAAATACAATAAACCCACATATAACGTTGTACAATATTCAAGTAGCTCACTTGTACACTGGCCATGCAATATATTAGAATTAATAAGGTATCAATATCAAACAGAAAATATGCCATTAAGCACTTTTCAGTTATCCATTTGACTACAGAGCACCCACATTACTGCAGTGGACTTGCTGCCAATATAAGTAAGTGTACAATAACACAACCTCTACCCATAAGAAAGCTGAAATGGGTTTTTTCCTTAATTTAGAATCATATACAGGAATATAATGGGAAGGATGCAATGACTGATTTGGTTTGATTAAGTTAGAAAGGATTGATAAAAGAACTTATTATTTTTTTATTTTAATAATACATTTTATTTAACTCCATATATCCAAAATATTAACATTCCAACATGCATAGAGCATAAAACGATAAATGGTATATTTTACCTATTTTGTTTCCTAAGTCTTGAAATTTGATGTATACTTCACAGTAATAGCACAACTCAGTTTGGAGACCAATAAAGAACTTACTTATTTTTTCTTAACCCTGCCCCACTGGAAAGGAACTTTGTTCACATTACAAGAGGAATGAAATCCAAATGAAGCCAATTACTCCTTACAGATGAGTCAAACTGGTGGGTAACCTGAAATCAATATAGCACTTCTGCACTGCAAGGGACAGGGCCTCTTTGCCTCCAAGCCTCTCCTGCCCTAACCCAACTCTTCCCCAGCTAACGCCTGCCCCTCCTTCAGGACAAGGTAAAACAAACATCCTCACGTTCAGGAAACAATCACTAATTCTCTCAATGCATGAAAAAACTGGGTCAAGCGGGCCCCCTCTATACTCTCCAAAGCACTTTCCAACCTCTTAACATAGCACCTCCACACTGTAGTCACTGGGTGACTAGTCTAGCCTCTCCTACTAAAATATAAACTCCCTGAGGGTGAGATCAGGCCCTAAAAATGCAGATCGCCAGGAGGCACACACTGGGTGGTATATCATATACTGACTGCGGGTAAAGCATTTGCCGAGAGAAACCATGACCCCACAATCACGTGTATCACTCGCACCAGCCCTCCAGCTGCAGCGTAACAGGGGCCTCAGGAGCACCGCTGTGTGCTGGAGGAGCTCCCATTTTAGTGCCAGGCAGTGTGTTCTGGGAGGTGGATGGGAAAAGGGGGTGAGGGGAGGGCAGACCTCACTCAGAGCAGTGGCATTACTAGAACAAAGAGCCCCTCAGTCACCATGCAGCTGTTAAACGATGCATCCAAACTGAAAAGCCGTAACTTGAGAAATGAGCTCTGATTCAAAGACTTAAAAACAGTATTAATGAACCCACGAAGTAAGAAGTTCCCTCCAGTACCCTCCATGCACCTATGAAAGTCTGCAACTCATTTACAGAGAAAGAGGAGTCTTTGTCTCGTCCATTACATTGTCCAAGTCTAGACAAGAATGAGTATTAGACTGGAAGAGATAAAGGCAAAGGGAAAAGAAAAAAAGAATGTGAACGTGAACACACACACACACTCTCCGCCATCAAAACATCAGCTACTCTCTGGAAGAGAGAAAGGTAAAGGAAAAAAAAAAAGAATGTGAACATACACACACGCTCTTCTCCACCAAAACATCAGCTGCTCTCTTGCAACTTCTCCCATCAAATCTTGCTCTTATTTTGACAATGGCAGAAATCACCCAATGTTCCATGCTACTCAATCCTCTTTCTGTGCTCCAGCCCAAACCCATTTCACACCTTTCTCAAAAATGCCCTCAGAGCCGGTGAGCATTTCTCCAAGAAGCTGCTAACAGAGAGGGAGAATTACTCGGCTGGGGGGAGCAGGGGAGTTAAGAGACCTGATCCAGCTGCTCCAAAAGCTCAAATGTGCAGATAAGCCTCCATCTATTTTTAGGGCTAGCTCTGCCCACCCTTGCAGAGTCTCTAGCACACTATAAGAGCTCCAAGGCAATCTAAAGCAGCATTCTCCCTTAACTGAACTCAATTCTCTTGTGCGCTAGGGTCTGTCTGACACCCAGATATCTCACAAAAGACCTGTTTACTTTTGAGACTGCTGTACTATTTATTTTCCGGTTACCATTTTTTAAAAACTTAAGAAACCAAATAAACATAACCAAAATCATTATCATCAGGATTTCTGAGTCACCATCCATTTGCACCTTTGTTTAATGAGAACAGAAATGGTTTGCAGACTTCCACGTAATTCAAGATTCCTAATCTGTGGAAAACTAGGAATGAGTCATAACCCCATTAAGTGTGAAATCTCATTTTTTAGGTGTAGTCCCTTAAAATTTTTTTTCCACAACTGAAGAAAGGAGTGAAAAGAAAAATTATTCTATATTTCAGCTTCTCTTCCTACAATTCCACACTGTTCAGGTAACTTCTCCTTTTACATAATGGAGTGAGCTCATGAGCCCCTTCATTTTTATCCTCAACACAATTTCCTGGCGTCGTATTCTGGTAAAATGAGGCATTCCTCCCTCCACGTCCCAGTCACAGTATGAGTTTTAAGTGTTAACTTCCAACTTGTATTGGCCTTTTCTGTCTTAGCAGATGGTCAACTGACTAGCTGGGCAATGGTCCCCACATCCATTCCTTCTAGCAGGAAGGGTTAGACTGGACTAAAGATTCCAACAAAGGCAGTCCAAACTGAGACTGTCCAAGAAGCTGTTCTGCAGATCATCATAAAAATGAAGTGACAATAGTCTGAATAATGAAGCTACCATTGCTCTGTAAAGACACTGTTTCGAGGGTCAGACACCCTGTGGCATCTAGAAATGACACGACAATATAAACGGTATGTCTTCTTTCTCCCATCCGCTTCACTTTATAACCCCAGAGAGAAAATGAAGTGACCTTCTTACCGCCCTATTCACCTGGAGGCAATGGCCTTTAGCAACAGAAAGTATGACACACGCACATGTTTACCACTGACAAAAGACATATATTATCTTTAAGAGCTTTTGCTTTTTTGAAACAACAAATAAGTGTTGATTAACTGATCATTTCTCTTCATTTCCCCTTTCCCCTCACCAGAAAAATGAGTGAATTTGGAAAAACATTACTCTCCTTCCCAACTCAAGTAAACCAGAATGCAACCAACCCTTTACATTTAAAGGATGAGGCACCTCTACTTCCTGGTAACCAAACAACCCTCCACATAATGATATCCAGCTCAATTCTGACATATAATCATGCTCAGGACAATACTTGTATGAAAAGCTTAGGGGAAAACGCACACCAGTTAATCAGCATGATCACAGGAACAGAATTTATCAGGAACAGAAATGTGGCAACATAATGGCAAGTCACAGACCATCAGAAGGAGAACAGTATTTCTTAAACTTGTTCTGGGGCTCGCAATTTAACCCCTTCAGTTCAATATAATACTTTCTTAAGGTATTATACACAGAGATACACAGTTTGACTCTTCCCATCAATACCAATTAGACAGGGAAAATTTTTTTTCTTTCTGGAGACAACTGTTCTAATTAAACCCCTGGGAGTGAGATTCTTGAGTAAGAGTCTATTTCTTATTTTAATCTCTAAACATGTAACAATGCCTGACACCCGTAGACACTGAAAGTAGACTGCTGAATTTAATTATCTACCTTAAACCCATGTACACTATTTCAGCTGTTCCCCTTTTGTGGTTAAAAGCGTTCTTAGCCACTTGTGGTCTTTATTATTAAGGACAAGTATGTGACTGAATTCCTTAAAACCCCCAGGCATACTGCTTGAGTAGGCAATGCTACGACTGTAGCTCTAAGCTGAAATCAAAACCATGCACAACTGGGGATGACACTGAACTAGAACCTCGGCAACATCACAGGCATGAGGACTGCACCATCCAGGCCAGGAGCCACCAGCCAGAGGCAGTCAGTCTTTCCTGGTGGTCCAGGGGTTAAGACTGCACCTTTCCTGCAGGGGGTGCAGCCTTGATCCCTGGTGGGGGAGCTAAGATGCCACCTGCCTCAGGGCCAAGGACCAAAACACCAAAACAGAGGCAATATTGTAACGAATTTAATAAAGACTTTAAAAATGGTCCCCATTAAGAAAGGGGGGGGGGGGGGGGCCAGTCCAAACTGAGATGTGCTGTATGTGTCAAATACCCATTGACTTTCAGACTTAGTGCCAAAAAAAAAAAAGTACAATATCTCAATTTCCACATTAATTATATGTTGAAATAGTATTTTTGTAACATTTTGAGTTAAATACTAAAATTAATATCACTTGTTTTTTGCTACCACAAAGTTTTAAATTACATGAGGCTCACTTTGTACTTCTATCAGACAGTGCTAAGTTGGAGCCAGAGAGATCTGGGTTTAATTCCCAAGACCAGTAACTCCCTTGGTTTTGTGCAATCTGAACATCTGACCAATATTTGGGTTTAATTCCTCCTTGTATGAAATTACAATAATGTCATCTTCACTGGTCATGGCTAAGGATAAATGAGTACTTAGGACATAACAGCTAGAACACAGTAGAGACTCAGTGAATGGAAGCAAACAAACAAAAAAAAACAGTAACACATTCTGCCACTGAGGCCACTGCGCTCAAGTAGGCATCACAAAAAGTCTGTCAGTGGGTTAACGAAGGACTGTTCTCTAACACTGTGTGACCTGTCACTGAATTTCAATATTTCTATGTCTGAAAAATACCCTTCAATCATACTGATTAACTTAACTCAGCAACATTGACCAATACACCAAAACCATATTTCAGTGACTTCTGGTTTATTTTTACATAAATGATATTTTCTAACCTAAAGGTCTATTGTTTGAATGCTGTTCCAATTTTATCAAAAGAAATGTATCCGAAAGATTCATTTGGTCATACACAACAATTTTAAGACAAAGAAAAGCAGTCAAAATCCCACACAAAATGAGGTTTCTAAAATTTCAAAGTCCAAAAACTACTAGAACTTACTTGGTATATATTTAGGAGGGAGGAAAGACCTCACCCCTACCTAGAATGAACATGTGAATATTTCTAATACCACTCTAGGACTTAGTAAAAAACAAACAAACAAAAAAAAAACAGAAAGCAAGAAAAAGTTACCTGCTGTTCGTAAATTAGCAAGCTTGTAAGAAAAAATTATTACAAAAATCAAGTTAAGTTATTCAAGGCAACCATTAATAATAATCTTCTGGGAAGAAAGGAAGCAAGACAGTTTGGTGAATAAAATCCCGTATCTCATACTGAAATCTAACACATCTCCACGATGCCAACATATCAAACTCCACCACAGATAACAAATGTCAATTCTAATAAGTATACAACCCTCAGAGGACAGGTCATCTTCCCTGTTCCAGTAAAATGTTAAGGAAGCCTGTGTGCAGAATGCCTAAAATTTACCTTTAAGTGGAGAAGGAAGAAGAGGAAGAGACAAGGAAACTGTGGCCTTGGTGAGAACGGACTAAAGCGGACATACTGGCTCTCAGATGGGTCAGTTTTCTGGAGAATGACCTTGACACCACCTCTAGCATTCCAGCACACACCAAAGTTCCCATAATCTATCATGATGTGATATGATACTTCACATGTCTTGCAAGTCACAGCCGATTACCCAAATGCTCTCAAATTTCCTTTTCCCCACTGAAAACTAGTCAGCCGTAGAAGAAATTAAGAACCTTGGGCATACTCACTGACCACTGAAGGCCTTGAATTATTGTGGCTACTGGCCGTGACAATGGGTACTCACGGGGAGGGGTATATGGTGTGATTTTACATTAAGGAGATGGATGATTTCCAAAGTGAATTAACAGCAGGAAGAGGGGAGATTAACAGAAGGAATAAAAAGGCACCAGTCTGCCACAGTACCTGGCTACCCACGTGTGAGTCTTAAACCCAAACTTCATCAGGCTGCTCACAAAGTACCCCCCAAAATTAGAGGTAATTTTAACATATATTTCTTTTGTGACTCTTTCCCCAAGCACATATCACAGAGCTAAATATACACTGCCCAACAAATAGTTGTTTAGAATAGAAATTCTTAAGTATCTGGCGCTCTAGTGAACTCCCGAGTTTATAAAAGGATAATCTCATCCCATTCTTCTTTAACACTCTTGAGGTTTCAGACTGCAACAGCTGACCCTTGAACAAAGCATAGGTTGGGGGCGCTGATCCTGGGGCTAAGCTGAAAATCCACATAGAACTAACTTATAGTCAGTCTACCATATATGATCCTCGATATCCACGGTTCAACATTTGTGGACCATGTAGTACTATTATATTTACTACTGAAAAAACTCCACGTGTAGTTCCAATCAGTGTTGTTCAAAGGTCATCTCTACTCCCTTCTTCCCGTCTCAAAGCAGACACAGCTGCTCTATC
The DNA here is from genome assembly GCF_910594005.1 of Cervus elaphus. Lineage (NCBI taxonomy): Eukaryota > Metazoa > Chordata > Mammalia > Artiodactyla > Cervidae > Cervus > Cervus elaphus. The sequence goes on along the minus strand of NC_057827.1, from coordinate 19,981,802 downwards.
ATGCTTCCACCTTTGTTCAAATCTTTCTATCGCCCTTTACCATAACGACTCAGCATCTTTCTGTTTATAAATCTGTATCGATCCACGAATTCCGAGCTTAGTCAAAGCACCAGTTCTCTCAGAAACTTCCTGTCGCATTTTTGGAGCTAATCTTCCATCTATGCATATCTCACTTTAAAAAGTCATTGTTTAAAAAATAAATAAATAAATAAGTAAAAAGTCATTGCTCTCTGAAATTTCGCAGGAGACTAAGCAAAGAAAAAAAATGATCAGACTTCTAGAGTAAGTTCCCTACAACCCCAAACCTGAAACTAAATTAACACACAAAACATCCCAATTCCAGAGAACTCAACCAAGCAAGCTCACATAATATAGCCTTTGTCACAAGTAGGTTTTTCCCTTCATCAAAAAGCTGCAAACCTATGTAACACAAAGCCTGGAATCAACTTTAGAAAACAGAAAACTAACCCTCCTCCCAGGCCATGCAAGTCTCATCCAGTCATATACTTCCCGAATACAACGGGAGGATGAAGAAAAAGTCTCAAACAGATGCCAAGAGTCTCAGAGTTAGGACATCTTTTCAATTTGTCATCTGCTCAAAGACGGTCATTGAAAAGAACCAAGAACAAATTAACCATTCATCTTAGAAACCCATCCACATGAAGAAAAGGCATTCTGACATAAGAGTTAACAAAACACGGAGTCCACCAACTTGTTTATCCAACTCTGGAGCTCCCTAACTCTTCCCAAATTACTAAATAAAGGAACACTCTGAAGCCATATCGTTTGTATTTATAGTACATTTTCCATCTTCGTTCTATATATAATCAGCTACATCTCACTAAAACTCATTTTTCTTATGTCTGGGAATCTTTTTTGTTAATTGGAATAAATAGCTATTGACCAATTCAGAGGAGAAAAAGCACAATGTTCATTTTCCTCTTCTATTTTTTTTTAAACTGTGCAACTATTCATAAGTTCTTGTTTTGTCTTCCCCTCATTTTAAAACTCCTTCAACACAATTAGCAATTCAATTCTACCCCAAAATACAGTTTTAGAAATGAATAGGCAATCTTCAGAACAGTTTAAATTTGCCCCCTGTCAAAGCCTATTTACATGATACAGAAGTCCAAAAGACAAGTTCCAATTACATGCTGGCCACAGCAGTGTTGAGCAAAAGTTAAGACTCTGGCTTGAAGGCACAGAATGAGAAACTAAAACTAGAGTTAGTCAAGACCAAAATACGAAAAACGAATTACACCTCCTTTCCCTGCTTTTTGGGCTAAAACAGATACTCATTTCCATTTCCTTGGAGGGGGTTAAAAAGAAAGAAAACAAAGAGAGTTTAAAAATTATAATAAAGTATAAAAAATATGGGGCTTCCCTGGTGGTTCAGGGAATCCGCCTGCCGATGCAGGAGCTGCGGGGTTCGATCCCTGTGTAGGGAAGATCCCCTGGAGAAGGAAACGGCAACCCACCCCAGTATGCTTGCCTGGGAAATCCCACGGACAGAGGAGCCTGAGGGGTTATGGTCCACAGGGTGCAAAGAGTGGGACAGGACTGAAAGACTGAGCACACAGGTACACAGTAAGATATACACACTCTTTAATAAAGAGTTATAATGTGTAGTGTAAATAAAAGTGTTCCTATAATTAATTCAAAACAAATTTACAAAGACAATTCTGAAGTATCTAAATAGTAGAATACCCAAGTTGCTCGAGCATCTGGGACACAGAGTACAAACGTGGGTGACGTTCTCTCGGGCAGCAAACCATTCTACCAGGCAGAAACAAGCGTTCTGCAGGTGATCCCAAATGGGCGGGTCGCACGCCATCTGAAGTGGAAACCGGAGCAACGCAGCTCCTGTGCGAGGTCCCTGGGTGGGCTGACTTCCCCTTTTCTCAATCTGCTTTCACACTTGCTTGTCTCAAGGTCACCTGATGCTCTCAGCAAGTAACACCCAAGAGCCCGGGATCAGACACACAGCACTATCCTTGATTTACCGCCTTCAACCCCATTCCCGTTTCCTCTTCTGCCACTGGGGAAACCAACCTCTGATCCAAAACGACACTCTGATGACCTAAAGTTTCCTGTACCCCTGAGTGAAGCCAGGAACGGCAACTAGCCCAAGCAAGGGTCTCTGAACTACAGCCGCCCTGAAAGTCTCCCCCACCTTGAGCTACATCACATACTAATGACTGCTAACCTATGAGACATAAAGCCGGGCTTCCCTGGGGGCTCAGTGGTGAAGCATCCGCCGGCTGGTGCAGAGGACTCGGGTTCGATCCCCGGTCTGGGACGATCCCCCATGCTGCAGAGCAACTAAGCCTGTGAGCCACAACTACTGAGCCTGCGCTCTAGAGCCCGGCAGCCACTGCCAGAGAGGAGCCCCCTCCTCGCAGCACCTAGAGAAAGCCCTTGAGCAGCAACAAAGACCCAGCACAGCCAAAAATAAATAAATCAATCTTCAAAATAAAACAAATAAAGACACAAAGCCTACAGCCTTCCAGACAGGGTCTGCTGTGAAATTCTACTCGCCTTCTAAGGATCTGGTTCCATGAAACAGCAGCAGACTACGGCCTGGGTTCAAAAACAAACCAAAACAACCAACCATAGATAGGACCTTTCACCAAGCCGGAGCCCTCCACGAGCCATCTCCAGATTACGCACTCTTCAGAACATCCCTGGCTGTCCAGTGGTTAAGACGCTGAACTTCCACTGCAGGTCTGACCCCTGGTCAGGGAACTAAGATGATCCTGCATGCCACGGCACAGCCCCCCCAAAAAAGATAATGCACTTTTATTCCAATGACTGATCCGCAGTATGTTTATAGTGCTGATTCAGGACACACAGCTTTCTGTGCCCTGGTAGAGAATCGCAACGACCTCAGGCTTTCGAATCAGACTTGAGCGAGCCCCAAAGCCTGGCTCTGCTACTTAACCTCCTGAGTAAGTGTGAGCCAATGACTTAACCTCTCTGTCTTTCTGTGCCTCTGCTTCCTGATTTGTAAAACTGGGAAAATATATGCACTGCAAGATAAAGATTAGAGGAAGTAATTAATATAGGTACTTTGGCGCAGGGCCAGACACATGTTAAATGCCCAGTAACTGCACAATACAAACAGAAACTAGTTATTTCTCTTTTCTTGCGTGTTGTTCCTATACAGATTTTCAGATATGCCGGAATCTAAAGTTTTCCCTAAGAAGCTAATTCCAATCTGTAACCTACAATCAATGGTTTCAAACTTTACATGGAATATAAACTCACTATATAGAATGAAATCATAAGATATTAAAATAACCCGTTTTTATGAAAAATAACTATATTTTCCCAAAACATAAGTTTCATGAAAAAGTGGCTTGTTTTATATTTTTGCATGTATTTTAAATCTCTTTAACATCTGGCCTAAGAGAAGACAACTATTAGATTCTCGTGTCTGCTTCTGCATTCAAACTATGTAACACATGAAGTTCTGACTGAGGTATATGAAAAACAATTCAGCTTCAGATCCACAGATGGAAAAAGTTTTTTAGCCTTTTCAAATAATTGCGAGTATTTTCTTTCTTTTGATATTATATTAAAACTTGACAATGGTAGGTAGTTCCTCGTAAGTTAGTGGTAAGTCCTCTATTAAAGTCACTGATCTTTCACTTTGAATGAATCCTTTACCTATGGGGTACCATTTGGACTTCCCTGGTGGCCCAGTGGTTGGGACTCCATGCTTCCACTGCTGAGGGCACAAGTCTGATCCCTGGTCAGAGAGCTAGGATCCCGCACGTCATGCAGTATTGGCGGGGGCAGGGAGAGAAGGGTACTATAAAGGCCGAGATTTGATAAAAATGAAAATTTCCTGCTTCATGGAGAACGTTAAGTAAAACCGGCATCATTTTTCACTCGGAGCACACAACTGTTCAGTTACCATGGCTACTCAAGCTCACCTGAGCGCCCCCGCCTTGGCTCAGGCGAGCTCAGCAGCAGTCTCATCCAATGCGGCTCCTGCAATGCCGGGCTTCCCCAGTGGCTCAGCAGCGAAGAATCTGCCAGCAATGCAGGTGACGCAGCAGATGTGGGTTGGATCCCTGGGTTGGGAAGATTCCCCTGGAGGAGGAAATGGCAACCCACTCCAGTATTCTTGCCTGGAGAATCCCATGGACAAAGGAGCCTGGTGAGCTACAGTCCATGGGGTCACAAACAGTTGGACACAACAGAGTGACTAAACCCAAAAGAATACTAGCTGCATCAAAGGCCACAAACACAAGAACAGACTGGAAGAAAACATTTATAAATAAGTCATATATTCAATAAGGGGTTTCAGTTCAGTCACTCAGTCACGTACGACTCTTTGTGACCCCAGGGACTGCAGCACGCCAGGCTTTCCCGTCCATCACCAACTCCTGGAGTTTACTCAAACTCATGTCCATCGAGTTGGTGATGACATCCAACCATTCCATCCTCTGTCATCCCCTTCTCCTCCCACCTTCAATCTTTCCCAGCATCAAGGTCTTCTCCAAGGAGTTGGTTCTTCACATCAGGTGACCAAAGTTTTGGAGTTTCAGCTTCAGCATCAGTCCTTCCAATGAACATTCAGGACTGATTTCCTTTAGGATTGACTGGTTGGATCTCCTTGCAGTCCAAGGGACTCTTAAGAGTCTTGTTCAACACCACAGTTCAAAAGAATCAATTCTTTGGCCCTCAGCTTTCTTTACAGTCCAATTCTCACATTCATACATCACTACTGGAAAAAACATAGCTTTGACTAGACGGACCTTTGTTGGCAAAGTAATGTCTCTGCTTTTTAATATGCTGTCTAGGTTGGTCACAGCTTTTCTTCCAAGGAGCAAGCATCTTTTCATTTCATGGCTGCAGTCAATAAGGGGTTAATGTACAGCATATATAAAGAACTCCTTCAACTCAATAACAAAAATTTAAAGAACCCAATTTTTGAAAATGGGCGGAGAATTTGGAATATTTCTCCAAGGAAGACAAACAAATGGCCAATAAACACATGAAAAGATGCTGGATATTACTAATTATTTGAGAAATGTAAATCAAAACTACAATGAGATACCACCTCACACTCATTAGAATGACTACTGTTGAGGGGAAAAAAAAACAAGAGGACGTGGAGAAATTGGAATTCTTGTGCACTGCTGATGGGAATGTGAGACAGTGTTGACCACCATGGGAAAAAAGTATGGCGGTTCCTGAAAAAAATTAGAAACAGAACTACATATAATCCAGCAATTCCACTTATAGGTATACACACTCCCAAGAACTGAAAACAGGAACTTCAAGAGATATTTGCATGCCCACGTCCACAGCAGTATTATTCACAACAGCTAACGGGCAGAAGCAACTCAAGTGTCTATTGGTGGATAAATGAATAAAGAAAACACGGTACATCCATACACTGAAATACTCCTCAGTCTTGGAAGGATAGTCCGAGACACAAGTGGACTCTGAGGACATGATGCTAAGTGAAACCAGCCAGTGACAAAAAAGACAAAAACTTTTATGATTCTACTTATATAAAGTACCTAGAACAGCTGAACTAAAGGGAAGAAACTAGAATGGTAGGGGCTGAGGGGTTAGGAGAAAACAGGCAGTTATTGTTTAATAGGTACAGACTTTCAATTCAGAAAACAGATGGTGGCAATGGGTGCAAAACAACTGCAAATTTACAATTGTAAATGCAATTAAGAATCCGTCTGCAGTGTGGGAGACCTGGGTTCAATTACTGGGTTGGGAAGATCCCCTGGAGAATGGAAAGGGTACCCACTCCAGTATTCTGGCCTAGAGAATTCAAGGACTGTATAGTCCATGGGGTCGCAAAGGATCGGACACGACTTTCACTCACCACTGAACTGCACACCTAAAACTGGTTAAGATAGTAGATTTCATGCAATGTGTATTTCACCAAAACTAATTTAATTTTAAAAATAAAGATTACTGGCACACAGTAAGCTGACAGTGTTTTCTGGACGAATAAATGACCTCTAGAAGACTGTTAGCAAGAACAAAAACCAAGGAAACAGAGAATCTCAGCCTGGCTCCAACATTGCCTCCTCCAGGAAACCTGCTCCTCCATACCCACCATGCCAGGGTGACTCAGGCCACTCAGTACACAGTCATTCACTCCACAGCCTGAGCTGGGACCGTCCAGTCACCCCGGACACCTGGCACCTGCGCATCCCACCACCTACTCACCAAGCTTAATCCACGCGACCTGGACAACGCCCAGCGGATCTGCCGGCGCCCGTCTCCTCTCTGCAGCACCCAGGCCCTCCACACCGTTGCCCCAGCCCAGGGGGACTGTCTGCCCCGCTCCTGGGGGCACAGCGCCCCTGTCCCCAACGTCACTACCCACACTGCTCCCGAATGAACGATCCAAAATAAAAACCGAGGCTCCTCCCTTTAGCTTCAGGGGAACAAACTCAATTCCTAGCGTGACACAGAGACACTCCACCCATTCCACCTTAACCACCCACACGACACAACGCCACCCGCTGCCCAAGCATACAGGGCTGGCTGTGCTTCTCTGACCAAGACTCTGTCCCGGCAGGACCACTATTCTACTCCTCCTCTCCTCAACCCACACCTGGCCAACCCCTACACTCATGCTTTAAGATCCAACCCAAATATCCCATCCCTCACCTGTGTCCCTTAGAGCTTTTTAGGTATCACTGTCATACCACAAGTTTCCACCTCACCCAAAAATTATCTGCAGGCCTTCCCTGGTGGTCCAGCGATTAACACTTAAGACTTCTAAAGCAGGGGGCGTGGGTTCCACCCCTGGCTGGGCAACCAAGTTTCCACAGGCTGTGCAGCGCAGTCAAGAAAAAGAAATTATCTTTGCATTCCTAGTGGCTGGTTCCACTCACTCTGCTCATTTTCTTCAATGTGCTAATACTACTTATAACTGGCATAACATTAATTTTTGTCTTGTGAGCAAGATGCTTACCCTCTAGAGATGCGCTTTTAGTGACATGAGACTGTGTCTTACTCTCCATCGGTTCTTTCAGGGCCTGGCACATAACAGGATGCTTCAAATGTCTGCTGAACAGAATCCCCAGGTAATTTACCCCTAGAAAGTTAGTTTCATGTTCATATACTTTCCCCTCAAAGTGTCTAAGCTCTGCTTTAAGATGTTGATTATTACATTTAATTGTACTTAACAATACTCTGCAACAAAACAAAGTTGTAAGCAGCTTATTAGGGCACTGGAAAACGCCTGTGTCCTGAAACAGGAAGACACAAATAACTTGCTTCTTAACAGAACGCACACTGCCGAAGTCATGCCTTCTGTGTAGGCCTTCTTACCTTCCATCATTATGGACCATGATTTGTGCTGAAAGTGTTTTTCCCCAATAACAAGTGCAACTACAGACGAAATCCAGCAACATGCTATAGCAGGTAATGTTTACCCCATTTTACACACAAAAACTACATTTCGAAAAGGCTATGTATGCAGCCCAAGGTCGCAAAAACTACTGAGGAGCAAGCAAAACTTAAGCCCACACAAAGCTGTGGGGACTTCAGTCAAGTCCCTTCATCTCAGGATGTAAAGCACAAGAACAAAGGTAATGACTCCACTCTAACAGGGTACACAGGGTAACAGAAGATCCAGAAAAAAAGAAGTTTATTCAGTCACTCTACTTTGTATTCTAAGATTATTCTACAAACTATCATATGCAACATGTAGTGCTTCCTTCAAGACACATCCAGATCATGCTTCATTTTGCCCCAAAGGCCACTCTGTTAGCAAAACCAAGAACTGCCTGCAATTTACAACAGGCTTTGTAATTGAGACTTGGCTTTGGAGTGAGACTGATTTGGACCAGTGTTCTGGATCCCGCTCTTACCAGCTGTGTGGCCTACACAAGGATCCTCAGAGCTTCTTGGAGCCTCAAATTCCTTAACTGAAACACAGAGATAAAAACTCCCTCACAAGACAGTGAACAGACAGCATCCAGAACACAGAAAGCACTCAATAAACCCATAAATCTCCTTCATGGAGAAGGACAGGCTCCTTCATCCTGTCCCAGCTCTAGCAGGATGCTGTCTCCAATTTTTGCATCCACACCAGATCAGAATTCAAAGTACTTGGTCCTCTGCAAAATTGGAAAAAGAATCACAGATTCTTGTCCAGCCCACTTGTTCTGTGGATACCACTGTCACGACTAACACCACCAGAGTTAGTTAAGAGCCAAACCAGAGGAGGATCTGGGCCTTTTTCACCACCCATTTCAAAGTTCTGAATCAGTGGCACAGATTTTTCAGGAGATTGTCAATAGAGACAGCAAAACATCAAGACAAAAAAGTGTGAACTGGTTAAAACATCTGATCCACACATTCTTATGCCCTAGAATTATCCCACATGTCACATTAAGCAGCGCTATGGTAACTCTTTAAGAAAACACAAGACAGACCTCACACAATGGTAAAGAAGACTCAGTGTGTCTGTGTTCCAGGGCACAGTACTGTAGGCATGCTTTTCTTTTCTTAATGCCATTGCCACATAAGGTCCTACTACTTAACCCCAGAAGCCAGAAGGCGGAACGTGCAAGCAAAGAAGGCAAAATACCTTTAACAATAACACCACTTGTCAAACAAAAGCAAATTAATCATTAACTGACTTTTCAACACAATCACACTCTAACAACCACTCACTCGGTAAATATTACTGAGTCCCTACCCTATGCTAGGAGCTAGGGAAAAGTGTGACATAACCCCCAGGAAAGGGAATGAGACACAGCATAAAAATGTACAACAGAAAGTCAGCCCTCGACACAAGGGTTTGTAAAAAAAAAAAAAAAAAAAAAAATGTACAACAGAGGACAGAAAGTGGGGTGCCAGAAAGGCTTGAGAAGTCAGAAAGAGAAATTCTAAATGACTACTAAGAATAAAGCAGGGTTTCAATAGGAAATATCCTTCAAGGCTCATATCAAAAGCCAAGTCAAATCTGGACATGCGGAGATGGTAAGGAACATTCTGTGTGTTCCCACAGTCAGATCTCAGAACAGGCATGCAAAGTGACCAGCAAGTGTTTCTCAAACGCGTGAATGGCCAAAGGCATGTCTAGTTCAACACGGCTATTCTAGTTTCAACAGGTTCAAAGCACGTGGTGGGCCGGACTGAGGTTTTATTCTGTGGGCAATGAGGAGCTATTAATGTTTGCAAGCCGGGCAGTGACAGGACCGAAGCTGTACTTCTGGAAGAATTAAACTGACCGAACACACAATGGATGACAGCTGAAAGAGCAACTTGGCTGTTAGATCACTGAGGTTCCCTACATCCGCACTGAACTCTGCTCTGCTCTTGGTCAGACCCTCTCCTTAGCAACCTACCACACCCATCAGTACTGGGAACGCACATGCAGTAACATTAGCACAGGCTAGGTTACAGTGCTCAAACAACCAGAAGGTGGAGGCGGCGGAACTCAAAGCTTATTTCTCGCTCATCAGCATCGGTCCCAGGAAATTCTCTAGAGAGGCTGTCCTTCTCAACTCAGCATTCCCTCTGGACTAGTCACGTGGCAGGATCCCAACAGCAGAGAAAGAGAGAGGGTTTCACATCAGCTTTTAAATGCTTTCACATTTAAAAATGCGACATGTGTCATTTCTGCTCAATTTCATTGCGTACAGCAGGACACCTGGTCACCGGTGGACTTGAAAGAGACTGGGTGATGGATCTTTTTACATGAGTAAGGAAGAACTAGAAACCCTGGTGATGCCCAGTAGTCAATTATTACATTTTGAAGGGGAAAAAAATGCGTAGTTTCTTTGCAACTAGGTAGTATCACAGTAAACTTGTTCTCAAGGCATCAAAGTTATCACCAAATTTCCCTAGCTTTATGGATATCATGAATCTCACACTCATTATGAAACAATGTAATCTATAAATGCTTGAGTGACTTTAGAGAATTTATCATCATCTACTGCAGAATTCTGTTTTCACATCTATTATTCTTTCAGGAATCATTTCCAAGCTTCCATACAGACTATTTCATCCTGCTCTAATCCGATAAATGTCTCATTTATTCCTTATTTGGAAGGAGACAACGGATAAGGAACATATATATTCAGTCTGATCAGACCATTTCTGCCCTCTGATTAAGTCCGTGGCATAATCCGAAGCAGTTTAAGAGCAGCGAGGGAGCTTCCTAGTGATCCAGTGCTCATGACTCGAAGCGGTCACTGCTCTGGACCAGGTTCAAACCCTGGTCAGGGAGCAGAGATCCCACGAGTCACACAGTGAGGCCGAAACACACAAAACAGAAACAATGAAAGCTGCCAATTACTTGCATTGCCCAATTTCATTAATGAGTAACCACGAGTGACGGTGGTGCCCTAATTTCTTCGGCTACGAGTCTACCCTAAATGTAGGAGAGACACGCTAACAACAACGCGTGCACGCATTTTAGAAGCGCAATCCCGCTTTCAAGCCCCAGCTCTCCCCGTTGCTAACTGCGGGAGCTTGGCCAAACCACACAATCTCCGTGAAGCTGGCTGGTCCTCACCGACGGTGCAGTTCACCCCGGCTGCTCACAGGGCCATCCCAGGGTTAAAGAAGACAACCTACACAAAACGCTATACGGCGGATGCTCAAACAAGTGGCAGGCAGTATAAATGTTTTGATAAGCACGGACTATGGTTTTCTTTACCATTTTATTAAGATTCTCCAAGCGAGCAGAGGTAAAAAGCACTTCTGATTTCTGTGTAGTTGAGAAGTCTCTCACATACAGTGGGCATCAGAGTGGAGCCAGAGAGCACGTTTTTATCCACTGTTCTGCACGGTGACTTCACCACCGAACTGGAACCAGTACCTCCCTACCTCTGAGACAGTCACACCAAGAACAGAGACTCTGCAGGAGGATTCAGAAACACCACATCTTAGCATCCAAAAGCATTTTCAAGATGTTTCAGTCTAGATGTTTCCAAACTGATTTTGGCAATGGGATTTTCTTCAAAGGAATTATCAGAAAAAACCCACAAAAGTAAAATTTTCTCAAGTGGAGTACTCTATGGGGAACAATTTGGTCTCTTTCTCATGGCTGCCCCAACCCTACTTGGATCCCTGATGTAACGCTAAGGAATCCAGAGGGATTGAGAATACCTTTTGAAAAAAGAAAATAAACTAAAAAACAAAAATGGATGCACTTCACTTTTAACGGCAGAAATTGGGGATGGGAAGGGTGTGTCTAAGTGACTTCCCCAGGTTGTCAGTAAAAAACTAAGCCTAGAACCCAAATCTACTGAATCCGCATCTACTGTCTGTCCACTAACAGTCAAGTTTTTCTCAGCTACAGAACGCTCTGCATCAAAATCTACCTTTACCTGTATCACAGTCCAAGAGCTTTGATTCTCAAATTTTATATCTGACATCCTTACTTTCTTACTAATTTTATATTACTCTATTACTCTCACATTACATTCTGCTAATCCTTTTTTTAATCTTAAAATTGTATTTATTTTGTATTGGAGTATAGCCGATCAACAATGTTGTAACAGTTTCAAGCGGACAGCAATGGGACTCAGCCATACACATACATGCATGCATTCTTCCCCCAAGCTCCCCTCCCATCCAGGCTGCCACATAACACTGAGTTCCCCGTGCTAGACAGCAGGTCGCTGCTGGTTATCCATTTCAAACACAGCAGTGTGTACGTGTCCACCCCAAACTCCCTAACTATCCCTTCCTCCCGGCAACCATAAGTTTGTTCTCTAAGTCTGAGTTTGTTTCTGTTTGGTAAATAAGTTTATTTATATCATGTCCATTCTCTTATTACTTTGTTCCCCAGTAATCTTGCCATGTGTCCCAGAACAACTGCCGTGAAACACGTAACTCCTGGCGCCACTGTATTACCAGGCCCTTTAGGTTAGCGCCCCAAACCATAGGCCAAGAAAGAAAAAGTAACCCAGACTCAAGGGGCAAATCCTCTGAAATGTTACAGGCTGAGACCCTAGTCCTCGCCTGATCTGCCAAATGTTGTCACTCCCCTTTTTATCTCCCAAAGGGCAGTGTGTCAAGAAAAAGCTAGGGTTAAAACAACTCAAGTTGCCAAGGGGGAGAAAACAGTCAATGCAGGATGGTAGACTTTTTAAGATTCAAGTCCAAGCAATGTGATTGTAACGGGGAAAAGAAGGATGGAGAAGGCAATGGCACCCACTCCAGTACTCTTGCCTGGAAAATCCCATGGATGGAGGAGCCTGGTGGGCTGCAGTCCATGGGGTCGCTAAGAGTCGGACACGGCTGAGCGACTTCACTTTCACTTTCCAGTATTCTTGCCTGGAGAATATCATGGACAGAGGAGCCTGGTGGGCTACAGTCCATGGGGTCACAGACATGACTGTGTTGGGCATGACTGAGCATGCACGCACAGGGGAAAAAAAAAAAAAAGAAGGAGAAGGTGAAAACTCTTCTGACCTCACAAGATTTTCCAAAGCAGTAGCCCTCTGAAAATTCAGGTCAGCGGAGACGATGTCCTCAAAACTCCACTTAAGAGGGTTCCTATGAAACCAAAACAACACCCAGACACATCGATGAGATCTGAACAGTTCAAGAATCAGGTATGCTACATAAAAAACTGGGTGTTTCCAAGAAGATCACAGTTGTTCTCCCTCAACTGAGTAACAATCTACAGGTTCCAGGCAACACTGTTATAGAGCTATCATAAATCAACTCTTCTAGGAATGATTTATCTACTAAGTCAACCAGCAAATCTTTCTCTATAACCAGGACTAGGCTAAAGATCAGCCATATAATACTGCTAAGAATGCCCAATACAACTGCCACACTTTGGTGTATCAACAGTGTCCAGAGACCAACTTATACAACCTACCTGACTTATAATTTGCTATGCAACTGATTCTTCCTACCTATAGTACAGAAAATTCTAACAAACGTTACCTAATTAAAAATCACTGCTATCACAGTTGAGACCAGGGAACTCATCTGTCTCACAGAAAACTGTGTGGCCATGTTAATAAGTCAAGAGCATGGACCAATGTTTAATTTGATTTTTATTTTCCTGTTTAAACCACAATGTCAGCACATGACTGTGATTTTGGGCATGTATGTGAATTCTGCATGTTCATTATTAGGTACAATATTGATTTGTAAAGGTTTTTATATGCATTTGGATGTGCAACAGAATGGCCACGGATCCTCTCTCATGGATCACTCTGTGTAGTTGTTCCGTCGCTCAGACATGTCAGACTCTCTGCAGCTCCAAGGACTGCCGCACACCATGAGTCTGAGCAAACTCCGGGAGATGGCGAAGGACAGAGTAGCCTGGTGTTGCAAACAGCTGGACTCGGCTGAGTGACTCAACAACAAAGCTTCCCTGTCCTTCACTATCTCCCAAAGTGTGCTCAAACTCATGGCCACTGAGTCAATGATGCCACCCAACCATCTCATCCTGTCACCCCCTTCTTCTCTGTGTACTGTGTAGAAGGTTACCTAACTCTGTATCATCTCTATAAATAAATCTTATCTCAAACACTCCTGCACCTCATTCCTGGAGTTAATTAGGACCGCCAATTAAGGTGCTGCCAAAGAACATGACCATCAGAGACTTTATCTGAGAACCAATTTTAGATTAACTCGCAGTGCTTAAGAGAGTAGGGAATATGTTTCATGAGCTTCTTTCTATTCTTTCAGAAATACAGAGTTCTTTTACTTATAATTGGTTGCCAGTAGTTCAGTAATTCTACTAGTAATTTTACTATTTAAAACTTCCTTTTAAATGTTGAGTTAAAAAAACAACAACTTTAAGATTATGGAGAGTTTGTTCTCTGGTTGCCTAGTGGTTAGAATTCCAAGCTTTCAATCTCTGGGTTCAATCCTTACTTGGGGAAACTAAGATCCTGCAAGTCACACAGTGCAGGCAAAAAAAAAAAAAAAAAAAGATGGAGAAATAAACGGTAAACAGGCACTCGTATTCTGCCAGTGGGAGTGTAAATGATGATAAGCTTTCTGTAGACATCAACATTTATTAAAAGCTGTTGAAACATACAGTCTTTGCCCTTGCAATTCCATTTCTGTGAGAAATAAGTAAATAAGAATACAGAGATTATGTACATGGCTGTTCATCACAGCAGTGTTTACAACAGGATAAAGGGGGAAGGGAGGGTCAGAGGGGAAAGAAAAGAAACACCACTCCTAAGAAAGTAATGAGGGCACTGCCTCGTGATCCATTGGTTAGGGCTTCAGGCTTTCACTGCCAAAGACATGGGTTCAGTCCCAGATCAGGAAACTAAGATTCCACATTGTGTGGCACGGTCAAAAAATGAAAAAAAAAAAAAAATTAAAAAGGAAATGAGTGATCTGAGGATAAATCTAAATCCATACAATGAAATACGATATAGCCATTACCTTCACTTGACGTTGTGTAAAAGTATAGTCGTGAAATATACTTTATAATCTATTTATACATAAGAGCATACAAAATGCAATCACATATGGTATACATAAATGCACACACACCTTCTACAAATTTAGTTTGGGAAGAAAAACACCAGTGTACCCAAAATATTTTCCAGGCAGTGTCATTTATTCTTATGTCTACTTTTTTGTTTATGGGTAATTCCTGACTATCTGCAGGGACTGTACATTACTGCTGTTAGTAAAAATAAAACAAAAAATCTCTCTCATGAATCATGAAAACTCTGATGACTTCTAGAATAAGAGATTATATAGCAGAAACTGAACTTTAAAAATAAATCTACTGGCAAAGTCAAAGTTACACAAAGTTCTGCCAAAATCAGAGCTCACAGTGGATGTTCCTTTCACATAATTACTTACTTCAACTCCTGGTAGCAATGTTCTTGATGCATGAAGAGCTTGGGCCCTGAAGTCAGAGACCGGCATTCAAGTCCTAATTCTGCCACATGCTGTGAGACCCTAAGCAAGTTCTCCAGCCCCTCTGAGCCTCAAGTCCCCTCATCCGTTAATTGTGTGTGGCTGACCCCATCTCTTAGAGCTGTGGGGATTAAAATGAAATAAGGCTTACAGAACACAGAGGACTAAGCTTGGCACAGGGGGAGCAGTAATACATCACAGCAGTTGTCACTGTTATTGTTGCTATCACACATTAACTAAGAAACAAAACCAAGAGCACTTTAAGAACAGGAATGGTGTCTTTATTTTTGATCATCCCTGGACCCCCAGCACCTAGGAAGTTACCCTAAATGTCTGCTGATTAAGTATACCTATTAATACAATTAATTAATCACCCTCCTTGGACCTCAATCTCCTCTGGCAAAATCATACAAACGCCCTGCAGAGTTGAGAACTGATGAACGTAAGATACCCAGTTCGGTCGAGGCTCCCACTAGATGATACCTGTTGTCTTCCGCCAGCAGGTCCCTGTAGATTTCCAGAGGCATCAAGACTGAAGGGACAGGACAGATCTAATTTTTCCTCCAAGTTTCCTTTGGTTGTTTGGGTCCTGAGGTATCTCACAGGTAAATCATTACTTTTATTCAGACTCAGGAAAGAAAATTCTCCGTTTACAGGCACATATCCTAGAGAGGCAACTATTAAAGTTGTAAATCTTTAGACAGCCACAAGCGCTTTTACCAAAGCAACCCAAACAGAGCCTGGGGGTGGGGGGAGTGGGGGAAATAGGAGGTGGAGGCAGGCGGGTGGTATTTCAGAGAATTCTTGAGCTTAAGGACAGAATATATACAAATAAGGGCCATGAAAAACAGTGAATCAACTGTTCTCGGGCTTCAAATGAAAGCTTCTAAGATGACAATCTGAATTAGGAAGCAATTCTAAAATCAACACTACCTTAACGTACACTGCCAAATGAATTCTTAAGGAAGTACTAAATTTATGAAGATATTCAATTACCTGAAAAGTATTTCCTTCACAAAAAAATCAAAATAAATAGGAATGCATTTTAGGAAGAAAAAATAGATTCTCAAAAGAAAAAAAGAACCATTAAATTCTATGGGGGGTGGTGAAAAACTACTAACATGAATCCAACAATAATTTTGTAAAGATCATAACATTCTTGTACTAGTATTTGAGAAACAGTCATCCAAAGAAGGGGGTGGGGGGAGCCTAACCTAAGGGAGAACTCAAAAACTGCCAAGATCAGTAACTTGTGCAGCTCTGTTTAATTTTCCATGTCTAATTTCACAGAAACCTCAGATTGCAAACAAAAGTGCTTAATAGAAGGTTTATGATCCTATTTCTGAAACGATTCTATTGAAAGGAAAAAAAAAAATCCTACTCAGCACTCACTAGCTTTGAGTTAAAGTTGCCTGTTCCGTATCCTGGAAACATACCATGCCATGACTTAGAGACATTTCATGGTTTACGAGCATTAAACACTGGAGTGAAAGTCCCATGTAAAATTCACTGTGAAGAAAATAAGTCTGGTAGGAAGTTTCAAAACAACTGGAGTAAACATATTAAGTTTTATTCTATACGGATTATATCACAATATGACTGTGATTTAAAAAGGGATGTGGCAGAGAATGGCAAAATCTCACTAATTCTCCAGAATCTGAGTAATGGGCCTGCAGGGATCAATTCTACTGTTCTATTTTGAATATGATTTTAAAACACATTTTAAAAAAATTAGGCAGGCAAGCCACACCTACACCCACGTGCGAGCCACACTAATATGACAGTGACGAAGCTGCTGAACAGGTTAAAATATAAAACAACAGACAGAAAAAACAAGGAAGAGCTGAACAAATACTACTTTCAGACTAGGTCACACCACCAGTCAATCTTCCATTTAACATGGTGCCCTTCGCTTCCCCCCAAAAGGCTAATTTAACTCACCATAATCAAACTACAATTGACGCTGGGATTAAAAAAAAAAATTCTGTTGATTTAGTCTCAAAAAATAGATTTTATTAATAGTGGGTCAGCCAAAATATTCATTCAGTTTTCATGCCATCTTATGGGAAAACCCAAACAAACTTTTTGGCCAACCCGATATCAATAATAAGCACATGTTATTAATAGATAGTTGTATTACAAACTCAACCCTCCATCCAAATACATCCTGAGGAGTAACTAACTGGTATGTGCCATGAACAACGCCACATACTGGGAATACAACAATGAACAAAGCAGATACAGTCTGTCCTCCCGGGCCTTATAATTGAGGAGGAAATACAGACACGTGGGTTTACCTTGTCCCCACCTAGTCAGTGAGCAATCCGACAACGAATCCTACTGAACTAACTGGGAGAGGGGAAACGGCGGGCAAAGAAAATACAGAAAAGTTAAAGAACTCACCAATAACAGTACAATCCAAGATGCTCAAAAAACAAGAACAACATTTTTTTCACCTAGTTGCTGGCATAGAATCTTAGAAAAATTCATTTATTCCTATAGTTTATGATACTTGCCATCAGTTCAGCTCAGTCGCTCAGTCATGTCTGACTCTCTGCAACCACACAGACCGCAGCACGCCAGGCCTCCCTGTCCATCACCAACTCCCGGACTTTACCCAAACCCATGTCCATTGAGTCGGTGATGTCATCCAACCATCTCATCCTCTGCTGTCCCCTTCTCCTCCTGCTCCCAATCTTTCCCAGCATCAGGGTCTTTTCCATAACTACCTAAAGTTTCCAAAACTTCTATCTTGTCTGTCTAATTTATACAAGTGTTAGTTGCTCAGTTGGGTCTGCCTCTCTGAGACCCTGTGGACTGTAGCCCACCAGGCTCCTCTGCTCATGGGATTCTCCAGGCAAAAATACTGGAGCGGGCAGTCAGTACCTTTTCCAGGGGAATCTTTCCAACCCAGGGATCAAATCTGTGTCTCCGGCATTGTGAGCGGTTTCTTTACCATCTGAGCCACTGGTGACGCCCAATTTATACAAAACTTGGCCCAAAAAGAGTCCTTTTTCAAAAAAGTATTAATAAACGTGTTACCCTACAGGCATCCTCTAAAATAAAATGGTGGGTTCCAACATTTAACTAAGTCAATCTCAATTACTCAAAGTTCACAATATAGTACTACTATTTAAGGTTCAGCTGTATAACAAACATTCCTTCCAAGTTACCAAAAATTTAGGTAAAACAGGATGAAAAGCTTAAACCTGGGTATTTAATGCCATAAAAAGGTTCAAAAGCCAATTCATCTCACTTGTAAGTTTTCAGTGAAGGAAAAGGGCAGTGGAAAAAAGATTTGAAAAACAACATTATTTGACAGAGTAAAAAAATTCAGGGCCCTTCCTACCTAGCCCCATTAAAAGGACAGATTCCCCTCCATAATAAAAATGTTATTAAGTATATATGCCAAGCTCTCAGAATCCTTCTCCTTTCTCTCATCACAGACTCAGGTTTCTCTGGCAAGATCAGCTCAACAAAGACTCATCAACAGGTTCCTCTGACTGACAGGGCTATAAAGCAATGGTGACAAGGAACTTGCATGCCCTGTCTTAAGGAAATAACTCAGACACAATATTTACCAAAGCGTTCTATTTATTGTTCTGTATTAGCAAAAGGGCGGTGGAGGGGAGATATTTAAAGTACAGCAGGGTGGTTGGCAACAATACTAAGACAATTAATTATCTAAACCGAAGTAGGAAGGACAAAGTCACCAGAACTTTGAGATGTGAAAATACCACCTGTTCCATTTCACGTCCAAGAGAGTAAGTTTTGTAGCATCCTGCCAGTCACCCCGCGAGGACTCAATGAAAGGTGACTTTAACACATTATTTCACAGAACATAAGAATTCAAGGGCAGAAGAGGAGCAGTAACCAGCTCAAGGTCACACAGCTAGCTAGTTAGGTGACAGAAACACAGCTGAATTGACGATCATCTTCCTTTCCGATCTTTTTGCAGCTACACAACTTTGCCAGGTTAAGTGCCATTTTATTGGGGGTGGAGAAGGGAGGAGGAGGAATCAGGTGACAACTGAGGAAACTAGCAAGGTATTTAGTTACAGAGTTATTATCTCCTCAGCCAGGAGTGAAAAGGAAAAGAATTTTTCCCAGAAATTACCATGCGTAACGACTGTGTTCACTTGCCGGAGTCGCTGTGCCAATCACTTCGCTGTGCCAATCACTTCGCTGTGCCAATCACTTCGCAATCACTTCACAACCCCACGGGAATGAAGGACCGTTCATGTCGAAGGGGCTGCAGGACAGAAAGCTGCACCACAGTGCACGGAATCATCCAGATCTCTGCGCCCTGTATCTTACAGTCCACATAACTCCATCCCCTGGCATTAAGCAAAAGGTGTGCATACCACCCCCAAAAAAACACTCCTGGTGTGAGCTAAGCTGGGCGCAAAGCTAAGGGACTCGGGAGAGGTGTTTAATGTTTCACGGTTCATACCTACATTTTTCTTACTGAAGGCTTATGTTCTTAACATTTCAGGACTACTAAAATCAACCTAAAAAACTGGTCTTTCAACTTCCAATATAGGTTAAACATGAACTAATTAACTGTTTGCAAAACACTTTGAAGTTGTGAAAGAGTATGTAAATGTTAATTATTAATGCTGATCCACAAAGCCCCGGCATCTGAAGTAAAATACAATTCTTCGGGCAAGTTTCTGCTACTTTCAAGGTACAAACATGGAAGCCCAGCATGCTTTTAGGAATTCTAGGAAAACTTGAAAGGCAGACCACAATGATTTCTATTTACAACAAGAACAAGCTGGAATTTTAAGCCGGCTGTGTTGGGTATAATTATATCAGAATGAATAAAAAATGTGACTTATGCCATATATAATAAAAACTACAGTATGTTTATAGTCACAAAGCCCTGGATGAAAATTATAGTCCATTAACCTCAGAGGGGCAAAGTCAAAGCTCTGAACCATACTTTTCTCATCAAAAAGGCAGGGAGGATCAAACCTATCTTACAGGATTACCGTCAAGAATTGAGAGAATGTAAATCAACACACAGTAATACACATGCAGGCACCCAGTACTAGGTTCTTCTTCCCTTTCGTGAGTTCACTTTTTAGAAGACACTTCTTGGGAAATGGCCTGATCTTTAGTAAAAGATCTCTCTCGAATGAAAAAGTCCTTTAAGTACACACCAGCTTATGTCCTAAGCACACAGACAGCACTCGTTTAGCAGGAGGGCCCAGGCAAAAACTTTTGGTCGTTCCTGTCCACTGACCCATATACATTCTTAATCCTCAGAGGCAGAAAGCACCTCGGCTAGGTCCCAAGGCTTCATGTGACCAAGTGAACAATTAGAACTCTGCTTCTCAAACTCTAGCTGTCCCGTCTTCCTCCTAAATAACCTCCAAACTGCAAAGCCACAAGCAGAGTTCCTTTGTATTCTGAGCCCACCCTCCCTGTGCACAAAGAATGCAAGGTTAAAAAAAAAAAACAGATCATAAAGGTAACAGAAATGATTCCCGCAATGCCCCAATGGGTCTCTCTTCTCCAACTCCAGAAACACAACTGCCTTAAACAGGGCAGAACTCAACAGGCAACACCAGGTACATGGATTGATTTACAGACATATTTCAAACTATATACTGCTGTGTTTTCAGAGGTGATTCATCAATTACAGAAAATGTCAAATCTGCAAAAACTCCCTGTCACCTTTGGCACTGTTATCACCTAGGAAAAGGAATGCTTCTAACGATCTAAGCTAGCACGGAAAGTTATAATTCAGATTTAAGGGGGGGAAAAAAATTCACGCTTGAGTCAGTTTACCTGAAGTGATCTGCCCACCACAATACGAACACAACACAACGTCCCCTTTGAACGACATGGTGCCACAACGAGCTTGGTGGGGAGAACATGCGCTGACAATTTTCACAGGAGCTGCCGTGAACTCTTCTGTCAAAACCACTCGTACTCTCTCCCCTGACTTCCCCCCTGGTGATCAACGGCTCAAATTTTCAAGACAGCAGACCACAAAGACCCATCTGTGGAAGACGGAGTGTGAACAACCACAAACAAATGAAACTGCATCAGCCCAGAGACTCACCAACCGAGCAGATGCCCCGAAGTATTACCTCTGTTTGAAAATGAAAAATTAAAATACATACAAAGAAAAATACAGATATAGCAAAGTATTTAGGAGATTAAAAAAAAAAAAACTCTACCATCATCTCACTCCGCAAACAAAACTAGAGTTAACACTGTGATAAACTCCTTCCAAGCTATCTTGTGTGTAAAAGTTACACACAATACACCCCTGCGTGTGTATGTTTACTGGCTCAGTCATGTCTGACTCTTTGCAACCCCATGGACTGTAGTCCAACAGGCTCCTCTGTCCCTGGGGATTCTTCAGGCAAGAGGACTGGAGTGGGTTGCCACGCCCTCCTCCCAGGGATCTTCCCAACCCAGGGATGGAACCCAGGTCTCCCTCATTGCAGGCAGATTCTTTACTGTCTGGGCCATCAGCGAAGCCCCAGTATGCCCCTGCATTACATGTAAAGATCGCTGATAGACGGGCACAATAAAGGACGGAAGTGGTATGGACCTAACAGAGGCAGAAGATACTCAGAAAAGGTGAGAAGGACACACAGAAGAACTATACAAGAAAGATCGTCATGACTCAGATAACCACAATGCTGTGATCACTCACCTAGAGCCAGACATCCTGGAATGCAAGTCAAGTGGGCCATAGGAAGCATCACTACGAACAAAACTAGCGGAGGTGATGGAATTCCAGTTGAGCTATTTCAAATCCTAATAGATGATGCTGTGAAAGTGCTGCACTCAATATGCCGGCAAATTTGGAAAACTCACCAATGGCCACAGGACTGGAAAAGGTCAGTTTTCATTCCAATCCCAAAGAAAGGTAATGCCAAAGAACATTCAAACTACTGCACAATTGCACTCATCTCACACACTAGCAAAGTAATGCTCAAAATTCTCCAAGCCAGGCTTCAACAGTACGTGAACCCGTGAACTTCCAGATGTTCAAGCTAGATTTAGAAAAGGCAGAGGAACCAGAGATCAAATTGCCAAAATCCCTGGGATCATCAAAAAAGCAAGAGAGTTCCAGAAAAACATCTGCTTCTGCTTTATTGACTACGCCAAAGCCTCTGACTGTGTGGATCACAATAAACTGTGGAAAATTCTTCAAGAGGTGGGAATACCAGACACCTGACCTGCCTCTTGAGAAACCTGTATCCGGGTCAAGAAGCAACAATTAGAACTGCACATGAAACAACAGACTGGTTCCAAATCAGGAAAGGAGTATGTCAAGGCTGTATACTGTCACCCTGCTTATTTAACTTATATACAGAGTACATCAGCGAAGTGTCAGGCTGGATGAAGCACAAGTTGGAATCAAGATTGCCAGGAGAAATATCGATAACCCCAGATATGCAGATGATACCACCCTTAGGGAAGAAAGCGAAGAAAAACTAAAGAGCCTCTTGATGAAAGTGAAAGAGAGTGAAAAAGCTGGCTTAAAACTCAACATTCAAAACAGGGAGATCATGGCATCTGGTCACATCACTTCACGGCAAATAGATGGGGAAACAGTGACAGACTTTATTTTGGGGGGCTCCAAAATCACTGCAGATGGTGACTGCAGCCATGAAATTAAAAGGTGCTTATTCCTTGGAAGAAAAGCTATGACCAACCTAGACAGCATATTAAAAAGCAGAGTTATTACTTTGCCAACACAGGTCCATCTAGTCAAAGCTATGGTTTTTCCAGTCATCATGAATGGAAGTGAAAGTTGGACTATAAAGAAAGCTGAGCGCCAAAGAACTGATGATTTGGAACTGTGGTATTGACTACAAGGAGACCAAACCAGTCGATCCCAAAGGAAATCAGTCCTGAATATTCACTGGAAGGACTGATGCTGAAACTGAAACTCCAATACTTTGGCCACGTGATACGAAGAACTGACTCACTGGAAAAGACCCTGATGCTGGGAAAGACTGAAGGCGGGAGAAGGGGATGACAGGGGATGAGATGGTTGGACGTCATCACCGACTTGATGGACATGAGTGTGAGCAAGCTCCAGGAATTGGCAATGGACTGGCAGGCCTGGTGTGCTGCAGTCCATGGGGTCGAAAAGAGGTGGACATGACTGAGCAACTGAATGAACTGATATCCTTAGAGACTGAAAATGAACAACAGATTTCACTGATAACACTTTTATCATGCTCAGAGGAGAAACGTTCTCAACAGGTTTGGAGTCTTAACTCCCTTGGGCACAAATATACAAGATGTTTTAGGTCACTACTATCTTGCTTAAACCTGCCTCCCAGGGAAAGAGACAAAGCTTAATCCCTGGGTCAGAAAGATCCCCTGGAGAAGGAAATGGCAACCCACTCTAGTATTCTTGCCTGGAGAATCCCGGGGACAGAGGAGTCTGGAGAGTCCATGGGGAAGAGTCGGACAAAACCCAGCGACTAAACAACAGCAACAACTACCTGTATATACACCTGTATATACAACTGTATATACAACTACCTGTATATGCACTGTTCTTGTCTCTTGCCCCGTCCTCGGCCTCCCTGTTCATACTCTCCCCTGAGGCTCTTTGCCCCTGATGCTGCTTCCACTCGGAACACCCAGCGACCTTCAGGTCTGCTCTCCTCACTTCCCTCAGGTCTCTCTCAGAAATCTCATCTCAGAAAGTTTGACCCCCTCCCCCAATTTTCTGAATACTCTTCATCTTCTTCCTACGATTATCACGACCGGCCTTCTACCTGTTAATCTTAGCTTCTCTCACTAAGATGTCAGCCCCTTGACGGCAGCAACTGCTTTTTGTCACTGAAAATCCCATCACCTAGAACAGTGCTTGACGACAGAAGGCACCCAAGTATGTGCTGAATAAATTAACAAGCAACCCTACAAGGTATGTCATGTGCCTATTTTACAAAAGAGAATGCTGATTTTCAGAGACAAACAATTTACCTAAAGCCACAGAGCAAGTAAGTTGCCAAACACATCTGAAAGAGTCAATACTCGACCCACTGACTCATGTCATCCTGTGCCATAGAAGGAAAGTATAAACACAGGTTAAGAAACAAAGATGTAAAATAAAGAATCGTATATGAAAGTATCAGACCACTTTTCTGTTCATCACTAGAGCATTTCACATCTTTGATTAATCTCATGTACATACTATAGAGGTAGTAAAGAATCTGCCTGCCAAGCAGGAGACACAGCTTCGATCCCTGGGTCGGGAAGATCCCCTGGAGAAGGGAATGGCAGCCCACTCCAATATTCTTGCCTGGAGAATCCCGGGGACAGAGGAGCCTGGTGGGGTGCCGCCTATGATCGCACAGAGTCGGACACGACTGACGTGACTTAGCGGCAGCAGCAGCCAGTATTCTTGCCTGGGAAATCCCATGGACAGAGGAGCCTGGCAGGCTACAGTCCATGGGATCGCAAACAGATGGACATGACTTAGCAACATGACTTCTTCTCTATTCCCGACAGAGTAAAGGCTAGCTACATAGACATTTAACAAACATTTCTTTGATATTTATACCCACAAAGACTTGAAGACTCCTGTAAGGAGATCTTGAGCATCATCAATAAATGATACTCTTTCAAAGGATTTCAATTTCCAACCATGATGGAGTACCTGGATCCAGACTCCTTCCTGCTTCCACCCCCCACCAACAACCAAACAAATGGACGGCAAAATGGCAACATCTTTTAGTCACTGGACCACCAGCAGCACAGGACTGGGAAGAGGTGAACTCCACACATGCACCAACTTTCTCAGCCTGGAGGCCCATCCTGGACCATGTGCTTTGAGGAGCCCAAGCAGAGCAAGGCAGGCTTGTCAAGTAGGAAGTCCAAGAGCATGAGAAGGCTCAGGAACCTAAAAACCAGAGTACTAGAAAGGAGGGCGTTGCATGAAGAAGGATCTCCAGGAATCAGCACAGAGGCCTGACTGAGTCTAATAACGAATAATAAGCTGTGTGTGCATACTGTGAATCTATCAGGGCAGGCAAAGAATGACCCAAGGACCATACGCTACATAACTCCAGAGCTCACACAGGGCTGGCAGAGACTCATACTCAGACCAGCGAGAACAGAGAACATACCATTCTTCAATGAAAACTATGGCGGCTTCATGACTTAATAATGGAGTAAAACAGTCTTAGAGTAAAAGGATACAGCTAGGGTTGATCTAACTTGGACCAATCAACAGCAATCAACAAATTAAAATTCACCATTTCTAGGATCTAACAAGAAATTACCAAGCTGTGACCCAAAAATGGAAAAAAAAAAAAAAATAAGGCCTATAGAAACAAATAATGGAATTAATGAACTAGCACTTTAACAACTATGATATGAGTATTACACGTATGACCAAGAATTTTTTAAAGGAACATTAATAGACAAATAAAGGAAATAAAAAAGATTCAGTAGCAAATTGAACCCAACAATATATAAAATACAGCATGACTAAGGATTATCAAAAGAATACAAGGCTAGTTCAACACTGAAAAAGCAGTGCAATTCACTATATCTACCGATTAAAGAAGAAAAAATATATGATCATCTCAACAAATGCAGAAGAAGCCTGTGACAATATTCAGAACCCATTCATGATAAAAACTCAGCAAACTATAAACAGAACTTTATCAACTTGATAAAGAACACCTTTACAACTACGAAAACAAAAACTATAAAGAACATCATGTTAGTGGTGAAACATGAATGTTTTCCCCTTAACATCAAGAAAAGGTCCACTTTCAAAACTCCTATTCATCATCATACAGGAGATGCTAGCCAGTTCAATAAAGAAAAAGAAATAAAAGGCATATAAACTGCAAAGAAGAAATCAAACTTCCTGTATTTGCCAATGACATTACTGTCTACAAACAAAAGACCAAGTAAGTTTAGCAAGTTTTTAAGGCAAAAAGTCAGCATAAAAAATTCAATCCTATTTCTACATTTTAGCAATGAACAACAGGAAACTGAAATTTTAAAAGCATCATTTACAACAGCACCAGAAAATATGAAATACATATTAATCTTATTTTAAAAAACATGCAAGATCAAATTACTAAAATCTACAAAACATTAATAAAAAAAACTAAAAAAAAAAAAAGGTCGAAATAAATAGAACATCATAAATCATGTTCATGGCTCAATATGACTAAGCTGTCAATTCTACCCTAAGTGATTTACAGATTCAATACAGGGCCAATCAAAAATCCTGGCAGGAGTCTTCTAAACAAGCTGATTCTAAAATATACTTGGTGGGAATTCCCTGGAGGTCCAATGGTTAGGACTCCACGCTTTCACTGTCAAGGGCCCAGATTCAATCCCTGGTCAGGGAACTAGGGTCCCACAAGCTTTGAAGGACAGCCAAAAAATAAAAATAAGTAAATAAAACGTACTTGGAAAGGCAAAGCAACTAGAACACTCAAAGATAAGTCTGAAAAATTACGCAATTAGAGAACTCATACTACCTGATTTCAAAAATTACTATATAGATACAGTAATCAGTAGTGTGGCAAAAGAAAAATGAAAGACAGAGACCAATATGACAGAATCCAGAATCCAGGAACTGACCCACACATACATGATCTACTGGCTTTCAGCAAAGGTACAAAGGCAATTCAATGGAGAAAGATGTCTTTTCAAAAACCACTGCTGGAACAACTACACATTCACACGCAAAAAAAAAATCAATCCACACTTTGCACCATTAGAAAAACTAACTCACGTGATTCATAAACCTAAATTGTAAAATTTCGAACTATAAAAACTCTAGGAGGAAAATATAGAGCAAAGTCTTTGTACTTTCAGCTGGGGCAATAATAAGAAGGCAAACAACTAATTTGAAAAAGTTTGAAACTAATTCAAAAAGATACATGCACCCCAATGTTCAGAGCGGCACTATTTACAGAACTATGTCCAAATGTGCATGTGCCCACACATATATACACACATGCCATGGAATATTACCCTGATTTTTTGTTTAATTTTCATTAACTATAAAAAGCTATTTGGAGGACAAACAGGAAAAGTTGAATATGCACTGAGAACCACAGGACAGTTCAAATGTCATCATTATAAGCAGTCACACAGATCAAGGCTCAGCAAGCTTTTTCTGGGAGACAGTAAATACTTTCAGCTTTGTGGATCAGAGGGTGTCTTGTAACTGCTGTCCCTGTAGCACCAATGCAACCACAGACAATATGGAAACAGAGGAACACTGCTGCGTCCCAATAAAACTTTATTTAAAAAAAAAAAAGCAGGGCACATGTGGTCTGTGGGCCATAGTTTGTAAACAAAACTCTGACAGGGAGCAGAGTAGCGGCTGCCTATGGTGAGCTAGGCAGCAGAGTGAGGCGTGAAGGCAGAACTCTCTGGAGAACACAAAGGATCTTTCTGGAGTGATGGAAACATTCTATACCTTTATTGTGCTGTTAAGTTACAGGCATGAACATATTCATCAAAACTTGTCAAACTCTGTACACTTAAAATGGGTGCATTATATCATATAAACAATGACTCAATAAACCTGATTTGTTTACAGATTGTACTCTTTTCAGGTGACAATATTAGTGATGTGAAAAGCATGCCCTTTGCAGCCAAAATAAAGTGAATTCAGATTATTCAAATTTTAGCACCAAAATATAAATCTACATGACCACTATCAAATCATTTTCATGGGTGTTTCCCCCTCCTGAAGGTATTAGTCACTCAGTCGTGTCCGACTCTTTACGACTCCATGGACTGTAGCCCGCCAGGCTCCTCTGTCCATGGAATTCTCCAGGCAAGAATACTGGAGTGGGTTGCCATTTCCTTCTTCAGGGGATCTTCCCAATCCAGGTATCGAACCTGGGTCTCCTGCATTGAGGTAGATTCTTTACCATCTGAGCCACCAGGGAAGCCCTCCTAAAATGTGTCAATAATTCCTGCCTCATAGATTTGTTTCAAAAATGAAATAAATGTAGGATTTCCCTGGTGGCCCAGTGGCTAAGACTGCACGCTCCCAATGTAGGGTTCAATCCCTGGTCTGGGAACTAATATCCCACATGCCACACAGCTCAGTCATATACAAAATGTGAGACACATAGCATAACATCTGACATGTAAGAGGCACATTCCCTGATTTGAGTAAACCAATTTTTAAAAAATAATTTTTAAGAAAATGAGTCAGTAAAGATCAGACAGTGAGTAAGCTAGCTTCTTTTGTACCCTTCTGACACATTCTGACATTCTTTGTTCACCGTTTATTGTGGTTTCACCTGACTTCAAGTACTGGGATCCAATGCCAGTTCCTGTGATTTCAGAGTAATGTGGGTCTCCCAGCAAGCACTGAATTTAGAAAAATATCCCATAACAAATATGTTGTAAAAGGAAATCTGCAAAGAGGCCAAAGTGAGAAGTATCCATTTTCCTAAGTAAGAATGGCAAAAGAAATGGTATAATATTTATAAAGAAAAATCAATAAACTTCATTAGCTGTTTTCCCATTTTATAGACTAGGATTTGAATTTTATCCAAACCAGTAGCCAACCCACAAAACTACGACATGACAAAGCCCTGTATAGTGTTTTATGTCGAGTTTCTCACTGACAGGAGAGGGCAGGAGACTGGATGACAATATCAAACTTGTCCTTATTTTGTAAGTAAGGATGCTAAGTCTGAGACACAGGAAGTGGCCTCCTCAAGGACACAGTGCCAGTAACTGGTGAAGCCCAGGAAGTCAGCCATGCAGGCCCGTATCACATGCTTTCAGCAGACATCACCAGCGATTACCTCGGGTTGATGGAACACTCCATTGCATAACTCCAAGGTACTTTTTCTCTTGCTTGACATCTTCAGTTGTCTCAAAGACGAACTCATTACAGTGCAACATACTTAATTCCTAACCATTCAGGAATAACTAGCCTTTTGAAGTGGTAAAGACGATTTCTGTGGCCAAACACAGGCTTATGACAGGATCATAAGTGAAAATTCAAAAGGACTGATTACTAATAGGAGAGCTTACTGAGTGACATAAATGGTAAATCCCTCACACTGTTTCCTTCTCCCCACCCCAACAGCCACATCACGCACACTGATATCCACCTTTCCAGGGCTCTGAACAAGTAAAATACACCCCTGTCCCACACAAACATTCCTAACAATCATCGTTTCTGTGTCAGGTCTATTGGTGTCTTCTTTGAGCAAGGACTGACCAAAATGGGTTACCTACCCATCTTCTACTCAATCTGTCCCAATCAACCCCGAGGTGGACTACAGGACCACAAATGCGAAGACATGTGAAGGAAGCTAACTTCTTTCCACCCACAGCTTCCTCCTCTCGCCCCACGGACAGTGGGTAAGACAGCCTGACAGTGACTCGGGAGCACAGCTTCCAAATGGGACACCTGTCCCCAGCAGTAATAACCCTGTGTATTCAAGCGCACCGCAACGGTAACTTTAAAAGGGGCTTATCGAAAGTCCAAGTGTGATTCATCTAGCTTTGTCAGCTTTGGTTTTTCCCCTCAATCTGTGAGTCTGGTCAAACATAATTTTTAAAGGTTTACAGTAATCCTTCATGATTAATTTTTTGCCTTTATTAATAAAAAAAATGGAACGATGAGATTCAATATACAGAAATGCCCATGACAGGTTAATATTTCTAGAATGTATTCCACTTGGTATTGTGAATTTTCTAAACAATACGCTGCTATAACTGATTTAAATCACTGCTTCCTCCCACAAATGGTGGCACCTTCAAAAGCGTTTCTGAAGAGGAAGTAATACCACCTCTGTTAACCCACAGGCCAGTTCCATCTTAAGCAAGTTTGAGAAACGTAGTCATAATCCATATCTACTCTTTTTCAAAATTAAGGTAAAATAAGGAAGAAGAGCTGGAACTAAATAACTCAGATGCCCTCCTCCAAGTCTTGAAAACAACCCATTTCTGACCATTTCCTAAACACTATAAATGCAGAGTTCTGTACTGAGTCACACTACAAGGCCCACTCAAAGATTAACAACTGACTGAGAAGATAAACTGCTAATTCTATTAAGATTCAGTTCAACTCCACCTTTAAAAAAACTGCATTTAAGACTCAATTCCCAGAAGCATTCCCTCTTTTTTTTTTTATTGTTATACTAGGGGCAGTACTTTTATTTAGAGTTAACAAATCCAAACATAACAAATAATTATATATATTAGTATCAGTAGGAATACCAAATGTTATTTCACAACAGCCACTATGGATTTCTTCCTTTTTTAAAAATTAATTTATCTTAATTGAAAGCAAATTATTTCACAATATTGTGGCGGTTTCTGCCATGAATCAGCCACGGGTGTACATGTGTCCCCCATCCTGAACCCCTGTCCCACCCCACCCCATCCCTCTGGGTTGTCCCAGAGCACCGGTTGTGAGGGCCCTGAGAAGTGTTCCCTCTACGATAAACAGCACTATGCTCAGATGCATCAGACTTTTAAACATGCTTTAAATCATACAAAAAGGTACCCAAATCACTGTCATTACCAGGTAACAGGCATACTATGAAGATGATCACACAGCTTCATTTATTTCTAAGAATGCTCTAAAGTATGTTACTATACCTTACGCAGTAGGAAACAGAAGCTCCGAGGGGATAAAGGACCTGCCTGCTCAAGGCTGCCCACCTAGTCAACGGAAGGGTGGGGATTTGCATTCAAATTTACCTAATTCCAAAGAATGTGCATTCTTCTACACTGTGCTACCTCCCCAAGTCACAACAGAGGTGTAAACAGGCAGGGCAGTGAATGCATTTGTCCGGCAGTCTTAGCCATTTCAACAAAAAAGGGAGCAATTTTCCCAATCAAAAGCCACTTTGCAAAATCCACAGCACACTATTTAAACCTCGATTCTTTTCAAGAAGTAATTAACGGGTTAACAGGAAAGGTCAGACATCCTTGTATGAAGTACACTAAATCGCATTACAGGCCTGCAAGTAAGCTGTCACCGTGAACGAGTCCCCAGGTTCTGTGGTTCTCTGGGTCCCACGTTCGGGTGAAGTACCAACCAAGCCACTTCACCCAATACAAATACCTCCTGAGCACCTGTGCTGTGTTAAGACTCCTTCTGGGCAAAGAGGCATACAGTTGAGACTCATCACAGCCCTCGGGAGTTAACAGGTTGGACGAGGAGTCCATTTACACTACACATGCAGTTACTAGTTGTCAGGCAAAAAAATGAAGCGCAAGAAACCCTGAAACAAAGGTATGTATAACCCTAAAACAAAGGTATGTATAACATGCTATCAGAGAGGCAGAGGAACTGATCTGCTTGTCACTTAAGGTTCTAAGCAGTGTTTGTTTACATTTTGTCCCTCCCTGACAACTCCTTCCAACCTCTGTCAACCCCTCCTCCCAGCCCCCAGCCCACCCCCTACACACAACCCATCTAAAGCTGCACAACTTTGGGAAGGAAAACCCAAAGAGCAAGGATTATGACTCCTAAAACCAACTTTGTGACTATACTTCAAAACTCCAAGCTTATGCCATCGGGACATTTTTCTTTAGCTTTGTCAGGGGAAGACAGTTGCAAAATGAGGCCAAGGAAACCAGAAAAACTCAGGGCACACCTCACATCGGTCACTCAGCAGGAGAAACGAAGCGAAACGCAAGCTGACCCGCACGGTGTTTGGTTCGAAGTTTTCTTGTTAATTTACCAGACGGCAAAGGAATACATACTACTGATAGAAACACATTCTGGTCATTTTCTTCCACCAGGTAATTTGACAGATACTTACGCTGGTTCCACCGTGGAGATTTAAACAGAATCATTCTGACTTCATAAGCCAAATGAACTGAATTCAGCAGAAGGAAGCACCCAAAGCTTGACAACAGGGCTTGCCAGCCTGCAAAATCCCCAAGAGACCACGGAAGCCTACAAGACTGTAACAATGATTTATCACAGCTGATCACAGCTCCTTTACAAACTTGCAGAGAATGATTTTTCCAAGTGATTTTCCCAGCGTTTATCCTGATCTGGGCGATCCAACGATTAAAAAAAAATTAAAATTAAAAAAAAAAAAAAGAAAAAGTTACTTATGAAAATAAAACGGGGCAGGGGGTTGCTGAGGGAGAAAAAAGGCACTGTTTTTCACTTCAGTTCTGTATGCCTGCAGCAACAAACTCTCAAAATAACTTCACTGAGGAGTGTTAAAGCTAAGACCGAACACCAAATATTGCTCAATCCAACTTACATTTGTTAACTCCTGAGTTCACAGCTAAGATCTAGAAAACTAAATGCTACGGAGTCATTTTGCTCTAAGCACTACTAGCAAAAAACAAAAAAACAAAAAAAACACAAAAAACCCTATCCTTTCTTCAGATGGAAAAACTCTTGAGGACTTCCCCCATATTTATTTTAAAAGTTTAACCTACTAGTTGACTTTGGGGGGGGGGGGGGCGGGGAGAGGAGGGAAGGGAGAGGGGTTCAGTTAAGTCGTATTTACCAAAAAAAAAAAAAGTATTGTTTGGTTTCAAAGTTTGGCTGCACTTGAACTCGACGAGAGCGGAGCCCAGGGCACGGTCCCAAGGCGGGTCCCCCCGGGCTGCACGTCTCCGACCCCGTGCGGGCGCCCCGGCCGCGCCCCCGGGAGCAGGCGCCCAGGGCGCCCCCGCGAGGCCGGCCCAGCCCGGCGTGTTTACCGCTCGCCGCGGCCCCCTTGAGCCGCTCCCTGGCGTCCGCGGCACTTGTTCGCCGGCTCCCGGACCGGAGGGACCCGCGAAGCAGCCGCAGTTCCCGGGGGGCGAGTGCGGCCCCCGCTCCCGGAGGAGCCGACCCGGAGAAGACCTGGGGTCCGGGCCCCGCGGGGATGCCTCGCGGGAGGGGGGCATCGCAGCCGGGCGGGATCGGCCGCGCCTCCCCAGCCCGCGAGCGGAGGCGGCCCCAGGGTTGGGCTGCGGGAGCGGCGAGGCGAGCCGCGGCCCCGGGCAGACAATGCGTGATGGGGGGCCCGGGCAGGGGCGCGGAGGGCCGGGGAGCGATCCCCCCGCGCCCATGCATCCCAGCCCCCGCGCGCCCCCGGCCGCGCCCCGGCAGCCCCGCGCCCCGGCAGCCCGCCCCCGCCCGCAGCGGCCCGCGCTCCCCGCCCGCGACCCCTCCTCTAACCGCAAAACTTCCCCCAACTCCGCCGAGTTCAGTCGCGCTCTCACCGTTCGGCGCCCGGGGTCCCCCGCGGGCCGAGCTGGAGCAGCTCCGCACCTTGGCCGCGGAGAAAGACAATAAGTGGCCGCTCCCCCAGCGGCGGCGGCGGAGGCGACTTGGAAGCTGCGGCGGCCGAAGCGAGGAGCGGGAGCGGCGACCTCAGCGGAGTCCAGGAGTCTCTCCGCAGCTGCTCCGGCTCGGCACTAGCCCTGCACACAGCCCCAAACCGCCCGCGCATGCGCCGCGCGCTGTTCGGGGGTGGGCGGGGCACCCGGGGGGGCGGTAATGCCTCCGAGCCCTCCCGTGAGTGAGCGCGGCGCCAGGGGCTGTGCGCCGGGGTTGCGCGGCAGAGCTGCCCATCAAACCCCTCCCGGCCAATAGAAAGGCGCCTGGGCGGTCCCTCAGGTTGCTAAGGAAGGCTGAGGTTGACCGCAGCTACTGCGCTGCGGCGAAGTGATCAAAGTCGGGTGGCTGGTAGAGGTGCCGACTGATATGCTCACCCACCCTCTCCTCTGCTCCCTGACTCCGGAAACCGCCCTTCCTCTGTGTGAGGGTGCTCACCTGAGCTGCAGCACTTACCATAACACACCCTGAAATGATTTACTCTTCTCTTTCCCTCCCCTTGAGATCAGAAAGTGGGGTCTTTTCCGGAGAGTGGAGTGCAGTGCCTTGAGAGTCGCTGCTAGGTATTCAACAAGTGTTTTAGTTAGATGGGTGGCTAGCCTCTGATGGCATCGGGATTGTGACAGGGTATTCCATAAACTTTGGGCTTTTCACCGCAAATCTTCAAGTTGCAAGGACCTCAAAAATCATCTGGCGGCTTTTGAGAAACAAAATGTGGTCTCTTGGAAGAAGCTCATTTTGCAAGTTGTGCGTTTTAGTGTATATTGAGGGGAAACGCCTATCACATCAAACAACTATTTCATTGATGTTATTTCTTAGATAAGTTGTAAAAATGAATCTACTTAGAGAAAAACTTTAAGTAAAAAATGGACACAGTTTATATGAACTTCATATAAGTTCAGAGATGTGCAAATTGATTGTAATCAAAGCAAGAACAGTGGTTACCTAGAGAAGCATTATTGGCTGGAAAGTGCAGGGCGGGTGCTGGGCACCTTAGGTATTTTGATCTGGATGGTAGATAACAAAGGTATAGACTTACGGTGAAAATTCATCCAGTGTACAATGAAGATTAGTGTACTTTACACATA
Source organism: Cervus elaphus (assembly GCF_910594005.1). Taxonomy (NCBI): domain Eukaryota; kingdom Metazoa; phylum Chordata; class Mammalia; order Artiodactyla; family Cervidae; genus Cervus; species Cervus elaphus. The sequence continues at coordinate 19,947,548 of NC_057827.1, read as the reverse complement.
TTCATATTTTTATATCAATTTAAAATACTTACAAACGATATGGCCCACAAAAATGTGAAGATGCAAAGGACTATCTTTTGTGAAACCCTGATCCAGTCAAGCTCCTACCAGAGTGGGGGTTTTGTGGATACTTACTGCCTGTATGGAAGACAGAGCCTCCGCCCGCTATCGCTGCAGCTCTGGGCTCTTTCTTCTCCTCCAGTCTCGGCGGGGGCATCAGGAATGGGCCCCAAATGCCTCTGACCCCACACCCTGTGCCCTCTGGTCTGTAGGCCCCAGCAATCTGAGGCTGGCCAGTCAGCTTCTCACCAGCCCTCGCCCCAGCCAAGCCTTCCCCACCCCAAATCCCTGGGAAGGAAAACGCCTCCTGCAACACCTGTATGCAAGTCAAGAAGCAACAGTAGAACCCCACATGGAACAACAGACTGGTTCCAAATTGGGAAAGGAGTCCGTCAAGGCTGTATATTGTCACCCTGCTTATTTAACGTTTATGCAGAGTACATCATGCAAAGTGCTGGGCTGGATGAAGCACAAGCTAGAATCAAGATTGCTGGGAGAAATATAAATAACCTCAGATACACAGATGACACCACCCTTATGGCAGAAAGCAAAGAACAACTAAAGAGCCTCTTGATGAAAGTGAAAGAGGAGTGTGAAAAAGCTGGCTTAAAACTCAACATTCAAAACATGAAGATCATGGCGTCTGGTCCCATCACTTAATGACAAATAGATGGGCAAACAATGGAAACAATGACAAACTTTATTTGGGGGGGAGCTCCAAAATCACTGCAGATGGTGGCTGCAGCCATGAAATTAAAAGATGCTTATTCCTTGGAAGAAAAGTTATGACAACCTAGACAGCATATTAAAAAGCAGAGACATTACTTTGCCAACAAAGGTCCATCTAGTCAAAGTTATGGTTTTTCCAGTAGTCATGTATGGATGTGAGAGTTGGATCGTAAAGAAAGCTGAGTGCCGAAGAATTGATGCTTTTGAACTGTGGTGTTGGAGAAGATTCTTGAGAGTCCCTTGGACTGCAAAGAGATCCAACAAGTCCATCCTAAAGGAAATCAGTCCTGGGTGTTCATTGGAAGGACTGATGCTGAAGCCAAAACTCCAATACTTTGGCCACCTGATGTGAAGAACTGACTCTTTGGAAAAGACCCTGATGTTGGGAAAGATTGAAGGCAGGAAGAGAAGGGGATGACAGAGGATGAGTTGGTTGGATGGCATCACCAACTCAATAGACATGAGTTTGAGCAAGCTCTGGGGGTTGGTGATGGACAGGGAAGGCTGGTGTGCTGCAGTCCATGGGGTTGCAAAGAGTTGGACACGACTGAGCGACTGAACTGACTGCCTGCCTGTAAGAGGCACTTTCAGTTGTTTGGCTCTAACTCTTAGAAGGGTTCCTAGCCTTGAGCTGAAATTTGCTTCCCTGTAAATGAACCTGGTTCTCAGGTATATTTTCTCAGTTCTGCCTCACAGAATGAAACACCAAGGCCAGCTGTTTTCCAGTGCTGCATGTGAAAAATATTTCCCAGTCACCTTATCATTCCCTCCTCCATTCTCGCTCTAATCTGTCCTGTCAATATTTGAAAGGTAGCCCAGAGAAAGGAAACTCCTAGATCCTAGATCCTGCCCAGAGGCGCCCACCTTGGGCAGGTCACGCCTTCTCCAAGAACCTCAGTCTCCTGTAAAGCAAGGGGACTAACCTAGAAAACCTCTAGGACCCTAACACGTGAAAACCTCATGATCTTCTCCAGCAGCCCGGCTGGTCTGTTACAGAAGCAGCAGCAGCAAATGTTCCCGTTTCTAGCGACTGCTGACAGCAATATTCCCTACTCCCTGCCTCAGCAGGTTTTATACCTTCCCAGTGAGCTGCAGAAAAGATCAAGAGTCCAGCATTTTTCAAAGTTTACCATGCCTACGAATCACCTGGGCCACTTCATTAAATGTGGATTCTGACTCAGTAGGGCCGGGGTGGGTTCTGGGATTCGGCATGTCTAATAAGCTCCCAGGTAATTCTGATGCTGCTAATCTGGGATCTCCCCTTGAGGAGCAAGGTGCTACTCCACATTTCCCAGCTACACCCTCCGTCTTCTTGGGAAGTCCTAAGTAGTGATTTGCATAGTTGGCATTTTCTCATCCTCCAAGCACCAGCTCTCATCCCACCTCAGAGAAAACATCTATCTTAGTCCCTCTCATTTATATCGCTCAAACTTACTCATAGCATTTATCTCAGTGTGAAAGTATCTCATTTGTGTGTTTCTATTGGCTCTCTCTAATGCGAGCTCCCTAAAATCTGTTTTGTTTACCTCTCTCTCTCCTACACCTAACAGACTTCCAATGGGAATAGTTAGGCACTCAGAAGTTTTGCATGAATGAATTTGTACAGAAGGAGCTACTGTGAGGTGCCCTGGAACTGACGGTCCCCGATACTAAAGACTTGTTCTTCCAAGGGACACCAAGTGTCTGCATTCAGTGTCCCCATTTCACCAGAAAGAGATTTGCAGTTCAGTCATTCTCTTGCTTTCCCGAGTAAGTTTTCAAGCCAGTAAAGATACCAGGGTCTTATCAAGCAGCAATAGGATTTTGTGTCTCTCAACTATCTCTAACCTCTCTCTCTAGTCAACTTACTGAGCTCTCCAGTTGATTTACACAAGGCTTCCCTGATGGCTCAGCAGTAAAGAATCCGCCTGCAATACAGGAGACTCAGGTTCAACCCTTGGGTAGAGAAGATTCCCCTGGAGAAGGGCACGGCAACCCACTCCAGTATTCTTGCCTGGAGAATCCCACCGACAGAGCCTGGTGGGCCAGTCCATAGGGTCACAAAGAATTGAATGTGACTAAAATGGCAGCACAGCTCAGTACATAATACCTGTACATCTAACAAGAATAACCCCCATTTTACGGAGTCCCTTGATAATGCAAAAGCAAGGGAAAAAAACAAAATCAGTGCAGTTGTAAGAACATGAATTTTTCTTGAGATCCATGGTCCCGAAAATGTCTACTTTTGCAAAAGAAGGCACTCTGGAACCAACTTGCCTCAGGGCTCTTCTTTCACTGCAGCGGACTCTTTACTCCCTTTGAATACGAACCCTGCTGTTGCCCTTAGGAGCTTTTGCTTTCAGTCTCTTGCTTGGGGTGAAGTCGACTGCATCACAGTCTCAATTCCATTTCTTCATCATATGATTAAACCTGAGCCAATCAATGTTTCTTATCCACAGGTCAATAATTATTAGTTCAGACTTGGGCACATGACCCCCAGACAGGCCAATTAGGGGCAGCAGGAGTAAATTCTACCCTCTGTTCAAACTATCAAGGTGGCTAACATTGTTTTTCTCAACTGGAAACTGGAAGATAGGCTTATCAGCCATCTCGTTGCCCTAAGGACAGAATCTCTCTTCACACAAAACCAGCACAGTGGAGAGGTAGAGAAATGGAAAAAAAAAAGAAAAAACCAACATCTCAGTGACACTGATTGGACAACCAAATCCAGCAATTCCTGAAGCTAGAACAACACATAGGCTTTTCAATCCTGTAAGACAATCAAACCAGTCAGAGTGGAGGTTTCTGTCCCTTGCATCCACAAGAGTTCTAATTGATACACCATTTGGGAGTGGATGATCCCTGGTCAGTTATCTGACCTGCTTCTCAATTCAGTTACAAGTAAGTAGCTATTGAATGTTGATGGGTGCCAGGCTTAGGCTTGGTCCTGGGATTCGAGATGAAGAACAAGGTTCCTGGCTTTAAGGAACTAAGTCAAATGAGGGAAGCAAACGATCAAGCCAGCAGGAAATCAGAAGTGTATGTGCCTCCACAAAAGCAGATGGAGGGTGTTAGGTGGCTTAGAGAAGAACACTTAAGAGGGTGAAAGTTCAGTGGAGGCACCAATAGGAACGACTATAAAACTAGGTCTTGGAGGACAATCCACCGGTTAGAGGACAGTGGTTGGTATAGCTAGTGCAGGAGGTTTGGGTGTGTGTGGCAAGCAGAGAGGACATTCCCAGGAAAAGGAGCCAATGCAAAGACGCGGAGGTATCAGAAACACAACACACACTAGAAACTGGAGCAGTAAGGGGTAAGAGGTGAAGCTGGAAGAAGTCAGCCAAAGCCAGGTTACACTGCTTTGCTAAGGAGTATGGCCTGAAAGGCCAAGACAAAAACTCCAAAGGATTTTAAGCCATGGAACCAGGATGAGAACAGGCTTTCATCTTGAAAGATTACCTTCATACCATGTGTTTAAACTGAATTTAAGTGCGGGATGACGATGAGGGTGGGGAACAGGAGAATCTCTAAGGGAAACTGGGCTCCAGGTGGCAGGTTCTGCAGTCCAACACTTTTTCACTTCTTGGGTGGTTGAGAGAAATTTTCTTTCTCAATATCAAGCCCAAACCTGCCTAGTAGAAATATATGGTGAGCCACATATGTGATTTAAAATTTTCTAGTAGCCACATTTAAAAAGAAACAGATGAAATTAATTTTAATGGTATTATATTTAAACAAATGTATCATAAACATGGTCATTTTAACATGTGATACATACAAAAATTTATTAATGAGGTGTTCTTTTTTTTTTTCAACTTTCAACTAGAAAGGGTTAATTTTTGGTTTGTTTTTAAATTTTTCTTTGGAGTATAGTTGCTTTATAATATTGTGATGGTTTCTGCTGTATAGCAAAGTGAATCAGCTATACGTATACATATCCCTTGTTTTTTGGAATTCCTTCCCATTTAGATCACCACAGAGCATTGAGTAGAGGTCCCTATGCTATACAGTAAGTTCTCATTAGTTACCTATTTTATACTAGTATTGTATGTGTATCAATTTCAATCTCCCAATTCATCCCACACCCTTTCCCCCTTGGTATCCATAAGTAGACACAGACACTACATCTGTGTCTCTATTTCTGCTTTGCAAATAAGTTCATCTGTACCGTTTTTCTAGATTCCATGTATAAGTGATATTATAAAATAATTGTTTTTCTCTTCCTGACTTACCTCACTGTGTTTGACAGTCTCTAAGTTAGTGCATATCTCTGCAAATGGCACTACTTTGTTCCTTCTTATGGCTGAGAAAAGGCGTTTTTTGTTTTTTTTTGTTTGTTTGTTTGTTTAGTTTATTTATTTTTGGCTGCATTGAGTCTTCATTGAACAAGAGCTTCTCATTGCAGTGGCTTCTCCTGTTGAAGAGCACAGACTCTAGGCACGCGGGCTTCAGTAGTCGCTGCTCGTGGGCTCACTAGTTGTGGATCCCGCCTGGGCTCTAGAGCACAGGTTCAATAGTTGTGGTGCACAGGCTTATTAATAGTTGCTCCGAGGCATGTGGGATCCTGTGTCCCTGTGTTGGGAGGTGGATTCTTATCCACTGCACCATCAAGGAGGGCATCCCAGGTGGCTAGTGGTAAAGAACCCACCTGCCAATGCAATAGATGTAGGAGACATAGTTTCGATCCCTGGGTCAGGAAGATCCCCTGGGGGAGGAAATGGTAACCCACTTCAATATTCTTGCCTGGGAAATCCCATGGACAAAGGAGTCTGGTGGGCTGCAGTCCATGGGGTCGCAATGCGTGACTGAGCATGCATGCAGACACCACCAGGGAAGTCCGAGGTATTCTTTTGAGTCTTCAAAAGAAAACAATATGTGTTGTATACTTATAACACATCTCAGTTCAGGCTAGCCTCATTTCAAATGTTCAAAACCCCACATGTGGCTGCAGCTACTTTGCTGGACAACATAGCTCAGGTTGACTGATTCTGATAGAGTGTCCCTCTGGGCATTTGCTCCAACCATAACATGTGCCTAGGCCATAATACAACAAAGGTCTGTATAGTCACAGCTATGGTTTTTCCAGTAGTCATGTATGGATGTGAGAATTGGACCATAAAGAAATCGGATTGCCAAAGAATCAGTGGTTTTGAACTGTGGTGTTGGAGAGTCCCTTGGATAGCAAGGAGATGAAACCAGTCAACCTAATCGAAATCAACCCTGAATATTCACTGGAAGGACTGATGCTGAAACTGAAGCTCCTATACTTTGGCTAGCTGATGCAAGGAGCTGACTCATTTAAGACCCTGACATTGGATGGCATCACTGAGTCAATGGACATGAGTTTGAGCAAACACTGGGAGATGGTGATGGACAGGAGAGCCTGGCGTGCTGCAGTCCATGCATGGGGTCACAGAGAGTGACTGAACAACAACAAAGGCCATAATGCCTTCACTACACCTCTTTCACTTAAGGTGTTAGAGTGCTGACTTAAGTTCAAGTTCTTGTGTTAGACAGAAAGACCAGAACTTTAGAAGCATCCCAGGGCTGGCTTCAGATCCTGGACGCTCAAATTCTTTGTAAAGTGATCACCCACACCCACTAGCCACACGATGGCCGATACATAAAAACAGTCTCTGCATAGCCCTTAGCACATTGCCTGGCGCCATGCAAGTGCTCTGCCAGCTTTAACTCCCTCCTCCACTTCTTTTTTTACAGACGACAAGCAAAGACTCTAGGAGTAGACCTGATCATGCAAAAAAAAAAAAAAGTGCTATTTATATAGAAATTCAGGGAAACCTGGACTCTGTCACAATCTTAATGGTAATTTCCAACAAAAAGTACATATTGTCATGTACTGATCTCTCTCTCAATATATGTGGCAGCCACCTACTCTCTCGCCCCGAGGGGTTTCCCAGTCTTTAATTAATATCGGCCAGATGTACCAGTTAGTGATAGATGATTTATTTAATTTTTGGGACCCCTGCTTTTCTCCATATGACCCTTCCAGCAACAGGTTTGCCAAAGTCTGCTCGTGGTATCAAAGTAAGCTTCTGAGGTCATTGTATTTCCCACGGGAGAAGAGTTGAGGGGCTGTAGGGTTGATGGAAGAAAAGGGAGCCCCCAAATCTTTAGGATTAAGGGACATCATACCCTCCAAAAAAAGCTACTGCCATATTTCTCAATTTGGAGTCAGGGGAATTTAATCTGAGGGCCCAGAGATTCTCTCCCTATAACTGTAAAAGGAAACCAGACTCACTTTGGGGGGGTTGCATAATTTTGATCTGGTTAGGTTTGCTCTGGTGTTTGCTTTAAACATACGTTCCAGTTTGGAGAAGACGGGGAACTGTTATTCTGATTGCAGAGAGATTTATGGGCTGACTCCAGCACTGCACATTTCATCCTATGGTTTTTTTCTTTGTGCCCGGGCTTTTCCAGTTTATTCAGCTGCTCTCATAATTATCCCCAATTATTTATAATGGTAGGTTTCTGAAGCTGGAGTTAAAGAAACACCATGGTCTTTTTTTTTTTTTTTTTGAGCCTTAAACACTATTTAATGAAAAAGGACTCCAACAATTCATGAGAGACCTAAACTTGGGTTTTTTTGGGGGGGCAGGCGGATTTTTATTGGAGCATAGTTGATTTACGATCTTGTGAAAACTCAGGTTTTCCTGGGCAGATTTTTTATAAATTTTCATCTCTAATACAATATTGTTCCCTAACTTGTATGGAGTTTTTTAAGAAGCCTTTATTTGCACACGCAAGTGTTCCCAATAACTACAGTTTCAGTACAGCTTAAAAGAGTTTTTTTCTTTTTCTTCTTCTTTTTTTGCCAATCAAGTGGCATGTGGGATCTTAGTCTCTTAGGGATTGAACTCACAAATCCTGCATTTGAAGTGCAGAGGCTTAATCACTGGACCATGAGGGAAGTTCCTTTTCTTTTTCTTTCTTTTTTTTTATGTGGAACTAACATACTACTTGAACTTCCCCGATGAATCAGTGGATAAAGAATTCACCAGCAGTGCAGGAGACATAGGAGATGCGAGTTTGATCCCTGGGTCAGGAAGATCCCCTGGAGGAGTACATGACAACCCACTCCAGTATTCTTGCCTAGAGAATCCCATGGACAGAGGAGCTTGGCGGGCTACAGTCCATATGGTCACAAAAGAGTTGGACGCAACTGAGCACACGGCACTTACCACTTATAACTGTCATGCTTTTAGGTCTTACAGTATAGATTTCCAAGGACCAAAGTACTTTGGGAAACACCTGGTGAATAGAATGTAACCGAGTCAGATTCTTATTTTTCCTCTATTTTGTATTATCTAATGACAGTGTATTTTCAAACTTTACCAGTTGTTCCAATGAGGATCTTTACAGCTGTGCTTTTTTGTCCCCTAAGTGATCTGAAGAAAACTCATTCATTGCATTTATTAATAGTAGCTCTTTAGATTTTCATATCAGGACTTCCCTGATAGCTCAGATGGTAAAGAATCTGCCTGCAAAGTGGAAGACCTAGGTTTGATCCCGGGGTTGGGAAGATCCCCTGGAGGAAAGCATGGCAACCCGCACCACTATTCTTGCCTGGAGAATCTGCATGGACAAGAAGAGCCTGGCGGGTTATAGTCCATGGGGTTGCAAAGAGTTGGACACGACTGAGCAACTAAGCACAGACTCACATAATTTAGAAACATTTCCCCCCTCCCTTTTTTTCTTTTTGTCTTCCATGACGTTGACTTATTTCAGGAGTCTAGGTTGCTTGTAGTTTCTTGCATAAATGGATTTGAATCTTCCTTGGTAGAATAGGGTGGTTTATTTATTTTTATAAGAATACTACATAGGTGATGTTATAGTCATATAATTAACCTAATTTCTTTTTACAATGCTGTCCTTAAAACATTAGTTTCTGGAACTCTTCCTAAGAAAAACCACTGTCTATTTAAGATAAAATGAGAAATGGTTTATATTCTGTAGTCCTGTCCTCTTGAGGCTTCACTGTGCATAGTACCATTACGTATGAAGACTCTGAGAAGAACTGCCTTTAAAAATCTGTTTAGCTTTCTTTTTAATACTCTATTTCCCAAACTTCTTTCATCATGAAACCAATTTTTCTTGGAAAATGCATTAATATCTCATATTGCATTAAGGAAACATTTTGAGAAACGATCCCTGGAATTCATTCAATTCATCTTCCAGAGAGAACAGTATATGTGCATGTTCAGTCATGTCTGACTCTTTTGTGACCCCATGACTGTAGCCTCCAGGCTGCTCTGTCCATGGGATTTCCCAGGCAAGAGTACTAGAGTGGTTTGCCATCCCCGACTCCAGAGGATCTTCCTGACAAAGAGACTGCACTCGCATTTCCTGTGTCTCCTGAATCAGCAAGCAGTTTCTTTATCACTTAGCCACCTGGTTTAAATCTGAAGCATTATTTATGATTTATCCATTGTTCTCAACCAAATGTTTGAGCCTCCTAAGAATCATATGTTGAAGATAGAGGAAGTAATATTAAGATATCAGATAAAGGTGAAGTCTCCTTTGGGAGATAATTAAATATAAATGGGTCATGAGGGTGGAGCCCCCATGATGGAATTAGTGCCCTTGTGAGAAGAAAACAGCAGAGCCTCCCCTGTCCACCATGTGAGGATGCAGAGAAGTATCCATCTGCAAGCCATCTGCAGGCCAGGAAGAGGACCCTCACCAGGAAACAAATTTTGAACTTCCTAGCACCGTGATCTTGGACTTCCCAGTCTCCAGAACTATGAGAAATATTAAATGTCTCCTGTTTAAGGTACTCAGTCTATCATCAGTGTTAGTTACTCAGTCGTGTCTGACTCTTTGTGACTCCACGGACTGCAGCCCACCAGGCTCCTCTGTCCATGGAATTTCCCAGGCAAGAATACTGGAGTGGGTTGCCATTTCCTTCTCTAGTCTATAGTATTTTATTATAGCAGCCCAAGCTGACTGATACACCCACACTGTTATCCATTTTAAAGAGTCTTGATTCTTTCATCAATAAAGGAAAACAGATGCTTCCTAAATCTCAATTCTAGCCTAGTCCAATTATTGCTGTGAGATTTCTACTTGCAGTCCCACCCACTGCAAACACCATTTCACTTGGATAGTCTATTGAACCTCAGACTTTATTCCAAAAGTGAAGTCTCCTTCTCTTCCTCAACTGCTCCATTTTCTGCTTTTCCCTTCCCTCAATTCCATCTAATCATTTCCAAAATTCTGCCTTTTTATAATCCTCTGTCCCTTTTACAGGGCTTCCCAGGTGGCACTAGTGGTATAGAACCCGTTTGCCAATGCAAGAGATGTAAGAGACGGGTTTGATTGCTGGGTCAGGAAGACCCCCTGGAAGAGGGCATAGCAACACACTCTCGTATTCTTGCCTGGAGAATCCCATGGACAGAGGAGCCTAGCAGGCTATAGTCCATAGGGTCGCAAAGAGTCTGACACAACTTAACACACATGCATCTCTTTTACAAATCAAAAAGCCAAGTTTTCTTTTCTGCTTCTCTTGTAATCAATTGCCAACTTGTGACTGAATGATTTCAATAGTCTTGTAATGGGTTTCCCTGCCCCTGATATCTCCCATCTAGTCCATGTTTCTCTCTGCTAGAGAATGGTATGCCTAAAGCACAGCTCTAACCTGTTGTTTCCTATCAAAAGACTATAATTGCTCCCAGTTGCTTACAGAATAATACTTAACACCTTAGAAGACAATCCAAAAATAACTGACTTCCAGTGTCAATTTGCACAAAAACTATATTAGACTTCTTTACCTGAACCCAAGTCCCTGTCAAAGCTTCTAACTCTCCCTGTAGCCATCTTTTCCAGGAAGTTTTTCACTATCCACCAAAAAAAAAAAAAAAAAAAAAATCCTATTTAATATAAGCTATATTTGTCCCATCTAGAACTTTATTTTATAATTTAAATTTTGTTTTACACCTTTAGTCCTTATCCTCTGCCTTCAAACTTATTCAAGTCTTTATTACCCTAAAAGATAAATAATATCCCAACACAAACACTTTCTTAAGACATTGTCCCATCTTCTTGCCTTCCCCATTATTTCGCCTATAGTCACTGATTCCATTTCCTCATTAACAGCCCTCTTTTCTTAAAGTCAATTTTATTTATGGAAAATAAACATTCAGTAAATAACACCCATTTTAAGTATACAATTCAGTTAGAGTGTCAAGGTGTGTAACTGCCCTCACAAACAAAAAAACAGAACATTTTTTATGATCCTCAAGAGTTCTCATGTGACCCATCTTGTCAAGCCCCACCACCACCTATGGTCCCAGACAACTTAGATTTGTCTTCCCTAATATTCATGAAATCAGAGAGTTTATGCCTTTGGCAAGTATATTGCTTATTGTTGTGTAATGAATGATCCCAAGATTTGCATTAAAACAGCAAAACATTCTTTATCTGCACAGTGTCTGAGGGTTAGGAATCTGTAAATGCTGAGATGGGTGGTTCTGGTCCAAGGCCTTTCTTGAGGTTGCAGTAAAGCTGGCTGCTGGAGCCACAGTCTCTGGACTAGAGCTGGAGAATCTCCCTCCAGGTTCACTCCCCTGGCTGTTGGCCGTGGTTTCAGCTCCTGGCCACCTGGTCCTCCCCATAGGAACGCTGACTATATGACTAATGACAGACTGCATTATGAGAAACAGAAAAAGGAGAGACACGCAGAGAGAAAGAGACAGATAGAGAGGCAACAGTGCTTATTATGACATAGTCTCCAAGTCATGTACCAACGTTTCTTCCTCCTTATATTCATTTGAAGCAAACTGCTGGGACTTCCTTGGTGGTTCAGTGGTTAGGAGTCCATCTGCCAATGCAGGGGACATAGGTTCAATCCCTGCTCCAGGAATATTCCACATGCTGCGGGGCAACGAAGCCCTCACGCTGCAACTACTGAAGTCCAAGCACCCTTGAGCCTGTGCTCTGAAGTGAGAGTAGACATTGCAATGAGAAGCCTGCTCACCGCAACTAGAGAGTAGCCCCTGCTCACCGTAACTAGAGAAAGCCTGCACCAGTAAAGAGGACCCTGAGCAGCAAATAAATACACAAATAAAAGAATCGAGGTACTAAGTCCAGTCCACATTTAAGAAGGGGAGATTATACGAAGGACTGATTTCTAGGAGATGGGGACCATTAGGAGCTCCGTTGGGAGCCATTTTGGAAGCTATTAGAGTCTGTTCTCTGATCTCCCATTGATTCACAGTCTTCTCACATAAAAAATGTACTCATTGTATCCCAAGGCTGAGAAAAATATACTCATCACATCCTAAGGTCTTCAGACGTCTCTAGACCATTGTAACATCAAAGTCTAGAATTTCATAACCTAAATGAAATCTAGCTATGAATATCGCTTCTCAGGTGTAGACCTTAAGTATAGTTCCTTGAGTGTAGCTCTTAATCTTTAAACTTGTGAATCCTATGAAATAGACAAATCATCTTTCTCCCCCCCCACTCCAGAGTACACATCCAATGCATAACAGGCATAGGATATTGGTTACAGACATCCTGTTCAAAAAGGGAGAAATTGGGAGCACAGAGTCATCACTGGCCCATGGCAATTCTGAAATCCATCTGGGAAAATACTATGAGTACCCAGATTTGGACTCAGTCTTATCTCTGCCCAGGAATGGTTCTCATAGCTCTTGGTCCCAGGGTCTGAGTTATCTTTCCTTTTTTAATGAAATGTAGTGTGTATCGGCAACTGAGTAGTTTCCTCGGTTTGGTTCTGTCTTGCTGAATTTCAAGAGCCCAAGGTCCTTTCCACATTTTGGACGGTTTTCACCTTTCTTAGTCCAATCTGGCAGTATCTCTGCTGATCGCTGCTGTTACTGCTCATTCGCTAAGTTGTGTCCGACTCTTTGCGGCCCCATGAACAGAAGTATGCCAGGCTTCCCATTACTATCTGCCGGAGTCAGCAGATCTCCTGTGAATCTTGTTGGGGGTCCGCTCTAGTAAAATAAAGCCACACTCACAAATCTCTTTGATATAATTCTTCTCCACTTTTAAATTCTAGGGAAAGACAATACCCTTAAGCTTCTTAGAAGTCCTATTCTTTGATTGAGAGGACCTGTTAGTCACACCCTTAACATCTTAGAGGGCTTTTTGTCTGCCTGAACAGTACTGTGAGCAACACCTTTAAGCTTTCCAAGTATTAACAAAGCATTTTACAGACACACCTTGGGCTTTATCTCTGGACCAGGTTTTCCCAACAGTACTCTGGATTTGATCTTTTCTCAGAAGCCATTTTTAAATGTTGACATCATTTGGCATCTACACATGATGTGACTCTTCAAACCCTTTGGTTCCTTTTTTGTTTAACAATCTTCCATTAGCGTATTATCCCTCTCATTTGCATTTTATCATAAGCAGCTAGAAGAAACCAGGTCGCACCTTCAACACACTGGCTGGAAATCTTAATTCGATCACCCAGTTAATCAGTTACATTTTCTACCACCCACATCACTGAAGACAATGATATTACTAAACTTACTGCTATGCATAATGAAGACTCCCTTTTATACAGTTTCTAATAAGGTTTTCTCCATTTTTCTTTACACTTTTACTGATGGGCTCTTCAAAGTCCATAATTCTACAAATTGTGTGTTTGTGGCCCTTTACGCTTTCACTAACACCCTCCTCAAAATCCTTACAGCTTTTCCAGTTTCCACTCAAGTTGTATTTCCAAACCAGCTTGAACATCTTAGATTTTTATTACATCAGCACCCCATTCTTGGTACCAAAATCTGTATTAATTATCTTGCTGGGTAGCAAATTAGCCATAAGCCTATCAGTTTAAAACAAATAATGACTTATTATCTACACAGTTTTTGAGGGTCAGGAATTGAGAATGGCTTAGCTGAGTGGTTCTGGCTCAGAGTTTCTCAAGAGGTGAAGCTATCAGTAGAAGTTATAGTCTCTAGAAACTTGACTGGGGTTGGAAGATCCACTTCCAAACTCACTCTGATGGCCATTGACCAGGGACTTCAGTTTCTCACCTCATGAGGCATTTCATGGGGCTGATCACAACATGGCTTTCCTCAAAATGAGTGATGAGAGAGAGAGAGGAGCGTAGGAGCTATACCATTTTAATGATTGTCTCCAAGTTACACACCATCACTTCTGTCTTATTCTATTCATCAGAAGCAAGTCACTAGGTCCAGCTCAAACTCAAGGGCTAGGGGGAAGGGAGAAGGGAATAATGGCATGAATAAGGAGAGGCAGGTTTCATGAGAGTTGTCCTGGAGTCTGGCCACCACAACAAGCTACTTAACTTCCCCAGTGTGTGAGTTAATGTCCTCCTCAGTAAAATACAAATAACTGCTTTTTACTCACACAGTTTCTGTGAGGTGAAATGAAAGAATAACTACAAGGCCCCTTAGAACAATACCTGGCACTATGCAAAAATGTGACACTTATCTCTTCTTATTGCTTTTTTTTTTTAACCGTATGGATGACTTTTAAAACTCTATCTTTGGGATCAAAGAAAGTGTCCAGCGCACTAATTTTGCTTTGTTTTTTGAACTGTCTGTGTGATTCTCAGCACCTAAAATAGATCTGTCCAAAAATAGCATCTTTAGGACTTTCCTGATGGTCCAATAGTTAAGAATCCACCGGCTAATGCAGGAGACTAGGTTCCATCCCTGGTCCAGGAAGATTCCATATGCTGTGGAGAAACTGAACCATTTGCCAGAAGTCCTGACCTAAGAGCTGCAACTACTGAAACCCACACGCTTAGAGCCTGTGCTCCACAGCAAGAGAAGCCACTGCAATGAGAAGCCCGTGCAACGCAACTAGAGAAAGGCTGCACACAGTGACGAAGAAGCCAAAAATAAAATAAATGAAAAAATTTAAAAACGGCATCTTTATATTGACTTCACATACTTCCACAGTGATAAGAGAACAGACTCTGTATAAGTTCAATCCCGTTAGACCCTGAAATTTTGGCACCTTGTTTTATGTCCCTGGATATGTTCCAGTGTCCAAGTTTATAGCCTATGGGAACTTGAATAAAATTTGTATCCTACTGTTGTGTGAAAATTGTATAAATCTTAATTCTGTTGAATTGGTTCATGGTGCTTTTCAAGTCTACTATATCCTTCTACTTTTCTGTATATTCATTCTATTAATCTTTGAGAGTTTGATATTGAAACTTCAGCTAAAAATCTTAATTTGGGAGGGGGGATCGGGATGGGGAATACGTGTAACTCTATGGCTGATTCATATCAATGTATGACAAAACCCACTGAAATGTTGTGAAGTAATTAGCCTCCAACTAATTAAAAAAAAATAATAATAATAATTGTACTATAAAGTGGAACTCTGTACATTTGTTCTGTAATTTCCAAGTTGCCAGTAAATGTGTTATCTTGCATTAATAATTTTAAAAGTTAAAAAAAAGAGGAAAAAATAACATCTTTATATTCATTAAGACTTTTTTGGTTCACTGGTTCAAGAAAAAAAAGAAAAAGAATTAAATCCAGTGACAGACTCTAAGCAAGTCTGAGTCCAAGTGATTCAGTGACGACATTAGCAGAAATCTGTCTCTCCCCATCACCTTTTTTGTCTTTCACCATCTCCTTCTTGAGGATCTGCTTTCTTCTGTCTTGGGTTCTTTCTTAGACAGTTCTTCTCTTATAGTAACAATGTAACTACCAGAAGCTCCAGGCTCCCATTTCATCAGCTTTGGACCCCCAGTGAGATGAGAGCTCCCAACACTCTGGTCAAAAGTCTCAGGACTATCTTTCATTGGCTCAACTTTGATCACATGTCCACCTCTGAATCAATAGCACTGGCAGCATAGCACCGCAAACAGGTCACTGAAGAAGACCTAGCTCCCCTGTAATCACATCATCCCCCTATTTTTGGTGATTTCTTAATCTTCTAAATCACTATGAGAACACAGCTTAAAGTTCCACCATCCCACCATTACATTAGCATCTATAAGCAATTTTATATAAAAGTATAGAGTCCTGATGGGCTCGGAGATGAAGTCCTGATTAGTCAGGCCTGGGTCATGTGTCTACCCACTGAACCAAAGATGGTGTCAGTTACACCTGAACCACGTGAATACAGGATACAGGATGGGCGTTTGCTTGAAGGAAAGTTGAAGTACCATGGATAGAAGGGTGTGAGATAGATGCTGGGAAGGCAAAATCAGCAGATACCTGTCTCAACCACCTCCCATTCCAAATTCATTCCTTTTCCTATTATTCCATTCTTCAATAAACATCACCACTGGTCTGAAACCCGCAAGTCACCTCCAACATCTCCCTCTGCCCTGCCCCAAACATCCAGTTTGATGTCAAGTCCTTTTAGTCCTTTATCTTCACATGTCCAGAACATTTCCTCTAGTTTTTTCCTTCCCGCCCTTGCTGCTACAGCTACCTCGACCCAAAAACTCTTCCACTGCATCACTGCCTGGATAAGTCTTGAGAATCAGCTCCAGAACACCACCTCTGTGAAGCTCCCGATTAGGGAAGAGTCAGACTGACACACGGGAAGATAGTTCTGGGTCTCACTTTAAGTTGGGAGCTGCTCTCACAGTTAAATAGAGCACTTAAACCAGGATCTGGGGAACTTGGGAAACCTTGGAACCAGGTACAGGCTAAAAGCTGGCCCTTCACCTCCCTCTTCTCTCTCCTGCCCCACACTCATTTTCCCTCACACAAAGCAAGTGCCTTGCAAATGCCAAGACTGCCTAAATGTAGAAACCTATTCATCTAGAATGAAGGCATCAGAGAATGTTTTTTAAATTTCACATCTGGGTCTCAGCTTGTGAAACTTGAATGAAATTTATGAAAGAACTATTTAATTTTGTTTTCTTTCCCCTTTCTGGCTTCAGTTCGGACGTGATGGGTCTCTGTCATGTTAGTTTGAAGAGGTCCTTTGTTCATGCGCTTAAATCTTGGCCTGCAGACCCCGGAGGGTGTACAATTCCTAGCTGAGCTGTGACTAGAAACTCTGCTTGCAGAGGCCTTGGCCTCAGTGTATGTTAGGGACAAAGCTTGTGGACACAAGACACTCTGTAGCTGGAGTAATGTTAACTGGTCTCTTGAAGTGGATATCAGGTCAGTTTGGAAATCTGCTTTCCTCCTTTTGTTTTTCTCTTGAAGATCTTAGTTTCTCTCTTCATTTTAAGTATGACATTACCTCCTGATTTTCTACTTTAAGTATTCAGTGACAGAAAGACAACAGCTGTGTAACACACTCACATGCATGTGTGCATGTGTGCACTCCTGGGGAGACTGATTTTATTTTTATTTTTTTTAGTTATTTTTTTTTTTTGAGACTGATTTTAAAAGTAATCCCAAACCTAGGCTTCCCTGGCGGCTCAGTGGGAAAGAGTCCACTTGCCAATGCAGGAGACACGGGTATGATCCCTGGTCTAGGAAGATCCCACATGCTGCAGAGCAACTAAGTCTGTGCACCGCAACGACTGAGCCTGTGCTCCAGAGCCTGGGAGCTGCAGCTACTGAAGCCGGCACTCGCTAGACCCCATGCTCTGCAACAAGAGAAGCCATCGCAATGAGAAGCCCTCCCACTGAAGCTAGAGAGTAGCCCCTGCTCTCCACAACTACAGAAAAGCCAGTGCAGCAATGAAGACCCAGCACAGATAAAAATAAATAAATACAATTTTAAAAAAAAAAAGAAAGTAAGCTCCAACCCGTCTAACTTCAACCGGGTGGCCAAATCAGGACCTTGCCTGTCTGAGCTGGTGGTTACACATTCCAGCTACTCATTTGTTCCTGAGTTGCTCTCCCAAATGCTTCCATTGAGTTATGCCACTTATCATCTGCTTAGTATGTGACACTTCATCTGCCAAGACAAATGTGACATTAGAAAAGCCTCCCAGTGAATGAGGGCAATGTAGGATTGCAACAGAGAAAGTTTGTGCTTTCTTTTTTCATCCACTTTCTAAGTCTGCTTTTCAGATCTCGCCTGCTGTTGAGGTCGGGATTTTTATGATATGCGTGTTGTATTGAAGTTACAGAGACAGAGCCTCAGATAAATGGGTCCTGATTCGTAGGATAAACTGCCCTTGAGACTCCAAAACCCTGGCAGTTGATTTGATCAAGAGAAGTGACAATGATTAAAAACAAGTCATCACGAATGTTGTGGATTTACCAAAAAAAATGAAGTCAACAGATTTTTCAGGGCACTTCAATAGACTTCTCATAATCATAATTGAATGAACTAAATGTTTTTGAAAGTGAGAAGCTAACAGCTTCAGTTAGGGCCAGAAATAGAAGGCAAGCACTGGGGTGCCTTAAGAGTGAGACTTGACAGTCATAAACTGATTCTGCTAATAAATTTCAGGGTTGGGTTACAGACCTCCTGCTTTTTCACTTGGAGAGGCCTCTGAGAACTGATTTGTTAGAGTAAATATCATGGTCTCCAGATTTGGTAAATATCTCAAAACTCCTGTTCAAGTTATAAGAACCATGGACTTGGGGCTTCCCTGGTGGCGCAGTGGTGAAGAATCTGCCTGCTAGTGCCAGAGACACAGATTCATCACTAGTCCGGGAAGTGATGTGCATGTGTGCATGCTAAGTCACTTCAGTTGTGTCCAACTCTTTGTGACCACATGGACTGTAGCCCGCCAGGCTCCTCTGTCCATGGGGTTCTCCAGGCAAGAATATGGGAGTGGGTTGCCATTTCCTGCTCCAGGGGATCTTCCCGACCCAGGGACCCAAGCCGCGTCTCCTGCATTGGAAGGTGGATTCTTTACCACTAATGCCACCTGGGAAGCCCCATAAAGTCAATATTCCTAATCAAATCGTCTCTTCCATCCCCAACAGCACCTCAACACAAAACCAAAATCCCATCTAGCATGTGGTTCTTTGAAAATTTTAATTTTTGAAGATATAATTTTCTCTTTCCATGGGATAAGGGCAGTGGGATTTTTTTTTTTTTTTTGCTCAGTCGATTCAGTCTTTGCGATGCTATGGACTGTAGCCCTCCAGTCTCCACTGTCCACAGGATTCTCCAGGCAAGAATACTGGAGTGAGTTGACATGCCCTTCTCTAGGGGATCTTCCCGACCCAGGAATTGGGCCTGCATTTCCTGTGTCTCTTGTATTGCAGGTGGGTTCTTTACCCACTGAGCCACCTGGGAAGCCTGGGAAGGGTAGTGGGGTAGGTAATGTCATAAGTTCCTAAATACAAGTTAAATCTGTGGACATAAGTTGTCATGGCAACTTTTTTGGTTGTGCTGGGTGTTCAATGAGGCACAAGGCTCCTTTCTAGCTGCGGCTCCAGAGCACTCAGGCTCAGTAGGTGCAGTGTATGGGCTTCCCTAGTGGCTGCGCAGGGGCTTAGCTGCCTCACGGCATGTGGGATCTCAGTTCCCACTTTGGAAGGGATGGAATCCAGGTCCCCTGCATTGGAAGGCAGATTCTTAACCACTGAACCATCACGGAAGTCCCTTTCTTGGCAATTTAGAAAAGCAAATCTGATCATGTTACCCTCCTGCTTGGAATGCTTCAAGGACTCACTGTATGTGTCCAATTAATAGCCAAAAATTGCATAGCATACCTCCCCAGGCCCTTTGCAATCTGACCTCTGCCCAACTCTCCAGCCACTGGCCTGGCCCCGCCCCTGGCCTGGCTCTGCCCCCTAGTATACGCTGGTCCCTGTGACCAGAACCAAAGGTGATGATTTCACATTCCGTGCCTTGGCATTGTTCTCTCTACAGGCAGAGCCAATCCCACCTGCCTACCTCACCTGGTCTACTTCTGCTTGCCCTTTCAGGCTCCCACCTGCCTCCCCTCCTTCATGCCTTACTTCTCAACACACACACATACACACACTCTCAGGCAGTTCCTGAAAATCCCATTTAAATACTTCTTCTGGGATGTGCGCAAACTCTAGTTTTGTCCTTACAGATATCCCAACTATAGTCTGATTTGTCTGTTTCTCCCCTCTGAGACCCACAATTCATTTATACATCCCCAGCTCCTAGTTCAGTCCCTAACCCAGAATATGTGCTTCATCACTTTATGGAATAAAGTAAAAATTGAATTGCCCATTTCTGTTTCTGGAACACAGAGAGAATACCAGAGTAACCTTCGGTGCATTTCTGATCAAAGATTCCTGTATCATAAAGAATAGATGGTGCTAGGACTCTCAGAAGGACTTGGGAATACAGAAAGAAGCACAGGTCAGCCAAGGAGATTGAGTGATGAAGATCTAGTTAACTACAAGCCAGCCATCGTCCTGGGCATTTTTTTTCCCCAGTATAGTGAACATTTGTTAGGCTTTTTCTTTTTTTTTTAATTGGAGGCTAATTACTTTACAATATTGTAGTGGGTTTTGCCATACATTGGCATGAATTAGCCATGGGTGTACATGTGTTCCCCATCCTGAACTCCTCTCCTACCTCCCTCCCCTGTCCTGGGCATTTTAACATGCACATTCTCACTTAGTCTTCTTAACCTCTTTCCAAGGTTAAGTCTCGTTTTCTTCATTGTTACAGATGAATAAACTGCCCAAAGCTTATACAGATGGTAAGTAGTAGAGTTTGTTTCTGGATCCTTATGATTCTAAAGTCCTCTTCTCTTTCCACAAGCATGGATGGATAACTCCCTCTTCTTTCTCTAGAAGGATATGAGAAAATTTCATACTTCCTGTGTTTTTAAAGAAAGAAGTGCAGACTACTCTCTCTATAAGAGCCTAGGTCTGTCTGAAGTTGGAGCACGAGGTGATTCTGACACCTTCTGACCCTAGAATTTACTCACAAAGTTCAGATTCAGAGAGAGAGGTGGACCTGGAGGCAATGTGGAGAACCCAGACCAAGGACAAACTAAGACAAACACTTTTTCATTTGTTTAGGTCTCTACAAACCCATGCAGGGGCTTCCCTGGTAACTCAGTTGGTAAAGAATCAGCCTGCAATGAAGGAGACCCCAGTTCGACTCCTGGGTTGGGAAGATCCCCTGGAGAAGGGACAGGCTACCCACTCCAGTATTCTTGGGCCTTCCTGGTAGCTCAGTTGGTAAAGAATCTGCCCACAATGCGGGAGACCTGGATTCCATCCCTGCATTGGGAAGATCCCCTGGAGGAGGGCGTGGCAACCCACTCCAGTATTCTTGCCTGGAGAATCCCCATGGACAGAGGAGCCTGGAGGGCTACAGTCCATGGGGTTGCAAAGAGTTGGACAGGACTGAGCGACTTTTGCTTTCACAAACCCATGCCATTGTTTTTAGGATAGCACGCAAGCATTGTATTGACATTTTATTTTTGGCTCGTTCACATTGCAAACATTGTATTAGTAATACAAACAAATCTGTGCCTCCATTTTGAATGCATTATACACACCTTTACTGAGTATCTGGGTACAGTGCAGAGGAGAATCAAACAGATACACCGCCACCTACGTGACTGCAGGACTGTCTTCTGCCACAGTAGCACCAATGAGATTCAGTCAATGACAACAATTTCTATGACTTGTCCAGTGGTCTCTCTCCAGCCCAGCAGAACTGCTCTTTCTCCCCAGGGCAGTCCACTTTGGTCCTCTGGAGTTTGTGAGAGCAGCTGCACCTTGGCAAGCCCTGGCCTGGGATTAACTTGGCAGGAGGTTATCCTAAGACTTCTCTGACTCATAACTTTGGGGCTAATTCTAAGCACCAAGCCCCAGCCCTGCCCTCTTTTGCTTTTTCTTTGTGCTGATTCACACTGGGTTGGGATTTTATTGTCAGTGGTCATAATTGTGCATGGGTGGAACTTGGATTTTAAAGATGACAGGAGGCCAAGTTCAGGGCTTCTGTTAGCTTTGTTAACCACTGTGTCATTTTTAATTGAAAAGAGGAAGGAAAGCAAGGAGGGAGGATAGGAGAGAGGAAGGAAGGAAAAAAGGAAATGTCCCCCAGGGGTTTCCCTGGTGGTCCAGTGATTAAGACTCTGTACTCTCTATGCAGGGGGCCCGGGTTCAATCCCTGGTCAGGGAACTAGATGCCATATGCCGCAACTAAGAGTTCATATGCCATGACCGAAGATCCTGTGTGCCACAACTAAGACCTGGCAAAGCCAAATAAATGAAGAAATGTCCCCAATCCATGCTAAATCTATTTTCTTTCACCCTCTGTATTTTCTCTAAGCCCTTGGAAAGGCTTATTCTGAATCTAGCTCACAAGAAGCCAGGTATAGGAGAAAACATCTGGATATTGGAGTCAGCATGTCTGAATAACTGGGTGAAGGTGGGTAAATTATTTAACTTCCTTGAGCCTCTGTTTCCTCATCAGTAAAATAGCAGTAATAATATTGACCTTGTAGGATTGTCATGCTGCTTAGGAGTATCATATATAAAGTGCCTGGCACATTAGGAAGCATTTCATAAATGGAGAATATAATTGTTAGAGCTCTGTTTATTAAGAGACCCTCACATGTAGCCTCACAGAGTAACTGCAGGTTTCTATTTCCTTTCTCTGAGATTGTGGTGGATTGTCATAGCCTCCCCTTGAGCGGGGCCTGGGCTGTGTCTAGGGTCATCATGGTGGTTCGGTCCTAGGGCAGACTCAAGCTGTCAAAATACCCCAGACAATCAGTATAAGAGAGAATGAGGCAATAGATGGAGGGATAAGGAGCTCTGTCTGGCTCAGAGGCCAGCGGCTTTCCCATTTACTATCAGCATAATCACGAGCAAGTTGCTTAAATCACTATGGCTTAGTTCATTTAGCTGTATCTGTCCTTTTCAGCTGTCTGGAGGAAATCACACATGTAAAATACCTAGCACCAAAAAAAGTTGCTCAGTAAAAAAATATCTCAGATATTAAGAAAACACAGGTTGGAATGTATGAAATTCAAGTGAAGTTTGGTGTGAGACTTTGGAACAATACTGCCTGGTTCAAATCTGATTTCCCTTACTCTGGGCTTCATTTTCTCATCTGTAAAATGGGTATAATAACTTCCTTATCTGTATTTATCGCATACTTTTGTTATGAGAAGTAAATGAGTTAATACACACAAAGCCTTTAGAACATGGCTTGATATATGGCCAAATACTATATTAATATGTGTAGAGTGGATAGAAAGGCCAGTGCCAGGACAAGGACAGAACACAAAACTGGAATAGTAGGAAACAAAATTGGTTGACCCTGCCCCAGAAGGCAGCATAAAGAAGAAAAACAGTAATGAAGCAAGAGTTTCCAAAGCAGTTGCCCTAAGTGGAGCTGAAATATTCACATTCAAAGCATCTTTTTTGTTTTTTTTTTTAATTGTGTGTCAGCCTGGGTTACAGAGCAGGATCTTAGTGGACGCAGTCCTCCTTACCAGATGTGGACTCCAGGAGAGGACCTCGGCCCCACTGGACCAGCAGGTCCTGTCTGCTCGGCTTCCAGACCTGGTGCTTGAGGAGCGTGGCTGGAAACCTTTTTCGGGGGGATGGGTTTGCTCAGGGCAAGGCCTGCTTTTCAAGGAAGGGCCACTGCTTCACAAAGGCCCGGGACCATTTCCAAAGTCAACGCACGGAGCTGCTGAGAAACCACGGCCGCTTCTGCTTCTCCTGCTGTCTAACTCTGGTACACAAGCACAACGTGAAATATTGAAATTCCAGCGACAGAGCCAACTGTGCAAATTCCTGATGGGCAAATTGAGGCCCATTATCCGTAATTACACTTGCCCGAATAACATGCCAGAGAGACCCTGTTTTCCAGCCGTCAGTAATCGCAGCTGCTGCCCTGTTGCCAAATGCGTCCAGGGAAAGTCCCAAGAATGGAGCCGAGCAGCCCTCACAGAGGAGTCTTGGCAGCCGCCATCAGGCAACCCAAGTCTCCTCTGCTTACCACATTCGAACGGCTCTATAGTCCTCAGGGCAAACTAGTTAGTTAGGCCTGTCATCACCTGGTCCATCTCCAGCTTGAACTTTTTCTCCCCTTCTTCATTCAAGCCATATTGAATGACTTGTTCACCATAAGTGACCTGGTCTTCAGTTCCATCCTATTGTCCTTCATTAAGGTGCTTTCCCAAATGTGATTTAGTCCTTCTGCCTGGAATTGCCTCATCGCTAACTCCAGTTCATTCATAAGCACTTAGCTCTGCCCCTTTCTCTTCTCTTTGATGCCTGTCTTGACTCTTTCAGGCTGTATTTAATTCCTTTTTGTCAGGACCCCCTAGTATTGGTTTGACCAAAAAGTTCGTTCAGGTTTTTCCATACCATCTTATGTAAAGCCCTAAATGAACTTTTTGCCCAACCCAATACCTGTACCCACACAACACAGCATGATTGTTCTGTTTGATTTGTTTATCTCTCCAACTAGGCTATGAGCTCCCCAAGCTCAGGGACCATATCTTATTAGGGTATCTTAGAACCTAGTGCAATATCCAGCATCACTAGGCAACCATCCAGTAGCTGTTGGCTGTATGAACAAATGATGTCTTCCTGTGTGTGTGTGTGTGTGTGTGTGCTCAGTCATGTCCAACTCTTTGTGACCCCATGGACTGTAGCCTGCCAGGCTCCTCTGTCCATGGAATTTCCCAAGCAAGAATACTGGAGTGGGTTGCCATGCCCTCTTGCAGGGGATCTTCCTGACCCAGGAATCGAACCCAAGTCTCTAGCATCTCCTGCATTGGCAGGTGGATTCTTTATCACTGTGCCACCTGGGAAGTCCTATGTCTTTCTTGCTTGAGCACTAATGGATTACTCCTTCATTTGGTTAGATCAAAAGATTTCTTTTCTTGGGATTACTGCTCAAACCAACTTTAAAAGCAACCAGTGAAAATTCAAGAAGAGTATTTCATTGATACACTGGGCATAATTGCAACTTACCACAGGCCCTTCTGTCTTTAATATTGTTTAACCTAAAGAGGCTGGGTTCCTAGGTATATAATAGAACATAAAGACTTAATTAACCTTATTGCTTCTGTTTCATCATGATGCACTTATGAAGGCCTTATTTAAATATGATTTGCTATTAGTCTGCTTCTAGGTATCAAAGTCCAAAGGTTTTTTGTTTGATTTTTATTCATGGCATTACTTGAAGTGTAACCATTAAGAAATGTTTATTTTGAACAGAAGAACAAAAACCTAGCTATTTAAGTGATTGTATCCCCTCACTGCAGACTTTTTGTAAGTCTAGCCATGTCTCTTGTGATAACACCGTGGCTGTTCAAAACATTCTGGGGTCTCGACTTTTGCTTTTGCTTTCAGAGACACTGGATGAGCCTTGCTTAAAAACTGGTCTTGTTACTCTAGAACCCAGAACAGCAGCAACAAACAGTATTATTCATTGAAATGTTCACCTTTTTTCACTTCTGGACACAGTGTAAGGTTTTCCAATGGTTGAATATGCACACCATTAGAGGAATATGTTAGGTCATATGCACATGACTTTAAATTAAAAAATTAATAGGTTATATAGTTATTTTAATGTGAATTAATAATATTGTTAATATAGAGCTTCTCAGATGGAGCAGTGGTGAAACATCTGCAAAAGAGACATGGGTTCAATCCCTGGGTCTGAAGATCTGCTGGAGGAGGAAATGGAAACCCACTCCAGCATTCTTGCCTGGAGAATCCCATGGACAGAAGAGCGTGGCGGGCTACAGTCCATGGGTCAAAAAGAGTCAGACAAAAAAAAAAAAACAAAAAAAAAAAGAAAAGTGTCAGACACAACCAAGTGACTGAGCATACACACACAGTAATATTGTTAATATAACATACATATATAACAAGCACATCAAATTCATAATTTCATGAATACTGCTTAAGAAAAAATTAAACTTATAATAGAGAGTTAATTTGCTGAAAAATGTTAAACAATCATGCATGTTAGAGGGTAAGACAAAGATAGTGAAGAAGGCACATATAGGAATAAAGCGTGAGGAACACTGATGGAATGAAAAGAGCAGAAGCTGTTGGGTTCCCATTATTTTACATATTAGCTGGAAGCCTGCAGGCAAATTACTTAACCTCTCTGAGCTGGGATTGCTTATTCTTACAATAAGGAGAGTGAGTTGCAGAAAGTTTCATGGAGTCACTAGGATAGGACCTAAAGGGCTCCACGGTGAGAACTGTTCTTTAAAAAACTCACATCCACTATTATAGGACAAAAAGGAGTCTATTTTTAAAAAGTTGCCTGGGCTCCCTTGATGGTCCAGTGGCTAGGACTCCACAATCTCAATGCAGGGGGCTTGGATTCCATGGGGTTGGGGAACTAGATTCCACAAGAATGAGGATGTCATGTGCTGCAACTAAGATCTGGTGCAGCCAAATAAATATTTTTTTAAAAAACTTATAAAAAATAAAGAAGTTGCCACCAACTCAAAAAAGAAACTTCATTAAATGTGATAAGCCAAAGCAGGCAGCCTATTGGATAGAAAAAGTGAAAGTTAGTCACTCAGTTGTGTCCAGCTCTTTGCAACCCCATGGACTGCAGCCCCCCAGGCTCCTCTGTCCATGGGATTCTCCAGGCAAGAATGCTGGAGTGGGTAGCCATTCCCTTCTCCAGGGGATCTTTCCGACCCTGGGATTGAACCTGGGTCTCCTGCATTGCAGGCAGATTCTTTATCATCTGAGCCACCAGGGAAGCCTCAGCCTACTGGATAACTTCTCAGCAGTTGTTTTTCTTTTTTTTTTCTAGCTATGCCACATGACATTCTGGTCAGGATCTTAGTTCCCTGACCAGGAATCAAACCTGGGCCTCGGCAGTGAAAGCACTGAGTCTTAACCACTGGACTGCCAGGAAGCTCCCTTGGCAATTCTTAAAGTTCAACATGCTCATTTGAACCTACTCACCTGAGCTTGTTTGTTAAGGCCCCAATCATATAATGATGGAGTCAAGTAACCAAACCTTATACACTGCTAAATAATTGACACTGCTCTTGAACTCAAGAAGTTTCTAAACCTCTAGAGATTAAGCCAATGGGACACTGCCCTTTGCTGACCCTTACTATGTCGCCCTCTAGCTCTTTTCTCTGGCCAGCTGGAAGCTCATAGAAATATAAATCTCAGTGCTCAGTTCAGTTCAGTTCAGTCGCTCAGTCGTGTCCGACTCTTTGTGATCCCATGAATCGCAGCACGCCAGGCCTCCCTGTCCATCACCAACTCCCAGAGTTTACTCAAACTTATGTCCACCGAGTCGGTGATGCCATCCAGCCATCTCATCCTCTGTCGTCTCCTTCTCCTCCTGCCCCCAATCCCTCCCAGCATCAGGGTCTTTTCCAATGAGTCAACTCTTCACATGAGGTGGCCAAAGGATTGGAGTTTCAGCTTCAGCATCAGTCCTTCCAATGGACACCCAGGACTGATCTCCTTTAGGATGGACTGGTTGGATCTCCTTGCAGTCCAAGGGACTCTCAAGAGTCTTCTCCAACACCACAGTTCAAAAGCATCAATTCTTCGTCACTCAGCTTTCTTTACAGTCCAAGTCTCACATCTATACATGACCACTGGAAAAACCATAGCCTTGACTAGATGGATCTTTGTTGGCAAAGTAATGTCTCCGCTTTTTAATATGCTATCTAGGTTGGTCACAACTTTCCTTCCAAGGAGTGTCTTTTAATTTCATGGCTGCAATCACCATCTGCAGTGATTTGGAGCCCAAAAAATTAAAGTTTGACACTGCTTCCACTGTCTCCCCATTTAATTCCCATGAGTTGATGGGATGGGATGCCATGATCTTAGTTTTCTGAATGTTGAGATTTAAGCCAACTTTTTCACTCTCCTCTTTCACTTTCATCAAGAGGCTTTTTAGTTCCTCTTCACTTTCTGCCATAAGGGTGGTGTCATCTCCATATCTGAGGTTATTGATATTTCTCCCGGCAATCTTGATTCCAGCTTGTGCTTCTTCCAGCCCAGCGTTTCTCATGATGTGCTCTGCATATAAGTTAAATAAGCAGGGTGACAATATGCAGCTTTGACACACTCCTTTTCCTATTGGGAACCAGTGCTAGAACTCTCTATTACTCCATGAACTACCTGCTCCTCCCCTTCCTCTATGCTTTCTGTTCTAAGGTGCACTTTCCTTGCCCCTGACATTTTTAATTCTCACTTTTAATTACACAGATTCTCATTTTTTTTGTGTGTATGCAACAAGAAAGGAAGACTACCCAAGTGTCTTTGTCAGCTTGGGCTGCCATAACAAATACCATAGACTGGGTGGCTTAAACAACATGTATCTACTTTCTCCAGTTCTGCCGGCTAGAAGCTTGAGATCAGGGTAACAGCACAGTCAGGTTCTTGGGAGGTCTTTCCTCCTGACTTGCAGATGGCCACCTCCTTCTGTGTCCTCATTTGATGGGGAAGGTGGGGGAGAGAGAGATAAAGGGCAAGCCCTCCTTTGTTGTTGTTCAGTCACTAAGTTGTGTCTGACTCTTTGTGACTCCATGGACTGCAGCTCGCCTGGCTTCCCTGTCCTTCACCATTTCTTGGAGTTTTCTCAAACTCATGTCCATTGAGTCGGTGATGCCATCCAACCATCTCATCCTCTGTTGTCCCCTTCTCCTCCTGCCCTCAATATTTCCCAGCATCAAGGTGGTCTTTTCCAATGAGTCGGCTCTTTGCATCAAGTGGCCAAAGTATTGGAGCTTCTGCTTCAGCCTTGAGCCACTGATTAATTTTTTAAAAATGTATTTTATTTATTATTTTTGATTGCATTGGGTCTTCCTTGCTGTGCTCCGGCTTTCTCTAGGTACAGTGTGCAGGGTCTACTTGTAGTTGTTGTACCCGGGCTTCTCAGTGCGGTGGCTTCTCTTGTCGCTGAGCACAGGCTTGAGAGTACAGGCTCAGTAGTTGTAGCTCATGGGCTTCGTTGGCCCACAGCATGTGGTATCTTTCCGGACCAGGAATCAATCCGGTGTCTTCTGCATTGGCAGTGGATTCTTTACCAATGGACCACTAAAGAAGCCTGGACACCACCTTTATTACCTCATCTAACCCTAATCACCTTCCAAAGGCTCCATCTCCAAACACCATCACATTGTCAGGGAGAGGGCTTCAATACAGGAATTTCAGGGTGGACACAAACATTTAATCTACAACATTCAATAAATAAGCAGATAATACAAGTCACATCATCTTTTGCCAGTAGACATCAATTTATCATCTGTGTCCCACAAGAATTCCCACACCATCCAGAAGCCTTCTTTCTTGGATCAGTCACTCTAAAACCAGGTAGACGTGCTGGCAGTGGACAAAAATCTTGGTTGTCATACTGAGTCAAGTATACACCCTTGGTTGTTCCTCAGTCATCATGGATTCACAAAAGACGAGCAGGGTCTTTCAACGTATCATTTTAGTGAGTTCTCTTTCTCATTCTGGTTGGTTGCCCTATGTATAGGTAACCTATAATGGAAGCCTATAGGATGGCAGGCAAAGATATATCATCTCACCTGATCTCACAATAATCCTGAGAGTATCAATTATTACCCCCACCCTACTTCATATGTGAGAAACTGAATCTCACTGAAACTTATGTAGAGCAAGTAACCAGTCACTGGGGAGTCTAGATTTGAACTCAAGTCTGTCTGAGTCCAACATGTTAGTTGCTCAGTCGTGTCTGACTCTTTGCGACCCTATGGACTCTAGCCCCCCAGGCTCCTCTGTCCATGGGATTCTCCGGGCAAGAATACTGGAGTGGGTTGCCATGCCCTTCTCCAGGGCATCTTCCTGACCCAGGGATCGAACACAGGTCTCCTGCACTTCAGGAGGATTCTTTACCATCTGAGCCACCAGGGAAGGCCATGGAGACATTAATGAATAAAATAGACTTAAAAACCCCACCTTTATGACTTACATTCTAGTTATGGAAGACAGACAACAAACAAACAAGTAAAGTAAGTAGTGTATTGCATGGCGAAAACTTAAAAATAGAACAGGGAGGGGGACAAGGCTACCGGGTTGGAGGAAGTCATAATTGAAAGGACTTTAGTCAGGAAAGGCCTTACTGAGGAGACAGTTAAGCAGAGATATGAACAAGATTCAGTTCTATCAGACTGTCATTAACTCAGAAGCCCCAAAACCTCAAGGGAGAGGGACTTTTCCCCACCCCCCGGAGGGACTTCTGTTTTGAAAAGCCATCGTGTCAGGACTTTTTCTCTTGCAAGTGATACAAAAATAGATTCAAACTGACTTAAGCAAAAAAGTGGGAATTTATTATCTCAGGAAATTGAAAAATCCAGGCCAGCTTTAAGGGTCAAAAAATGTCATTAGGATGCAACCCATAGGGCGCAACTGCAAAACAAGGGCATTAGGACCATCTTCAATTGTATCTGTCTTACTGTGTTCGAGCTGCTATAACAGAAATACCGATGCCATAGACTGGGTGGCTTATTCTATTTAGTTTTTGGTTGTGCTGGGTATTTGTCATTGCTCACGGGCTTTTCTCTAGCCGTGGTGAGTTTGCTTCGGTGCTCGGGCTTCTCATCTTGGCGGCTCCTCTTGCTGCCGAGTGCAGGCTGCTCTAGGCACTCAGGCTTCGTTAGCTGGAGCACAGCCTCAGAGGTTGTGGCACACAGGCTTGGTTGCTCCACGGCACGTGGAATCTTCCTGGACCGGGGATTGAACCCATGTGCCCTGTATTGGCAGGTGGATTCTTATTTACTGCGCTACCAGGAAGTCCAACTGGGTGGCTTAGACAGCAGACATTCAGTTCTCTCAGTTCTGGAGGCTTAGAAGTCTGAGATCAAGGTGCTGGCATGTCAGTGTTTGACGCGGGCTGGCTTCCTGTTTCATAGATGGTTGTCTTCTCACTGTGTCCTCACATGGCAAAAGGAGCAAAAGAGCTCTCTTGGAGTCTCTTTCATAAAGGCATTGAGCTTTACCCATTGATGAGGGCTCCACCGTCGTGCCCTAAACGCCTCCCAAAGGGCCCCACTAACTGATACCGTCACACTGGGGTTAGGATTTCAACATACAAGTTTGGGGCTGGAGTGCAACCATTCAGTCCACAGCAGTATCTCTGCTTTCCTCTGTGGTGATTATTTTTTTGTTTTAATAATAGAGCTATATAGGTGTATATATATATATATACACACACACACACACACACACACATATGTAAAATCACTGCAGATGCTGACTGCAGCCACGAAATTTAAAGACGCTTACTCCTTGGAAGGAAAGTTATGACCAACCTAGATAGCATATTAAAAAGCAGAGAATTACTTTGCCAACAAGGGTCCATCTAGTCAAGGCTATGGTTTTTCCAGTGGTCATGTATGGATGCGAGAGTCGGACTGTGAAGAAAGCTGAGTGCTGAAGAATTGATGCTTTTGAACTGTGGTGTTGGAGAAGACTCTTGAGAGTCTCTTGGACTGCAAGGAGATCCAACCAGTCCATCCTAAAGGAGATCAGTCCTGGGTGTCCATTGGAAGGACTGATGCTGAAGCTGAAACTCCAATCCTTTGGCCACCTCATGCGAAGAGTTGACTCATTGGAAAAACCCTGATGCTGGGAGGGATTGGGGGCAGGAGGAGAAGGGGACGACGGAGGATGAGATGGCTGGATGGCATCACTGACGCGATAGACATGAGTTTGAGTAAACTCTGGGAGCTGGTGATGGACAGGGAGGCCTGGCATGTTGCGATTCATGGGATCACAAAGAGTCGGAACACGACTGAGTGACTGAACTGAACTGAACTGAATTACATATATTGTT
Source organism: Cervus elaphus (assembly GCF_910594005.1). Lineage (NCBI taxonomy): Eukaryota > Metazoa > Chordata > Mammalia > Artiodactyla > Cervidae > Cervus > Cervus elaphus. Next base: position 19,916,162 of record NC_057827.1, on the reverse strand, counting down.
TAGCTCTACTATATATATAGTTGCCTTGAGGCGTATGTGACCCTAGTTTCCAGACCAGGGGTCGAGTCCCCTGCATTGGGATCATGGAGTCTTAACCAATGGACCACCAGGGAAGTCCCTCCTCTGTGTGGTGACTTCATTCTCTAACTCTGCACAGAGGAAAACTGGCTGCTCTCAATTCTAAGTCAACATCCTGCCAGGTGAAAACCCAGAAGGAAAGAGAGGGTGTCCTTCTCCCTACAGTGCAAGCAAAAGTCTCATTGGGTATCACTGGGTTGCAGGCTTATCAGAACACATAACTGTGAGCCAGAAGAGAACAAAGCACTCTGATTGGCTGGGTTTCACCTGCCTGCCCCTGGTGTCATTGGGAGAGTCAGCTTACTGACAGCAGGGAAGGGCGGGGCTCAGAGGAAACCTAGGGTGTTTCCAGGAAGGAAATGAATGACTGCTAAGCGGAGAACGCAACAAGTATTTGCTGTATCTCTGATTTTAAAATGATTTGTGTTATTCCATTGTGTGCAATGTTGATCCAGTGGGCTCCATGACCAAAGGATGGTTCAGCAGGGATTTCTCCCCAAGAGATGGCCTGCGGATAGCTGTTTAAACTTATCCAGTGGGACTGGTGGTTTCTGGGGTCTCTTACCACCATACAGATGTATGGGCAGCACGCTCATGGGCAGTCAGCCCCTGGAGGATGGCTGGCTGTGTGGTTTGGCTTGGGACCTCCTGCGTTTCCTCTTGTGGTCTTCAGAGAGCCACATCATCACAATAAGTGCCTGACATCATCGATGTCACCAGTTTGTGGCTTTCAGAGTCTTATTCCACTTACATGGAACACCACGTTGCTGATTGGGTCTGACAACCTGCCAAAATCTTAGTCCTCAATTCTGAAAACAGAGCCCACTACTTTTTTTTTTCTTATAATTATTATTTTAAAAATGTATGTATTTATTTTTGGCTGTGAGGGGTCTTCATTGCTTTGTGTGGACTTTCTGTAGTTGCAGTGAGTGGGGGTTACTCTTTGCTGTGGTGTGCAGGCTTCACGTTGCAGCAGCTTCTCTCGTTGTGGACCATGGGCTCTCGGGCACGGTCTCAGTAATTGTGGCGCATGGCCTTAGTTGCCTCAAGACATGTGGGACATGCCCTCCCAGACCAGGGATTGAACCTATCTCGCCTGCATTGGCAAGTGGATTCTTAACCACCAGACCCCTAGGGAAGCCCCAGAGCCCATTACTTTAGTAGAACATCACTGTTTTCCTAGGAAGTTCCATGTTTGTGCTTTGGGTTAGGTGGTCCTAACCACCTGGATCTTAACACGCACTTGCGGGGGGGTAACCGGGGGAAGTCATGTGACTTCCTGAGCTTGGGTTTTCTTATTTACACAATGAGGTGACTAGGAAGAGTGAGTGTGTATAAAGAAGCTGGGGCTGGCATAGTGCTCATTTTGGCGGCACATATACTAAGGCTGGAATGATACGGAGAAGACTAGGGTGGCCTCTGCACGAGGATGACATGCAAATTTGTTAAGTGTTCCATGTTTTTGCTCTGTGGTGACCTGTGGGAAGGCAGTGCCAAGGGGAGGGGATGTACAGAAATGTGTTACCGAGCCTAAGCTGGCAACGCTCACCCCAGAGAGGCCAGTAAATCCAAGGATGAGGTGTTGAGGCAAGGAATATGACTTTATTTGGAAAGCCAACTGACTGAGAAGACGGCAGAGTAATGTCTCAAAATAATCATCTTGTCAGGGTCTGGATGCCAGGTTCTTTCATGTATCAGAGATGGGGGGAGGTAAGAAAACAGTAAAAAAGCCATTTAATCTTGCAAGTATCTTCTAGAATGGCAAGCCACAGGCAGGAGGGATATGTTCATTCCTTCAGGATTCTGAATGAAAGCACGTTAGCTTAACAGTCAGGCGAAGGGGCAGGATTCTCTGTGGCAGGCCATTTTGTGTGAGTATAATAACAAAAGCGGTCAAAGAAACAGATCTAGCATGAAAGAGTCAAAATTGACTCTTCTCTGTTTAAAAAAAAGAAACTTAAAAGAAATTGTAGGAATATCTTATGATTATGAAAGTGGGGAAGGAATTCTCAAACAAGATACAAAAAGTTTAAATCATGATGGAAAAGACTGATGCATTCAACTATATTAAACTAAAAAACTTCATCAAACAGCATTTTGAAAAAATGAACAGCTAAGACACCAAATAAGCTTCTCTGGCGGCTCAGTGATAAAGAATCCATCTGCCAATGCAGGAGATGCAGACTCGATCTCTGGCTTGGGAAGATCGCCTGGAGTAGGAAATAGCAACCCATTCCAGTTTTCTTGCTTGGAAAATTCCATGGACAGAGAAGCCTGGTAGCCTACAGTCCATGGTGTCGCAAAGAGTTGGACACAACTGAGCAACTGAACAACAAGATTATCGAAGAAGAAAAAGAAGAAGCTAGTGTATGGCCTGGCACACAGTGGAGTCTCAGAAAAATTTTTCCTCTTTCCTACTCCCTTTTATCAGGAGGCCATTATCATTCTCCCTTGGAGTCGATGTTATGCAACTTACAGATAAGCCTGTCAATGAAGAGGAATGAGCAGGTCGGGCAAGTCAGCCCTGGAGCATAGCTGGGGGCTGTGCAGTTGAGCAGAAGATAGGGTTTGGAATTAGACTGGGCTTTGAATCCAGAAGGCCTTGGGAAAATAACTTAAATATCTCTGAGTCATTTTTCTCATCTCCAAAATGAGAAAAACATTTATTGCTCTTTATGGTTGTCGTGAGGATAACTGAAATAATGTGTGTGAGAACCTGGCACACTGAGGTCTTCAGTAAATCTTAATTATGTTTGTTTTTGAAAGTCACTAATGCCTAAGTGAAATCTGATTAGCAATCAAGAAACTCATACAAAAATGCCCAGAGAGAATTCTCTATTTTTCTATAGACTGGAAAGCCCAGACCTTTCCCCTATTTGCTTGTGTGATGTTTTTCATTATTTTGGAGGCTGGGCCAGAGGAAACAAAAGGTGGCCAGGCAATCTGTCACATGTGAAGAGAATACTATCTGTCAGGGGTGGGAAACCAAGTAAATAAAAAGATAAGATCCTTGTCCTTGAGAAGCTTCTGACTTAAGAGATATAAAACATGCAAAAGAGTCAATTTTAAAAACTCATGAACAAAAAATAATAGCCTGTTTGCCAAATGCCAAGGTAGAGTGAAGGTGTGACCAGAGCTGGGTGTGAAAAGTCAGGGAGATTCTTTTTTGCTTTTTTTTTTTTCCTAAGAGAAAATAATTATTTATGTGGCTTCACGGGATCTTCTTCAATTGTGGCACATGGGATCTAGTTCCCTGAACAGGGATGGAACTCTGGTGCCCTGCATTGGGAGTGTGGAGTCTTAGCCACTGGACCATTAGGGAAGATCAGGGAAGTTTCTAAGGACAGAGATCAGCAGGGAGAAAGGGCCCCAGCAGAAGCCCAGAGAAAGAATGAAACATCTCCTGCAAGTCGATCTACCTGCACAGAAGGAAAGATTGTATGGAGACAATGAGATAACAAGTCAAGAGGCTCTTAGGCAACTGAATGAGGTCAATCAAGTCAGTGTTTTGACCTGTTACTAGTGCTGGTAACCAAAACAAATCCAAACAGTCTCCCCAGACAGACTGGTTGGAAGAAGAGTTGAAACTCTCATCCATACAAGGTGGGGACCATTCTTGTAGTTTTATTGAAGTGTGAACTTTCTGGTGACTCTTACAAGGGGGCAAGGCTACCTTTCTCTGGGTAGGGTTGCAATTAACAAGAGCTAGAAGTCTCTTCAGTCAGTTCAGTCGCTCAGTCGTATCCGACTCTTTGTGACCCCATGGACTGCAGCACCCCAGGCTTCCCTGTCCATCACCAACTCCTGAAGCTTGCTCAAACTCATGTCCATCGAGTCTGTGAGAAGTCTCTTAGGTACTGTATTTCAGCATAGAGCAAGTCATGATGTGGCCTCTTGTTGGAGCTTAGGTCACTAGATTGTTACCCTCACAGTCCAGGACAGAGGATCCTGAAGACAAGGTTTCTACGACTGGACACTGGTCTGCAATTTCATCTTCCCAAGCCTGCCAAAGCTTCTGAATAGAACTTCCTCTCTGCTATTCTATAACTAGATGACATCATGGCATGCTGGTTCTGGGCATATGGCTCTGTTTCTTACTGGCTGGGTAATTTAGGCAACTAACAATAGGAACCTTGATGCTGGGAAAGATTGAAGGCAAGAGGAGAAGGGGATGATAGAGGATGAGACAGTTGGATGACATCACCGACTCACTGGACATGAGCTTGAGCAGGCTCCGGGAGATAGTGAAGGACAGGGAGGTCTGGCGTGCTGCAGTCCACGGGGTTGCAAACAGTCGGACACGACTGAGTGACTGAACAGCAACAAAAACAATAGGGATGATCTGAATACATGCAAACGTTGAAGATACTATTGATTTGGTTCCAGACTGCAGCAATAAAGCAACTATTGCAATAAAGTGAGTCACATGAAATTTTGTTTCCCAGTGCATATAAAAGTTAACGTTTACACTATGTTGCACTCTGTTAGCGTGCAACAGCATTATGACTAAAAAGAAACACATCCCTTAATTAAAAAGTTGTTATTTTTTAATCGCTAAGTCATGGATCTCCTAAATTAATCCTTTAATATTCTTATATTTTTATTCTTGTTTCCATTTCTACATTTTTATTGTATTTTGGGGGTGATTTCCTTTTTTCCTCTGTGTGTGTGTGTTCAGTCTCTGTCATGTCTGACTCTTTTGTGACCCCGTAGACTATAGCCCGCCAGGTTCCTCTGTCCATAGAATTTCCCAGGCAAGAATACTGGAGTGGGTTGCCATTCCTTCCTCCAGGGGATCTTCCTGACCCAGAGATCAAACCGGCATCTCCTGCACTGTTGTGGATTCTTTACCACTGAGCGACCAGAGAAGCACTAAATTAAGATATTTAATTGCTAAGAAATGCTAACCTTCATCTGAACCTTCAGCAAGTCATAAGTTTTTGTAATAGTAACAGGAAAGATCACAGATCACATAACGAACACAATTATAATGAAAAATTTTGAAATATTGCAAGAATTACCAAAATGGGACACAGCTGCATGAAGTGAACAAATGCTGTTGGAAAATAGTGCCAATAGACTTGCCTTGCCTTCAGTCTCTAAAGAATGCAGTATCTGTGTATGAAGTACAATAAAGTGAGGGGCAATGAAGGAGGTATGCCTGTCATAGAATTCTCTTCTATGATTGCCAGGCACTAATTAATTTAAAAGGCCTAGCCCAGTGTCTGGAACACAGTAATCATTTAACTAAATACTTATTTTTAAAATTATCTTAGACTAGTTTAGCGTTTGGTGAAGTTGGCATACTGCTTTTCTCTAGAGCACAAAGGACAGATTTATCTGGTCCTGAATGGACTTGAATTTAGGTTAAATCTAGGTATGATTCAGGGACTTCCCAGGTGGCGCTAGGAGTAAAGAGCTGACCTGCCATGAAGGAGACATAAAAGACTCGGATTTGATCCCTGGCCCAGGAAGATCCCCTGAAGAAGGAAATGGCAGCCCTAATCCCATGGACAGAGGAGCCTGGCGGGCTATAGTCCATGGGGTCGCACAGAGTTGGACACAACTGAAGTGACTTAGCATGCACACACATGAATTGCACTATGTTTGTTAACCTTCAGTATGACAGATCAGGTACCACTGGAGACAGAAAGACTCCACACTGGCCGTATCACTCACTAAATTTGTGTCTTAGAGAAAGTTATTTTACCTCCTGCCTCAGTCTCCTCAATTGGCAATTGTAGTTATCAAACTCTTGTGAGGATTAACTGGGATGAATGGAACACATCTGGCTTAGAGAAGTACTTGAATTTATTATTTCCTGTTCTTCAGTTAAATAAAAGTTAAACTGGTATCTAGAGCATTGTCAGCAAGTCTTGGTGGTCTTCTCCAGCTCCTTTACCGTCTAGGACAGTTTGGAAGAAATGACGGAGAAGAAAAAGCCTGCTTGGTAAGGAGAAGGACTGAGTGGGTGAATATATTTGATGCTTGATGCAGTTCCAATGAATGTAATGACTGGAAGTTTCTCTAGACAGATGATGACATCATGTAGCCTACTTAGGTAGCAGGTTTCAGAATGAATTGCCTTGGCAGTAGTTCCTAGGTTGTTTAGATCAAAGAGTGCACTTAGAACCTAGATCCACCCTATCTCTGGACCATGGAAGCTAGCACATGGAAGCCGCTGGATTCTCAAGGTTTCTGCTCCAGGAGGCTGAGAGGATGCAGATCTGTCACCCTGGGCTGAGAGTGAAGATGCCTGCCCTCTGGTCCCACTCACTGCTTGCCCATGGGTGTGCCACTTCACCCTGGGGTTTCAGCTTCCAACTGATGTTCTCCAAATTCCTTCCAACTTCTAGTATCTTGTAATTTCACGAATGTTTGAGTAGTTTCCTGGCTGCTGGATACGGTCTTAATGAACCCAGGCAATGCCAAAATGAAATTGCCTCATTCCTTTATGAAATTTCTCTGACTTTCTAAAAGGGGCAGGAAAGAGTTCTGTGAGATTAATAATGAGGATAAGCAAATACATTACTAAATTCAGGATGCAGAGTCTGGCCTTTAATGACTTGGAGGTGATGTCCTGATGCCTCCAACGCTCTTGCCCCACCACGATCTGACTCTTCTTAGTTGGGAAAGATCGTTTTAAATCTCTAGCTGAAATTGTTCTCTTACATTCAGAGCTGGCTTTCAAGCCATGTCTTTTCAGAGAGGCTTCGTTCTGCTCTCAGACACCCAGCTGGGGCAGTCTATGACCTCTTTCCACTTGTTACTGTGGATGGATGCGTCAGAGCGAGTCGAGTCATGGGGAAAGCATGAACTCTCCTACGTGCTCCCCAATCAGGTCCCCTCAGGGCTGTTTTCTCTGGAACCAAGCTCAGTCACTTGCCAAACTCTCCAAACAGAGATGTCTCTAAAGTTTTATGAGGTCTCTTTGTTCCCAGGTGAAGCTCTTTGCTGTGTTTATAAAACTGATAGAAGGCTTCTTCTGCGAGAAGCCACCCATTGAAGGGTGAGAACTGGCCACCCAGAATATGACAGGGAATTTTCTAGCACAAATATAATCAGCCATTTTTACATTTTTAAAGCACATGGCCATTGATAAAGCCCCTTCACATGTCTTGCATGACCTTGCTGGCTTCATGATATCTTTACTTGGTAGGTATTAGTAAACCCATTTAGCAGAGGAGGAAAGTGAGGTTTAGGGAGAATACATTTTGCTCAAAGTCAAAATGGAGTGGATCTGGGACTGTAAAGCCAGCCTTCTGATCCATGAACAAAGCAGCACCAGGAAGTCAACTCAAGTCCACATCCCCACAGGAAGAATCTATGAACACTTCAGTTCATGATCTCATGACTCATGGGCGCAATTTGTTTGCCAATGCCATTTTTATGGTGGTTTAGTCATTTTCCTGACACTCTATGTCTCATGCAGATCTAAATTAAGTAGATAAGATACTGGGACTGTTGGTAAGAAGACTGCATTCCAGAAAAACAATTAAAATGGGAGAACAAGCTGAATTTTGTTTTTTGTTTCAAGTGAAGGCAGAATAAAGGACAGGAGACTAAAAAAAAAAAAAAAAAAGTTACTATAGGAAAAGTTGCTCCACTAAGGCAAGGTGAAATCATCAATACATTCTTTCATTCATCAAATATTAACTAGGCATCTATTATGTGTCAAGCTCTGTACTAGCAGCTGGGGATACAATGAAATATAAGACTTAGTTCCCACATGAAGTAACTGATAGTGCCATGGGGAGACAGAAAAGTCAATCAGACACTGCAAATAGCTGTGATAAAGATTCCAGGAGAGATATATATGTAAAGGTTATGGTACACCAAGACAGAGAGGCCTGACAGAGCAGGTAATATGACCCAAATTGTAAAGGATTAATAAAATCTTGCCAACTAAATAAGGGGCAAATTATCATTTCAGAAAATTATCATCAAGGGACTTCCATGGTGGTCCTGTGGCTAAGACTCTAAGCTCCCGAAGCAGGGGGCTCAGGTTTGATCCCTGGTCAGGGAACTAGATCCCACAGGCGGCAACTAAGACTCAGTGCAGCCAAATAATTTTTAAAAATCATCATAATTATCAGCACCATCCCCACTACCATATAGTTATCCTTCCTATATGCCAGACACTAAGCATTCTTTAGACATGAACTTATCTGATCCTTACAATAAACCACAGGGAAGTTTTGTGACTATCCCCTTTATTCAGATGAGAAAAGTAGACAGAGAGATTAAGTGACTTACTCAACACCATGCAGCCAGGAAGTGGAAGAGCCAGGATTTGAACCTGGGCCATCCAACTCCAGAGACGATGGGGATGCCTACAGGGGAAGGCCCCACTGGTGCAGAGCTGAGCAGGTGTGTGTAGGTGACTGTGTGAAGAACTGGGAGCCAGTCAGTGGTGCACAGCACACAAATTGTGTCTGCCTTTGTTATCCTCCACCCGACTTTTTTTTACTTCTCCTCCCATTTTCTCACTGTATTCTTGTTTTTAATTTCTTAAAAATTAATTAACTAATTAATCTGGCTGTGTCACGCTTTAGTTGCACAATCTTTCATTGCAGTGTTTGGGCTTCTCTAGTTGTGGCGCAAGGTTTAAGTCGCATATGGGATCTTAGTTCCCCAATCAGGGATCAAACCAGAGTCCCCTGCATTGGAAGGCAGATTCTCAACCACTGGACCACCAGGGAAGCTCCATGCAGCACAATTTTAAGTGCACAGCTTGAGCTTTTGAACCACACCAGCAATGCAGATTTAGGCAGTGCAGCTGCAAAAATGCCAGCCCATGGTTACAACCCCTTAGAGACAGTTATCCTCTCTTCTTTCCTCCTGACTCTTGCTGAATGTCAAGACCTCACTCTCTGCCATCTAGGGTGGGTATTTTTTTTTTTTTTTTTTTTTTAGGGTGGGTATTATGGGAAGGGCCTGTTCACTTCAATTTCACCAGTTTTTGAAAAAGTGCCTGTGGAAGCTTTGGCAATCCCTGGCCTTGACTACCGTCCCCCTTGTCCTGAGAAGCCAGAAAAACCACAGCTCATTTTCACAGCTCAGATGATCCAGACCAACAGATGCCTTCAGAAGAAAAGCGATGCTGACCCTCTGCTTACTTCTCTGAGTTCTTGCGGCTTTTTAGATTTAGGCCTGGAACTTTTTTTTTAATATTTTATCTGTTCTTTGATGGCTTTGTGGAGATGAAAAGAAAATTTATCCAGCATGCTTAGTTATTTTCAGTAGGAAGCTTCATCCAAATGACTAGTCCTTCAATTACAGGAAACTCAAAGTTCCAGGACTCACCCAACTTTCACAGCAACCCGATGATGCAGCTAACCTGATTTTTTCCAATGAGGCACATGTGATTCAGGGAGTTTAAGTAACTTGCAGAAGGTCACACAGCTAACAGATAATGGGGCCAAGATTCCAACCCAAGTTTCTCTAAACTGAGCCTTTATGTTTCTCTCTCCACATTCTCACATTTACCACTCACTAGCTGTTTGACCTTGGGGAAGCCATTTTACTTTTCTGTTCTTAAATTTCTTCATTTACAAAGTGAAGGCTGTATTGGGCTGGCCAAAAACTTTGTTTGGGTTTTTCCATACCATCTTAGACATAAACCTGAATGAACTTTTTGGCCAACCCGATAAAATAATGTACATGCAAGATTGTGCAGATGTAGATTTCGGAAAGATTCAGAAAGAGAAAAACAACTATCATATCCTAATGCATATATATGGAATCTAGAAAAATGGTGCTGACGAACCCATTTGCAGGGCAGGAATAGAGACACGGACATAGAGGACACACTTTTGGACACAGCAGGGGAAGGAGCGGGCGGGACGAACTGAGAGAGAGACTGAAGCACACGCATCACCGTGTGTAAGACGGACAGTTAACAGGCGGCTGTGTGTAACACAGGGAGCTCAACACGGTACTCTGACAACCAGAGGGGCGGGATGTGGCAGGGGGTCGGGGAGAGGTTCAGGAGGGAGGGGCCATGTGGATACTTATGACTGACTCACGCTGTCACGTGGCAGAAGCCAATACAATATCGTGGGCTTCCCTGATGGCTCAGATGGGAAAGAATCTGCGTGCAGTGCAGGAGATCCAGGTTCAATCCCTGGGTCAGGAACATCCCCGGGAGACGGGAATGGCTATCCACTCCAGTACTCTTGCCTGGAGAATTCCACGGACACAGGAGCCTGGGGGGCTATAGCCCATGGGGTTGCAAAGTTTTGGACACGACTGAGTGACTAACACACTTTAATTCAACATCATAAAGCAATTATCCTCCAATTAGAAATAAATTAAAAAAACAATTATGCAGATGAAATGACTTGATACATGGAAAGACTTATAGCTATGCCTTGCCCATAGTAAGAACTTACTACATGTCTGTGGTTGTTATTATTATTATAGTTCTCTAGGGAAGTTCTGCTTGTCTAGAATCTGGAAGTTTATGACTTGTTTAGAAGAGAAAACTTGTCAATCTCTTTCTCACATCCATAAATTCACCCTTTATGGGCTGCCTGCCCCTTGTGAATACATTTAGTATATATTTAGGTCTTCTAGAGCTTCTAGAGCTCTGGGCCAAGGCCATGGGTGTCTTTGCAAGTTCGAGTCTTATTTTCCAAAGGGAGGAGTTATTTCCTTTCTGGTCTCTAGGATAAGAGAGAACGCCTGTCTGAGTAAATGTTTTGCAGTTACAGGATTTGTTGATCTCATTTCATAATTTGTTCTCCTGTTTTTGCAGCCTTCTTCCTCCCAGCCTCCAGACACACAGTGGATACGTTTGAAAACAGGGGTTTACTATTGTGAAGGCTCTACTATTAGGCCTTTCCTCTCTCAGACTACAGGACTGCTACAGCATTGGTCAGTTGTCTTTCTCTTTTTAAGCTTTGGCTACCTCTTCAGAGACTTCCAGACTCTCTCTGAAAAAAGGGAAACAAAATTCAGCCGAGTCAGAGTTATCCATGAGATGACCATCCACTGAGTACCTGCCATGGTCAGGCATTCTGTGCTGGCATTGTGGAGGGGATGAGGGTAACCACAACACAGTCCTACGACAAGGGAAAAAACATGTGAAAGTTGCTCGGTCATGTCCGACTCTTTGTGATCCTGAGTTTTTCAGGTCAGAATACTGGAGTGGGTAGCCATTCCCTTCTCCAGGGGATCTTCCCAACCCAGGGATTGAACCCAGGTCTCCTGCATTGCAGGTGGAATCTTTACCAGCTGAGCCACAAGGGAAGCCCAAGAATAGTGGAGTGGGTAGCCTATACCTTCTCCAGCGGATCTTCCCGATACAGGATTTGAATTGGAGTCACCTGCATGGCAGGCTCTATGTTCGCATTGTGGAGGGGATGAGGGTAACCATAACACAGTCCTATGACAAGGGGAAAAGCGTATGGGGCCACAAACGATGTTTTATTTAACAACAGAAGATTGTCATAAAGCCATATTTAGGGACAAGGTACATCGAACAGCTACTTGGGTTGGGTGCAAAGAAGTCAGATGGGTGAAAGGGAAGTGTGTGGATGTGTATATATGTTTTGCATTTGGTGTTAGGGCCCCTCTTAGGGATTCCCTCATAGCTCAGTCAGTAAAGAATCTACCTGCAATGCGGGAGACCCGGGTTTGATTCCTGGGTGTGAAAGATCCCCTGGAGAAGGAAATGGCAACCCACTCCAGTATTCTTGCTCGGAGAATCTCATGGACAGAGGAGCCTGGTGGGCTACATTCCATGGGGTCGCAAGAGTTGGACACGACTTAGCGACTAAACCATCACCATCACCATCAGGGTCCCTCCTGGGAGGCCAATTGAGTGAGAACACTGTGCATGGGATGGGAATGAAGCCATGGTGGGTTTCAGGTTCAGGAAAAATGGGGAAAAATGACTGGAGACAGATCCATTCAGTTAGAATAGAAAGATTCTCATGGAGTTCATTTAGTTTAGCTTAGTTTTCTTTATATTCCACATATAAGTGAGATCATGTGGTATTTGTTTTTGTCTTTCTGACTTATTTCACTTAGCATAATGCCCTCAAGATCCATCCATGCTGTCACAAATGGCAAGATTTCATTTTTTAAATAGCTCAATACATACACCACATTTTTTCACCCATTCATCCGCTGATTTACACTTAGGCTTTTTCCATATTTTGGCTAGTGTAACAATGCTGCAATGAACATAGGAAGCAGACACCTTTTGAAATCAGTGTTTTTGTTCTTTGGATAAATACCCAGAAGTGGAATTAATTCCCGGATCATATGGTAGTTCTATTTTTAATGTTTTTGAGGAAACTTCATGCTGTTCTCAACAGTGGCTGCACGTATTTACATTCCCTGCAACGGTGTGCAAGGATTCCTCTTTTTCCACATTCTTGCCAACACTTATTTCTACCAAGATGTAAATTTATTGAAATTTTTAATACTGATAATCCCATGATTTAAAAATGTTTATAATTTTGTATATGTGTGTGTGCTTAGTCGCTCAGTCATGTCCGACTCTTTGTGAGCCCATGGACTATGGCCCACCAGGCTCCTCTGTCCATGGGATTCTCCAGGCAAGAATACTGGAGTGGGTAGCCATTCCCTTCTCCACGGGATCTTCGCCACCCAGGGATCGAATGCGGATCTCCTATATTGCAGATGGATTCTTTATTGTCAGGGGCCACCAGGGAAGCCCATCATGTTGAAGCTTCATTTTCTCTGTATTTATGTTTTTAAAAATTGGAATATAATTACTTTACAGTGTTGTGTTATGTTATGCCGTGCATCGTGAATCAGTCATATGTATTCATGTATCCCCTCCCCACTGCGCCTCCCTCCCACCCTCTCATCCTACCCCTCCAGGTCAGCAGCGTCTGGTGAGTATCCTAGGTGTGACTCCATGCACTCCCTCTCTGTCATCTTGGCTCCCGATATTTCTTCACCTTAATGTCTCCAGTTAAAGGGTTGTGTGGTATGTTCAAGGCAGCGCTTCCTTGCGTCACTTTGAGAGAACGGATGAGGGAATAAATATAGCAGGATGAGCAACAGAAAACGGAGAGAGTGGGATTTCAACCCTGGTGTCCAGGAGGCAGCAAAGGAAAAAACAACACAAAGCAAATGAGAAATCCAGAAAGTCACTGAAAGTAGAGGGGAACTCCTCAGGAAATGCAAGAGAAAGCAAAGGCCAAGGAGTAGGAAACAGATAGAGGCTGAGAGTCCCAGTCACGGGCAATAAAGGGACTAAGAGAGTCCCAGTTGGAGACGGAGGCGTTTTCCAGAAAGATGAAAGCCTGTCACGGCGGAAATGAGATTGGAAGCCGAGGGCGTGAGGCAGTGACCGCTATGCCGTGGTTCACGTGATAGACGCCAACTAGGTGAGGCTATTTGAGTCGGAGCTAAGAGGAAACCTGTTCCTTCTCCATGGGCAGACATATGCTGCAAGCGTGGAAATAATTCCAACACAGACCCCTTAAAAAAACACGAAACAGTATGTGGAAGTGGACTTCCAACGATTTACTAAGTGTTCGGGGTTGCAGCTGGGCTGGGCTGGAAGTCCCTGGAGATTTGTGCGGAGTAAATTTTTTACCACAAAGGGGAAGTGAATGGACACGTGTTGAGCAGCACAGTGATGCCATGAGAAGGATGCTATTATCTCCATTTCACAGGTGAGCCCAGAGATGGCGTCTAAGGTGACAATATATTATTCATCCATGCCCAAGGTCACACAGCTGAGAAGTGTGAAGCTGAGAACCCCAGGCTTTCCATCCTTAAGCCTTACCACTTCCATCACGCTGGGCATTGTTTCATTCTGGAAACCTCACCCAGGGCCAGGTTCTTTATATACTTTCTCTGAGCTATAACAGGATCCAGCCATGCTCTTAAGTGTCAGCGTGTCAGCATTTCAAAAACTTGCCACTTCCACATGACCCTAACACCTAGAGCTAAAATTGGACAGGATCTCAGAGCCCAAGCGGTTCTTTCCTTTTCTGATGATTTCACGAGGTTGGGGGGTGGAGTTCAGATCCCCGAATGGGTACAGTTCAGATTAGAAAATGTGTCCTTAACTGGCACTAGGGTTTGTTCTCACATATTCTATCCTTGTATTCATAGTCTTGTTTAAGAACTATAGACTCCAGAAGCAAAAAAAAAAAAAAAAAACCAAAAAACCAAATCTATACGTTTGCTTTCTGCTATGTTGAAGAATGATGTGATATAATTATATCATTGTCAAAAAAAACACTTGACTATGTCTTCTGTCTGCAATTATTGAAAACAGAAGCATAGAAAGAAAGGAGAGTAGAAGCATTTTCAGTAACAGTATCAGCTGTTTTGGGGAAAGGAAGTGATATTCACAGTGAGCTTGTTATGTCTCGGGTGCTTTATATTATGTCACTTACTTCTGGGAGGAAAGTATTGATACCCTCACTTGTAGATGAGGAAACTGAGGTTTAAGGACATTACAAAAATAGTAGGTGGCAGAACTGAGATTTGAACCCAAAGACACCTGATTCTTAACAAGGCAGTGTGTCAGGTTTTAAGAAGGAAGTCTGGGGATTAAAGGAGATAAAACCATTAAAGAGTGATCTTTAAGGGGCTTAGAACAGTACCTGGAATATAAGAAGTGCTCTAGTCATGTTAATTACTGTTACTGGCATTATTATCATCAGAAGACCATCTGAAAAACCATGCTTTGTAGCGAATCTCTGAGACATGCATTCCTCAACCAAATCTAGCATATCCACTAATACCCAGACATATGATACCTGGAGATTATGCTGATGATAACGCCAGCTGTCCCATTCACAGAGAGATGCTGGCTCTAAGCTTTCCAGTGTCTCCATTCTTGGAGGTAAAGCTTTGTCAAACAGGCTTCCAGAAAGCTGTTGACTTGTCCTGGCATAGATAGCTGGAAGGAAAGATAAAGGAATTGCCTTAAGTTCAGAGCGCTGATGGCAGTTTTTAAAAGGCAAACTCTGGCTGTCCTTGTGATTACAAGAAAACAGTCACGGGTCAGAGATAAGAGACAGAAGGGCCTTGCCTGGAGCTCTGTCTGCCTGACGTGTTCTGAGGTTGGGGAAGATCTGGGGGGAGCTTATTGCTGAAGATCCATCCTATTAAGGTAAGATCAGAAGGAATGGCCAATATTTAAGGACTGTACAATCGAGATCAAATTTATCTCAGTCTTCACCTTTGAAACTTGCTCCATGTGGGCTACTAGCTTGCTATCCCATTTAAAAGCAAACAAACAAGCAAAAACAAAAACAAAAAAATGTAGGGACTTCCCTGGCAGTCCAGTGGTAAGGCCTTCTCCTTCTAATGCAGGGGGCAGGGGTTCAATCCCTGGTTGGGAGGTAAGAACCCACATGCCTCGCAGCCAAAAAAATTCAAAACATATAGTAGAAGCAGCATTGTAAAAATTCAATAAAGACTTTTAAAAAATGGTCCACATTAATAATAGTAATAATAATAATATTATTATTATTGATAGGGCCATAAGGTTGATAGGGCCCCTACTCCTTTCATCTGTGCCTTTGCTTATGCTGTTTTCTCTGTTCACCTTCTTGGCTGGAGCTCCCCCTATTATTCCTCAGGACTCTGTTCAGCACCATTTCCCCAAAGAAGTCTTCCTGAACTGCTGTCCCATCTCCCTATCTCCCTACTATGGGTTAAGCGCCTCTTCTCTGAGCTCGATAAGACCCTGGGTGTACTTCTCTACCTACATCATGGCTCATGTCACTTTGATCTCTTGTTCTGCATTGACAATATCTGGTATGGGCCTGACTTTCCTTTTAGACCAGAGCATCTGGGCCTTCCTGTCATTCATGAACACAGTTACTGGTGTGCAGTAAGCTCTCAAGAACAAGGACTTGGCTCAAACTGCATCTGAAACAGGGTGAACCCATCTTGGTGAACTATGCAGACAGTAGCTGGAGTCACTTGCATTAAAAAAAAAAAACCTACCTTCTCTTTTTTCCTGCCCCACCCACCTTGCCCAGTACTCTCTCTAATCGCCATATCCTGTTTTGAGAAACAAAAAGCTACCTTCA
Organism: Cervus elaphus; assembly: GCF_910594005.1. Taxonomy (NCBI): domain Eukaryota; kingdom Metazoa; phylum Chordata; class Mammalia; order Artiodactyla; family Cervidae; genus Cervus; species Cervus elaphus. The sequence continues at coordinate 19,900,041 of NC_057827.1, read as the reverse complement.
AAGACAAACCTGAAATCTAAACAACAAAAGCGATGACAAAATGACCACAGATGATGAGAATGAAAGGCTGGGTGATGCATTTTATCTTTCCTGGAAGGCAGTCTTCCTTGGGCCTCCCTGATGTTGTTGCCGCCGTTCATGTCCCTTTAAGTCAACAGCCAGAAATGACGATGGATGCTGGCTCTCAGCAGTAGACTCAAGCTCATCCTCCTTCCGGTTCCAAGCTGGGATCCAAGCCTGGTGTGGGCTGCGGTATGCAGGCTTTGAACTTGCCTGGCACATGTATGAAACAGTGTGATCCAACTGGTAGCAGAAATTCCATGTTTATGCAGAACAACATCTGCAGATTTTATCTGCAGTTACAGTCACACTTGGTATTTGAAGAATGAAATGAAGCAACCACAGAAAGAGATAAAATGGCAAGTATTCTCTGTCCGGACTCTCTGTAGCTGTTGCAAATACAAATAGGCTTCACAATGAGAAAAGGAAAATAGGAATATTGGGGGTTAGGGGGAAGACAGAGATATGAGCATTTATCTATCAGAGCTGGCATATATAATTGGTCCTGTGTCAGCTTTGGAGTGGAGGGAACATAAACTGCTTAGAGCTAGAAAGATGTGGGCTCCTGGCTCTGGCATGTGCAAAATGACGTAGGTACAAAGTTATTCATTGCAGGACTTCCCTGGTGGCTCAGTGGTAAAGAATCTGCCTGCCAACGCAGGAGACGTGGATTCGATCCCTGGGTTGGGAGGATGCCCTTGAGAAGGAAATGGCAATCCCCGCCAGTATTCTTGCCTGGAAAACCTCAGGCACAATAGGAGCCTGGCGGGCTCCTTTTGACACAAAGAGTCAGACAGGACTTAACAACTGAAAACAAATTCATTGCAACATTTTTTTTTTTTTACAGTAGCAAAACATTGGAAACCACCCAGTAACCAAGAATGAAGCCCTGGTTAATTAAACTGTAGTATGTCTGTACAATGGAATACTGTGCAGCTGTAAAAGGAAAAGAATGAGGAAGGTCTTCAGGCACTGATGTGGGAAGATCTACGAGGTAATCTGTGAAGTGAAAGGAGCAAGGCACAGAGCAATAGGTATCGTATACCACGCTTTGTGTACACATGGAAGAAAAATAAGACGATACAGTTCTCGTTAACTGGTATATGCACAGAGAAATGCTGAACGGGTATCTATGACAAGGAACATGTACCAGTGGTCATCTGTGTCCGTGGCAAAATAGACAAGATGAGGCAACTGGGTATTTGGGGGTCAGTGGGGATGAGGTGTTTTTTTTTTTTTTTTTAACTTTTTATTTCATGTTGGAATACAGCCTATTAACAGTGTTGTGGTAGTTTTAGGTGATATCAAAGGGACTCAGCCATACACATACATGTATCCATTCTCCCCCAAACTCCCCTCCCATCCAGGCTGCCATATAACACTGGGCAGAGTTCCCTGTGCTAGACAATAAGTAGGTCCTTGTTGGCTACTAAATATAGCAGTGTATCCATGTCCATCCCCAACTCCCTAACTAGATGAGAGACTTTATTGTATCTCTTTCTAGCCTTTATGATTTTGAAAGATGTGACTGTGTTATATGCTTATGTGCTGTGATCAGTCACTCAGTTGTGTCCAATTCCTTGTGACCCCATAGCCTGTAGCCAACCAGGCTCCTCTGCCCATGGAATTTTCCAGGCAAGAATACTGGAGCGGGGTGCCATTTCCTGCTCCAGAGGATCTTCCCAACCCAGGGAGCAAACCCACATCTCTTGTGCCTCCCGCACTGGCAGGCAGATTCTTCACCCCTAGCCACCTAGGAAACCCATTACTGTTTGCAAATTAAATCAAAGAAACAAGGATCATAGCTCTGCCACTTTGTTACCAGCTGATCCTGGAAAATTACTTAACATCTTTCAGTCTGCATGCTGACTTCAGGGCGATGAAGATATTTACATTCCCCCCCTCCCCCATGGCCCGCTAGGTCCCTGAGCAACAGTAAGCAGAAAGCCCTAAGCCCAGTGCCTGGAGGAGTGCTCACAAATGTTCGGTGAGTTTCCTTCCCTTTGGGAGTGCCAAGGCCTCTCTCTGTCCTGGAGCTGAGTTGTGAGCCACTGGCTCCGAGTTTCTCAGGAAACACTAGGTGCAACCTTCTCCTGCTTGTTCGGTGACCTTAAGAATTCAGGGGCCCCAGAACACTCTTTTGGGCGGGGCAGACTCTAGAAACCTCGGCTTCCTTTCCTTGTTGGTTTGTGTCTTCCACATCGGCTCAGCTTGTAGTCCACTCTTGCCTGACTCCCTGCGGAGCAGTCCCAGGGCTCAGGTGCCTCCCCCGGGGGAGGCACCTCCTTCCCCAGGAGGCTGCTTGCCTGAGCTCTGAGGTTCGGTCTCTCTCTCTCCACCTTGCTCCACTGCTTTCTCTCCGAATCAGGTCTCTGGGCTTCTCTCCTCGGGAAGTGAGGGGACCGAAGCCTGTTATCAGTGAATCAAGCTTTCTGCCCCAGGAGAAGCCTTGCGAAGAGAGCCAGGAGCCGGAGGAGGGGCTCCGAGGGACCACCCAGCATCCCAGCCCGGTCTTGTGATGCGGGGTCACGGGGTGCTCTGACGTCGAGGCTGGTGTGTGATCGTTCGCAGGTCAACGCCGAGAGAGTCGCAAGCGGAGCGCGGAGGTTAGGAGAGAAGGCGCAGTGCTGGGCGGAACAAAGCCAGCCGCACACTCGCTTGCCCCGGCCCTTTTGCTTCCTCGGGGAAGGGACGGCGCGCGGCCTCTAGCGGCCTCTCCTACACCTGCACGCCCGAGTCTACACCCTTGTGCATGATGGTTCATGTGCAATTCGGCCACGGGTACGTGGGCAAGAGGCTGCAGGACCGCGTGACGTGGTCCTCGGAAAACCCTAACCGCGCAGAGTTGTGGCGGGTCCGGCCGGCAAGCGTGTGAGTCAGGCTGGACCCCACCCGCCCCTCGCCGCGCCGCTCCGGGCTCCACCCGCCCATCCACGCTGCATCCAGAGCTCCTCCCCACGCCATTCCTCCCGCTCCTCTCCCAGCTCGGTTCCCCTCTCCGCCTCAGGTATCCAGGCGCTGTCTGCTGCCCTTAATCTCAGGCGATGCTTTGCAGCACTGGTCGCTGCATGCCTTCAGGCCCTCCTCTGCACAGATCCTGGGACCTAATATTTCTTGAATGAGTGAAGCAAGCCTGTTTGAATAAGTTGAGAGAGGACCTGAAGTTGAACTGCTTCCATTCACCATCTATTTTCTAGGTTATTTAAAAACATGCAGCATTGACTCTTCTGCCGATTGTTAAAAAATTTTGGTATTATGAAATGTGCTGGACACAACGATCAAATCAAATCCTCTGATTTTTTTGGAAGATCAGTGTAAATCCTATCTTTGTTCCCTATTGAGAAACAAAACAAAAAACGAAACGACAAAAACCACAAAAGACAAAAAAAACACCCAAACGCTTGCACACTCACTGGGTAAATGAAACTGTTTAAAGTACTAGTACTACATTTTCTTGAACCCAAGATGGATCCCTTTAGGGCAATTACAGAGATATAACACGGCACTGACTTTTTGTCCATATTCTTACTTCAAATTTCTGTTTTCTGTGTTACAAGCTACTGTCCACAGAGGGTCATAAATCCCCTGGAGAAGTCATATGTTACACCACGTGATTTGCTTTGCATCTGTTTTGCAGCTGTTCACTTTGCAGTTTTATTTTGCCTGTTGGAAACCCTAGAGCAGTACTTCTGAAACATGAATGTGCATACGAATCACTTGGAGGATCCTGTTAAAATGCAGATTTTGTGTTCGAAGGTCTGGGGAGGGCTGAGATTCTATAGTTCTAAGGAGATGCCAGGTGGTGCCGATTCTTCTGCTCCGGACACCACCCTTAGAATGGTGAGGTTATGGAAAAATAGGAACAAAAGGACTGAATGCTCGTGGCATTAGTGTGGACGCGCTTGCACCGAGAACGAGTCTGGCTGTGGAGGAGTTTTCCTTGGAGAGTCTGGTCTACTCTTCCCCTTGCCCTTCACTTTCCCTTTTCTTTTAAATATTCTTTCCTGTTGTCTTGATTGGAGAGAAACTGGGAAAGCAAAGCCAGAAGCTATGTTGATCCAGGATGTGTGGGTAACATCTTAGGCTTCTTTAGGTCATCTGGGCTGGAAGAAAATGAAAGGATCTGCAGCTTAGCTGTCGCTGACCCCTGTGTGGCCTCTGAACTTTGTGTAAGAGCAACCAGAAGGAGACCCGGAACCATGGTTTCAGTTCCCTCAACTTTATTTTACTAATGTGAAAGATACAGCAGGCATTTGCAAGGGGCTATGCTCTGCTCTTTTCTTTCTGTATGCTGTGATCAAGGGCAGGGCTTCTTAGCTGCTTCACTGTTGAAATTTGGGGCTGGATAAATATTTGCTGTGGGAGAACCTGAGTGTCCTTGGTGTTATAGGATGTTTAGCTACATCTCCTGGACTGTTACCACTTAGAAATCTGTAGCACCTACCCCGACCCCGACACTAGTTCCCAGTTGTCACAACAAAAAAAGTCTCCAGACATTTCCTAGATAACATCTTGGGGACCAAATTTGCCCTTATTTGAGAAACACTGATCTAAGATAAAGAATATTCTGTCAGTTTTACTCGATGTCTATCTCTCCCAGCTTTATCTGTCTTTTCAAATAGCATCTTATTTTCCACTTTCTAGGTGGAATGTTTCTAAGTGGGATACCACAAAATGAAATTTCCAAATTAGTGAAGCTAAGGCATATCGGTTTGTACTCTGTGCCTATTCCAATGGATTGGTTCTGGCTACTAGAGACACTAGGTTGAAAAGGGTTCTGAAGATTCCATTTGCAGCAGGAAATAACGCTGTCTGCCATGAGTGTGGGGTAGAGTGGCCATTATGTATGCCATGAGTTTGTCTCATTTAAAACTATAAATTACCAGCTTCCTCTGCATTCTAGTTTATTCTCAGGGGGGCAGTAGCTGGAGTCTGTTGGAAAGCATGTTGGCTTTGGGATCTGAAGATCTGAGTTGGAATTCCAGCTATGCCATTTACTAAATATGACCTTGAATGAGTGGATCATTTAATCTCCTCGAGTTTCAGTTTCCTCAGCTTAGAAAATGGGCTATTCATTCCTAGGTCATACAGTGGGTGTGAGGATTAAAGGAGACAAATGAAAGTATCAAAATAGTACCTGTCTTACAGGGCAGAGGTCCCCAACCCCTGGGGCCATGGACCGCTGCTGGTTGGTGGTGTGTTAGGAGCTGATCCGCACAGCAGGAGGTGAGCGGTGGGTGAGTGGGCAAAGCTTCGTCTGTGTTTACAATTGCTCCAGGTGGCACTGGTGGTAAAGAATCTGCCTGCCAGTGCAGAAGACATAAGAGGCGCGGGTTCGATCCCTGGGTCGGGAAGATCCCCTGGAGGAGGGCATGGCCACCCACTCCAGTATTCTGGCCTGGAGAATCCCACGGACAGAGGAGCCTGGCGGGCTACAGCCCATGGGGTCACAAAGAGTCGGACACGACTAAAGAGACTTAGCACGCACCCATCACTCAGATTATTGTGTGAGCTCCGCCTCTTCTCAGATCAGCTGTGGCATTAGTTTCTCATAGGAGCAAGAACCCTATTGTGAACTGCGCATGCAAGAGATCTAGGTTATGGGCTCCTTATGAGAATCATCCTGAAACCAACCCCCCATCTCCACCCCCAAGTCCATGGAGAAATTGTCTTCTGCGAAACCAGTCCCTGGAGCCAAAAAGGTTGCAGACTGCTATTACAGGGAATGCTCAATAATATTTGTGTATTGATATATTATTTATTCAATCAATAAATAGATGCCACAAATATGTGGCCAGGGAATATTATCCTATTTTAAATATTTGGAAATTTTCAGAAGATAAAAGTAGGGTCTTTAGATGCCCATCAGCAGATGAATGGATAAAGAAGCTGTGGTACATATACACCATGGAATATTACTCAGCCATTAAAAAGAATTCATTTGAATCAGTTCTAATGAGATGGATGAAACTGGAGCCCATTATACAGAGTGAAGTAAGCCAAAAAGATAAAGAACATTACAGCATATTAACACATATATATGGAATTTGGAAAGATGGTAATAATAACCCTATATGCAAAATAGAAAAAGAGACACAGATGTACAGAACAGACTTTTGGACTCTGTGGGAGAAGGCGAGGGTGGGATGTTTCGAGAGAACAGCATCAAAACATGTATATTATCTAGGGTGAAACAGATCACCAGCCCAGGTTGGATGCATGAGACAAGTGCTCAGGCCTGGTGAACTGGGAAGACCCAGAGGGAGCGGGTAGAGAGGGAGGAGGGGGGGGATCGGGATGGGGAATACATGTAAATCCATGGCTGATTCATGTCAATGTATGACAAAACCCACTACAATATTGTAAAGTAATTAGCCTCCAACTAACAAAAATAAATGAAAAAAAAAAAGTAGGGTCCTAAAAGAGTTTATCCAGAAGAAGAAAGGAAGGAGCCAGAAGGGTAAGACCAAGCATCCTCTCAAAGTGGATTTATACTTGGAAGCTGTTAAACTGGCCCTCAGTGAGAAAATAGTTTAGAGAAAGTAAGAGATATTCATAGAGATGACTCACTAGGGAAGCCCTAAAGAGTTCTCAAAGTTTGTCCCTAGACAAGCAGCAACAGCATCACCTGGGAGCTTGTCAAAAATGAAGTCATAGGACTTCCCTAGTGGTCCAGTGGTTAAGAACCCATCTGCCAATGTAGGGGACACAGGTTCGATCCCTGATTTGGGAAGATTCCACACGCTGTAGGGCCCAGGTATCACAACTGCTGAGTCTGCACTCTAGTGCCCAAGAGCCGCAACTAGAGCTGGTACTTTGCAACAAGAGAAGCCACCACACTAAGAAGCCCTCACATAGCAACCACAAAACACAACCAAAAAAATGAAGTTACAATGGCCGGACACTAAAGCACTTGATTCATAGGCAAGAAACTCAGGACCTCTCTCAGAGCTATTTTCTCTTAGTCTTGCCTCTTACAAAGTATGAGTTTTCTAACCCCCAATAGAGAAGAAACAGCAAACTCAAGGATGTGAAGTGGAGGTAGTGGATCCCGAATGCAAAGAGTGATGAATGATAAAGAATGGAAAACCACCAAATATTAAGAAAGTGACAACTGATAGAATAGAAAACCCCCAGATATTAAGACTGGACTTGGGTTATGTTAAGTGGGGCAAACAGCCATGTACCCCTCAATAAGTCCTTTGGTTATTGTTTAATATTCCAAAAGTTGATATCTGTAATGTGTCCTAGAATCAAGAAAAATTTAAACCATGTTTTTTGTTCTTGGTCTAAAATCATAGGAAGGTGTAAATTTCAGAAATATTTTTTATCCACTGAAATCTGTACAAGAAAATTTAGTATTTGGCTCTGCAGTTGCCAGTTATATAGTAATCTATTTTGCATATGAAAGTTTGTATTTAACTGTTTTGTTCATTAAGAACCTTACAGTGGTTATGCATATTTAATTTCAGAAAGTTGAGAGTTGGTCAGAATATATTTTGCAGGACCTACCATTGCTTTTCTGAGGTAATAAAAGGTTGTCTGGCAGAAAATGAAAAAAAAAAAAGAGAAATATTGTTTATTTAAACAAAAGGAACATTTCAAATAAATGAAGTCTGAATACTTTAAGGAATCATTGTTGCTGTTCAGTCGCTAAGTCGTGTCTGATTCTTTGCAACTCCATGGACTGTAGCACTCCAGGCTCATCTGTCATCCACTATCTCCCAGAGTTTGCTCAGATTCATGTCCATTAATTTGGTGATAATATCAACCATCTCATCCTTCGTCTCCCCCTTTTCCTTTTGCCTCAAGCCTTCCCAGCATCAGGGTCTTTTCCAGTGAGTCGGCTCTTCCAACCAGGTGGCCAAAATATTGGAGCTTCAGCTTCAGCAATTACAGTGAATATTCAGGGCTGATTGTGTATTAACCATAATTATAGATCTTCAAGAGTTAAGTGAATTTCATCCCATGTTACCAGCTATGAAGGCCAGTGCCTCAGGGATTGGCTATTTGTTGAGATGACTTATTAGGCAAAACAATGAGTTCTCAACATGTGGTCCTTGGGCGAGCAGCATCAGCCTCACTTGAGAGCTTGTCTGAAATGTGAAATTTCAGGTGCCACTCAGATTTACTGAATTAGAAACGCATGAGTGGGTGGAGCCCAGAAAATCTTGGTTAACAAGCCTTCCAGGTGATTCTGGTACATGGTCAAGTTTGAGATTCCCTGCTTTAGACTGGGGTACCAGCCTTCATTCATGTCACCCCAGTGGGCACAAGTTGTTCTCAGTTCAGAATATTTGGACCGTAAATCTAGAGTGGTACCTAAACCTAGAAGAAAGAGCAGATTGAGATAAACCTGGGCTTAAATTCTGGCTTCACCACTTGCTACTTCTGTGCTTTTGAACGTCTTATTAATGCACACTAAATACTACTAACCATTTGGAGATTTAGTTGTTCTGAAAATGGAATGAGCTGATATGCATTAAAACACAGTTTGAACTCCCCTGGTGGTCCAGTGGTTAAGACAGTGTAGGGTGCATGGGTTCAATCACTGGTTGGGGAAGATTCCACGTGCTGCCTGGCACAGCCCCCCAGTGGTAATAGAAGACACAAAAGGCCAATTATTAGAGCTCTTGCCTTTCCTTATTTTGGTTAGGCATCAGAGATGTTTCTGCTTGGAGAATGTGACTTCCTATAAAACCTAGAAGGGTGGGAAGGGGTGGGAGGAAGGAAGGGAAATTCAAGAGGGAGGGGACATACACATACCTATGACTGATTCATGTTGATCTATGGCAGAAACCAACACAATATTGTAAAGCAATTATCCTTCAGTTAAAAATAAATGAAAAAAAACCAACACTAAGTGCTCAGGACCAAATGTATCTGATATTCTAGTATTAACACTATACCTTAAGTAGATTATGGGTTAAAAACAAGTCTAGCAGGCTTTGGTGTGCTGACCTGGAACCAACTTATTTCTTGGCTTAGTCATGCCTTTAAAAAGCACAATACAATTTCCCTATGGGGAAATATATGCAAAAAATGTAATTTACACATGGCTTTTTGGACATGCCCTATTTATTAGATGTTTCTAGGTATATATCTTTAGTGAAATCCAGATAGTTAAACTCAAGGAACCAGGGATTTGGAAGGGCCATAAAATCTGTGCCTTTCCTAATACTAATCATATACTTTGTAATTAGGTAAAATTAAAGGACAGGACAGTTGCAACTTGTTTTTGGTGCTGGTCATGCTAATTTGGAAATGAAGAAGTCAGACATTAGGGCAACGCCGGCCTGGCTGAGGCACAGAGGAAAATGGAAACGCCTGGTCTGGCCACGAAGTCACAGTAATTGTCTGCAGGATAAATTTTCACTGAGCATCCTGTCACCTCAGTCACCACATCATAGGATGGCTTCAATGCTGTAGTTCAAAGGCAAGAGCTCCAGGTGCTTGAAATGAACCATTCATATATTCTGCCTCCCAGGGAAAGTACAAATTGTGAAAAGAGCTTACAACCTTTATTAAAGGTGCGTGACAATTTTTCTCCTCCTTAAAATTGGTCTGGGAAAATTTCAGTGGCTACATCCCAAGGAACCTACTAATTTATCTGAAGCAGTGGTGTACAGCAGACAGTGGTACCCACGGGGCAGATACCTGGGTTATAACTTTGACTTTACACGTTGCATGTATCTTTTTTTTTCTTACACCTTTCAGTTCAGTTCAGTTCAGCTGCTCAGTTGTGTCCAACTCTTTGCGACCCCATGGACTGCAGCATGACAGGATTCCCTGTCCATCACCAACTCCCGGAGTTTACTCAAACTCATGTCCGTTGAGTCAGTGATGCCATCCAACCATCCCATCCTCTGTCATCCCCTTCTCCTCCTGCCCTCAATCTTTCCCAGCATCAGGGTCTTTTCAAATGAGTCAGTTCTTCCCATTAGGTGGCCAAAGTATTGGAGTTTCAGCTTCAGCATCAGTCCTTCCAATGAATATTCAGGACTGATTTCCTTTAGGATGGACTGGTTGGATCTCCTTGCTGTCCAAGGGACTCTCAAAAATCTTCTCTGACACCACAGTTCAAAAGCATCAATTCTTCAGTGCTCGGCTTTCTTCACAGTCCAACTCTCACGTTTATACATGACCACTGGAAAAACCGTAGTTTGACTAGATGGACCTTTGTTGGCAAAGTAATGTCTCTGCTTTTTAACATGCTGTCTAGGCTGGTCATAACTTTCCTTCCAAGGAGCAAGCATCTTTTAATTTTATGTCTGCAGTCACCATCTGCAGTGATTTTGGGGCCCCTCAAAATAAAGTCTGTCATTGTCTCCATTGTTTCCCCATCTATTTGACAGGAGGTGATGGGACCAGATGCCATGATCTTAGTTTTCTGAATGATGAGTTTTAAGCCAACTTTCTTACGCTCCTCTTTCACTTTCATCAAGAGGCTCTTTAGTTCTTCATCACTTTCTGGCATAAGGATGGTGTCATCTGCATATTTGAGGTTACTGGTATTTTTTCCCGGCAATCTTGATTCCAGCTTGTGCTTCAGCCAGCCCAGCATTTTGCATGATGTACTCTGAATATAAGTTAAATAAGCAGGGTGACAATATACAGCCTTGACGTATTCATTTCCCGATTTGGAATCAGTCTGCTGTTCCATGTCCAGTTCTAACTGTTGATTCTTGACCTGCATACAGATTTCTCAAGGAGGCAGGTCAGGTGGTCTGGTATTCCCATCTTTTTAACAATTTTCCACAGTTTGTTGTGATCCACACAGTCAAAGGCTTTGGCATAGTCAATAAAGCAGAAATAGATGTTTTTCTGGAACTCTCTTGCTTTTTCAATGATCCAGAGAATGTTGGCAGTTTGATCTCTGGTTCCTCTGCCTTTTCTAAAATCAGCTTGAACATCTGGAAGTTCTCGGTTCACGTACTGTTGAAGCCTGGCTTGGAGAATTTTGAGCATTACTTCACTAGCGTGTGAGATGAGTGCAACTGTGTGGTAGTTTGAACATTCTTTGGCATTGCCTTTCTTTGGGATTGGAATGAAAACTGACCTTTTCCAGTCCTGTGGCCACTGCTGAGTTTTCTAAATTTGCTGGCGTATTGAGTGCAGCACTTTCACAGCATCATCTTTTAGGATTTGAAATAGCTCAACTGGAATTCCCTCACCTCCACTAGTTTTGTTGGTACTGATGCTTTCTAAGGCCCACTTGACTTCATATTTCAGGATGTCTGGCTCTAGCTGAGTGATCACACTATCATGATTATCTGGGTCATGAAGATCTTTTTTGTATAGTTCTTCTTATACCTTGCTGCTGCTAAGTCACGTCAGTCGTGTCCAACTCTGTGCAACCCCATAGACGGCAGCCCACCAGGCTCCTCCGTCCCTGGGATTCTCCTGGCAAGAACACTGGAGCGGGCTGCCATCTTCTTCTCCAGTGCATGAAAGTGAAAAGTGAGAGTGAAGTCGCTCAGTCATGTCTGACTCTTAGCGACCTCATGGACTGCAGCCTACCGGGCTGCTCCATCCATGGGATTTTCCAGGCAAGAGTACTGGAGTGGGGTGCCATTGCCTTCTCCGTCTTATACCTGAAATACATTCAATTTATATTTATCAATTATATGCAAGAAGGACTTCCCTGGTGGCTCAGTAGTAAACAATCCACCTGCCTAATGCAGGAGACACAGGAGATGTGGGTACCATCCCTGGGTGCGGAAGATTCCCCCAGAGGAGCAAATGGCAACCCCCTCCAGTATTCTTTCCTGGAAAATCCCATGAACAGAGGAGCACAGAGTCAGACATGATTAAGAAACTGAGTACACACACACACAGAAACACACACACACACATACACACTCAATAAAGCTGAAACAAAATCAAAAAATTAAAACGGTAAGTTATGAACAGAATTATTAAAGCTTAACAAATTTGACCCCGCGTGAATCAAGTTTGACTTGCTATGAATCCCACTGGTGCGCCTAAGGTAGTGATTGTAGTTAGAGATCTAAGTTAGAAAACAACAGAGAACTCAGCTCGTTCAAGTACAAACCACAGGCCTATTAACGTGGGCACTGCCACAGATCCCCATTGCCCTGGCTGCAACAGCTCCTTAGAAGCAATCAGGAGCCCAGTATGCCCAAGTCCTTGCATGACTTGCTATTTCCAATCCCAGCCTCGCCTCTTGGTTCATCTGGATGCGCTACATGCTGGCACATTGTGCCCGAACACAGTGGACTCTGGAAGCCACCAAACTATCACTGACAGATTCCGAAGGGAACTGCCACAGTGAGATAGCTTGCAACTCTCTAGTTGCTCTGAAGGCTGATCTTGTTCATGGTCGTGGGGGAGGAAAGAAAGTATCTTGCAGGTAATCTGGCCTTTGAGAAGTCCTCCAACCTTTCTGAGCCTGTTTTCACTTCTGAAAGGGTGATAGTAAGGGCTCTTTCCCAGTGGCTCAGCTGGTAAAAACATATCTGCCAGTGCAGGAGCTGCAGGAGATGTGGGTTTGATCCCTGGTTTGGGAAGAACCCCTGGAGAAGGAAATGGCAACCCACTCCAGTATTCTTGCCTAGAGAATCCTGTGGACAGAGGAGCCTGGCGGGCTACAGTCCATGGGTTGCAAAGAGTCAGACACCACTTAGCGACTGAATAACAACAATGATAACAGTAAAAACAGTAATAATGATACCCAATCTTGTTAATTCACAGGACTGCTGTTATAAGGAACAAATGAGATGATGTATATGAACATCTTAACCATGTCTATATGGACCTGGAATATTTAGCCAAAAAAATCCCTAGGAAAGCTTTTTTTTTTTTTTAAACCACAGGAAGACCTTTAGATGACAGAAGACATGGGAAACAATTATAGATGGAATTGTCTTGGATAATGAGAGAGATTTTTCCAGCAACATTTAACCTAGGAATTCTGTTTTCCTGGGCTTCCCTTGTGGCTCAGCTGGGAAAGAATCTGCCTTCTATGAAGGAGACCTGGGTTCGATTCTTGGGTTGGGAAGATCCCCTGGAGAAGGGAAAGGCTACCCACTCCAGTATTCTGGCCTGGAGAATTAATTCCATGGACTGTATAGTCCATGGGGTTGCAAAGAGTTGGACATGACTGAGTGACTTTCACTTTACTTTCTTTTTTCCTACCTACAGCCAAGAATTCTTGATCCCTTCTACCTCAGCTGGAGAAGGTGTTCACATACATTTCTCACGATCTTTGTAGGGGTGGTTCTGCAAAAGGCATTTGCAGAATGGCTTAATGTAAACACTCACCATATTTCACATTCGTGTGTAGCTTTTCAGCAGTCAATGGGAAGAAATTACTTTGAGCAAGAGAAATGCAGTTGAAGACTCTGAAGTTGAAAAACTGTGAACAATAAAGCTATGTTGCCCCGTCACTCACCATCTATCCCAACAGAGATCTGAACAGTTAGTCTCAGGCTAGAACAGAGGGCCTCTGGATGGGGTACTTCAGATGTATCTGTGGATGGCGGCACTATACCGTGTCAACACTGCACCAGAAACAGAGTAATTAAGTGACTGTGTGTGTTTGTTCAGTCGCTCAGTCCTGTCTGACTCTTTGTGATGCTATGGACTGTAGCCTGCCAGGCTCCTCAGTCCATGGGATTTCCCAGGCAAGAATACTGGAGTGGGTTGCCATTTCCTACTCCATAAGTGACTGTATGTACAATAAATTCAGAATGAAGAGACCTGTTCCTCTAGATGGTGTCTAGAATACTGGACAAGGGTCTGCCTCCAGGCAGGAGGAGATTAGAAGGCTCTTCTTTGAGATATTGACCAGCCTAACAAATTGAAATCAGGGTTTTACCCCAAAGGGACCATCCATCCAATCCCACAGTGAAGCTCAGAGTCAACAAAGCTCATCATATGCTCAGAGCTTCCAAGCAGGTTTTCTTCGCTCCTGGTTATTAAAAGTAGATGGTCAAAAGGCATTAGATGGCTAAGACAAGTCACTATTGTGATAGGTTGACATGAACAAAAAAGGAAACAAACAATAAGAACTTAGGGAATATAGAGACAGGACAGGGAGAAGAACGTAGTAAAAAAAAAAAAAATTAATATTTAAAATCCTCAGAAGGAAAGGAGAGGATACCACATCTATGAAAAAGGAACATGAAGTTATAAAAAAGAAGCACTCAAAGGACAAAATGTGCTTATGGAAATAAAAAAAAACTCAGTAGAAGAAAAGGAGGGCTTTCCCATTGGCTCAGTGGTAAAGAATCTGCCTGCAGTGCAGGAGACATGGGTTTGATCCCTGTGTGGGGAAGATTCTCTGGAGAAGGGCATGGCAACCCACTCCAGTATTCTTGCCTGGAGAATCCCATGGACAGAGGAGCCTGGTGGGCTACAGTCCATGGGGTTACAAAGAGTTGGACATGACTGAGAGGCTAAGTGCAACACACACAGAACAAAAGGAAATCACCCCCCCCCCCAAATACAATAAGAATATAGAGATGGGAATAAGAATAAAAATATAGGGACATTAAAGGCTTAGTTTAGGAGATGCGATATCTGAATAATATGAGTTTCCAGAATGGGAGAACAGAGAAAACGAAATTATCAGAAAGTAATTTAGGAAATTTACCCTGCATTGAAGGACATAAGTAGCCAGATTGGAATGGTCCATTCAATGTACAGCAAAATGGATAAAAACAGACTTAACTACAAGGCACATATTGTGATATTTCAGAACATTGGCAACAAATAGTAAGTTTCTATAAGCTTCCAAGGAGAAAAATAAATAAAAGGATTGTGAACAAAAATGGCTTTTGACTCTTCAGCGGTAACATTGAGGGTAAGAAGATAATAGAGCCATGCCTTCAAAATTCTGAAGGGAAATGATATCCATCCTAGCATTCTATACCTAAACTATCATTTAAGTTTGAGACTCAAAAATTTTACATCTTCAGGCACACACATAAAGACACATAAAAGTCTTAAGACCTTGATGTCTCATGCAACCATTTTTCATAAAGGTTGGATAGCATCACTGTCTCAATGAACATGAACTTGCACAAACTCAGGGAGATAGTGGAGGACAGGGAAGCCTGGCGTGCTGCAGTCCATGGGGTTGCAAAGAGTTGGACATGACTTAGTGACTAAACAACAGCAAAACCTTTTTCAAGAGGCTCATCTCAAGAAGGAGGTAGTCCACTAAAAATGGAAGAACAAACCAGGAAAGACATGGGACACAAGAATTAGGGGATCCAGTCAGAGAGTCTGAGAAGGAGTCCCCTGGAGGATGGTGAGAGAAGATTCCAGAATGCGAGCTGCACGGGATCGGCCAGCTGGCGCAGGTGGGAAGAGTGGACCTGAGCGTCAGGTGAGGGTTGCCGGCAGCAAGACCACCACAGCCATTTCCTTTCCTTTTCTTTCTCAACTTGAGAGCAACATGTCGGAAATTCATATTCTGTTCTGAATGTGGCTTGTCTTGACCACATACTAATGAAATGCTTACATGTACAACCACTTAGATGTGCTGAGAACATTCATTTCACTGCACAGAATTTTTGTTTCCACTTACTCCTGACAGCTGGTGACAAGTAATGGGTTTAGAGCAGAAAGCACTCAGTAGCCCATTTAGAAGCTGGATGGCCTATGCCTGGTCCACACCCGAGCCCTGCCCAATGCCCCAGCTCTGGCAAGCTCTGCATTTCCGAGGACTCACCAACAAGACCTGGCCTTTCCACCTTCACCAGAAAGGGCAGAAACGACAGCCAGACAATGACTCAGAAACTCAGTTCAGCTCTGCTTTTCTTGGTTGCCTTCATCTAAAACAGGCGATATTGCCTGCTCCTTCCAGGGTACGCTTAGACTGAGTTTTCTAAAATGAAATAATATGTTGTATAGGCAGATGTACAATCACACTACAGTTATTTCTTTTAAACTCAGAAGCATGTTTTCATTAAAATCAGGATAGTGGTTATTCTCCGAAGAGTGACAGGGTTGTTGCTTTAGTCGTTGTGTCTGGCTTTTTTGCGACCCTGTGGACTGTAGCCTGCCAGGTTCCTCTGTCCATGGGATTCCCCAGGCAAGAAGACCAGAGTGGGTTGCCATTTCCTTTTCTGGGGGATCTTCCCGACGCAGGAATTGAATCCGCGTCTCCTGCATTGGCAGGCAAAGTTCTTTATCAATGAGCCATCAGGGAAGCCCGAGTGCCATGGAACAGGATGCAGTTAGAAAGGGACACACCTTGGAGTTTAAAATGACTTGTACTTCTTCTTTTCCTGTCTGGATTCCTTTTATTTCTTTTTCTGCTCTGATTGCTGTGGCCAACACTTCCAAAACTATGTTGAATAGTAGTGGTGAGAGTGGACCCTTGTCTTGTTCCTGACTTTAGGGAAATGCTTTCAATTTTTCACCATTGAGGATAATGTTTGCTGTGGGTTTGTCATATATAGCTTTTATTATGTTGAGGTATGTTCCTTCTATGCCTGCTTTCTGGAGAGTTTTTATCATAAATGGATGTTGGATTTTGTCAGAGGATTTTTATGCATCTATTGAGATAATCATATGGCTTTTATCTTTCAATTTGTTAATGTGGTGTATTATATTGATTGATTTGTGGGTATTAAAGAATCCTTGCATTCCTGGGATAAAGCCCACTTGGTCATGGTGTATGATCTTTTTAATATGTTGTTGGATTCTGTTTGCTAGAATTTTGTTAAGGATTTTTGCACCTATGTTCATCAGTGATATTGGCCTGTAGTTTTCTTTTTTTGTGGCATCCTTGTCTGGTTTTGGAATTAGGGTGATGGTGGCCTCATAGAATGAATTTGGAAGTTTGCCTTCTTCTGCAGTTTTCTGGAAGAGTTTGAGTAAGATAGGTGTTAGTTCTTCTCTAAATTTTTGGTAGAATTCAGCTGTGAAGCCATCTGGTCCTGGGCTTTTGTTTGCTGGAAGATTTCTGATTACAGTTTCGATTTCCATGCTTGTGATGGGTCTGTTAAGATCTTCTCTTTCTTCCTGGTTCAGTTTGGAAAGTTATACTTTTCTAAGAATTTATTCATTTCTTCCAAGTTGTCCATTTTATTGGCATAGAGCTGCTGGTAGTAGTCACTTATGATCCTTTGTATTTCAGAGTTGTCTGTTGTGATCTCTCCATTTTCATTTCTAATTTTGTTGATTTGGTTCTTCTCCCTTTGTTTCTTGATGAGTCTGGCTAACGGTTTGTCAATTTTATTTACTTTTTCAAAAAACCATATGCCGTATGACCCAGCAATCCCACTCCTGGGCATACACACCGAGGAAACCAGATCTGAAAGAGACACATGCACCCCAGTGTTCATCACAGCACTGTTTATAATTGCCAGGACATGGAAGCAACCTAGATGCCCATCAGCAGATGAATGGATAAGGAAGCTATGGTACATATACACTATGGAATATTACTCAGCCATTAAAAAGAATTCATTTGAATCAGTTCTAATGAGGTGGATGAAACTGGAGCCCATTATACAGAGTGAAGTAAGCCAGAAAGATAAAGACCAATACAGTATACTAACGCATATATATGGAATTTAGAAAGATGGTAACGATAACCCTATATGCAGGACAGAAAAAGAGACAGAGATGTACAGAACAGACTTTGGGACTCTGGGAGAAGGCGAGGGTGTGATGTTCTGAGAGAATGGCATTGAAACAAGTATACTATCAAGGGTGAAACAGATCACCAGCCCAGGTTGGATGCATGAGACAAGTGCTCAGGGCTGGTGCACTGGGAAGACCCAGAGGAATCGGGTGGAGAGGGAGGCAGGAGGGGGGATCGGGATGGGGAATACATGTAAATCCATGACTGATTCATGTCAGTGTATGGTAAAAACTACTACAATATTGTAAAGTAATTAGCCTCCAACTAATAAAAATAAATGGAAAAAAAAAAAACCCTCAAAATGTCAAAAATAAATAAATAAATAAAATGACTTGTAATACATTTCTTAGGGCTTCCCAAGTGGCTCAGTGGAAAGAATCCAACTGCCAATGCAGGAGATGCAGGAGTCGCGGGTTCAATCTCTGGGTTAGGAAGATGCCCTGGAGTAGGAAATGGCAACCCACTCCAGTATTCTTGCCTGGGAAATCCCAAGGACAGAGGAGCCTGGTGGGCTACAGTCCCTGGGGTCGCAAAGAGTCAGACACAACTTATCGACAGAGCACAATATACGTCTTAACCCAGGGGGTGGATGCATTGTTGTGTAACTGTTATTTTAAAGGGCACCTATAATTTTTATACAGTCTTCTCTGTGTATTACACAAATAGTAATAAAAGTTTTGAAATAAAAAATGGACTTAAAATCCAGCAGATGGGAAACCTCTAGAGTGGCTGCTTGAGAGATGTTCGGCTCCAAACGGGACGGCTGAAGGTGAAATTATTTTGACTCTGATAGAGCTGGAAACTCCCACTGACTTAGGTACTAAACTCTCCTACCAAGGTTTTTTTCTTTTTTTTCCTGACTTGCAGGGACCTGTTCTTCAGGAATTGAGTCATGAAAACACCAAGCAAGATGTGGTTACTTCTTTACAGCCTGCTGGGCTGTGCTATACTCTCCACCTTAATTCAGATATTACTAGTGGGGGGGGAAAGCCCCTAATTATAGCCAGTTACTGACTCATAACCATCCTTTGCTTGTGGTTATTTCCCTTAAGAAGAAAATACGTGGTGTTCTTGCCTAATGGGTGTGTGTGTGTGTGTGTGTGTGGTGTTGTTTACTGTATTATCTCTCTAGAACGTCTTTGCATGACCCTTAGCCGTAGGGTGGGCCTTAGGAGGTAAGTCAGCTCCAGCTGGGTGCACGGCTGTTGGACTGCTTTCGTGGCCACACCCAGGATATGGGTGTGCCTTTGAAATTCTCAACTTTCAGGAGTGTTCATTTCTTTAGGTCTGTGGTGTCAATAGTCACACAGCAGGAGGTGGCAGCTGACCTGTTTCCTCTGTCCTGGTTAGGACTCTGGGTTGCAGAGGGCAGAATCCCAAATCACAGGTTTAAACAGAAAGGTTTTCGGGGTGGGGGAGGGATGGATGGGAAATCTGGGACTAGCAGATGCAAACTATTATATGTAGAATGGATGAACAACAAGGTCCCACTGAACAGCACAGGAAACTATATTCAATACCCTACAATAAACCATAATGGAAAAACTGTGAAAAAGAATATAAAAGTATGTATGTATAACTAAATCATTTTGCTGTATACCAGAAGCTAACACAACACTGTATATCAACTGTGCTTCAATAAAATACATTAAAAAACAACAACAACAGCAACAAAGGAATTTATAGGCTTGGTGAACCGCACAGTATAGGAGGAGATTCAGGTACAGCTGGATCCAAATGCTCTAAGAAAATTAGGACGTCTGCTTCTACCTGCTTCCTTCCACACTGGCTCCCTTCACAGGCAGGCTGTCCCCAGTGAGATGGCCCGGAGCAGTGACAGCTTGTATTTCACCTGCTTAGGAAGTCCAGAATAAACCCCCCTCAGGACTTCCCACTGGTCCAGTGGTTGAGAATCCACCTTCCAACGCTGGAGACGCTGGTTCAATCCCCGCTTGGGGAACTAAGCCCTGGTACCACAACAAAGACCTGATGCAGCCAAAAATCAATCAATAAAATTATTTTTTAAAAAAAAAACAGTTTTCCTCAGTCATTCCAGCAAAATTATGGGGCTCTTATTGGCCCAGTTACAGCCATAATGACCAACCCTGGGCCCAGGGACAGCACACATGCCTACTCCTATTCCCAGGGAGGGGCTTAGATCCATCATTTAACCTGGCCTGAGAGTAGGAAGGTAGTTTTCATTATAGCAGCTATTTGTAGATAGAAGCTTCTCTTGGACTTAATTTTTAATATCTAAGTTTTGAATGTAGTTATGTTTGAAATGATACATCTTAGGACTTAGTTATGAACTGCTGTTCTGTTCTGACTTAGCCATACTTCATAAATTTCCACACTTAACAAAACATAGTTTAAAAACATAGAGGCTTCTAATTCAGATGAGTCATGAAAGCCTCTTCTACAAAAGAAATTTGACAATAATAGAGCCTTGTATCTTTATACTGAACAGGAGGGAAAAACTTCAACAGAAGAAATCTGCTGCTTCACATACATCACAGAGCATAGTTTAGTCTTCAGTTCAATTTGATTAATCAGCTCATGACTTTAGTTCAAAGGTTTGTACATTTAGTCTTCTTACTGAAGGCATTTCTGATACAGTACCTGGAAAAAGAAAGTGCTTTTACAGCTAAGGAGTTTATTCCAAAGTTTCTTCCTTATTAAAGGGAAACTCACATTAAAAAAAGAATTCAAATTGTGAGTTTCTTTATTTTTTTCTTAAATGGAAGTAGAGTTGGTTTACAATGTTGTGTTAGTCTCAGGCGTACAGCAAAGTGAGTCAGTTATACATATGTGTATCTACTCTTTTTTAAAACTTTTCCCTTATAGATTATTACAAGATATTGAGGAGAGTTTCCTGTGCTATACAGTAGGTTCCTTGTTGGCTTTCTATTTTATATAGAGTATTGTGTACATGTTAATCCCGAAGTCCTCATTTGTCCCTCCCCCCTCCCTTTCCCCTTTGGTAACCATATGCTTGTTTTCTCAGTCTGTGAGTCTATTTCTGTTTTGATGTAAATTAATTTGTGTCATTTTTTTAGATTCCACATACAAGTGATATTGTATGATATTTGTCTTTCTCTTTCTGGCTTTTTTCACTTAGTATGATATTCTCTAGGTGCATCCATGTTGCTACAAATGGCATTATTTCACTCTTTTTTATGTCTGAGTAATATTCAATTACTTTGCTAACAGAGGTCCGTCTGGTCAAAGCTATGGTTTTTCCAGTGGTCATGTATGGATGTGAGAGTTGGACTGTGAAGAAAGCTGAGTGCCAAAGAATTGATGATTTTGAACTGTGGTGTTGGAGAAGACTCTTGAGAGTCCCTTGGACTGCAAGGAGATCCAACCAGTTCATCCTAAAGGAGATCAGTCCTGGGTGTTCATTGGAAGGACTGATGCTGAAGCTGAAGCTCCAATCCTTTGGCCACCTCATGCAAAGAGTTGACTCATTGGAAAAGACCCTGATGCTGGGAGGGATTGGGGGCAGGAGGAGAAGGGGACGACAGAGGGTGAGATGGCTGGATGGCATCACTGACTTGATGGGCATGAGTTTGAGTAAACTCTGGGAGTTGGTGATGGACAGGGAGGCCTGGCGTGCTGCGATTCATGGGGTTGCAAAGAGTCGGACACGACTGAGTGACTGAACTGAACTGAAAACTCCAGTGTACGTATGTACCACATCTTCTTTATCCATTCATCTACTGATGAGCATTTAGGTTGCTTCCATGTCTCGCCTATGGTAAATAGTGCTGTTGTGAACACTGAGGTGCATGTATCCTGTCAAATTAGAGTTTTCTCCAGATGTACGTCCAGGAGTGGGTTTGCAGGATCATACAGTAAACAGACTCACATTTCTGTCTTCATATTTTGCCTTCTCAGTGAAGGCTTGTGTACAGTTAAGCAGGCAAACATACTCTGGGGAAGTACCGGTTGGTTTCAAATCCCTTACTGACTGTCAGGCAGTCACTTTGCCTCTGTATGCTTCCCTGTCCTCTGTGAAAACCTCCTACGCAGGATTGCCTGTATAAACTCCTTAAGACAACGCCTGGCACGTATGAGCCCTCTATGAGTATTTGCTACCATCATTGTTATTTCATGAGCTCTCAGAGCACGTAACCATGGGCCTGTTTTACTTCTGGTTGAGATGGAAGTTAGGAGGGCAGAGGGCAGATGCCTGAAGCTAAGCAGCCTATTAAAAGTAGAATAGAAAGAAACGAGAGGAAACCCAAGCGCTTTTCCCTTCAGATAGTTATCAAACCACGCTTCGCTGCAGACTATGGGCTTGGGTATGGCTAGAGATCAAAGGCCCTCTTATGTGCAGTGACATTTGTGAGCACAGGGCTGAGTTATAAAACTCTTGAATGGAAGGTTTTGGCACTTGCAACAGCTTGGGATAGAAAGGCAGGGTTTTTATAAAGGCGATTCACGGAACTGCTTATGCTGGTGGAGAATCCAGACTGTTATGACTCACTTGTCTCTTTATTGCTTTGGACCAAGAACTGTTGTTTTCCTTTTAAGTCCCTCTGTAGGAGCTGAGCTACAGCCTAGGGCCAAGTAACTCCTTCAGGAAGACAGTGTGGCTTCAGTGAGTATGAACAGGAATATTTCTTTGTTGGGCTCTGGGTCAAGTGGACTGGACAAGCAGAACAAGGATTTTATTTTCACCAGGGGATAGAATTTCTCTTGGAAACCAGCAGCATCCTTAATGCTTTTTCTAACTTGAGATAGGCTTTCCTTTTGTCTGCCTGCCATTTTCATTTTCTGAAAGCACAGGCTAAATCTGCTGGCGTGACTGGAAGAGGATAGGAGAATAACTTTGGAAAGTAGGAATCAGTGTGTCTGGATTGCCACATGTGGAACTAAGGAAAGCAGAAGGGGTCATTGAGAGTCCAGTTTGCATTGCTAGGTGTCCCGGGAAAAACTAGGAAGAAGAATTTTGGACTGATGGTAAGACCCAGCGGTAGGCAGACTTTTAAGATAGCTCCCAATGTCTTCTACCTCCTGGTACTTGTTCCTTTGTGTAATTTCCTCCTCTTGTGTTTGGGCTAGGCCTCATGACTAGAATTTGACAATGTGAGGATATTCTCATGAATAGAATACAAGAGTAATGAGATGTCATTGCCATGATCAGGGTACAAAAGACTGTGATTTCTACCTTGCTAGGACTCTCTCTTGCTGCCACTTTCTCTTTCTTGCCCTCTCAGCTTGCATTTGTAAAGTGGAGAGCTGTACTTGATGATCTCAGAGATTCTCTGGCCTCACATTCTATTACCATAGGAAGGAAAAAAAGGAAATAGTTGCATTTCTTTGAACTCATTTCTTAGTCTGATAAATAGGGATGTTGCCTCTTTTGTTCCACGGTCTAATTTTTAATAAGCTATGCTAGAGTAAAAATTTTAATAATTTAGATAAACTTTTAGTTTGAGAAATACAAAACTAAGACAGGCTTTGGAACATTAGTCTTTTGCTTTTTTTCTGGCTTCTGAAGAAGCCAGATGCTGTGGTAGAGAGGAATGTATGACCAGGAAACAAGGATGGCTTCTGGTCAACATCCTGCAAAAAACTGAAATCCTTGTCTCATACCTGCAAGCAACTGAATCCTGCTAACAACCACTGGGTGAGTTTGGGAGTGCATCCTGCCCCTGTGGAAACTTGAGTTGCTGACGGCAGCCTCAGCTGTCACCTTGACATTTTTTTTTTTGACAGGTACACACTGCTTTATTTTATTTATTTTTGGCTGCCCTGAATCTTCATTGCTGTGTGCAGGCTTTCTCTAGTTGTGGAGAGTGGGGGCTTCTCTTTGTTGCAGGGCGCAGACTTCTCATTGCAGTGGCTTCTCTTGTTGTGGAGTGTGGGCTCTAGGGGGCAAGAGCTTCAGTCACTGAGGCACATGGGCTCCGTAGTTGTGGCACACAGGCTTAGCTGCTTTGCAGCATGTGGAATCTTCCTGGACCAAGGATTGAACCCATGTCCTCTACATTGGCAGGCAGATTCTCATCCACTGAACCAGCAGGGAAGTCCACTTTGATTTCCTGAGGGATGCCCTGGAAGCTGAGGAACCAGCTAAGAGTATCTGGCTTCCTGACTCCTCAAAACTGTGAGATAAATCGATGTGTATTCTTTTAATCTGCTAAATCTGGGGACAATTTTGAATAGATTAGTAATACATCGGTACTATATGTTATTTTTTAGTAATTATTTATTTGGTTGCGTCTGCTTTTAGTCTCCATAGGCAGGATCTTCTGTCGCAATGCTCAGGCTCGCTAGTTGTGCTGCCTTTTGTCACGCGGGATCTCAGTTCTCTGACCAAAGACTGAACCCGAGTTCCCTGCAATGCAAGGTGGGTTTTTAACCACTAGACCACCGGGGGAGACGCCCAGTACTGTATTTTAAACTGTGTTTCCTTTCCCCAGTGGTTTCAGACGCCATCACTATCAAGTTCCAAGTTACCATTCACATGGGAGTGGGTCTGCTGTCTGCTTCTAGGCTTCTTATTCTGTTCTCTTGACTTTTTCATTTTTTGGTCTTTGTGCCGCTTCTATTTTCTTCACTTAACATTACTTCATAGCAGTTTGTGAGTTTGCCAGAGGTGTCTGGACCATGGAGAACACAGCTGTAAGAACTGGAATTTTGAGGCACTTGGGTTCCCAGTGAACACAGCAGAGATAGACCCAGGAGACAGAGAACACTCTGGATGTGGGACTGGCCCTCTCACTACGAGCCATGATCAGACTTCATGGCTGGAGTTTGCTTATATGTTCTCACTAAAAAAGCAAAAGGGAACATTAGCCTGTCTTAATTTTATATTTCTCAAACTAAAAGTTTATCTAAATTATTAAAATTTTCACTATAGCATAGATTATTAACAATTAGACCATTTAACAGGAGAGGCGACATTCCTATTTATCAAGAATAGGAAATGAGTTCAAAGAAATGCAACTATTTCCTTTTTTTCCCTCCTATGGTGATAGAATGTGATGCCAGGGAATCTCTGAGATCATCGAGTACAGCTCTCCCACTTTACAAATGGGCAGAACAACCACACACAGAGATGCCGGGGACGGTTCCAGTCTATGCCAGTTGTCCCAGAACAGCAATGAAGAGCACTTCCTTTCACTATCAAAATGTCTTGTCTTAGATAATAAATGATAGGATCATCCTTTGGAGGAGAAAACAGATTCTTAGAAGTGAAGGAACTTTCTTCTCTTTTAAACTTTTTCATCAGTCATAATAATTGAATAATACTGACAACAGATTTCTCTAATCCCTACCTAGGAAGGTACATCCAAAGGTAAATATGCTTAAATTTTTTCTTATTAAGTATGATGTAAATTTGAGGTCCTAACTAACACTGCCCCTGGGAAACTAGTTGATAGTTAATTGGTTTGAAGACATGTAGCAGAGTGACAGAATGATTGAACTCAGAGCTAAACTAAACACGAGGGGTATGCCATTGTCAATAAGTCATACAAATACTCTAGATGGTGTCATGAGGACTAAACTTTAAGCTCCTGGATTGTTATTGCTCTTTCTATGGAGTTTTCCTTTTAAGCTGTATGGTAGGTTTTGGCAAAATGCTGGACTGAGCTAAGAGATATCCCCACCTTCTATTGCAAATGCATAGAATAAAGGTAAAGAGCAATTTCTTATGAAGAATAAAAAAAGACATCTCAATTAACTATAAAGGAATAGGTTGATAAGCCTAAGTTCATTAATTAACGTCTTTGTATTGAAAGGTACCATTAAGAGAGTAAAAACACGTGGCTACAGGGTAGGAAAGGTATTCACCACAGACCTACTTGATGAATGAGTTGCATCCAGAATTCTTATAAATCAGTTAAGAAAAATAACTCAACAGAAAAAGTTGACAAAAGCATTAATAGGCACTTCAGTAAACAGGAAATCTCCCTCTCTCTTCTAACCTAAGATGAATCTAAGTAAAGAGCTTATAAATGTTGAGCATACTATTCTTTTAACTTACTGAAAACTTTTGGAATAAAACATTGGGAAAAGTAAAAATACAGCAAACTCAAAGGAAAAAAGGAATTTTGAGATGGCAGAAATGAGGTAGTTCACAAGGGGAGCGTTAGGTGTACCAGCCAATCCTACAGTGACTTAGAAATAGACTAGCCTTTGATATGGACCCCAGGAATTTGGGGGAAGGGATTAAACTCCCGTGCAGTGACAGGAGGCTTATGACACAAAGAACTAAAACTGAACCTCCTGCATATAATCAGATCTCAGAGAGTGGCTGCTTTCTCCAAAAAAGGAAACAGAAAACTCCTCCTATCATCCCCCCAAAAGCAGTAAGGAAGAAAATCCATGCCTAATATTCCGGGTAGGAAAAAAGCCTTCTGTGAAAGAGAAGCCTCCTGTGCCACATATGAGTATTGAATCCAAATGGTCTGTAGCTGTAACAGTGTAAGAGTGTTATAGATAGAATGGCTTCAGACCAGTGAATTCTAATTAGTCAACAGAAGCAAATGCAAACTACTCTGAAGGGATACTTTCATAACCTCAGGTGCACGGTGGCTCAGACAGTCAAGAATCTGCCTGCAATACAGGAGACCGGCACTCAACCCCTACGTCAGGAAGATCCCCTGGAGAAGGGAACGGCTACCCACTCCAGTATTCTTGTCTGGAGAATCCCATGGACAGAGGAGCTGGCCGTCTACAGTCTATGGGGTAGCAAAGGGTCAAATGTGACTGAGCAACACACACACACACATACACGACAAAAAATGACAATTCACATAGTGAAACTATCCATCATGCGGAGTGGTTGGTAGGCACAATGTGAGGAAGGATTAGCACTCTCGGGACTTGAAATTGTGTAACTGTCTGAGAGAGATGATAACATTAGAATCTTTAAAACAATCAAATAGATTTTAGACAAAAAAATTGAAATGGGAGAATGCGACACTATGAAAAATGAAAAGGTATATTTGGGAAAAAAGCAAATTAAGCACCTATTGATTAAAAATAGTTGTTGGAATTAAAAACCCCCTCTGTGGCAAGGTTTAAATAATAGATTAAATGCAACTGAAGGAATGTTTAGTGAACTATAGGATTTTTGTGAAGAAATTACCCAGCATGCCACATAGAAAAATTATGGGGTGGGAAAAAATGAAACAGAGGTCATGAACTTGAAATAGGATGATAACAGAATGAGATGGACCTGTGTTACACGTCCAATTAAAATTCCAGAAAGAAAAGAGAAAGGAATTGGGAAAAGCAATATTGAAAAAGATAAAGACTGAGAATTTCCCAGAAAAGATGAAAGGCATGGCTAACTAGGAAGATATGCCCAACTAAAGGCAGAGCTCCAGAGAACAGCAAGGAGAGACAAGAAGGCCTTCTTCAAAGAACAATGCAAAGAAATACAGGATATAACAGAAATGGTAAGACTAGAGATCTCTTCAAGAAAACTGGAAATATCAAAGGAACATTTCATCCAAAGATGGGCACAATAGAGGACAAAAATGGTAAAGACCTAATAGAAGCAGAAGAGATCAATAAGAGATGGAAAGAATGCACAGAAGAACTGTACAAAAAATATCTTAATGACCCAGATAACCATGATAGTATAGTCTTTCATTCAGAGCCAGACATTTTGAGGTGTGAAGTCAAGTGGGCACTTGTCCCAGTAAAGCTAACAGAGGTGATGGAATTCCAGCGGAGCTATTTAAAATCATGAAAGACGATGCTATTAAAGTGCTGCACTCAACATGTCAATTTGGAAAACCCGGCAGTGGCCACAGGACTAGAAAAGGTCAATCCTCATCCCAATACTCAAGAAGGGCAGTACTAAAGAATGTTCAGACCACCAGACAATTGCACTAATCTCCCATGCTAGTAAGGTTATTCTCAAAATTCTCCAAGCTAGGTTTTGGCATTATGTGAACTGAGAGCTTCCAGATGTCCAAGCTGAGTTTAGAAAAGGCAGAGGAAGCAGAGATCAAATTGCCAACATTTGCTGGATCATAGAGAAAGCAAAAGAATTCCAGAAAAACATCTACTTCTGTTTCATTGACCATGCTAAAGCCTTTGACTGTGTGGATCACAACAAACTATGGAAAACTCATAAAAACTGTGGAATACCAGACCATCTTACCTGTCTCCTGAGAAACCTGTATGTAGGTCAAGAAGCAACAGTTAGAAGTCTGTATGGAACAACTGACTGGTTCAGGATTGAGAAAGGAGTATGACAAGGCTGTTTATTGTCACCTGTTTATTTAACTTATACACAGAGCACATCATGCAAAATGCCGGGCCAGATGAGCTACAAGCTGGAATCAAGATTGCCAGGGGAAATATCAACAATTTCAGATATGCAGATGATACCAATCTAATGGCAGAAATCAAAGAGGACCTAAAGAGCCTCTTGATGAAGGTGAAGGAGGAGAGTGAAAAAGCTGGCTTAAAACTCAATATTAAAAAACTAAGATCATGGCATATGGTCCCATGACTTCATGGCAAAATAGAAGGGGAAAAGGTGGAAGCAGTGACAGATTTTTTTCTTCTTGAGCTTTAAAATCACTGCAAATGGTGACTGCAGCCATGAAATTAGAAGATCATTGCTTCTTGGCAAGAAAGCTATGACAACCTTGAATACTCTTTGGAAGGACTGATGCTGAAGCTGAAGCTCCAATAGTTTGGCTACCTGAGGTGAACAGCTGACTCATTGGAAAAGATCTTGATGCTGGGAAACATTGAAGGCAGAAGAAGAGGGTGACAGAGGATGAGATGGTTGGATGACATCACTGGTTCATTGGATATGAACATGGGCAAACTCCAGGAGATGGTGAGGGACAGGGAAGCCTGACGTGCTGCAGTCCACGGGGTTGCGAAGAGTCAGACACAACCTGGTGACTGAACAACAGCAACATGACTAACTAGATGTGAAAATAAGACCATTTTTATTATCTCCTGGGATCAAAAGATCAAGAACATACTCAGTAGGTCATGAGTATTACCCAGATTTTAAAGTTAGCTGCTTCTTGGTCACAAATGCAGGACATGCTAATAGCTTGCAAAACTAGTTCTGACAACATGAGCCAATTGTCTCCTTTGGATCTATATGAGGAGTTAAAGGTGAAAAGACTTAGAGAGGGAGCTTTTAGGAGAGACTCACTGATATGCTATGTTTTTATGACCACTCAAGGAGAAGCAGCAGGAAGATGCTTCCCCTTCATTTTAAACCAAGACTTCAGTGGTGGTATCTGGAAAGCTTGATATGTGTCTCCTGAAGATGGAGGATCCTAGGGAATATATATACCTGATGCCTGAGAAATCTAAAATCAAGAGACCATGGCTGGAGGTGCTCCTGACTGGCAGGCAGCAGAGTGACAAACAGCGGCTGTGCTAAGGGGACAGAGCTGCGCTTTGACTAACAGTGGGAAAAGACGCCTGCTTCTTGAGCCATGGAAAGAAAGATTGGGTTCTGAATAAGTTTATCATTTTGATATTATATTGGACCATCCTAAATTATGGTCCAATTATGGTAATTATTAAGTTATTATTTAAGATTTCGTGTAGGAATGGGGAAGGAATTGCAGAGAAAGCTTGAAGAGACTGAAGAAAGAATAAAGTGATTTTTTTCTTATAGCTTTCTGGGTCTAGCTTAATGAAAACACCAATTAAATATGAATCTTCAGGTTGTTGAATCATAGCAAGTCACAGTTAAGATAAAATCAATTGAAGTTTGCACATTTTGTTAAAATCACAGAGAAAACATTCTTTCTCTTCGAGTATGATGTGCTTCCAAATGTGATACTCTTGAATGTACATCACCTATAATCAAACTCCAGACAAGAACGTATAATGTGAATCTAGTGAAGAAGCATCAGAAGGCCCCCCACAAAGAGGAACATTCCATGTAAAAGTTGGGGAGGGGGTGTAATAATACTGTCAACGTCCTAAGAACAAGGAAACAGTCCAGATTTACAGATATGTAAGCAGTAGAGATTCATCAAGGTTAAAGACACAAAAATAGAATTAAATGTAATACCTGAGATTAGACTGGGGATAGGGAAGAATATGCTATCAAGGACATTACTGGTTCAGTTGAGAAAATCAGAACAAAAATGAAAGACTAAATAAAAATGTATCATTTAAACCTTGATAACTCTCCTGAGATTATCCAAGATGATGTTTTTAAAGAAATGTACATTGGAAGGCAGCTATGTACATTTCTTTAAAGACATCATCTTGGATAATCTCAGGATAGTTATCAAGGTTTAAATTCCAGAAAAATGAAAGACCCAATCAAAAAGTGGGCCAAAGAACTAAACAGACATTTCTCCAAAGAAGACATACAGATGGCTAACAAACACATGAAAAGATGCTCAACATCACTCATTATTAGAGAAATGCAAATCAAAACCACAATGAGGTACCGTTTCATGCCAGTCAGAATGGCTGCTATCCAAAAGTCTACAAGCAATAAATGCTGGAGAGGGTGTGGAGAAAAGGGAACCCTCTTACACTGTTGGTGGGAATGCAAACTAGTACAGCCACTATGGAGAACAGTGTGGAGATTCCTTAAAAAACTGGAAATAGAACTGCCATATGACCCAGCAATCCCACTTCTGGGCATACACACTGAGGACACCAGATCTGAAGGAGACACGTGCACCCCAATGTTCATCGCAGCACTGTTTATAATAGCCAGGACATGGAAGCAACCTAGATGCCCATCAGCAGATGAATGGATAAGAAAGCTGTGGTACATATACACCATGGAATATTACTCAGCCATTAAAAAGAATATATTTGAATCAGTTCTAATGAGGTGGATGAAACTGGAGCCTATTATACAGAGTGAAGTAAGCCAGAAAGAAAAACACCAATACAGTATACTAATGCATATATATGGAATTTAGAAAGAAGGTAACGATAACCCTGTATGTGAGACAGCAAAAGAGACACAGATGTATTGAACAGTCTTTTGGACTCTGTGGGAGAGGGCGAGGGCGGGATGATATGGGAGAATGGCATTGAAACATGTAAATTATCACATGTGAAATGAATCACAAGTCCAGGTTTGATGCATGAGACAGGGTGCTCGGGGCTGGTGCACTGGGATGACCCAGAGGGATGGGATGGGGAGGGAGGTGGGAGGGACGTTCAGGATGAGGAACACATGTACACTAGTGGCAGATTCAAGTCAATGTATGGCAAAACCAATACAATATTGTAAAGTAAAATAAATACATTAATTAATAAAAAAAAGAAATGTACATTGAAGTATTTAGGGATAAAGAGCATGATACCCATGACTTGTCCTCAAGTTATTCAGAAAAAAAATACGTGCTACATGTGTGAGTGTGTGTGCGTGTATGCATATATAGAGAGAACAAACAAAGCAGATGGAGTGAAAGGCTAATAGTGGATGTATCTAGGGAAACGGTATGCAAATATTTTTAATACTTTTTTATTTTGCAATTTTTCTTTAATTTGAAACTATCTCCAAACATTCCCCAAAACAAAAACAAACAAAAACAAAGTACCAGAGAGACAAAACAGATTATCTACAAAGGAGATACATCAGTGGGGAGCAGATTTCTCACCAACCAGAGTAGAGGCTAGAGGTAACAGAACTGTATCTTCAAACTGCTAAAGGAATGCAATTTTCACTGCAGTAATTTTATCCTAGCTAAACTATCATTCAGGGATGAGGGTGAAATATAAACATTTGGAAAGATAAAAACACAGGGATTTCCCTGATGGTCCAGTGTGTAGCATCAGCCTTACAGTGCAGGGGGCCTGGGTTTGATTCCTGGTCAGGGAACTAAGATCTCACATATGCTGTGGAGAACTAAGCTTGCATGCTACAACTACTGAGCCTGCATACCACAACTAGAGAATTCATGGGCTACAATGAAGACCCCACATGACGCAGCTAAGATCCAGTGCCACAACTAAGACTTGACGCAGCCAAAACAAACAAAACAAGGAGGCACTTACAGAATGATTAAAATGATCATTCACAGTTTCTTGCTGAAAGAATTACTAAAAGATGCACTTTCAGAAGAGGGAAATATAGCGCAGAAGAAAGAAATAGGAAACAAGGCGATTAGTAAACATGTAAACGAATATAAAGTCTGACAAAAACATATTTTCTTAAAAATTTTTTTTTTATTTTTAGAGAGAACATTTTTATTGAAACAGAATCAGAAATTTGACAATTTGGCTAGAAATTGTTATGATTCTTGCTGGCATATATTGTTATTAAAGGAATTTATTAAAAATAGTGAAAGTGTTTATTAGGTACATCAAATACAATAATATTGACAAGAAGACATCAAAAATGTCATTCCACCATGTTGAAGATTAAAATTAAACAATATATACCAGCAAACAAAATAAAGCATGAGTGATAGTCACTCAGTTGTATCCGACTCTGTGATCTCATGGACTATAGCCTGCCAGGGTCTCCGTCCATGGAATTGTCCAGGCAAGAGCACTGGAGTGGGTTGCCATTTCCTTCTCCAGGGAAATAAAGTGTACCTTCCATGTAATTATACAAGGTAACTTCAACTCTATTCCAAGTGATAATTCCTGCTAATTAAAAGAAAATATTGCAACTATACAGGATACATCTGTGTCTTTGATCTTTCACCCAAAGTTCAAGGCCATAGAGTTCTGTGATTGTCAAAGTTACCAATATATAAGGAGCATTAACTGCATGGTCGTAAGACCATCTTAAAAACATATTTTCAAATGATTGTATTTTATGGTTAAAGATGTGGAACTAAAATTCTAGACAGCAATAACATGGAAGGTGGGAGAGGATAATTCAGAGCTCAAACAGTCTAATATCTTAATATTTTCTTTAGGCCAACTACGCATGTTAAAAAATTAAGATAATAAATTAAAAGAAAAGAAATAGAATATGTAATCCCCTAAATGGTTAAAGGAAACAGAGGAACTAAAGAAAACAGGGTTCTTCCCTTCTCCCCCTACCCCTTGCAAAAAAAAAAAAAAGGAAGAAAAACAGAAAATAGAAAAAATACAAAATAAGAATGGTAGAAATAAATTCAAATACATTAGTAACACAGGGAATGTAAATATTCATATAATGGAAAACTACATAGAACTCAAAACAGACTAACCAGAGCTGTATGTATCAACATAAACAATCAATCTCAAAAACATTGTGCTGACTGTATGAATAAGATTCAAAAAGGACACACACAGTATGGATCACTTTGTAAATTACAAAGTTAAACAAACAATGTTATATATCATTTATGGATACAAGTATATGTAGCAAAATTGTGCCTGGAGGAATACATACCAATTTAGTGATTATCTCCAGAGCAGATGGGAGAGGGGAGGGATTAGAGGCAGGAAGGAGGGTGCTCCCAACTTCATCTGCGATTTTTTTCTTTAAACAATAATATCAACTCTGAAAGAGTCATGACAAAAAAATCCATGTGTTACATCTGAGTTGTAGGTATGTGTCTGTTATATTTATTTCTGGACTTCTCTGTATTTTAAAAGTATTTAAGGATTGAAAAGATTAAACACTCACTCAGCTCCCTTACCAGAGGGCTTGCAGGTTCAGCCAATGAGAGCCGTGGAGGGCAGGGCGGGGTGTTGGGGGAGATGAAAGGGGGAGTGAAAAGAGGCCTGGGTGTTTCTTCTCTGCTGTCTTCCGGTTTTGGCGACCTGTGGCTGTAGTTGCATCCTTCCAGAAGCACAGCTCCCACTGAACAGCCCTTCCGCCAGGGTTCCTGTTCTCACTGGACTCTTAACAGTACTTCCTCCTCTTGTCTCAAGAGGCCCTGCAGGTGTGATAGCTTTTCACCATTGCTAGTCAGTCTCCTTTACCAAGCCTTGTGTATTCTCTCAACCCATGCAGGAAACTCGGTGAGAAGTAGTCGCTTCATTAAAGTCTTCGCTTTGCTTTTTATTTATTTTTTAACACATTAAAAAAAAACAATTTTATTATAAATTATAAAAAATTTTCTTTTATTACAATTTTGTAGTTTTAAATTTTTTGTATTGCTACTTTTTTTAAACATGTAGACACTGCTTTACTTACTTATTATTTAGTTTTGACCACACTGGGTCTTCATTGCTGCAGGTGGGCCTTCTCTAGTTGCAGAGAGCAGGGGCTACTCCCGAGTTGCCACACAGGAGCTTCCCATTGCGGTCCTTCTCTTGTTGTGGAAGCACAGGTGCTAGGTGCGTGGGCTTCAGGAGCTGCAGCCTGTGGGCTCAGTTGCTCCGCGGCATGTGGAATCTTCCTGGGCCAGGGATCAAACCAAGGTCCCCTGTGCTGGCATCAGCAGGTAAGTCCTGCTTTTAACTTTTATTTTTTGAAGTTTATAGAACTTCTTTGCTGTAGATGAAAAGCTTGATTAAATCATCTATCTCCAGACTATCTCCCTCAAAACAACCTGTCTTGAGCGTGTATGGTTGACAACTTGATGAAAGGGAATTGTGGCTGGCATACACAGGAAGATCTGCTTTCCTAAAATCTCATATCCTAAGAATCTTATGATTCCTTCAATGGTATCAACTGTGTTTTATGATGTGTTTATTCATCTACTCAGTTTATTTTGATTGTGTGCTGCTGTGTACTAGGAACTGTGCCAAGAAAAGTGGACAGACACGTTACAAGAGAGAATCCTTGCCCTCAAGGAGCTTAGAGTAGTCAGGGGACTATATGCACATTTTTAGTATAAAGAACTATGGCAAATGCTACGAAAATGAAAGCAGAGGGTGGATGGAGTACCCAGGAGGGTTAGTCAATCCAGTCTTGTACTCTCAGGGAGCATTTCCCAAAGGAAATAGCACCTAATCTGAGACCTGAATGATAAATACTAGTTAGCCAGGTTAAGTAGAATAGCTGGTCAGAGGGAATGGGTTTTTTAAAAGTATTATTGAAATATGTATTTATTAGCTTATTTTTGCTACACTGGGTCTTAGCGGCGGCACGCGGTATCTTTGATCTTTGTTGAGGCATGCAGGATCTTTATTTTCAGCCTGAGGGATCTTGGCATGTGAACTCTTAGCTGTGGCATGTGGGATCTTAGTTCCCTGACCAGGTATCAGACCCTGGTCCCCTGCACTGGGACTGCAGAGTCTTAGCTACAGTTCAGTTCAGTCACTAAGTCATGTCCAACTCTTTGTGACCCAAAGGACTGCAGCACGCCAGGCTTCCCTGTCCATCACCAACTCCCAGAGCTTGCTCAAACTCATGTCCATCAGGTTGGTGATGCCATTCAACCATTGCAGCCTCTGTTGTCCCATTCTCCTTCAATCTTTCCCAGCATCAGGGTCTTTTCCAAGGAGTCAGTTCTTTGCATCAGGCGGCCAAAGTATTGGAGCTTCAGCTTCAGCATCAGTCCTTCCAATGAATATTCAGTACTGATCTCCTTTAGGATTGACTGGTTTGATCTCCTTGCAGTCCAAGGGACACTCGAGAATCTTCTCCAACACCACAGGACCACCAAGGAAGTCCTGAGTTTAGTTGTTTTTTTTTCCCCTCCCGGCTTTTAGTTTTAAGGTATTCTATGCAGAGAGAAAAATAACTTGGGCTCAGGCCAGCAGGGAATAAAAAACATTTGGGAAATTGAAAGTAATTTCTTGGGTTGATAGATTGCAGGGGAGAGGAAGAGAGATGAAGCAGGAGAGGAAAGCGGAGGTCAGGTTATGCAAAGCCTTATAAGGAAGATAAAATGTATGAGGACAGTGAGGAGCCATTGAATCTTTTTAAATAGACAGTGTACAGTAGAATCATATTCATATTTCAGAAAGCTTACCCTGAGGATGAGCTTGAGATAAGACTGAGACTAGAAGGGGGCTCTATTAGGAGGTGGTTGCAGTAACTGGGACCAGAGCTGATGAGCTGGACTTGGCTGGAGACAGTGGGGCTGGGGAGAGATGGCCATCCATGTCTCTAAGATGGTGTGAAGCAGGCAACCCAAACCTGGCATCCTGTCATGTTCAAACAGTTGCTGTCATGATGGGACAGACCGGCAAAATGCAAGCTGTCATTTCCTTGCTTGATTTCAGCTTATTGTGAACT
Organism: Cervus elaphus; assembly: GCF_910594005.1. Taxonomy (NCBI): domain Eukaryota; kingdom Metazoa; phylum Chordata; class Mammalia; order Artiodactyla; family Cervidae; genus Cervus; species Cervus elaphus. Next base: position 19,864,297 of record NC_057827.1, on the reverse strand, counting down.
CCCTGGGGGTGGGGAGGGGGGCAGGGAATATTTTCTATTCATCTGTGTGTCTCTAGAGGCTTCCCTGGTGACTCAGCAGGTAAAGAACTCGCCTGCAGTTCAGGAGATGCAGGAGATGCAGTTTCGATCCCTGGGTTGGGAAGAACCCCTGGAGGAGGGCATGGCAACCCACTCCAGTATTCTTGCCTAGAGAATCCCATGGACAGAGGAGCCTGGTGGGGTACAGTTCAAAGTGTTGCAAAGAGTCAGACATGACTGAGCGCACAGAACAGAGTGTCTCCAGTATCTCAGAGATGCTCAGAGAACGTATGTTCTTTTTTTAAAGATAATTTTATTTATTTATTATTTTTATTTTCGGCTGTGCTGGTTCTTTGCTGCTGCGCAGGCTTGTCTCTAGTTGTGGAGAGTGGGAGCTCCTCTCCAGTTGCAGTGCTCGGCTGCTTGTTGCAGTGGCTTCTCTTGTTGACAGCACAGGCTCTAGGGAGTGTGGGCTCAGTAGTTGCAGCTTAGCTGCCCGCGGCATGTGGGATCCTCCTGGACCAGGGATTGAACCTGTGTCCCTTGCATTGCAAGGCAGGATTCCTAACCACTGGACCACCAGGAAAGCCCATGAATGTTCTTGAGTAAGTATTTTAGATACAGTTGCAGCTCTCATGATTTTCCAGACCAAACTTTGTTAGGAAAAATCAATGATGATTAGGAAATCGAGCTAGAGTTATTTCAGCCTGTACACTGAGGTGTGAATGCTTTAACTTGGTTCACTGTGCCTGTTGAAATGCCCTGGATGGTTTTTCTGACTCAGTTCTCTTCTGCCATCTGCTGGGACAAGCATTTCATAACATACCAAAGTGAGATAACCAGCCTAAAAGATTCATAGGTGAAGCAATGGACAAGACCTGGACAAATTTACAATTTAATTGGAGAAATAAGTATTGTACCCAGGCTACCTTCCATCTGCAGCTCATCTCAGTATTTTCCATAACCTTTTCTATTTTTTTCCCCATGCAGACTATCCTAAATATCTGTACTCTCCTTTAGTTTTTGCAACAGCCCTATGATAACAGTCACTGTTACCATTACTAGTTTCGAAACGAGGAAAGAGAAGCACAGAGATTTAAAAAAATGCCAACTCGAAACAGTAAATAAGTGGTTGAGTAAAGGCTGAAGCCTTCTTTACTCCTAGTTCCACTTTTCTCACAAAACATCTTGATCAAAATAAGAGAGTTCAAGAGAGGATGAGATGCCCTGATGTCCGTGGGGTGGACAGGACATATCTGCAGGACAGAGGCAGAGAAGGCTGGCAGCTCCTCAGTGCTCTGCGCTTAGAATGCCCAGTGTTGGTGTGAGGATTGGAGGGTGGAGAGCAGTACTTTATATGTCTCCTAGGGAATGTCAAGGGGGACTTCCCTGGTGGTCCAGTGGTAAAGAATCCATCTGGGGCTTCCCTGGTGGTCCAGGGGCTAAGACTCAGTGCTCCCAGGGCAGAGGGCCTGGGTTCAATCCCGGGTCAGGGAACTAGAGCCCATGTGCTGCAACTAAGAGTTCATATGCCATAACTAAAGATCTCCCCTGCCACAAAAAGATCCAAGGCTTTGTGTGCTGCAACTAAGACTCACTGCAGCCAAATAAATAAATATATTAAAAAGAAAAAAAAAAAAAAAGAATCCATCTGCCAATGCAGGGGCCACTGGTTCCATCCCTGGCCTGGGAAGATTCCATGTGCCGCGGGACAACTAAGCCCGTGCACCACGAGTGCTGAGCCTGCGGTCTAGAGCCTGTGCCCCACAGGAAGAAGCCACCGGCGTGAAAACCCTAGCGCTGCAACTAGACAGCAGCCCTGCTCGCCAAAACTAGAGAAAGCCTGTGCGGCAATAAAGACCGAGCACCGTCAAAAGACAGAAGATGTCCAGGGGATGTCCCTGTGGGGGGACATCAAGTCTGAAGACTGATAGAGCATGAACTGAAGAAGTAAAACGTTTGGTGGGCGTTGTCAAAATAGATACTGTTGTTTGGTTAACGTATGTGGTTAAGACAAAGACTCAGATATAGAGAACAAACTAGGGATTACCAGTGGGGAGAGGGAAGGGGGAGGGCAAGAAAGGAGTAGGGAAGTAAGAGGTGCAAGCCGTTAGGTATAAAATAAGCTACAAGGATATATTGTACTTAGAGAAGGAAATGGCAACCCAGTCCGGTATTCTTGCCTGGAGAATCCCTTGGACAGAGGAGCCTGGCAGGCTATAGTCCATGGGGTCGCAAGAGTCGGACACGACTTAGCAACTAAATTACCATATATTGTACAACACGGGGAAGATAGCCAATATTTTACAGTAACTATGAATGGAGTATAAACTTTAAAATTGTGGTACTTCTCTGGTAGTCCAGTGGCTAAAACTCCACACTCTAGTGCAGGGAGCCCAGGTTCGATCCCAGGTCAGGGAACGAGATCTCACATATTGCAACTAAAGATCCTGCATGCCACAACTAAGACCCAGCACAGCCAAATAAATAAATAAAATAAATATTAAACAATTGTGAATCAATATATTGTACACCTGTAACTTACATAATATTGTATAGCAACTATACTTCAGTAAAAAAAGACAAAGACAATAGTGCACCATCTTTTTCTCACCTAAACTTGAGTGTGCATGCATGTTGAGTTGCTAAGTCATGTCGATGCTTTGGGACCCCATGGACTATAGCCTGCCAGGCTCCTCTGTCCATGAGATTTTCCAGGTGAGGCTACTAGAGTGGGTTGCCATTTCCTTCTCCAGGGGATCTTCTAGACCCAGGGATTGAACCCCTGTCTCATGCCTCTCCTGCACTGGCAGGCGGATTTTTTTTATCACTGAGCTACCTGGGAAGCAAGCTTGTTATTTGTATATAAATACGTGCTTATGTAAATGCACAAATAACTCCAAACATTCAGCTAAAATTCTCCTTTACTTTCCCCAGAGATACCACTGTCAGGGGTAAGCTTCCAGATCCTTTTCTATGTGTTTACACAAACACGTGTGTTGCCATGGGAACGTGGAGTGTTGTTTGGTGTTTTCTTTCGGTATGAATGATAGCTCTCTGTACTTCCCTGACTCTGCATCTGAGCGCGCCACGCTTTCCTGAAGCACTGGGACGTGGCGTGTACTTCACATGAGGCCCCCCGGGGCTTTACCCCGTGACAGTCGTCCTCTGCCCAGCCCTGGTCCTCTCACACCACGCCTGCAGACTGGAAGCTCTCTATAGCTTCTACCCAGCTTCATGATCAGTTTTCTTTCCTCTTTAAACTGGGGTAAAATATACACAGGCAGATTTATTATTTTAACCATTTCTAGGTGAGCAGTGCAGTGACCCTAAGTGCGCCCACACTGTTGTGCAGCCATCACCACCATCAGGGCTTCTCCATCCTCTCGAACTGAAACTCTACCGATCAAGCAGCTCCCCGGCCCCCCTCCCCTGCAACCGCCATTCTCCTTCCTGTTCTGTGAATCTGACGACCCTAGGTACCTCATATAATTGGAATTATACAGTATTTGTCTTTTTGTGTTTGACTTCATTCACTTAGCATGATGTCCTTAAGGTTCATCCGTGTTGTAGCATATGCCAGAATTTTGATTCCTTTTAAAGGCTGAATGATATCTTTTATATGTATATACCACATTTTATTTATCCACCCATCAACTGATGCACACTTGCATTGTTTCCTCTTTTTGGCTGTCTTGAATAATGCTGCTATACATACGGGTGTGCAAATATCTGTTTGAATCTCCTTTCAACTCTTGTGGATATTTGCCCAAAAGTGGTGTCAAAGCTTTCTGAGCATATTTCGAGCTGTAGTTTTCTATTTTACCAAGTTACCCACCCACCAAGGGTACTCCTCTTTGATTTCTAGGATAGCTATGTTGTTAAACACATGTTTTTCCATTTCTAAAGATTTTGGGTAAGACTCTTGATCAAAGTGAAGGAGGAGAGTGAAAAAGTTGGCTTAAAGCTCAACATTCAGAAAACTAAGATCATGGCATCTGGACCCATCACTTCATGGCAAATAGATGGGGAAACAGTGGAAACAGTGGCTGACTTTATTTTTCTCGACTCCGAAATCACTGCAGATGGTGATTGCAGCCATGAAATTAAAAGATGCTTACTCCTTGGAAGGAAAGTTATGACCAACCTAGATAGCATGTTTAAAAACAGAGACATTACTTTGCCAACAAGGGTCCATCTAGTCAAGGCTATGGTTTTTCCAGTAGTCATGTATGGATGTGAGAGTTGGACGGTGAAGAAAGCTGAGCACCGAAGAATTGACGCTTTTGAACTGTGGTGTTGGCGAAGACTCTTGAGAGTCCCTTGGACTGCAAGGAAATCCAACCAGTCCATCCTAAAGGACATCAGTCCTGGGTGTTCATTGGAAGGACTGATGCTGAAGCTGAAACTCCAATACTTCGGCCACCTCATGTGAAGAGCTGACTCATTTGAAAAAACCCTGATGCTGGGAAGGATTGGGGGCAGGAGGAGAAGGGGATGACAGAGGATGAGATGGCTGGGTGGCATCACCGACTCGATGGACATGGGTTTGGGTGGACTCTGGGAGTTGGTGATGGACAGGGAGGCCTGGCGTGCTATGATTCATGGGGTCGCAAAGAGTCGGACATGACAGAGTGACTGAACTGAACTGAGATTGTTCTCAAACCCCTATATATCAAGACTCATTTCAGAAGTCCTCAGTCCTGCTTCCTCTTCCCTGATCCATGCTTAATGCACTGAGTTTCCTTCTCCTTTGTGCTGCGTTAGCACTGTGTTCTCCTGCGGAACAGCATTGTCTCTCTTTGTAGCTTTACCTTCCACACAAGACTGTGAGCTTATTGAGGGGGAAGACTGTCTCTTTTTAATCTTTAATCTGCTATATTGGATATAGCTGTCAGTGTCTGTTTTTAATTTTTTTTAGATAAAATATTTGGGAACTTCCCTGGTGATCCAGCAGCTAAGACTTAATGCTCCCAATGCAGGTTCAGTCTTGAGTTGGAAAATTAGATCCCACATGCTAAAGATCCTCATTCTGCAATTAAGACCTGGAGCAGCCAAATAAATGAATAATATTAAAAATGTCTTTAGTAATTATACACAGTTAAAATTTCAAGCAACAAATAAAAGGTTTATAAGCCTTAACCTACCACTCCCCATCTTGATACTGATCTCCAGAAGGAAACAATTCTGTTTCAATTTTTAGTTCTCTGAATGCTAATTTGACCTGTGCTGCTACACAAGCCATCCTGTGGAGTATTCTCTCAGGTTCTGCATTGGTAGTATTTAATTCATCTATATGATAATTTGGTTCTTCTCTACTGCCACTCATCTTTCCTGCCCCCAACTGACTGCAATTCTTCACCCTCCCCATCTCCATGCCCACTGCCATGGGGCTCTGCTGATCCTCCCACCTCTACGCTTCACTCTGACTTTGGGCTCAGCCATGTGACATCCTTTCACTAATGGGGTGTTCGCAGACATGATGCAAGCAGGGATTAGAAAGGTGCTCATGCAGTAGGGTCTGCCCTCATGCTGATGTACCTGGCTAGTCTACTGATCTCAGAAGGATAAAAGATGTGGGGCAAAGTTCTCCCAGTTGATTTGTAGACCCACAGAGGGAAGCAAAGCCATCCAGCCAGATCCAGTTCAGATATGCTCAACTTTGGTTCATCTGCAGATGAGTGAGTGATAATAAATGATGGTTGTACTAAGCTGTGGAGTTTTGGGGTAGTTTGTTATGCAGCAGTAGCTAACAAATGCATACTACTACCTATCCTATTATCTATCTTCCCTGTCCCCTCCAGCTATACCATCACTTCCCTCCATCTATTGTTACCATTTCAACCTTTTCATTCCATTAATTGCTAACGGTAAAACGGAGGAGGACCCTGTGGTCCTTACCCCTCCATATCCTCAGCCTGCCTTTTGCCTATGGAAGAACTTTAGCCAAAGAATAAATTTAGCCAGAGAATAAGTTTAATCAGAGAAGTGAGAAAAAAGCAGAAACAAAGGAAAACAGTCAGAGGAGACCTAATAACAACAATTTAGCCATTACGCAAAGTCAAGGACCTTCAGTTCCTTCTCAAGAGCAATAGAGAATATTCTGAGCCATATCCTGTGAGCTGTCTTACAGATACTGAAACCCCCGCCACATGGAAGAAGTTAACTACACGATGCCCAGACTGTAGCCATGACATAAGCGGCCACAATTCTGAGGACTGGCCTCGAGGAAATGGGAACAAACTGACCCTGGAACTGAAGACTAACTGTACTTAATCAAGACGACACTGGTCTGACCACTGATGCCCAATTTCAAGGTGACTGTCAGAGCTGACTGTGCTGTTTCTGCACGTAGGCCCTGTCAGCCTGTGAAAGCTCTTGCTACCTCATTGTCGTTGAGGGGGAGTCGGCCTTTGGATTGGAGTCTGCCCCCACGCCCGTGAGTTGCCAGCATCAAAGATAAAGCAAACTTCCTTTCCACTGACCTGGCCTCTTTATTGGCTTTTGAGCAGTGAGCAGCCCGACTCTGCTTTTAGTTCCAATGGTATCGCTTTTCTTCCCATTTTGTGCAAGTTTATTCTCCCTCCTCTTCCTTCTGCCTCCACTCACCATTTCCTGAATCCTGATTTCCATCAACTACACCTTAGCTTTTAAACTTTGAGATTTGATTTCACTAACTTTGTGTCTGTTATGGAAATTTTGGACCCTTGCTACTTTCTAAACCCATTTATGTTCCTATGGAGGAAGAATGAGAAAAGATTACTTTAGAGCATACCCACAATTTATGATTAACCAGTTTGGTGTGTTTTTCTTCCTTACAACCAAATGAACTCAGATTAATACATCTCCAGTTCCATCAAAGCTTCTGGGGACAAAGACTCAAAGAGAAGGAGGAGGAGGGGGTGCAGAGAAGTTGAATGTCAGGATGAGATTTCTTTGCATTGGTTTTGTTGGGCTATTAAGAAGAGGTAACAGAAAATAAAATATTTCCTCTGCGACAACTCTTTCTTTCTATTGCCACACACGCTTGTGCTAGTAGCAGATGGCTAGGTCACATCAATTTAATATAACAACCATACTTTACAAAGCTCTAGCTTAATTAATAAAGATAAATTAAACCAAGTTGGGCATTGTGCCCAGAAAATCACTATGACATAGGATAGTAAGAAGAATATTACCTAGTGATATATTTTGCTATTAATTTAACCAGACACAATGGGAAATTGGACATGAAAAATGCATAGATATTTTGTAAGGTTTGGGCTGGATATGGTGATGTCTGCCATTGGGATTCTCTGTTGGTATGGATGCTCTGTTTGGGTTGATGGAATTTCTTAGGTCTTTCCTAACCCCTCTACACCTGTGTGGATCAGAAAATGTAATGAGGGACTCCTCCCTTCCCTTTGTGGGGCAGTGGTGACTTTCATTTCCCCCTATTCTCTGGAGAAGGGGATGACAGAGGATGAGATGGTTGGATGACATCACTGACTCAATGGACATGAGTTTGAGTAAACTCTGGGAGTTGGTGATGGACAGGGAGGCCTGGTGTGCTGCAGTCCATGGGGTCATAAAGAGTCGGACACAACTGAGCTACTGAACTGAACTGATTCTCCGGAATCGTGAAAAGAACACGAGTCAGGGAGTAGAGAGTTTTAGATTTGAGCAGCCACTTAAACATATCTTGGAAGCATAAACTTGGGCAAGTTCTTTAACTTTCTTGACTTTAGGGTTTCTCCAGATAATGAAAACAAATTCTAAGTTTTGCTGTGAAGAGTAGATGAGATGACATTCAAAACACTTCACATGCCTGTATCACAGAGGATATATAACAGAAGGCAGTTACTGTTCTTCTTACTCATCAGCTTGGGATACACATTTATTTTATTAAAATTATTTTTGTCTGCACCGTGTCATTGTTGCTTTCCCCGGGCTTTCTGTAGCTTCAGCGCACAGGCTTCTCATTGTGGTGGCTTCTCTTATTGCAGAGCACAGGCACTAGAGCGTGTGGGCTTCAGCAGTTGTGGCACTCTGGCTATGTTGCCTTGCGGCTTGTGGAATCTTCCTGGACCAGGGATTGAACCCGTGTCCCATGCATTGGCAGGCTGATTCCCATCCACTGAGCCACCAGGGAAGTCCAGAGATAGATATTTATTTTGATATTTAACTTGGGTCATCCATTAACCTCCAGTGAAAATGTATTTTTTCTTTTCCTACCAGCCTCTCTCCTCATCTCACTTGGGATACGGTGTGATTCCTGGGTAGGAGCATCTTCAGCCAAGAAAACTGGAAAACCACGGTGTCCAGGATCTTTGTTGTTTTCGCTGGTTCTGCCACACAGTGTCACTGTTGAAACAGGCAATCCGGCCGCTGTGTGCCATCCTGCTGGCCAATGCCCAGGGATCTTAGGGAATGAAGCAGATACCTCCAGGAAATACAGTGATCTGAGAGCAGCTGCTGTTTGCCACTTCAGTCTCCTGGAGAGGCTGCTTCTATTTAAATATTTTTTATGATTGAAAAAAGCCATAAGCCCAGTGTACAGGAGGGCCCCTCACACCCTGCATCCTGCCCATGACTGGGGCTTAGCCTGGTTGCCTGGCTTCCTTCTCAAATCTTTGAGTAGACTCATCCAGAAGCTCCATGCTGGACGGCGTCTTTGCATGTGGAGTGCTGCCATCATGCTCAATAATTAGCATCTTCTCCCTGGCAGTACTGACTTGTAGATTCCTGCTACAGAGAGTCCCTTGTAGGAGAGCCAACCATGACAAAAATTGGAAAACCTGCCTTTCTTTGGACATCTCTGCCCAGTGAGTTCCTTCCGTGCTTCCTAGGTGGCACTAGTGGTAATGAACCTGACTGCCAATGCAGGAATGTGGGAGACATGGGTTCGATCTCTGGGTCGAAAAGATTTCCTGGAGGAGGGCATGCAACCTGCTTCAGTATTCTTGCCTGGAGAATCCCATGGATAGAGGAGCTTGGCGGGCTATGACCCACGGGGTCACAAAGAGTTGGACATCACTGAAGTGACTTAGCACGTCCAGATGAGTTCCCCGGTCAGGGCTGTTCCTGCCATGTGAAGTGGGCTGGGATGAGGAGGCAGACGGGGTTGAAGGAGTGCTGAGTTAATATCAGTTGTTCACTCCTAGCTCTAAAGCCAGATCTCAGGTCTTTAAATGTACCGAGGGTGCTTGTCATAGGAAGGATGTCCATAAAGAAATGCCCAAGACAAATAGGTTAATCCAGAAAACAGACAAACTAAATATAAAACATGATCCCATTTTCCCTATTTTCCCTTGCATTTCTCTATTATCTGAATTTATTTTTATATAGTATATGCATGATGACTTTGCACATAGTAAAAAGACGATAAAGATTAGAAAAACACACTAAACTGCTGGCATATTGGTAAGGAATAGAGCCTTCAATCAAAGGAAAAATAAGGGGATAAGGTGGCATCTTTATGAGGACTGTTTTTTGGAAACATTGGAAAAGTCATATTATCAAAATTATTTTTTAAAATGATGAAACACAAAGTAAAACCCATTGTTGTTGTTGTTATTTAGTCACTAAGTTGTGTCCAACTCTTTGCGACCCCATGGACTACAGCATGCTAGGCTTCCCTGTCCATCACCATCTCCTGCAGTTTGCTCAAACTCATGTCCATTGTGTCTATGATGCCATCCAACCATCTCATCTTCTCTTGTCCCCTTCTCCTCCTGCCTTCAATCTTCCCCAGTATCAGGGTCTTTTCCAATGAGTCAGCTCTTTGCATCAGGTGGCCAAAGTATTGGAGCTTCAGCTTCAGCATCAGACCTTCTAATGGAATGTGAGCTAGGCTTTATTTCCATGAAATGATTGTAAAATGATGAAAACAGTATCAATAAGCATGCACTAAAACAGCAGAATCATACACAAACAGATGGTGTTTCTGCCTGCTTGTGGCCAAGAAAATTTTCTGTGCCTTCTTTTCATGCAGGCTTCATTTTTCTGTTTTCACTTTTGATTAAGTGGTAAGTGGCCATGTTCTCTCCAGTGGTCATGCCAGTATCTGAATAGCATCCATTATCTGATTAGAGATTAGGAATTGAGAAGATGAGGGAAACTGACATTTAATAGTACTACTGCGTGTTCAGCACTGGGCCAGTGACTTTACTGCTCTCATGACCCAAACTCCTTGGATCCAAGAGGGGCTAAGAGCAAATTTAGAGGTTCTGACTTCCCTTTAGTTCAGTTCATATACTTTTTTAAAGACTTTTTTTTTTGATGTGGACCATTTAAAAAGTCTTTGTTGAATTTGTTACAATACTGTTTCTGTTTTACGTTATGGTTTTTTGACTGCAAGGCATGTGGGATCTTAGCCTCCTGACCAGGGTTTGAAGCCACATCCCCTGCATTGGAAGGTGACATCTTAACCACTGGACCACCTAGGAAGTCCCCATATTTTTAAATAGACTTTATTTTTTAGAGCAGTTTTAGTCTGCAGCACAGCTGAGAGGAAGGTACAGAGGTTTGCCATAAACCTCTGGCCCCCATGGATGCATGGCTTCACTTTTATCAACATCCCCCATCAGAATGGTGCATTTGTTACAACTGATGAACCTACTTTGACACGTCATAATCACTCCAAGTCCATAGTTTACATTAGGGCTCACTGTTGCTATTGTATATCCGATGGATTTGGGCACCTGTATAATGACTGGAACCACCATTATAGTATCACACAGATTAGTTTCACTGCCGAAAAATCCTCTGTGCTCTAACTTTCATCCCCCATAACCCCTGACAACCACTGATCTCTTTATTGTCTCCAAAGCTGTCTTCTCTAGGATATCACATAGCTGGGATCATGTGGTACGTATCCTTTATAGATAGCTTTCTTTCACTTAGTAAAGTGCATTTAAGTTTTCTCCACAGGTTTCATGGCATGATGGCTTATTTCTTTTAGTACTGAATTATACTCCATTGTCTGGATGTACCAGTTTATTTATCTAGTCACCTGCTGAAGCACATCTGGGTTGCTTCCAAGTTTTGGCAATTATGAATAAAGCTGCTACTATAAACACCCATGTGCAGGTTTTTGTGTGGACATATTTTTAACTCCTTTGGATGAATACCAAGGAGGAGATGTTAGCTTTTGGCACTTTCTCCTGCTTCTATGAACTTGAAAACTACAAATATGTACATCTGTTTTATTAAAAGGGCTAATTCAAATTGCCCACATATAAATTAAAGTCTCTTTTAGTTGCATATGTTTTCTGTATTAACTTGGATGATATTAGCTCCTGGGGCAGATTAGAACTGATTTTTTTCAGTGGATTTACAATAAAATAAAACTTTACAATAAAAATAATTTCTTAGTTCCCAGTCCAAACTAGCTGGAATGCTTTCCATGTGGCTATTCAGGGTCCTGGATCCTTCCATCTCCACCAGGTGCCCAGAGTTCTTTCCATTTAGCTGATGGCCTGGGAGAGAGATTATGTGGGAGTCAAGTGTGTGTCTGAATCGCCTTCACCTGCAGGAGACAACATCACTTCTGCACATATCTCCTTGGTAAGAACTAGTCCTGTCTAGGTACTGGGAAATGTAGTGCTTCCTGGGCAGCCATTTCCCCCTCAGGCTCTGTACTCCAGAAGAGGATCACGCATCTTTCATGGTCACCCAGGTATCTACCACAGGTATATGTGTGTGCATGCATGCATGCTCAGTTGTGTCTGACTCTTTGTGACCCTGTGGACTGTAGCCACCAGTCTCCTCTGTCCATGGGATTCTCCAGGCAAGAATACTGGAGTGGGTTGCCATTTCCTCCTCCAGGGAATCTTTCCGACCCAGGGATCAAACCCGAGTCTCTTGCATCTTCTGCACTGGCAGGTGGTTCTTTACCACTGTGCCACCTGGGAAGCCACGACTGAGCCTGCATGTACAACGAGAAGGTATAGAGATTCAGATCAGTCATACTGGAGCTTCCTGCTTGAACTTATGCAAGCCATTGACAGATGTGACATTTGCTGAGCAGAGTGGTCAGAGAGTAGAAGCATATCTGTTTGTTAGCAGATTCTTTAGATGGGTAAAAATCTTCCACGGATTACAAAGAACGTCAATGTCATGTGTATTTCCAAGTGTTAGTCACTCAGTTGTGTCTGATTTTTTGCGACCCCATGAACTGTAGCCCACCAGGCTCTTCTGTCCGTGGAATTTTCCAGGCAAGAATACTGGAGTGGGTAGCCATTCCCACCTCCAGAGGGATTGAACCCAGGTCTCCTGCATTGCAGGCAGGTTCTTTGCTGTCTGAGTATTTCCAAAATTATTAGTAAAACTAAACACCCCTTTGTGTAAGAAGTACCTATACCTCTAAAACCCTGCTGTTGGCATTTCTAAGGGTTCAGCTATTTGGAGAACAAAATAATACCATATCTTAAAGTTGAAAACATGGACATCTTATAACCGGCAATTCCATCAGTGCTATTGATAAGGATTTATTTTCCAGTCAACGACCCCAGGTAACGAAATAGTGAAAACAACTGCATATATAAATAACTCCTAGTGGCTTCATTTTTTGACAAGATGACATCTGAAGAGCAGGAAAAAATTGACCAAGTTCTTATGAGAGAGAAATCGATTCTTTTGGAATGCCGCTGTCAGAAGGGGAAAATGCACTTTGACAGCAAGTTTCTAAATGATGGAGCCCGTCATGCTGTTTGTCTCACAGACATTCCCAGGGCAAGTCTGAGAATTAGAATTTGAGTAGGTAAAAATATCTGTGCAGAGAAGAATCAATGAATTACATCAGGTAGTTCATATGAGTAGATGGGCAAATATATGAGATGGAATCATAAATTTTACAGTAACATTTTAACTCATTAAAAAAAATTAACGGAAGTATTGATTCAGGGAGAATGGAAATGTTATAGGATTTCTCAGTTGTAGGAGAAGTGAGATTGAGAGATAATAATTTGCTTTGCAGACTGACTATTCAAGTAACATGATAAGAGCATGATCATGATCACCCTAGTGATACATGTGGTAAATTTTCTTTTGTATGGTCACTTAATTGAGGACCTCAGCTCTACAGAAGTGTGTGCTAGAAATATAAAATGTATATAATTGGGTAGAGACACAGATGGACCTAGAGACTTCACACAGAGTGAAGAAAGTCAAAAGAGAAAAATAAGTATCATATATTAACGCATATATGTGAAATCTAGAATGATGGTACAAGTGAACCTGTTTGTAAAACAGCAATAGAGCCACAAATGTAGAGAACAAACTAGGTATGGATACCAAGGCGGCAAATGACGTGGTGGGACGAATTGGGAGCATGGGATTGTCATGTACATATACGCTACCGTGTGTAAAGTAGAAAACTAATGAGAACCTGCTGCATAGCACAGGGGACTCTACTCAGCGCCCTGTGGTGACCCAAATGGGGAGGAAAGCCAAAGAGGGATCGATGTACACTGACAGCCGATTCACTTCGCTCTACGGCACAAATTAACTCAACACTGTAAAGTAACTACAGTCCAGCACAAACTCATTAAAAAATAGAGTGTATATAAAATAAAATAGATCTCAGAGCAGAAAGCCATGTCACAGACTTCATGGGCTTAAAGCTCATACACTGTACTCAGAGTAGTTTCCTCACAGTCCTGCTTGAGTTTATCTAATTTAACTGTGTGTTTGTGTCTGAAAGAGCTGACTGGCTGTTCCCTCCTTTAAATAGCATTGCTTAAGAGCAACACATTAGAGGTGTAGGGGTGTGTGTGTGTGTGTGTGTGTGTGTGTGTGTATACACACCTAAAACATGGTTCTTAACGGGGTCATTTTGCTTCTCCCTCTACCGGGCAACATTTGACACAATGTCTGGAGACATTTATTTAAACTGAAGTGTAGTGGATTTACAATATTAAGTCAGTTCAGATATGCATGCGTGCTAAGTTGCTTCTGTCGTGACCCCATGGACTGCAGCCCGCCAGGCTCCTCCGTCCATGGGGTTCTCCAGGCAAGAATCCTGGAGTGGGTTGCCATTTCCTCCTCCAGCAGTGGAAGTGTACAGCATAGTAACTCAGTTATTTTTTCAGATTATATTCCATTATAGGTTATTACACGTTATTAACCATGATTCTCTGCGCTGTACTGTAAATCCTGGTTGCTCCTCAGTTTTGTGTATAGTAGTTTGTACCTGTTAATACCATACTCCTAACTTATCCTCCTTGTTTCCTTTCCCTTTTCGTAACCAAAAGTTTGTTTTCTATGTTTGTGAATCTGTTTCTATTTTGTATATAGGTTCATTTGTATTATCTTTCAACTTAAATTTTTTTTCTCTGCCTACCAGAACAACAAGGAGTTTCTGTTTTATTTTTTATACAACAGTATAGTTCAATTTAACTTTTAAAATTTATATATAGTCTCTAAACCAAATACATATTATAGGACAAAAATTATTTATTAGAAAAATTATTTGTTGGCTAATCTCGTTCTCTAACATAATTAAACTTAATTAAACATGGTTGACTATCTAAGTGAAAAATAATTTTGTAATATTATTGAATATTTTATTAATAAACTTAATAATACAATGTTTGACAATACACTGATCTAATATAAAATATTTCTCCTAAAAATAACTTCTTTATTATATATCATGCAAAATTATAAAATTATTTGAAAAAATCCTAAGAGAACTTTTAAGAAATGTATTTTTTGTGGAAAGTCTTAGTATATTAAAACAAAAAGTTAGCAAACTTATCTAAACAATTTTTAAGGTCTTTCCAGTTTTGAGTATCTATAATCTGTGTTTATTCCATTTATCAGTTTATTATACAAGTAAATTAAATTATTTAATCATTCAATATTTGTTGGCTCCCTAACCTTATAGCATAATGACCTGTATTATTATTTGTACAACAATGGATGCATTATTTGGTTATGATAATGTATATTCTTTATGGATACATTTTAATTTTTATCTATTTAACTCCAGTTAGACTATAAGTCTTTCAAGAAAAAACTGTATGTGAGAATTCTTCACTTTCTTTGGGGAATTAGTTAAAAGGAATATATCAATCCTGCTGCTTCAAAATGTCTTGTTGAAAAAACTCTAAAAATTGTATTATTCTTTAGATTCCACATATGAGTGATATAATATAGTATTTGTCTTTCTCTGTCTTATTTATTTCAGTAAGAATACTATTCTCTAAGTCCATCCATGTTGCTGAAAATGACAATGTTTCATTCTGTTTTATGGCTGAGTAATATTCCATTGTATATATATACACTGCAATTTCTTAAGTCAATTGTGTGTTGATGCCAAGACATGGGAACAACCCAAGTGCCCAGTTTTTGAATGGATTGATTTTGTTTTTTGATACTGAGTTGTATGAGCTATTTGTATATTTTGGAGAGATTTTTGATTGTCCTGACTGGGAAGGAAAGGAGAATTGTTACTGGCATTCAAAGACAAAGGCCAGGGATGTTGATAAAAATACTAAAGTACACAAGACAGCCCCTACCCGAATGAAGAATTATCAGGCACAAAATATCAGTAGTTCTTCTCTAGAAGCAGGCAGAAGAATATCAGAAGCATGTGTGTGGCAGCTTACAACCTAACAGCCGAGGTAGGAGGTAGAAAAATGATACAAACAGACACATGAGTTTCAAAACATTAAATACGCAAAAGCATGTCAGGGTGACATGGCTTGGCATGGAGGCAAAGAACTCTATGCATGTCAATAAACTGCTGAGGCTATCTCTGTATCAGTGCGCTGAGTGGCAATGGCTGTTCAAATAATGTTAATGTGTCAGTTTAATAAAATATGTGGGTGATCTTTATTACCTACGGCTGAGCCAGAATGCAGATGGCAGAGACTGACATCAGTGATAAACAAATGCTTCTGAACAATGCCTGGAGCTAAGGGACTGCTACCCGGTCTACTGGAGGCAGAATTTATGTGAGGAAGGATGTGCATTCAGACATCCCAGCCCTGCCAGTGTGTGACCTTGGACAAATTTTAAATCTTCTGACTCTCTGCAGAGGATTATCAGATCTACCATGCTGAGTGCTATGAAGATTAAATAAAAATATTTGTGTAAAGAGCCTGAGGCATAGAAGGCACTTAATACATAAGAATTTTTACTATAGAAATGATAAAGAAATCATTCATTCATAAGGTTAATAATAAGTAAATACTACCTAGACATATTAAAAGGCAGAGACATCACTTTGCCAACGAAGATCTGTATAATCGAAGCTTTGGTTTTTCCAGTAGTCATGTACGGATGTGAGAGTTGGATCTTAAAGAAGGCTGAGCACTGAAGAACAGATGCTTTTGAACTGTGGTACTGAAGACTCTTGAGAGTCCCTTGGATTTCAAGGAGATTAAACCAGTCAATCCTAAAGGAAATCAACCCTGAATATTCACTGGAAGGACAGATGCTGACGCTGAAGCTCCAGTACTTTGGCCACTGGATGTGAAGAGCCAACTCACTGGAAAAGACCCTGACGCAGGGAAAGATTGAGGGCAGGAGGAGAAGGGGACAACAAGAGGAGAGATGGTTGGATAGCATCACCAACTCAATGGACATGAATTTCAGCAAACTCGGGGAGATAGTAGAGGACAGAGGAAGCTGGCGTGCTGCAGTCCATGGGGTCACATAGACTTGGGCACAACTTAGCAATTTAACAGCAACAAAATCTATTTATATTTATGATGTAGTTACATAGTAACAAAAGGTGAGGAATAATTTTTATAGAAAATCTGAGGTCTTGAGGTCTAGACATTTCAGTATCTTGGCGTTTGGCAAGTAAAAGGTGACCAGCACAATGCTGGCTACCTGAACTCTATGACCAGCCCACTCACCCATTTGTAGACAGCAGTGATGAGTTTCTAGAGCAAGATGGTAGAATGAGGGTGCCTCTCAAGCAGACAGACCTCGAGGGCGGGAAGAAGAGAAGCAAGCATTTACCTGAAAGTAAACGCTCCGGATATTGAACAAAGGACTGCACCACTACATTGCTGAATTTGATCCACCCAACAGCCATCTCATCGGAAAAGACCCTGATGCTGGGAAAGATTAAGGGCAGAAGGAGAAGGGCGTAACAGAGGATGAGATGGCTGGATGGCATCATTGACTCAATGACCATGAGTTTGAGCAAACTCCGAGAGATAGTGACGGATAGGGAAGCCTGGCGTGCTGCAGTCCATGGGGTCGCAAAGAGTCAGACACGACTGAACAACTGAACAACAATAGCAGCCATCTCGGTGTTGGAGGGAGACTGTCAGTCTTGCCTATTCTGGCTCCCACCTGCTGGGAAAGCAAAGAAATCCTGCAGCATCTGCACATGGAATTAAATCACTTCCATCAGAAAGAACCCACATCAGTGAGGCAGTCACACACCAAGACATGGCTAAGGGCATCAGTGATTATCTCTCTCTCCTTTAACTCCTGGACCTCTTATAGCTTCATCTTCAGACAGAACCAGGTTAGTATCCTGGCTTCAGGGCTTACTACCTTCGAGGCCTTTGTTACGTGGTGAAAAAACTGTAGAGAAGCAAGTTACTTTATCTCTTTAAGCCTCAATTTCTTCACTTGTAAAATGGGATAGTAATAATTCCTATTTCAAAGGGTTATTGTATAACAAACATTATTAAATAAAAATTAAATACATACATTCAATACATATAAAATATTACAGATAAAATCATGTCCATGAAGCATTTAGCTCAAGGTTGGCATATAATAAGAATCCTATGAATGTTGACTGCTCTTTTCATTATTAATTATTACCACCATTGGGATGACTTTGCATGAAGATGCTATTGAATATTACTCTGATGATCTGGGTCCTAAGTTGGCACTGCTCTCAGGGGGTAATTCTTCTACTGGATGTCCAGTAGTTAGCTTTTAAAATTTGCAAAAAAAAAAAGTCAACTTTGAAATTCCTTTTCAATAAGGAATAGCAACTTTTTCCTTTTTTAAAAAGTTCAAACAGTATAATTAGTCAGAATTACTGTACGAAAGTGGACATTATCAATAAAAAGAAATTACAAACTCATTTTTGTTGGAATTACAAACTCTTGTTGAAATTACAAACACATCTTATATCCATTTTATACTTTCACACTGGTGAAAGGAACATGTCTTGGTTTATCCTGAGTTATTTCAAGTATTTTGAGTTACTGTTTTTTATTTTATTTTATTGCCTGTTTATTCTAAAATAAACAGGTAGGTCCTCACCTGCTCGAATCCAGTGTCCCTTGTGGGAAGGGTCTAGCCTTACTCCTGGGACACATGACTTTTGAACAGGTTGTGTGTACTCTGTAGAAGACAGAACTTGTCTCAATTGGGATAAACTTTCATTTTTTTGCTGTCTGAGCAGATAAAGGTGAGACAGTAGCAAAAGCAGAGTTGTAGGCAGCAATAACTCTAAATACTGGTTTGCTCTGGGGCTTAGACCTGGATCAGCTTCTCTATTAATGTCAACTTGTTAAGTAAGTTCACCCTGGCTGCTGGTTTTGAATACCATTAGCATGCTGATGACTATATTTATATCTACAGCCCAAATCTCATCCCTGAGGTCATTTTCATCCATTGAACTGCCTACTTGACATCTCCATGTGACTGTCTAATTGGAAATCTAAACTTCACACATGAAGAACCACACTCCTGATTCCAGACCATGACCGTCACCAGGCCTGTGCCTCTCTAGCTCAGTAAGTGGCCTCACTCCAGTGATGAAGAATTGTCTGGTTTTTGTTTCCATTCCTGGGACTCTCTAAACCCTTGGAATCTCCCGGGCGATAGGACCATCTTTGTTAATCATGGTGGGTCTCTTAAGACCACACCTGATTTTATGCTAATGAGATGACTTAGGACAAGGGCTGGCCATGCCAGGAAGACAGCTATGTGATTTGAGGGTTGGGGCCTTGAGCCATCTGATATCAGCCCAACCTCTGAAGATGGGGGAGATGGAGAGTAAATGCAATTCTGTAGCCTAGGATTCAATCCATCATGCCTATATAATGAAGCCCCCTTAAATACTTTGGGCACTAGGGTATGAGTGAGCTTCCTGATTTGTGATACACAGTGATGTGCTAGGAGGGTGACACATCCCCAAAACATGGAAACTTCACCTCTGGGCTCCACCCAGACCTCACCTTATGTGTCTCTTCATTTGGCTGGCCTTATTTGTATCCTATATTATAAAATTGCAAGTAAAATGTTTTCCTGAGATCTGTAAGTTGTTCTAGCAAATTGTTAAACCTGTAAGGAAATGAACCCCAAATAGGCAGCCAGCTGGTTAGAAGTACAGGTGACCTGCGCACCCTGGAGCTTGTGGAGGACCATGCTGCAAACCTGTGAGGTTTGAACTAACTGCAGGCAGTTAGCCCGAGCTCATCCTCTTCCCATCTCTACTGCACCCTCCTCAATCTCAGCCACCGCCACTTAAGCTTGAACAATCATGATGGTCTTTTCCTTCCACCCTTGGCCCTACAGTCTACTCTCTATTTTCCTCCATTCTGTAATCAGAGTGATCTTATAGAAATGGAAATCACTTCATGACATAATACTGAAAAACGCTCCTACAGTTTCCCCTCACACCTAGAATAAAGCTAAAATTTCTTCCCAGGGTCTACCAGGTCCTGCACAGACTTGCACTTGTGTGTTTACTTAACCTCAATTCCCTTTATTCCCCAATGGCTCAGTGACAATCACTGTGGAGGATTTGATGCGCCTATTTGTTGTCCCGTCTCTCAGGGGCTGTCCTGTCTGTATTCTCTGAGCGCCCAGCTGTTTGCCTGGCAAACAGCTGGAGCTCAAACGAGCACTGGATGCACTTGAGCACAGGGCAGCAACAGGAGAGGTTTCAGAGACATGAAACTGGGCTCAGACCCTAGCTACTTCCTCAATTGCTTCATCATCCTGGACAGAGTCACTTCATTTAGAAGATAGGGAGAACAGTATCTACCCTCAAGAGCTGGGGGCCAAAGGAAGACTATACTGGGAAATGATTTTTTAATAGCTATGTCCATTAAGTGTTAAGTTAAATTAAGTTTATTGACTTCCATGTGGTAATATTAATATATACAATGGAATATTACTCAGCCAAGAAGAAAGGAACAAAACTGGGTCATTTGTAGAGATGTGAATGGACCTAGAGACTGTCATACAGAGTTAAGAAAGCCAGAAAGACAAAAACAAATATCTTATTAACGCATATATGTAGAATAAAGAAAAATGGTATTGATGGTCTTATTGGCAGAGCAGAAATAGAGACACAGACTTAGAGAACAAATGTATGGATACCAAGAAGGGAAGAGGGCGGATGGGAGGAATTGGGAGACTGGGATTGACATATATACGTTACTGATACTATGTATAAAATACATAACTAATGAGAACATGCTGTATAGCACAGAGAACGCTGCTCAGTGCTCTGTGGTGACCGGAATGGGAAGGAAATCCAAAACAGAGGGGATATGTGTACATGTATGGCAGATTCATTTTGCTCTACAGTAGAAACAGCAGCAGCAGAAATTAACACGTCATTGTAAAGCAACCGTTCTCTAAAAAAACTAATTTAAGAAATCTACTGGCTTCCCTACTATTTTCTCAAAGCAGAGACCTGAGACCTGGCCAGCCATTTCAGACCACGGGGATTCATCAGGGAGCACGACTGTGCCCACTCTGCACCTGCTCTTCCACGGTTCTTGCAGGAAACAGTTTTTCCCTAAGTTTCTTGACTAGTAAGCAGGGCTCTGAGCTGGTGCAGATTCTGTGAAGACCAAGCTCCCCTCTGGGTGGGTGGCTTTGTGGAGACCCGAAGGATGGGTTAGTATCTGTGACATGTAAACAGAAAATACATGCTGGGGTCTTTGGGTCACTTTTTTTCTCCTGATCACTAAACTACAGCATGTGCAGGAAAGCTGTGAGTCTGAATATTAAATGTGGGGAACTGACAGTGGCTTCTTTGATGGATAATTCTCAATCTGATTCTCAGGAACTTACTGGTAGGACTTCATTGCTTGATTGATGAGGTTGTTGCCAAGGATTTCTTTTTTTAATCTTTGACATTTTTAGCTTGCCTACAATCCAGGAGCTTCAGGCACAGGCAGTTCTATTCTTTTCTAGGAAAATGAACCTCTTTCCATGAAATAAATTTGTTTCTGAAGGCTCATTTTGATGTTGTCTCTCTCTCTCTTTCTCTGATGCAAGAAAGCTGCAATAAGGTAGGCCCTCTATCTGCAAATCTGAAACCATGGGGAATGAGGTTGTGCTCAGGAAATTAAAAAGAAAAATTCATGCTAGGTGGGGCTACCTATCTGTGAAATATACCATAAGACTGTCTGTGAACATTTAAGCAAACAGTTGGAGGACACCACAAGCTCTATCCAAGTGGAAAAACACATCTACAGTTGGAGAAAATCCATTTTGAATCTTGGCTCTGTAATCTACTACAAGTGTAGTCTTGGGAAAATTTCTTAAATTCTTTAAATCATAGTTTCCTTATTTTTCAGTATATAGTTTGCCAATGTATACAGCAAGGAATTTGTTATAACAATTAATTGCGGTATTATGGTATCTGAAGCCCCTTGGATAATGCTCATACATCACAGGCACTGAGTATAAGGTTATTATCTCCATGGCCATCTTCATTATGAAGGTTCTTAAGGTACAGTTTCAAGGAGGTGGGAAAATTGGATGTGACCCCAACTTTGAAAATGAATTGTCGACACTTTTTGGAGCACTTATCTAAATGCTGTGCAGTATGTATTAACTCAACAACACTGTGAGGTAGGTTCTATTATCACCTCTATCGTATAGATTAGGAAAATGAGGCACAGAAACAAAGTCATACAGCTGAACAATGGCTGAAATAGGATGCCAATTTAGGGGGTGCAGATCCAGAACCTGTGCACCAAGCCACTGACTGTGTCAGCTTCCTTCCAGGGTATACATCCAATTAGCTTGTTTCATTACGTTCAGAAAGACCAATGAAGAGGCGGGAAAGAGTACATTTTATTTATTTATTTGTTTACTTACGTCTGTGCAGAGTCTTCGCTGCTGAGTGGGTTTTTCTCTAGCTGCGGAGAGCCGGGACTACTCTCTAGTTGTGATGCGAGGGCGTCTGACTGTGGTGGTTTTTCTTGTTGTAGAGCCCAGGTTCCAGGGCACAGGCTCAATAGTTGCAGTGCATGGGCTTAGTTGCCATGCAGCATGTGGCATCTTCCTGGATCAGGGATCAAACCTGTGTATCCTGCATCGGGAGGTGGATTCTTTACCACGGAGCCACCAGCAAAGCCCCTATGTTTCTCCTCCTGACTTACTTCACTTCATGTGATAACCTCTAATTCCTCTCATGTTGCCCTAGCATTACTCGCATTACAAATAGCTTTACTTCCTCTGAGGCCCAAGGGCCCTAGAGCCTGTGCTGCGAACAAGAGAAGCCACTACAGTGAGAAGCCCGTGCACCTGGAGAGCAGCCCCCACTCACCGCAACTGGGGAAAGAGCCCACGCAGCAACACAGACCCAGAACAGCCAAAAACAAATAAGTAAATCTGTGAAAGTTTAACACAGACAAATACCGTATGATATCACTTATATTCTTGTTTAGTTCCTAAGTTGCGTCTGACTTTTGCGACCCCACGGACTGTAGCCCGCCAGGCTCCTCTGCCCATGGGATTTCCAGGCAAGAGTACTGGAGTGGGTTGCCATTCCCTTCTCCAAGGGATCTCACTGACTCAGGGATTGAACTCATGTCTCCTGCATTGCAGGCAGTTTTTTTTTTTTTTTTTTTAACCACTGAGCCAGCAGAGAGATCCCTATCACTTATATATGGAATCTCAAATATGACACAAATGAACCTATCTATGAAGCAGAAACGGATTCACATAAAGAACGGACATGATTTGTTAAGGGGAAGGGAGGTGGGTGAGTGATGGAGTGGGAGTTTGGGGTTAGCAGATGCAAACTATTATATATATTAATAGAACAGATATATAGCTCATGCTCAGTTGTTTAGTCACGTCTGACTCTTTGCTACCCTTTGGACTATAGCCCATCAGGCTTCTCTGTCTGTGGGACCTTTTGGGCAAGAACACTGGAGTTGGTCGCCAAGTCCTCCTTAGGGGATCTTCTCTACCCAGGGACTGAATTTTTATCTCCTGAATTGCAGGCGGATTCTTTACTGCTGAGCCATCAGAGAAGCCCCAATATAGCTCAACAAAACTATGGTTTATCACGATAAACCATAATGGAAAGGAATATGAAAAAGAATATATATAACTAAATCACTTTACTTCATAGCAGAAATTACTGCAACATTGTAAATAAACTACACTTCAAAAAAATTATTTGTATGTTTTTAACATCAAATTTATTATTTATAATATAATATTATTTGTATTAATTTTTTAATCACTTATTTTTATCTAGCAGTTCTATTCTCTATCATTCTTCTCACTTATAGTGTTATTACTCTTAATTTTAATAATTTTAGTAATATTTTAATTTTATAAATGTATTTAAAAATTAATATAGATTTTATCTGCTTTACCTAAAACCAGTGGTCCACATATAGAAAAATTTGAGATATACTTCCCTATCTAATCCTACTCCAAACTAGCACTGGGGGAAAAAGATGAACAAAACATGCTATTCCTGATACCAAGCACTTGAAATTTAACTGGGTAATTTACATGCATAAATTTCCAGAATAATGAGACAATGTATGATATAATTATACAAAGAAACTTGTATTTGCCAAGTGACAGGACTAAAGCCAGGAGAGAGTTTCCTTGACTGTATCACTGTATCAGTAGTCTTAAAATTTAACATTTAGTGTGAAGAATTTTGATTCTTTAATTGCTCAGTCACTCAGTCATGTCTGACTCTGCGACCCCATGGACTGTAGCCCTCCAGGTTCCTCTGTCCATGGGATTTTTTTAGGCAAGAACACTGGAATGGGTTGCCATTTCCTCCTCCAGGGGATCTTCCAAACCCAGGGATTGAACCTGTGTCTCCTGCGCCACCTGCTTTGCAGGAGGATTCTTTACTTCTGAGCCACTGGGGGGATTTTAAGCAATACAAAAAAGAAGAGTTTAGTCTGGGGAGCCACCATTTACTCATTACACAAATTCAATAATGATTAAACTCATGGACATTCTCATTTGATATATATTGCCAGTTACTTCTTCCCACCCCACTCCCTGGATTATTTTGAAGCAAATCCCAGGTATATTGTTTCATGCGTAAATATTACCAGAGTATCTTTAAAAGGTATGTGTCTTAAAAAACACCTAATAATATCATTAAATTGCATAAAAGTTATTTACTTTCTAATCTTTGATCAATGTTCCAAATTTCCCTGATTGTCTCATAAACATGTGTGCATGCAAATGAGCTTATGTGTTCTTGTGCATGCTTGTGCATGGGCATGCATGTGTGTGTGTATTTATACTTGGTTTGTTGGAAATAGGATGCAAACAATCCATATATTACATTGATATTTTGATTTATCTTGAAAATGTCTTTTTAAGTCTACAGATGCCCTTTCCTTTTTAAAGAAATTTTCTGTGATCATTAAGAAAAAAAAATGTAATCAAATTGATCCGTTCTTGCCTTACTGCTTATGGATTCTCTGTCATGGTTAGTGAAGATTTCCCCATTCTTAGATTAGATACATTCACACATGTTTTCTTCTGCATGTTTTCATATTTAATATTTAAACCTCTGATCCATTTGAAATTTATTCTAGCATAAGTTGTGAAGAGTGGATCTAATTTTGTATTTTTCCAAATGACTATCCAAACTTCTCAGCACCATTTATAAAACGTCCATCCCCATGCTTCTTTTTTAAATTTCCTGACTTGGTCAAGGGAGAATAGCAGTATAAGCGAGATGAACAAATATTATTCAGACATTATAACAAATCAAGCAATCCATGTATACTGATGCAGTAAAACATCTTTCATATGTTCAGTTCAGTTCAGTCGCTCGTGTGACTCTTTGTGACCCCATGGACTGCAGCCCACCAGGTCTCCCTGTCCATCATCAACTCCTGGAGCTTACTCAAACCCATGTCCATTGAGTCGGTGATGCCATCCAACCATCTCATCCTCTTTTGTCCCCTTCTCCTCCTGCCTTCAACGTTTTCCAGCATCAGGGTCTTTTCAGATGAGTCAGTTCTTCCCATCAGGTGGCCAAAGTATTGGGGTTTCAGCTTCAGCATCAGTCCTTCCAATGAATATTCAGGACTGATCTCCTTTAGGATGGACTGGTTGGATCTCCTTACAGTCCAAGGGACTCTCAAGAGTCTTCTCTAACACCACAGTTCAAAAGCATCAATTCTTTGGCGCTCAGCTTTCTTCACAGTCCAACTCTCACATCCATAAATGACCACTGGAAAAACCATAGCTTTGACTAGACAGACCTTTGTTGGTAAAGTAATGTCTCTGCTTTTTAATAAGCTGTCTAGGTTGCTCATAACTTTTCTTCCAAGGAGCAAAATCTTTTAATTTCATGGCTGCAGCCATCATCTGTAGTGATTTTGAAGCCCCCCCCCAAAAGTCTTTTATATGTTATTGAACTAAAAAAAGATGTAAAGGTGAATATAGTATGAGTCAACTTTTGTTTTAAAATTATACATATACATACATATACATATATAATATACAAGAAAGAATACATATATAGGAAAAATATATATGGAAAATACCTGGAAAAATTTTCTTCAAACTGTAAATAATGGTTAACAGTGGTTACCTCTAGAGGTGGAAAAGGGGTTGAGTTTTAATTTTTTTCTTTGTATATTTTATTTATTTTTTTTTTATAATAAGCACATACTATATTGGCTCAAAAGTGAGACCTGAAAAAAAAGATTATTAGCATATCCTGAACTGCATTCAGCAAATGTTTACTGAGTTCCCCCGTGTGCTAGGTTTGCTTGTATGCTCTGTGTCTGTTTCCCCACAATGCATTTTCAAATCATCCACTTTCTCTGTTTCTTGGTTTCCTACTCTGAAAAAAGTTTTAGAATGCACTCAGGATGGACAATTAGGAGACCTAGATTCTGGTCCCCACCCCTCTGGCCTAGCTTGTGAACGTCAGTTAGTGTATGGCTTCTCTGATCCTCTGCTTCTATACCTGTTAAAGGCGGCTTGGATCAGGTCCTCTCTGCACTGTGCTGTCTCTCTCTGGAATTCTGCAATCTGACAACATTTCCATGTACTCTGCATGCATCATGTGACCAGTCCCAGTCTAGCCAGGCTGGCCAATTCCAGTAAGTCCCTGACCATCCAGCCTGGCTGGAAAGTAGAATTCAGAGAATATTTATTCTGTCTGATTATGCCCATTCTGCCGACCAGGATAGATTACTTAGGATAAATTATTTAATTTATATTTAAATTAACCATAGATTATTTAGGATAGATAGATTAGTTAGGATAGAGAAATTATTTAGGATGGATAGATTATTTAGAATGGATAGATTATTTAAGATAGATTATTTAATTTATATTTAATTAGTATCATAGCTGGCAAATGTCAGGGAAATTTTGGGGAGGGGAATTAAAAAGGGATTACATAAGTCTCTTGAGTAGCAAGTTTTCTTTTTGTTGGATAGTGAAGTTATTCTATTTCCTTTAATACCTTTTATTGAGTAATAGGTGTTCAATATAGCTTTTAAAAAAATGAGTACAGTGTGATTATGTTATAAAAGCATTCAACTTAAGCAAAATCAGCTATATGTATGTGATTCTAGTGTTTTGCATACAGCATGGACTTTATATGCAAGTTGACTTTCTTATCTGGTGCTTAGCTGGAGAAACAGCTATCTGTTCCAATGCCACAGGAATTACTGGTTAGATTGATCAACCAATAACTGACCAACCAGCAATTGATCAGTCTGAGCACTGTATTTAGTGTACAATTAAGAGAATTCAATTTTAACTATATATAATTTTTCACATTGTAAGCTGCTATTGGAAGCTAATATTGACATAAAATATATTTCTATTGTAATATCAATATATGCTCAGTGTAAAAAGTTGAAAAAATATAGCAGCAGAAGAAACTAAAAGTCATCTCTAATCTCTCTACATGGAGATAATAACTGTAATGGTTTTTCAGGTTTATGGCTCTCCAATATTTACTCTAAGCACATATTAATGTGTTAGGATACACATTTGAGATATTATTTTAGGTATTTTGCCCAAGGGATTCCTTTGTACTTTGTACTTTATCCTGGGGTCATCCCTCACTGCCCTCCACTCTATCAGTTCTTAAAAGTTCAACATTACCTTTTGAAACTTTTGTCAGAATAAAGAACCTTGAATATCTAGCTCTGGGATGTCAATATTTTGAAGGTCTATGTCCTGGAGAATTCAGTGCATAAAAGTGCATGAGTGGGGCTTCCCTGGTGGTCCAGCAGTTAAGAATTTTGCCTGCCAATGCAGGGCACACAGGTTCAATCCCTGGTCCTGGAAGACTCCATATGCCTCAGCGCAACTAAGCCTGCATTCAATAACTGTGTGCCACAGTTACTGAAGTACTGAAGTCCTTGCCCTGTGGAGTCCCTGCTCTACAGGGACACAGAGCACTTGCGAGAAGAGAAGTGGGTGGGGTTGAGAAAACCTATGTGGCCATAAGGGGACCCAGCACCAAGTTGCTGCCCATTCTTTGCTCAAGAGAACCCCACCTATGTTGGCAACTGGGAAATGTGTCAAGTCCCGCTGACTACTGCGCCCTTCCTGGAGTAAGCTTTTGTATTACCAGGGCCAAGAAACAAAGTAGGTGTTCCCTCCCTACCATCACACCAGGATAACCCACAGGGATCTGTCAGTGTGTTTCTGGCACGTTGATCACCTGGCGTGAGTATTGGCCATCTGTTCCCCGAGACACTGCTAGTCTCAATAGAATCACCTCGTGTGTCCAGTGCCCACTTTGCTGGTCAACAACACTTGTGAGCCCAGCTGGAGCCTGGGCCCTGGACAACTGGAGGGGCAGTGGTGAGGTCACAGAGAAAGACCCAGCTGTGGTTCCTTGGTGAAGTCAGCTCTCTGAAACACCAACCCATCCCTTAGACATTCAAAATTGGCACATACTCCATGGCCTATTCAGAGAGCCTTCTTTTCCACTTTATAATCTAATCATACATATCCTCCTGTGATTAAACATTCTCCGGGAGAATGATTTTCATGGCTTCAGGGCATGTGCAGGTAGCATAATTTATTTTTAAAAATCCCCTCTTGTTGGACATGTAGATGATTTCCAGTGTTTTGCTGCTGCAAATAGTGTTACAATGACCTGCCTTGTGAAATCTTTGTGAATGTCTCTGAATTGAAAACAGACTCATAAAAAATGTCAAGCAATCACAAAACAAGGACTATGAACATGATTGTCTGGGTTTTGCCCTTGCTTTCCAAGATTATTAGCAGCCCATAAAGCAGCTGAAGCCTCAGCTGTCTTGCAGATGGGCGAAGCCCACAGGGGCTTCATGTGGACTTAACACGCACTGGAGAGGGGAAGAAAGGCAGACATAGGAGTTTAAGATTGTCATGGAAACACGTTTCCTGGCTAAATGTGCATCTTGCCATCTAACCCATGTCTCAGAGTCTACAATGACCAGTATATGCGGAGCGAGGTCCCACTTTGGGGTCAGCAGTTTCTGAGGAGACTCTGCAGTCCCTAGCAGCCTTTGCCCTCTCCCTTATGACTCAGGAAGTCCAGCTGGAGTTGTCCTCACACATGAACAGAAAAGCCCTGAAATATTAATGTTCTGTTACTGACTCTGTTGCAAACGCTTGGAGAGTATCAGCCCCTTCCAAATCAACAAGCTTTGCATTATGCATGAGTGCCCCGAAGTCACGCTTATCCTTTTGGTTACACGGTGGGAGGACTAGGAGCACAGGCCAGAGGAAGATGCCAAACTGGGAGGGTCATAGTCCCTTTTTGCAGTGTTTTTACTGCAGAACTAGTTCAGTCAGTGCAGAGAACGAGAGGGTGTTACCCATCAAACAATCCATGATTTGGAGAAGCCCAGTGGGTCACTTTGATTTTTCTCCTCTTTCATATTAGAAAAAAGGAAGTCGTGTTGTACAGCAGAAACTAACATGACATTGTAATGGAATTATACTCTAATTAAAAAATAAATAATTAAAAAAAAGAAAAAGGGAAGTGGTAGGATTTTAACATATTTTATCTCTGTTTACACACTCATTACAGTAAACTTGGAGAGTACAGAAAGATATTAAAATTTTTAAAAATTTGCCATTTCCACTCCCTAGTGGGATGGAAAGTTCACAGCATTTGCATATTGCGGCTGCACCCGCAATAGGCATAATTATCAACATTCCCCTTTAGAGTGGGACATTTGTTACAGTCAGTAACTTATACTGACACATCACCATCACCCAAGTCTATAGGGTTCACTGTTGGTGGTATATATTCTATGGATTTGGATAAATGTATGAAGACATGCATTTACCATATGAGTGTCATAAAGATTAGTTTCACTGCCGTAAAAATCCTCTGTGCTGGATTTTTAGGGCAATGAATACATTGTATATGATACTATGATGAAGCATACATGTTACTGTACATTTGTGCAAACCTACAGAATGTACAACATCAAGAGTGAACCCTCATGTAAACTGTAGATTTTGGGTGATGCTGGTGCGTCAATGTACTTTTATTAATCATAACGTAAGTACTACTCTGGTGGGGGATATTGATAATGAAAGAGGACTTGATGGACATGTGTCTGAGCAAGCTCCGGGAGTTGGTGATGGACAGGGAAGCCTGGAGTGCTACAGTCTATGGGGCAGCAAAGAGTCAGACACAACTGAGTGACTGAACTGAACTGACTGATGCATGTATGGGAGCAGAAGACATATAAGAAGCCTCTGTACCTTCTTCCTTACTTTTGGTGTGAACCTAAAACTTCCTGAAAAAAAATAAAGCCTATTACTTAAAAAAAAACAAACCCTCCATGCTTTGCCTACTTATCCCTTAATTTTAATTTACATGTGTCTTTATATTTAAAATAGGATTCTTGTAGACATAGAATGGAGTCTTGCTTTTTGATCCACTCTGTCAAAGTCTATCTTTTAATTGGGGTGTTTATACGCTTGACATTTAAAATGTTTATTGATATAGTTGGATTACTATCTATGCTATTTGTTTCTGTTTTCTCTTCATTGCCCTTGTTCTTTATTCCTATTTTTGTCATCCACTCCTTTTCCGTTATTTGTAGTTTTACTTGAGCACTTTATATGATTCCATTTTCTCTCCTTTCTTAGCATAACAGTTTTACTTCTTTTTCAGCTTTATTTAAGGGGTTGCCCTTGATAGAAATTGAGCTTCCCAGGTGGTGCAGTGGTAAAAACTTGCTTGCCAACGTAGGAGACACAGGAGATACAGGTTCGATCCCTGGGTCAGGAAGATCCCCTGGAGGAGGAAATGGTAATCTACTCCAGTATTCTTGCCTGGAATATTCCATGGACAGAGGAACCTGGCAGGCTACAGTCCACAGGGTTGCAAAAAGTCGGACAAGACCGAGCAACTGATTATGCACACAGGCAGGCCTAGATAGAATTTGCAATACATATATTTACAGATAAAGCCAAGTCTACTTTCTTTCTAATCTATTAATTAATTAATTTGGCTCCACCTACCCAGCTTGTGGGATCCTACCTAGTTCCTTGACCAGGGATCGAACCCTCACCCACAGCAATGAAATGGAGGAGTCTTAACTACTGGATCACTAGGGAATTCCAAAGTCCACCTTCAAATAACACTATACTGCTTCACAGGTAGTGCAAGTACCTGTGAAAACAGAATATTCCTAATTCCTTCCTCCCATCCCTTGCTTATATCTTATATCACTGCAGTCATTTATCTCATTCATACAGAAGCATATGGAAGTGTATATGCTTATATATACAATTGCATATGCTTATATTGTATATATTGGAGAAGGAATTGACAGCCTACTCCGGTATTCTTGCCTGGGAGATTCCATGGGCGGAGGAGCCTGGTGGGCTACAGTTCATGGGGTCACAAAGAGTCAGACATGACTAAGCAACTAAACGACGATGATATTGTATATATATAATAAACATACAGAATGAAGTACACTGTTGCTACCATTATTTGTAACAAACTGTTACCTGTGAAATCAATTAAGAATAATAAACATAAAAGCTTTTATTTACCTTCATGGATTTCTCCTTTAGTGCTCTTCCTTTCTTTATGTGAATGTGAGTTTCTGACCCATATCAATTTCCTTCCATTGGAGGAGTTCATCCAGAGGATGTGACCACTTGATGACCCGGGGGCTTGACCCAGGAGGTGGGAGGCTCCTCAGCCCTGCCCTGTCCTTGTAGCCTGCACTCTGCCCACTGTTCCCACAGTGCGAGCCATTTTAAAAGATGCAGCTTTAAAGCCATCTGTTGTTCAGGCCATCTGGATGGTACGTGTGACCTAACCTTGTTCAGTCCTCTACATAAACTTTAAGATTCTGGTGGGCAGGTCTGGAGATTGACTCATCTTGTGGCGCCTAAAATAAGTCTCAAGGTAAGCCTTAACCTAATTATCACCAAATTAGGTCATGTGGATGCCTACAGGAGCCCCAGCTGGCCTGGGTGGGGAAGGTTTTTCCCTGTTCAAGTGGGACAAAAACTGAAGCTGAGAAGGAAGCAATGTAAGCTTTATTCAATGGCCAGAGGCTGGAGAAGCAGGAACTTAGTTGCAAATCAACTTCTTGCCTGGGTGAATGATTCAGGCATGATTTTAAGGGTAAGGTTCATGAGGGGGAGGCATCTGCATCGGTTTTCTAAGAGGCAGGATTCTTCCTGGAACTGAGTTGCTACTTCTTTTCTGCCCATGCATAGTTCTTTGGCATCTGGGTCGGAAGCTGGTGGAACCATCTTGGTGTGGATGGCAGAGAGGTTAGTATTATAATGAGATGGTAACGAGTTGCAGGACGGTCTTTGCCCCACTTGTGATGCTGAACCAGCTTGCCAGGGTGTTCTTGTGGATGGACTCTTGTTCCTGTGCCCTGAACAGGACATGGTTTGTTACTGTTCAGTCGCTAAGTTGTGTCCAACTCTTTGCGACCCCATGGACTGCAGCACGCCAGGCTCCCCTGTCCTTCATTATCTCCTGGAGTTTGTTCAAATTCATGTCCATTGAGTTGGTGATGCTACCTAATCATCTCATTCCCTGTCACCCCCTTCTCCTTTTGCTTTCAATCTTTTCCAGCAACAGGGTCTTTTCCAATGAGTCAGCTCTTATCATTGGGCTTGCCAGGTGGCGCTGGTGGTAAAAAAAACCCGCCTGCCAATGCAGGAGACACAGGAGATGCAGGTTTGAACCCTGGGTTGGGAAGATCCCTGGAGAAGGAAACGGCAACCCACTCCAGTGTTCTCACCTGGGAGATTCCATGGACAGAGGAGCCTGGTGAGCTATAATTCATGGAGTTGGACACGACTGAAGCGACTTAGCACGCACGCATGGTTTGGTCTCTTCACAGTCCAAGAAACTCTCAAGAGTTTTCTCCAGTACCACGATTTGAAAAGTTAGCTGTGGTTTTCTGCATTTTACCTGGAGGGAGGGGCAGGGGTATGGTCCTGGGGCCACAGCCTTGGTACCAAGTTCCCTTGCTTGTTAGACCTGCCACTTACCAGGCTGGAGTGTCTGCCTCTTTCTTACGGCTCTCCTCGTCCTCTGTGTCTGGGAATCTCTTTCAGATTTTCCATGGGAAGCTCTAGGTTGGTTTTTTTTAACATTAAAAAATATATATTTAAAAACATTTTTAACTTGTTTTGGCAGTACTGGGTCTTAGTTGTAGCTTGTAGGATCTTTTTCTCTGGCTTAGGATCAAACCAGTACCCCCTGCATTGGGAGCAGAGTCTTAGCCATTGGACCACCAGGCTGTTGGTTTTGAACCAACACCTTCTCTCTGAAGAAACTTCTTTTAACATTTCAAGGCAAGACTACACATTCTCTCAATTTTTGTTTGCCTTAGAATGTATTTATGGTTTGCTTTTGAAGAGGACCTCAGAATACAGAATCCTAGGTTGGAGTTCATTTTTTTCCCTCTCAACACTTCAAATATTTCACTCCTTGCTCTTCTTGCTTGCATGGTTTCTGAGGGAATAGGCGGATGTCATTTTTCCTTTGGTCCTTTTAGAGGGAAGGCATGTTTTCCCTCTGGCTCTTTTTAAGATTTTTATCTTTGATTCTCCTCAGCAGGAATATTATATGCTTAATATTTCCCCCACTATCCTATCTCTTCTCTGAGCTTCCTGAATCTGTGGTTTGGTAGCTGATGTTAATTTGGGGAAATTCTCAGTCATTATGATACTGAGTCCAAGCTCATTCTGCTCACTGCTTGACAGACCAGTATACAGGGAGAGTTCCTGGGGCAAGGAATGACGATATTTGGAAAGGAAGCAGGCTGAGGAAATGGCGGACAAGCGTCTCAGAGAACCATCTTTTCCCCAGTCAGAATTCGGGCTCCTTTATATTGGGGGGGGGGGGGAGGGGCACACTGCGAGGTGACCGTTGGTGGGGGCGGGAGGCTAACAGCCAATCAGGAATGGCCCACTCTAACGGCTGGGCATCCATTCCGCCCCTATTATAATTACTGCTTTGAATATTTCTTCTGTTCCTTCTTTCCCCCTTGGTGTTCCTTTTACTTGGATGTTGTCCCTTCTGTAGTTGTCCCACAGTTCTTGGCTCTTCTGTTCCATTTTTAATCTTTTTCCTCTTTGCCTTTAAGTTCTAGAAGTCTCTAGTGTCGTATCATGCTTCCCAGGGGGTGCTAGTGGTAAAGAATCCACCTGCCAAAGAAGGAGACCCAAGAGATGAGGGTCTGATCCCTGGGGCAGGGAAGATCCCTTGAGAAAGAAATAGGAACCTGCTCCAGGATTCTTGCCTGGAGAACCCCATGGACAAATAGCCTGGTGGGCTACAGTCCACCGTCCCAAAAGAGTCATGTGTATACATGGACTTGTGTATACACGGTGTCTAGATGGAGAAGATATTGGGGGATGAGAGGGCAAGCCTGTCACCCAGCTTGGGTGGCTTCCTTAAGTGGGAATACATGAGCTGAGTTTTTCATGGTGACAAGAATTCAGCCAGATGAAGGCCAAGCTGACAAAGGGAGCTTAAATAGAGGAAACAGCTCATGCAAAGCTGGAGGCATGGAAACTGGACAATGCCCTGGATGGCAGGTGAAGACTAACGGGGCACTGAGAGAGGAAAGATTAAGAACTGGGTTAGCAGGAATTATTTTCGTTTTCAGCTCCAAGAACTGTGTTTTCCCTGGCAAGAGAACAGAAACTCATAGTTCAATTCTATGTAGAGGACAGTCTGTAACACGCGCTTGTGCTCAGCTGTGTCCCACTGTGTGTGACTCCAAGGACTGTAGCCGCCCAGGCTCCTCTGACCATGGGATTTTCCAGGCAAGAATGCTGAAGTGGGTTGCCCGTTTCCTGCTCCAGCAGATCTTCCCAACTCAGGGATCCAACCCCTGTCTCCTGCTTTGGCAGGTGGATTCTTTACCACTGAGCCACTGCATGTCAAGCTTTACGAAGCAGAATATGGTCCAGAAATCTTCTTTTATTATTATTTTTTCCTAAGGAATCATCTTTTATTATATTTCTTTTCTTTCAGGAATCCTCTTTTATTATTATTATTTTTTCCCCTCAGGATCCTCTTTAAGAAGGTATGGGACAAGGGTCAGTTCTTTTTTTTTTTTTTTTGATGTGGACCATTTTTTAAAAAGTATATTGAATGTGTTACAATATTGCTTCTGTTGTTTATGCTTTGGTTTTTTTGGCATTGAGGCATGTGGGGTCTTAGTGTCCCTGCCAGGGGTGAAACCCTCACCCCCCTGCACTGGAAGGTGAAGTCTTAACCACTGGGACCACCCAGGAAGTCCCAAGGGTCGTTTTTAAAGGATTTTCATCAAACATAGAGTTTAAAATGAAAGTTTTATACCTAAGATAAATGTCACTTATCTAAAAAGTCCACTTAACTGGCTTCCTTAGAAACAGTGCTTTCTTAATTTGAAAACTGTGTAAAAGTAAATATTGAACATAACTCCGGAATAAAAAAAGCAGGCATCTCAGCTTGAAACAAGGCTGTGTGTGTATGTGTGTGCACACGTGTATTTGTACTGAAGCATCCAGAACTCAAGTGATATAAGCGTGCCCTTCGCCTGGAAGACTAGAACTGTAGAACACAATTTACAAAATATTGACTTTGAGAATATGAAAGATAAAGGAACTTACTGGTGATTTAATCAATTGTTAGAGTTCTAAACCCTTCATGTTAGAAATAGGAATTCTAAGAGTTGGCAAGGCATTGTAACTGGTTTTTCCAGGGAATGAGACCAAATGTTGTCTCAGGAACTCTAAAAATTCTGATGACTTAATTTCTCCACATGCTTTCTTTTTCCCAGAAAGGAACTTGACATACTGGGACCATCTTGGGCCTCAATTCAGGAAGTTTAATAAAACATTAAGTATAAAATTTGTTATTTTGCAAGCACTTTCTGTATTTCCTACACTGTGAAAGCATTTTCTATTTGTTGTCTTAAATTTTTAAAAAACTGTGATAAAATACATAGAACAAATTTTGTCATCTTAGCCACTTTTAAGTATACAGTTTAGGAGTATTAGGTAACTCACATTTTTATGCAACCATCACTGCCATCCATCTCCAGAACTCTTTTTATCCTGCAAAACTGAAACTTGGTACCAATTATGGAACAATTCCTGCTACCCTCCTGGCAACAACCATTCCACTTTCTGTCTGTTTGAACTTGACTACTCTGGCACTTTATATAACTGGAATTATACAGTATTTGTCCTTTAGTGACTGGCTTATTTCACTTAACATAGTTCTCCACGTTCATCCATGTTGCAACATGTATCAGAATTTCCCTCTTTTAGGACTGAATTCCATTATATGTATATACCACCATTTGCTTATCCAAGTGGTTGCTTCCTTCTCTTGGCTATTGTCAATAATATTACTATAAATGTGTTTTAAAATATCTCTTTAAATCCTTGCTTCCAATTTTTTAGGCATCCTCATACATGGATTCTGGGTCAAATGGTAATTCTATTTTTAATTTTTTAAAGAACAACCTTACTGTTTTTCATGGCAACAGCACCATTTTACATTTTTACTAACAGTGCACAACAGTTCCAGCTTTTCTGCATCATTGCCATCCCTTGCTATTTTGT
Organism: Cervus elaphus; assembly: GCF_910594005.1. Taxonomy (NCBI): domain Eukaryota; kingdom Metazoa; phylum Chordata; class Mammalia; order Artiodactyla; family Cervidae; genus Cervus; species Cervus elaphus. The sequence goes on along the minus strand of NC_057827.1, from coordinate 19,828,027 downwards.
TTTCTTTAAACAACAATAGCCATCCTAATGGGTGTGAGGTGGTAACTCAGTGTGGTTTTGATTTGCATTTCTCTAATGATTAGTGATGTTGAGCATCATTTTATGTGTTTACTGACATTTGTATATTTTCTTTGGAGATATACCAGTTCAAATCCTTTGTCCATTTTTTAATTGGGCTTGGTTTTTGTTTTGTTGAGTTGTAAGGGTTCTTTATGTCTGCTTGCTATTAACCCTTGATGAAATAGACCACTTGCAAATATTTTCTCCCATCCTGTGAGTTGCCTTTTCACTCTGTTGATTGTATCCTTTGATGCACAGAAGCTTTTAATTTCAAATGTAGACCAATTTATCTTTTTCTTTTTTTTGCTTTTGTTGCCTGTTCTTTTGGTGACATACCCCAGAAATCAATGCCAAATCTAATATCATAAGAGTTATATAGGGTTCACGCTTATATTTAGGTCTTTCCTCCATTTTGAGTTAATTTTTGTATAGACTGTAAAGCAAGGATTGCATTTCATTCTTTTACATGTGGATATCCGGTTCTCCCAACATCATTTGTTGAAGCCACATGACTTTCTTAAAGCCACCCAGCTAAATGGTAGCGCAGAAGGGAAAAAACCTGAGTTTCCTTTTTTCAAGTTTTTAAGACTTACCCTCTATTCTTTGTCAGTAACCCATGGCCCATTCTTTTAGGTAACTGAGGCATTACTGTCATCAAACACAGGTGTGATGGAGCTAACACTCTTGAGTACACTTGCATTTTTAAGGAAGAATTTGTTGCCCCTAGTATTTTTGAATAAATAAAGAAATCACCGCCTGCTCAAACGGTCATCCAGTGTCCGCCTCTACTCACCATTCTTCTGAGTTTGGAACAAAGGCAAAGTAAATCACAAAAATAGTCACTTGTCATTTGTACTTTATTTCACATAGTTATCCTTACTAAATCCCAGGGCCCCTTAAGCACCAAGCATCTTTCCACAGGGAAAGAAAATAGGCTTGCTCAATGAGCTGTAAATATATGAAAATATGAATTATGAAATGATTAATGTGAGAGGTCCAAACTTTGCTAACTTAATTTCTAAACTACATTCTATCTACTGAGACTCTCTTTGATCATAATTCTAGTTTGATTCATCGCTAAACTGCCTTCTATCTAATTTTCTTTGCAGAACTGGTACTTAATATATCTCAGAGGGAAAAATTTATGAGTAAAAATCCTAAGAGTGAAAACATTTAAAAATCACTTTCAAAATGTGTTAAATAGGACAAATTTCATTCTGTGTAAGCCTGTGTAACTCTATGTATATTGAGTCCCACAGAGTTTGGTCTTTGCCTGGTGGTGTAGTTAAAGAAACACAACCCAACAATTAAAAGTAATTAGAATATTCCAGTGTTAGCAAGCATATGCCTATTGATCAACAGCAAAGTAGATTCAATTTATCACCCACATTTCTTTCAGCATGTGGCTCTTTCACACTCTGCAACTGTCCTTCCAGCTGAATCAAATGTACCCCGCTACCTGACACCTATCCAGTAGCCTTTTTTATTTTAATCCCTTCTTTCTTTCCTTATAGAATCCATTTTCTTCCTCAGATATTCCCCTCTTCAAAGATTTTACTGCAATGCACAATAAAGGGAATAGCCTTATCACCTTCTTCCCCACCACTCTTGTTCAGGCCACCATCATTTCTAGCCCAAATTGCTACATCAACATCTAAACAGTCTCCTTGCTTCCAACCCAGTCCCTTTCAAAATCCAGATGATCCTTTAAAAATATATGCCAAATATATATATATATATATATGCCAGCCTCACCTTCCCCTCCCCTTGAGTACTCATTTGTTTACTGTCTGTTTCCCCTAATAGATGGTGCTCTTTAATGATGGGGAATCTTGTCTGTTTCTGGGTTGTATCCCCAGAGAGGAGAGCAATGATGATTGGTACATGAAAGGCACCCCAAGTTTTTTGAATGAAAAACTGAGCTGATGAACACACTTCTTGCTTGCTTTTATACATTTATTTATTTATTTTTGGCTGTGCTGGATCTTCATCACTGTGTGGGCTTTTCCCTAGTTTTAGCTTTCGTCTAGGTGTGGACGAGGGCTTCTCACTGTGGTGGCTTTTCTTGTTGTGGAGCATGGGCTTCAGTAGTTGCGTGGGCTCAGTAGCTGTGGCTCCCGGGCTCGAGAGCACAGGCTCAGTAGTTGTGGTGTGGGGGCTTAGTTGCTCCACAGCATGTGGGGTCATCCCAGATCAGAGATTGAACCTGGGTCTCCCGCATTGGCAGGAAGATTCTTTATCCTTGAGCCACCAGGAAAGCCCCCATCCTTCTTTTGTAAATACTGTTTCTTCTGTAGAGAATGCCCTCTGTAAGAACTGGCAAAATTTCAGCTTCAGGTTACAGAAAAGATAGTGTGCTTTATTTCACATAAACAAGTAGCTTATGCACATTTTGAGCACGGCCAATGCGATTACCAACAAGGCTTCACAAACAGTGAGGTAAACAAATCCTATACTCAAGGAAAACAAATGCTATGTCTCTGCTACCTTCCTACTGCTACCTGTATGCAATGCCACAATTCATATGAAAGTGTAAATCACTCAGTCCTGTCTGACTCTTTGCGACCCCATGGACTGTATAGTCCATGGAATTCTCTAGGCCAGAATACTGGAGTGGGTATCCTTTCCCTTCTCCAGGGGATCTTCCCAACCCAGGGATTGAACCCAGGTCTCCTGCATTGCAGATGGGTTCTTTACCAGCTGAACCACAAGGGAAACCCAAGAATACGCAAATGGTTAGCCTGTCCTTTCTACAGTGGATCTTCCTGACCCAGGAATCAAACTGGGGTCTCCTGCATTGCAGGCAGATTCTTTACCAACTGAGCTATCAGGAAAGCCTATATATATACAATTTTTTTTTCTTAGTGGTTTCCTCTTAATAAAGGGGAGATTAAGAAGAAAGAAGTGACTTAAACAATAAGGAAGTTAATGTGTTTCCATTATTGGAAATACAGAGGTAGCCAGATTCTAGTAACAGGATGATGATGCTGAGTTTGAAGGTGCTTTTTATGTCTCTCTCCGACATCTGCTACTATGTGTAGACACCTCCTGTGCCCCGTCTCATATCCTCTCAGTCTACCTTCCATCCAGCCTTGGATGCAAGAGTCAGCTCTACTCAAGTGTTTTGGCACCTTGCCTCAACTACACAGTGTATTTTTTACTTTCTGCCCCAGGGCTTTTCTGATACTAGATATGGGATTCTTCTGGGAACCTGCTCGTTTAACTCAAGGACCAATGAATGATCCAGTCGCAGAATCATCAGTTCTTTTGTGAAGCCTCTGTGAGGCAGCTAAACCAACGGGAGCACCAGTTGATGCTTCCACATAAACAAATGTGCAAATGTGAAATTTACACTCAGTGCACCAACCTTTGATCAATGAGAGATGAATGTGCCAAATAAACATTTCATCTTAGAACATTTAAGTGGCCTGGAATAGTGCGTGGCACATAGTAGGTACTCAGTAATATTGGCCTATTATTAATATGGTTGAATACAGTGTATATATGCATACATACATATCAATATATTTAACAACACATTTTATCGTTATACATCTGTTACTGGGTTTCACTTCCAGTCGTCTCTGTGTTTCTAGAACTTGAAGTGAATAAAGATCTGTTGAATGAATGAATGAACAAATAGTACAGAGAATATATGCTATATAAATATCTGGAAGGGAGAGATTACTATGGAAAGCTAGGGGAGGAAGTAAGTTTATCTGGGCAGGTTCATTGGAAGAAGTGGAATCTCAGCAGGTACTTGAAGGATAAATTAGGTTTTTATAGGGTTGAGGATTAGAAACAATATTAGCATGAGGAGCTGTGTGTGTAATGATACAGAAGAGAAAACAAGTACAAAATATTCAAGGGAGCAAACCGATTTGGGTGGAATGGGAAGTGTGGGGACAGGCATGAGGAGGAATAAGACAGGACAGTTAGGTTGGGGCTAAAATTATTTCTATAGGAGAACAGTGATTTTATGGAAGAATCCAGGCTTTGGAATTTTACTGTTATTTGACTCCTAACCCTTTTTCTTATTGGTTGTGTGGCCTTCGAGGTATTACCTGACCACTCTAAGCTTTTAGAAACAAATTTAGCACATGAAAATAAAGTTCATAGCTTGCAGTGTTTTGGGGAAAATTAGCAAAAATATATATAGAATGGCTTTCAAATGGTAAGTACATGATAAAAGCAACTGTTAAGTCGATTGTTATGCTGGCAGGTAATGTTAAAGGGTTTTTTTAAAAAAATACCAGAAGAGTGGCATCTTAACATCATTTGATGGTATTATAATTGAACCATCAAAATTTACAGAGTGATAAAACCCAGGAAATGAACCAGCAAGTCTGCCAGATGCGTCCAGTGCATGGAAATCACTGTCTTCTCTGGTTGACTGGGAAGCAGCAGAAGGTAATGGAAATATTTAAAATCCTGTGATGCGATTTTGTGGGTTCCTTTTTTCCTCTTTTAGATTTAGTTTTAAAATTCTGCTTTCAGGCAGACAACTGCTTTTTAAAAAATGGAATTGTTTGATTTGCCTGCAGTATCAGGTGATACTTTCCTTCCTAAGAGCCAAAAATCAAATCTTTCTCAGTAAGCTCACATACTGAATTTTGCCATGGTCAAGTCTGGAATTCCTTCCTGCCTGTAGAGCAAGTGGAAGAGATTCTGATTCTTTGCATCTTACGTTTTTCTACTGATAAAGCTACAGCCAGAAGAGACTTTATCATTATCACATTATTCTTAGGCAAAGGCCCAGAAAGAGTAAACACCGGTTTTGTAAAGAAGTTCATTCATATCACTTTTTAAAGATTCTGCGTATAAGTGATATCATATGATATTCCTTTGTAAGATTTACTTCACTTAGTATGGTTATCTCCAGGTCCATCTATGTTGCTGCAAATGACATTATTTCATTCTTTCTAATGGCTGGGTGATATTGCATACCATTGTATATACCTACCAGAAACAGACTTAGAGAAAGAATGTATGTTTAGCAGGGGGAAAGGGTGGGGGAGGAAGGGCATAGATTGGGAGGTTGCGACTGACATGTACACACTACTATATTTAAAATAAATAACCAACAGGACCTACTGCACAGCACAGGAAACTCTGCTCAATATTCTGTAATAAACTAAATGGTTAAAAAAAACTTGAAAAAGAAAAGGTACATGGATATGTATATGGCAACCCACTCCAGTATTCTTGCCTGGAGAATCCCATGGACAGATGACACTGGCAGGCTACAGTCCTTGGGGTCGCAGAGAGTTGGACACAACTGAGCGACTAATACTATGTATAACTGGATCACTTACCTGAAATTAACAAAACATTGTTAACCAGCTATCAGTTCAGTCCAGTTCAGTCGCTCAGTTGTGTCCGACTTTTTGCCACCCCATGGACTGCAGCACTCCAGGCCTACCTGTCCATCACCAACTCCCAGAGTTTACTCAAACTCATGTCCATTGAGTCAGTGATGCCATCCAACTATCTCATCCTCTGTCGTCCCCTTCTCCTCCCACTTTCAATATTTCCCAGCATCAGGGTCTTTTCAAATGAGTCAATTCTTTGCATCAAGTGGCCAAAGTATTGGAGCTTCAGTTTCAGCATCAGTCCTGCCAATGAACACTGCAGACTGATCTCCTTCAGGATGGACTGGTTGGATCTCCTTGCAGTCCAAGGGACTCTCTATACTCCAACATAAAATAGAAATTTAAAAAATTAAGTGAAAGAAAAAGTAAATACCAATGCTTTTCAGAATGTGCTGGTTTCCAAATTGTAGCTTCAGTTGTGACTCAACCTTTGCAGCCACAAACCATTGGCAGCTCTCATTTGGTATTCGTTGGCACTTTCAAAATGCAAATTGATTGTGAATTTTCCCATTTCTACTCTAATTACCTTAACCTTTGCTGTTCTAAGCAAGCAGTTTAGGAGTCCACTGTACTTACTTTCCAAAAGCGAAAACATAAAATGAAAGTGTTCTTTTAGATGCATTTGTATTCCTGAAGTGAATTGTTGTAATTAACAATAGAATTCTGTGAGAGGAGGACACAGAAATTCGACAGTTGTCCCCCTGTTTCCTGAAGAAAAGAGGACCCAAAATGCTTTTGATTAAGTGAGGTTTATCTCTTGAGGCTTGAAGGATAAGAAAAGGTAATTTAGTTTCTACAGAAACATTTTGGTGAGAGATGTGCCTTGAATTTAAAGTAAGTTACATATCTGACTCAAAACGAATCTCAAAAGAAAATTTTAAAAATGATCCTTCCTTCAGATTTTCAGTTAGAAGTCAGAATTAGCATTTCTTTACCTATTGAAAAAGGAGATTTCCATTTATTAGAAGCAGTATATCATCGTGGTTATTGTCACTCCTGTTTTTAGGATGAGATAGCGTAGGTTCATCTCCTGACGTCATTACTTACTATTAAGTGATCTTTGGCAAGTTACACAACTTGTCTGAAAAAATGTACCTACCTCATAAAAATGTGAGAGTTAAAAAGTTAGCAAATCAATTTCTGCTTTCCAGTAATATTTAATTGGTGGCATTTCATTAATCTGCATCAACTAGAAAAAAAGAATTAATTATAGGAATCATATTTTATTTTTTATTATTATCTAAAAATATTTTTTGATTTATTTGGTTTTGTTGAGGCATATGGAATCTTTCATTGAGGCATGCAGGCTTCCTCTATTTGTGATGCATTGGCTCCAGAATGTGTGGGCTCAGTAGTTGCAGCTTTCGGGCTTACTTGTGCCATGGAATGTGGGATCTTAGTTCCCCAACGAGGCATCAAACCCAGGCATCAAACCCTGCACTGGAAGACGAATTTTTAACCACTGGACCACCAAGGAAGTCCCAGAAATCGTATTTTAAAAGATATCTGAGAATATTGGAAACAAAAAGGACTAAATGAACTACCATTCCAAAGAAAAAAGAGCTCTTTCTGTTGTTGTTCAGTTGCTAAGTCTTGTCAGACTATTTGTGGCTCCATGGATTGTAGAATGCCAGGCTTCCCTGACCTTCACTATCTCTCGGAGTTTGCTCACTCATATCCACCGAGTTGATGATGCCATCCAACTATCTCATCCTCTGTCACCTGGCTGCCCTCAATCTTTCCTGGAATCAGGGTCTTTTCCAATGAATCAGCTCTTTGCATCAGGTGGCCAAGGTTTTGGAACTCCAACTTCAATATTAGTCCTTCCAATGATCTCTTGCTAGGTGAGCTGATTTTACTTTTTTCTTCCTTATGGAGATTTGCTGAGTCCAAGCACGAGCTGAGGATCAGGCGAAGGGGCTCTACTAGGGGAAGACAAACCAGCAGAGCTTTAGAACACCATATGGCTTTATGCCTGTTTAAAATGTACAGAAACCCCAAAAGTACAGTTTGCCTGGTGGATCTTTGCTGAATGCTGAGTGGGGGAGTGGTGTAAGAAGCTAGGTGTTGAATTGGAAAGGCAGAGTGAGATATTCTGCAGTCTCATAGTGCTGGTGAGTAAAATCCTCCCTGAGGCAATGTCCTGCAATAAACACATGACCGCTGTCATCTTTAAGACATATGAAAACAGAGGTGAAATTAGCCTAAGTAGAGCTAATATCCAGTTCCTTGGAAGCTTATTTTTGAATGGATTGAGGTGAGTAACCCCTCATCTTATCTGTATAACAGAGGGCAAGGTAAATGATCTCTAAGAAGCAACAATAATTTCAGTTTTCAATAGTTCCTTTACACACAATATCTGAAATACAAATTTAAAAAAAGGGATACATGCAAAGAGACAAGAAAAATTTTACTAATAGTCAACAGAAAAGATAATAAACTAGTCTAAATTATTCCTATATTGAAGTTAGTAGATTTTATTATAAATGTATTAAAGAACGTAGAAAGACAGATCAAACAGTTAAGAATAAAACTTCAGCAAAGTCTATGTCAATTAATCAAGTAGCCATTGGAAAAAATATAATATCTAGGCTTAAAAACTCATTGGATGGGTTTAATAGCAAATTGGTCATAGCAGAAAGCAAATTTAGTGAACCTAAATAAAGGTCAATAGAAAACTCTCGAGCTAAAGTACAAAGAAGGTGAAAAGCTAATAGAAAGAATGGAGCATAAGACATGAGGGATAATAGCAAAACCATTTAATTATGTGTAATGTATGTGCTCACTCAATCAAAGAGGGTAGGGGAGAGAAAAGAGGGCAGAAACAACATTTGAAAAGATAGTCTGAGAATTTTCTAAAACTAGTAAACAACATTAACCCACAAATTCAAGATGCTCACTATCAGAAAAAAATAAAGAAAATCATGTTGTTGTTCAGTGGCTCAGTTATGTCCGTCTCTTTGCGAGCCATGGACTGCAGCTTGCCAGGTTCCCCTGTCCTTCACCAACTCCCGCAACTTGCTCAAACTCATGTTCATCAAGTCGGTGATGCCATCCAACTATCTTTTCCTCTGTCATCCCCTTCTCCTCCTGCCTTCAATCTTTCCCAGCATCAGGGTCTTTTCCAATGAGTCGGTTCTTTGCATCAGGTGACCAAAGAAATCATACATAGGAACAGAATAATTAAACTTATGAAAGAAAATATTAAAAGAAGCAAAATTTAAAAAGATTACTTTCAGAGAAGTGAAAATAAGACTAATAGAGTTTTAGAATGAACATACGACAGACATCAAGAAGACAATAGAATGACATCTTAAAAATGATGAAAGAAAAAAAAAACTTCCATCTACAAATGCTATATATAGTGAAAAGGGACCTTCAAAACTAAAGGTCAAAGACATTTTTAACTTGAAAAAAATCTGACATAATTAGTCTCTAGCAGTCTAGAATTAGTCTTTTCCCTACAAAAATTACTAAAAAGACCTATTCAGACTGAAGTAAAGGAAACTCCAATAAATACACAGGAAGGAATGAAGAACTGGGTAAATATATGATAATATATAGAAAAACATTGACTGTAAAAGAACAGTAATAACAATGTCTTGTGGGTTGTGGGGTTTGGTGTATATATACATAAACATATGTGCGTACATGCTAAGTTGCTCCGTCGTGTCTGACTCGGTGTGACCCCATTGACTGGAGCCCACCAGGCTCCTCAGTCCATGGGATTCTCCAGGCAAGAATACTAGAGTGGGCTGCCATGCCCTTCTCCCGGGGCTCTTCCTAACCCAGAGATTGAATCTGCATCTCCTGCACTGTAGGTGGCAGGTGAATTCTTTACTCACTGAACCATCAGGGAAACATATACATATTTATATAAGCAGTTTCTTCAGTTACATCTGTCATCTGTCTCCCCATGATAGGGATGGTGTATGCTAAGACCTGTCAACCCCATTTTATAGCTTTTTTTTTTTTGCCACGCTACAGCTTGTGGGATCTTAGTTCCCCGATCTGCACCCTCGGCAGTGAACCTGCGCCTTTGGCAAAGAAAGCATGCAGTCCTAACCACTGGACCATCAGGGAATTCTCTACAGCAGGTATTACAATGCATCAGACTGACATCTAAGGGTCAGGTGATATAATGAAATTCACTCATGTAATCTGAGAGGGGTTATTTGAAATATATATTAAGAGAGAGAGACCATTGGATCTATTTCTGTTTCTGCCTGGGAAATGAATAGCTCAGAAAAATTGCTTGGACATAGCAGCTGGTCTAACTGAAAAACAAAAAAATTTAAGTCTGTTTACTAATCTTTACACTTGAAGTTATGTCATTGTAAATTAAAAAAATCTTTTAAAAATTTTATATTAAAATATATATTTTAGCACAAAGTTAAAAAAAATGGAATTGAATTTATATTTTTGCATGTTTTGGGCAGTGATAAGTGATGTGCCTTGTTGTGCTTAGTCGCTCAGTCGTGTCTGACCCTTTGCGACCCCATGGACTGTAGCCCACCAGGCTCCTCTGTCCATGGGGATTCTCCAGGCAAGAATACTGGAGTGGGTTGCTATGTCCTCCTCCAGGGGATCTTCCCAACCCAGGGAATGAACCTAGGCCTCCCGCATTGCTGGCAGATTCTTTACCAGCTGAGCCACCAGGAAGTGATGCTGCTGCTGCTGCTAAGTCGCTTCAGTCGTGTCCAACTCTGTGCGGCCCCATGGACCACAGCCCACCAGGCCTCCGTCTGTGGGATTTTCCAGGCAGAGTACTGGACTGGGGTGCCATTGTCGTCTCTGGGGAAGTGATGAGGTGACTGCAGTTAGAGTTGCACAATAGAAATAGAGCATCTAACTAAGATAGAAATACTAAAAGGGAAAACTAAAGTGAATAGAGTGTATACAATAATTTAATTAAAGACATTGATTAATGAAGAAGAAGGTAGGAAAATGATAAACAGACAATGAAAAATGGGACAGAAAACAAATTCCTAAAAGTTTGAAAATTACACTTCAAATAATCCTATGGATCAAGGAAATCACAGTCTACATTAGATAATAGTTTAAACTGAACAAAAACGTATATGGAACATATTAAAATTGGTTCAGTTCAGTGGTGTAAACAAATCAGTGTTTATAGAGGGAAGTTTATAGGATATTAAAACTCAATAATCTAAGTTTCTATTCGAAGACCGGCAAGGAGTAACACAAAAGAAAGGAAAACCATCCAGTCACCAAAATCAGGAATGAAAAATGAGACATCACTGCAGCTAATAATTTTGAAAACTTAAATGAAGTGGATAAAGTCCTTGAAAAGTAATAGTTTAACAAAGCTGAAAGAAGAAGAAATAGAAAATCTGAGTAGTCACATGGCTAATAAAATAATTGAACTTAATGAAAAACCTCACAATAAAAACTTTAAGCTCTAATAGTTTCACTGATGACTTTCCCCCAATGTTTAAGAAAGGATACACAATCTACACAAACTGTTCCAGATAAAAGAAATGAGAAAAACTTTTCAGCTTGTATATGAGGCCAGCACAACCTTCCTATAAAAACTTGACAGGGACATTATAAAAGCAGAATACTAATTTAACATCCCTCATGAACGTAGAATATTTTTAATATAAAAATTTAAGATATCAAATCAAATCCAGTTATATATAAAATATGATATCATGGAGTTTATTTGAGGAATATAAAAGTGGTTTAACATTCAAAAGTCAATGAATGGAATTACCCATATGAGTTGAATAAAGGAGTAAAACTACGGTTATCTCAATGGAGGCAAAAAAACTTTTGACAAAATTCTACATATTTATTATGAGAAGTTCTTTCATCTGATAAAGTTTTTAACAATGGCTAGCTAACATCATACTTAGGAGAAGGCAATGGCACCCCCCTCCAGTACTCTTGCCTGGAAAATCCCATGGATGGAGGAGCCTGGTAGGCTGTGGTCCATGGGGTCCATAAGAGTCGGACATGACTGAGCGACTTCACTTTCACTTTTCACTTTCACACATTGGAGAAGGAAATGGCAACCCACTCCAGTGTTCTCGCCTGGAGAATCCCAGGGATGGGGGAGCCTGGTGGGCTGCCATCTATGGGATCACACAGAGTCGGACACGACTGAAGTGACTTAGCAGCAACATCATACTTAAGGGTAAAAAATGCTTTTTTGTAAAATTAAGAATAAGATAAGGCTCTTCATTATCACTTTTATAATTAAAATATGTAATAGTATGAAGACTTTCCCCCTGAATATGAATAAAACCAGATATCCAGTACCACCACTTTATTTTTAAAAAACCTTTAATTTTATATTGGAGTACAGCCGGTTAACAATGTTGTGATAGTTTCAGGTGGACAGCCAAGGGACTCGGCCATACATATGCATGGATCCATTCTCCCCTAAGCCCGCTTCCTATGGAGGCTGCCACATAACATTGAGCAGAGTTCCCTGTGCTACACAGTAGGCCCTTGTTGGTTATTCATTTTAAATATAGAGCTTCAGTACCACTTTAATTCAATGTTGTCTGAGAGGTCCTAACCAGAATCCTCAAGCAAGAAGTTTAGATACCAGATATAAGCATTGATGGACTTCCCTGGTGGTCCAGTGGTAAAGAATCCCCCTGCCAATGCAGGAGACAGAGGTTCGAACTCTGGTCCGGTAAGACACCCTGCACTAGGAAATGGCAACCCGTTCCAGCATTCTTGCCCGGAAAATTCCATGCACAGCGGAACCTGGCAAGCTGTAGCCCATGGGGTCGCAAAGAGTCCACACGACCGAGCAGGCACGCACTATCCGAAGATTCACCTTCCCAGGAATTCAAGTTGTGCCCTCCAAAGTGTCTTAGTTTGGGGCTGGTGAAAGGGAGTGTGGAGTGCATAGCGCCCCCTGGTGCGGGGCGCTGTGGAGAGCGCGAAAGAGATGCCAGTCATCAGTAGGTGATGAAACTCGAAACTCGAGGAATAAGAAGTTTAGCGTGTATTGCTCTGCAAATCCAGAGAGCCTGGGTCCCTAGCTGGGTCCCCTGCCCATCAAGCTATCCCAAACACTCCATCTTAAATCAAAAGGGGATTTAGAAGCGAGAAGAGGTGGCCGCCGCCAATGCCTTTAATGCCCAGGCCGGGAAGAAAGCCGGTTAGGATCTGATCCCGCTGATTAGAGGACCCAGGAGCCTCCCGCCCTGGGTGCTCGGAGTGGCGGGGGCGCGCTGCGCGCTGCGGCGGCGCGGGCGCCGTGATGCAGGTGTGACACCCGCGGACTCCTGCCTCCGCCGGGATCGCCCCAGCGCCGCGTTCTCCCGAGCAGCCGGCCGGGCCACCGGGACGGACACCGCTCCGCCCGCACCCGGAGGCGGCCGCGTGCGGACTTCCCACCCAGGTAGGGGACGGCATTGCTCGCTCCTGTGCGTGCAGACCCGGCCGGGGGCGCGGAGCCCGCGCGACCCTGGGGGCTCCCAGGCTCACATGCCTGGGCTGAAATGTACACGCTGCTACCTCTGAATGTTGTTTATAGTAAATGGCACAAAAGACAAGGGAGAGTCTTGGAAAGCTGGCGCAGAAAAGCAAGCACTTGCCTGCTGCGCGGGGTTGCGCGCCTCTTTGAAGGGGGCATCCCCAAGGGCTGTTTTTAAATCCTATTTGAACTGTTAGCGCCATACATAGTTTTGCAACTTAGGCTACTGACGTTGATAACTCCCTTTCCATAAGCTTCCTAGTCACCCCTTTTAGTTTCAGTTCTTTCCAATTAGATGGATTGTGTGTGTGTGTGTGTGTGTGTGTGTTGAATGATGTTGTTTTTGGTTTGTTCTTAAAGGACAGATCGAAACCAGGCTTTCACCTGGTACCTCTGGGTTGGGTTTTGTGAGTGTGTATTTTTGTGTGTGGAGGGCGCCCTCCGCGGACGTGGGAGCCGTTTCTTAGGTACGCGGAGAGGATTTGTTTATAGATGGATTTTAGCGCAAGGAAAAGAACATGATTTGTTCTGCAGGGATGGGTGAGCGGGTGCGTTTAGCCAGGGAGGAGTGAGGCACTGCCGTTTCCTCCGCAGACGGGTGTTAGCTATATCTGCTGTCCAGGGTTCAGCCCCGCTGCTGAAACACGATCCTTAAACCAGAAAGCACAGATGCAGACTAGCTCCTTTTAAAGGTAACTTAACCTCGGTGTCTGGGGCTCTGGTAAGAGCAGACCGGTAGGGTGGGGTGGGGTGGGAGACTGGGGTGGGGTGTGTGCTCAGTTTTTAAAAAGCTTGTTCAGAAGTAAATGCGGGTGGTTTTGGGGTTCAGGGAGTGGCAGGTGAGGAATAGGAAGTCGACACCTACAGGGGAGAGTTGGGTATCCTGGCCAGCTCAGTGATCCTTCTGGTCTACCCTGGTCTCTTCTGTTTCTGCTTCTTGCCCTTTCCAGAAGAGGTCACTTACCCTGCTTGCTACAGTGGGTGCAGCAAACACAGTACAGGCTCACTCTGCATCTTTCTTGAGTCAGCAAATACTGGTCGAGCACCTAGGATGTGACAGAGGCTGGATTAACCCTGGAGGAGCGCAGAGGGGACGAAAACAAAGTCCATTTCCCCAGAAGCTCACATCTGGTGGACAAGAAACACCTGTAATGATGAGGTGTGATAAGTTCAGCAATGTAGATGTGGAATGAGTGGTGGGAGCGGGAAGAGAGGAATTAATGTGGCAGTGATTTTTTTTTAAATGAAGCGCTCCTAGGTGAGGCATTACATGAATTTCAGTAGAAACAGGGTCCCTCTCTAGGTCCTTCGGTCTGTGAATAACCCCCATCCATCTCCCCATCATCAGCATCAAGGCTGCCGTATGTGCAGAGCTCTGTACGTTACAGCAGGGTTGGCGTTTGCAGTATGTGACCAGATACCAGTAGACACAGGCATAGGATGACAACCAGGAGAAAAGAGTGTCCTATGCAGGAGGTCAAGCTTTTTGTTTCTTTAATGGATCATTTTCCTAAGTTCTAGGACCAGTACTTCACAAAGGCAAGGGTTCTGGATAGTTCTGAGGCATTCTCAGAGCAGATGAACTTCTGCCTTCATCCCCTTTGGGTCCCTGACCTGTCTGTGCTTGTCCCAGCTCAGTTCGAAAGGAAAGCTCTGAACTTGGATGTCTCTAAATGGATGGAATAAAGGAAATCTAAAGCTATTCTAACCAGTGTGCTCTGGGAAATAAAAATCCAATCTGACGGATTTTTTTTCCCCCTGGACAAAATCTATGGTGGGTGATAGAAAAATGGTAGAATGAAGAGCTCTTGCATTATACATGTTGCCAGAGATGCGTCTTACATGCGTCTTGTAACCTAAACCATCACTAAGGTATTTGAAAAGCAGATTGGCACACTTCAAGGAGTGTGGGTTTTGATATTCAAACAGACCTAGGTAAGTGTCTTGTGCAGGTTTCTTAGCCTCGCTTTGAGCTTTGGGTTCCTGAGCTGTAAAATGGAGATAACAATGGAGTTCTTATAATATAATTACATCATAAGTGCTTAAAAGTATGTGTTTATTGGGAAATGATCATCATATATAAGTTGCTTGACACAAAGTAGGTGCTTAAGAAATGGCAGTTCATTCATTGAGTACCTACTATGTGTCAGGAATTGCTCTATGTGTGGGGACACAGAATTGAATTAAATAAACTCCCTCAAGGAGCTTACCTTGTGTGTGTGTGTGTGTGTGTGTGTAAGATAATGGACACATAAATAGTGAGATAATGATGCATTATAGTGGAGAGAAATAAAGCAGAGTAAGAGGAATGGGGAGTCTTGTCAGAGGGTGGGGTGAGGATTGTTGTTGTTTAATATAGCCTGGTCAGGGAAGGCTTTGCTGATGAGTGACATTTGACTGGGCCCCTGGGGAAGTGAGGAGCGGGCCAGGCAGATGTCTGAGGAAGAGCATTCTGGGCAGTGTAGCAGCACCTGCAAAACCCTGAAGCAGGAGGGAGGTGTGTTCATAAGAAAATCCAGGAAGAAGTCCAGTGGGAAAAAAAAAAAAAAGAAGTTCAGTGGGGTTGTGGGTGAGTGAGCGAGGGGAGCAGCAGTAGGATTTGAGGTCAGAGGGTAAGCCGGCAGGGTCACTGGGGTATTGCCTCTCATGATTTCTATTTGTTGCTAAGATTAATATCCTGAGCTCTTGTGGCAGGAATTGGCTGACATCCTGCACTCGATGTTTAGAAGAAGGCTGGTTGGGAGACATAGGTTCCTGGGTCACTCAGCCTGAGCAAATGCAGGCAGCAGAGGCATAAATCTTTCCAAGGTGACGAGAAGCTCAGTGCAAAACAGTGTTCAGCAATCTTTCATCCAGATCAAGGACTGTTTTCGGGCTTCTTTTGAACCTTTCCCCCGCAATGAAAGAAAGGGCCACCTTTAGTGAATAGTCCTGCAGGTATTGTCCTTGCTAGTTTTTAGTCTGTATTCTTTGAGGATGAAAGTAGTTTCTATGGCTATGGAAAGATGTTAGAATCAACTGGAAATACACTGACTGTTGGTGTACCATGGGATGCATGTACATGATATTATATGGTGCACTTATTTGAGACTACCATCTTGTAGGCTGAATACAATGACCACAATTTGCGGCTCTGCCCCTCTGGGACTTCGTTCCTCTAAAGCGGGGGTCCTCTACCTCTGGGATCTAATGCCTGATGATCTGAGATGGAGCTGATGTAATAGTAATAGGAATAAAGTGCACAATGAATGTAATGAGCTTGAATCATCCTGAAACCATCTCTCCCCTGCCTGGTCCATGGAAAAACTGTCTTCCACGAAACTGGTCCCTGGTGCCAAAAAGATTGGGGACTGTTGCTCTAAAGAGCATGGTTTCGGCAGACTTATTGTTACCAAAGGGGAGAGTGTGAGGGGAGGGAGGACAGATAAATTAGAAGTTTGGGATTAAAATACACACATTGGGTTTCCCAGGTGGCGCTAATGGTAAAGAATCCATCTGCAAGGCAGGAGATGCAGGAGACGCGGGTTTTATCCCTGAGTTGGGAAGATCCCTTGGAGGAGGGCACAGCATCCCACTCCAGTATGTTTGCCTGGAGAATCCCATGGGCAAAGGAGCCTGGCGGGCTGCAGTCCATGGGGCTGCAAAGAGGTGGACACGACTGAGCGACTGAGCACACACACACACTATTACACATAAAATAGATAAACAACAAAGACCTACTGCATAGCACAGGGAACTGCATTCAGTATCTTGTAATAACCTATAATGGAAAAGAATCTGAAAGAATATATATGTATTATATGTGTCTGATAGAATCACTTTGATATACACTTGAAATCAACCGGACCCAATTAAAAAAAAGTAAAAGAGCATGGTTTTGGGGATTTGAGAGCTTCCCCCAATGACTGACCCTAGTGCTGTGGGATTGTTGCAATGTGTTTCGTGGATAGAAATGGGGTTGGATGCCTGAGAACCTGGTCAAAGTTTCTGTGAAACAGGATGTGACAAGGTTGGGTCCTGGCTGGGTGGCTAGCTGGGTGTCCCCCAAGTCACCCCTTTAGAAGGTGACTTTCACCTCTGTGGAATTTTTTCCATCTGAGGTCTTGCTGCCTCAGAAAACCAATCTGTCCCTCTGGGCTACATCCCAGTGACCTTGCTCACCCCAGTCTGTGAATTTACAATGGCTGGGACCCTGTGTGGCATGGCAGGGTGTCTTCTTCTTGCAGATCCCCTTGGTGACAACCACATCACAAGGAGAAGCTTTCCTGATGAGCACATATTCAGAGCAGAGCAGCTGAGATGCCCCCCCTGCGGGCTGATCACATACATTAGGGCTGACCTTACCAAGGGGACTGCAGGACAAACCTCCCCGCAACTTAGTGGCTTAAGACAGCAACCATTTCTCATTTTCTCACGTGTCTATGGGCTGGCCCGGCAGTTCTTTAGGTCCGAGTTGGGCTTGATTCATCCCAGCTGGGTTTGTTCATGTGATTTTTGTCTGCTGTTGGAGTGGCTGAGAGCTGGCTGCTTAAGGGTGGCCTTAGCTGGGGGAACTTGGCTCTGCTCCGGGTAGTACCACATCTTCCAACAGGCTAGCCTAACATGTTCACATGGTAGCCCTGGAATCCAGGGGAGAGTAGAAACCTGCCTGACCTCTTGAGGTCTAAACTTATGCTTGGCACACTGCTGTTTCATCTTTGTCTATTGACAAAAGTAAGTCACAAGGCCAGCCCAGAGTGAAGGTGTAGAGTCTGCCTGCAATGTAGGAGACCAGAGTTTGATCCCTGGGTCAGGAAGATCCCCTGGAGAAGGGAATGGCTACCCGCTCCAGTATGCTTGCCTGGAGAATCCCATGGACAGAGGAGCCTGGCGGACTGCAGTCCAGGGGGCTGCAAAGGGTTGGACATGACTGAGTGACTGACACTTTCTCTTTAAGTCACAAGGCCAGTCCAGAGTGAAGGTGTAGGGAATAGAAAACACTTAAAAAAACTATTTACTCATTTGGCTGTGCCAGGCCTTAGATACAGCACGTGGTATCTTTGACCTTTGTTGTGGCATGTAGGGTCTAGTTGCCTGACCAGGGATCGAACCTGGGCCCCCTGCATTGGGAGCGCAGAGTCTTAGCTGCTGAACCACCAGGCAAGTCCCTGGAGTACACTGCTTGATGGGAGGTGCTACGAAGGCGCACTGCAGAGAGCACGGATATGGAGGGAGGAGGGAGATTGGACTGTCTTTGCATTCAGTCTACCATAGGGACGTTAATATTTAAAGTCCCCTTGACTAAGGCTCCATTTTTCCCAAATTCTGCTTTAATGGACAATGCCTGAAACTTGCCCTTTTCTTTTTCTCTGTTCTGTTTCCATAGCTGATCAGCTTCAGACATATGAATCTTTAGATAGCCATTTATCCACCAAATATTTACTGAGTGTTCCCTACATGTCAGGCATGGGCTTCCCAAGGTGGCACAGTGGTAAAGAATCTGCCTGCCAATGAAGAATGCACAAGAGACGCAGGTTCAATCCCTGGGTTGGGAAGATCCCCTGGAGGAGGAAATGGCAACCCGTTCCAGTATTCTGTGCCTAGAAAATCCCATGGACAGAGGAGCCTGGTGGGCTACAGTCTATGGGGTCACACAGAGTCAGACATGACTGAGCAACACGCACACATACAAACATGTGCAGCGGTCAAGGTAGCAAAGTCCATCCTCATGATGCATTCATTCTAGTTGGGGAGATGGTATGTAAATAAGTAAATATGTATTATGTGATGAGAGGACATCAAGTAGGGAGAGCAGGATGAGGAGTGCCTGGTTGAGTGAATGAGGAGCAGGGTGAAGGAAGGGGTGGGAGTGGTCAGGGTGACATGAAGAAATATCCCAGATGGATATTTGGGGAAGGACCCTTCTAGGTAGGGAAAGTGACAAGTGCAAAGGCCGCGAGGGCATAGTGTACTGGTGTATTCTGGGAACAGAAAGGGCATTCATGTAGAGAGGGTGAGGATGGAGGAGGTGAGATCAGACAAATCGCTGAGAGCTGGGTAATACAAGGTCATCTAGGGCCTTGTGTGGACTGTGGCTTTTACTCTGAGTGTGATGGGAAGCCAGAGGAGAAGTTTGAGCACTTGCTGACATTATCTGATTTATTTATTTATTTATTTTCATGATCTGATTTAAATTTTACAGTGATTACCTGAACTTTAGACCTTAGAATAGATTTTTAGAGTTAAGGGTGAAAACAGGGAGATAAAGTCAGAAGGCTACTGCAGTGATCCAGGCAAGAGATGATGGTGGTTTGGACCAGGGTAGTTAGGGGTGATGGTGAAAAGTCATCAAATTATGGATATATTGCTCTAGGGATTCAAGGATGACTCCACATATTTTGACCTGAGCGACTAGAAAGAGTGGCCCTTTACTGAAATGGAGAAGGAAGAGGAGTGGGCTTTAACTGGACTCCAGTGGGAGATGTTAATTTGATAGTTGTATGTGTGGGTCTAGAGTTGAAGGAGGAGGTCCTAGAAGGAGATATAAGCTTGAGTGTCGTTAGCATTTTTAATTTGTCCCTCCAGTGAGCCCAGAACCTTCTGTACCACCAGTGCCCTGCATGGTGCTTGGCACATAGTCTGTGCTCAGTGAGTATTTACTGAATGAGTGAATGGAGTCACTCAGTCACTGGAGGTGACTGTGGATCTCTGTTCCAGTGGGTCTTGAAGTGTAACTCCCTGAAGTTATTCTTTTTCTTTTTAAGGTCTCATGAGAGCCTTATTGTGGATCCCATGGACTAAAAACAGACTTTAAATGTGAAGGCTGCAATTGCTTATGTCTTATAGAAAACAATGTGTGATGACAAGTAAGAAGGAGAAACAAGTGGAAACCAAAAAATAGCTCATACTTTCAAAAAAGGAGACAAAATCCTGCGGGAGAGGAGGTTGAAATTCAGAGGTGTGATGTTCTTGGGTTATTATTGTACTCCTCTTAATTTAAGATTAAGCAGAAGCAGGAAAGAATCTTGAAAAAGGAAGATGTTTATTTAAATCGATTTTGTGCCAAGTGAAAGAGTGTCACCAGCTTGCTTGAAAAATCCCACATCTACAGCATCTTGTGTAATCTGTTCCTGTTTATAAAAGGAGAGAAATCAGCAATAGTCTTATGGGAAAAGGGGAGGAACAGTTAAGGGGTTTAATTGGCGTGACTTTAATTGGAATGACTTCAATCTCAGACTCCAGGTGCTGACCATTTCCTCCCCATGGTGTGACTGAATATGTGTGAGTGTGAGTTTTATTTGCAGTGATATTAGAGGGGGTGGGAGTGAGGAAAAAAGGTAGGTGCTGCAATGGCAAATGGTTTCCTGTTTGTGTGGGTGTCTGTGAGAGAGAGAGAGACAGAGAGAGAGAGAGAGAAAGACAGAGAAAGAGACAGAGACAGAGAGAGAAGGAAAGGGACAACAGTGGGGAAAAAAAGAACTAAAGCTGAGAAGGAAATATGAGAAAGGGATATTAAGTTGGCCTCCGTTTGTACGTGTGGATACCAAGCTTGACCATGTTGGAGATTGGATGGAGCGGTGGGATTTGGGATCAAACAAAACTTGGTTTGAACTCCATCTTCCTTACTTTCTAGCTGTGTAAACCTTAGCCAGTTATTTAATTTCTCTGAGCCCTGGTTCCTTCAGTTATAAAATGATGATGGTGATGATGGTGGCAGTGATGGTGATGATGGTGTTGGTGGTGGTGAAAGTGATGATGGTAGTAGTAATAACACCCAAGTGGTCTGCGGTTTCCTTCATGCTCCTGCTCTTGGAAATATGTTGGTCTAAATACTAATTAAAGAATTACTGAGTGCACGCTTAGTCATCAGTTGTATCCGACTCTTTGTGGCCTCATGGACTGTAGCCCACCAGGTTTCTCTGTCCATGGGATTTTTCAGGCAAGAATAGTGGAATGGGTTGTCATTTCCTCCTCCACAGGATCTTCCTGACCCAGGCATCAAACCCATGTCTTCTGTGGCTCCTGCTTTGCAGGTGGATTCTTTACCTGCTAATCCATCGAGGCTCCCCAAAGCATCACTACATCTAATGAAAGAATTGGAAATTCTAAGTGTAGAGAGAGTTTAGAACCTGTCGTTTAATGTTGCCAGTGCTGATGAGATTATTTGCATGAGGCCCATGGTGTTCAAAATGAGACAGGTGGATAATAATCAGACTTATGAGCTGGAGATTTCTGAGGTGCCTCAAAGGGAAACCAACCTTCCATCTCTGCAATAGGCCAACCCCCCAGCTCAGCTCTGCATTGTCTCAGACTTTGTTAGAATTCCTTGATCAAAGTTTTTGAGTCATTTGGATTATGTAGGTGCAGAAACTCTCCATCAGATGCCTCTGGGTTTTGCTCCCATAAAATCTGCCCCATGATGTTTTCTACTGGAAAATCTGCTGTTTTTCCTGTTCCAGGTACATAATAGGCACACAATACGAGTCTATTTGATTCATGAATGAGTAAATGCTGTTGTGGTTGCTCGGTTGGCTGAGGCTCCTTGGGTTTTTTTTTTTTTTTTTTTCATCTATTTTTATTAGTTGGAGGCTAATTATTTTACAATATTGTTGTGGTTTTTGGCTCCTTGGTTTTTCCTCTTTGACCTGGACAAGACGTGATGTGTGAGAGATAGTGCTGAGTCTGCAGCATCTAGTAGGTATTCCGGAGAAGGCAATGGCAACCCACTCCAGTACTCTTGCCTGGAAAATCCCATGGACGGAGGAACCTGGTAGGCTGCAGTCCATGGGGTTGCAACGAGTCGGATGCGACTGAGCAACTTCACTTTCACTTTTCACTTTCATGCATTGGAGAAGGAAATGGCAACCCACTCCAGTGTTCTTGCCTGGAGAATCCCAGGGATGGGGGAGCCTGGTGGGCTGCAGTCTATGGGTCGCACAGAGTCGGACACGACTGAAGCAACTTAGCAGCAGCAGCAGCAGTAAGTATTCAGCAGCTAAGGGCTTCCCCGGTGGCACTAGTGGTAAGGAATCCGCCTGCCATTGTAGGAAACATGAAAGACGTGGGTTCGATCCCTGCGTTGGGGTCGGGAGGATCCCCTGGAGGAAGGCATAATAACCTACTCCAGTATTCTTGTCTGGAGGATCCCAGGGACAGAGGAGCCTGGCAGGCTACAGTCCATGGAGTTGAAAAGAGTCGGACACAACTGAGTGAGGAACATACAACACACAGAAGTGAATGGTTTCTCTTTGTCCCACCTCCCTGCCTTTGCTGCCATTCTGGCCTCCTCTGGATCAAGGAGCATGGACTCAGTTTCCTCTTGGGGCTCTCAGAGGCATCAGGAGCAAAGACCAAAGCTCCCTTGCTGTCCTGACCATGGATTACAGTTCACCCACTGTGTCTCCTGCCCCAGTGAAAACCTGCACCATGGATTCCCTTCTTCAGCAGCCCATACTGAAGCCTGTGGTCCTATCAAGTTTCTCTGTTTCTATGGAAGCTCTTGCTCCACCCACTTCCTGTTTCCTTCAGTCTTTAGAGCTTGCTTCTGTCCAGGGCAGCAGTGGGGAGAGTAGCATTAACTTTTTTCTTTTCCCCAAAAGGCAACTGAAAATTCTCCCCTAACCAGGGACTGTGTGTGTGTGTACGTGTTATCGCTCAGTCGCGTCCGACTATTTGCGACCCCATGGAATGTAGCCTGCTAGACTTCTCAATCCATGGAATTCTCCAGGCAAGAATGCTTGAGTGGGTTGCCATTCCCTTCTCCAGGGGATCTTCCCGACACAGGGATCAAACCCTGGTCTCCCATGTTGCAGACAGATTCTTTACTGTCTGAGCTACCAGGGAAGCCCAGTGACTCTGTAACCCCTCAGAAATAGAACTAAATTGAACTCTTTTAGGAGCTAGAACATATAGGCCATGTCTTCTTTTCCATTCCCACTTTATAGATGGGAAACCTGATGTTCAGAGTGAGGAAATCATAGATGATGCAGGTACTCTTCGACAAGCGGTGGAACAACCTTATTTCTTTCTCTTCCCGTTCTACATAGATGCAGGAGAAGGTAATTTGGCCAGCCTTCTGGGGCCTTCTTGCGTCACAGAGGTCCGGGTCTAGCAGTTGGCTGTTCAAGCTGGGAGCTGGGGACCATTAACAGCTTCATACATTAAACCCAGATGGTGCATGTGTTGGCAGGAACTCTGGCACCTAAAAGTCACGTAAGCATGGGGGAGATGTGTGGTTTCAAGTCTATTTTCATGGCTCCCCATTACTGAAACCTGCCAATGAACACGTGTCTGTCCATCAGTACCTCCAAATGTACAAATTTGTTTTAATAAGTATTTCATAGGCAGGTTCCTTTGGCTTCCCTGGTGGCTTGGACAGTGAAGAATCTACCTGCAATGCAGGAGGCACAGGTTTGATACCTGGGTCTGGAAGATGCCCTGGTAAAGGGAACGGCAACCCACTCCGTTATTCTTGCCTGGAGAAGTCCCTGGACAGAGGAGCCTGAGGGGATAGTTCCATCCAGTCACAAAGAGTCAGACCCGACTGAGTGACTTTCACTTTCACTTTTCATAGGCAGTTTCCTTTTTGGGCCCAGAACAAGTTCAGGACAATGGAAGAACTTACTTGGACTAGAGGATCTTAGTGTTTCAGAGCTGAAGGGAGTGTAGGAATCTAAACTCGTACTAGGCAAAGACAGGAGCTGAGTCTAGAGAAGGAAATTACTTGTTTAAGGTCCTACAGTCAGTGAACACTAGAGAGAGCCCAAGTCAGGCCTGCAGAAACTAAGTTCATCCGATGGTAGGGAGCAAGAGAGACCACGATCACAGCAGCGTTATTTACAAGGTGTGGAAGCAACCTAAGTGTCCATCAGCGATGAATGGATAAAGAAGCTGTGTGTGGTACATACATACAGTGGAATACTACTCAGTCACAGAAACAAATGAAATTTTGCCATTCACAACAACGTGGGTGGACTTGGAGGGTATTATGCTTGGAGAAATAAGTCAGCCAGAGAAAGGCCAATACTGTATGGTATCATTTATATGTGGAATCTAAGAAAGAAAAGCAGCTAGTGAATATAGCCGAGAAGAAACAGACTCACAGATACAGAGAACAAAGGAGTGGTCACCAGTGGGGAGAGGGAAGTGGGAAGAGGCCAGAGAGGGGTAAGGGATTAAGAGGTACAAACTTCTGGGCATAAAATAAACAAGCTACAAGGGTATGTATTGTGCAGCATAGGGAATATGGCCAATACTTTATAATAACTGTCAATGGAGTATAAGCTTTAAAAATTGTGGATCACTGTGCTGTGTTCCTGAAATTTATATAATCTTGTACACTGCCTGTACCTCAATTAGAAAAATTAAGAAAAAAAGAGAGCACAGGAAATGAGGCCTGGGTGCCCTTCATGCTGAGAAACCCTCTGCAACATGACGGCTGGTTCCCCCAGGCAGCTGAGAGCCTGGGCGGCTCCCCTGCAGCTTCCTCCGAGAGATCCTCTGGGGGCTTCCCCTGCCGGTGACCCAAGCGCAGGCCCAGAGAGCGGAGCTCCTGGTCTGCCCGTGGCCCCTGTTCTCCTGCCAGGCGCAGGCTCTGACCGTGGCCTCCTGTCTGATCGGGGGCGCAGCAGATGGTGCCAATCGGAGCCCAGCTGGCACGTGGGCGGCTCTGAGGGAGCAGACACGGCTTGGCGGGGAGGGGCCTGCTCCAGAGTCCCGGGCACCCCCCAGGACAGGGCTAAAGAGGTCACGGCCACGTCAGGAGCTCCTGACCTTGGCCCTGGAGGGCTGAAGGGACTCAGTTCCACTCCTGCGCACCCCCCCACCAGGATGAGTGATGAAGGCAGCCCACCTATGGTTGCTTAAGTGTCTGTGGGTTACAGGCGGCTGCTTTGAGTATTTTTCAGCAAAGCATAAAAATTAAGCTTGAAGGAAAGGGACGATCTGGGAAAGAAGAGTAAACGTGATAGCTTCAAAATTAAAGTGATAGTACAGGGAACTCTTGCTTAATGTTATGTGGCAGCCTGGATGGGAGGGGAGCCTGGGGGAGAATGAATACATGTACACCTGTGGCTGGGACCCTTTGCTGTCCGCTTGAAACTATTACAACATTGTCAGTTGGTTACGCTCCAATATAAAACGAAAAGTTCAAAAATGAAAGTAGCTGTGGAGTGATGATGAGGTTGATTAGAAAGGGTCAGAGCAGAGACTTCCCTGGTGATCCAGTGAAGCTTAGGGCTCCAAGCTTCCAGTGCTGGGAGCCTGGGTTTGATTCTTGGTCGGAGAACTTAGATCCCACAAGCTGCAACTGAAAAAGTCCTGTATGTGGCAACTAAGGCCTGGTACAGTCAAATAAATAAAAAATAGATATTAAAGAAAGACAAAAAAAGAAAAAGGGTCAGAGCAGTATGGAAACAGGATGGGATGCTGAGCTGAGCTCTCCTTTCACTCCCCACGATGGGTGACTTTGTCTTCACTTGGGGGTCCCGGCCCATCTCTGGCAGAGAAGCTGTGCCAGGCTCCCCGCCTTACATCAAGGGGTTGGGGGCCTCCTGTCTCCACAGTGACGCAGTGTGGGGGACCAGGTGGAGCTCTCACAGACCAGGTTATTCCCATCAGGTTTCTCAGGTTCGTCCGTGTCACGGCCGGCTTGATGTCCTGGGACTCTTAGCTCATTTTCTCCAGGCATGTAAGGTCTCTTCTGGCTGGCTTGACCTTCTGATTACTCCTGGATTCTTGAGCTTCTTAGAGAGGGTAGAGAAAACAAAGAGTCCTGGAGTCAGTCTCTCCTGGGTTCCCGGCCTGGCCTTACTTCTTACTCAGTTGAGATCTTGGGTGAGTCATTTAGCAATGCTGGGCCTCGGTCTTCCAATCAGTAAAATGGGAATGGTGATGGTCTTACCTACTCCGTAGAGTCACTGATGGCAGATACGATTAGATGCTGCATCCTCAGTCCAAGGACTAGCTGAGGTCCATTTACAGCAGCAGCTGCTGCAGAGTGAGCCTGTCATCTCCAGATTTCCTGTGCAAACCCCCAGATTCCCTGTGCCTGCTCAGGGCTCTCATCTGTTCCCTCTGGTCTAACGCTGGGGAGACGAGGAAATGCTCAGGACATGCCCATTTGGGAAACAGAGGGGAAAGTCATGCTGGTGTTATAAGAATCACCTTCAGCATTTGCTCAGCACCTCATATTGAACAGCAGTGTCCTCACAATAACCCTCAAATAGGCAGCTTACAGATAAAGAAATAGAGACAGCAGAGTTTATTCTTACAGCAAAGTTAGCTTTGTATTGAGAACCCACATAGATGCATTAGATGTGGTTCCTCTAGGAGCTTGTAGTTTGATCATGTGACAATAATGATGATTATGATGTATATATGATTTCATTTCATTTCATTCTTCCAATCCCTGTGAAGCAGGAGTTTATTGTCTCCATTTTGTCATGGAGTAAACTGAGGTTCAGAGAAGTTAAATAAGTTTCCCAGAGATTATTGTTGTTATTCAGTCTCTCAGTAATATCCTACTCTTTGTGACCCCGTGGACTGGAGCACGCCAGGCTTCCCTGTCCTTCACCATCTCCTGGAGTTTGCTCAAACTCACGTCCACTGAGTCGGCGATGCCATCCAACCACTGAATCCTTTGTTGTCCCCTTCTCCTCCTGCCTTCAATTTTTCCCAGCATCAGGGTCTTTTCCAATAAGTTGGCCCTTCACATCAGGTGGCCAAAGTATTGGAATTTCAGTTTCAGCATCAGTCCTTCCAGTGAAAATTCAAGGTTGATTTCCATTAGGATTGATGGGTTTGATCTCCTTGCTGTCCAAGGGACTCTAAAGCATCTTCTCCAACACCACAGTTCGAAAGCATCAATTCTTTGGCACTCAGCCTTCCTTATGGTCCAATTATCACATCCATACATGATTATTGAAAATACCATAGCTTTGACTATACAGACCTTTGTTGGTAAAGTAATGTTAGCATTGATTGAAGGGGAGAATGGATTCAGATGCAAGGCTGCTAACCTCGAACATGTTCTTTGCTGTTTGCTGTGTTCCCTCCCCACCAAGTCCATGAAGGCTGGTTAGGTGCAGCAATGAACCTCAGTCCATGACCTTGACTCCAGCCTCTCCTGCTCCTGTTGCTGCAACCCACAGGCTCCTAAAGGGAGTTTGCAAATATCTGGCTACTTCCTAATGGGCTTAAACCAGGAACTGGATCCAATTGGATTCCCAGACTCTGAAGTTATTTTCCTACAAGGTCTTATAAGGGCTGCAGTGCCTAGGCTCTACTGTTGGGAAGCTCATTAATTAATTGTGAGACTACAAGGTGAGATGATGATGTCACAGAGATATAAACTGAGTGAATGTTTGTGGGAGCATGGACTATAAGCAATGATTATTGCTGCATAAGGAGAGAAGACTGAGGGCCAGAAAAACTACCGGAGAGGGTGAAGGGGCATTGCTTAACTGGGCCTTGAAGGAAGAGTAGGAGTTTCCCAGGAGGGCGCTGGGGAGTGGTATTCCTGATAGAGGAGATAGTTTGAGAAGTAGCTAGATCTGAGAGTCTTCAGTTGATTTGGGAACAACACACAAACTGGTATGTTGAGGTGGTTTTGGCTGGCAGTTGAGGACGGGCAAAGGGGACAGTGGAAGGTGGCGTGGACACACACTAGAACCTCTTGGGGTTTTTCTGTTTTAACTTTTGTTGGAGTATAATTGGTTTACAATGCTTTGTTAGTTCCTCTTGGGAGTTTAAATGTTATTAGAAGTGCAGATGAGGAAAACCCCCTCAAAATCCACTAACATACTCAGAAGAGCAGATTGTTGTCTGTGCTCCTTGAAATGTTCCTTTGAATGCTGAGATAATTACTGTCCTTTGCTTCATCCACAAGGCCTGGCTGTGTGTGAACTGTGTGGATCATAAGTCTGATATACTCTCCATCACAGACATCCATCCAATTAGAGAAACTAACAGCTGTGGAAACTGTGATTGATGTCTTAGAGATCTTCTGAGTGGACAGAAAGATCCAAGATAGTGTGGAAAATATTTAAGAAATATAAAGAAGTCCTAGACCATAGTTGCCCAGAACAAATACAGCAGAAAGTTCTGTTTTCTGGATTTAGAGTAGAGGAGAGAGCTGCAAGGGGACCAAGAGGACCAGCAATCTCTTTATTAAACCTGCTTCCTACTCTTCCTGGGCACGCAGACTCCATCTCCCAGCTTCTTTTGCAAGTGAGTGTGGCCATGTGACAGATCTGTTGATGTGATGAGAATGGGTGTGATGGGTATCACTTCCAGGGCTGACCTGTGGACTTCCATATGTCCTCAAGCTCTTTTCCCATCCACTGGCTGGCTCTGCTTGATGCTGTCTCGTGTGCAAGAAATAAGCTCTATGAAGAGCTGACTCATTGGAAAAGACCCTGATGCTGGGAGGGATTGGGGGCAGGAGGAGAAGGGGACGACAGAGGATGAGATGGCTGGATGGCATCACCGACTTGATGGGCATGAGTTTGAGTAAACTCCGGGAGTTGGTGATGGACAGGGAGGCCTGGCTGCTGCGATTCATGGGGTCACAAAGACTCAGACACGACTGAGCAACTGAACTGAACTGATGTTAAACTACTGACATGTTGGAGTTTGTTATAGCAGTTAGCCTACTTTCACCAATACAAAGCCTGAAATTTTAATTAGTAATTCCTCATAAGCTTATGGGAACACATCACAGAGGATCAAGATGTGTGTTTCTTGATAACATAAAGATGACAAAGCTACCTCTGGGCTGACTGCTGGGTTGCCTGTTTCATGTGAGCTTCTTTTGTTTTAATTTTAAAACTTATTGTATTCCTATTTATTGCCATCTATTTTAATATTTACACTTATTTTTTAATAGTTAAAAGTTATACTGCACAGTATTTAAAAAGTCCAATAATTTTAGATAGGTAGAAATACCGTACGATCCAGCAATCCTATTCTTGGGCATATATCCAACAAAACTGCAATTCAAAAAAAATACATGTACCCCTATGTTCATAGCAGCACTATTCACAATAACCAACACATGGAAACAACTGGACAGGGACAACTTAAATGTCCCTGGACAGATGAATGGATAAAGAAGTGGTATATATCTTGTATATGTGTGTGTGTGTGTGTGTGTGTGTGTGTGTGTATACACAATAGAATAGTACTCACCCACTAAAAAAATGAAATAATGCCATTTGCAGCAACATGGATGTAACTAGAGATTATCATACTAAGTTGTTGTTGTGTTTCAGTTGCTAAGTTGTATTTGACTCTCTGCTATCCCATGGACTGTAGCAATGCCAGGCTTCCCTGTCCTTCACTATCACCTGGAGTTTGCTCAAACTCATGTCCATTGAGTCCATGATGCCATCCAACCATCTTATCCTCTGTCGCCCCCTTCTCTTTTTGCCTTCAATTTTCCCCAGCATCAGGGTCTTTTCCAATGAGTCAGCTCTTCACATCAGGTGGCCAAAGTATTGGAGCTTCAGCTTTAGCATCAGTCCTTCCAATGAATATTCGGGGTTGATTTCCTTTAGGAGTGACTGGTTTAATCTCCTTGCTGTCCAAGAGACTCTCAAGAGTTTTCGCCAGCACCCAATTTGAAAGCATCAGTTCTTTGGCACTCAGCCTTCTTTATGGTCCAGCTCTCATATCCATATATGACTACTAGAAATACCATAGCTTTGACTATATGAACCTTTGTTGGCAAAGTGATGTCTCTGATTTTAAATATGGCCTAGGTTTGTCATAGCTTTTCTTCCAAGGAACAAGTATCTTTTAATTTCACGGCTGCAGTCACCATGTGCCATGATTTTGGAGCCCAGGAAAAGAAAATCTGTCACTGTTTCTACTTTTTCCCCATCTATTTGCCATGAAGTGATGGGACTGGATGCCATGGTCTTAGTTTTTTGAATGTTGAGTTTTAAGCCAGCTTTTTTAATCTCCTCTTTCATCCTCATCAAGAGGCTCTTTAGTAAGTCAGAAAAAGAAAGACAAATACCATATGATGTCAGTTATATGTGGACTCTGACACAAATGAACCTGTCTATGAAACAGAAACAGAACCATGGACAGAGAACTGACTGAGGGTTACCGAGGGGGAGGGGGTTGGGGGAAGGTGGAATGGGAAATGGGGGTTAGCACATGTAAGCTTTTATATACAGAATATAAACAACTAGGAGGTTCTTAACTGCAGAAAAGGGTGCGGGGTTAAATAGCCAGTGTTTCCTCTGATGACTGTCCCATGAGCCTATGCACTCTGAAAAGACTAAAGTTCAATATTTCCCCTTTCCTACCACATTGTTTCTGACTTCTATAAAATGATGAGGATATCTTGTAACATCCGATATCATTAAAAATAATAATTATTTTATACTGAAAACTGGGGAAGTTCTTGCCACATGAATCACATAAATAAGTAAGAGTGTTGGATCTCTTTGTATTATGCAATGTTGTCGAGCATCTTACATGCTGAGAACAGTGCTGGGTGAGTGAGGAAAGCTTCTAGGAAAAAAGCTCCATCTTTGGTGACATGTGCCCGACTACCATGGAGCATATGTCTCAGATAAGGCTGGATTCTCCAGGTCTGTTGGTCATCTGTATCCTAGATCGTAGCTTGGACCATCCACTGAAACGCGGAAGTACTTAATAGGTAGATTTGGTCTTTTGGCCCCTGATGCTCTAGTGTAGATTCCCAAAGGGCTTGGTGAAACGTGTGACCAGGTGCTTACTGGCCACTGTGCTCTCAAAGGCTGGTGTTCTGAGGTTGTAGAAGGTGTTTGGGGTCCAAGTGTAGCACATTAAAAATTTGATTCTTGCGCAAAAGTACACTTTGCAGTTGTATTTCTATTTCATAGTTATTATCATCTAGGATCCCATTGATCTATTATTTTAGTATGAAGTGGTGGGCTTCTAGATTGGCCACAGGGTCATCTTTCCCCTGGTGAATGCTATCAGAATATTACAGTGAACACCAGTCACAGTCCCCAGCTCACATTCCACACAGAGGAGTCATCTCAGTAAACAGTGATAATCCTATTCACTTTGCTAGTGATTGGCTCAAAAATGTGACTCAGTTCTGGCTAATGAGAAATGAGGATAAGTAAACAAAGCAGCGTCTGGGAAAGGTTTTTTGTTCCTAAAATGGAACAAAAAACCCCAAAGAAAACACAGTCTTTTTTCTTTCTCTGGACGTTGTTACATGTACATTTTACACCTGAAATTGTGGCAGCCATCTGGCTACAACTTGAGGCTGAAACCAGTGTGAGAGATGGCAGAGCAGAGACGTGGAAGGAACCTGGGCTCCAGATGATATGTCATGGTTTTAGTGAATCAGCTCATTCTGGAATCCTTCCATCTGGACTTTCTGCTTCCTTATTGCTTAAGCCAGTTTTTGTTTCATTGTGACAAAATAATTTTTTATGTGGAAAATACTCTTGGCTGCCTCTTCAGTATTTTTTATCCTCTTCTTCATTACTATGAGAACCTCACTTTTTTTTTTTCTTTTTCCCCCCATAGAGGAAAGGGCAATATACTCAGCTGAAAATGTTTTCTCTTCAGATTTCTTTTCAGCTAGAGATGACTCTAATTCTAGCTACTGAGATATAAATGAAAAGTTCTGAGTGGGGCTTTGGGGAAACCTTTTTAATAGGAATAGGTTTTTTCCACCTTCTAAACTGTTTATCATATTTAGAATGATAGGTAATATGTGCTGAATTATGGAGTAGTTCATCTAGATTTATTATTGAGCAGACGCTCTTTAGAATTTAAAGTTACCATATGTAAAATCGATAGCTGGTGGGAATTCTTTGTATGATGCAGTGAGCTCAAAGCCGGTGCTCTGTGACAACCTAGAGGGGTGGGATGGGGTGGGAGGTGGGAGGGAGGTTCAGGGGGAAGGACACATATGTATGCCTGTGGCTGATGCATGTTGATGTAGGGCAGAAACCAGGACAGTGCTCTAAAGAAATTATCCTCCAATTAAAAATAAATTTAAAAAAGTAAAAAAAATAAGAGAAAAATATCATATATGAACACGTATATATGTGGCATCTAGAAAGAGAATATTGATGACCCTATTTGCAAGGCAGCAATGAAGACACACGCATAGAGAACAGACTTGTGGACACAGCAGGGGAAGGAGGGGGTGGGATGCATTGAGAGAGCAGCATGTAGCACGTACAAAGTCACATGTAAAATGATAGCATGTAACACGTACAAAGTCACATGTGAAATGATAGCATGTAACACGTACAAAGTCACATGTGAAATGATAGCATGTAACACGTACAAAGTCACATGTGAAATGATAGCATGTAACACGTACAAAGTCACATGTGAAATGATAGCATGTAACACGCACAAAGTCACATGTGAAATGATAGCATGTAACATGTACAAAGTCACATGTAAAATGATAGCCAGTGGGAATTTGCTGTACGATGCAGGGAGCCAAAAAAAAGGTGACTTTAAGCTTTTCAAAAAAACTCCAACAAATTAAAATATGGCTTTGTTGCCACTGTTTAGTTTCAATATCTATGCGGTTTATACTCAACTTGAGGTCAATTTTCTTTTTTGAAAGAGTTTTTAAAATTTGTCTTTTGTAAACAAATTACCAAACAATGGTAGGCTATTTTCTGGCGTTGCTCAATAATGCACCATATCTACTTATTTATCTATTTTCCTCTTTACCTTTTGATTTCTTTCACCCATTTCTCCAATTCCTTCTGTCCTTGGAAGGAAGGAGGACTGTTCTCTGTATCTATGAGCATGTTTATTTATTTGTTTAGTAGAGTCCACATATAGAGAGAGCTTACAGTGTTTTTCTTTCTTTGACTTACTTCGCTTAGCATAATGCCATTAAGGTTGTCACAAATGGCATGGTTTCATTCTTTTTTTATGACGGAATAATATTCTATTCTTTATCCGTTCATCTGTTGATGGACATTAGGTTACTTTTATATCTTGACTATTGTAAATAATGCTGCAATGAACATGGGGGGGTACATATATCTTTTTGAGTCGGTGTTTTCATTTTCTTCAAATAAATACCTAGAAGTGGAACTGCTGGATCATATGGTAATTCTATTTTTCAGATTTTGAGGAACCTATAGCATGTTTTCCACAGTGGCTGCACCAATCTATGTTCTCACCAACAGTGTACAAAGGATCTCTTTTCTCTACAATCCTCATCAACACTTGTTCTTTCTTATCTTTTTCATAATAGCCATTCTAACAGGTATAAGGTGATATAGCTCATTGTAGGTTTGATTTGCATTTCCCTCATGATTAGTGATATTGAGCATCTTTTCAAGTGACTATTTTTTCTTTGGAAAAAAGCATGGTGTAAGGTAGTGGCCAAGTTTCTTTCTTTTCTATGTGGCTGTCAAGTTTTCCCAATGTCATTTATTAAGAGACTTTCCTTTCCGCAGTGTATATTCTTGACTCTTTTGTTGTAAGTCAATTGACCATATATACATAGGTTAATCTCTGGGCTCTTTATTCTGTTCCATTGATCTATGTGTCTGATTTTTTGCCAATACCAAAAATACACTGCCAATACTGTAGTTTTGTAGTATAGGAAGATGCCTTCATCTTTGTTCTTCTCTCAAGATTACTTTGGCTTTTTGAGTTCTTTTGTGTGGTTTCATAAAAATTTTAGGATTGTTTGTTCTATTTCTTTGAAAACTTCTGTTGGAATTTTGATAGGGATTGCATTGAAGTTACAGATTGCTTTGGTCAGTACAGACATTTAATACTGATTTTTCTAATCTGTGAGCACAGTGTATCTTTCCATTTATTTGTGTTTTCTTCAGTTTCTTTCATTAATATCTTGTAGTTTTCAGGATACAAGTCTTTCACCTTCTTGGTTAAATTTACTGTTAGGTATTTATTCTTTCTGATGCAACTGTCAATGGGATTGTTTTCATTTACAAATGATGCTATTATTTTAAAACATATTTCATTTTTTAGAGCAGTTATAAGTTGACAGCAAAACTGAGAGGAAGATACAGAGATTTCTCATCCCTCTGCTCCCAAACATGCAGTCTCTGCTGTTATAGGATCCCCACCAAAGTGGTACATTTGTTACCACTGATAAACCTACACTGACACATTACTATCTCTCAAAGTCTGTAGTTTACCTTAGGGTTCATTCTTGGTGTTTCACATTCTGTGTGCCATAGCATTTTAAAGCCGAGCAGCTTGGTTTGATACTTACTTATAGGTTATATAACCTGGGACAAGTAGTTTAACTCTTCAGAGCCTCAGTTTCGTCATCTGTAAAATGGTCATAGTAATATCTACTTCCAGCAGTTATTGGGGTGCATTTATTGAGGGGATAGTGCTTTGCAGACCACATGGCACTTAATAGGTGTTTTCCTTCTGGACTGAAAGCTCCCTAGGAGCCAGCACTGAGTCATCTTGTCTACCCCTAAAGCTCTGGTGTCTAACAGTCCCTGGAAGACAAGGTGCTCAGTGGTTGGTTATTTAGCAAACTTGGAGTACCTTTAAAAAAAAATTAATTAACTTTTGGCTGTGCTGGGTCTTCATTTCTGCACGAGAGCTTGCTCTAGTTGTGGTGAGCGGGGGGTCTACTCTCCAGTTGCGGAGCCTCTCATTTCAGTGGCTTCTCTTGTTGCAAAGCATGCGATTAAACCTGTGTGTCCCCTCCATTGTTAGCTGGATTCTTAACCACTGGACCACCAGGGAAGTCCCAAACTTGGAATACCTTAAACCAACCTGTGCATTACAAAGGAGAAATGCTGTAACCCTGGATTGGAGAATTGAGAAGGGTGATGGAGGAACATGGAGAAGGTCTACCACCTTGGCCCTGGGGTGCTGAAGGGTTAATGATCAGCTCACCAACAGGGCTAGAGAACAGGAATTTGCAAGAGAAGGTGGGGGTGCTTTCCATTTCTAATGTGTGTGCATGAGATTGCTCTATATTTGGATGATGGCTCTCTCATCTGAGGGTTAATCCTCTTTGTCCGAGTCATCCAGCCTGGGGATTAACTGCTTTAAACTCCAAGCCTCACTGTCCCTGACAATGTGAGTTTTGTGTTGCCAAGAACTGGGGCTTTCAGGGGTCAGTTTTTATTGACCCAGCACACAAGGCTTCTTTGTGATCACTAAATCCTGGCCCCTTAATACTATGGAGAGAGAGACTGAGGCCCCTTTAGGGGAGGTAACATTATTTCCTGTGGCAGATTTATGATCAGAGCCCCTGTTTCCAGCCTAGAGTTCTCTCTTCTGCTCTGTGCTAGTGTTTAATGAAGGTTTCAGGAGAAGGGGCTTAGCTGAAAGAGCAAAACAATGAAATGGAGTGCTGGAGTCCTGATGTAAATTCCATGTTGTGTTTTGGGGAAGTTTCCAGTATGTCTGAGGAAAGTCTAGCCGGCTCCTTTGCTAATAGATGGTCTATTTGGAAACACTTCCAAGGGACTTGAGTCCCCCACCACTTTTGACTTTGGGTGCCCAGCTCAGGATTCCCTTTCTGGGATCAAGAAAATCTGGTTGGCCCCACTGGGGTCAGATCCCTGTCCTGGAGACCACTCTGTGAGTCCCACATGGTACGAGGGAAGAGGAGTTCCTCAAAGGGAAATTGAGGATTTGTTACCAAAAGAAGGGGAATTGGTTATTGATCATGGAAATCCCCAATGTCTGCCACAGATACTGAACTGACTTCTCTTGCTTAAATAAAGATTATAAACTGTTAGCTTTGTTGGTGTGTATCAAAGACATTAAAGTCTGCCTGTGTCTTCATCTTGCCTTCTTTTCTAAGGGATTCTGAGTTTCATAACTCTGTCCTTTCTTGTCCTACTCTTTAAAAAAAATATTTATTTATCTATTTGGCTGCATTGGGTCTTAGTTGTGGTACACAGGGTCTTCCTTGCATCATGCAGGATCTTTCGTTGGCAGCACCCGAAACTCTAGCTGTGGCTTGGGGTCTTTAGCTGTTCCATAACATGTGGGATATTAGTTCCCTGACCAAGGACTGAATCTCTGTCCCCTGTGTTGCAAGGCAGATTCTTAACTGCTGGACCACCAGGGAAGTCCCATGCTTTCCCTATTCTTGCATTTTAAGAATTAGAATATGAAAAATTCAAAGGTAGATTCCCCTCCATCCCTGAAATCCCCTTTACATCCATATTCAACAAATAGTGATTGACTGCCCACCATGCTAGGCATCGGGGTTAGTGGTGCGCAAGGAAGACTCGATCCTTGTCCTCTGAATTGCTGGCTTGTCTGTAACTTGAAGACCTGTAAGCCCCACTGCTGGCCATCAGGGGTACTAACTTTGGTTAAAGAAGGGAGTGCATCGTTGAATCACACCGATGAGTTATTCTGCCAAAGAACGTGACTTCACATTCTCCCTGCACGCAGAACATCTTGGAAATTGGAAGAGACAAAAAAATCCATCTTGGGACGAAACGTCTTGCTGCTCTGCTCCCCTGAAATGGGGAGAGTGGGTGGCTTTCACTTGTGCTGCTTCGGTTTGCAGGCTGTGAACGAGAACCGGCACTCCAGCCTGCTTTGTTGTGGTGTGGCGGCGTTTGAACACTGGACAGCATACTGCTTTGCTATTATCAGGTTACTTGTATAAGCCTAGCAGCTGGCAACTGTGTAATCATTTTTAAAAGAAAAAGCCAGAGATATTTGCTTAGAATGTCTAAAAAGGTAGAGAATGAGACGTGCCATGCAATCCCATGCAGAACAGTGGATGACTGCTCTTCACAAAGGCAGGCTTGTTCCTCGGTTAGAATTCCCCGTGGGACTTCCCCTCCTCAAAGTTCAGGGATGGGTCATGCATTCTGGAAGGGAAGCCTGTCTCATTTTCTCTGCACGCACTGACAGAGCTGGAAACGTTGCCTTGGCTCCTGGGATCTAGTCAATCTTATGCTGAGAGCCTTGCAGCTCTGAGTCCAAAGTCAGTCCCGGAATACAGACCCTGAAGAGCTTAGAGCTGTACTTCTCTCTCTTCCTGTTTCATGTTCCCACTGTGGTTGGATGACTGGATTGAAGCTTGTCTCCTTCACTCACTAACTGTGCTTATAGGCTCTGTGCATCACTTTTCTTATTTATAGGATAAAGTATTAATAGGGCTCTGTCTCATATAGTTGTGAAGAGAAAGAAATTAAATGAGGTACTACAGTGCTCAGGACTTCCCTGGTGGCTCAGTGGTAAAGAATCATCTGCTGCTGCAGGAGACTTGGGACGGGGGTTCGATCTCTGAGTTGGGAAGATCCCCTGGAGTAGGAAATGGCAGTATTCTTGCTGAGGAAATCCTGTGGACAGAAGAGCCTGGTAGTTACAGTCCGTGGGGTTGTAGAGTTGGACACGACTGAGTAACTGAGCACGCACGCACCATAGTGCTCAGCATAACGTTGGGCAGATACCAAGTGTATCAGTCAGCTATTACTGCCTGAGAATAATAATGCTGCATAACAAACATCCCCAGATCTCTCAGTGACTGACACAACAAACTTTATTTAACTCGCTCATGAGTTTGCCAGTCAGATAGAGAGGCTCTCCTTCATGTTGCAGGTCAGGTGCAGACCTGCTCTGTGTTTCTCTCATCCAGCTCCTTGGATGCTACAGGCAGCTGCTGGAGATGTGTCCTTCTCACGGCAAATGGTAGGAGGACATGAGAGATGCCTAACTGTAAAAGTAAATTGAAAGCCTCTGTGCATACCCTGCTGCTGACATTTCATTGGCCAAAGCAAACCACATCTCCAAACCCAACATCAACAAAGTGAGAAAGTACACATTTCTCACAGTGGAAAACACTGCAACATTATTTGGCTAAGAGTGTGGGTTATAATTGTATTCCATTGGGGAGAATTGGGAATAATAATTTGAACTGTCACAGCAAGTTATTTATATAACAGGAAGTTGAGTGGAAATTTTCTGTTGTTGTTGTTCAGTTGCTAAGTCATGTCTGACCCATGGACTGCAGCATGCCAGGCCCGGAGTTTGCTCAAACTTGTGTGCATTGAATCGGTGATGTCATCAAACCATCTCATCCTTTGCTGCCCTCTTCTCCTTTTGCCTTCAGTCTTTCCCAGGATCAGGGAAATTTTTTCCAATGAGTTCATATCAGGTGGCCAAAATATTAGAACTTCAGGATCAGTCCTTCCAATGAGTATTCAGGGTTGATTTCCCTTAAGATTGACTGGTTTAATCTCCCTGCTGTCCAAGGGATTCTCAAAAGTCTTCTCCAGCACCACAATTTGAAAGCATCAATTCTTCGGCGCTCAGCCTTCTTTATGGAAATTTTCTATCACCCCAGAATAGGCATTCAGAGGGCAAACCTGAAAATATGAAGTTTTAGGCACTCTGCTTTTTACACTGAGCCACAAATAACCAGGGGGCTTCCCGGATGGCTCAGTGGTAAAGAATCCACCTGCTAATATAGGAGACACAGGAAATGCAGGTCCACTCCCTGGGTTGGGAAGATCCCCTGGAGAAGGAAATGGCAACCTGCTCCAGTATTCTTGCCTGGGAAATCCCATGGACAGCGGAGCCTGGTGGGCTACAATCCGTGGGGTTGCAAAGAATTGGATGTGACTGAACATGCACACACAGATAACTGAGGCCCCTCAGGACTTTCCAAGAGGTATCAAATCTGGCCTTGGAGCCCTCAACTCTAAGCCTCCAGGTCTACACAGGCATAGAGATGGAAAAGAAGGCATAATCTATGGAATCTTCACCTGTAGAAAGTACTTGCTTGAAGTGAAGGACTATTTGCTTCCCATGAAGTCAAGTGAAGGGACTTTGAGAGATTCCCTTATGCAGACTGGATATGCTTGCAAAGAGGGACATGGGGCCTCTTGTACCAGCAGACACTCCACCCCCTTGTGGTTCTGCTGGAGTGTATTGAGCTTGGAGGGCTTGACTTGTTCCCTGGAGTTTAGAGCAATGAAGACACCGAGTGCCTCCTTTGAGTCTGGAAATGTTGGCAGGTAGGAGGCTTAATAGAGTAGCCCATACCAGTAGGGAAACATGGATGGTGGTACAGTGCCAAGGGAAGAAAAGGACCTTTTTCTTGTCCATTCACTGAGGCTTTGGAAGGTACTGAAGGCTCCTTGGGAGGAAGCATAAAGCTTAGGGGAGGAGCAGGCACCCCAGGGCTGCCTAAACAGTAGCTAAATCACAGCAGGGGGAAATCTGTTGGGTTGGCCAAAGAGTTCATCTGTGTTTCCCCATAAGATGCTGCAGAAAAACCTGGAAGAACTTTTTGGCCAGCCCAATACTTGAAGTAGTGGCTGGATGCATGGCCAGCTGGTGGGTGTGAGCTGGGACCCAGTTGCCCCTCTCTGAGAGGCTCCTCAGTGCTGCAAGAAGCTAAGGTGAGCTGAACCTTGCCCTAAGAAAGCAGCATACCTGGGAACCGCCGGCATTAGAGGGGCCGGTACAGACCAGGGCAATGCCGGGAGAGACGTCTCCCTGTTACCGTAATTATTGTTGTGCTTCTGCGTCACTCAACATTCCAGTTTGAACAGACAGGATCAGTCTGCTGCCTTCCTCCACTTCCAGACCCTCTTCCTAGCTCCTTCCTGCCTCCCTTCAACTCTGCTTGGAGCCTGGCACATTTCATGCACTAGCTAATCAGCTCTCCCGGTGTGGAGGCAGGGCCCAGGGGTGTGGGCATGCTGGCTGATCTGCTTGGGGCTCCCAGCGCTTACTCCTAATCCCCAGCCTCTGTCTGGCCGGCAGCAGATGGGATCCTCTGTGGGGAGCTGACCCAGGATGCTCCACTTTTTAGGATAAGGCGGGGTCCAAAGCACAGAAATAAAATGCTGCTACTGAGTATATCTTTGCAAGGAGCCTTTGCTCCTTTGGTTGGCATTTCTAGGGGAATAAGAGTTTCCCAGTGGTGAGCTATTTTTTTTGTTGTTGTTAATGATAAATCTTTTCTTAATCTCAGGGAGAGATTCAGTGGTTACAGTGGATGAGGGAAAAGGATCAAATGTGCCTGAGGTCTAGTCTGGGTACAAAGTTCTGGTGAGAAATCCATTCGTTCTCCTGTTTAGGTCGGGGCCACTTGCTGAGTTGCCTGAATTTAGCAGATGACAAATCCTCCCACTCTGGCTCTGGTTGTTGTAAACTATTATATTAATAAAACACAGAATGTGACTTATTCCAAGACTCATGTTTGCAAGGGAATTTGAAATTACCCAAATCTGTTGGTGAAATTAGGAACTATTCAAGTTTGTCATCCAGGTCAATGGTTTCTTTATGCTTACTATTTTTTTTCTGCTTAGCTTGATAGTA
This sequence comes from Cervus elaphus, assembly GCF_910594005.1. Lineage (NCBI taxonomy): Eukaryota > Metazoa > Chordata > Mammalia > Artiodactyla > Cervidae > Cervus > Cervus elaphus. The sequence continues at coordinate 19,787,863 of NC_057827.1, read as the reverse complement.
TTTGCTATTGAATAAGATTTGGAAAATAGTAAAACGTATATATTATAAAGCTCCTTATTCATACTGACAAGTTACTTTTCAGAACATGGTGCTAATTTGCCCTACAACCAACAATGTATGAATGCCCCTCAATGCATCCTTGATGTTTAATTATGAAAAAAATAAAACGTGGTCAATTTGTTCATTGAAACAAGATGTTACTATTCATGCATTTGATTGCTAACGTGATTGAGCACTTTGCTTATTGACGAATTGTATTTCCTTTTTTTAAGCATTGTCTTTCCATGTCCTTTGTCCATTTAAAATTGAGTGTTAGTGTTTTCCATATTTGTTAGTGAACGCTCTGTGCATATTGAGGTTACTAAATCATTGACTCATAATTACTGTAATCATGTTCCCAATTTATTTGCCTTTAATTTTGTACTTATATGGTCTTCTTGCCATGTAGCAATCTAATTTTTATGTATTCATATTGTTAGTGTTTTCAGTTAAAATTACATTCTTTTCATGCTTAAGTTTTTCCTTACCCTAAAATTTCCTTACCCTGTAAATTTGGACTTTTTGCCATTTTAATTTTATATGTGAGCTATTAATCATTTTCACTTTATTATGATCTTCTGGTGGGAGGTAGGGAATTAATCTCTATTTTGTTGTTGGTCAGTCACTCAGTCGTGTCCAACTCTTTGTGACCCCATGGACTGTAGCCCGCCAGGATCCTCCGTCTGCATAATTTCCCAGGCAAGAAAACTGGAATGGGTTGCCAGTTCCTTCTCCAGAGACTCTTCCCAACCCAGGGATCAAACCTGCTGCACTGGCAGGTGGATTATTTACCACTGAGCCACAGGGGAGCCCAGCTCTATTTTAGTTCATTTTAACTGTTGTTGATCAGTCTTTCCGTACCACATAGTGAATACTCCCTTCCCCACTGAGTTGAAAACCCACCTGTATATTTTGCTCTATTTGATCTCTCTGTCTCAAACTCGTGTAATTATTATACTTCTATGTTCTGCTTTAATGTCTAGAAGTACAGATCCCTCTTCAATCTTACTTTTAAAATGTTCCTTTGGTATTTGGTTCAGATGGTAAAGAATCTGCGTGCAATGCAGGAGATCAGAGTTTGATCCCTGGGTCAGGAAGATCTCCTGGAGAAGGGAATGGCAACCCACTCCAGTGTTCTTGCCTGGAGAATTCTATGGACAGAGGAGCCTGGTGAGCTACAGTCCATGGGGTCACAAAGAGCTGGACACGACTGAGTGACTTTCACTTGGGTATTTTCACCCATTTATTCTTCCAGGTGAATTACTGAGTTATGTTGCCAAATGAGTTGAGAAGCCAGAACTTAATTCAATAATTAAGAATATGCAAACTATGACCTGCTGAATGAGGGGGTACAAACCATCTGCATAGGATTGGCAGGTGGCTCCCTCAGCATCTGAGGTTCCACTTTGGGGAAGGGGTGGTTTACTTTTAATTGAAGGATAATTACAATATTGTGATGGTTTCTGCCATACATCAACATGAATCTGCCATAGGTATACATATGTCCCCTTCCCCTTCAACCTCACTCCCACCTCCCTTCCCACCCCACCCCTTTAGGTTGTCCCAGAACACCAGCTTTGGGTTTCAGGGGTGGGTTTTGATTGAAGGTGCAGTTTCAATACACCCGCACCAAGGAAGTGAGTGGGCACCGTGGTGGTGGGGGGAAGGGCAGTCTTCTGTCCCAGGTCATGATCCAGCAGGAAACGGAGGACGATGTAGTAAGCACCTATTACTTATAAGGTGGTTGGGCCAGAAGTTGCTAATTTTTCTATCTGGTTATTTTATTTTTATTAATTAATTTTTAAAAAAATTGGAGGATAATTGATTTACAGTGTTGTGTTGGTTTCTGCCACATAAGAATGAGAATCAGTCATAACTAAACGTATATCTCCTCCCTCTCGAGCCTTCCCTTCCCCAGCCCACCCCTCGAGGTCATCACGGAGCACCAGGCTGGGCTCCCTGTGTTATAGAGCAGCTCCCACTAGCTATGTATTTCACAGATGCTAGTGTATTTATGTCAGTGCTGCTCTCTTAATTGTCCCACCCTATCCTTCCCTAGTTATGTCCATGGGTCTGTCACTACATCTGCAAATAGGTTAATCAGTAGCATTTTTCTAGATTCCATATATATGCGTTAATATATGTTGTTTTTCTCTTTCTGACTTTCTTCACCCTGTAGAGCATGCTCTAGTTCCATCCACCTTAGCTCGATTGATTCACATTTGTTCCTTTTTATGGTCGAGTAATATTCCATTGTCTGGTCAAGGCTATGGTTTTTCCAGTGGTCATGTATGGATGTGAGACTTGGACTGTGAAGAAAACTGAGTGCCGAAAAGTTGATGCTTTTGAACTGTGGTGTTGGAGAAGACTCTTGAGAGTCCCTTGGACTGCAAGGAGATCCAACCAGTCCATCCTGAAGGAGATCAGTCCTGGGTGTTCATTGGAAGGACTGATGCTGAAGCTGAAACTCCAATACTTGGGCCACCTCATGCAAAGAGTTGACTCGTTGGAAAAGACCCTGCTGCTGGCAGGGATTGGGGGCAGGAGGAGAAGGGGACGCCAGAGGATGAGATGGCTGGATGGCATCACCGACTCGATGGACATGAGTTTGAGTAAACTCTGGGAGTTGGTGATGGACAGGAAGGCCTGGCTTGCTGCGATTCATGGGGTCACAAAGAGTCGGACACAACTGAGCGACTGAACTGAACTGAACTGAATATTCCATTATATATATATGAATGAAGGTCACTAATTTTTCATGGGCTTAACTCTAATTAGTTATCTTAAAAGGGATCCTGGAAAAAGCAAAGTAGGAACTTACAGAGGGAATCCTAAACTCAATCCTTTTCTAATTGTCCAGACTCTGGACAGGGTTATCAAATTGTAAAATGCCTAGGCAAAAGCTCAGGAAAACAGAAGTTGCTTTTCTTATCATATTGAGTTAAGAAAAAATCCTATTGGAATTTGGATAGGAATTATAGTTTAATTCCACTACAAATTGCATTTATATTTATGTAGTTACATTACTAGTTAATTTGGTGACAATTGGCATTACAGAACATGGTATATTTCTTTTTTTATCCAATGTTTATTTTCAGTCTCTCTATGAAGCTTTGTATTTTAAAATAACAAAATTATTAAAATAAGAAAATAATAGAAAAAAACCTAACCCTCACTGAGGATTATATGCTAGGCTTTGGTTACTTTAAACACAGGATCTCATTTAATCTTACCAATTTACCCAAGATGATTCAGGTAGTAAATGGCAGAGAAACCTAGTCAAGACTTTTAGATTCTGGAGCCTGAGCAATTACACTATAGCCCCTCCCTTAAGATTCTGGCAAATTATCTCCTGTAGTTTAAAGTGGCAGGGAAATAGTCTATGAAAATACTAAGTTTTGTTCTTATGTTAATAGATTATATTACAATTTTCTCTTTGAAATTAAGAAAGTGTTAGAATGGGGTGAACTTTGCTTGAAATTTGGTAAACACTATGGATTTGAAGGGGCTTCGCAGGTGGTGCTAATGGTAAAGAACCTGCCTGCCAGTGCAGGAGACACAAGAGACGAGGGTTTGTTCCCTGGGTCAGGGAAGATCCCCTGGAGGAGGAAATGGGAACCCACTCCAGTGTTCTTGCCTGGAGAATCCCATGGAGAGAGGAGCCTGGCAGGCTGCAGTTTGTAGGGTCGCACAGAGTCGGACATGACCGAAGGGACTTAGCATAACACAACACATAAATTTGAAGAGTGAAGATTTTCTTCTCATTGGGCAAATTTTTATTCAGTGCTTTGGTTCTCAATCCTGGCTGTGTATTACAATCAGCTGAGGAGTTTATTTAAAAAACAAAAACAAGCAATATCCTAACTTTCCTTAAGCCAGAGCATACTTAAGCCAGACTCTAAGCGGGTCTGGGAAACTGAATTTCTTAAAGAAACCGTCCAGTGATCCTGATATGCAGCTAGGGTTGTCGACCCGGACAGTGTAAGCCTGCAGTTACTGTTTCTGACGTTTTTATTTTCCTCCGAGAGTCACCCACAGTTCTTGGCTAGAATCTCCTTTCTTTGTCTTTCACGTCTATCATATTCTCTGATCATTTTTACCTTTTTATATTTTTAATTTTCTTTCTGAAGGTGGACTCAACAGCCGGACAAACCAAACAGATCTCTCCCTAGCTAGAAGGAAAGAGAGTTGGCTTAAAAAGGAAAACAGATGAGATTAGAACATCAATTCTCTTAAAACTCACGAGTCCTCATGCCAGTCGGGGAATTTGTTCCTTTCTGCCACACCCTCTCCTTCTCCATCCACCTCAGGAAAGAATCTATTTGTAAACTATTTTGAAAATCATTGCTTGTTCAGGAGCTCGACTACAAGAGACTGTATTCCCAATATGTGCTAAACGGTCCCATTTGCAAACCCCCACTATGTCACGTACTATACAGTAAGTCCTCCACACGCGAACCTTCAAGTTTCAAGCTTTCAAAAATGCAACCGTGCATCTGGTTCCAGCAAAGAACCAGAACTCATGCCGTCATCAGCCGGGAGTGAAATGACAGCTTGCCCTCCGTCTCCTATTGTTGACAGTCCTTCAGCTCTACCGTCTCCCACCTCCTCTCCCTCCTCCATCAGGAGCTCTTCTGGCCTGTTCACTCCATGCCAGCCCCTGCAGGCAGGCCGTTGTACTGTACTACTGTACTTTTCAAGGACCTGTACTATAAGATTAAAAGTGTTTCTTTTTTGTGTGTGTTTGTTTTTTAATGTATTATTTTTGTGAAAAGTATTATAAACCTCTTTCAGTACAGTACTATATAGCCAATTGCATTAGTTGGGTACCTAGGCTAACTTTGTTGGACTTACAAACAAATTAGACTTGACAATGTGCTCTTGGAACGGAACTTGTTCATATGTAGGGGATTTACTATAAATATATTTCATGAGTATAAGGCCAGCGGTGTTGTGGACGCGTCTACGATGAGCACAAAGCCTGATTTCATCAGAGGTGAAAGGTTTCATCAGAGATGCTCCCTGCTACCCATCAAGACTTGAGTCACGGTGCTCACAAGTGGGGTCCCCAAACATCCTTGCTGATGGGAAAGCAGGGAAAGCAGGGGTGCCTGTCTGGAGCATTTTTAACTGCTCAGCTTTCTTCTGATGGGTAATGATTCTGCTCCTTCTGCCTTCTGAGCCATTTGGACACCGGTTCCCTGCTTGTTCTCGGCTGCAGAGCTGGAGCCCCAGGTCTGACTCCTTCTCTGTCCTTTCTGCTGCTTCCAGTTGTTTCTTTTGTCCCTATGAGTGGCTGAACAACACTGGACTCCCCAGTTAAGATACTGAGCACCTGGGCTTATCTTCCCCAATGTTTCATCTATTCTCAGCCCTGCAGTTTCCAAGACACCTGTTTAAATAAAAGTTTGAGGAAGAGACGGTGCTTGTGGGCCATCGAACCATGAAGCCTGCATTTGTTTATCCAGGAATACCCTAGGAAGCCAAGATCCATGTCATAAACACTGTGCACGTTTTTCTATTCGTGGGGCACAAATGGAGGGGAGTATGTGTGTGTTCAATGCCTACCATTTCTGAAGAGCAGACCTCATTCGCTCTTGGCCAAAAATTCCCACAAGGTACAAAGCTCCTCTTTACAGAGAAGCTGAGTCACTTATCCAGTGTCTTGTGGTTGGCATGTGGTAGAGTTGTGATCCACACCTTCAGATTCCTTGTCCAGGGCTCTTTATATTGGGCATGACTTCACTGAGAGTCTCTAGAGGTGAATAGGGAGAGGTTAACTGGGAACAGGCTGGATTCACTAGATAAGCCATCTCCAGGCGAGACCGTCCTGAGCTCTGAGCACATGTGACCTGTGTCCCCTCACTGTTCCTAGATTACTCTTTTACCTGGGAGTCACCCAGGGCCATGTAGAAGACTGCTGCCCGGAGAGATGTCCTGAAGCGGTGCCTAGGGCAAATGGGGGGAGCATCACTCTGGAGGTTACCCCTTCATAAGGCATTTAGCTTTGCCAGTTCAAAGTTGTACTCAGTCGCTAAGTCCTGTCTGACTCTCTGCGACGCTATGGATCGAAGCCCGCCAGGCTCCTCTGTCCATGGGGTTCTCCAGGTAAGAATACTGGAGTGGGTTGCCATTTCCTCCTCCAGGGGATCTTCCTGACCCAGGGATCAAACCCGAGTCTCCTGCATTGGCAGGTGGGTTCTTTACCACTGAGTCACCCGGGAAGCCAGTTCAGAGAGGATTCTTTAAATTCCTGGGGAAATAGTTGTCCGTGTAGCCCTGTGGTGCTCTCCGCACCACGTGGCTCCTCTTCCAGCCTCCTCTTCTCCCTGTTCTGGAGGCTGGAAGTCTAGATCGAGGTGCCTGCAGGCTCATTTCTCCTGAGGGCTCTCTCCTTGACTTGTGGACAGTAGCCCAGGTGATGTCTTCTTACGTGGTTTTCCTCTGTGTGTGCATCTCTGGTGAATCTCTGCACGTCCTCCTCACAGAATGGTCCTCCTGGGTAATCCTCAGGGTCGGCAAAACTGTATTTTGCCTTGCTGGTACTGGTTTGCTCTTCTTTTCTTACCACATTCATTACATTATCAGAGTGCTATTAAGATTTACATGAAACCTCCCAGCCTCGGGGCCCATCTGTTCTTGCTATTTATTCCCCCAGGGGAGTCACGAATCTGTCATCTGCGGTTTTACCGTTCTCCGTATCCGAGGTGCCAGTGCTGTGTTTCCTCTGTGAGGCCACGATGCACGGCTCTCCTCATGGTGAAGGGCTCTGGGGGGATCGTGCAAAGAATGACACCCCCCTCTTCAGGAAGTGAGACGCCTTCTGAATGCCAGGCACAGCCGCCAAGTCCTGCTGGGAAAATATGCACCCTTGCTTCATAAAACAGAGGCCCCCAGGCCCAAACAGGGATCAGAGACCTCTTTTAAGTCAGACTTAAAACAGCCTCCTGCTGTCCAGAGATACAGCCATTATTTGTTCTCAAAAGGGAGTGCTGCTACAGCAAAATGACACAGATGGAGAGGCTTGTTGTCCGGTCGCTCAGTCGTGTCCGACTCTTTGCGACCCCATGGACTGCAGCACGCCAGGCCTCCCTGTCCATCACCAACTCCCGGAGTTTGCCCAAGTCCATGTCCATCGAGTCAGTGATGCCATCCAGCCATCTGATCCTCTGCCACCCTCTTCTCCTTTTGCCATCAATCTTTCCCCGCATCAGGGTCTTTCCCAGGGGAGGCTTAAACGACAGGAAATTTCCTCCCTGTTCTGGAGGCTGGAAGTCTAGACTGAGATGCCTGCAGGTTCATTTCTTCTGAGGGCTCTCTCCTTGACTTGTGGACAGTAGCCCTGTTGATGTCTTCTCACATGGTTTTCCTCTGTGTATCTCTGCTGAATCTCTGCATGTTCTAACCTCTTCTTTTTTTTTTTTTCCAAAAATTTATTTATCGTTTAAAAACATTAATTTTGGCTGTGTTGGGTCTTCGTTGCTGTGTGCAGGCATTCTCTAGTTGCAGAGAGCAGGGCTGCTCTCCAGTTGTGGTTCGTGGGCTTCTCTTATTGGGGCGTACAGGCTCTGGGCACTCAGGCTAAGCAGTTGTGTTACATGGGCGGAGTTGCCCCACAGTGTATGGAATCTTTCTGGATACCAGGGATCAAATCTGTTTCCCCTGCACTGGCAGGCAGATTTTTAACCACTAGATCAGCAGGGAAACCCCTAATCTCTTCGTATAAGGACACTGGTCAGATTGGGTCAGGGTCCACCCTGAGAGCCTCATTGAACTTCCTGCTCAGTCTCTCAGTTGTGTCTGACTCTTTGCGACCCCATGGACTCCTCTGTCCATGGGATTCTCCAGGCGAGAATACTGGAGTGGGTTGCCTTGCCCTCCTCCAGGGGATCTTCCTGACCCAGCTATCCAACCCGCGTCTCTTACGTCTCCTGCATTGGCAGGCGGGTTCTTTCCCACTAGCGCCATCTGGGTCACCTCTTTAAAGGTCTCATCTCCAAATACAGTCACATTCTGAGGTGTTGGGTGTTCAGTGTATGAATTATGAGAGAACATAAGTCAACCTGTAACTGAGAGTTAAGTGAGAATACAGACACTGTTGAGTTTCTGTTCTGTGCCAGGCACTGTACTTGCAGTTTCACATACATTTTCCCATTTATTGAAAAGGACCTTATAGATCATGCAACGGTGATCCCAGCTGAACTCTGTATAATGACCACTGGCGGTCAGCACAAGAAGTGAAGCTCCCCTTGGGAAGCTGGAAATTTAACACCAGGAGATAAAGAGCAGAGAGAGAAATTTAAGTTTCCTTGAAGAGAGAAAAGGGGCCCCATCCGCACTACACTTGAACATAACTGGATTGAATACATTAACAATGATGATAATAATAGTGATAGTAATTGAAATTTGTTTTTTTAAAGATATTTATTTATTTACTTGGCTGCATCCGGTCCTAGTTGCAGCATGTGGGATCTTCGTTGTGTCACGGGGGATCTTTTGTTGCAGTGCATGGACTCTCTAGTTGCGGCACGTGGGCTCCAGAGCACATGGGTTCAGTAGTTTAGGCTGGCAGGCTTAGCTGCTCCATGGCACGTGGGATCTGAGTTCCCCAACCAGGGATTGAACCCGTGTCCCCGCATTCCAGGGCAGATTCTTTAGCCACTGGACCATCAGGGAAATCCCTGAAATTTGTTGAGTGCTTGCTGTGTTCTAAGTGCTTTTAACAGTTGTTGTGACTGCTCAGTTGCCAAGTCATGTCCAACTCTTTGCGACCCGATGGACTGCAGCACGCCAGGCCTCCCTGTCCCTCACCATTTCCCAGATTTGCCCAAGTTCATGTCCATTGAATCAGTGATGGCATCCAACCATGTTATCCTCTGTCGCCCTCTTCTCCTTCTGCCTTCAGTCTTTCCCAGCATCAGGGTCCTTTCCAATGAGTCAGTTCTTTGCATCGGGTGGCCAAAGTATTGGAGCTTCAGCTTCAGTATCAGTCCTTCCAAGCTTCTAGTGTATGACATATTTAATTGTTGCCATTCTAAAGAAAGAACACATTTAACACTCTTACGAAGTGTTGATCAGTCAAGTATGTGCAGAAAAGCGAGCTTCTCAGAAGGCGATGCTGGCAGTGCCTTCCAAATACTGCCCAAGAAAGAGGACATTCTAGCCAGCAGACCCAGGTATTGGCAAGACTGTGCCTACTGTGGGGGCATAGGTGCCAGGGTCTGAGCTGGAGGCCAGAGAGGGTGACTCATCCACCTCTGTCTCCTCCAGTTGTGTTCTTCTCAGCATCCTTCCAAATGCAGATGGGTCTCCCATGCTGGTCTGCCTAATAGGTGCTGCTCATGCCAAGATGAGGATTCTGACTTACCAATGGATGTCTCCTTGCAAATCAGTCAGGCCTTCTGGTTCCTGTCTGGAATCCATGGGGAATGGGAGAGAGACTTGTGTTGCAGGCCTGATGAAACCTGATTTGGGGTGACAGCCAGACCTTGGGCTGGGATATTATGTTTGTTTCTTTTGCTGCTGTAACAAATCGCCACATGGTGGGTAAAAATGACATGCATATATTATCTTATAAGGGCTTCCTGCATGGCTCAATGGGGAAGAATCAGCCTGCAATGCAGGAGGTGTGGGTTCAGTCCTTGGATTGGGAAAGATCCCCTGGAGGAGGAAATAACAACTCACTTCAGTATTCTTGCCTGGGAAATCCCATGGAGAGAGGGGCCTGGTGGGATACAGTCCATGAGGGTTCTAAAAGAGTAGGACACAACTTATCGACTAAAGGATAATAAGTTATCTTGCAGTTCTGGAGGTCGGAGTTTCAAATGGGTCTCCCTGGGCTAAAATCGAGGTGCTTGCAGGACTGCATTCTTCTGCAGGCTGGAGGAGAGAACCTGATCCCTCGCCTTTTCTGGTGTCTAGAAGCCGACTGCATCCCCAGGCTTGTGCCCTTTTCTCCACCTTCAAATCCAGCAGCTTAGCGTTCTCTGATTTCACTCTGACTCTCCCCCTCCTGTCTTCCTCTTTTCTGTGAGGACCCTTGTCATCACAATGGGTCCACTCCCATAGCTCAGCATAGCCCCTGCATCATAAGATCCTTTACTTAATCACACCCGTGAGTCCCTTTTACCATGTCAAGTAGCATGTCCACAGATTCCAGAGATTAGGCCGCGAACAGCTTTGGGAGGTCATTCTTCTGCCTCCCACAGTTATGCCCTTTTTAAAAATTGGTGTCTCTATTTTTTTGACTGTGCCATGTAGCATGGAAGATGTCAGTTCCCTGACCAGGGATCAAACCTGGATTGGGAGCATGGAGTCTTAACCCCTAAACTGCTAGGGAAATCCCCCCACAGTTATCCTTACTGAGTTAAGAGTACCCTTTTGGGAAAACTCTCGGATGATGGTCAGCTGTTCACTTTAGTGACACCCAGCCTCAACACTGGCTGCGCACTCTAATTTTTGAAGTTGGACGTCCCTACCTGGTGAGGCAGTGGGGATGTTGTCATGACCCATGTGAAAGTCCGGGAAACTGAGGGTCACAGAGGCTGAGTAGTTTTCTGGGACTGGCACCCATTTCAGCCAGTAGCCCCATCATTGACTTTGCACCGTGTTCCTTTCCAACCCATATAACAGACAGGGACATCAAAACTTATTTCCATTAGTATTTCCTTCATAAGAAGGAATATAATTTCCTAACCAGGTGGCAGGAAAGTAGAAAAGAGAGCATGTTGTTGTTTAGTTGCTCAGTCCTGTCTGACTCTTTGCGACCCCATGGGCTGTAGCTTGCCATGCTCCTCTGCATGGGATTTCCCAGGAGGGGAAATCCCTTCCTGGAGGCGGGTTGCCATTCCCTTCTCCAGGAGATTGGCCAGACCCAGAGATCAAACCCGAGTCTCCTGCGTTGGCAGGTGGGTTCTTTACCATCCCATCCACCAGGGAACACAATCATGTGATGTGCCGGGGACTGCCCTGTCTGTTTCAAAAGCTAACAATCCTTGCTTTCTGGGGTCTCTCTGCACTTGGCTTTATTGTAAAACTTAATCAACAAATCAGGGTTCAGACCACCTTAAGAAGGAAGTAGGCAGATCTCTTCTTTTGTTAAATTGTTCACGCATACGTGGATTCTTTCATTACACACAGAGTGACTTTTCTTTGGTGGGTGTTGTGAGGAATATAGAGATGTTGAAAATGTGAATATTGTTCTCAAGCAGTTCAGTCTGGTCATTTGTACTATAGACCACAGAGGAAATCTTGTAGACCAGGCTTTGAAGCTGACAGATGGACTCAACTGCTAAGTTCCATCACTCATCCAGCTGAGTGATATTTGGCAAGTAACTTAACCTCTCTGAGCCTGCCTCAGTTCCTCCTTCCATACAATGGGATAATAACCGTACTTACCTTGGAGGGTCCTTGTAAGGACCAAACGAATGTCAAACTCCCAACTCTGAGCTGAGGGCATGGCAGATGCTCATGAGATGTTCTCAACCCTTCTTTCCCCTGGCTGCTTAGCTTTATCTTTAGAGAAAAGAGAAGAGTGTGCATGAGATGGGAGTGAGGGTGGAAGAGTGGGAGGTAAATTTAAGCATTTCTGGTATGTTCTAATAATGAGCAGAGGCCAGGCTGAAAAGAGATCAGCTGCGCCTTTTGAGTGCCTGATGCAGAGCAAACTCGTTCGGCCTCGCCTCTGCTTGAGGCTGCCAGAAGGGCATTCTGTGCTCCAAATCATCATGCTGGCAGCACTGTCCAGCATCATCTTCCAGCAGAAAGGCTCAGTAGGTGTTTAGAAAGCAGACTGTCCACCCTGTTCTGATTTTGGAAAAGAAAAGCTCTTTCTGTGGAACAAATAACCTTTGAATCAGAAAGAGAAGAAATAATCTAGAGGCATAACAGATGAATAGACTAGACCCAGGGACAGCCCAGAAGGGTGTTTGTGTGTCTGGAGCTGAGATGTCAGTGGGGAGGTGGGGTGGGTTGAGGGGAAGGAGGAGAGAGACATTTGGTATAAGAGTTGTGCCAGGCTCTGTGTGATGCCGTTGTAGGCGGAGTTCAGGTTTTAATCCCTGAATACTGGAGTGCAGAAATAGTCCAGGCGGTGACCAGGATTTTTCACTGATTGATTGAGGTATGCTTGATGAACAATGTTGTGTTAATTTCTGCTGTACTGCAAAATGACTCACGTATATACATACATACCTTCTTTTTTTTTTTTTTAAATCTTCTTTTCCATCATGATTTATCCCAGGATATTGAATATAATTCCCTTGTGAGATACAGTCTGGATTTCTATGTTAACTCTGCCAAGCCAAGCAGATTCAGGAGTAGTTCTTTGAGCTTTTCTTGTCTTTTTCTCATTAGATGCATTAAAGTGACTTGCATTTTGTGGACTGTGAGGAGACTTGAGTGGAGGGAGGGAAGAATGACATTTGGTGTTCTTTGCACAGAGAAGCATCCCCCAGGTATTTGAGCATATTCCACAGATAAAAGAAGGTGAGTGCACTTCTGAATGCTCTTATCTTTCTTAGCCTTATCCCCAGGGCTCAAATCAAACTTGAGATGGCGGAGAAAATGCCTCTCCACCCGGCGGGGACACATGCTGTCACCAGCTCTGCTCTCTGTCTAGCAGAGATTGTCAGCCCCCTCCTGGGAGCTGTTTTCACCCTCTCCCACCAATGAGTCATCCTCAGAGGCCAGTTCTCAAGAAGGTGGGATGGCAGAGCAGGAGGAGGTGTCAGAATGTGAAAGCTGTTCTGTTCTTTCCTTGAAAATTAACTTGGCAGCTTGTAAGCAGTGAGTTTTCTGCACAGAGCCAGAACAAGTGAGTGGACCAGCTAATGGGCCAAGGTCTGGAACCCACCCCCATCTTCCACTTAATTGAGTATGAGGTCCCGACGTTGCCTTATGCAAGTCTCATTGTACTGCTTTACAAACAGGGGTGAAATAATCATGGTGACAGTTTCTATGGGAGATCCTTGTGATCAAGTCATTTCAACAAATATTTAATGTGCCCTGGACCAGTGGTGAAGAACCTGCCTGCCAAGGCAGGAAACTCGGCTTGGATCTCTGGGTTGGGAAGATCCCCTGGAGAAAGAAATGGCAACCCACTCCAGTTTTCTTGCCTGGAAAATCCCATGGACAGAGGAACCTGGAGGGCTACAGTCCAAGGGGTCACAAAAGAGTCAGACATGACTTAGCGACCAAACAACAACAATGGGTCAGGTATGGGCCATATACAGAAGCAAGTACATTGAGGGTATCTGCCCTCGAGGCAACGGGAAAAGGAACGTGTACATGACCATCACATAAGGTCGGTGGAAATGAAGGCTGTGGCCAGGGTATAAAGTGCTGGGTGTGCCAAGAAGGAGAAATCCTTGTGTGCAGGGGCTGGCATTGGGGGAGGAGGGAGGTGGCATGGGGGGAGGAGGGAGCTGGCATGGGGGGAGGAGGGAGCTGGCACTGGGGGAGGAGGGAGCTGGCATGGGGGGAGGAGGGAGCAACCGAGTGAGATGATGAAGCAAGCGAAGTCTGGGAAAAGCCCAGAACTGGAGTGTGATCTGAGGGCACAGATGTGGCCACGAGGTGGACAGAAGCCAAAGGGAGTAACTCACGGAGCATCCAGTGTGATGGCTACGTGGCTGCTGGGGACCTTTGGGGGCTCTGGTGCTGGGGAAATTGGTAGGCAGCAGGGAGCCACCCAAGGCTGCTTCTTTTTTTTTTTCCTAGACACGGACCATTTATTTATTATTTTTAAAAGTTGGAGTATAGGGCTTCCCTGGTGGCAGTGGTAAAGAATCTGCCTGCGATGTAGGAGACTCAGGTTCGAACCTTAGGTCAGAAAGATCCCTTGGAGGAGGATGTGGCAACCCACTCCAATATTCGTGCCTGAAAAATCCCATGGACAGAGGAGCCTGGGCAGCCTACAGTCCATGGGTCGTGAAGAGTCAGACACAGCTGAGCGACTCACACTAATAGTTGCTTTATAAGGTTGTTAGTTCCCCCTGTACAGTAAGGTGAATCAGCCACGTGCACACGGATATCTCCTCTTTATTGTATTGCCTTCCTGTTTACTAGGTCACCACAGAGCACTGAGTAGAATTCCCTGTGTTATACACTCAGTTCTACCAAGGCTTCTTTGGAGGGAATTGTTTTGGTCTGCTCTGGTCTGCCGTTGGAGGCAGTAAGTAGTTTTAGGCTCGTTGGCTGGTTAGGCTCTTGGCTAACTGTGTGCCCATGAACACGATTTTCCTTGGGCTCTACTTCATCAGCTGTAAAGTGGAGGCAGAAATGGTGCCCACGTAGGGGTCTTGGGAGAGTGGAATGGGATGATGTGGGGAGAATGCTTAGCTCAGTGACTGGCACTTGGAAGGCTCAGCAAAGGGAGTGCATGTCAATAGCCATTCAAGGAGAGGCTACACAGTGGGGTCAGGGAGGGGGGAGTGGTACTCCGGAGATGAGGGGCTGCAGGCCTGAGGCCACGTGGTGTTGCTGCGTTGGCAGGTGGGGGAGGCCAGTGCCTGAACCTGGGTGGTGGTGGGGAGGGGGAGAGAGGGACTGTGATGACCTGATGCTGAGATTGCAGGGCCAGAAGGTGTGGGAAGTGGGGCTGAGGAAGGAGGGAGCAGTCAGCTGCTGGAGTTCCAGGATTAGGGCAACTGGAAAAAGGATGGGTCACTGCTGGAGGAATCCTGAATTCCACTTGAGCATTTCAGAGGCTGGTGGACGTCTTAGTGGGCAGAGTCGTGAGCTGATGGCAAATTCAGGGGGCAAGGTCAGGGCTGGGTCATGTGCTTGGCTAGGGCTGAAACGTGATGTGGGGGAAGTGGCTGTATAGTCTTCCAGGGAGACAGAGTGGAGACAGAAGGGAAAAGTGCTGTGAGACAGGCTTGGGGAATATTCCCATATAAAGAGGAGGTGTGGTCCAGTGACTAAGATTCCACACTCCCAAGGCAGGGGACCCTGGTTCAGTTCCTGGTCAGGGAACTACATCCTGCGTGCCACAGCTAGAATATCCTGCGTGCTGCAGCTGAGTCCCAGTGCAGCCAAATAAATGAATGAGAAATAAAAAGGAGGTGGAGGATAATGAACATGGAATGAGAGAGAGATGGCGGGGGGATGAGAGAGAGGGCATTCAGGGAGGAAGGAGAGAGAGCCAGGATAGGGCTGGTGTCACGGACCTCAGAGTAGGAAAGGTCTGCCCAAGGCGGGATCCAGGAGGATGGGGACCCACGAGAGACCCCTGAACAGTAATTAGGACAGAATCAGTGAGTCTGGAGGAGACACTGCCAGCACAGTCCTGAGAACAAGAAGTGCAGCTCCAGGGGTGAAGAAACAAGTATGCAGGTGGGGATACAGGCCAGCGAACCCAGACATTTCTCAAGATGGTGCAAGAAGGAAGGAGACAATTAGATTGACTTAGTGAGAAAGAGCATAGGGAGAAGTGTTTTTAGAATGTGTGGTGCTTGAGCATTTTTACAGAATAAAACCTAAATGAGAAGAAAGACCTTGATGATGCAGGGGAGGAGGTGGTGGATGGAGCCAAGTCTGGGAACCCACAGGGGCAGGTGGGGCCGAGCAGAGTGGGAGACTGGTCTTCAGGCCATGATGATGTGCAGACAGCCTGGATGGGAGGAGGGTGGAGACGTTTGGAGACGAGGCTGCGGGACTCAGTGAATGGGGTGAAGTAAGAGCGAAGGTTTTGGAAGTGGGTGGGGTTTATGGAAAAGGTTTGGAACAGCCCTCATGGGGGATAACTAGGCACTAACCAGGGGCTCAACAAACTGACAAGCAGAACTGGGGCTCAGTTGGTTTGACCATCCAGACTGGAGGCTGAGCTGATGAGCCCGTGTGTGTGTGTGTGTACATATGTGTGTATTACATATGTAGTCCATGTATATATAGGTACATGTATATATTGTGTATATATACACAAATGTTTTATTTTGATTGTTTTTGTTTTCCCATGAGCATGGCCAAACTAAGCAATGGGAAGAAAGTGGGATTATGCAGGGCTGGACATTGTGCCTGTCTGTGGTACCTCATGAGAACTAGCATTGTTTCATTTAAGGTCAGTGCCTGATAAGGAACAGCAGACTAAAGACAGGCTTGTGTTGTGTGCCAGACCTTGAGAAATTAGCTCATTTAATACTATGAAAATCCTATGAGGGAGGCCATGTTATTTTAAAAAAAATGATTATTTATTTGGCTGTAACTTAGTTGCAGCATGTGGGATCTAGTTCCCTTACCAGGGATCGAACCCCGGCCCCCTGCATTCGGAGCTTGGAGTCTTAGCCACTGGGCCACCAGGGAAGTCCTGGAGGCCATGTTTTGCAGATGAAGAAACTGAGGGTCATAGAAGTGACCCGAACATGCCCCACCTAAGATAGCTGGCAGGCTTCCCAGGGGGCGCAGTGGTAAGGAATCTGCCTGCCAGTTCAGGAGACACAAGAGATTCGGGTTTGACCCCTGGGTTCGGAAAATCCCCTGAAGAAGGAAGTGGCAACCCATTCCAGTATTCTTCCCTGGAGAGTCCCATGGACAGAGAAGCCTGGTGGGCTATAGACCATGGGATCACAAAGACTCAGACACGACTGAGCGTGCACATACACACACACACACACACACATACACAGTAAGTGGTGGTGGGGGAAACAGACCAGTGAATCTGTAAGAACTTGGCCTTTTGTCTCTATCTGGGGGATGCAGCAGTAGACGTGGGTTTAGGGGTGACGACACACGTAAGGGAAGCAGTTCCTGCGGGGTCAGATGCATCAGTGAGCAGCGGGCTGTGACACTAGAAAAAAAGAACAATGCAGAACCCAGCCTCCTGTTCCACTACTCTGAGGCAACATATGTGGGAACTTTCTCTTCCCTTCTCTCTCTTTTTTGAGGCTGTCAGCACAGGAATTGACAAATTCTAATGATAGTCTATTTTGGAGGGAGTGTTAAATTATTCAGACGCAGGCACAAATAGAACGTCTCCAGCAGCCTCGACATCCTGCTTGAACCCACAGATGTCAATTTCCTGGACCCTGTGAGGGTCTGCAGACCATGCCCCGGTGGGAGGTGGGGGCAGGGCTTTTATGAACCGTCTAAACGCTGCTGTCCGGAGCCAGGACTCCAAACCCCGAAGGTGTCCAGCCGCAGGCTGCAGGGACTGGGGGGCAGGGCATGGCTCCATGACGATGGGGCTTCTTCAAGTCCCCCAGTCCTCTTCCTCGAGGGCGTCCTAAGCCAGCCAGCTGTACCATCCCTTGAAAGCAGCCACTGCGACCTCCACTTCTGCCGGGATTACACCTGTGGATTTGCATTTCTCAGAGCTCCAAAAGGCTCATGTGTGAGTCATGACGATGTTTAGGAAAGTTCCAGAAGTCAGGCGTGTTTCGATTTCTCAACATAGTACTCTTCTCATACCTCTTTGCTACTTCTTTCTCATGGTTCCTTCCCTTCTCGGGCATTCCTTTGTCTTGAGTATGCTCAGGCATGAGGCATTGAGGGTGGCTCTGATTCTAGACCCTTCATGCGGAAATCCCTAGAGGACTGGGCAGAGCAACTATGTAGCTGCAACCTAGGGCTGTTATTTAATTTATATCCAAACCCAGACACCAGAGTGAAAAGGGGATGCTCTTTAATAGTGACCCCAGGATGTCAGGCATTAACAGACACTGTCCAGAGCAATTTGCAAGGATGGCCACTCTAGAAAGAATGGGGGCCGGGCGGGGGGGCGGTTGCAGTTAAGTGTTTTGTTTATCTTTAAACAACTTCATTCTCCTCATTGGTTGAACTGAAATCTGCTTTTCGTGATCCTGTTAGAGTAATACACATCATATGCCAGGCCCAATTCCTAGCACAGAAGTGTTCGATATATATTGACTCCTCTTTTTTCTTTAAAAAAAAAAAGAAAAAAAAAGCTCAAAACTCAATAAAAACAATAGTGGCAACAAAAACTGCTCTCACCAAAAATCATTTGTAGGTTCCCAGCAGGTAGCATTGAATGCTGGCCTATTTTCACCACTTCTCCCACCCCTAGCATTCCTGCTAATCCATAGGTAGAGGACTGCTTTTTCACTCAACAATTTTCTTTTCTTCTCAGATGTTCTTGTCTCAGGTGCTTCTCCCCCCACAACCCCCCTCTTTTTTCACTTTTACCTTCCAAAGAAACTTTTTTTTGACACATATTCCCCCTATCTGCCACCCTCTTGATCCTCCTCATGAAATTAAAAAAAAAAAAAATTTCATTTATCTTCCTGCATCGGGCCTTAGTTGTGGTTTGCATGATCTTTAATTGTGGCATGTGGACTCTAGCTGCAACATACAGGATCTAGTTCCCTGACCAGGGATTGAACCAGGCCCTCCTGCATTGGGAGTGTGGAGTCTCAGCCACTGGACCACCAGGGAAGTCCTGTGAAATATTTTTAATTTTTAATTTTATATTGACGTCTAGTTGATTAACAATGTTGTGATGGTTTCAGACATACAGCAAAGTGACTCAGTTAAGTTATACATATACATGTACCTATGCTTTTTCAAATTCTTCTCCCATTTAGGTTGTTACATAATATTGAGCAGAGTTCCCTGTACCGCACAGTAGGTCCTTGTTGGTTTCCCATTTTAAATATAGGAGTGTGTACATGTCCATCTCAAACTCCCTAACTATCCCTTCCCCCGTCCTTCCTCCTGGCAACCATAAATTCACTCTCTAAGTCTGTGAGTCTCTTTCTATTTTGTAAATAGGTTCATTTGTATCATTTCTTTTTAGAATCTGCAATCTATATCATAGGATATTTCTTTTTCTCTGTCTTACTTCACTCAGTATGACAGTCTGGAGGTCCATCCATATTGCTGCAAATGTCTTGATTCCATTCTTTTGTATGGCTGAGTAATATTCCACTCCACCTTCTTTATCTATTCCTCTGTCACCCATTGTGAAGTTTCAATACCACAGATATACCATCTATCTGTTGAGGTCCCATAGACCTTTGAGAAACCACAAATCACTGTGCTATCCAAGATCCCTCCACTCTCTTGCAGAACCAATTTTTACTTCCTTCAGGAAGTGATTTTCACCCACTTAGGGATAGTATCACCCCTTTGAGAATGCATGGCACATGGCGTGTTCATCTTTTACCCTTCCCATGCCGTCTCAGATTTGCCCTCACATGGGGTGAGGTGCTTTCCCATTGAAATCCACATGGTGGGATGGGGGGAAACCATGAAAACCAGTCAGAGCTACCTTTTGTTGAGCACGTGCCTCAAGATATGTGATCTCTAATCCTCACGGCAACCTTGCAAGAAAAACTTTCTTTCTTGGCTTAGAAAACCCAGGCTCAGAGAGGTTAAATGACCTGCGGCCAGGTGACTGTTGATTGTCAGAGAATTTCAGACTGTGCCTGTCAGGTATGAGATCTGAACCTCCATACCACACTGCCTCTTCATTCAGGAAGGGAGAAGGGGCAGAAGGGAACCAGCATTAACTGAGCTCCTACTATGTACCCAAGGCTCTTTCATCTTCTTTCCCTCATTTGATTCTCATCGCTGCTCTGTGAAGTGGGTAGGATGTTCCCAGCTTTCAAGATGAAAAATGGGTCTGCAGTAACTCTTTTGTTAAAATTCCCCTGGCCAGTGTTCATGAAGAAGGCTGGATTATAACCCAGGTCTGCTTCCTCCTAAAACCTCTCTCTGTGGCCACGATGAAACAGGTCCAGAAGGAAGTGCTCTGAATCTCTGCCTTGCAGGAGGGTGAGAGAACCCTTGTGCATTCTCCCATGACCAGTTTTTTAGGTATTCAACTCCTCTTTCCCTACACACAACCTTGATTTTTTTCCCCCAGAGTTAGCTATGAATAGAAATATAAACTATCACGTTTTGAGAACTTTGTAAATATCACTACCTTCACAGACCCTGAGGGGTCTGGGAGTCCCAGGGTAAATCACTGGTCTCTGATACATGAAAGAATGACCTGTGTTCTCTGGAGATAATTCAGCAGGAAGGCATTCGGGCAGCTGAAGCTGGACAGTGCGGCTCAGGCATGAGCCTCAGGAAGTAGGAAGAGAGTGTGGGCTGATCTCAGCGGGCTTTTGGGAGTTTTGATTCAGGGTTCATGCATCCGACAGTTCAGTTCTAGAATGCAAGGTTTCAGGTTGTGGGGCTTTATTCTCTAGGGACCTTTGGTATATTTTTGGAGAGAAAACTTTTTAATTTAATTTTATTTACTTAGTTGTTTTTGGCTGTGCTGGGTCTTCACTGCTGCAAGCAGGCTTTCTCTAGGTGCAGCAAGCGCGGCTACTTTTCCTTGTGCTGCTTGGGCTTCTCATTGCGGCGGCTTCTCTTGTTGCGGAGCAGGAGCTCTGAGGCGTGTGGGCCTTAGCAGTTGCGGCACCCGAGCTCTAGAGCACAGACTCAAAGTTGCGGCGCCCGGGCTTAGCTGTTCCGTGGCACGGGGAGTCTTCCCTGACCAGGGCTGAACCAGTGTCCCCTGCTTTGCGAGGCGGACTCTTAACCGCTGGACCACCAGGGCAGCCCCTGGAGAGAAAGTTTTTATCTCCATGTGTTGATCTCAGCCAGCAGAGACCAGTGAGAGGGTCTGGCCCTTTGGGGTGCTTGTTCCCAGGCAGAGAGACCTGTGCAGTGGAATAAGGGATCTTGTGGGTAGCTGCCAGCAATCACCCGCATCTTTCATTTCATCACTGGCTAGCTTCACTGAGCGCTGATTAGACTGCAAAGTAGGAGCCGCCTTTCCTTCCACAATCTGTGAGAAGGCGCTCTAAGCTTCGGCAGGCACAGCCTTCCTAGCTGTCATCATGTCTGTCTTTCCAGGAGCAGGGATGGCTTCCTCTTTCCCCGGGGAAGGTGGGAGCAGGTGACAGCCAGGGTTGGTTCTTCTCCGGGGCCGAGAGGCGTCTGGAAGCTGGTTCACAGGGATCCAGGGCTGGCAGTGATGAAGCAGAGACTGGCAGGTTTGGCTGGAAAGGAGAAGAGGGATGACTCTGGGAGGACTAGTCATTGCTCCTGTCCTGGCCGTGGGCCACTTCTGACCAGGAAGAGACTGCTACTCCTGAAGGAGAGGTTGAATCCTATGCAGAAGTTGATCTGTATGGCAAAAACCGCTACGATATTGTAAAGTAATTAGCCTCCAATTAAAATAAATTAAAAAAAAAAAGAAATCAGAAGTGCCTCTCATTTTCAGGGAATGGAAGTCCCAACCGAGATACCAGTTGTTGGGACAACTTGGGAAAATCAGGTTGTTGCTGAGGCTTAGTTTCTCCAGGTGAGAGGTGAGAGGTTTGGGTGGGATAGCTTCTACATCTCATTGAATTTTTTTTTTTTCTGGTTCTGGAAAATTTTTAAATCATTTTATGGAAAACTTGAATATGATGGTGGAACACCCCTCCAGACTCCAATGACTAATCACCCCAATTACTGATGAGTGTTTAAGCCACTCATATCAGAATCCAGCCAGCTCAGTCATTTTGAGAATCATGTGGTTCTCAATGTGAGATTGAAGAGGCGAGTGGCATTAAAACATTTACCACAAAACTGTTACTTATTTTAAACTTATAGTTGCATTTGCCGTGGATAAAAGGTCAGCTAATAACTAGGAGTAGCCACATGTCAGGCATGGACTTGTCAGGTGGACAGATTGTGTGAACATTTATCTTTAGACTCAGAAGTCTTACTTCTAATATTTAATTCCAAAAATTTGATGGCAAAAACATGAAAACTTATTTATATAAGGCTAATAATTGTAGCCAAGAACATCAGTTGATTCAAACATACCAAATATGTCTAGACCCACAGGTTCATAATGGTTCTCAGAATAAAATGCATCATTGGTCACTTTTAGAGGATTTAGGAAGGGACTTCCCTGGTGGTCCCATGGCTAAAAGTTCGCCTTGCAATGCCAGGGACACTGGTTTGCTCCCTGGTTGGGGAACTAAGATTCCACATATCGTGGGGCAGCTAAGCCAGCTTGCCTCAACTAGAGTCCACGCTGCAGCTTACAGATTACATAATTAGAGAGAAGCCTGTATGCTGCAACAGAAGATCCCGAATGCCAAAACTAAGACCAGATATGGCCAATAAATACATAAATAAAAATTTAAAAAAATAAAAAAGGAAATTGCCTTAAAAAAAGATTTAGGGAGCCAACTTATTTTGAGAACTGGGGAAAGGATTAGATAGTTACCTTGCCTTTCCTATGCAAACTAGTTTAGGACAGTTAAAGAGTAAATGAGGGAAAGCAGCTTCTTTTTATAGCGTTATTCCAGATAATAAGTGAAAAGAGTGATAGAGCTGGAATTTTGTCACCCTGAATTTCTGAGTCTAGGCAGTGATCTTCAATGGCTGCTAACATGATGAAAAAAAGACAAGATGTTATGTGCTTCTTGGTAGAAATACCATACCATTGCCTGTGAAGTAGCTTTGAAAAAAACTAATCTGAGTATGAATAAGAGCGGCAATGTCCAATAGAACTTCCTGTGATGATAGAGATGTTTTATATCTGCGCCACCCAATATAGTAGTCCCTGGCCTCATGTGGGTATTGAGACCTTGAAAGGAGACTAATGTGATTAAGGAAATGAATTTTTAAAATTTATTGGGTTGTGATTTAGACTAAAAAATTTAAAAATTGAACTATAGTTGATTTACAAAGTTGTGTTAGTTTCTGGTGTATAGCAAAGTGATTCATACATATAATGGAAAAGAATATGAAGAGAATATGTATATATATACATGCAAGTTATATATACATATATATCCATATCTTTTTCATATTCTTTTCCATTATGGTTTATTTTATGGTATTTAATATAGTTCCCTGTGTTACACAGTAAAACCTTGTTTGTTTATTTTATATACAGTAAATTTTACTTTATTTTGCAGTAAATTTATTATGAAATATGGGCTTCCTTGTTGCTAAGACCGTAAAGAATCTGCCTGCAATGCAGGAGACCCGGGTTCGATCCCTGGGTTGGGAAGTTTCCCTGGAGAAGGGAATGGCAACCCACTCTAGCATTCTTGTCTGCAGAATTCCATGGACAGAGGAACCTGGCGAGCTACAGTCCATGGAGTTGCAAAGAGCTGGACACAACTGAGTGACTAACACTTTCACTCAGTTTATATATTTTATATATCTGCTAATCTTAAACCCCTAATTTATCCCTCCTCCACCTCCTTCCCCTTTGGTAACCGTAAATTTGTTTCTACGTCTGTGAGTCTGTCTCTGTTGTGTAAATAAATTAATTTGTGTCATATTTTGGATTTCACTTATAAGTGACATCACATGGTATTTGTCTTTCTCTTTCTGTCTTAGTTAATTTAAATTTAGGTAGCCATATGTAGCTAAGGGGTGTTACGTTGGACCACACAGCTCTAGGCTTACCTATGTGCTTATGGGAGACACACAGCACAGAAGAACCTGTTAAATGACACCATAGAAATGCAAACAGTGAAACATACTGTAAAGAAAAATCTATAGAACAAACTATTTTCACCAGTAAATAAGATATGATTAATAAAAACCAGATAGTCTGGGGAACACATAAATTATTAAAGACAAGTGATAACCCCTAATTACAAGATATGTAGCATCTTTGAATCATGATTTGAACAAAGAAACAAAAAAAATTATAAGAAAATAGTATTACCAAGTTATTAATATTTTTTAGGTGTGATCACAGAATACTAATTATTTAAAAAACAGTCCTATTATTTTAGAGCCATTACTGATATCTTTGTAAATGAAATCATATGATGTATGTGATTTGATTCAAAACAATCCAGTGTATGCGTGAGGAGGGAAAGAGGATAGAGAATTGAGTGGGTGTAGATGAAACAAGATTGGAATGAGTTGATCATTGTTCAGGCTGGTTGGTGGGTACATGGGAGTTCATTATATTATTCTCTCTACTTTTGAATGTGTTTGAAAATTTTTGTGATGAGAAAAACAAAAGAAAGTAAGGGAAATTTCCAAGAAGCCTCTCTCCAAGCTTAAATAACAGCAACAGCAAGAAAAATTTCACCTTTGACTTAAAATCTGAGCTGGGAACTGGGGGCCACAAAGGATGTACAGATGGTACCCAAAAGGAAAGGCCGGGTCCCCTGAGGGCAGACACCACTGTCAGCCCTGCAATCAGGAGAGTAAGCCTGGGCTGGTGTTAAGAGTTCCTTTTAAGCTGCTACCTCAGTTTAAAATGATTCCTGGTCTGTAGTGTCCCTGGTTCTCAGAGAAGGCAAAAACAAATTCTCTCTGGAGGAGAGCATCTTCTAGTTAGGCGTGTGGGATTCTACAGATTAAGGTCAAACTAGTAGGAACAAGTATTAGAGTGAAAATGAAAATTATCATCCAAACTAGGACACTTTTGGTGATGAAAGAAAGTGATAAATAATTTTTGTTGTTTAGTTGCTAAGTTGTATCTGACTATTTTGCAACCCCTTGAGCTGTAGCTCGCCAGTCTCCTCTGTCCTCGGGATTTCCCAGGCAAGAATACTGGGGTGGGTTGCCATTTCTTTCTCCTGGGCATCTTCCCGACTCAGGGCTGGAACCCATGTCTTCTGCATTGGCTGGTGGGTTCTTTACCACTGAACCACCAGGGAAGCCCTGCTAAAATAATTAGCAGATATTCAATTACTGCAAAAGAGATAAACGAGGATTTTCCTGGAGAAACCAGTGGTCCCCCCGGCAAACAGGTGTGGAAGGAAGACCCCCGTCTTCTGCTTCTGGAGTCTGGCGGGAGGGAGAGATCGCATCTCACCCCAGATCATTTGGAACTTGATCTCATGCTCTGGGTCAGTGGTTCTCAAAATGTGGTCCTCAGACCAGTAGCATCCTGGGAATTTGTTAGAATTGTAAATTCTTGGACTCTTCCCCTAGACCTAATAAAGTAGAAACTCAGGGGTGAGGCCTAACAAGCTGTTTTGGAACAAGTCCTTTTGGAACAGGTCAGCAGTCCGCAATCTTTTTGGCACAAAGACTGGTTTCGTGGAAGACAATTTTTCCATGGACCTGGAGGGAGGCATGGTTTTGGGACGATTTGAGCACATAACATTTATTGTGCACTTTATTTCTATTATTATTACATCAGCTGCCCCTCAGAGCATCAGGCATTAGACCCCGGAGGATGGGGACCCCTGATTTAGGTGATTCCAGTGCCCTAACTTTGAGAAGCCCTGGTCTGTGCTCAGGTGTGCTCACTCAGTCGAATCCATCTCTTTTGCGACCCCATGGATTGTAACCTGACAAACTCCTCTGTCCGTGGAATTTTCTGGGCAAGAATATTGGAGTGGGTTGCCATTTCCTACTCCAAGTGATCTTCCCAACCGAGGGATCAAACCTGCATCTCTTCTGCCTCCTGCATTGCAGACGGTGGATTCTTTACCACTGTGCCACCTGGGAACCACAGGCCTAGGTAAACATTTTTTAACAGGTGTTATCAGCTATTAACAAAATTCCAGTGAGCATCACAATACCAATGACATTTTTCTTACAAGTAATAGCAGATAGGAAGAAAGTTGCATTTTTCCCCATAATAAACATTTAAATGGCACCTGGTAATTCATAGAGTCTAATGACAGTCTTTCAGTAATTATCTGTTGAGAAGGATTTTAAACTAATACAAATGCCTTTCATCATTTTATGTAAACATTTTCTGTCTCAAAGGTCTAGTGATTTTCTGCCAGAGAATTAGAACAAAAATATCACTTTCTCAAAGGAGGATTTAATTAGGTGTATGTCTCTCCTCTGTGTCAGTTCCTGGAATTTTCCTCCAAGTTCTCAAACAGCTCTGGCTCATTTAGGTCATTTAGGTCTGGTACTCACTTAACCTGGGATCTGAGCTGCAGCCGTTCCCGTCTGTTCTCTTTGTTGTCTTCCAACAAAACTTGCAGCACATGGCTGATGCTAGTTTCTTTTTCTTCACTGGGTTTCCTGTACTAACCAGACTGAGTCTGGGGTATGTATTGGATATATTTGTGGCTTAACACACTCTCTTCTCTCTAAGACTTGCTTGCACTTGCCCTGAACAAGTTTCTGGCATATCTCAGTGGCTGTTTATCACCTTTGTAACAAGCATAATAGATCCTTATTAATTAGAGCCTTCCTGGGAGTTGATAAACACACGGAGAGAGTCTCTCTGCCTCAATACTTTGGCCACCTGATGCAAAGAGCTGACTCTTTGGAAAAGACCGTGACTCTGGGAAAGATTGAGGGCAGGAGGAGAAGGGGACGGCAGAGGAGACGGTTGGATGGCATCACTGACTCAATGGGCATGAGTTTGAGCAAACGCAGGGAGGTAGTGAAGGACAGGGAAGCCTGGCGCGCTGTAGTCCATGGGGTTCATAAAGAGACGGACCAACTTGGCAGCTGAGCAGCGATAGCAGACTTCCTCTTGGCTGCACCGGGTCTTCGTGGCGGCGTGGGCCGCTCTCTGGTTGCAGTGAGTGGGGGCTGCTCTGTCGTTGCCACGCTCGGGCTTCTCACTGTGGCGGCGTCTCTGGGTGCAGAGCATGGGCTCTAGGGCTCGTGGACTTCTGTAGCCGTGGCTTGTGGCCTCAGTAGTTGCGGTTCCCGGTCCCCAGAGCACAGGCTCAGTGGTTGGGCTGCACGGGCTTAGTTGCTCCGCGGTGTGTGAGAACTTCCCAGACCAGGCATCAAACTCATGTCTTTTGCATTGGCAGGCAGATTCTTCACCGTTGAGCAACCAGTGCAGCCCCCTCTGCTTTCTTATGGCCACAGGCAGCGAACGGAAACCCATCCGGCCTTCAGTGGACATAGGTTCATGCTATGATTTCCCTCACTTCCTCCAACTTCTCTTAAAAATAGACCTATTCGTGTGATGGAAGCTAGAATTCCTACAACACTAAGGGGGTAGTTCTTATACTTGAGTAGCATATAATCGGTGTTTCTTAAACCCCACTTCTGAAATTGGCTGCGTTCTGGGGGGACCTTTAAAATACAGTCTTGGAGGGATTTCCCTGGTGGGCCAGTGGCTCAGACTCCACCCTCCCAGAGCAGGGGGCCCACGTTTGATCCCTGGTCAGAGAAGTAGACCCCGTATCCTGGAACTAAGAGTTTGCATGTCACATCTATGACCTGGCACAGCCAAATAAATAAAATACAGTCTTTTTTGCACCCCCTCTCCCAAAGAGTCTGCTTTAGCAGGTCTGCACTGAGAAACTCCAATTTGGGGAGGCTTCTTAGGGGATTCTAGGGCACAGCTTGAATTTGGAGCTGTCGATGTTGAGTTAGAGCTGTTCTAGCAGAGGTGACATTTTTCCAGATCTTTTGCTGGTATCATTTTAGGGTCTGTTGCAGAGTAGCCATACGCTCTTCTTCAAGAAGACCTGAGGTCTTCAGGAGCATCTTTGCAATTTGCTCTTGCAGCCTAGTCTCCATCCAGTGAGAGAGCACCCCGTGGCCTGGACCGGAGTGCAGGCAGGGGGAGGCTGGCAATGCCACTCACCAACTGACTCTTTGGGTAAATTACCAAATTCCTGTGAACCTCACGTTGCTTGTCCGAACAACGGTAAGAATGAGGACAATGGTAAGAATGATATATACTTGGGAGGGCTCTTGTGAAGATTAAATGAGAGAATAGGAATAAAATACTGAGTCTGACATCTAGTAGCTACTCACTAAATAGACTATATATAAAACTTATTTATATATAATTTATTATATGTATTTTTATATTTTTTTCTTCTTGGAGGCTCAAGCCTACAGAGTTGCAAATAGTTTTTTTCTGAACAGAGGTCACATGTTAGCGAAAAATTTTTTTTTTTTTTGCTACAGATTACAGGAAGTTTCATCCAGAGAGGTGAATGCTATACCTGAAAGAGTGTATGTCTTTTTATTATTATTTTTAATTGATGTATAGTTGATTGATAATGCTATGGTAGTTTCTGGTGTATAGGAAAGCAATTCAGTTATACATATGTATATTCTTTTTCAGATCTTTTTCCATTATAGTTTATTATATATTGTATAGTTCTTTATGCTATACCTTATTGTTTATCTATTAATATTTTATGTATAGCAGTGTGTATATGCCAAACTCCTAATTTATCCCTATCCCTCCTGCTTTCCCCTTTGAAAATCATGTTTTTTCTACATCTGTGAGTCTGTTTCTGTTTTGAAAATAAAGTCATTTATATCATTTTTTAAATCATATGGTATTTGCCTTTCTCTTTCTGACTTAAGTCATTTCATATAATCTCTAAATCAACCCATGTTGCAGCAAATGGCATTATTTTATTTTTTTTTATGATTGAGTAGTATTCCATTTGTGTTCACCACATCTTCTTTATCCATTCATCTGCTGATGGACACAGGTTGCTTCCATGTCTTGGCTACTGTAAATTGTGCTGCTGTGAGCACTGCAGTGCATGCATATTCTAAAATTACAGTTTTTTTTTTTTTTTAGAAATATGACCAGGAATGAGATTGCTGAATCATATGGTAACTCTATTTTTAGTTTTCTTAAGGAACTTCCATGCTGTTTTCCATAGTGACTGCACCAACTTACATTCCTATCAATGGTATAGGAGAATTCCCTTTTCTGCACATTCTCTCCAGCATTTATTATTTTTAGACATTTTGATGATGGCCATTCTGACTGGTATGAGGTGATAACCTCACTGAAGTTTTGATTTGCATTTTTCTAATAATTAGTGATATTGTGCATAAAGAGTACATGTTTAAAAGTTGGACACTTTCTGACAGAAATTAGTAAAAAGAACATAGGGTCCTCCCAATGTCAAAAAAAGGCTTTCTCAGTGCTTCTGAGCAGAGGAGTGGCATAAAGGGGGCTGAGATGAAAAGATGCAGGTCTTTTTTAAAAAAATTAATTAATTTTAATTGGAGGATAATTAGTTTACAATACTGTGGTGGTTTTTGCCATACATCGACATGAATCACCCATGGCTACACCTGCATCCCCCATCCTGAATCCCCCTCAATAGCTCCCTTCCCACCCCATCCCTCTGGGTGGTCCCAGAGCACCAGCTTTGGGTGCCCTGTTTCATGCATTGAACTTGCACTGGTCATCTGTTTGTCATATGGTAATATACACATTTCAATGTTATTCTCTCATTTCATCCCACCCCCATCTTCTCCCACAGAGTCCAAAAGTCTGTTCTTTACATCTGTGTCTCTTTTGTGGCCTTGCATATAGGATCATCATTAATGTCTTTCTAAATTCCATATATATGTGTTAGTATACTGTATTGGTGTTTCTCTTTCTGACTTACTTCAGTCCATCCACCTCATTAGAACTGACTCAAATGCGTTCTCTTTTATAGCTGAGTAATATCCCATTGTGCATATGTACCATAACTTCCTTATCCATTCACCTGCCGATGGACATCTAGGTTGCTTCCATGTCCTAGCTGTTATAAATAGTGCTGCAATGAACATTGCGGTATATGTGTCTCTTTCAGTTCTGATTTCCTCAGTGTGCGTGCCTGGCAGTGGGATTGCTGGGTTGTATGGCAATTTCCAGTTTTTTAAGGAATCTCCACACTATTCTCTGTAGTGGCTGTACCAGTTTGCATTCCCAACAGTGTAAGAGGGTTCCCTTTTCTCCACACCCTCCAGCATTTATTGTTTGTAGACTTTTTGATGACAGACATCTTTAAGAATATATTTAAAAAGCATTTGTTTTTTATTTATTTGGCTGCACCGGGTCTTAGTTGTGGCACTCAGGATCTTTAATCTTCATTGTGGCATGTGAGCTCCGAGTTGCAGCATGTTGAGAGCTAGTTCCCTGACCAGGGATCAAACCCAGGCTTCCTGCACTGGGAGCTTAGATTCTTAGCCACTGGACCACCAGGGAAGTCCCGACTTCTGCAGACCTCTTAGTGCAGCCTCGGTATTAGCTGGAGTCTCTCTGACTCTTCAGAGCTGGACGTGGTTGGAAATATGCAAGATTTCTTATTGCTCTTGGGGGCTTTCATTCCAAGATCAACTTTGACTGCTTTACTCTGCTGATTCTTGTTTTTTCCTCTGTCTTGTGAAGCTCCTTTCCTTGCCACAAAACTTCACTGTGTAGCAAATTTTACTTAAGTTTGGGGAAGTGGACATGAATTTATATTATAGTCGGGAAACAACTTAAACTCAAATATGAAGCATTTCTAAGACTCTTCTTCCTTATTTCTTAGTCTCACTGTTCTGTCTCCCCTCCTCACTCTTTTATGCTTAGTTCTTTCCAGTTCATTTGAAATGCAGAACAATTTACCTACCTCTTTGTCTATTTTTTCTCCTGCTAACACAAGCTCTCAGGGTTTCTGCTGCCCCAAGTGACCTTGCAAGATTTTTTCTTGAACAAAGACAATTACTTCCTGAATAGAATTATGGAACTTTCTTTTAAGATGCTAATTTATTTCTCACCCCCATCCAAACCTAATTATTTAAGCAGTGAGATGCTGAACAAATCCCGACACAATAATGTAAGTCGTGGTGGTGGTGTTAGTAATGGAGAGGAAAATCAGAATCCAAGGGATAGAAATAAGAGCTCACAACAAATTGAGCAGAGAAAGAAAATGGAAGGGAAAGCAAGGACTGAATGCCAGTGTCTCGTGTGATATGACAACCCTATTGATTTTTTCCCAATTTCCCAAGAAAACTGAAGTTCAGAGGATTTAAATAATACGCCCAAAGCCACTCAAACTGTAGATGGAAGATCCAGGACCCGATCCAGGTATGATGGAAAGACCTGTATTCTTTGCATTGTAGTCATTTTTTTAAAAGTTTTTAGGGTATAGTTGCTTTACAATGTCGTGTTAGTTTCTACTGTACTGCAAAGTGAACCAGCCATACCTGTACACACATCCCCTCTTCTTTGGATTTCCTTCTCATGTCGGTCACCACAGAGCACCAAGTAGAGTTCCCTGTGCTGTCCGGCAGGTTCTCATCAGTATCTATTTTATACACAGTACACGTGTCAATCCCAATCTCCCAGTTCCTCCTGCCTCCCACCTTTGGTATCTGTTATGTTTGTTCTCTTCATTCATGTTTCTCTTTCTGCTTTGTAAATAAGGTAGTCCATACTGATTTTTTTTTTTCAGATTTCACATGTATGTATTGATACATGATCTTTTTCTGTTTCTGACTTACTTCACTGTATGTGACACTCTCTAGGTTCATCCGTGTCTCTACAAATGACTCAATTTTGTTCCTTTTTACAGCTGAGTAATATTCCATTGTATATATGTACCACATCTTCTTTATTCATTCCTCTGTTGATGGACATATAGGTTGCACTGTATTCTTAATCAGTTCCTCTTCTACCACCGAGAACTTAAGATTGGTTCTGAAATGATATTTTGCCTTAAGTGGGCTGCCATGCCCTCCTCCAGGGGATCTTCCCAACCCAGGGATGGAACCCACATCTCTTAGGTCTCCTGTATTGGTAGGTAGGTTCTTTACAACTAGTACCACCTGGGAAGCCTTATGTTAAACTAATTCACTATAAGATTATTTTTGATAGTAATAAAGTTTAGGCTATACCTTATTTTTTAGAAATTTTATTTATTTATTTGTCTTTGGCTGTGCTGGGTCTACATTGCTGCGTGGGTTTTTTCTGGTTGTGGAGAGCAGGGGCTCCTCTCTGTGGTAGGTGGGCTTCTCATTGTGGCAGCTTCTCTTCTTGCAGAGCATCAGCTCTAGGGTACACAGGCTTCAGTAGCTGCAGCACGTCTGCTCAGTAATTGTCGCACACAGGCTCAGTAGTTGTGGCATACTCCGCAGCAGGTGGGGTCCTCCCAGACTGGGGATCGAACCCGTGTCTCCTGCATTTGCAGGTGGATTCTTTACCACTGAGCCACCAGGGAACACCCACCCTTATTTTTTGTAGCCTGCAATTTGGATCTTGGTGTAAGTCTTTATATGGTTTCTCGCGTGAAAGTAGCAAAAATCTGCCCCTTCATAAGTGCAGGTCAAATGTCTGCACCTCTTTGACTTATGTGATAGAGCAAGGCCCGCTCTGGGGCATTCCAGGGAGGCTGGTTTCCCAGTGGTTAGTACCATCCAGGGACAGACTGATCGGCTTGCTCTCCTGGGAGGAGGCATTTAAGCAAAGACTGTAGGACCACTTGGCTGGGATGTTGTTGTGAGGATTCTGGTTTGGATGAGAAGTTTCCATATAGGGCTGCTCATCAGAATCACTTGGAGAAGATTTGTTCAAAATCCAGATGCCTGTGTCTTATTATAGATGATTCAGCATGTCTGGAATGGCTCAGTGGCATTTCAAAATATACACCTCCCATGGAACTTCCCTGATGGTGCAATGGTTAAGAACCCACCTTCCAATGCAGAGGGCATGGGTTTGATCACTGGTCGAGGAACTAAGATTCTATGTGCCATGTGGTCAGATAAAATAAAGTAAATAAATAAAGAAATAAAATAGACCCTCCAGCCGATTCTGATGTACACCAAGGTTTGGAGACTGTTGGAACAGGTTATCACTAAAATCCCCTCCAAGACAGGGTGCTCAGGGCTGGTGCACTGGGATGACCCTGAGGAATGGGATGGGGAGGGAGGTGGGAGGGTGGTCAGGACGGGGAACACATGTACACCCATGGCTGATTCATGTCAATGTATGGCAAAAACCACTACAATATTGTAAAATAATTAGCCTCCAAGTAAAATAAATTGATCAGTTAAAAAAAAAATCCCCTCCGATCAGGAGAATGGATAAATGTGCATGTATGACTGAGTCCCTTTGCCATGCACTTGAAACTATCACAGCATTGTTAATTGCCTACACTCCAATATAAAATAAAAAGGTGAAAATAGGAAGTTAAATCCCCTCTATCACAAGGTTCTATAAATTCTACCTTTTGTTGGGGGTAGTGGTCTTCCCTGTCTTGTAGTCTTTAAATCACAGTGTTTTATTCATGTGGGCAGGGACAACTGGTCAAACACAGTATCTGTTTCATTATTGGAGAACACAGAATACTGAGCTGCCTTTAAAATATTTGGGTTGCACCTTCTTTTTGTGATGGAAAGTGTTGTTATTTTAGGGATACTTGTTCATGTTGCCAGTAGACCACACAGAGTTTCCTTTGAAGAAGCTCGATAATGTTTATACACCTGCAGGAACTAGATAGGGGGATCAAGATGAGAGCTGCTTAGTTGATATCACTTTTATTTTTTAAAAAGTGGAAGGGTAAACACAGGACTGGGGTGATTTGGGGCATGTGGCATGCTTAAGTACACTTTTCCTTGGCATATGTGAAGCAGAAAAAGAAAATTTCTCAAGGGATTCAGTGGTAAATGTATAGTTTGGGGGCCTTGGAGAATGCATTTCCCAGTATCTCTCCAGTTCTTTTCATTAATTAAAAAAAAAAAAAAAGTTTTGGCTCATTCTTCCCCATATAGATGCATGCTAGTAATAAATAATGAAAAAAACTTGAATACTGGGAAAATGACATGCAATTTTTCCTTGATATAAGCCTTTCTCAATAACCGATGCACCCAGCTTTTCTAGTGACAAAGGGTCTTTCCTTTAAGGAATATGTAACGTGGACAAAGCTGAGAGAGACTTTCTGAGTTCATGGTTAGCTCCAATGCGTTAGACGCTAAACTTCTGCTTCTCAACGGGAGCATCTCTTGGGCAGAGACACAGTGTACAGAAGTAATGGCTTTTTCCACTTTTTTCAGGTTGTTCCATGCGACTGAGCCTTCTTTGGCAGCTGGCCTGTTCCTCATTTTTAATGTAGGGAGCCTCTATAATTAACTCAAGCCTATTTCTGCTGTGTTAATTAATGTGTGCATACAGGAGGTTGCTGTTTTCCCTTAAGGTGTGATGAACAGAACTGGTTTTCAAGGAAGTCACCTCGCGCTCTAGCAGATGGAGCAGTTGGCTTTGGGAAACATTCACACTGAATAGCAAGACAAGACTAATTCTACTTGATAAAGTCTGTCTGTCAGGGTCAAGGGTATAAAGAGTGGTCCCCAGGCTCCTCTAGGCTCCCTGTGGGCATTTGAGGTTGATGAGAAAAGCAGAAGGGACTTGTTCACTGAAATCAGTCAGAGCTGGGTCTGAGTCTTAATGCTACCCCCTAGCGACTATGTGGGCTTTGATAAGTCTTATTTGTTCATCTATAAATGGGGCATGAAACACGCATTTTGTCTGAATTAATTCAGGTAACATTTGGGAAGCTTCTCAGTTCTGCAACTCAATGCATGAGCCTACAAGTTGTCTGTGAGTGTTTATTCTGTCAGACAGTAAGCTCCCTGGAAGCAGAGACTGTGTTCTATTAATATTCGATTCATGTCTCTAATGCCTAGTAATAGTAAGAACTCATGTTCATTGAAAGAATGAAAGATGAACTGGTCTTGTTTGATTAGTGGCTAGGGCCCGAGTGTATACAAACATTACAGCCCTCAACTCTTAACTTGTCTGTCCCTAAAGGAGTTTGAACCCATAGCTCAGACTTTCTCAGCCTCATTGGCCAAGTATTGGTTTTGCAAGTCCAATTGCACTGCCCCTTCCTGAACGGTCCTTCTAGGCTGGGAGTCTCCTTTTGTAGCTCCCTGAGATGTGAGCTGGATGCAGAATTCTACAGAGCTGCTGGCCTGCCCAGATATGCCATGCAGTGACTCCTTTCTTGGGTCTTGTCATCAGCCAGGGACAAGTGCGATAGACAAGCAGAGCATGACAGGTGGCAGGGTATATATCTCCTCTGCTCTCAGGAGCCTCTCTCTTTCCCCATCCCCTGGGATTCTCTTTTTAACCAGCATGAAATCAACTCTCCCTTTCTGCTAAGACACCCAGTACATGCTTAGAACTCCTCTTTCCTGAAGGCCTTCTGTCTTTGGAACACATGACTGAGAGCACGTTTAGGCAATTTATTCCCTGCTCTGCCATCAGCCTCTCCTGGGTGACCATGTGCAAAATTCACTACTTGCTTATATGTGGCAAAGGAGAGTTAGTGTCTTAAAATGTTATACACGTAGTACTTAGGAAAAAATCATTAGGTTCTAGGGACTGGTCTTATTAAAGATGGCAAATGTTATAGGACTTTGTTGTCATTCAGTCGCCCAGTCATGTCCGACTCTTTGTGACCCCATGGACTGCAGCACGCCAGGCCTTCCTGTCCCTCACCATCTCCCAGAGTTTGCCCAAGTTCATGTTCATTGCATTGGTGAGGCTGTCCAGCCATCTCATCCTCTGACACTCTCTATAGTCCTATGAAGTTATAGGACTTTCGGGGCTATTAATTCACTGTGGTTGCTGAGATGGTAATGAAACTCCAGGTATGATCTCAGTATTTAGGGCAGGAAGAAGAAGGGAAGAGACAAAGGTTTTCTTTCCAGATTTCTCTTTTTAATGAGAAATCAAATAGCATTTTGCAGCTACTTTCCCCCGGTAGATGAACTTGTTTGTCTCGTGTGTGGGCTGAGGCACACAGCTGCCTCTAACTGCACAGGAAGCTGGGAAAGCAAAGGCTGGATTTTCAGCCTTGATGGGGGGAGACAACTGGAGTGAAGGGGGTCAGGAATGCTATTGGGTTAGCCTTAGTCTGAGTTCCCTCAGAAGCAGATTCTGATATGAGGATTTGAACACTAGTAGTGAGTTTGGGACTAAAATCATGACATCCGGTCCCATCACTTTACGGTAAATAGAAGGGGAAACAATGGAAGCAGTGACAGATTTTCTTTTCTTGGGCTCAAAAATCACAGTGGACAGTACTGCGGCCTAAAATTAAAAGATGCTTGCTCCTTGGAGGGAAAGCTATGGCAAATGTAGACAGTGTATTAAAAAGTAAAGACATCACTTTGCTGGCAAAGGTCCATCCAGTCAAAGGTATGGTTTTTCCAGTAGTCATGTATGGATGTGAGAGTTGGACCATAAAGAAGGCTGAGAACCGAAGAATTGATGCTTAAGACTCTTGAGAGTCCCTTGGACTGAAAGGAGATCCAACCAGCCAAACCTAAAGGAAATAAAACCTGAATATTCATTGGAAGGACTGATGCTGAAGCAGAAGCTCTAATACTGTGGCCACCTAATGTGAAGAGCCAACTTGTTGGAAAAGACCCTGATGCTGGGAAAGATTGAAGGCAAAAGGAGAAGGGGACGACAGAGGATGAGATGGTCAGATAGCATCACTGACTCAATGGACATGAATTTGAGTAAACTCCAGGAGATAGTGAAGGACAGGGAAGCCTGGCGTGCTGCAGTCAGTGGGGAGGCAGAGTCAGACACAACTTTAGTGACTGAACATAGACACACACAGTGTGTCTGGGCGGTGAAGTAAGCCCTGGTAGAAGTGGTAGGGAAGTGAGGCAACGAGAATGGTATTCTAGGTTATTAGTAAGAGTTTTCCAGAGAAGAGGAACCAGTGAGACATGTATACACATCTGTATCTACACATACACACACGATAAGGAGCTGACTCACACAGACGTTGAAAGCTGAGACAAGTACAAACTCTGCAGTCAGCAAACTGGAGACCCAGGGCAGAAAACTGTAAGTTCCAGTCTGAGTCTGAGTCTGAGTCTGAAGGCAGGAGAAGACTGTTTACAACTCAAAGATGTCCAGGCAGAGAGAAGGAATTCATTCTTACTCAGCTTTTCGTTCTGTTTAGACCTTCAGCATATTCGATGAAGCCCACTCTCACTTAGGAGGGTCATCTGCTTTAGTCAGGCTACCAAGGCAATGCTTTGTTTTGTTTTTTTGTTTCGGTTTTTTTCTTTTTTTGGCTGTACTGGGTCTTTGTTGTGGCATGGGGCTTTCCCTAGTTGCGTCATGTGTGGGCTTCTCTAGTTGTGGCGGGCGGGCTCAGTAGTTGTGACTCGTGGGCTTACTTGCCTTGAGGCATGTGGGATCTTAGTTCCCTGATGAGGGGATGAACCCGTGTCCCCTGGATTGGAAGGTGGATCCTTAATCACTAGACCACCAGGGGAGACCCTACCCAGGCAGGGTTAATATCATCCAGGAATCCCTTCACAGACACACCCAGCAATAATGTTTAACTAAATGTCTGGGTACCTCGTGGCCCAGTCAAGCTGATGCTTAGAGTTACCCATCACACCGTGAAAGAGGGTGTTGTCAAGCTGGCTGTCACTTTGGACAGCTGGAGCCTCGCCCTGCTGGAGCATTTCTGGGAGCCAGAGTAACAAGTACCCTTGGGAGTAC
Organism: Cervus elaphus; assembly: GCF_910594005.1. Lineage (NCBI taxonomy): Eukaryota > Metazoa > Chordata > Mammalia > Artiodactyla > Cervidae > Cervus > Cervus elaphus. The sequence goes on along the minus strand of NC_057827.1, from coordinate 19,750,695 downwards.
ACGTCCAGTAGGCCTTGGTTGAGGGATGCAGGGGGAATTTGAGTCCCAGACACTTCCGTCCTGCCTGTGAACTGGCAAACAGGCGTGGGCATTGGAAATGGGTGCTGGCATGGGGAGTCTGGCAGGAACTTGAAAGTAATAAGATGAAGGGATATGGGTGGGCTCAGACAGCATCAGCTACGTCAACCCACAGAGTCTGCCACACGGCGGAGGGCGGGGGGAGGGTAAAGCACTTGGATGCTTTCTTATCTTTAAAATATTTTTAAAACTTTTAATTGGAGGATAATTACTTTATGATGTTGCGTTGATTTTTGTTTCGCTTTGTGCTCAGTTGTGTCCGACTCTTTGCGAAACTCCATGGACTGTAGCCTGCCAGGCTCCTCTGTCCATGGGATTTTTCAGTCAAGAATACTGGAGTGGGTTGCCATTTCCTTCTCCAGGTTTTTGCGGTATAGCAACACAGATCAGCCATAAGGGTATATATATATGCAGCCACGAAATTAAAAGACATTTATTCCTTGGAAGGAAAGCTATGACAAACCTAGACAGCATATTAAAAAACAGAGACATCACTTTGCTGACGAAGATCCATCTAGTCAAAGTTATAGTTTTTCCAGTAGTCATGTATGGATGAGAGAGTTGGACCATAAAGAAGGCTGAGAACCAAAGAATTGACGTTTTTGAACTGTGGTGCTGGAGAAGACTCTTGAGAGTCCCTTGAACTACAAGGAGATCAAAGCAGTCAATCCTAAAGGAAATCAAACCTGAATATTCATTGGAAGATCTGAGGCTGAAACTGAAGCTCCAATACTTTGGCTGCCTGATTCGGAGAGCCAATTCACTGGAAAAGACCCTGATGCTGGGAAAGACTAAAGGCAAAACGAGAAGGGGACAGCAAGGATGAGATGGTTAGATACCATCACTGACTCAAGGGACGTGAATCTGAGCAAACTCCAGGAGATAGTGATGGATAGGGAAGTCTGGCATGTTGCAATCCATGGGGTTGCAAAGAGTCAGACAAAATGTAGTGACTGAACAGCAAAAACAAATATATATAGATATATATATCCTCTCCTTCTTGAACTTCCCTCACACCCCCACCCCCACTTCTCTGGGTCGTCACAGAGCCCTGGACTGGGCTCCCCGTGTTACACAGCAGCTTCCCACTAGCTGTCTGTTTTACACGTGGGAATGTATTTATGTCAGTCCTAACCTCTCAGTTCTTCCCACCCTCCCCTTTCCCTACTGGGTCCTCCATCCTCCATGTCTGCATCTCTGTTCCTGCCCGGCAGACAGGTTCATCTGTACCATCACATGTATCTTTAAAATATTTAAAGCTGGGGATCGATTCTAAGTCCCAGATGCTTTAACGTCTGGGACTCGATCTCAGAAGAAGAACTTGTGCTCTTATGACGTTTTCTCTGGGAACAACCTACCAAAGAAAGATTCTGCAAACAGGATCTCAAGGGACTGAACTGTTGATGTTACAGCCTGGACCACCGTGGGGGTCTCCTCATCTGGGATGGGTTTGGAGCCCAAAGAGAGGGTGAATCCCATTATCTTTTGTAACGTTCAACTTCAACCTTGGGCAAAGTGGTGCTGCCTACTGTCCTCAAGAGAGAAAGACTGAGGCTCAGAGACGGGGAGGATTTTGTCCTAATCACACAGCTGGAAAAGTCACACAGAGTGGAATCTGGGGCCACCTGATGATAAATCTGGTGCCCTTTCGCTGGTACCCAGCTGTGCCCCCCAGGAAAATGACCTTTCAAAGGCACAGTATGAATTAATAATGGTATAATTATTCACTGTGACACTTTTTCTTGTACTGACTCGTGAGCATCCAGGCCTGTGGTGGAAAGCGGTTTTTCTGGTGGGGGAATGAGTTGCACTGACCCTCTGACCTCTCTCCTCTCGTCTCTTCTTTCCTTTTCTCCCTTTTCCTTGTGTTAGTCCTTCCCGGTCCCCACCCACACCGTTCCCCCCATTCCTTCCCTTCCTTCTGCCCCCTCTGTTAGTAGGATCTGGTGTCATATTTCTGAGCCATTCAAGTCAACTTATACTGAGTAACCCACGCTCTTGACATATTGCTATAAAGCCTTCAGGTAGCTGTATCTGTGCTAAGTCGCTTCAGGCTTGTCCGACTCTTTGCGACCCCATGGGCTGTAGTCCTCCAGGCTCCTTTGTCCATGGGATTCTTCAGGCAAGAATACTGGAGTGGGTTGCCATTCCCTTCTCGAGGGCATCTTCCCAACCCAGAGATCACAGGTAGCTGCAATAGCTGAGTTAATACATAAATGCTTCCATAACATCCTTGCCTTTAGAATTACTCTTGACCGGTAGCCTCTGCTGAAGGGAGGACCAGGGCTCTGTGTTTGCATCTGCTGTGATGAGCATAGGGGTGGAGCATGCCTGAGAGGGAAACAATCTCATCATGTTTTCTGTCCTGAGAATCTAGTTCTGAGGCCATGAGAGTCTGCAATAGTCATGGGTGAGTGGCCAAGCATGCTACCAAGCCAAGTCAGTGTCTTAGATGTGGGGAGCAGAGAGCTGGGTGTGAGCAGGAGTAGGTGGTGCTCACTGGGAAGCAGACAGAACAGATGGAAGGAATCTGGACCCTGCGCCCCCATCCTTCCCTGCGCTAGACTTTCTTCCCTTGCCCAAGACAGCCGAGCAATTCTGCTGAAAGAAACCTCCCTGACACATGCTGCTGGGCGGGGGAGTTGATTTCTTTCCATCTGGATGAATGGTGGCCATGCCCCACAACGGGCATGGATGGAACTTTGCTTCCGTGCTGACACGGAACACGGACAGCTAAGCTGGCTTATGGAAACTTAAGCCTGAGTGTATATGTGTATGTGTGTGGTGTTCTAATTAATTACATTTTTATTAAAGTATAGTGATAAAGACTTCAGTATAAAAACTAAAGTCCAGAGACTTCCCTGGTAGTCTACTGGTTAAGACTTCGCCTTCCAGTGCAGGAGGCATGAGTTCAATCCCTGATCAGGGAGCGAACTCCCACATGCCTTGGGGTCAAAAAACCAAAGCATAAAACGGAGGCAGTATAGTAACATATTCCAATAAGATTTGTAAAAATGGTCCATGTTAAAAAAACCCACAAAAGTTAATAAAATCCGTTTAAACAACTCCAAAGGTATGGCAAGAGACACAAAATAATGTGCAGAATATTCTTAAAAGGTATTTCCTGTAAGTTGCATTAGACTCCTTCTTCTAAAAAGAGCTTTTATGTAAGACAGAAATAGTCTTGAAAGATTAATAAGCTTGACAATTCATGTTCTGAAAAAGTTGCCTTACTTTGCAAAATGTTGAACTAGTACCCCCTCATATCTTAAAGATAGTACCATCTATTTACTTCCCTCCTCTTTGAGATACATTTTTGGAATTAGATTAGAACCTAGAAATCTTTGCTGCCCCTGGCTTGGTCCTGCTATATTCACAGGTTAAATGACTTGCCCAAGGTAACAGAATTAGTGGCAGCTTGGGACTAGAAGACTAGCTTACAGAGTACTTCCAGAGTACTCCATTTTTTAAATTAGATTCTTATACAGATAATATGGGCTTCCCTGGTCGCCCAGATGGTAAAGAATCTGCCTGCAGTGCAGGAGACCCGGGTTTGATCTCTGGGTTGGGAAGATCCTCTGGAGAAGGGAAAGGCAATCCACTCCAGTATTCTTGCCTGGAGAATTCCATGGACAGAGAAGCCTGGCAGGCTACAGTCCATGGGGATGCAAAGAGTCGGACATGACTGGGCAACTAACACACACACACATAGTTGATTTACAATGCTGGGTTAGTTTCAGGTGTACGGCAAAGTGATTCACTTACATATATATTCCATTTCAGATACTTTTCCCTTATAGGTTATTACAAAATACTGAGTAGAGCTGTCTGCGCTATACAGTAGGTCCTTGTAGTCTGTCTATTTTATACATCACAGTGGTAAAGAATCTGTCTCCAATGCAGGAGATGCAGGAGACCCAGGTTGGGAAGATCCCCTGGAGGCGGGTATGGCAACTCACTCCAGTATTCTTGCCTGGAGAATCCCTGGACAGAGGAGCCTGGAGGACTACAGTCTATAGGTTCGCAGAGTCGGACACGACTAAAGCGACTTAGCATGCCTGTAGTATGTATATGGAAATCCCAAACTCCTAGTTTATCCTTCCCCCAGTTTCCCCTCGGTAACCATAGGTTTGCTTTCAAAGTTTGTGAGCCCATTTCTGTTTTGTAAATAAATTCATTTGTATTTTTTTTTTCAGATTCTATATATAAGTGATATCATATGATATGTGTCTTTCTCTGACTTACTTCACTTAGTATGGTAATATCTAGGTCCATCCATGTTGCCACCAATGAGCCTGTGTGTTTATTTGCAACACTGATCAAGGCCAGACTCCTAACTGAAACAAAACCAAACCACACCCATCAAAAAAGACAACCCTCACAGCAGTGGGTGCCCAGAAAGGTGGGGTAGTGTAACCAGGTGGTTTGTATAGAAGAGTTAAGTTGCAGTTTTTAAATTTTGTTCTGGTATTCCTTAGCGGGTGGATTGTGACTTGTATGTTTATTTTAAAAAGTAAACAATAACCAGAAAAGTCTGGAATAACAAAAGTTAAATATCAGCTCTCTTAACCCAATCAACCCAAGACCACCATCTGTGGCCTGACAAAGATGTATCAGCCCATTGCATTTGAGGAGGCTGCACCTCAGAGGGACCATGAGTCTTCTCAGCAAATGTGGGAAAAGGTAGAATTGTGATAGGATTTTGGAGAAGGGTAAAGTTTAAGTGAAATGGAAATAAAGGTTCAAAGCTGAGCAGAGCTGTGTATAAAGGTGTCAGTGTCAGGTCTGGACTGTAAATTCGCCCCAGGCTTCTGTTCCCTTGGAAACAATGAGGTTATGATACATGTGAATGTTGTCTTCAGAGCCCCCTTCTCTGAAGCTCTGCATCTGGGCTGGAGATTGAGGCTCCATCTTTGTGTCAAAGTGGCTAAGATCCTCCACCGGGGGAGAGTGAAATGTTTCATTCATCCTATTTCCAGTAGCGACATTTCTGGTAGTCTCCGCTTTTAGAGATAAAGATTTTTCTGGATGCGAGAAAGCAGGAGTTACTCAAAGAAGGTTATAATGTCAGAGTGTCCTTGGGAGAAATATTGTTTCCTATTGCTTTGCAGCTGGTTTTATCTTTATCTGTTATCCCAGCCTGATGAATAGCAGGGGTAGATTTTTACTTTCCCATTCTGAGCTTATTTTTACTTTCTCAAAAGTTTGGGGTTCTTGGAAGGAAAGTGTGATGGTTAGAGGGTCAGTGTTCTTCAGTTTTTCCAAAACCTGTGAAAACTTGTAGCTATTCTAAATGAACACAAACCATTAACAATATTTGAGAAGCAGCTAGGTGGGAGCTGCTAGCTTGGCTGATATATCTGCTGGGGGTACCCCAGAGACACTTCCCCACTCTGGGGTCTGCTGTACCCCACCTTCCTGGGTTTTCCATATTGGGTATACCAAATGTTCTCTTACTGACATTTTATTTTTAAGAAGTAGATTCACATCTTTTACTTAAATAAATGCATCACAAAATGAAGCCCTTCAGTTCAGTTCAGTTGCTCAGTTGTGTCCGACTCTTTGCGACCCCATGAATTGCAGCACGCCAGGCCTTCCTGTCCATCACCAACTCTCGGATTTTATTCAAACTCATGTCCATCGAGTCGGTGATGCCATCCAACCATCTCATCCTCTGTCGTCCCCTTCTCCTCATGCCTGCAATCCTTCCCATTATCAGAGTCTTTTCCAGTGAGTCAACTCTTCACATGAGGTGGCCAAAGTATTGGAGTTTCAGCTTCAGCATCAGTCCTTCCAATGAACAACCAAGACTGATCTCCTTTAGGATGGATTGGTTGGATTTCCTTGCAGTCCAAGGGACTCTCAAGAGTCTTCTCCAACACCACAGTTCAAAAGTATCACTTTTTCGGCGCTCAGCTTTCTTCACAGTCCAACTCTCACATCCATATATGACCACTGGAAAAACCATAGCCTTGACTAGGCGGACCTTTGTTGGCAAAGTAATGTCTCTGCTTTTTACTAAGCTGTCTAGGTTGGTCATAACTTTCCTTCCAAGGAGTAAGCGTCTTTTAATTTCATGGCTGCATCACCATCTGCAGTGATTTTGGAGCCCCCCAAAATAAAGTCTGACACTGTTTCCACTGTTTCCCCATCTATTTCCCATGAAGTGATGGGACCAGATGCCATGATCTTAGTTTTCTGAATGTTGAGCTTTAAGCCAACTTTTTCACTCTCCTCTTTCACTTTCAGCAAGAGGCTTTTTAGTTCCTCTTCACTTTCTGCCATAAGAGTGGTGGCATCTCCATATCTGAGGTTATTGATATTTCTCCTGGCAATCTAGATTCCAGCTTGTGCTTCTTCCAGCCCAGTGTTTCTCATGATGTACTCTGCATATAAGTTAAATAAGCAGAGTGCCAATATACAGCCTTGACGTACTCTTTTTCCTATTTGGAACCAGTCTGTTGTTCCATGTCCAGTTCTAACTGTTGCCTCCTGACCTGCATACAGGTTTCTCAAGAGGCAGGTCAGGTGGTCTGTTATTCCCATCTCTTTCAGAATTTTCCACAATTTATTGTGATCCACACAGTCAAAGTCTTTGGCATAGACAATAAATCAGAAATAGATGTTTTCCTGGAACTCTCTTGCTTTTTCACTACCATAAAAGAAGAAACTGTCACTTGCATAAATTCAAAGTAACCATTAAAAAAAGAAATAAGAGGATGACTAGTATCATTATTTTCTAGGTGATTTCCTGTCAAATTGCTGAGCTCGAGGCTTGCCTTGCCTTTAAAGAACAGGGTGGCGGTGGAGAAGCTAACAACACATGTCAGAAAGGTGTTAAATCACATGCCATTCAGCACCAAACCCAGGCCTTCTCTGCGGTATCATCAGAAAGATGAAAGAGAGTTAATAGAGGCATCTCCCTCCAGAATTCAGTACGAAGGCTGTGTTTGGGTACCACCCCTATCATCTGTGGTGTCAACAGGACCCTGTGACTCACACCCTGGGCAACTGGCTTTGTGCTCTGAGACTGCTGGCTACAGTCTTGGTTCAGGATGGAATCAAATCAATGGTTTGATCGGATGTGGGACCATGGGGCAGGTGTCTAACCTCTCCAAGGCCATTTTCTCATCTGTCCCACAGGAAGAGTAGTTGTCATTACCTCTCACAATTGCTCTGAGAATTTAATGAGCTGATCCATGGAAAACCGTTGACTCCGTGTCAGGCACATACAGAGTTCTCCATAGATGTGAGCTAGGACGCCGAGACAAGCTTCTGTCATGTGTCTGCCAAAGAGTCAGTTTGTGGGTAGGTTCTAGAGATCAGATCTAGGTCACGAGAGACATCTATCCAAATTGGTCAAGGGATAAAGACAAGCTGCGTGCTGAGGGTCAGTCTGTTCCTACTGTGTCAAGGTCGTAAGAGCAGGGCTGCTAGAGACAAAGGTCAAAGCAAAATAGGCAGGAACCTCTGGCCGGTTCTTTAAAGAGGACATCTGCCAAGAATATGTCAACCCACTCCAGTACTCTTGCCTGGAAAATCCCATGGACGAAGGAGCCTGGTAGGCTATAGTCCATGGGGTCGCGAAGAGTCGGACACTGCTGAGCGACTTCACTTTCACTTTTCTTTTTTTTTTTTTCACTTTTCACTTTCATGGACTGGTAGCTCACCAGTCTCCTCTGTCCATGGGATTTCCCAGGCAAGAACACTGGAGTGGGTTGCCATCTTCTCAGGGGATCTTCCCAACCCAGAGATCAGACCAGTGTCTCTTATGTCCCCTGCGTTGGCAGGCGAGTTCTTTACCACTGAGCCGCCTGGGAGCCCTTCATGTCATAGGGCCCTCCAGATAACCCCAGGCTGGGACTCGGTGAAAATGTCTCAGAGGGACTTCGCTTCAGTGCCCAAGGGAAAGGACAGGCCTCAGAAAGCTTGCCATGGTCTTTGCCAGATTTAAGGGAAGGGGTACAAATCACCATCCTTCCCTGGAGGGGAGTGAAAGGCCTAGTGTGATTACTCAGAATCTCTCAGAGATGGGTTCTCTTGTGTGAGGTCATGTGATGAGTGTGTGCACCTAGGAATGTCTGATGAGAGACTTGCACACTTGAACGGCAGGCATAGCCTTCTGGTTCCTATTGATCCTTCTTAGGGGCCAGCGTGGGGTCTGCGGGGATGAAATCCCCGAGGATGTAGCTGTGGTGGGGGTCACAGCACCAGACACCAGGAGCTACAAGAGCACTGGAGTTGGAGGTGGGCAGGAGTGTCTACACCTCAGGAGAATCAAAGCTCAGAAAAATCAGGGCTTCCATGGTGGCTCAGTGGTAAAGAATCTGCCTTTCCATGCCTTTCCATCCCTGGTCTAGGGTCACGGAGCAGCTGAACCTCTGCACAACTACTGAACCTGTGCTCTAGAGCCCAGGAACTGCAACTACTAAAGCCCGTGTGCCTAGAGTCTGTGCTCCACAACAAACGAAACCACTGCAGTGAGAAGCCTGTGCACCATGGCCGGAGAGTAGCCCCCACTTGCCACAACTTGAGAAAAGCCTTCACAACAATGACGACCCAGCACAATCATAAATAAAGAAATCAACTTATATATATATATATATAAAAGTTAAGGAAAATCAAGTCGAAACCCTGAACAGGATGACTGAAGCAGAGTAGGAACCTGTAGGCTGAAGCCAAGGGCAAGGTGATGGGGGAACATGAAGTAGAATTTGAGCCAGATTATGGATGGGAATATGTACAGGAGAGATTAACGCTGATGGCTCTGGCCTGTCACCCCTGATAGGCATTAGCCTGGCTTAAGCATACTGGAACACATTCTCATTCCTACTTGGAAATCTCTAATCAAAGGCAGAGTCAGATAGACACTCATCATCAAGCCGGAGTGACAACCAAAATCCCCAAGAAGTTTAGCGTCACCTGCCAGTAACACTGCCTGGAAAATCTCCAGGTGTAATGTCGTTTCATCCCATTCTTCTCATATGTAACCCCCGCTCCCTTGCTTCATGAGCCACATGGAGACACTGCCTCCTTGATGTGGGCTGCTAATGGTGATTTTTGTGTTTACCTAAAGCCCTGGGACAGATGCTTTATCTGGAAATGAAAACCCCAGGTAAACAAGTGCAGGTGCAAGCCCATCGCTAGGTGCCTGGGGCTCTCTGTCACTGAACTTGGCCCCAGCTGTAGGATTGATCAGGCCATAGTCAGGGCGTGGTTAAGGTTTTGTGTGTATTAAACACTGAAGTCATGAGGGCCAGTTAGGGACTGGCAGGTTGAACTTGGAAGTGACACCAGGATTCAGGGAGCATTTTCTCCTTTCTCCCATTTCCATCTGTATTCTGGAGGAATTGGGTGTACAATCACTGCGTGCACAGAGATACATGGTTTCTGTATTAGCTCATCTCTGTAAAGTATTGAGAGAGGCATGACATCTGAAGAGGTATTCTGGGTCTCCCAAGGGTGACTCTCCTTCTCTTCTCTGCCTCCCCACGTTACACATCCCTCATTGCTCCCTGGCTCCAAGATAATTTTGGCCAGAGTAACAATTTGAACTCATAGCTTTCTTCATGACTCTCTCTTGATCAAAGATAATAAAGCAACCACTTTTTGTTGCTGACAATATGCTGGGCAGAGTTTTAAGCATTTTGAACATGTATTCCTTGCAGCAACACCATGGTGTACATACTATTATCAGCCCCATTTTATTCTTTTAAAAATGTATTTATTTTCAATCGAAGGATAATTAGCTTACAATATTGTGTTAGATTCTGCCATATATCAAGATGAATCAGCCATAGGTATATGTATGTCCCCTCCTTCTTGAACCTCCCTCCCACCTCCTACCCCATCAGCCCCGTTTAGAGAGGAGGGAATGGAGACATGAGGGACTTAATTAACTTGTACCAGGTTAGAGAGCTGATATGTGGCAGAGTTGGGATTTGAACCTGGGATCTGAATTGAGAGTCCATGCCCTCGCCCACTCTGCTTGAAGGATGAACAGGTTCATTAGCCCGGGTATCCAGTGTCCTCCACCATCTGGACCTCATCTACCTCTTCACCCAGATTTGCATCTTGAGCACATTCAGTAGATGAGGTTCTTTTTCAACTCCACCATTCCACGATTTCTGACAAAACATTAAGTCAAGTAAGAAGAGAAGAAAACTTCATAAAGAGTACAAAGAAATTTATTAAAAATCAATAGCAAGCTCTATACCAAGTAGCATAAGACATCTTTATTCAAGTTTTGAATAAGGCAGGGATATTTGTTACTGCTATCATTCAAAAAATTTGAGGGTTCTAATTGATAGAATATAGTCATAAAATAAATGACTTAAATATTGAAAGAGAAGGAGCTATAAGCTTCTGAAATCATTTTATACCTATAAAATCTAAGAGCCTAAATGAAAAACTGTTATAATTAATGAGAGAACTTAGCTGGAAATTCAATGAATATGCAAAAATAAATTTCCCTTTTCCACCATTAAAAATGATTTTGAAAGTAAAATGTAGTAAAAATTAATGACAAAACTATAAAATATCTAATGATAAGTAAGAAATATATTAGCAATATGAAGAAAACTTTACACTTTTACAGAAGAATATAAATTTTATCAAAGGAGTAAATGAAAGGATATGCCATATTCTTGGATGGACAAGTGACATCATAAAGATAAAAATTTTTCTGAAACCAGTGTAAACATTTAATGCAATTCTGATAAGAACCATTGTGTTATCTTTTTTTGGAGAGGTGGAAGACTGAAAAATGTATTCTAAATTTCATATCACCTTCTAAATATGTTAAAATAGCTAATAAGACTTTGAAAAAGAAGAAAAATAACTAGAGGGTACCTGCCACACTATATATTATAATGTAACATAAAGCTACTATGATCAAAACAGTCGATGGACTGGAAGAGGGAGTAGATTGGAAGAGGGAGTCCAGAAATAGATCCAAGGATCAAGGGGATGTTAATGTGTGATAAATGTAGTAATTCAAATTATTGGGGTTAATATTATTCATTAAATATTAGTGGAAGGACCGTTACCTATTTTGGAAAAAAAAATAGACCCCTACCTCAAACCTTATAGTCAGAATGAGTTTCATATGAAATAATCATCTAGGAGTAGCCCCAAACTGGAAACAGTCTAAGTGGTCATCAACTGGTGAGTGGGTGAACAAAAAGCTGCTTGTTCACACAGTGGAATACTATGCAGCAACAAAATGGATTAGCTACTGATACATTCAACAACCTAGGTTAGCCTCAAAAACATGCTAAATGAAAGATGCTAAACACAGAATACTATGTATCATGTGATTCCAGTTATATGAAATTTTTAGAAAAGGCAAAAGCTATAGAGATCAGTTGTTTCTTGGGGACTGGAATAGGAACAGGGATGGACTGAAAACAAGCTTGAAGAACACTTTGGGGGTGAAGGATGTGTTCTGAAACTGGATGCTTGTACAACTTCATGCGTTTGCTATACAATTTATCAAACGGTAGAATTGGAATGAATGAGCTTTTGATATGAAAATGATCAACTAAGAAAGCTATTAACAATATTAAGAGTGAAAAAAGGAAAAGTATAAAATAATTAAATTTTGGAGTAGCATATCAGAAAATATTGTTTATAAACTTGTGATGAGGAATATTTTCTTAAACAAGTCATAGGAAAGCCACTAAGAAAAATATACATTTGGCAGCACAAAATTAACAAAATTCATGGTGAAAAACATGTTTAAAATGTAAAAATGTAAATAATAGACTTGGGTAAAGTGTTTACATCATGTGTAAAAGATGAGTGAATTTTTCTTTATACAAACCTCATAAAAATTAAAATAAGCAATTTAGTCTCAAATCAGTGAAGGATATTCACAGATGACAATACAAATAAGCATTATTTGTATTATTCCATGGCTTAGGTAGCTGTGGAAATGAAACAAAACTTATTGATTGGCAAAATTTCTAACATTTGATAATACTTAGTACTACCTGTGAGGGTGTGAGGGAATGAAGTCTGTTGTGGGGAGTGTAAATCAATTCAACATTTTTGGAGATTAACTGGATACTAGCTATAAAAATTTTTTAAAAAGTACATGCTTTTGATAAAATAATCCCTCTTCTTGCAATCTGTCTTCCAGAAAAAAAAATAGTACAGATATATCAAGACAAATGCATTTGTATGTTTTTTTGGGTTATTTGAAAATAACAAGAAATAGAAACCTGGTGAATTTCTGTAAATAGGGATATGTTTGAAAATATTTTGCTACATCAAAATAATATCCAGGACTGAGGTCCCCGTCTCCTGGCTAGTTGTCACTTAGGGATTGCTCTCAGCTCCTAGAGGTCACTTGCATTTTTTGTCTCATGTCCCCTTCATCTTTAAGTCAGAATAGCATTGTCAAATACTTCTCGTGATCTGAATCTCTGACTTTTGCTGTCTCTGAACTTAAGAGCCAGATTTAAAGAGTTCATGTGATTAGGTCAGGTGCACCTGGGAAATCTCTGTGTCCTAAGGTGAACTGATTTGCAAAAGTCCTTTACAGTAATACATGGATTTCTGTTTGACTGAATAATTGGGAGAAGGTGTGTATTCACCAGGGCCAGAGAATACTGGGGGCTATCTTACAACAAAGCTATTCTGAAATCAAAGGCTGAGCATCGAAATACCATCAGACAATGTATAGTTTTTTGTTTTCAACAGTCATATGTATTTTAAAGAATTTAAGAGGAGAAAAATAGTCTATCATATTTACCTAGATATTTACCATTTCTAATTTCTTTCTGATATTATTAATATTCTTTACCATCTGAGCCACCGTTTCCCTTCCACCTAATGTTTCCTTTAGTTTTTGTTTTTTTTTTTTTTTTGATCAAATCTGCTGGCAACAAATTCTTTGTTTTTCTTCATCTGAAAATGTCTTAATTTTGCCTTTATCCTTGAAGGATATTTTCACTGGATATGGAATTAAAGGTGAACAACTTTTCTAGCACTTTAACAATATCGTTCCACTGCCTCCTGGTCTCCATGCTTTCTAATGAGAAATCTTCTGTAACTTGAATTATTGCTCTCTTATACCAGGGTTCTGGAATTCACTGGTGACAGTTTGAGTTGCATGATTCTTTCTTTTGGGGCTGTCCTGTATATTGTGGAGTGTTAAGCAGCCTCCTTGGCTTACTAGATGCCAAGGCATCCCATTCTCAGTGCGACAAATAAAAATGTCACCAGACATTGACAAATGTCCTCGGGGTATGGGGGGTGAAAAATCACCCCAGCTGAGAACCATTGTTATGTTCTTAATATAATGTATCATAAAAAAACCCTCTTTCTTCCCTTCCTCCCTCTTTCCCTCCCTCTGGTTCCTTCCTTCCTCCTTCCCTCTCTGTTTTTCCCTCTCTGCTTGGTTTTCTGGTCCTGGTTTTCTTTGAGCTTAATCCTATTAGAGGTCCACTGAATTCCTTGAATCTGTAAATTTATATCCTATAAATTGGAGAAGCATTCAGGCATTACTTGTTCAAATATTTTTTTTTTCTGCACAAGTTTCTTTCTCTTCTCCTTTTGAGACAAAAATGATGGACACTTTTAGAATTTTTGATATTATTACACTGCTCCCTGAAACCTGTTTGGTTTTTTTTTTTCAATTTTTGTTCCTGTATTGTCCAGATTAGAAAATTTCTATTAATCTATCTTTTAGTTCATTAACTCTTTCTTGAATCATTATTCTTCTGTTGAACCCATCTAGGGAATTATAAACTTCAGTTTTATTATAGTTTTCAGTTCTAAAATTTTTTTAAATTAATTAATTAATTTATTTTACTTTACAACATCATATTGGATTTGACTTGGCTTGTTTTGGTAGTTTCTATTGTTTTCCTGAAAATGTCTCTTTTAATTCATTCGACGGGTGTTTGCCTTCTCTTCATGGAACATCGTTGCAGTAGGTGTTTTAAAGTCCTTGTCTAATAATCTCAACATCTAATGTACTCAGATTTGGCATCTGTTGTCTTTTCTTTGAGAATTAATGAGATTTTTCTGTTTTTTTTTTTTGTTGAGTAATTTGAAATGCTACATCCATTTCCTATTGCTGATGTAACAAATTACCACAAATTTATTGGTTTAAGACAGCACACATTTATTTTCTTCTTGTCATGGAGGTCAGAAGTCTAAGGTGTTGGCAGGGCTACACATTCCTCCTGGAGGCTTTCAGGGAGAATGTATTTTCTTGTCTTTTCCATCTTCTGGAAGTTTCTATATTCCTTGGCCTATGGCCTCTTTCTCCATGTTCAGCCTCTGATTTTATCGTCACATCTCCTTTTTGTCTGACCCTGATCTTCCTGCTCTTCTTATATAAAGACTCTTGTGAGTCCACTGAACACACCCAGAGAATCCAGGATAATCTCCCATCTCAAGATCCTTAACTTTATCACATTTGTGGAATCCCTTTTATCATGTAAGGGATTTACTGTCCTTTTACTTCACTGAAAAAAAAGATTTATTTACCTTTGGCTGTGTTGGGCCTTTGTTGTTCATGGGCTTTCTCTAGTTGTGGTGAGCAGGGGCTGCTCTTCGTTGCGGTGCGTGGGCTTCTCATTCCAGTGGCTTCTCTAGTTGCAAAACACAGGCTGTAGGCGTGTGGGCTTCGGTAGTTGCGGTGTGGGGCCCAGTACCTGTGGCTCACAGGCTGTAGAGCACAAGCTCAGTTGTTTTGGTGCACAGGGCTTTGTTGCTCTGTGGCATTTGGAATCTTCCCCGGCCAGGGATGGAACAGGGACCCCTGCGTTGGCAGGCGGAGTCTCAACCACTAGACCATCAGGAAAGCGCCCCTTCTACTTCATAGTCACAGGTTTTGTGGATTAAGACATGGACATCTTTTGGGGAGCTATTATTGAGCCTGGCGGGCCACAGTCCATGGGGTTACAAAAGAGTCAGACACAACTGAGTGATTACACACACACACACACATAATAGATAATCAACAAGGACCTACTGTATAACACATGGAACCATATTCAGGATCTTGTAATAACCTATAATGGACAAGAATCTGAAAAGGACTATATGTATACACTTACATATCTATATCTATCTGAATTTTGCTATGCACCAGAATCTTGCACAACATTGTGAACCAACTATGCGTGTTTACACTAAGTCGCTCAGTCGTGTCTGACTCTTTGCAGCCCCTTGGACTGTAACCAGCCAGGCTCCTCTGTCCATGGGATTCTCCAGGCAAGAATACTGGAGTGGGTTGCCATGCCCTCCTCCAGGGGATCTTCCTGACTCGGAGATCAAACCCATATCTCTTATGTCTCCTGCACTGGCAGAAGGGTTCTTTATCACTGAGCCACCTGGGAAGCCCATAAACCAACTATACTTCAATTAAAAAAAATAATAATCCCATTCTTCTGGCCACAGAGCAGGATTCTCCCTCAGTTTTTGGCACCTGTATGGTGGAAGTGCTGACCTGCTCTAGAGGTGCAGGTTCATGGTGGGGGCTTGCTGGGGACAGGAGCAGAGAGGAAAAGAGGAAAAGAGACAGGGCTGTCCCCACAATGACTGTCTCCCAGTCCCCTCACCCCACCTTTCCAGTCTTCTGGCCAGAAAAAGAGTTTCTTTTGCAGATTTGTTTTTTTCTGTTTGTGGCTGCCATTCAGCTCTGGAATTTGGTCCCCCTAACTCTAAGTCTAACCTGGAGAGTTGGGAGTTAAAAGAATTAAACTAGGAAATTCACCACTTTGAGTTTTGGTTTTTTGAGTTTTCATTTTCCTCCCCAGCAAGCCCGCTGTTATTTACTTTTTAGAATCCTCATATAGTTGCTTTATCTAGTTTGTCCAGAGATTTTATCAGTAATGAGTGGGAGAGATAGAGAGCAGAGTGTACGCATTCCATCTTCCCCAGAACTGGACGTCCCAGGTAGATTAATAATAATACAAATGACAATGTGGCTGCAGCTTTAGATAAGAAAGTGAAATATATCATTATAGTCTTGGCCGTGGCGATTCTTCTTATCTGCAGAAAGAACCTGTACTGAGTTCTCCTAGTTAGTCTGGGGGTAGACTATTGCTACTTTTAAAGGATCCCAGTAAATAGTTATTGCTCATTTGATGTTTATAGAAGGTTCCTTTATCTTTCTGCATACAAAGTAGTAATAATCACCATCATTGCCACGGTCATCTTCTTCTTTCTCATCAGTACTTGAGTGCTTACTATTTTCCAGGATCCATGGTAAGGGCTTTACATATGTTCTGTCTCTTTGAAATAACCCCATCAGTGTAGACTTTGCAGATGTTCCAGACTTGAGCTTGTTCAGTAATGGCTTCCTGGAGAATCTGGACTGTACCTATTTTCCTCTCCCACCCAGCACTTAGCCTTGTACCTGATGTACAGTAGTTTCTCAGTAAATATCTGCTCAGGGAATGAATGGATGCAAGACCACCCCCACCCCAGCCCTGCTTTATAGGCTATTTAAAGAGAACACAGGACTTTTTAAAAATTAGTTTTCATTGGAGCATAGTTGCTTTACAATGCTGTGTTAGTTTCTGCTGTAGAGCAAAATGAATCAGCCACACACGTACATATATCCCCTCCCTTTCGGATTTTCTTCCCATTCAGATCACCACGGAGCATTGAGAAGAATTCCCTGTGCCATCCAGTAGCTCTCATTAGTTATCTATTTTATACATAGTAGCATGGCAACCCACTCCAGTATTCTTGCCTGGAGAATCCCATGGACAGAGGAGCCTGGGGGGCTAAAGTCCCTGGGGTCCCAAAGAGGCAGCGTGTCATGACTGAAGTGACTTAGCACGTGTGTATAGTCAGCAGTCCATGGGATGAACTTCCTGTCTTCAGGTCTGAGCTCAGACAGTTTGGCTGTGTTTGGCCTTTCGAGCTGGTGGGAGTAGCAGGCCGGTGTCAGGTATGGTCTTGAACGCCCTGGCCAGGCTGCCTTCCTGCCCCTGCAGTCACTCTGAGCACCAGGCTGCCGTTTATGTCAATCGCTACCCTCGGCTGGTCTGCTGGTCATGTGTCAAGTTGGCAGCTAATTTTCTCAGAGCAGTTGGTTGGAATGGGACTCTGAGGCTGTGCCCAAAGTCATAAAACACTCAGACTCAGCTTAAATGGCCATCATCTCTCCTCGTGATGCGTACGGATTGCTGCGGCTTTATTGATCGGGCAACAGTCTCTTGCTCTCAGGAAAAGCTCTGTGCTTAACCCACACAGACCAGTTCTGTCGTTTGGCCCTCTTGTTTCTTTCGGCATTTTAACAAAATCTGTGAATTAACACTTCCAGGGAGTGTTTTCAAGTGGCTGCCTATCAGTGAATCTATCTTGCTCCCTGGATCAGAAGCTAAAACGACTGGGTTTTAATGATACCATTGCCTCTTTAATCCACCTGCTGTCTGCACCCGCTGTAGGATTGTCTTTTTTTTTTTTTAAGTATTTAGTTATTTATTTAATGAATTTATTTGGCTGCATCGAGTCTTAGTTGCAGCATGTGGGATCTAGTTCCCTGATCAGGGATGGAACCTGGACCCCTTGCAATGGGAGCGTGGCGTCTCAGCCCTTGGACCACCAGGGAAGCCCCAGGAACGTCTTTCTGATACACTAGTCTGATTGTGTCACTCTTTTGCTTAAAAGTCTTCAGTGGTGAGAAAGCTTTGAGGGGTGGTGATAGAAGTATCATGCTTCCGGTGGTGGTTAAATGTCAAAACGCATCAAACTGTATGTTAGCGTTGCATCATTAAATTGGTGCAATTGTATCATATGTCAATTTCACTTCAATACAACAGAAGGAGTCAGGAGCGCAAACAGCTGTGTGTCCTCTTTTCTTCTTTTAAGAAAACCCTTCCCAGTGAGAGAGTTCCCCTTCTCTGTTCCTTTCCAGACGCCCCGTGAGCCAGGCATTACACTGTGCATGAGAGCCACAAAGGTGGAGATGACGTGGCTCAGCCTCCCTGGGTCACACTGAGCGAGCCCCTTACAGAGCGTTTTCATCTGCAGCGAGTCTTTTCATTTTCTTCTTCTGGCACGTGGGGTCTTCAGAATGGAGGGAAAGGATGGGAAACATGAGCAGGTAGAAGGGCCTGGATGCTGGCAGGTGATGTAAATAAGCTCTCCAAAGCCTCTCTTTCATGCCTCCCTCCAAGAGGTTTCCCATCCTTCCTGTAACATGTAGAGGTCAGAGAGCAGAGCAGTTAAGACTTTAGACTCTGGAGACTGTCTGTCAAGATGGCTAACCCGTGTCACTTTGTGCAAGCTGCTTAGCCTCTCTGTACCTTGGTTTTCTACCTATAAGATAAAGAAAAAAATGAGAATTTTCACCTCAAAAGGTTAAGTGGATTAATATGGGCTTCCTTGGCAGCTCAGACAGTAAAGATTCTGCCTGCAACGTGGGAGACCTGGGTTTGCTCCTTGGGTTGGGGAGATCTCCTAGAGAAGGGAACAGTTACCCATACCAATATTCTTGTCTGGGAAATCTCAAGAATAGAGGAGCCTGGTGGACTACAGTTGATGGGGTCATAAAGAGTCGGACATGACTGAGCGACTAACACACATGCACACTTACGACAGTATGTAGCTCATAATAAAGGTTATATATATCATTAATGTCTGGCAAATATACTGAGATAAGTAAGAGCTTGCCTTGAAGGGGCATTTTTTTTCCTAATGAAGTCAGATAATCAACAAATGAACAAATCAATACCAAGATGATACCACATTGTAATATGTTCTGTGAAAGGAACAAAGAAGGTAATATGCTCAGAAATAATTATGGCATCTGGTCCCATCACTTCATGGGAAATAGATGGGGAAACAGTGGAAACAGTGTCAGACTTTATTTTTTTGGGCTCCAAAATCACTGCAGATGGTGATTGCAGCCTTGAAATTAAAAGACACTTACTCCTTGGAAGGAAAGTTGTGACCAACCTAGAAGGCATATTAAAGACCTTTGCCAACAAAGATCCTTCTAGTCAAGGCTATGGTTTTTCCAGTGGTCATGTATGGATGTGAGAGTTGGACTGTGAAGAAAGCTGAGTGCCAAAGAACTGATGCTTTTGAACTGTGGTGTTGGAGAAGACTCCTGAGAGTCCCTTGGACTGCAAGGAGATCCAACCAGTCCATCCTAAAGGAGATCAGTCCTGGGTGTTCATTGGAAGGACTGATGCTGAAGCGGAAACTCCAATACTTTGGCCACCTCATGTGAAGAGTTGACTCATTGGAAAAGACCCTGATGCTGGAAGGAATTGGGGGCAGGAGGAGAAGGGGATGACAGAGGATGAGATGGCTGGACGGCATCACCAACTCGATGGACATGAGTTTGAGTAAACTCTGGGAGTTGGTGATGGACAGGGAGGCCTGGCATGCTGTGATTCATGGGGTCGCAAGGAGTCGGACACGACTGAGTGACTGAACTGAACTGAAATGAATTATTTTCTGGGGAAAGGAGACTTTTTGGTTGGTGTGGTGGGGTGTGGGTCTCCATGAAGAGGGTACATTTGGACTAAAGACTGAACAATAGAAAATTCTGTGATTTGAAAGTTAGACTTGAGAGGCAAGAAACCTGGCTTTGAATCTCAGCTTCACTGACTATCTTTGTGGTTTTAGGCAAGTTACTTGAGTTCTTCATATTTCTTTGGGGTTAATAATTGAACTTTGCAAACACCAATGTGATAGTTCTGCACATGATGATTGTGTTAACTGTCTGATGGCATGTAGTAGGTACTCTATACATTTTATTTCCATTCCCAGTGGGAAATTGAACATTGAATGCTGTGCTATCACTTAATTTTGGGTGAAAATGACTTAATTTTAAGCCATAGATCACATTTTCTTAATAGCGCAAGTCCCCTTCACTACCACATTCTAATTTCCTTTATCTTCTCAGTAAATAATGTTTATCAGTTGTTAAGTCACGTCTGATTCTTTGTGACCCCATGGACTGCATCACACAAGGCTTCCCTGTCCTTCACTATATTCTGGAGTTTGCTCAAAGTCATGTCCATTGAATCAGTGAAACCATCCAACCATCTCATCCTTTGTCTCCCCCTTCTCTTCTTGCCCTCCATTCTTTCCCAGCATCAGGGTCTTTCCCAATGAGTCGGTTCTTTGCATCAGGTGGTCAAAGTGTTTCAGTTTCAGCATCAGTCCTTCCAATGAATATTCAGGGTTGATTCCCTTTAGGATTGAGTGGTTTGATCTCCTTGCTTATTAAATAATATCCTACACTAAATGGGATCCAGCATGCCTAGAAGTGATTCCCTGATAATTCAGTTAGTAAAGAATCCACCTGCAATGCAGGAGACCTGGGTTCAATCCCTGGGTTGGAAAAATCCCCTGGAGAAGGGAAAGGCTACCCACTCCAGTATTCTGGCCTGGAAAATTCCATGGTCTGTATAGTCCATGGGGTAGCATAGAGTTGGACATGACTGAGTGACTTTCACTTTCACTTTTCATGCCTAAGAGTGCTGGCTAGCTTAGGCAGTTTATACCTTAGGGAGTAGCCCATGGGGAGTGTTTTCATTCAGGTGGCAAAAGGAAGCTGATTGTAGTGATAGTGGAAGAAAAGCTTTTTCTAAGACAGTTCTCTAAATTTGTGACATTTTAATGTAACTCATTAGATGATTCAGGTCACTGGATGGGCCAGTCTCTTAGCATTGAAACTTCTGAGCCAACTGGCATCCCAAATGTAGGAGTCAGCTTGAATCGTAGACCCTGAGCAGAGTGAGGGTGATTTCAGACCCAGTTGTCTCCCTCTGGGAGACCTTTTCCATCTGTAATTCATAGAAGAGGTGCCAAGGGCAAGTGGATGACTATGGAGTTCTCTGTGTTCATTGCATCAGAGAAGGAGAGAATGATGATGGGGAGAGTCTCTGAGACCATGGCTGGATGGTATCCTCTTTATCAGCCCTGTATCTCTGTCACCATCTGGGATCATTTTTCAGGCATGAATATATATTGTGCTGTTCTGGCAAGGATGAAGCAAGTCTGGAAAAAAGTAACTTGCCAAGAAATTATTTGTCCTATCAAATGGAACACAGTCTACTCCACCATAATATCTTGCCCCACTAGTAAAGATAAAAGAGAAATTCCACACCATTGACATGCTACCAGCTGATCCACTGGGCCGTTTTAGTAAAGCAAGGAGCACACATATTTCCTTGTTTCCTCGTAAGTGCCGATGTTTATGTGCCTCATCTAATTTGCTTGGCACCTTCTCCCTGTGATGTTGGAGATACTTATCTCCACTTGATAGATGAGGAATCTAAGGTTTAAAAAATGTAAGTCATTTGTCCATGGCCATGTGGCTAGGAAACAGAGGTCAAGATTCAAAATCACATCTATCTGACTCTAGAGACCACAATTTGCCTCCTACTCATGATGGGCACTTTGGCAAGTCGTTTTCCTGCTCAAGGGTTTTAGGGGGCCTCTTGTTAATGGGATTTTGAGACTGCTCTGTGTTAAGCACTGGGGCTACAGAGATAAATGAGCCATGTAGTCTTTAAATTTCTCTCCTGCATTATGAGTTCACAATGTTGTGAATGTCAGGTGTTCTAGACCCTTCACAAAAGATGATAGTAGATATAGTAACTTCTTTACAAGATCAGCAATTAAATAAGTTCTGATGCAATTGCAGTTATTTTTTTTGGCCCCAGGCAGTTATTTAGGGTGTGAAGCAAGTTGTGAATGTAAGACATGCAGAAATGATGGGCAGATGAAAATGTCAACATTTTCAAAGGCCAGGAGGAAAATTCAATTTGCGTTCCATCCTGTCCTTGGCAAATAGTCAGTTTCCTCCCCCTCTGTTTTCCTGCTAATCACAAGTGAATGTGGATCTGGCTTGTTTACTTCTTGGATCTGTTTGCTCACTGACATCCACACAGCTTTGGGACTGGAGTATTCATTTCCTTTGTCATCTTGATGAATGCCCACAGAATTACATAGCAAAACGGCTGTGATGTACAATGAAACTGATTCAACAGTGGAGCTTAATCTATGGGGAAGGCTCAACATCCTACCAGCAAGGCAATAACCTATGATGGAATCTACCATGTTGTGCAAACAGTTTTGAAGAAATTTTCCTCCGAGTTTTGACCAAGAAAAAGTCATAGATCTTATGCTGGATCATAAAACTGGATGTAAAGGCACTAACTGTGGTGGACAACCCAAGAGCTGTTTATGCAGTTGTTTTTGGACTGCTTTTGTTGAAGAGTCTATATAATTAAGGCAAAAATGTTTTCTGGCTAATAGTTTGGTCAATGGCTTTGATTTTTTCCACTTGACATTTCAGTAGTTCACAATAGAAAGTAAAATCATGGTGTCTGGGTAATTCAAGTGAAGGCTGACTTTCTCCAACTTATCTAAGTAATTTAGTCTCAATTTGTATGATCAGGATCACATGGTAATTATAGCTACTTGTTACTTAGTCTTCAGCCTCACCCAAAGCTTACCCAAAGGCCATCTCCTCCAACTCAGTAAAATCCTCATATTAGATATCCAAATAATTTGCCTTGACCTCCTTTTTTCCCTCCTTTTTGATCTCCATTTCCAAATGATTTGTAAATGAACTTCCTTTGCCTTAAAAAAAATGTCTTTATTGAATTTGTTAACAATATTGCTTCTGTTTTATGTTTTGGTTTTTTGGCCCCGAGGCATGTGGAACTCCCTGACCAGGGGCTGAGCCCACACCCCCAAATTAGAAGATGAAGTCTTAACCACTGGATCACCAGGGAAGTCCCCTCTCCTTTGCTTCTATAGGATTATATATTTGCAATGTCTATCTCTTCCCTAGAATATGTACTTCATGAGGACAGGGTCTGCAGTCTCTTCAGCCTTGTCGTTGTGCCTGGCACATAGATGCTCCATAAAGGCTGTTAAGAGTAACTGTGAATTGATCGGACAACTCTTTGAGCCCATGGACATACATATGAATGATAATTCTCCATAGCAGTTTCCAAACTTGACATTTCTATGAGCTTTTGAACTTGATTTGTGGTTAACTAATATCTACCAGAGTTGTGGATTTTTTTTTTCCTTTATGAGTGGCATTTTAAAAGATGGTATGGACAAGAAACTTCAAATGAAGTACTTGAAATGAGGGACCCAAAGAGGTCCTCATGACCTCTGCCATGAAAACGTGCCCTTGGAATTATTCATCCAGCTATGACTCAGTGCTGACCCATCTTAGATGTCCCTGTGGTCAGTGGCATGCATTGGAGGGATGGTTGACTGGCCGCAGGGCAGAGAATGGTGACTCAGAAAAACCAAAGTTGATTGGCCTCTGGGGTAATCAAGTTCATAACCTTGGGCTGAAGAATATCACCATCATTGGGTTTATACTCATTTCAGGCTCCTGAAATTGGAGCTTCTAGTTTTTGAGGTTTTTGAGGCACGTTTTATTTGGTTAATCAGTTGTTCGTGCATTCAGCAAATATTAATTGAGCATTTACTGTGTGCCAATGCAAAAGACCACAAAGCAAGGCCCTTCATTCACTGCAGGCCCCCATCACAGTGGCAGGTAGATGGAGGTCACACACTGGGCCTTGCAAGGTTTCTAAAAAGGAAGTGCTCCCTGTTGAACTGATCCTTGCTTTGAATTAATTGTAGGAAAAACATTCCTACATTCCTATTCTGTTTCATACAAAGCCTATTTCTCCCACTTAAATTTATTTTGCAGTGTCAGCATGTTTTTCATTTGGATGCATTTTTAAATCAGAAGGCCAGTGATAATGTGGTTCTAGAAAGATACACACAGACAGATAACCTTACATCTGAGATGTATAAGTATTTCAAAATCAAAGAAGAAAAAGTATGGATTTCCAAGGGTCCATTTTCTCTCTTTATTTTTAGAATTAAGCTCTTAAAAATACTTATATTGAGGAATTATCTTCCTCTAGAAATTCCTTCTAGTTCTGCACCTTCTGTTGACAGTCTGTGGTGGCTCCATTTAAAAAGAAATGAAAAAAAATTTTTTTTTCTTATTAGTTGGAGGCTAATTACTTCACAACATTTCAGTGGGTTTTGTCATACATTGATATGAATCAGCCATAGATTTACACTTATTCCCCATCCCGATCCCCCCTCCCACCTCCCTCTCCACCCGATTCCTCTGGGTCTTCCCAGTGCACCAGGCCCGAGCACTTGTCTCATGCATCCCACCTGGGCTGGTGATCTGTTTCACCATAGATAATATACATGCTGTTCTTTCGAAACATCCCACCCTCACCTTCTCCCACAGAGTTCAAAAGTCTGTTCTGTACTTCTGTGTCTCTTTTTCTGTTTTGCATATAGGGTTATCATTACCATCTTTCTAAATTCCATATATATGTGTTAGTATGCTGTAATGTTCTTTATCTTTCTGGCTTACTTCACTCTGTATAATGGGCTCCAGTTTCATCCATCTCATTAGAACTGATTCAAATGAATTCTTTTTAATGGCTGAGTAATATTCCATGGTGTAAAAAGCAATGGTCGTAGCCTTCCAGTCTTCCAGCCAGTCTCTTCTTTTATCCACCCATATCTTAAGTTTCCTGATTACCACTGTTTAACTGTATGGTATGTATGTATCTGGGTCTTCCCTGGTGGTTCAGTGGTCAAGAACCTGCCTGCAATGCAGGAAACACAGGAGATGTGGGTTCTATCCTTGGGTTGGGAAGATCCCCTGGAGGAGGGCATGGCAACCCACTCCAATATTCTTGCAGGGAAAATCCCATGGACAGAGGAGCCTGGTGGGCTATGGCTCTTGGGATCACAAAGAGTCAGACACAACTGAAGTGATTGAGCCCTTGTCTGTATGTATTTGTATATCTATATATATGAGTCTATCTATCATATCCAGATATAGATTGCAGAGACATACAGTCTAGCTTGAACTGAAGTCTTTCTCCTTCTAAAAGACCAAGTGCTGCAAAGTTTTCTACATTAATTTACAGATAATCCACCACAGGTTCAATCATGACTCTCACATGAAAGAAGTGACGTCTTACAACTCCTTTACTCAAGGAAGTGACAGCTTCTTGATGGTCATCAAACTGTTCCATTTGTTCATTGTTACCTAATTGGTTAATTGGGTAAGTCATTATTTAAAGACAATGAGCTGATATAAAAAATTAAAAAAAAAAACTTTAGTGTAGTAAGAAATAGTGTTCTTTTGTGTGTATAAAGAGGAAAGGGAGAAAACACTACCTAACTTAAGAAAGTTCCTGATGCTATGAAATTCTCATCTGCAAGGCTCTGAGACTCTCCTGTGATGTCCGTTCTAACCAGGGTATGATTTGGTGAGAACTTGAATCAGTCATAATATAATGAGATTTTACTATTGAAGGAAGAGAGGTGGCAGGTGGAATTCTTTCTTTTAAAATTTATTATTATTATTTAAAAATTTTAACTGGAGGATAATTGCTTAACAATGTTGTGTTGGTTTCAGCCATAAGTATATATATATCTCCTCCCTCTCAACCCTGTCCCATCACACTCCTGTAGGTGGAATTCTGTCTCCTTCATTTCATTAGGCTGAACTGTATGAATTTTTACTTTCAAGAAATGTATTCGATTGTTTATCCAGAAATGTAATTTTGAAGTTAAAAGCATGGACTCTGAGTTTCATTTCCGGGGTCATATCTGGGTACCATTGATTTGCTGCACGTCCTTAGTCAAGTCACTTAATTTCTCAGAGCTTTAGTTTTCTCATCTGAAAAATGGAGATGATATTGGTCCCTACCTCCTAGGATTGGATAAGCATTGTAAAATGCTTAGCACACAGTACCTTTCCAATAAACGCTACCTGTGAATACCTCATTTGGGCATCACGAGTGGATGTCCTATGTTGTGAGAGTTCATGGACAGATACCAGTTACTTCTTGGCTTTGGTTATGATCTTTAAATTGTCCCCTTTTCTTAGCATCTTTCCCAAGGTCCTGCTATTGGAAGCTATACTGCCTTCTGATTCATCACCCAGTACTTTCTATTCCCCGATTTCTTTCTTCTTTACCTTGTTTTTTTCCACTGCTAGTCAGCTGCTGCTGCTTTTGTGAGCTTGAAAGTGCCTACTCACGACTTATCTGTTACTTCAAAGCCGTATGCTTCATTTTATCATTGGCATCCAACTTTGTATCTGACCTTCACTACTTGATTCAGAATTCAAACAGTCAGAAGCAACTGCCCTTTGTCTCCTCAAATGTTTGCTTAAGAACTCAAGTCCAAATGCTATCGCAGTGTTTTGAGATTTCTCAGACTCTTTGGCGTAAATGTACATGATGGAATCTGCATATATTCTTGGTTGATTAATGTTAGTATAATAAAATTGTTATGAATCTACTTCAATTAAGATAAGTATTTATAAATCAACTGTATTCCAATAAAAATGCTTAACAGGCAAATATCTATAAAGGTTTCTTTCATTTTTAAAGAGGTATGATATTGGGAATCATTTTATCCTGTCACCGGAACTTTCTTCTGAAACAGATGTTCTGTCCGTCAGGTTGAATATCAACTAAAAGACGTTTGAGAAAAAATTACTTTGATTTCTAATTTATAAAGATGTGCAGCACATTTGTGGGTGTGTATCTGTTTGCGATTTTGAATTTTTGCAAGTGGTTCTTTCGCATCCATGACATGGATGATATTTTCCTTGCTTTCATTTAAACAGGGGGAATGCCTAGCCTATAAGGTATACAACTCTCTCCAGTCCATTGACAGTGCCTTTCTCTTGTTGGTCCAAAACTCATAACTATTTGAGAAGATATTTTGATTTTCTCCAGGAAAACACATGAGAATAAGTAGAATGGAACGTGGACATTTCTGCCCTTCATGCCCACAAGTCAGCGTCCTTTGAGGTTTCCTGAGAAAAATAGTACTGAGCACTTTTGAAGGTCAAATTGCTGAACTGGAAAAGAAATATGATGATTAGGGTGATGATAATGGCTAGCATTTGTTCTGCTTACCCTGGCCTCAGGGACTCATTGAACTCTCAGAATACTCTGCAACATAGTTCTCGTTATTTCTCTTTTTTTTCAGGTGAAGAAACTTAAAGCTCAGGGGGGTAAAGTAACTTGCCTAAGGTCACGTGGCTGTGGCCTGTCTCTGAATCACACATTCAGCACTGGTCCATCAACCGTGAGGCTGACTGGTGCTTTATCATCAGTGTATCCTGACACCCCAGTGGGGTGGCTCTAGACCCCTCTTTTGATGGACTGCTGCCTGTCTGAGGCTGTGTTTGGACTTCTGCTCCATCTCTCTTTATCATCATAAACAAGAGGATTGTTTATAAGGGATTATTACATTGTGGTATTTTTCCTTCTTTGAACAAAGGTGTGGGTGTTGGTATGGAATTACCCACTTATTTTCTTCTAAAAAAATTAGGCTGTGGCCAGACTGGATGTTTATTAGTAAAACGGGGAATGACAAAGGTGAAGACTGATTTCTTTTACATCCAAAGTCGTAACGACAGATCCTTAGGAGACCTATTTGTCAGATCACTTTCATAAATGTGTTTTCTTTTATGTAAATAGGACTAATGATGGAATTTAAATTTATTTCTTTATGTTTGTCTGTAAGTGAGATAAGCCACAGAGCAAACAGTATATGTAAAACATTTTAGTGGGGCAGCATTATGAAAATTAGGAAAAACATAATTATACATGGAATTGGTCAAAGCTAATTTCAAAGACCAGCTCCACAATATGCTTGTTGTGTGTCCTTTAAGGCATTTGATCCCTTTGAGTCTTGGTTTTGTGACTTTTAAGAGGAGGTAATCATACCTACCCCTGGAGTTATTGAACAAGCTGTAGAAATGTGAAAAG
This sequence comes from Cervus elaphus, assembly GCF_910594005.1. NCBI lineage: Eukaryota > Metazoa > Chordata > Mammalia > Artiodactyla > Cervidae > Cervus > Cervus elaphus. The sequence continues at coordinate 19,722,817 of NC_057827.1, read as the reverse complement.
ATTCTAGATGCTAAATAAACTTTAAAAAATGAGAGGAGATTCAAATCTTTCTTAGGCAATTAACTTGGAAGCATGGTATATCAGTTGAATACACAAAAGAGATTTATTTGGGGGAGCTTGTTTATCTTTTAAAACTACACAGTTGTTTTTTTTTCTTTTTTTTGCACTAGAAAGATGATTGCTTGAACACACTCTGTTCTTTTAATGAGTGCTGGAGAAGGCCTGAATCATGCACACGACATGCTTTTAAGAAAAACTGACAGGCACTGACATTTCCCAAGCATCCATCCCTGGATGCACGAACACTGCATTAAAAAAATCTACCAGCATTACATTTTGTGGCATATTGTTGGAGGTTAATAATTTATCTGATGTGACTGCTTGAGGAAATATTTCTCCATATTTGCAAGTGGTTCTTCTTTCTCATTTCTCAGTAGATTTATTGCATGGGTAAAATGAATTCTATAATGCTCTTAAATATTTCTCCGTAAGAGATGAACTTCAGAGTCTCACATTTAATCAATAATTTTTCACTCGACAGCAGAGTAGAGCATTCCCCAGGATCATCGGAAAACCGCAGGTAAAGGTCACTGTCCAATGTGCTGAAAAAGTGCTTCAGCGTATGAAATCAGTGACCTTGGGTTTGTTTTCTAGAAGGCACCTCATTCTCATATGTAATCCAGTATTTAAAAATACCTCACAGCATTTAAAGTAAATCTTCCTGTGGCTCGTAGGGTACCATCTGTCAACAGACATTGGTTTGATACCTAGAAAAATAGTGATAATCCTGAAATCGTTTTTTTTTTTTTTAATTTTTTTCTTGTGGCAACAAATAAAAATTTCTTCTTACTGCAAAGATAAGTGGATTTTGTTTAAGTTTTACTGAGTGTAAATTATAACTAATAATTTTCTGTTTTTGTCTACTAGAAAGTAGCACTTGGGGGCTTCCCTGATGGCTCAGTTGGTAAAGAGTCTGCCTGTAATGCAGGAGACCCCAGTTTAATTTCTGGGTTGAGAAGACCCACTGGAGAAGGGATAGGTTACCCACTCCAGTATTCTTGGACTTCCCTTGTGACTCAGCTGGTAAAGAATCTGCTTGCAACGTGGGTGGCCTGGATTCGATCCCTGATTTGGGAAGATCCCCTGGAGAAGGGAAAGGCTACCTCCTCCAGTATTCTGGCCTGGAGAATTCCATGGACTGTATAGTTCATGGGGTTGCAAAAAGTCGGACACAACGGGATGACTTTCACTTTCACTTTCAAGTAGCACTTGGAAGTTATGAATTTTCATTTGGCAAAATACTGTATTTCTTTTCAGACTGGTGTGTTAGAACTTCTGAGAAGAACTGAACCACAGTTTTGAAAGTTAAACTCAGTTTGATTTAGTATATTTGGGTTTAATTTTAAAGCTTTAATACCATAATAAACAATAATAATGAAGCTATTTTATACTCATAAAATATTCAAATACAAATTACTAATACATTTGGGGTTGAAAGGGGCTTCCCAAGTGGCTCAGAGAAAGCTTAACATATTTTATTAAGAATACATATTAGCTTTCATTTAATTATTTTGTCAGTAGGTTTTCCTATACTTGCCTCATTTTAAAAGGAGTAGCTATAGAGACCCATCAGAGACAAATTTATTAAAGATTTACAACCTGCCTTTTACAGAGGCCAAGAGAGATCCCAGGGAGAAGTCTGTCAACTCAATGTGTGCGTTAACTTCTTGAATCCGGAGAATTTGGGAGCCAAATTCCTTTGAACATGAATGTGTGGCCTGAATAGTCAAAGTTATTTAAAGACTTTTGAAAAAAAAAATTTGTTTTGAAAGCTTTTACTTCTGTGAAAATGCAAGTCACTCAGTCGTGTCTGACTCTTTGTGACCCCATGGACTGTGGTCCGCCAGGCTCTTCTGTCCATATTCTCCTGGCAGGAATACTGGAGTGTGTTGCCATTTCCTTTTCCAGGGGATTTTTCCCACCCAGAGATGGAACCCAGGTCTCCTGCATTGCATGCAGGTTCTTTACCACTCAGTCGCCAGAGAAGCACTTTATTTCTATGACCCATCATATATTCCAGGTTGTCTTGCTTTTTGTTCCCATGATTTGATAGATTCTGATACTAAGCTCTGGTTTATCTGCACTGTTTTTCCTACAGTAGCTTTCTACCGTAGGTGAAAGGTGAAAGTGCCTTTTTTTCACCTCTCTTTGGTTTTTGGACCATGTTTAGTTTATGGCACACTGTTGTGATTGGTCCTTGGAAAGATGCTCTGTGTTTTGTGTTCATTTAGTCATTTACATTTTTTCCTAGCTCCATCCTTATTTACCTCCTCCCAGGGGGATTCACTCCAACATGTTTAAGTCCATTTATGTATGTTCTTGAAATGTATTGTTTTATATATATATATATATATATATATATATATATATATATATATACACACTTATATACACTAAACATGGATGACTTTACACCATAGTTTTGTTTTGTTTCTTGCTTTTCCACTTAGTGCTATTTTTAATGAAGTGTTGAAAGTGTTAGTCTCTCAGTGTGTCTGACTCTTTGTGACCCCATGGAATGTAGCCCGCCAGGCTCCTCTGTCTATGGAATTCTCCAGGCAAGAATACTGTAATGGGTAGCCATTCCCTTCTCCAGGGGATCTTCCCGACCCAGGGATCAAAGCTGAGTCTCCTGCATCACAGGGGGTTCCTTACCATCTGAGCCGCCAAGGAAACTGTGTGTGTGTATGTACATATATGGCTTCCCAGAGTGGCACGGTGGTAAAGAATCCATCTGCCAATGCAGGAGACGCAAGAGATGCAGGTTTGATCCCTTGGTTGGAAAGATCCACTGGAGGAGTAAATAGCAACCCGCTCCAGTATTCTTGCCTGGAAAATTCCATGAACAGAGGAGCCTGGTTGACTATAGTCCTTGGGGTTATAGAATCAGATGCAACTGAGCACATGAACATATATATCCATATATGTTTATATGCATTTCAATGCTTCTGACTATATAGAGAAGTCAAATTTCTCTGAATTAACTCACCAACACATTGTGATTCTAATAAAATTCCCCATTTATATATGATGTTGTAATTTCATTACAGGACTATGGTAAATCTGTCCATATATTCAGGACTTTTGAAATTTTTTGGGTCAAATTTTAGGTTTTCCCATACAGGCCTTATAGACTCATTTTTAGAATAACTCCTTGACTGTTTTTTTAGATTTTTATAGCTACTGTGTAAATTATCTCATATTATAGTTTCTTGTTAGTTATTGCTAATAAAGGGAAATGCTACTTATTTTAATATGTTGATCTTTTATCCATGAAGCTTGAATTGTTACATCTATGTGAATAATCTACATGAATGATCTTATCATTCAGAAATAATATCATAATAATAATAAATAAATGAAATCATTCATCTCCAACGTTTTCTATTTTTTCCTTGTTTCTTTTTCTTGCCTAGTTGCATTGGTGGAGACCTCCAATACTATGTTGTATAGTTGTGGTAAAATGTGCAGTTTTTCCTATTCTCAAGTAAACACATATATAATTTTCTCAACAAGCATGATGTTTGTTGTAGGTTTTGGCAAAAAATGCTTCCTGTAGTACTTTCTTTTTAACCAGTTCCAAGTGTCTTTACATTCCAAGTGGAATGTGAAGTTCCAACTTTACATTTTAATTTTAATTTCTTCTTTTAATTTCTTTTATTTTACATTTTATTTTCTTACATTTTAATTTCTTCTTTATCCCAAAGACAGAGTATTTCTTAGTTTTCAGACATATGATGTTGATTTCTAATTTTATTGCTTTATGGTCAGAAACTAAATCTATATGAAACTTCTGTTGTGGCCTGGTACATTGTAAATTTTTGCTAATGTTTCATATATATCAACAAACATATACACAGTTGTAGTTCTTCAACATGACTTTTTCTTTGCTTTATCTTTTTCTGAGAAGGAAGTATTAGAAAATCTCCAGTTATAATCATTGATTTATTTACTTCTCGCTGTGGTTTTATCATTTATGCTTCATGTACTTTGATACTGTGTTATTTAGAGCATTATGTTCATGATTATTATAGTTTCTTGATGTAATGTTGCTTCTACCAGTATATATCATAGGTCTTTTTTCCTTATGATTCTTTTTACCTTACATTCTATTTAGTCTGATATTAGGATTTTTGGGGGGTTCTTATTTTTCCATTTTTTTATTTTCACCTGGCAGACTCCCACTTTGACTAAATTTTTGTTAGGCTCCTCTTAATCCTCTAGAGTTTGACCTTGGCCTTCAGAGTCCAGTTTCAGCAAAGAATCTTTCTGAGTTTAGGGAGAACCTCCCCATCCTTCATGTCTGATCAAATTCCTCATCCTGCATCCTTGATATCTAAGTCCTTCACCTGCCTTTAGCAGAATCTTATTAAGCCAGTTTAGCAAACACTTCCCCACCCCTATTATCTCGCTTGGTTCTTCCTAGTGATTTTCTGTCTAGTGACCCCTTCACTCTTCTTTCTGGCTGAAATGCTTCAGCTGTCTTTGCTGCCTTTGGAGTTGAGCTCAGTTCAGCAGTGGAGTCTCTCTCTTCTATTGCAATAGCTCAGATACAGTTTTTCTTGTCCTTTTTGCTACGTGGTGCAAAATACTTCTTCTACGTGATTTCTCCTTGAACTTTTGTTTTGAATAAATCTCTTATAGGCAACATTTGCTGGATAGTTTTCAAAATACAACCTGAGGATATTTCAATCACATTGTTTAACTTCAATTGTAATTATTATTATATTAGGATTTGTTGCTTTATCTTGTTTTCTGCTTTGGTTTTGCATACCTTTTGTCTTTTTCCCCTCCCATCCTGCTTTCTAATACATGTGTTGAATTCTATTTTACAGATTTTTAAAGTTGTAGTTTTAGTTTTCTTGTGGTTACCTCTAGATCATTAAAGCTGCATTTATCTTTACGAACAAAGCAAATACATTATCATAGTCTCACTTCACTCTGGTCTGGCCCTCCCTGTCCACCACTATGATAGCATTGATCTTTAGTTCTAGGTATACACGTATACATACATACATAAATATGTATGCATTTGTTTGAGTCATCAGTTATTTAGAAAATAAAATTTGTTAGTATATTTACTCACTTTTTCTTCCTGTGTATAGCACTCTTCTAGAATTTATTTTCTCTTTTTGCAGCACTATTCCTCTTAAGGTCTTTTCAAAGTGAGTCTTTGTGTTATAAACCTTCTAAGGCCTTGAATGACTCAAAATATCTTTACTGCACTTTTGCATTTAATTGAAAGTTTGACCAACATAAAACTTCTAAGGCCTTGAATGACTCAAAATATCTTTATTTCACTTTTGCATTTAATGGAAAGTTTGACTAACAAGATTCTAGACTGTTTTAATTCAGTTTCTTTCTCTAAATCTCTGTTAATCTGATGTCTTGACTTCTTCTGTTGTGAGGGCCCAGGTTCATTGTGGAAGTGACCTTTGGCCTCTCTGAACTTTGAATACAATGGTCATTGAGTTACCCCTCCTATGGCTTTAAAATTTTTGACAAAATTCTTCCGTTTAAGATGAGAAGAAAAGGGGGAGGGTAGGTAACATTTCCTTTTGTTTCACAAGGTCACGGAATTAACTGTGATTTTTTTTTCCATTTTTAAAAATCACAGTAAGTTTTTCTTGCTGTGGATAGGAGCTGCTTTTTCTGAGATGTGCCTTAGGGACCGCTGTGTGATTCCTACCTTGAAACAAAGCTGCACTGTTTTCCAGGCACCTTCTGGCAGGCTCCAGGGGCCAGGTAGGGTGGAGGCTGTCCCTGATGCATTGAGCTGGCCTGGAATGTTCTTGCCTGTCATTTTCAGGCTGTGGCTGCATTCATACAATGCACTATTCCCCTCCCTCCCCTGCTTTCCTTCTCTAAAGTGAAAAAGCAAATCAGGTCACTGATTTGTTTTCTATGTGTTAAGACACAGTGGTTACTTTTACTCAGTGAGACATCTGTCTCTTAGGCATTTGTGTTCGCCCAGTACTGTGCCCTGTCCAGCTCTTGGAAATGATGGGGGAGTTAGGAAAGGAGAGCCTGAGAATGCAGCAGGATGGGAAGGCGCTCCTGTAGGTGATACAGGAGGTGACTCTGTACAGGAGTTATTTGCTGTGCCCGCCTGGCGCCCCACCATGTAGCAGTACCGCACCAAACATTATTTGAAAAATGTACCTGGTGATCCTGATGCATATAGTTAACTTCTCATTTCCAAAGAAGCAGGATTCCCTTTGCTTTGCCTTGACATTTTCCAAGTTGGAGATTTAAAAATTAATAATAAAAAAATCCAACAGCAGAGCCAGGGAACCCCCATAGGAAAAGCCAGACTGTCGGTACTGCCTTCTCTTTCTTGAGGCAGAGCAGATGGTGGCTTCACTTACTAGGTCAAAGCAAGAGACAGATCTTAGAGTGGACCCACCCTATACATTCTACAAATTTTAAGACCTTTGAAGACCTCCAAATATGTGAGAAAAGCACAGGGACATTTTGCCAACACAGAATGAAAGCTGCTCTCATCTTCTCAAAGCTCCTCATTCTAGGAAGCACTCAGCTTTCATATCTGTCCATTTATGTTAACCTGAGGATTAATTATCAAGTGAGGTGCTTGTAAAATGATCACAAAAGAGATTGCTAGAGTAGATTTAACTGCTATGAATGTGCTTATTACTGTCTCAGAGACAGCAAGCTAGAAACAGATTCTATTTGTTTTCCTCCATATTCCAGCATGTTTAGGTTTATCAAACCTGGATGATAGCCATCAGGACCCACAGACTTTCCCCCTACTTCTACAGTGTGAATGTGGGATTGTAAGCCTATATTTGTGTTTGCAGTTGATCATCAGGGGGCTTTCTTTCTTACAGGACCCTGGCTGAGGCACTGAGAAGTTGGAGTGGATGGCCAGCACAGGAGAGGATCAAACTGAGGCAAAGTCAATGGGTCAGTCAGGGGCAGTTTCAGTTAGGGTCTTGTCCTAGGGGAGCTGGGGAGAGAAGGCTTTTCCCAGGGAAACAGAAATGGTAGGATGGGGAGGCACGAGGCCCTGGTTCATGACTTGTTGGACAAGGGACAGAGTCGTGCACGTGTCGTTCTGCCTTAACTCTACCTTGCAAGGTCACGACCTTGGGCCAGCAACCTACATCTCTGGGCCTCATGAGCTTCATTTCCTGTTTATATGAAGTAGGAACCATGCCTTTGGGTAGAATATATATATTGCTTGGTATGTAGGGCCCTCTGGAGTGGAGGGTGCTCCACTGTGTATGTGTGTGTGTGCACGCACGTGTGCACATGTGTGCTCAGTCACTCAGTTGTGTCTGACTCTTTGTGACCCTATGAACTGCAGTCCGCCAGGTTCCTCTGTCCATGGATTTTCTAAGCAAGAATTCTGGAGTGGGTTGCCATGCCCTATATAGATATATATATATATGTTCTCCAGTATTATATATATATATATCATCTTTTAGGATTTGAAATAGCTCAACTGGAATTCCATCATATCCATTAGCTTTGTTCATAGTGATGCTTTCTAAGGCCCACCTGACTTCATATTCCAGGATGTCTGGCTCTAGGTGAGTGATCACACCATCGTGATTATCTGGGTTGTGAAGATCTTTTTTGTACAGTTCTTCTGTGTATTCTTGCCACCTCTTCTTAATATCTTCTCCTTCTGTTAGGTCCATACCATTTCTGTCCTTTATCGAACCCATCTTTGTGTGAAATGTTCCCTTGGTATCTCTAATTTTCTTGAAGAGTTCTCTAGTCTTTCCCATTCTGTTGTTTTCCTCTATTTCTTTGCATTGATCGCTGAGGAAGGCTTTCTTATCTCTCCTGGCTATTCTTTGGAACTCTGCATTCAGATGGGAATATCTTTCCTTTTCTCCTTTGCTTTTCGCTTCTCTTCTTTTCAGAGCTATTTGTAAGGCCTTCTCAGACAGCCACTTTGCCTTTTTGCATTTCTTTTCCATGGGAATGGTCTTGAATTCTGTCTCCTGTACAATGTCACGAACCTCCGTCCATAGTTTATCAGGCTCTCTGTCCATCAGATCTAGTCCCTTAAATCTATTTCTCACTTCCACTGTATAGTCATAAGGGATTTGATTTAGATCATACCTGAATGGCCTAGTGGTTTTCCCTACTTTCTTCAGTTTAAGTCTGAATTTGGCAATAAGGAGTTCATGATCTGATCCACAGTCAGCTCCCGGTCTTGTTTTTGCTGACTGTATAGAGCTTCTCCATCTTTGCAAAGAATATAATCAATCTGATTTTGGTGTCGACCATCTGGTGATGTCCATGTGTCGAGTCTTCTCTTGTGTTGTTGGAAGAGGGTGTTTGCTATGACCAGTGCGTTCTCTTGGCAAAACTCTATTAGCCTTTGCCCTGCTTCATTCTGTACTCCAAGGCCAAATTTTCCTGTTACTCTGGGTGTTTCTTGATTTCCTACTTTTGCATTCCAGTCCCTTATAATGAAAAGGACATCTTTTTTGGGTGTTAGTTCTAAAAGGTCTTGTAGGTCTTCATAGAACTGTTCAACTTCAGCTTGAGAAATACTGGTCGGGGCATAGACTTGGATTATTGTGATATTGTATGGTTTGCCTTGAAAATGAACAGAGATCATTCTGTCATTTTTGAGATTGCATCCAAGTACTGCATTTTGGACTCTTTTGATGACTATGATGGCTACTCCATTTCTTCTAAGGGATTCCTGCCCACAGCAGTAGATATAATAGTCATCTGAGTTAAATTCACCCATTCCAGTCCATCTTAGTTCACTGATTTCTAGAATGCCGATATTCACTCTTGCCGTCTCCTGTTTGACCACTTCCAATTTGCCTTGATTCATGGACTATCTTCCAGAACTTGCTCAAATTCATGTCCATTGGATTGGTGATGCCATCTAACCATCTCATTCTCTGCTACCCCCTTCTCCTTTTACCTTCAGTCTTTCCCATCATCAGGGTCTTTTCCAATGAATTGGCTCTTTGCATCAGGTGGCCAAAGTATATTAGGGTTCTGTTCTATTCTGTTACATCTAGAACAAAATGTGTCTACCTCTTTAAAAAAGTCTGCAGGCAAGGAAAATATCCATACAAGGGAAACTGTTTAAGTGCTTTAGACTTTATGTTCGTAATAATTTATTAAAGATCTGCTGCTGAGAGTCTTTTTTTCAAAAATAAATCAATAGTTCACACACAGGCCAGGATACTAAAATTCTTCTCTTCCTGCTAGAAATTAATCATGGAAAAAATCACATTTGATGTGTTTGTGAAACATTTATTCACTCTATGTCCAGGGCCAGGCATGAGTATAAAATGAAGCATAACATAAATTAGGGCCCCTGTGATGCGGTGCTCACAGTCTAGAGGAGATGAACACTGTGTACAAAGACTTAAATAAGATACTGTAATGTGGATGGATCTAGAGATAGTCATATTAAGTGAAGTGAGACAGAGGAAGACAAATAGCACATGATATTGCTTACGCGTGGAATCTAATCAAATAATACAAATGAAGTTATTTACAAAACAGAAATAGACTCGCAGACATCAAAAACAAGCTTGTGGTTATCAAAGGGGATAGCAGCTGTGGGGGAGAGGGGGAGTAGATAAATTACGAGTTTGGGATTAATTGATACACACTATATATATATTATATATATATGTATGCATATGCATATATATATAAAATAGATAACCAACAAAGACTTACAATATAGCACAGGGAACTATATTCAATACCTTGTAATAACCTAAAATGGAAAGAATCTGATAAAGAATACATGCATTGCAGGTAGCTTCTTTACCATCTGAGCCGCCAGGGAAGCCTCTGTGTGTGTGTGTGTGTGTGTGTGTGTGTGTGTGTAAAATCTATCTATCTATAAATCACTTTGCTATATACCTGAAACTAACACAACGTTGTAAATTACCTTAACTGCAATTAAAAAATGGTTATAAAAATAGAGTAGGAAAATGAAAAGTATATTTCATGAATTTTAACAAGCTACTGGCATGACAAAAAAAAAATAAGATGCTGTAAGTGCTATTGCATTATAGAGTTCCATAGGTTCCGAAGATGATGGGAACACAGATGTGGGAGTGATGTGCTATGTCTGGATGGGTCTTCCCCAAAGCCTTGGAGAGGAAGTGATGCTTGGATTGGGGTTTCTAGGCTAACTGGACACCCCTTGGGTGTGTAGGGCCCTGTCGGCTGGAGGGAGGCATAGACTGAGGGGCAGGATGTGGGATGTGGCTAAAGATGAGATGAGGGACTGAAGTTGACTGCAAGAGCTTTGATGCTATGTTGGGGAATTTGATTTGATCCTGCAGTCAGGGGGTGGGGAGGACACTGTAGGGAAATATGCATTTGACACACATGCCCTGGATAAACACCAGAGACGGGGGGAAGGACATTCAGCAATGGTGTGAACTGTCCTCTGCTTATAGATCCAAGGAAGTTTTCTGCCTGTTGAGCAAGGTGGGCCCATGCCCCTGTTGTTGGAATGAAAGGGCACTAAAATGAGCACTGTGCCATTCAGGACTGGCACTGTGGGGTGAGAGCTGGGAGTGTCTAGCTAGGCACAGGTCCGGGCAGGTGGAAATAAGGATGATGACCGTTGTTTACACAGCATGTCACCTGCTGGGGGCAAGTTGGCACCCAGTCCCAGGGCTGTGGGACTTTGACCCTCTTCTGCTCAGCCTGTCAGCTGCGCAACCTTCAGCCCACAGATGCTGGTCTTAGATGAAAGCAAACCGGAAAGGCTGTATGCCCTGCCTCTGATCCATGTCTGAGCAAGGATGGCCTTATCAAAATATCACACTTCTTCCCAGAGAGTCAGTATCCCTTAATACAAAGGAATGCTGTGATCATTTTTTTTTTAAGATTTTTTTTGATGTGGACAATTTTTGAAGTCTTTGTTGACTTTGTTACAATATTACTTAATTTTATGTTTTGGTTTTTTGGCCCTAAAGTATGTGGGATCCTAGCTCCCTGACTACTAGGGATCAAACCTGTAACTCCCAACATTGGAAGGCGCAGTCTTAACCACTGGACCACCAGGGAAATTCCTTGATCATTGTGGGTTTTTTTTGTTTTTTTTTTTTTAAATAAACTTTTATTTTGTACTGGGGTATAGCAGACAGGAGAAGGAAACAGCAACCCACTCCAGTATTCTTGCCTGGAAAATCCCATGGACAGAGAAGCCTGGAGGGCTACAGTATATGGAGTCTGAAAGAGACATGACTTAGCACTAAACAACAACATAGCCAGTTAACAGTGTTGTGATAGTTTCAAGTGAACTGTGAAGGGACTCGGCCATACACGCACATATATCCACTCTCCCCTAGACTCCCCTCCCATCCAGGCTGCCACATAACATTGAGCAGAGTTCCATGTGCTGTACAGTAGGTCCTTGTTGGTTATCCATCTTAAATATAGCAGTGTGTGCCATGATCATTGTTTTCAATAAGAAAAAACCTAGATCACCTTAAAGAGATGGATCATTACAGAGAAAGGTATGAAGGAATACTATACCTCAGTGAAAATAAATTAATTAGAATTACATATATGTTATGGCTAAATCTCTAAAATATAATGTTGGGCTAAAAAACAAGCATATTTACCTCAAGACACTTACCACTTACACTTTACCACTTATATAAAGTTTAAAAATCATGCAAAATGTACTGAACATATACATTGTTATGTGGGAAGCTCTAAATACTTTGGCCACCTAATGCGAAGAGTTGACTCTTTGGAAAAGACCCTGATGCTGGTAAAGATTGAGGGCAGTAGGAGAAGGGGGCACAGAGAATGGGGTGGTTGGATGGCATCACCGACTCAATGGAAATGAGTTTGAGCAAACTCAGGGAGATAGTGAAGGACAGGGAAGCCTGGCATGCAGCAGTCCATGAGGTTGCAGAGTCTGATTTTTGCAAAGAGATAAGACTTAGTGACTGAATAATAATAAAAACCTGTGAATCTCTAGGAGGAAGAGACAGAGATGTTACAATATGGGAAAGGTCTACATGGGGGAGCTTCAAGTTTATCCAAACAACTTTCTTTTTTTTTTTTTTTTTGCACTTTTTAAAAAAAATTTTATTATTTTTTTTTAATTTTTTTAAATTTTTTTATTAGTTGGAGGCTAATTACTTCACAACATTTCAGTGGGTTTCGTCATACATTGATATGAATCAGCCATAGATTTACACGTATTCCCCATCCCGATCCCCCCTCCCCCAAACAACTTTCTTTGTTTTGAAAGCAAGAAGTCCACAAGGTCAAAGTTAAGATTAGATATATCTGGGCCATGAATTCATGTTTTTTCATTATGGTATATTATATTCTCTTTGCATTTCTGTATTTGAAGAGAAATTTCATTAACACAATAAAATCTTAAAAGGCAATGCTTTCATCAAGGCACGTAGGCCTACTCAAAGAAGACATTACTTTTGGCATTAAAATTTTCCTAATTGCTTATCTTCCCAATTGCTAGGTTTTGGTCTTCATCCAGGAGGCATGTGTGTGCGTAGGGGGTGTGTTTGGAGATCTGTTAGGGGAAGTGAACATATTTGTCAAAATGGAGTATGGTGTTTGTATCAGAAACTTAAAAAACTATTTTCTTTAAGTGAAATGCAGAACATGTGACCTTAATGATTAGAAGGGCTTGTGCTGTTGGTGAGTGGACCTAGACCTCAGGAGATGAGTACACCATAAGGGGTGAGTGGGGACTCTGGTGGGGAAAGCAGTAACCTGGTTGTGGTGATATCGCCCAAGGATCAAACCTGGGTCCTCTGTGTTGCAACTCGGATTCTTAACCACTGGACCACCAGGGAAGTCCCTTAATTATAATTATTAAAGCTATGTGGCCAACTTTGGTTTCACCCAGTCTAATCTTGCTGCGTGCTTGGGGCCTGGTCTGGTGGAGGGGACATAAGCCACAGTGATTCTAAAGATGTGAGGTGGACCTTTAGGACTGGCTGAACCTCCTGTGGTTTTGCATGTGTATTTACAGTTTGAAACAGCATATTTGGTATTACAGGATATATTTTCTCGACTTCCCTGGTGGTCCAGTGGTTGAGAGTCCACCTGCCAATGTAGGGGACACCGGTTTGATCCCCAGTCGGGGAAGGTCCGCATGTCATGGAGCAAATAAGCCCATGTGCCACAACTATTGAAGCCCGTGGGCCTAGAGCCTGTGCTCCGCAACAAGAGAGGCCACCGCAGTGAGAAGCCTGTGCACCGCAACTAGAGAGGCGTGCCTGCTCCCTGCAACTAGAGAAAGCCTGCGGGCAGCAGTGAAGACCCAGCACAGCCAAAAATAAATAAATAAGTAAAATTAAAAAAAAAAGAAAGCCAAAAAATGTAAAAAATTTTTTTCTACATTAAATATAATACTTTTTTCTTCCTTCCCCCCCACCCCATGTATATTACAGAGAGATAAACTCAACATATCTCAGGGGAAGAATTTTCAGAAAATAATGTGACTCTTACCGGAGCCATCACACCCTCGGGGGAAGAATGAGGGTTAGGAAATGAATGGCTGTGGAATTTGTTGAAGGGGGGACATGAAAGTGCAAGTGTTACTAACACACTCCGTTGTGTCCGACTCTTTGTGACCCCCTTGGACCATAGCCTGCCAGGCTCCTCTGTCCGTGGGATTTGCTAGGCAAGAATACTGGAGTGGGTTGCCATGTCCTCCTCCAGGGGGTCTTCCTAACCTAGGGACTGAACCCACATCTCCTGTGTCTCCTGCATTGGCAGGCAGATTCTTTATCCACTAAGCCACTAGGGAAGCCTATGAAGGAGGGGGAGCATAGGTAAAAAATGGTTGATAACAGTGCTCTAGGCCAGAGTGCTCAGGGGACCAGAGTATTGGTGGTGATGATGAGGATGCGGGCATTTGATAGCAAAGCATATTCTTCTGTCTCCTAGAGATCTCCCCGCATGGAATGGGAGCAAGTGGGTCTCGGCTCTATTTGATAAATATTGCTGGGCCACAGTGCTGAGCAGGTGCTAGGCTCTTGGGTTCTGGGAGCAGAGTAAATGCTTTGCAGGCTGTGATGGTCCTCATTTGTTTTCAAGCCTGTCTATTTTGAATCAGTACCACAAACAGTAAGAGATGAGAAGAACCATCAAGGGACCTGCGTTTCAGTGCCTGGAAGGGGCTGTAGGTAAGCCAGGTAATGAAGCAGAGGCCCAATAGAAGTTTCTGGACATTCACCATGGGGATGAGGGCTTGGCATGTTACTCAGGGCTAAAAGCTATTAATTTTAAGCCCACTTGCTGATGAGGAAGCAAGTGTACAGTTAAATATGGTTAAAATATTATGTTTTATGGGGCTTCCCAGGTGGCGCTAGTGGTAAAGAACCCACCTGCCAATGCAGGAGACATAAGAGTTGCAGGTTTCGATCCCCGAGTCGCGAAGATCCCCTGGAGGAGGGCATGGCAACCTACTCCAGTGTCCTTGCCTGGAGAATCCCATGGACAGAGGAGCCCGGTAGGCTACAGTCCATGGGGTTGCATAGAGCCAGACACGACTGAAGCGATTTAGCATGCACGCATGCAAGACAAATTAACAGGAGAAAAACAAATTTAATTTTGTATGTACATAGAAACCATTAAAAAATAAACAAGGACTCAAAGAAATGACCCAAACAGGCAGCTTTCATGCCTTTTAGACAGAAACAGTAAATTTGTGAAGAATTGACAAGACAAAGGGGTTTTGGATTGGGTAGTAAATCAGTGAAGTAATAAGGTTTGTTGACATAACCTTCTCAGCCTTGATCTCCCATCTCTGGTGATAGGGATGTCTCTCTTCCTTCTGGTACAAGCAGGGTGCCTTTCATGTGGGAGGTCTATTTCCTGCTTTCAGGGAATGAAAGAGGGTCAGAGTGTCCTTTTCACAGCAGTTGTTTCTTAAATAACATCAATTCAAAATAATCAGTATGCCAAAGTGGCATCTTTTGGGACAGTCTGCCCCTGATCACCAGCATGCCATATTGCCTCCCCTAATCCCCTGTCCTGCTCCATCTTCAGTCAAAGCTGCTCCTCCCGCAGATTTTTGTTATCTCAGTTCATGACTGCTGTATCCTTCCCACTGCTTGGGCGCCAAGTCTTGGAGTCATCGGACTCCTCTCTTGTGGTCACACCCCGCATCTAATCCATCTACAAATCCAGATGGCTGTACCTCCAACACAGAGCCAGGCCTGACAGTTCCTACCACTTCCGTCATAACCATCTCAGCCTAAACTACTGCTCTTGCTGGTCTGGGTTATGGCAAGACCAGCCTTCCCCTGTGGCTTCCCTGCTCCCTTCCTTGTCTGCCCAGCTCCTGTCTACACCCCCAGTCTATTTTCAACACAGCGCTGACCAGAGTGATCCTGTTAAAATTTGTCAAATCGCATCACACCTCGCTCTGTATCTCTCATGGCTCCTGACTTTGCACTTGCCCTCTTTACTTGAACTACTTTCTGCAACTACAGTTCTTCCTCAGTATCTGCAGGAGATTGGTTCCAGGATCCTCCCTGGGTACCAAATTCTGAGGATGCTCAAGTCCCTTGTACTATAAAATGGTGTGGTACAGCCAACCCTCCCATATCTGTGGATTCTGCATCCTGGGTGTGGACCCTGCAGATAGGAGAGTGCTGACTATATCTACATGGCTAATGCCTTTACTTCCTTCTATTCTTTACTCACACGTCAATTTATCATGAGGTCTTCCTTTATTTCTCTGCCTAAAACAGCCCATTCTCACTGCTCCAGTATCCTGTTGCCCTTAATCTGCTTTGTTTTTATACAGGGCACTGTTAAATGACAAAAATTCAACTTGAATAAATTTGAAGACCTAACTGGCTTTATAAAAAGCAATTCAATTTTTTTTAAACTGGTTATTTTTAAAATGATTCTATCAGTGAGCAGCACTTCCTAGTTTTATCCCCACAAAACTACATTCTTGGCAGCTCCATCAGGTGGGATTGCAAGACGCTTCTTGATTACGGTCTGTGTAGCATGGATGTCAGCTGGGAACGCGGACGGTCAGGAAGTCTGCGTCTGTCCAGTGTCTTGAAGCAGATATTGCAGATGCTGTACAGTTAGTTCTGACAGCTTCAACATCCCTCAGCAGATCCTGGACCAGGCACATCCCCCAGATCGGTAGCAATGCAATGCCTATGAAAATAACAGCCATGATGGTTAAGTTGCCCTGAAGCCACTTCTCAATTTGGGGTACACAGCATTTCGTATAGATTACAATCTGCTGATCGATTTTTGTTTCTTTGCCTGGCATCATGGCCACACCGAGTGTTTGTTCATTTGTTTGGCTGGGTCTGCGTTGCTATGTGCGGCCTTTCTCTAGTTGCGGTGTGTGGGCTTTGCGCTGCAGTGACTTCTTCTGTTGTGGAGCACAGGCTCCAGGACGTGTGGGCTTCAGCAGTTGTGGTCTGTGGGCTTATCACCCTGCGGGGTGTGTGATCTTCCCGGATCAGGGATGGAACCCGTGTCCCCTATGTTGGCAGGTGGAGTCTTAACCATTGGGCCACCAGGGAAGTCCCCGTGTGAGTGTTGAGGACACCTTCCGAAGGCTCTTTGGTACAGCAGGAGAATGTCACACTGTGTTGTTCCTGACTTGCATTGGAGTCTCTGCAACTGCAGTAAATATTAAATATTTAGGTTCCAACCATCAGCTCCAAAAGCCTCACAGCAGCATCTCACATAGCAATAGTGCAGCTCTGCTGAGCTGCAAGAAAGGAAAGGCGAACAAAGGTAGAGGGGCTTCCCTGGTGGCCCAGTGGTCAAAAGTCTGCTTGCCGATGCAGGAGACACGGGTTCAATCCCTGGGTCAGGAATGTCCCCTGGAGGAGGGCATGGCAACCCACTCCAGTATTCATGCCTAGCAAATCCCATGGACAGAGGAGCCTGGTGGGCTACAGTCCATAGGATCACAAAGAGTCGGACAAATCTGAGGCACAGTCACCCTATCCACATTTCCTGTTCTCAATAGTCAGGGGTGGCTGGTGGCGACTGTAACAGGCAGCCCAGAAAGTTCTACTGGACAGAAGATTTTGCCTTCATGTCTTTTAAATTCCTAACATTTGTCAGTTTTGAGTAGGGAAGTTTGTTTAAAAGAAAAGCTAACTCACAGTTGTGATGTGTTGAGAGTTATGATAGTAGATCATATAATATTTATGGAGGTTTACACACATCGGCTGTGTTTATCTGTCCACTCAGCTTTCCTCAGCGGTTGCTTTGCTAAGTCGCTTCAGTCATGTCTGGCTCTTGGTGACCCCATGGACTGTAGCCCACCAGTCTCCTCTGTCCATGGAATTTTCTAGGCAAGAATACTGGAATGGGTTGCCATGCCTTCCTCCAGGGGATCTTCCTGGCCCAGGGATTGAACCCATGTCTCTTATGTCTCCTACATTAGCAGGTGGGTTTTTATACCACTAGTGCCACCTGGGAAGCCCTAACTTCTTCTTCTTCTCCTCACCATCACCCTATAAGGTGGGAAACACTGAGGTTGAAAGGAGATAAATAAACTTGTCAAACATCTGAACTTCGATTTAAACCCAAGTTTACCTAAGGCTGAAGTATGGACCACAAGTTTTGTTTTCTGGAGTAATTCACATGCTTCAGAAAGAAACTCACAGGTCCCCTGTTGCTGCTGCTCCCCTATCTCCTCTTCTTCCAGAAAGCTTTATTGTCTGGATACAGTGCCCATGATCCCCTTTCCCAGAGGTAACTACTGTTAATATTTGGTTAAGGGAGTTCACCCTTCCCAAAGGTTCTCCATGCATATAGCCATATTTTGCAGGAAGGGGGACCCCTTCCAGGGCTGGAGAGTGGGTTCTTGTTTAACACTCAGAAATGAATTGTTCGAGGAGACACACGTGCTGAGAAGCAAGAGACTTTGTTGGGAAGAGGCTCCTGGCTGGAGAGCATCAGGGTAAGGGAACCCGGGAGGACTGCTCTGCCATGTGGCGGGCAGTCTCGGGCTTTATGGTGATGAAATTAGCTGCCAGGTTGGCTCTGGCTGATCATCTCACTTGACTCATATTTGGTCTGACTCAGGGTTCTTCCTGATGGTCAAGCTGGACTGGGTACTTCCCAGTCAAGCCAGGGTCCTGAGCCCCGAGGCAGCAATGGCAACATTTTTGAAGTAGTAGAAACTGCCTGGTGTAAACTGCCTGCCGTCAGTGCAGCTGGTTTTAAATTCCCCAGCAGAGCCCTCTCCCATTGTGCAAAAATATTCATATCTACACTTCTATATATATGGACATGCATGCATGCAAGCATTTGTGTCCAACTCTCTGTGACCCTGTGGACTGTTGCCTTCCTGGCTCCTCTGTCCATGGGATTTTCCAGGCAAGAATACTGGAGTGGGTTGCCATTTCCTCCTCCCAGGGAATCTTCCTAACCCAGGCATCGAACCCATGTCTCCTGTGTCTCCTGAATTGGCAGGCGGGTTCTTTACCATGGCGCCACCTGGGAAGCCTATACATACATGCACACCAGCTTGCAGATTACCCTTTTTCCCCCTTAGATCTCTAGGGCGAATCATGACTGTGAGGTTTATGATGAAGAGGAAAGTCTTTTTTTTTTTTTTTTCTTCTGAAAAGAAAACAACACTGGGCTAGTTGATTTCAGAGGTGAAAGTTTCCAAAGATCAGTGTGCTAAAGACAGTAGCATATTCAGGGAACACAGAAAGACGTGGCGTCTTTGGCTTCATGGCTCCCAATGGTAGCAGCCGGCAGCTCTGGGGGTGGATCCCGGATGATGCTTGAGCAGGAATTGTCCTTCACACAGCATGTTGCCGTGATGTGCCATCTGTTTCTGAGATGATTCTAGTAGCTGTTGAGGAGCCCAGGAAAATATCCCTGCCAGGTCTTCTTAAAATTCATCTTTCCCCATAGAGGGTGTATGACAACCCTCTAAATAATAAGGCAGTTTAGGAATAGGAGGACAAGGAAGATGCATCTTTTAAGAAAAAGAGCTACCTGCCACCCAGCATGGCTCCCTCCTACCTTCCTCCTCCCTTCTGTCTCACTCAGGAGTTCAGGACATAGCTCTCCGAGTTCATTCTGGTGTCCACAGGCAGATGAAAGGATGCTGTGATGGATCATTTATTTGGGTTTCCACTGAAGCTCAGGGCAATGGAAACCCAGTCTTCTTTTGTTTTTCTTTTGCAACACAGTGTTTATTAAGTGGGGCTTCCCTAGTAGCTCAGACAGTAAAGAATCTGCCTGCAATACAGGAGACCTGGCTTCGATCCCTGGTTCGGGAAGATCCCCTGGTGAAGGAAATGGCAAACCACTCCAGTATTCTGGCCTGGAGAATCCCATGGTCAGAGGAGCCTGGCAGGCTGCACTGTCTTGAGTGCAGAGTTCTGCAGCCTGGCACTGGGAGACAAATACAAGGTGGACCCTGCCCTCGAGGTGCTGACAACCTAGGCCGTCAGCTCCAAGGGTGAGTGAGGGCAGGGATGCGTGGGGTGGCTTAAACAGAATTCTTTAAGGTGTTGACATCATTTGAAATCTCTCCTTATCAAATAGGCCAAATAGGTTGGAGTCATTTCAACAGTGGAAAGAGCCATGTCAAGGAATTCCATCACCCAGGTAGCCAGGCTTGTCGGGTGTCAGACTGAGATAATCTGTGACATTCTGTAAAAATGTGGAGAAGCCCAAAGACCACAGCCGAGGCTGCCAAGTATAGCCCTGGGTGTGAATCTGACTCTGCCTCTCTCCGGGTTTGTGACCTTGGGCAATTCTCTTGGCCTCTCTGAACTCCTGTTACCCAGATCCACCTCTTAGGTCCTCGAGAGGATGAAATGAGCTTGTGTGTGATAAAGCTCCTGACATGTATTACAAGCTCATTACAGGGTCCCTTCCTCTCCCTTTTTCTTTCGCTGTTACTCTAGGGTCTGGAGTGGAGCCCAGAACTGTATAAAACTCTAGACTCTAGCACTAAATCTGTTTGCATTCCTGGCAACACTTGAGCCCTTTCTAATTACAAAGTGTATACATTGCCAAAGCTGAATCAGAGGCGAGGACGGAGAGAAGGAGGAAACTAATCACAGAGATGTCATACCCTGGAGTGGGGGGCGAGGGGGACCACGGGGCCAGTCATACTGAAGACTGAGTCATCCCAGGATAATTAGGAGCCGGAGGCAAGAATTAGAAGGTACTGGGGTAGGGACTTGCCTGATGGTCTGGTGGTTGAGAATATGCTTTTCAATGCAGGGGATGTGAGTTCTATCCCTGGTTGGGAAGCTAAGATCCCACATGCTGTGGAGCAGCTAAGCCCACGTGCTGCAGCTAAGCCCATGCCACAGCCAGAGAGCTCACGGGCCGTGACTAGAGAGCCCGAGCCAAGCAACCACTGAGCCCTCACGCTCCAGGGCCCATGGATCCCGACAAGAGGAGGCTGTGTGCACCGCAACTGGAGAGAGTCTATGTGCTGCCGCAAAGACTAGGGGCTAGGACATGGACGCAACCTAGATGTCCAGCAACAGAAGAATGGATAAGAAAGCTGTGGTACATATACACAATGGAATATTACTCAGCTATTAAAAAGAATGCATTTGAATCAGTTCTAGTGAGGTGGATGAAACTGGAGCCCATTATACAGAGTGAAGTAAGTCAGAAAGAAAAATAGGATATTAATGCATATATATGGAATTTAGAAAGATGGTAACAATGACCCCATATGAGAGATAGCAAAAGGAACACAGATGTAAGGAACAGACTTTTGGACTCTGTGGGAGAAGGTGAGGGTGGGATGATTTGAGAGACTAACATTGAAACATGTATATTGCCATATATGAAGTAGATTGCCAGTCCAGGTTGGATGCATGAGACAAGTGCTCGGGGCTGGTGCACTGGGATGACCCGGAGGGATGGGATGGGGAGGGAGGTGGGAGGGGGGTTCAGGATGGGGAACACATGTACACCCATGGCTGATTCATGTCAATGTATGGCAAAAACCACTACAGTATTGTAAAGTAATTAGCCTTCAATTAAAATAAATTAATTTAAAAAAGTGTAAAAAGAAAAAAAATGTATTGGGGTAAATTAAAAAATGTATATTATTGTTGGGAAACATAGGGGACTAACAAAAGCAAGATAAGCCAAGAAGAGTTTCTTCAAAGTGAGAAATGTAAGGTGGGTTTCCAGCAGTGGAGAGAGCAGCAGGATGATGGGACCCAGGGTGCAGCCATAACCGGGCAGCAGAAATCAGAGGCCCCTGGTTGAGTGGTGTGTGGTAAGTCCTTTGGCCTGAGCTGCAGAATCAGCTACTTGCAGGCAACCCTAGAGGAGGAGGCATGTCCATGATTGGGCTTCCCAGGTGGCGCTGGTGGTAAAAACCTGCCTGGCAATGCTGGAGATGTAAGTGATGTGGGTTCGATCCCTGGGTTGGGAAGATCCCCTG
The DNA here is from genome assembly GCF_910594005.1 of Cervus elaphus. Classification (NCBI taxonomy): domain Eukaryota; kingdom Metazoa; phylum Chordata; class Mammalia; order Artiodactyla; family Cervidae; genus Cervus; species Cervus elaphus. The sequence continues at coordinate 19,701,354 of NC_057827.1, read as the reverse complement.
GAGTAGAAAATGGCAACCCTCTCCAGTATTCTTCCCTGGAGACTCCCATGGACAGAGCAGCCTGGCGGGCTACAGTCCATGGGGTTGCAAAGATTCAGACACCACTGAAGCAAGTTAACACAGCATGGGCAAGGCTGGAATGTGACGAAGAGCAGATTTTTTTTTATATATAACTTTTTATCTTATACTGAAGTATCCGTGGTCAGAGGAGCCTGATAGGTTACAGTCCATGGGTCACAAAATGTCAGACACGATTAAGTGACTTCACTTTCACTTTTCACTTTCAGAGTTGATTAGCAATGTGTTAGTTTCGGGAATACAGCAAAGTGATTTAGTTATACATATACATGTATCTATTCTTTTTTCAAATTCTTTTCCCATTTAGGTTGTTACATAATAATAAGCAGAGTTCCCTGGGCTATAGGCCCTTGGTTATCTAGTTTATTTTTTGTATTTTTTTTCATTTTAGAAAGTTTGTTTTTAAAATTTTTGTAACACTGAAAACATTTTGTATTGGGGTTAACCAATTAACAAAGTTGTGGTAGTTTCAGTTATACAACAAAGTGATTCAGTTATAAATGTGTCTGTGCTGTGCTTAGCCGTTCAGTCATGTCCGACTTTTTGTGACCCCATGGACTGTAGCCCCCTCCGGCTCCTCTGTCCATGGGATTCTCCAGGCAAGAATACTGGAGTGGGTTGCTATGCCCTCCTCCAAAGGATCCTCCCAACCCGGCGATCAAACCCATGTCTCCCACATTGCGGATGAATTCTTTACCTTCTGAGCCACCAGGGAAACCCATACATGTATCTATTCTTTGTCAAATTCCTTTCACATTTAGGTTGTTACATAATAAGGAGCAGAGTTTCCTGTGCTATACAGTAGGTCCTTGTTGGTTATCCATTTTAAATATAGCAGCGTGAACCTGTCGATTCCAAACTCCCTAATTATGCCTTCCTCCACCCTTACCCTCCTGGCAACCATAGTTTCATTTTCTAAGTCCATGGGTCTGTTTCTGTTTTGTAAATAAGTTCATTTGTATCTTTTTTTTTAGATTCCCATATAAGCACTATCATATATTTGTTTTGTGTGACTTACTTTGCCTAGTACAAGAATCTCCAGGTCCATGCATGTTGCTGCAAATGGCACTATTTCATTATTTTTTTGTGACTGAGTAATATTCCCTTGTATATATGTACCACATCTTCTTTATCCATTTCTTTGTCGATAGACGTTTAGGTTGCTTCCATGTCTTGGCTGCTGCAAACAGTGCTGCAACGAACATTTGGGTGCATGTATCCCTTCGGAACACATTTTTCTCCAGTTATATGTTCAGAAGTGGGATTGTGAGATCATATGGTAGAAGAACAGGCTAGTTTTTAGAAAAAAAAATGGACAGGGGTTAAGACAAGAGAAGAGGTAAATCAAGATATGAAGGAAAACTCCCTCAGCCCTGCTCATTTTCCTCAGATCTGCCTTTGGGGGCACATTGGGGAGGTCTTCGTTCATCCTTCTTTTCACCTTTATTCATTTTTCCATCTGCCGCTCTTCATTATCCTCACCAATCTGTATCCACAAAGTTTTTAGTCTTTTAGGAAGAGATCCAGTTTTTCAACCAATGCCCCTGTACTAGAGTATCAAATCATTTAAGTTTAATGCCAGTTCTATATTTTTACTTTTGGGGATCTACTTCTAAAGACTGTAACTCACCAGAAGATGGAGATGATCTAATGTGTGAAGAAACCTCTCCTTGCAGAAATCTGTTCTTGGGTTTAGTGAAACGTGTGTGAACTAGACTCTAAGGGGTATGAGGGCAGGAGCTTGTTACATTCCTCTCAACATCTCCAGTGGGCTTCCCAGGTGGTGCTATGGGTAGAGAATCCTGCTGCCAATGTAGAAGACAAGAGATGCAGGTTCGATCCCTGGGTCGGGAAGATCCCCTGGAGGAGTGCATGACACCCACTCTAGTGTTCTCACCTGGAGAATCCCATGGACTGAGGAGCCTGGTGGGTTACAGTCCATGGGGTTGCAGAGAGTCGGACTCACCTGAAGCAATTGAGCAGGCACACACACACAGCATCCCCAGCTCCGGACACAGACCAACCATACGGCGGTATATTCCCACCCCCCAGCCCAAGATGAGTGACTGTGATGATGATAGTTCAGTGAGACTGATCCCCTAGGAAGGAGTTCTGAGAAAAGAAAATACAGCTGGGGAGGTGGAGTGGGTGTTGCTTAGCACTGGTCTTTCAAGGCCAAATTGGAGGACAGTGGTTTGAAGGCCTTGAGGAGCCACTTAAGAAGAAATGTTACTCAGGTCATAGGGAGGTGAGCTGACTCTTTTGGGGTAATTCAGGTGAGAGACGTTCTGGGGCGGTGTCAGTGGGATGGAGGCTTGTCTCCAGACCTTATTTCTCTGGCACAGTGTCAAATTGTAAAAGCTAATGGGCTTAGTGGGCAAAACCTGTAAACCACACAAGAAGGGGACCCTGGGTGTTTGGCTTTCTTGATGATGGCCACAGCAGTCTTCAAGCTTGTATTCAATTCTGCTATTGGTATGGCACTCTCAACTATTTGTTTCTTATCTTTAAGCTGTGTTTTCAACCAGTAGAATGATTTTTGAATCAAATCTATTTTGGGGAAGGAAAAAAGGTATATTTGAAAGGCCCAGCGGGTTCTAATCTCTCTTCTTGCTCTGGGAGATGGACGTTCACCGGCAGTGAGACGTGTCTTTCAATGCTCCCTTAGATAAAAGCTCGTGCTGTGAGTGTCCAGGTAGATGTGGGCAGCACAGAGGGTGTCAATTTAATAGCTCTTACTTTTCTTTCCAAAAGAAATATTGCTTCTCAGGAAAAACAAAGCAAAAAAATTTTTTTCAAAAGGCTAGTTTAAAATGTACCCTTGCTGAACTTTGCGCAATGTCATGCGGCAGCCTGGATGGGAGAGGAGTCTGAAGGGAAAATGGATACATGTGTATATGTATGGCTGAGTTGCTCTGCTATGCACCTGAAACTGTCACAACATTGTTAATTGATTATACTCCAATATAAAATAAAATGTTTAAAAAAGAAATTAAAATCAACAACAACAAAACAATAAAGAGAGCTGCATATCTATATGCAAATATAGATATTTCACATCATTCTGTGGCAGAATAGTGAAAAAATAAAAAATGGGAAATATTTTAAAAAATAGAAATTAAAGTAAAATGAAATGTACCTACACTGCTTCATGCCTCAGCTTTGAGGTGTCAATGAGTCCAGCACCCTCTGCTGTCCCTCAAGGCCCTTCCTAACCTCACCTTACCTTCCTTTCCACATCTGTCTCCAGCCATCCTCCCCAAGGCCTTCCAAGCTCCCTCTGGGCTCACTGGCCTCCATGGAGCTCCCATCATCAAAAAACCTGATGGTTACCAAAGGGAAGCAGAAAATGCCAGCCCCGAAGATGCCACTTTGGAATATTGATTATTCTGAATTAATGTTACTTAAGAACCTGCCAGTATAAGAAGGACACTTTGATCTTCCTTTGTTCCCCTGAAAACAGGAAATAAATCTCTCACATGAAAAGTAGCTCCCCTGTATCAGGAGGGTAGTGGGCATCCTTTTCGCAAGAAATGGGAAATTTAGCTTTGAGAAGGCTGTGTAAGCAAACCTTCTTATGTCTTAACTAATTTACTTCCCAAAGTCCAAACCCCTTTGTCACGTCAGTTCTTCACAGATCTGTTGTTTCTTTGTCTCAAGGCATAAACACTGCCTGCATTAGTCATCTCTTTGAGTCTCATATTTTTATGAGGCACCTGTACATATCAAATTAAATTTGTTTTTCTCCTGTTAACTTGTCTTATGGCAATTTAATCATTATGCCTGCCAAAGAACTGAGGGAAGAAGACACTGTTTTTCTGCCCCTATGTTACCCAAATTTGCTGTGTAATTTTGTCAGTCTGTGAGTTGACGTAGGGCACACATGTTCCTAAGTGAAATACGGGGATGTTTTCAGTTGTTGCTTAGAGTATATAGTCTTTGTTGAGTGTATTTGATTGTAAAGTAAAGTGGAATGGAGACTCCCCAGTGGTCCAGTGATGAAGACTCCATCTTCCAAATGCAGGGGGCACAGGTTTGATCCCTGGTCCGGGAACCAAGGCCCTCCATGCTGTGGGGTGTGACCAAAAAACCCCCACCAACAATAGCAAAGTGGAATTGTGAAGGAATGTTCTGTTACAGAATAGAGGAAACCTAGACTCCATGGGCCTGAGACAGTGGGGTCTGTGTTATCAGGCAGGCAGGCCTTCCCAGCAGTAGGTAGTCAGTAGACTTCTACATACATTTAATTTTTCATCAAATCAGCATTGGTTTCCAAGAGGTACCCATTTGGTAACACGAAAAGCAATAAGGGTGTGGGGGAGGAAGCTTGGTCAAGGTGGAAACTTTGAATCTTGACTCTCATACTTAGTTGTGTGACCTTGGCACATGACTTGGACTCTGAGTCTGTTTTCTCATCTGTGGAATAGAAAAACAAGGGTAACTATCTTGTAGTGTGGTGAAATTGAAACAGATGATAGACTTGAAGTACTCAGGTAACAAAATGTTGCTTTCATTCTGCTTCGAAGGCAGTGTTTTCTTTCTCAATGGTATTTGCCAATCTTGCATTCTTTGTGCATGGTCCTCAACGATAAGGCAGCCGTGGAGACGCACACAGAGCAAACAGACGTGTGGACACTTGTGGGTGAAGGAGAGAGTAGCCTGGAAAGGCATACATTACCATGTGTAAAACAGATACAAGTGGGAATTCGTTGTGTGATGCAGGGGGTTCGACCCAGTGCTCTGTGACAACCTAGATGGGTGGGATGGGGTGAGAGATGGGAGGGAGGTTCATTAGGGAAGGGACATACATATACCTGTGGCTGGTCATGTTGGTGTGTGGCGGAAACCAGCACAATATTGTAGAGCAATTGTCCTTTGATAACTGTATTTTGTTCTGTATTTGTCAATATTGTACAATTAAAATCTTTGATAATTATTACTCAAGGACATTTCTATTTTATAAGTACTGTTCAATTGTCCTCACCAATAGAATGATAACTCAGATGCATTCTTTCAGTACAACTTTATAAGTAATAGAAAAACAGAAACAGTGAAGACAATACAATACTAGGTTATTGATGTTTGATGATGATGATGAAGAAGTCGCTCAGTCGTGTCCAACTCTTTGCGACGCCATGGTCTGTAGGAGCCTACCATGCTCCTCTGTCCATGGGATTTTCCAGGCAAGAGTACTGGAGTGGGTTGCCATTGCCTTCTCCAGAGGATCTTCCCAACCCAGGGATCGAACCAGGGTCTCCCGCATTGTAGGCAGATGCTTTACTGCCTGAGCCACCAGGGAAGGCAAAGCTCTGAATCTAAGGCTTGTTTCACTCTGGTTAAAAAGGCAGTTTAACCAGTTAGCAAGCAGGTCATAGAGCTGTGCTGGCCCCCAAAGGAGACCTTTTCTTTGACAATTAAAAGGGATAGAAAAAAATCTTAAAAATGCACTTTTTCTTTGTGCAATTAATGTTATTTAATGGTATGGTTGAACATCTATCTTTAAAAAAATTTTTGTTTTATATTGGAGCATAGTTGATTAACAATATCATGTTAGTTTTATGTATACAGCAAAGGGGTCCAGTTATGTGTATACTTGTATCTATTCTTTTTCAAATTATTTTCCCATTTAGGTTGTTATGTTATACTGAACAGAGTTCCCTGTGCTATACAGTAGGTATATATGTTGATTATCTATTTTAAATATAGCAGTGTGTACATGTCCATCCCAAACCCCTATCTATCCTTCTCCTTCCTTCCCCCCAGTAACCATAAATTCATTCTCTAAGTCTGTGAGTTTGTTTCTGTTTTATAAATAAGTTCATATAAGTGATATCATGTGAGATTTATTTTTTTCTGTCTGTCTTACTTCACTTAATATAATAATCTCCAGGTCCATCTGTGATGCTGCAAATGGAATTATTTCATTCTTTTTAATGGTTGAGTAATATTCTATTGTATATATACTTGCCACATCTTCTTTATCCATTCATCTGGGATCTTTTGAAATCCTATCAGTTACCAACAAAGGTAGCATCATCCACTCTGGGAGCCTGGCCTTGGGAATCAGTTCTTTGGGAGTGTCAGGAAGGGGGCAATTTGCCTCTCAATTCTTCTTGAGTTCTTGTGGCTGGACTAGTAATAAAATTGTCACAAGACAGATGAAGGGGAGAAAAAGAAACACATTTTAAATTCATACATTTAGAGGTCTGGTAGAAATGAGACCTAAGAAGTGGCCAAAAGCAGGCAGCTTTTATACTTTTTAGACAAGGTAACAGTACATCTGGGAAGAATTGGCACAACAAAGAGACTTAGGTTTTAGGTGCTCAATCAGTGAAGAATCTAGAGTTTAGGCCTGGCGTCGTCGATTAAAGAAGTAACAGAGAAAAAAAAAAAAAAAAAAGAAGTAACAGAGTTTGTTCACGAATTCTCTGTGCCTGAATTCCCTGTCTCTGGCGATAAGGGTGTTCTCCTAAATCCAGATGTACCTTTCACATAAGAGATTTATTTCCTGCTTTCAAGGGGACTGCAGATGATCAAAGTGTCCCTGCTGCAGTGGCTGTTTCTTAAGTAAGTGCAATTCAAAGTAATCGACATGGCATATTTTGAGGGAGCCACTCTGAGCCACAACAGGTGCAAAGTACCATCTGGTGACTGCAGGGATGGGGGTCGGGGTTGGGGTCCCCGGGGGAGAGAAACTGGTACAGAGTGATGGGGGGAGGTGGTCAGGACTCTAGCCAGAGGGTAGGGACTCAGGGTGGGGCTGCAGCAGAATGAGGTGCTAAAAACCTAGAGAATATTACTTCCAAGTCTGCGCGTTTGCTGTTTGTGGGATGCGCTGAAGGCTCCTATCGTCCTTCTAGTTCTGTAATGCAGTGCTACAGAGGTTAGTGGGTATGTAGAAATGCATATTGTGTGTGCTCAGTCGTGTCCGACTCTGCGACCCCATTGTCTGTAGCCTGCCAGGCTCCTCCGTCTGTGGAATTTTCCAGGCAAGAATATTGGAGTGGGTTGCCATTTCCTATTTCAGTAGAAATGCATATCTCTGTGTTATTCATTTATATAATAATAGCTGTTTTTATGGAGCTCTTTCTTGGTGGTAGGCACTGTACTGAGCTTTTTGAATCTATCAACTCATTTAATTCTCATAAAGGCCCAATGAATAGGAACTCACTTTCTCTTCATTTCACACATGAGGAAACCAAAGCTTAAAGGTTAAATGGCTTGCTCAGATTCTCAGAGCTTGTGAGGAGCAGAACTAGAATCTGCAGATGTATGGCCAAGAATTTGCTTTACAATATCACAGCAAGGCAAGAAATACCTGTAAAAATGTTTTTCTTACTCAGGTAACAGTAGGGTTGGTAAGATGGCGATGATCTGTCTTTGTTAGGGCTCCCTTCCCCACTCCACTGAACTATTTAAGTGTGTGTGTTAGTTGCTCAGTCGTGTCCAACTCTTTGCCACCCCATGGACTATATGTAGCCCGCCAGGCTCCTCTGTCCTGAAATTCTCCAGGCAAGAATACTGGAGTGGATAGCCATTCCCTTTTCCAGGGGATCTCCTGGCCCAGGGATGGAGCCCATCTCCTGCATTGGAGGCAGATTCTTTACCATCTGAGTCACCAGGGGCTATGTAAGCCCCCCCTCCCCCCCAGATTGTGCGGATGCCTGGTTCTCGGTCCCTGGCTGAGCCACAGAGATTCTCCTGGTCCTTCCTGATATCAGTGTTGCCTGTGGGAGCAGGTCTTCTGCCTTCTGCTGGGCAGTTCTGGTTTGGATGGATTCAGTGGCACCATCCAACAATTCTTGATTTTTTTTTTTTTTTTTTTACTGCATGAAACCATTTTTGCTGACCCTGGGGTGCAGGATTAATAGCCTCTATGGGCACCCACAGCCTACCCATCATTCACAGTGCTGCCTGCCAAAGGGACGGGACTCTGTCTTCTCTTAGGAAACTCACAGGCTCCTTCTCTGTGAGTGGCCCTCTCTCAGGGCTTCAGTACGTCCCCTACAAGTCAAAGCACCAGCTCCTCTTGCCCTCTCCTTCTTCCAGGAGCTTCTAGTTTAGCTCCTGGAAGGAACTAATTGCCTTAAGACTTGGCTGAGGCCGTCTTTGGATTTGCTCTTGAATCTCAAACAAATTGTTAACCGCTTCCTGGGGTAAGAAGAGCATCAGCCAGAGGTTCTTGACTTTGAGTGATCACAAGAACTACGTGGAGAACTTGCTAATAAAACAGATTTCTGTCCCCCTTCTGTGTCAAAAGGTTTGGAATAGGATTGGAGAGTCTGTATTTACTTGGCACCAAGTGATTCTCCTGGAGGTGGTTTGAGGGGTACCCTGTGAAAAACCCTGATTTGGCCTTAGAATACAGAGGAGCAGTTGGTTCAGTCGCTCAGTCATGTTCAACTCTGCAACCCCATGGACTGCAGCATGCCAGGCTTCCCAGTCGATCACCAACTCCCGGAGCTTACTCAAACTCATGTCCATTGAGTTAGTGATGCCATCCAACCATCTCATCCTCTGCCACCCCCTTCTCCTCCTGCCTTCAATCGTTCCCAACATCAGGGGCTTTTACAATGAGTCAGTGCTTCAAATCAGCTGGCCAAAGTATTGGAGTTTCAGCTTCAGCATCAGTCCTTCCAGTGAACATCCAGGACTGATCCCCTTTAGGATGGACTGGTTGGATCTCCTTGCAGTCCAAGGGACTGTCAAGAGTCTTCTCCAACACCACAGTTCAAAAGCAGCAATTCTTCAGCACTCAGCTTTCTTTATAGTTCAACTCTCACATCCATACATGACTACTGGAAACACCATAGCTTTGACTAGATGGACCTTTGTTGGCAAAGTAATGTCTCTGCTTTTTAATATGATGTCTAGGTTGGTCATAACTTTCCTTCCAAGGAGCAAGTGTCTTTTAATTTCATGACTGCAATCACCATCTGCAGAGTTTTGGAGCCCAAGAAAATAAACTCTGTCATTGTTTCCATTGTTTCCCCATCTATTTGCCATGAAGGGATGGGACCAGATGCCATGATCTTAGTTTTCTGAATACTGAGTTTTAAGCCAACTCTTCCATTCTCCTCTTTCACTTTTATCAAGAGGCTCTTTAGTTCTTCTTCACTTTCTGCCATAAGGGTGGTGTCATTTGCATATTTGAGGTTATTGATATTTCCCCTGGCAATCTTGATTCCAGCTTGATATGTGCTTCATTCAGTCCAGCATTTCACATGATATACTCTGCATATAAGTTAAATAAGAGGGTGACAATATACAGCCTTGATGTACTCCTTTCCAGATTTGGAGCCAGTTGGCTCTTCCATGTCCAGTTCTAACTGTTGTTTCTTCACCTGCATACAGATTTCTCAGGAGGCAGGTCAGGTGGCCTGGTATTCCCATCTTTTTAAGAATTTTCCACAGTTTGTTGTGATCCACACAGTCAAAGGCTTTGGCATAGTCAATAAAGCAGAAATAGATGTCTTCCTCTAACTCTCTTGCTTTTTCGATGATCCAAGGGATGTTGGCAATTTGATCTCTGGTTCCTCTATCTTTTCAAAATCCAGCTTGAACATCTGGAAGTTTATGGTTTATGTACTGTTGAAGCCTGGCTTGGAGAATTTGGGGCATTACTTTGCTAGCATGTGAGATAAGTGCAATTGTGCGGTAGTTTGAACCTTCTTTGGCATTGCCTTTCTTTGGGATTGGAATGAAAACTGACCTTTTCCAGTCCTGTGGCCACTGCTGAGTTTTCCAGATTTGCTGGCATATTGAGTGTAGCACTTTCACAGCATCATCTTTTAGGATTTGAAATAGCTCAACTGGAATTCCATCACCTCCACTAGCTTTGTTTGTAGTGATGCTTCCTAAGGCCCACTTGACTTCACATTCCAGGATGTCTGGCTCTAGGTGAGTGATCACACCATCGTGATTATCTGGGTTGTGAAGATCTTTTTTGTACAGTTCTTCTGTGTATTCTTGCCACCTTGTCTTAATATCTTCTGTTTTAGGTTGGTATTAGGTTCTTACCATTGGTATTAGGTTCATACCATTTCTGTCCTTTATTGAGCCCATCTTTGCATGAAATGTTCCCTTGGTGTCTCTAATTTTCTTGAAGAGATCGCTAGTCTTTCCCATTCTATTGTTTTCCTCTATTTCTTTGCATTGATCAGTGAGGAAGGTTTTCTTATCTGAGAGAAAATTAACAGTTTAGGGATCACTAGGTAAACACTGGGCTTCCCAGGTGGCTCAGTGGTGAAGAATCCACCTGCCAATGCAGGAGACACAGGAGACATGGGTTCAATCCCTGGGTTGGGAAAATCCCCTGGAAGAGGAAATGGCGACCCACTCTAGTATTATTGCCTGGAAAATCCCATGGACAGAGGAGCCTAGTGGGTTACAGTCCATGAGGTCACAAAGACTTGGACACTGCTTAGTGATTGAGCACAAGCAGGCAGGTCAACTTTAACATCTTAATGGACCATCCCACCAGATAGTAATACACTTGTATAATATAAACACATATTTACAACATATAATGTTATGGAAACTATTGGCATAGTGATTTAAATATATGATTTACCAAGTATTCAACTACTATTACAGTGTGATCATCTACTATTATAGTGTGATCATTTTTTCTTAATAAATTCTTCAAAGCCTATAATTTTTTATATCACCATAATATTTAACTGTATAAGTATGCCAACATTTATTTTGTTGTTGTTTAATTGCTAAGTCACTTCCAACTCTTTGCAAACCCTTGGACTGTGGCTTGGCAGACTCCTCTGTTCATGGGATTACCCAGGCAAGAGTACTGGGCACTGGTTGCCATTTCCTCCTCCAGGAGATCTTCCCAACCCAAGGACAGAACCTATGTCTCCTGCATTGGCAGGAGTATTCTTTGCCACTGAATCACAGAGCCCCTGTTGTTTAATATACAGGGGTTGTTTTCCAGGCTTGATGTTCTAAATAATGCTTGGATTAGCACTCTTCTCCATAAATTGTTATTTTGCTTTTGTATTTAAAACGAAGAACCTCTCAACAGTCAAATTAAGGCTGACATTACTTTAAAGGATTTGATAGTACTTTAATATATTTGTTATTTCCCTCTAACTAAAAAAATCATGTGGTTTGATTCTTACTTAATAATCATTTCTCACACCTCGGAAACTCACTTTCTGTTTTAACACAATAGGATAGCAGGATGATTCAGCTAAGAGGAGAGAAGTACTTTTAATATCACACTAATGAGCTCATTCTGTTTTAAGTGGGACAGTGATTGTTGGAAACCTCAGAGAAAACATCTTCCAATATCAGCCAGATTAAGTCTTGGTATTTTCTGCTCATAGAAGATATAACCTACTACAGAAACATCAAGCAGTGTATTTCAGGAAGCATCACAGGTGGTTAACACATATTTTATCTTCTATAGTTCATAACAAATAACTCAAGTTGTCCTTAGAACCACTGCATCCTGGGCCATCTCGACTGAGACCTTGGTGTCAATAAAAGGCCAGTAGGGAAGTAAAAGAGTAAATGACTCCTTATAAAATGTGGCATCTTCAGGATGTCTACTGATCAGACTTTTCTTTGATAAAGGTAAACCAGCTGGCCTATTTATAGCAAAGGCAGGGGAGTTGTGGCCCATGGGCCGTTTTTTATTTGCTTTCTGGCAGGCACTGAGTTAGGGCTTCCCAGGTGGTGCTAGTGGTAAAGAACCTGCCTGCCAATGCAGGAGATGTGAGAGACGCAGGTTCGATTCCTGGGTTGCAAAGATCCCCTGGAGTAGGAAATGGCAACCACTCTAGTATTCTTGGAATACTATTCTGGAAAATTCCACAGACAGAGGAGCCTGATGGGCTACAGTCCATGGGGTCACAAAGAGTCAGATCTGATTGAGCACATGAGCAGATGTGTAACCTGTGATCTCTCTAACCCTCTAAGGCACTAAGTAACTGTTAACCTCCTTTATTGAGCAAATATTTTCAAGGACCTTCTGCAGACTCTGTAACTGGTGCTGGAGATGAGGAAGTTAGTAAAATCCAGTGCTTTATCTATCCTAGAATTGTTCACAATCTCTTGGTTGAAATACACAAACAATTACAGTATATCATATATACATATATATTATGTATATATGACAAGGCAGCCTGTCATTTAGACACATGGATCTGAATGCCTCACCCAGGGTCCCACCATGACTTGATGGCAGGCATAAGACTATAGTTCACTTCCTATATCCAGGGGTCCAGTGGTCTTTCTCTTAAACAACTGACAGTATTTTGTACTGAATCCTCCTGCCTTCTCTTTGGACTCACTATTGGCATGACCCGTACAGTTAGGACGGGAAGTGAAGGAGGAGGTGTATACACCGCTAACTGACCCAGAGCATCTCATTAGTGCTTATCTGTGTACGACTGAGCGGCTGAACTCAGCTGAGTTTGCTGACCTTCCTGTCTCTTGTTCATGTGAGACAGAATTACAGTAAGGTTCTAAATAACATTTTTCTCAGGCTTTACCCCTCTTTGCCTCAGTTCCCCCTTAATTCCTGCCAAATAGTTTCAGGAGTACCCAAGTCATCTCCTATGTTGGTACACTAGTCTTTCTAAGTGTAGGTTATCTGCCATGTTCTTCTGCTCTGGGTCTTTGGGGTGAAAAGCCAATATCAGCTGAAGGGCCCTGCTACTAACTCCTGCTAAAGAGGCTGACAAGTGTGCTCAATTTCCCAGGGTGGTCTGAGTCTACTGGTATCTTTGCTAAGGGGACATCATCTGTTATTGTTGGCACCCAAGTAGCTACAGTCTGGGCTTTTAATGTACCACATTTGATTTGACTGAAGCTGGTGGAAAATCTTGACAATATCTTTTCTTCTAGCTGTGGCCCGTTGGGCTACAACCAGGCTATTTTGTTGCTAATTCTCACTTCTAATGGGTCCTGCATGCAGATAGATTCTCGGATACTTGCCAAATGGTCTTTCAATACATGACAAAATCCTAAGTTGAATAAAGCTTAGATTCTAAGTACAAAATCAATACTTCACTATTTAGAAGAGTCTGCAGGCATGCTGAGTTGCTCAGTCATGTCCAACTCTTTGTGACCCCATGGACTGTAGTTTGCCAGGCTCCTCTAACTATAGGATTTTCCAGGCAAGAAAACTGGAGCAGGTTGCCATTTCCTACTCTAGGGAATCTTCCCAACCCAGGGATTGAATCTGCTTCTTCTGCATTGGCAAGTGGATTCTTTACCGCCAAGCCACCTGACAAGCCCCCTTAGAAGAGCCTATATTCCATAAATATTAATACAGGTTCCAAGAAAAAAGGGGTCCATAATCATGGGAAACACTGGTTTCAATTAATTAAATCCTGTTAAATAGATTTTGGAAGGAAGAAAAAGGGAGAGAATAGCAGCTTTATTACATAATATACATTATAAAATTATTTAACATAATAGGGCTTCCCTAGTGGCTCAGAAGGTAAAGAATTCACCTGCAATGCAGGAGACCTGGATTTGATCTCTGGGTCTGGAAGATCCCCTGGAGAAGGGAATGGCTACCCACTCCAATATTCTTGCCTAGAGAATTCCATGGACAGAGGAGCCTGGCAGGCTAAAGTACATGTGGTTGCAAAGAATCAGACATGACTGTGCAACTAATTTATTATATTTAATATATCATTTATTATTAAAATACGCATGATGTAAAATCCACTCATAGAGTAAATGATTTTTAGTAAATTTATAGAGTTGTGCAAGAACCATCACTATAATCCAGTTTTAGAATATTCCCAACACTCAACTTTCCTCAAATTTACTTACAGTCACTTGCCTCTCCCACCACTGGTCCCAGGCAGCCAATTATCTGCTTTCTGTCTCAATTTGCCAGTATGCTACTGGAGATCAGTGGAGAAATAACTTCAGAAAGAATGAAGAGACAGAGCCAAAGCAAAAACAACACCCAGTTGTGGATGTGACTGGTGATGGAAGTCAAGTCCGATGCTGTAAGGAGCAATATTGCATAGGAACCTGGAATGTTAGGTCCATGAATCAAGGCAAATTGGAAGTGGTCAAACAGGAGATGGCAAGAGTGAACATTGATATTTTAGGAATCAGTTAACAAAGATGGGCTGGAGTGGGTGAATATTACTCAGATGACCATTATGTCTACTACTGTGAGCAAGAATCCCTTAGAAGAAATGGGGTACCCATCATAGTCAACAAAGGTCTGAAATGCAGCACTTGGATGCAATCTCAAAAAATGACAGAATGATCTCTGTTTGTTTCCAAGGCAAACCATTCAATATCACAGTAATCCTAGTCTATGCCCTGGCCAGTAATGCTGAAGAAGCTGAAGTTGAATGGTTATATGAAGACCTACAAGACCTTCTAGAACTAACACCCAAAAAAGATGTCCTTTTCATTATGGGGGACTGTAATGCAAAAGTAGGAAGTCAAGAAACACCTGGAAGTAACAGGCAAATTTGGCCTTGGGGTACAAAACAAAGCAGGTCAAAGGCTGACAGAGTTTTGCCAAGAGAACGCACTGGTCATAGCAAACATGCTCTTCCAACAACACAAGAGAAGACTCTACACATGGACATCACTAGATGGTCAATACCAAAATCGGATGATTATATTCTTTGCAGCCAAAGATGGAGAAGCTCTATATAGTCAGCAAAAACAAGACCGGAAGCTGACTGTGGCTCAGATCATGAACTCCTTGTTGCCAAATTCAGACTTAAATTGAAGAAAGTAGGGAAAACCACTAGACCATTCAGGTATGACCTAAATCAAATCCCTTATGACTATACAGTGGAAGTGAGAAATAATTTCAAGGGATTAGATCTGATGGACAGAGAGCCTGATGAACTATGGACAAGGTTCATGACATTGTACAGGAGGCAGTGATCAAGACCACCCTCAAGAAAAAGAAATGCAAAAAGGCTAAATGGCTGTCTGAGGAGGGCTTGCAAATAGCTGTGAAAAGAAGAGAAGTGAAAGGCAAAGGAGAAAAGGAAAGATACACCCATCTGAATGCAGAGTTCCAAAGAATAGCAAGGAGAGATAAGAAAGCCTTCCTCAGCGATCAATGCAAAGAAATAGAGGAAAATAACAGAATGGGAAAGACTAGAGATCTCTTCAAGAAAATGAGAGATACCAAGGGAACATTTCATGCAAAGATGGGCTCAATAAAGGACAGAAACAGTATGGACCTAACAGAAGCAGAAGATATTAAGAAGAGATGGCAAGAATACACAGAAGAACTGTACAAAAAAGATCTTCATGACCCAGATAACCACAATGGTGTGATTACTCACCTAGAGCCAGACATCCTGGAATGTGAAGTCAAGTGGGCCTTAGGTAGCATCACTACAAACAAAGCTAGTGGAGGTGATGGAATTCCAGTTGAGCTATTTCAAATCCTAAAAGATGATGCTGTGAAAGTACTACACTCAAAATACCAGCAAATTTAGAAAACTCAGCAGTGGCCACAGGACTGGAAAAGGTCAGTTTTCATTCCAATCTCAAAGAAAGGTAATGCCAAAGAATGCTCAAACTACCGCACAATTGCACTCATCTCACACCTTAGCAAAGAAATGATCAAAACTTTCCAGGCCAGACTTCAACAGTACATGAACTGTAAACTTCCAAATGTTCAAGCTGGATTTTGAAAAGGCAGAGGAACCAGAGATCAAATTGCCAACATCCGTTGGATCATCAAAAAAGCAAGAGAGTTTGAGAAAAACATCTCTTTCTGCTTTATTGACTATGCCAAAGCCTTTGACTGTGTGGATCACAACAAACTGTGGAAAATTCTTAAAGTGATGGGAATACCTGACCACCTGACCTGCCTCTTGAGAGATCTGTATGCAGTTCAGGAAGCAACAGTTAGAACTGGACATGGAACAACAGACTGGTTCCAAATCAAGAAAGGAGTATGTTAAGGCTGTATATTGTCACCCTGCTTATTTAACTTATATTCAGAGTACATCATGTGAAATGCTAGACTGGATGAAGCACAAGCTGGAATCAGGTGTACCGGGAGAAATATCAATAACCTCAGATATGCAAATGACACCACCTTATGGCAGAAAGTGAAGAAGAACTAAAGAGCCTCTTGATGAAAGTGAAACAGGAGAGTGAAAAAGTTGGCTTAAAGCTCAACATTCAGAAAACTAAGATCATGGCATCCAGTCCCATCATTTCATGGCAAATAGATGGAGAAACAATGGAAACAGTGACAGACTTTATTTTTCTGGGATACAAAATCACTGCATATGGTGACTGCACCCATGAAATTAAAAGATGCTTGCTCCTTGGCAGAAAAGCTATGACCAACCTAGACAGCATATTAAAAAGCAGAGACTTAGTTTGCCAACAAAGGTCCATGCAGTCAAAGCTATGATTTTTCCAGTATTCATGTATGAATGTGAGAGTTGGACTATAAAGAAAGCTGAGTGCTATAGAATTGATGATTTTGAACTGTGGTGTTGGAGAAGACTCTTGAGAGTCCCTTGGACTGCTAGGATATCCAACCAGTCCATCCTAAAGGAGATCAGTTCTGAATATTCATTGGAAGGACTGATGCTGAAGCTGAAGCTCCAATACTTTGGCCACCTGATGAGAAGAACTGACTCATTGGAAAAGATCCTGATACTGGGAAAGATTGAAGGCGGGGGAAGAAGGGGATGACAGAGGATGAGATGGTTGGATGGTATCACCAACTCAATGGACATGAGTTTGATCCAGCTCCGGGAGTTGGTGATGGACAGGGAAGCCTGGCGTGCTACAGTCCATGGGGTCTCAAAGAGTTGGATATAACTGAACAACTGAACTGAACTGAAATTTGCCTGTTCTGGAGATTTCATATAATGGAGTCACATACTACACGGCCCTTTGTGTTTGCTTTCTTTTAATTGGTGTAATGTTTCTGAGTTTCCTCCATGTTGTAATATGTGCCAATAGTGTTTTTCTCTTTTTCTTTCTGGTTATTATTCCATTGCATAGATAGACTACCTTTTGTTCATCCCTCATTATTTGATGGGCATTTGTATTGTTCCCAGTTTGGGGTTGTTATAAGTTATGCTGTTGTTAAAATTCATGCATTAGTCTTTTTGTGGGCATTATGTCTTAACTTTTCTTGTGTAGATTCTTAGAATGGAATAGACAGGTTGTTTGGTAAGCATATGTTGAACATTTTAAGAAAGTGCCAATCTGTTTTCCAAAGTGGCTGAATCATTTTTCATTCCTACCGGCAATGTATGAGGGTTCTAGTTCTAGTTCAACACATGCAAGCTAAGGCTTGCTGTCATTTGTCTGTTGATTGGAGCAATTCTGATGCGTGTGTGGTGGTAGCTCATTGTGCTGTGAAATGGGTTTTTATGCAGGTCTTCTCACAGCTTTTAACATAGCCACGTGAATTACCAGTCTCTGAAAGAAAATGGTGAATAGAGTATACACAATGTTTCCTAAACTTATTTTCTCTTGAGATTCTTTTTTCCCTTTAAATGAGCATATTAAAAGGCCTAATGTTCTGCAGAACACATTTTGGGAAGCATTACATCATTCGATTGTAATATTATTTTTAGCTTTGTTCTCTGTGATATTTAATTACGAACAAGTGTTTACCACACGATAATTTAGAATCAGGTGGCATAGATGCAGAGGTTAATAGAATGTAAGAGTTAAAGGAGGATGCTTAAGAGATTTGTGCTGGGCTCTTTTTGAGAAGCAGTGGTTTTCTTGAATAACTAAATGTCAGTTTGTTTTTCTCTGTACTTGGTTCCCTAGCCCAGTCCAGATGGGCCTCAGATCTCAAGTGGAGCTCAGCAAAGCTGAAGCTGACATCCTGGCTACATTTTCCTTATCAGTGCTCAGATAATAATAACAACAACAATGATAATAAAAAATCAAATTTATATTGATCACATCTGTGCCAGGCCCGGTGCTAAGCAGTCTTTATGAATTATCTTCTCAAATCCCCAGTGTGGGTACTAGTATTGCGGCCACTTTACAGATGAGTAAACTGAGGCACAGAGTGACCAGTAGATTGCACACAGGTGGCAGGAAGTGGCAGAGTCGGGATCTGAACCTGGGGCCTTGGCACTTGGGCTGTGTTCTTGAACCACTCTGCTACATATATCCTGCATGCATGCTTGCTAAGTCGCTTCAGTTGTGTTTGACTCTGTGAGACCCTCGGGACTGTAGCCCACCAGGCTCTGTCCATGGGATTTCCTAGGCAAGAATGCTGGAGTGGGTTGCTATTTCCTTTTCCAGGGGATCTTCCCAACCCAGGGGTCGAACCTGTATCTCTTGTGTCTCCTGCATTGGCAGGTGGGTGCTTACCACTAGTGCCGCCTGGGAAGCCTGGTATATATCCTACCACCTTCCTGGTGGCTCAGCTGGTAAAAAAATCTGACTGCAGTGTGGGAGACCTGAGTGTGATCCCTGGCTTGGGAAGATCCCCTGGAGAAGGGAATGGCTATCCACTCCAGCATTCTGGCCTGGAGAATGCCATGGACTGTATAGTTCATGGGGTCGCAGAGTCGGACACGACTGAGTGGGTGACTTTCACTTCACCTTCCAAAAAGGTGGATCAGCCTGAAAGAAGATTTCTGCTTGTCTTAACTGCACAGCATTTGTAGGATTTCCAGTCCAGAATTTGCCTCCCTAGAGTCATCATCATCCCAGTTGCCCTTGCTGTTCCCTCTCACCTGCCAGGAAATACATCACTTGTTCTCCTGTGAACGTCTCCCTGTGTTTGTTCTTCTCCTCCTGTCTCAAGGCCACCTCCTTTATCCAGGCCTAACCTGAGCTCTCGGCTATTCACACACACACACACACACACACACACACACACACGAAAACTTCTACCTGGTTTCGTTGTCTCTGGGTTTTCCCTTAAAAATCAGGACTTGCATCCCCACCACCAGCATCTTTCCAGATCCCCGCTCTACATGACACACCACTCTTACTTCAACAACCACCTTCAAGGCTCCTTTTGCTCAAAGGATAATTCCCAGTCCCTGAGCAGGCATTCAGACTGGCTGCTATTTCCCTCCCCAGCCTATCTCCCGTGATTGCCCCCTTTTGGGTCCTCCGGTGTGGGCAGAGCTTCATTGCTGCCCGAACAAGTGAAGCCATGCCTAGTTCTGCGCCCCTGCCTAGCTCTGCGCCCCTGCCTCGCCCTGTCCTCCAGCTGGCAGTGCCCTCCTCTCTGTTGTCTGCTTCCCTGAGCGCCTGGCAGCCCTCGGAAGTCCCCCAATCCCTAGGATGCGATTTCAGCAGAACTCAGCCTATGGCGATCCCTCCCTTCTCTGAATCCCCTGAGAGAATGACAACCTGGGATATTGGACATCTGTCCAGCCTCTTCAGCCTCAGTCTTATTTATTGTAAACTGAGTGTAAAAACAGCCCCTGCTTCATAGGGTTCTTGCCCTGGTTGGAAGATACTACAAAACTTAGCACTGTACCTGGGTCAAAGCTGCAAAGCCTCCCATAAGTGAAAGATAATGTTATTGATAATCAAGATTGTCATTTTTATGATGCATGATGCTTTGTGTTGTTTGACTGTCTCATGAGGGGTAGACCTCTTGAGAGTGGGGATCCAGTTGTGTCATACCTAATGCACTGCCTTGAGCACCAAGGATCCTGGGGAATGTTTGTTGAGAATGGGCAAACAATCTTGAACTTGGGAATCAGAAATTCAGTGCCAGCCCTAGCTCTGCAGGCAATTCCATGTGTGACCTTGACTTGGCCCCTTGGACTCCCGATTTCTTCCACTGCGTATCATCCCTAACATGCTCTTTGAGGCTGGCTTCAAATCCAAGCCCTGATATTGATTCCCGGTGTTACTTTGGGCACATTCTGAGTCCTCTTCATCCTCCGTGTCTTCATCTGTGAGATGGAGAGAACAGCACTGCTTCTTTATTGGCTGTGAGGATAATGAGATAATGCTGGTTACATGCTTATCTTAGTAGCTGCTCTTCTGGTTGCTTTATTATTGTTGTTTAGCTGATAAACACTAGACTTGCTAATATTTTCGAATGTATGTATTTCCTGGTGTTGCCATAACAAAGTACTATACACTGAATGGCTTAAACAAAGAAGTTGATGGTATCAAAGTGCCACAGTCTAGAAATCCAAAATCAAGGTGCTGGTTTTAATCAGCCCTGATGAGGGGGCTTGGTTCCTTCGAGGGCTGTGAGCTATGTCTTTCTCCTACCTTCTAGTGGCCTCAGGCATCCCTTATCTTGTTAGTGGTACCCTTCCTGTGTCTGCAGCATCTTCTCTATGTGTGTCTGTCTCCACATCTAGATTTCCCGCTTTTATAAGGTCACCAGTCATCTTGGATTATCTGCCACCCTAATGACCTGATTTTAACTTGATTACCTCTGTAATGATGTAGTTCCTAAAAAGGTCATATTATGAGGTTCTGGAAGTTAGGGTTTCAGTATACCATTTTTTCCCAACTCAACCCATAACAGAGAAAATGATTAATTATTGTATTCTCTAGAAAATACTTTGCTGAAAAAATGAGTTGGCATTTCTTAATGAAAGAGGGAAAAACCCACAACACTTGACAGTGAATCTTCCCGACTCCACACCACCTGACATTCACAGCGGTCCATTTAACTGGATATGATGAGCAGAATTCGTTTTGACAAAGATCTGCTTCTTTCCACAAAGTGAGTCCCAGGACCTTTGCCCCGAGTGGTATTTCCCACACGTGCTTTTGGAATTGCATATCTATCATTTTTGGTTCATGACATTTTTGCAGAACCCCCAGGATGAAAATAGCACACCAGATCTCAGGCAGTTGGCATCCTCTCTCCATTTTTTATAGCACTCTGCTAAGCTCTCATGCTGTTTACATGTGATTTATATTCCTCCTGTGGTCCTAAACAGATATAATAAAAACAGATTTAGAATATTAATTTGACACGGTTCAGTCTGGCATGGTCTAATACAAATTTATTTATCTGTAAGATAAAGATACAGACACAGTTTTCTTCTCTTTCTGATCATTGTAGGAATTAGAGATAATAGATGTGGTACATTTAGCACAATTTCTGGTGCCCAGGGTACATCATTAAATGGTGGTTCCAGACCTAGTGAGCACTGGGGTTATAGGGAGGTGATTAGGACAGGGTCTGCTAGGCTTCGCTGGTGGCTCAAGTGGTGAAGAATCTGCCTGCACTGTGGGAGACCTGGTTCATCCCTGGGTGGAGAAGATACCCTGGAAAAGGGAATGATTACCCACTCCGGTATTGTTGTCTTGAGAATTCCACGGGTAGAGGAGCCTGGCAGGCTACAGTCCATGGGGTTGCAAAGAGTCAGGCATAATTGGGCGATGGAGCATGTGTACATGCATGCAATAATATTTCACTGCTGGGCGTGGAAATCAACAGATGGACCCAGTGATTGGAACTGGGAAACAAGGTAAGGTCTTGGGTCTGACAATCCCGGGTCCTGGTTCCCAGAACTGGAGCTAGGAAGAAAAAAGAGCAAAATAACATCAAGGTTTAACCAGTGTTGATCTATTAGAAATGGATAACCAACAAAGTCCTACTGTCTAGCACAGGGAAACCTGCTCAATGTTATGTGGCAGCCTGGACGGGAGGGGAGTTTGGGGGAGAATGGATGCGTTTGTGTATATAGATGAGTCTCTTTCCTGTCCACCTGAAACTATAATATTGTTAATCGGCTATACTCCAGTGTGAAATAAAAAGTTTTAAAAAGGCTTAAAGAGTGCTTACCAAGAGAGTCTGACACTATCCTGAGCACTTTAAGCACAACCTCATGAGTTAAGTACTATTGATTATCTCCAGTTTACAGATGAGAAAATCGAGGCTCAGAAACATGTGCATGATCACACAGCCCCTACACAGCAGGATCGAATTTCAGACACAAGCTCTCTGACTCTAGGTCTTCAGCAACTGTTCTTACCTATTTAAGGCAAGAGCAATGACATCAGAGTCACAATGCTGAGTATCAAAAGTGAGCTGAGCCATGGGAAAAATGGTCCTAGATATTTCTTAGCCATACATTTCTAGGTATAAAATTGCACAGACACTTCTTGACAGTTAGAAAAGCTGGTCTTCTCATAACAGAAGCTGAGCTGTAATAAACCTGCCCTGTTGCCAAAAGCTTGATTAATTCTAACAGAAAATCCATAACACAAAATCATCTTGTATTGAAAAACCTCTTGCCCACTTTACATTTCATTCTTGTATTAATATAAGACTTGACTCCTTTCATGGGTTAATCAATGCTTCCAAGGGCTCTCTGACCACTGATCTTTCTCACTGATTTGAGGCTCATTCATTTGATATGAATCTGATGTCTAATCCAGTTGTCCTCCACCTTACACATGAAGCCTTGGCACTAATAAATGTATTTGTTCAATTCTGAGAGTAATTTGCCAGAATTTCTACATTTCATAACAGTCTTTTCTTTTTTTACTCCAGAGCATAACCTTCAGTAGCAGAACAAATCAGGCCAGTCAGCAAGCTGCCAAGTGCTGTGGGCTCCTTGTCAAGGAGAACAGCTGGACCCATTTCTAATCAACGTTCAACACACCAACTTTGGATTGCTGAAGGAGACCAGGCCAGACTTTGAAACTTTCCAAAGACTTCCAATAGCCCCTGAATGCAAAAGACAAAGGGTGTCACTTTCACCCAAGAAGTCTACATTTAAACCTCTGTACCTAGCATGGATGATGGTTATTGAAACAGCCCAAACCTCTGTCACAGTGAAAGGAATATAGCTCAAGAGGCAAGCAGGCAGTCTCAGAACCGAGGAATGGATGACTACAAATATCAGGACAACTATGAGGGCTATGCCCCCACTGATGGCTACTATCGTGGCAATGAGTCCAATCCAGAAGAGGATGCCCAGAGCGACGTTACGGAAGGCCACGATGAGGAAGACGAGATCTACGAAGGCGAGTACCAGGGCATCCCTCACCCGGATGACGTCAAGGCCAAGCAAGCCAAGACGGCGCCCTCCAGGGCAGATGGTCTTCGGGGCCAGGCAGACCTGCTGGCCGAGCGGATGGAAGACGAGGAGCAGCTGGCGCACCAGTACGAGACCATCATTGATGAGTGTGGCCATGGACGCTTCCAGTGGACCCTCTTTTTTGTTTTGGGTTTGGCCCTGATGGCTGACGGGGTGGAAGTGTTCGTGGTGAGTTTTGCCCTGCCCAGTGCCGAGAAGGACATGTGTCTCTCTAGTTCCAAGAAAGGAATGCTTGGTAAGTAGAAATTTTCAGAGCTCCTTCTCTTTGTGGCGTGAAAATCTGAAGTGGGAAAGAGCGGTATAATTTATATAGCACCTGTCACTCTTAGGTGTCTTAAATCTACCATAATGTCCTTGCAGCACTATCATGTTACATCCATTTTTATCTCAGAGGATTTAATAGGCACAGGTTTACAAAGCTGATAGATACTGGAGCTTAGGTTCCTACTGAGAACTGTCTGACTCTCAAGACTTTAGTTCTTTTTTCCAAGTCTTTTTAAAAAAAAAATTGAAGTATGGCTGATGTACAGTATTATATAAGTTACAGTCATACAAATAGGGATTCACAAATTTTAAAGGTTATGCTTCCTTTTCCTCCGCCCCAAGAGTCTGATTTCTCTTTTCTTCATATTAAATCTCTTTCGTATCCAGATAACAAATTTGTTTTTTGTGTGTGTGTGTTTCTTCCACTCAATCCTCCTCTCTGTGACTTTCCAGAATCCATTAGCATCCGCTCCTGGTTTCTCTTGTATATGAGAGTTAGTGGGCTGAATGCCCGTGTGTCTTGGTGATAAATGCTGGGCTGAGCTACCCGCAGAGCCCCTGCAGGCTGTTGGGAGCCACACTGTGAAGCACAGATGGAGTCCGTGGGATGGAGGATGGGAGCTTGGCAAATCCTTGATGAGACTAGCACCATCAGAGCCAGACTTCAGTTATCAGGGCTTGAGGCACAGAGAATTTTGTGAAGTTAGAGAGAGTGTGGGCTTAAATAGTGTGGCATAGAAGAGATTCATCAAAATATAGACAGGGCTTGTCTTGGACATTAAATGTCCTGCAAAACATATTCATTCTCTAAATTCACAGTCCATACAATTGATTCTTGAGCAAACGTACAGTTTCAGAGAGCTTACCGTGAGTCAGGTTCTTACTCAAGACCGAGACACTTTAATACTTATGACCCTCAGGAACTCAAAATCCATCCAGTTCATTCCTTCAACAGATATTTCTTGTTTGTGTACCATGTTTTAGTCTTTCTGCTCCAGCCCTGGAGGAAAAATATTGAACAAGGTAGATGTCCTTGCCTCTCAAAGAACTTATATAAAGTAGGACAAACAGGCATTAACAGAGAATTATTTGATTATGGTAGGGATGCACGCTTTCAAACATTTTGTGCCATTCTGGCCCCACTGCCTGCTTTAGAGCAGGGATTGACAAACATTTTCTCTACAGGTCTAGATGGTCTCTGTGGCTACTACTCAACTCTGCCTCTAGCACAAAAGAAGCCATAGACAATATGCAAACAAATGGGCACAACTGTGTTCCAATAAAACTTTATTTAGAAAAAATGTAGCAGGCTGAATGTAGCCTGTGGATTTTAGTTCATTGGCCCTGATTTACAGCCACAATAAATAGGACTAGGATATAAAATGGAGAAAATATCTGCATAAAGAACTGTCCCTGGAGGCTTTTAAAAATGGTTTTATAGACTCACAGATGTAGTAAATAGATTTGTGGTTGCCAAAGGGAAGTGGGGGTAGGGGAGGGAAGAAATGGGAGTCTGGGATTAGCAGAGGCAAACTGTTATATATAGGATGGATACACAGTAAGGTCAAACAGGGAACTATATTCAATATTCTGTGATAAGCTATAATGGAAAATAATATGAAAAAACACCTATCTATATATAGAGAGACCTATATATTTGAATCACTTTGCTGAATAGAAGAAATTTACACAACATTGTAAATCAGCTATACTTCAATAAAATTTTTTAAAAAGAAGCATAGAGGCCAATATCCCTAATGAATATAAATGTAAAAAAAAATCAACCTTAAAGAAGTAAATTCTAACACAAGCTACAACATGGATGAAACGAGTTACACTAAATGAAATAAACCACACACACCCACGTTTTTTATTTACTCCTGTTTAATTAAAGTTAAAGGGACCTTTAAAATTATGAGATCTCTGTGAGGTATGGCTATCAGGGAACCAAAAGATACCAAGTACATACAAACAAAAGAAATGACTCAAGAAGCAAGATGTCACCCAGAGTTTTTTTTTTTAATTATTTTAAAATAATAAAAAATTATTATTATTTTCATCAGCAAAATTCTGCTGTCTCTTCAAGTTTCAATGGACTTTTTTAAAAGGGCAAAAACAAAATGAATCCCAACCCCCTGACCAAGTGAAACGGTTGCCTGTTGATCTAAACATATCCAAGACCATTATTTTGTTTTGTGGTATTCTCAACTGAAACCCTAGATTCCTATTAGCCCAAATTGGTGTGTCGGTAATGATTTCATGCCCTCTTGGTCTCTCCACTAGCCTGGTACCGGACAACCTCATTAAGAGCCAGCTCCCGGGGCAAATGCTGAGAATTGAAAAAACACAGTCCCAATCTGGAGGACCCACGCTTGTGAAGTTTTGCTTTCAGTGTTTATGATGAAGATGCTATGACTCAGCCCAAGAGGGGCAGGCAGACCCCTGACAGAGATGGACTCCCAAATGCACTTTTGGGGCCCCCTTAATGGATGCAGCGGGGTGGGTGACTGGAGAGTCTCATCAGGCTGGCTTCTCCATGCGTTGTCTCATGTTAGCATCATGGTCACCATGGTGCTTATAGGAATTTTTATCCCATTTGTACATATCAGGGAGCAGACTCAGCGAGCTGTATCCGATGGCACATAGTAATTGCTGGAGCTGGAATTTCAACCCAGGTCTTTCTGATTTTAGGGTCTGCTCATTCTGCTACACCATACAGCCTTTCTTTCATGCATAGTCTTTAGGAAGGAGGTCATGCCGTGGGGCAGACTTCTCTCTAGTTATCAGGCACCCCATAGGGTACCTGAATACCATGAATTGCTTCCAACAGAGAGGTAGCATGGTGTGGGGGAATGCTGCTAGTGTGGACACTGGTGTCTGTCAACAAGGTTTTGGCAGCTGGCTTTGTCATTTATCTTTCTTGGCAAGTGACCTTGGGCAAGTCATCACTTCTTTAATGATCAGTTTTCCCATATATGGAATAGGGTAATGATACATCTGTTGTGAGGATTATATGCGATAAAGCTGGTAAGGTCCATGCCCACTAAACTACTGTTAGTTCTTGTTCAGTTCAGTTCAATTCGGTCGCTCAGTTGTGTCTGACTCTTTGCGACCCCATGAATTGCAGCACGCCAGGCCTCCCTGTCCATCACCAACTCCCGGAGCTTACTCAAACCCATGTCTATCAAGTTGGTGATGCCATCCAGCCATCTCATCCTCTGTCATCCCCTTCTCCTCCCAGCATCAGGGTCTCTTCCAGTGAGTCAACTCTTCATATCAGGTGGCCAAAGTACTGGAGTTTCAGCTTCAGCATCAGTCCTTCCAATGAACACCCAGGACTGATCTCCTTTAGGATGGACTGGTTGGATCTCCTTGCAGTCCAAGGGACTCTCAGGAGTCTTCTCCAACACCACAGTTCAAAAGCATCAATTCTTCTGTGCTCAGCTTTCTTCACAGTCCAGCTCTCACATCCATACATAGTTCTTGTTACTTTGTATTATTACCGTCTCCCTGCAGCATTTATAGTGAGTTACAGTTCCCTGGTGGCTCAGTGGTAAAGAATCTGCCTGCCAATGCAGGAGACGCAGGAGACATGGGTTCAATCCCTGGGCTGGAAAGGTCCCCTGGAGAAGGAAATGGCAACCCACTCCAGTACTCTTGCCTGGGAAATCCCATGGACAGAGGAGCCTGGTGGGCTACAATCCATGGGGTTGAGAGGAGTCAGATATGACTAAGCAACTTAGCACAGTTGCACTGAGATCACGGAACAGCCTGGATCCTGCAGCCAAGTAGACCCTGCCTCCTCCAATTCTTAGGAGAGTGACTTTGGGAATTATTAGCTTCTCTGCGTTCAGTTTCCTTCTCTGCAAAATAGAGCCCCTAAGGATGTCTTGCTTCATAGACTTTTTGAGGACTAAGTGAGTTTAATGAATTTAACTTGCCTGAGACAGTGGCTGCCCATCATAGGTGCTCAGATATTTTAATTATTATTGCTAAGGTTGTTTCTTTCTTTCTTTTTTTTTTTAAAATCAACACATTCTAAGAAATAATTGTGCTTAGTCGCTCAGTTGTGTCCAACTCTTTGTGACCCCATGGACTATAGCCTGCCAGGCTCCTCTGTCCGTGGGGTTTATTTATTATTTATTTGGACTGCTCTGGGTCATAGCTGAGACTTGAGGGATTTTCTTTGCAGCCACGGGATCTTCCATCTTCCTGGTGGCATGTGGGATCTTTAGCTGTGGCATGTGAGGTCTCGTTCTCCTACCAGGAATCAAACCCAGGCCCCCTTCATTGGGAGTGCAGAGTCTTACCCAGTGGACCACCAAGGCAGTCCCTGTTGAGGTTGCTGTCGTTACTAAGTTGATGGCTTGATCATGGTGACTCACCCAAATTCAGGACGCGATTTTCTCAGGTGACATTAAACATTCCTTTCACCCAAAATTATTTATAGTAGGCTTTTAAGGTCAAGCTTCCCTACCTAGGCTGGTGAAAAGACCTTTTCTTTCAGGTGCTAAGCTAGTTCTTTCTTTCCGCTTCCTAGTGTTTTCTTATCAGACAATTTTTTGGAGGAATTTTAGATTCACAGACAAATTGAGAAGTTATGTAGAGATTTAGCTTATGTCCTTGCCCCTACACACGTATAATTTCCTCCTATTATCCACATCCTCTTCCAGAGTGTACATTGTTATAACTGATGAACCTACACTGACACGTCTTAATCACCCAAAGTCCATAGTTTATTTTGATTAACACCTTAGAGTGTAATCTTGGTGTGATACATTCAATGCGCTAGAAAAATGTATAATAATACATATCTGTCATTATAGTGTCTTACAGAGTATTTTTACTGCCTTAAAAATTCTTCATGTTCCATCTATTCCATCCTTTCCCTCTTCCCCAATTTCTGGAAACCGCTGATTTTTTTTTTTTATTGTCTTCATAAGGTTTTGCCTTTTCCAGAATTTCATACAGTTGGACTCATATAGTATGTAGCCGTTTCAAATTGGCTTCTTTTGCTCAGTAATAGGCATAAGTTTCCTCCCTGTCTTTGCATGGATTGATAGCACATGCCCCTCTAGGGTTGAATAATATTCCATTATTTGTATATGCCACAGTTTATTTATCCATTTGCCTACCAAAGGGCATCTTGGTTGCTTCCAAGTTTTGACGATTGTGAATAAAGCTGCTATAAATGTCCACGTTCAGGTTTTTGTATGTATAGTTAGTTTTCGGCTCCTTTGGGTAGCAAGGCGTGTGATTGCTGGATTGTATGGGAAGAACAAGTTTGGTTTTGTAAGAGACTGCCAAACTGTCTCCTAAAGGGACTGCACCATTTTGCATTCCCAGCAGCGTGTGTAAGAGTTTCTGTTGCTCCATATCCTCACCAGTATATGATGTCTTCAGTGTTCTGGATTTGGTCCTTCTAACAGGTGTGATATGGTATCTTGCTGTTTTAACTTGCATTACTCTGATGACCTATGATGTGGAGCATCATTCCTTATACTTATCTGCTTTCTGTATACCTTCTGTATGGCTTCCCTGATGGCTCAGCAGTAAAGAACCGGCCTAGCAATGAAGGAGACATGGGTTCAGTCCCTGGGTTGAGAAGATCCCCTGGAAGAGGAAATGGCAACCCTCTCCGGTATTCTTGTCTGGGAAATCCCATGGTACAGAGGAACCTGGTGGGCTACACAGTCCATGGGGCTCACAAAAGAGTCAGACACGACTTGGCGACTGAACAAGCACATCTGCTTTGGTGAAGTGTCTATTAAGGTCTTTGAAAGTGAAAGTGAAAGTCGCTCAGTTGTGTCCGACTCTGTGTGACCCCATGGACTGTAATCCGCCAGGCTCCTCTGTCCATGGAATTCTGTAAGCAAGAATACTGGAGTTGTTAAATTAGGTTTTTTACTTTCTTATTGTTGAGTTTTAAGAGTTATTTGTAGTTTTTGGATAATGGTCTTTTATCAGATGTCTTTTGCAAATATTTTGTATCAGTCTGTGAGCTGTCTTCTTCTCTTAACTCTTGTTATTTTAAAAAGAAACTGGAGGAGTTGCCTGTGGTCTAGTGGTTAAGATTCAGTAGTTTCACTGCCCTGGCCCGAGTTCAATCCCTGGTGTGGGAACTGAAATCTCTCAAGCCATGTAGTTCTGCCAAAAAGAAAAAGAAAAAAAGACACTGAAAGTGATGCCTCTAGACCTGACCCTAGTTAATGTTCCAGGGAAAGAATTCAGAGGGAGAACTCCTCCCATTCCCAAATTCAGACCTCAAATTGTGAACTATTTTGTTATTTTTCTTCCTGGAAACGGATGAATCCATTCAGAAGATAAAAGAAGCACCCCCAGGCCAGGTAACAAAAATATCTAGGCGCCGCTGTGCCACTTTGCTGAGCTTTTAGAGAGATGAAAGTTTGCTTCCTTCAAGGATTGTATTTTAGTGGGTCACATCTAAAACTGTCTCATTTGGGGAAGAAAAAGCCCCGTGAAAAACGTTAGCATTCAAGGCTCAGCCCTGTTTCTTTTTCTTTTCTTTTTTTACAGTTTCAGCAGTTGTTTCTTTTTTTAAATTTATTTTGAATTGAAGGGTAATTACAGTATTGTGTTGGTTTCTGCCATACAGTCACATGGATCAGCCATAGGTGTACAGGCGTCCCCTCCCTCTTGACCTCCCTCCCACCCCATCCCACCCCTCTAGGTTGTCACAGAGCCCCAGTTTGAGTTCCCTGAGTAATAAGCAAATTCCTACTGGCTATCTATTTTACATATGGTAGTGTATATGTTTCCATGGTAACCTCTCCTTTCCTCCCTCCCTCTCCTTCCTGCCCCCACCTGCCGTGTCCACAAGTCTGTTCTCTATGTCTGCGTCTCCATGGCTGCCCTGCAAAGAGGTTCATCAGTACCGTCTTTCTAGTTTCCGTATAAATGTGTGTTAATATATAGTATTTGTTTTTCTTCAGCCCTTTCTCTTATGAAGGAGTTAGTCCCCTTTAAGACAAGAAGAATGCATTCATCTGTTAGTTAAATTCATTATTCTTATTTTTAGAAAGATTACTGAACATTTCCATGTAGTATTCCCTCGTGGCGATGCAAGGCAGGCAGGTCCCAGCACTCAGAGAGTTTTGCTGTAATGGTGAAAATAAAGTTGACACAAGAAACATAGAATACCAAACAGCACTATGCAATTATGCAATGCAATGTTCAGTGTTATCCCTTTTACTCAGATGTGAAGGAAACAGACAGTGTAAGGGATAGAGCCTGAGGTTGGCAGGTTGCAGAGTTAAGTGGCCTGTTTTTACATCTGCTCTTCTGTTCAGTGGTCGTGTATTCTTGTGCTGATTTTGAAGTCTTCCTCTTAAAGACTTCCATGATTTTAGGTGTTTGATGAATGAATCTATACTTCTTTTTAATCCCTTTTAGTTACTATTTGTGTATTTTCTGGTTATATATAGGAAAAAAATAATTTAAAATGACTTGAAGAAGTTAAGGACTATCTGGCATGACATTTGCTTTTTCAAATGACATCGAATTGTTGGCATCTCTAATCCTTATTTCCTTATAGCTAGGACAGAACTTACTGTTCATGACACATGAAACAAACCAACAGCATCCTTCTCTGCCTGCCTTTGGTGAATTACCACCAAGGTTTTCCCGTAATTGTAGAACTACTCCTTAAGCTGGAACTGCGGGTGATTCCCACCTTCATGCTGATCAAAAGAAAGAGAGCTCTGCTTTTAGGCCAGAGCTCCATTTTTGCCTTCAAATTTGGGTTTCCTGAAAGGGTCTAGGTGCTCTGTGGGTATTTTATTGGCTGTTAGGTTTTCTCGCCATCAGCAGTGGGAAGGCTCAGGGCGTCCTACGGCTTCAGACAGTGATTTAGAGCCTAACAGGGGCCCCCTGGGGCTTGATGTCTGTGTGAGCTCAGGGAGGACATGGAGCAACGTCAGATGGAGTGGATTCACGAGAATAAATTGTGCACTGAATTTCATAGCGGCTCAGAGATGGGTGTATTACTCCGCTGTCATGAAAGATTACCCTTTAATTGTTTTATATGCAAATTCATAGTGAGCATCAGGGCAGAACACTTGATTTATGAGCCACTTTGTCTTGAGCCCTGAATTCAGAGTGTCAGTTCCTGAAAGGAGGGGCCACCTATACCCCAGAGCCTGGCACACAATATGTGCTCAATAAACACTTACTTAGTATCATGGAAACAAATACTCATGATGGTGAAGTCCACCACTAGGAATTTTCATATAATCTTTTTGTGTTTGATTGTATCAGTTGTTTTTATGACTTTTTAGATCATGGTATTCTTCAGAATAGAAAGAAAGCTATGGGCTCCCTTGACAGAGTCTACAGTGCTTGCCATGTGTGGGCTTGATTGCACAGGCAATGGAAGAACTTTTAATGGAGAGTTATTAAATGACTTTGAGGAAGGGAGGGACAAGCTGGTGTAAGATGATGACTTTACTCCAGTGATTTTGGTCCGGGGCGTGGTTCTAGGGGAAAAGAATCTTAAGGATGTTTACTGAATTGATTCTGGAGCTTCTGGAATCAGTCCTCTAATTTGGTTAGATTGAAAGACACCATTGACTCTGTTTCCTATAGCAAAGAGAGCACTTCTGTATTCACAACATGATGTGGACATACGGATATACAAAAATTTAATTGGATACTCCTATTCAAATACTTAAAAGAGACAAGGATCTGGGTGACCATTTTTGTTAGACTAACATTTTTGTCAAATTAATGAGTGTGAGATTGGCTGGTTGCTCCTAATGTCATTGACAAAGTGGGAAAAGAAATGAACTCAGGGCTTGAATTCCCAGCACCAGGCACTACATAAGTGACTCCAAATCTTCTGTGTCTGCCCTGAAGGAGATGTTTATCTCCTGAGACTGCTGACAATCAAACCCAGAATCTCATCCTCTAAGTAACTAAATTACAAGTGCAGGGTTGAATTCCCAGCCTCACAGAATGTCTTCTGTTGATAGGCAAGAAATGAGATCCTGGAAGTTGGCATGGGGATGTATGGGAAGACCCTGATGAAGCTGAGGGCACTGAACTCCTAAATTTTGACGAGTCTTCTTTGCCAGTAGAAGCAGCCTCTCCACCCGTGTTAACCCTGCTTTGAGGAGGAAGCTGTAATTGCCTCCTTTATGGCAGTTGCCTTGCAAGATATTGTTGATTCTCCTGAGGACCTCACCCCGACCCTCTTCCTCTGGACTTGTATAACTAGACTCAAGTTGCTGCAGGTCCCTAAAAGTGAGGGTCAAAGTGAGACCCATGAAGAAGTCTTTGCATTGCATGCATGCTCAATCGTGTCCTGACCCTTTGTGACTCCATGGACTGTACCCTGCCAGGGTCTTCTGCTCATGGGATTCCCCAGGCAAGAATACTGGAGTGGCTTGCCATTTCCTTTTCCAGGGGACTTTCCTGAGCCAGGGATCGAACCTGTGTCTCTATGTTGGCAGGCAAGTTCTTTACCACTGAGCTACCTGGGAAGCCTATGAGGAGGTCTGTTACACTGCAAAAGAACTACTTGCTTTTCTAATTTACACAGAAGTTCAGGAAACATGTGTGGGAATGAATATTAAGGGTGTGGGGTAATGAGGAAGGAAAATAAACTTGAATCGGGCCACATTAATTGATATGGACCTGCTTAACAGAAATTCAACATTTAATATTGAAGATCGAGGAGTTAAAAAAGGCTCTAACAGTTTGGTTAGTTGGGTGGCTAAAATGTGGACCAGATGTTGGCCCACAGTGTATGAACTTGAATGCCAGACCTGCCTAGGTTCCATGTAGAGGAAGAGATTCAAAGGCTTGAGGAGATTGGAACGTTAGAGTGGATTTGTCATTTAAAACCTATGCACCCGTCTTGGGAGGGTCCTCAGCATGTATCTTTCACTGTGACTGTGAGAAACAAATTTGTGAGGCCACCTCCTAACATCCTTGAAGAGCTTTATGATCACTCTTATTTTTTTTTTTTTTTTGATAAGATAAGCAATCTTTTTTTAAGCTTTAGTTTTTAATTTTCGGTTGTGCTGAGCCTTTGTTGCTGTGTGCTGGCCTTCTCTAGCGGCGGGGAGTGGGGGCTGCTCTTCCTTTTGGTGCGTGGGCTTCTCACTGTGGTGGCATCTCGTTGCGGAGCACGGGCTCTGGCGGCAGGGGCTACAGTAGTTGTAGCATGTGGATTCAGTAGTTGTGGAGCATGGACTAAGTTGTTCTGTGGCATGTGGAATCTTCCCAGACCCAGGATCAAACCTATGTTCCCTGCATTGGCAGGTGGATTCTTATCCATGGGACCATCAGAGAAGTCCTCTGTAATCACTCGTAAATGCAAGCTGGACCTCGCAGTGGGGACTTCCGCCACTGCAGTGAGAAACCTAAGTGCAGGAGGAGTAACTGGACCCTGGGTGGCAGGGGCCAAGTGGCAGCACTTAACCTCCAAAGTCAAGGTGGGGGTGATTACTGTAATGGACCACAGAGTCAAGAGAGTGACTGGAATAGCCTGACCTTTGGAGACTGAGGTATTCCCAGAAGTGGAATACATAGGAAGCTTACTAAATTCTCGTTTGATCTGTGTAAACAGAAAGATTCCAGGTCAAGGGAGCAAAAGTCTAACCTGTCTCAACAAACAGTCACAGTTCCTCAATCATTTCCCAGGTTTGAGCCAGTTGATAAGCCCCAAATCCATGAATGAAGGGGAGGCTGGGTCTCCTTAAGGAAAGGATCACAGTACCCTTGCCCAAAGTTTATACTGGTTAATCTTTCTTCCAGTTTCTCCCAGGGGACTTTTGGCTTTCTACCAGGGTGATTGTGCATTGGGGAAAAGGAAATAATCAGACCTTTTGAGGATTACGGGATCTGGACTGACACTAATTCCAGGAGATTCAGAACATCACAGTGGTCTATCAGTCAGACTAGGAACAATGGAAGTCAGGTGGTCTAATGGAGTTTTGGCTCAGGTCCATCTCACAGTGGGCCTGGTAGGTCCCCAAATCCGCTCTGTGGCTATTTCCCCAGTTCTGGAATGTCTAATGGGAGGAGATATATTTAGCAACTAGCAAAATCCTCACATTGATAAAGAATGAATTGTCAGATGGGAGAGCTGCCTGAAGGTTATTGGATTAGTCCAAGGGGAAATATGAAATTCCTGGACTATTATGTAGAGGAAATAGTAGAGGCTGTTTGAGTGTTTTGAAAAATTGAGATTTTTATGTGGAGCTTTAAAATATTTCTGCTATAAGCATCATTTTTTCTTATTTAATTTATTCAAGGAAGAAAACAGATGACTTATGCAAAGAAGACAAGCTCTCTCAACTTCAAGAGGTTTACATTTTTACACAGCTGGTTGTGTTTACTATAATAAGATCAGTGAATTCATAGTCAGAGGGTTGACTATTACAAAGCTAGTGAATAAATTCAATTTTCTGTAACAAACATACATTGAAGCAAAACAATTTCCTCTAAAACCACCCAACCCACCAGCTAATCAACCAACCCCCAAATCAGCATCATAATTTCAAGATGAAAAGTAATTTCACAGTTAACCATTGGGGTTAAGAAAACCCTTGCAAAGAGAATGTCTTGAAACAAAATCTTCATCTTTATGATGTCGGCTACATGTTAAGTATGGATTTAGCTTTGAGTGAGGCACTTTTCCCACTTGTCTCTGCTATTTTGTGTGTGTGCATGCGTGTGTGTGCCTTTCAACTAAGTCCTACATCAAAGGATAGAGCCTACCTCAGTCTGAAAACACTTGTGTCAACAACTGCTAATTATTAACCACTTGTTCAAATTTACAGATCCTGGATTTCTACTCTGATTTTAATCAAGATTGAATCAAAGCTATTTGGAGTTCTCTGTGTGTGTGTTTTACTTTTACATGGAGTAAATAGCATTGTGTAAAGAAAGAGGGAGAAGAAATAGGAGGAGGAGAAGGGGAGAGGAGGAGGAGCAGAGAAAGAGGAAGAGAGGAAGGGGAGGGAGGTGGGGGGAGGGGAGGGGAGGGAAGGGGGGGGAGGGGAGTGAGGTGGGGGGAGGGGAGGGGAGGGAAGTGGGGGGAGGGGAGTGAGGTGGGGGGAGGGGAGGGGGAATAAGAGGAATCCTTAGCTCTCAGGGCTGTTGGGAGAATTGGTTGAGAGTGGTAAAGAACCCGCCTGCCAATGCAGGGGACATAAGAGACTAGGGTTCGATCCCTTGGTCAGGAAGATCCCCTGGAGGAGGGTGTGACAACCCACTCCAGTATTCTTGCCTGGAGAATCCCACGGGCAGAGGAACCTGGGGGGCTACAGTCCACAGGGTCACAAAGAATTGGACATGACTGAAGTGACTTACCATGCCACTGTGTTAACTGTCCAGCTCAGGGTCTGCACACACTAAGTAATCAATTAATAATCACTCTGTTCTTGTGATCCATCTCCAACAGATGATGTTCAGCTTCCAATCTGTTTGAACTTCTGTTGTAGCAAAGATGTCTCAGTACATTCTGTCTACACTGCTTGCAGAACATCTTTGGCCATGATTCCTTCAAAGATTTGAAGGGCTTTTTTTCCCCTCCACAGTTGTAAGCACACTCCTTGAGATCTAAATAAAAGATGTTTGCTAACTAATGGTTTACTAATTTTTGGAATAAAAATGTGATATTTATTAATTTATATGGATTCCCCTATATTTGTCCCTACCATGGAAAACTTTAATGAACTAGAAAAAGTCCAATGTAAGCCTACATTTGTCATTGTTGTTCAGTTGCTGAGTCATGTCCAACTCTTTGTGACCCCATGGACTGCAGCCCTCCAGGCTCCCCTGTCCTTCACTGTCTCCTGGAGTTTGCTTAAATTCGTGTCCATTCTGTTGGTGATGCTCTCATACCTCTCATCCTCTGCTGCCCCCCTTCTTCTTTTGCCTTCAATCTTTCCCAGCATCAGGGTCCAATGAGTCTGCTCTTCACTTGAGCTGACCAAAGTACTGGAGCTTCAGTTTAACCCACATACTTGAAAATATAATCTTCAGGTTGTGGAAAATACAACAGGAATGAGTAGGAGAAATCCTTAAGTCAACTGTTATATCTACTAGGAATGGAGGGCAAGTTGCAGGGTTAGGCATGGGCTGGATATATACACATAAATACACACACACACATATATATACCTAGCTCATTCTCTGTACAAGTGTATGTATTGTTGTTGTTTAGTTTCTAAGTCATGCCCAACTCTTTGTGACCCCCTGGACTGTAGCCCACTAGGCTCCTCTGTCTATGGCATTTCCCGGGCAAGAATACTAGATTGGGTTGCCATTTCCTTCTCCAGGGGATCTTCCCAACCCAGGGATCAAACCTGCGCCTTCTGTATGGCAAGCAGATTCTTTACCACTGACCCACCAGAGAAGCTCCACGTATGTGTATACATATAAAACCACAAGTGACTCCAGATATTGCAAAATGTCCCCTGGGGGCATGAAATCGCCCCCAGTTGAGAATCGCTGCTCCAGGCGAGTGGTTCTCCCCTCTGTCTGCCCTTCTGAGCCACCTGAAGAGCTGTTAAAAGAGAAAAAAGCAACCATGCCCTGTCCTAGAATAATGCTGTCAGAGTCTCTGTGGGTGAGGTGTGGCGGAGCGGTCTGCTGACTGTGATGTGCAGCCAGCGTAGACAGTTAGGCAGTTGACACGGAGACTCAGGGTCAGCAGGAGCTGCTGGTTGTCAGGGTTTGACCTCTCCCCAGATGGCTTCCTTCTCGTATCCGTGGGGATGGATGGGATGTTTGCACACACCTTGACCAGCAGGAAAAAAAAAAATGGGGCTGTACCCAAAGATCTTGCTTCCATTTGCCCAGTGCTTCAGGGGTTATCAGTGATTTTCACAGATGCTCACGTCTGATCTTCAAATGGCCCCGCGAGGCGATCAGAGAGGTAATCCCCAGTTTACGGGGTGAGGGAAGTGCTGCTTGGAGACCTTAAGTGATACATGTGGTTGCTAAGCTAGGTCTCTTGTCCTGCGTTGTTGCTCACTGCCTCTCGTGTTCACGGTGGGGTACTTTATGGCAATGAGGTTGCAAGGTTTATTTTCTCATATATGGATTTCTTCATAGAAAACAAAGAACTGATGCTAAAGGGTCCATTGTTTCCCAGTGCTGATGCAAACTCTGTTACCTTTCTTTTAAATTAAAAGCAAACTATAATAATCATGCTACTACACCAGCAATAGTTACAATTTGATGAACTCTTTTGTACTGGAATGCATGGGTGCTCAGTCGTGTCCAACTCTTTGCAACTTCATGGATGGTAGCCCGCCAGGCTTCTCTGTCCGTGGAATTGTCCATGAAAGAATACTGGAGTGGGTTGCCATTTCCTTCTCCAGGGGATCTTCCTGATCCAGGGATCAGATCTGGGTCTCCTGTATTGCAGGAAGATTTTTTGCCAACTGAGCCACCAGGAAGTTACAATGTGATGATGAACTTTTTTATATTGCTTGTTAAGTTGCTTCAGGCGTGTCTGACTGTGACTCCATGGACTGTAGCCCACCAGGCTCCTCTGTCCATGGAATTTCCCAGGCAAGAATACTGGAGTCAGTTGCCATTTCCTCCTCCAGGGATCTTCCCCACCCACGGATTGAACCCGTGTCTCTCACGTCTCCTACATTGGCAGGTGGGTTCTTTACCACCAGCACCACCTCTTTTATACTAAGTATTTTAAATATGACTTTTCTGATGCTTGGAACAACCTACAAGGGAAACATTCTTTTCATCCTTTTAAAATAACTTTTTTTTTTTTTTTGCAAAAACACTTAGTCTCTAAGAAGTTAATGTAACTTGTCAGAACTAGTTAGTGACGGCTCTAGGAGTTGAAACCAGCTATATCTGCCTTGAAAGTCCATTGCTTCTCCTCTACCTTGCCGTTCCCTCTGTGGAACATGTTCCCATGTGCCCACTGCATATGTAACCTTGAGCAACCTTTATGCAAAATGCATCACTCTGTTAAGATGCAGTTGCCAATTAGGCACTGGTCCTCCATCAGCATGCTGGAGTCCGTTACAGCGTGTTTCTGTAGGTGAGAGGGTGATGGAGTCCACATCCCAGCCAGAATTCAGGAAGGCAAGGAATCTGCAGTGATCTGATACTTAGGCACCTGTGTCAGCCCAGAAGAGGCCGCTATATTGCTGAAGAGCCTCACTGCCATCCTCCCATGAAAAGGGTCCCAAGAAATGCTCCGAGCAAGGGACTCAGGAGGCACCAAGGACTTCTCCACCCTCCCCTACCAGGAATCACAGCAGATAGTGCAGGACATCAGAACTCGTAGAACATTTCAAAAAGGCACCCGTGTTTTGCAAGCGAACAAGGAGAAATATTATATCTTACGAAGCATTTATCATGACACTGCTGGCCAGAGGTGACTGCCATACAGTTGTAATTCATCATGTAATTGAAGACAGAAAATGTCAATCCAGTCATGCTTGATTGAAAATTTCTGTTTCTAGCTCTGTATAAGAATTGACTGTAATACATAAGTATTTTTATTATAACTTAACCCATACACATACCACATATGCCAAGCATCTGCATGGAACATTTCCTGATCTTTGGTGTTCTGTTTTATTCTAATCTTAAGGTTTTATATTTTGAAAAAATGATACACATCAGAAGTCTTTATATGAAAGAATTTCTTTATTGCCTTTCCTTTATTTTCTTGTAAGGGCAACTCCTTCATTACTTCTGCAATGGATTCTCTTCATATAAAATTATTATGTTGATTGTATCAACATATGGCATATGCTAAAATAAATTTCTTGGAGAGGTGTTAATCTTTTCTGTGGCTGAATAGCAATAATAAATACAAAATTAAAAATAAAAAAAAAATTGACATCCAATGTGGAGTTCATGACGGTACAGCTATAATGACCCTTTGCAGGCCAGTGGCTGTAAAATCTCTCTGTATTTTTTTTTTTTTCTCTCTGTATTTTTAACTCTTACACAGCACAAGCCCAGATGAGTTGGTTTTTTTCTTTGCAACGGATTGAATTTTAATTTCCAAAGAGTCTCAGATATTAGCAGGGCAGGGGAGAGAGATGGGAGAGTCAGATAGATGGTCTTAGAAATGTAATAGCTTTTGACATGTCCTCTGGGGTCCAAGAGCAGACTGAATGTAAACTCATTTCTCTCCATGGGGACTGGCCCAGACTGCTGAAATATGCAGAGTGAGCATCTTTTGTTTCGACACTGGAGGTTTTGTTGACTCAGAGGCATACATCAGTCCCCACTGGTGATGTACAGCAATTAGCGCAAAGAAGTCCCATCTTTTCCTTGGCCTCTCATCCTCACCTCTCCTTGGGTCCTAAAACGGGAAGTCTTATAATCTGTAACACAGGCTATAAGGCAAAAGCCGTTACTTACAACCTTATAGTATTTAGAAGGAGAATGGATAAAGGAGAACTCTGGACAAGCCCTTTCTTTCTTTTTAAAACACTTATTATTTACTTATTTGGCTGTGCTGTGTCTTAGCTGCGGCAGGTGGGGTTTTTTATTTGTGACGTGTGAACTCTTAGTGGCAGCATGTGAGATCTACCTCCCTGATCAGGGATGGAACCCAGCCCCCTGCATTTAGAGTGAGGAGTCTCAGCCACTGGACCATGAGGGAGGTCCCCCTGGAGGATTTTAGTTGCAGCTTTACCGTCACTCTTTTCATTATAATTCTTGGTGATTTCCATAAGCATTTCCCAATATCCTGGTTTCCCTTTTCCTTAAGGTCTTCTGCAGTGATAGCCCCCTCCCAATCACTTACTGTCCTGGTCTTACCCTAGGTCTTACTATTATCAATAACCCCAACCCCTCCAAAAATCCCAACGTCGAGTACCCGCTTCTGTCTTTGTAACTCACCTCATCCAGTCTTCCAACTCTCAGAATTGTTCAACCTCAGGACAGCAACACCGTGTTAGTCTGTCTCTCACCACACTCTTGTCCTCACCACGTTCTTCCCTGGACTTTAATCTTGCGTACAGAACCATACCCATCCCCTGCATAGACCATCAACTTCTTGCACTTCTCTAGTTTGTTGCATTCACCAGCTCTGCTTGCTCCTCACTCTTCCTGAGTCTGCATCCCGTAGCTGAACGCGGCTGGTGAGCGACACCGCACGTCGTCCACTGGCCTCACTTTAAATTCATCGTCAAGAACCTCAAGGGGGCCCTGTGCCGCCAGCATCATCCTTCATTTCCCTGAACCACTCACTTGCCCACGCTCCTCGATGACTCTTTCATGCCTCACCCTCTGTTCTCCAGCTCCCAGCACCTC
Organism: Cervus elaphus; assembly: GCF_910594005.1. Taxonomy (NCBI): domain Eukaryota; kingdom Metazoa; phylum Chordata; class Mammalia; order Artiodactyla; family Cervidae; genus Cervus; species Cervus elaphus. Next base: position 19,660,723 of record NC_057827.1, on the reverse strand, counting down.
CTCAGCATACTGAACTCAGTGCCTCTTTCACTGAGAAAGTAGAAATAGCGTCCAGAAAGGGGTCCCACAGTGCCCACCGCCACAGCAGCTTCCTAGCTGCCTCTGGTCTTCCCCCTTCTTCCTGTGGCCGTGGACGAGCCGTGGGGCCCCCCTGTCCAATCTCAGGCTTCATGCCTCTCCCCTTTCACTTCCCCAGGGTACCACTTTCATAATTTTCACCTTCCTCTCCATCACTGATTTTTCTATTTGGAGTCATTCCCATCAGTGCACAAACATGCTACTGTTTCTCTAATTCTGACTCCACACACATCTCTTCCATTTTTAGTAAAACCCACTAAATCCAAGTTCTCACTTCCCATTCTCACTTGACTTTGAGCAGAAGTTAGTCCCCAATGCTTCAGAAGACTGTTCTTGTCTAGATCACCCCCACATGGTCCAATCTCAGTCCTCTGCGTTCCTGACCTGCTGGTAGCCACTATAAGAGGTGATCTCTCCTGCCTCCTTGGTACACTTTCTTTGTTGGACATCTAGGCTATCCCTGCCTCCAGTTTTCCTGCTGTTCCCCTGGCCACTCCTTCTCATTCTCCACTGCTGGTTTCTCTTCATCCTCCTGACCCTTTAACACTGGAACATGTCAATACTCAGCCAGAGAAGGTCCTCTCTCTCCCCACTCTTTTGGAGATCTGAAATGCTGGGCTGGATGAAGCACAAGCTGGAATCAAGATTGCCAGGGAAAATATCAGTAACCTCAGATAAGCAGATGACACCACCCTTATGACAAAAAGCAAAGAGGAACTAAAGAGCCTCTTGATAAAAGTGAAAGAGGAGAGTGAAAAAGTTGGCTTAAAACTCAGCATTCAAAAAATGAAGATCATGGCATCTGGTCTCATCCCTTCATGGCAAATAGATGGGGAAACAATGGAAACAGTGACAAACTTTATTTTCTTGGGCTCCAAAAATCACTGCAGATGGTGACTGCAGTCATAAAATTAAATGATGCTTGCTCTTTGGAAGAAAAGCTATGACCAAACTAGACAGCATATTAAAAAGCAGAGACATCAGTTCGCTGACAAAGGTCCATCAGGTGAAAGTTATGGTTTTTCCAGTAGTCATGTATGGATGTGAGAATTGGACCATAAAGAAAGCTGAGCACCAAAGAATTGATGCTTTTGAATTGGGGTGTTGGAGAAGACTCTTGAGAGTCCCTTGGACTGCAAGGAGATCCGATCAGTCCATCTTAAAGAAAATCAGTCCTGAATGTTCATTGGAAGGACTGATACTGAAGCTCCAATACTTTGGCCACCTGGTGTGAAGAGCTGACTCATTGGAAAAGACCCTGATGCTGGGAAAGATTGAAGGCAGGAGGAGAAGGGGATGACAGAGGACGAGATGGTTGGATGGCATCACCAACTCGATGGACATGAGTTTGAGCAAGCTTTGGGAGCTGGTGATGGAAAGGGAAGCCTGGCGTGCTGCAGTCCATGGGGTTGCAAAGAGTCAGATGTGACTGAGTGAACTGAACTGAACTTGCCTAATCTCTGCTTCATATGTCATCCATTCTCTTGACTTTATTTTAAAAATTTAAAATATTTATTTATGTATTTAGCTGACTTGGGTTTTAGCTACAGTATGTGAGATCTTTCGTTGCAGTTCACAGATTCTCTAGTTGTGGCATGTGGGGTCTTAGTTCCCTGAACGGGGATTGAACTCACATCTCCTACATTGCAAGGCAAATTCTTAACCATTGGACCATCAGGGAAGTTTCTTGACCCTACCTTTAAAATACATCCAGAATCCAGCCACTTTTTACTGCTTCCACTGCCACCGATCACCCTGCCCCAAGTGGTCAATGTCACTCACTTTCATTTATAATGACCTTCTAACTGGCCTTTGTGAGTCCATCTATTGGAGGCAGAGGCCCCTGTGGATGGGTGGCCGGGGAAGCTTTGGCCTGGACTATGGGAAGGAGCCAGCCATGCAAAGATCTGAACATGCCAGACGGAGAAACAAGCAGTGTGAAGACTCAGATGGGAAAGAGCATAGACCATCACTTGTGTGTGCGTGCTAACTTGCTCAGTAGTGTCCAAATCTTTGCGGCCCCGTGGACTGTAGCCCTCTAGGCTCCTCTGTCCATGGGATCTCCCAGGCAAGAATACTGGAGTGGGTTGCCATTTCCTCCTCCAGGGGATCTTCTCAACCCAGGGATCAAACCCAGGTCTCTTGCATTGCAGGTATTGCAGGCAGATTCTTTACCCTCTGAGCCACCAAAGATAAAGAGAAGAGAGTAATTGTCATAGGAACAAAAAAATTAAGAGGTCTAATCCATGAGATACATTTTATTTCAACAAAAGTGTGAATACTCACTGTCCTAACATACTAATATTAAAACCTGCCCAGATCTCTGTCACAGGATTCTCAAACAGTGGGTGAAAATAATTGTTGGGTTAGCTCAGTTCAGTTCACTTGCTCAGTCGTGTCTGACTTTTTGTGACCCTATGCAGTGTAGCCCACCAGTCTCCTCTGTCCATGAGATTCCCCAGGCAAGAATCCTGGGAATGGGTTGCTGTGCCCTCCTCCAGGGCATCTTCCTGACCCAGGGATCAAACCTGTGTCTCATGTCTCCTGCATCGACAGGTAGGTTCTTTATCATTAGCACCTCCTGGGAAGCTCATAGTCACATAGGCTCTTATTTAAAGTGAGAAAGAGCGAGCAGGCAAGCACTGGATGTTCAAAAGATATACAGGCATAGTCACTAGGGTCCTATTCTTATATGAACTTGTCTCCAGCTAAAACCACCAAGATCTGTGCAAGAAAGCTTCCCGTTGGGAAGACCTCAAGCCAGAAGTTCTCAGAGGGATTTTCTCATCCCTCTGGCTTTTGCTCCAGCCATTTTGAGTAACCAGTTATGCCACTGAAACCATGAGTAAACAAACCGGCTGTAGGGATTGCCACGGGAGTTTCAGACTTTAAACAGCACATCATAAATCTCATTGCCCTTATCTTGGCCATGAGTCAGAGCCAGACCTCTAGGTGTCCCAGACAGAAAGACAGATCTTTTCCAGTCCCGGTTGTAAATCAGCTCTGTGCTAATATAGAAGCTAATGTTCTTTGACGACAAGGTGGCTTGTTCAGAGTCATTATATCAAAAAGACATCCAGGTTTTGGAAGGTCGTGAGTTTGACCTCTGCCAATAACCAGCCTCATCACCTTCTGATTCTTTTGTGTGATGCTTGGTCCTGCTGTTCCCCCTCCAACCATCTTCCATCACCCCAACTGTCTGCTTATTCTAGGGCAGCCAAGTTTGCCCCCCACCTTCTTTCCTGCCATCACCTTGCCAGAGTTCTTGCTCTGGCCTTTCTCTGGCCCCTGCCCTGTTCTACCACTTAACTTGTGTCCAGCTATTTATTTCAGCTATATTGTGAGTGTTTCTGAAGCAGAGGACTGGACTGGGCTTGTTTAATCTCTATGCCCTCTTCCCATACTCACTGACATGTAGATAATGGGGTTGAGCAAATTTCGTCATGAAGATGGTGGTTTCTTTTCTTGATTTTATGTCAGCTATTCTTGTCTCGGCTTCTAATTCTCAGCCATGTGCTCAGTCACTCAGTGGTGTCCAGCTCTTTGAAACCCCATGGGCGGTATCCTGTCAGGCTCCTCTGTCCATGGGATTCTCCAGGCAAGAATACTGGAGTGAGTTGCCATTTCCTCCTCCAGGGGATCTTCCCAGCCCAGGGATTGAACCTGAGTCTCCTGCTTCTCCTGCATTGGCAGGCAGATTCTTTACCACTGAGCCAAAATACTCTACAGTTAATTAGCCCTACTGTGATTCTCCTGGGCTGGCCCTAGGTGTCACCAGGACCATTGTTCATCAGGTACACCCTCTGGAAATGAACACAGTGGCAGCCACAACTGGGCTGTAGTGGAGGTGAGGAGGGGCTGCTGAGTCTCACTGGGCAATGATCACAGCTGAGATGCTCATGGTCCCCAGGAGAGCTATCCGAGGTGTCACACCTCTACTAGCTTTAGCCCAGATGACACTTCTCACCTGCACTGAGAGGTACAAATGGAAATCTCTGCTTTTCTAAGATGGCTCTAGTGTCGGGGGATGTGAACAAGGCAATGTTAGGATTCTCACAGCATCCTCAAGGAATATTTCTTAAAGCCTCTTGCTAGCAGCCTGAGAGACAATTAAGGGACACGCCAGGTACCCCTTTGCCCCAGGGCTAGTCTGAGCCCCGGGCAGAAACCTCACTAGTGTCCTGAATGTTTTCTGTTACCGTTGCTTCCCATGACTGTAGACCTGTCTTGTACTCATCAAAGACATGGCTAGGGATCTGGGGCCTGGGTATCTTTACAGGCTCACTGCTTGGCTCAGAATATTGCCTTGTGGCTTGAGCTTGGTTTTGCATCATCACCTAGGGTGATGGAGTCTCTGGGTTCCCTTGCAGGGTCTTTAATTTCCCATAAGTATGGCTGGAGGAAGAGCCTCTTCCTGGGTTTAGACCTCATCTTTTTGCTTCCCCGGTAGCTCAGTGGTAAAGAATCCACCTGCCAATGCCGGAGACGTGGGTTTAATTCCTGATCCGGGAAGATCCCACATGCCATGGAGTGACTATTGAGCTTGTGCTCTAGAGCCTGGAAGCCACAACTACCGAAGCCTGCGTGCCCTAGAGCCCGTGTTCCACAACAAAAGAAGCCACTGTAATGAGAAGTCTACGCACCACAACTAAGGAGTAGCCTCCACTTGCCACAGCTAGTGAAAAGCCTGCATAGCAATGAAGACCCAACAAGACCCCCCAAAAAGATTGTGAATCACTATTAAAATATATATTAAAAAGGCCTTATCCTTATACTAAGCTACTGTAACAAGTATCCCTGTCCCTCTAACTCTCCAATCCACCTGCAGACCCTACCTCTGGGTCTGTTGGCCACATCCTGATCCTAGGCCTTCCAAGATGGATGATTCTGCTCTTCCATGGGATTGTGACTTCTCTATAGCCGAAGGACCAAGTATGAGTGATTGCTTTGCATCCTTAGGCAGAGTGACACATGCTCCAACCCTGGTGTCCTTGTATAGTATTGATGCATCTTTTTTCCTGGACTACTCCATCATTGGGCTTTCCTGGTGTCTCAGACAGTAAAGAATCTGCCTGCAATGTGGGAGACCTGGGTCTGACCCCTGGTTTAGAAGATCCCTGGAGGAGGGCATGGCAACCCACTCCAGTATTCTTGCCTGGGAGAATGCCCACGGACAGAGCAGCTTAGCGGGCTACAGTCGATGGGCTTACAGAGAGTCGGACATGACTAAGTGGCTAAGCACACTTCATCATTTGGGGCACACAATTCATCATTTGATGAATCACCCAACTATAAACCTAGATTTCTTCCATCAGGTATTGGAACAATTTACTTAGATATTACAATAATTGTGGGACTTCCCTGGTGGTCCAGGGGTTGAGGGTCTGCCTGCCTATGCAGGGGACATGGGTTTGATTCCTGGTCCAGACAGATTCCCATATGGTGTGGGGCAGCTAAGCCTGTGCACCACAACTATTGAGGCCTGTGCCCCCCACCCCCAGAGGTTGTGCTCTGCAACAAGAGAAGCCATCACAGGGAGACGCCTGCACACTGCAACTAGACAGCAACCCCTAGACCTTCAGCTCCTTGCAACTAGAGAAAAACATTGTTTCCAGACGTCTTAGTGACCTTTTGGACAGTTCCAATTTTCAGTAGACTGTTCACCTACTTCCCTTCAGTAGGGAAAGTTAACCTACTTCCAAAGATTCATTCACTTGCGTTTATCTGACACATAAATTATAGGGGCTTCCCAGGTGGCACTAGTGGTGAAGAACCCCGCCTGCCAATTCAGGAGACTTAAGAGATGCGGGTTCGATCCCTGGGTCAGGAAGATCCCCTGGAGGAGGAAATGGCAACCTATACTCCAGTATTCTTGCCTGGAAAATTCTCTGGACCAAAGGAGCCTGGTGGGTTGTAGTCCATGGGGTCGCAAAGAGCAAGACATGACTGAGAACATCCACACAAAGTAGGAGAAGAGGCCACTACACTGCCTGCCTGGTTGGTCCCACTAGACCAATTGCTAAAGCCAAACTTGTTTTGCGCTAAGCATTTAGACTCAAGAGAAAGCATTTACTCATCCCAGAACTTTCCAAGCATTCAGATGCCATACAAACAAAACACTTGGCCCACTTACCCAAGGCATGGTTTAATAGGGGTATGCACACAGATATCTTGATGTTCTTCCATGCCTTAGTGCCAAAGTGTGACTTCTCCTGGGGAATTCCTTTATATATCCAACCTTCATCACAGTTACCATTGTGACTTCCAGACCCTCGTCCAAGAGAACATTACCCTTCAGGAAAGTATGTTTGGTTGAATAAAATGGAATAGCAGTGGTTCTGTTTGGAGAGGCTGATTTTTATTCCTTCAAAGCATATACATGCAGTCAAATAAATATTGGAGTGGTTGCAGAAAAAGGGAGCTCAGAATTTTCCTTGGATATTAATGCATTTAATTTCAATGCATTCAAGCAAAAAAAATATTAGAAATGCCTTCGCTGTTCTTGGTTAATTGCTAAATAAAGAAGATTATTCTGCAGGGGACTCTTCTTTCCCATCACATTTAAGTCAGCACAATCTGATTGTTTATTTCCTCAACCTGCTGCCTCTGGGGCTGAGGGTATATTCTGTCTGTGTGAAGAGCATCTCTAGAGACAAATATTGAACCAATAAATACATCAGAGCAAATAGATATATGTTATATAAAGGAATGGTAGTAGGATGCTGGAGGACCAGCAGAGATGACAGAATTCCCTTTGGAACAGGACAAGAGCCAGCGAACTGTGACTTGTGGGCTACGCTCAGTCCCCTACATATGACCCTTCAAATTGTGAACTTTCAGAGATGTAATATGCTTTCCATCAACATCAGGCATGAGTGACACTGTCACTTACTGTCACCGTCTCCTGTTGCTGACGACCCTTCAGCTCTACCATCTCCCATCTCCTCCCCCTCCTCCATCACTAACTCTTCTGGCCTGTTCAGTCGATGCCAGCCCCCAAGTGCCAGTTGTTGTGCTGACTCCTGTACTTTTAAAGGTAATATGCTGTAAGATTGCAAATGCTTTCTTTATCTTTGTGTTTGTTTTTTACATGTTATTTGTGTGAGAAGCATTATAAACCTATTACAACACCATTTTATATAGCTGATTGTGTTAGTTGGTACCTAGACTAACTTTGTTGAACTTGTGAACAAGTTGGATTTATGAACATGCTCATGGAGTGGTACTTATTTGAATGCAGGGGACTTGTATTTTTTGTTTTTACATTTTTAAAGGATTATAAAGAAAGAAGAGTATGTCACAGAGACCACAAGACATCTGCAAAGTAAATTATTTGCAAGTAAAATATCTATTATTTGACCCTTTCGAGAGAAAGTTTGATGAGTCCCAGTTTGAAGATCAGGCTTGCCTCTCTTAGGAGATGATATTTTATCTGGGAACTTTAGAAAAAGAATTGGGGCAGAGGAGAAGTTCCCTGCCAAAGTCTTGTTAGAATAAACTTGAAAAAACTTTTGTCCTAAAAATCTTTTTATTGGAATCTGGCTTCCTTTCCACGTAAGGAAGGTACTCCTAAAGGGCATGCTACTATAAATAAGTTTCCTCTGCTTGTCTTGATCCTTTCTGCAAATTCTAATATATGGTTGGTTTGATTTTAAAATATCACCAACCGATTGTCATTTTTCCAATCCCATGGCTTTCTCCGTTTCCAGCCCCATTCTAAGCTGCACTGCTCATAGGAACAATAGCAACTTTGATCAGTTATGCATTTATTTTTTTAAGTTTGTGTTTGAATAATTTTAGAGAGGGAGTGTAATTGCTTTACAATGTTTTATTGGTCTCTGCTGTACAGTGAAGTGAATCGGCTATAGGTATGAGTCTATATATATCCCCTTCCTCTTGGACCTCCCTCCCACCACCTACCTCTCATCCCACACCTGTAGGTCATCACAGAACACCGAGCCTCGCTTCCTGTGCTTTATAGCAGGTTCCCACAAGCTAGCTACTTTACATATGAGAGCGTATATATGTCAGCGTTACTCTTCCAATTCATCCCCCCCACCCCCCCACCCCATGTCATCCAGACAGAAAAGAAATCAAGGAAACACAAGCTTTAAATGACACAATAGACCAGATAGATTTAACTGGTATTTATAGGTAATGCATCACTTTTGAGTCAGACATCCTGCTACATACTTGCAACCCACTGTCTTACAAAATCCTAGTAACTCTACAAGATAACTCTGTATCTGAATTTTACAAAGAAGGAGCAGTGGTCAGAGAAGCTGAGTGCAGTGCCTATGATTATGCGGCTGGTCATCCATGAAGCCAGGACTATGACATGACCAGCTTAAGTGTCATGTCTGAAGACTGTGCTCTTCCTTTTATGGGAACTTATCAGCATGGGCTCCTCCCTCTTCCAAGGAAGCCTATTCCATTTTACTTGCCAGTTGAAAGCCCTTCTTACTCACCCCATCCCTCTCCTTTCACTTCCATCCTCCCCTACTCTGAAAGTAGCAATCATTGTGTGTTTGTTTTAATATTTATTTATTTGGCTGCGGCATGTAGGTTCTTTAGTTGCAGCACCTGGGATCTAGTCCCCAGACCATGGATCAAACCCGGACCTGCTGCTCTGGATTCACGGAGTCTTAGCCCCTGGACCACCAGGGAAGTCTTTGCAATCATGGTTTTTAATGATCTCAAAAACTCAGTGTTATTAGGGGTGACATTGCCTTAAAATGCTGGTGAACGTGTTGAAGGAGGGTAGACTTCTTAATTAACAGCTTTCTAACTAGTCCCTTATCAGTTTCATACTAAAGTAATTTTTGAAAACTCCAATGCACTCTAATTTTCCAGATTTATTGTCTTAACTTCTTCTGTGGAAGACAGATTTTTAAGACTTTAAGAGCTGAGCCATTTCAGAGGCATTGTGAATTTTCTATTTTTCTTCTCCTTGGATAAGCTCATCTTTTTTCCTTTTTTACTTTTCATGGCCTCCAAAGACAGCGCAGGGGAGGAAAAACTTCTATCTACCTTCCTAGGTTCTGTGGCAGGGGGCCTTTGAATTAAACCAACAAAAGACAGATTAGCAAGAGAAATACAAATAGACTTCATTACCATGTACAATGCATATACTTGTGAATACCTCTAGGGATGGTTACAACTGGGGTTTAGATAGCATCTTCACAGAGAACAATACATTGTAGAGAAGGGACAAGACAAAGAAAAAAGGTCTCAGGCTTCCAAGAGTGGTAAATTGTGGGAAGGTGAACATATGGAGCAAACCATTAATAATACAGAGTTGTTTTAAGTGATATTTCTTATGTAGATTTCTCTTTGTCTTGCCTTTGGGTTCATAAGAGTCTCCGGTGATTTAGACTCTAAGCCTGCTTTTAGGCAAATGTAGGGGAGGTCAGGGGCTTCCCTAGCGGCTCAGTGGTAAAGAAGCTGCCTGCAGTTCTGGAGACCCAGATTCGATCCCTGGGTTGGGAAGATCCCTTGGAGGAGGGCATAGCAACCTATTCCAGTATTCTTGCCTGGAGCACCCCACGGACAGAAGACCCTGGCGGGCTACAGTCCATGCAGTCGCAGAGTTGGACATGCTGGAGGAGACTAAGCAACAGCGGACAACAGGGAGCTTTTTATTTTTTTTTGAATCTGCTCTTTCTCAACTGTCTTCTGCTCGAAACAATCCTTATATCAAAGTGGCACATTTGGAGGCCACATATCCTGATTCCGTGCAACAGCATTCTGAGAAGCTCTTCTTGTTCTTTCGAGTTTCTGCTTTGCCTTGGACAGTGAGGTTTAGTAGCAAAAGTACTGGGCTCGGGTCCAGGAGACCAGAGTGCATGCAGGGCCAGCAGAGAGCCTCCGCGAATCCCTGGCCTTCTCTGGCACTCAGCCTCCTCACCCGGTGCAACATAGGCATTGAACTCAATGTCCAATTTCTAAGATTCATCAATTTGCCTATGTGTCTGCATCCATCACGGTGTAGTCAGGAGACAGAAATTATGCCAGTTATTGGAACAGACAGAATTTAATGTAAAAAAAAACTTATTAATTAGGTAAGTATAAGTGAAATGTTTATAGAATGTATACTGAGGTAGGGACGGCAAGAAAGAATAAATTGGAATTATGATAACTTAGAAAGTGAGAGAAAGCAGCCCCATAGGGTTACAGCTCAGATCTCTGGAGAAGGGTCCTGGCTGGCTGGTACTGTGTGAGGGGAGGGGAGGCAGGATGTGGCTGGTTCTGCTTTTAATAAATTAATAATAAATATAATAATTAATTTTATTGACACATTTTAAACTTTTTATTTTGTCTTGAAGTCTAACCGATTAGCAATACTGTGATAGTTTCATTTGGACAGCAAAGGGACTCAGTCTTACATATTGTCTAGTTCCTTAGTTTAGTCGCTCAGTCGTGTCCGACTCCTTGCGAGCCCATGGACTGTAGCCCGCCAGGCTCCTCTGTCCGTGGGGTTTCCCAGGCAAGGATACAGGAGTGGGTTGCCAAGGTTGCCATGCCCTTCTCAAGGGGATCTTCCCGACCCAGGGATCGAACCTGCAATTCGGGCGTGGCAGGTAGATTCTATCCTGCTGAGCCATCTGGGAAGCCCAGCCATTCAAATACACGTGTCCTTTCTCCCCCAGTGGTTCTGCTTATTGGAATCCGCTGCTGCGGCGGCGGAAGCGAACTGCTGCAGCCAGCGTGAAAGAGTGTTGGCAGGTGAAACTTGCGGTAGCAGAAAGCATAGGTCCTTGCCCCTTCACCAGCCTATAAGCCGCCCTCTAGTGCCCCCTACTGGCAGGGCTTGCAAAACACATGTCGTTTGTGGACAGTGTAGGGGTTGGAAGGGTGGCTTTGGAGCTGAGAAGGAATAGCTCAATACCTGGCGCAGTGTTTATTGCTGAGATTGCAACCTGGTGGCCCAGAAGCAACTTAGGGCCACATCTGAGCCATCTGTGCTGGGTGACAGTCACAAACGTTTAACAATCCATTCATGTTTGGTTTTTTGTTTGTTTTTTGCTTTTTCATTATTCCCCCAACATTTATTATGAAAAATCTCAAACATACAGAAAGATACAAATAATTTTACAATATACACTTATATACCTACTACTTAGATTCTGCAATTAATATTTTACTATATTTGCTTCATTGCCTACCTCTCCACAAAACTGCCTTTTTAAAAATTATTTTTTATTTTTAAAAAGATTTTTGGTCACTCTGTGTAGCACAGGGGAATGTTAGTTCCCTGACCAGGGATGAAACCCACACCCCCTGCATTGGAAGCACAGGGTCTTAACCTCTGGACCACCAGGGAAGTCCCAACGCAAACTAGCTTTTAAAAATTCCGGTTATAGGATGCTTACAAAAGACATATCTAAAACAAAACACCATAGAAAAGTTAAGGGAATTCAAAAGTCATTTGGCCTTACCCAAATAATTTGAAAATGTACATCCACGCAAAAACCCACCCACCGAAGCTTATAGCAACTTTATTCATAGTTGCCCACACTTGGAAGCAACAAAGATCTCCTTCAGTAGGTGAATGGAGAGACCAACAGTGGTATAGCCATACAGTGGGATGTTATTCTTTACTTTGGGTTTGTTTTTATAACCTGACAATCTTCTTCCTGAGAAATCCACAGAATTTCATCTTTCTCGTTTTGTATTTTTTACAAACAAATGAATGGGAAGGCAGCTTGGAGGTTGCATGCTCAGCCAACTCTTAGTAATCCTGTGGACTGTAGCCCACCAGGCTCCTCTGTCCATGGGTTTTCCCAGAAAAGAATACTGGAGTGGGTTGCCTTTTACTTTTCCAGGGGATCTTCCTGACCCAGGGGTCGAACCTGGGTCTCCTGCATCTCCCGCATTGACAGGAGGTTCTTTACCATGGAGCCACCTGGGAAGCCCAGCCTGGAGGTTAGCTACTCCAGTAATCAGTTTGCAGATGTGGTGGTCAGGCCCTTGGAGGGTGAGAGGATGTCTCTCAAATTGTGCAACCGGTGAACCAGATCTTTGGGTTCTGGGGACCAGGATTCTCATCACTACCCCTCCCTGTGTTTCCCTGAGGGTGGGTGTACACTAGCCTTTCGCTACTCAGAGTGTGGTCCGTGGACTGCATCACCAGTCTTGAGCTAGAAAGGCAAAATCTCAAGCCCTAACTCAGACCTATTGAACTGAGAATCAGAATCTGATATTAAGAAGATCCCTGCGTGATTTGTGTGCACAGAGAAATTGGAGAAGTGCTGAAGATAGCTTTATTGAAGTAAGAGAAAAATAGAACTTCTTTTGGACTCTGGTGTTTTTCTCTGGGGTGGGGCCAGGGTTGGGGTGTATGCATGTATGGTAAGTCGCTTCAGTTGTGTCCGACTCTGTGTGACCCTATGGACAGCAGCCCGCCAGGCTCCTCTGTCCATGGGATTCTCTAGGCAAGAACACTGGAGTGGGTTGCCAGTTTCTTCTTCAAGGGTGTATGGATGGGTTCTTACCAAATGTCCTGACCATTCATCTGATTCTTGTCTCCCCTTCTCCTAAGTTTGCAGGCCCACACGCATGTAGACAGCATATGTGCATGCAATCATACATGTGTATGCATGTTCTCTCTCTCGCACACATACACCCTCTGCACCATTTATGACCTGGCCTCGGTCCTTACCAGCCCCAGTTCCTTGCCAGGTGTCCCACGTGGACATTTTCTTTGTGAGCCCATGGACTGTAGCCTGCCAGGCTCCTCTGTCCATGGGATTCTCCAGGCAAGAATACTGGAGTGAGTTGCTATTCCCTTCTCGAAGGGGTCTTCGTGACCCAGGGACCAAACCCGGGTCTCCTGTCTAGTGGCCAGGGCTGAGTCCGTGTTTGCTGTTTTGCTGCTGCTATAGGATGCCTTAGGCTTCTTAAGTGTGTTGAGTACTTCAGATTGGTTCAGTTTAGTCGCTTGGTCGTGTCGGACTCTTTGCGACCCCATGGATGCCAGGCTTCCCTGTCCATCACCAACTCCCAGAGCTTGCTCAAACTCATGTCCATCATGTCAGCAATGCCATCTAACCATCTCATCCTCTGTCGTCCCCTTCTCCTCCTGCCCTCAATCTTTCCCAGCAACAGGGTCTTTTCCAATGTGTCGGTTCTTAACATCAGGTGGCCAAAGTATTGGAGCTTCTGCTTCAGCATCAGTCCTTCCAATGAATATTCAGGATTGATTTCCTTTAGGATGGACTGGTTAGATCTCCTTGCTGCCCAAGGGACTCTCAAGAGTCTTCTCCAACACCACAGATCATAAGCATCAATTCTTCGGTGCTCAGCTTTCTTTATAGTCCAACTCTCAAATCGTACATGACTACTGGAAAAACCATAGCTTTGACTACATGGACCTTTGTTGGCAAAGCAATGTCTCTGCTTTTTAATATGCTGTTGAGGTTGGTCATAGCTTTTCTTCCAAGGAGCAAGCATCTTTTAATTTCATGGCTGCAGTCACCATTTACAGTGATTTTGGAGCCCCAAACAATAAAGTCTGTCACTGTTTTCATTGTTTCCGCTGTTTGCCATGAAGTGATGGGAACAGATGCCAGGATCTTATTTTTCTGAATGTTGAGCTTTAAGCCAACTTTTTCACTCTACTCTTTTACTTTCATTAAGAGACTATTTAGATCCTCTGTACTTTCTGCTATAAGTGTGATGTCATCTGCATATCTGAGGTTATTGATATTTCTCCCAGCAATCTTGATTCCAGCTTGTGCTTCTTCCAGCCCAGCGTTTCTCATGATGTACTCTGCATATAAGAAGTTAAATAAACAGGGTGACAATATACGGCCTTGACGGACTTTACCGATTTAGAACCAGTCTGTTGTCCCATGTGCAGCAACAGTTCTAACCGTTGCTTCCTGACCTGCATACAGATTTCTCAGGAGGCAGGTCAGGTGGTCTGGTATTCCCATCTCTTTAAGAATTTTCCACAGTTTGTTGTGATCCACACAGTCAAAGACTTTGGCATAGTCAATAAAGCAGAAGTAGATGTTTTTCTGGAACTTTCTTGCTTCTTCGATAATCCAGAGGATGTTGGCAATTTGATCTCTGGTTCTTCTACCTTTGCTAAATCCAGCTTGAACATCTGGAAGTTCACAGTTCACATACTGTTGAAGCCTGGCTTGGAGAATTTTGAGCACTACTTTGCTAGCGTGTGAGATGAGTGCATTTGTGCAGTAGTTTGAGCATTCTTTGGCATTGCCTTTCTTTGGGATTGGAATGAAAACTGACCTTTTCCAATCCTGTGGCCACTGCTGGGTTTTCCGGATTTGGTGGCATATTGAGTGTAGCACTTTCACAGAATCATCTTTTAGGATTTAAAAGAGTTCAGCTGGAATTCCATCACCTCCACTAGCTTTGTTCGTAGTAATGTTTCCTGAAGCCCACTTGACTTCACATTCCAGGACGTCTGGCTTTAGGTGAGTGATCACACCATTGTGGTTATCTGGGTCATGAAGATCTTTTTTGTACAGTTCTTCTGTGTATTCTTGCCGCCTCTTCTTAATATCTTCTGCTTCTGTTAGGTCCATACCGTTTCTGTCCTTTATTGTGCTCGTCTTTGCATGAAATATTCCCTTAGTATCTCTAATTTTCTTGAAGAGAGCTCTAGTCTTTCCCATTCTATTGTTTCCCTCTATTTCTTTGCACTGATCACTGAGGAAAGCTTTCTTATCTCTCCTTGCTATTCTTTGGAACTCTGCATTCAGGTGGGTGTATCTTTCCTTTTCTCCTTTGCCTTCAGCTTCTCTTCTTTTCTCAGCTATTTGCAAGGCCTCCTCAGACAGCCATTTTGCTTTTCTGCATTTCTTTTTCTTGGGGATGGTCTTGATCACTGCCTCTTATACAATGTCATGAACCTCCGTCCATAGTTCTTCAGGCACTGTCTATCAGATCTAGTCCCTTAAATCTATTTGTCACTTCTGCTGTATAATCATAAGGGATTTGATTTAGGTCATACCTGAATGGTCTAGTGGTTTTCCCTACTTTCTTCAATCTAAGTCTGAATTTGGCAATAAGGAGTTCATGATCTGAGCCACAGTCAGCTCCTGGTCTTATTTTTGCTGACTGTATAGAACTTCTCCATCTTTGGCTGCAAAGAATATAATCAATCTGATTTCGGTGGTGATGTCCATGTGTAGTCTTCTCTTGTGTTGTTGGAAGAGGGTGTTTGCTATGACCAGTGCATTCTCTTGGCAAAACTCTGTTAGCCTTTGACCGGCTTTGTTTTGTACCCCAAGGCCAAATTTGCCTGTTACTCCTGGTAGCTCTAGACTTTCTACTTTTGTATTCCAGGCCCCTATAAAGAAGAGGAAATCTTTTTTGGGTGTTAGTTCTAGAAGGTCTTGTAGCTCTTCATAGAACCATTCAACTTCAGATTCTTCAGCACTACCGGTTGAAGTATATACCTGCTACCCCATTATCTATTCTTCTAGAACTCAGTGGTTTAAAGCCACTGTAGCATCTGCTTTGCTCACGGCGCTGTAGTTTGGGTGGGAATTCCCTCCTCCTTCCTTCCCCTTCCCTCCCTTCCTTTATTCCCCTAAATATATATTTATTTATTTGACTGTGTCTGGTCCTAGTTGCAGCATGTTGGATCTTCGTTGAGGCTCATGGACCTTCCATTTTCGACTCACAGGCTTAGTTGCTCGGGACATGTGAGATCTGAGTTCCCTGACAAGGGATCAAACCTGCATCTCCTGCATTGCAAGGTAGATTCTTAACCACTGGACAGTCAGGGATTCTAAACCACTGGACCCCCTTCCTCCCTTTCAATATCTCTTTCTTTATTCCAAGTGTTTACTAACCAGGCATCACGAGACCAACACAAGTCATTTGTTGGCTGAATGCGATGCTGCAAGTTCTAGGCAGTTGTTGTTCAGTCACTTGGTCATGTCCTCTTTGCAGCCCCGTGGACTGCAGCACACCAGGCTCCCCTGTCCTTCACTACCTCCCCGAGTTTGCTCAAACTCATCGTGTCCACTTGAGGTGGTGATGCCATCCAACCATCTCCTCCTTTGCCACCCCCGCCTCCTCCTGCCCACAGTCTTCCCCAGCATCTAGGCAGGGAGTTGTACTAAAATGAGGCCAACCAAACTTGGAAGCTGCACATACCTACCTGGGGAAAATAGTTCCCTCTCTGCTCTGGTCTAGAAGCCTGAATTACCAAGCATAAGGAATGATGTAAAACTCCAGTGTGGGCTGGTATAATGTAAATGTAAATGTAAAACTGGGCTGGTGGTGACCTCCCAGGGGTCTGTCTGGGAGGGGAGAAGAAGGGCAGGGCATCTCATATGTGGGGCTCTGGCCACGGGTGTCATGTTACATAGGTTGTCTGAGTCTGAGGAAATAGAACCCAGTTCTTTCCTGGGGAGGGCCTGGTCGGGCAGGGGCAGGGTTTGGGGCTTTTCTAATTGGTTGGGGCCTCAGATGCTGGTAGGAAACGAGCATGGACATCAGGCAGAAAGCCAGTCTTGCAGACTAGCACACCTGGTGAGAGTAACAGGAAAGCTACAGCCCGACCCAGGCGCAGGACCCAGTTCATTCTTTTTTAAAATACTTATTTACTTTTATTTCGTTTCCTTTTGGCTGTGCTGGGTCTTTACTGCTGTGCACAGGCTTTGTCTGGTTGCAGCGAGTGAGGACTACTCTCTAGTTGTGGCGTGAGGGCCTCTCACTGCGGTGGCTTCTCTTGGTGGGGAGCAGAGGCTCTAGGCAGGCAGGTCAGTAGTGCCCGCACACAGGCTTAATCGCCCCGAAGCAAGTGGGATCTGCCTGGGCCAGAGCTCCAACCAATGTCCCTTGCATTGCATGGTGGATTCTTAACCAGAGAAGCCCCTAATTCATTCTTGATAGAGATGGGTCATGGCCACAGAAGATAGTTTTAAGACATCCTCATCAGTGAGTAAGGCATTGAGACATAACACTCAATGGCTAAGAACTGGGCAAGATTAAGTCTGCCAGGAGCCAGATGCTTAAAGCCCTTGGCCGCTCAGGGCTGAATCAGGCAGATAAACTCAGAGTCTAGTGGGAACACTAACCAGACATCATTACAATACAGCATGACCCAGGCCTGACTGGGTTTGCAAGTCTTGGCTCATTTTCTCAAACACAGATGTCAATGACCTAATAAAGTGGGAGATTGCTCACTATATTTTCTAAGCTGTGGGCTGGGAAACTGGTAAAATAGTAGTGGAGAAAAATCTTGAGCCCAGGAGCATAGGTACAGCACTTTCCCCTAGACATCGCCATATCTGACTCACCGCAGGTCTTTGCCCAAATGTCCCAGTTCCCCGAGGGATCTCTGAACCATCTTATTTGGAAATGTCACCTCCCACTCTGATTCTCCCTGTCCCTGCCTCCGTGTTATTTTTCTTTGTATTGCTTTCAGCAACCCACTTACTGTATATTTCACTCACTTATTTATCATCATCTCTTTTCCCAACTATAATGTAAGGGCCATGAAGGCAGGGATCTTCATGTGTTTGTATCCTGCTGTGTTCCCAGTGATGGAAACATGGGCTAAGTCACTTCAGTCATGTCCGACTCTTTGTGACCCCATGGACTGTAGCCTGCCAGGCTCCTCTGTCCATGGGATATCCCAGGCAAGAATACTGAAGTGGGTTGCCATGACCTCCTCCAGGGGATTCTTCATGACCCAGGGATCGAACCAGAGTTTCTTATTTTTTTGCATTGACAGGTGTGTTCTTTACCACTAGCACCACCAAATAGCACTTAACTTATAACAGGCATTGAATGAATGCCTGTAGACTCATAGGTGTGCTTCCTTGACTGATGTCATATGTGGAAAGGAAAAAGGAAATAGCTTATTTCTTGGCTTTGAGTTGTGCAGAGGTGAAAAGTGACAAGGCATGTGAGTGAAGGAAATCCTAGTTAGTGAAAACCACTGACAGCACCAAAGTTATCTTCTTTCATCTCATAAAATAAAATAATAAAAGAAGGGAATCTGCCACTGGGCAGATAAAGCAGAGCATACTTCATTTGCTCCTTTTGGGGCCCTCCCTTCAAGCTGATTAAACAGCTAATGAAGATTTTGGCTGTACATGGGCCCTTCAGCACACATCTGCCTAAATAAAGTATCCACGGGTCAGGAGAAGCTTCCTTTCCATGAAAGATAAATGATCTTCTTCATCTGATTTACAGTCAAGGTTGAGCAAAGGACACTTACCTGATTTGTATTCAGGATTTCCACTGCATGAAAGACCCTCTCCAAAACTTCCTTCTTGGGTTTAGTAAATAATCTATCAATATATTCTTAGCAACAGTCATTGATAAATAGTAAGTATTCAGTTTTTAGTTGGAAAGAATTATCCGTGTGCTTCTAGAGATCTGCCACCTCTATGAGGATGCTGGTTTCATTGGAATTCCATAAATGTGTCTATAACAGTGTATTTATTTATATTCCTATATCTTAAGGTAACTGATGGGGCTTCCCCGGTGGCTCAGTGGTAAAGAATCCGCCTGCCAATGCAGGAGACCTAGGTTCAATTCCTGGGTGAGGAAAATCCCCTGGAAGAGGAGATGGCAACCCACTCCAGTATCCTTGCCTGGAGAATCCCATGGACAGAGGAGCCTGGTGGGCTACAGTTCATGGGGTCACAAAGAGTCAGACACAACTGAGTGACTAAACCACCACCAGGGTAACTGATTGTATTACAAAGCGCGTAGTAGTTACATCTGTTGAAGAAAGGATAGCTCATGGCTGCTCTCTTCTACATTCTCCTGAGAAATCTCAACATTTAAAGTAATTATAGTCCAATAAAAAAAAAAGAAATCTGAACATTGGTTGTGGCTTGGAAAAGGTCCTTCTTGGCTGTCTAATAAAATAAACTGTCTTGTTGGTAATTGCTCTTGTCACTCTCATCGTGTCTTTTCCCTCCCAATGGTCCCCATACCTGCCTCACCACACTTTTTCCTGGGAAATTTGTCTTTAAGCACAACCCCACAGGTAAGGACATTTGAGGCACTGCCACTTTTTTGTTTAAAAATAAAAATGACAGAATTTCCTTCAGCTGCACATTACGCATTTCAAAGAAAGGTACGTCAAACCCAGTTCTGGTTGATCTATTTTAGCACGTGTACATATGTGTCAACCTGGTGAGGCTGTTATTTTCTGAATAGCGTTCCTCAGAAGTCGCATTTGTCCAACATGTCTAATTTGCCGTCGACATCTGTCACACTCCACCTTTTATGTCTGTGACACAGAATTTCTAGGATACATTAAGATGGGTATCAGGTTTTCTAAAACATCGCACTGTCTCTAATCTCTTGTCTCCTCTCTCCACCCTCCCTTCTCTCTTTCTCTTCCTCACAGGGCTGATAGTCTACCTAGGAATGATGGGCGGAGCCTTTGTCCTGGGGGGCCTGGCTGACAAGCTGGGGAGGAAGCGAGTCCTCAGCATCTCCCTGGCCATCAACGCGTCCTTTGCCTCCCTCTCCTCCTTCGTACAGGGATATGGAGCTTTCCTCTTCTGCAGACTCATCTCGGGCATAGGGTATGTAATCACAAAGGTTCAGCTGGCCCCTCCTGCCCCCAGACCATCCATCCATCCTGGTACTGTGCCTCTGAGTGGTCCTCCAGAAAACCTTGAACTGAATTCTGTTTTTAAATTTTTGGCTGTACCTCACGGCATGTGGTACCTTAGTTCCCCAACCAGGAATCGAACCCATGCCTCCTGCAGTGGAAGGCAGAGTCTTAACCACTGGACCACCAGGGAAGTTCCCTGAATTCTTGTGTGACTTCCAAGATACTGTGTTAAGGTTGAATCTTAGAAAGGGGTTAGGTTGCAAAGTCAGTGTATAAGGTCAAAAGAACCTAATGCCGCTGTAGGCTGGTCTTTTGAATTTACTGGGTTGTTTCACCACTTGGCCCAAGGGCAGGACAAGGCAATTGCGTTCCTGGTCTGACTGTTTTTAATGTCTGACTTGGTTCTTCCTTTCTGGCGTTTTTTCTCTGCAGTATTGGGGGTGCTCTGCCCATCGTGTTTGCCTATTTTTCTGAATTCTTGTCCCGGGAGAAGCGAGGAGAGCACCTCAGTTGGCTGGGCATCTTCTGGATGACTGGTGGCGTCTACGCATCTGCCATGGCCTGGAGCATCATCCCGCACTACGGTGAGTGCAGAGAGCTTCAAGGGGCCGAGGGGCCCTCGTTCCCGGACACCTGCGTCTGCACAGCATTCCTGTCCTCAGCCCGAATCCCACACTCTCACACACAGTTCCTGTGTACAACCTTGATCTTTCTAAAGAACGTCCAGCACTGGGGACTCATTGCTAATTTCAGTACACGTCTGTCTGGAAATAACACAGTCTACCCTCTCTCTCTTCCTCCCTCCTTCTCTCCTTTCCTCTCTTTTATTTGAAAGGATTTCGACCTTCATATCCAGCCCTCTTCCTCACGGCAAATTAGGCTCCATTCCCTTCTCCAGGGGAACTTCCCGACCTAGGGATCGAACCTGGGTCTCCTGCATTGCAGGTGGATTCTTTATCATCTGAGCCACCCGGGAAGCCCTTTAAAGCAGACTTCATCTCCAGTTCTCTTCCTCACAATAAGTTAGGCTCAGTAATTCCTTTTCATAGGTGCTGTAGCAGAGGCCAAGAAGTTGGTAACTCGGCCAGACTGATGACGTGGCCTTGGCATGACCTTGAATCCTGACGCCCCCTCCCTCACAGTACAGTGCTCTGGTGTATTTTCCATTTTACTTCCTGCTGTCCCTCTTTTGGTTGCAGACACAGAGCAGCCCTTACAGACAAGGTCTTGGTTTCAGCCGAGACAATTTTATTATCTTGGTTAATTGTGAAAACTGGATTTTCAGGACAGAGACTTGGCAATATTAACTTTCACTATTGGATTTTATTAAGGGTAAAGTAGGGAGAAGGCAGCAGTTTTGAATTCGATTATGCCTTTGGAGTATCCTGGGTAATGCCATTAACGTCCTTCAAAATTATTTTTGGCACACTGCTGATTATGGGTGTAGGCTTTGCCATCATCTAGAATCCTGCAGACCATAGGGACGAGCAGACACCTGCCCCTGAAGTTAATCAACACTCCTCTACCCATTCCCCTCCTTGGTGTGTGTGTGTGTTTATTAAAGTGCAGTTTATTTGCAATGTTGTATTAGTTTCAGGTGTATAGGAATGTGAGTCAGTTATTCTTTTTCAGATTCTTTCCCCATATAGTTTATTACAAAATATAGAATATAGTTCCTATGCTTGTAGTAGGTCCTTAATGGTTATTTAATTTATATATCGTAGTGTGTATATGTTAATCTCAAACTTACAGCTTATCCCTTCCCCACTATGCCCTTTGGTAACCGTTCATTTGTTTTCTATGTCTGTTAGTCTGTTTTGTTTTGGAAATCAGTTCATGTGTATCATTTTTAGGTTCTACATATAAACAATATCATAGGATAATTGTCTTTCTCTGTCTTCACTTAGTCTGATAATCTCTGGATCCATCCATGTTGCTGCAAATGGCCTTATTTCGTTATTTTTTATGGCTCAGTAATATTCCATAGTGTGGCTTCCCTGGTGGCTCAGTGGTAAAGAATCTGCCTGCAATACAGGAACCTCCCGAGATGATGTGGGTTTGATCCCTGGGTGGGGAATATACCCTGGAGGTGGGCATAACAATGCACTCCAGTATTCTTGCCTGGAGAATCCTACGGACAAAGGAGACTGGGTGGGCTACAGTCCACAGGGTTTCAAAGAGTCAGACACCACTGAAGTGACGTAGCAGGCATGCATGCATTATTCCATAATGTATATCACATGTTCTTCATCCGTTCAGCTGTCCGTGGACATTTAGGTTGCTTCCATGTCTTGGCTACTGTGGTAGTGCTGCTATGAACACTGGGGTGCATGTAGCTTTTTGAATCAGGATTTTCTCTAGATAATGCCCAGGAGTGGGATTGCAGGATCATATGGTAATTCTATCTTTAGTTTTTTAGGGAACCTCTATACTGTTCTCCATAGGTGGATGTACCAATCTGCATCTCCACCAACAGTGTAGGAGGGTTCCTTTTTCTCTTGGCATGCTTGTTTTAAATCTAACCCTCACTGGTGTCTGTTCTGGGCTAAGGGAGGCTTCAGCATTATCTTTTTAAGAAGCAGCACTCTTCTTTGATTGGTATAGTTAAGGAGATGCTGGGTATATTACCCTGAGAACCTGATCAACCCTGAAATCTCAGCAGTTTAATACCAAAGACATTTCCCCTCCTTCAAAGCTGGCTGGTCTTTCTGATCTGTGCGCAACTCTGCTCCTCAGTAGTCTTAGGACTCTGGTTCCTCCCAGCGTGTGCCTCCCCTCTTCAGCATGTAACCTACATGCTGGTTCAGGAAAACAGCATGGGCAGTTGCATGTGGGTGCTTTTGAAGGGCAGGGTAGGAAGTGGATCACATCCTCTTTGCTCACATCCCCTTGGCCCCAGATCTGTAATGCGACCACTGGGCAGTGTAACCTAGCTGTGTGCCCTGAAGCCAGAGGAAATGGGTTTGAGACCATATCCCCCTGGATTTTGTATCAGAAACAGAGAGAGAAATATGAACAGAAACAATGAAATAAAGAGTTGACGTTTCCCAGGTAATTCTGTTACCATAGGCAGTTCTCCCTGGAGAAGGGCATGGCAACCCACACCAGTATTCTTGCCTGGAGAATCCCACGGTCAGAGGAGCCCGGCAGGCTACAGTCCATCAGGTCACAGGTGGACACAAATGAGGTGACTAAGCATGCACGCAGGCAGTTTTTCATAATTTTAGATACAAAACTGTATTATTCCCCATATTAGGCTCTGCATTCTACCCTTCCCTCAAAGGCACACTTTAATTATCCAGGCTGTTGGTTACATGGGTCCAAGGAATTGCTTTTGTCCTTGCTATTAATATAATATCATTTCCCCTGGTCATTGATCCAAATGTGTTAGCGGTAAGAAACTATTTCTACATATAAATTGAATTAGAAAAATTTGTTGGGAGGGGAACAAATAGACTCTGGATAAAATTACATAGCAGGGCTGTGTAATTTGGAACTAGTCACTCTAGCTTGTCCAGGCTTGGTTCCTTCATCTATAAAATGAAGGGAGAAAGAAGTGAAGGGAGTTGACTCTAGAGATCTGATCTGTGCCAGCCCTAACAGCCAGCAGTTCTTGGGATGCAAAGAATGTCAAGAAAATTTTGGAGATGATTCTAGTACTTGGGCTGGCTTCCCTCCAAGCTGCACTAGCAATTCTAGCCCTGTTTGCAGACTGCTTGTTCTGTAAGAGAACTGCCCCCACAACCAACCAATGAGCAAAGGTTCTTGGCTTCCCTCTGATTG
This sequence comes from Cervus elaphus, assembly GCF_910594005.1. Taxonomy (NCBI): domain Eukaryota; kingdom Metazoa; phylum Chordata; class Mammalia; order Artiodactyla; family Cervidae; genus Cervus; species Cervus elaphus. Next base: position 19,637,292 of record NC_057827.1, on the reverse strand, counting down.
GATCAGCTTAGGTCATATGCTCACCTCAGCCAATCACTAAGCCCCAGAGGATGCCCCCTACTGAGGGTTTCATATACTTCATTCCCCATCCCTAGCATTGGGGGTGGGGCTAGTCCCACCCAAACCACAAGTCTGTAACCCAGTGGGGAAGGACTGGAAAGATTTTGTGAGGTAGGCGAGCAGCCCACAGTAGTCACTACAAACTGTGTCACTTTTTTACTTCACTTCACACACTAACATGTGCCAATGTCTGGGCGTCTGGTTTTTAAAGAAGCAATAAAATAATTCAGGTTGGGAACTTATTGATCAAGACCGAATGGGATGCCCATGGCAGAGGGGCCATAAGGCTGCTGGCTGATAGCAGGGCTTGTGCTTAAATATCCCACTCCAGATGGACAGGATATTTTCCTATTTGTATGCTTTTGTGGGCTGCAAGGAGATCCAACCAGTCAATCCTAAAGGAAATCCATCCTGAATATTCACTGGACAGACGATATTGAAGCTGAAACTCCAATACTTTGGCCTTCTGATGTGAAGAATTGACTCACTGTAGAAGACCCTGATGCTGGGAAAGATTTAAGTGCAAGAGGAAAAGGGGATGAAAGAGGATGATATAGTTGGATGGCTGCACGGACTCGATGAACATGAGTTTGAGCAAGCTCCAGGAGTTGGTGATGGACAGGGTAGGCTGGCGTGCTGCAGTCCATGGGGTCACAAAGAGTCAGACATGACTGAGTGACTGAACTGAACTGAACTGAACTAATGCTTGTATGAAATCTGTGGCTTTTACATGCCATTTAAAAATACTAGCCTCTTGGATGATTAGGCTTGAAGGCCTGAAACACACATTTACTTGAGGGCAAAGCCATCCCAGAAATATGGTAGACTAAAATCACAGTGTAACAGGAGTGACTATTTATCTTAAGCCTCATTTTTACCAGAACCAGATGTTTTGTCCACAGTGAACCAGTTATTTGGTGATTTTTTTTTTAATAGACCTAAGACATTAATCCTCTAACATCGCCTCCACTCAGCAGGGATAAATGCAGGGGTGATCCAGAAAGGAGACTGAATGTTTGTACGTAACTTGTACAAACCATTTAATTGCTTTTGCCGGGATGAAATGATGTGAGGTCTTGGCACCAGGAATTTGGGTGACGGAGTCATTAAGAAAGAAAATTACAAAGCTCAAAATGTTTTTCTGGGAAGTCATGGACACAGCCCTGAAAAAAGTGGCTATATTATGGAAGATTAATTCCCACTGTAGTCAGCAGCACCAGCTGTTTGTGAGATCCTGATGGAGAAAAAGTAGGGCAAGCTAAAAGATCAGTGAACAGGACAATCCTTGTTTCCAGATTAGCAGTTGTTCCATATATTTGGAAACAGTTTGCTATTTAATTTTATTTAATTTAAGGCCCCGAAGATGTGCCTAATGAAGTACAGGTTACTAAGTCACCGTAAAAATCAGAGAGGCATGAGGGAATAATGGATTTTGGACAATTTGCGCATATTATCATTAAGAAAAAAATATCTCTCTGAGGCAGAGTACTTTCTAAAGATACCTGTTTCTGTTCTTCTTCTTTTGTTACCCACCTGAGTTGGACGGCTGTGTGGTTTTGATCAACTTTATTTCTAGTTACGCCAGAATGGTTTTTGAACATGAGCTGAGGATGTGGAAATCTTCCTATGGTTTTGTCTTCCTCTTCCAGTTGTCACTCCCAGGAGAAAGGAAAGGCTTTTTAATTAAAATAAACAAGCAAACCCCAGTGATATCGGAGGGAGGACGGGCTGTGCATAAAGAGGTTTGATTCTGATTGAGAAGGCTGGATGTATTATGTATATTATGTTCTGTGGCCATTGTGTAAAAGTGGCCACAGTCCCATGCTTTTCCACCTGGGATTCTCTCTGGCCAGTCCTTTCACTCTGCAAATAGAATTAGAAATATCTAAAAAAAAAAAAAAGAAAGAAATATCTGCAGAAACAAGAGATATTAGGAATCTCTGGCAAGTAGGACAAATTGAACTGCAGTGGTGAGTAATAGACTTCAAGACATAAACCTCCCACTCAGGAGTTAGCCATTTAGTGTATTTTTCAAGTAAATGGAAAAGAGATTTTACAGCAGAATAATGTTTACCCTTTGAACTTTAGAAATCACTCTATTTATTTATAAAGTTAGGTCTTTTTAAGAAATGCTATTGGGGGACTTCCCTGGTGGACTAATGGTTAAGACTGCCTTCCAATACCGGGGGTGCAGGTTTAATCCCTGGTTGGGTAGCAAAGATCCCACATGCCTTGAGGCCAAAAATCCAAAGCATAGAATCCGTGGACAGTGCACAAGACCCTGATTTGATTCCTGGGTTGGGAAGGTCCCCTGGAGAAGGAATAGCCTTCCCACTGCAGTATTCATGGGCTTCCCTGGTGGCTCAAATGGTTAAAGAATCCACCTGCAATGGGGGAGACCTGGATTTAATCCCTGGGTCAGGAAGATGCCCTGGAGGAGGGCATGGAAACCCACTCCAGTATTCTTGCCTGGAGAATCCCATGGACAGAAGAACCTGGCAGGCTACAGTCCTTGGGGTCACAAAGAGTTGGACATGACAGAAAGACTGAGCGAAGCACAAACAACAGAAGAACTACTGTAACAAGTCCAATAAAGACTTTTTAAGAATGGTCCCCGTCAAAAAACAGAATCTTAAAAAAACAAAACAAAACAGAAATGCTGTTGGAATTGTCTTCAGAGTTTGTTTTGAGTGGCTTGAGAGAACCAGTCTATTTCATAACCTTGGCTTTGAAAGAAAACAGTTCTTTTGCTGATCTTTGCTGATATTCACCTATTTTATTCAACATCTTTGGCACTAAATGTCCTGTAACTACTTCTAAACAAATCAAAGTTGCCCTCAAAGCAGGCGGGTTATTATTGATTGTTGGGGAGCTTTCACACACAGTGAATCTGTGGAAGTACCATTACCTGCATTCTGCAGCTGTGAAAACTCACCAACATAACAATAACGATGTGAGAAAGCCAGGATTTGAACTCTGACCTATGTGACTGCAGAAGTCCAGGCACTTTCCACTGTGTCATTGTTCCCCAAGACAGGGAAATTTGCTACTTGTAAAGATGTTTGAAATAATGTTTTGTAGATTCTGAAGGCAATTTCCAAAAATGAGTTTTAGGAATACTTTGAATATAATGAAAGCTGAGTTGGAGCTAGTCACCTCTCTGTTTCAATGATTATGGAATTCCTTTGAATGTAGAAGCTCAGTTTATTTAAAAAAAAAAATTAGTGTTATGACTGACAGTGGTTTTCAAAGTGTGGTCCGAAGCCCTGTGCTTTGGAATCACCCAGAGCTGGTATCGCTCTTTGACGTGGGTGAGAGTGATCCCCCATCAAAACCCTAGGTCACATAAGGCCCTCCTCTGGCTTTCCTTTGTCTTCCCTGATGGCTCAGATGGTGAAGAATCTGCGCGCAATGCAGGAGGTGCGGGTTCGATCCCTGGGTTGGGAGGATACCCTGGAGAGGGGCATGGCAACCCACCTCAGTATTCTTACCTGGAGAATCCCATGGACAGAGGAGCTTGGCAGGCTACAGTTCATAGGGTTGCAAAGAGTCAGACAGGACTGAGGGACCAACACTTTCACTTTCTTGAAGGTCACTCTAAGACCATGTCAGAAAGTCTGACTACTTTATTTTCAATTGGAGTATAGTTGCTTTACAATGTTGTGTTAGTTTATGCTGTGCAATGAAGGGAATCAGCCATACGTATACACATGTCCCCCCCTTCTTGAGCCTCCCTCCCCCCACCCCCCGCCCCACCCTCTCGGTCATCACAGAGCACTGAGCTGAGCTTCCTGTGCTATAGAGCAGCTTCCCGCTAGGTGTCTATTTCTGCAGATGGTGACTGCAGCCTTGAAGTTAAAAGACACTTACTTCTTGGAAGGAAAGTTATGACCAACATAGATAGCATATTAAAAGCAGAGACATTACTTTGCCAACAAAGGTCCCTCTAGTCAAGGCTGTGGTTTTTCCAGTGGTCATGTGTGGATGTGAGAGTTGGACTATAAAGAAAGCTGAGTGCCAAAGAATTGATGCTTTTGAACTGTGGTGTTGGAGAAGACTCTTGAGAGTCCCTTGGACTGCAAGGAGATCCAACCAGTCCATCCTAAAGGAGATCAGTCCTGGGTGTTCATTGGAAGGACTGATGTTGAAGCTGAAACTCTGATACTTTGGCCACCTGATGCGAAGAGCTGACTCATTTGAAAAGACCCTGATGCTGGGAAAGATTGAGGGCAGGAGGAGAAGGGGACAACAGAGGATGAGATGGTTGGATGGCACCATTGAGTCAATGGACATGAGTTTGGGTGGACTCTGGGAGTTGGTGATGGACAGGGAGGACAGGTGCTGCGGTCCATGGGGGTCACAAAGAGTCGGGCACGACTGAGTGACTGAGCTGAACTGAGTGTATATATATCAATGCTACTCTCCCAATTCATTCCACCCTCCCCTTTCCTCTGTGTGTCCACATATCTGTCCTCTATGTCTGTGTCTGTTTCTGCACTGTGAACAGGCTCATCTGTACCATATTTTTAGATTGCATAAATAGGCATTAATATATGATATCTGTTTTTCTCTTTCTGACTTACTTCACTTGGTATGATGGACTCTAGGTCCATCCGTATCAATACAAATAACCCAGTTTCATTCCTTTTTATGGCTGAGTAATACTCCACTGTGACTATATACTACACCTTTATCCATTCATTTGTCGACAGACATTTAGGTTGCTTCCGTGTCCTGGCTGTTGTAAATAGTGCTGCATATCTGACTGCTTCTTCACAGGCTGGGGCTTCAGCATGGGCAGCAACTACCACTTCCACAGCTGGAGAGTGTTTGTCATCGTCTGCGCTCTGCCCTGCACCGTGTCCATGGTGGCCCTGAAGTTCATGCCAGAGAGCCCGAGGTTTCTGCTGGAGGTGAGTCAGTGTCCCCACCCCATGCGAGTCCTGCTGTCCTAGCCCTTCAGTCCCAGGCCAGCTTTGACCTGGCCCATCATTAAACCCATCGTGATGGTGGCCTGCCCAGGATTCAAGGACTGCCAGAGCTGGAGGGCTTGAGCTCACAGAGTGCAGACCAGAGGCACTGCTTCCCGAATCTGGGCGGAGCTGGAGGGCACCCTCTTGAAGATGCTTCTGGTACCCATGCTCCCAGAGGTCCTGATGACCTCCAAAGCTGCATGAATGGGGCTTCCCTGGCAATCCAGTGGTTGAGACAACATGCTTCCACTGCAGGAGGCACAGGTTCAATCCCTGGGCATGGAACTAACATCCACATGCTATGAGGCAGAAAACAAAACAAAACAAAAACCCCCCAAAGTGAAAAACAAAAAGCTGCATGGAGTTTTTTCCATGCTACTCTGGTGAACTGGGTTGTAGATCTCTCCCTGCTCCACAGCCCTTCAAGATTCTTGTCTTTTCAGGATCTCTCTCCTCCAGAAGGCTGTTCCCACAGTCCTAAGAGGTTTCCAACTTGATGGTAGTGGTGGAGGCTTTCATGCTTGCAGTGGTCAGATGGGTAGGGCTGGTGGAAGGGCGATAGGACTCCAAGGCTCTTATAGCCCCAGTTCTCAGCATCCACTCACAAGCTTCTTTCTAACTTTCTGCAGACTTTCTTGTTGAATGTCTTCTTTCATCCCATTGGTCATGGGCAGATGCAGCAAAAAGTTTTTGTTTTTTTTTTTAATCCAAGCTTATCTCAGAAGCTTTGATGTATATTGCTCTCTAGGACTGCTGTAACAAAGGTACACAAACTGTCTCAGAGTCACAGAAATTTGTTGTCCCCCAGATCTGTTGGCTAAAAATGCTAAATCAAGGTGTTTGGAGGGCCACACTCCCTCAGAAGTCCTTAAGGCAGAGGTCACCAACCTGTGGAATCGAGTGCCTGATGATCTGAAGTGGAGCTGATGTAGTGATAATAGAAATAAAGTGCACAATAAATGCAATGCACTTGAATCCTCCCAAAACCATCCTCCGCATCCTGGTCCACGGAGAAATTGTTTTCCATGACACAGGTCCCTGGTGCCAAAATGGTTAGGGACCACTGCCATAGGGCAACCTTCACTTTGCCTCTTCCAGCTTCTGATGGGTTGTGTACATTTGGGGTGCTCCTTGCCTTGCAGCTCTTTCATTCCAATCTGTCTTTGTCACCACAGGCATTCTCTCTGAGTGCCTCTAGGTCTTCACTTGGGCTGTTCTTATAAGGACACCAATCATGTTGGATTAGGGGCCCATGCTGCCCCAGTATGACCTCATCTTAATTAATTACATCTGCAGCAACTCTACTTCCGAATAAAGTCACCTTCTGGGGCACTGAGGGCTAGAACTTCAACATATCTTTTGGCGTGGGGGACACAATTGAACCTGTTATATATTGGGTCTTGGCTTTAATCTGGCAGAGAGGATCATGGCTCCCACCTGTAGTCTATTCAACCTTAAAACTACATGTAGTCACTCACAGCCTATGATGATAATAATACCCAGCATTTACACCTCTAAGGCACAGCCTGATTATGGCTTGTCCTGGTTTTTCACAGGCCGTAGACTGTAACGTGTCCATGGCCAATGGCTAAGACTCGGGTATCAGCACCCTGCTGTTTCTGTCGGGTTTTCCACCTCTAATTAGCAAAGGACTGTTCATGTGTCTCTCCTTGGTTTTACCAGATGGGCAAACACGACGAAGCCTGGATGATTCTCAAGCACGTCCACGACACCAACATGAGGGCCAAGGGGGCCCCGGAGAAGGTGTTCACGGTGAGTGCATGGTCACCTGTGCCAGCCAGAGCGGAGCTTCTCCTCTTCACTGCTTTGGTTTGCTAAAAAATAATTTTACTGCATAAGCACATCACAGAAAATTTGTCAAAAGGGAAATAAAGCCCCTGACATTCCTATTACTGCATCATAAGTATTTTTTGTGTTTTGATGGATTCCTTCTTGGTACCACTAGTTGCTCAAAAATAGCAAAGGAAAAAAACTAGCTGTATTCGTACTGGGATAGCCAGATGTACCTATCTTTACATATAAATAGATATTATTTAAGAGCTCTCATAGACATTCTACGTGTGTCTAATAGTATTCAGAATCATGTTTTTAAAAAATTATTCATTTTAATTGGAGGCTAATTGCTTTACAATATTGTGGTGGTTTTGCCATACATCGACATGACTCAGCCGTGGGAGTACAAGCGTCCCGCGGTCCCAGACACCCCTCCCCAGCCCTCTGGGCTGTCTCAGCGCACGGGCTTTGGGTGCTCTGTCTCATGCATCGAACTTGGACTGGTGATCTGTTTCACATATGGTAATACACATGTGTCAATGCTATTCTCTCAAATCATCTGACCCTTACCTTCTCTCACAGAGTCCAAAAGTCTGTTCTTTACATCTGTGTCCCTTTTCCTGTCTTGCATATAGGGTCATTGTTACCATCTTTCTAAATTCCTTGCGTTAACATACCGTATTGGTGTTTTTCTTTCTGATTTATTTCACTGTGTATAATGAGCTCCAATTTAATCTACTTCATCAGAACTGACTCAAATGCATACTTTTTTATAGCTGAGTAATATTCCATGGTGTATATGTACCACAACTTTCTTATCCATTCATGTCCCGATGGACAGCTAGGTTGCTTCCATGTCCTGGCTATTGTAAACAGTGCTGTGATGAACATGGGGGTACACGTGTCTCTTTCAGTTCTGGTTTCCTCAGTGTGTATGCCCAGCAGGGGGATTGCTGGGTCATACGGCAGTTCTATTTCCAGTTTTTTAAGGAATCTCCACACTGTTCTCCATAGTGGCTGTACTAGTTTGCATTCCCACCAGCAGTGTAAGAGGGTTCCCTTTTCTCCACACCCTCTCCAGCATTTATTGTTTGTAGACTTTTTGATAGCAGCCATTCTGACCGGCGTGAGATGGTACCTCATTGTGGTTTTGATTTGCATTTCTCTGATAATGAGTGATGTTGAGCATCTTTTCATGTGTTTGTTAGCCATCTGTATGTCTTCTTTGGAGAAATGTCTGTTTAGTTCTTTGGCCCATCTTTTGATTGGGTCATTTATTTTTATGGTATGGAGCTGCATGAGCTGCTTGTATATTTTGGAAATTAATTCTTTGTCAGTTGTTTCGTTTGCTATTATTTTCTCCCATTCTGAAGGCTGCCTTTTCACCTTGCTTATAGTTTCCTTCATTGTGCAAAAGCTTTTAAGTTTAATTAGGTCTTGTTTGTTTATTTTTGCTTTTATTTCCATTACTTTGGGAGGTAGGTCATAGAGGATCTTGCTGTGATTTATGTCGGAGAGTGTTCTGCCTATGTTTTCCTCTAGGAGTTTTATAGTATAACATTTAGCTTAAATTTTTTCTTATACGTGTGTATGTGTTAGTCATTCAGTTGTGCCCAACTTTGCAACTGCATGGACTGAAGGGGCAGAGGATCAACCTCTCAGAGAATAGGGTCTCCTCCTTCCTTCTCCCCATCCCCTCTTCCTTTCTCCCTCTTTAGTCCCCTCCCCTCCCTTATCCTCTCTGTGGAATAAAGCACATTTTTCTCCTTGACTCATGCAAAGAAGTTTATGTCTTTTGAGTTTGAGCCCATTTCCCAGGGATTTTCCCACATGTGAAGCAGTTTATTAATGTATGGTGTTTATTCCACAATAACCCTGAACTCTCCTAAGAGGAGTCTTCCTTGGGTAGATTACTGTCCACTTCATTTGTGTGTCTGTCCCTGTAACTATAAATCTCCCTGACCTTCCACCTCTGTCTTACCCTGCTTGTTGCATGCAGGACCTAACACACAGTGGTTTTCCTAAGGTTGCCCCTGGAAGGATCACTTCTAAACTAACTGCAGGTTGATACTGTGTGTAAAATAGATAACTCATGGAAACCTGCTGTATGGCACTGGGAGCTCTACTTATGTGCTGCGATGACCGGAATGGGAAGGAAGTCCAAAAGAGAGGGGATGTGTGTAGACGTGGGATTTCCCAGTGGCGCTAGTGGTAAAGAAGCCGCCTTCAGTGCAGGAGCTGCAGGAGGCTGGGGTTTGAGCCCTGGGTTGGGAAGATCCCCTGGTGGAGGGCATGGCAAACCACTCCAGTATTCTTGCCCAGAGAATCCCGTGGACAGAGGAGCCTGGTGGGCTACAGTCTGCAGGGTCGCAGAGTCAGACATGACTGAAGAGACTTCGCATGCACGTGACTGATTCATTTTGTTTTATAGTAGAAATTAATACAACATCATAAAGTAACTATCCTCCAATAAAAATTAAATAAAAAAAGAAGCCAACCACAGAGTTGCCTGACTGGGACCCCTTTGTAGAAAAGTGGTCTGACTTTCTCTTTTAACCACCCATTCTAACATAAACAGCTTACTTTTAAGAAATGAGATATTGGCCTGAAAATCAATCAAAACTCCAAATTCCAAAGGCGAAACTGAGCCCTTACTTCATGACCAGAACTCCTCATTTCAGGAAGGGTGTATATGCCCCAGAAGAAAGCTTGGGCAGGAGTCAGTGAGCAGAAGGCTCTGAGACCTGGACTTTTGTCTTTCTCCAACACGCGTGCCGGTCACCAAGTCCTTGGGCATAAACTCTGTTTTCAGTAGTTTTCACCCCTCCACAGGAAAAGGGAATCAGAAAGGTTATGGACTCAGTATTTCTATAACTGATGCTGAAAGCTCAGCTTCTCTGTAGAAGTAGAAATGAGTAGCTTTATTGCTTTGTCAGGAAAGGGGGGCCACAGCACACTAATGCCCTCAGAAATGTGTGTCCAAACTTGGGGAAGATAGTGAGAAGTTTCATAGTAATTGCTCAAAGAGGGTGTGATCAGCTCATGGACGTTCTTCTGATGGGTTGGTGGTGAGTTAAGTGGGAGTCAGCATCATCAACCTTCAGGTCCAACTAGTCTGGGGTCTACGTGCTTGTGAGCAGCACATCATCATTAATAGTTAACTTCTCTCACCAGGAGGGGATTTCAGGATCTGTAAAACAGCTCGAAGATATTATGTGTATCCATTGATGTGGAAACAGGACCTTGCTCCAAGGCTGCACTATTGTTTCTCCCCGATCTCTCATCCCTTCCCTAATGAATGACTGCTTGGAACTGCCCATTGGAACTCAGGGAAGGTCATGGAGGCTGAATGAATGCTGTTTCCTATAATTAAAGAAATGGGGGACACAGAAAGGCCTTATGCCCAGGAGCCCCACAGGGTCCTACATGGGATCATGCTGACTTGATGATCATATTAATGATGTAGAAGCAGATGACTGGATGGGGCAGGGGAAAAAGGGAAAAAAACAAAGGACTGGAAAGAGTTACTAACTTCAGATGGCTGGGCTGTGGCTGGAGTGGGAAGTGAATACTCGGCCCCACTGGATGGGGACCCCTGCTCTGCTCCTGCGTGCTGCCCTCTGTGGATGTCTCACAGTGAATGTACTCAGGGGCCTGGAGGAAGAGCGTCGGGCAGGCTGGACTCAGTGCTCATGGGGAGCCCGGGCGTGGCCCTCCTCACTCTGCCTTTGAGCTGATGGGGTTCAGGATATAACAGCCCCAAATTATGGCACCTCGATGTAGTGTATCTCGTAAGCTGAAGGAGATGGAGAGAACAGCAGAAGCAGAAAGGTTACTCTGACCTCCCCTTGCTCCCCCTTCTTCCCTGAAACAGGCCATAAATCTCCCACGTGAAGGATGCCTTCCCTGAACCAGGAGGAAAGACGACGTTGTTCTCAAGAGCTATGGCTGTTGTTCTTCAGACCAAGAAGGCTATATAAACAAACCCTTATCATCCTAATTACTTCTTCACCGTTATTCACCCAAATCCCTTTGTTTTGTCTGTTCTTCACAAATTTACTGTTTCTAAGGCTTCCCTGGGGGCTCAGATAATAGAGAATCTGCCTGCAATGCAGGAGACCGGGGTTCCATCCCTGAGTCGGGAAGATCCGCTGGAGAAGGGCATGGTAACCCGCTCCAGTATTCCTGCCTGGAGAATCCCATGGACAGAGGAGCCTAGTGGCTTATAGTCCATAGGGTCACAAAGAGTTGGACGTGACTGAGCAAATAACACACACACACACACACACACACACACACAGAGTATAAAAGCTTCCTGCATGGTCACTTCTTTGGGACTTCATTCTCTTGTGAAGGCTCCCACAGATATGTAAAACTTTAGTAAAATGTGGGTGCTTTACTTCTGTTAATCTTTCTCAGCTGTGTTGTCTCAGTTGCAGCACTGGGAATCTTTCAGTTGAGGAATCTAGATCCATGACTGGGGATCAAACCCAGGCCCCCTGCACTGTGAGCACAGAGTCTTAGCCACTGGACCACCAGGGAAGTCCCTACTCCTGTTAAATCTGTCTTTGCCAGTTTAGCTTCCAGACCGAGTCAGGGAGTCTAGGACGGCAGAGGAGAACTCTTTCCTCCCCTACAGGGCCCTGGCTTCACCAGCCCTGTTTGCTGCCTCACAAGCTTCCATAATGCCCCCTGGCAGGTGTCCTTAGGACACCTTTGCAAAGGGGAGGTGTTAAAATATTCCCTTGAGAACTGCTGTTCTGCAGGGTTGGGGCGAACACAGATCATATTATAGTTTAGACCAAAGCAAAGCCAAGCATCCTAGTTAATTGTAAATTAGAGTAATTGTGCTTGCAGCTGTCAACACACCCACTCCCAGATCCCTAGGGAATAGGGTGTTATTTTTTCCCCAAGAGGAAAGCAAAAACAAAATTTGCATTTTTTTGACTGTACCACAAGGCATGTGGGATCTTAGTTCCTCCACCAGGGATGGAATCCGACAGAGCCCACTGCAGTAGAAGCATGAAGCATTAACTACCAGACTGCCAGGGAAGTCCCATTGCGTGTGAATCATAACGTATTTCCTGATTTGGCGTCAACATTCCCCTGGTGGCTCAGATGGTAAAGAATCCACCTGCAATGCAGGAGACCTGGGTTCAATCCCTGCGTGGGGAAGATCCCCTGGAGAAGGGAATGGCAACCCACTTAAGTAGTCTTGCCTGGAGAATTCCATGGATAGAGGAGTCTAGTGGGGTACAGACCATGGGGTCGCAAAGAGTCAGACATGACCGAGCAACTGACACTTTTTCAACACTTCCACTCAGCCTCTTTTGGCTTCAGCTGTGTTCTTGGTCTCCCTGGGTTATCTAATAACAGGAAGATCAGCTCCAGCCAAGAGTCCCATGATGTGGGCCAATGGGGTTCCCTTTCCTGTGTCCCTGTCTGGACCTAGGCAGTAGAGCAATTGCAAAGGCCACACACCTGGGAATGGCAGGGCCAGCTCAGGAGGCTCTGGTGTGCTTATATACTTGCAATTTTAGGAAGAGCACCTATGCTTCTACTAGGTTCTCAAAGGGGTATCCAGCCCAGTCAAGAGTTTCAGAACCACTGTGTTCAAGCTTTAGAAAAACAAAGACGCGCCATCCTGGGCTTGGTGCTGGGGAATTAAAGAACCACTTGTTTCTATTTCAGCAACTGTATTTTCCTGTGTGAATATTCAACCTCACTTCTCTCTTCCTTTGTCTCTTTACATCCTCAGTCCCTTGGTTGAAGAAAGAATTGGAAACACTCTTATGACTAAAGCCTTTTCTCCCTAGAAGAAAGATTTGTTGGAGGAGGTGCTAGAAACTATTTTTGAATTTTTTGAGTAGGCTCTTCCATTTTCTTCTGATTTGGTCTGCGAGCACAGACGTTGATAACTTGGCTAAGAGTCTGTGTGGTCAGAAATCACCTTAACGTGATCGTTAGTTATAGAATTAAGTGGTTGTCTTAAACATTGATTAAACTGAAAATCACTGTCTTAATGAGTCAAGATTGCTCCTTGGAGCTACCTGCTGACATTGGACAAATGGACACTTTCCAGGGTTCTTGTGTTGCTGAGTCCAAGCTTGGTCTGCTCACCACATGACAGGCCAATAAATCAGGAGATGAGGTGCTGAGGCAAGGAAGAGAGACTTTATTTGTAAAGTTGGGTGTCCAAGAAGATGGTGGACTACCATCTTATTGGGGCCTGGATGCTAGTTTCTTTTATGGAACAGAGACAGGGAGGACATGAGGAAGTAAAGTAAAAAGGCCATAAATCTTGCAAAATATCTCCTGGCTTGGCCAGCCTCGGGGAGGGGATGTGTTAATTCCTTCTTTCCTGCAGCCATTCACAGGTGGGCAGGGTCGGGTCGGGGTATTTCCCTGTGAGCTGATCAAAGACACTTTAGCTTAAAGTCAGGTAAAGGGGTGAGCTTCCCAGCGGGCTCTAGTGGTAAAGAATCTGCTTCCAGTGCAGGAGGCGAAAGAGATGAAGTTTCGATCCCTGGGTTGTGAAGATCCCCTGGAGAAGGAAATGGTAACCATTCCAGTATTCTTGTCTGGAGAATCCCGTGGACAGAGGAGCCTGGTCAGCTACAGTCCATAGGGTCAGAAAGAGTCGGACATGACTGAAGCAACTTAGTATATGCATGCAGAGGGGCAGAGTTGCCCGGGCAGGGAAAGCTTATAGCTGTAGAGAGCATCCTTTTAGTAACAAAGGCACAGAAGGCAAAGGTTAAAGAAACATATCCAACATGAAGTCAGATTCTGTTCTTCCCTGTTACACACAGCCTTATTCCCACTCCCTATCTCTTTGATTTCCACCAGGAAAACCAGGGATAGCAAGGGAGACCTAATTTCTCTTTTTTTAAAAAGTTAAGTGAAATTGCTCAGTTGTGTCCGACTCTTTGGGACCCCATGGACTGTAGCCTACCAGGCTCGTCTGTCCATGGGATTTTCCAGGCAAGAGTACTGGAGTGGGTTGCCATTTCCTTCTCCAGGAGATCTTCCCAACCCAGGGATTGAACCCAGGTCTCCCACATTGCAGGCAGACGCTTTACCTTCTGAGCCACCAGAGAAGTCCTCCCCCCCTTTTTTTTAAATTGAGGTATAATTGGCATGTAACATTGTATTAGTTTCAGGTGTTCTGTATAATGATTCGATATTTGTATACATTGCAAAATGATCACCACGCTAAGTCTAGCTACCATCTGTCACCACACAGTTACAAAATTTTTTTTCTTGTGCTGAGGACTCAAGATTTACTTTCTTAGCAACTTTCAAGTAATGAATAGAGTATTATTAACTATTATCAAACCAGTCCATCCTAAAGGAAATCAGTCCTGAATATTCATTGGAAGGACTGATGCTGAAGCTGAAACTCCAATACTTTGGCCACCTGATGCGAAGAGCTGACTCATTTGAAAAGACCCTGATGATGGGAAAGATTGAAGGTGGAAGAAGAGGGGATGACAGAGGATGAGATGGTTGGATGGCATTACTGACTCGATGGACATGAATTTGAGTCACCTCCAGGAGTTAGTGTTGGACAGGGAGGCTTGGCATGCTGCAGTCCATGGGGTTGCAAAGAGTTGGACATGACTGAGCAACTGAACTGAACTGAACTATTTTCACCATGCAACATAACATCCCAGGACTTATTTTGTAGCTGAAAGTTTGTACCTTTCCACCCCTTTCTCTTGTTTTATCCACCCCTCCCACTCCCCTCCCCCCTGGAAACGACCAATCTGTTCTCTGTATCTATGAGCTTGGTTTTCTGTTTTTGTTTTGTTTGGTTGATTCTCCAAATATAAGTGGGATCATGAGGTACTTGTGTTTCTCCATCTGATTTATTTCACTTACCATAAGGTCCTTAAGGTCCATCCATGTTGTTGCAAATGGCAAGATTTTATTTTTTATGGTTGGTTAGTATTCCAGTGTGTGTGTGTGTATGTGTATGTGTATGTATGTGTATGTGTGTGCATGCATGTGTATGTGTGTGAGTGTGTGTGTGTGTGTGTGTGTGACATCTTCTTTATCCTTTCAGTTATCAGTGGCCACTTGGGTTGTCTCCATATCTTCACTGTTATAGTAACTGCATTGAAGATGGGAGAACAGATATCTTTTTGATTTAGTGTTTTCATTTCCTTCAGATAAATATCCAGAAGTGGAATTCATAGATCATATGGTAGTTCTATTTTTAATTTTGGGGGGAACCTCCATACTGTTTCCCTTGGTAGCCTTAGCAGTTTACATCCCCACCGACAATGCAGAAGGATTTCCTTTTCCCCACATCTTAATTGACATGTGTTATTTTTCGTCTTTTTGGTGATAGCTATTTTAGCAGGTGTGAGGTGTTATCTAAGTGTGGTTTTAATTTGCATTTCCCTGATGATTTGTGATGGTGATGGTGAGCATTTTTTCACCTGCCTATTGGCTCTCTGTATGTCTTCTTTGGAAAATGGTCTATTCAGATCCTCTGTCCATTTTTTAACTGGATTGTTTGCTTTTTTTTTTTTTGCTGTTGAGTTGCATGGGTTCTTTATATATTTTGAATATTAGTCCCTTATCAAATTTATGATTTGCAAATATTTTCTTCCATTCAGTAGGTTGTCTTTTCATTTTGTTGGTGATTTCTTTTACTGTGCAGAAGGAGGACTTATTCTGCTGTGTTAAAAAAATGTCTTACATGGGTTTCCCTGGTGGCTCAGTGGTAAAGAATCCACCTGCTAATGCAGGAGACATGGGTTTGATCCCTGATCCAAGAAGATCCCACATATTGTGGAGCAACTAAGCCCATGTGCCACAACTATTAAGCCTGTGCTTTGGAGCCCAGGAGCTGCAACTACTGAAGCCTTGCACCCTAGAGTCTGTGCGCCACAGCAATAAAAGCCACCACAATGAGAAGCCCACAGACCGCAACTAGAGAGTAGCCCCGACTCGCCACAACCAGAGAAAGCCTGTGCAGCACAAGACCCAGCACAGCCCAAAATAAAATAATTTAAAAAGTCTTCCAGAGCAAGCTTTCTTTCCTAACACACACACACATACATACACACACTGTTGTCTACATAGGCTCTAGACTTCTCTGATGTTAATACCCATTAAGGATAGACTTGTGAATTTTAAGGTGGAGTCAACACTATTATGGACAACTAAGATATAAACAGTTCCTCAATGTATTTCCCAAAGCCATAATTGAGTGAAAAAACTGAATCATTTGTCTGTAGTGAGACATGTCTATCTG
This sequence comes from Cervus elaphus, assembly GCF_910594005.1. NCBI lineage: Eukaryota > Metazoa > Chordata > Mammalia > Artiodactyla > Cervidae > Cervus > Cervus elaphus. Next base: position 19,621,197 of record NC_057827.1, on the reverse strand, counting down.
AGAAAGATCGCTAAGAGATGATATGTACAATTTTGGTTAAGAGTTACTGAACGAGAGGGTCACCAAAAGCTCCTCTAGTCCTAAGGAAGTTAATAAAGTCAGTTAAATTCAACTAAAAATTGAGAAGTCAAAGTAAGGTTAAGATTCTCTAGCCCATCTTTGCTTCACAGGTTTCCAACATTAAAACTCCCAAGCAAATGGATGAATTCATTGAGATCCAGAGTTCAACAGGAACTTGGTACCAGCGCTGGTTAGTCAGATTCAAGACCACTTTCAAGCAGGTATGTTTGGAGACCTGGGGTGGGTGAGAGGGCAGCTCTATGGTGATCTGTAACGACAGTGGATGAGGAATAGAGGTTTTGAACATGCCCGTCCACCCAAGACACTGTGATGGGCAGGAAGGAACATTTGGGTCCTATCCCACACCGACCTGTAACTCCTGTGAACCCTGAACCATGAAGTGTTTAATCCTTAGTTTCTTTTCTTTGCTCTTCTTTCCAAAGGCAGAGATTTTGAATGGAGATACAATGTCTAGTCTGAGAAAGCACCTTTCTTTCTAGCACCTTCTTCTTTTTTTGGTTTGAGAGTTATTTTTTATTCAGTGGGAATTTTTAGGACTTCAAGCCCAGGAAGTAGCAGCTCAAGTAACTCTGAGAGAGCTAGCCAAGGAGGCGAGGATGGGGGAAGCCAGATATATAGGAGTTTTGCAACAAAGGGCAGGTAGTCTGACCATCAAAAATTTATTGTTAATGAAAGAAAACTAGATATGTCAAGTTAAAGAATTTAGTGTTTTTCCATGCCTGGGAAGGTGCAAAAGTCTGGGCTCACTGAAATTATTCCTTTTATATGCACCTCAGCTTTCTGGGGCCAATGTCCGTCCTGTGTTTTCACATTCTGAGTTTCCTCAGGGCTCACCATGGGGAGTGGCTGCAGTCTGGTGGCTGCTAAAAGGCAGGTATTCTTTTCCCTTCTGAGTTCCCTCCGGGCTCACAGGCTCAGCTTCTGGTGATGGCTGTGGTCACTGATGACTGTGACATCCTTTGTTTACCAATATGACAGGCAGTATTCCACTTATCAGTTCTTTCTCTTGGTCCGAAATTCAATCCACATTGGGGAGACATTTCAGGATCAATTTTTGTCCCACAGTTCTGGGACTCTCATCCTAGATCAGGTGAAAATTCTTGCTGATATGCCACTCCAGTGGCACTTTCTCTTTAAATAAACCATAGAAAGAAGGAAGTGAGTGAAAGAAAGGACCCCTTTAAGGTTTGTTGGTGATCTCTGAGAAAGTCTTTATGAAGGTCAAGGCCATTTCTCCAGAGAAGTGGTCCTATGAGACAAACCAACTGTCAAACACTCAGGCAGTCAACGGCCAGAGTCTACTGAGCCTGGATAACCTTCTTGGTGCAGGGTGGTTCAGTGTTTGAAACAGCATCCATTCCCACTGGTGGGGAGAAGAGCTCAAGGCTACTCAGCACCTTGACATCCCCACTCACTGCGCTTTTGGTCACATGCATCGTTTTGTTCGTGGATGCTACAGGACTGTTAGACTATGACACCAACTAATAAGAACAGAAGAGGGTTTCTTGTTCCTTGAGCAGAATTGCTGCCTCTGGAAGACAATTGCTGTGTGTTCTGTCCGTGGGTTCCTAGGCAATTTAATAGAGAATCTTAAAAAGGGTCTCTTCCAAGAAACATGTTTCTGCCTTTAACCACCCATCTCTGCTGTCGGTTATAGGTCTGGGAAAATGCTCTATACTGTGTGATGGGGCCCTACAGGATGAACACGCTGATTCTGGCTGTGGTCTGGTTTACCATGGCTTTAAGGTAAGTTCTGTCTTCCTTAAGTTCATTAATTAATAAAAAGCTATGACAAACATAGACAGTGTAGTGCTGGAGAGGATTCTTGAGAGTCCCTTGGACAGCAAGGAAATCAAACCAGTCAATCCTAAAGGAAATCAACCCTTCATGAGAAGGACAGATGCTGAAGCTGAAGCTCCAATACTTTGGCCACCTGATGTGAAGAGCTGACTCACTGGAAAAGACCCTGATGCTGGGAAGGATTGAAGGCGGGAGGACCAGATGGGCAACAGAGGATGAGATGGTTGGATGGCATTACCAACTTAATGGACATGAGTTTGAGCAAACTTTGGGAGATAGTGAAGGACAGGGGAGCCTGGTGTGCTGCAGTCCATGGGACTGCAAAGAGTCAGACCCAACTTAGCAACTGAACAAAAAGTTCATTAATTTTCTTATGCTTCCCATGCCTCATCTGTTCGTTGAGGGTTACCGTTGATTCTAACTCATGTAGAGTCTGTGTCAGATTGGATGTTTTTGGCTATGACAGGCAACCCACACTAGTGGCTTCTACAACGAGGCAATTTCTGATCCTTTGTAACAAGAATTCTATGGAGAGGTAGCCTCCAGGTGGGGATTCAGCCTCAGGCTAGTTCTCATCTGCTAGCAAGATGCCTGCAATTGCTCTCGGCATTCTCAGACATGGAAAAGTGTCCCAGTGAGGAAGAGGCTGCCTTTCTCTGAGATTGATTTTTTAAAAATAATTTTTTTTACTTGGTTACTGCATGTGGGATCTTTGGTCTTAATTATAGCATGCAGAATCTTTAGTTGCTGCATGGGGGATTTTTTTTTTTTTTTAGTGCAGCTTGCAAAGTCTTAGTTATGGTGTATGGGATCTAGTTACCTGACCTGGACCCCTGCCTTGGGAGGATGTGGAGTGTTAGCCACCAGGGAAGTCCCTGAGCTCCACTTTTTAGCATCAAGGAAACCTTTCTCATCTTCCCTGATGGCTCAGATGGTAAAGAATTTGCCTGCAATGCAAGAGACCTGGGGTTCGATCCCCAGGTCGGGAAGATCCCCTGGAGAAGGAAATGGCAACCCACTCCAGTATTCTTGCCTGGAGAATCCCATGGAGAGAGTAGCTTGGCGGGCTACAGTCCATGGGTTCATAAAGAGTTGGACATGGCTGAGCGACTAACACTTGCACTTCAAACCTCTCTCAGAAGCCACCAGCAGACTCTCCCCACCCCACATTGTATTAGCCAAATGTGTGTCACATGCTTTAGGGTCAGACTAGCCACTGGTGAATGGGATGTGATTTCCCAATGACTTCAGACTAATCAGGATTTGCCTCTCAGCTGATGATACCGTTAGCTTTCCTGAGCATTGACATCCAAACAGAATCAACTTCCTGTTCCCAAGGAAGAAGCAGGGAATGAATGCTGGGTCAAGAACTGTCAGTGTCCTTGTGAATATTAAATGGAGAAAACAGAGCACCTTTGCAATAATATCCACAGCAATGAAGTAAATGAAATATAACGTGATTGATGATTAGCTGGCTCCTCTCTGAAATAGTAGTCTCTCACCCTAGTCATTTTATTTGCCTCCGGATAACATGACCCTTCTTTCTGTGCCAGTTTTGGGGACCATTTATAGTGTTAAAAGGCTGTTCCATTGTCTGTATAAAGTGCTTGCAATTGTTTCTGGCACATCAGTGAGTGCTCAGTAAATTGCTATTATCAACTAAAATCTTTTGATGAGATTTTAAACTTTCATCTATGAAGTTATTTTGTTCACCACCGCCCACGGCCAAAGACACAGTCCCCTCAACCCAGGAAATTCAATTGGCTTTAATGACCTCTTGGATTATGGGAGGAATGTGGGAAGACCTGCTTTTTCCAATATCTAACCAAGTGTCTTCCAATAGATATTGATGGAGACCCAAACAGTCTCTTTACCAAACAGGTAAAGGTAGAAGCAGACTACTCACTTCCACTTGTCCCATCTAAGCTAGACGAGAACATAGAACATTTCAGAAGCTAAAATGGTAGACCCTTGGATCCAATTCACTGAAAGTTTTAAGATATTTCCTTATGTCTGATTTAATTTTGTCAAGTAGGTAATGACTTTCCAATGTTGGAACCTCAGAGAGATCTGGTCTCCCTTCCTTCCCCCTCTACTTACTCCCTTCTGCCTCCTCTCTGTAATTATCTTTTATTTTCCTATTTATCATGCTAGTATTTCATTTTGCAAACTTAAGCAAATATATGTATATTTACAAATTTCTTTATTGTTTTATTATGAGAAGGAACTGCAAGAAAGCAGTTTTGCATTTCCTTTTTGCATTCAACAATATATTCTGGAGCTCTCTCATACTGCTAGATAGAGACTTACATTCTTTTTTACAGTGGCATAGAATGTATGCATAGCTCTCCACACTACAACTCTACACTTTATTCAACCAGGACCCTGTTGCCAGATTGTTGGGAAGTTTTCAGACATTTGTTATTGCAAACAGCGCCATAATGAGTCACTCTTTGTGGGCTCCCTTGTGTTGGACAAGTTAATCAGTGGAATAGCTTCCTAGAAATGGAATTATGGAGTCAAAAGGAGATAAATCCATCAGTCATTGTAGGCGCTGACCAATTCTCCTCGAGATAGTATTGCAAAATGCTGTCCTCTTCCCAACAATGCATAAGAGCACCTGTTTACCTGCAGCCTCACCAGCAGAGTTTTTGCAAACTTCAAGGTTTTGAGTCTGGTGGGCGAGAATGATAACACAGTGTGGTTTTAATTTTCACTTTTTGGGTTATGGGTGGGATGGAGCATCCTTTTTATATGCTTCATGGCCTTTTTTTTTGAGTTGTCATCTTGAGATTTTAGGTATAAAATATCATCTGTAAATACAGTTTTATTGCTTGCTTTGTACCTTCATATTCCTGTGTTCTTTTTCTTGTGTAGCAGAGTTAGCTAAGACTAACTTAGTTAACTGAGTTAGCTAACACTACAACATAGTATTAAATAGTAGTGATGATATGGGTATCCTGGTCTTATTTCTTATGTTAGCGGGAGTGACTACAGTGTTTTCCCCATTGAAAGATCCTTTCTTTTGAGTTGAGATATATTTATATATACTTTGGGCTTCCCTGGTGGCTCAGTCAGTAAAGAACTTGCCTGAAGTACCAGAGAGCTGAGCTCAATCCCTGGGTCAGGAAGATCTCCTGGAGGAGGGCAAGGCAACCCACTTGGTATTCTTGCCTGGGTAATCCCATGGACAGAGGAGCCTGGTGGGCTACAGTCCATGGGGTTGCAAGAGTCAGACATGACTTAGCAACTAAACCACCAGCACTATATATATTTTTACATGCTAAGGAAGTATGCATGAATTTTTAATCTATTGGTATTTTAATCAAGAATGCATGTTGTTTTTTCATCAAGTGCCTTTTTGGCATCTTTGGAGATGGTTGTGATTTTTTTCCATTAGATCTATTTATATGAGTTATATTTTCTAATGAACCACACTGACTCATTTAAAATGGGCTTGATTTGCGTCATATCAGGAATGCAGACTCTGATGGTGTTGCTGCTCCAATATTCTGTCTTCTCTATTACAGCTACTATGGGCTGACAGTTTGGTTCCCTGACATGATCCGGTATTTTCAAGATGAAGCATACAAGTCCAAAATGAAGGTGTTTCACAACGAGCACGTGTACGGTGTCACAATCAACTTCACGATGGAAAATCAGATTCACCAGCACGGGAAACTTGTGAATGACAAGTAAGTGCGGGACCATGAGCTTTCCTTAGATCAAGAGGACTGTGTGTGGGTACTGTCTTGCTGAGGGAGGCGTTGGCAAGACAAGAATTCTTGAGACTGGTAGAATATCACACTGCCTCAGCAGCCAGAGACTCTACAGTGCCCCCTGGTGGCCCTGTCTATACCGTGCGGTCCTCCATCATCCTGGCTAGGGTTGATTGATCAAGGAGGGTCAACCAGACGATCTTTCCTGAAACCTCACACCTTTATTGGTGATGCACAGAGAGCCCCTCAATGATGCCTGCCGGGAGGGAGGGCCCAGAGGTCCGGCACCAACTCACAGCCTGACTCTTGAGCTTTTTCTTTGATTCTGGATGCTTCTTCAAAAGCAAATCCAGAGGCTAATATGACACTATTTTATGATATTCTTTCACCTATTATTAGCTTCCCCGAAAGCTCAATGGGTAAAGAATCCTCCTGGGATGCATGAGATGTGGGTTTGATCCCTGGGTCAGGAAAATTCTACCTCCAAGTGTCTATTGGCATGGCCCATTGCCACCAAAAGTGTTGCTGTCCTTTGAGGGAAAAATTAGTGCAGTGTTAGAAAAGTCCTGCCCGTATCCTCTTCAGGACTTCCCTGGTGGCTCAGTGGTAAAGAATCCATCTGCAATGCAGGAGACACAGGAGAGATGGGCTCAATCCCTGGGTCAGGAAGATCTCCTGGTGAAGGAAATGGCAGCCCACTCCAGTATTCTTGCCTGGAGAATCCCATGGACAGAGGAACCTGGCAGGCTACATACTCCATAGGATCGCAAAGAGTTGGATGTGACAGCGCACTCGCAGACAGACCTCTTCTTGTCTGTTTGACTCTTGCTCTCTCTACTCCTGGAACACTGAGATGGATAGTCCAGACCGCTGGGCTTTAAGAATGCCTGCTTGAGGTTGTCTCCAATGGCCCCAATGGGTCAGGACAGCGCACTGTTCCCTCCAAGCCACGTGATCCACTAAGCTGAGCGTTTTCATCTCTGCCATTTGCCGTCTTGAATTATCCTTAGCAAGTTCACTGGGTCAGGGGAGGGCTACACCGGAAACCCCACAGCCAGGTAGTTCAGTGTCAGTGATAGACACTTCCCACTGACTCTTAGCTACTGTGGGAAAGAAGTCTGGATGAAGTCCAAGAAGGGGGCCTTGGGCCGTCTAGTCCATATGTTACTGGCCAGACTTTAGCAAATGTTCTCTGTTATTTAGGATGAGAAAGAAAGTGTGACATGAAAAGAAGAATGTTATTTCTATAAATATAAGGCCTTTGAGGAAGGAAAGTTAGGAGTGACTATCAGTAGACATGGAATTCAGATTTTCAGATGATGTTTTAAAATGCCAAGGCTCAGTCACAAACATCTCCACGTTTACATGCCCATGTGTGCACATGCCCTCACTGGGGACACTTGGGTCACTGGAATCTGCTGAGAGTGGCCACTGCAAGGATGGCAGTTCCAAGGCTGGTGGTTGGTGGTGGATGGTAATCCCCCCAGGATTTCTCACTGTCAGGGCTGTTCAATATAAACCCAGAGATCTTGCATTGGCATTGCCAAGGAAGAGATGTTGCCCTTCTTGGGACTTCCCTGGCGATCCAGCGGTTAAGAATCCCCCTTCCAATGCAGGGGATGATCCCTACATTGATGATGATCAGGTTTGATCCCTGCTCCAGGAAGTAAGATCCTACATGCCCTGAGGCATTTGAGCACTAGAGGAAAAAAAAAAAGCCTGTGTTTTTCAGGAAGACCTAGTACAGCTGTCTCCCCCACCCCTGCTGCCAAAAAAAAGACGAAGAAGAAATGTTGCCTTCTTTATTAGAATGCTTTTAATTGTTAAAAAGTAAGGGATGTTATAGATGGCTAGATATCCCTGTGATATGATGTTATTCCGTGCAGAGATGAATTCACTAAAAGACTTCATCTGTGAAGTTGCCTTTGTTCAGTGACACTCTATTGTGGTGTTACTATAACAGTGATGGTGATGACAATGATAAGAAGGCTGGTTATTTAGTAGATAATCTCATGTGTTGTTGTTCAGTCACTAAGTCGTATCTGACTCTTTGTGACCCCGTGAACTGTGAACTGCAGCACACCAGGCTTTCCTGTCCTTCACTATCTCTCGGAGTTTGTTCAAACTCATGTCCATTGAGTCGGTGATGTCATCTAACCATCTCATCCTTTGCCATTCCCTTCTTCTTCTGCCTTCAATCTTTCCCAGCATCAGGGTCTTTTCCAGTGAGTTGGCTCTTTGCATCAGGTGGCCAAGGTATTGGAGCTTCAGTTTCAGCATGTCCTTCCAATGAATATTCAGGATTGATTTCCTTAGGGATTGACTGGTTTGATTTCCTTGCTGTCCAAGGGACTCCCAAGAGTCTTCTCTAGCACCACAATTGAAAAAAAAGAACGTGGGTGTGTTTGTTTTTCTTGAATTATGCTGCCATCTGCTGGTCACAAACTAGAAAACACCTCACCTGTGGGAATCGTGAGCCTCTTTACAAGTTAAATTCTTCACATTCGTTAGCATTGTCTGCACTCTTACCGGTAGTCCCCTTTTGACTTTATCCACACTTTGCTGATTTAAAATCTAGGTAAAATTATTTACTTTATTAACTACCACACATGGGGGAAGATTACTTTTAGCAGGGAGAGCAAAGAGAAAGAAAGTCAATCTAGAAGACAGAAGGTTGATTTCACGCATCACAGTGACATGCTACACACGCATGTCACACATGCTACACACACAGTTAAAAGCTCTTTTTAGTGGGGCATTAGTAAACATTTTCTTCATATACAGTGGGTGTGTTTCAGGGCAATAACGCCCCGTGAAGCTGCCAAGGGTGGGAAATGTGTTAAACGTACCTCTGGCTTCAGCTCTGAGGAAGTAGCCAAGACTTGGGGGTCTAGGTTCCAAGCCTTGATAGGTCGGTGACTAGCAGAACACTCTCTGACCTGTGTAAGCCTCTGATTGCACGTCAGAAAGCCATAATATTGAGATAGAATGTCCATCATGCTTCAGGGTTGCTGAAATTGTTGTTGTTGTTTAGTTGCTAAGTTGTGTCTGACTCTTTTGCGACCCCATGGACTGTAGCCTGACAGGCTCCTCTGTCCATGGCATTTCCCACACAGGAATACTGGGGTGTGTTGCCATTTCCTTCTCCAAGGTATCTTCCTGACCCAGGGATCGAACCCATGTCTTCTTTGCCACAGAGCCACCAGGGAAGCCCAATACTAGAATACCTCAGCATAGTTTAGTAATTTAATCTAGGTTCTGCGTAGTTCTGTAGAGCTTCTTCCTGAATGTCTTACAGCTGTGCCTGCGTGCGTAGTCCATTGCTTCAGGCAGTGTCCGACTTTTTGCGACCCCACGGACTGTAGCCCTCCAGGCTTCTCTGTCCGTGGGATTCCCCAGGCAAAGATCCTGGAGTGGGTTGCCATGTCCTCCTCCAGGGGATCTTCCCTATCCAGGAATCAAACCTGCATCTCCTGCACTGCAGGTAGATTCTTACGCACTGAAGCACGTGGGAAGCCCATTTTACAACTAATTAGCGGCTAAAAATGGGGTTGCTGCTCTTCCATCAGACCTTTACCCAGATTATTATTGCAGATCAACAGAAATCCTGTTGATCTGGGGATGTTTGATCTGAGCTCTTTTATTAGTTCTAATAGCCCTGTCATCTGCCAATAGCAATTGTTTTGTCTCCTATTCTTTTTTATTACATCATAAAATATATCAAATATACAAAGAATCGAGAATAACACAACAACCCTATTCAGAGCACCTAGCTTTGTAAAATCATAAACTATGCTACACTTCCGTTGTGGCTCAGCTGGTCAAGAGTCCACCTGCAGCGCGGGAGACCTGGGTTCGATCCCTGGGTGGGAAAGATCCCCTGGAGAAGGGAAAGGCTACCTACTCCTGCATTCTGGTCTGGAGAATTCCATGTACTATATAGTTCATGGGGTCACAAAGAGTTAGACACGACTGAGCGACTTTCACAGTGACTTCAGGTTTTAATATAGATTAAACATCACTCACTCGGTTGCTCTTTTTGATGTTGTTTTTCTTCCTCCCAAGGAGTAATGATCACCACGGTCATAGATTTGGTGTTTTACATGCATGTGTGTTTTTATACTTTCCCGTATATTTATGTATCTGCAGACACTATACAGCCTTCTTTTGAGTGCTTTAAATTTTAGGTAAATCACGCTTTGTTATAGATGTGACTATATAATTCTCATACTATAAATTTTGCAATTAGGGTTTTTTTTGTTATTTTTAGGCCATTTACTTCTTTTATTTTAAATATTTTTAATTGAGGTGTAGTTGATGTACAGTATTGTGTTGATTATAATGTCAGAGCTATGGGTATCCTGACTTCGGTGGGAGTAATTTGGGTATCTTACTTTCAAGTATGATACTTGCTATATGTTTTTGATTGGTCTTCTTTATAAAGTTAAGGAAATTATCTTTTAAGTATGTTGAGAGTTTTTATCATGAAAGCATATTGAATCTGTCACACGTTTTCCTGCATCTATTATGACAATCATTTGGCTTTCTCCATGGACCTATTAATATGATAGATTAAAGTAATATTTTTCTGGATATTCAACTGTACTTAATTCTTGGGATATATCTTAATCATTCCATTTGACTTTTTTAAAATGGCAATACATCAACAAATTTGATTTACTAATATTCTTTTTTGTGTTGTTTAGATGTTTATAGCCATTTTATTCATAACTGTCAAAATGTGGAGGCAACACACATGTCCTTTACTTTTATTTTCTACAAAAAATTGTGCCAATATTTCAGATTGGATTTCAACTTATTATTTTGTTAAGACTATTTTCAGAGCTCTTTAGGTTCACGAAATTGAGAGGAAGCCACAGAGATGTCCCATATACCATCTGTCAGAACTACCCTATTATCTAGCAATGATCCAAGATGTTCTTAAGTAGGTGAATGGATAAATCAACTGTGGTACATACTGGCCCTGGAATATTATTTAGTGCCAAAGAAGTAAGGGATCATGTCATAAAAAGACATTGAGAAATCTAAATGCATGTTCCTAAGTGAAAGAAACCTCTCTAAAAAGGCTGCATCCTTATGATTTCAACTATATGTTATTCCGAAAAAGGCAAAACCATGCAAATCGGTGGTTGCCAGAGGCTAGGGGGGAGAGAAGTATGGATAAGTAAGCAGAGCACAGTGAAAATAGTCTGCATGGTACCGCAGCGATGGATGCATTTGCTAAAATCCAGTTGGCACTGATCATAAAGAATCTGCCTGCCAATACAGGAGATGAAAGAGATGTGGGTTTGACCCCTGGGTCTGGAAGATCCCCTGGAGTAGGGAATGGCTACCCACTCCAGTATTCTTGTCTGGAGAATTCCATGGACAGATGAGCGTGGTGGGCTACAATCCACGGGGTCGCAAAGAGTGGGACACATCTGAGCGGCTAACAGACACACACACATCAAGGTTATGTAACCGAAAGTGGGGTCTGGTTGCTCTCTGCTCAAAAGCCAATACAGAGGCCAGGTCGGCGGAAAGGATGCTGCCTCTTTTGGATGCTGGCAACTCAGTGTAGGGGTGAGGGGAGGAGGTGGACATCTGTCCAAAGGCCAAGCTCCCCCCGCTGGCAATCAGAGGGCAAGAGCTTTTACAGATTGAGGGAGGGGGCTACCTGCAGAAACAGTACAGTCAGCTGACAGTCACCTTAAAATTGGTCAGCAGTGGTCTGACCAGCGTCATCTTGGTTGTTTTAAGTGCGGTTCATCTTCAGTTCCAGGGTGGGTTTGTTTCCATTTCTTTGAGGCTGATTCTGAGAATCGTGACAGCTCACATCACGGCCACAGTCTGGTCATCGTGTAGTCAATCTCTCCACCCAGTGGGGTTTCAGAGTCTATAAGACAGCTCACGGGACGTGGCTCAGAATATTGTAAATAGTCCTTGAGAAGGAGCTAAGGGCCCTGACTATGCTTAATGGCTAAACTATGATTATTTGGTCTCCTTTGACTATTTTCCTTTGTTTCTGCATGTTTTCACTTCTCTGATTGAATTCACTTCTCATATTCTTTGTCTAAAGTTTTTCCACAGACAAAAGGCACGCTGAGGACATGGGAGGCAAGGACCATAGCATCCTGCTCCTTTTCAGTTATACCCTCTTTTTAAAAATGTTCTAGATCTGTGTAAAGAGAGACAGGATGCAATATGGTGATTTCAGCACTTAGGTGGCGGTAAGTGTAAGAGAAGATGGAGAGAGTACGTTGGATTTACTGGCAAATTCCCCGAGGCACAAGGACGTGTCCTTAGAGATTCTGGTAGACACAGACCAGTATTTCCCATCATCTATGTCTGCTTCTCCATGAAATAGATTTCGACCATTTGATGGCCGTCTCCTAACACTACTCCTTTCTTTCCCAGGCTACTTACAGTAAAGATACTTCTCATTTATACAACTGTATACTAGAGCTGGAAAAAGTCATCTCCTCAATAATGTTATTTTAAAGATTTTTTAAAATCTGCAAGCCTGCAGAGGAGAAGAGACTAGCCTGAAATCTTTTGATGACAGTCCTAAAAGTTGAACTCCATTCTTCATTTTTTGGAAGGTGGTGTCAGAGGTGAAGTAAAAGCCTGATGCCCATGTGTGGAGAATTTAAGGAGTTATATAGAGTTATACAGAGAATTTAAGAAGTTGCATAGAAGTTATAAACAAAAGACCCTCTGTTTCCTTCATTCTTTAAGTAAAATGAGCCCAAGCATGTATTTTCTGAAGTGATTTTCTTTTTTTCCTTAAAGATTTTTTTGAATGTGGATCATCTTCATTAGTTTGTTACAATATTGTTTCTGTTTTATGTTTTGGTTTTTTGGCCGTGAGGCATGTGAGACCTTAGCTCCCCGACCAGGGATCGAACCCACACCCCCTGCCTTGGAAGGCGAAGTCTTAGCCTGCCAAGGAAGTCCCCTGAAGTGAATAGTTTTCTCATTCCTGCTTTGCTTCATCTCAGATTAGGACCTGATATGAGATAATGTGTGAGAAACTAGAGTTCCAGTTCTTTCCTGAAGAAGTTTCTCTTTTATTTCACTGTATGTGGAAGGCTTGTTGTAGGACGGTCTGTGTGTGTGAGCTTTGGGAAAATAGACCCTTTGTTTATTTTCTCTCTGAAAGGTGATATAAATGACATGAAAGAGAATTTTACACTTAACAAAAAGTCAGTTAAAGGGTACATATTATATATCCTGCCTCTGTGCCTTAGCAGATGCTATTCCCTTTGCCTGGAATTCACTTGCTCTGCATCTTGGCTTGGATAGCTTTTATTTATCCTTAAGGAAAAGCCAATATCATGCTGTACCCGACTGTATCATAAGTGCCCGTTTGCAGTGATCTTGTAGCTTGTCTCTAATCTTTTTTAAAAACAATTTATATCTGGTCATGCTGAGACTTCATCACTTTCTCCAGTTGCGTTGAGTGGGGGCTATGCTTCAGTGTGTGCGTGGACTTCTGACCGCGGCGGCCTCGCTTGTGTGGAGCACAGCCTGCAGGCACACGGGCTCAGTAGTAGCCTGAGGGCTCGGTTGCTCCGCAGCAGGTGGGATCTTCCCGGACCAGGAATTGAACCCATGTCCCCTGTGTTGGCCGGCGGACTCTTATTCACTGTACCACCAGGGAAGTCCTACGTATGTCTGATCTTAATCGTTATCACACCAGATTTTAATGGTCAGTTTTCTTGTTTCCCTCTTTAGTTTTGAGTTTCTTGAGCGTGATCCCATTCAAGTCTAAATCCTGGTGACTGCGTAGATGTGACTTTTGGCATAGTTTAGATCACCTGGCGGATGAAGCACTGCGCTTGAGGGTAACTGAAATAAAGGGTTTGAAATAATAATTCCATCACAGCCTCTGGATCACCCATGGCTTCTGTTTCCTTAAAGGAAGGGTTTCATGAGATACTTCTGTCAACTTTTCTTTCAGCCTTTGAGGCCTCCTGAGTGAAGCATCTTGGACCAGTTCAGTATATAAATTAGAGATCAGAGGAGATGATTTATATAAAAGACTCATAAAATATACCTTGGCATTTTCTCCTTTTATCTCTCCCTTTATAACTTTGGCTTTTTATAACTCACTTGGAGATACATTTTAAGGTCTGCCAGTGTCAGACCTGCTATGATTTACGGCCCTTCTTTCTCACCCACCTTTGGCAGAACATTAAAATATCACCAGAGGCCACATCACCACCCCATTACTGTATTAAAGAGAAGGATATATTAAGAAGCGCAAAGACCTGAGACAGGCTCCAGGAATAGCTTTCCTGAGTAAACACAGTCAGCATACAAATTACATTAATTTTGACATCAGAGCCATCTTCCTGTAACAAAAGCCTTAGTGATCAGGTTTTCCATAGAAATAGGAAGAGTCCAGCGGTAGCTTTTGGAGGCCGATTTAAATTTAACCCTAGGAGAAACTGTTGCAAACAATTTGGCTTTCTTGATCAGGGACTCTCACAGTTCCTAAAGTATAATAATCTGGCATCTTCCTCTGGAGATTATAGTTCAAGAGGTGCAGGTTGGAATGAAGAGAACTCCTATCTTTCGTAATAACCTCCCATTTTATTCTTTTTTTTTTTTTTTGTACCCAAGTTACGTCAGTTTATTTTCATTTTTAAAAACTGGAGTATAATTGCTTTAAATGTTGTGTGGTTTCTGCTGTGTAGCCTTGTGTATACATAAACCCCCTGCCTCCTGAGCCTCCCTCCCGCCCCCCACATCCCACCCCTCAGCGACATCACAGAGCATCAGCTGAGCTCCTGGCTTTATGGCAGCTTCCTGCCAGCCATCTGCTTTACACATGAAAAGTGAGAGCATTAGTTGCTCAGTCGTGTCCGACTCTTTGCAACCACATGGACTGTAGCCCGCCAGGCTCCTCTGTCCATGGGATTCTCCAGGCAAGAATACTGGGGTGGGTTGCCATTTCCTTCTCCAGGGGATCTTCCTGACCCAGGGATCGAACCCAGGTCTCCTGCATTGCAGGTGGATTCTTTACCATCTGAGCCCCCACAGGGCAGAGTATATATGCCAATGCTACTCTCGCAGTTTGTCCAACCCTATTTTATTCTGATGCAAGTGTTCTGGGGACTTCTCCTTGAGAGGCACTGGCCCATGCCTTCCTATTGCGTGAGAGGTCTTTTTGTCAAAGCTAATAAGATGTGGTTCTAGGTTAGGGTTCTCAGCAGAACATAGTTGAGAATGAAGAGTAAGGGGCACTGGCCGTCGTATGTGCTCGCGGAGTGAATGATCTGGCGGCCCTGAAGAGCAACGGCGATCCTCACTGCCCTGTGCTACCTCTGTCCCTGGGTCCCCACTGAACTGTATTTGTCTGTTGGCTTGGTTTCTTTTTCCCATCAGACTTGAGGGCAGGGACCGTGGCTTTGCTGTCTGTACGCATAGCACCTAATGCCACGCTCGGGAAAACTTTTGCTTGAGACTGAATCAATGAATGAATAGACGGACGAATGAATGGGGTTGAAATTCCTGACAAATGAAGACACAGACAAAGGTTTCTCACTTAATACTTTAACCGAGCTTGGGAAATATAACCAGCAGAGGCTGATGTCCATGTATGTGAGTATATGTTTTTAAATGTCCTGCTGCTCTTTCCTTTTAAGTTTATGTCGGAGCTGAAGACGTGCAACAGCTCCAGATGTGGGCTGTGCCTCATAGTCATCCAGCGCTTTTACCTCTTATTGGCTGTTTCGGTTTTAAGTGAAAAAGTAATATATACCAAGTGTATATATTGGTGGGCTACAGCCCGTGGGGTCACAAAGAGCCGGATACGGCTGAGTGACTGACACTTCGCTTTCAGCCCCCAGCGCCCCTGCCCCGGGCTACACACTCCTGTGTGTGTCTGTCACTCCAGGTGTGTGCCGTGCACGCGAAGGCGTATGTGCCTTATCCTTTCTCACACGAAGGAAAGTCACACGCTATAAATGTCACTGAGTTTCTTCTTTTCAGTTAACAATATATCTTAAACATGGTTCCAGATGAAGGCATACAGATCTGCCTGATTATCATAATGGCTATAGGTGCTCAGATGCTCAGTTGTGTCTGACTCTTTCCGACCCCGTGGACTGTAACCCATCAGGCTCCTCTGTCCATGGGATTTCCCAGGCAAGAATACCGGAATGGGATCCCGCTTCCTTCTCCAGGGGATCTTCCTGACCTAGGGATTGAACCTGCGTCTCGTGCATCTCCTGCGTTGGCAGGTGGTTTCTTTACCACTCTACCACCTGGGGGGTTACAGTCCATGGGGTCGCAAAGAGTTGGATGCAGCTGAGCAACAGAGCCCCTATAGCCATTATAGTAATTAGGTAGATGGCTGTGTGTGGTACCTATCTGTCTATCCATTCTCTCTATTACCTATCTACCTTTCTATCGTCTATTATCTGTCACTCCTATTGTTTACCTGTCCCCTATCTATTATCTATCGTCTATCTATCTATCCATCTGTCTTTCTAGTAAGGCATTGCTGCTATCAGCAATGTTGCAGTGAAGATCAGTGAATGTGTCTCTTTGAATGCATGAGCAAGTATGTGTATGATAAACTTTTTGAGGTGGTATTCCTAGGTCAAAGGGATAGTACATTTTAAATTTGGCAAAGCTGGTCTTCAAAGAGCCTGCACCAATTATGTTCAACAGTGTGGATGACAGTGCCTATATTCCTCCACATTTTTGTTGGTTCAATTTTAAAAACAAAAATTCTGAGGCCCTCACACATCTATTGCCTTCAAACCTTCCAAGACCAGCTAAGGGATATTCCTGTATTTAAAGCTCCTAAACTGAGATGTTATGAATATTTTCATGTCACGCTGTTTCATCTTTCCATGATTCTGATGCAGAAGGTCCATGAATCTGCATTTGGGAATCATAGATTGATGCCTAGAACCCCGTGTGTACCTGGACTAAACGTCAGGTCCCAAGGACCTGAGGGCCCTCTCTGTTTATAAACACACAGTGAAGAAAGGGGAACTAGTTTGGGTTGAAAATAACGTGTTAGAACCTTTTAGTTTGCACTTCTCCTTCTTCTGCCTTTCTGTTTTCTGTTTGAGTCTCAAGTCTCTCTCTTTTTTTCTTTTTTCCTGGATGAATCATTTGGGTGCTGATTTTTTCCCCATAGGTTCACAAAGATGTACTTTAAACATGTACTCTTTGAGGACACGTTATTTGACGAGTGCTATTTTGAGGATGTTACATCGACTGATACCTATTTCAAAAACTGCACCATTGAATCGACCATCTTTTATAACACAGGTAAGAGCATGAACAGGGTGGACTTGCTGTTTAGAAATCGTCCAGCTGCTCAGCCATAAGCTTTACAATGTGTGTGCTGAGTCTTGGGTTCTTGCCCCAGGCAGGGCACAAAGAAGTTGCCGTGCCAAATCATTTACTTTGTCTGTATCTCAGTTTGATCACATGTAAAATAGAAATAGAAGCACTGGGCAAGTGTTCTGATCTCAACAAGACTGATGCTATATGCTCAGGGTCTTTGGTAGGAACAAATTATGACCCAGATTAAAAAAAAAATAGCATTCCAAGAGGGTTACATTTTATGCCTGGAGTGCATTCTTGAAGACCTAGCATAATTTGAAACTTATAAAATTCTCATGATAATACATGAAAAGGAAAGACTGCATCTTTTCAAGCTTCATGCATGAAATAAGATAAGAATATTTTAAAATTACACCATTTCAGATTTCCATGATTAAAAAAAAATCACAAAATTTCACCTCTCTCTCACTCCTCATTATTTTTACTGCTTTCATGATGAATTAATACCAAGTGGAGCTGGGTTACAAGGAAACTAACTGAGCTTTACCAGGGGCTTCACCGATACTATCTCAAGTAAGAAATGTACCAACATCCGTGTCTTACAACTAAGGAAACAGAGGCTTAAGCAACTTACATTAAGGCCACAGATAGCAAGTGGGGGAAGCTTGGCTCCATCCCTTAATTGTTAAGCTGTGAAGTCTGTGAGGCTTCCTCTGAAATACTTGCATTGTGTCCGGATCAATGCTTCCTCCCTGGCGTTGGCACCATGGCATAGTTTAATGCAAGAACATCTTTTTCCCCTTCATGATGTCAATCTCAAACAATTCAATGTCTCATCTCTAAATATCCCTTGGTCTTTAAATAGTCCATCATGGAACTTATCTTCCTAACTTATTTTTAGCCTGAACTTAAAAAAATATTGGTGAGTTTTGTACGTTTCGTCTTTGGAGTATCTTTTATTTTCTTCTTTCAGGTTTCAGTGATGCCTCTTTGCTTGCTCTCTTTCCCTTTTTCTCAATGTCAGCAAGTACATTTTATTTATGTAAAATATTTTAGGAGTTTCCAAGATAAAACCTGCTATTTCATTAAGGTTATATATATATGTATATAATTCTATGAATATATATATTCATAGAATTTAGTAACACTTAAGCCCAAGTAACTTTTTGTGTGTCTGTATACTTCGTATGTATGAACTATGTATATATATGTGTGTGTATATATATATGTGTGTGTGTGTGTGTATATATATATGTGTGTGTGTATATATATATATGTGTGTGTGTGTATATATATATATGTGTGTGTGTGTGTGTGTGTGTGTATATATGTATGGCCTTCCCAGGTGGTGCTAGTGGTAAAAAACCCTCCTGCCAATGCAGGAGACATAAGAGCCACAGGTTCAGTCCCCGGATCAGGAAGATCCCTGGAGGAGGGTGTGGCAACCCACTTCAGTAATCTTTCCTGGAGAATCCCTTTGGACAGACGAACCTGGAGGGCTACAGTCCATAGGGTTGCAAAGAGTTGGATAAGACTGAAGCAACTTAGCATGCACACACACACTATATATATGTTCTCACACACCACAGTATGACACAGATGTTCATACACACTACACATAGTTCATGAACATATATTCACTATATACCGGCACACATTATATATACACAGGTGCAATCAAGTCTGTATGTTCACACTTATACATGTGTATATAGACATAGTCAACGTATCAATTCATTTAGTAGGGTCTGTCCTTACTACTCTTCCTAACATTTGAAAAAGTTATAAAACTTATTTATGATTATTGCAGAAATTCAAACATTAGGAAGGACACAGAGTTGAAATAAAACTTCGTGTCCATCTGGCACCTGATTTCTGATAGTGTTTCCTCTTTTTCCAGAGGGAGCTGCTGTGTAACAGTGTCCTTGCAAACTCTTTATGTTTATTCACATAGGTAACATACATGTTTGTTTAAAAGTAAATTGATTATATAGCTCATACTGTTGTGACATTTGTTTTTTTAAACTTAATATGCTATAGATATGCACCCTCTTAACATGGTAGGTGAGTGAGAGCTCAATCCGGTCCGACTCTTTGGACCCCATGTACTATAGTCTGCCAGGCTCCTCTTGTCCATGGGATTTCCCAGACAGGAATACATGCCCTCCTCCAGGGCCTTTCGTGACTCAGGGGTTGAACTCAGGTCTCCTGCATCTCCTGTATTGGCCAGTGGATTCTTTACCACTGTGCCACTTGGGGAGATTGGGATTTTGCAAACACTTGTAGTCATGAAGTGTCAGAGCTGGGAAGCAGTGGATATCATTAGATGTTTCCTCTAACTTTATAGGCAGAAGCTCAGGGAGGTTAAAGAGGGTCAGCCACTGAGCCAGTGGTTATTTTGAAGCATGCTCAGGTTTCTGCAAGGGTTTTGGAGTGACTGGCTCAATCTGGACCCAATTCTCTGGTCATTTGCCTCATATAAGCTGGGAATCCTTGAAGGAGTACCCCAGGCAGGGTGGCCCTCAATGTCATATTGTTGATACAAACAAGGCTGTTAACTGACTTGAAAGATGTTCTACTTACATGTCCCTCAATGAATGTTCATTTCATTTCCCCTTGCTTAGAGAAACTTAAACAAGTTGTTACATTTTTAAAGATTTCTTGCTACATCAGTACCTTGCCCCATGTTATTATTGTTGTTGTTCAGTTGCTAAGTCATGTCTGACTCTGCAGTCCCATGAACTGCAGCACGCCAGGCTTCCCTGTACTTCACTATCTCCCCGAGTTTGCTCAAATTCATGTCCATTAAGTCGGTGATGCCATCCAACCATCTCCTCCTCTGTTGCCCCCTTCTCCTCCTGCCTTCAGTCTTTCCCAGGATCAGGATCTTTTCCAGTGAGTCGGCTCTCCACATCAGATGGTCAAATTATTGGAGCTTCAGCTTCAGCATCAGTCCTTCCAATGAATATTCAGGATTGATTTCCTTTAGGATCAACTGGTTTTATTTCCTTACTGTCCAAGGGACTCTCAAGAGTCTTCTCCAGCACCACAATTTGGAAACATCAATTCTTCAGCTCCTAGCCTTCCTTATGGTCCAACTCTCACATCCAAACATGACTACTGGAAAAACCATAGCTTTGACTATACAGACCTTCGTCCGCAAAGTGATGTCTCTGCTTTTAAATATGCTGTCTAGTTTTGTCATTGCCACGTGTTACCTTGACTTTGTCTGATTGCCAGGGGTGGTGCTGCCTGCCCAAGGAAGGGGCATAACTCCAATCCCTGCCTCTGCCCCAAATCTTCCCCCCTGTTTCACATGAACCACATGTTTCTGTCTCTCCGCAGACCTCTATCAACATAAGTTCATCAACTGTCATTTTATCAACGTTACCTTTCTGGAGCAGAAGGAGGGCTGCCACATGGACTTAGAGCAGGACAACGACTTCCTGACTTACCTCGTCAGCTTCCTTGGCAGTCTGTCTGTCTTGCCGGGGAACATCATTTCTGCCCTGCTCATGGACAGAGTTGGAAGGCTCAAGATGATTGGTGAGTTGTCAGGGATGTTGCGGCTGTGTTCTAGTGGGCTAGGGCGGAGGCTTAAAGTAGAGGAAAAGCAGCAGGATTTTCCTTTTTCTTTTTCAAGAAAACTCGCACAGGAAACCATGTAGGTAAGATGAATTCTGCTGGTATCGAACCAAGTCTGCAAAACCCCAGGGAACCTTGGAGATCTCTGAGATCCCTAGTCCCGGTCGGGCACAAGCCTTCATTTCCTGATTCAGCAATTCTGTCACAGTTATGTATTCTATTAGCACTTCAGTAGGATGTTAAATATGTCCGCTATACCCACTTTGTATTCCTCTTGGTGGAAAAATACACTAAAATGCTCTTAAATGAGGATCAATTTCATTCGATGGTCATAAATAGATCTTGTTACTTTTTATTATTTAATAGCAATAACATTTTGGGCTTTGGAGTTGGACAGGCTCGTGTTGGAATCCTATCACCTAAAGGCTATTTGACTTTGGACATGTTCCTTTACTTCTCTGGGCCTCATCTTATAGATAAGTAGACTTATGATGGGCTGGCAGGGGTTTGTGAGAATCGAACACAACGTACCCAAAGCATCTCCTAGTGCTCCGTGCATTGCAGGTTCTCATGTCTGCCTTGCTTCATTCTGCCAGATTTGCAGCAGTTTATTACCAAAACACAAGCCAGGCATGGTGAACAAGAAATAAAATATATATACACCCAGAGCCGGGGTAAACGTGGGGCTTCCCAGGCGGCACTAGTGGTAAGGAGTCAGCCTGCCAGTGCAAGATATGCAGACGATACGAGTTCCATCCTGGGGTCGGGAGTAGGAGGAGGAAATGGCAGCCCACTCCAGGATTCTTGCCTGAGAATCCCGTGAACAGAGGAGCCTGGTGGGCTACAGTCCACGGGGTCACGAAAGAGTCGGACACTACTGAGCACAGCACAGGGAAAATGTACACAGAGGAATATGGTAAAGGGGCTTCCCCTGTGGCTCAGTGGTAAAGAATCCGCCTGCCGATGCACGAGACATGGGTTCGATCCTTGGTCCAGGAAGATGCCACATGCCCTTAGGCAGGTAAGTCCATGCACCACAACTGTTGTGCTTGTGGCCTGAGCCTGGGGGCCGCAACTACTGAAACCTGTGCATCTAGAGCCTGTGCTCTGAAACAAGAGAAGCCTCCGCAATGAAAAGCCCTCACACTGCAGTGAAGAGTAGCCCTCGCTATCGCAACTAGAGAAAAGCCCACACAGCACGGACGACTCAGCCAAAAATAAATTAATAAAATTATCAAAGAAAGAATATGAGTCAAGGCCAGGGGAGGGGGAGCAGACAGTATGCTGATACACATGCCTCGAGTTCGGCCCCAGGGATGTAGTTGTCGGGAAAAATTAATTCCAAGATCCTAGCAGCAAGGCTCAAAGGATGCAAAATAAATTGCAGAGTCTCTTTGGCAATAAGTAGTTGCATGAATATTTAGAATGGTGAGCCCAAGACATGGCTGTGGTTTCTGCTTTTTAATCTCATCGAGAGGATGGTCATGTCTCAGGCATAGCAGGTTGAGCTGCGTCCTCTTCAGCAACAGTGTTCTGGTTGGACCTGAAACCCGATGAGGGAAGACGGTGGCTGATTAACTTCTGTGATGTCTGTGCCGAGCTCGGGGTCTGCCACTGAGTCATGGCTTAGTCACGCTGTGGGATGGAGCGAACCAGCGAAGATGGCCTCTTTCCTGGACGAGTTGGAGGCACCGAGTTTTTCAGCAGAAGGTCCTGCAGGGGTGGCGTGGTGTCAGAGACTGGCGGGCGGGAGTCAGCTGGCCGTCTCGGCCAGCACTGGCTTTGTGAGTCCGCATGACTTCCTTGACGGCTCTGAGATTCTCTCCCACGATGGTTAAAATAATACTTCTGTTAGCTCCAATGAGAGTGTGTGACACTTCTGCCACTGGCCCTTTTTTTTTTTTTAATTTTCAAACTATTAGTATGTAATGAGCTAGACAAATAGTGTGTTCCAAGCAGTCTCTGTTGGTCTGTCTAATAACAATATAGAGAAGAAAAACAGGTGACTGAAGCCATATATTTTTACTTGGCACTTGAACTAAATCACTTGGAGTGGCTCTGACAAGTCTATTTTTATGGGAAAAACCCCCACAATTTTGGAGAAGAAAAGAGCAATCTTTGTACAAGAAAGTGAATTTCTTTTCTTTTCTTTTTTTAATGATTTCTTTATTTATTTTTGGTTGCACTGGGTCTTCGTTGCTGCCCACAAAGCAATGGTGCCTGGGGTCTATTCTCTAGTTGCGGTGCGCAGGCTTCTCATTGCAGTGGCTTCTCTTGTTGCAGAGCATGGGCTCTGAGGATGCATGGGCTTCGGTAGTTATGGCACGTGGGCTCAGGAGTTGCATCTCCCGGAGTCTAGAGCACAGGCTCAATAGTTGTGGCACATGTGCTTAGTTGCTCCCTGGTTTTGGGGATGTTTCTAGACCAAGGATCGATTCTGAGTCTCCTGCATCGACAGGCAGATTCTTTACCACTGAGTCATGAAGGAAGCTCTATCGTAAGGTATTGAATGTAGTTCCCTGTCCTATACAGTAGGACCTTGTTTATCCATTCTTGTATATAATAACTTCAGGTAAGTAATATTTTTCCTGATTTAAAATTTATTTCTTTTTAATTTTATTTTTGGCTATGCTGGGCTGCCAAAAATTTTTGTTGCTGCATGCAGGCTTGCTCTAGTTTTGGTGAGCAGGGGCTACTCCCTAGCTGTGTGCATGGGCTTCTCATTGCAGTGGCTTCTCTTGTTGCAGAGCGTGGTCTCTAGGACCCGAAGGCTCCACAGTTGTGATGCAAAAGTTTAGTTGCCCTGAGGCATGTGGGATCTTCCTGTACCAAGGACGACCCCATGTCCACTGCGTTGGCAGGCGGATTCTTAGCCACTGCACCGCCAGTGCAGTCCCCAGGAAGTGAGTTCCTATCACAGGCCTTTTAAGTCCTAGGGTTGAATAGTGAATTCTGTGTCAGCTCCTGGAGTAGCTGAAAGAGTTCTTGGGAGATGAGGGTGGATGAAGAGAGGGTGGGGGGCGTGCCCCTGTGAGCAAGAGCGACGGACCGCACCCCTCAACCAAGGGCGCAGGGAGGGCTGAGCACCCGGAGCAGGCGGGGCGGGGAGAGAGCTCATCCTTTCCTTCACCACCGAGTCTCTGCTTGTCATCATGAGTGTATCCCAGGTGAAAGTGGATTTCTCCAGTGCTAACTTGTCATACTCCCCAAACTGGATATCTGCAACTAATATTTACCGTTCATCATTCTTCATGTGTTGTCCAGTCACTCAGTCGTGTCCAACTCTTTGTGATCCCGTGGATTGCAGCATTTCAGGCTTCCCTGTCCTTTACTATCTCCTGAAATTTGCTCAAACTCGTCCATTGAGTCAGTGATGCCATTCAACCATCTCGTCCTCTGTCGTCCCCTTCTCCTCCCACCTTCAATCTTTCCCAGCATCAGGGTCTTTTCCAATGAGTCAGTTCTTTGCATCAGGTGGCCAAAGTATTGGAGCTTCAGCTTCAGCATGAGTCCTTCCAATGAGTATTCTGGACTGATTTTCTTTAGGATTGACTGGTTTGATCCTCTTGCTGTCCAAGGGACTCTCCAGAGTCTTCTCCAGCACTGTAGTTCAAAAGCTTCAATTCTTTGGCGCTCAGCCTTCCTTATGGTCCAACTTTCACATCCATACATGTCTATAGCAAAAACCATACCTTTGACTATATGGACATTTGTCTTTATATTTTGATCTTTTACTAATGTGTATTTCATTTCTGAGCAAGATTGTTAAAAGCTCATATAGTATCCTTTTTGTAGCTTTAGAGAAAGGCCTGGCATACAGTGTGTCAACTGCTATATTCTCAGGGCCCAGTAACTGCCAGGTGCTCAATTAATGTCTCAGTGTGATGTGAGTGACCTGTTTTGACATTGCCTTTCCTATGATCCTCAGACAACCCCCCAGTCGAGTCTGCTGGGGCATCAATTATCCTGCTTACTCTGCCACTGTGCCCTTTTCTGGCCAGAGTTGTGCCTTGTTAAAAGCAGGGAAGAAATTTTTCCTGATGAGCCTGTTAGTCCTCATTTATTTGATTTAATAAATATAAATTTGTCCAGGACAGTTCTCCACCAGCCTGTGTGGTCAGCAATGGGAATACGATGCTAATTGAGACAGACAGAATCCTTGTGCTTAAGGAACAAATGATCTATTGGAGAGACAGACATAAACTAGAAATTTCATTCAACTAACACTTAGGAAGTGCTTATTAGAGGTCAGATTTTGTCCCAGGCATTTTGTAAATATTAATATATTTAACCTCCACCTGTGATGGGGAAAGTGAGACAGCTCAAGGAGGTTAAGTGTCTCACTCAAGGTCACACAGGGGCAGCTGGGGTTGACCTCAGGCCTCTCCATCACAAGGGGAATAAGAACTAATGATGAGAGTGGAAGATGTGGGGACCAGAGGGATCTATAGTGGCTCTATATTGACTCAACATAGTCAATCCTAAAGGAAATTAGCCCTGAATATTCATTGGAAGGACTGTTGCTGAAGCTGAAACTTCAGTACTTTGGCCACCTGATGTGAAGAGCCAGCTCACTGGAAAAGACCCTGATGCTGGGAAAGATTGAGGGCAGGAGGAGAAGAGGGGGACAGAGGATGAGATGGTTGGATGGCATCACCGACTCAATGGACATGAGTTTGAGCAAGCTCCAGGAGATAGTGGAGGACAGAAGAGCCTGACGGGCTACAATCCAGCGATGGGGTGGGGTGGGGGGTCTCAAAGAGTCAGATATGACTTAGCAACTGAACAACAGCAATGGTTCCCTATTACTTGATTTCTTTGATGATAATATTTTGTTTTCAATAAACATTGTACCCCAAAGCCCATGGCTGGCCACTTTGATGCATACATGTTGATGATACAGTTCTCAGGGCACTTGTGGTCCAGTAGATAGTAGTCTCCCTCCATTCTAGTTCTCTCCTCACTGTTGGAAAGACGTTAGCATGCTACCTAGTCACAACCCTATCCCTCCCCAGAATCAGCAGAATGCAGGTGGACAGTTACCATCCCCCAGCTCGTCAGCAGGGTTTGGCATGAATCTCGGCAGCTCTGGGTCTGATGGCGAGGCTCCAGATAGAGGCGCCCCCTCCCCAACCCAGGGAGGCACTTGTGGGGGAGGCCAGAACAGCCTTTTGGCTCCTTGGCAACCTGAGGACCCCTCCAGACTCCTGATTCCTGGTGGGGACTCCTCTCTGTTTCCCAGCTGGTTGGTTGGGACCTGCTTCTTTCCTTCCTTTCTGCCAACTATTCCCACCATATTTCCAGACATACTCTTGATCTCTGCTCTGTACCCACTCAAGACTTCCCGAGGTCTTCTGGGCTAGATGTATTGAGTTTGGGTAGGATGTGACATAGCCTTCTTTCAAAGGGATTTCTTATCATTAACTGTATCACCCAGAGCCCTGGTGAGGAAAGGAATTCACCCAAGATAGTTCTGGTGAAGACTGTACGATGGAGCAGCATTTACACGTGTGGGCAGGGTTATGGGAATAGATGAGGTTGATGAGACTCTCAGATACTAGTGACAGTGGGCAGCAGGCTCTATCTCCAGGGACAGAGGGAGAAAACAGCAGTAGCTGAACCCAGGGAGAGCTAGAACCAAGGAGGAGGAGGCATCTGGGAGAAATTATAGTCCTGGAGGAATGTAGCATTTGCCCCAAAAAGGGCTTATAAAGCAGGCTGGGAACTGGCATGAAATACCCTGAGCCCTTTCTCTTTGCAACTGACAAGGGAGCCAGCCCCAGGCATGCTGTCCACAGGGGTTAGCTTGCTGGGGCACAGAGCAGGGCTGAGGAGGGTAGCTTAGATATCCAGGATGCAGATGGCATACATAGGAATGAGCAGCAGGGCTCTTGATCAAGTGTTCTTCTGTAGCTCGTGTCCAGCTGTGTTCTCAATGGAACTTGAGCTCCATAAGAATGGAGTCATTAAAAAAAAAGTATTGCCTATGCTCTGTGACAACCTGGAGGAGTGGGCTGGGGAGAGAAGTCGGGGGGAGGTTTATGAGGGAGAGGACATATGTATGCCTGTGGCTGATTCATGTTGAGGTATGACAGAAACTGTACTAAATTGTAAAGTAATTATCCTTCAATTAAAAAGTAAAGGGCTTCCCTGGTGGCTGGGTTGGGAAAATCCCTTGGAGAAGGCAAAGGCTACCCACTCCAGTATTCTGGCCTGGAGAATTTCATGGACAGTCCATGGGGGTTGCAAAGAGTCGGACAAGACTGAGCGACTTTCACTTACACTGGCGGCTCAGTTGGTAAAGAATCTGCCTGCAATGTGGGAGTCCTGGGTTTAAAAAATTAAAAAAAAAGTTTTCAAGTATTTATTTATTTTTGGCTGCACTGGGTCTTCGTTGCTGCGCCGGCTTGTCTGTAGTTGCGGCGAGGGGGAGCTCCTCTCTTGTTGCGGAGCATGGGCTTGAGGGCGACAGGCTTCAATATTTGTGGCTCCTGGGGACTCTGGCGCAGGGGCTCATTTGCCCTGTGGCCTGTGGGGGCTTCCTGGGATCAGGGACTGAATCCGTGCCTCCTGCATTGGCAGGCGGATTTGGTACCACTGAGCCATCGGGGAAGTTCCAAGAATGGAATCTTCTGACACTGATGAGTCTGGCATATCATAGTTTCTTAACTAATATCCACCCTCTCTGCCTTGTCTTCAGTTACTCTGGGCTGGACAGTACCAGGGAGGGAGAATTTAGAAATCCTTCCTGGGGGCTCATTCTGGTGACCCATGCGGAAGGCTCTAATTCCATGGCTGGGGTGCCATGTGGGGGTCCAAGCTGTGCTCTCTTTGTGTGGAGATGAACCTGCTTTTGCAGGTGTTGTCTGACACGGGTTTCATGTTTCTTCCTGCTCTGATCTCCCTGGGCAGGTGGCTCCATGCTCATCTCGGCCGTCTGCTGCTTCTTCCTGTTTTTCGGCAACAGCGAGTCTGCAATGATCGGCTGGCAGTGCCTGTTCTGTGGGACCAGCATCGCTGCCTGGAACGCGCTGGATGTGATCACAGTGGAGCTGTATCCCACCAACCAGAGGTCAGCTCCTCTCTGCGCTTCCCTGTGGGACTTGCTTGGGCTCCTTTGGCCAGGAGTCAGCCCGCCTCGAGATCCTCCACGGGGCCCATCTTGGTCTTCCTGGGGCTTGATGGACCAAATGTCTCTTAGGGTGTTGAGTTTGTCTCACCCAGAGGCTGGCATAGGCCTGGATTTGGGAAGGCTAAGGCTTGATAGAGTGGGCTGGATGGCAAGATGCAAAGGACAAGGGGAAACCTTGTCCAGGAGAGAGAAGTTAGGGTCAAACCTATGTATGTGCCACCCAAACGGAGATGAGAACAGGCATGCCAGTGGGAAATGAAGGAGAAAGGGGAAGAGCTAGACAGACAAAGGGTGGAGCAGAATAAAGGTGGCATGAGACAGGATGGTTAGGGCATTTACAGAGAATGTGGCAGGAATGCCCAGGGTTTATTTTCTTCCATGCACAGTCTTTAGGAAGTTCTTTTCAGTTCAGTCACTCAGTCATGTTCGACTCTTTGCAACCCCATGAACGCAGCACACCAGGCCTCCCTGTCCATCACCAACTCCCGGAGTTTACCCAAACTCATGTCCATTGAGTCGGTGATGCCATCCAGCCATCTCATCCTCTGTTGTCCCCTTCTCCTCCTGCCCTCAATCTTTCCCAGCATCAGGGTCTTTTCAAATGAGTCAGCTCTTCACATCAGGTGGCCAAGGTACTGGAGTTTCAGCTTCAGCATCAGTCCTCCCAATGAACACCCAGGACTGATCTCCTTTAGGATGGACTGGTTGGATCTCCTTGCAGTCCAAGGGACTGTCAAGAGTCTTCTCCAACACCACTGTTCAAAAGCATCAATTCTTTGGTGCTCAGCTTTCTTTATAGTCCAACTCTCACATCCATACATGACCACGGGAAAAACCATAGTCTTGACTAGACGGACCTTTGTTGATAAAGTAATGTCTCTGCTTTTTAATATGCTGTCTAGGTTGGGCACAACTTTCCTGCCAAGGAGTAAGTGCCTTTTAAACCAGACCTCTACAGGAGGAGGTCTGGTTTAAAGGCATAGGGTCAAGGCCCGTCACTTAGCAGATAATTTCTTCTCATGGAGTGGGATTTTTTTTCTTCTGTGGATTTTTTCTTGATTTAATAAAAAAGTTACACAGTGTAAAATCAGACAGTGAAAAAAAAAGATTTACAATGAAAAGTTCAATCTTTCTTCCACCATAAGCTGCTAGTTCCCCTCTCAGAAGCAGCAGCTACTGCCAGTTTCTTGTGTATTTGTTAGAAATATTCTTTGCATAAAGAGGAATGCATATGTGTATGTGTTTATATGTATATGTGTTTGTATGTTTTATGTGTATGTTACCATCCCCCCTTTTAAACCAAGATGAGAACATGCTATGTTATGCCATTCTATGCCATATTTTATTCTCATAGGCATATATTTTGGAGATTGTTCCATGTTACTTTCTCAGTATTTTAAATGGATTCATAGTATGTTGAGGGGGTATTTTTCAGGACAGCAGGTGAGTGGCTCTTGGGCCAGAAATGAATGTGAAGTGGTGTGGAAGAAAGTGAAAGTTAGTTGCACAGTCGTGCCAAACTCTTTGTGATTCCATGGACTGAAGCCTGTCCCACTCCTCTGTCCATGGAATTCTCCAGGCTAGAGTACTGGAGTGGGTTGCCATTTCCTTCTCCAGGGCATCTTCCCAACCCAGGGATAGAATCCAGGTCTCCCACATTGCAGGCAGATTCTTTACCAGCTGAACCACAAGGGAAGGTGTGGAAGGCTAGTCAATGCAATTCTGCAAAAATAATGATATTCCCAAGATTGATGACAGAGGTATTGGATTACAGGTAGCCAGGGAAAAGCACAAAATACTGTGTTCGAAACCTGTCCTGTTAATCAAAGAACTTATATTACAAAAAATAAGCAGTTGAAAGTTACCTTTATTTCAAAGATATGTGATTTTAAATCCAGGGAACCTAAGGGAATTAAACAAAGAGACTAATAGAAACAATAAAATAATTTGGTGAGGTGATCAATAATAAAACTAACATAAGAATTTATAGATCTTAAAAAAGATCAAATATTTTAAAAAATGAAATTCATTTAATAATGGAAGAAATCATAAAATATTTCAGAATCAATTTGATGAGAAAACTGAAAAACTTATGTGAAGAAGTCATAAAACTTTACTGAGAGATATAAAGTGAAGTGAAGTGAAGTCGCTCAGTCATGTCCAATTCTATGCAACCCCGTGGACTGTAGCCTATCAGGCTCCTCCGTCCGTGGGATTTCCCAGGCAAGCATACTGGAGTGGGTTGCCATTTCCTTCTCCAGGGGATCTTCCCAACCCAGGGGTTGAACCCAGGTCTCCTATATTGTAGGTAGATGTTTTACAGTCTGAGCCACCAGGGAAGTCCCACAAGAGATATAAAATAAGACTTAAATATGTGTCAAGATGTATCTTACTGAATTCTAAAAAGATTTAATCTTACAAAAATGTTAAGTATTCTTTAGCTTTTGAAGCATCCATTCACAACTCCATGAGATTTTTTTTTCCCACCCTGGGAAACTCGAAAAAAATGACTGTAAAGTTTACTTGGAGAAATACACATATGAAAATATCCAAAAAATTCTGAAAACAAAAAGACTGGAGTTGGGGTTGGCAAAAATGGATAAAGTGTGATATAGTTATAGAAAAATTGTAAAACTAATTTAAAGTACAAAAATATATATTCTTCATAAACTTGTGGTATGAGATAGAGACAGTTTTACTTAATTTGGGGAGGACTCGTGCTCAGAACACGGCCTTCTAAGGTGGCTCAGTGGTTTGGAAGGAAAGCTATGACAAACCTAGACAGTATAATAAAAATCAGAGACATTACTTTGCTGACAAAGGTCTATACAGTCAAAGCTATGGTTTTCCAGTAGTTGTGTATGGATGTGAGAATTGGACCATAATGAAGGCTGAGCACTGAAGTGTCAACTGATGTTTTTGAACTGTGGTGCTGGAGAAGACTCTTGAGAGTCTTTTGGACAGCAAGGGGATCAAACTAGTTGATCCTAAAGGAAATTAACCCTGAATATTCATTGGAAGGACTGATGCTGAAACTGAAGCTTCAGTACTTTGGCCACCTGATGTAGAGAGCCAACTCATTGGTAAAGACCTGATGCTGGGAAAGATTGAAGGCACTAGGAGAGGGGACAAGAGAGGATGAGATGTTTGGATGGAATCATCAATGGGCATGAATTTGAGTAAGCTCCAGGAGGTGGTGAAGGACAGGGAAGCCTGGCGTGCTGCAGTTCATGAGGTTGCAAAGAGTCAGACATGACTGAGTGACTGAAGGACAACAACAACCAATTCAGGAGACACATGAGTTGATGGTTTGCTCCCTGGGTCTGGAAGATCCCCTGGAGAAGGAAACAGCAACCCAGTCCAGTATTCTTTCCTGGAAAGTTCCAAACATGCTTAGAATATTGTCTCTGTACATAAATGGAGTCAGAAGATGATTGATGGTTGACAGTAGTTATCACTGGGAAGTGTGGTTAATACCAATTGGGATTAGATTCTGCCATGAGTGAGAGACTCCAAAAATTAATAACTGCATACATAGGAAGATAGGAACTGCAAACTCTTTTTATCTTGTTCTTCCTCTTTTGTGACCTCAGTCATGGTCCACAATGAGACCATCTAAATTCCAGGAAGCAGGATGCAAGGAAAAAGGACTCTTTAAAACAAAACAAAGCAAACCTTTTTATTTTATATTGGAGAATACCTACTCCAGTATTCTTGGGCTTCCCTGGAGGCTCAGTCAGTAAAGAGACTGCCTGCAATGTGGGAGACCTGGGTTTGATCCCTGGGTTGGAAAGATGCCCTGGAGGAGGGCATGGAAACCCACTCTAGTATTCTTGCCTGGAGAATCCCATGGACAGAGGAGCCTAGCAGGCTACAGACCATGAGGTTGCAAAGAGCTGGACATGACTGAGCGACTAAGCACACAGCACATAGCCAATTAACAATGCAGTGATGGTTTCAAGTGAATAGCAAGGGGATTCAGCCATTCATGTATCCATTCTCCCCAAATGCCCCTCCCGTCGAGATTGCCACATGACATTGGGCAGAGTTCCCTGTGCTATGTAGTAGGAAAAGACCACTCTTGGAATCTCTTAAAGAAGTTTCTCAGGAACTGCCACTTGTGCTTATATCCCATTGGCTTGAGCTTCATCACATGGCTAAGCTCAGAAGCATGGGAGTCTGGGAAATACAGTCTTATATCTGGAGACCTGCTATTTAGGCAGAGCTGTCTTCATCACAAGAAGGTAGAGGAGTTATTAATGGGGAGCACTTACACTTTCTGCTTCTTGTCACAGTACTTAGGTGTGCGTACTAAGTTGCTTCAGTCATGTTTGACTCTTTGTGACCATGGACTGTGGATTGCCAGGCTCCTCTGTCCATGGGATTCTCCAGGCAGGGACACTGGAGTGGGTTTCTGTGCCCTTCTCCAGGGGATTGTCCTGATCCAGAGATCAAACCTGCATCTCTTATGTCTCCTGCATTGACAGGTGTGTTCTTTACCTCTAGCGCCACCTGGGAAACCTGTGAACAACTCAAGTTGGAAGGAAATACTCCAAAATGTTAATAATGGTGATTCCTTTCAGTGGTGAAGTTACAAACTCTTGCATCTTTATGTTATTCTGTATTTCCAAATTAGACTAAAATAAGAATGAGTTACGTTGATATTTAGGGAAAAAAATTCTCTCCCATACCTTCACTATACTTCTTCTTCTTCTTATTTGCTTGAGGGATCCACTCCGACAGGGCTTTAATTTTTTTTAAAAAAAACCTTTTTATTTTATGTTGAGGTAGAAAACAATGTGCTGATTAGAAAACAATGTTGTAGATTCAGGTGAACAGGGAAGGGACTCAGTGGTACTTGTACTTATATCCATTCTCCCCCAAACTCCCCTCCCATCCAGGCTGCTCTCTACTTCCTCCACCAGGGAAAGAGAAGAACCCAGTCCCATACACCTAAGGAAGTCTAGTTTGTATCCTCCAGAATGGTTAACTTTCTCCTTCTTTTACAGGGCAACAGCCTTTGGCATCCTCAATGGATTATGCAAATTTGGCGCCATCCTGGGAAACACCATCTTCGCTTCTTTCGTTGGGATCACCAAAGTGGTCCCCATCCTTCTGGCGGCCACTTCTCTCGTTGGGGGTGGCCTGATTGCTCTTCGACTGCCAGAGACTCGAGAACAGGTCCTGATGTGAACCACCTACTGGGGAAAGGAAGTGTCGGAAGAACCTCGCCTGGGAACCTCAACTGTGCCCACACTTCCTGTCTGTCACTGTCCAGCGGACACCTGGATAGCGCAGGAGGAAAAGTTGAATTTGTGACCCCTAGTTTAGCACCCATTTCAGCTGTCTATATGTTTGTAACTCAGGTGACTGATTCAGGGGTTTCCTGAGCTGTCCTCCCGTAGAATCCCAGAACTCCATGCTTGGCTTCTAGTGTCCCCAGCCCAAGGGGGAGAACACCCTCGAGCGGGAGGACAGACTAAGCGAGGGGTGTGTATTTCTGCAAGTGAGGTACAAGGACTTTCTTGCATTTCAAAATGAACTTGAGAAACACGCAAGTCCCTCCGTAAAGTTCCTCGGAGCCCAAGGACTTAACAAATTGACTTGGTGGGGAAGTTGAGTCATCATCTGAATACTGAAGTACATACGATACATATATTTTTGCAGTTAAAGTGTCACTCCTCATAGATTCCATTTGAAAATTGGCACAGTAGCATTGAAGATACTCTGATATAGGAAACCAAATATCTGAGCAATATCTGTAGAAATCTATGTTACCCCCTCCAAGAGTCCTCTAAGTTTTCCATGATGATTAGGGGGTAAATTGAAGAATAATATTTATTCCTATTTTGAGTCAAAAACACTTAAGGGGATAGGCATTCTGTAAACTAACTTTGTACATAATTGTCTTTGGGTTTCATTTGCAGAAATGGTGTCTGCAAGTATTTGCCAGCATTTAGCCATATTTGGAGAGGAGTTGGTGTTTGAGGTCCCAGGAAATTGGGGCTGATGGAGTGAAGTGGAAGCAGAACTTCTTATAGCCATTTAACGTGCTGGCAGGAGGATGCACTTCACGAACTCACGGTGCACTGTTCATTTCATTCAGGCTCTTTTCTTCTTGTGGGGGAGAAGTTGTTTCCTCTCTTATACAGACCGCTGGTTAAACGCAAGCTCACCATCATCCATCCTAGCATTTGATGTGCCTGCTCACCCGGAAGCGACATGGGAAGTGTTCCGTGGCTTCTGCCATCTTCTTTGTAGGCAAGAATAAGACGCAGTGGACAGCGTTGAGGGTGGAGGGAGGGGTGGGGAAATGCAGCCGCAGGCCTTCAGAGTGTGAACTTGGCAGTGAAACACGATCTGTGTTTATTACAATGGTCAGATCCCATGAAAAATCTCCTCTGTGCGTCTCGGTTCTGCTTCTTTTTAAAGCAGACATTGGCATGGAGGTTAGGGAGTGCAGGACTTGTCATATATGTTTTTCTTCAGTCCTCACAAGGAACATTTTCCTGAGATCTAGTATGAAATGTGAATGGGGGTAGGGGTGGGGGTGGGGTGAGGAACTCAGGACAAACTGCTTTGGCAAAGGTCGGTAATAGATTGAAGTCTTGAATCCATTGAAAAAGAACAACCATTTCACCCATCAGAACTGTCTTGCATGGAAGGGACTGTGAGCTATAAGCCCTGGGTCCCTGGAGGTGAACCCTGAGGCCAAATGGACCTCAGTCTGCAAGAACCAGTCCTTTGATTTGTGATGCTTTCAATTCTATAAAGTGCCAGGCTTTCACTACCAGAAACCTCAAAAGTTTAAAGAAGAATAAAGATGGCTGTGTTGAGTTTATTTTCTGTTTTGGAGAAACACTTAGGTCCTGTGATAGCTTCCAGCCATCCTTTGGTTATTCTCTGGAGTAGAAGGTGGAGAGGAGAAAAAGTAAATTCCTGGCACCTCTCTATCCTGGATCTGAGATCAGTTTTAATAATTAAAAGGTTTTCTTTGCTTCTCTTGCCCACTGATAATTGAATCACCATTTTCTCTCTGTGCAGGGAAGAAAGAGGCATCAACTCTGGTTTGATATCCTGACTCCCCCAAATGCGTAAATGTAACATTGTGTATTAGTGTTTCTCTCAGTTCGTTACAGGAGTTACCTAACATCAATGCTACATCAATAATGAGAGGATCAATGTAACATAGCTGTAATATACTTGCTTGTGATACAAAATACACTGGCTAGGTTCATAAAAGAGAACGGTGTAAACTGGGATTACTACATCCCTTATAACATGATTTTTTCAGTGGGATACTATAATTCGATGAACAGTTACTGCTTAAAAAATTTATAAGGCAGCAAAAGCCTGCATTTCTAGTTAGGATGGATCTTGTAAATCTAAATCCCGATTCATTTTTGAGCGTTGGGATGGCTGCCACGATTTGGGGTAAACTCCATTTGATTCCCAAGTTCTCACTTCTGCATTATCCTTATGGCTCCGTACAGCAACCGTCTAGCCAACCAAGGGCAATGCCCATCCCATCCATCATGCAGGCCTTTGTAAAGGTACGGTCTTGCTCTGTAGCCTTTTCCCATGAAAGATTGTCTGGCACTGGGACCTGGCCACTTCTTAAATGCTGTCACTCCTGCTGAGATAAATGCGTCTTTAAAAATAGTCCTTTTGGCAGGTCATTGGGGGATAATGTACAGTATTCCTGGCCAGGCACTTCTTTTTCATTTCACATTCTACCCTGAGAAACTCCCTATGGCATTCGTGGAGAATCAGAAGGATGAGGCTGTCCCTCGTTGAGCAAATCTGTTCGCAGTTCGTGATGTATTTTATGATGCCCAGTTTGGGAGAAGATGCTTTTAATGGTCTCAGCTGTATTGTGTCATCTCTTGATGCTGATTTCTTGATCTTTTGTTTTACTGGAAATAAATAGTGAAAGGGGTGTGCCTACTTGTGACGTTTATGGCACACGACCTTGAGGTCATGTAATAAATAACCTCTTTCCCAGGGTTTCCTGGCACCTTGTATTAGTTCATTAAAAATAATAATAAAATTAAACAAACCTTAAAGAACTGAGACTAGAGATTATTTCTAGACTCTAAAGTCTCTTCTGGAATCTTTGATTGATTGGATGTGCTGACAGCATGCTGACAATCATTTCCTTCTTATGTTGCATGTGGGGACCTTGAGAAGTTAAATGATATAACCAAAGTGACATGTAGTGCTTGGAGTGGGTTCCAAGTGGGTTCCAAGTTGGTCTAGTTCTGGACTAATTGCTCACTCATATTTTACTACAGAGTCTCCCATAGTCTTCAAGGAATGGGAAAATATGACCAACGCTTAACCTGGGGCCATTCACTGAAAGTCCACTTGATTGCTTTACCTAGAATACGTGGAAGGACCAGTGTAAACATGAAAGGGTTTGGTATGTATTCATGGACACACAGGCTCCAACCCTGGGTTGGTAAGATCGCCTGGAGAAGGAAATGGCAACCCAAGCCAGTATTCTTGCCTGGAAAATTCCATGGAAAGAGGAGCTTGGTGGGCTACAGTCCATGGGGTTGCAAAGAGTTGGACATAACTGAATGACTGAGCAAGCATGCATTCAGTCATTCACTTTGTTTATTGAACAAATCCTTACTGAGCCCCTACTGTGTGCCAGTCTCCACATTCAGATCTGGGGATGCAGAACTGAAAACCATGGCCAGTGTGGCTGCTTTGTAGTCTGATTATTGGGAGCAGACTTCTGCCTTTCAGCTGCTCAGCTTTCAGTGCCGTTTCCATCGTCAAGGCTGCCTCATCGACTGAGATGGCTATTGGAGCACCAGCCCTCACATCCACAATTCACTGGGAAGCAGAAGGAAAGGCAGTAGGCAAAGGGGCTACACTTCCCAGCTGAGGCAGCCCTTCTTGGACCTGCTCTCCTGGATGCCCCTTCTGGTTACTTCCACAACTATATCATGGACTTCCCTTTGTTGTAGGGGAGGCTGGGAAATGCCACCTTTACCTGGGAACATTGCCACCTGTCCTCCAGATTGAAGATCTTGGCACTAAGGGAGAAAAGGAGAAAGGAGAGGTGGACAATGCTTCTTAAACCTTAGCATGTGTCAGAAACACCTGGGGGCGGTGGTTAAAACTCACACTGCTGAGCCCCACCCCCCAGCAGGGATCTGAGAATTTGCATTTTTAACCAACTCCCAGGTGGTTATGGATGGCCTCAGTCCTTGGATCATATTTTGAGCAGCATCAACAATCTGCCAATTTGATTTGTTGGAGAAGTTCTATTGTATTGATCATTTAAAACTTGCCCAAATCAGAAAGAAACTCACAAAACTAGAAGCCATGAAAAAATGATTACCATCATCCTCAAGTTCAGGGACAATCAACTGGGAGCAGAGCATTAGTAACTGATGGGTGTCAATGAAGCTATGGCTAGATATGAACCTGATCAGCAACAGTCAACCTGAACTTGGCACGGAAATACCTCTAGAAAAAGGTGAAGAGATTTCTTATGAAAAGAGAAAGATTGCTATGAAGAATTCCTCCACTTAGACCTCATCCAACACGTATTTACAGAATGGTTACGAGTGTCCCACACTCTACAAGGCTGTCACCTCTAAGTGATTGTCCCCATGGTCAAAGTTTGGGCTTTTGGGGGTAGCTGAGTCATGTTTCGGCATAGCCCTAAGAATTGTGTGGAAATAAATCACATGAAGCCTTTGCATTTGAGGCAGGCTTAAAACACATTTTATTTAATTTGCAGAAGCATGGTGGGGAGATTTATATGCATAGCTTTTGTGACAGCACTGAAGTTTCCGAAAAGATTGATGAGCTGAAACAAAGACTAGAGCTATCCACGAAAGTAAATGGAGAATTAAATGGTGTTATAGATTGAAAAAAAAAAAAAGAATGAAATTCCAAACTTAAAAAAAAATAATAATAAATGGTGCTATAGAGTCGCTAATTACAGGATGAGCAGGGGATGTGCTCAGCAGGACGGTAGTAACATACTCCGGGAGGTTCAAGCCGTGAGCTGGGGAGTGAGGACGCCTCACCATGTCACCTGAAAGGACATGCTTGGCTATCCATTCACTTCTGGCCCCACTGGCTTCAAATGTCTTCGAATTTCAGGGACCATAAATATGTACTCCTCTGGAATTAAAATTCTTTCAGGAGATACCCCCTACCCCACATTTGGTCATTTGGCTAGATAGGGAAGTCTGTTTAATTCCATGACTGTCACTCAGCAAAGCAAGCTATTCGAAACCTGCTTCCTACTCATCTCTCACCTACACTCAGTCATGTCTGACTCTTTGCAACCCCAGGGACTGCAGCACATCAGGCTTCCCTGTCCTTCATCATCTCCTGGAGTTTGCTCAATCTCATGTCCATTGAGTCGGTGATGCCATCCGACCATCTCATCCTCTGTCACCCCCTTCTCCTCCTGACCTCAGTCGCTCCCAGCATCAGGGTCTTTTCCAATGACTTGGCTCTTTGCATCAGGTGGCCAAAGTATTGGAGCTTCAGCTTCAGTATCAGTCCTTCCAATGAATATTACACCTACAATATATAATGTCAGCAATATAGATTTCTCTAAATCTAAATCAGAGTGTGTGACTTCAATAGGATATGCACAAAAGGCCAACAAAAATAGCCTTTCAGGAAAATTTGACTTTGAACTATCTCACAAAGAATTACTTAAAAAAGAAACTTTTTGTTTGTTGTTGGGGTATAGCCAATAAACAATGTTGTAATAGTTTTAGGTGACCAGGCAAATGGACTCAGATATACATATACATGTATCCATTCTTCCCCAAACTGCACTCCCATCCAGGCTGCCACATAACACATAAATGACCCTTATTTACAAAAGTGTTTCTTCCAAAGAATCACAAAGCTAATTCTTTCAACCTCAAAAATATTTGGAAGTGGCAAAACTCTATTTCTTTAAAATTTGTTTTGTGGTAACAGCTTTCTTTCCAACTTGGAGTTGGTCTGGATGAATCAAGAAAACTCAACTTTAACAAATATTGTTAAAATATAACAGCTTTAACAAATAGCTATTGGTATTAGCTCATATTCTTGCTAATGATTTTTAATAAGGAAACCATCAGAAACCTGCATTCAACATATTTTATGGTTGAAATATCAAACCACAAGCTGAAGATTTTCGATCAGAATATAAGTGGTATGTTGCTGACATGTATGTTAGAATTTGGGATGTAACAAGTGAGGCAGGAAAAGAACATTATATAGGGAGTCCTGAAGAGAAAAATGAGTAACCATTAGGTTTAATCGATGATTTTGAAAGGTAGCTCACCTTTTAAAAATTAAATTTTGGAGAAGCAAGATGGAGGCATTTGTGACATATATACATAAAAATGTCCATATATAATTAAAAATATCCCTCCACAATGTAGGAGCTTCCCTGATGGATCAGTGGTCAAGAATTCACCTGCAATGCAGGAGGCGCAGGATACGTGTGTTTGATCTCTTGTCAAGAATCTCTGAAGGAGGAAGTGGCAACCCACTCCAGTATTCTTGCCTGGAAAATCCCATAGATAGAGGAGCCTGGTGGGTTGCCGTCCATGGGGTCACAGAGAATCGGACACAACTGAGCACGCACATGCACACAATGTATAGATAGGAAAACTATTATTGTTTAATACACATGCCATGAAAGTCAGTTTTGATTCAGGCTATTTTTACTTTATGTGATAAAATCTAAAGGCTATTTTAAAGTTTAAAGGTATGAAATATTTATCAAGTGATTAGACACAGACTTGTCAATTCTGCTACATTACAAATAGGTTAGACTTAAAAATAGCTGATCTGTGCATTTCCATTTGGTCCCAGATTTTTGGTCAGTCTGAATCCTGAAGATCCCCAACCCTAACTGTCTAAGAGAGTACAGTATCTTTATCTTTCTTATTACTTCTCTGTTCTTGATGTGATAGGTAAGTACATAAAGCAGGTTGAGTTATTAGCAAAAGGAGTTCAAGTTTTTTGCTCTGTCATCCCTTACTGACTTATGCTTAAGAACCTTTTTTAAAAAATTCTGGAGTAGTGGGTTAAATTTAGAAAGTCCAAACTAAGCCGCAGGGCTGTAATAAGCAATGTTGGGGGATTAAGAGGTTTTATTCCCTCTGGTGGGAGGGGAGCTAGAGAGGGGCCATTTTGGGGGGAAGGTCACAGGATCCAGACACGTGACTCTTCGCTATCTTCCTTGAATGTTTGACCAGTAGTTTTGAACATGATTTACAGTCACTACTATAAACATGGCTATTTCAGTCCTTTGACTGGGTGGAGCACTTCTAACTTTTCAAATGTGAGAAGTTGAGTAGTTATGTCCACTACGGCTCTTGGTTGGGTGTCTGGAACAAAGTTAATAGAGACAATCTTGCCAAGTATCCAGTGTAGTCCAACACAGTGCTCCAAGATTTGTAAAGATGCATTGTAGATATAGAAGGAATTTATAGAAAGGCATATACAAGAAAGCAATATTACTGCATAAAGCAATATTAATACATACATAGAAAGCAATATTATTGCTGTTGATGAAATGTGCTGAAACACAGCCCATGGAGGAAGGAGCTCTTTCTTCGGAAGCCTGCCATCTCTCTTTGGAAGCAGCTTCAAGCAGAGATGATGGAGAGTGGGTTTGTTTCACAGTTGCGTGTGACGCTGACCATTCCCATGGCCACAAGGAGGACTCAGGGCCACAAGCTGTGAGCCCTGGAAAGGAATTCTGCACGTGATCAGCAAAGAGACTCATTATCCAGTTTACAATGACTCGACAGCTGGCTGGATAAAGCTTTGCTGTATGTGCATTTAGAGCTGTCTGGAGAAATCTGTAAATAATACCATATATCGTGAATGCACCTACTGAATGATTAAAGCAAAGCTGCAACTGTGAAATGACCAAAGTCAGTTTTGTTTTCTCTTCACATTTTTCATGCTCTAGTTTCCTTCTTTCTTTAAGTGTTTTTCCATCTGATTGTCTCTGGAAAGTGGAATTGCTCTGATGACCTAAGCTTTTTTGTTCTTTAGTGTGTTAATGTAGTAGAAACATTTGATTTGGTGAATACATTTTAAACTATTAATACCTCGTGATCCTAATATTAGCAAACACATATGGAAAGCTTTCTATATGACATGAGATATGATATATCTCCTCATAAAAAACTAAAGGTCTAAATGTTATTTTCTTCCTTTTAGAGATAGGGGAGAGCTTCCCAGGTGGTGGTGGTAAAGAATTTGCCTGCCAATGCAGGAGATCCAGGAGAGGTGTGTTCGATCCCGGGTCGGGAAGATCCACTGCAGTAGGAAATGGCTACTCACTCCAGTATTCTTGCCTGAAAAATTCCATGGACAGAGGAGCCTGGAGGGCTACAGTCCACGGGGTCACAAAGAGTCAGACGTGACTGAACACACCCACAAAGTATACTTTTTGCTATTTTTACAGGACACTAGAGGGCAGTAGCTACCTAGAAGATGTATGACGTTTGTACTCTGAGGGTGGTCAGCCTTCAGGCCTGCTCACCATCAAGTGGAATGTGACAGTTTTTGTAAAACGACAAACATTTCCCTCTATTCTTTAGGATGCATGTGAAAGTGGAGATGATTCCAGGATAATTTCTCAAGGGATCAGAGTGTTCTTCAATCATTTGTAATATGCTCAGGTCTGAAACCGAAGGACTTGCTTGTTGGGGACAACTGTCTAGATCAGATTGAGCAAACATTTATTAAACATTCTTGTGGGATGAGGACAGAGGATGAGATGATCGGATGTCATCCTCAATTCAACGGACACAAGTTTGAGCAAACTCTGGGAGATAGTGAAGGACAGGGAGGCCTGGCGTGCTGCAGTCCATGGGGTTGCAAAGAGTGACTGACCAGCACAACTTAGTGACTGAACAACATGCGGAAACACTTAGCAACATCCTAGCAGGTGCTTAACGTTGTTGTTTAGTCACTAAGTCATGTCCTACTCTTAGTGACCCCATTAACTGTAGCCCACAAGGCCCCTCTGTCCATGGGATTCTGCAGGCAAGACTATTGGAGTGGTCCCTCCAGGGGAATCGTCCCAACCTAGGGATCAAACCCAGGTCTCCTGCCTTGCAGGAGGGTTCTTTACCATCTGAGTCACCAGGGGAGCCCATATTTATAATATATCTGTTCAAAAGTTGAACTCTTCCACATATGGGAGTGCTAGTGGTAGAGAACCCGCCTGCCAATGCAGGAGACATTAGAGATAAGGGTTCGATCCCTGGGTTGGGAAGATTCCCCTGGAGGAGGGCATGGTAACCCACTCCAGTAGTCTTGACTGGAGAATCTCATGGACAGAGGAGATTGGTGGGCTACAGCCGTAGGGTCAAACAGAGTCAAACACGACTGAAGTGACTTAGCACGCATACACATATGGGAGGTGGCTCCTGACATTAACCATGTTTAAGCACATGCAGCCACCGTCCCAGCAGAGCTCGTGGGAGCAAGTCTATTCAGCATATCTGATCCACGTAAAGGCAGTCGGATACACTCAGAAACGCTCCATTGGGAGCCCAGAGTTTCTTGGCTCCACTCTTAACTTGTGTGATCTAGGGAAGGGCTGGGAGGTCTTGGATTGGTTTCTTAGCTCCAGTTGCATCATCTTTAAAATAGGAGAGGTGGACCAATGGCAGTAAGGTCCCTCCTAGTTCTGATTTCCTGCAGTGAGAACCATGCCCACCAGGGAAGCCTCCCAGAGCGAAGCACGGATATAGAATCTTCTGCGTGTGAATCTGGGTAGGATGCAAAGAAGAGTATGCATGCAAGGTTTGATAAACTTCACTTGGAAACACTTGGCAGGATGTACTCTGCTTATTCCCCACCACTGGCTTCTTCTAAAGGAAAAAAGCAGTGGGTGATCTGTAAACATAATGTGGAGGGAAATCTGGACTCAGGGATAATTTAAAAGAAAAAGGAAATAGTCATAGAGAAAATGGAGTCTAGTTTTACAGTCAGATCTTAACTAAGATACCCACAAAGTGGTGATAGCAAACTTCGTTCCATCAGGTCGGTGAAAACTACAGAAGAAAATAATCAGGGAGAGACAGAGTTGGAGTGATCCAAATCCTGGTCCTTTATTTTATTATTTATTTTATTTTAATTTTATTCTTAGCTCCCTGACCAGGGACTGAAACTGCATCCCCTGCAGTGGAAGTGCAGAGTCTTAACCACTGGACCACAGGGAATGGTTAGCTTGGGCAAGCGGGGGATCTCTCTGAACCTCCTTTTTTTCCTCATCTGATGTTTGTAAATGTCAGTTGTCTCCCTCTCTTTGCCTTTACTTGAATCTGTAGTTCTAAAAGAAAGGAAATTTCACTTTTTCTTAACGCAAAATAGTTGCATGTTTCATCTATTCAGTACATGTCACTCTCCCTGAAGCCAAGAGAGAAGAGCCCAGAAAGTATAGTAACCACAGGGAAATCGGGGTACAGTAAGTCTGGCCTGAAGGAACCGTGCTTTCCCAGAATGCTCCCCACCTAAGGATGAGCAGGCAGCGAAAGAAGAGCAGAGAGGACCGAAGGGTGAAGGACGTGAAGATGTGTCTGAGTGTGAGTCCTGGTGTGTTGCACTAGACGGACCTTTCTGGCGTTGGTTTGCGTGGCAGAGTTCGTCTTGGCAGGAGAAGAACAGAGGTCAGCTGCGTGCACCGGGTCCTGGGGAAGGAAGGGCAGGAAGACAATGTCGTCTTGGAGACCGGTCATTGGCCACCTCCCTGGACTTGCGTGGGAGCACTGGGGGAGCAGGCTGCAGGACTGTGCATAGAGGCCTCGGCGACGGTGACAGTGGGGATGGGCTTTGTGCTAACAGGATGCGCTAAACATCAAAAGTGGGAACCAGAGCGTGCAGAAGAGCAGGAGGGAAACACTTGTATGCAGACACGTGGCATCCCTCGTGCACTTTCTGAAAAAACCAGGAGAAAAATTATTTTTTTCTTTTTCTTTATGGTTTGTTACAGGATAGTGAATATAGTTCCTTGTGCTATACAGTAAAGAAGATCCCCTGGAGAAGGAAATGGCAACCCACTCCAGTACTCTTGCCTGGAAAATCCCATGGACAAAGGATCCTGGTAGGCTATAGTCCATGGGGTCTATACTGAGCGACTTTACTTACTTTACTATCCATTCTACATATAACTGTTTGCATCTGCTAATCCCAAACACCCCAACCCTTCCTCCCCCACCTCCCCTCCTCCTTAGCAGCCGTAAGTCTGTTCTCAAGGTCTGTGAATCTGTCTCTGTTTTGTAAAGAAGTTCATTTGTGTCATAATTTAGATTCCGCATATGAGCGATATTATAACGGTATTTGTATTTCCCTTTCTGATTACTTCATATAGTATGATAATCTCTAGGTCCATCTGTGTAGCTGAAAATGACATCATTTCATTCTTTTTTAAGGCTGAGTAAATTCCATTGTTTGCATGTATATATAACACACACATACATACATTCAATTATGTATATGTATACGATGTGTATCCATTCATCTGT
Organism: Cervus elaphus; assembly: GCF_910594005.1. NCBI lineage: Eukaryota > Metazoa > Chordata > Mammalia > Artiodactyla > Cervidae > Cervus > Cervus elaphus. The sequence continues at coordinate 19,577,035 of NC_057827.1, read as the reverse complement.
TAATGGCCATTTAGGTTGTTTCCATGTCTTATCCATCATAAGTAGTGTTGTTCATGTATCTTTTTGAATTACAGTTTTCCAGGAGAAGCTCTTAATGTGATTGGAAATCCTATATTAACAGCCTGGAGAGAATCCTAAGAAACACGAGAGGTTACTGCAAATGAGATCCAGTTTATAGAAGCTTAGAAACACACAGGAAACACGCAGCGGTCAGTCATGTGCCCCAGAAAGGATGGTTGAGGGAGTTTCAGGTTTCTTACGTGGAAAAGCGATGTAAGAGGCCTGGGTGAAGTTCAGCAGAAGGTATGTCTCTTCCAAAATTTGGATGTTAGGGTTTCCTAGACTCAGGATGCAGGGTCTGCGATACCAACAGACTGCTTTGGTATCACATGTTTTCATGATTTGATCATTATGTATTTACCTGTTTGAGCCTGCCTCATATTAAAGAACTTCATAATTTTGTTAAAGATATTTCAGCATACAAACGAATAGACTACCCACAATTTACATAATCTTGCTTAAAAATCAATGTTGCATTTGCATCGAGTTCGCAATTGTAATTTACATTGTATATAGGATTTTGCCTGGGGAAACCTAGCCTGAGTGAAAGAGGATGGATGAAGAGGAGAGAGAAAATGAATTAGGGAAGGGAAGAGAAAGGCACAGACGGTGAGGAGGAGGACAGGACGTGGAATGGATCCAGGTCAGAAGGGGACAGCAGGTGGTGACCACAGAAGCAAGAAAGAGGTCATCGTGAGAAATTCTAGGAACAGAGAAGGAGAGTGTGTTCAGTGATCCTGAGTCCTCCAATGGGGGAAACCGAAAATGTGCCAAATTATAGATTCCTCTTTAGATGGGGAACATTCTAGAAAAGTGTAGTTCCTTCAGGCCAGACAATGTACCCTGCTTTTCCCCTTGTACTGTGCCTGCTGAAATGCTCTCCGTCCATTTGTCTTTCAGGAGAGTTACTTGTACTGAACAGATGAAACATGAAACAAGTTTTTTTTCTTCAAAACACAGAATCATAGACAAAGACTTGGGTCAGCTCTGTGCATTCCAACAGGTCAGAGGGAGATAGGACTCATGTCTGAGGACACAGGCAGTTTCAGATGGGCTAAAGTCAAGCACAGTATAATCTTCTCTCTACCTTGTTGGAGAAGATGCTAGAGAAGGAAAGGGGAAACTACATCCCTGGGTCAGAAACGGACAGTCAAGAGGTTTCCCTGAAATGTGGGGGAAGTAGGTTCCATCCCTGGTCGGAAAACTAAGATCTCACATACCTTGGAGCAACTAAGCTCACAGATCCCAGCAAAGATTCTTCGTACTGCAACTTTTTTTTTTTTTCCAGTGGGTTTTGTCATACATTGATATGAATCAGCCATGGATTTACATGTATTCCCTTCGTACTGCAACTTGACCCAACACAGACAAATAAGTAAGTAAACATTTTTAAAAAACAAATGGACAGTCGAGTCTTTACCATGTCACACCAGATGAGTGACCGAGGAGCCTGGGACTTGGCCCACTTGCTCTAGGCCCTGACTGTTCCTCTTACAAAGAGTGAACTGAATACCTCGAGGCATCACCTTGAGTCTTCTTGGCCTGACCTCTTATTTCAATCATGGCTGCTGGGCATCAATCCACACAGGCTTTGACAAGCCTTCCTCAGCCCTCACTAGCTGCCTCGCTTCCCCAGCGGCCCAGAGGTAAAGAATCTGCCTGCCATGCAGGGGACTTAGTAGATGTGGGTTCGATCCCTGGGTTGGGAAAATCCCCTGGAGGAGGAAATGGCAACCAGTCCAGTACTCTTGCCTGGAGAATCCCATGGACAGAGGAGCCTGGCGGGCTACAGTCCATGGGGTCGCAGAGAGTCGGACACGACTGAGCGACTGAGCAGACACTCATGCACTTGCTGCCTGCGGGAGTTTCGGATCCGTCGCAGGGCACACCCAAAGAACGTCCCAGGACACACCAGTGCTCACCTCTGACGTGCAGGGCATCGGCCCCCTATGGGGACGCCCTGGACGCATTTGGGACGGAGCCCAGGGTAGATGCCTTCTCCCTCTCTTACCCAGATGACTAGCAGACATGTTCCAAGTCTTCTCAGGTGATCCCCTCCCATCATGTGGCTCAAGAGCAAGGACCAGTTAGACAGCACACGGGCACTGGCTTTCCTTCTTTCTTTCCTTTTTACTCTTCTTGTCACTCAGTCTTGCTCCCTTGGAATCACCCTCCCAAATAAACGACTCTCACATATGCCTTCATCTCAGGCTCTACTGTGGGGTAACCCAGGCTAGGGAAACGGCAGACAGCGGGTGAGAAGGAGGAGGGGATCATTTCTCCGGGAGGATGTCTTGCATGTCACACATCTCCACAGGGAGCAGGGGCACGGGAGAGCCCCAGTGCAAAGAGTTAGGCGGTGAGTGCATGGGAATATCATCATCATTATATTATTATTGTTACCAACTCTCTGGTTAATGACAGTCTTCTTTCAGGAGCAGTTCCTCTGCTCTTCAGAGATGATTTCACCTGAAACACAGACTTTGGAATCTCAAACTCCACACACTTCTCTAGGCCAAAGACTCTCAGTGTCCCCAGGGCTTAATTTTAAGACATAGTTGATGGATCTGCTCGCTGACTTGGTCTCCTGTGCTGAATGCAGACCTATCCATCAATGCTCTTCTGAAACTGGTCTCAAAGAGCTCTGGACCTCCCAGCAGGTATGACCTGACCAGAACAGAAGCAGGGAAATTCTTGTCTCTTGTCACTGACATGCAGTTCATGGTCAACTAATGGAGTCCTGCGTTGTAGCATGCAGGTCTTTGCTTTCAGGAAATTCAATTACAGTGCTGGAAGTGCTAATTACCTGCTTTAAAAACCAACATTATTAGCCGAGAATAATTATTACTGCAAGGAAAGTGAAAACAATTGGGAAGGAACATGCCTTAAAGCCATCTCCCATTTCAGCTTTTCTCCTAGCAGAGAGGGGAGCGCACAAACTCCCACTCTCCTCTCTATTAAGGAGGAAGTCCTCAACTGCCAGCAATCTGCTCCTGAATCCCATTTATATACATATATATATATATATATATTTTTTTTACTTATGGTGTGAATAGTAATTAGGCAGAGCAACAAAAACACAACATGTGGTGCTTCATACAACTTTGTGATTTGTTATTTTAAACTCATTTGGGCGTTATAAATGATTTTCAGAGTTTGAGCAAGTTATGGTTGGTGGGTAAAAGTGTGTGGTGTGTGCCTGTGTGTAGGGTGGGTGGGCAGCATAATGAGGCTTCTTGGTTTCCATGACTACCTCACAAACCTCCCCTGGCAACTTGAACTGTATACGGGCAAAAAAGGCGGGGGGAGGTTTGGAAAATCATACAAATGAAATCAGAGGGGGTTACGTGTTCTCATATTGGAAAACTGTATTTCCTTAAATACTGCTACCATCTGGGCATACTCTCTTTTAAGAGTCTGTACTCCAGATGCATTTTTGTCAAACAAAGCAGAGTTATCTTTAGTAATAAAAGATTAAAGGAGCAGTGACTCCATGTAATAATTCCAAGGAAACCTGAGAGTTGACTATACAATGATGTTTGATCTGGCTGGCATTGCTGGGGTCTCTGGGCCAGAGGAGTAAAACCTCCCCTTCCTTTGTTGAACTATGGAGGACGAGCTGGATGTCATCATGATTTCCACCATCCTGTCTTCATCGTCCTCCAGGACTGCACTTGCCACATCTCTTGTGGGTCTGCCTCAGCTCCCAAGCTCATCCCCACTGTGGGGAGAGAGAATGAAGGGAAGGATGAGCAGGATGAACCATTGACTTTGGGCCGCAGATTCCACACCAGTAAATAAATGGTCAGGTTTGGAGTTCAGCATCTCCCAGACCCTCTGCTTTCTTTGTATCTTACGTCTTCATGAACTACAAATGCCGTCTCAGGTTCATTGACTGAACAGAGACTTTTGGTACAATTGCGCCAGGAGCTCCACTGATCTGCTCACCAGTGAAACTGGTGAAAATTACTTAAAAAAATCCCAATCATGTAAAACTTCTGGAAATGGTCCTTTGAGCAAACAATAAGAGAAAAATCAGGGTTGCAAGAGAATCTATGAGCATTTGATAAAAAAGAGAGTTGGCAGTACTCATGACTCCTGCTCAGCCAAATGGAGACTCCATTCCAGATGCTGCAGCAGGAACACAAAGCTCCCTTTGCTTCCAGTCAGAGGGCTTTCTTCCCGGGAAGAGACAGTCTTCAGCATTTCTGTGTTCAGTATTTGCTTCCCAAATATCTGATGCTGAGGCTAAGTCCAGGCATGAGGTTGGAGGCGGGGCTTCCCTCTCCTGCCCAGGCCCAGCTGTGAGACAGTATCCTACCTCTGTGCTATGCCGTGAATAAAGAGGAAAGTTAGTGTCAGTCGCTCAGTCATCTCCGACTCTTTGCGACCCCAGGGACTGTAGCCTGCCAGGCTCCTCTGTCCATGGAGTTCTCCAGGGAAGAATACTGGAGTGAGCAGCCTTTCCCTTCTCCAGGGAATCTTCCCAACCCAGGGATCAAACCTGGGTCTCCTGCATTGCTGGCAGATTCTTTACCATCTGAGCCACCAGGGAAACCCAGGCCTTGTTGCCTGCCAGGGCTTGTGAGGTCGTGGTCCCATGAGGAGAGGCAAATCGAGAGGACTTCAGATTTTACCTTTCTTTCAATCCCCAACCAAGTGGTCAGCAAAGAGAGCAGGTTGTCACTCAGAGCAAAGCTTGCTATTTTCCTCACCTCTTGCTCAAGAGAGCTGGCTCCAAGATTTTACTTGGGAGAGAAGCAGGTCACAAGACAGACAGCTCCTAATCTCGTCCTCAAAGAGCTGACTTCAGTTGCAGTGGCGTGTGGAGAAGTCCAAACCTGAGCACACTCTCAAGACCAGCGATGTGAGTGCTCAGTTGTGTCCAACCCATTGCAGCCCCATGGACCATAGCCCACCAGGCTCCTCTGTCCATGGGATTCTCCAGGCAAGAACACTGGATTGGATTGCCATTTCCTTCTCTGGGAGATCTTCCCAATGCAGGGATCGAACCCACGTCTCCTGTGGCTCCTTGCATTGCAGGTGGACTCTTCATCGCTGAGCCACTGGGGAAGCCCCAAGAGTAGTGAAGATTGTGATAAATGGTAACCAGGTGGGTACTCATGGATTTAATGAAGACACAGTTTAGGCTCTAGTCAGGCTACATGGCAGGAGAGAACTGGGGAATAAGACAGCTGGGAACAACATTCCCAAAGTCAGAATAAATATCAAACATGAACATCAGATTGATTCCTCCAAAGGAGTCTTGATTGGATTGGATCAGTTCATAGAGCAATTTAAGGTCTAGAGCATTGTTGAAAGCAATAAAGTAATCAATAGGCAGTTAACAGAGTTTAATAGCTGGGTGACGTCAGGGAAAGAGAAAGTGAGCCCTGGCAACACCATAGTCATCTTAGGGTGACTGTAGGTCTCCCCAAATCTGCACCTCCCTTAGAACAACACCAGAGGTTTAGCATTCTCTGTTTGCAGGAAGAATGTGCATGTGTGCTAAGTCGCCTCAGTTGTGTCCGACTCTGGGACACCACGGATTGCAGCCAACCAGGCTCCTCTGTCCATGGGATTCTCCAGGCAAGAATACTGGAGTGGGTTGCCATGCCCTCCCCTAGGGGATCTTCTGGACCCAGGGATCAAACCTGTGTCTCTTACATCTTCTGCATTGGCAGGTGAGTTCTTTACCAAGAGCGCCACCTGGGAAGCTGGCCTTCACTAAAGCTTAATTAGTTACTAAAAAATAAATGTGTCAATGAAACATTAATCAATCACTCTAATAAAGAAATGGAAAATCTTATCTGAGCCAAATTTTAACATTGTAACCCAGGAAGAGCATCTCAGAAAGGTCTGAGAAACTGTTCCACCTGTTAGAATTCAAGGCACAGTTACATAAGTTTTTTGAGATGGGAGCTGTACATCAAAGGACATATTTTAGACAGTTTACACAATCCAGAGCTAAACTGCCCCATACAAGATCAAGAAGGAATGCTGTCTTTTAAGGAGTTGCCTTGTTGGTGCTAGGAAATGTAGCTCTTTATGTTTGAGCAAGTATTTCTGCTAACGGGGGAGGTTTGGTCATGCATAATGTAGATACACAATGCACTGTAGGGGGGAGGTAGGAGGCCAAAGGAAAGAGAAATTTTTTTTTTTTGTTTGAATTTTTCTTGTCTTGACATAAAATATGAATTTTATTTCACATAAGTAAATAATGAAAACAAGCCTTGGAGGGGGATACCAGCACCCAGAGATTATTGCTACAATATATAATATGAAATGTCTACTAACAAAAATTATAAGGCATATAAAGAAATAGGAAGGTATGACCCATTCACCAAGAAAAAAAGAAGACAGAAACTGCTTGTGAGAGTGACCAGAAGTCAGCTTCGACAGCAACCAATGTCAAATGGCCATTGTAAATATTAATATGATCAAAGAAGTAAATGAAACCATGAGTTAAGAAGTAAAGGAAGGCATGATCATATCACAAATAGAGAATATTTTTTTAAAAATAGAAATTGTAACAGCAAGTTCTGGGGCAATTCTGGGGTTGAAAAGTAAACATAGCTGAAATAAAAATTTTCCCAGAGGGCCCCAAGACTTGTTTTGAAGTGGCAGAAAGAAGAATCAATGAACTTGGAGAAAGGTCAATGGAGACCATGCAAGGTGAAGAATAGAGAGAAAAAAGGATGAATAAAAACGTATGGGACTTGGGACTTCCCTGGTGGTCCAGTGGTTAAGAATCAACCTTCTGATACAGGGGACACGGGTTTGATCCTGTTCCGGGGAAATAAGACCCACATACACAGGGCAACGAAGCCCTCACACCACAACTAGAGAAGCCAGTTCGCTGCCGTGAAGACCCAGCACAGCACCCTCCCCCCCCCCGCCCCCCACAAATGAATGGACTCTACAAGAAATGGTGGGGGGGCAACCATCAAACACAGCATCATATGTATAATGGAAGTACCAGGAGAGGAGGGAAGGAGGAGAAAACATTGCCAAATAATGACTTAGAAGTTATATAAGATTATGGTAATAAGCAAAGCAATATAAAGCTGCATAAACTAAATGCTGATAATCCTTCACTCACACCCGTGCTCCCCATCCACCCTGCAGTAACCAATGTAACAGTGTGTATCCTTCCCATGGTTTTCTCTATGCTGATGCAAAAATGAGCAAATATGTATATGCATATTTAGCTTTTTAATGTATAAAACAGAGGGGGTAATATTCCATTGTTTGGATGTAGCACCATTTATTTAGCTATTTCTCAATACAACTCTCTATCTGTAAGATCTTTAATGACCATGATTCTGTTTACCTAACCGCAGATTTACAATGCAAAATTTCTACCCAACCAAATCTAGCCCAGTGTTAGGAGTCCAGAGCAATGCTTGCACTGAATATGTTTGATAGAATTCAAACATAGAATTCAAAACAAATATGTTTGGTAGAATTCAAACATTTGTAGGATGTTTACCAGCCCAATTTGAACATTAGGCATGAAAGGTCATAGTGGGAGAAAAAAAAAAGGATGGCAAAGATGAACTTGTTCAAATCTCATTTGGTTCAGCCCAATTTCCCATGTATCAAGCATTGTTTTAGTACAAGTTTCAGACTACATGGTAATATGTGCGTGCTAGGTCACTCAGTTGTGTCCAACTCATTGTGACTCCATGGGCTGTAACCAGCCAGACTCCTCTGTTCCATGGAATTTTCCAGCCAAGAATACTGGAGTGGGTTCCATCTCCTATTCCAGGGGATCTTCCTGACCCAGGGATTGAACACGAGTCTCTTGTGTCTCCTGCATTGGCAAGTGGCTTCTTTACCACTACACCACTGCTTTATTGGGAAACCAATAAAGCACTCAAAAGGCAATGGATTTGGAAGGAGAGATCTGAGTTTTAATTCTGACTTAGTCACAGATTCAGCGGAGAAGGCAATGGCACCCCACTCCAGTACTCTTGCCTGGAAAATCCCACGGACAGAGGAGCCTGGTAGGCTGCAGTCCACGGGGTCGTGAAGAGTCAGACACGACTGAGCGACTTCACTTTCACCTTTCACTTTCATGCATTGGAGAAGGAAATGGCAACCCACTCCAGTGTTCTTGCCTGGAGAATCCCAGGGATGGGGGAGCCTGGTGGGCTGCTGTCTATGGGGTCGCACAGAGTCAGACACGACTGAAGTGACTTAGCAGCAGCAGCAGCAGCTCGGATGCAGCCAACCATGGCCACAATAATGTTAAGTAACACTGATCGCAAAATCTCAGTAGTGTACCCAAATAAGGACTGATGCTCCAGGGTCTGTAGGACAGTGTGGCAGTTGGGTGGATAGGGGGTAGGCTGGGCTTGGTTCAGCCAGCGTGGCTCTTCTTCATGTGTCTCCTTGGAACCAGAGCACTAGGCTGGTGGTGGCAGAGGTGGAAGAGAGCATGTCCAACTGCAGAAGCTCTTTCAAAGTCTCTGTGCATCTCATGGACTAACATCTCATTGGCCAAAACAAGTCATGGAGGCTGAACTCAGAGTCCAGGGGCACTGCCAGCTTACGTGGCCGAGGATACGGATGTGTGACCCTGTTATTGGAGATAGAGTAAAGATTCGGGGTCATAATTCTGTCTGTTGCAGTCATTTATCAGCAAGGTACTTTGTGCTCTCCGAAAGGAGATAACACTACCCACCTTGTAATTTTGTTTCAAGGGTTACTTGCAATATTGTATGTACATCCCTAGGCATATAGTGCATAATGAATGGCTATTAATTTCCTGGAAAAGCTCTCATGGAATATGCGATTCTTTTATGTTCAAAATCTTACACAGTGTTGGTCAAATTGATCAAATAAAAAAAGGATATGCAGGACTTCCCTGGTGGTCCAGTGGCTAAGACTCCATGCTCCTGAGTCAGGGGGCCCAGGTTTGATCCCTGGTCAAGGAACTAGAGCCTGCATGCCACAAATAAAAGATACCGCATGCTGCCACAAAGCCTGAAGATCCCACGTGCTGCAACTAAGATGTGGCACAGCCAAATAAATAGAAATAAATAAATAAATATTAAGAAGAAAGCATAGGCAATACTTAAAATTTTCTTTTTCTACATAAGAGTTTAAGAATGGCTTCCATGTTGCCAATTGCGTATCACTTACATAAATAGTTTTGCACATGGAGTCCAGAGTATGTGGGCCATTCTGAATTTTGCCATTTAGAATTTTCTTACATCAAAGCATTGTTTTATACTTCTGCACTGTTTTTCTAGTAATCTTGTGTGTGTGTGTGTGTGCGTGTATCTGTGTGATAGTTCATCATTTGACTGAACCATAGGAGGTAAACTATTTCATGGAGAGGTTTTGGAGCCTCCAGCCTGACATTGGTTACCTGGGCTGGTGTCCTGTTGGTTTTAGAGCATTGGCACTTGCTGAGTGATGATGCGGTGGATCTCAGAGCCTGGGGGCCCCAGAGCACCCATAAATCTTCTCTTCCCTGAGAAAACAAGCAAGCATGCTGGAAAAGTAATAAAGTCCCCCATGGTCTATTAGTGTGACTGTGCTTGTGGGAGGAAGACAAAGCCATCCGCAGATGCTGTTGATGACTATGACACTGGATGCCTGACTCCAATCTCACTGAGTTGATTTTGTGCTCTACAGTAAATTTTAGCCAGATGTAGGACTGAATCTGTGGCTTTGTAAATGCAACAGAGGAGCCATATCAGCTCATTTGTTAAATTAGAAAGCAGTAAGTGAAGGGGACCTAGAATTGATTTAATGAGGATATGGCTAAACTGCAACAGGGGAGCAGCGGGTAGACCCCACCACCTGGGCAGGTTTTCTCCAATTAGGGTAGATTTGGGGCTTCTCTGGTGGCTCAAACAGTAAAGAATCTGCCTGTGATGCAGGAGACCCCGGTTTGATTCCTGGGTCAGGAAGATCCCCTGGAGAAGGGATAGGCTACCCACTTGAGTATTCATGGGTTTCCCTGGCGGCTCAGATGGTAAAGAATCTGCATGCAATGCAGGAGACCTGGATTGGCTTCCTGAATTGGGAAGATACCCTGGAGAAAGGCATGGCAACCCACTCCAGTATTCAGCCTGGAGAATTCCGTGGACAGAGGCGCCTGGCGGGCTACAGTCCAAGGGGTTGCAAAGACTCAGACATAACTGAATGATTAACACTTTCACTTTTTTTCAGGCAGCAAGCCACTGGTCTCCTTGGGGTCCATGCATCCAGCCACATTGCTGAGAACAGTACCATGACTAGATTCCAGAAGACTCATGCAAAACCAGGGGTTTGGCCAGGGATCTGTAACAACCTAGAGGGGCGGGGTGGGGAGGGTGGTGGGAGGGAAGTTCAAGAGGGAGGGAACATAGGTATACCTATGCCTGATTCATGTTGATTTTGGCAGAAAGCAACACAATATTGTAAAGCAATGGCAGCCCACTCCAGTATTCTTGCCTAAAAAATTCCATGGACAGAGGAGCTTGGTGGGCTATAGTCCTTGGGGTCACAAAGAGTCAGAGACGACTGAGTGACTTCACACTTAATTATCCTTCAATTAAAAATAAATAAATTTAATTATATATATATATATATATATATATATATAAACCTAGGGATTTGGCCCAGTCAGGAAAAGGGACTTCTTTTGTTGAGGGTTTTCTGCTAAACATTTTTGTGAATTGTCATCCATGGTCCAGTGGAAGAGAGACTGGCTCCTTGTGTGTCCTGAACGCCCTACTGCATCATAACCCACTCTGCAGAAGTAATTACTTCTCCTTTTAGCTTTGCCCAGAAACTTCAGAGGATGCCCTGAGTATTCCCCATGGTTCTCACGAGCTTCCTTCGACTTCCTAGGGAAGTGTGTGTGTGCGCGCTCAGCTGGTCAGTCGTATCCGACTCTTTGTGACTGCGTGGACTGTAGCCAGCTAGGATCCTCTGTCCACTGAATTTTCTAGGCAAGAATACTGGAGTGGGTTGCCATTTCCTATTCCAGGGGATCTTCCTGACCCAGGGATTGACTCTGCATCTCCTGCATTGGTTGGCAGATTCTTCATGGCTGAGCCACCTGAGAAGAGTCTCTTCTATTGCTGTGCCTCAGTTTACACATCCAACAATGGATCCCTGGATTGATGGGTACATGGTGCAACAGTCAAGAGCATGGATTCTGGAGCCAGGCTGCTGGGTTTGATTCCTGGTTCAGCTCCTCAGAAGTTGTCACCTTGGGCAAATCGCTTAATCTCTCTGCACGTTAGTAATCCCACTTGTGAAACAGGGATACTAAGGACTCTCTCCTCATGTGATTATTTCAAGAATTGAACAGTTATTAAAATGCTTGGAGTTCTTGGCACATAGTGTTGGATAGGTGTGGCTATTACTAAGACTGTAATGAACATTAATTAAATGAGGTAATGCATGTAATAGTCTAAGCATATATCAACAGTGAATTATGGATATTATCACTACTGCTACTGCAGGGTGGTCAAGTTTAATCTCCTTCTGGATAAGACATGCGAATGCAGATCAAGTCCTGATCTGCCTTGTCTCCAGCTGAGTCCAGCTCTACAGATGCTTGTATTCCGTGGCCACAGAAGTTTGAGAACTGCTACATAGCTGTGTTTGTGTGTATGTGTTTCTAATACTTTCCAGGTGGCTCAGTGGTAAAGAATCCACCTGCAATGCAGGAATAGCAGAAGACACAGGTTTGATCCCTGGATCAGGAAGATCCCCTGGAGAAGGGAATGGCTACCCACTCCAGTATTCTTGCCTGGAGAATTCCATGGACAGAGGAACCTGGCAGGCTACCGTCCATGGCTTTGCAAAGAGTCAGACATGACTCGGCATGCATGCGAATGAATGTTTCTAACACATATTCAGACCACAGAATTATTTTGCTTGAAAACACACTTTGGAAAAGTTTTTCCATGACCCATGGAAGGATTGAGAGTGAAAATTTTCAGATGAGAATTGTTGGTTAAAGTGGAATTCTGACCCCTTTTCAAATAAGGCTAATTAAAAAAACTGCCCTTCCCACCTCTGAGAGTAATGAAGGGGATTTATTAACACCTCTTCTGTGCCAGGCATTGATCTTGGCAGTTCAGATACGTCATTGACAATAAAAATATGCTAATGGATATCACTTAATGACCACCTAGAATGTGCCAGGCATTTTATATAAATGATTCCTACCATCCATAACATCTTTGCAGAGTAGGTGTTATCAACCCCAGCTTATAGATGAAGAAATTGAGGTTCACCATGGCTAATATGTGGGCTTCCCTGCTGGCTCAGATGAATCCGCCTGCAATGTGGGAGACCTCAATTTGATCCCTGGATTGGGAAGATCCCCTGGAGGAGGAAATGCAACCCACTCCAGTATTCTTGCCTGGGAAATGCCATGGACAGAGGAGCCTGGCAGCCTACAGTCCATGGCGTCACAAAGAGTTGGACACAACTGAGTGGCTGAGCACATCACATGTTCATTTTTCCATTTAGAAAGTGTTTTTCCCAATGAGGTTTGTCATTTGACTCCCAGGATGCATCATCTGGGCCCGACCTCCCTTTCCAGCCTCTGCTCCCTCAGCTTCCCCTCATGAGAGGCTCCATTGATGAGGTCCTGGCCTTATTCTCTCAATCCACATGGCTCTTTTGACTTCCTCTCTTTGCTCACCACATGGACCCCTAGGCATGGTTGACATGATGACTCTTCCAAGTTCCCTGAGCACCCTGTCTCAATGGCTCTGGATGGAATCGATTGCTTCTTCTTCTTTGTGCCACAGGATTTTATACAAACCCATCAAATTGTTGTTATCACATTGAATTACAATTGCTGGTTGAAGGAATGAATGGATGAGTACGTAGCAGTCCACCTCGTAGGAAGGCATTGGTTCTTTCTTTGTGTGTGTGTGTTTGAATGAGGATAGTGAAGTTTGGAAGAATTTGGTGACTTGTTCACGGTCATATAAGTTGTTACTGGTGGAGCTGGGGCTTTAGCCTTCATTTTAGGAAACAGGGATGAGAGTTAAGTTTTCATAGACATCTTCCCCAGTGTCTTCCCTGAAGGAGCATCACTTTTAAGGATTGATCAGTTCAGGAAGAGAACTCTTATGAAAAGAGTAGCTATGACCCCCTTCATATACGCACCTTAGGGTTTACAAGGGCTTCCTCACTGGTTCAGTGGTAAAGAATTCACCTGCAATGTAGGAGCCACAGGAGACGTGGGTTTGATCCATGTGTTGGGGAGATCCCCTGGAGGAGGGAATGGCAACCCACTCCAGTATTCTTGTCTGGAGAATTCCAAGGACAGAGGAGCCTGGTGGGGTACAGTCCACAGGGTTGCCAAGTTTCAGCCACGACTGAAGTATTTTAGCATGCACATGTACAGGGTTTACAAATCACCTGATATTCTAGACACTTCAACACTTATATTAAGAGGGTCATACCATGATGATTATTTCCCCCCTAACTAACTGATATAAGAAAGTATATTTTATGGAGGTGTCAAAATGAAAGGAAACCTCTGACTACAGCCCTGTCATGATCTCGGTCTCCCCCACTCCATTCTAATGCTTTCCTGGGACAGACTACACTCTCTTTCAATCTGCGGGAAAGTTTGCACTTTCACATCCCACAGAGACCAATTAAAAGAATCAATTAAAGTCATACTGGTGAAGGTGGTGATCCAACAAAGTGGGAATAAATGAATGACGGATGTTTATCATAAAGTGAAACTGAAAGGTTAATACTGCCTAAATATTCATTTACAGGCCTCGGGACTGACAGCAAGGTCCTAGCCTAGGAGGTCTTGATTTGGCAAAAGCTTTGTATGCCTGCATTTTCTTGAAATCTTCCCTCTGCAACTTGTGCTGGGGTTCAGGTCTTCAGTCAGCTGGGGCAGCAAGACAGAGCATATCAATCAGAGCAAATGGGTAGCCCTGTTTTCCCTTTGAAAAAAAATTGGAGTCTAAAGCCATATTAGCTGCAGCCTTAACACTAATTATAAGCATGACTTGCATGGCAAAGCTTCCTGATTATTTTCGGTAAGTTTTCTTTGAAGATAAGAAAGAAACCATTATACCCAGATGATGGTTTGTCAGTTGCAGGAAGTGCCTGCTAGGGCAGCTTTAGACAGAGTTCTAGACAATGAGAAGAGGAGCACCAGCACAGCCTCGGGTCTGTAGAGGGGTGAGGCACGCCTTCTTGGGAGCAGCTCCAAGCCTGGCCCTCAGCTCCCCCTCATCCATCCCCGTCTCACCCTGCAAGCTTGTCTTCTGATTGCTTTGTCAAGAGGGTGAAAACGACTTTTCAAGAAGATCCAAAAAGAAGCTTTGTCTTTTATATATATATTTTGATTTTTTGGTCTTAGAATTTTTTTTTTTGCTTATTCTTTCAGATCAAGGTTGTCTGTTACAGAATTCCTTCCTCATTTGATAGGACAGACCTTGAATTTACAAAACTCATTGAAAGCTGAATGTATTTTCTATCCTGAAGCCAAAATCTCAGGGCTGAACTGAAGTGTGAGCCTGGTTACGCCTAGGCTAAACCTGTTTCTTTCATTAATTCTTCTGCTAACTGAGGCCTTACATAGGATTCCGACTTTGACCCCCTGCAACTTCATAAAATCTTTTTTTTTTTCTTTTTTTTGCTTTTGAGAAGTGAGCATCTTGGATATTACATCTCAGTCAAGTACATTTATGCCTATATTTTTTATGTCATTTGACCATTTGGACCATAAAGAAGGCTGAGGACTGAAGAATTGATGCTTTCGAACTGTGGTACTGGAGAAGACTCTTGAGAGTCCCTTGGACTTCAAGGAGCTCAAACCAGTTAACCCTAAAGGAAATCAATCCTGACTATTAATTGGAAGGACAGTTGCTGAAGTCAAAGCTCCAATACTTTGGCCACCTGATGCGAACAGCCAATGCATTGGAAAAGATCCTAATGTTGGGAAAGATTGAAGGCAAAAGCAGAAGCGGGCAGCAGAGGATGAGATGGTTAGATAGCATCACTGATTCAAAGGATGAGTCTGAGCAAACTCCAGAAAATAGTGGAGGACAGAAAAGCCTGGAGTGCTGCAGTCCATGGGGTCACAAACAGCCAGACACGACTTAGTGACTGAATAACAACAAAGTCCAAAGTTCACAGGAGAGTTCTGGGTATAGCATCGTTACACCTAAATGAATGGTGACCTCCAGAGCAGTTGCCTTGTGTGGACATATTATTGTTTAGGATCATTTAGGTGCTAGTGGAAGAAAATTACACTAGCTGAATTAAGAAGAAATGAGATTTATTGAAAAGATACTGGGAGTCTCACAGAACCTAAGAGCATAAGTGTTATCAGTTCTCATCAAACCTGGAATCAGAAACACAGATGCTCTTAGAATTGGCTTTCTATTTTTTTTACATATGATTCTCTCTATGTACTACATTCTTTCTTCCTCCTTTTTAGGTACAAATGTTTCCTTCATTTCTCGAGGGTATGTCATAGGAAATTAGAATACACATCCAGTCCTAGCCTCCCACGCTATGGTAAACCACTCAAGGACCAACTGACTTTCTTTCTCTGTTCTAGTTTTTAGATTTCCACGCCAGCATGCTGGTTGATTTACCTGGGGACAGGTGGCTCACCTGCCAGCCATCTGAATGGAGCAATCGGATGTGTTAGGTGGTGTCGGAAGAAGGATGAGGGTGTTGGGCAAATGAAAAATACCCATGGAAATCAGCAGCTTGTCCTCTTATGAGCAAACACTGCACTCATTAGTTCTGTTAAATCAATCCATTTTCCTAGGAAGTGAGCGATTGTAGATTTTTAAGTCTGTGAGCTATTAGCCCCCATTATTAATTGAATTTACTTTGAGAATTCAATTCCTTTACAAGAAACCATTATTTAAACGTATCTATTTATGTTGTTCTTTTCCTTAAGCAATATACAATAAGAGCAAACACATATATTTATTACATATAAGTAAACATATGTAAGTGCTTACTCTGCACAAAACACTGTTCTGTGTTGGGTGTGTGTGGGTGTGTGTGTGTGTGCACGCCCACATGTATGCTCATTCTGGTCCTCAAAACAGCTGTGTGAGGAAACTGAGGCATGGGAAGTTTAAAAATTTTGCCCAGGGTTAAGCGATAATTGGGTCTTCCCTGGTGGTACAGACAGTCAAGAGTCTGCCTGCAATTCAGGAGACCCGGGTTCAATCCCTGGGTCAGGAAAACCCTCTGGAGAAGGGACTGGCTACCCACTCCAGTATTCTTGCCTGGGAAATCCCATGGACAGAGGAGCCTGGTGGGCTATAGTCCATGCGGTCGCAAGCAGTTGGACAGGTCAGAGAGACAAGCAATAATTAGTGGTGGAATCCAACTGGGGAGAGATGATATGCTCGAATTAACAGCTAATAATGCAATGTACAATGTAGCATACTGACTGTTTTTCAAACATATGTCCTAGAATTTGGAGAAATTTAAGAACCATAGGAAACAGCCTCACTACTTTGTGTTTATTTTATTTTTTAATGAAATTGCTATTATTGACATACTCAATCTCTGCTGTTCCACAAGACTAGAGAAAAATAAATTTTAGCAGGAAACTTTTTATGATAACCTGCATGAAAATGACCATAAGAGTGTGGGGCTGGGCAGAAAAATAATCTTCAAATATTTTAAGCACAGTCAAGTGGAACAAGGGCAGGTTTCTTTAATGGGTAAAATGTGAAGGGAGCCAGGTCACATTAAGTAAGAAAAACTTGCTATCAAGTCTATCTACTCTTGTAGCAGCACCCCTTTCAGATCAGTGAGCATCCCAAAATGTGGTCCCTGGGCCAATAGCATCGACCTCGCCTGGGAACCTGGCAGAAATGCAATTTCTGGGGTCCCACCCCAGGCCTGATGAATCAGGAACTCTGGTCTAGGGTCCAGCCCTCTGTTTTTAACAACCCTTGTAGATGGTTCTGATGCCCCTTGAAGTCTGAGACCCACTGTCACAAAGGCTGGGGCCACAGAATAAAAAAACCTGCCAGAATCACGATTTCTTGAAAGACAATTAAGGCAAGGATACAGAGTCCAGTGCCTGAGAGGGGTGGTGAAGTCTATTAATAGTTCATGTAAATGTGGGAAACTTCAGGTGATCAGAGCTGAGCTGCTATATCACACCTAGAATGATGCCTATCTGGTTTTATTGTCTTGTAAAACATAGGGCAGGCATCGCATTACTGTCAAACAAAACCTCTGTGGTCTGTGTGGTGTTTTCAAGCCCTTAAGTTTGTAGATTACAAAACTGAGGTCCCAGCGATCACGAGTTGGAATCAGAACATGGGTCTCTTTTGACTAGATTCAGTGACAGAGAAGAGAGCCATGTGCACAATACTGGGTTCTTAGAGGCCATGAAGAGTTTCCAAATAAGTGACTTCTAGTACATTTCCACACACATTAAAGTTTTCTGAGCTAAGTAAGGTGACCATTCATAATCAAGACCTTGTCTATTTGCTGGAAAATGTGAATTTGCTTTAGTCATAAAATCAGAGAATCATAGAGATCATCTAACCTGGTTCAAACTTCTCATTTTACAGATGAGAATAAAAAAGAAATACAGTCCCCAAACCTTGAGAACCAGAATGCTTAAGAGTCTACAGATATATAATGCCAGATCCTACATTTTCAGAAGCCGTTGAAATTTTGTGCTGTCTGTTGCATTATGTCAATATTCATTTCATTTTTTCTCCTTTCTAAATAGGTGCAATGATATTTATATTCCTACTTAAAATATCAATAGAAGTTGTTGAGGAGGAACATGGGTTGAAATGAAACATAGGCTGAAAAGTATGGTATTAAAATAGTAGGAAACTATTTTAAAGGTGTCATATTAAAATGAACATAGATTGGAAGATATAGACTAAAATGTTACAGAATATTCAATGCTATTATCTTCAGCATTGATTTTACTGTAAGATCTGTCCTCCTGTATGTTGGGTAGATTCATTCATAACATTTTAATACTAGGAGCGTCCTTAGAGGTCATTACTTCCTAGCCTTCATTTTACAGACAAGGAGACTGAGGTCTAGGGAGGCTAACATGACTTGTAAAGGTCACATACTATCAGAAAGTTCTCCATGTTGGGCTTCTCTAAGGATAAATGTCTTGTGAATGGCTCCCTTGAAATGCCTGCACAAAATCAAGCTGGGGCTGTTGTCTATTTCATCTATAATTTTCCCTCTGGTATTTAACACTGCAAATGAAAGTACCAGGCCAGATGCTTAATTGCTTCTAAAAAGGCTGTGAAATGATAAGAATTTTTTTGGCCGTCTTTTCTGTGGGTCATTGTGTCTTCTCCAAAGTCATTGTATTTTTGTTGTTTGTGAGCTCATTTCCGAACTGGGAATTATGAAAACGATCTTTTGAAGCACTGAAATGATTTGTAGAAAACTTTATTATAGCAGTTCTAGATTTTTCCTGCATTATGTGCTACCTTACATTTCCATTTGATATGCAATTAGATGACCTTAATTGGTATATTCCTAGTCAACTGTTAGCACAACATAAAGCTGTAAATCATCTTCCCTGATGGTTCAGCAGGTAAAGAATCTGCTTGCAATTCAGGAGATACAGGTGATGTGGGTTTGATCCTTGGGTCAGGAAGATCCCCTGGAGGAGGAAAATGGCACCCCACTCCAGTATTCTTGCCTGAAAAATCCCATGGACAGAAGAGCCTGGTGGGCTATATGGTTCAAAGGGTCACAAAGAGATGGACAGAACTGAGTGACTTAGCACACACAAAGCTGTAAATGGAAAGAAACAAGGTATTTCTGGCCAGATGCACTTTGATAGTCTGTTTTTCTTTTCTTCTTTAATAGGCAGAGTTTACTCCTCTCAGGTAATAAATAGCATTCATGTGCATGGTAAAAAAAATTAGAACATATTTTAAAGCATAAGAAAAAGAAAAAATATTCATAATCTCATCATGCAGAGAAAATCTCCCTTGTTATTGCAGTGCATTGCATTCCACCTGAAAAATAATTTTATGGTGATAAATGTACATAAAATAGACATGCATATATTAATGTATAGTAGTAAAGTTCCTCCATGGATTTCCCAGGCAAGAACAGTGGAGTGGATTGCCATTTCCTCCTCCAGAGGATCTCCCCAACCCAGGGATTGAACCCAAGTCCCTTGCATCTCCTTATTGCAGGAGATTCTTTACCTGCTGAGCCACCAGGGAAGACCAAAAAGGCTTAATGAAAATCACTAAACCAAACATCTGTTTTAGCCCACACTTACCCCTTATTCAGGTTAGGAAAGAGCATTATAAGCATCCCAGAAAATATCTACATGGCCTTTGTGATCACAACCACTAACCTTCCCTTTGAATAATCACTATATATTTTTAGCATCTCTGTATAGTTTTACATGTTGTAAAACTACCCATTAATCCCCAAACTATCCATTAATTGTAATCTCCATTACAACAAATAAACCAATATTGATACATTTTTATTAACTAAACTGTATATGTTAATTATAAATTATATGAATGTTAAGTTCTGACTATGGCAGAAGTGGGCTTTGATTTCTAGAACACTGTCTTCTGTCTCAACTCAGGGTTTATACTTACTTTCTCTTGCAGGTTGAAAGCTAGCCATCATCAGGGAAGGGTTCCTACTCTAATAGGAAACATAAAAGTCCCGTAAAAAGAGTACCCTCCTTCAGTTCTGGAAGGAATATAAATTGCTATAGCTATTCTGAAGACCAGCGCAACAATATTTAGGGCAATTAAGTATGCATATGCCTTGCAACCCAGAAATTTCACTTCTGAGTAGCGTGTGCGCAGAAACTTTCACACAGGCAGATAATGAGATGTCTCCAAGAATGTGTGTGGAGTGAAAAATTGGAGGAAGCTCAACTGTTCCTCCCTGGAAGAATGGATATGTAAAATATGACATGTGCATATGACAGAATGCCACATCGCAGCCAGAGAAGGAGTGAAACAGATCTACAAATAGCAACATCTCAACTACATAATGTTAAATGAGAAAAAAAGTAAGAAACAGAATGAGATGCATAGCTGCTGTGAGGTCTGCTGCTAACAGACCATCTCAAACTCACTGCCTTCTAACTACTATTCATTAGCTCTGGAGGCTGCGAGTCAACATTTGGGGCTGGGAGGAACAGAGTGGCTCTGCTGGTCTCTCCTGGGTTCACTCATTCCCCTGCAGTTGGTAGGGAATTGGAACAGTTGTTACTAGGTTGCCTGCAATGGATTCACATGTCTGTCTAGCCACTGACGTTGGCTTCTTATGTCTGAAGTGCCTCTTGTCAGCACCAGCTTGTGGACTGGCTTTGGCTTTCTCACAGGGTAGCTGAGAAGGCAAACCCCTAAAGTACAATTACCAAGCCTTGGCTTGATCATACTGGCTAATGTCACATTAGCCAGAGTAAGCTATGTGCCAAGTCTGGAGTCAGTGACAAAGAGGGTACCAGAAAGCATGGTTCCAGGGTGATGGGTGGCTCCCTGGGTCCCAGGCTGCCTGAGCAGGACACTATGAGACCTTCCTGCGATGGTCCCCCCTCCCCGCCCCAGATCCCCTCTCTGAAGAACCTAGATAACAGGATTTGCTGCACACTTCCTGAGTTGCTCTGCAGATGTGAAAACCCTCCACCAAATGGAAGATTTAACTACTTGATGAACATGAACATGGAGTTTCCCTGGTGGTTCAGACAGTAAAGAATCTGCCTGCAATGCAAGAGATGCGGGTTGGATCCCTGGGTCGGGAAGATCCCCTGGAGAAGGGAACAGCAACCCACTCCAATATTCTGGCCAGAGGAATCCCATGGACAGGGGAGACTGGTGGGCTATAGTAAATGGTGTTGCAAAGAATTGGACACGACTGAGCAACTAAGCTTGCATGCAGGCAACCAGGAGAACACAACCCCAGGCCCCTGGGAGCCTAAGGACTGATCAAGTTCAATCCTGTGACCCCGCCCTGTTCCCTCATCAGCAGCTAATCAGAGAAATGTGAATGAACTGATTATACACCCTGTCACCCCTCCTCTCTTACCTGGCTTTCAAACATGTTTTGCTGAAACTGGAAACCCTTTGCAGACTTCAGGGCATTTTAGGGTACAAACCACCTGTTTCCTTGCACAACCTTGCAGTAAACCTTTCTCTCCTCCCAAATCTGTTGTTTTGGTGTATTTAACCTCACTACACATAGGGCACCCAAACTTGCGCTAACACCAGGACTACAAAAATTGACTATAATTAAACAATGATGCTTATGGGCTGAATTGTGTCCACTCAAATTTGTATGCTGAAGCCCTAACCTCCAGGACTGCAGAAAATAACCAGAAGTAAAGATAAGGTCTGAAAAGAGGTTATTAAGTTAAAATGAAGTTTTTAGGTTGGGCCCCAATACAACCTGACTGATATCCTTTTATGAAGAGGAAATGTAGTTGCCGGATATGTACGCACACAGAAACGGTAAGACCAGGTGATGCACATGGAGAAGCAGCCCCTTGTAAACCCAGGAGAGAGACTTCAGAAGAAGCCAGCCCTGCTGTCATATGGGTCTTAGACTTCCAGCCTGAGAAACATCTGTTGTTTAAGCCACCACATCTGGGTAGTATTTTGATATGGCAGACCAAATAAACCAATAGGATGCTCTTTGCTTAATTTAAAGGATTCACCCACAAGCCATAACTTCCATAGATAGGAAGAGGATAGAATAAATACACATGTAGATTCGAAGTATGTATACTAAATACAGGCGGGACAGTGCTTATGAGGGAAAGAGAATGGGATTAGAACAAGAGATAAAGTGAAAAACGATTTAGAAAGAGACTCACAGAACCTGCTGGATAGCACAGGAGCTCAGCCCAACCACTTCATTGTATAGCAGAAGCTAGCACAACATTGTAAAGCAACTATACACCAATAAAAAAAAAAATAAAAAGAGACCCACAGATGGATGGATGATAAAAGTGTGCCATGTATTTAAGCGGGCAGTCAAATCTGTGTACTTGAGCTTAAAAAAGAGAATAAAGTAAAATTTAAAAAGCCTTTCCTGATTGAGGCAGAGTTGCCTTTCTGACCAGTAATTAGACCAGCTTTTAGAACTAACACTGCTATATGAAAACTATGTTACCCTTACATCATTAAATCCTTTGTGTGAAGATCCCTTCGCTCCCATTCATAGGAGAGGAAATGGAGGCAAATAGATTTTGAATGAGCTGCCCATGGGTGCCCTGTGAGTAGTGGTTGGGCAGAAGGCTGAACCAGTTGGTATGATCCCCACCCCGAACCTTAGCCACTCCCATCTGATGGTTACTAAGCGTCTGTGACCCTTCAGTTCCTTGGCCCATCTTCCATGTCTGAAATGGGACTCCTCTCTTGCTCTTGGCTGCCTATCCTGTTTCTGATTCACTGCTCTTGTTACCCTGCCTTGTTCTGCACTGTTTACTGGCTCTACTTTATAGGCCAGCTCTGCCTCTGGTCTGGGTTTGGCCCCTCTAACACACTGCACCTATCTAAGGCAGGTTCCAAGGCTGTACCCACAAGGTCTGAGAAAGCCAGGGAGCCTGAGAACAAAAAGAACACAGCTAGCAATAAGCAACCTTTAACTTCCCTCCATCGTGGGCACTTTAAAGTATGGGATGACTCAGTCCGATCTTCAGAGGTTTTGATAGAACTAGTCTGGGGTGCAGCATAGGCCATCAGGGCTTTGAAAAACCCTGCCAGTGGCCATAATGTGGAGTCAAGTTTGAGAACCACTGGTTTGAAGTTTGATTTTAGTGCTAACCAGATATGGATATATACACACAGAAATTTAATAATATTTAATTATTACCCCACTTTTTCAGCTTTATTGAGGTATAGTTTTTTTCTTTTTAATATTACTTATTTTTTGGTTGCACTGCATCTTAGTGGTAGCACTCAGGATCTTTGACCTTTGTGGCTTCATGTAGGATCTAGTTCTCCCACCAGGGATTGAACCCAGGCTCCCTGAATTGGGAATGCAAACTCTTAGCCACTAGACCCTCAGGGAAGTCCTGAGATACAGTTTCTTTTCTAATTTTTATTGGAGCATAGTTGATTTGCAATGCTGTGTTTCAGGTGTGAAACAGCGAAGTGAACCAGTGAATACGTGTGCTTGTGTGCTTGGTCGCTTCTGTTGTGTAAGACTCTTTGCAACCCTATGGACTGTTGCCCAGCAGGCTCCTCTGTCCATGGCATTTCTCAGGCAAGGATACTGGATTGGGTTGTCGTTCCCTTCCTCAGGGGATCTTCCTGACCCAGGGTTCGAGCCCATGTCTCCTTTGGTTCCTGTATTTCAGGCAGATTCCTTACCTTTGAGCCACCGGGGACCTGTATATCCACTCTTTTTCAGATTCTTTCCTGCTATAAGTCATTGTCCCGCTATAAGTCATTGCAGAGTTTTGAGTAGAATTCCCTGTGCTACACAGTAGGTCCTTATGAAGTATCAATTCAGTGCAGTTCAGTCACTCTGTCATGTCCGACTCTTTGCGACCCCATGAACCACAGCATGCCAGGCCTCCCTGTCCATCACCAACTCCTGGAGTCCACCCAAATCCATGTCCATTGTGTTGGTGATGCCATCCAGCCATCTCATCCTCTGTTGTCCCCTTCTCCTCCTGCCCTCAATCTTTCCCAGCATCAGGGTCTTTTCCAATGAGTCAGCTCTCCACATCAGGTGGCCAAAGTATTGGAGTTTCAGCTTCAGCATCAGTCCTTCCAATGAACACCCAGGACTGATCTCCTTTAGGATGGACTGGTTGGATCTCCTTGCAGTCCAAGGGACTCTCAAGAGTCTTCTCCAACACCACAGTTCAAAAGCATCAATTTTTCGGTGCTCAGCTTTCTTCACAGTCCAACTCTCACATCCATATGTGACTACAGGAAAAACCATAGCCTTGTCAAGATGGACTTTTGTTGGCAAAGTAATGTCTCTGCTTTTTAATATGCTGTCTAGGTTGGTCATAACTTTTCTTCCAAGGAGCAAGTGTCTTTTAATTTCATGACTGCACTCACCATATGCAGTAATTTTGGAGCCCAGAAAAATAAAGTCAGCCACTGTTTCCACTCTTTCCCCATCTATTTGCCATGAAGTGATGGGATTGGATGTCATAATCTTAGTTTTCTGAATGTTGAGCTTTAAGCCAACTTTTCCACTCTCCTTTTTCACTTTCATCAAGAGGCTTTTTAGTTCTTCACTTTCTGCCATAAAGGATGGTGTCATCTGCATATTTGAGGTTATTGATATTTCTCCTGACAATCTTGATTCCAGCTTGTGCTTCCTCCAGCCCAGTGTTTCTCATGATGTACTCTGCATATAAGTTAAATAAGCAGGGTGACAATATATGGCCTTGACATACTCCTTTTCCTATTTGGAACCAGTCTGTTGTTCCATCTCCAATTCTAACTGTTGCTTCCTGACCTGTATACAGGTTTCTCAAGAGGCAGGTCAGGTGGTCTGGTATTCCCATCTCTTTCAGAATTTTCCAGTTTATTGTGATCCACGCAGTCAAAGGCTTTGGCATAGTCAATAAAGCAGAAATAGATGTTTTTCTGGAACTCTCTTGCTTTTTTGATGATCTAGCGGATGTTGGCGATTTGATCTCTGGTTCCTCTGCCTTTTCTAAATCCAGCTTGAGCATCTGGAAGTTCACGGTTCACGTATTGCTGAAGCCTGGCTTGGAGAATTTTGAGCATTGCTTTACTAGCATGTGAGAAGAGTGCATTTGTGCGACAGTTTGAGCATTCTTTGGGATTGCCTTTCTTTGGGATTGGAATGAAAACTGACATTTTCCAGTCCTGCAGCCACTGCTAAGTTTTCCAAATTTGCAGGCATATTGAGTGGAGCACTTTCACAGCATCATCTTTTAGGATTTGAAATAGCTCAACTGGAATTCCATCACCTCTACTAGCTTTGTTCGTAGTGAGGCCCACCTGACTTCACATTCCAGGATGTCTGGCTCTAGGTGAGTGTGAGTGATCACACCTTCATGATTATCTGGGTTGTGAAGATCTTTTTTGTACAGTTCTTCTGTGTATTCTTGCCACCTCTTCTTTTCTTTTTTCCATTTATTTTTATTAGTTGGAGGCTAATTACTTTACAATATTGTAGTGGTTTTTGCCATACATTGACATGAATCAGCCATGGATTTACATGTGTTCCCCATCCCCATCCCCCCTCCCACCTCCCTCTCCACCCGATCCCTCTGGGTCTTCCAACTGCACCAGCCCCGAGCACTTGTCCCATGCATCCAACCTGGGCTGGTGATCTGTTTCACTCTTGATAATATACATGTTTTGATGCTGTTCTCTCGAAACATCCCACCCTCGCCTTCTCCCACAGAGTCCAAAAGTCTGTTCTGTACATCTGTGTCTCTTTTTCTGTTTTGCATATAGGGTTATCATTACCCTCTTTCTAAATTCCATATATATGTGTTAGTATACTGTAATGGTCTTTATCTTTCTGGCTTACTTCACTCTGTATAATGGGCTCCAGTTTCATCCATCTCATTAGAACTAATTCAAATGAATTCTTTTTAATGGCTGAGTAATATTCCATGGTGTATAGGTACCACAACTTCCTTATCCATTAGTCTGCTGATGGGCATCTAGGTTGCTTCAATGTCCTGGCTATTATAAACAGTGCTGCGATGAACATTGGGGTGCACGTGTCTCTTTCAGATCTGGTTTCCTCGGTGTGTATGCCCAGGAGTGGGATTGCTGGGTCATATGGCAGCTCTATTTCCAGTTTTTTAAGGAATCTCCACACTGTTCTCCATAGTGGCTGTACTAGTTTGCATTCCCACCAACAGTGTAAGAGGGCTTCCTTTTCTCCACACCCTCTCCAGCATTTATTGCTTGTAGACTTTTGGATAGCAGCCATCCTGACTGGCATGCAATGGTACCTCATTGTGGTTTTGATTTGCATTTCTCTGATGATGAGTGATGTTGAGCATCTTTTCATGTGTTTGTTAGCCATCTGTATGTCTTCTTTGGAGAAATGTCTGTTTAGTTCTTTGGCCCATTTTTTGATTGGGTCATTTATTTTTCTGGAATTGAGCTTCAGGAGTTGCTTGTATATTTTTGAGATGAATCCTTTGTCTGTTTCTTCATTTGCTATTATTTTCTCCCATTCTGAGGGCTGTCTTTTCACCTTGCTTATAGTTTCCTTTGTAGTGCAAAAGCTTTTAAGTTTCATTAGGTCCCATTTGTTTATTTTTGCTTTTATTTCCAATATTCTGGGAGGTGGGTCATAGAGGATCCTGCTGTGATTTATGTCGGAGAGTGTTTCGCCTATGTTCTCCTCTAGAAGTTTTATAGTTTCTGGTCTTACATTTAGATCTTTAATCCATTTTGAGTTTATTTTTGTGTATGGTGTTAGAAAGTGTTCTAGTTTCATTCTTTTACAACTGGTTGACCAGTTTTCCCAGCACCACTTGTTAAAGAGTTTGTCTTTTTTCCATTGTATATTCTTGCCTCCTTTGTTGAAGATAAGGTGTCCATAGGTTCGTGGATTTATCTCTGGGCTTTCTATTCTGTTCCATTGATCTATATTTCTGTCTTTGTGCCAGTGCCATACTGTCTTGATAACTGTGGCTTTGTAGTAGAGTCTGAAGTCAGGCAGGTTGATTCCTCCAGTTCCATTCTTCTTTCTCAAGATTGCTTTGGCTATTCGAGGTTTTTTGTATTTCCATACAAATTGTGAAGTTATTTGTTCTAGTTCTGTAAAAAAGACCGTTGGTAGCTTGATAAGGATTGCATTGAATCTACAGATTGCTTTGGGTAGTATAGCCATTTTCACAATATTGATTCTTCCAATCCATGAACACGGTATATTTCTCCATCTGTTTGTGTCCTCTTTGATTTCTTTCATCAGTGTTTTATAGTTTTCTATGTATAGGTCTTTTGTTTCTTTAGGCAGATATACTCCTAAGTATTTTATTCTTTTTGTTGCAATGGTGAATGGTATTGTTTTCTTAATTTCTCTTTCTGTTTTCTCATTGTTAGTGTATAGGAATGCAAGGGATTTCTGTGTGTTAATTTTATATCCTGCAACTTTACTATATTCGTTGATTAGCTCTAGTAATTTTCTGGTAGAGTCTTTAGGGTTTTCTATGTAGAGGATCATGTCATCTGCAAACAGTGAGAGTTTCACATCTTCTTTTCCTATCTGGATTCCTTTTACTTCTTTTTCTGCTCTGGTTGCTGTGGCCAAAACTTTCAAAATTATGTTGAATAGTAGTGGTAAGAGTGGGCACCTTTGTCTTGTTCCTGATTTCAGGGGAAATGCTTTCAATTTTTCACCATTGAGGGTAATGTTTGCTGTGGGTTTGTCATATATAGCTTTTATTATGTTGAGGTATGTTCCTTCTATGCCTGCTTTCTGGAGAGTTTTAATCATAAATGGATGTGGAATTTTGTCAAAGGTTTTTTCTGCATCTATTGAAATAATCATATGGTTTTTATCTTTCAATTTGTTAATGTGGTGTATTACATTGATTGATTTGTGGATATTAAAGAATGTTTGCATTCCTGGGATAAAGCCCACTTGGTCATGATGTATGATTTTTTTTTAATATGTTGTTGGATTCTGTTTGCTAGAATTTTGTTAAGGATTTTTGCATCTATGTTCATCAGTGATATTGGCCTGTAGTTTTCTTTTTTTGTGGCATCTTTGTCTGGTTTTGGAATTAGGGTGATGGTTGCCACCTCTTCTTAATATCTTCTGCTTCTGTTAGGTCCATGCCATTTCTGTCCTTTATTTGCCCATCTTTGCATGAAATGTTCCCTTGGTATCTCTAATTTTCTTGAAGAGATCTCTAGTCTTTCCCATCCTATTGTTTTCCTCTATTTCTTTATGAAGTATAGTTGAAACTAAAATTGTAAGATATTCAAAGTGTACAACATGATGACTTGATATATGTATACATTCCCAGAGGATTCCCTTCATCGAGTTTATTAACTCATTCATCACTTCACATATTTATCTCCCCTTTTCTGGTAGGAATATTTAAATCCTACTCTCTTAGCAAATTTCAATCCTACAATACAGTGTTAACAACTGTAGTCAACTGTATTATGTATTAGATTTTTCAGATCTTACTTGTCTTATAACTGAAAGCTTTACCAACCTCCCTGTTCCTGTCTACTCCTCTTTTCCCTGGAAACCACTTTTCCACTCCCTGTTTCTGTGAGTTTTATGTAAAAGAATAAAGTCAAAGGTGGGCTGGAGCTGGCTTATAATGACTAGTCAGAGCAAACTGCTAAGTACCAAAGAATTTTCCAAGCTGGTAGTTGAAATTGGCCACAGTGGGAATATGTATACCCCAGAAATTGGCAAATGTGATGAAACAGGGCTTGGTTTTGGGAGAACTGGCTTATCAGAACATGCATGGAAATAGCTTGTAAAAATTCATGTGTGTGAAAAGTCATCACATTGTAATGTAAAATGTAGTACAGGAGTCTGTGATGTGGAGTCAGAAGATGTGAGCTCAAATCAAACAACTTCACAGTCAAATGATGAACAGCAAATTCTTTTGTCCTACCTGAACTTTGATTTTCTTAGCTTTTAAGAAGAAATAATAATACCTACTTCAGTGAAGTGTTGTAAGGGATAAAAAGCATATATGAAAGCATTGTATACAAAATAGGTGGTTGAAAATGACTAGCTGATTTTGCGCAAGGAACAAAGTCTAGCTAATAAACCCATCCAGGCTGCTTTCAAAAAATACAAATAATAATAATATTTACAAATGTTCCCTGTATGCCAGATATATTTTTCATGCATTAGTCTCTCCCACCCACAACAACCTTTTGAAGAAGGTGCTATCTCTAGTCACTTTTTAAAGATGATTAAACTCACAGAGCTATGTTTTTGTTTTTTTTCAACAGGGGTTGAGTCTATCAGGTTTCAGAACCAGCTGTCTTAGCTGTTACAGGCTACTGGGAAAGGGTGATAAATGCTAAATGATGATAATGCATGCAATAAACATGATCACATGTGGTAAGTGTGTCTACTTAATTCAATTAGTTGTGAGGTCATCTGGCAAACAGCACCTTTTGTATCAATTAACGTGGAATTACAGATTTGTCAGTTCCTCAGGGGCTGCCTGAGATCTTTGCAAAAAGTGTGCCATAAACCGCGGTCATGTTTTATGCAGTGCAGTCACTTTCTTCAATTCTGTGGAGATTAACGTCTTACTGGAAGAGGTTCTTAACGGTCTTCAGCTAAACCAACTTGCAGCCCAATTCTCATCCCAAAATCCCATTAACAGACCTTTGATATGGTACTGATAACTGCCCATCATTCTGCGATTAGTTTCTCAGTCTTCTTCTGAGTCTGGGCCAGTTCCTTTAAAGAACATAAAGTGAAGTTAGTCATTTCATTCCAGGATCCTTGCTTAATCAGTTATGCTGTTTCTGGACCATTATAAGATCTCAATTTCTTTATCTATCCGAGCTGCATTTCAAATAAGAGCAAAGATATTTTTTTCCTCCTCTGGAATTTCCCCTCCTGTCTGGGGTTCTGCAGAACATAGGCAATGTAAGAAGCTTTCTGTTTTCTTTTAATGGAAAAGAAACTTGGAAATTGGATTTTATTTCCCTCCCATTTATTTTTCTTTATTCAGCAGCTTCGCTTACTCCCATTAGAAGAAAAGTAGCTTCATTTCCTTTCCTTCCCTTCCCTTCCCCACCCCCTCTTTCTCTTGCTGCCTTCTTCCTTCCTTCTTTGTTTCTTTCCCACTTTCATGGCTTCCGTAGTAGGTCATAATAAGCATATTTCACCTGTAGGAAGTTGCCAAAATAGTACTATGATTCTACTGAGAAAGAAACAGCTGAAATGATTTGTTTCTGCAGCACAGTTGATCAGATTTTGAGAAGAAATTTGAGGACTTGATCATTTAGCCTTAAAATATTTTGCACTATCTCCTAATTACTGAGTAATGTCCCCAAAGTATCGCTTATATATATAATTCAGGTGATTGTTGGTGATCTTTCTTTGGCACGCGTGTGTGTGTGATGTCACACACACAGCTAGAAACGGAGAGACAGAGACAGTCCTCAGAACCTCTTAAAATGTGCATCTGTGCACATCTGTCTCTGTCTCTCTCTGCTTCTGTGTGTGTGACACCACACACACACACGTGCCAAGGAAAGACCGCCAACAATCACCTGAATTATATATATATGAGGGATACTTTGGGGACCTTACCCATGTGTAAAGACCCTGATGCTGGGAAAGATTGCAGGCAGGAGAAAGGGATGACAGGATGAGATGGTTGGATGGCATCACTGACTCAATGGACATGAGTTTGAGCAAACTCTGGGAGATGATGAAGGACAGGGAGGCCTGGTGTGCTGCAGTCCATGGGGTGGCAAAGAGTCAGACATGACTGAGCGACTGAACCGAACTGATTGAGGACTGATTTAAAATAATTGAGAAATGCTCGAAGAACTAAGAATGACTCCAAATAGAATCATATATGTGTGTGTATATATATTTTTTTCAAGAAAAATTAAATCAAAGGATGGGTGGTATACACAGAAGGGGATATTACTCACCCATAAAAAGGAATGGAACTGGGTCATTTGTAGAGATGTGAATGGATCTAGAGATTGTTGTACATCGTAAAGTAAAGTCAGAAAGAGAAAAACAAATATTGTGTGTTAATACACCTATGTGGAATCTAGAGAAATGGTACAGATGAGCATATTTTCAGGGCAAGAATAAAGACACAGATGTAGAGAACATGTGGACACAGCAAGGGAAAGGGAGGATGGGATGAACTGAGAAAGTAGCATTGACATATGTACCCTACCATGTGTAAAATGGATAGCTGGTGGGAAGCTGCTCTATAGCAGGGAACTCTGTTCGGGTGCTCTGTGAGGACCTAGAGGGGACGAATGAGGGGTGGGTGGGAGAGAGGTCCCAGAGTGAGGGGATATATGTATACAGATAGCTGATTCACTGCATTGTACCAAAGAAATTAACACAACATTGTACAGCATTTATACTCCAATTAAAAAAAAAAAAAAGAGGAAGAAGCAGAGGTCTAGAATTTAAAAGAAGAAAAAGAAATGGTATCCACTAGATGGACCAAGGCAGACGGAGGACAGGAAGATAGATGGTGCCTGAGGGGAAAATAAAAAAGAGAACGAGAGAGAAAAAAAATCTTAAGAGTTAAGAAAAAAGATTCTCTCCAGCCAGAACAAGGCAGAGAGAGGGAACATAGAGATGACACCTGCCAGTTTCTGTCTGGAGAGCATGCCCCTTCAGGGCCAAGCTCTGAGACAAGCCAGTGAGCCTCTCCCACACGAATCTGGGTGCCCTGGACCAGCCTTTTCTGTGACAGGCCTGAGCTGTGTGAGTCTGGGCATGAGTCGTTTAAGAACTCTTTGTTGGATTGCAGTAACCTTGGGGATCTCACGGATGTAAGTCCCGTTAGTTTCCAAAGCTAGATTATTTTGGCTCATCTCTGAGGTGCAGGTCTTAAATGTTGATGATGCCTTATGTGGGGTTCAAAGTCTTTGTTGCATCAAAGAGAAGCTCCAGGTTTTGGGTTCCCTCCCAAATGTAGGTGGCAGCACTGGGGTTGGGGTTTAAGACAAGACTGTGTCCCAGCCTCTCCAACCTGCTTCCTTGTGAGGCTCGTCTCATTCACCTGATGTGTAGAGGTTGCTCGGTCAGTTTCTTGTTTTTTTTTTTTTTTTCTCCAGAGGAAGTTGTTTCCTATGCGGCTGTAGATTCAGTGTGCTTGTGGAAGGAGTTGAATTTGTGATCCTCTTGTATCAACTTCTTGAACTGTAACCTCTAGAGTAGTAAGTTTTGTTACGACAAATGTGCTCAGTCGCTCAGTCGTGTCTGACTCTTTGTGGCCCCATGGACTGTAGCCTGCCAGGCTCCTCTGTCCATGGGATTCTCCAGGCAAGAATACTGGAGCGGGTTGCCATTTCCTTCTTCAGGGGATCTTCCTGACCCAGGGATTGAACCTGCATCTCTTGTGTCTCCTGCATTGGCATGTGTATTCTTTACCACTAGCGCTACCTGGGATGATGGTTATGATAAATGTTGGACATTAAATAAACATTAATAACACTAAATAAACATGGAATCCTGGCTTTACCTTTTGCTACCTGTGCAAATTGAGACAAATTCTCAACCTCACCAGTCTCAATTTCTTTAACTGGAAAATGGAACTGTTCAATATCTGTCTGTGGAAGCTAAATGAGATGTTACCAGAAACATCCTTTGCCTGAGGATCCTGAGCAAATGTGAGCTATTTAAAAAAATTTTTTTATCGATTAATTTCATAGAGATACACCAAGTTTCTTCAAGTCCTTGCTCAAATATCTTTCCTAAGAGCCTTTTCCTAGTCTTTCAAGGTAGAGTTTAAGCAATGCTTTTTTCATGTCTCTACTGGAAAACAAAACATGTTGCTTTGCAATTGATCTGTTTTCATATCTGTCACTTCCAGTGCACTGAATCCTCTTGACCAAAGGGAATGTTGAATGTTGTTCATCTTGGTATATTCCTCTTAAGTACTTAGCCCAGTACCTACACATTGTTGTCTCTATTTTTCATCAGATATTTAGAGTCTACGACGTGTCAGATATTGTGCTTAGGACTAAGCATGCAATGGTATATGGTCTCTATCTTCAGGAAGCTCACTATATAGTTAGAAATATAAAAAGAAATGAATAACCAATAAAAACATGGTGCGATAAAAGTTCAACTACACCTCTTTTATACTTAGAAAAAACCAAGGAAGTTTTCCTGGAGGAGGAGGTTATATCTAAAGTGATACATAAATAAGTGTGAAATTTTGGGGGTTTTGCTTCAGGTATTCTCAAAAGCAGAACATGAGAAAAGGACTTGAGTGTAAGTTATTTATTAGGGAGGTGCTCCCAGGAGCAGGGTATTGAGACAATAGGGAGAATGAGAAAGGGAAGGAAGAAAATCCAAGAAAGGGTGCATTCCTTATTGAATAGAGTAGAACTATGGGTAAATAGGATGTAGAATACTTGGAGGGCCAGAGATGGGACATTTACTTGTTGATTTAATTTCCTGTTGGGTAGGAGTTGCCTCCAGAGGTATTAACTGTCTTGAATTTCTGGCTCTGTACAAAGGCTGAATAAACTTCCTTGACTTCAGAAAGGATCTAAAGGCAGAAAATATACATTTGAATCAGTTCTAATGAGGTGGATGAAACTGGAGCCTATTATACAGAGTGAAGTAAGCCAGAAAGAAAAACACCAATACAGTATACTAATGCATATATATGGAATTTAGAAAGGTGGCAAAGATAACCCTATATACGAGACATCCAAAGAGACACAGATGTATAGAACAGACTTTTGGACTCTGGGAGAAGGTGAGGGTGGGATGATCTGAGAGAATAGCATTGAAACATGTATATTATCATATGTGAATGGATCGCCAGTCCAGGTTTGATGCATGAGACAGGGTGCTCAGGGCTGGTGCACTGGGTTGACCCTGAGGGATGGGATGGGGAGGGGGGTTCAGGATGGGGACACATGTACACCCATGGCTGATTCATGTCAATGTATGGCAAAAACCACCACAATATTGTAAAGTAATTTGCCTCCACTTAAAATAAATAAATAAATAAAAAAAAGAAGGATCTAAAGGCAGAAAGTGGAAAAAGGCTTGTGGGATGGGGGGTGGGAATATGCAGTGGAAACTGTCCAACAGAGCTTTGCTGAAATCATATCCAGGTGATGATATATTAATACAACACAGAGGGCCTTGCTTTGTCCTAAAACTCATGGGAAGTCTGTCAGAGTTCAAAGCATCTTAAGAGCTACTAAAGCTACTTCAGAAATTCCTGTAAGGTTCTCTTAATTGCATACTGTCGGGGCTGAGTTTGGTTTCCCTCTGTAATCACCCAACAATTGTAGTTGGGAAAGAGAGTATTGGTTAAAAAAATGTGTAATATATTCAATGGGTGTGTGCTTAATTACATTTTTTCAGGATAAATTCTACTGCTCTTTGAAACAAAACTAAGGAGGAGAGGAGATTCATCTCTCCTCCTGAGTATGCCTTGTCAAGTCATCAAGCCCCTGAGGAAGCAGCTAGTATTGCTTCCTGAAAAACTAACCACTCCTTTCCTAGCAGGAGGACAAGAGGTGGAAAGGAAGGAGAAGAGAATGCATATCAACTCCCCACAGAGGGTACAATGTTTGAACAATAACACGATGGCCGCAGTTTCCATTCAGGGAAAGAGTGGTGGGGAAAGGGTGCCTCTGATGATCCCTAATGGTTAGATCCAGAGAAATTGAGACATCATCTTTAGCTCCCTAATCATTCCTGGAAGAATGGATACCATTCCAAATGCCAACCTTCTCTTCAAACTAGAGTATCCGTAATGATTATGACTCTCTTGTACGGTAGCAAGCGCATGTGGTTTGGAGGCAGAGAAACCTGGGTTTGAATGCTGGCTTTGTTAATTACAAGGCTCATGACCTCAAGATAAAAATTTAATCTAAGTCTATTTCTTCATCCTAAAAGGGGAAAATAATGCTTCCTTCATAGTTCTGCTTGTAAAATTGAGAGTCTTCTCATGCATTTATTAAATGAGATGATTGTTTAAATGAGATGATATCCATTAAGCTCTGTGTACAGAGTCAATATTTGATAATGCTAGTTTTTTCCCCCCTATTCCTTTAGCAAGGGGAACATAAGCAATGTTGGATTTCCATTGACAGCAGAGACTCACATGCATCTGAGCAGATATCTCTTACTTATAGAACAGCCATAATGGTCAAGTTTCCAAAGCTCTGAGAAACAGATCTGTGTTAATTTTATTTGCTTATTAGAGGGCTTTCCTGGAGATCCAGTGGTTAAGACTCAATGATTCCACTGCAGGTGGCATGGGCTTGATCCCTGGTTGAACCAACTCCCATGCTGCACAGTATGGCCAAAACAATCAATACATTTAAAATAATTCATTTACTTACTACATTTTAGAATTATTTTACTTATTAGTCATTTATTTGTTATTCACTTAGGCTTTTCTCAACCAAATTTTCAATGGATTATCCTCTTCTAAAGTAAATAGGTATAGGGATTATTGGAAACAGAATTTTATGACAGTTGCCCAAGAAGTAGAAAGGATGAAGCATATGGATCTACAATCAGTGGAATATGGAAACCAAATGGTCAATAAATGCATGAGAAGATGCTCAATTTTACAAGTAACCATGTGAATGAAATTAGATATTATGGGATGTCATTTCAAATCCATCAAGTTGCAGAAACGTGTAAGACTGACAATACCAGGAGATGGTGAGGTGGTAGAGCAGTGGTTATCCCCTGGTACTGCTGGTGATGGTGCATGTGAGTGAAGCTCTTTTGGAGGGTAATTTGGCAGTAGGTGGCGAAATGAAAGCATACGCACACTTTCTTGGGGAGGATGGGGGTGGGAGTGGGAATGGGAATGGGAAGGTAGAGGGCTTTTACAATTATTTATTTGTTACTTGTGGCTTCAATAGGTCTCCTTGCCGTGTGCAGTCTTCTCGTTGTGGCGGCTTCTTTTGTTGCAGAGCATGGGTTCTCGAGCATGGGCTCGGTAGCTGTAGTGAATGGTCTCAGTTGCACCTGAGATCTTCCCGGACCAGGGATGTCCCCTGCATTAGCAGGCAGATTGACCAAGCAATTGCAATTATAGGTTCACAGAGTAGTGAAACTGTCATGTGAGCTCATAGAGACATATAGCATTGTTGTTACATCTTAAAGAGAGGAGCAATCTAAAGGTCCAGCAATCCACGTTTCAATACATTTTAGTGATTTGTATTTTCTAGAATGCTGTTTAGACATTAAAAAGATGAGCTATAGAAGCATATACAGGCACAAACAGTTCTCCAAGATGTATTGTTTTATTAAAAACATGTCACAACCATTTCACATGTGCACAGACAAATACAAAGATGTTCATTGATGTTTATTGTAGCAGTATTGTAATAGTGAAAAGTTGGAAACAAATATGCACCAGCAGGAGAAGGGATAAATAATTGTGGCAGATTCATAAAATGTATTATTAAATGGTGCCAGATTAAATTGGAGCAGTCATACCAATATGGGTAAATACCAAATGCAGAATGAAAGACACATACTTTTTAAAAGCTAAAAGCACAGGAAATAATACTATGTGTTGTTCAGTAGTACATACATACACAATTTTGGAGACATATGCAGGAAAAATAAACACTAAACTGGGGGTAATTGTCATGGGGGACATGGAAAGGGAAGGAAATATAATGGGTGGGGATGGGGCATTTTATTTATCTGAAATATTCTTTTAATGAAAAATGGAAAATAAGGGTCCTAATGTGAGAGAAATTTGCCCCTACTAATTTAAACAGCATTTTATTTATAAAAGAAAAATTTTAAAAACCCTTCTTTTGCATTTCCCCTTGCATTAACTACAAAATCTAGGCAGCAAATTACTAACCTGTGTTTCTACACTTTGGACTTTCCAGAGTTCATGATGTGAGCTTAGCATCCCTGTTTCAGTTATGGGCAAGGTTTAAACCAGTCAATCCTAAAGGAAATCAACCCTGAATATTCATTGGAAGGATTGATGCTGAAGCTGAAGCTCTAATACTTTGGCCACCTGATGGACAGAGCTGACACATTGGAAAAGACTGATGCTGGGAAAGATTCAAGACAGGAGGAGAAGGGGACGATAGATGAGATGGTTGGATAGTATCACTGACTCAGTGGGCATGATTTGAGCAAACTCTGGGAGATGGTGGAGAACAGGGGAGCCTGGCATGCTGTAGTCCATGGGGTCACAAAGAGTCGGACATGACTCAGAGACTGAACAACAACAGTGACAAGACAGGGGACAGGACAAGCCTGTCTGGACACTTTGCTCCAAAGAGATGGCAGCACACACATCTGTCCTGTTTGCTCTGGACCCTTTCTTCCCCACAAGCCCTTTTGCTTCCTCCTTAAGCCCCAGAACTCCCTGTGGCCCCTTTGTCTCCACAATCCCTAGTGAAGAGTAGGGAATCAACAAGTTTTATCATCACATTCAGCGTTTTGAACAGAACTGAATGGCATCAAACTCCTTGAAATTTCATTGTAGTCCTTGTCATTGTGATGAACGAGCCTTCTCACCGCCACTTTGTTTTAAGCTATCATGGATCCAAACTCTAATCTCCATGGCTGGAAAACAGAGTGGCAAGTGCCTTTGTGTTATGAAATTATTCACAGTCCTTCATAAAATGTCCAGCTGAAGAAGAATGCTTTTAATGGACAGAGACGTAACTCTTACACTGTTGCTGAATACTTACCGCTCCTGGAATTAACCCTGATATGGGAGGCTTCCCTTTTATCTCTAGGGATTTCTCCAGACTGGGAAAGAAAGCAGAATGCCAGACAGAACTCTGGGTAGGGGCTGCTTTTTGCTTCCTTGTCCCTCTAAACTATAATGGTTGTTTTGGGTGCATTCTGCTGTGTTTATATCCTATACTTGGCTGAACACATATTGAGGCCAAAAAGGGGACAGCTCATGAGTAGGTGCTGGAGAGACCCTATTGGGATAACCAACTGCCTACAAGGAGTCAATCTAGGACCAGAATTGCTTTTTTCTCACTTTGGATTTAAACCACGATTGTAGGCATGGGATCCTGGGTGAATTCCTTCTGAGATTTAAAAAGCTTGGTGTGGACATGTACACACTGCTATATTTAAAGTGGATAACCAACAAGGACCTACTGTCTAGCACAGAGAACTCTGATCAATGTTATGTGGCAGCCTGGATGGGAGGGAGTTTGGCGAAGAAGAGATACAGGCATATGTGTGGCTGAGTCCCTTTGCAGTCCACCTGAAACTATCACAACATTGTTAATCGGCTACACTTCAATACAAAATAAAAAGTTTAAAATAAAATAAATGAATAAAACGCTTGGTGTGGTTTTGGTTGGTGAGCTTTCTCTGCCTTTAAAGACAGAGAATGCAGGAGACCAGATGGGGAGGTTTGTTTCACATGGATCTGGACATAGTTCTCCAGGATCTTGGTTTCCATGGGGAAGTCCAAGTAGGAGTCCAGCTTCCCGATACTTTTTCTTAAGGCTGAAACAATTTGTTTACAGATTAAAGCTGAGAAGAAAGCTATCAGGAAGAAGAAAAAAATCCCACTGAGTGTGATTTATCAGTTTGCTTGATGAAGTGATCTTGCTGAGAAATTAGTTTAACTCTGTGAGGTCTGGCTGTTCACACACAGGACTCCGGCTTTTAACTCGAGCAACTGCTTAGACATCTAGAGTAAAATGGAGATCGGGACAGAGGAAAACCAACCCTGCTAATAACTGCATAATATGTCTAATATATTAAATATATCCTTCCATTCACCCTTCAGATAAACAGCAACACGTTCTGTGCAACCGAAGCCTGAGCTGTTCTCAAGGCAAATGGTTTAGCAAAGGGGACTGAGGGCATGATGCTTGAACTTTCAGCTTGAGCTTCTCCCTTTTTTAAAAAAAAAAAAATTTGTTTTATTTATTGATTTCTGGCTGTGTTGGGTCTTAGTTACGGCACTTGGGATGGTTTGTTGGGATGTGCGGTCTTCTCCCTAGTTGCGGCCCGCGGGCTCTGCAAAGCACGGGACTCTGGTTGGGGTACGTGCGCTCTCTGGTTGAGGCCCCTGGGCTCAGAAGTTGCGGTGCATGGGCATAGTTGCCTTGAAGCGTGTGGGATCTTGTTATCTTTGTTCCCCACCGGGAATTGAACCCATGTCCCCTGCATTGGAAGGTGGATTCCTAACTACTGAACCACCAGCAAAGTCCCTCAGCTTGAACTTCCTAACGGAACAATGATCTGAAGGAGGAGTATCATTGTGACCATAGGGAGGTTTCATTTTTTAACCTGTTATGCGGCTTGCAATTCATTACTGACAGTCTATGCATCAATACAGGCATGTCAACTGGCCTCTCCTCTTGTTTATTGAGTGTCCATTCTGATTTGTTAGTGACAGTTTCACTCAGCTTGTTGAATATAATTATCACCCTGATTTCGCAGTTCCACAGACATATCATTATTTATTTGATCAGTCCCACATTGATTAACACTAAGGTTTTTTCTCCCAATTGTTTGCCACCACAAGTAACGCTTCAGTGAGCATCATTGTACATATGATGTCTCACACATGAGCAAGAATGAATAATCATAGGGAAATCCTTAGAATTGGAACTTCCTGGTCAAGTATGTATATTCTTTATTTGAAAAGATATAACTAACTTGCTCTCCACAGAGTTTGCACAGAAGTCATGAGGTGGAGGGAGCACACAGGGGCTATGATATGCATCTATGTGTTGCAGATTCTTGCATTACTGGTCACATCCTGGCTGTCCACGTCTGACTTCTGCTGCGGCTCAGTTGGACAGGTATGTACCCATTTCCGTCGGCGGGGTCTACGTCCCACTTCCAATGCACTGAGCCTCTTTCCACTTTTTGCCACAAGTGAGCTGGCTCAGTCTGCATAATAGCAGCAAGAAGTGGGGCTGGGGGCAGCTACGTCCCTTGGGGCAGCCCTATGCAAGGACAAGGGGAGGCAGTGGGTGAGTGCCCGAGCGCACAGCTGTGGCATGTTTTGTACATCCTCAGAGCTCGCTGGAGTCCAGCCTTGCTGCTGTCCACAGTGACTTTGAAAATGTACCCTTCTCTGTCCTCCTCCCTGTCTCACTGTCCCCATTGCCTCACTTACGTATTCAGCCACCATGTTCTGAACTCCTCACTCAGGCTCTGATTATAGGAAAATCCCACATAAGGCACAATGTAAGGTGCTACTCGGATGGTGGCATGCAAAAAATGATAGACCTTACTTATTGTGTTTAAAAATTATGCTGGACATACAACCAAAGCCACTGGCAAAGCCATTCTGTTGATCTGTTTTCCAAACTCTGCTTCATAGGCCCCTACAATCATTAACTATCATTAACTAGCATTCATAATTTCAGGTCAAGAATTGGAATTTCAGGGATTAAAAAACAGAGACATTCTCAAGACCTCCCTGGTGGTCCAGTGGTTAAGACTTCTCCTTCCAGTGCAGAGCGTTCAGATTTGATCCCTGATTGGGAGCTAAGACCCACATACCTCAAGGCAAAAAAACCTAACCATAAAACAGAACCAATGCTGTAAAAAAAATTCAATATAGACTTAACAAATGGTTCACATAAAAAAATTTTTTTTTTAAAAACAGACATTCTTCTCCCTGTATACATGTCTGCTTTGATTGAAGATGGCTTGGCGGGGAGCTGGGAGTGGGCAGAAAGATTCCATGTGTGACAACCCAGGAGAGAATTAATCCTCTATGTAATGGCTCTCCTTGGTTAATCCTTTACTTCCATTTTCCCCCTAAGGAATTTCTAATTATATTCACATATTTTTAAGCCCTAGAGTTGATCCTTGTGTTTCAACATGGTGGTAGACAAAATAAAAAAGCAACTGGGGACTTTAAAATCTCTGAAAAAATCTGGAAATAGTCAAACTGTACATTTCCTTTTGGATATTGTGCTTCTGGAAGTTGTGGAGCTAGAGGCTGTCCAGTCCACGACAGAATCCTAGGATATGTAAGGTTAATGTATTCGAGACACCCTCATAATTCCTTGGCAAGGAAATGAGTGGTAGGTTAATGCATGACTTCAAATCAAAATTATTGGCAGAAGACGACAAGAGGTTTGGCACATTCTTCAAAGAAGCTCCTAGGATAAGGATTTAGCATTCAAAAGTCTGTGTCTTTGAGGTTTTTCAAAATATTGATCTTCTTTTTTTCAAATTATTAGCACAACTTAGTTCCCCCCCACCCCCACCAAAGTATAAGAATTGAAAAGAACAGAAAGATAAAAAATAAGAAAGTAGAAGAGGAAATAGGAATAAGGCAAGAAATTTAAAACATTACTAAACCAGGTGGATATACATGTATCCATTCTCCCCAAAACTCCTCTCCCTTCCAGGCTGCCACATGACATTGAGCAGAGTTCCCTGTGCTGTTGAGTAGGTCCTTGTTGGTTACCCATTTTAAATACAGCAGTGTGTACATGTCTGTCCCAAACTCCTAACTATCTCTTCCCGCAATCTTCCCCTGGCAGCCATAGGTTCATTCTCTAAGTCTGTGAGTCTCTTCCTGTTTTGTAAGTAAGTCCATTTGTATAATTTCTTTTTAGATTTCACATATAAGGGGTACTGTATGATATCATGTTCCTCCTTCCTGAGTCTTCTGTGGAAATAAGACAGATGTTAGAAGGTATTGGAGAAGGCATCCAGGAAGTGAAGCTTCCCATCCTTACAGACTTGGCCTGAACATGTCCAGGAATGCTGATCTTGGGTCAGTCCTCTGAGAGCCAAGACCTCGTGAGCACTGGGGGCAGCGTCACAGAGTTTAGGAGCCCTGCTCTTATACTGAGAAGACTTCAGCCCGTTCTTAACCTTGCTTTGGCTTTGTCAATGAGGCTTTGGTTCCACGACTATTGGTGAGTGACCTCACCTGGGCTTCTGTCCCAGCCTTGGTCCTCCCACTGTCACTGACAGTTGCTGGAGACCTAGCTTTGACAGGGGGTGTGAGATGGGATTGGGGGGGGGGGCATCCTTTCACACTGAGGATGCCTAACCTGTGTGCACATGCTCAGGAGTTCTGTGTTTGCCCCTGAGATTTTGGAGGGCAGGTACATGACCTAAGGTCAGATATAACTGGATTGGACAGTTTGCCTCTGATTTAAAAAAAAATTCTTTAAAAAATATTTAATTTTGGCTGCTCTGGGTCTTCATTGTGGTGTGTGGGCTTTCTCTAGTTGTGGTGAGTGGGGGAAACTCTCTAGTTACAGTGCCTGGGGTCCTCACTGTGACGGCTTCTCTTGTTGGGGAGCACGGGCTCTAGGCAGACAGGCTTTAGTAGTTGTGGCACACAGGATTAGTTGCTCCATGGTGTGTGGAATCTTCCTGGACCAGGGGTCGAACCCACGTCCCTTGCATTGGCAGGTAGATTCTTAATCCCTGGACCACCACCGGGGAAGTCCTGCCTGTGATTTTTTTCCTATTATCTTTGTGCCCAGTTTCTCTCTTTCATTGTGGATCTTGGAAAGAGGCACGTTTCCATTTCCTAAAGAGTACTTCCAGTTGGTCATGAAGAAGTGAGTTGACCACTCAGCATCACTGTCAGTCTTCAGAAGGCCATGTTGCCAGTAGAAAGAGGAGAAGAAGGAAAGATGACCACGAGGAAAGCAAAGGCAGTGCTGTATTGCCTGATGGTTCATGTATCCTTTGCCATGCCCTTAGAGAGAGAACTAGGAACTAGGAATACACCTGCTTGAGGCTGCTATTTCACTGGGGAAGAGAGGAGAGTGGTTTTCCTCCAGGGATAATAACTAACACTCGTGCAGGATGCTCAAGTAATTTTCACGAATCTTGCTTTGTTTGCTTTTCTAACCGTACCGTAGAGTACCCTCTACATGCCAATGCAGAGGACATGGGTTTGACCCCGAGTCCATGTGCCACAACTACTGAAGCCTGCCTGCCCATTTTACAGACGAGGATACAGGGTCAGAAAGGTTTGATTGCTAACCCTGAGTTCCCAGACCACACTAGTGCAAATATCAATGAATGTAGGCTTTGTGATGCCAAGCCAAGTAAGAACTCATTCAGATCATCATTCCCCTCCTCAAATGAGTACTGCTCTAGGTGGAGGCAGGAGAGACACAGGACTAAGA
Organism: Cervus elaphus; assembly: GCF_910594005.1. NCBI lineage: Eukaryota > Metazoa > Chordata > Mammalia > Artiodactyla > Cervidae > Cervus > Cervus elaphus. Next base: position 19,534,229 of record NC_057827.1, on the reverse strand, counting down.
AACTATAGTGTTAGTTGCTCAGTCATATTAACTTTGCAACCCCATCAACCATAGCCTGCCAGGCTCCTCTGTCCATGGAATTCTCTAGGCAAGAATACTGAAGTGGTTAGCCATTCCCTTCTCCAGGGGATCTTCCCAACCCAGAGATTGAACCCCGGTCTCCTGCCTTGCATGTGGATTCTTTGCCTTCTGAGCCACCAGGGAAGCCCCTATCACAAACCTGAACTTCCAGCATGCTTCCCACAAATAAAGCTCACAAGTGTTCTATTGAATGCCTTGTATCACTAGAACGGTTGGATGATCATGCCTCTATCTTGGTCAGAAATGACACGATCCTTCCATTCTCTTTTCTTTTCTGTGCTCTCTCAAACCCTGTATTCCAATTCATGCTCATTCTCTTGTCTCCATCAAGAGATTCAGTTGCTACAAAAAGATAAATATGTCTGCAGCATTGCCCTTGTTTTGTTATTCAGTCACTAAGTCGTGTCTGACTCTTTGTGACCCCATGGACTGCAGAGCATCAGGCTTCCCTGTCTTTCACCATCTCCCAGAGTTTGCTCAAATTCATGTCCTTTGAGTCGGTGATACCATCCAACCATCTCATCCTCTGTTGCCCGCTTCTCCTCCTTCCCTCAATCTTTCCCAGCATCAGAGTCTTTGGTAGCCGGCAAGTAACTTCATTCCAGTTCTTGGTAAAATAGGTGTCACAGATCCATCCTCCATAAGACTGCAGGAAAGATCGACTGTGATAATGCATTTGTCAGCAAACTCTGAGACAGAAGAGTAGCTATTATTAACATTATTAGTCAAATTTTAAACTCACTGTGATTTAAGTTCGTTGCTAGTGCTTGACATTCCGTAACTAGTTATTGGTGCATCTGTAACCAACTCCCAGGGATTGATGCCAACATATTAGTATGTGAGGACTGCCCACTTCTTCCTTTCTCAGAATTTAATCCTGCTTCCTTTCCCGATGACTACTGGCATATTTAAGATAAAACAATATAAAAATGCCAGGCACTCTTGCCTCAAAAGGACTATAAGTGAAAGATAATGCCAAGCTTGTCTCAGCAGCCTCATCACATCCCCATAAATCCAAATATCTGCTTATTCAGGCTCAGCCCTCCCCTGAGAAGCCATAAGAGTGAAGATCTGTGTGCCCGTCTCTGGGCTAATTCAGGCCTGGGAGAGAGATTTCTCTTCCTGATTCCTGGGGAGGACAGTGCTTAATTGATTCTAATGAACATAGAACAGCCAGCCCCTGCTTACCCCTGAGATATAGCCCAGGGGGTTAATCTCCCATCTTCTGTTTAATCAGTTTCCTCCCCAGGCTGAATTAAGCCTTAATTTTCATTTTTGATAGAATCTGTCTTTGCTGACAGATGTTTTCTGGGCAACCCAGAAAGTCTTCAGCATGAGATAATGTGATGGAAGTGCTAATGAATTCCTAGCTCCTCTGCTGGAATTATTCTCTGGAGTCTTTAAGATATCAGGGCTGAATTGTCCCAAGGAAAGCCGCCGGCTTGGTAGACCACTGGCATAATTACCTTATGAAGCTGTTGCCTAGCACTGCTCCAAGCGTATCCTACCCCTTTTCAGAGGATATGGGGGTTGGTTTAAATCTCAACTCTGCCACTTACCAACACCACTACTCTTGCTATGGAGAGCATATGAATAACTACAATAATAATTGCTAAGAGTTACAATGCATTTCTATCCTCATTACTCAAAAGATGGTCCTTACACCAGCAGCTGGCAGCTTGCTGAAATGTAGAATCTTGGTCCGCTCTCCAGCCTCTTGATTTACAATCTGAAAGTGAAAGCGTTAGTTGCTCAGCCGTGTTCTACCCTTTGCAACCCCATGGACTGAAGCCTGTCAGGCTCCTCTGTCCGTGGGATTTCCCAGGCAAGAATACTGGAGTGGGTAGCCCAATCTATATTTTACCAAAATCCCTAGGTAATTTGTATACCCTTGAAAGTCTGGGAAGCACTTGCAATTAACTAGTTTATTCCTCCTTATAATATTAAACACTTCTGGAAGGTGTTGCTGGCTCTGCTTCACTCTCACCCCCACTGTAAGGACCTGATGGCATTTACTCCTAGCCGTATAGCAAGGAAAAACCAATCTCCTCCTAGGCCAGCATCTTTCTCCCTTCATCTTGACAAGTATCTTAGGTTTTCCTAGGGCAGAGATGGGATGAGGTCAGGATTCTCACTTCTTATTTCCTTTTCTCAAGAAAGCTGCGTAAACAGTCAAGTCTTTGATGGAGGGTGGGAGTGGGGGCTAGAGATTTCACAGTTTATTGGCTTTGGAAAAAGAAGGGGCTCTGATTTGTAAATATATATATATATATATGTTATTATTATTATTTTTTAAAGGATGAGCATGCTTTGTTGACAGCCAGTTTCTATGGTTTTGGTTTCTCAGTAATAAGGACGATCAATCATAAATGACAGGAGGATGGTAGAAGTATTTAAAGAAGAGAGAAACATGGTATCCAGACCAAAGAAACAAGCATGTATTTAAGAGTCATGATCTTATCATTTCAGGATCCAATTTTCAACCAGATGCATCTCAGATCTTATCATGTGTTCCTTAGAGAGCAGAGGAGATATAGAGCATGTGACATTCACACTGCCTCCTCAACCTTATCTTAGGCTTCAGACGCGAGTATACACATGAGGAAATTGCTTGGGGACAAGATAGAAAACCTCAGGGGCAGCCGGGTGAAGGCCATGGAGAAATCAGATTATCCAAGTAACTTTTCTCATGTGATTAATGTCTCTGAAAGTGAGTGTCGGGGAACTACTGAAAAGTGGATTTATGGCTACATTTTAGAAAGAGAAGCTTGGAATGCAAGAGGAGAGAAGTGAATGTGCACAAACCTTGGAGAAGTGGCTGCTCACAATGGGAAGTATACTAGTTATTTATTGTTGCATGACAAATTACCTTAAGGCGAAGTGATTTAAACAGCAATAAACATTTATTGTTTACACAGCTTCTGGACGTCAGGAATTCAGGAGCAGTGTGGCCAGGGGGTTCTGACTCTGGGTCTTTCGTGAGGTTATAGTCAGTATATTGGGGCTGCAGTCATCTAAGGGAGCGTCTCTGGTGGCGCTAGTGGTTAGGAACCTGCCGGTCAAAGCAGGAGATATAGGAGACGAGGGCTCGATCCCTGGGTTGGGGAGGCCCTCTGGAGGAGGTATTTAAAGGCTTGAAGGGGGCTGGAGGATCCATTTCTAAACACAGCCAGCAGGTTTCTGTTTGCTTGTGCGTGGACCTCTCCAAAGGGCCCTTGGCTAGCCTTACAACGCCATGGCTGGCTTTCCCCAGAGCAAATGGTCCGCAAAAGCAAGAAAGACGCCACAGAGTCCTTTATGACCCAGTCTCACATTGTCGTTTCCACAATATCCCATTGGTTATACAAGTCATCCGTCTTCAGTCTGGGAGAAGATATGAGTGTGAGTACCAGGAGACAGGGATCACCAGAGGTGATTTTTGAGACTGGTTGCCACAGAAGATAAAATATAACTATTTAGTGGTAAAAAATCTGCTTGCCAAGCAGGAGACACGAGTTTGATCCCTGGGTCAGGAAGATCCCCTGGAGGAGGAAATGACAACCCACTCCAGTATTCTTGCCTGGAGAATCCCATAGACAGAAGAGCCTGACGGGATATGGTCCATGGGGTCACAAAGAGTTGGACACGACTGAAGTGACCGATCATGCGTGCATACATTCAGGGACTGGGAGGTAAGTGTCCTGGCTGGATTCCTGAATTTCTCCCTAATGATATGATCTTAGATCATTTGTAATCTCTTAGTCTCGGTTCCTTAAACTCTAAAGTTGTTAGAATAGATGATCTCATGTGCTCTAATGCTGTAGGCTTTTGGCATGATGGCAAGATCAAAGACTCTGTCATTTGCTAGAAGGTCTAGGGTTAGTCACTTCCGCTCTGAAGAATGGATTTCTGATTTGCAAAGTTCTGATTTGTAAAGTGGAGACAGTCTTGAGGATTAAAAGAGAAAATGGATGTCAAGTTTCTTGTGACTCTAACTCCATGTACTTGTAAGGTGTTTTATTTCCTCATGAGGAAGCTGAAGTGGAGGAAGCCAGGAGGCATATCATTACCGTGAAAAATAAAATTACCTACTCCTCTGCATTGTGTGATGAGCCTTCCAAACAGCCTCTTGATCTGCCAGGCTAGGTTGTGATCTTTTCAGCTATGCCAGGTGGTTATTATCATAGAAACTAAAAGCCATATTATTTCACATGTGTACTTTACAATTTATAAAGAGCTTTTACTGACATTATGTTAGTTGGGCTTCATTTTTTTTTAACCAGGATAAAAGATCACCATTTATGAGTACTTTTTGAACTAGCAGTTTTTTAAGAAATGTCAGTTCATGCTGGTTGTTGTTTTGATTGATTATCATCCTCTCCCATGAGGTAGATAAAGTCAACCAGTTAGGTCTCATCCTTATCTTCTGTCACGTGATAAATTTGCATCTCAGAAAATTTAAGTGGCTTATCTCATGTCACAGAGCTACTTAGGATAAGCCTATAGAGACCTCTTAAATCTCTGGCTATTTTTACCATTTAAAATAAAAAAAAAATTTTATTTTGTATTGGGGTATAGCGATTAACAATGTTATGATGGTTTCATGTGGACAGCAAAGCAACTCAGCCATACATATACATGCATCCATTCTCCCCATGACAATTTTTATTTATAAGAATCATGTTCTAAATCACTGAAATAAAAGAAGAAAATAAAAGGAATCAACTATTATTCTTTTTATTAAATTCTATAAACACATATTATGTTCTTTCTTTATGCCAAGTGCTGCAGTCATAAAGATGAAGAAAACGTGGTTTGTAGCTCACTGTCTGGTAGGGTCAGGCTGCTGCTGCTGCTGCTGCTAAGTCACGTCAGTCGTGTCCAACTCTGTGCGACCCCATAGACAGCAGCCCACCAGGCTCCCCCGTCCCTGGGATTCTCCAGGCAAGAACACTGGAGTGGGTTGCCATTTCCTTCTCCAATGTATGAAAGTGAAAAGTGAAAGTGAAGTCGCTCAGTCGTGTCCGACTCTTCGCGACCCCATGGACTGCAGCCTACCAGGCTCCTCCGTCCATGGGACTTTCCAGGCAAGAGTACTGGAGTGGGGTGCCATTGCCTTCTCCTGGTGGGTCAGGCTCTACATATACATGGAGAGAGACAGACAGACATACATTCATCATTTCAAGGTATATGGTATGTTTCGGCTTCCCTGGTGGCTCAAACAGTAAAGAATCCGCCTGCAGTGCAGGAGCCCCAAGTTCAATTCCTGGGTTAGGAAGATCCCCTGGAGAAGGGAATGGCTACCCACTCCAGTATTCTTGCCTGGAGAATTCCATGGGACAGAGGAGCCTGGTGGGCTACAGTCCATGGGGTCACAAAGAGTGGGACATGACTGGGCAACCAACACACACACGGTATGTTTCACTACAGAAGTTTATAAAAAGTGTGTGTTTTGGGGGAAAAATTGATGAATAAATCAGCCTTCTGATTGAGGATCTGAGGAAAAAGGGAGTGGTGCTTTAGAACTGACTTTGAAGGTAATATAGGGAACTGTTAGGTAGATGAAAGTGAAAAGCATTAAGACAGGGAGGGAAATTTGGATGCTTATTCCAGAAGTGATGGGGAGACTGAGGCTAGACTGAAGTGGCTTTAAATGTGCATCACAACTCTTGGAATTTTTCCTTTAAATGACAGAGAACCATTGGCATAGAGGAAGATTCTTTCTCCTGATTGTAAAAATATAAAGATGGCTTTTGTTTTGCTTTGATTTGCTTTCTTTAAACTTTTTTTTTTTTTTTTTTGATGTGGACTATTGGTAAAGCCCTCACTGAATTTGTTATAATATTTTTTTCCTGTTTTATTTATTTATTTATTTTTGGCCATGAGGCAAGTTGATCTTAGCTCCCTGATCAAGGAATGAACTCACACCCTCTGCATTGGACAGTGAAGTTCCAACAACTGGACCTCCAGGAAAGTCCCTATAGATGGCTCTTGGACTGGGAGATGGCATGGGGAAAGTGATGAAAAGTATGTTTTAAAAAATGGGCAAGAATGAAAGCAATAAGTTCGTAGCCAGTGGAATAGGTCAGGGTGGAATGAAAGGAAGTTTAGAGGTGACTTGCGTTGTGGGGATAAATGAATCTGTAGCCTTTGAGTAGTAATGTCCTGGAGCTCAGGGATCAACAAATGTTTTCTATAATGGGGTAGATTGTAAATATTTTAGGATTTGCTGGCCATATGGTCTCTGTTGCAAATACTCAAGTTTGCTGCTGTAGTGGGAAGGCAGCCACAGACAATATGAAAATGATTGCACATGGATATGCTCCAATAAAACTTTACTTAGGGATGAGAAATTTGCATTTTATAATTTTCACAATTTCATGTAATTTTCACATATCATGAAATGCTATTCTTTTGAGTTTTTTCAGCCATTTAAAAGTGTAAAATCCATTCTTGGTTCACAGGCCTTCCAAAAATAGGCAATGGGAATCATTTCACCCATGGACCATAGTTTGCTCACAACGGTGTGCATGCTGAGTTGCTTCAGTTGTATCCTACTCTTTTTGGCTCCTTGGGCTGTAGCCCACCAGGCTCCTCCATCCATGGGGTTTTCCAGGCAAGAATACCAGAGTGAGTTGCCATTTCCTTCTCTAGGAGATCTTCCCGACACAGGGATTGTATCAGCGTCTCTTGCATTGGCAGACAGAGTCTTTATCACTGAGCCACCTGGGAAGCCCTCACCACTGTGTAGTCTATTGAAATTCCATCATCATGTTTACCTGTGTGTTCTTGGCAAATACATGCATATCAACCCGAGTAAAGGCAAACTTCACCAAGAAACCTTCTGCTTCATAGCAGTATTCTCCAGGCCTATTTGGAGGTGTGTGCATGCATGCTAATTCGTTTCAGTCATGAGGAGGTGAAACACTCACAAAGAGTAAAACTTAAGCATGAGCAAGGAGGGACATGCATGCCTATTCAGACTATCTTTCCAGCAAGCCCCTGAGATCTGTGGGCAGGTGGGGGCCTCCCTGAATTCCTGACTCAGACTTTTTTCACTTGCCTCTGCACTAACCATCACAGACTGGCTAGGCTTGTGAGTGCAGTCAGGTCAATGGATGGAATGGCTTAATTCAGAAGAAAGAGAGACACGTGATTGTTGAGTGCTGGTGGAAGAGCTGGGCAAAAGGGAAGATGTGAACCTGACACATTTAGCTGAGCAATTTAAAGTCAAGTCTTTTTCAGGAGAAATCTCTATTCAAGACTTTTGTCCCCCTTTCAAATCAGATTATGTGTTTTTATATTACTGAGTTAATAATTTTTGATAGTAATCTTTGATCAGATACAATATACGCTTTGAAAATCTTTTCTTCCATTCTATCAGTTGGCTTTTCACTCTGTTGATGGATTCCTTTCCTTTTGATGTCCCAAATTATTTGTCTAATTTTGCTTTTGTTGTCTACACTTTCTGTGTCATGTCCAAGGAATCATTGCCAAGTCCAATGTCATGAAGCTTTCCTTCTATGTTTTCTTCTAGGAGTTTCATAGTTTTAGGTTTTATATTAAAATCTTCAATCAATTTTTGACCATTAATTTTAAATAAGTATTCATAGAAATGTGCTGAGTACTTGCTTTATCTCTTTGACAAAACCTTGTTTCACACATGAGAGGAAACGAAGCAAAAAGGGATAAGTCCTTCCACTCAGAATCGCACTGTCCATCAATGGCAGAAATCTGGGACTCACACTTGGATCATTCGATACCAAATGCCATTATCTTTCTCCCATCCCACCTGGTCTTTTATTTAGTTCACTTTGAATGGGGGTGAGGCAGGCATGAAGAGAAGGGAGGGTGAACGGAGCACCCAGGAGACTGCCTTCTTTCAAATGAAACAAGATAGTGCTGTAATTGCTCAGTTCCTAAGGAGAGATCAGCTTTCTCAGCCTACTTTTATTCCCCGACTTCCTCCACTTTCCTCCACGTCTTGTGTCTGTTTTCCAGCTCTCTTGATACCTACTATCAGGAGGTGTGATTATTACAGCAATTATTATTATATCCAGGTCAAGAGACATAAAAGCAAATATGATTTTAAACCATAAGAGTCCGAGTATTTGAACTTCAGTGAACATGTGGCTAATACAGATTCTGTTCTTTACCAATCACATCTTTTTTTGGCAGAGATGAAGGGCAGAGTTCAGGGGATTTCATGATTTTTCAGAGTGCTCTAAGGAAACTCCTGGTGGTGGTCGTGGTTTAGTCACTAAGTCATGTTCGACTCTTATGACCCCATGGACTGCAGCCCACCAGACTCCTCTCTCCATGGAATTCTCCAGGCAAGAATACTGCAGTGGGTTGCCATTTCCTTCTCCAGGGGATCTTCCCAACCCAGGGATTGAACCCAGGTCTCCTGCACTGCAGGCAGTTTCTTTACTGACTGAGCTACCAGGGAAGCCCAAACTCCTGGTATGTCTGTATTTATCATGGTGAAAAAAGAAAATGTGAGCAATAATGACATTTCTCCAGTTTCACTCCCTCTCTTTCCTAAATCAAGCATATTCCTTCAGGGATGTTGGAGTGTATTCACATGTTAAGAGCCTCCCCCAGGCTTTGTGGCAGGATGGGTGGCTTTCTGAATGAATGATCTGGGCCCCCGCTGACTAGACTAAGAGTAGGGTGGTAGAAGCTAAAGTTTTGGTTATGTTTTCTCAGACTGTGCAGAACTGGAAGTGTTGCTCCCACTTCCTCCCTCTTTTTGCCTTCATCTGATAAATACCATCTGATTCCACACCTCTCGTTTTTCTTACACAACACATAGCCTGAGCCCGTTGCTTGTCCATGAGAATGCCTTGGTGGGGGCTGTCCTTCTGTGCATTTGCTACTACTCTTCACCACCTTTAGATGGGGATAAGCTCCTCTGTACATCTCTAGACTCAAACAAGACCCTTTATTCCATTAATTAACTAATTTTTTTTACCACACTGTACAGCTTGCGGGATCTTCATTCCCCAACCAGAGGTTGAACCCAGGCCCTGTGAATGAAAGCACTGAGAGAAACCACTAGACCCCCAGGGAAGCCTACGCTTGCTAAGTTGCTTCAGTCATGTTTGACTCTCTGCAACCCTATGGACAGTAGCCTGCCAGGCTCCTCTATCCACAGGGGTTCTCCAGGCAAGAATACTGGAGTGGGTTGCCAGGCCCTCCTCCAGAGGATCCTCCCGATGCAGGGATCAAACCTGCATCCGTCTCCTGCATTGGCAGGAGGGCTCCCCACCACTAGTGCCACCTATAGGTAGTCTAGATTTTCATGATGATTTTGAAGATAGAAGGAAGAGAAGTTTACTTTGTACGCCCTGGAGTAAATTCCTCAAAACCTTTTGAACATATTCTTTCCGCCCCAGCCCTTCAGTCTCATGACTTCCCCCTTTTCTCTGACCCTCCCTTCCACACCTTTGTTCCTTGTCTTTTCTTCCCGCTTCCCGCTGTCTTTTCTTCCCACCTCTCTTTATCTCGAAACCCTTTATAGTAAGTGCAATCTGGCTCAGTCCTGCTTCCACTTTCAAAATCTTTCAGACACCAAGACCCACCCTTCTTAGAGAGCTATAGGGAATTTTAATAAGAAAGATTTGTTAGTAGTATTTAGAAAACTTGGTTTCTTATCTTTGTTTTACCATTTATAAGATGTGTGAGATTATACAAAATACATCATGCCTTGGAATCACTTTCCTTTCTATAAAATGAAACTAACATCTGTTCTGCTATCTGGAGGATCATCAAAATATAAAATAACCATAACTGATAAGTGTGAAGCACCAACCATGTCCCAGGCACCATGCTACATGCTTTATGCATAAGATTCCACTTACCTTTTGATGTGCGAACTAAGTATTATCATCCTTACTTCACAGACTATTAAATTGAGTATCTGAGCTACTAAGTAACTTGCCCAAGGTTTTCCAGCTGGTAAGGAGAAGAGCCAGGATTAGAATTTGAGATATAAACCTCTGTATATAAAACCCGGAGAACCCAGAGCTGTAGCTGGCCCAGGTAAGGGCTCATGCATGTTTATTCATTGAGTGGGTGGAACTAGAGTAAATGCCTTTCTGCTAGGATGATAGAAAACATTGTGTGAGTTTCCAAATGATCCAGCATAACATGAAATCACTTGGGATGTTGGCTTTAGTAGTATTTGACACTGCTATGCACTAAATAGGGCTCCCCAAGTGTCTCAGTGGTAAAGAATCCCCCTGCCAATGCAGGAGATGTGGGTTCTATTCCTGGGTTGGAAAGATCCCTTGGAAGAGGAAATGGCAACCCACTCCAGTATTCTTGCCTGGGAAATCCCATGGACAGAAGACCCTGGTGGGCTATGGGGTAGCAAAGTCTGTAGTCTACGGGTTGCAAAGAGTTGGACATGACTTAGTGACTAAACAACAACAGTATGGTAATAGGTCCCACAGAAGCATGTTAGCTTAGTACAATGGCTTTGGAAAGAGATCAGAGTTTAGAAACTAGGCAAGAACTTACACTTTCTAAGTTTCCCTTTTCATCTATACTTTTTAAAATTCTGATTTTTAAAACCACTCATGAGTTGCTATACAGATTCAATGAGACCATGAACTTCTAGCAGAATGTGATCTGGCATAGACTAATAATTCACCACTAGTTGTCTTTCAATGGCAACCACAACAATGAACAAATAACTGACAGGAGAACAAGACGGCAGAGGAGGAGGAGGACAGGGAGCACACCTCTCTCCACGGATACATCAGGAATACACCTTCAGACTCAGAAGTGCGTGGAGGACACGCTGAGAGCGGACAGGAGGACCTGACCAGTGGAAAAGAATACACAGACCCAGGAAGAACTAGGTAGGATGAAGGAACTAGGGGAAAAAACAGGAGTGTTAGTAAGACTGGACCTGCCCTCGGTGGGTGGGGGAATTGAAGCAGGGGTCTGATTCCCACATCAGGGCAACTGTCTAGTCAGAGGAGAAACATTAAAGGCTGAAAGTGAAGCAACTGACCTGTGGCCACCTAAACGGAATGAGAATCAGACAGTCCTTGCTGCAGCCATACATACTCTGGACAGGGAGACAGGTCCCCTGGAAGGTGCAGCAGCTGGGAGCTGGAGTCTAGGCATTGTGGAGAAATCCCAGGGCAAGGGCTGCTGTTGACTTCAGAGAGATGGATCGAGGGGATGGGAGGGAGGAGGTCGTGGGAAATGCCTGTGGAGGATGAAATCCCGGCAGCCATGGAAGCAAGGCGATACTGCTGAGCCACGCATGTGGGTGGAGCCATCACCACAGCCTCTCTCTTCACATGCCAGCATCAGCAGCTGATCAGTAGAAAGTCTGGCCCATCAAACGCCTGACGCACTGAACTACAGAGTAGGATCCCACCCAAGGGCTCCTATAAGTGCCTGACATGCCGATCTACAGAGTGAAGTCACTCAGTCGTGTCCGACTCTTTGTTACCCCATGGACTGTAGCCGACCAGGCTCCTCGGTCCATGGGATTTTCCAGGCATGAATACTGGAGTGGGTTGCCGTTTCCTTCTCCAGGGGATCTTCCCGAACCAGGGATCGAACCCGGGTCTCCCGCATTGTAGGCAGACGCTTTACTGTCTGAGCTACCAGGGAAGCAGGACCCCTCTATGTGCCTGACAAGCTGAACAACAGAGAAGGATCCCAGGCAAGGGAGTCCTGTAAGTGCCTGAACAGGTGGAGCTATAGAGAAAGCCTGGCCAAAAAGGCCTTCTCGTCGCCAGCTACAGGAGGCTCAAAAAAAAAAAGACTCTGAGAGGGATATAACTCCTGCAGAGGCAGTCTGTGTCCCTGCACACTTGGCGCCGCCAGGGTCCCCGCAAGCCAAGCAGCTGCACCACCTTCACGCACAACTCTCACTGGGCAGAGCTGCCACAGGCCAAAAAAAAAAAAAAAAAAAAATCTTGCATCTTCGTGCACAGGGTCACTTCGGTCCTGTCCAACTCTTTGCAGCCCTGTAGACTGTGGCTTGCCAGGCTTCTCTGTCAGGGGGCTTCTCCAGGAAAGAATACTGGAGTGTATGGGCCAAAACTGGCTGCCATACCCTTCTAGAGCACTATATTTCTTGCTTCCCTAGCGGCCAGCTTAGTACCTGGTGCTGCCAGAACCCCTGTGACCCAAGCAGCTGCACCACCTCCAAGCCTGGCCCTCCCAGGGGCAAGCCCAAGCCCTCCAGGGCAGCCTCAGGAGCAAACCCCAGTGGACGACCCACATGTAGAGGTGGAAATAAAACCACAGTTGAAACCCAGGGGCAGAGTGGCTAAGGAAGAAGACCCAAACCCTCCCACCAGCTGTACAAGCTGCCGATTAAATCCGCAGGGTCAACTAAGCAGACTCTGTGTCTGTGGACTATATAAAAGGCCCTTGAGAGCTCCCACAAAAGAAAACACACTAGTTCTGATAGCTGTGAATATTGGAGGCAAGAACACACAGGAGAAGGACCAGATTAGAATCCGAGCTGCCCCCACAGCAGGTCCAGAGATCAACACAGTGTTGGAGGGCATCCTAGGGAGGGGAGGTGGTCTGCGACTCCCAGCGCGGGAAAGGACTCTGACAGCAGTGACTCAAGAAAAACATTTATTATTCTTATTTTTTGACTTGTTCTGTAGATTCCTTTGGATTTTTTCTTTTTTTTTTTTCTTTCCACCCCTCTCTGTTGTAGTTGTCGATTTTATTGGCATTATGAAATCTAATTAAGCTTTTGAGCTTTTTTTAATTCTCAGTCACATTTTTTATTGTTATTATAAACCTCTGCCTCTATGTTGGGCTTTTGCCATTCTGTGGAGTTTTCCTTTTGTTTTTTGTTTTTCTTTCTTTTCTCTTTTTTTAATTTCAGTTTTTGATTTTTAAACCTATTATTATTTTTTCTACATTTATTCCCTTTATTGCTTTTCCTACTGTTCTTTTCCCCTTGCAGTTAATCTTTGATGTATATAAATCTTCTTTATCTATCTCTGTTTAACTTTGCATATCTATTCTTTCTTTCTTTTCTTTCCTCTCAACATATTTGTTAGCTTTATTTTCATTGGTTTATTCCCCAGTTGGCATCTTGCCTTAGTTTTGTTTTCCCATTTGTGCTTTAGCTAGTTTTGTTCTTAACTGGTAGATATAATTTTTGGTTTCCTTTGTTCGCTGGGTGAATCTATTGTAACTAACTTTTGTTGGACTGTTTTGATTTTGCTTATGGGTGTATATGTATGTGTGTATATTCAGTCACACTTTTTATTTTTGTTTTAAACCTCTGCCTCTACGTTGGATTTTTTAGTTCTGTGGAGCTTTCCTTTTTTTCTTCCTTCTTTCTTTTTTTTCCTTTTCTCTTTTTTATAATTTTAATTTTTAATTTTTTTAAACCCATTATATCTTTTCTACATTTATTCCTTTGTTTGCCTTTCCTACTGTTCCTTTTCCCTTGCAGTTAATCTTTAATGTATATAAATCTTCTTTATCTACCTCTATTTAACTTTGCATGTCTATTCTTTCTTTTCTTTATTTCCTTTCCTCTCAACATACTTGTTAGTTTTGTTTTCATTGGTTTATTCCCCACTTGGCACCTTGCTTTAGTTTTGTTTTCCAGTTTATGCTTTCATTAGTTTTGTTCTTAGCTGGGAAATATAATTTTCAATTTCCTTTGTTCACCAGGTCAATCTACTGTACTTTATTTAGTTGGACTGTTATGACTTTGCTTATGAGGGCATATATATATGTGTACATTCCATTATTTTAATTATTATTTGCCTGATTTTGTAATTGCCATTTGTCTGGGGTTCATCTTTGGTTTCTCATTTATGGATATTTGTTTTAATCTCACTTAATGCCATAACAAATCATTTGTGGAATCCTTGTTTCTGACCAGAGATCAAGCCCTGAGACTTTGGAGTGGGAGCACTGACTCCAAGACCCTAGACTACCAGAGAACTAACCCTAGGGAGTATCAAGCAGTGGAGAACTCACACAGAGGAAACCACTTGAATACAAGACCTGGCGTCACCCAACCACCAGTAGCACCCTGTGCAGGATGCCTCATCTAAACAACAAACAAACCAAAAATACAAGCTAATCATCAGCAGACAGGATTACCACCTCACTCAGCTTTGCCCATCAGAGGAAAAACAAAAAAACAAAAAAAAACTCAGCACAAATCTCACCCTGTACAAGCTTACACAAAACCCTGGACCAACCTTAGCAGGGCAGAAACCAAAAGAAAAAAAAATTCAACCTTGAATCCTGGGGAAAGGAGACCTCAAACACAATAAGTTAAAAAAAAATAATGAAAAGGCAGAGAAATACTACACAAATGAAGGAAAAAATTAGAAACACAGAAGTCCAAATGAATGATGAGGAAATAGGCAAACTACTTGAAAAAGAATTTGGCATAATGATAGTAAAGATGATCAAAAACCTTGAACACAAAATGGAGAAAATGCAAGAATCAATTAACAGACCTAGAAAAATTAAAGAATAAACCTACAGAGATGAACAACACAATTACTGAAATTAAAAATACTCTGGAAGGAATCAATAGCAGAATATCTGAAGCAGAAGATTGAGCTGGAAGATAAAATGGTGGAAATAACTTCTGAAGAGCAGAATAAAGTAAAAAGAGTGAAAAGAACTGAGGATAGTCTCAGAGACCTCTGGGACAATATCAAATGCACCGACATTTGAATTATAGGGGTCCCAGAAGAATAAGAGGAAAAGAAAGGGTAGAGAAAAATTTTGAAGAGGTTATAGTTGAAAATTTCTCCAATGTGGAAAAGGAAATAGTCAATCAAGTCCAAGAGGCACAAAGAGTCCCATACAGGATAAACCCAAGGAGAAACAAGCAAAGACACATACTAATCAAACTAAGAAAGACTAAACACAAAGAAAGAATACTAAAAGCAGCAAGGGAAAAGCAACAAGTAACATACAATGGAAACCCCATATGTTTAACAGATGATCTTTCAGCAGAAGCTCTGCAGGTCAGAAGGGGATGGCAGGATATATTTAAAGTACTGAAAGGGAAAAATCTATAACCCAGATTACTGTACCTGGCAAGGATCTCATTCACAATTGATGGAGAAATAAAAAGCTTTTCAGACAAGCAAAAGTCAGGAGAATTCAGTACCACCAAACCAGCTTTACAACAAATGTTAAAGGGACTTATGTAGTCAAGAAATATAACAGAAAAAAAAGATCTACAAAATCAACTCCAAACAATTAAGAAAATGGCAATAGAAACATATATATCAATAATTACTTTAGATGTAAATGGATTAAATGCTCCACCCAAAAGACACAGACTGGCTGAATGGATACAAAAACAAGACCCATATATATGCTGTTTAAAAGAAACCCACTTCAGACCTAAAGACACATATAGACTGAAAGTGAGAGGATGGAAAAATATATTCCATGCAAATGGGAGGCAAAAGTAATCTGGAGTAGCAATCCTCATATCAGACCAAATAGACCTTAAAATAAAGAAGATTACAAGAGATAAGGAAGGACACTACATAATGATGAAGGGATCAATCCAAGAGGAAGACCTGACAGTTGTAAATATCTATGCACCCAACATAGGAGCACTTCAATACATAAGACAAACACTAACAGATATAAAAGGAGAAACTGACAGTAACACAATAATAGTAGGGGACTTTAACTGCCCACTCACACCAATGGACAGATCATCAAAAGAGAAAATTAATAAGGAAACACAAGTCTTAAATGATACATTAGATGAGATGGATCTCATTGATATCTTCAGGACATTCCATCCAAATACAGAAGAATACACCTTCTGCTCAAGTGTGCATAGAACATTCTCCAGAATAACTGAAAAATGACACCATGAAAGTTTAAGTGAGTTATGGTCTTGCCTGGTCTCTCTGTTTAGTGGCTGCATGATTTTTTACTGTTTCCACTGAATGACTTAACATTGGCCTTTGGGGGACTTCGATAGACATATAGAATGTGGAGCCACAGGACTTGTATTTTAGTCTCTTCTGCTACTTCCTTTTTTTGTGGGCTAGGGCAAGGCACTTTTCCAAGCTAAACCCACTTGTAAAAATAACTATGAAAGCACTCACTGTCCTCCTCATCACCGTGCCCCCAAACAGTGTGAGTTTTCATTAATACAGAGTGGGTGATGGCACTTTATGAACTCTCAAGTGCTGAGTACGTGTTATTTTTTTCTCCCTTGCATTTGGGAGCAGTGCTTTTTGGCTTCCCTTAAATGACCCAGTATTATATCCCTGGTTACTAAATACATTTGCATGGGAACATTTGGCTGATATTTGGAATGGCATTTGCAATCAATATTTTCCCTTGAAGAGCAAAGTAAATTATTATGAACTAAACTGTAGCAGTGTCATTTACAATATTAAGTTTTTGAGAGCAATTGCTACTTTGCCTATTTTGCGAGGATGGCATAATAGAGAAGGTGATTAGATCAGTAAAGCACCAATTTGATAGAACGATCAAAGAAGAGGGTGGAAATAAGTAGACATCTGATACCCTGAATTTACAGTCAGATCAAGAAATAACAGCCAATGAGAATAAGGACTGTTTATGTGGAAGAGGGCTGTATACCAGTCACTTTCTGGGAACTTTCTCTAATACTTCTAGCAACATCATGATATAGATATCGCTATCCCTATTTTGGGCTTTCCAGGTGATGCTAGCATTGAAGAACCCACTTGCCAATGCAGGAGATGTAAGAGGTGCAAGTTCGATCCCTGGGTCAGGAAGATCCGCTGGAGGAGGGCATGGCAGCACACTCCAGTATTCTTGCCTGGAGAATCCCATGGGCAGAAGAGCCTGATGGACGACAGTTATAGGGTTGCAAAGAGTCAGACATAACTGAAGTGACTTAGCATGTGTGCATCCCCATTTACAGATGAGGAAACAGAATTTACAGAGGCTCAGAAGTTTAAGTCACCACTCTGGTCCTCCTTGAATTCTGTTTTTCAGAGAATGATACCACCACCTACCCAGTTACATAAGCCAAAGTAGTATGAGTTAGCTCTGATTAACCCCTTCCTCTCATTTCCCATATCCAATTTACTATTAAGGCTTATTGATTTTAGCTTTGAAAAATCCCCTAGATTCTATTTACTCTTTCCATCTGCAGCATTACTAGCTTGTTTGGATTATGCACTCACCTCCCACACGTACACCTGTGTCCATGCTGTCCCCCAGTCTGTTCTCCCTGCTTAGATCTGATCATGCCCCACAACCCCCATGCCACCTAGAATGAGGACAAACCTCCTTACCATGGCCACAGGCCCCTGTCCGTTGCTTTGACCTCAGCATGTGCCCCACTTCTCAGCTCACTCTTCACAGACTCAGCCTCCCGGGTGGGATGTGTTCCCTCTCAGCACTGCACCTTGCCTGGGATGCAGGCTCCTCCTCATCACAGCAACTTATGGGACACTTAAGGGCTTCTTAGGTAGCACTAGTGGTGAAGTACCCTCTTGAAAATGCAGCAGACCTAGAGACACAGGTTCAATCACTGGGTCGGGGAGATCCCCTGGAGGAGGCATGGCAACCCAATTCATTAATCTTGCCTGGAGAATTCCACGGACAGAGGAGCCTGGCAGGTTACAGTCCATGGGGTCACAAAGAGTCAGACACAACTGAAGCGACTTAGCACATACACAAGCACTGTCCGCTTATCCTTCTGATATCAGCTCCAGCCGCTGTTCCTACGGGAAGTCTTGAATTCCTATAGCCTAATGTGCTCAGTAAGATGTACGTGTGTGTGTGCACTGTGTGCTGCCAGGCTCCTCTGTCCATGGAATTTTCCAGGCAAGAATATTGGAGCAGGTTGCCATTTCCTCCTCTAGGGGATCTTCCCCACCCAAGGACTGAACCTGTGTCTCCTGCATTATCAGGTGGATTCTTTACCACCGCTGAGAAGCCTCTGGGAAGTCCCACGCTCACAAAGTTATTGATGGACAAATAAATGACTCAGGCAGGGCATTGCAGCTAGGAAGTGATAGATTTTGGATTTAAACTTTCTTTCTGATTCTAAGGCTTTTAAAGACCGCTCTTAACACCATTCACTTTTGGGCAGGGTCATTTTATCAGTGGGACCGATAGATATATTTTATTCTAAGAACAAACATATGTTGGTTCCAACAAATAAAGTTTGATAAAAATTGGTTATTAAGAGCAGATTTGATAATTTCCTATCCAACATGTCTGGATTTTTTTAATGAAAATGATCAGCCTGGGCTGATGGGGACTGGAGAGCAGAGGAGAGCAGCTCCATCTGTATTGCTCTTGACCCCTGCCCCTCTTCTTCATTCTGCCTGGAACAGCCCACCCTGAGTGCTATAAGATAATGATGGATTACCTCCCTTGGACTGTGTGGGCGCTGGGCTATGTGTGAGTGGGGCAGCTTCTGTGATTGCATGAAACTGTGTAATTAAGGAATTTGTAGAAAATTGCAAGTGAGCTTTGTTGCTCTGTTCTAGCACCTCTCCCCAAGCTACATTTTCATTTATTTTTAATTGAAGAATAATTGGTTTACAATATTATGCTGGTTTCTGCCATACATCAACAAGAATCAGCCATAGGTATACACATGTCCTCTCTCTCTCTAGCCTCCCTGCCACCTCACACTCCATCCCACCCCTCTAGGTTGTCACAGAGCACTGGTTTGATGCTTTGAGTCATTGAATTTCCTTTTATTTATCACAGACCTGGCCTTCCCCGGTGTCGCGGCGGTAAAGAATCTGCCTGCCAATGCAAGAAATGCAAGAGACTGGGGTTTGATCCCTGGATTGGGAAGATCCCCTGGGGGAGGAAATGGCAACCCACTCTAGTATTCTTGCCTGGTAGGCTACAGTCTATGGGGTCACAAAAAGTCAGACGTGATCGAGTAACCACCACAGGTATCAGGAACACTGGTAGCAGCAGGATGCGAGGGAGGGAGAGGGAGGTCAAGTGTTAAAATTCTTAGTTCCTAGTTTCAACTCTGATTTTGATCAATCCTGTTCAGTCTCCTCATCTGAAAAATCAGTGATGACCTGAATTCCTTTTAACTCTCACACTCCCTCTCCCCTTGGTTCCAACACTTATGGAAACCATTGTTCTCTTAGTCTCTCCAGTGAACAATGTGGCTTCTATATTACAAAGATGTGGTCTCCAACCTAAATGACCCTTCAAGGAAATTAAATTTCTAACCATTTCCATCTGGTAAGTGAAATGGCTCAAGGAAAGAGCTAGCTGTCAATAGCTCTGTGGATGGCAAATTAATTCAGTGGAACAGAATCTGAGCAAGCACGTGCTTACACAGCCATAATTTGCCTTTCATTTTCTTTTGCAACTTAGAAGAAAGTGAATAATTTCCAATGAGCCTCTCATTTGAACATATTGAAAAAACATGTCATTAGCAAAAGGAGCATTTAGTTGCTTGATTACCATATATCTCCAAGTATGTGGAACAGTCATTTTTCGGTTGGGGGTAATTAATTAAGCAGAAAGATGCAAAATCTTGGAGGGGGGCGCAGCAAAATCCTTGTATGTTTTAAATGGGAATTGAGAAAGCAAAATGAGAAGAGGAGAGCGTAGGAGGAGGGAAGGGGTCAGCTGCATTTCCTATGGCTATTCAAATCCAAGTCCCTAAAGCAATGAGGATAAAACTGTATATGGAAATATGTTTGTGGGGTTTCATTAACCCAAGAACAGAGCAAAAGAGAAAGAATTAAAAGAGATTAAAATTTTAAAACTCATTATTTAATTTGCATATCTGCCTTTGAAGTCTTCCAATTATCACTCACGTTTTTTTCCTCTTGTCTAAGCCAATCTGGACTATCAGCTAGCTAAAAGGGCAACACTGGCAAGTTGTTTAAATTCTCTAAGATTCTTTTTTTTTTGGTACACTTTGGGGCAAAAGTCCTTGATTTTGCTATCTTGAGTCGTCTGTTCAGGTCTAATATAACAGATTGCGTATGTGCTTTATGAAACTGATCTCCCAATACATAGTGTGGGCAAATTCAGATGACCTGACCCAGGGCAGCTGTTTCTTGGGGTTTGGCTGTTACTGATGGGATGGAGTGCAGAGGAGTGGCAGAGGAGAGGATTGTAGAATTTTTCTAGACTCTTTTTTTCATCCAGAAAATAACACTGCACTTATATTTGAAGACACCCACCTGTATGTGCTTTGGTTTTTCCAGTGGTCATGTATGGATGTGAGAGTTGGACCATAAAGAAAGCTGATCACCAAAGAATTGAAGCTTTTGAAGGGTGGTGCTGGAGAAGACCCTGGAGAGTCCCTTGGATGGCAAGGAGATTCAACCAGTCAATCCTAAAGGAAATCGACCCTGAATATTCACTGGAAGGATTGATGCTGAACCTGTAGCTCCAATACTTTGGCCAGCTGATGCAAAGAGCCGGCTCATTGGAAAAGACCCTGATGCTGGGAAAGATTGAAGGCAGGAGGAGAAGGGGATGACAGAAGACAGAATGGTTGGCTAGTATCACTGATTCAATGGGCAGGAGTTTGAGCAACCTCTGGGAGATAGTGAAGGACAGGGAAGCCTGGCATGCTGCAGTCCATGGGATTGCAAAGAGTCAGACACGACTGAGCAACTGAATGACAATGTATATGTGTATACAGAAATTCTAAGATTGTCAGAGCTTTGCATTGATTCTGGAGCAGACTTTCAGGGCTGTTGGAGCAGTGCCATCATTTTACATTAGGGATTGTAGTCAACAGGCTGCTCTCGGCCTCACTGATGTGTGAGAATCTTGTCAAGGATGGGGAGTCTGGAGGCTAGTATCACATTGTTCTTCTTTCAGGCTGGGAAGTCCCATGAGGGCAATACTAAAAATTTAATTGGAACATTTATCAGCAGTGATATGGAATCCATCTCTTAAAGGCTTCCTGGGAGAGTTCCTGAAGATTTATAGAAGACACTGCCTTGATTAAATGGCTCTGTTGCTTCCTTCTAAGTAGAAACAACACATGCCACCAGGCCACTTAGAACCTTATGTTCCCTCTTTCCTAACAAGTCATCCCCTCTTACAATTCATTTAGGGAATAGCTCATGCTATTTAACTCAATATTTTGATTAGCAGATGAGCACTCACAGAATATCAAGATAAATTGAAATATCATAACTAACTTCATTTAAAAATTATCTGACTATAGATAACTAATGAGAACCTACTGTATAGCACAGGGAATTCTACTTAATGCTCTGTGGTGACCTTCCTTAATGGGAAGGAAACCCAAAAGGGAGGAGAATGTATGAAAAAGTATATCTGATTCATTTTGTTGTACAGTAGGAACTAACACAACATTGTAAGGCAGCTATACTCCAATCAGATTATTGAAAAAAATAATTTTCTTCATTTATTTTTATTAGTTGGAGGCTAATTACTTTACAATATTTTAGTGTTTTTAGCCATACATTGACATGAATCAGCCGTGGATTCCCTCTCCCACCTCCCTCCCCATCCGATCCCTCTGGATTTTCCCAGTGCACCAGCCCTGAGCACTTTTCTCATGCATCCAACCTGGACTGGTGATCTATTTCACCTTAGATAGTATACTTGTTTCAATGCTATTCTCTCAGAACATCCCACTCTTGCCTTCTCCCACAGAATCCCAAAGTCTGTTCTGTACATCTGTGTCTCTTTTTCTGTTTTGCATATAGGGTTATCATTACCATCTTTCTAAATTCCATATATATGCATTAGTATACTGTATTGGTCTTTATCTTTCTGGCTTACTTCATTATGTACAATGGGCTCCAGTTTCATCCATCTCATTAGAACTGATTCAAATGAATTCTTTTTAATGGCTGAGTAATATTCCATAGTGTGTATGTACCACAGCTTCCTTATCCATTCGTCTGCTGATGGGCATCTAGGTTGCTTCCATGTCCTGGCTATTATAAACAGTGCTGCAATGAACATTGGGGTGCACGTGTCTCTTTCAGATCTGGTTTCCTCGGTGTGTATGCCCAGAAGTGGGATTGCTGGGTCATATGGAAGTTCTATTTCCAGTTTTCAAAGGAATCTCCACACTGTTCTCCATAGTGGCTGTACTAGTTTGCATTCCCACCAACAGTGTAAGAGGGTTTCCTTTTCTCCACACCCTCTCCCGCATTTATTGCTTGTAGACTTTTGGATAGCAGCCACCCTGACTGGCATGTAATGGTACCTCGTTGAGGTTTTGATTTGCATTTGTCTGATAATGAGTGACGTTGAGCATCTTTTCATATGTTTGTTAGCCATCTGTATGTCTTCTTTGGAGAAATGTCTGTTTAGTTCTTTGGCCCATTTTTTGATTGGGTCATTGATTTTTCTGGAATTGAGCTGCAGGAGTTGCTTGTATATTTTTGAGATGAATCCTTTGTCTGTTGCTTCATTTGCTATTATTTTCTCCCATTCTGAGGGCTGTCTTTTCACCTTGCTTATAGTTTCCTTTGTTGTGCAAAAGCTTTTAAGTTTCATTAGGTCCCATTTGTTTATTTTTGCTTTTATTTCCAATATTCTGGGAGGTTGGTCATAGAGGATCCTGCTGTGATGTATGTCAGAGAGTGTTTTGCCTATGTTCTCCTCTAGGAGTTTTATAGTTTCTGGTCTTACATTTAGGTCTTTAATCCATTTTGAGTTTATTTTTGTGTATGGTGTTAGAAAGTGTTCTAGTTTCATTCTTTTACAAGTGGTTGACCAGTTTTCCCAGCACCACTTGTTAAAGAGGTTGTCTTTTTTCCATTGTATATCCTTGCCTCCTTTGTCAAAGATAAGGTGTCCATAGGTTCGTGGATTTATCTCTGGGCTTTCTATTCTGTTCCATTGATCTATATTTCTGTCTTTGTGCCAGTACCATACTGTCTTGATGACTGTGGCTTTGTAGTAGAGTCTGAAGTCAGGCAGGTTGATTCCTCCAGTTCCATTCTTCTTTCTCAAGATTGCTTTGGCTATTCGAGGTTTTTTGTATTTCCATACAAATTGTGAAATTATTTGTTCTAGTTCTGTGAAAAATTCCGTTGGTAGCTTGATAGGGATTGCATTGAATCTATAGATTGCTTTTGGTAGTATAGCCATTTTCACAATATTGATTCTTCCAATCCATGAACACGGTATATTTCTCCATCTATTTGTGCCCTCTTTGATTTCTTTCCTCAATGTTTTACAGTTTTCTATATATAGGTCTTTCGTTTCTTTAGGTAGATATACTTCTAAGTATTTTATTCTTTTTGTTGCAATGGTGAATGGTATTGTTTTCTTAATTTCTCTTTCTGCTTTCTCATTGTTAGCATATAGGAATGCAAGGGATTTCTGTGTGTTAATTTTATATCCTGCAACATTACTGTATTCATTGATTAGCTCTAGTAATTTTCTGGTAGAGTCTTTAGGGTTTTCTATGTAGAGGATCATGTCATCTGCAAACAGTGAGAGTTTCACTTCTTCTTTTCCTATCTGGATTCCTTTTACTTCTTTTTCTGCTCTGATTGCTGTGGTCAACGCTTCCAAAACTATGTTGAATAGTAGCAGTGTGAGTGGACACCCTTGTCTTGTTCCTGACTTTAAGGGAAACGCTTTCAATTTTTCACCATTGAGGATAATGTTTGCTGTGGGTTTGTCATATATAGCTTTTATTATGTTGAGGTGTGTTCCTTCTATTCCTGCTTCCTGGAGAGTTTTTATCATAAATGGATGTTGAATTTTGTCAAAGGCTTTTTCTGCATCTATTGAAATAATCATATGGTTTTTATCTTTCAATTTGTTAATGTGGTGTATTACATTGACTGATTTGTGGATATTAAAGAATCCTTGCTTTCCTAGGATAAAGCCCATTTGGTCATGATGTATGATCTTTTTAATATGTTGTTGGTTTCTGTTTGCTAGAATTTTGTTAAGGATTTTTGCATCTGTGTTCATCAGTGATATTGGCCTGTAGTTTTCTTTTTTTGTGGCATTCTTGTCTGGTTTTGGTATTAGGGTGATGGTGGTCTCATAGAATGAGTTTGGAAGTTTGCCTTCTTGTGCAATTTTCTGGAAGAGTTTGAGTAAGATAGGTGTTAGCTCTTCTCTAAATTTTTGGTAGAATTCAGCTGTGAAGCCATCTGGTCCTGGGCTTTTGTTTGCTGGAAGATTTCTGATTACAGTTTCGACTTCTGTGCTTGTGATGGGTCTGTTAAGATCTTCTATTTCCTCCTGGTTCAGTTTTGGAAAGTTATACTTTTCTAAGAATTTGTCCATTTCATCCAAGTTGTCCATTTTATTGGCATAGAGCTGCTGGTAGTAGTCTCTTATGATCCTTTGTATTTCAGTGTTGTCTGTTGTGATCTTTCCATTTTTATTTCTAATTTTGTTGATTTGGTTCTTCTCCCTTTGTTTCTTGATGAGTCTGGCTAACCGTTTGTCCATTTTATTTACCTTTTCAAAAAACCAACTTTTAGCTTTGTTGATTTTTGCTATTATCTCTTTTGTTCTTTTGCATGTAAAAATAAATTTTTTTAAAGCAAATTTTTGGTAACCTTTAGTTCATTGTTAGGAACATGAATATTTTACAATGCAGAAAAAAATTTTTAATTTCTCTCCATTTAAAACATATAGCTTTTGATTTAGCCCAACTTTTACAAATATATAATTTTTCTACTATGGAACAATTGAAGTTCAGAGAAAAATAGGAAGAAAAAAGTCACCTTTCCCAATTTCAAGGGTTAACAACTGTTAATATCTTAGTTTAGTTCTAGTTCTCATGTTGTGTCTATAATTCATGTAGTTTCGTTATATGTCATAAGTGAAGTGAAGTGAAATGAAGTAAAAGTTGCTCAGCCATGTCTGACTCTTTGTGACCCCATGGACTATACAGTCCATGGAATTCTCTAGGACAGAATACTGGAATGGGTAGCCTTTCCCTTCTCCAGGGGATCTTTTCAGCCCAGGATTCAAACCAGGGTCTCCTGCATTGCTGGAAAATTCTTTACCAACTGAGCTATCAGGGAAGCCCATTATGTCATAAAATTGTATATATTAGCTTTAAAATAGTGCATTTTTATTGTTATAAATAAAATGTTTTGTATACAACTATAACAGAGAAAAATATAAAAAAAGAAATCAAAGTCATTTAGAATCTTACCTTTTAGAGATAATCACCATTAAAATATTGGTGTCTGTTCTCAGAATATCCTTTCCTATGTATTTTCTTTTTCCCTCCTTATTAAATACTTCAAAAAATGTAGAGAAGACAGAGAATAGTATAACAAACACTTATGTACACATCATCAAAATTTTAAAAATACAGATATTTTTCTCCATATACTTTAGAATCTTTTGTTTTTTTCTGTTATCCAGTGTCCCTTCTCCTCTTCTTTGTCAAAACAAAATGCTATAGATAGTGTTGAAACTACTCTATCAACTGGGATCAACTGACACAGGATTGATCTGTTTTATCAATTGATTAATTGGGCTTCCCTGTGGCTCAGCTGATAAAGAATCTGCCAGCAACGCGGGAGTTGGAAAGATCCACTGGAGAAGGGAAAAGCTACCCACTCCAGTATTCTGGCCTGGAGAATTTCGTGGGTTCTATCGTCTATGGGATCGCAAAGAGTTGGGCATGACTGAGCAATTTTCACTTTCATCTTGATAAAATATTAATAAAAGATATTTTTATCAGGAAATACAATATCTTGATAAAGGCTATGCTCAATTTTATCTTGTCAAGATTTATGTTTGTTAAAATGTATAACTCTAGTCTACTTAATTTTCTTGCTAAGTAATCTACCATATGGGCAGCCCACAATGTGAACATTATACTCTTGCCATGTGCATTCTTGTGCAGATCTCTTGAGAAGAATATCTCTTAAGTATTCAGCATTGCTAACTTGTAGGGTAGACTTGGCTCCAGTTTTTCTAGGAACTGACCAATTGTTTAAAGTGGTTATAACAATATGTATTCCCACAAGTGACACTGGATAGCTTGGTTTGTTTTTAGCTTAACTTGGTATTGTGAAGCTTTAAAATTTTTGCCAATCTTAACAGTGTAAATGGTATTTTTTAATTTAATGTTTTGAGAAGACTCTTGAGAGTCGCTTGGAGAGCAAGAAGATCAAACAAGTCAATCCTTAAGGAAATAAACCCTGAAAAATCATTGGAAGAACTGATGCTGAAGCTGAAGAGCCAATACTTTGGCCACATGATGTGAAGAACTGACTCATTAGAATAGACCTTGATGCTGGGAAAGTTTGAGGGCAGAAGAAGAGGGCAACAGAGAATGAGATGGTTGGATGGCATCATTGACTCAATGGACCATTGACTCAATGGACACGAGTTTGAGCAAACTCTGGGAGATGGTGAAGGACAGGGAAGCCTGGCATGCTGCAGTCTATGGGGTAGGAAAGAGTTGGACATGACTTAGCAACTGAACAACAACAACAAATAGCTTATTATTGATGATAAATGTAACCTTTGTTTCTAAGTCACAACTGGCACAGATTTTCTTAACTCATTTAGGAGCACTTATCAAGTGTGAGGTTTCCCGAGGCTTCTACTCAGGGCTACTGTTGGATCTGGTTGCTCAGATCCACCTTCTCCAGGCCTATACCACCAGAATTACTATTCCTGCCTTCCAGTTCTAGTGTTCTTCAGGGACTTGGAAGGTCCTTGCTACAGAAAACAGTTGCAGATATAGGGAAGATTGTATTAAAGCAACTTTAGGTTGTTCTCACCTAGTAATCAAACAAATATTAAAATGTTATATTTAGAAAAGTTACACAAGTTATACATGAAAACATGCAGTCCCAAAGTATATTAAAAATACAAGCCCCCCTTGGAAGGGGGGAACAGGATGAATTGGGAGATTGGCATTGACATATGTACACTACTATTTATAAAACAGATTATAATGAGAATCTACTGCATAGCACAGGGAATTCTACTCAGTACTCTGTGGTGACTGAAATGGGAAGGAAATCTAAAAAAGAGGGGCTGTATAGCTGACTCACTTTGCTGTACAGTAAAAACTAACACAGCATTGTAAAGCAACTATACTCCAATAAAAGCTAATTTAAAAAACTACAAGCCCCCCCTTAATTCTCCTCTTCCAATAAAGAACTGCTTGCAGTAGATAAACTCTACTTGTTCCTTCATATTTGTGAATATTCTTGAACGTGTCTCCTTAGGGTCCATGAGTAGAAGCTGAATGTGATTTTTTAACTTAACATTATTTGTCAACATCTGCACAGTATTCCGTAACATGAAAGCATCAGAACTAACCTAGTTCTTCTGATTATGGCATTTAGGTTGCTTCCAGTTTTCCATTATTGTCAACAATGTTGTGGAAAACAATCTTGTAAATGTCTTTGGGCATCAGTGTGAGAATTGCCTTCTGAGAAATTCCTAGAAGTGCTATTTACATGCTAATTTTTTTTTTTTTTTACATTTAAAAAACTTTATTCCTGATGCTGGGAAAGATTGAGGGCAGGAGGAGAAGGGGACGACAGAGGATGAGATGGTTGGACGGCATCATCGACTCGATGGACATGGGTTTGGGTGGACTCTGGGAGCTGGTGATGGACAGGGAGGCCTGGCATGCTGGTTCATGGGGTCGCAAAAAGTCAGACGTGACTGAGCGACTGAACTGACTGATGGTTGATTGGAAACATTATGTTAGTGTCCGGTGTGCAGCAAAGTGATTAATTTATATATATACATGTATTTATTCTTTTTCAAACTCCTTTCTCATTTAGGTTGTTACAAAATATTGAGCAGAGTTCCCTGTGCTATACAGTAGGTTCTTGTTCATTTTCTATTTTAAATATAACCATGTGTACCTGTCAGTTCCACATCTCTGTCTGTCCCTCCCACACCACCCTTTCCCCCTGGTAACCGTAAATTTGTTCTCTAAGTCTGTGAGTCTGTTTCTGTTTGTTAGTAAGCTCAGATGTCCATGGACAGAAGAATGGATAAGGAAGACATGGTATACACATACAATGAATATTGACGAAATATTGCCCAGCCATAAAAAAATGAAATAATGTCATTTGCAGCAGCATGGATGGACCTAGAAATTTTCATCCTGAGTGAAGGTAGAGAAAGAAAAATATCGTATGATATGGCCTATGTGCTGTGCCAAGTCACTCAGTCATGTCCAAGTCTTTGCTACCCCATGGACTAAAGCCTGCCAGGTTACTCTGTCCATGGAATTTTCCAGGCAAGCACACTGGAGTGGGTTGCCATTCCCCTCTCCAGGGCAACTTCCCAATCCAGGGATCGAACCCATGTATCTTACGTCACCTGCATTGTCAGGCAGGTTCTTTACCACTAGCACCATCTGGGAAGAAACCATGGCTTATGTGAGGAATCTTAAAAAAAAAAAAAAAAAGGAGATACATGCTAATTTTTAAGTTTCTGAGGAATTTGTGACTTCTAAGTAGGTTTGGAGGCTTGCAAAGTGGTGCAGTGGTAAAGAATCCATCTGCCAATGCAGGAGATGCCAGAGATGTGGGTTCAATCCATGGGTCCGGAGGATCCCCTGGAGGAAGAAATGGCAACCTGCTTCAGTATTCTTATCTGAAAAATTCCATGGACAGAGAGGAATATCATCCATGGGTCATGGGGTCACAGTGACTGGGAACACACCCACAAGAAGGTTTTGGACATGGTACCTAGATTCTTTGAGCTTTATATTCTGTCTAATATGGCAGAAGTAATACGAACTACTTGGTAGGATTGTTTTGGCAATAAAAAGAGATAATGTGTAGATAGTCCATACACAGAATTTGGATCCCAGTAAGGATTTAATCTGTGTTAAGTTCTTTCACATCCTTCTCCTTATACATCACCTCCTAGTAAAAGGAAAGGGTGAAAAATAGGGAAATCAAACACATTCCCATTTATATCAGACTTTAGTCTTGAACTGGCATTCTTCTCAAATATCTTTAACAGGCACCCAGGGAGAAAAAAAAAATCTATTTCCTATCCATAATGTAACAGGAGACATAAGAGATGGAAAAACCCTTCAACCTTCTGTGCGAAAGGTCATTGTGGTGATTATACTTCTTAAATGGTAAAGTGAGGCATAAAGGCAGTTCTCAATCACTCATATTTTCTATCAGCTTCACATTGCTCTTATTTTTCCATCTGGGAATAATTGTAATTGTAATAACAAGGAAAAAATAGTAACAAACAGTAACATAGCACTATAAAAAGTTTATTGAATGCACTGGATCTAGTAAGAAACAATTAGAAATAGTTTATTTTTTCCCTCTACTCTTTAAATTTACTCTGTGGACTCATTCTTATGGATTCATTGGATAAAGTCTTTGGCATCCAATATTTTCATGAGCAATTCTAGGTTTAAAGAATTCTGTCCAGTTTGATTTCAAAATTCAAAAATATCATCTAATTTCAAAATTCAAATTTAATTTCCAAATTCAAAAACTTTATTTTTTCTTGCATATTTTCATACAAAGAATAAGCAATGAGTAATTGCTAAAGGAGGTATATCTACTTCCTTTGATGTGTTATTAAAAATTCAATGGGTTATTTTATACAGAATCATAAAAAATTTAAATAATCCAAAAGAAGTCAGGGAAAAAAGGAA
This sequence comes from Cervus elaphus, assembly GCF_910594005.1. NCBI lineage: Eukaryota > Metazoa > Chordata > Mammalia > Artiodactyla > Cervidae > Cervus > Cervus elaphus. Next base: position 19,504,573 of record NC_057827.1, on the reverse strand, counting down.
CAGGGACAAAAACAGGGAGAACAAAAAGCAAAGAAGACATATAATAAAATGGTGGATGTAACCTAATTACATTATTGAACAATCAATAAACCAGTATTTAGTAACATTAAATGTTAATGAACTACACACTCTAATTAAAATCTACGGATTGCCAGAACAGATTAAAAAAAAAAACAAAAACACAAGACCCAATTATGTACTGTCTATAAGAGATTCACTTTAATTATAAATAGATTAAACACAAATATTTTAAAACACATACTATGAAAATAGAAAATGATAAAAGTCTGGAGTAGCAGTATTAATATCAGAGAAAATATGCTTCAAGTCAAAGAGATAAACAGGATTGTTTTATGATAGTAAAAGAGTCGATTCACTGGGAAGATGTCAAAATTTTTAAAAAAGTACCTAATAACAGCTTCAGTCTACATGAAACAGAGATAGAATTAAAGGGATAAATAGACAATCTACAATTTTTGTTGATGACTTCAACATCCATCTCTCAAGCAGTTGATAGATCAACTAGACCAAATATTAGTAAAGACATGGATGACCAGGACATTAAACATCTTGAGTTAACCTGTGGAAGACTATACCCAATGACCACAAAATACCTCTATCATCTGTGGGTGTGCTGCCTGTGCTAAGCCACTATTTGTGACCTTATGGACCATATCCTCCCAGGCTCCTCTGTCCATGGGATTCTCCAGGCAAGAATATTGGAGTGGGTTGCCCATGCCATTCTCCAGGGGATCTTCCCAACCCAGGGATCAAACCTGAATATCTTATGTCTACCTGCATTGGCAGGTGGGTTCTTTGCCACCAGTGCCACCGGGGGAAGCCCCATCTGTCTATCTATCTATCTTTCTGTCCATTTATCTACCAATTTAGCTATAATTTTTCCAATGTGTATGATCTTTGCCAGGAGAGATTACAGTCTGGGTCATGAAAAAAGACTCAGTAGATAAAATTGAATCAAAATGATAAGGAGAGTATTCCCTGACCATAATAAAATTAAAATAGAAATCAACAATAAGATATCTAGGAAAGTCTCAAATATTTGCTGATTAGATATAATCTATGAGTCAAAAAAAATCATAAGAGAAAACAGAAAACTGCAATCTGAATGATAATAAAAATACAACATATCAACATTTGCTGCTATAGTGGTGATTAGAGGGAAATTTATAGCTACATATGCTTATATTAGAAAAAAATGAAATGTCTAAAATCAATGGCCTAATGAAGATAGGAGAAAAAAAAAGAAAGAAGAAAAAAACACCCAGGAGGTGATATGAAGGAAATGATATAGATAGAACTTTAGAAACCAGCTAAATTGAAAAAGAATATAGAGAAAACAAAGGAAATGCTGGCTTTGTGAAAAGGCTAAAACTAATAAACCATTAGCTACTCTGATCATGAAAAAAAAAGAAAACATGCATTCTCAATATCAGAAGTGGAGTTATCACTACAGATCCCACAAACATGAAAAGGATGGTAAGGGAACATTGTCAATAGTTTTATGGTGACAAATTTAACAACTTGGATAAAATGAACAAATCCTTTGAAAAATGCAACTTACAAAAACTGACACAGGATCTTGCTGGAAAAAAAAAATCTGCTAATCAAAAAATACATTAAGAATATAAATATGCAAGCCACAGTCTGGGAGGAAATATTTATAAATCCATTGGCTGACAAAAGAACTGGTTTCCAGGATATATGAAGAATTTTTATAGTCTAACAATAAAAGAGGAAAAAAAAATCCTCCAGAAGGGGATAAGATTTTAGGACCTCACAAAGATAATATACAAATGGGAAAAAAGTGGTTGATATCATTAGTCATCAAGGAAATACAAATTAAAGCCACAATGAGTCACTGCACACCTAACAAAATGGCTACTTGAAATACTTAATACCAATATTGGCAAGAATGTGGAGCAACTGAAGGTCTTGCTATATTGCTGGTAAGAATATAAAATAGTACGACCACTTTGGAAAATTTCTGGAATTTTCTTATAAAACTAACCCTATAAATCCATGGCTGATTCAAAGAATAAAAAAAAAATAAAAATTAAAATTAAAAAAAAAACAACAACAACAACAAAAAACAACTAACCCTATAGCTACCTTATAAATTCAATAATTTTACTGTTAGGTATATACTCAAGACTAATGAAAATGCATACTGAAAAAAAAAAAAGACTTGTAGAAGAACATAACAGTTTTATTCATAACAGCCAAGAAGTGGTAACAGTGCTGGTGTCCATAAACAGGAGAGTGGATAACCAAGCTATAGTCATTTATACCATGGAATATTGCTCAGCAATAAAACTAAAAGCACTCTTGATATGTGCAAAAATATCAAATAAATTCAAATTTATTTGAACAAATAAATTCAAAATAAATATCAAAACTATTTTATTGGCTTGAAAGAAGCCTTATACCAGAGTGATCACTATATGATTCAATTTACATGGAATTCTAAAATTTGGCAAACTTAATCCATTGTTGTTGTTCAGTAGCCCGGTCGTGTCTGACTCGTTATGACTCAGCAGTCCCATAGACTGCAGCACACCAGGCTTCCCTGTCCTTCACTGTCTCCTGGAGTTTGCTCAAACTCATGGCCATCGAGTTTGATGCCATCCAGCCACCTTATCCTCTGCCATCCCCTTCTCCCCCTGCCTTCAGTCTTTCCCAGCATCAGGGTCTTATCCAGTAAGTTGACTCTTCACAACAGGTAGCCAAAGTATTGGAGATTCAGCATCAGACATTCCAGTGAATATTCAGGGTTGATTTCCTTCAGGATTGACTGGTTTGATCTTCCTTGCAGCCCAAGGGAAAGGAGTCTTACAGACTTTCTAATCCCACCCCTCTTCACAGAGGAGACTCAGAGATGTGAATGTGTTTGCCTGGAAAAACACAACAAAGTAACAGGAGAAATTAGCTGATTTCTGGTTCACCGCTCAGAAGTCAGCTTTTCACAACCTCCCCTCTGCCAGGGAGAGAGGAATTAAGGCAGAAAATTTCCTATTTTTGAGCCTATCTTCCACTGAATCTTTGACCTGTGAGTGACTGAGAGCAGAGCACCATCCCCAGAGAGCCCTAATAGGACCCTCAGGTCACCTGAAACACTGCCCATCATTTGAGGAGTTGCTCCTTTAAAAGAGGAATTAGCCTGAAAGTCTTTGTCTAGCTTTGTGAGTCAGCTGGAAAAGACCAAGTGACTCTGGACTAGGGTTGCAGAGAAAAAGAACCATGTTTGTCTGGCAGAGCGAGGGGCTGAGTGATGGGACGTCTTGATTACCAGCTGAAAAACTGTGCTTGGGCGCCTATGAACTCTGCCTCCATTTTATTGTGTGTGTTTCAGGGCTGGTCTCTGCTTCTTGTCCTTATCCTGAAAGGTGGGGCAGAAATTGCATTTGAAGTCCTTGCTGTGAGGGGTGGGAATTGGTAGACTCAGGCGGCAGTAAGTAACCACAAGTCAGAGGTGCCACTGGGCAAAAACCTTACCAGTATGGTCTGGAGTCCTGTGTTTGTCCCACTGACCACAGCTGTGTTTGTCTGAGGGTCTTTATATGGTGTGACCTCAGAGGGAGCGAACTGTGCTGTTCAGCACTCCATGAATACAGACCCTAGGCTAGGAACTTTATGTTGCTTGCTTTGTTTCAGACTCACAATGGCCTTGATATTATCATTTCCTTTTATAGAAGAGACATTAAGTAACTTGCCCAGGATCACACAAGTCACAGATAAGGAGGCCTAGTTCTTTAAGTCAGTGATCCCCAACCTTCTTGGCACTAAGGATGGGTTTCATGGAAGACAATTTTTCCATGGACCAAGATGGGGGTGTGGTTTCTGGATGATTCAAGTGCATTATATTTAATGTGCACTTCATTTCTGTCTTGATTACATCAGGTTCACCTAGTTCATTAGGCATTAGATCTCAGAGGTTAGGGACCCCCTGCTTATGCAATCCACGAGACTTTCCTCCCAAGAACCTGGAGATAAAAGGCAATAACTTTGAGGTTAAACTAATCAGTTAAACTAATCAACTTGACATTTAACAAAAAGCAATCAATTGCCTCCTAGTGGCCCCAAGAAGAGCCACTTGACTATATAGCTAATCAGTGATAAAAATGTTTCTACAAAAGAAATATGTGATCAGAGTTCATGGGCAGCAGTGGGACAGAGTAATATTGGAAAGAGAGCAGTAAGCCCTGGGATGTGTTGCAGGGGACTTCTCCCAGTTCACCCTGACCCTGGCATGGGGTGGTGGTGGTGGGAAAATTGGGGAGATGTGGGTCAAAGGATACAAATTTTCTATTAGGAGATCAATAAGTTCTGGAGATCTAATGCACAGCATAGTGTATAAAGGCAATGGTACTGTAATATATTTGTCAAAGTTGCTAAGAGACTAGATCTTACATTTTCTCCACAAAAAGAAATGGTAAATTTATTCTCTGGCCACCTGATGTGAAGAGTTGACTCATTGGAAAAGATCCTGATGCTGGGAAAGATTGAGGGCAGAAGGAGAAGGGGTGACAGAGAATGAGGTGGTTGGATGGCATCATTGACTCAATGGGCATGAGTTTGAGTGAACTCCAGGAGATAGTGAAGGACAGGGAAACCTGGTGTGCTGCAGTCCATGAGGCTGCAGTGTTGGATATGATTTAGCAACTGAACAACAACAATTATGTGACTGAAAGAAGTGTTAACTAACACTGGGGGAGTAATCATATAGCATTGTGGTCGTGATTTAGTAGCTAAATCATGTCCAACTCTTGGGACCCCATGGACTATAGCCCACCAGGCTCCTCTGTCCATGGGATTTCCCAAATAAGAATACTGGAGTGGGTTGCCATTTCCTTCTCCAAGGGATCTCCCCAACCCAGGGACTGAACCCACATCTCCTGCACTGCATGTGGTCTTCATTCTCCTGCATTGCATGTGGATTCTTTATTGACTGAGCCATCAGGGGAGTGATATTGGGCTATATAAATGTATCACATCAGAAAGCAGTACACCTTAAACCTACACAATATTATTTGTCAATTATGTCTTAATTTTAAAAATAATCAGAAAAATAAAATAAAATTAAAAATCTCTTCTATTTTTGGAAAAAATATGAATATAAATCCATTTTGTTGGCTTGTATTACTCTGACCTAGGGAAGGCCAGGACATACTGTTTGAAATACATTCATCAACATTGAAAACTTTCATTTTGGTGAGCAGAACTGATTTCAGATTGTCTTCTCATTAAAAGTTTGTTTCACTGGAGAGAAAAATCCAGTTTTGGAGTTATTGATGTAAGAAGGCATTTTCTGGGGCTTTGAGGGAACTTTTGGAACACTTTGGATTAAGTTCTTGTTTTGTGAAAATATTATTTGCTTTTACCTCTTTGAGAATTCTCATGATGGGTTTCTGAAGATTTTATCTCTTTTTAAAAATATTATTTATTTATATATTTGGCTGCACCAGGGTCTTTATCGTGGCATGAGGGATCTAGTTCCCTGACCGAGGATTGAACCCAGGCCCCTTGCATTTGGATTGCAGAGACTTAGCCACTGGACCACCAGGGAAGTCCCTGAGGATACCTCTTTATATAGTCCTTTTTCATCCAGATGGTTTTATTCGTCTTTTTGCCATGGTCTCTACCTTTTTTTTTGTTTGTTTGTTTTTATTGTTGTTAGAAAATTTCCTCAGATATCAGGTGACACTTGACTGTCTGTTTCTGTTAAAAAATAGAGCATCTAAAAGTAGTTAGAGTTCTTTGGCAGGAGGGACTTCCTTGGAAGGTGGTCTGGCTGGCCAGTTTTCTGGGAACTGCACCCCACCAGCCCTATCTTTCAATATTTTTAGCTGGGCAGGTAAGATTCTCTCCAGAGAGGAATCTTCTTGTTTCCTGCCAGAGTCTACTATCCTGTTCCAGTTGGGAGGAAAAACTGGAGGATATCAGTGTTCATTGTATAATTGGTCACTTATTTCTAGTGTTTTCAGCACTTTGTGTATGGAAAGCTCCTACTGAGAGACCCTATGGAAAAGACACTTCTGGGTGGTGCCACTTTGAGCGAGGGACAGTCATTTCAGAGCAGGTAGAAAATCTGGGCTGTACTGCTACTTAATTAGAATTCAACCTTGTTTTTCACCTTCCTTTTACCTCTGCCTCTGGAGGTAAATTGTGTCGCCAGCTCAAGCTTTTAGGGGATTCTGGTTGCTTGCCCATTGCCGGCTTAGGGTTCGGCAGTCCTGGGTCTGCTGCCAGGTACCACTTATGCTTTCTCCTTCCCAGCTTCCTAAGTGCTGTAGGTACTCTCTTTGCTCTTTTTCTTATCTTTGAGGGTTTACTTTTTTTTTTTTTAAGATCCTCTCACTGTGACTTTAATGTAATGTAAAGAAGGAATGAAAGCACGTGCATTTATTCTATTGCCTCTCTTAGCCAAAGTCGATAATATTTTTCTTGGGGCATCCTTGGTGGCTCAGTGGTAAAGAATCTATCTACCAATGCAGGAGATGTGGGTTCTACCCCTGGGTCAGAAAGCTGCCCTGGAGAAGGAACTGGCAACCCATTCTAGTATTCTTGCCTGGGAAATCCCACGGACAAAGGAACCTGGTGGGCTACAGTTCATGGGGTCATGAAGAGTTGGACTCAACTGAGCAACTAAACAACAACAATTGTATTTCTCTTAGAGTAAAATCTTGATCATTCCATGTTTCAGTTAATTAGAATTTTATATGTGCATTATGCTTTGATGAAGGAGAAAGAGAGTAAGAGACAGTGAGAGAGAGAGACAGACTGAGAAGGAAGGAAGGGAAACATGGTACTATAATAGACAAGCCCACTAGTCTGTTTTTGGAGTCAATAAAGATTTAGCCCTGTTTTCTGTTTAAAAAGAAGTGATATTCAGACAATGATCTTGAATCAGTATTGGGGCAATGGGGAGGATTTTTTTTGTGTGTTCAGTTTATAATCCTTAGGCCAAAAGAAAAAATATTGTAAAACACATTTTAAAAAAGAGTTTCTGATTAACCCACAAATAATTGGGCATGTAGGAAGCCCAAGTATCTCTGGCTAAGTCAGGGTCTGTGGAGATTTTCTGTGCATCAGTGACTTGCCCTTTATATTACTGTACATTTTCTTCAGCTTAACATTCAAAAGAATAAAGGGAAATGCAGTATATAGAAGGAAGAGATCACCCATAACCTGCCTCTTTTCCCTTCCACCCAAAGACAACTGCTGTTAACATCTTGCTATATTCTCTTCCTAAACTTTTTTAGGCACCTTTTTAGAGGCTATTTTTATTCATGAAATTGTCTTAGGCGATGAGTAAGCTGTCAGAGAGGACCACCCACTCTCCTCTCCTCTTCTCCTTGAAGGTGACTGACTTAGGAACCCCATATCTTAACCTTACAGGGTCGACCTTAAGTCTTCTGTCTGGTTACTCTGCGGTGCCTTCTCCCTGTCACCCTCCCCTTCATTCTTTCCCTTCCGGCTTCACCCCACCCCTCCGCGGCCAGAGGAGGCCATGCAAAAAAATAATGCTATCACTCTCTGAAGGAAGGGACAGCTATACTTTACAAAGGACAAAAGGCAGTTCTGTCTATAGAAAGGATTTTCTATTAGTGTTGGCAAGAGGCTGAGCGGTTTTTCTCCCTCTATCCAGTTGGAGAGCGAGAGAAAGTGTCTGCGTGTGAGACACAGAGAGAGAGGAAGAGAGAGAGGGAGGGACGTGGACGAGTGCATTGTGGGAAGAGCCGCCTGACAGAACGCGGGGCAGGCAGCTGCAGAGCCGAGATAGGAACTTGAGTGCTTCACGGTGCCAAGTCTGTCAGAAACTGCTCCTGGGGTCTGAGAAACAACAGCAGGATCCCGCATTCCTCTGACAACCACTCAGAAGATAGAGTGCAAGGAAGTGGGAGGAAGGAAAGATGCAGGGCGAGCGATCAAAATGCTTCCTCCTTCTCCACGGAAGCCTGTGAAATGTTGGCCGCTTGAGCGGCTCAGGTGAGGGGAGATTTTGGACAAAGGGTAACAGTGGTGCTGCCAAGCCATGTAACCTGCTCTTCTTCGAATAGTGAATTTTCTTAAAGTGCTTGGGAGAATTGTCCTTTAATTTACACAGCCCCACTTATCCTAGACTGCTGCTTCAGTTTTCTGAAGTGACTGCTTGGTTGATTATGTTAGGGGTCAGCAAACATTTTCCAGGAAAGAGCCAGATAGTTAATATTTTAGGCTTGGTGGCCCATATGGTCTCTTGTTGCAACTATTCAACTCCACTGTTGTAGTGTGAAAGCTGCCATTGAAAAACACACAGGAGCAAGTGTGGCTGAGTTCCAATGTAATTTTTTTTTTTTTTTTTTATGGACACTGAAAATAGAATCGTACTTAATTTTTTTAGATTCTGTGAAATATTATTATTCTTTTGAATTCGTTCAACCATTTAAAAATGTAAAAAGCATTCTTAGACCTTAGGTTGGATTTGGCCCATTGGCTGTGATTGGCCAAACCCTGGTCTTTATCCAGATTATGGTGGTGTACACACAGGCAGGAGAGTGCACTAACTCTTTCCCGCCATCTCTTCCCTACTCCTCCCTTCCCCTTCCTTTGTCTGCACTTTCCTTCTCTTCTTAGCTTCATATTGTGCTGATTTGAAAATTAATGGGGACTTCTCTGGTGGTCCAGTGGTTAAGAATCTGTCTGCCAATGCAGGGGACATGGGTTTAATCCCCAATCTGGGAGGATTCCACATGCCAAGCTGCAATAAAGCCCGTGGGCCACAACCATGGAGCCTGTGCACTGGAGCCCAGGAGCTGCAGCCACTGAGCCCATGTGCCACAACCACTGAAGTCCGCGTGCCCTAGAGTCCGTGCTTTGAAGTAAGAAAAGTCACTGCAATGAGAAGCCTTGCAATAGAGGAAGCCTGTGCATTCATCAATGAAGACCCAGCACAGCCAAAAATAAAAATTAAAAATAAATTAAAAATGGAAAAAAAATAATAAAAAGGAAAGAACATTAATGAAAGGAAACTAAGGGAAGTGAAGGATTTCTTATTTAACCCATTAGTGGCAGTGTCAGAATAAAAACCCAGAACTCAAGGAGCAGTCTTTACAGCCCAGAGTAAGACTATGGGATTCTTTTTTCTGATTCCAAAGGGCAAGGTATCAAAAGGCACACAAGCTCCTTAAGGTTGTGCTGGGTCTGAAACTGACTTCTTTGTTAACTGCCTGTTCTATTCTATTCTTGAATGCATAATTAATTAAGTTGTAGTAGTTAATGTGCTTCACACAACTGGGCTGTGGAGATAAACAAGGTTGAACCTGCCTTCTAGGCGCTCACTTCTTCAGGGTATTCTTTTGAATGATTCCTATAAACCTAGCAATGTGTTGTTTTACCCTTAAAGAATTAAATTCAGCTATACTCTCATAAATTGTGATTAGAATTAAAATTTGGAAGGATATCTATCCTTGGAGCATGCAGGTAAAGGGAATAAAAAGCGAATAGATAACTCATACTTCCTACCTGTGCATTAAGGTTTAAAATAACAAGACTGTTATTTTATATTTTTACTATTATTTTAAAATGAAACCAACAAACTGAAACTAGTTTTTATTTACAAAATTATCCTAGATCATGTGAACTTGAAAAATACCTAGGTTAGTTTCTATTGTATTTAAATACATATAAGCACTTTTTGCTTTAAGTTAATAAAATAGAGTTTTTACATATTAATTTTGGCAATGCCATCAAAAGACAGAAAAATAACATTTATAATGTACATAAATAGACACATATACAGACACAGACAGGAACTTCTTAGCTTTCATTTGGAAATTTTAGCCATGAATCAGGTACAAACAAAGTTCACTAGTCTATAAATAACAGTTGGAATAAATTAAGTTTATTGCTTAGATGACTAAGATTTTTTTACTATTTGTGGTGACGACATTATCATTTGTATTTGCCCTTGACAAGCAATTTTAAGACAGCTGTTGTTTAGAGTTTAGGCAAAAACCCTTTTAGCAGTTTGTATTTAAAAAGGTCTTTCCCCCCTGCTCCCTTTTTCCTCTTAGTCTCAAGCAAGTTTTAGTTATCTCCTAGGTGATCCAATTTTAAAGGGATAGCAAAAGAAAATATAAGTTTTTTCCTTAGAGTTTTGAAGTATATTTGTCTGTTATCAGAAATATTAGGATAATTATTTTTCTTCTTTCTTTGAACAATTTTGGTTCCAGTTACCTTGATCTTATGCAGTATCTAGGGCTTCCCTGGTGGCTCAGACAGTAAAGAATCTGCCTACCAGTGCAGGAGACCTGGGTTCAATCTCTGGATTGGGAGATCCCTAGAGAAGAATGGCAACCCACTCCAATATTCTTGCCTAGAGAATCCTATGGACAGAGGAGCCTGGCTGGCTACTGTCCATGGAGTTGAAAAGAGTTGGACCTGACTGAGTGACTTTCACTTCACTTACACAATATCTATTACATTTTGAGAGGAACAGGTGAGGTTTGGGGGTTATTAAAGTTATTTGGTCTTTGACTTGCTTCTACATTTACATTTCTACTTTTGTAGAGATTGCAACACAAGGACAGTTGCTTCTACTGTTTCTCGTATATTAGCTCCAAGAGGATCCATTTCCTGATCATTTGTAGGAGGGCCTTTGAAAATTCTGAGGATAACAGGTGAATTTTTAAGAGAGAATTTTTATTGAAAATTTTTTGCAGTCTAATTGCTGTGCTTTCATCCTGTTAGGGAGTCCCAAAGGCCAGATGTTTTGTGTGTGTGTGTGTGTGTGTTTATTACTTTAATTATTTAAAATAAAGTATAATTGACTTATAATGTTATATTAATTTTAGTTGTACAGCATAGTGATTTGATATTTTTTATACATTACAAAATAATCACGAGAATAAGTCTAGTTACCATCAGCCACCATATAAATTTATTGCAATATTATTGACTATATCCCCATGCTTATATTACGTTCTCATGACTTATCTATTTTGTAATTAGCATTTTGTACTCCTCAACCTCTCTCATCCATTTCACTCCTCATCCCACCCCTTTCCTCTTTGGCAAACATCATTAACAAGACTGTTATTTTAAATGAGAACAAAAAAATCTTACTTCCAAATGAATATAGTTCCTAGCAAGTAAAACATTGATTCCTCTGGTTCCAGACATTTCTGGAAGTGTCCTTACTGCCTAGATTACTCCCTTCTGTAAAAACTACTGCTCATGTCTTTATCCTTTGTGGCTGGATGTGGTTCGGAAATGACAATTTTTTCTTTCGAAGTCATGTTTTGAAGAGAACCTGAGCCCTCTTGCCTGGTGGTAATGTTTGGGTCAAAAACTTCACGTAAAGCACATTGTGAAGTAATGGGTTGCTATGGCAAAGGCTCCAAGTGTTGGGTTGAGGCAGAGGGGTGGAGAGAATGCAGATTTCAAAGTCAAACAGACAGTTAGGAGCCCACATCCATTGTGAATTTCCTGTGTGATGTCTGAAAAGATACTTCACTTCTTTGAGACTTAGTTTTCCTATCTGTAAAGTGAGACTAAGAATCCTTTCCTTACACTGTTGTTGTAAGGATTAGAGATGATGTAGGTACCCCGGTGGCTCAGCAGTAAAGAGAATGACTGCAATATGGGAGACCAGGTTTTGATCCCTGGGTTGGGAAGAACCTCTGGAAAAGGGCAAGGCAACCCACTCCAATATTCTTGCCTGTGAAATCCCATGGACAGGGGAGCCTGGCAGACTACAGTCCATAGTGTAGCAAAAAGTCAGACACAGTGAACATGCATGTACACACACACACACACACACACACACACACACACAATTCTTATTTAGCGAATTTACTACAAGAGATAAGGTGACATGAGATAGAATCTCTTCAAAATAGAAATTTTGGAATAAACTCTGAGGCAGTGTTAAATAAATGAATTAAGATATTTTTCACTCCTGTTTTTGAAGTATGTGACTTCTTGGGTTTTGGTAGTGTTGAAATTTTCCACGGAAGAATTTGACACCTCACTTCTGAATCATACTAGAAGCACCATGTTTCATCGCTAGTTACTACTTTCCTTTTTTAAAAAAAAGTGTTATTTGTCCAGCTTCTCTTGAAAGATCAGTTAAATGTCGTATTATCCCTACTTCTGTTAATCTTTCAGAACGCGTGCCACAACAGTCAAAACAATTTCCTCATGCTCAAGTTTATTTAAGAAGTGTTTCTTTAAATATAGTGTTACTAAATTTTTATTTCATACATCCAAGTTTATTTTTCCATACAAAAATAGAGATTCATTATAAAACATCTGGAAAACACAGAAAAGTAGATTTAAAAATATTCTTTTAGTCTTATAACACAAAGCTGAAAGTAAAATTTGCTCAGTCGTGTCCGACTCTTTGTGACCCCATAGACGATACAGTCCATGGAGTGATTAGACATTCCCTTCCCCAGGGGATCTTCCCAACCCGGAGATCCAACCCACATTGCAGATGGATTCTTTACCAACTGAGATACCGAGGAAGCCCCACAACACAAAACTAGCCACAATCAAATCATTGCTTCTCTTTTGGTATATTTCACTCTGATGCAATTACTATTTTTACTGTCTCTTCCCCAATCAATAATGGTGATGACATTATGTGTATATGAATGTCTATATACATGCAGTCCATAAATATATATCTTTCAAATAATGTATGTTTATTGTTGTTCATGATAATATACCTATTCCTCATAGGGAAGTTGAAAAATACTGAAAACTGTAAAGGAATTGTGAAAGACATCTCATAATCCTATACATACAGAAGTAATTTCCTTAACATTTTTTCTGTTGCAGTTTTAGACTATTGAGGTATTACTACATATTTTGATCTTTAAGTATAGCTAATGAACATCTACAGAATAAGGGATTCAGTAAAGGATACAGTGAAGATATTGCTTTGGGGCAGAGAGTAGTATGTTTTTCAATTAGAGACATGAGTGCCAAAGACAAAGTGAAAGTCCCTCAGTCATGTCTGACTCTGCGACCCCATGGACTATACAGTCCATGGAATTCTCCATGCCAGAATACTGGAGTGGGTAGCTGTTCCCTCCTCCAGGGAATCTTCCCAACCCAGGGATCGAACCCAGGTCTCCCACATTTCAGGTGGATTCTTTACCAACTGAGCCACCAGGGAAGCCCATTCAATATGGGTTTTGAAGACATAGTCCTAGGTATGAAAATAGACATTGCACTTCTATCAACAAGGGCTTCCCAGGTGGCGTGGTGATAAAGAATCCACCTGCCAATGCAGGAGATGTAAGAGACATGAATTCCATCCCTGGGTTGGAAAGATCCCCTGGAGGAGGAAATGGCAACCCACTGCAGTATTCTTACCTGGAGAATCCCATGGACAGAGGAGTCTGGCAGGCAATGGTTCATAGGGTTGCAAAGAGTCAGATACGACTGAGTGACTAAGCACAACACAACACATCAGGAGTGTAAGTGAGGTAATTCACATTTCTCCCCCCTTTCCCCAATATATGTGCATAGTACTTATCACCCAAGTGACTCAGCTATCTTAGGAGTAAGCAGCTAGAAAAGAGAAGGATCTGAAAAGGAGGGAAGAATCAGTTCAGTTCAGTTCAGTCGCTTAGTCGTGTCCGACTCTTTGCGACCCCATGAATCACAGCACGCCAGGCCTACCTGTGCATCACCAACTCCCAGAGTCTACTCAAACCCATGTCCATCAAGTCAGGGATGCCATCCAGCCATCTCACCCTCTGTCGTCCCCTTCTCCTCCTGCCCCCAATCCCTCCCAGCGTCAGGATCTTTTCCAATGAGTCAACTCTTCGCATGAGGTGGCCAAAGTATTGGAGTTTCAGCTTCAACATCAGTCCTTCCAATGAACACCCAGGACTGATCTCCTTTAGGATGGACTGGTTGGATCTCCTTGCAGTCCAAGGGACTCTCAAGAGTCTTCGCCAACACCACAGTTCAAAAGCATCAATTTTTCGGCGCTCAGCTTTCTTCACCATCCAACTCTCACATCCATACATGACCACTGGAAAAACCATAGCCTTGACAGGATGGACCTCTGTTGGCAAAGTAATGTCTCTGCTTTTTACTAAGCTGTCTAGGTTGGTCATAACTTTCCTTCCAAGGAGTAAGCGTCTTTTAATTTCATGGTTGCAATCACCATCTGCAGTGATTTTGGAGCCCCCAAAAATAAAGTCGACACTGTTTCCACTGTCTCCCCATCTATTTCCCATGAAGTGATGGGACCAGATGCCATGATCTTAGTTTTCTGACTGTTAAGCTTTAAGCCAACTTTTTCACTCTCCTCTTTCACTTTCATCAAGAGGCTTTTTAGTTCATCTTCTCTTTCTGCTGTAAGGGTGGTGTCATCTGCATATCTGAGATTATTGATATTTCTCCCTGCAATCTTGATTTCAGTTTGTGCTTCTTCTAGCCCAACATTTCTCATGATGTACTCTGCATATAAGTTAAATAAGCAGGGTGATAATATACGGCCTTGACGTATATACTCCTTTTCCTATTTGGAACCAGTCTGTTGTTCCATATCCAGTTCTAACTGTTGCTTCCTGACCTGCATACGGGTTTCTCAAGAGGCAGGTCAGGTGGTCTGGTATTCCCATCTCTTTCAGAATTTTCCACAGTTTATTGTGATCCACACAGTCAAAGTCAACATTCTAGGAATCAGTGAACTAAAATGGACTGGAATGGGTGAATTTAGCTCAGATGACCATTATATCTACCACTGTGGGTGGAATCCCTTAGAAGAAATGGAGTAGCCATCATGGTCAACAAGAGTCCGAAATGCAATCTCAAAAATGACAGAATGATCTCTGTTTGTTTCCAAGGCAAACCATTCAATATCACGGTAATCCAAGCCTATGCCCCAACCAGTAATGCTGAAGAAGCTGAACAGTTATATGAAGACCTACAAGACCTTTTAGAACTAACACCGAGAAAAGATGTCCTTTTTGTTATAGGGGACTGGAATGCAAAAGTAGGAAGTCAAGAAACACCTAAAATAACAGGCAAATTTGGCCTTGGGGTATAGAATGAAGCAGTGCAAAGGCTAATAGAATTTTGCCAAGAGAACGCACTGGTCATAGCAAACACCCTCTTCCAACAAAACAAGAGGAGACTCTACACATGGACCTCACCAGATGGTCAACACTGAAACCAGATTGATTATATTGTTTGCAGCAAAAGATAGAGAAGCTCTATGCAGTCAGCAAAAACAAGACTGGAAGCTGACTGTGGCTCAGATCATGAACTCTTTATTGCCAAATTCAGACTTAAACTAAAGAAAGTAGGGAAAACCACTAGACCATTCAGGTATGACCTAAATCAAATCCCTTATGACTATACAGTGGAAGTGAGAAATAGATTTAAGGGACTAGATCTGATAGACAGAGAGCCTGATGAACTATGGATGGAGGTTCATGACATTGTACAGGAGACAGGGATCAAGACCATCCCCATTTAAAAGAAATGCAAAAAGGCAAAATGGTTGTTTGAGGAGGCCTTACAAATAGCTGTGAAAAGGAGAGAAGTGAAAAGCAAAGGAGAAAAGGAAAGATATTCCCATTTGAATACAGAGTACCAAAGAATAGCCAGGAGAGATAAGAAAGCCTTCCTCAGTGATCAATGCAAAGAAATAGAGGGAAACAACAGAACGAGAAAGACTAAAGATCTCTTCAAGAAAATTAGAGATACCAAGGGAACATTTCACGCAAAGATGGGTTCGAAAAAGGACAGAAATGGTATGGACCTAACGGAAGCAGAAGATATTAAGAAGAGGTGGCAAGAATACACAGAAGAACTGTACAAAAAAGATCTTCGTGCTCGCTTCGGCAGCACATATACTAAAATTGGAACGATACAGAGAAGATTAGCATGGCCCCTGCGCAAGGATGACACGCAAATTCGTGAAGCGTTCCATATTTAAAAAAAAAAAAAAAAGATCTTCATGACCCAGACAATCACAATGGTGTGATCACTCACCGAGAGCCAGACATCCTGGAATATGAAGTCAAGTGGGCCTTGGAAAACATCACTACGAACAAAGCTAGTGGAGGTGATGGAATTCCAGTTGAGCTATTTCAAATCCTGAAAAATGATGCTGTGAAAGTGCTGCACTCAATATGCCAGCAAATTTGGAAAACAGTAGTGGCCATAGGACTGGAAAAGGTCAGTTTTCATTCCAATCCCTAAGAAAGGCAATCCCAAAGAATGCTCAAACTACCGCACAATTGCACTCATCTCACACGCTAGTAAAGTAATGCTCAAAATTCTCCAAGTCAGGCTTCAGTAACACATGAACCGTGAACTTCCAGATGTTCAAGCTGGTTTTAGAAAAGGCAGAAGAACCAGAGATCAAATTGCCAACATCCGCTGGATCATCGAAAAATCAAGAGGGGAGAATATACTTGTCTAATTTCTTGATTTCTGCCAAAGAAAGCAGTTCATTAGCAAGACCTTGGCTTGATTTCCCAGATGTCACAATCATAAAATAAGAAATTATTTTTATGCTCAGTTGTTTTATCACAACCATCAGTCTGGTAACAGTAAAAGCTGTTGTCAACTGTTTAGGACATAATGTGCAATTTCTATGAAAGGGAAATGGCCTTGATTTCACTCAAGCACCAAATTTATTGCACCTTCTCTAATTGGCTTTTGTTTCTTAATGATAAGATATGTTCCTGCCCATCTTCCAGCATCTCTTCCACCTCCAACTGCCCAGTATCTCCTAGCAATGAGTTCACCATCTATTTGACAGAGACAATTGAGTTGATCAAGACTGAACTTATCTTAAAGCCCCACCCTGACAAGTCTATCCTCCAAATCCGCTTCTTTAGTCTGTTCCATAACCTCAAGGAGGGCCTACCAACTCCAAGATGCTGATTTCTATGGAATAACTGACTTGTCTGAAAATACCATACAAATGTGTCATGCGTGTATTAACACTTCATAGAGTTCTGTTTCCTTTCAGGAGTAGACAAAGCCTGATAATAAGTAGCCCATTGTTTGGCAGCTTTGCACCCAAGTCTTCAGGGACCCAGACTGGTGTAGCTCACCACTTAACTCTTTCTAAATGTAATCTGCATTTTTAGCAGTTTCTTCACCTGAAATCAGAAGGAAAAGATGAATAAGGTGAGAGTCCAGGGCATGTCCCAACTGCACCTTAAGGAAGGATCCCAGAAACAGCCACGTGACTTTCCTCTTACCGTTCCAAAGACCAGAACTTAGTCACATGGCCACAGCAAGCTGGGATGAGGAGGTGTGTCCAGGCAAAAACTCTCTTTTTTTTTTTTTTTTTAATTTTTTATTAGTTGGAGGCTAATTACTTCACAACATTTCAGTGGGTTTTGTCATACATTGATATGAATCAGCCATAGATTTACACGTATTCCCCATCCCGATTCCCCCTCCCACCTCCCTCTTCCCCCGATTCCTCTGGGTCTTCCCAGTGCACCAGGCCCGAGCACTTGTCTCATGCATCCCACCTGGGCTGGGGATCTGTTTCACCATAGATAGTATACATGCTGTTCTTTTGAAATATCCCACCCTCACATTCTCCCACAGAGTTCAATAGTCTGTTCTGTATTTCTGTGTCTCTTTTTCTGTTTTGCATATAGGGTTATCGTTACCATCTTTCTAAATTCCATATATATGCGTTAGTATGCTGTAATGTTCTTTATCTTTCTGGCTTACTTCACTCTGTATAAGGGGCTCCAGTTTCATCCATCTCATTAGAACTGGTTCAAATGAAAAAACTCTCTTTTTATGGAAGAGGGGAGAATTGGCTTCAAGGGGTATTCAGGAGCTTCTGCTGTAATGAAGAAACTCATTTTCCTTTGTATTCCTTTTAGCTTTTTGTTTTATACTGGAGTACAACCTACTAACAATGTTGTAATAGTTTCAGGTGCACAACAGAGTGACTCAGCCTTACATATACATGTGTCCATTCTCCTCCAAATTCCCCTCTCATCCAGGCTGCCATATTACATTGGCAGAGTTCCATGTGCTATACAGTAGGTCCTTGTTGGTTACCCATTTTAAATATAGCAATGTGTACATGTCCGTCTCAAACTCCCTAACTATCCCCCCCCCCCCATACCTTCCCCCTTGGCAGTTACAAGTTCACTTTCTATCAGCCTGTTTCTGTTTTGTAAATAAGTTCATTTATATCATTTATGTTTTGTAAATAAGTTCATTTATATCATTTATTTTTTAGATTTCACATATAAGGAGTATCATACAATATCCCTTATATTTTATATTCTCCTCTAAAACTATCTCAAATAATATTTTTGATAAGGACAGCCTCTCTGGAACAGATTTCTGGTCTGCCTGGTTGGAAAATGAGCTTCTTAGTTGAGTAGGAATTTTATTTATTTGTTCTTAAAACCTATGTTATTATGAAAGTTACATTAACATTGCTATGTTAATTACCTTCCTTGCTAAATCACCTGTTTTATCATTATACATGTGGCATTATTCTATATTTTGAAGAAAGAAACATTTTCGTGCAAGCTTTTCACAGAATAGTGGTAACAGTTCTTCAGTGGAAAATAGACTCTTGAAATATTTAGACATGAAATAAAACCCTTGCACTGTGTCTGAATGCAGAGCCAAAAATGATTGAAATTAGGGAAGATTAGGATATGGATGTTCGGTTTGTGGCTGATGCTGGTCTCCCTCCAAGCCTTGCTAGGAAGCTCTTTCACAAGCAGCCTCAGCTTGTCCATGCAGTCGGCTACAGAGCTCAAAAACATAAAGTAGGACTTGTCTCTAAACTCTGATTGCTTTGAAACTGCTGACAGTAAAACAAAGTTTGCCCAAGGCAAAAATTCCACTGTTTTCCTTCTGCTGCCATTTGGGTCCATTGTAGAGTCAATGAGAATGAGTGGGTCTTTAGTCCCTCAATAAAATTTTAATTGATGGTCTGTGATGTCCCAGACACTGTCCTGGAATTTGGAAAACAACTGTGAAGAAGTGTGCAGCTATTTGGCATTTGGATTACTGACCCATTCTCTGACATTCCCCTGCTCTGTTGTGAACAGCATTTCTCAGGCTCTTTTGCCAACTGGCTCCTGGTTATGTTTCAACATGGGGATGAAATCAATTGTGGGAGGAGTGGAGAAGCCTGAGCTTTTCTCATCCATCACTTCCATCCCCATCCCAGGCTTTAGGTGGTACCTCCAACCATGGCTGTATCTCTTCAGTGGTTTCAGGTCTACTAGACGCCATGACTCCATGGTCCAGTCTCCTACTGGCAGCCCCACTGTAGTTTCACTTTCCACCAAGTGGCTCAGGCCTCTGGCCTCTGGTGACACCACTTTTCCCCTCCACTTTAAGGGACAGAAGATTCTTGCTTATCGTATCTTTTAACACCTTTGTTACTAGTTCCCATTATTAAGTGTTACATGAAGCCTCCGGCAAAACGCTATGTGAAAGTTACAGGTAGGACTCTATGATTTTACAGCTCTCTTCCATTGGTAATTATTCTTACTCTGAGATACAGTCACAGGTAGACCCAAGTTGTTTAATCCTTAAAATCTAAATGACCATGTGGCTTGACCCATCAGTTGTGAACTGGATGCTATCTGATCTTTTAATACCAAGGCAGAAGCTTGCCTATGTGCAACAACACTGCATCATCAAGTGGAAATGGTTAACATGAGACCAGTCTCTACAAGTTTAAAAGGACACAAGTACGGCATTGTTGCTAAGTTGTGTCTGACTCTTTGCAACCCCAAGGACTGCAGCATGCCAGGCTTCCCTGTCCTTCACTATCTCCCGGAGTTTGCTCAAACTTGTGTCCATTGAGTTGGTGATGCTATCTAACCATCTCACCCTTTGCCACTCCCTTCTCCTCCTGCCCTCAATCTTTTCCAACATCAGAATCTTTTCCAATGAGTTGGCTCTTCACATCAGGTGGCCAAAATATTGGAGCTTCAGCTTCAGCATCTGTCCTTCCAATGAATATTCAGAGTTGATTTCCTTTGGGATTGACTAGTTTGATCTCCTTGCAGCATAAGGAACTCTCAAGAGTCTTTTCCAACACCACAATTTGAAAGCATCAATTCTTTGGCACTCAACCTTCTTTATGGTCCAGCTCTCACATCCATACATAGACTATTGGAAAAACCATAGCTTTGGCTAGATGGACCTTTATTGGCAAAGTGATGTTTCTGCTTTGTTATATGCTGTCTAGGTTTGTCCTAGTGTATGAACAGGTAACTCAGATCCCCAGTTATTGGCTTCTGCACCTTTGTCATCCTTATTTCCAGCTACTCCTAATGGAGTGTCTCCTATGACTAGTTGATGGAGGAAGAAAAAAAAAAAAACTTGGACCTGGTGAACAGATGTGTCTGCACGATAGGCTGACAACAGCTGGAAGTGGGCTGCTTCTGATTTACAGCTTCATTTGGGGGGAATGAAGGGAAGCCTCTGAGTGGATAGAAACCTTGGCAATATATCTGGTTCCCTACTTTGCAAGGAAGGAGATATAAGTACATTCCTACACTGATTCATGATAGTGGCATAGACTGGTTAGTCAGGGAGTGAGGATGAATCAGACTGGAAGATTGGTCACAAGGAAGTCTGGAGAAGAGGAATGTGGCTGGACTTCATTGAAAGGCACAGAGTGTGAAAATACACTCCCCTTATGAATACAGTCCCCACAGGGCACCCATGGAAGTGGAGACCCTCAATAATTAGGAGAACAAGGTATAGCCCATTCTGTGAACATCACTTGATCTCTTCCCTCTAAGCTTGCTCAATGGTCTCATGTACAAAGTGGCCATAAGAGCAGTGATAAAGGTCATTCATAAGATCAACCAAATGGACTTCCCTTCAGCAAGCCTGGTTTGGCTTGGCCACTGCTGAGCACCCAAAGTGTGGCTTTAGATCAGTGCTGTGCAATATGATGTCAGGTTGATTATGCTGACCTCCTTCCAAATGAAGGGGGTCTATCCTGGAAATTACTTTGCCTTCTCTGCCTCCAGACTTTCTATCAAAGGCCATATTCACTATTATGGTACCCCATTTAATCATGTTCCTGACCAAGGAATTCAATTTATTGTGAGAGAAATTGACCTCAAGCTCAGCACAGATTTCAGCATCTAACTACATAATCCCTCTGCCTTCAGGATAAGGCATGTGCTTTGAACAGTAATAGAAATACAATGTTCTTTTCACCTGAGTCAAATACATGGATCTGGGAATTACAGGTGAAAATGGGAGAACTTCTCAGTATTACATTTAATGGCCCACATACAACATGTTTTCTTCCTGTATCGGCAACTGTGGTTCAGAGGTCCTAATTCCCAAAGGAGAGATGCTTCTATCACAAAGGACGTTAATGGTTCTGTTGAACTGGAAGTTGAATATCACGCTTGCATACAGCATTTTTGGCTTTTCATGTCACTCTGAAACAGCAGACAGAGAAGAGACTCCAGATTTCTTAACTATATCCCCCCCTCCGCCCCCACCTGCATCTTACCTGCCTCATTGTGGTTCCTTCTTTTATATCTTTAGTTGTGGAAAATCTTTTCTCCTAGTTTTCAAATCATTCTCATAGATAGTGGCTCCACATATGTGTGCTAAGTTGCTTCAGCCGTGTCTGACTCTTTGCAACCCTATGGAGTCTGTCAATCTCCTCTCTTCATGGTATTCTCTAGGCAAGAATACTTGAGTGGGTGGTCATGCCCTCCTCCAAGGGGATGTTTCTAAGCCAGGGATCAAACCTGCATCTCTTACCTCTCCTGTATTTGCAAATGCGTTCTTTACCACTGGTACCACCAGTTGCTCCATATATAGTTGTAGTTTTCCTGTGCCCATGGAAGGAGTGAGTTCATGGTCTTTCTACTGTGCCATCCTGGCCACTTCTCACTGTTTATTCTGTTGACTTAGAGAAGGGAGAGGGACCAAGGTAATTTAGAAGAAATAGGGTTGAGAAGAATTAAGTGAAAATGTATAGTTCAATGATACCATGTGGAGAAAGGAAAATAAAGAGGAGAAAATGGCAGAATGGTTACTTCCTCAGAACAACAAGAGTGAGGGAAGCCAAGAACACAGTTGGAGCTGGACCAGGTTGAGCAGAAGTTCCAACTGAGGCTGAACTGAGAGCGCGCCCTGCTTATCTTAATAACAGTCTCACCTTCTGCTCATGATGCCCAAATGAGAAAAATCTGGCAAAAAGAGCCAGAGGAGGCAGAGTCATTTATGATCCAATGTACCTCACCTTGGGAGAAGTCTGAGGAGGAATTTGGGAAGGATTGTGTTGCAGACAACAGGTGAGATAATAGTGGGGAAATTTCTGGCTCGGTATAAAGTAACCAGGACATCTGTTTGTGAATTTCTATTTGAATACTACACCATGCACTGTGTGTTAGTGACTCAGTCATGTCTGACTCTTTGCAACCCTATGGACTTTAGCTAGCCAGGCTCCTCTGTCCATGGGATTCTCCAGGCAAGAATACTGGTGTGGGTAGCCATTCCCTTTTCCAGGGAATCTTCCCGACCCAGGGATCCAACCTGGATCTCCTGCGTCGTGGGCAGATTCTTTACCATCTGAGTCACCAGGGCCTGCTAAATTTTATCCCACCAGTGTAAAGAATGAGCTCTGATTATTATGGTTGGCACTGGCTAGATGTCTATTATTTTCCAGAAACTGTAGTGGAAACTTTATATAAGTCATTTAATTACATTTTTAAATATGCATATGAATTAGATATTATGATCATTTTATAAATGAAGAAAATGAGCCTGAAAGCAATTAATAAATTGCCCAAGGTCAGATTGCAAGTAAGTACCAGACATAAAACCCACATCAACTAATTCCCAAGTTTCTGCTCTTTCAATTATGTTACAAACTTGATCACAAAAAGAATTACTTTATTTGTTTGGGCTCTTTCACCACCTATTATGTTTATCTGTCAGATAATGTAATCAAATGAGTGGGAATATGTCATTTAGAAAGACTTTGAGGAAAAAAGATTAAATTAAAATGTTCACACATGGTCAATGATCAGAATATTCTGTTTTTAAAAATGTATATGAGAAATTGGACCGGTTGTATGTTCAGTTCAGTTTCATGAACATTTATTGACAATGTGCTATTCTTGGGGAAGAGTGGAGATGAAGTGTCCATGCTTACCTAGGACAGCAGAAGATCACTTTTTCTGCAACTTATATATTGGTAGGGCTTCCCCAGTGACTCAGATGGTAAAGAATCTGATTGCTATTCAGGAGACCCAGGTTCAGTCCCTGGGTTGGGAAGATTCCCTGGAGAAGGGAATGGCTACCCACTCCAGTATTCTTGCCTGGAGAATTCCATTGACAGAGGAGCCTGGTGGGCTACATATTGGTAACAATTGCAAAAAAAATCACACCCAAGCCTCACATTAGACATCTAAATCTTGCCAAAATACACATACTACAAACAATGAATAGCAAGTGCAAGCAGAACTAAATAAATGTTTTGGTTTATTGCAATGCCTCCAAAGTATTAATCCTTCTCTTGGCGTTACAACCAAATGAAAGAGAGTTTATCTCAATTGAAAAACTATGTGTGTTGTTACATTTATTGAACTAATGTGTAAGTAAATAGAATTCATGTTCAAAGCTTTTCCTCAGTGTTAACATTAACTTGTTCCTCCATGTGATTCTCAAAAAACAATGTAGGTGAGAGCAAAATTAATGCTGACAAAATATCATTGTAGAAAAAAAATGCTCCCATTCTTCATTTACAATCTTGAAAATAGGTACTAATAATGAATTTATTTGCCTAGAAAAATTTGGGGGTGATGACCCATTTCACAACCATTCCTGAGGTGAATGTCCATTTCACCCTAGGCCTCTGGCCATAGGCAACTGATATAATAGATAAAGATCTCTAACCTCAAAATATTTTTTCACAAGCATCCAAAACATGTGAGGGAAGATACAGAGATCAAGGCTAGACGAGTTGAGTTATACAGATGACAATCCTCTAGAGAGAAAAAACCATCCTGGCTGCTGGGCTCAATAGCAAAGGTTAATAGAAGTTCTTGCAACATCATGCTAGCTGAAACATTAAGGGACCAGACCATTCAAGAGTGAAATACCAGACAATTTCCCGGGCAAAGAATTCTGATTAGCTGAGTTCCTGCCTAAAAGCAAGAGGCAAGAGGAGTCAAGAGTCTGAAAGGAAGTCAGAAATACCAGCGACAGAGGAATGTCAGTTTCAGTAACAAAGGAAAAAACCTCTACTTGCGTTTCTTTGTTTACAATATGTCTGCATCTTTTCCTAAAAGTATTTTTTATTGGAGTCTAGCTGCTTTACAATGTTGTGTCAGCTTCTACTGTTCAGCAAAGTGAATCAGCCATATATATATATCTATATCTCCCGTCTGTTTTGAATTTTCTTCTGATTCAGGTCATTGCAGAGCTTTGAGCAGAGTTCCCTGTGCTGTACAGTAGGTTCTGATTAGTTCTCTGTTTTATTCACAGTATCATTCGTGTATACGTGTCAGTCCCAAATATGTCAATGTCTATATTAACATTTAACATATAATAACCTTTTTCTTCCTTTCATAGTCTGTGCATTTGCAGAATATAAAGGTAGAATTACTACAAGTCATAATAAATGGCTATTACCTGGAGACCCTGGAATCACTAAAATGTGGTCTCATGGCATTGTCCCTTTCTTTGTAGTGGGATAAACATTTGGGATGTTTCCCATTGGAGAAGAGAGTGAGCCTGTTAGTTATTATATATAGAATAACTACTTCTAGTTGTATGGAGAATGTGGATATGTGGGAAAAAAGATTTGTGTGCTGAGTGTAGGGATGTGTGTATGTAAGTGCATGTGTGTGTGCACGCACACACACACACCCCAGACAGCCAGGGACAGAATGTCAAAGGCACAAAGCCGGATGGTGGCCCAGCTTCTGATGATTTCCCCAGTGACACAGCTCCAGAAAAAAAGATAGAGTTTGTCCCCTGGGCATGGCTATTTGTTCCAAGAATAGAGACACCTGACTCAAGTTGAGTCGGTTAGATGTGCTCTCCTAACAATTTGAAAACCTGAGTTGAGACACATGGAAATGGAGTTGGAGTTGCATAACCCCGAGCATCTGCTGTAGAAAGTATGTCTTCAACCCCCAGCCCCTGGAGGTCCTGGAACTTCTTTGTTTTAGTTTGCAAAACAACCACGCAGTTCTTCCTTTATTCTGTAATCACTCCCAAGCCTTTGAAATATATCCTTTGCTTGAAATATAGAAAAATAGAGAAAAACAGGGCAGAGAGTCTAATCTTAAAATTAGGCTGAACTGAGAGGGCTTGAAAATGCATATTTGTTTGAAGGGCTGTGTTTATTTATTTTTTAATTAATTTATTTAATTGGAGGATAATTACAACATTGTGAAGGTTTTTGCCATACATCAATGTGAATCAGCCATAGGCATCGTTGTCTTCCCATCCCTCCCCACCCCATCCCTCCAGCTTGTCCCAGAGCACCAGATTTGGGTGCCCTGCTTCATGCATCGAACTCACACTGGTCATCTGTTTTACATGTGGTAAAATACATGTTTCAGTGCTATTCTCTCAAACCATACCACACTCGTCTTCTCCCACTGAGCCCAAAAGTCTGTTTTTTTGGTCTGTGTCTCCTTTGCTGTAGAGGGCTATGTTTATATATCACAGAAATAAGAGATAGAGTCTAATAGACTCTAATAGAGTCTATCTATAGGGAGATAGACTCTCTATATTTCCAAATATATCTATATCTATCTATATATCTATATACATATAAATACATATTTTTGTGTGTGTGTTTGTTAATTTTAAATTGTTTGTTATTAGGGTATAGTTGCTTTACAACGTTGTGTTAGCAAAGTGAACCAGTTATATGTACACATTTTTGCTGTTGTTTAGTCACTAAGTCTTGTCCGACTCTTTGGAGATCCCATAGACTGTAGCCCACCAGGCTCATCTGTCCATGGGACTGCCCAGCATCCCCTCTTTTTTGGCTTTCGTTCCTATTTGGGTCACCACAGAGCATTGAGTAGCGTTCCCTGTGCTGCATAGGAGGGTTTCATTAGTTATCTGTTTTATACTTAGCAGTGTATAAATGTCAATCCCAATCTCTCAGTTCATCCCCACCCCTCTTCCCTCCATAAGTTTGTTCTCTTACATCTGTGTCTCTATTTCTGCTTTGCAAGTAAGTTCATCTGTACCATTTTTCTAAATTTCACATATAAGCAATATTACATGATATCTGTTTTTCTCTTTCTGATTTACTTCACTCTGTATGACAATCTCTAGATCTATCCATGTCTGCAGATGGTACTATTTCATTCATATATTTATGATATATGTATACGCACATACATATATTTCAAATGCAGCTATTCTGATATATCCTTCTGAAATGGATTCTTTCTTTGTCATCCACATTGCTCATGGATCTCTTTCTTCTCTGAAACATCAGTTCTTTGAACTTGGCTCCTTTTATTTATATATTGAGAGCTGATTTTAATTGTAACTAATCCAAACTAGCATAAGCAAGTAAGGAATTCATTTTCTTATGGAAGAAGAGCAAAGGTGGTGTTCAGTGGCAGGTCACCAATGCCACTGTAGCCCAGGCCCTTCCTGACTTCTTACTGCGTTGCCCTCAGCATGTGGCTCTCATCCTCATGGTTACAAAATGACTGCAGGATCTCTAGGCATCAAGCCAGCATAACAGACAGAAGACTGAAAGGGAAGAGGCAGCACTAGCAACTTGATACTTTTGTTTCAATGGCCAGAACGCTGTTGTACAGCGCCCTCTAGCTCTAAGAAAGGCTGGAAAATCAATTTTTTTAAGCAAAAAAGGTAAGGGAGAATAGGGTTGGAACTCATGCTGAATGAACCAAAGAACTGTATCTTCCATAGCCTCCCAGAAAAGTCTTAATGAATTTTCTTGGTTATGATACTGTTTAGAAATAAAAGGCAAAGTAGGCTCCCCAGTACGGTTTTCTGATTTCCTGGACAGAAATTCAATCACACACTGAAGACTGTCCTCACTCATACCTGTTGTCATTAGACTTCATTCACAAATGTGTAATGTTGATCCACTCAGCGGTCAGTGTGTGTGTGTATATTGTGTGTGTGAGAAAGAGAGAGAGATATTCCATTTTTTATACATATATTCTCTTTTTAAAATATTCTTTTCCTTATGGTTTATCATAGGATACTGAGTACAGTTCTCTGTGCTATAAAGAAGGACCTTGTTGTTTATCTATTCTTTCTATATAAAAGTTTACATCTGCTAGCCCCAATCTCCTGCTCCAAAACTCCTCCAAGCCCCTCCCCCTTAGCAACCACCGGAATGTTCTTTATAGGATACCTTTTACTCCTAAAAATGACAGTCCCAAACAGCTTTGTAATGTGGGTGATATCCATTGATACTTACAGCATTAGCAATGAAAATTAGAAATTTTTACATTTACTTATAAATCTATTCGAAGTAACATTAATAAGTCCATTTTATAATGGTCTATTCTGTGAAAATATTCTATAAATAAGATTTTTATGGAATACTTAGCTATATTTTTCCAAAACAAAACAAAATACTTGTTAAAAAAAAAAGTGGCAGTTTTACCTTTTTGCAAATCTCTTGAACATCTGACTAAATAAAAGACAGCTGGAGTGTCATAGTCCCTGTGTGTTCAGTGTTTGTGATAAGTTGTTTCAGTTTATTTGAAAAAATTTAGGCTCATAGAGGCTACATAGTTGGAAACGGGAGAAATATTTAATAGTTTTTCTTTTACAGATAATTGTGACTTTTCTGAGCTACATCATTAAATCTAGACAAGTGGTAGTTTCTTAAGCATTAATTGTAATTCTGTACTTCTATTGATAAAATTTTCCTTCTCTGTTACATTTAAATCCATGTGAACTATATCACAATGTAAGTGGATTTTTTTTTACCCATGCGTGATGTTACAGATCATATATTGATCATTAGGAGGTTCCTTTTTTTAAATGAACAATACACGTACGTGGAACAGAGTCTGGATGTATAATACAAAAATTTACCTCTTGTCCTTGTCCCTCACCTTTGTCCCTATCCCAGATGCCATCAGTTATCAACTTATTAAAGATCCTTTGAGAGAGTTTATAAACTCATAACCAAAAAAAAAAAAAAAAAAAAAACATGACTTTCAATCCTCTCTTAAAATCCCTGGTTCCACCTTTGCATGTGTCACAAACAGGTGACCATGCCATCATCTTTACCAGGGGAAGAGAAGAGCTTCACTCAACAGCTCTGTGTCAGGTGCCTCCATATATACTGTCTCACTTAATTGTCACAACGATTGCGTGATCAGGTTGGATATCTGAGGTTCAGAGTCATAAGGAGACACACATCAGACCACAGAGTTAGTAAGGGTTGAACTGGAGTTTAAAGCCCTGTGTAGTTGGCCCACCTCTGAAGCATCTACATTTGAGTTCCTCTGGCTTCGTTTATTCCAACCTTTGAGCTATCCTATTTCTGCCAGACTGTTGATGCTTTCTGCCATAACTGATTACTCAAGTCTTCTTTCTCTGTTGCATTATCTTCCAGCTGATTTTTTGACAATGTACACTGATGACTGCAGAAGCTAGACCTCTCCCGTTTGCAGTGCTTAGAGCAGTGATTTGCAATGAGTTGACAATAAATATCTGTTAATTAAATTATTTGTACTCCCTCTATCTTGAGCCTGGAGCCCTCTCCATCGCTTCGTCGGTTCCTAAGTACAGAGTTAACCAGTTTTTTTCCATCCTGGTCTCTCTAGGAGAGTTGTTAATCAAAGTGCAGTCTGCGGACCAGCAGCATCAGCATCACTGAGAAGCACCTTAGAAATTCAGATCCTTAGGAACCACCCCTAGACCTGCTGGATCAGAATCTGTGTTCTCACAAGAGTCTCTGGTGGGTACTATGCCCGCTGATGCTTGAAAAGCTCAGTTCTGGATGTGCCTTCAGACCAAATCTACTCAGCTGCTTGTGACCAGGTTTTACAATATTCTATAAGTACCTATAAAATATGCTCGACTTCACCTCTTGGTCCATAAAACTTAACAATGTTTCCTACCTTGTTCTATAAGAAAAGGGCTTCCATTGGCTCAGATGATAAAGAACCCACCTGCCAATGCAGGGGACACAGGAGAAGCAGGTTTGATCCCTGGGTCAGAAGATCCCCTGGAGAAAGGAATAGCTACCCACTCCAGTATTCTTGCCTGGAGAATTCCATGGATGGAGGAGCCTGGTGGGCTACAGCTCATGGGTTGTAAAGACACGACTGAGCGACTATCACTTTCTTTAAGAAAAAGCTTGTTGATCTTGTTCTAGAGCATATGCCATAGTGTACTTGAATTCTGGGTGGATTTTATTTTGCTTTTACCCAAATACCATCTGGATGAAGATGAGCAAGGATTCTATCAAGCTTCTTTATCTTTGTGCACTGGCAGATTTTGGTACATTTGCATTCGTGACTGTATGTTAAGATTTATTTTCAGTTTGTATGTTTACAGGTATGTTTCTCTGCTAGGTTAAAAAGCTCCCTGAGGGCAGGATGAGACAAGGCTCCCTGGAATCAGAGCCTGGGATGGCGATTCTTTTCAAGGGAGTTATTAAAGGAATGCTCCTGTGAAGAACCTGAGAACCAGGGAAGGATGCTGGACAGGGAGAAACTAAGCAAAGATGATGTGACTGCCCTACTGTCCTGCCTCACCCTGATCGGTGCGGAACCCTGGAGTGTGAACAGCATAACAGAGTTGCCCTGCCTTAAGGCAAGGGGCTGGGATTCTTGTATCCACATATCAGTCGTTGACAGAGGCTGCCCTGGGGAGAGGCCTCCTGGTGCTAGAGTTAATGAACCCACCTGCTAATGCAGGAGACATAAGAGATGTGGGTTCCATCCCTGGGTTGAGAAGATTCCCTGGAGGAGGAAATGGCAACCCACTCCTTTATTCTTGCCTGGAGAATCCTGTGGACAGAGGAGCTTGGTGAGATGCAGTCCACAGGGTCACACAGAGTCAGACATGACTGAAGTGACTTAGCAAGCATGCACACCCTGGGGAGAGGTGGATCCTCTATGGCTTTTCTGCGTGAAGGCTGCTCCTTTTTTTCCTGGCCATTTGGCTGGGCTTGTAGGATTTTATTTCCCTGACCAGGGATTGAACCCAGGATCTCGGCAGTGAGAGCCTGGCATCCTAACCCCTGTACCACCTTGGAGTTCCCAAAACTGCTCATTTTGACTAAGGCTGTGTGCCCTTGGCAGCCACTACTCAAGCAACTGGGAGTGTGGGGGGGGGGAGGGTCAGTTTCCAGTGTGTTTTTTTATTTTAAATTCCATTTCCTTAGTTTCTAATACAGTTCCTGGTACTCAGCAGGTGTGCAATAAATCTTGGTTACAGGAATAAGCCTTTTCCTAACATGATATATACTTACTTGTTAATTAAGACAGATGATATTCATCGTCTTTGTTTATGTTCAATCCAATTAATAAGGTAAATCATCTTCTACTTAGTTAATTTAACAAGGCTAAATGAGAGAATCCAGATAAATGCACCTAACAAACTGTCTGTTGTTTAATAGGCAACAGTAAATGTTAGTTTATTTCTTTTTAGGATTAAGTAGGTTATGTAAATATATTTTATTGGGAAGAGTGTCAATTTTCCTGTTAATGGCTTGTAACACATTCTGGAGAATCAAGAGAGATTTCAGTTTTTATTATCCGTGCAGTCTCTATCCGAGGCTTCCCGAGATCACCAGTCTTAGCTGTGTGGAGGCATAATGAGGATATCGTCTGAGATATAATAAAAGTAAAGATATTAGAAAGTACAGGAGGTATTAAGAAGATATGGTTGTTAAAATGGTTGCAATGGGAAAAATCATAGCTGCCATATATTTAGCTTACAGGCCAGGCACTGTGCTATGTGCTTCATATACCTTAATGCTGATCATCAAAATAACCCTAAAAGAGAGGAATTTTAAGTGCTAGATATGCAATAAGTGACAAGGTATGCAATTGTTATTGTTGTCCAGTCGCTTATCGTGTCTGATTCTTTGAGACCCTATGGACTGTGGCACACCAGGATCCTCTTTCCTCCACTATCTCCTGGAGTTTGCTCAAATTGATGTCCATAGAGTCAGTGATGCTATCTAATCATCTCATCCTCTGCCGCTCCCTTCTTTTGTCATCGCTCTTCAACCAGAAATGCAGAGACACCCATATTTTTATATTAAAAATGTTATTAATGTCCTATGCTAGAAATCAGAATTTTGTGAATTTCTTCACACTTCTTTGTTTATAATCATTTTTTAAAAAATTCAATTACACAAAGAAAGTCTCTATTATCTTTTTAGAACCTAGGATTTCTAAAAGTCTTACTTTCTCATCCTCTTCTCCAGCAAATATTATTAGCTCAATTTTAGAAGGGAGGAAATTAAAACTCACAGAGGTTGGATAGCCTGAATCAGTCAGGGGTCATGGGATGAATAAAAAAGAAAAGGAGATGATACCCAAATGAGGATTTGCATTCACCCCTTCAGTGGAGAGGAGGTGCTGAAAAGGCTACAGAAGTCAGTTTTGAATCCATCGAAGATGACACTGAGACTGGGTCTGGAATCAGCTGGGGCTGCCAGATTCTGGAATAATCCCAGCTGAAAACACCTAGCCATCTCTAGCAACTGCCACTCTGTTGAAATTAGAACAGAAGACCTCTCTGGTCTTGTCTTCAGATCTCTTGTCAGTGCCCACTATGAGAGGGATCGAACAGGACGCCAACAGGTGAGAGAGCCTGAGAAGTGGGGCCCGCAGACTTCCAGCCCTGCAGAGCAGGATGGGGAAGGGTGGGCACAGGTGGGAGAGATGCCAGGCAAATATTCAGGACACCCGGACAGTGGGGTGGTGGTATGGCAACAACCCCCTCTGTGTAATGTGTATGTTTAATGGCAAAGCTATCCTATTGAGTTCATCTTATTTATTTCACTTGAAAATCCATGTTGGAGTGAATCTAATTTACTTGATTTGAAAATTTATACTTCTGAGGTCTGAAAACTAGTTCATTTGTCTTCTAATTAAGTTCTTAAACTTTGAACATGATCTTTCAAAAGAGCGGAGAAATGTTCCATATTGGTGAGCTTATGAATTTTGGCATTTGTGCACATGGGTTGAAATCTCAGCACTCCGGAACCCTGCTGGGGTCTTCTATTGCTACTCATTATGGCATTTTCTCACATCGCAGAGAACATGTTTGAAACTGAAATGGCAATTTATATTCTTACTTGCAATATCTCAGTTATTTGGTCGAAATTCTTAAAATGTGACTAGGGCCAAATGGCATTGGATTTTTCCATTGCTGTTGCCCTTTCAATAATGATCGTTTATCAGACACCCTGAATTAGGTACTGAGTTACTAGATAAGATAAAAATTCCTATTAGTGAAGCACTCCTACTCTGATATTTGACCCAAATGGAGAGATTTTCTATTAGTCCCCATCTAACGGTTTTCTCTGAAACACTTCAACTTAGGTTGTATATATTATTTTCTTTTTAAATACACCAATTTTCCACTTCAACACAAGGAATCAAAGACAAAAGAGGAATATTAAGGAGGGTAAACTTTTTATCATAATGTAATCCTGGGATGGTCCCAGTTTAGCCAGATATTCTTCCTAACTTGTAACATTGGTCCTCTATTTCTATGCTGGAACAATGACTGAGAAGTGACCTTACCTTGAGAGTGTGTGTATTTGACAGTGGAAGGACAGGTGGGAATTCTGGCCTGACTTCATTCTTATGTTGCTGCCACACAAGAATCATGGTGGTGAAAGGCAGAAGATGGTAACAGAGTGATTCTGTAACTCTAAACAATCAGAATACTCTCTAAGAATAATGTATGGGATAGGGCGAACTGTGAAGCATTTTTCTCAGTTTTACATTCTCACTAAAAAAATACTCCCCACCACCTACTAAATTAACCTAGAATTCACGGCATGGAGTTGATCCATTGGACAACTGAGTTTGTTCTTCTTTTCCAATCTTGTCTACCATTACACTCAACCCCAATCCTCCTCAGCTTCAAGTCTTTTGTTAAGCAAAGCAATCCTTTTTAATAAAATAAAACATTATATAGAGCTGCAAGATATGGCACAGATAAAGGCAGAACTGTTTGGATAGAAATTGTGAGGGATCCAGAGCCTGGCTGCCTTATCTTCTTTGTGCCCTGGCCACCAGGGAAGGTGGCACTAGTGGACCCGCCTGCCAATTCAAAAGACATAAGAGACACGGGTTTGATCCCTGGGTGGGGAAGATCCCCTGGAGGAGGACATGGCAACCCAGTCTAGTATTCTTGCCTGGGAAATCCCATGGACAGAGGAGCCTGGCAGACTATGGCCCACAGGGTCACCAAAAGTTGGATATGACTGCAGCAACTTAGCATGCATGCATGCCTTGGCCACAGAGGCAGCTCTTCCAATTCCCAGACTATAGTAGCATTCTAAATGTTTCATCTTTCTTATATCTTTTACTCTCTCCTGTTGCTCAGTTGGAGTTTTTGCTTGGCATGCCCTTCTTCTCTAGCACTTCTTGTTAAATATATCTCCAAACTAAATTCTATCTCTTCCAGGAAGCTCTTCACTTGAAACCAGTCTAGACCTCTTCTGCTTTCCCACAGCACTCTATTTCCAATGGTTGTATTCAGGGAACTTTTCCTTACTATATAGTAAACTTCCCTGAAGTCAGGGAAGTTTTGTCCACTTTAACATAATCATGTCCTGCACTTGGTAGGTACTCTGAGGTTTAATTAATTACTTTTTTTAAAATAATAGCTAGGACATGAAGACAACCTCAATGTCCAACTACAGATGAAAGGATAAAGAAGATGTGGCACATGTATACAATGGAATATTAATAAGTCATAAAAAGGAACAAAATTGGATCATTTGTAGAGATGTAGATGGACATAGAGTCTGTTATACAGAGTGAAGTGGATCAGAGAGAGAAAAACAAATACCATATATTAACACATAAATGTGGAATCTAGAAAAATGGCACAGAAGAACTTATTTACAGGACAGGAATAGAGATGCAGATGTAGAGAATGGACATGTGGACATGCACAGGGAGGGGAAGGTGGGATGAATTGGGAGATTAGGGTTGACATTTATACCCTACCACGTGTAAAATAGATAGCTAGTGGGAACCTTCTGCAAAGCACAGAAGCTCAGCTTGGTGCTCTTTGATGACCTAAAGGGGTGGGTTGAGGGTGGGAGGGAGGGAGGTCCAAAAGGGAGGCTATATATGTATACATGCAGCTGATTCACACCGTTGTACAGCAAAAACCAATGCAATATTTTAAAGCAATTATTTGCTGTTTAGTCGCTAAGTTGGGTCTGAATATTTCGTGACCTCAAGGACTGTAACCTGCCAGACTCCTCCATCCACAAGATTCTCCAGGCAAGGATACTGGAGTAAATTGCCATTTCCTTCTTCAGGGATCTTTCCAACCCAGGAATTGAACCTATGTCTCCTGC
This sequence comes from Cervus elaphus, assembly GCF_910594005.1. Lineage (NCBI taxonomy): Eukaryota > Metazoa > Chordata > Mammalia > Artiodactyla > Cervidae > Cervus > Cervus elaphus. The sequence continues at coordinate 19,470,003 of NC_057827.1, read as the reverse complement.
ATTGGCAGGTGGATTCTTTACCACTGAGCTGCCAGGGATACTCAAAGCATTTATACTCCAATTAAAAATAAATAAATAAAATGGAAAAACATTTAAAAGATGCTTCATAAAGAGAAGAACATTTGCCCTTATATGTAATTGATGAGTCTCCCTATGCAAGTCAGGGTTTTCCAGTTTTCTCCCCTATTTCCACTAGATGGAATGACTTCTCCCCATGTAGGCTGCTCAAATGCCACATTGAAAAAAAATCTCCCTTGAATCTTCCTAGATGAAAGTCATGTCAAGTTCTTTTGAATACCCAACATGAGCTATCTCTCATGCACTATACAGCCACATACATGTCTATTCTACACAATTGTAAGTTATTTAAGAAAATAGCCATGTTATAGACCTGTAAGAGTATCAAGCCTGCAGTGATAAAAACTTGGCTTCAAATGCAGACAGATATCCTGGCTATCCTAAATTAAGGCAGTTAGTGCTTTTCTATGTGTAGGAGGATGCAGGAGTCTGGGCTCAGTGGAATCATTCCTTTGGTATGCACCTCAGCTCTCTGAGGCCAGCATCTCTTGTTTTCACATCCTAAGTTTCCTCAGGGCTCACCATGGGGAGTTGCTGCAGTCTGATGGCTGCTAGAAGGCATGGATTCTTTCTTCCCTGAGTTCCCTCAGGGTTCATTTGTTCACCATTGGTGATGGTTACAGTTGTTGATGACTGTGACATCCTTTGTTTGTTAATATGACAGGAAATATTCCATTTCTCACCCAGAATCTGGACAGTTCTTTGTATGAAGTATGTAGTCAATTTTTGTTTGCTTGCTGAATTGAATGGAGCCAGTGCAATTACTATTCAAGAAAATTAATGAGAATTATGTGGGAAAATAATGGGCTCCACTGACAGGGAGATTGAGAAACATCAAGTTGTATCTAAATACATTTTTAATTGGCCTCCAACTAATAAAAATAAATGGAAAACAAAAGAAAAAAAACCCTTTGATTTTCTAATGTGCATGATTTGGCTATATATCTCTTCATGGAGAATCTCACAGGACTAATGTTCACTGCAGCAGAAGTTGAGAAATACAGATATAGGCTACAGGTCCTGGAGAAAGTGGGAAGAAACTCTGTCTACCCACAGGGTGTCTTTCTTGCCCAAGGCTGACTGGCAGTCTTTGCAGCCAGTTGTGTGCTAAGTCATTTCAGTTTTGTTTGACTCTTTGTGACCCTATGGACTGTTGCTCACTATGCTCCTCTGTCCATGGGATTCTCCAGATAAGAATACCAGAGTGGTTTGCTATTTCCTTCTCCAGGGGACTTTCCTGACCTGGGGATCAACCCTATGTCTCTTATGTCTCCTGCATTGGCAGGTGGGTTCTTTACCACTAGCATTCCCTGGTAAAGACCTTACAGGTTGGCATTTCCTAGGCAGATTCACCAGTGGCCCATCATCTGATATTCAGGCTCTTAAACGTGGTTGGTCAGCCTAAGGATACAGACTGTTTCCAATGGATTGACTCACATTAACCAAGTTTAGAGACTGACGGATAAACATTGTTCAGAATTTGCTCATTTATCATAAGCATTCTCATTTCAGGTTGAATTTACCATATGAATTGACTCAATTATATAAGTTTTTCCTTCTTCATGTGATCTCCAGGCAAAGTCAAATTATAATGATAAGGCTGTGGAGAAGCCTGAATCAGAAACAGTGGGGCAATTCCTGAACTGATTTAAAGAGATGTCCTCAGTTAGACTTTCTCCTTCCTCTCTCTCTTTCTCCTTCTCATTTATTCATCAACAATACTTCGGGGAAACCAACAATGTGAATCAGCGGGCACTGAGGAGAACCTTCCTAATTTTCAGTTACTAGTATCCTGCTTCTGGTCATGTGATCTTTTAAAAAATTATGTATTTATTTATCTTTGGCTGTGCCGGATCTTCATCGCTGCCCTCCAGCTTTCTCTACACAGGGAGTGGGGGCTACCCTCTGCTTGTGTCAGGAGGGCTTGTCATGGAGGTGGCTTCTTGTGAGCAGGCGCACTAGGGCACGTGGGCTTCAGTAGTTCTGGCCCACAGGCTCAGTAGCTGTGGGGCTTATTGGCCGCACAGCATGTGGAATCTTCCTGGACCAGGGACTGAACCCTCATACCCTGCTCTGTCAGACAGAATCTTAACCGCTTGACCCCCAGGGAAGTCCTAGCCATGTGATCTTGGTGGGGTGATTTAACTGCTTAGTGCTGCCACGTCCTCTTGCATAAGAGCACCCACTCCAACCGGATTAAAGAAAGTATTATATGCAGGTGACTCAGACTAGCACCTGGCACCAACGGTTTGCATACCTCTTTAATGTGCACATAGATTAGCTAGCCTGCACCTTTTAAATTTTATTTTTTATGCACATCAGGAAATTGAGTTCCAAACGATTAATTGCTCTGCCCTAGGTCACACCCAGTTAATAAGTAGCAGAGTTTGTTCAGGACCTTGTTGTAAAATCTACTGTTTATTTTAGAAAGTCATGAGTTTTGGCATCCTGGGGGAAGAAATAAAACATAATAGTTATATGGTCTCTCATTTCCCTGTAACAAATTCTACACAAATGAAGATGGACTCTAATGTCTATGTTTATCATCAACTTTTGATGGATTTTGTCATTTTCCATATTTATCTCCTATAATTTGGACCTCCCTCAAAAGACATCTTAACAAATGAGATCAATTTTGTTCTCAATTTTTTTTATTTTTTAAAAAGAAATTACAGTCATCTCATGTTCTTAGGGAGGAAGCAGCACATTTGGCAATTTCCATTGCTTCTGGTTGTGATCAGATTGAATTTTAGGCAGTCATCTTCAAGCTATGCCCTAATTAAGATGAACAGATATTGTCAGCTGGCCTGTTTAATCAGTTTTCCATCTGGCATAATCATGTTTATGAGCAGGATCTGCTTTTTCTTGGCTTTGGAAGTAGCTAAAATTAACAGAACAAAGCGATCACAATTCCTAAGGTAAGAATCAGGTCCACTCTTCACCTATAGTCCTAGATGGGAAAGCAGAATTTCAAGCTACAGAATTAAGTGTATGTGATATTTGCATTGCTGGACTCCCCAAAGGCTCATGGCATCCATCCAGCCATCTACCCATCCATCCATCCATCCATCCTCCACCCATAATCCATCTATATTTCTGCTTACATTCTCTTCCAGTAAATATCCCTTGTTCAGTTCAGTTCAATTCAGTTCAGTCGCTCAGTCGTGTCCGACTCTTTGCGACCCCGTGAATCGCAGCATGCCAGGCCTCCCTGTCCATCACCAACTCCCAGGGTCCACCCAAACCCATGCCCATCGAGTCAGTGATGCCATTCAGCCATCTCATCCTCTGTCATCCCCTTCTCCTCCTGCCCCCAATCCCTCCCAGCATCAGGATCTTTTTCAATGAGTCAACTCTTTGCATGAGGTGACCAAAGTATTGGAGTTTCAGCTTCAACATCAGTCCTTCCAATGAACACCCAGGACTGATCTCCTTTAGGATGGACTGGTTGGATCTCCCTGCAGTCCAAGGGACTCTCAAGAGTCTTCTCCAACACCACAGTTCAAAAGCATCAATTTTTTGGCGCTCAGCTTTCTTCATAGTCCAACTCTCACATCCATACATGACCACTGGAAAACCCATAGCCTTGACCAGATGGACTTTTGTTGGCAAAGTAATGTCTCTGCTTTTTAATATGCTATCTAGGTTGGTCATACTTTCCTCCCAAGGAGTAAGCGTCTTTTAATTTCATGGCTGCAGTCACCATCCACAGTGATTTTGGAGCCCCAAAAAATAAAGTCTGACACTGTTTCCACTGTCTCCCCATCTATTTCCCGTGAGGTGATGGGACCAGATGCCATGATCTTAGTTTTCTGAATGTTAAGCTTTAAGCCAACTTTTTCACTCTCCTCTTTCACTTTCATCAAGAGGCTTTTCAGTTCCTCTTCACTCTCTGCCATAAGGGTAGTGTCATCTGCATATCTGAGGTTATTGGTATCTCTCCCGGCAATCTTGATTCCAGCTTGTGATTCTTCCAGCCCAGCGTTTCTCATGATGTACTCTGCATGTAAGTTATATAAGCAGGGTGACAATATACAGCCTTGACATACTCCTTTTTCTATTTGGAACCAGTCTGTTGTTCCTTGTCCAGTCCTAACTGTTGCTTCCTGACCTGCATACAGGTTTCTCAAGAGGCAGGTCAGGTGGTCTGGTATTCCCATCTCTTTTAGAATTTTCCACAGTTTTTTGTGATCCACATAGTCAAAGGCTTTGGCGTAATCAATAAAGCAGAAATAGATGTTTTTCTGGAACTCTCTTGCTTTTTCAATGATCCAGTGGATATTGGCAATTTGATTTCTGGTTCCTCTGCCTTTTCTAAAATCAGCTTGAACATCTGGAAATTCTTGGTTCATGTATTGCTGAAGCCTGGCTTGGAGAATTTTGATCATTACTAGCATGTGAGATGAGTGCAATTGTGTGGTAGTTTGAGCATTCTTTGGGATTGCCTTTGTTAGGGATTGGAATGAAAACTGACCTTTCCCAGTCCTGTGGCCACTGCTGAGTTTTCCAAATTTGCTGGCGTATTGAGTGCAGCACTTTCACAACATCATCTTTCAGGATTTGAAATAGCTCAACTGGAATTCCATCACCTCCACTAGCTTTGTTCTTAGTGATGCTTCTAAGGCCCACTTGAGCCCCTCATATATGCTGGACTCTCTATGACCCAGGGCATACTGTAATGAAAAAGAAAGTATTCCTACTCTCAAGAAGCTCTTGGTGTAATGAAAAAATAATCAAAAACATATATACAAATCTGAAAAGTAAAGTGTACTGCTATTTAGAGGAGGGTAGCATATGAAAAATTCTTGCATTGAAAATAATTGTCTGTACAGTTTTGCATTCTGTCTCTAAGAATGGCAATTGTGCAAAAGGAGGATATAGAAGTTGACTTTTGTTGCACTACTTCTTCAAAATAGCAGGCCTTTGATAAATTATTTGTATCTCTATGATGGATGGTTCTTTATTGATTGCCTGACTAAACAAAAAACCAGAGACACTGGGAGAGAGATTTCAAGTTAACACGGGTATGAATGAGCTAATACTACTGCTTTCTATCAAGAGAACAATTTGGGCATCAGAAAAAAGAAATCTATGGGAATGTTTCTGCGTATCTCCTATAAGCTACTTGGATCTCAGCCAGTGTGGCAGCTCTTGTAATGTAAACAAAGGCAGGAAAGATACTAAAATGCTCTTTGGTTCTATCATGCCCTCAATGTTATATTTCACAAGGGGGTTAGTTAAAGTTCTGTTAATAGGAGCCTAAGGCGACTAGACCATGTTGTTTTAGGAAGAAAATGAATGGTCAGTTGCTAAGGCATGGTGTGTTGCTCAGTGGACTTAAAAGGTATGCATAACCTAAAAGTTGAGAATTTTGTTTTGTTCTTTGGGAATTTTTAGGAGTTCAAGTTCAGGAGACAGAATCTCAAGTAACCCCAAGAGAACTGCTCTGAGGAGGTAAGGGGAAGAGTCAGGTCATATAGAAGTTTTGCCACAAAGGGCAGATTGTCTGAACATCAAATGATTATCATTAATTAAAGAAAATCAGATATCCCAAGTTCAGAAATTTATCAGTTTTCTCTGTATGGGAAGATGCCAGAGTCTGTGTGCCCTGAAATCATTCCTTTGATATGTACCTCAGCTGTCTGGGGCTAGTGTCCTGTGTTTTCACATCCTGAGTTTCCTCGGGGCTTGTGGAGGAAATGACTGCAGTCTGATGGCTGCTAAATAGCACGTGTCCTTTTCTTCCTGAGATCCCTCAGGATTCACCAGCTCACAAACTCCCCTCTGATGGTTGCAGTTGCTTATGACTGTGACTTTCTTTGTTTACTGATATGGAAGGAAATATTCTATTTCTCAGTTTTTAGGAGATTTCATTTGACACTGGCTACAACCTTTACTGGAGGAGAGAATGAAATGGAATAGGAGTTCCCATCTCCTTTCTCCCATCCTCAGTGTCCACACCTTCTCTTCTCTCTGTGAGCTTGGGCAGAAGGAAGCCTCCATTATGATATGAGGAAAGCCCATGAGGCTAGAATTCCTTTCCTAAGAAAAAGGGTTAGAGTCTCACACAGGAATGGGGCGGTGACACCTCCATAGGGTGAGACTTGAGTTGTGAGTATAAGAAGAAGACAAGAACAGGGAGCAGTAAGAGGGTCGCTGAGAAGAAGGGTAATGAGGAGCTAGAACATATTTATAAGAACAACTAACAAAGGTCCCAACTGTAAGCCCTTAGACAGCTGCTTGGGAAACTATAAGTAATTCTGACCAAGTCATCACCTCTTGTCTCTATTGCCTGAGTGGTTGCATGAATCATTAGTAAAAGAACCGCTTCTACATTGTTAGAAGAGTTCTGTGTCTCTTTCTCCAAGGAGTAGAGTGTGGGATTATCCACAAATGAGGCTGTTGCAGATAGCATGTAGGATCACTTGGTGGTGCTCTGGGTGGGGGAGGGGGGTGCAGGGGGCGGCGAGGCATGGTGAGTGGAAGGCGGAACACCGACCTTCCTCTTGGGGTCACCTGTTTGGAGAAGACCACCAATCATCCTGTGTGCTCCTGGGCAATGCAGACTGCTGGGCGGATTTCCTGGATTCCCTCGATAAACTCCTCCCTACCCAGGGACAGAAATGGGGCCCTGCCATCTGGTTACATGAAAAAACACTTTATAACAGTTTAAGTTATTTAAATAAGTGGACAACAGAGGGAGGAAATGAAGTCCTTAGAAATTGCAGATGTTGCTCAGCAAATTGAAAGGGGTATTTGGGGTGGAATTCAAACACTGTAAGGGTGACCAGAAGCTGCCATAAGTAATTGCACATCAAAATTGGCTATGGAGCTGTTGAAAATACAACTACCTGGGTACTACCCCAAGACTGGCCAAATCAGAGCATCTGGAAGTAGAAGCAAGGAATCTATATATTTTTTACATAGTGATGCTAAAACACAGCCATGTTTGAAATTCCGTGGACTAGATGAGTTTTAGGGTAGAAATTCAACTGTGAGATTTTATGTTTCACAGTTAAAAGTGCTAAATTTTTTTTGCACAAGATGAGAGTTGGGAGGTAAGTTTTATTTGAGGCAAAATGATAACTGCAGCCCAGGAGACAGTGTTTCAGAGCTCTAAAAGACTTCTTTGAGGAGGTGAGGGCAGAAGCCAGGATATATAGAACTTTCATAACAAAGTGGGCTTCCCTTGTGGCTCGGCTGGTAAAGAATCTGCCTGCAATGCCGGAGACCTGGGTTCGATCCCTGGGTTGGGAAGATCCCCTGGAGAAGGGAAAGGCTATCCACTCCAGTATTCTGGCTTGGAAAATTCCACAGACTGAATGGGGTCACAAAGTGTGACTGAGCTACTTTCACTTGGGACATCAAAAGATTACTGTTAATTAAAGAAACTAGGTATGTCAAGTTAAGGAATTTGGTGCTTTTCTATATATGGGAAGATCTAACAGATTGAACTCAATCATTCCTTTGATATGCACCTCACCTATTTGGGGCCAGTATCATGTGTTTTCACATCCTGAGTTTCCTCAGGGCTCAGGGCTACAGTCTGATGGCTGCTAGATGGCAGGTATTCTTTTCTTCCCACATTCCCTCAGGGCTCAACAGCTCATCATCCAGGGTGGCTGCAACTGCTGATGACTGCGACATCCTTTGTTTACTGATATGGCAGGAAATATTCCATTTTTTAAAAAACAACTGTAATCTTGGAAACTTTAACTGCCATTCTATGTGTTGGATCACTTTTTAAGGCCTGGTCCTTCAATATCTCATAGACATTGGGTGTTTTATCGCATGTTGAAAGATGGTCACAGCAAAGGGCGGTTGCATTTCAGTTATTACCTGCTGATGCTGGCTGGTAGACCTGTTGAGTGACCTGGTGTGTGGGTTCCCAAAGACCTACAAACAAGCTGAAAAAGAATTCTGGAATCCTTCCCGGGACACTGAGAGCTGTGTATATAACAATACCATCTGGTACCAATTATCTTTCTTCTTTGTGTGGGCTGAGGTCAGCAGTGAGGGAAAAATATGATGAGGAAGACAAAGGTGTACAAGATAAGTGATGTAATACAAGCATTTTCAATATTGACACTCCCATGTTGGTGCCAGGCATGCATTGGGCAGAGAGCCTCAGTAACTGGCCATTTTATAAAGGGTCCTGGCAAAATTCTTCTTTCTCTCTGAGGCCATTTTACGTTTGTCACCAGATGACCAAGGGAAGGCTCTCAAAGGACAGACCTAGTGTGAACCCCAAAGTGATGGGATGCAGTACAGGAGAACAAGCTGTACAGTTTAGCACATGAGCTTAAGGATTTGTTTTTGGACACTTGCCCACATTTGCATCAATCTTAGTTACAATCCAACTTGCTTCTCATACTCTCGCCTCCATGGAACCTTCTACAGCAGCTAGCCTTCAGTTGATCAGGCATCAACCCATCACATCACTTCTTTCCTTCCTAAAATATTTCAAAGTTTCTTCATTGCCCAAAGGACAAAGCTCAGCTCCTTAGCCTGAATGCTCTCTGCCTACTTCCCTAGATTGGTCTTCAACTCTGCATTTTTCATGTCCCATACTTGAGCTATAAGTCCTTACTATCTCTGGACAAACTTTCTTGGGCTTTGTCTGCTTGATTTTGCCCATGGAACTTACTCTATTCACATCTCCTGACTGTCTAGTGATTCTCCAGACTTCTGTTGAAGTTCTTCACAATTTTCCCTCTGATTCTCCACCCCCAAACAGAGTTGATCTCCAGGCTTGTGCTACTGTTCTATCTAGAACATAAATCTGTATGCAGTTGATTATACTTTGCAATTATTACTTCTTATAATCAGTAATTGTTTTATCAAAAAAATCTTTTTATTCAAATAACAACTCTCAGAATGGGAGTTCAGCTCAGTTCAGTCGCTCAGTCATGTCGGACTCTTTGCGACCCCACGGACTGCAGCATGCCAGGCCTCCCTTTCCATCACCAACTCCTGGAGTCTACCCAAACTCATGTCCATAGTGTTGGTGATGCCATCCAACCATTTCATCCTCTGTCGTCCCCTTCTCCGCCTGCCCTCAATCTTTCCCAGCATCAGGGTCTTTTCAAATGGATCAGCTCTTTGCATCAGGTGGCCAAAGTATTGGAGTTTCAGCTTCAGCATCAGTCCTTCCAATGAACACCCAGGGCTGATCTCCTTTAGGGTGGACTGGTTGGATCTCCTTGCAGTCCAAGGGACTCTCAAGAGTCTTCTCCAACACCACAGATCAAAAGCATCAATTCATCAGTGCTCAGCTTTCTTTACAGTCCAACTCTCACATCCATACATCAATACTGGAAAAACCATAACCTTGACCAGACGGACCTTTGTTGGCAAAGTAATGTCTCTGCTTTTTAATATGCTGTCTAGGTTGGTCAGAATGGGAGGGAATAATAGCAAATGAAAAAATCGACAAAGCTCATGCAGCTCACTACCAGAAAAACAAACAATCCAATCAAAAAGTGGGCAGAAAATCTAAACAGATATTTCTCCAAAGACATACAGATGGCTAATAAACACATGAAAAGATCCTCAACATCATTCATTATTAGAGAAATGCAAATCAAAACTACAATGAAGTATCACCTCACACTGGTTAGAATGGCCAACATCTACAAACAATAAATGCTGGAGAGGGTGTGGAGAAAAGGGAATCCTCTCGCATTATTGGTGGGAATGTAAATCGATACAGTCACTAAGGAGAACAGCATGGAGATCCCTTTAAAAAACTAGGATTAGAACTACCATATGTTCCAACAATCTTACTGTTGGGCATATATCCTGAGGAAACCATAATTGAAAATGACACAGGTACCCCAATGTTCATTGCAGCACTATTTACAGTATCTGGGACATGGAAACAATCTAGATATCCATAGACAGATGAATGGATGAAAAAGTTGTGGTACATATATACAATGGAATATTGTGAAAGTGTTATTCACTCGGTCGTGTCCAACTCTTTGCAACCCCATGGACTGTAGCCTTCCAGGCTCCTCTGTCCATAGAATTCTCCAGGCAAGAATACCAGAGTGGGTTGCCATGCCCTTCTCCAGGGGATCTTCCTGACCCAGGGATTCAACCTGTGTCTCCTGCATTGTGGGGAAAATTCTTTACTATCTGAGCCACCAGGAAATACTCAGCCATAAAAGAGAATGCATTTGAGTCAGTTCTAATGAGGTGAATGAACCTAGAGCCTATTATACAGAGTGAAGTAAGTCAGAAAGAGAAAACCAAATGTTGTATATTAACACACATATATGGGATCTATTCCCATCAAAACCAGATCCTATAAAACTACTAGAGGAAAACATGAGCAGTACACTTTTTGACATAAATCACAGCAATAACTTTTTTGGATCCATCTCTTAGAGTATTGAAAATAAAAACAAAACAAATGGGACCTATTTAAATCTAAAAACTTTCTCACAGCAAAGGAAATACTAAACAAAACAAAAAGGCAACCTACACAATGAGAGAAAATATTTGCAAGTGATACAACCAACAAGGGATTAATCTCCAAAGTTTACAAATAGCTTGTACAGCTCAACATAAAAAAAAACCCAAACAACCCATCAAAAAATGGGCAGAAGATCTAAATAGACATTTCTCCAAAGAAGACATATAAATTGCCAAAAGGTACATGAAAAGAAGCGCAACATCACTAATTATTAGCAAAACATAAATCAAAACTACAATGAGGTATCACTTCACACTAGTCAGAATGGCCATCACCAAAACATCTACAAAAAGGAACCCTCCTGAACTCAACTGTTTATGAATCTAGTCTGTCTCTTCTAATAGACTGTAATTGTCTAGTAAAGGCCTGGTTTATTGTCTTGTTCAGTATCTGGCACCTCAAAAGTACCTTCTGTAAGTAAGAATCCCTAGTATTTACCCTTAAATACTAGGGTTTTTATGTTCTTTATGAAACAATAGATTCCAGGAACTTTGAGAAATGGTTATGTACCAGGAATATTGATTTGTCAACCTGTGCTTGTTGTGTTCATCCTAAGATCCAGACCAACCTGAGTATGTCTCAAATACCAGATAAATAGACACTAGGTATTTCTGTAAAAGACACTAGATATTTCAAAGAAGAATTGCAAATTTATTCTGAGGAAAACCAGGCAAGTTGGAGGGGAAGGGTGATTTTGAGTGTAGTATAATACTTATTATCCTGAGATCTGCCTGACCCATCCCTCATGAGCTGACTAGAGGAAAGTCCTGGGAGAAAAGATTATAATAATTACAGAGTGAATAAATAGAGATAGCTTAGTGGAATCAACGTGAGACATTCAGAATCATTTTCTAGCCAAAAGAAACCCTAGTAGACGTGTTAATGTAACTGTACTACTAGGAATTACACTGTTAAAATACATGTTGATATAGAATAGAGATATGGACCTAGAAAGGATGCCAGAGAAGCCAAAGGCTGAAGAGAGAGAGAAAGAGATAGAGATGCAGGAAATGACAGCTGACTCATTGGAAAAGACCCTGATGCTGGGCAAGATTGAAGGCAAAAGGAGAAGGGGGTGGCAGAGGGTGAGATGGTTGGATGGCATCACTGACTCAATGCACATGAATTTGAACAAACTCTGGGAGACAGTGGAGGACAGGGGAGCCTGGCATGCTGTAGTCCATGGTGTTGCAGAGTTGGACAGGATTTAGTGACTGAACAACACGGACAACGAGCAGAGAAGAGACGAGAAGCCTAATGGACACAGATGGACACATGGTGAGAGCTCAGGCAAGGCAGCCTCCGGTAGTCCCTGGATTATCTGAAAGAAAGTTTTGCTTCTTCTAAATGAAAGAAAAGCAGAAGCAGAGAAATGCTGTTTTATTTTGTTTGTAGATACAATCTCACTTTTTTTTTTAACCCCCTTTTCTTCCCTTCCCTTTAGTGTGGCCTTGGAGAACACAATTACAAAAAGGCATGCATAATGTTGTTCTTGTCAGCTGATGGACCAAGACATGCATAAATATAAAGAAAACCATGCAGAAATACTTCAGGAGTCCCCTCCTGGAATGGTGTCCAAGAGAAGTGTCCTCTCCTTTCTAGATTGAATTTCCTGGCAGATAAGTATTGGGATTTAATATAGTCAAAGCTTTTAGCTGCTGTTTTATCCCAAAGGAAAGCTAAAGAAGGGGGAAAATGATTCCCTCCCTCCAGGCTCAACTTCGCATCAGTGTACACCATTGTTGACATCTGAAAAGTGGCTCATTTGCAAGATGGGGTCTAAAAATTAGGTACTTTAATTTTCTTTCCATTGTAAAGTTCATGTGGATGAGAAATAAACCAGTGGCTGTTATAAACATTTGGGTCAAAGAACAGCTCTCAGTAATACAGAAGTGAAACTCCAGTCGTAGGCTGTTCACTGAGAAAATGTCTCAGGAGATCAAATCAAGGGACTTCCCTGGTGGTCCAGTGGTTAAGGTTTCACCTTTCAATGGTGGGGCTGTGGGTTCAATTCCTAGTCATAGAGCTAAGATCCCACATGCCTTGAGCCCAAAAAACCAAAATATAAAACAGAGACGTTATAGTAACAAATTCAATAAAGACTTTTAAAATGGTCCACATTAAAAAAAAAACAAAACAACTTATAAAAAAAGGTTGATTTGGGAGCTGTTTGTCTAATATTGACAGTGAAGTGAAAGTCACTCAGTCGTGTCTGACTCTTTGCGACCCCATGGACTATAGAGTCCATGGAATTCTCCAGGCCAGAATACTGGAGTGGGTAGCCTTTCCCTTCTCCAGGGGATCTTCGCAACCCAGGGATCAAACTCAGGTCTCCTATATTGCAGGCAGATTCTTTACTAGCTGAGCCACAAGGGAAGCCCAAGAATACTGGATTGGGTAGCCTATCCTTTCTCCAGTGGATCTTCCTGACCTAGCAATCGAGCCTGGGTCTCCTGCATTGCAGGCAGATTCTTTACCAACTGGATTATCAGGGAAGCCCATAACAGTGACAAAATGCAGGCCTTTGTATTTTAACTGGGAATTAAAAACTGGGAGTTTATCTTAAGATTTTTTTTTTTCATTTAATTACTCTGGCTAAAGCATTCCCAGCTCTGCTAGAAGGTAAAAAGTCTATGAGAAACTCCTGGCATCTCCATATATATGAGATATAAAAAGAAAAATCAAGCAATTCATTTGCTATTAATTTTAAAAAACTAAACAACACAAAAAACTATCACTAAGACCTAAGGACATGTCTATAAAATGTAGAGCCAACTACATAGTCAGGAATCACAGTATCATAGACTTAGGAGCTGAAAGGACCTGGAAGATCACCCAATCCAATGCCCTCATTTCACAAATGAGAAAACCAGAGGAAACGATAGATTGTTGGCTGAAAAATTGTACAGGGTGTCTACTACTTCTTGTGGCTTCCCAGATGGCTCCGTGGTAAAGACTCTCCCTGCCAATGCAAGAGACGCAGTTTCAACCCCTGGGTTGGAAAGATCCCCTGGAGCAGGAAATAGCAAATCACTCCAGTTTTCTTGCCTGGGAAATCCCAAGGATGGAGGAGCCTGGCAGGCTACAGTCCGTGTGGTCACAAAGAGTCAGACATGCCTTGGGAACTACATAGCAGCAGCAGCAGCAGCAGCTACTTCTTCCTGGCTAGAGTAAAGTAGCTATCAGGAAAACGGGACTTGAGCTAGAGCTATGGAGGAAAAATTACATAACAATTTAGCTTCCCCAGAGTACAAAGAAGTTAACTAGAACAGTAACACCATACTTCTTTTTTTTTTCATTTATTTTTATTAGTTGGAGGCTAATTACTTTATAATATTGTAGTGGTTTTTGTCATACATTGACATGAATCAGCCATGGATTTACATGTATTCCCCATCCCGATCCCCCCTCCCACCTCCATCTCCACCAGATTCCTCTGGGTCTTCCCAGTGCACCAGGCCGGAGTGTCTCATGCATCCAGCCTGGGCTGGTGATCTGTTTCACCCTAGACAATATACATGTTTCGATGCTGTTCTCTCGAAACATCCCACCCTCGCCTTCTCCCACAGAGTCCAAAAGTCTGTTCTGTACATCTGTGTCTCTTTTTCTGTTTTGCATATAAGGTTATTGTTACCATCTTTCTAAATTCCATTTATAGCCAGGACATGGAAGCAACCTAGATGCCCATCAGCAGACGAATGGATAAGGAAGCTGTGGTACATATACACCATGGAATATTACTCAGCCATTAAAAAGAATTCATTTAAATCAGTTCTAATGAGATGGATAAAACTGGAGCCCATTAAACACCGTACTTCAAATGTTTGGTTTTAAACTACTTTGGGTTGTGAGTGACATATAAAAATCTTTACACACTTGATGTAGACAACTTGATGAATTAGGGGTTAAGTATACACCCATGAAATCATTACCACCATCAACATCATAAGCATATTCATCACCTCTCCAAATATTTTCCCACTCCTAAGACTACAAAGAGTAGGATAATGTGTGGAAAGAACCCTTACCATAAGATCTCTCTCTTAGCAAATTTTAAATACAATATAGCATTGTTAGCTATACATAGTACACTGTACAGTACATCTCTCAATCTTATTTATTTTGCATAATTGAAACTTTGTACCCTTTAACATTTCCTCTCCATTTTCCTCTCCATCCAACCTGGGTAACCACCATTTTACTCTCTGCTTCCTTGAGTCTGACTATTTTTAGATTCCATGTGTAAGTGAGATATTGCAGTACTTGTGTTTCTGTGCCTGGCTTGCTTATTTATTTATTTATCCCATGTTAGTGATGTTTTATATTTTATTTAAAAATTTTAATTTAATTTAACTTTTATTGGAATTTAGTTGATTTACAGTGTTGTATCAATTTCAGATGTACAGCAAAGAGAATCAGTTATACGTGTCCTCTGGGTCCATCCACATTGTCACAGACGGCAGGATTCTTCTTAAAGATGAGTAATATTCTATTACATCCATATACCGTATTTTCTTTATCCATTATCTGTAAGTGGAAGTGTAGGTTGTTTCCATATCTTGGTTACTGTGAATGATGCTACAATGAACACGGTGGTGTAAGTATCTCTTTAAGATTCTGATTTCAGTTCTTTGGTATATATACCCAGAAGTTAGATTGCTTGATCATATGATGGTTATATTTTTAATTTTTTGAGGAATCTCCATTCTGTTTTCAATAACATCTGTACCAATTTACAAGTAATAGTAGATACTAGGCTCAAACACCGGGATCTATTGCCCAGTTGTGGGTAGAGGAAGATGGTCTGAGAAGGAGCAGACAGGTTCTTTATCTTAAGATGAAGAAAGTCCACACACACAAAAAAGAAAAAGTCCACCATTCTTTTGTAAAATATTATTTATTTATTTATTTGGCTGCACTGAGTCTTCATCGTGGCATGTGGCATGTGGGATCTTCAGTCTTCCTTGCAGCATGTGGGATCTTTAGTTGACGCATGTGGGATCTAGTTCCCCCAACCAGGGTTTGAATCCAGGTCCCCTGCATTGGGAACTTGGAGTCTTCACTGGGCTACTTGGGAAGTTCCAAATCCACCATTCTGAAGACTCAATAGGAACAAATCGTTGGGTTTATTCACACCTTCTGTAGGGCAGCAACTCCAAATTATAGAACGTTAGCCCTGAGAAAGACTCAGGAGGTCGTATGGTATAGCCCTTTCCTTTTTAATCAATCTCAAAGATTTCTCTTAAACCACCTGTTTCAGAATCATGAAAGTAGAAAATCTGTGGTCTCTAATCAAGTGTTCTAAATTAGACTCTGAAGGCACAGAGGTGGTGAGGCTAGATATTTGCATTTTAATCACCTTTCAGGTGAAAAGGAACCACTGGTTTTGTGGCTCTTGACCTGTGTGCTAAGTACTAAGTCACTTAGGATATGTTTGACTCCTTGTGATCACATTGACTGTAGCCCTCCATGCACCTCTGTCCATGGAATTCTCCAGGGAAGAATATTGGAGTGGACTGCCACGCCCTTCTCCAGGGGGTCTTCCTGACCCAGTGATCGAACCCATAAAAACCCCGACTTTTATGTCTCTTGCATTGGCAGGCGGGTTCTTTACCACTGAGCTACCAGGGAAGACCTGGACTGCATTATATTCACCCACAGACAATATCCCGACTGTGGGCCGGTTGAATTGGAATTTCTGAGAGAGGGTCCAGGAACTGGTATGCTAAGGTGCAGACTGTGTTGAGAACTGCTGGCATAGAAGGTGGTAAAGTGACTTTCAAAAGGACACTTAAGTGAATAGTGGTAAAATTGGAACCAATTCCATCTTCCCTAAAAAAGTCAGAGTCTGAATGGCCTCTAAGACTGAGAACAAAAGTATCAAAGTTAGAAAAATGGAATTGGTGATTTGCAGAAAAGGGCAGTAGCAATCTAGCATAAGCAGGGACTGATGGGGGATGTAGATTGCCTTTTTGGACTAGCCATAACTCGGCATGCCGTGGGCTCACCGTATTTAATCAGAGGTGTACGGACAGAAATTGAGCCCCCAAGCACTCAATTTATGATGAAACTGCTGTAAAAAAGCCATAGCTAAAACAATCCTTACCATTATCCAATTAGTGGCCAACACACTGTTCTCTTGTTAACAAATCTTATAGCCCCAGGTACCCGTCCAAATCGATGAGCAGGTGCAAGCAAAGCTGGTTGCAGAGCTGAGATAGAGAAAAGCTGAGGTATAGAAAAGAACAGGTTTCACGTGATGCCAAAGGACAGGGAAGGAACTAGGTGTGTATTGTAGCCCCCTCCTTTTTCTAGATGCATGATTCTGCATTAGAAAGCTGGGTCCATCTCAGCTTTGACCTTCATGAATCTCTCGATGCCTTAGCTCCAGATGCTAATTAAATTCCTAGCTGGCAACGGTTGTGATCTGCTGCATATTTTGGATGTGATGTGTATTATACTTGCCTTGGTTTCTGAGTTTCTGTTTTTGGGTAAGTGAAACTGGTTCTAGTGGGTACTATCAGTGGATCTGAAACAGTGAAGACCCCACCCTGGGGAATGTCTTAATTTTTGTCACTGGTTTAGGTGTGAGCATCCCTTGATGCTGCAAGTATAAACAGGTAAGATCAAAACAGCAATGTCAAGACTGGCTCGACAAGCAGGGTTTCCAAAAGAGCGATACGGCGGGAGAATGAGAAATAAGACACAAGAATTCAGTGAAAAGCGAGGATCAGGGGACCAACACCACTCCGAGGTGAAGGTGCTGAAACTGAATCCAAGCCAGCTTTATCATACTTTCAGCCGTGAAGGAAAGAATATGCAGAGAGTTAAGCTATAACTCAAGTGGCCTTGAGTGCCAAAGAACAAAATGATCATTAACCATTGAGTAACTAAGAAACAGTAATCAATAACAAATCAGTAACTAAGAGTAATATTTTATCTATAAATTTTCCACCAGGTACGTAAAACATGTGACTCTGAGACGCCAGTTGAGAAACAGTCTGGGGTCGGTTTTCTGACCCCAGGATCATATCTTGTTTTTAAGACTATGAACTGTTCCTTCTGGACTTGTTCCAAGAGTCTCATGTCTTATAGCATCCAACTTATCAATAATTAAATTTCTTTTGCAGCCCTTGCTGGGGCCTGCTTTTCTTTTATTCTTCCTGTCTCCTATACAGCAACAGGTATAATTTAGAAATTTAGTCCAATCCAATACTACCTATGATAGGATGACTCCTTGAGGACTTCACATCTTTTCAGCTCTCTAGAGAAAGAGACTAGGAAACCCCTGGATGGGCCTTCAAAGGGTAAATCACTTATTTACAGTGATTCTTGTAAGACACTGATCCTTCCTAAGAGGAGGTGGGATGGGAGGATATAAAACTGTCTCCAGCCAGATCTTCATCATGATCGTGGGCATGTTCAGAGTATTTCTATTCACTTAAGGAGGGGAGCTGAGGGCCCCACAGACAATCCACGGAAGCATCTTGAAGGTATGGATAAGTTTTCTTATGGGCAGGAAGATCTGTGTGCCTCAGATGTTAAGCAGGACAGGGACTAGAATGAGATGAGTGAGGACCCATGTTGGGTGCCAAACTTAAGTCAGCTCTGTAAACTCAGCAATTAAGAGAAATACTTTATTTAGAAAATATTTTATTTTGTTATTATTTTTAAAAATATTTTATTATCTAAAAAAACCTTGCATTCCTGGGATCTATATCCTCCTCTTTAATTACCTTGTGCTATCCTCTTCTTATTCTGTAGAATTGGATTTGTTGGTGTTTTATTTGGAATTGGTATGCATATGTTCATGAAGGATGTTGGTTAGTAATTTTCTTTCTTTTTTTTTTTTGCTATGTGAGCTTTTCTCTTCTTGCCGTGAGTGGGAGCTCCTCTAGTTGCAGTGCACCGCTTCTCACTGGGGTGGCTTCTCTTGTGGCAGAGCATGGGCTTTAGGACACATGGGCTTCAGTAGCTGTGGTGCAGAGGCTTAGTCCCCCTGTGGCATGTGGGATCTTCCCAGATCAAGGATCCAGTCTGTGTCCCCTGCACTGGCAGGTGAATTTTTCACCACTGGACCATCAGGGAATCCCTGGCACTATCTTCTAAAGCTGACCTGGTATGTCACTTGTGGCCCAGCAATTCCAACAGAGATGCACACACAAGTTCACTAAAAGCTAAGTGTGAGAATGTGCAACATCATTAATCATTAGGGAAATGCTGATTACAACCACAATAAGAAACTACTAAATATCTATTAGAATGTCTAATAGATGTCTATAAGAATTGACTGCATAAGTGTTAATGAGGATTAGAAGCAACTGAAACTCTTATAAACTCACTTCTATTGGAAATGTAAAAGATACAATGGAAAATAATTTTAAAGTTTCTCAAAAAGGTAAACATATTTCTATCACACGACTCACTAATAGATATTTACTCAAGAAAAATGAAGGCAGGTGTCTGCACAAAGTCTCGTACGGGAACGTTCGTAGCTGCTTTTGTTTTAATAGCCACAAATTGGAAACAACCCCAGTTCCCATCAACAATGAACGGGTAAGCAAATTGTGTGGTACAAACATGCAATCAAACTCTGGGAGATGGTGCAATACAGGGGAGCCTGCGGGCTGCAGTCCAAGGAGTGGCAGAGTGGGACACGGCTGAGTGACCTAACTGAACTGACGTATACAGTGAAACACCGTCAACAACAATTAAAAGGGAATACACTACTGATACACACAACAGCATGGCAAATTCCAGAGTAATTCAGCTGAGTGAAGAAAGGCAGACAAAGAACAGTACACATGATATGATTCCAGTCTTAGGAAATCCTAGAAAACGCTAACTAATTTGTAGTGATAGCAGATCACTGGTTGTGTGGGGATTAGGGACAGAAGGAAACGGGGGAGAAGGGCTTACGAAGGGATGGGAAGACACTTTTGTGGATGTTGAATGTCTTTTTTGAAGAGTAAGTTCTATAATTTTATTGTGAATCTTTTAAGTAGACATTTTTCAAAATTAAATGCATGTGCTTGATTTACAGCAGTATGACAAGTTTCATATTTATTTTCCCCATTGTAATTAGTATCATAGGGTTTATTGAGAGATTCTCATATTATTTATAGATTAAATGATTTTAGTGACATTTTCATATGGGTGCATTGAAATTTGTCAGACTGTACATTTTAAATATGTGCAGGTTATTGCATGTTAGGTATAAAATATAAAATCATTAAAAATAAGTGCATGAAAGCTTTGTTCTTAAGTTGCTCATTGCATAGCAGTGGACAAACATATCATTATTATGCACATGTGCAATTATAGAGGGCTTTGGCAGTATATAGGAGCAAGCCAATCCAGGAGTGTCTTCTGTTTGGGGGTATCACAGAAGGCTCTAGAGTGGGGATGGTTGGTGACGTGCAGGGGCTCTAAAATGATCCATTCAAGACAGGGCTGGAGACATACTTAGAAGCCAGATGGTTAGGCTAAAGAGCTTGTTTGCCACATTGGGAAGATGTGTGGCAAGAAGAGAAGTCAGACCCATGAACACATTAACAACATGAGTCATAATTTTTGGTGGAGGTCCGATTTTCTTGGTAAGATTTATGATTCACAAATCTAGTCGTTTAAAGATCAATGGACCTCGATTGAACAAATTGCCCTTTACTCTGTTTTTATCTACTGCATGTCCTAGAAAAATGGGTACTAACACGAGTTTGTTGGTTCCATTTTCAGTGAGATTGGAGCATTCATTCCAGTCACGAGTAACAGTTTGTCTTTGTCCTCTTGGGTTATCTTTCCTTGAATGTAGGAAAAATACATTTTTTTTCTGCTTATTTTTTAATGTATTTAAAGGATATATTAAATATTTCTGTTAAACTTGATCTAAATAATGTAGTGTAACAGGTCAATTTTTTTTAAAGATTTAGGAAAGGGATGTTTCTGGTAACCTATTCAAACTATTATGGTAACTATCCCAAGACTAATTTGCCTTCAGCCAAGTTTTAGGTGGGATGAGTAGCAGAAGGAGAGAGAATAGCAGGAGAAAAAGCAGAAGAGGAAGCAGAATGAGAATAACGTGAAACTCCACCATTCAGTGCTTAGTAAACAATGAAATAAAATTGCTATTAAAGCCCTTTCTTATTTATTGAAATCTTTATTTTGATGATTTTGGCCCAGTTTTATATTTGCAAAAGAGCCAGAAGACAATATACACTTCTTAATTTTCATTTTATGTTATTCTCTCCAAAGTGCAAATAGATCAAATCTATGGATTTTATTTTTTCAACCCTTGGAATGGAAATAAAATTGTTGCCATTGTATAAAGAAACAGGCTCTGACTTTCAGTGACTTAAAATAGCTAATGTTTTCCGGTACCTCTATAGTTTTATTTATTTCCTTTTACTTAGGTCCCACAGAAACCTACTAAATTATTTCTGTTAGACCTATTTGGAGATGAAGGAAATGGAGGGATAGAGATTGCTAGATTGCTCAGTCAAATAGTTAATATTACTACTATTTCCTTTGCTATCTGAAATATTTCCTTCGCTATCTGAAGGTAGAGTGTTTCTAAGGAAACTTTTTTTTCCCAGTCGTAACTGAAATGGTATAAAGTGAAGAAGCAATTAACTTAAGACACATCTTGCTAATGAATGCACAAAATAAATTGAGATAAATCACAGTTGCTCACAGACACAGTTCAAAGTTGTAGCAGCTTGGTGGTTGCAGTTAATAATGCTATATTGTATACTTAAAAGTTGTCAAGAGAGCAGATCTTTAATGCTCTTATCACACACACAAAATGTAATGATATAAGGTGATGGATGTGTTAACTAACCTTATTGTGATAATAATTTTGCAATATATCCACATACCAAATCATCATATTGTACCCCTTAACTTATACAATGTTATATGTCAATTATATCTCAATAAAGCTGGAAAAAAATGTACCAGTTGGGTTAAAGAATATATAGGTAGGAACTGGAGTGGGAAATGGCAACCCTTTTCCAGTATTCTCGCCTGGAAAATTACATAAACGGAGAACACTGGTGGGCTACAGTACCTGGGGTCGCAAAGAGTTCGACACTGCTGAGCAGCTGAGCATGCAGGCAAGGAGAAACTGGCAGATGATGGGCAGGGAACTAGAAGAAAGGTCAATATGAATTTCCTAACGTGAATCTCAGAGAGAAAATATAATATTTTTAAACATAGAGCTTCCGTGGCTTGTGGAACTATATCAAAGAGTTTAAAATATATGTCCCTGGAATCCCAGAAATAGAAGAGAAGATATGGCACAAAAATTAATAGCCATATATTTCCTAAATTTTGTGGAAAACGTGATCTTATATGTCCAAAAGATTAAAAAAAAAACCCAATTAGGATAAGTACAAAGAAAACAGTACCTAGGCATATCATAGTCAAACTGTTGAAGACTAACGATAAAGAGAAAATCTTGAAAGCACCTAGGGGGAGAAAAAAAGACCTTATATACAAGATACCACTGTCTAGATCTTTATCTGGGGAAGAAATGAACATCAAAAGGTGAAGGAATGGCATTTCTAAAGCACTAAAAGGAAAAAAAGCTGTCAACATAGAGTTTTATGTCATCAGAAATATCCTCAAAAGTGAAGGTGCATAAAAGGCATTTTCAGATACACGAAAGCTGAGAGATTTTACTGCTAGCAGACCTACATCACAAGAAATGGGAATGTGGGTTACGGTAGGCATATAGAATTCTAAAGACGTCCTTGTCTTAAGCCCTGAAAACTGAATATGTTCCATTACATGACAAAGGGGAATTAAATAAGTAGATGGAACTAATGTTGCTAATCAGCTGACCATCAGTAGGAGAGGGGAGAGAAGGCACAGGCAATGTAATCAGAGTCCTTAAATATGGAAGAGGGAGGCAGGAAAGGCCATTTCAAAGCGATGTGATATGGGAAAGATTCCACTGGCTGTTACTGGCTTTGAAGATAAAAGGAGGCCAGGAACCCATATATATGTGCAGCTACTAGAAGCTGGAAAATGCAACAAAATGACTTGTCTCCTAGAATCTCCAGGTAGGAATATAGTCCTGCTGCTACACTGATTTTAGCCCACTGAGATTCATTTCAAATTTCCGACCTAAAGAATTAAAAGGCAGTACATTTGTGTTCTTTCAAGCTGCCAATTTCGAGGTAGTTTGTTAAAAGTAATACATAAATGATTCATCCTAAAGGAATTAACACTAGATAGAAACTTGGATCTAGGAGACGGAATGGAGAGTATAGGAAATGGTAAATAACTGAGTAGATGTAAAAGAGCATCTTTTAATTCTACCCTTAAACTCTTTAAAAACCTAGTGATCACTTAGTGCAAACATCAGTGTTTCATATGGAATTATAAAATATGTGGTTGTAAAATAGACTAGACAGCACACAGAATGGGGGGCTGAAATGAAATTATATTGTTGCATGTGTTTTAAACTTTTGTGTGATGTGGTACAATAGGAACTCTATGTAGACTATGATATCCTAAGGACATATATTATAAGATCAAGGCAGTCAGTAAAAACTATTAAAAGCTACAGCTAAAAGAAAGCATTAATCACTGAAGAAGGCTTTCTTTTCATTCCTTGCTATTCTTTGGAACTCTGCATGCAAATGGGTATATCTTTCCTTTTCTCCTTTGCCTTTTTGTATTTCTTTATCTTGGGGATGGTCTTGATTCCTGTCTCCTGTACTATGTCATGAACCTCCATCTGTAGTTGTTCAGGCACTCTATCAGATCTAAACCCTTAATTGATTTGTCACTTCCACTGTATAATTGTAAGGGATTTGATTTAGGTCATAACTGAATGGTCTAGTGGTATTCCCTACTTTCTTCAGTTTAAGTCTGAATTTGGCAATAAGGAATTCATGATCTGAGCCACAGCCAGCTCCCAGTCTTGTTTTAGCTGGATGTATAGAGCTTCTCCATCTTTGTCTGCAAAGAATATAATCAATCTGATTTTGGTATTGACCATCTGGTGATGTCCATGTGTAGAGTCTTCTCTTGTGTTGTTGGAAGAGGGTGTTTGCTATAACCAGTGCATTCTCTTGGCAGAACTCTATTAGCCTTTGCCCTGCTTCCTTCTGTACTCCAAGGCCAAATTTGCCTGTTACTACAGGTATTTCTTGACCTGGTTAATAAGTTTAATCAGTTAAATAATTTAATAAGTTAAATTGCTTGTTTAAATTATATCCAGAGTACATCATAAGAAATGTTGGACTGGATGAAGCACAAGCTGGAATCAAGATTGCAGGGAGAAATATCAATAACCTCAGATATGCAGATGACACCACACTTATGGCAGAAAGCAAGGAACTAAAGAGCCTCTTGAGGAAAGTGAAAGAGGAGAGTGAAAATGTTGGCATAAAACTCTCAACTTTCAGAAAACTAAGATCATGGCATCTGGTCCCATCACTTCATGGCAAATAGATGGGGAAACAATGGAAACAGTGGCAGACTTTATTTTTGGGGGGCTCCAAAATCATGGCAGATGTTCACTGCAGCCATGAAATTAAAAGACACTTGCTCCTTGGAAGAAAAGTTTTGACCAACCTAGACAGCATATTAAAAAGCAGAGACGTTATTTTGTCAACAAAGGTCTGTCTAGTCAAAGATATGGTTTTTCCCAGTAGTCATGTATGGATGTGAGAGTTGGACTACAAAGAAAGCTGAGCACCGAAGAATTGATGCTTTTGAACTGCGGTGTCAGAGAAGACTCTTGAGAGTCCCTTGGACAGCAAGGAGATCCAACCAGTCCATCCTGAAGGAAATCAGTCCTGAATATTCATTGGGAGGACTGATGTTGAAGCTGAAACTCCAATACTTTGGCCACGTGATGGGAAGAACTGACTCATTGGAAAAGAACCTGATGTTGGGAAACATTGAAGCAGGGAGGAGAAGCGGGTGACAGGATGAGATGGCTGGATGGCATCACCGACTCAATGGGCATGAGTTTGAGTAAACTCCGGGAGTTGGTGATGGACAGGGAGACCTGGCGTGCTGCAGTCCATGGGTTCGCAAAGAGCTGGACACAACCGAGCAACTGAACTGAAAAGAAAGCATTAGAGAAATCAAAATGAAGTATTACAAAAACTTTAAAGAATCCATGTAATACAAAAACTGGCAAATAAATCAATAAGAAAAAAGAAAATAGCAAAAGTTATATTTAATCCCTAATATATTATCATTTACCATAAACATAAACAAATTTAGCTTTCCAATTAAAAATTACATGTTATCAAGGTGAATAAAAATCCAACCACTTGCTTGTTTGTATTTGTAAACTACTAAAATTGTTGTATTGTAATCTGAAAAGTGTTGAAAACAAAAATATTGAAAAAATATACCTTGCAAATAGTATAAGAAGGCCATATTAATATCAGAAAAAGCAGACATAAGTACAAGGAATATACCAAATATTAAGAGAAAGAATGAAAAAAATGTTAATTCATCAAGGAAGGCACAGGAATTGCAAATGTGTGCTAATAACAACCAAATTTTAAAACATGTGAAACTCAAACCAATAGAACTGAAAGGAGAAATAGATACACCCATATAATTATTCTTGGATATTTTTAACACAACTCTCTTAGTAATTGATAAATACTCAGGGAAACTTTCAGTAAGGTATAGAATATTTGAATAATGCTATCAACCATGCCACACACATTGTTATTTATAAAACAGTTACCCATCAGAACAAATATACCTTTTATTTTCAGGTATATATCTTACAAACACTCAAGTAGATCATGTTCTGGAAATAAAATGTTGAAATCATACAGAACAGGTTCTCAGATCAAAAGGAAAATGATTCAGAAATCAATTACAACAAGACATCTGGAAATCTTCCAATATTTAGAAATTAAGCAATAAACTTACAAATCCTAGAGGTCAAAGAAGAAGGAGCATTGGAAGCTGTTTTGAACTGAATGAAAGGGAAAATAAAATAAAAAAATAAAATAAATAATAAACAAATGAATAATAAAATAAAAAACTATGGAACGCAAACAAAGTAGCAGTTGGAAGGAAGTTTATACTTTTAAATGCTTATATTAGAAAATAAGAAAGTTTTAAAATAAATAGTCTAACTTCCCATTTGAAGAACCCTAAAGAATCATTTTGAACTGTGGTGTTGGAGAAGACTCTTGAGAGTCCCTTGGACTGCAGGGAGATCCAACCAGTCCATCCTGAAGGAGATCAGTCCTGAGTGTTCATTGGAAGGACTGATGCTGAAGCTGAAACTCCAATACTTTGGCCACCTGATGTGAAGAGTTGACTCATTGGAAAAGATCCTGATGCTGGAAGGGATTGGGGGCAGGCGGAGAAGGGGACGACAGAGGATGAGATGGCTGGATGGCATCACCGACTCGATGGGCATGAGTTTGAGTAAACTCCGGGAGTTGGTGATGGACAGGGAGGCCTGGCGTGCTGCAATTCATGGGGTTGCAAAGAGTCGGACACGACTGAGCGACTGAACTGAACTGAAGTGAACTGAAAGATGAGTAGATCAACTCAAAGAAAGTAGGAGGAACTAAAAAAATATAAAAATTAAACTAAAAAGATAAACAGAAATAAATGAAATAGGAAATATCTGTAACTATTTCTGTTTTGTAGATAAGTTCTTTTACAGCCTTTTTTTTTTTTTTTTTAAGATTCCACATATAAGTGATATCATATATTTGCCTTTCTCTGTCTGACTGACTTCACTCAGTATGTACCAGCAGGTAAGGGGAGGGAGGAGGGATACATTGAAAGGCTGAGACTGACACATACACATTACTGTATAAAAAATAGATAAATAATGAGGACCTACTGTACAGGACAGGGAACTCCACTCGGTACTCTGTAACGGTCTATGTGGGAAATAGATATATATGTATATGCATAACAGATTCACTTTGCTGTACAACTGAAACTAATACAACATTGTAGATCAGCTATAACCCAATAAAAATTAAAGAAAAAAGAAGCAGGAAACAAATAATAGAAAAAACTAACAAAGACATGTCTGGGTTATTTCATTAAAAAGATTGATAAAACCCTAGAGAAAAATAGAGAAAGCAAAAAATATGCGTCAACAATGAAAGAGGCTATCACCACAGATTTTACAGGTATTAAGAATATTAAAAAGAGAATATATATAACAAGTTGATTAACAAGTAAATTAAACTCAGGTGAAATTGGTAGATTCTCTGAAAAGCTAAAATAACCAAAAACTTTTTATATGTTAACAGAAAATCTGAGTATCTCCATAGATATTATAGAAACTGTTTTAAATTAAACAAAACTTCCAACAATAAAAATCCAAGTCAGTGTCTTCATTGATGCATTATCAGTTCAGTTCAGTTGCTCAGTCATGTCCGACTCTTTGTGACCCCGTGGACTGCAGCACACCAGTCATCCCTGTCCACCCCCAACTCCCGGAGTTAACTCAAATTCATGTCCATTGAGTCGGTGATGCCATCCAGCCATCTCATCCTATGTCATCCCCTTCTCCTCCCGCCTTCAATCTATCCCAGCATCAAGGTCTTTTCCAATGAGTCAGTTATTCCCATCGGGTGGCCAAAGTATTGGAGTTTCAGCTTCAGCATCAGTCCTCCCAATGAATATTCAAGACTGATTTTCTTTAGGATGGACTGGTTGGATCTCCTTGTAGTACAATGGACTCTCAAGAGTCTTCTCCAACACCACAGTTCAAAAGCATCAATTCTCTGGCACTCATCTTTCTTTATAGTCTGACTCTCACATCCATACATGACTACTGGAAAAACCATATCTTTGACTAGACAGACCTTTGTTGGCAAAGTAACGTCTCTGCTTTTTACATGCTCTCTAGGTTGGTAATAACTTTTCTTCCAAGGAGCAAGTATCTTTTAATTTCATGGCTGCAGTAGACATCTGCAGTGATTTTTGGAGCCCCCCCCCAATAAAGTCTGTCACTGTTTTCATTGTTTTCTATTCGCCATGAAGTGATGGGACAAGACGCCATGATCTTAGTTTTCTGAAAGTTGAGTTTTAAGCCAACATTTTCACTCTCCTCTTTCACTTTCCTCAAGAGGCTCTTTAGTTCTTCTACACTTTCTGCCATAAGGGTGGTGTCATCTCCATATCTGAGGTTATTGATATTTCTCCCTGCAATCTTGATTCCAGCTTGTGCTTCATCCAGTCCAACATTTCTCATGATGGACTCTGCATGTAAGTTAAATAAGCAGGGTGACAATATCCAGCCTTGACGTACTCCTTTCCTGATTTGGAATCAGTTTGTTGTTCCATGTCCAGTTCTAATTGTTGCTTCCTGACCTGTATACAGATTTCTCAGGAAGCAGGACAGGTGGTCTGGTATTTCCATCTCTTGAAGAATTTTCCACACTTTGTTGTGATCCACACAGTCAAAGGCTTTGGCATAGTCAATAAAGCAGAAGTAGATGTTTTTCTGGAACTCTCTTGCTTTTTTGATGATCCAGCGGAAATTGACAATTTGATCTCTGGTTCCTCTGCCTTTTCTAAAACCAGCTTGAACATCTGGAAGTTCACAGTTCACATAATGTTGAAAATTGGCTTGGAGAATTTTGAGCATTACTTTGCTAGCGTGTGAGATGAATGCAATTGTGCAGTAGTTTGAGCATCATTTGGCATTGCCTTTCTTAGGGATTGGAATGACCTTTTCCAGTCCCAAGGCCCCTGCTGAGTTTTCCAAATTTGTTGACATATTGAGTGTAGTACTTAAACAGCATCATCTTTTAGGATTTAAAATAGCTTTACTGGAATTCCATCACATCCACTCGCTTTGTTTGTAGTGATGCTTCCTAAGGCCCACTTGACATCACATTTCAGGATGTCTGGTTCCAAGGGAGTGATCACACCATTGTAATTATCTGGGTCATGAAGATCTTTTTTGTATAGTTCTTCTGTGTATTCTTGCCACCTCTTCTTGATTTCTTCTGCTTCTGTTAGGTCCATACCATTTCTGTCCTTTATTGAGCCCATCTTTGCATGAAATGTTCCCTTGGTATCTCTAATTTTCTTGAAGAGATCTTTAGTCTTTCCCATTCTATTGTTTTCCTCTATTTCTTTGCATTGATCACTGAGGAAGGCTTTCTTATCTCTCCTTGCTATTCTTTGGAACTCTGCATTCCAATGGGTATATCTTTCCTTTTCTCCTTTGCCTTTCAATTCTCTTCTTTTCACAGCTATTTGTAAGGTCTCCTCAGACAACCATTTTGCCTTTTTGCATTTCTTTTTCTTGGGGATGGTCTTGAACACTGCCTCTTGTACAATGTCACAAACCTCTGCCCATAGTTCATCAGGCATTCTGTCTATCAGAGCTAATCCCTTGAATCTATTTGCCACTTCCACTGTGTAATCATAAGGGATTTGATTTAGGTCGTACCTGAATCATCTAGTGGTTTTCCCTACTTTTCTTCAATTTAAGTCTGAATTTGGCAATAAGGAGTTCATCATCTGAGCCACAGTCAACTTCCGGTCTTGTTTTTGCTGACTCTATAGAGCTTCTCCATCTTTGGCTGCAAAGAATATAATCAATCTGATTTTGGTGTCAACCATCTGGTGATGTCCACATGTAGAGTCTTCTCTTGTGTTGTTGGAAGAGGGTGTTTTCTATGACCAGTGTGTTCTCTTGGCAAAACTCTTGGCTGTTGACCTTTTTCATTCTATATTCCAAGGCCAAATTTGCCTGTTACTCCAGGTATTTCTTGATTTCCTACTTTTGCATTCTAGTCCCCTATAATGAACATCTTTTTTGTGTGTTAGTTCTAGAAGGTCTTAACTTCAGCTTCTTCAGCATTACTGGTCAGGGTATAGACTTGGATTACTGTGATATTGAATGGTTTACCTTGGAAACGAACAGAGATCATTCTGTCATTTTTGAAATTGCCTCCAAGTACTGCATTTCGGACTCTCTTCTTGATGATGATGGCTACTCCATTTCTTCTAAGGGATTCTTGCCCATAGTAGTAGATATAATGGTCAACTGAGTTAAATTCACTGAGTCCAGTCCATTTTAGTTCACTGATTCCTAAAATGTCGATGTTCACTCTTGCCATCTGCTGTTTGACTGCTTCCAATTTGACTTGATTCATGGACCTAACATTCCAGGTTCCAATGCAATATTGCTCTTTACAGCATCAGGCTTTTCTTCCATCACCAGTCACATCCACAACTGGGTATTGTTTTTGCTTTCGTTCCATCTCTTCATTCTTTCTGGAGTTATTTCCCCACTAATCTCCAGTAGCATATTGGGCACCTAACGACCTGGGGAGGTCATCCTTCAGTGTCCTATCTTTTTGCCTTGTCATACTGTTCATGGGGTTCTCAAGGCAAGAATACTGAAGTGGTTTGCCAAACATTTAAAAAAGACATAATACCACACTCTCACAAACTTTAAAATGCAGTCAGAAGAGGATAGACAGAACATTTCCCAATGCATTTGATGAAGTCTGCAAAATACTGACATCAAAATTAGATAAAGACATCACAAGAGAAGAAAATTGCAAACTGGGCTTTCCTGGTGGCTCAGTGGTAAAGAGTCTGCCTGTGAGTGCAGGAGGCGTGGGTTCGATCCCTGACCTGGGAAGATCCCACATACCACAGAGTAACTAAACCTGTGTGCCATAGCTGTGGAGCCTGTGCTCCCGAGCTCACGTGCCACAACCATGGAAGCCTGTGCACCTAGAGTCTATTTTAAGAAGAGGAGCCACTGCAATGAGAAGCCTGCACAACGTACCAGAGAGTAGGCCCTCCTCTCCACAACTAGAGAAAAGCCTGTGTAGCAAAGAAAAAAGAAGAAAAAAAAAAATAGACCAATCCTTCATAAACATATACATAAAAATTCTTGAGGATACCAGCAAATCAAATTCTACATGATAAGAACAGGATAACACATCATAATTAGAGAGGAGGTTATATATTCTAGGAATGTAAATTTTTTATAAATTCAAAAATAAAATATAATTCACCATATTAGCCTAATTAAAAAAAATTACCTCCATAGAATCAGCCATATTTCTTGAGAAAATATAATATCAATTCATGATAGTAACTGTCAGAAAATTAGGCTTAAAGGAACTTCCTTAATTTGGTAAAGAGCTTTTACTTAAAACTTACAGCTACCATTATGCTTAATGGTGAGTTTTTTGGATGCTTTTCACCAGAAGATCAGACACAAGACAGTGATGTTCAGTCTCCTTGCTCCTATTAAACATTTTCCTGAAGCTCCTAGCTGGTGCAGTAAAGCAAAAAAAAAGACACAAAAGGCATAACAATATCAAGAAAGAAGTAAACACATGATCACATGTTCAGAAAATCCTAAGGAATGTACAAAAAAATTACCAGTGATTTTAATCAGAGTTATGGGATGTAAGCTCAATATGCAAAATTAGCTTTTTTTGTGTACCAGCAACAAAAACTTGAAAAATAAATTAATAATAAACCATATTCATAAATTGAAACAGTGTTAAGATTTTGTAGTAAAACAATTTTTCTAAAATGATTTTTTGATTTTTAGAGATTCAGCATAATCCCATTCAAAATACCAACATGATTCTTATTTTGTAGAATTGAGAAATTCTAAAATTTGTATGGCATTGGAAACAACCCAGAATAACCAAAACAAATTTTGAAGGAAGAAGACTGGAAGACTTGGACTTCCTGGTTTCAAGACTTTCTTGATATAGTCAAGGCACAAATGAGTGATGATTTCTTTTCTTTTTCAAAGTGAGAATGTTGGAGAGAACAATTTTAAAGACTTTGATGATTTTTGTCTCTATAGGAAATTACAGGTAAAAGGGGACTCTAAAGTGAAATTAGATCATGTGCAAAACTGTGCAGTTCAGCTTCAGCTGGCAATGTCTGACACTTTTGGTCTCATTTCAGGGAAACCATCTATCCTTTGCTGAGAGGTTATATATCTGCTTAGCAGGCCTGAAACTATAGCTGTGAAAAATGACAAGACCTCAAGCAGTAGTAATTACAGTATATATTCTTGTTACCATTCGTACTGTTGTGCCGTTCAAGAAATTTGTTTAACACCTACTATACATAACAGTCACTATCTTGGGGTCAGAGAATGCAGAAATGTCCCAGCTATCACCTGGGTAGGAAGATGGGGGAAAGAAACAGAAAAATATGGGACATCCTTGGTGGTTTAGTGATAAAGAATCTACCTGCCAATGCTAGAGACACTGGTTCAGTCTCTGGTCCAGGAAAATCCCACAGGCCATGGCGCAACTGAGCCCATGTGCCACAACATTGAGCCTGTGCTCTGGAGCCCATGAGCTGCAACTACTGAAGCCCACAGGCCCTAGAGCCCATGCTCTGCAAAGGGAGAAGCCATCACAACGAGAAGCCCAGGTACTGCAGCTGGAGAGCAGCCCCGGCTCACTGCAGCTAGCAGAAAGCCCACAACAGCGTCGAAGACCCAGCACAGCCAAAAATAAATAAAAATTCAAAAAATAAAACAAAAATAGACAAATGTGGTCGACTGTCATAAGTACTAGTATGCTGCTGCTGCTGCTGCTAAGTCACTTCAGTCGTGTCCGACTCTGTGCGACCCCATAGATGGCAGCCCACCAGGCTCCCCCATCCCTGGGATTCTCCAGGCAAGAACACTGGAGTGGGTTGCCATTGCCTTCTCCAATGCATGAAGGTGAAAAGTGAAAGTGAAGTCAGTCAGCCGTGTCCCCCTCTTTGCGACCCCATGGACTGCAGCCTACCAGGCTCCTCCATCCGTGGGATTTTCCAGGCAAGAGTACTGGAGTGGGGTGCCATTGCCTTCTCCAAAGTACTAGTATAGTACTATATTAGAGTACGAGATGAGTATATATATGTGAGTATATATATATATACTCATATACTATATATGAGTAATATAGTATGAGACACTATGTTAGTCACGGAGGGTAGGGTATGATGCAGTGATAAACAGTCCCAGGGTTTCAGTGCGTAATCAAGAAAAAGTCTTATATCTTGCTCACACAAATTCCTTTGTGGATCTAGCTGTTTTTCCATGACAACTATTCTTCATATGGCACCCTGGCAAGCCAGAATACTGGAACTTCCACTATGTTAGAGCTTTACCTTCTGCAACATGTGACCCCAATTGAAGGAGGAAGGAAAGAGAAGGTTGGAGAATCACCAGCCAGTCCTTAAATGCTTATGCCTGGAAGTGACACTAATTATTTCCACTCACTGGCTAAAACAAGTTGTGTAGCCATGTATAACATCAAAGCCTGGACAAGTGGTCTTTTATATGCATGGAAGGGAGGATTTGGATATAATAATGAGTGTTAATAATGTCTACCATATGCACAGTGATATACCTGGGAGGCATTTAGGAAGTGAAGCCTAATAGTGTATAGCTGTCTTCTAAAGAAGGGAAAAAAATAAATTCCAGGAAGAAGGAACCATATGTGCAAAGGTATGACAATGTTGGGATAATTGTTCTGTAGAAAAAGTGGTGGGTGGAAAAAGACCTAAATTGTAGTCAGGTTGTGGGCTGCAAAGTGCCTCTTCAAATGGTTCAAATGGTTGCTGGGTTTGCAGTTATCACCATTTCTTGTTGTTGAGTGGCTAAGTAGTGTCTGACTCTTTGCAACTTCATGGACTGCAGCATACTAGGCTTCCCTGTCCTTTACTATTTCTGGGAGTTTGCTCAAGTTCATGTCCATTGAGTCTATGATGCCATCCAGCCATCCCATCCTCTGTCACCCCCTTCACCTCCTGCCCTCCATCTTTCCCAACATCAGCATCTTTTCCAGTGAGTCAGCTCTTTGCATCATGTGGCCAAACTATTGGAGCTTCAGCATCCATCTTTTCAATGAATATTGAGTTACCACCATTCAAGAATATAAAGGATTTTGATACCAAATTATTGGTTAGAATGCTAACCAAGAAGTTCTTGAAGCAAATTAGAACCAGAGAAAGAGTTTCCCAACTTGCAGAAACTTTGCAGAAGTTTAAGGAGCAGTTGGAAAAAAGGGATCATCTATAACATAGCTCTCAGACCTCAGAGTGCACACTCCACTCAGATAAGAAAAAAATCATTCTTGCTTTTTTCTAGGAAGAAATACATTTAACATTCTTTTCCCCCAATGAACACTGAATATATAGGGTTACTAGACTATATTTCCAGCTTCTTTTTTCCTTTTGGAGATTTTCTAGGCATGGTAGGAGGAATCTCTGGTTCCTGCCAGGCTTCATGAGGGTTTCATGCCAGGACTGATGGTGTAACATGTACAGTGACTGGAGGGCAGGTTGTATTCTGCATGCTGCAAGTGCTCATTCAGTGTTCAACACAAACAACTCAAAAGGGTTTTCTCCCTGTCATACCATGGGTACAAATCTTGTGGATCAGATTGGATATTTCAAGAGCGTTCATCTAAACTGCACGTTTTTCGGTAAGCAACAAATATGTATGTAGCTCGATAGGTCAGGCATTTGAGCCAAAAGGGCATGTTTCGTTGCAGTTATTACATAGATTCTTGTATTCTTTATGTGAGGGGGAAGCTGGTCAGCAAGTAGTATAGTAAGATCATAGAATATTAGATTTTCAAAGAAACTTAATTTTCATCTGGTCTGAATATCATTTTATAAATGGGAGCAATGATTTGTTTAAAGTCACGTAGCTGGTAAAACTAGTATTAGAACCAAGGTCTGTTCTCTTTCTTATGATCTTTCTTATGTTTTAGTGAAATTTTATTTTTACTAATACCTCATTCAAATTAGCCACATAGTGATTACTATTAATTGTCATACTACTTTGATTTACTCATATATTTACCTTTTTTTTCACTTCTTATTATTTCTCACATACCACTGCTAACGTCTCATTTTAATTCCTACTGACCCAAGTATAATCCTTAAATTGGAGCTCTGTTAGTAAGGATATGTTGATGATAAACTTCATCAAAATGTGCCTGAAAGTATCTTTATTTCATCTTAATTATTAAAAGATTGCTTAGCTGAGTGTGGGATTTTGAATGAAGAGTTTTATCTTGATTCTAAGAGATTGATCTTTTACTTCCAGCATTTAAGAAGCATTATTTCACTGCTGTCTTGTCTTTATTGTCACTATTGAGAAGCCTGCTGTTATTCGAACTGCAATTCTTTCGTACAGAACTGTCTCTTCTCTTTGGTTATTTTTAAGATCTTATCTTCATCTTGGGGCTCTTCAGTTTCACTCTGATGCATTTAGATGAAGATTTTGATTTTGTTTCTCCTGCTTGCTAGTCTGTGTGCTTTATCAAACTAAGTATGCACATCTTTCATCAATTATGAAAAATTATGGAGGATATTATCTTTCAATTTACTTTTATGTCTTCTATCGACTCTTACTTTCTACTACTATTATTAGATATATATGTTAAATTTTCTGTTCTGTCTTCCACCTTTCTCTAAAACTTTCACATGTTGTGTTTCTTTAGTTTCCTCCAAATTCTAGCTCCCAGTTTCATAATTTTCTCTTCATCTATGTCTAATACGCTGCTTCAGTCCTCTACTGAGCTTAATTCTAGTTAACTATGGTTTCATTTTTGGAAACTTAATTTGTTTCATTTCCTAATTTTCCTGATGATTTTTATTCTGTCTTATTCCTTCCTTGTTATTTTTCCTACTTTTATCTTTCTAATAATTTTTAAACACATATTTTGATAGAGCCCTATTCTATAAATTTGGGTTCTAGGGTGCTAAATTTTGTGATATCATACCTATATTCTTTCTGATTTCTTTATTTCATGTTATTTCTTATTTTCTTTGCTGTAATCTTTCACTGAGAGCTCACTTTCAGCGGGGATTATTAATTTTGTTGGAATTGAATGCAATCTCATTTGAGAAAATGTTGCAAAAAAGTAATTCTACATTTGCTTGTGCCAGATACACTGGGAGTTTTCCTGTTACACAATGAGTTTGATGTTGAGCTCACAGCATTGGTATTCCTACCCTACAGAAACTAAAATATTTGGAAATGCAGAAAAATCCATTTAGACTCTGTCTAGAAGAGAATTAGAGTGAGGGAGGAAGGGTAGATGGGTCATTTCAAAAAATATGGAGATCTACCAGATGCCATTTCTAGTTCTCTTGCATGGAGAACTGAGCTCATTAGTATCCAGCATGTTAAATTCCGAAAAAATCTGAAGGGAAGACAGACTCATCCTTGCCAAAATGAGTCTTCATTCCAACACTGACAACAAGTCGCAGCTTGTATTCCAAAGTACACAGAGCTGGAAAAGCCATGTTCTGCGCTTAACTTTCCCCAAATGTTCAAGCTGCTCTTCCCTTATTGAAAACTGAGTGCACAAGGCATTCTTGAATATGGCTAGCATCTTAGAATTGTAAGTTCTCATTTCCTACTACGACTCTTGTTGGCCTCCTGAAGGTACACTTGGTTTCCTGGCTATACCTCTCAGGTGGGATTAGATGTAGGTGTCTCTGGCTCCCATAGCAAGGAACTAATTTAAAATTTTAAGGCTATGTTCTATTGGTTCTTGTTTGACATTAAGAATGACAGTAATAATTAACATTTACTAAGAATTTATGTGAGCCAGGCTCTATGTAAATGCTTTATATTATGTCATTTAATCATTTCAAATCTCCTAGTTACTCTACAAACCAGGAAAATGTGACTTGGAGGGTTTAATAACTTGTACATGGTCATAGACTTTTGGAATTTGGATTTACATTTAGGCAATCTGATTCCTGCATCATACTCTTAAGCTCAATGGTGTTGCTACTACTGCTATTGATACCTCTTGTTCTAGCAAGTAATAGAGACAAACATTTTAAGGCAATAAAGAGCTGTCTTCAGAGTCATATCAGCTTTTTTAAACATGTTAATGTTCTGTAACCATTTCAATTTCAACATTTGTTCTATTTTCCCAAATGTCACTGAATGAATATGTACACTTTCCAGAAAGCACTTGTTTCAAGTGGCTGCTGAGAAGTATTTTGTTGGTTAGGATGTCCTGGATTTGTTTGAAAGATGGTTTCCCCAATGCTTCTCAATCATTGCAGAATTTTTAAATAATACTTAAAGGAGATAAGCGCTATGTTGGCAGGTGTTAGCTCTCCCAGTATTTTCTGGGACAGGGCAACTGAATGATTAAGAATTAACTGATATTTAGTCATTCGGCTTTCCCCAAATCTAAATATCACTGCACAAATTTTCTCATGTTTTATTCATCCATTTAACCTTGTGCACTGGCTTATGTGATGGAAAATGGTGTGCCACAAACAGCAGTTGAGCCAGTTTATAGCACAAATAGTATATTTTCAGAGAAAGAAAAAAATGAAGCAAATTCCATTTTATAAAAATGAGTGTTTTTTTCTATTGTAAAAGCCCATGGTTATTCAAGAAAATTTGGAAAATGTAGAAAATGACTCCAGTTCTTCCACAGAGACAATCACTGTTAATAGATTCATGTATTTCCACCTTGTCTTTTTTTTTTTTTTTGGGTTTTGTGCTTTCATCTTTGATAGTTATAAACATACCATAGAATCAGATCTGTTTAGAGTTCTGTTTTGCCTAATATTATAACAAGTGTTTTTCCAGTTATTCCCTATGTGGATACACACCTGCTGCTGCTTTGCATGGGGGTACAGTGGTAAACATGGGCTTCCAAGGCGGAGCTAGTGGTAAAGAACCTGCCTGCCAATGTAGAAGATGTAAGAGACATGTGTTTGATCCCTGGGTCAGGAAGATCTCCTGGAGGAAGGCATGGCAACCCACTCCAGTATTCTTGCCTGGAGAATCCCATGGACAGAGGAGCCTTGTGGGCTATAGTCCATAGGGTCACAAAGAGTCAGACATGACTGAAGTGATTTACTTTGCACAGCGGTAAACAAGATAAAAATGTAGGCAAGACAGACATTAAACAAATAAATGTGAACTATATTTTCAGGCAGTGATATGCATCCCTGCATTAAAACAACTGAAATGAGGTAAGGATGTGAGGTGGGGCTGGGTCCACTGGACATGGTCTCAGAGAGACAGCAGTGAGTGATCCTGAAGAAAGATATTAGTATCCTGCCCAGGTATTGAACCTATGTAACCTGGATGGACATGAACTTGGGCAAACTTTGGGAGATGGTGAGGGACAGGGAGGCCCTGTGACCCAGTCCATAGGGTTGCAGAGTCAGACACTACTTAGTCACTCAACAACAACAATCTGGATGAAAACCCAGGAAACCTAGCCACCAGACCTCCAGGGCCTGGCATACTGCAGTACCTTTGGCCAATTATCTTGTTTCTTTTTTCACACCAGACTGGTCCTAGGACCCTTTGCTAGGTGTGTGGGCAAATTTTTGCTAAGATGGATCCCACTGCAGAGGCCTGTGGGAGCATGTCCACACTTATTATGGGGTGGCGCCTCCTCCCTTTTTGACCCCCAAGGAGCCTTCCTGTGCATGCGCAGACAGGGAAGTTTTCCTTGACCTCAGGAGTGGTCATCTTATCTCTTTGCTTCAACAGAACTCAGCTTCTGTCACTAGCTTTGTCCTTGGAGTGTCTGGGTGAGAACAAAGCTTCAGCTTTGCTCCACTTGACAATACCAGCCGTCTGGTCCAGGGGGCCATCTTTCTCCTACCTCAGAAGGGCCAGGGAGGTGGCAGTTGAGTGGAGGTTTGAGTGGATGCAGGAAGTGAGAAAGGAAGAGTGTTTCAGAAAGACTGAGGGAAAGTGCCCGGGTCCAGGGCAGGGACAGGCTTGTCATTTGCAGGTGTGTGGGAGGCCATCTGGGAGAGTGCAGGGAGGTGCATTTGGGAAGGTGAGCAAGGTCTAGTAACACAGGCCCTGGTAAGTGAACATAAGGAGTTTGGATTTTATTTTGAGTGTAAGGGAATATCTTGGAGGGTTTTGAGCACAGCAGTGATTTGATCTGACCAATGGTTTCAGAAGGTCATTCTGGTTGCTCTGTGGGTGGGCAAGAATGGAAGCATTTAGACCTGTTTCTCTCAGCTTTATGAAACTGCTAGGAACTGAATTGTGTTCCTCACAGATTCATATGTTGAAGTTCTAACTCCCAATGTGATTGTATTTGGCGATGGGGCCTTTAAGAAGGTGTGTGCATGGATAGATGCTAGGCTGCTTCAGTCGTGTCCGATTCTTTTGCAACCCCAGTACTGTAGCCCGCCAGGTTGCCTTATCCACAGGTATTCTCCAGGTAAGAATTTTGTTACGTGTTGCCATTTCTTCCTGCAAGGCATCTTTCTGACCCAAGGATTGAAACCCGCATTTCTTGTGTGGAGGGAACTAAGACTAAATGAGGTCATGGGTGGGACCCTAATCTGATAGAATGAGTGTCCAGATAAGACACTGATTAGAGATAAGTGTTCTGATAGAGAAAGGAAGACTAGAACATTCACTTTCTTCCCCTCCCCGCCCCCCCCCCCCCCCCCCACAGAGAAATAGCCATGTGAAGACACAGAAGAAAGGTGGAATCTGAAAGACAGGAAGAGTCCTCACCAGAAATTGAATTCACTGGTACCTTGTGGACTTTCAGCCTTCAGAATTGTGAGAAAATAAGTTTCTATTGTTTAAGCCATGTAATCTATGATATTTTGCTATGGCAGCCAGAGAAGACTAATGCAAAAACCTCCTATGAAAAGCTCTTGGGAAGATTTTTTTAAAACTTTGTTTTGTAGATCCGCACTCAGGGCATGAGTCAGTGCGTGAGGCAGCTGCTGGAACAGCTAAAGCCCCCTTGCCCTGAGCTGTTGGTGTCTGTCCCTACCCGTGGGGCGGCTAGAGCTCCTGCACTCTGCGCGGGTCAAACCACATCTGAAGATCGTGTGCTTCTCTGGTGCCACATTTCCAGACAATGGATACAGGGCAATATAAACCATACCCGTAGGGGAGAGAATTCCAGAAATCACACAGTGTGTGAAGCAGTTCACGGAACTAAGGATGTCCAAAATGGAGAAAAAGAAGATGGGAGTAGATAGAAATGCTCACCTCCAGGACTGCAAGTATAGTAACAACATCAAGGAGAGGAATATTTTTAAAATTTAATTTTATTTTGTAGAGTATTTATTTATTTTGGGCTGTACCATGTGGAATCTTATTGGCCCTCTGCACTGGGAATGTGGATTCTTAACCACTGGACCACCAGGGAAGTCCCAAGGAGAGGAAATTTTTGGCAATCAGATTTTACCTGAACATGAAAGATCCTTCCTGCACAACTATTTAAAACAGAAAACCATTACCTGGGAAAGAAATAATCTCACTATCTCTTGAAGCAACCATCTCAGGATAGATGAATATATAAACTATTTGTGTTTTATATGAGTATTATATAAATATATGAAAAACATATTTGTAAGGTGCCCAGCACAGTGGATTTCTTCCTCCTTTGAGAGGACAGCCATCCTTCGCTACCTGTGCAAGATGTAAACCAGAAAACAGAGTGCTCCTGAGACCAGCACTGAGATCATATTACAGAGATAACTCTGCATATTGCGCATGAAATCAAAGAACATTGCCAGGCTCTGAATCTGCTGCACCCTTTATTCAGTTGAGCAGTTCTTGATTTGGAAAGTTTGCCCCCTGGCAAGCAAATATTCACATTATGGATTTTGATATTGCTCTTTGTATTTGTGAAGTAATAAGTTTATTCCATTTTCAATATTGAAATCATTTGGGAAGAGTATACAAACAAATGAACTTCTGTAAACAAAGCAGCATTATTTTTATAATTATAAATGTAAGGCTTGTTCATGGTAGAAAATATAGAAAATAATCACCCAAATTTTATCTCCAACAGACAATCATGGTTAATATTTTAGTGTATTTAATGTCAGTCATTTTTACTATGTATTACATACATACACATATCCCTATTAAAATTAAAATTATGCCATGCACTTTTCACAATATGTAATACATTATGAGCAATGCCCTCTGTCATCAAAAAATTTGAAAATGCAGTTTTTTGACAGCTATGTCTTATTCAATCATGAATTTACCACAATCACAATAAAATTTCAACATCTGTCCCTTAATGTTTACAGTGTTGCCAACATTTCACTGTTATAACTACCACTCTGCTCAACATTTTTGTACAAATATGTTTGCATACATCTTTTTTTATATTAAGCTAATTATAAAGCACAGGTTTAATGGGTCAACGGATCTATTCTTAAACTGCTTTTTTTCAAATTGGAGGACAATTTCTTTACAATGTTGTGTTGGTTTCTGCCATACAACAACATGAATTCTTCATAGAAATTATGTCAAATTGCTCTACAGAAAGATTGTAGCAGTTTATACTCCCATTGTTGGTACATAAGGCTGCCAATCTGCCTTACTTCCATCAATTCTAACATTGTTTTTTAGGATTAATTTTACCACTTTTATAAGCCAAAGTGGGCTTTCAGTTTCATGATAATTTCTCTGACTAGGAGAATTTACTTTTTTCCTTCTATATGGTTATGTGATTTACATTTTTTCTAAGTTTTTTCATGTTCTTTGATAGCTTTTCTTTTGACATTTGTCTTGTTAATTTGCAAGGGCACTTCACAAATAAATAAACTCTTTGTAAAGTTTTTTTTTCTAATTTAGCATTTTCCTCTCAATTTTTCACTATTATTGACTTGAAGAAGTTAAGTGACTCTTTTGCTAAAACCATCCATCTTTTTTTTTTCACTTTTTCTATTTAACTTATGCTTAAAAAGTTCTTTCCAACTTTAAAATTAGCTAAATATTCAGATATATTTTATTTTATTTTTTTATAGCATTTAAAGTCTCTCCCCTCCTTTCCCCTCATTTTGTCTTTTAAGTATACAATGGGGTATGTTAGCATGTGTGTGCTCGATCAGATCTGATTCTCTGCAACCCCATGGACTGTAGCCTACCAGGCTCCTCTGTTCATGGAATCCTCCAGGCAAGAATACTGGAGTGGGTAGCCATCCCCTTCTCCAGGGGATCTTCCCAACCCAGGAATTAAACCCATGTCTCCTGCATTGGCAAGTGGATTCTTTACCCCTGAGCCACCTCTGAAGCCCTAATCAGGTATGACTCTAACTTAATTATTTTCCAAATGTTTAACTAGTTGCCCCACACTATTTCCTAAATACTCCTTTCCCTTCAGCTATCTGAGATATTACCCAAAATGTATCAATTCATACATTATTATTATACGTTTATAATTATTTGAGTTTTATTGTAAGTTTTATCAATTAATCTTTTGAGTGGTATTTATACAAGATTGGTGAAATGTCATTATTGAAACTGGGTAATGGGTACAAGGGAATTTTTCATGGGGGTTCTCTTACGTTTCCTTTGTATTTAAAAGTGTTTCTAATAACGTAAGCATATGCACTTACAGAAACAGGAAGTTCAGGCCTTTATAACTGAACTCCTCTATCCCCTTCAAATCCAATATTCAGTTGAAAGAAAGTGAAAGTTGCTCAGTCGTGTTTGACTCTTTTTGACCCCATGGATTGTAGCCCACCAGGCTCCTGTGTCCGTGGAATTCTCCAGACAAGAATGCTGGAGTGGGTAGGCATTCCCTTCTCCAGGGGGTCTCCCCAACCCAAGGATCGAACCTGGGTCTTCTGCAGTGCAGGCAGATTCTTTACCGTCTGAGCCACCAGGGAATTATCACCAAAGCCTATCACAGCCCTTTAAGCATCATTCCTGCCCCTTCAGCTTAGGCAGCTCTCTTTTCTTTCCTAGACCTCTCGCCCATGTACTCACTGCTCCAGTAGCCCTCACATCAGATCTTTTTGCCAGGCCCTCCTTTCTGCACTGTGTCCTTTTCCTGCCAACCCCAACCATGCACCTTGGAATGTGGCCTTAGCACACTAACTACTCTCCTCTGAACTCATTCTGTTGCACCTCACCTTGGTTTACACCCAGCTCTCTCCATCCAAAATGCATCTGCCCTCCTTGTTCACTTGGCAAACTTGTGTGGCCCCTTCAATACTCAAAGGCACACCAGCCTTAGGAAGTCTTTCTTGGGACTCCCAGCTCTTGGTAGCTGAGTGCTCTCTCCTTGGGATTCCCGGCTCTGAATGGACTATAGTGCATATTTGTTTATGCAGCTAGTATTCAAGGGATCCAAGAGTCATATTTATTCATTTAAACTTAGTGCCTAGCAAAGGTCAGTGAACAGTCATTTCTGTGCACAGTTAAGCTGTGATGAGCCGACCTGGTGTAGGAAAGGTACTTCCTTCTGCTTACGCAGCCTCATCTGATCTCATGACACAGAATTTGCAGGGCCACATGTTCTATAACGGTGTGACTGTGTCCTGAGTCACCTGGTATCAATATGTGGATACTTGAAAAGGAGTATGGTGAACCAAGGAGCATGGTTCATGTGGTCATCTGTGAAAAATCCTTCTAATCATTAGATATGAGCAGTATTAATCAGATATTGCTGCCTCTCAGGGATATGCTTAAAATACAATGTTAAAATACAAAAAAGTTAAGATATTTTTTGATGGACATTGAACCAGGGAGAATTTCTCAGAATTCCTATGCTTGCAGGGCATACCCACCAGTGATGACCTCTGTAGGAAAAGTCTTACATTGGCTTTGTGTCAATGTCTGGACTTGACCTTTCTGGAACATTGATGAGTGATGAAGCTGAGCAGGAAACCTTTTAAAAATATCAATAGCTAAGCAAATATTCATCCACCATGCCCCCAAATCAAATTATTCTATCAACAGAAAATTATTACGAAAATTTTTTTTGCAAGTACATACATGTATTAAATCAACATGATGTATACCTGAAACTTATACTATGTTACACATCAAGAAAGCGGGAAGAAAAGGTGTTGAGAGATTTTAAAAAGAGAGATGCTCTTACACCTCACTTTGGATTATGGCATTTAATGTCAGACAGCCCCTGGAGCAGAGACTATGACACCTGCTCTATTTTTAAAGGGTTATAGCTGTTTGGCTCATTGCACTCTCCTGCTCATAGTCCTTCCATGGCTCCCCACTGCTCATCCTGATGACTGTCTTGGGTTCTAGTATTTCCCTTCCCAGTTCTATGACCAGAAATCTGGGATTTGAGTTTCCCTGCTGTTCCATGAACTTCCTGTATCTGTGAATGTGTCCAGGGTTCAGTAGTGGGAGGAGAAAGGGACGAAGAATTTATAGCTGTGTGTGTCCATTGCACACTCTTGGGACACAGATCCTTTCATCAGAAAGAAGGTTCAAGGTGCCATCCCACTGCCATGCATCACTGTGCCACCACCAGGTACCCTCAAGGAATTGCTTGGGGGTTATCATGGGAGAGAAGAGAAAAAGAGAAAAGCTAAAGCCTGGAGTATCACCCTCAATTACTCTGGCCCTTTTCTGATCTACAGGCAAGAAAGGGAGGACTTTACCTGATGCTCTTTCTGTCCATGTCTGGCATGTATTCCAGCGACTTAGGCTACCTTTCACTCTCGGCTGGTTGATACTGGAGGGAAAAATGATAAACTCACCACTGGTTTAGGAGGAGTTCAAAATCTGGTTTCCTTCCCTGCTCCACCTGCTACCATCCATGGTGAGAGTCCTCAGACACCCCCTCCCTCCATCCTATCCAAGCCTTATAGCTGCATTCAGTGAGAGAGACAGAATGGAGTGTTTCACTCCATCTTGTCTATAACCAGATCACAGCTTACATTTTATTGCTTATTTATTTTATTTTGACCATGCTGTGTGGCTGGCGAAATCTTCCTTCCCTGACCAGGGATTGAAACCATGGCCTTGGGAGTGAAAGTAAGAGTCCTGCCCAGTGTACCAACAGGGAATTCCCCATTGCTTACATTTTTTAAATCTGTTCTTTTTTTTTTTTTTTATAATTACAAAACACTGTAGATACTATGAGGAATATACAGGTAAGGAAAGAGAAGAAAGCAAAAATGACCTCTAACACTCACACTATGGTGTAACTTCTATTTATTTGCATTGTGAGCAAAATTAGATCATGCTGTACATGCGGCTTTTTTTCCCTTTATACATAATACGCTGTAGACCTATTTCCATGGTAATATACACATTCTTCTCCAAAATCATTTCTCAAAATGGCATGGCAAGCATTTCTTCTTCTGAGTGTGTACCCTAATATTTTCAAGCAACTTCTTATCACTCAGCCTTCAAGTTACACAGCTTTTATGTTGGTGTCAGCCAACGGGTAAGCAGTTGGAGAAATCACAACAGAAGCTAAATGCTCTTAAATCCGCTTTAGTTCCCATTTGAATTTTTGAAACTAAAATATGTTATTTTACAACTCCACCTCCAATTAGCAAAATGTATGCTCTAGAAAGAGGGCCACACTTTAAATGCAATGAACAGGATTCTTAAAGAATGGACTAAGAGGGAACCATGCTATAAAAATAGCATCTCACATCTAAGCACAGAGGGAACTTCAT
This sequence comes from Cervus elaphus, assembly GCF_910594005.1. Taxonomy (NCBI): domain Eukaryota; kingdom Metazoa; phylum Chordata; class Mammalia; order Artiodactyla; family Cervidae; genus Cervus; species Cervus elaphus. The sequence continues at coordinate 19,425,035 of NC_057827.1, read as the reverse complement.
CTGGGGTTAGATGCCTGAAAGAGCAGCCAGCAGTGTACTGTCCTTAAAAATAAGTGCATCAGCATTATTTTCATGTGTCTCTGCACCTCAGCCTTTGCCACACATGACAAAGATGAGCCTATGTTTGCACGGTGGTGATAAGATGCCACGAGGAAGTGCTTGCAGATGGCTGTGGTTTAAAAAAGGAACAAAACACAAAGAACTTTTTAATTAAGTCTTCTTTTCACCCTTATTAAAATTTGGGGAAGATTACTATGGAATCGGTACTCTATCTCAGAAACAAGTCATAACCACTTCATGAGGCTGCTCTAGGTTGCCTGAAGTATAGCTTCTTATTTCACAGTGGCTTGATAAATGGGAACATGTCTATGGAAATCTTCAGCACACAGTTAGAAAACCATAAGCCAAGCCTGCCTCTGACTCTGCTAGAGAATTGGCTGGAGCTGGCCACTTACAATAGTCATGCAAGGTAGGGTTAAAAAGCCTGCACCCGCACTTATGCTTAACATATACAAGGGTCTTTGTGTGTGTGTGTGTTCATGTAACAGCAGTTCTGTCTATGATATTTCATCATCCCTGCAACTTGAAATTCTCTAAGATGTTTTAAGGCTTATTAAAACCCCATGGATACACTGTAGAATAATGTATCTAAGCACAAAATTATGGGGAAAATAAAGAATTTTATAATAAGAACTGAGGGTCTCACAAAAAGTAAGAAACACTCTATGAGGTTAATCCCTACAAAGTCTGCTGTCCTGAAAATAAACAAGCCTGGAGATAAAGTTTGACAGGAATAAAAATAGTCATCATAATACCTGAAATTTAAGGAGCATTTATTTTGCACTTTGTGCTAACCACTTTCTCTTGCACGATTTCAACAGTTTTAAATCACTCTTCTTATTTTTCCAGCAAGAAAACAGAGCTTTGGAAAAGATCAGTAATCTGCCCCAACTCCCACAGTTGTTAAATTCTGAGTACTGGATTTGAATCTGGGTCTCCCTGACCCCAGGATCTTGTTTTGAACCACTTGCAATGCAGGAGACCCAGGTTCGATCCCTGGGTCAGGAAGATTTCCTGAAGAAGGGAATGGCTACCCACTCCCGTATTCTTGCCTGGAGAATCCCATGGACAGAGGTGCCTGGCGGGCTACAGTCCACGGGGTCACAAAGAGTTGGACACGACTGAGCGACTAACGCTTTCCAAGTATCACTTTTCTGTATCCGTATAACTGATTCACTTTGCTGTACAGTAGAAACTAACAATATTGTAAAGCAGCTATATTCCAATAAAAAAATTAAAGAATGAAAGTGGGAGGGAAGCTGCAACCGGAGCAAGGCGAGGAAAGATGTGGGCTGGGAGGAGGGGTCTTCAGGGAACTTGGGGAAAGGAATGGAGAAAGTCTGAGCGAACGACAGAAGAGACAAAGATGAGAAGGAGGAGGCAAGGGGCAGCAGAAGACAGAGCCGCATTGCTGTCCTTACTGGCTGGATCTCCTTTCAGATTCTTTCAAAATGGAAGAACTGTCTGGCAGCGTTTTCATCATTTGTTATGATTGCTCCGTGTATTTCTGCAAAACCGACCTCAGGTTAACGCTGTGAGCTCTCCTGGCCCCTGTTTCAAGTGTGCAGTACAAACTTCTTCCTAAATGTGTGTTTAGTTTGTATAGTTGTTTAGTTGGTATTATTTGAGATTCAGCTTTATCTATTTTTTATTGGCTTCTAAAATCTCAGTTGTCAGCATACAGTATCCTGCTGGAATCTCTGCAGTTTTAATGGACAGATCTCTGTGTAAACCAAGGAAAGAAGGCCTGTGTAAAATGACTAAAACCTGCAGTGATCAGAAGTTTTTGTTTTTCTGTAATTCTTTTGAAAATAGAATGTCTGTCTTAAAGGATTTATGGAACTCCTTTGGTATATCAGTATCTTTAAAAAGAATACAATTAAGCAGTTATATTGACTTGAATAGTTATCACTTCCAACAGAAATGTCAAACTTCCTAGTATGATATGTGCTCGGCATCAAGATCCATGCCTGGAATACAGTGATACATTGACAATACAGTCTCTACTCTCAGGCTCATTGTCCAGTAGGGAAACGAGGATGTAAGGACAGACAGGCAGCTTAGCTGACTCAGTCCTTAATAAATCGATTAACGTACACAGTACAGTTTATCCTGTTTATCCAACAGCAACGATTCCTAATAAGCTTCACAGCTCTAACATTTCTAACAGGGTTTTGGTGGAGAAAAAAAAAAAAAAAAGGAGTTGGCAGAGAGTTTCAGAATTGCAAATACAAATTGGTTTTCCAGAAGGAATTTCAATATGAAAAGAGTTCTTGTAGCCATAACTAAAGAGTTTTAAACCTAAACATTATTTGGCAAGTCCAACTTTTGCATATTTATAGTCAAGAGAAGAAACAGCATGGGCTTGAAATGAAGACTTTCTCAGACTGGCCCTTCCTGGCTCTACTGTCTTCTTTCTCAGCATCCCCCTCTGATGTTTGCTGCTCCAGGAGACCAGGGGCATCTTACTCCCAGCATAATTGAATAGATTATGCCTTCACTCTCCATAAATATGGAAGTAGTAAATATTTTAAAAATACATGAATTCAAGCCTCATTTTAAATAACGCTTCCTCAGTGATACTACCTGCGACCTCCCCCAGGAAGGCAAGCTGTTCTTTCCCATTGCACTTGGATATATCTGTGGTTTAGCACTGAAGCCGTAATACACAGGATTTTTTTTATGAACTAAAAATGGCTTCATTTATTTTGTTTAATTATTGGTGCATTCTTCCTGCTATATGTATCGTGTGTGTGTGAAATAAAAATATCCATGCTTCCTTTGCTTCCATTTAACATCATGGCTCAGACAGTGAAGAATCTGCCTGCAATGCAAGAGACCCAGGTTCAATTCCTGGGTTGGAAAGATCCCCTGGAGAAGAAAATGGCAACCCTCTCCAGTATTCTTGCCTGGGAAATCCCATGGACAGATGAGTCTGGTGGGCTACTGTCCATGGGTTCCCAAAGAGTGGGACACGACTGAGTGACTAACACTTTCACATTTTTTACTTGAAATATCATAGTGTCTTAGTCTTGCTTTAAAATGTTGTATTGGTTTTTGCCGTATAACAGTGTGAATCAGCCATAAGTAACAAAAGATTTTACATAGCTGAGTATTAGTCTACTTGAGCTGCTAGAACAAAATGTCATAGATTTGGTGGCTTAATCAATAGACATTTATTTCTCACAGTTTGGAGGCTAGAAGTCCAAGATCATGATACATGGTTGGATTCTGGTGAGGACAACCTTCCTGACTTACGCGGATGGTGTCTCTTTGCTGTGTCCTCACATGGTAGAGAAAAAGAGAGCATTGGTGTCCCTTCCTTTTCTTATAAAGACACTAATTCCTTCATGGGGCCCTATCTTCATGACCTCATCTCAACCTAATCACTCCTAAAGTCCTTGCCTACAAACACCATCACTTTGGGGGTTTGGGCTTCCATGTATTCCATAGTGACTTATTTCCACTGCTATCTGGCCAGTCCTTCATATGCCATGGGTGTTTCTCATTCATCTCTGAACCTTGGGTAGCTGTGCTGAGATACTGCCCAGGTAATATTGCAGTGTTTACATGCACATGACCTCAATGCTCCTTACACATTTTCAAATAAATATAATCTCACTTTTATAAATGTCAAATAATATATCATCCTGGACATGAGTTTGAGCAAACTCTGGGAGATAGTGAAGGGGCAGGAAGTCTGGCATGCTGCAGCCCATAGGGTCTCAGAGAGTTGGACATGACTTAGCAACTGAACAGCAACAAATCAAATGCTGTGAAAAAATTTAAAAAAAGAAATATTAAGATTTTGATCTGATTAAGGTTGAGAACATTTAGTATTTTTGCACAAACCTACTTCCTGCTTAAGCTGAAGTTTCAATACTCTGACTACTTGATGTTAAGAGCTGACTCACTGGAAAAGACCCTGGTGCTGGGAAAGACTGAAGGCAAAAAGGAGAGGAGACATCAGAGGATGACATGGTTAGACAGCATCACAAACTCAACGGACGTGAATTTGAGCAAACTCTGGGATATAGAGGAGGCTTGGCGTGTTGCAGTCCATGGGATCACAAAGAGTCAGACACGACTTAGTGACTGAACAGCTTCTGCAAGCCTCCTAGATCTTTGACATCTGAAAAATACTTTACATTTTATGAGCTCAGTTTTTTTTTTTTTTTCAGGTCTCCAGACCGTCCACTGGTGACATCACCTTTGAATCACAGATTTGGAGACTGAAGTATAGAGAGGCTAAGTCAGTGGCCCAGGAGTCACAGAGGGATTTAACGGATGGGTGGAGCTTAGAAGGTATGCTGCTGCTGCTGCTAAGTCACTTCAGTCGTGTCCGACTCTGTGCGACCCCACAGACGGCAGCCCACCAGGCTCCCCCATCCCTGGGATTCTCCAGGCAAGAACACTGAAGTGGGTTGCCATTTCCTTCTCCAATGCATGAAAGTGAAAAGGGAAAGTGAAGTCGCTCAGTCGTGTCCGACTCTTCGCGACCCCATGGACTGCAGCCTACCAGGCTCCACCACCCATGGGATTTTCCAGGCAAGAATACTGGGGTGGGGTGCCATTGCCTTCTCCGTTAGAAGGTATAATTCTATGTATTTTATCCTGTCTTCTCTGGTTTTCTATAGGCTTCAGGTATTCAGGAACAGGTTAGAGAAGTTGATAGAGATGCAAGGAGAGGCAGTTTAAACTGCTTTGCTTATCTTCTTCTAGTTGATAAACTGTCCTCAGAGAAGCATGACTGGAAGCAGGTGATGGACCAGTAGCTCTGCTCCAACTCGTTGTTAAATACTGACTGGTGCAGGGCTGGTGGCTGGTGCTCTAGTACATGGAGGATGTAAGCATCTGGGACAGAAGGAGGGAAATAATTGGTTAAAGAGGACACTGTTAGGGGTCCTGGGCTGCAGGTAAAGTGAAAATAAATATGCTTTAGCTAAGAGACTGAAATGAGTCAGGTGACTGCAACCAATTCTGAAGTAAGCATCAGTGGACCAGTTTTAACACAGTTATTTTGAACAAGAGCAGCAGCCTCCCAGAAGGTCAGGTCATAAGAGGGTCTCCAATGGATATGAGCAGGAAGAGGTTTGGGGCCTCAATCAAGGATACTCTGGGCAAGATGGGACCCAGCCAGCATGCTCCTTGCTCTCTAAAGAGTTGTAATCATTTCTTACATCTGTATAGTCTCACTGCTCCCAAGAGGTATCCTGATACATTGCTTATTTATCCTTCCTAATGGCCTGGCCAAGTAGGTATCACCATTCTTGTTTAACAAGGAAGACAGAGTGAAAGAGACCGAGTGATCTGAGTAAAGGAGCCCATATGGATGAGCTCAGTATTGAATGCAGACTTTCTAGCTTGCTGTCCTGTGGACTGAAATTCGTACGGGGATACGCTGTCTTCATGGGCCTGGCTGTGCAAAATGCTATTGCATTTGACTCCCTTCAAAGAGGAGAGGGGGCTGAAGCTCACTGAGTCCTCCATCCAAATTATAATCTGAAGTGTGCTGGTCACCATGCTAGATGCTAGGGATTCAACAATGAACCACACAGATGTGATCCCTGCCCTGGAGGATCAGTGTGGCATTCACCAGTCGAAGATAGACAGTGAGCTGGAATGCTGCTGGCACAGGACTGCCCTCCTCTTTGAAATTCCAGAAGGATAGAGGAATTTGGGGCTTCCCAGAGGTAAAGAAGGCTGAGCGCTGAAGAACTGATGCTTTGGAACTGTGGTACTGGAGAAGACTCTTGAGAGTCCCTTGGACAACAAGGAGATCAAACCAGTCAATCCTAAAGGAAATCAACCCTGAGTAGTCATTGGAAGGGCTGATGCTGAAGCTGAAGCTCCAATATTTTGGCCACCTGATGAGAAGAGCCAACTCATTGTAAAAGACCCAGATGCTGGGAAAGATTGAGGGCAGGAAGAAAAGCGAGCAGCAGAGGATGAGATAGCATCACCGACTCAGTGGACATGAATTGGAGCAAACTCCGGGAGATAGCAGAGGACAGAGGAGCCTGGTGTGCTGCAGGGGGTCATAAAGTGTCAGACACAATTTAGTGACTGAACAGCAAGAGGAATTTGGTCTGCAGCTGCTGAGCAAGGGCTGCAGTTCTAAAGAAGCAAGAAGGGAGGCTCTCGGGAGCTGGCCAGTTAAGCCCCCGGAAAGGACTGCTCCCCTTCTGTTCCCATTCATCCCCACCATCCCCTCTAATATGCTCAATGTACCCAGAACATGAGGTGCAGGGGAGGCTCCCTGTAGCCTTTTGCCTCAAAAAGCTGAGGACACCTGCTGTGGCACATCGCTTTGCCTTGACTGCCCAGTGACTGGTAAGCAGCGGTCCTGCAGTTTGCACGCAGCCCATCTGGCGTCATGACGGGAGCTGCACTTTCATTTCAGAATTTCAAAATGAAACCAGAAAGCTGTCTCCCTGTTGCACCTTCTCAAACATCCCCAGAGAGCAACACTTTAGTGGCCAGAAATCCATGCCAAACTTCTTACTGACATATTCCTAAGTTGTAAGAAAAATGTTTAAAAAGAAACATCAGTTTTGGACTGACATGTACATGCTGCTGTATTTATAACAGATAACCAACAAGGACCTACTGTATAGCACAGGGAACTCTGCTCAATACTCTGTTATAACCTAAATGGGAAAAGAATTTGAAAAAGAATGGTGGTGGTGGTCCTTTAGTCGCTAAGCTGTGTCCAAGTCTCGTGACCCCATGGACTGTAGACCGGCAGGCTCCTCTGTCCTTGCGATTTCCCAGGCAAGAATACTGGAGTGGTTTGCCATTTCCTTCTCCAGGGGACCTTCCTGGACCAGAAATTGAACTCAGGTCTCCTGCATTGCTGGCAGATATATGTATATATATATATATATTCTTTCACACACACACACACATATACACATATATATGTAAGTGGAAAAAAAATCCCCATAAAATGTACATCAAGAGTGAACCCTAATGTAAATTATGGCCTTTAGTTAATAATAATCTATCAATATTGGCTCATCAATTGTCACAAATGGACTACACTAATACACAATATTAAAAATAGAGGAAACTGTGTTTAGCGGGTAGAGTATATTAGAACACTCTGGTCGTTCTGTTCAATTTTTCTGTAAACCTAAAACTACTTTCTTAAAAAAGGCCTTTAATGAAAAACAAAAAACTAACAACAAAAACAATCGGATACCAGGCACTATCCATTTTCCCAAAGATCTTTTATTAATTCTTTGATATTCAAATTAATCTTTTCTGAAGCTTAATTTTGTGTATTCTTCAATTTTTCAATTGTGTAACTCTGGTATATCACCATTTGTCTGTGGCTTTCCAATTGTATTTTCCAATAACAACAAAAACTATATGCAAATGAGAATTTTCAGTCTAGGTGTCCCTTGTCTAGGAGTGAAGATCATAAGGGGCCTTGGGACTTAGGGTGGACTACTGCACCCTTACCTAGAGACCTAGATGATGAGACTGAGAGAGAAGGGGAGTTCTAGGCAGAGCCTGTGGATTTTTAAAAAATAATTTTATTTATTTATTGGCTGTGCTGGGTCTTCATTGCTTCCAGGGCTTTTCTCTAGTTACGGCAAGCAGGGGGATACTTTCTAGGGGCGATGCGCAGACTTCTCATTGTGGCGGCTGCCCTTGTTGCAGAGCACAGGCTCCAGGGTGCTAGGGCTTCAGGAGTTATGGCCCATGGGCTCAGAAGTTGCAGCTCGAGGGCTCTAGAGCATAGGGTCAATGGTTGTGGTGCACAGGCTTACCCCTGCTCCACGGCATGTGGAGTCTTCCCGGGTCAGGGATTGAACCTGTGTCTCCTGCATTGGCAGGTGGATTCTTTATCACTGAGCCACACAGGAAAGCCCACTGCCTGTGTTTTATTTTATTTTTTATTAAAAAAAAATTATTTGGCTGTACCAGGTCTTAGTTGCAGCATGTGAACTCATAGGAGCAGCCTACGAGTCAGGAGCAGAGTCGGTCAAGGATCCCAGATCTTTGACCAGAGATCGAATCCAGGCCCCTTGCATTGGGAACTTGGAGGCTTAGCCACTGGACCACCAGGGAAATCCCACAGTCTGTGTTTTAAAATAAAATACCCTCTGGATCATCTGACCCTGGCTCATGGGCATTCTTTAGGGGGAAATAACTGTGTGTGTGTGTGCGTGTGTGTGTGTCTAATGAAAGAGCCATTCAATGGCAAGTATAAACCTACCACGACATGGAGATACCATAGTTGAACTTGATTTTGAAGGAGAGTGTGGTTTTCTGTTTATCCCCATAGCCAGTGAATGCAGTGACAGACCAGCCATGTGGGCGGTGGGTGGCGGAGGGGAGGCCTGGTCACTGAAGAACTTTTCTTCAATAGCCAAGGGTTGCACTGCACCTGCCTTCCGGGCCCTTGACATTTTGGGTGTGCCCGAGGCCAAGAGAGATGACTTTAGTATGGGGTACATCAGCGTCACCTGGAGGACTGGATGAAATGCAGATGGCTGGGCTCCATGGGGGAGATTCTGATTCATTAGGTCTAGGGACTAACCGACTTGTTGGAAAAGACCTTGCTGCTGGGAAAGATTGAAGGCCAAAGGAGAAGAGGGTGGCAGAAGACGAGATGGTTGGATGGCATCACTGATTCAATGTACATGAACTTGGGCAAACTCTGGGAGATAGTGAGGGACAAGGAGGCCTGGTGTGCTGCAGTCCATGGGATCACAAAGTCAGATACAACTTAGCAGCTGAACAACAAGAAGAAAGTCTAGGGTGGGCCCGGAAATTTGTGTTCTGAGTTAGATTCAAGGAATCAGTGGTGCTGCCTGCATACTGAGAACTGCCAACTTAAACTGCTAACTAGGGAACAAGAATGACCTGGGAGTGGTTAGATTACCTGTCTCCAGCAGGACGCCAATCGACAGGGACATTAACGAGAGCTGAAAATCCAGCAGCTTCTGCTCTGTAGGCGCAGGATATTTGGTCATTTCTTCTTCTCTTCCTTCTCCTTTGACTTTTAGTAAGAATGTACTGTGCATGTTATAACATAAGTAAAATAAACTGTATGAAAAAAGTCATAAAATTGCTGGATGGGGAGAAATGGAAATATACCTTTGTAAGCTTGGAATAGGATGTATCAAGTGATACAATATTATTTAAGGTACACTGTAGATTCATGTTCCTTCTGCAAGCCCCAAAGCAGCCACTAAAACAACACAGCAAATAATTATAGCTAATAATCCATCAGTAGAGATAAAATGAATCATAAAAATATTCAGTTGAAAATAGAACAAGAGGGAGAAAGGGTAAAAAGAACAGATGGAACCCATAAAACAAAACACTAATACAACAATCGTGTATTTAGTTTATGAATGTTGCTATTCATATCAAATATAGGTGGCCTAAGCCCTCCAATTAAAAGGCAGAGATTGTCATTTTGAATAAAAAAGTAAGACCTAGCTATAAGCTGCTTCTGAGAAACTCAATTTACATAAAGAGAGAGGGTGCTTAAAAAATAAAAGGATGGGAAAATATTTATCCTAATATATACCACGGCTATACTAGGAAGACAAAGAAGGCATCAGAACAATGCTATCAACAAAAAGTACATTACATAATGATCAAAAGAATGAATTTATTGAGAGTACATAGCAATATTAAACCTTTAAGCAGCCAATAATAGAATCTCGAAATAAAGTCAAGCCTGATAGTACTTGGGACTTCCTTGGTAGTCCAGTGGTTAAGATTCCTCACTCCCAATGCAGGGGGATGAATTTCATCTCTAGTTAGGCAGGGCTTCCCAGGTGGCGCTATTGGTAAAGAACCTACCTGCCAATGCAGGAGATGTTAAGAGATATGGTTTTGATCCCTGGGTTGGGAAGATCCCCTGGAGAAGGAAATGGCTACCCACTCCAGTATTCTTGCCTGGAGAGTCCTATGGACAGAGGAACCTGGTGGGCTATAGCCCATGGGGTCACAAGGAGTTGGACACGACTGAAGTGACTTAGTGACCTAGATACACACAGGAAACTAAGATCCTTGGGATGCTCCAAGATGCAGTAAAAAAAAAAAAAAAAAAAAAAGATCTAACAGTCCTTCAAGGAGATGTAGACAATTCCTACGATTAAAGAAACTGACAATTTCCATGTTATAAGTCTATGGTTGTAATCATATTGAAGAATGAGTACCTGGTTTTCAAATGTACTCACCCCAGATTTTGAATAGGAACCTGGGTGGTGGTACCCACAACCCGTGACGGCAGAGAAGCTGCTGTGGCAACAACAATGGTGCCACAGGGGCCGGTGCCCAGCGTGCAGGGTCGGGGGATGCACCAGGGCAGGCTTTGCCATCCAAGCTCAGTGACAGCGGTGAGCGCATAGGCGGGTCCTGCCTGCTGTGGAGACTCCTTGCCATGATCTGCATTCCAGACCTGGTTCTCTTCCCTCCCGTCCGTTTGTGAGCTTTACCCAGAGCAGAGAGAAGTCACTTCCCTCAGTAGGGAGTATGGCTGGGGAGAATCCCTCCATCACGGAGCAATTCTGGGCACATCTCCAGACTAAGTCTAAGACCTAAGCCAAAGGGAAGCACCTTCCTCTTCTCTTCCTCTCCATCACCTTTCCTTTCAGCAGACCTCCAGTCTGGAGACCAGCATCCTTGTACAGCTCCTCTACCAGCCTGCATTTCCCTTTGTTGATTGAGCCACAAAATCCTTTACAGATGATGCTTGGAACTTATATAGGTGGCACAGTGGCAGGAGAATCCGCCTGCCAAAACAGGAGACTCGAGATGGGTTTAATCCCTCAGTTGGGTAGATCCCCTGAAGAAGGGAATGGCAACCCAGTCCAGTATTCTTACCTGGAGAATCCCATGGACAGAGGAGCCTGGTGGGCTACAGTCCATGGGGTCGCAAAGAGTCAGACACAACTGAGCACCCACATGTGCGTGCACATACACACACAATATGGCCTAAGAAGGAACCCACAGATTTTGGCTGAAAGGCAAGTGTTTTGAGAATTTCTCTGGTTATTCTCAGGTGGATGCCAATGCAGTGACTATGTTTTCCTATGTTTTAAGAGAAAAGTTGCTCTGAAAGTCTTCTCTGGTTGAAAGCGTCTGCCTGTCTTTTCTCTAGCAGTTTGGACCAGTTCACTCAAAGTCGGTAAGCAGTATATAAAACTCTTCAACAATTCTCCTGCTTCCCCCATTCAAATAAATAAACAGAATATATGGCATTTCTACCAAAGGCAGCAGGAGAAGACTTCCCATTTCATGCTTCAGTGATCTGACTAAGGAAACAAATATAGATTTTCCTTCCAAATGCCTTCAGGTTATAAGGCAAGTTGATTAAGGCCTCCCTTTAAGCCTCACCAGAGAAATAAATGGATGATCAAGTGGGCCTACTCTTAAGAGAAAGAGGTTATGTCTAATATTGGCTCTCCTAATCAGTTTGACATAAAGCATATTTCCCACAGACATGGCCCTCCAACCCATCTCGTGTGCAGGAGAGATGAAAGCCATATGGATTTCAGTTTCCTGTTAGCTGAGAATAAATTAGATCATGTTCTTTTCTCCTCCTTACCACTCCTTGGTGGATTCAATTTCCATGTAGATATGTCTGATATTATTTTTTAGGGAGGAGTTAATAACTTGCTTTTTTCCTTTTATCATACTGATATGATTCTTGCCTTTCCTTTCCCCTGGCTCTCCCTACTGCCGATGAAATAATACAAAGCATAAAAAAAGATAGAGGGAAGAGCATCATGGGCAGTGATATTAGTTTGACCTATTTGAGGCTGCAGAAGAGCTGATCATAAATCCTGGTAACTCACAGATCAAAACTCTTTCTAGAAATTCCTCAAGTGTAGTGATGTTCTTGACAAAGAGAATTATTTTCCCAGATTTTATTTTATTTCATCTATTTTTTATCTTTTGACTGCACTGCATGGCATGTGGGATCTTAGTTCCCCAACAAGGGATCACACTTGTGCCCCTCATACTGGCAGCCCAAAATCTTAACCACTGGACCAACAGAGAAATCCCCAGGTTTTAAATCATATTATATTAGCTACTTGCTGTAGTAAATAAAATTTAATGTCTCAGTGACTTAGCACAAGCAGAAGTTGTTGTTTCTCTCATAAATTTCATCCAGCAATGGAGAAAGGAGATGGAATGGGGTGAGGTTTGGTGAAGCAGATTTTGTTTCATGAAGTCTCTTATTAATCTAAACTAGTATGAATACTGTTGCTTTCAAGCTTAATTTTCCAAACTGCTGGGGTATTCACTTCCAGCCTGGGGATGGGAGGAGAGAGAAGGAGAAAGAGAGAGGGACAGACAGGCAGATGGGTCATTGCAAGGTATTCCTTATGGGCCAGGCCTGGAAGTGGGGCATTATATTTCCACATATGTTCTTGACTGGACACTGTTGTGTGGCTTGAAGAGCTGGGAGATATCTTGAAGTTGTGGGCCCTGGGATAAAGAAAGAACTAGCTTCTAGTTTCTTAGGAGGGAGTAGAATTTTCATGAGGCCATTTTTGAATTTGGGACCCAGACAATCAATATTAAATCATAATGTTTGTATTAGATGCTTTATCTTTCAGGAATATTTTTGTTGATTTTCTATTGTAGTCATATTTTTAATTATATGATTTAAAAGTATTTTAACCTGATACTGTACTGCCAATCCTTTTTCACTAGACTGCCCTATTTTTATGTTCATAATTTTGATTAAAGCTTATCAGATGGCTCAGTGGTAAAGAATCAGCCTGCCGATGTAGAAGTCACAGGAGACATGGGTTTTGATCCCCGGGTGGGGAAGATCCCCTGGAGAAGGGAATGGCAACCCATTCCAGCATTCTTGCCTGGCGATCCCATGGATAGAGGAGCCTGGTGGACTGCAGTCCATGGGGTCACAAGGAGTCAGACACGACTGAACATACATGCACATACAATTTTGATTAATCTTCCAACCAGATGGACTATGCCCTCAAGGAAATTTTTCTCCCCAGGCCAAGTGTATGTGTGTTTTCTAAGCTCTTAAATGCCTGAGAGTTTTCTTCTTTTTTCTTGACAACTTTACTATGTCAAGGGTTTTAAAACAGAGATGACAACTGATTCTCATATGTGGGGAATCAAAAGCATCCATCAATTGTATTTTTCTTGAACTGACAAAATATAAATTTCCATACTTTCTCCTCCAAGCATTTGCTAGCATAGTTTTTTCTTTCAGAAGAATAACTGAGAAAGAAAAGAAATTCACTAGGGAAAGAATATTTATAGAAAGTAATCCTGATACCTTACTAAGAATATTACAGAAAATCCTGCATCTTATAGTAATGTTAAAAGCTTGACACTGTGTATTAACAAATTGTTATTCACTATTCTAACAGTCACTCAATTGCCAATATACCTTATAGGAAATTCTGATCAAAAGCTCTGTTAGTTGCTAAAAATATTCAGCCATAGAGAGCTTTACTCTCATTTAAGAGAGAGAAAAAATTCCTATAAAGCTCCAATACTTTGGCCACCTGATGTGAAGAGCTGACTCACTGGAAAAGACTCTGATGCTGGGAAAGACTGAGGGCAGGAAGAGAGAGGGCTACAGAGGATGAGAAGGTTGGATGACAACATTGACTCAAATGACATGAATTTGATCAAACTCCAGGAGATAGTGAAGGATAGGTAAGCCTGGCATGCTGCAGTCCGTGGGATCACAAACAGTTGGATGTGACTGAGTGACTAAACAACAATGAAGTTGTTTAAATCTCCTCATGATGTATTTACATTACTCATGCTAGTCCACATTATATATTTAAAAAAAGAAGCTTTATTTTGTTCTAGGGGCTGTGACAGTTAATTAGTGGTACCTTCCAAGTCTCAGATTTTTTGAAGAAGAGTGAAGAAATCCAGACCCAGCTGATTCTCTTTTTTCCCACTTGAGCAAATGTCTCACACCAGAAACTGAAAAGTAACATAACTAAAGAATGATTCTTCATGTATTTTGAGGTTAGTTTTTTTCTGTTTCTTGATCATACTTTCCTCTATTAAATCTATAACATCTTTGTCTGCATTTTTAGTCATACTTTAATAGAATAAGTTTGACTTTTTATTTTACAATGTGACTTTTTAATTTTACAATGTTTAAGTGTGGAGTTTAAAATCTCTTGTTATCTAGAACCAGTATTAGGAATTCTACAAAATTTAGATTGCTTTGGGCTACATAACTTAAAAGATAAATGAATATTCTAGCTTCTCTGAAAACATCGAGTATATAGAATTAATTACTTTCTATGGCCCTGTCTGACCTTGGTTAATGAGGCCGGAAAAGTTCTTAGAGGAATCGTTGACTTGAATTTGATGCTGGGGTCAGTGGTGGTGACCTATGGAAGACACAGGCCCCTTGGCTTAAACAGAGAGCTTGCTTCCATGGCTCCTGCTGACTCTCCTCTAATTAATTTCTCCTAATTTGTCTCATTAATGCCTCTTCCTTCATCAACTTCTGTGATTAGTGTTTCTCGGAGGTGAGGCCTAGGGTCACTTTCCTTCACATTTCACACATTCTCTCTGAACAGCCTTGAGTATCTCGATGGCTTCTGTTACCACCTGCAAGGCAAAGGCTCCCAAATCTTCATCTGCATCTAGGTGTCTCTCCTGACTTACAAGTCTCTGTGAGACCAGTACTTTCCTCTCCTTGTCTTTGCTTTGTTTTTTACCACAAACTGATGTTTCAAAGCTGGTGCTGAGGAAGATGGAGGATTGAATATGAGGATGGCATTCTTGCACAGTTGTTTGGAGGAAGATGAATTCTTGTTGAAGGAAATTTGGCCTGTCTATCCAGTTTGAAACAGGCATTTCCTTTAGCTCAGAAATTTCACTTCTAAGGAATTTACCTTAGGAAATTATCCTAAGGAAATAACTGGACATGTGAATCAAAACATATTTACAAGGTTATGGCTATGTTATTTGTAATATCAAAAAAGTGGAGACCCCCTGAATTATAGGACTGTGTACACAATGATATACAAGGCAGCCACTGATAGTCATGTGTGTTTATTTACAGAGACATAGACAGTTGCCTCTGATAAGATGCTAATAGGAAAGGGCAGGGTATAAAACATTATAGACATTATGATTCAAATTTTATTAAAGTATTTTATGTATATTTTATCATAGAAATATGAGAAGTTATGCAATAGAATATTAACAGTTATCTCTGGATGATGGGATGGGATTACTGGTGATTTTCTCATTGTTCTCTGTAACTTACTATCTGAATACATATACAGTAGGAAAGTACTGCTTTTATAAAACCATAAGGATATTTTCATTTTGAGAAATAAGTGGGTTATTGTTTTAAAGAATTAGGAGTTTGGGATTAATAGACACATACTACTATATATAAAATAGATACACAAAAACGACCAACTGTACAGCGCAGGGAACTATATTTCAATTAAATCAATTATATTTCAATGAAAAATTGAAAATAAAAACATGCCCATAGATAACTGTGGATAAAAGAAAAATCATCTGTCCGTGCATTAAAATCGCTCAGATAAAGTGTCTCCCAAACCCAGAGCTTTCTCTTGTGTGCTCTGATTTATTCAACTCAATGAATGTTGATTGAGCCTAGGGTGTCTTCTCATTCCACTTTATCCAGTAGTTTATTGGCTATTTCCACCTGGATGTTCCACATGCTCCTGATGTCAATATGTCTAAAACAGAATTTACCATAATGTCTTGAAATCTGTCTCCTCCTATATTCCCAGTCTCAGCTAACAGGATCTTAATCCACCCAAGGAGAAAGTCAGGGAGTCATCATGGAGTCCCCATTTACCTCCCCCACCACATTTAATAACATGCAAGTGCTATGGCTCTACTATTCTTTACAATCTACCCTCTCTTCTCCATTTCCTCTTCAATGGTCCTAGCTAAGCCCCTAATCCTTGCTTCCTTAGATTGTTGCAGTTGTCCCCAAACTACTAGATCATTCAATTTATATCAGGAAGTGGAAGACCTAGGATTTGAATCCAATGTTGGCTCTGGAGTTTTCATTCTTAGTTCTAAGATGGCCATACATCTGTGTGCCTTTAATCTATACTGTATTACAGCATAGCATCTTATTGTACCTCTTTTTCTATCAATATGTATAGCTCTGTGCAGAGGCCACATACAGTTCAGTTGCTCAGTCATGTCCAACTCTTTGCAACCCCTTGGACTGCAGCACATCAGGCTTCCCTGTCCATCACCAACTCCCGGAGTTTATTAGTTTATTCAAACTCATGTCCATTGAGTCGGTGATGCTATTCAACCATCTCATCCTCTGTTGTCCCCTTCTCCTCCTGCCTTCAATCTTTCTCAGCATCAGGGTCTTTTCCAATGAGTCAGTTCTTCCCATCAGGTGGCCTAACTATTGGAGTTTCAGTTTTACTGTCAGTCCTTCCAATGAATATTCAGGACTGATTTCCTTTAGGATTGACTGGTTGGATTGTCTTGCAGTCCAAGGGACTCTCGAGAGTCTTCTCCAACAAAACAGTTCAAAAGCACCAATTCTTCAGTGCTCAGCTTTATTTATAGTCCAACTCTCACATCCATACATGACTACTGGAAAAACCATAGCTTTGGCTAGATGGACCTTTGTCAGCAAAGTAATGTCTCTGTTTTTTAATATGCTGTCTAGGTTGGTCATAACTTTTCTTCCAAGGAGCAAGCATCTTTTTTAGTTTCATGGCTGCAGTCACCATCTGCAGTGATTTTGGAGCTGCAAAATAATAAAGTCTGTCAGTGTTTCCATTGTTTCCCCATCTATTTGCCATGAAGTGATGGGACCAGATGCCATGATCTTAGTTTTCTGAATGCTGAGTTTTAAGCCAACTTTTTCACTCTCCTCTTTCACTTTCATCAAGAGGCTCTTTAGTTCTTCACTTTCTGCCATAAGGGTGGTATCATCTGCATATCTGAGGTTATTGATATCTCTCCCGGCAATCTTGATTCCAGCTCATGCTCCCTCCAGCCCAGCGTTTCTCATGATGTACATATAAGTGCATATAAGTTAAATAAATAGGTGACAATATACAGCCTTGATACACTCCTTTCCCTATTGGAACGTCCAGTTCTAACTGTTGGTTCTTGACCTGCATACAGATTTCTCAGGAGGCAGGTCAAGTGGTCTGGTATTCCCATCTCTTGAAAAGTTTTCCACAGTTTGTTGCAATCCACACAGTCAAAGGCTTTGGCATAGTCAATAAAGCAGAAATAGATGTTTTTCTGGAACTCTCTTGCTTTTCCAACGATCCAACGGATGATGGCAATTTGATGTCTGGTTCCTCCACCTTTTCTAAATCCAGCTTGAACATCTGAAGTTCATGGTTCATGTACTGTTGAAGCCTGGCTTGGAGAATTTTGAGCATTACTTTGCTAGCATGTGAGATGGGTGCAATTGTGCGGTAGTTTGAACATTCTTTGACATTGCCTTTCTTTGGGATTGGAATGAAAACTGACCTTTTCCAGTCCTGTGGTCACTACTGAGTTTTCCAAATGTGCTGACATATTGAGTGCAGCACTTTCACAGCATCATCATTTAGGATTTGAAGTCGCTCAGCTGGAATTCCATCACCTCCACTAGCTTTGTTCATAGTGATGCTTCCTAAGGCCCATTTGACTTCACATTCCAGGATGTCTGGCTCTAGGTGAATGATTATACCTTTGTGGTTATCTGGGTCATGAAGATCTTTTTTGTATATTTCTCAACCTCAATAAATGTGTGCTGTCATTGATCATTTGGGCTTCCCAGGTGGCGCTAGTAGTAAAGAATTTGCTTGCCAATACAGGAGACACAATAGATTCAAGTTTGATTCCTGGGCCAGGAAGATCCCCTGGAGTAGGAAATGGCAACCTGCTCCACTATTCTTGCCTAGAAAATTTCATGAACAGAGGAACCTAGCAGGCTTCAGTCCATGGGTCTGCAGAGTCGGACATGACTGAGTGACTAAACACATAAGGATGGAATGTCTAAGCCAAAGGGAATTAATGTTGTTTATAATTTTTTGTTGCTTATTTCTGTTGCTGACTTTGTTTAACCTGAATGGACTCTGAGGTCCCTTTCATTGTTGGAAAACAGCAGAGTACTGCTCCCTCTTGCTAAGTGGACTATATCTTGCCTAATGATGAGAATGTAGAGGAGAATCAACTCAATCAGTTCTTGCATATTGAATGCAATGATACTTGCCTGAGAAATGGTGAAGATGATCTTGTGGAAAATATAGTCAATAGTAAAAAGTGACTCAGTTTACTGGAGAAAGACAAATCTCATTCAAGGCCTGTGTAAACATGGCAAAATTAGATCTCTTTGTAGGCAGTTGGAAGAAAACTATAAAACTACTTAGCAAATGTTTATCATTTCAGTGTTCTATAGATATTAAAGATACCTGGGTTAAACAGACCTTACGGGTGAAATAGGGCTTCCCCAGTGTCTCAGAAATATGCAATGCAGGAGATTCAGGAGACCTGAGTTTGATCTCTGGGTCAGGAAGATCACCTGCAGGAGTGAATGACAACCCACTTCAGTATTCTTGCCTGGAGAATCCCATGGACAGAAGAGACTGGCAGACTACAGTCCATGGGGTCGCAAAGAGTCTGACACGACTAAGCGATTGAGCATTCATGAAGAGGTCAAATACACACACTGTCATTCCTATCATCTACATAGCTTTTATTTTTATTTATTTTTATATCTTTTTGTTTATTTATTTTTTAGTTGAAGTATAACTATTGTACAGTATTATATAAGTTACAGGTGAACAACAGGTGATATTTTAAAGGCTATATTCATTTTATAATTACTATCAAATACTGGCTATATTCTCTGTACTGTATGCCACATACAGGTAGCTTATTTATTTTACACATAATGGTTTGTACCTATTAATCCCCGAACCCTAGCTTGCTCCTCCCCTCTAGGTGTCTTTTTTTTTCTTTTTTCCATTTATTTTTATTAGTTGGAGGCTAATTACTTTACCATATTGTAGTGGTTTTTACCATACATTGACATGAATCAGCCATGGATTAACACGTATTCCCCATCCCGATCCCCCCTCCCACCTCCCTCTCTACCCAATTCCTCTGGGTCTTCCCAGTGCATCAGGCCCGAGCACTTGTCTCATGCATCCAACCTGGACTGGTGATCTGTTTCACCCTAGATAATATACATGTTTTGATGCTGTTCTCTCGAAACATCCTACCCTCGCCTTCTCCCACAGAGTCCAAAAGTCTGTTCTGTACATCTGTGTCTCTTTTTCTGTTTTGCATATAGGGTTATCATTACCATCTTTCTAAATTCCATATATATGTGTTAGTATACTGTAATGGTCTTTATCTTTCTGGCTTACTTCACTCTGTATGATGGGCTCCAGTTTCATCCATCTCATTAGAACTGATTCAAATGAATTCTTTTTAATGGCTGAGTAATATTCCATGGTGTATATGTACCACAGCTTCCTTATCCACTCGTCTGCTGATGGGCATCTAGGTTGCTTCCATGTCCTGGCTATTATAAACAGTGCTGCGATGAACATTGGGGTGCACGTGTCTCCTTCAGATCTGGTGTCCTCAGTGTGTATGCCCAGAAGTGGGATTGCTGGGTCATATGGAAGTTCTATTTCCAGTTTTTTGAGGAATCTCCACACTGTTCTCCATAGCGGCTATACTAGTTTGTGTTCCCACCAACAGTGTAAGAGGGTTTCCTTTTCTCCACACCCTCTCCAGCATTTATTGCTTGTAGACTTTTGGATAGCAGCCATCCTGACTGGCATGTAATGGTACCTCATTGTGGTTTTGATTTGCATTTCTCTGATAATGAGTGATGTTGAGCATCTTTTCATGTGTTTGTTAGCCATCTGTATGTCTTCTTTGGAGAAATGTCTGTTTAGTTCTTTGGCCCATTTTTTGATTGGGTCATTTATTTTTCTGGAATTGAGCTTCAGGAGTTGCTTGTATATTTTTGAGATTAATCTTTTGTCTGTTTCTTCATTTGCTATTATTTTCTCCCATTCTGAGGGCTGTCTTTTCACCTTGCTTATAGTTTCCTTTGTTGTGCAAAAGCTTTTAAGTTTCATTAGGTCCCATTTGTTTATTTTTGCTTTTATTGCCAATATTCTGGGAGGTGGGTCATAGAGGATCCTGCTGTGATTTATGTCAGAGAGTGTTTTGCCTATGTTCTCCTCTAGGAGTTTTATAGTTTCTGGTCTTACATTTAGATCTTTAATCCATTTTGAGTTTATTTTTGTGTATGGTGTTAGAAAGTGTTCTAGTTTCATTCTTTTACAAGTGCTTGACCGGTTTTCCCAGCACCATATGTTAAAGAGGTTGTCTTTTTTTCTATTGTATATCCTTGCCTCCTTTGTCAAAGATAAGGTGTCCATAGGTTCGTGGATTTATCTCTGGGCTTTCTATTCTGTTCCATTGATCTATATTTCTGTCTTTGTCCCAGTACCATACTGTCTTGATGACTGTGGCTTTGTAGTAGAGCCTGAAGTCAAGCAGGTTGATTCCTCCAGTTCCATTCTTCTTTCTCAAGATTGCTTTGGCTATTCGAGGTTTTTTGTATTTCCATACAAATTGTGAAATTCTTTGGTCTAGTTCTGTGAAAAATACCGTTGGTAGCTTGATAGGGATTGCATTGAATCTATAGATTGCTTTGGGTAGTATAGTCATTTTGAGAATATTGATTCTTCCAATCCATGAACACGGTATGTTTCTCCATCTGTTTGTGTCCTCTTTGATTTCTTTCATCAGTGTTTTATAGTTTTCTATGTATAGGTCTTTCATTTCTTTAGATAGATATACTCCTAAGTATTTTATTCTTTT
Organism: Cervus elaphus; assembly: GCF_910594005.1. Classification (NCBI taxonomy): domain Eukaryota; kingdom Metazoa; phylum Chordata; class Mammalia; order Artiodactyla; family Cervidae; genus Cervus; species Cervus elaphus. The sequence continues at coordinate 19,404,116 of NC_057827.1, read as the reverse complement.
TGTTGCAATGGTGAATTGTATTGTTTCCTTAATTTCTCTTTCTGTTTTCTCATTGTTAGTGTATAGGAATGCAAGGGATTTCTGTGTGTTAATTTTATATCCTGCAACTTTACTATATTCGTTGATTAGCTCTAGTAATTTTCTGGTAGAGTCTTTAGGGTTTTCTATGTAGAGGATCATGTCATCTGCAAACAGCGAGAGTTTCACTTATTCCTTTCCTATCTGGATTCCTTTTACTTCTTTTTCTGCTCTGATTGCTGTGGCCAACACTTCCAAAACTATGTTGAATAGTAGTGGTGAGAGTGGACACCCTTGTCTTGCTCCTGATTTTAGGGGAAATGCTTTCAATTTTTCACCATTGAGGGTGATGCTTGCTGTGGGTTTGTCATATATAGCTTTTATTATGTTGAGGTATGTTCCTTCTATTCCTGCTTTCTGGAGAGTTTTAATCATAAATGAGTGTTGAATTTTGTCAAAGGCTTTCTCTGCATCTATTGAGATAATCATATGATTTTTATCTTTCAATTTGTTAATGTGGTGTATTACATTGATTGATTTGTGGATATTAAAGAATCTTTGCATTCCTGGGATAAAGCCCACTTGGTCATGATGTATGATTTTTTTAATATATTGTTGGATTCTGTTTGCTAGACTTTTGTTAAGGATTTTTGCATCTATGTTCATCAGTGATATTGGCCTGTAGTTTTCTTTTTTTGTGGCATCTTTGTCTGGTTTTGGAATTAGGGTGATGGTGGTCTCATAGAATGAGTTTGGAAGTTTACCTTCTTCTGCAGTTTTCTGGAATAGTTTGAGCAAGATAGGTGTTAGCTCTTCTCTAAATTTTTGGTAGAATTCAGCTGTGAAGCCATCTGGTCCTGGGCTTTTGTTTGCTGGAAGATTTTTGATTACAGTTTCGATTTCCTTGCTTGTGATGGATCTGTTAAGATCTTCTATTTCTTCCTGGTTCACTTTTGGAAAGTTATACTTTTCTAAGAATTTGTCCATTTCTTCCAAGTTGTCCATTTTATTGGCATAGAGCTGCTGGTAGTAGTCTCTTATGATCCTTTGTATTTCAGTGTTGTCTGTTGTGATCTCTTCATTTTCATTTCTAGTTTTGTTAATTTGGCTCTTCTGCCTTTGTTTCTTAATGAGTCTTGCTAACAGTTTGTCAATTTTGTTAATTTTTTCAAAAAACCAACTTTTAGCTTTGCTGATTTTTGCTATGGTCTCTTTAGTTTCTTTTGCTTTTATTTCTGCCCTAATTTTTAAGATTTCTTTCCTTCTACTAACCCTGGGGTTCTTCATTTCTTCCTTCTCTAATTGCTTTAGGTGTAGAGTTAGGTTATTTATTTGGCTTTTTTCTTGAGGTAAGCCTGTAATGCTATGAACCTTCCCCTTAGCACTGCTTTTACAGTGTCCCATAGGTTTTGGGTTGTTGTGTTTTCATTTTCATTCATTTCTATGCATATTTTGATTTCTTTTTTGATTTCTTCTATGATTTGTTGGTTATTCAGAAGCATGTTATTTAGCCTCCATATGTTTGAATTTTTAATAACTTTTTTCCCTGTAATTGAGATCTAATCTTACTGCACTGTGGTCAGAAAAGATGACTGGAATGATTTCAATTTTTTTGAATTTTCCAAGGCTAAATTTATGGCCCAGGATGTGATCTATTCTGGAGAAGGTTCCGTGTGCACTTGAGAAAAAGGTGAAGTTGATTGTTTTGGAGTGAAATGTCCTATAGATATCAATTAGATCTAGCTGGTCCATTGTGTCATTTAAAGTTTGTGTTTCCTTGTTAATTTTCTGTTTAGTTGATCTATCCATAGTTGTGAGTGGGGTATTAAAGTCTCCCACTATTATTGTGTTACTATTAATTTCCTCTTTCAGACTCGTTAGCATTTGCCTTACATATTGCAGTGCTCCTATGTTGGGTGAATATATAATTGTTATATCTCCTTCTTGGATTGATCCTTTGATCATTATGTAGTGTCCTTCTTTGTCTCTTTTCACATCCTTTATTTGAAAGTCTATTTTATCTGATATGAGTATTGCGACTCCTGCTTTCTTTTGTTCTCCGTTTGCGTGAAATATTTTTTTCCAGCCCTTCACTTTCAGTCTGTATGTGTCCCTTTTTTTGAGGTGGGTCTCTTGTAGGCAGCATATATAGGGGTCTTGTTTTTGTATCCATTCAGCCAGTCTTTGTCTTTTGGTTGGGGCATTCAACCCATTTACATTTAAGGTAATTATTGATAGGTGTGGTCCCGTTGCCATTTACTTTGTTGTTTTGGGTTCACGTTTATACAACCTTTCTGTGTTTCCTGTCTAGAGAAGCTCCTTTAGCATTTGTTGAAGAGCTGGTTTGGTGGTGCTGAATTCTCTCAGCTTTTGCTTATCTGTAAAGCTTTTGAATTCTCCTTCATATCTGAATGAGATCCTTGCTGGGTACAGTAATCTAGGTTGTAGGTTATTCTCTTTCATTACTTTAAGTATGCCCTGCCATTCCCTTCTGGCCTGAAGGGTTTCTATTGATAGATCAGCTGTTATCCTTATGGGAATCCCTTTGTGTATTATTTGTTGTTTCTCCCTTGCTGCTTTTAATATTTGTTCTTTGTGTTTGATCTTTGTTAATTTGATTAATATGTGTCTTGGGGTGTTTCAACTTGGGTTTATCCTTTTTGGGACTCTCTGGGTTTCTTGGACCTGTGTAACTATTTCCTTCCCCCTTTTAGGGAAGTTTTCAGCTATTATCTCCTCGAGTATTTTCTCATGGCCTTTCTTTTTGTCTTCTTCTTCTGGGACTCCTATGATTCGAATGTTGGGGCATTTCACATTGTCCCAGAGGTCCCTGAGGTTGTCCTCATTTCTTTTGATTCTTTTTTCCTCTCTGCTTCATTTATTTCATCCATTTTATCTTCTACCTCACTTATCCTATCTTCTGTCTCTGTTATTCTACTGTTGGTTCCCTCCAGAGTGTTTTTGATCTCATTTATTGCATTATTCATTTTTAATTGACTCTTTTTTATTTCTTCTAGGTCCTTATTAAACATTTCTTGCATCTTCTCAATCTTTGTCTCCAGGCTATTTATCTGTAACTCCATTTTGTTTTCAAGATTTTGGATCATTTTTATTATCATTATTCTAAATTCTTTTTCAGGTAGATTCCCTATCTCCTCCTTTTGTTTGACTTGGTGGACATTTTTCATGTTCCTTTACCTGTTGGGTATTTCTCTGCCTTTTCATCTTGTTTAGATTGCTGTGTCTGGAGTGGGCTTTCTGTATTCTGGTGGTCTGTGGTTCCTTTTTATTGTGGAGGTTTCACCCAGTGGATGGGGTTGGACGATTGGCTTGTCAAGGTTTCCTAGTTAGCGAAGCTTGCGTCAGTGTTCTGGTGCGTGGAACTGCACTCTGGAGTGCAATGGAGTGCCCAGTAATGAGCTTTGAGATGGGTCTATGTGTTAGGTGTGACTTTGGGCAGCCTGTATGTTGAGGCTCAGGGCTATGTTCTTGCGTTGCTGGAGACTTTGCGTGGTATCTCTTGCTCTGAAACTTACTGGCTCTTGGGTGGTGGTTGGTTTCAGTGTAGGTATGGAGGGTTTTGCATGGTCTCTTATTACTTAATGTTCCATGTAGTCAGGAGTTTTCTGGTGTTCTCAGGTTTTGGGTTTAAGTCTCCTGCCTCTGGATTTCAGTTTTATTCTTCCAGTAGCCTCAAGACTTCTCCAACTATACAGCACTGATAATAAAACTTCTAGGTTAATGGTGAAAAGATTCTCCACCATGAGGGACACCCAGAGACATTCACAGAGTTACATGAAGACAACGAGAGAGAGGAGGGAGATAGAGATGAGCAGGAGGAGAAAAAGGGGGACTCAAGAGGAGAGAGACTACACAGTTCTCTGTTCCCTAAGTGTTCTCCGTAGCCCAGACACCCACAGAGATTCACATAATTGGATTGGGAAGAGAAGGGAAAGGGAGGAAATAGAGGTGTTCTGAGGTAGAAAACAGAGAGTCAAAAGTGGGAGAGAGTAATCAACACACTCCTGAATAAAAATGGGTACTGAATATTGGATTCTTAAATGTCCAAAATTGATATCAAATACTGAAAAACAAAGATTAAAAATCTAGAGTAGAGGTTAGACTCTTAAAAATACAATATTAAAAACAGAAACAAAAAATTTTAGAAATATATATATGAAGTTCTGTTTAAAAATAGGGCTTCTCTCTTTTTTTTTTTTTTGCAAGGTTATAGTGAAATGAAAATGAAAATTAAGGAGTAATAGAGGACTTTAAAAGAAAATAAAAGAAAAAATAAAACAAGAAAAAAAATTTTTTTTCCTAATTAAAAAAAATAGTAAAAATATATGAAAATGAAAGTTAAGGAGTAATGGGGGAGTAATAAGGAATTTTAAAAGAAAATAAAAGAGAAAAAATAAAAAAAGAAAAAAGAAAAAAATTTTTTAATTAAAAAAAAAAGTAAAAATATATCTAGGAATTTCTCTGGAGCTGTTGTGGTCAGTGTGGGTTCGGTTCAGTTTCAGACAGCTCCTCATTCCAGCTTACACTTCTCTATATCTATAGGCCCCTTCCGGTGTTGTCGGTGTTACCTACAGGGATTTTAATCTGTTGCATCGGTCCCTTCTGAAGCAGTTCCCTTTGTTTATTTGGCTTCTGTTTGCCGGTCTCTTCAGTGTCTAATTTCCGCCCTGACACAGGCGGGTGGAGGTGCTCTCTTGTTTAGGTTCGCTGGTTCAGTCGCGCTGCGGGGAGGGAGGGGCGCTGCAGACAAATGTCACCGGCGTGTGTGGGGAGCACTCAGTGTTCCGGCCTCACTGGGTTTGCCCCTGCTCACGGGTGTGTGCTTTTCCCGTCTACACTGCTCAGGCTCCCGGCTGCTCTATATGGAGCGGGCCCTGCGTTGCGTGCGGTTCCAGTTTTCGGGTACTCCACAAAAGTGCGGACTCGGTTGGGCCTGCGTTTTGTGCCTTCCCGGCGGAGCAGGTCAGGCCGCCAGGAGCTTGAGGGGTGCACTCTCCCCTGGTGCCGTGCGCCTTCTCCCCTCCGCGGGCCCAGCCTCAGTTTCCACAAGCTCCAGTCGGGTGCGTGCGCCTTGTGTCTATTCTTGGGAGCTGGCCTCTAGCCGCAACCCTCTTGGCGGATGTCGACCATCCAGAATCTCAGGAAGTCTTTGGTTAGAAACTGGAGGCCTGTTTGCAGTGTGGTAGGGGTGCCGTCTCTGGGGCCGAGTTTGCCCCTTTCCCCTCCCCCCTGCCTCCTGCCTCCGGCGGGGGATGGGCCAGTCCGCCCCCGGCTAGCTCTTCTCTGGAATTGCTCAGTCCCTTTGTTCTGCGAATGGCCGGCAGTGTGTTCGGGTCAGTTAATTTTCTCTCTCTCTCTTGCTATCCCACAGTTTAAGTTGCTATCTCACGTTAGCTCCCTCCGATTGTTCTCAGGGCACTCAGGCCCGGTCCTTACCCTAAGCAATGCCGCCCGCTCCTCTCCGTTCCGCCCCCACTTGCTGGTGGCAGATGCGGGTGTCTGGGGTACTTTTCTGCCAGGAGTTGCTTTTAGGCATGTAATCTGTGGGTTTTATTTATTTTTCCTCCCAGTTAGGTTGTCTTCCGAGATTCGAAAACTTCCCCCAGACCCGCTCGTGAGAGGGTTTCCTGGTGTTTGGAAACTTCCTCTATTACGACTCCCTTCCTGGGACGGGTCTCCGTCCCTAGCTCTTTTGTCTCTCTTTTTATCTTTTATATTTTGTCCTACCTCCTTTTGAAGATGATGGGCTGCTTTTCTGGGCGCCTGATGTCTTCTGCTAGCGGACAAAAGTTGTTTTGTGAAGTTTGCTCAGCGTTCAAATGTTCTTTCAATGAATTTGTAGGAGAGAAAGTGGTCTCCCCGTCCTATTCCTCTGCCATCTTCTCTGGGTGTCTTTTAAACATCCTTTGAGCTCCTACCTCCTGAGTGCAGACCTTTCGTAGCCTGCTCACTAGTCTGTTCCTCTTGTGCTGCCTGTACACTGGTCACAATCTTTTTGAAGCACAATTGGGATCAAGCCACAACCCTTGTTCAAACTTCTGGTGACTACTCTTTGTCCCAGGGTAACGTTCACACTCTGTTGCCAGGTCCCCACAATGGTTTTCATCATGTCTTACTAGCCCTTGCTTCTGTCTCTTGATTCAAGGAATCACAAGTCCACCTTATGAAAAGACTGTCATTCCCTAAACATGGTATGTTTTCTCTGTCCAGAATATCTTTTCTTCTTATTTGTTTCAAGATCTATCTCCTCTACTCTTTCTATGGCTTCAAAGAATTCTCTTTGCTAAGTGATGTTCTTTGTCTTCCACATCTGACAATGGTAACTCTGACATACCTTTTAATAGATGTACCGTAGTTACCTGTTCATGCAATCTATTTCCCTCTTTGTACTAGAACTTGAGGTTGACAGTTTTTTATTTTGTGTATTAGTGCTTATCAAACTTTAGTGTCCATATAAATAATCTGGAGAGCTTGTAAAATGTAGAATCTGAATCACCAGGTCATAAGTGAGGGTTGAATAAGCATTTCCAACAACTTCCCCCCAAAATATCAATGTTGTTAGCCTATAGATCACACCAGGGAGATGTATTTTGGGCAGTTAATTTCGAATAAATGAATCAAAATGAAAAAAAAAAAAAAACAACCCAAATAAAACATATTGTCAAACTGTGTTCTACTTTATTTTTACTCTCTTTTTTTAAACAAGTGACTAATATTTTCATTCAGTCTATGTGTCAGCCTAATGATCATTATATTTTTATAGCTTTAACATTTCCTTACATTGTAATATTGTTAAATTTTTTTTCTTTACATATTTCCTTTTTTAGAATTAAATTTTGTTTTAACCAGGACTAATATTGCAAGAATCTATTACTACAATGGGGTAAAGTGTAAATCTTGAAACAAAATTCTCTAAAAAAAATTTTGCATGTACATAGGCACTATTTAGTCATAACCAATACTACATAAAATTGCATTGGGTTAAAATATATATTCAGAAGTTAATCAATGTATACTGCTGATTCACTCAGAATGTTCTCTGTCATGTTTTTGAATAAGTGTTATTTTTTTTTAAAGAAATCAGCCAAACTTTAAAGAGGATGCTTGATTTTCATAGTCACTTCCCGTTCTGATTAATATTCATTTACATGTGTGCCACACAAACCAATTAGCTTACTACATCTGGGCTAATTTGTGCTCAAACTTAGTTTTTCCACATTCTTTTCCTCTATGATTAAAAAAAGATGAAATTCAGTTCTTTACAGCTGGAAAGAATCCATGGACATGTTCCACAAATTTTGAATATTTTACTCACTATCAACATCTCTACGTTGGAGACCAAATCCAAAGGCTCAGATATATCAATTACATCCTAAGAAATTCAGATCAATCGCCAAGTAGTTAATGGGAACATCTGTTTATTTTGATGATGATAATGAGCAAATCAGTGAAGACTGACACAACTCAATTAGAATCACAAAACTGATTCAATAACAACAGCAACAAAAGACTGATTCAAGACAACTGGTTGATAACACCGGGTGAGATCGACTTTACTTCCATTATATTGCTTAAGAACATTGATAAACAAACTTTCTAGGTTTCATTGGAAAACCTACAGCAATAAGGACCCTTTTAACTTCAAACCCCTGTGCTCAATAAATGTTATTTTCTCTCCTGTAAGGTTTCAGTTTCCAACTTAGTTGTTGTGCCCTGCTCTTGCCGCAATTTATAGGTACTTTTAATTCCAAACATGTGAAATCTTTCATCTTAAGGAGACACACGTTATGTATTTGTTTTAGTGAACCTCAGGGAGCAAAGCCAATGTGCATTGAAGATTCTATTAGTGATAGTAAGAATGGTGATTAAAGGGCTAGACATGTCTGGCTGATTCATTTGGTCTCTTTTCATTTCATTTTGTAGGGACTAAGTGTAGCTTGAAGTAAAGTTTTATTTTAAATTAGCATTCAATGCTATCCAGCCAAGAAAGACTATTTATTTATTTTTCTCCCAAATGTGTTCCCTTTTGTACACAGAGAAATTCACGATCAGCTCTCCACTGTGTGTGAACTTCTCAAGTCATTTGAAAGAACTGCTAATCTGGAATGTACAGAGAAGATTCACTGTATGCCTAGAAGATCACCTTTCACCTTGTCACTTTAAAATCACAAACATGTGATGTGTGGATTGATCAGTGTTTAGAAACTTCTCAATTACTTGATAACATCAAGGGAACTCCCAGGCGATCCAGTGGTTAGAACTTCCAGCAGCAGGGGTGGGTTGGAACCCTAGTTGGGGAACTAAGATTCCACATGCTGCAGTGGTGCGGCCAAAAAAAAAAAAAAAGCAGAAACAAAAAATGACTCAAACTGGAGAGGCATCAGGTAATCTAAACTTCTGGCTTCAGGTGCAGAGGTTGAATTATGTTTGACCTTCTCTCACTGGTCACATGTTCTCCAGTTTACACGGTTCCCACTTGATAAATGTCATGCATTTATGTGGCCTGCTTGCTTCCTAGATGCATCTTCGGGCTTTGAAGTTTTTGGTTGTATGAAACTTCATGACAGCACAAAGACATGAGGTGAAGGGCAGAGAATACAGTGGGACTTAACCATTTGGATCTAGACAGAGGTCAGGGAACACACCTCACCCAAAGGTTATTGTAAATATACTTGGATTAAGCTTAGATAAGGACGCACATTTATAAATTTGAAGACCCTGATGCTGGGAAAAATTGAGGGCAGGAAGAGAAGGGGGTGAGACAGTTGGATGGCGTCACTGACTCAATGGACATGAGTTTGAACAAGCTCAGGGAGATAGAGATGGACAGAGAAGCCTGGCGTGCTGCTGCTCATGGATTCGCAAAGAGTCGGATACGACTTAGTGACTGAACAATGACAACAGAGGAACTGACTCTGAGAGGCAGCAATCAGGTAAGACTGAGGTCAAAGACACCAGTCTTCTTCAAGAGAAGGGGCAGCAACTATAATGTGGCAGGGCTCTGGCAGGTAAGGAGGGGGACTGTGGTGGGGAGTCATCTTTTGAGAGGACCTTTAAGGACTAGCAAGGAACTATCCTGCAAGAAAGGAGTGCAGGACCTCATTCCCTGGGAGGGTAGACAGAATGAAGCAGAGACCCCCGTTGTTGAGAACTGAGGCTCATGACAACCAAGACGTAGGACTCTGGGTCTTTGGGGAAAGCAATGTGGCAGCTCAATGGTTAATTCAAGGGCAATCAGATATGCTGAGTTTCGGTAATTGGCAGGCTGAAGTCGTTGGTGCCTTCTCTAATTCAAGAATAGGGTCAAGAACCACAGTTGGAAGCAGCCAAAAGATGGGAGATGTCCTTATGTCTGACCTTGAGGACCTGGGGAAATGAATGCAGGGTAATTACAGTAGCTCTGGTATGCCTCAGTGGGTGAAAGGAATATGGGAGAATTCTTGATTTCATATGTTCATTAGACTGAAACTCTTATGTTTAGTTAGCATAAACTCTGAAGTCTATTAAAAAAAAAAAAACCACAAGGTAGAAATCTGTGCAAACACATTATAACAAAGGAGAGAATATAGTGAATATCTCCCTTTGTCCTCCAGATTGTCTGCTCAACCTGTATTAGCTCAACTCACATTGAGCGACCACCCATCTATATAAATGAGAATTAGGAATTGAAGTCCAGGAACTTCCCTGATGGTCCAGTGGTTGTAATTTCGCCTTCTAGTGCAGGGGTGTGCAGGTTCCATCCCTGGTCAGGGAGCTAAGACCCCACATGCTTTGCAGCCAAAAGACCAGAACATAAACAATGGAAGCAATATTGTAACATGTTCAATAAAGACTTTTAAAAATGATTCACATAAAAAAAATCTTAAAAAAATAAAAGAATTTGAAGCCTACAGTTCTTGCCTTAATCCCCAACTTGGTCCTCCCCATGAGAGAAATAGCCCTTTGCCTCTTGAACATCTGTGGGTTAACTAGCCAGGGAATGAATTACTGCTTAGGCAGAGGGAGAGATTAGATGAGGGATAATAACATGCAGCCCTGGGCTGTTATACCTCTGATAGGCATCTCTAATTGATTACAGCACTTGTTTCCTGCTGATCTCGGATAAGGCCTCAGAATCTCTCCCAATACCATGCTCCAGGGGCCAATCAATTAGGGTTGACACTGGAAATGAAATGCATCTGCCCTTCTTTTATTAGGGTTTTACTGGCAAGTTGCTGTGGATGAAGCCACTGATGGGGGAAGAGCATCCATGTACAGGTTGAAAGCAGGCAAATTGCCAGTCGGGGAAGCTTACACCAGAATAAAAAAAAAACGTATATTAATTTGTGCTTATCCCTCCTTCTCTCCTCACCTCTTCTATGTAGGTAAGCAAATCCCTTATAATTCCTTGCCTGTGGCATTATTGCTGGGCAAAAAGTATAAGATGTAACAGCGCATCCATACATGCTCAGTGGTGTCCGACTCTTTGTGACCCCCATGGACTGTAGCCCACCAGGCTCCTCTGTCCATGGGATTTCCAAGGCAAGAATACTGGAGTGGATTGCCATTTTCTCCTCCAGAGGATCTTCCCGACACAGGGATTGAACCTGGATCTTCCCGACACAGGGATTGAACCTGCATCTCCCACATTGCTGGTGGATTCTCTACCACTGAGCCCCCAGGGAAGCCTTACTGGAACACTTGCAGTGGCTAATGCTTTAGGTTTCAGGTAGAAGTACAGCTGAACTTACAGCATCCTTTGATTAAAGGGTGGTTGACAGGACTTCACTTTTCCTTTGTGATCAGCACAGTCTTTTCACGCAAGTTCAGGCAGGAGTGAAGATTGAAAGGAAATGGTTTGGATAGTGATAGACGTATTCCATTTGATCTTTGGATTCCTGCCTCATCCTTTTCCACCTTGCAACCTGTGCAACAACAGACTCCCTTGCCCTTTGTTTTCCGCTGTTTTGGCCATAGGAACCCTAGCAGGAGAGAGAAGGGAGAAGAGGGAGTGATACAGGACTATTTACCTCCCCAGCTCTGTCCTCATGTGGCTTCCTGGAGCGAGTTTGTCCTTGCACCAATGATCACCGCTGCTGTCTACATCAGCCTGCTACACTGCCCTCTCCTTCCCACTCTGCAGACTGCTCCTCCCTTCGTTCCTCTGGGTTATAACAGCTCAGCTGTTATGAGACTCATGATACTTCCCTCTTCCTGTGGCTTCCCCTCTCCTAATTTGAAGACATCATCTCTTTCCAGTTGGGACCCTGATTGGTTCAGGTTGTTTATTTATATTCTCCTTCTACCCACGTCCCTGTAGGATTATCACTGAAATGAGCCTAAATAGCTCCTTCTTCTCTTCTTTCTTTTTGGAACACACAGAAAAGAATCTTTTCCTTCAGTTTTAGCTTTTACAAAATACAAAATAGGTGGTACTGTTACACTGGGGGCTTCCCAGGTGGCTCAGTGGTAAAAAAAAAAAAATCTACCCACAATGCAGGTGACCTAGAAGACAAGAATTTGATCCCTGGTCCAGGAAGATCCTCCGGAGGAGGAAACAGCATACCACTCACTCCAGTATTCTTGCCTGGTAAATCCCATGGGCAGAGGGACTGAGCGACTGAGCACAAGACTTCATCTATCCCTGGATGTTTGTGGTCCCTTACTCTGAATGGTAGACCACCGTGTCATTCACGTCTCTGAGAAAAGGAGTAAGTTCAGAACCAGTTGCTTATCTCTGGAAGGTCTTTATATTTCCCTTTCTCAGTTCACAATAATTCTGTTCAATGGCCTTGGGTTCCTCTGGGAAAGAACTGGTGACCCATTTTAGGTTTCTTTCCACCAGCCCTCAAATTTGTTCACCTATATACATCAAGCATCACCTCTTTCATTTCTTGAGATTCCATAATCAATACGTTACCATTGCATATTCTTGACAATCAAAACACTCTGATCCTAAGCCAATGTCATTGGTAAGTCACATTAAGGTGCTTCAGGAGTCCATAGTGTCAATCACACGTGTCATACTGGAGAACTGAGAGTGTGTGTGCCTGTGTGCTCAGTTGCTTCAGCTGTGTCCGCCTCTTTGTGACCCCATGGACTGTAGCCTGCCAGGCTCCTCTGTCCTTGGGATCTCCAGGCAAGAACACTAGAGCGGGCTGCCACACCCTTCTCCAGGGGATCTCCCCAACCCAGGGATCGAACTGGAGTCTGCATTGCATGCAGAGTCTCCACTGTTGAGCTACCAGGGAAGCCCAAGAAAGAGTATTAGATACTCCAATTCATGTCATAAAGCTAGAATAACTCTAATTCTAAAACCCAAAAAGACAGTATTATAAAGGAATCAACAGGCCAATATTATCATGGATATATTTGCAAAGTTTCTAAATAAATTATCAGTAACCCAAATCTAGCAATGTATAACTGGATTAATGGCTCAGTTGAAATTATCCTAAGACTTGCTTGAATACTTGAAAATCAATGAATGTAATTCACTACAACTGAATAAAAAGAAAACCATATGATTATTTCAATAGACAGAAGAAGTACTTTATAAAATTCAAAATCTGTTCATAATAAAGAATAGATACATGAAACTAAAGAGACAACACTGAGGGACTGAGCACACACACATGTGAAAATAAAACTAAAAATTACTTTGAGCTAAATGGCTTGCCATAATGAACTTAGTGATAAATGGGTGATCTTTTCAATGATTTGTGTCAGGTCAATTGGATATCTGTGTTCAAAAAGTGAAGTTTGACCTCTACCTTTCACCTTACAGAGCAATTCTTTGTGATGAAGAAAAGGTCATGACCCAAATTAATTAAACTTGTAGAAGTTAACAGCCGGAAATATTTTCATAATATTGAGATAGGCAAGGATTTTTAAACAGGATACCAAATGTCCCAATTTGGTATAAAAGACAAGATTTATAAACTAGATCTTATTTTTAAAAAAGACACTGTTAAGAAAGTGCAATGACAACTCCTAAGAGGAGAACTTTGAGATACAGAAATCCAAAGTAGGCCCCATGCTTTGGAATCAGATGGTTTAGGTTCAAATATTGACTAGCATATAGCGTCTGTGTGAACTTTGGGTAAATTATTTAAACTCTTTGGGCTTCATTTATTTCATGTAAAATGGAGATGATAATGGATACACTGTAAGGATTATATGTGATAATATATAGTGTTTGTCTATAGTTTTCAACTATATGAGCTAACAAATTTCCTTTGTTGTTAAAAAGACAAAAAACAAAGTAGGACCCATATCCAGAATATATATATATATATATATATATATATGTATTTAAATGTCTACAAATAAATTATAAAAAGTTAGACTCTGAAAATGGGTAAAAGATTTGAACCTCATTTCACAAAAAAAGTGAAAGTGAAGGTGCTCAGTCGGGTCCAACTCTTTGTGACCCCTTGGACTGTAGCCTACTAGGCTCTTCCATCCATGGAATTTTCCAGGCAAGAGTACTGGAGTGGGTTGCCCTTTCCTTCTCCAGGGGATCTTCCAGGGGTTGAACCCAGGTCTCCCACATTGCAGGCAGACGCTTTACCATCTGAGCTTCCAGGGAAGCCCTATTTCACAAAATAGGATACCCAAATGCTCCCCTAAATATATAGACACATCACTGATATAATATTATCAGTGATTATATTAATAAAAGGTGGAAACTGAAAGCACAATATGATACTGCCACACCCCCATCAGACAGGCTAACACTAAAAAGCTGATGATGCCCAGTTAGGTGAGAATATAAACAACTAGAACTCTAGTATTCTACCAGAGGAAGTGATCAGTTGGTGCAACAAGTTGACAAAACTGTTTTTTGGCATTTAGCAAAGCTCAACACACACCTACTTTATGAGCCAGCAACCCTACCCCTGAGTACATATCAGATGAATACTTATATTCACCAAAAGATATGTTCAAGAATCACCAGAGCAGCTTTTCTCATAACTGCCCCAAATTAGAAACAACCCAATTAGCCATCAAAACTAGAACAAAACAAATTGTATTGTATTCATACAATGCAGTTATACAGAAATGGAGAACAAACAACCCAAACTACTTTATACATACAATAACATGAATGAATTGAAAGAGGAAATGGCAACCCACTCAAAAAGTCTTGCCTGAAAATCCCATGAACAGAGGAACCTGGTAGGCTATATAGTCCATGGGGTCACAAAAGAGTCAGACACGACTTAGTGAGTAAACAACAACAAATATACCAAGAAAAATGAATGGGTTTTATTTTCAATCATCTAAACTTTCCAGGAGAATTTGACTATACTATCAAATAGAAAGTAAGTAAAGGTACTTCTGTTTTATAGGTTAGTTAGGGTTTCCCAACATGTGGGTTCATTAGATCTGTCCACTGTCTTTCTTCCTTTTAATGTTTCTGTATTTGGTCCTCTCTCTTGGCCTATGAAGCAGATGGTCTTTGTCAGTTGAATTATACCAGACCTTTGAATTTTCCCCACAAGCATACCTATGCTCTAACATCTTTTTTCTATAGGCCAGAATAACATACCCATCATCTTTATGCTTGCAAACGGTACACCAGATGAATGCTAAAGCAGAAATGATATATAGATACCTAATTAATACACATATGACTCACAAGATACAGAGTCAACTGAAATTGTCTCCTGTGATTTTGGTAAATTTATCAGAGTAAGACGGTTAGCTTATTGCTTTGTTTACGACTCTCTTTTTTATTTCATTTGATCATGATTTGGTGAGTTTGAGGAAAATGCAGTTTAGATTGCTTGAGTTTTGGCCTGCACACATTAAATCATTAATGAGTGAATACCTACTATTGCTAGGGGCCAGAGACATAAAATTAATGATGTATGGTTTTTCTATGGGCTCAATGGAGAGAGAGAGACTGTGAGTAGGTAATTTGAAAACTGTAATTTGTTAAAAAGTACAGGTAAACAGTTTTATGAAAACACAGGAGAGGAAGAGTTTAACTCTCCCCTGAAAAGTCAGGGAATATATATTTAGTTAAAACTACTCATGTGGGTCAGGAAGATCCCCTGGAGAAGGAATAGGTGGCCCATTCCAGTATTCTTGGGCTTCCCTGGTGGCTTAGACAGTAAAAAATCCACCTGCAATGCAGGAGACCTGGATTTGGGCCTGACAACCCACTTCAGTAATTGGGAGAATTCCCATGGACAGAGAAGCCTGTCCATATCTGTGTGGACAGGAAAGGCAGTGGGTGCTAAGAAGAGGACATCCCCCAACCAATGGCGGTTAAACTCTCAGTCAACTGAGATCCTTTTTCAGCACGCACACACACATGCACACACACACACATTACTGTAAATATGTTGACTATTACTGATGAAATGGAATTACAGAAAGAACCACCTAAAGTAAATCATAGTCTCTAATTTACTAAGATCAAAAATTCAGGGTCTTACTTACGAGAATCAGAATTGTGCTTTGGGAAAAGTTTAGAAAGCAAAATGAAGAAGAGAAGTAGGTCAAGTGAATGATTGCTCAAGACTGAAAAGCCTCCAGGAGACAGTAAACCTAAAGGCATTTGCACTTTAGTATAGCAGGAACGTCACCCCTAGTGTATTTCTTAGACCTGTGATAAACCATCCCTTTACCCACAGCTAGTTAAAGCAGGGGTGCTGAACAGGTACAACTCCATGCATGCCAAAGTCCTTCCAGGATCAGGAATTGGTTTCATTCATCTTGTTTAAGGGTATGCAAATTTTAGCATAACTTTGGCTCAGTGGTAAAGACTTTGCCTACCAATGCAGGAGATGGGGGTTCAATCCCTGGGTTGGGAAGATCCCTTGGAGAAGGAAATAGCAGCCCACTCCAGTGGGAAATCCCATGGACAGAGGAGCCTGGTGGGCTACAGTCCATGGAATTGCAGAGTCAGACACAACTTAGGGACTAAACAACAACAACAATGTCATATTGCATCAATAACTTTTTCTGGATTTGTGTGGATCTCAAAGTTCTTCCCAGGCCCTGGATCACTAGATTCTTTACTTTTCTCCATGGGTCTGACACCTAAAAGCGAATCTCCTATAACATTCCCAGTAGTAGAAATCTCTGCTTTATCCTTGTCACACCCACTAACTCCAAGGCTGCGTTTTCTCATGTACCAAAATGGTACTCAGTGTATTGGCAGGCAACACTTTGTCCCTCCTGCTTGATGCTGCACAAACGGTATTAGGTCTTTAAACTGATCTCCATAACACTGAGCTGGCTCTGCATAGAAGCCAGCTGTAACTTATCCCCCTGCCCTGACACCCTGGCTTTGTTCTTAGCTCCAGGAGGAATTTGCTGACCTGGAGCTCTTTGAAGCACACTCTCCATTTGCTCCCATTCCTCCTGGCTTCCTGCTCATGCCAGCCCTGCTGCTCTGCCCTGTTCTGTTTCTTTGCTTGTCCTGTTCCTGTGCCGCTTTCACCACCCTTTTAGGGAGCTCATCGAGCTGAGCCTGATCCCTGTGTCTGTACGCTGGGTGTAGACCACTGTGGTGGGACCCTTAATTGGATTTGCTTTGGTTCTGATTGCAAAGACCTGCTACATATTAGATGATGATAATAATAGAGTCTCTGTGTGAGAGGCTTTCTATACATTATCACAATTAATATTCACAACGTTTTTAGATTATCCATCACCTTCCTGACTTTTTACATGAAGAAACTGCAGGTCAGAGAGTAAGACACTCTGCTGGAGGTCACATAGTGAATACACGGAAGCTCGGGTTGTCTCCTTCCACAGTTTCTCCTACAAATCATTACATACCCTGCCTCCCTGTATATAGACACAGATGAGATTCTGCATTGTAACCCACCCACCCCCTCTGCCCAGTCCTAAAGGCCATAACTATATCCATCACTTTGCTAGCATTTCTCTTAGTTCTCATCAGTCAGTTGTCTCTTTGTGCGGGCAGGTCTTCAGCCTGCCCCAGAGCGTTGTCCAGATGTATGCTGGTGGTGTGTACCAACCCCTCCAGGGGCTAATTTTGCAAGAAGCATCTCAAGGCAACAAAGAGTGAGATACTTAGTGGAAGGGTGCTCTAGGAAGGAAAGGAGCAAATAAAGAAACAGCTGGATTCTCAAGAGGAAATCCTTTGATTCCTATTATGAAGGTACCTTCTTAAATGAAAACTTCAAGGTGTAGCATGAGTGTACTTTTGCTGCCTCTTGTGTGTGAAACACACACAAACATTGGCTTTTTTAAAGTAGTGGAACAATAAACTAAAAACTAACAAAAATCATTATTCATGATGGAGGTAAAAAAAAAAATGAAGAGGACTATTCTTTATTTAATGGTCTTGACTTTGGAACCAGGGAAATGTTCTACGTTACTATAAATAAAAAGGGAAACATAGTCACAATCTCTGAAATTATAAAGCAAAATTAAACCCGTGAACATAGTTGTTTGTGAAGTTGGCAGCATAATGACACAGAAAAATTAGTACCAATGACTTCTAACCACAATAATTTGAATAATTCTACTATACATATCTAATAAAATAATCCCAAGAATACAAGAAACTGCCAAGAAACTTTAGACTATTTTAGTATTAATGTTGGTATTAGTGTTTTGGAAATATTAGATACATGAAAGTGAAAGTATTGGTTGCTCTGCTGCTGCTAAGTCGCTTCAGCCATGTCCGACCCCATAGAAGGCAGCCCACCAGGCTCCCCCATCCCTGGGAGTCTCCAGGCATGAATACTGGAGTGGGTAGCTATTCCCTTCTCCAGGGGATCTTCCTGACCCAGGGTTTGAAACTGGGTCTCCTGCATTGTATACAGATTCTTTACCATCTGAGCCACCAAGAAAGCCCATTAGATCATATTTAAGAATAAAATTAAATAGGTAATTAGTGCAGTTAAGGGGAAAGAGTCTCAGAGTAAGACAAAAGGTACATAAAATCAATAAAGGAGGGTAAAATACTATAATTTTTCATTTGAATTGGAAGTATCAACATGAATTTAGAATTTTTTTCTCTTTCTATAAAGACATGTATTTCCTGGCCTTATTTTTGGAAAAAAAAATATGTCTAGAAGTGATAACAACCCAGTGGCAATTGCAATGTTGGCATCCAGATTGTTGCTTTATATGCTATTTCTCACCAAAAGGAATCAGGATCCCTCAGAAAAATGGCTCATTTCCTGTCTGGGGCAGAATTTCTATAAGAAGAGCCAGAAATACCTTGGTGTGCAAGACAAACTGCTGAGATTATAGTAGAAAGCCATAGGAGCCAACTTGAATGGGGTCCCAGTGGCCAAAATAATTGGCACAAATTAAGCATCAAAAAGAAAAATGAATTCAATGGATTAAAATATATCAATTACATTATAATTCATAGAAATACTCCTTTAATAGGTTAACTCTGGGTGTTGCTAGGATACCAAGTCATTGTTTGAAAAGTAAGCAAATAAAAATAAGACATCAAGTATTTATCTTGTCTTTTTATACAAATCATGTTTCCGAGTAGCTCTTTATACGTGAATTCCAGTTCATAAATGGAGAAGGAATAATAGAATTAGAATTCATTACTTTGCAACTCATAATGAAATGGTATTTGTAGTTAACACTAATTATTGGCTGCTTAAGCCACTAGATGAAAAGTTGATGGTGGATTTTAAAATGGATGGATTAGGCTGGTGAAACGAGACCCAGACATTTGGGCCTCCTGATCTAAGGCAGTACGAAGTACAGACTCCCAACCATGAGGCAGTTTTGCAAAGAAAAAGATAAAGTTGAATTTAATCAAGATTCTAACTATCAATTTATAGGAATGATAAAGGATAAGCATTGTATTAAACCACAAAGATGCAATTGGTACAAATCATAAAATAGGGAACTCTTTAAGATGAATTAGATGATTTATTTATTAAATACTTAGCACTAAAAAGAGGAATCTCAAAAGATTCTTATCAACCACATGTAATGTGTGTGGTGTATGGACTCTGATTTTTAGGAATCTAAGCATGAAAAGAATTTGCTGAGACTCTACTTTTAGGGATTTATAATTAATTTTTATGTGTAATAATAATATAGTCCTAATACTTTAAAAAGGGCTTCACTAGTGGTAAGGAACCTGCCTGCCAATGTAGGAGACATAAGAGATTCAGCTCTGATCCCTGGGTCTGGAAGATCCTTTGGAGGAGGTCAGTCAACCCACTCCTGTGTTCTTGCCTGAAGAATCCCATTGACAGTGGAGCCTGGCCAGTCATGGTCCATAGGGCTGCAAAGAGCCAGGCACAACTGAAGCAATTTAGCATACAATACTTGAAAAAAAAAAAATCTTTGTTAATTATACACACTGAACAAAAGGAAGGGCGAAATATGATGCTCGGGCTTTTCCTGATAACAACCCGTATCTTGGTCCCAGTCTCCAGAAGCAGGGCCTGAGATGAGGATTTGTATGCAAGAAGTAACTATGGAAGGGCTGCTAGGAGAGGCTGGTAGTGGGCGTGGTCGGGGGGACCCCCAGCACAGAGAGCGGAAGTCAACAAGGGTGTGCCGTGCAGTGCTAAGTCGCTTATGTCTTGCCTGCCCTCTTTGCGACCCTGTGGATGGAAGCCCGCCAGGCTCCTCTGTCCATGAGATTGTCCAGGCAAGAACACTGGAGTGGGTTGCCCTATCCTCCTCCAGGGGATCTTCCTAACCCAGGGATCGAACCCATGTCTCAGGTCTCCTGCATTGGCAAGTGGGTTCTTTATCCACTTGTTGGGAAAACCCAACACGGGTGTAATTTCAGGCAAACTCTCATGAAAGGTAGCTTCAACTCTGATTATCAGGAGAACTCTGAAATTACACCACAGAGCTGCTCTGTCCTGAAGCAGAGAGCTTGTTCTCACGTGTCCCACCCATCCATCATTGGCTAAGGATCACTTGGGAAGATGTAAACCCCTGGATGCTCCTGAGCCTTTGCTCAGGAACCCAAGGACAGGCATTGGAAGAGGAATCTCACGTGTGGGTCTTCAGAGATAAAAGCACACTGGAGCTTGGACAGGGACACAATGATGGTAAATGGATCTGAGAGCCTCTGAGTTGGGCACCTACAGGGTCTGTATTAAGGACCCTCCAGTAGAGAGAGGGAATGTGGGTGGTGATTGAAGAAGAAACAAGATGCACGTAATATCGAGACATGTTGGAGCAAGATGCACATGCTGGAAAATTTCCATAAAAACTTGGAAAAAGTAAGCACTCATGACTGTCTCACCTGTTAAATATACTGCATGATACAAGCAATTCTAATCTTAAAAAGATTCATTGGCTGTGAAGGTTTGTTTCCTTCAGTTGTTGAAAACTTGGAAAGGATTTACCTGTGGAAAAAATGTCATATGGTGGTTAGTTCCTAGGATAACCCACAGAAGACACTTCTGCCCATAATTGCGAGGGAGTCCATATGCTCACAATGAAATATAGTGGAAAACACCACAGAGGCAGAACAAGTAATTAAATCACACCATACTTCCGAGAAGGAAACTGCTTTTGCTTTGTCTCTGATGCTCTTAGGGAAAGCAGCTGTTCTTTTTTTTTTAAGCTTTTTATTTTATATTGGAGTATAGCCGATTAACAATATTGTGATTCTTTTAGGTGAACAGCAAAGTGACTCAACCATACATACACATGCATCCATTCTCCCCCCAAACCTCTCTCCCATCCAGGCTGCCACTTAACATAGAGCAGAGTTCCCTGTACTAGACAGTAGGCCATTCCTGGTTATCCATTTAATTTTTTTGGTTATCCATTTTAATTATAGCAGTGGGTACATGTTCATCCCAAACTCCCTATTCCTTCCCTCTATCCTTCCCCCGGAAAACCATGTTCTCTAAGTCTCGGAGTCTGTTTCTAGTTTTGTAAATAAGCTCATTCCTTTTCAGATTCCACATATAAGGGATGTCATATGATAGCTCTCCTTCTCTGTCGGGCTTACTTCACTCAGCAGGACAATCTCTGTCTCCATCCAAGTTGCTAAAGCGGTGTTCTCAGAGCTCCTTTGGTTTCAGTTTTTTCTCTGCCAAAGGGCCACTTTACAACTCGACCATCAGCTAAGAGAAGGTTGGAGGCGTGTGTTCGGGAGGGTGTTCACTCTTTAATATCAGTACCCAAGGGGTTGCTTTGCCGCTGCTGTCTCAGCGGTGTCATGCTCCGTGCTCAGATCACAGACTTCCTCACACAGGGTGTTCTCTGGCCCCTTCAACACCCCATGCCCTGCTTGCTTCCACTTGAAACACGGTGAGAGTTTTGGTTAGAAGGTGAAGTATGAGGGGAGACTCCTATAAAATTGAACTTGTTTCTTTCAACACACTGTGGTACCTGGGCATAAAAGTTTGGTCTCTTACGAATCCATCTTTGATCTGCTATTTCATGAATGCACTATGACTCAGATGATTGCCATTAACTAATGTCCAGGCCTTTTTCTATTCTAATAAATATTTCTTATCCAAGCAGCATGACATACTCAGTCACACACACTGTTGAATTCAGTGCTTATTAAAAATACTTGGCACCCTTATACAGACGAGGGTCGGGATGATGGGGTACCTCCCCAAAGTCACACTGTTGGTAAAATATAGAGCCAGGATATACGCTTGTCTGACTCTAACTGTCCACGTTCTTTTCTATTCTGCCTCAGGAAGAGCTGGGGAGATGTGGCATGGTCCATCCTTCCTTTTTCTGTCCGTTTTCTAGATTTCCTTTGGAAAAGCTGTCATTGTTTTACCAAGAACTAGGATAATTTTCTTTCCATCAAAGGATGCATAACAGCTCTATGTGATAAATACTATTGCTGTCCTTATTTTAAAGATAAGGACAGAAGCCAAGGAATTAAATTTAGTCAAAGTCACCTGGGTAAATAAGTGGCAGGACTGGCTTCTGAATATAATATGACCATCAGGGCTTCCTTGGTGACTCAGATGCTAAAGAACCTGCTTGCAATGCAGGAGACCTGAGTTTGATCCCTGGGTTCGGCAGATCCCCTGGAGAAAGGAATAACTACCCATTCCAGTGTTCTTGCCTACAGAATTCCATGTACAGAGCAGCCTGGTGGAGTACAGTCCACGGAGTTGTGAAAAAGTCAGGTACCACTGAGCACATGGGCACACACAGTATGAATATAAGGCCTGAACCAGTATGCAATCAGCCTCACAAGGACTGAAGGTTTAGCTCAACGGCAAGGCAACAATATTCCCAGGAGGGCTCATCAGTAAGTCCAGACCACTACTAGTCTAGCCAATACTTTTGTGGAAGATTGCACTTTCCAGAGATAGTGGCAACACTATTTCCGATCTGATGTGCTCTTCTTAAAATATGAGCTTGATAGTCCTTCTGTTGGGTGGAGTAGAGTCTGTTTCCTCTCCCTTGGACCTGGGCTGATCTTTGCAACTGTCTCCACTAATTGAGTCTGGAACCAATGACACTGTATGGCTTCCAAGGCTGAGTTGTAAAATTAGCAGCACTTCTGCCTTATTCTCTAAGAATGCTTGTCCTTGGAGCTCACCAGGACTGTAAGCAAGCCCTAAGCAGTCCATGGAGAGCTACATGGAGGGGAAACCAAGTTCCCAATCCATGGCCCTGGTTGACATCCCAGTCAATGGGCCAGCACCGAATCTTCAGTCACAGATGGGTACCGCCTTGCAAGTGACTCTTCTGTTCTCCAGTTAACCGGCCCCACCCAGCTGACATTACATGGAACCTGCTCAGCTCTACTCAAAGCAGATTTGTGAGCAACATATATGATTGCTGTTGTTTTAAGACCTTAACATTAACATATTATTAACATATTAATAATTCATATTATTATGTTGCAGCTGTAACAGATTATAACAGCTCCAAAAGCAATGTCCTCTCAGGATTATATTTGGTGCCTAGTAGTGGTGGTGGTGATGTTAGCAGGACTGGGATAGGATAAATGATTGACATTGATGTGTCAGGTACCTCACCTGGTCCACCACCCACCTCATCTGGTCTGTTTCCTAAATTAACTCTGTGCAGAAAGTGCTCTTATTCTAAGTTTACAGGGAAGGGAACTGAAGTCCAGAGAGTTCAGCCCCTTCCTTATCTGACATTCCTGGCATCAACAGATACGCAGTGAAACTGGGATTCAAGTAAGGCCTTTCTGAATCCAAGCACATGTCTTATCACTAATATTTTATTTCTGCCTTGAATCCTGGCCCATTAAAAGATGGTGACTACTTGTGGTAAACTAAAAAAGTACAGGACTGAAGAGGCTAATTAAAAACTGAAGCTTTCCTCGTGTCTAGGATAGTAGAGTGCATTGTTGACTGTGGCTGCTGCTGCTGCTGCTAAGTCACTTCAGTCGTGTCCAACTCTGTGCGACCCCATAGATGGCAGCCCACCAGGCTCCCCCATCCCTGGGATTCTCCAGGCAAGAACACTGGAGTGGGTTGCCATTTCCTTCTCCAATGCATGAAAGTAAAAAGTGAAAGTGAAGTCGCTCAGTTGTGTCCAACTCTTCACGATCCCATGGACTGTAGCCTACCAGGCTCCTCCATCCATGGGACTTTCCAGGCAAGAGTACTGGGGTGGGGTGCCATTGCCTTCTCCGGTTGACTGTGGAAGTCACACCAAAGATGTGATTCCCAACTTGAATATAATAATAATAAGACTGGTGGTGACGATGATGATGAACATGATGGATAACTACTACTGATAGAGTAAATATTAAAAATACAGTATATTAAAAAAAAGAGCCAGGAAAGTGAGAGCCAGGTTCTACCGTGTCAGGGGCTTCATGCAGATAGACACATCAGCTGTTCTAGGATGTAGGCGTTTTTGAATCCCCACACAGGATAAAAGCACTGAGATTCACACAGGGCACAAAAATGTCTTACTTTTTTGATTGGAGTATAGTTGTTTTACAATGCTGTGTTAGTTTCTGCTATATAGCAAAGTGAATCAGCTCTGTGTGTGTGTATATACACACACACTGTCTTTTTATTTCCTTCCCCTTCAGGTCGCCGCAGAGCACCGAGTGCAGTCCCCTGTGCTGCAGAGCAGGTTCTCATCAGTTATCCATTTTATACGTAGGAGTGTATACATGTCAATCCCAATTGCCTACACCCTCCCCTTACCCCCTTCAATGTTTATTTAAAATTAATATTTAAATTCAGAGTGAGGCATATGTTTGTTCTCTATGTCTCTGTCTCTATTTCTGCCTGGCAAATAAGTTCATCAAAACCATTTTCTAGATTCCACATATATGCGTTAATATATGATACTTTGCTTTTCTCTCTTGGACTTACTTCACCCTGTATGAAAATCTCTAGATTCATCCACATCTCTGCAAATATGGCATGATTTCATTCGTTTTTATGGCTGAGTAATATTCCAGGGTCATATAACTTTCTGAAAGCTGACAGTGAGTAACTCTGATGGGACAGTCACCCTCATTATACTATCTGAAAGAGGGAGCTGAGGAAAACATACATACGATTCCAATGAAATGTATTATACTGACTGACAGTGAGTGAACAAGGTGGGAAGCAAGGGCAGGATGAACAGACATCCATCAGTAGCTTGATATCAGGTGGATGCTAAGTCGAGACAGTGAGTGAGTCTCTAGGGTGTCTCAGAAGGCTGTAAGCTACTACAGGGGGCTTATAGGCATAGCTGTGACTTGAAGTTCCCACCAGCTGGGCCCTTTTCTTCCTGGCATTTGGTGGCTGTGGCAGCCCCAGAGAACACTTCTCCACCCTCTGATGCTTGAAAATCCCAGTACTTAAGGCCACCATGCTCCTGGAAACAGTGGCAGGCGTTAAAGCTTCAATGCTACTTGTACAAACACTCCTTGCTTCTGCTGGCTCTTATTAAAATGTATGAGTTAGTTTCCTGTCCACCAAGGGGCATCTCTGATCTGTTCTGGAGAACATTTCAAATGGGCCAGCCAACCCTGAAGGACTAGTCCTCCCTATCCCAAAGGAAAACATGGACCACTAACAGAACAGCCTCAAGCCCAGACCCCTGTGACAAAGCATTGGTCCTACTTGAAATTTCCCCAAAGACAAATACTTCTGAATAAAATTGAAGTCTGGAGGAGAGGAGGTTGTGAAGAATATTTCTTCTGACTTGTTGGCAAGAGACCATTTGTGGAGGAAAGCATGTTTTAAAAATATAGTCACCTGTTTCCATTGTTAATTCCAATTCTGAAGTTAGGGGTATCTGCTTGTATTTTTGAAAGAGAGGGAGCAGGGAACAAAATCCTCGTTGCCATAGGAATGAGAATTCTCTTCCAATAAGAGAAGTGTGAATTCAAGTGAAAAATTGGAATCAGAGAAGGTGAACTATTCTGAAAGAACAGTTATCTGTTGTCCTGCAAAAATCTATAGCCAGACAGAAAAAATAAATTCTAAAGAATATGCAGAGTGTGGAATTGTGAATTTCCCCATACATTTTCACTTAATTTTTCAGTAACAACTAGGAATCTTTGGTTGATATGGTTTAAATGTCAACCTCAATACTTATTTAAAATTAATATTTAAATTCAAAGTTATGTCTTGGTATTAAAAACAGACAACTGAGAGACGTCAACTTAGCAGCTGAATAACAAATATTTAAATTTCTTTTCAACTGTTTCACTTACATTACAGAAATGATGTGGGGTCTGACAGGTACTTGAAAGCTTTGGAGAAGGTCTGTGGTTTTTGAAACACCATGAATGAGTGCCTTGGAGTCTGTTTCTTTGAAACGGCTGATGACAAAATGTTGGATTATGAGATTTGGAGTTAGACAAGTTTACAGGTGAATCCTGACTTCACCATAGGTTGTCTAAAATAACCTCTGGCCCTTTCTTTCACCTGTCTGAACACAATGAGGACAGCAATTCCTACTTCACAAGATTAAAAACCACGGCGCATTTTAAAACTCAAAGCAGAGACTTCTCTGGGGGTCCAGTGGTTAAAAGACTTCACTTTCCAATGCAGGGGACCCTGGTCAGGGAGCTAGGATCCCACATGACTTGTGGCCAGAAACAAACAAACAAACAAACAAAAAACCCAAAGCATGAGACAGAAGCAATAACAAATTCAACAAAGACTTTTAAAAAGGTTCACATCAAAAAATCTTAAAAAAAAAAAAAAAGCTCAAAACAACGCCTGCCACATAGTAGGAGAACGTTGACTGGCAGCTTTTGTGACTATTGCAATCACACGCCATTTGGTTCAGTTAACTGGTCTCACTTTTTCAGTTTAATTCAAATCACATATTCAGGGATCAGGACTCCTAGATTTGGATCACATGGGATATCAGATAGGATTAGGTGTGACGGCTTGTGACAGATACCCCAAGTAATGGTAGTTTAAAACAAGATGCACGTTTATGTTTTCTCCTGTGTTAAATAAATCCCAGGATACGCAGCACAGAGCTGGTACTGGAATCAAGGGCTCAGCGTCCTGTTCCTAAGGAAGAATGGGAGCCTAGATATTGGAAGGCAGCTGGCAGTCTGTCAGTTGTCTATTGCATCTTCCTTCTCAGTCCTGATTATAAAGCCTCATGCTCTATAGTCTTTCTCAATGGAAGGAAAGGGAGAAACACCCAAACTGGCCACAGTAAGTGAAACACCTTTGTTTCCCTATTTTAATTTACCCAGGGTTCTGAGTAAGTGTGCATTCCAATAACAACGACAACAATTTATCAGCATTGCACTAAACGCTGGAGAAGGAAATGGCAACCCACTCCAGCATTCTTGCCTGGGGAATCCCAGGGACAGAGGAGCCTGGTGGGCTACAGTCCATGGGGTCACAGCGAGTCAGACACAACTGAGTCCACACACACTTACTAAATGCAGTAAATGTTGCCCATATTGATGTTATATGTATTTATAAAATCATGTGAGCAGTATTTTCCACTCTTATTTGAGAATTTGGACCAGGAAGGACTTTCTCCACAGGTAAGGCTAGTATGTGCAGTAAGAGCAAATCAGCTGCTAAATGTCGTGAACGCGGGAAGAACAGATCTAGGATTTTATGATTACTAAATAAAAACCAACTATTTTTACCCTGTGAATTGAGTACTGCTTGTTACCTCTACTTTGAAAGTGATGAAATAAGGTTCAACAAGGTTCAGTAATGTTGCCATAGTCGCATCACAGGTGATACCATGATCTGTAGCTAACTTTGCTTGCCTCCAAGGTCTGTGCAATTATATATATGTACACACACACACACACACACACACACACACACACATGCATGAACTGGTTACTCAAGCATTCTGTGAAAAATTAATAAAACATGGTCATGGAACACATTTAAAAAGAAAACACCAGGAAAAAACAGAATATAATATTTTATTTATAATACAGACATAATTGTGTGAAAATGCCCCCCAAAGACTGGAAACAAATAAACCATTTTCTTAACAGGGGTAGACTCTTGGTGGTGGGGTTAGTTAGTAGTGTGCTAAAGCTGGCTAGTAAGAGCCTATGGTTAAATATTCAGGAGCTTTGAGAGCTAGTTGTTAAACTGTTGGTAGCTTTAAAAATGCCAGGATGGGTGTATTTGCAACAGGCAAATTGACACAGACTATAAATCACGGCTTTATTTTCCCCCTAGAAAGCCAGTTTACCAACACAATACTTGTTTGCTGCTCACATCTTTCATGCTTTTGTGTATTGTGTTCTATATTAAACCATTTTGCAATAACATAAATTAGCATATAGCCAAGAAAAGAGAATATGATAGAGTTCATACGGGATAAAGGGCTTCCCAGTTAGCACTAGTGGTAAAGAACCTGCCTGCCAGTGCAGAAGACATGAGACTTGGGTTCAATTCCTGGGTCAGGAGGATCCCCTGGAGGAGGGCATGGCAACCCACCCCAGTTTTCTTGCCTGGAGAATTCCATGGGCAGAGGAACCTGGTGGGCTATAGTCTGCAGAATCGGACACAACTGAACAACTAACACACACACACATACACACACACACACACACACACACACACAAGCGCATTGCATTCATCGAGCACCTTTATTTCTATTGTTATTACATCAGCCCCACTTCAGATCATCTCGGAGGTCGGGGAGCCCTGATGTAGATGATCTGCGTGTGGCTTTCCTTCATCCTTGCTGGTGTCTTTGAATTCAGAGCTGGCTGTGGGTTCAGAGGAGAGGTAAGTCCTGAGAGTCTTTTTCAGGCGCAGTGCCCATCTCAGCCCTACCTTCCTCACCGGAGAGGGTGGTGAACAGCTTCAATAAAACAACACCTGTGTGTAACGGGCCTTGAGCCACACAGCATGTTTTCTCATATAGTTCTTGTTGGAAGTTAATGCAACTTTCAGTCACAGGTGGTCTTCCAGTACCTCGTGTGGTTTGGAATTTTTCTTTTGACCTTCCTTCATTCTGTAAATCTAACTCCAAGTAGAGGAAAAAAGGCTTAATTTAAGAGGATCTGTAAGAGACCATTGACCTCCTTCTTGAAGAGGCTGAATTCCTCATCTGAGCACTGAACAGGCACACACCGAACAGGTTGTTCCCTGCAATCCCTAACCCCCAAGTACATGGCCAGGCTTGGCAGGTGCACTTGGCACAAGCTATTAGGCCCATGAAAAACAAACCTCCCTCAACAAAGTGCTCCATCCACCTGCCGCAGTACTGACATTGATATTCTTGGGTGCACATGGCAAACGCGGTTGTAGCTTTGGTGGGAGTGAGACAAGGCTGTAACAAGACACCTACTGCAATTGTAGTCATACGATGAGAAGGAGGCCAGACAAATCAGGCAGCTTTCAATGCAACGTCCAGAAAAGCACACAGGGGCTTTTTTTTCAGTCCATTGCCTGCCTGGTGTGCTGAGTCACAGCCCTAGCTTCTGTTGTGGGAAAAGGCTGCTTATATTGAATTATCCTGCACCCAGGGAGGCAGAGCAGCCCCAATTGTCCTGGCAACCTTGCTCCTGTTGAGTCACTGAAACCAAAGATTCCAAAGACCCATTATTTCCTCTGCTCATCCTCTGGGGATTGATGTAAACTAGATCCTTCTGTGCATTGCCTATTTCTTCTTCCATCTGGTTCAGATTAAAACAGTTGAGAAAATATCCATGGTCTAATTTGGAATCTGCAGAGTGTAAGAATAGTGATATTGTCAGATCAAATTAAGCAGTATTTATCAAACAACTACCCTCTGTTAGGCACTTTGATACGAACCTCTGTTGAAATTCTTCTTAGCAATTCCACTCCCTCAGCTAACTCACTTGATCCAGAAAACTGTAACTCATTGATTGGGCAAATTAAAAAAAAAAAAATATATATATATGTAAAAATCAAGTGTTAATTGATCACGTGTCTGATGTTATGAGCTTCTCCATTGGCTCAGCGGTAAAGAATCCACCTGCAATCCAGGAGATGCAGGAGACATGGGTTCGATTCCTGGTTTGGGAAGATCCCCTGGAGGAGGGCATGGTGACCCACTCTAGTGTTCTTGTCGGGGAAATCCCATGGATAGAGGAGTCTGGCAGGCTACGGTCCATGGGGTCACAAAGAGTCAGACACAACTGAGGTGACTTAGCATGCACGTAGGTCTGATGTTAGACTATGTGCTGTATGTTCATTATTATTCAAAAATTTGCAAATGTTAAAATCATTCTCAGTTAGAGGGAGAAATGGAAATGCAGAAATTCCCAGGGAAAGGAACAATTTGTGAGACATTCAATCCACCGCACAGTAACATCAGAAAAACCAAGTACCCCCCCGGGGTGTCATAGGTGCCTCTTCGCACTGTCAAGGCCTGGGGGAGACAGATGTCATCCTTTCAGGTCTGTCTCTTAACCAAAAAACAGAATGACAGAGCCTGTAGTTCTGACCAATTTCATTGGAAACAAACACCACATTCTGCCGCTATGTATGTAATTACTCCTGTTCTAGCATAATGCTTAAAGCAGAGCTCCACCGAGGGGATGGAGAAATAAAACACTTTGTTTACACTCTTAGCAGAAAAAATATGTATTCCAAACATTAGCTTCATCCTTTCTGTTAAACACACATATTACGGCAAATTCTTCATGTACGTTTTTTCTCCAATATACAGGTCAATAAATGCTATCATTATGTAATTCATCAAGGGTGATTTGTTGAGACATTAATCCAATTCAGGAGAGTCTCCAGAACAATGCCCTGACATCCATAAACTCTCCTTATTTTTTTTTAGTTTCACCATCAAAAGAGTGTAGCAAATGCTACAGATTTATCATGCCCTTTCTCTCTGTGTCGAAGGTTAATCACATCATGAGTCTGAAGGCTCCTTTTCCCTTATTTCTTTCAGTTTTATGAGTTATTACATTGGCCTTCAGGTTTAAATCAACATATATCAATTGGAATTACAATTCAAATTCCATTTGAGATTTCTGATTGCACAGAGTTGCTGCTGAAATCAATAATAAACATGACCTCCAGAAGAGATGTAAAGAGCTCTCCAGGAAATATTGGTCAAGAGACTGTTAAAAATGAAACATCTTCAAATCAAAATCCTGCCCCTATAGCATTTAGAGTTGTACCTACTAGGGAAATGCATCTACTGAGTATTTTCTTAAGTTCCAAATATTCTCAAGATCTCTCATGCATATCATTTTCACTTACATGTACAATATATTTTTACACTCTATTTTTCAAAACAGAAAACTGTAGTTAAAGGTTATGTGAGAGACAAATTAGACATGCAACTTGATACTTTTAAATATACATACATATATTAATATATACTTTTTTAGAGCAGTTTTAAGTTTACAGAAAAATTGAGCCGAAAGTACAGAAGTTTCCTGTATGCCCTCTGCCCCCATTCATACACATATCCTCTCCCGTATTCAATATCCCCCTACCACCAGAGTGGTACATCTGCTATAATTGAGGAACCTACACTAACACATCATTGTCACCTAAGTCCATAGTTTGCATCAGATTTCACTCTTAATGTTGTACATTTTGTGGGTTTGGACAAATGTACAAAGACATGTACCCATCATCATGGTATCGTATAGAATATTTTCTTCAGCTCTCTGCCTTCCTTATGGTCCAGCTGCCACAACCATATGTGACCACTGGGAAGACCCAAGCACCGAAGAATTGATGCCTTCTAAGTATGGTGCTGGAAGAGACTCCTGAGAGTCCCTTGGACAGCAAGGAGATCAAACCAGTCAATTTTAAGAGAGATCAACCCTGAATATTCATTGGAAGGACTGATGTTGAAGTTGCAACTCCTGTATTTTGTCATCTGATGGGAAGAGCTGACTCCTGAGAAAAGTCCCTGATGCTGGGAAAGATTGAGGGCAGAAGGAAGAAGAGGGCCTCAGAGGATGAGATGGCTGGATGGCATCACTGATGCAATGGACTTGAACCTGGGCAAATTTCGGGAGGTGGTGAGGGACAGAGAGGCCTGGGGTGCTGCAGTCCATGCGGTCACAAAGAGTTGGACTTGACCAGGTGACTGAACAACAGCACAGAATATTTTCACTGCCCTAAAAATCCTCTGTGCTCCATGTACTCTTTCCCTCCTCCTTCCTAACCTCTGGCAATGACTGATCCTTTCACTGCACCCATGGTTTTGCCTTTTTCAAAGCGTCATATATTTGGAATCATACAGTAAGTGGTCTTTTCAGATCGGCTCCTTTTATTCAGGAATATGCATCTAAGTTTTGCTCATGTCTTTTCATGGTTTAAGTAGCTAATTTCTTTGCAGCACTGAATAATATTACATTGTCTGCATGTGTTACAGAGCAAAGAGTTGGCTGCCCTATGAAAATAGAAGTTAGTAGTATGGCAGGCTATAGTACAGGCTTTTAAGAAAAGAAAAAGATTTGTGGTGAGGTCTATGGGTAAGGAGACAGGAGGAACGGCTTGCATCTCCCAGATTGATCTGGGATTTTGGTCAAACTTTCATGGGTTAAGGGAAGAGAGTTGGTATTCAGAAGCATTGGTGGAGCAGGTTTCCACTGGAGAGCTCTGAAACTTTGCTGTTTATGGTAAGGTATGGTAAAGGGGCTTCAGCACCAGATCTTGCTGGACAGCGATTCTGATCATGTTCCCATCATGCCCCGGTCCTTTGGTTCAGGTCATTTTTTGAGGTCAAAAATCTCCCATGTGCATGATCCAACTGTATGACTTGTGGTCTTGTTCTGTTGTCTCTGAAAAACTAATCCGGATCTCATTAGAAACAAGATAAGGCCAGTCTGGGGCTGGTTTTCCAGTTATAGACGTACCACTGTTTATTTATTTATCCACTCACCTACTGAAGGGTGTCCAAGTTACATCCAGGTTTTGCCAATTATTAAAAAAATGGCTGTAAACATCTATGTGTTAGTTTTGTGTTTATATAAGTTTTCAACTTCTTTGGGTTGAATACCAAGTATTGTGACTGCTGGAATTGTTTGGTAAGAGTATGTTTAGTTTTGTACTGAGTGTCTTTCTGAAGTTTTTGTCTTCAGGTACAGCCATCACACTTGTGCATCACCACTAAATAAAGCTGAGATGAAACACACTGAAAACTTTTGAGATTTGCCTTTTCCTTTGATTTTACCCTGGGAGAGATTTTCCAAACTTTCAATTCACTCTCATTTCTCAAAGCTGAGACCAATGGACTGTTTCATTCTGCTTAAGCATGAAGTAGATAATTATTCTAAGTCACCTGCAGTGAATACTACCTCTTAATTTCTATCCTTCTTTTTATTATTTTAATTTTTTGTTGTGAACTATTTATAAAGTCTTTATTGAATTTGTTACAATATTGCTCCTATTGCTTGTGTTCTGCTTTTTGACCATGAGCCACATGTAGAAGCTTAATTCCCTGACCAGGGATTGAACCTGCACCACCAGCATTGGAGGGCAAAATCTTAACTACTGGACCAACAGGGAAGTTCCTCTATCCTTATTTTTAATATATATATAGAAAATATTTCACAATTCCCTCAAATACTGTTTGGTTGAACATTTCACTTGAAGGTCCCTTTGAAGGGGAAAGGATATAGTCGAAGACATGTCTATCCCAGCCCTGGAATATTTCATAGAGTAGTAGAACCTCAAATTTTTTCCATGATGAGCATGCATGCATGCTTAGTTGCTCAGATGTGTCTGATTCTTTGCAATCCCATGGACTGTAGTGCTCCATGTAATAAGAGTTGATGCTAAAAGGAAGCTGATTATGGAGGAGCCTTTATCTCAGTAGCCCTTGTATTTTTATTTGGTGTCTAGTCCCGAAGTCTTGGGTAGGGTAAGAGTCTGCATAACAGTTGAAGTGATCAGTCACCACAAATATGTACCCAGGGTTTCAGTTCTCAGGTTAAAAAGACAAAAAGGTTTCCTGCACTTGACTAAGGTATTTGCTTTGTGTAATTTCTATATCAGTGTTCCATTTTAGAAAGTTATTCTGTTGGGTGATTTGAAACCTAGTGTCACAACTAAAGTGAGGTCCTCAAATCTTTCGTACCCCTTCTCCCATCACAACTCCCAAAATATCATGTAAATTACTGATTCTTTCCCTTCTGAGATGAGCAATGTAATCAGGAAATTCTCCTTTTGCCTTGAGATGATTTTCCTGTGCCACTTTCCCAGCTTGAATGGGGAGCTGAGGGAGAAGTAGAGGGAAGAGAAGGCTACAGTCCTGGTACGGAGTTTTACTTGAGTGAGTCTGAAGTCTGAGCTGATTAAATAAGGATCCCACAGAGATAGTTTGAAAGGCGGAGACACTAGTCACTTGCAGTGGAAATTCCAGAAATACTATAAAGAAAGGCTAGAGATAGCAATCTTATTGGAAGAGAGGAGTAGGGAGTTATCTTGATTTGAATAGAACTTTACTTTTAGGTGCCAAGATTAAGAAGTGCTTCACATTGATGGAAATGGGAGCTCCCAAGGTAAGATGCTGTAGTAAATGTTATGTCTGATTACCCTTTCCTTTGGGGTGTATATTCTTGTAAAGTTTTTTTTACGAGCATCTGAATTGCTTTGGATGATGAAACATAAGCAGAAATGATGCACATCACTTCTGTGTGGAAGAATTTATGGGCTGTATAATGATCTTCCAAGCTCTCTTCTATACTCGGAGAACCCGAGAGATTTATGTGAAGATACTGATGTCATAAGATGATGGAGGTTTTTATCTCCCTGGGGTTGTGAATGACTACTATAGATCCGTAGCAGACACATATTGTGAGTGGGAAATAAGCCTTTGTCATTTTAAGCCTTTGAGATTTGGGGATTTTTTTTGTTACTAAAGTTAGCAGATTCTGATAAGTAAAGATGTTTGGTTATAGAAAAATAAAGTTCTATTCTTGTGTACATCTAATTTTGCATTTGTAAATTTCAAGCCAGCTACACACTCATTTGATGCATGAGAATTTGACTATAGAAACTCGGCAAAGAAAATGACATGTTTAAAAAAATGTGGCTGGTTAATCTTGGTACCTTTCAAGGAACATACATTCCAACTTGTGATGGAAGCCTGCCGCTTCTTCTGTGGGTCTTGGCACCTTTGTGCTGCACGTAGTGAAGAATTTTTATCCTGAGGGACTCTAGCCTTTAGACATATGCATAATTTCATACAAGATAACCCAAACAGAAACTAATGACTTCATCTGGAGTTTTGTTAAAAACAAAAACAGAATACCTTCCCACACTGAAGCAGAATATAAGCTGTACCACAGTTCTCAAGCTAGAGTAGAGAAATGTGGTTGGTGGACAGAATATTGAGACTTAGTCTCAGACTGACTTGTGCTGGTGGAATTTAGAGGCTTCTGGAACCTACTGTAGTGTAATTCATAGGTTTTAAGTCTTATTTGAATGTAGACAGTGTTGGTGGAGTCAGCGAATGCTGGATCAGAAGCCCTACTAAACAGGCCACCCTGAACACTTGCCCAGAGGTGATGCTTGAAGACCCCCAAAAGGCTCAGGGGTTGGGACATTGGGCCTGGACTTCCCCATTTCTTGCTGATATTCCCAGAGTGAACTGAGACTTCAAGGTTATGTCCATTAAAGAGCTTTGGGAAAATGGACTTTTTTCCACAAACCTCCTAAAATACCCATCAAACCTTCGAAGGTCTTTAATTCACTTTAACAGGGTGAGTTGGTAATAATCGTGATTTTGAAAGGCTGCTGCCCATCTCTACTTTTTATGACACCATTTGCTCAGTAGATTTAACTGAAGCCAGCAGAATTTACTTACATGACAAAGGGTAATTTTCGAGCTCTTCCTCCCAAGTAGGTCAGTAGAAGGATAGTAAAGAAAACCACAGTTATATTATATAGATATAACATAACAAGATACAGATAGAAGACAATAGCACCACATGAGACAGTTCATATCCAAAATCACTTTTTTGATTAATTTAACATCAGGAAAGGAAAATGGGCTCCCAAGTGTCTTAGAGTATCCTTTTAAATTTCAGAACTCTAGAGGAAAGTATATTGCCCTTCTGTGTCTTTTTAAAAATTATCATAGCCTTTGATAATTTGTGCTTTTAAGATCCATCACTGGAAAGTTTACTCCCTACCAGGAAGTCCAAGATATTTTATTTTAAAGTGTCTAATAGAATTTGGTAATTCAAGCATGTCTGGATTAAAAAAAAAAAACAGCTCAGTGGGGAAGCATTTGGACAATGGAACACTGAAATAATTCTGCTATTCAGTAGACTTTCTTAAAAAATTACTTATTTACTTGACTGTGTCAGATTTTAGTTGCAGTGCATGGGCATGCAGGCTTAGTTGCCCTATGGCATGAGATCTTAGCTCCCCCACCAGGGATCAAACCCACATCCCCTGCACTGGAAGGCAGATTCTTAACTACTGGACCACCAGGGAAGCCCTAGAATCAGTAGGTTCTAAGGAAGTTTTATAAATGATCACTCTCGGGCACTGCAACATTCCTAGGTCTTGTTGCCCTATTTGATGTCATTTGCCCCAAATGCACACATTTTTTTCTTCTATTTTCTTGGTAACTGGGGGTTGACAAAATAATAGCTCTCTAGATTAAATTTTAGAGTCCAACTGGGAGAACTTCAAGATGTGAAGTTTGGAGAAGCAGCCTATGGATCCGCTTCTATTTTCTGTACTCTTTACGCATGGGTGGTGGAAGGGGGAATCGCCCAGATACTTCGGCTCTGGGTAAGCATTTAAAAGGGGCTTCTCTGGTGGTCCAGTTGGTAAAGAACTCACCTGCACTGGAGGAGACTCATATTCTAACCCTGGGTTGGGATGATTTCCTGGAGAAGGAAATGGCAACCCACTCTAGTATTCTTGCCTGTGAAATTGCATGGACAGAGGAGCCTTGTGGGCTACAGGCCATGGGGTTGCAAAGAGTCTGACACTACTTAGTGACTAAACACCACCACCCAAGCATTTAAAATTCTGAAATGAGTTCCTAGCAACACAAACATTCTTCACATGTTTTCTGGATCAAAGCATCAAACTGCTTACCTCACCTCACTTTAAGATTTTCCTTCTTGACCATCAGATAATGAAGAAAGAGTAACACATCCTAAGTTTCTGATTTTTTTTTTTTTAATGAATATGGCTTTAAGTGAGTCTTCTAAAATGTGTCTGAAAGGAAGGGATGAGTTCAAACAAGGTATCAATAGAAAGAAGCAGATCTTGTTAATTGAGCACCTCCTGTGTGCCAGAAATGGGGCTGGGTATTTTACATACACCTAATGGGGCCATCAATAACTATTCTGTTCCTAAGTTAGTGCCTGAGATAGAACCAGAGGCTCTGAAGTCCTAGAAAAGTGTGGGAGCTGGACTGTGAAAACTGGGTCAGTGGTTTCTTCGTGTTCCTAGCTAGGAAATTTGGGCTACTTCTTCCTGTGTGTACTCAGTTGCTCAGTCACGTCTGACTCTTTATGACCCCATGGACTGTAGCCCACCAGGCCCCTCTGTCCATGGGATTTTCCGTCCAAGAATACTGGAGTGGGATGCCATTTCCTTCTCCAGGGAACTTCTTCCTAACTCAGATCAATCAATTTATATCAACAATAATTTTTCCTCTTCTCCCAGTCCAAGTACTCGGGGAATATTTCACCCAGGACAGCTGTTGCTTGTGTATTTGTTTCTAGTGCACACAGGGAGACTATAAAACCACACAATCATTTTCAAACAAACAAACCAAAACATATACTTCAAAATGGATGGTGTTATCTATGAAGGAATTCTTATCAGATACTAGGGATTTGTTCCAGTGAGACTTTCAGGGATCTGAGTAGCACTGGAGCCTTGGATGTGCTCTTGGGAATTGCCTCCAGAGTTTATGCATCATTTTAGGATTTTCTCAGGATTCGCAGATCATCTGCAATGAAGGAGCCATGTAGCAAGTCGTTGTTGTTCAGCCACTCCGTCATGTCCAACTCTTTGCTATCCTATGGACTGCAGCGTGCCAGGCTTCCCTGTCCTTCACTATTCTCTGGAGTTTGCTCAAATTCATGGCTATTGAGTCTATTGAGTCCAACCATCTTGTCCTCTGTCGTCCCCTCCTCTTCCTTCCTTCAGTCTTTCCCAGCATCAGGGTCTTTTCCAAAGATTCAGCTTTTCACATCAGGTGGAGCAAAATATTGGAGCTTCAGCTTCAGCATAAGTGCTTCCAAGGAATATTCAGGGTTGACTTTCTTGAGGATTGACTGGTTTGATCTTGCTGTCCAAGGGACTCTCAAGAGTCTTCTCGAGCACCACACAGTTCAAGGGCATCAGTTCTTCAGCACTCAGCCTTTTTTATTGTCCAGCTCTCACATCTGCATGTGACTACTGGAAAAACCATAGCTTTGACTAAAGAGACCTTTGTTGGCAAAGTAATATCTCTGCTTTTTAATATGCTGTCTAGGTTAGTCATAGCTTTCTTCCAAAGAGCAAAGTCTTTTAATTTCATGGCTGCAGTCACTGTCCACAGCGATTTTGGAGACTAAGAAAATGAAGTCT
Source organism: Cervus elaphus (assembly GCF_910594005.1). NCBI lineage: Eukaryota > Metazoa > Chordata > Mammalia > Artiodactyla > Cervidae > Cervus > Cervus elaphus. The sequence continues at coordinate 19,366,188 of NC_057827.1, read as the reverse complement.
GTCACTGTTTCCATTGTTTCTCCATCTCATCTGTTTGCCATGAAGTGATGGGACAAGATGCCATGATCTTTGGAATGTTGAGTTATAAGCCAGCTTTTTCACTCTTCTCTTTCACTTTCATCAAAGAGGCTCTTCAATTCCTCTTCACTTTCTGCCATTTAGGGTGGTATCATCTGCATATCTGAAGATACCAATATTCTCCCAATAATCTTGATTCCAGCTTGTGCTTCATCCAGCCCAGCATTTCACATGATGTACTCTGCATATAAGTTAACTAAGCAGAGTGACAATATACAGCCTTGAAGTACTCCTTTCCCGATTTGGAACCAGTCTGTTGTTTCATGTCCAGTTCTAACTGTTGCTTCTTGACCTGCATACAGATTTCTCGGGAGGCAGGTAAGGTGGTCTGGTATGCCCATCTTTTTCAGAATTTTCCACAGTTTGTTGTGATCCACATAGTTGTGTGGATCAACAAAATTTGTGTGATCACACAGTTTCTTGTGATCCACACAGTCAAAGGCTTTAGGGTAGTCGATGAAGCAGAAGGTGATTTTTTTTCTGGAATTCTCTTACTTTTTCTATGATCCAATGGATACTGGCAATTTGATCTCTGGTTCCTTATATGGCAAGTAGACAAAAATTAAATAGACTCTACTATTGTGAGCTAAAAGGATGAAATGAAGCCCCGTCTGAAGGGCAGGGTAGAGGTTGACCTGGATGGACATGTGAGGTTGGAGTTCAGGTGTCTGGAGACTGGATATGCTGGTTAGAGAAGAAGGGCTAACCACAGGTGGGAGAGGGAAATCAGAAGATGGTAAAACTGGGCCACACATAAAGTGCTGTAGTGTTCTGAGTCCTCTTAGAAGCAGATTTCAAGATGAGATGAATATATAAGACTTTTAAGAGGGAAAACATCCTTGTGAGAGAAAGCAGAGATATTCCAGGAGCTGGAAAGATCACTGGGCTTCGGTGTATGCTTCAGTCTAAGGACGGCTTGGAGAAGTTACTGGGGGTCCTTGAGCCAAAGCTGGTCATCAGAGCGCTCTCACTTCTCCCAGGTAGGCTACCCCAGCCTTGCTCTGTGATTGGCTGGGAGCAGCTAGCAGAGGAGGTTTATCTCCATGCAGGGGGTGGTCCATTATTCCCTTGCGTAAATGTTGGAAGTCTGTAAGGTGTATTTCCATGGCATCCAGAACAACCAAGAGGAACTCTGAGAAGGAAGGATTACAGCCAAAAATTATGATGCCTAAAGAAACTTCTGAGTCAGGACCAGGCTATGAAGGCAAAATGATCACTGGCTCACTGGTGGAATGGTAGGTGGGGGATCCCAGGTGTGGGATTAGCACCAAAGCTGGGCAATTAAAGCAAAGGACAGAGCAGGTGAGAGGCTCCTGTGCAGCTGCCCAGCATCTGAGCCTGACTCCAGGCCACTGCCTTTCTGCTTCCCAGGGGAGCCCTGAAAGCATCTGATGGATGCTCATGCTGCACCGAGTCATTCTGATTGTGAAAAATGAGAGGTATCCTCAAATGAGGCTGTCTTCTGGTGTGACTAGTAACATGGCTTGAGAGATAATGTTCTAGTTCCAGAAATAGTTTGATCAATGTCAGCATTGTTGGGATAACTGTTTATTTTCCTGAAGGGAATACTTTGAAGGGGACAGTGTTCATTTGGATGTGAAAGTTCTAGCGGCTTTGTTCCAGAATAGTGTTTACTATTGCTTGGTTAGCAATGTATGATTTTTTAGGAGTGGTTTGCAACTATTTTTTTTTAAATCTCTCCATTGATTTTTTAAAAAGATTTTCTAATGTAGACCATTTTTAAAGTCTTTATTGAATTTGTTGCAATATTGCTTCTGTTTTATGTTTTGGTTTTTTGAGAGAGGCATGTGTGATACAGGGATCAAACCCACAGTCCCTGCATTGGACGGTGAAGTCTTAACCTCTGGACCATCAAAGACGTCTCCCTCTCCATCTTTTTAACATGCCCTATTTACCATAATCAATAAGATCTTTTGCTACTCTTCATCTTTCTGAGGAGGAGGTTAGGGAAGCTGGAAAAGGCAATCCCTGTTCCCCCTCTATGTTTATTTGTAGTCTGTCTCCATCCTCTAGGATGCATAAACTCAGAGAAGACAAGGACCCTTTCTGTTTGCTTGCTGCTGCTGTTTGCATCAAATATTAGGCAGTGATTATTTGTTTAATGATCATTGAACTTAAAGCATACAGTCTTCATATATTAGAGAGTTGTTAGACGAAAGCTTAAGATCCCTTCACATTCTGATAGTCAACGATCCATGGCTTTCTGTTTCTTTGTTGTCTGTACTTTTCCTTTCCTGACAAATACTCCTCGTTTTGCCAGAAACAATTCTTTGAGAAAGCCTAGCACACACTTTCATCTTAGAGGTCAGAAAACCAAGGGCCCCAGGGATAAAGCACCGACCATTGGTACTGCGCACTTAGTTTGTGGTTTGTCATTAACTAGTTTTTTCCTGCCGTTCTATGACTTTTCCACTAGTGCATTCTCCTTAAAAGAGGGATTACACTTTATTCTCTCTGCATCCCCTGTACGTAATATATAATCTCCACTGCACAATAGTCCAAGGTTCAGGTCTAACAAAGCTCTAAGGGACTTCACTGTGTGAGCTCTTGACCTTTTAGTCTTTTTATGATATAATCCCTCCAAGTTTCAGAAAACAATATTTTTAAAAACATATTCTTTTGGACACAGTATTGTGTATAGTCCCTTTTTGCTGTGCTGCTTCCTAACCTATCTGCACTTCCGCCTGCATGCTCAATCGCTTCAGTTGTGTCCGACTCTTTGCAACCCTGTGGACTGTAGCCTGCCAGGCTCCTCTGTCCATGGGATTTTCTCATGTAGAAAGGCTACCCACTCAGTATTCTCAAGAATACTGGAGTGAGTTGCCATGCCCTTCTTCAGGGGATCTTCCTGACCCAGGGATCGAACTGGAGTCTCCTGTGTCACCTGCATTTCAAGAGGATTCTTTATCACTGAGCCCCTAGGGAATCTCCTCCTAAACTACCCATCTCCCAGATATTTTGAACTTCCATCAGTGGAAAATCCTCTCTATCCCACTCCCGCCCCCAACAACTATTATTCTGCTATAAAATATCAGATGAGAAAGAACTGGGCTTGAACTCTCACACTCAAGCATGGAGGTTTTGGTGCCTCATCTTGAGCTCTAGGGCTTCTCTCGTGGCTCAGCTGGTAAAGAATCGGGCTGCAATATGGGAAACCTGGGTTCGATCCCTGGGTTGGGAAGATCCCCTGGAGAAGAGATAGGCTACCCACTCCAGTATTCTGGCCTGAGAATTCCATGGACTGTATAGTTCATGGGGTCGCAAAGGGTCAGACATAACTGAGTGACTTTCACTTCATTCACGCTCTAAGAGATTAAATATGCTAATTTCCAGGTATATTTTTCTTCCCCCATCACATTAGTACTATGGCATCACAACAGTGCACTCAACTTACAATCACTGTAACTGATAGCCTTGGAGTTTAGTCACTGCCAAGAAGACTAGTTATAAAGCAACCACTTCTGGGAGTCAAGTGTGTTTTGCTGACATCCATGTCTGTTAGGTACCAGCAGCTCCCTAGGAACCTCCCCAACCAGAAATACAAGCAATCACAGTGACGATGGTGGGAGAAGCATCAACATCCATAATCATAGGACAATGACAAAGTTAATGCACAGATTTTAGCTCTGACACCACATGTATTCTTTTCAAGTGTACTCCCAAACTCAAGTATTCTGGTTTCCTGAGAAGATTCTTCTCTGCTAGGCAGTTAGGGCATAAGACAAGAGTCATGTTATCCTTGGGGTCTCTGGGATGGAGAATATGACTTCAGAATTATTAACAGTGGGCATTGGAGCAAGTAGCTGATGGTCTGGTCCAACTGGCACACAGAAAACACTCAATACAAGTTACTGACAGATGACCTGTGATGTCTGAAGATTTTACAGATGTCGACAGTCAGGATGTTCATATATTTATATGATGTCTTAGAAAAGAATTTTTTCTGTTCTCAGGATGACTTTGCTTTAAATGTAGTAAAAGGGGCTTCCCTGGTGGTCCAGTGGTTAAGATTCTGCCTTGCAAGCCAGGAGTCACCGATTTGATCCCCGGTCCAGAAAGATCCCATATGCCACAGGAAAAGTACGCTAGTGCACCACAACTGCTGAAGCCCGTGCGCCCTAGAACCCATACTCTGCAACAAGAGAAGCCACCACTGTGGGAAGCCCCTGCACCTCAACTAGAGAGTAGCCCCCACTCGCCAAAACTAGAGGAAGACTGTGTGGCAACCAAGATCCAGCACAGCCAAAAATAAAAAATAAAATAAATACAGAAATTTTTTTAAAATGTAGTAAAAGAATAAACTAGCATATGATATAGGAGATGATCTGCCTACTGAAACTCACTGAAGAGGTAGTCATAGAAATTGGATTTGCTTCTCAGCCACCCTCTACCAAGATTACCAGATCCAATTCTGAAACTTACAATCAGATAAGGTGAAAGGTGAAAGGTGTAAGTGTTAGTTGCTGAGTCGTGCCCGACTCTTTGCAACCCCATGGACTGCAGCCCACCAGGCTCCTCTGTCCATGGCATTTTCCAGGCAAGCATATTGGAGTGGGTTGCCATTTCCTTCTCCAGGGGAAACTTCCTGACCCAGGGATCAAACCCGGGTCTCCTGCACTGCAGGCAGCTTCTTTACCAACTGAGCTAAGAGGGAAGTCCTACAGTCAGATAAAGTAGAGGCAAAAGGCCATCTACACACCCCCACCTCCTTTAAATAGTCATTAATGTGACATTGATCATGTTAGCAGAGCAGCCATTTCTGCACCTTTGGAAATTCAAAATTGATGTTTGTGCCCATGGAGTCCATCAGACACTAGGAGGGCAGAGGTTCTTACAAATAAGCTTCTGATTCATCATATTAACCTATGACACCACTGGAAGGTTCATGTATAGTCAATGAGGAACTCTTTCAAAATGAGTTTTCTTGGCTACCATTAGGGCAGTGCTACTGATATCCTTTTAGGCAGACATTGAAATTCTGGGCAGAAAGTTTTTCCTTATACGATCTCTCTCAACCTTCTTAAAATGTCACAGGGGGTTTCCCTGGTAGTCCAGTGGCTAAGACTGTGCTCTTAGTGCAGGGGGCCTGGGTTCAATCCCTGGCCAGGGAACCTGGATCCCACATGTGCAACTAAGACCCAGTGCAGCCAAATAAATAAATAAAAAGGTTAAAGAAAAAAAATAAGAAGTCGCAATGTTGGTTCAGGTTCTGTAACTGACAAACTGGTCCTTGTCCTTTTCAAGGATATGAAGTAACCTCCTTGGCTCACCCAGTATCTTTGCTAATCTAAATAAAACTGATTTCTTTCATTATTATTTACATGGTATGGTTTTAGATTCTCTCATCAGGCTGGTCATATTTTTCTGGCTATATTCCAGATTTTCCCCTGGAGAAGGAAATGGCCACTCACTCCAATATTCTTGCCTGGGAAATCCCATGGACAGAAGAGCCTGGCGGGCTACAGTTCATGGAATCTCAAAGAGACAGACATGACTTAGTGACTTAACAACAAACGGATTTTTAGCATCCTTCTCCGAACAAGACTTGGGAAGCAGACAGCTTGAATGCAGAACAGAAGGGAAGTGCAACCAGTAGCCCCTTTGACAGCTGGTAGCATCTGACTCTAATGTTTTTTGTTGTGAAAAGAACACTTAACACGAGATCTACTCTCCTATCCGGTTTTTAGGCATGCAATACAGTACTGTTATCAATAGTCGCAATGTTGAATAGAAGATCACTAGCATTTATGCATCTTGCCTAATTAGAATTTTATGTCTTTTGATTGCAACTTTTTATGGCCTCCTCCTCCTAGCCCCTGGAAACCACCATTCTATTCTTTGCTTCTATGAATCTATATTCTATGTTATTGTTTTGTAAATCAGAGTGTATTTAGATGAAATTACATATGTTATAAATTTCTTTGCATGTCATTTCATCTTGCAGCTCAGATATTTGTTCTAAGATTTTCTTCTTCCTGGAATACATCCTTTTGAGGTTTATTTAGTGTAAGATTTTGGTAATTTTCTTGGTTTTTCTTTTCCTGAAAATGTCTTCATTTCATCCTCAGTCCTGTATGGATGTTTTAGGTTGATTTCTCCTCTCAGCACATTGAAAACATTACCCTACTGAAATTGGGCCAAGAGTTTAATTACCTTAGATACCTCACATAAGTGGAATCATGCAGTATGTGTCCTTCTGTGACTGGCTTATTTCACTTAGCATAATGTCCTCAAGGTTCATCCATGTTGTCACATTTTTTCAGGAGTTTCTTCCTTTTAAAGGCAAGCGAATTGCAAGAAAATCTACTTTCAGGTGAAAAGCAGAATAGAGGAACAGGCTATATGGATTTTTTAAACATTGAAAAGGTCAAATAAAGTCCTGATTCCAACTTCTTTTCACAGTTGGAAGCTCTGTCAACACAGAGCTCACATAGCCACATGCCGTCTCTTGCCTGGAGTTTAATAAAGGCGGCCTCTTTTAGGCAGGACAAGGCTTGCTAGTTTACCACCATCTCCACCAGTCCCTATTATACGTCGGCTGCATGCATGCGTGCTAAGTCTCTTCAGTCGTGTCCGACTCTGTGAGACCGTGGACAGCAGCCCACCAGGCTCCCCTGTCCACGGGATTCTCTAGGCAAGAATACTGGAGTGGGTTGCCATTTCCTTCTCCATATACATCGGCTAGCTATATGCACTTATATGACCTGCCTAGTCCTATATGCACTGCAAGTTTTTTAAAAAATTTACTTTATTGACGTATAGTTGATTTACAATGTTGTGTTAGTTTCTGCTGTAGAAAAGTGATTCAGTTTATATATGTACACACAAATATGTACTCACAAATATATAGGGCTTCCCTGGTAGCTCAGCTGGCAAAGAATCCACCTGTCAATGCAGAAGATGTGGATTCAATCCCTGGGCTGGGAAGATACCCTGGAGAAGGAAATGATAATCCACTCCAGTATTCTTGTCTGGAAAATCCCATGGACAGAGGAGCCTGGCAGGCTATAGTCCATGGGGTCGCAAAAAGAGTTGGACGTGAATTAACAATAGCATGTTAAGTGTGTGTGCATGCTAAGTCACTTCAGTCTTGTCCAACTCTTTGAAACTGTATGGACTGCAGCCCACCAGGCTCCTCTGTCCACGGGATTCTCCAGGCAAGAATACTGGAGTGGGTTGCCGTGCCTGCTCCAGGGGATCTTCCCCACCCAGTGACGGAACTCTTGTCTCCTGCGGCTCCCGCGCTGCAGGCAGACTCTTTACCGCTGAGCCACCAAGGAAGCCCATATAGACACATTGTTCAGTTACTCAGTCCTGTCTGAGTCTTTGCGACCCTGTGGACTACAGCACACCAGGCCTCCCTGCCCCTCACTATCTCCCAGAGTTTGCCCGAGTTCCTCTCCATGCCCCTGTGTACACACACACGTTCTTTCCCCTTATGGTTTATCACAGGATAGTGAACACAGCTCCTGTGCTAAACAGTGGGACCTTGTTGTTTACCCACCCTGTATATAATAGTTTACATCTGCTAATTCCGAACTCCCACTTCAACCCTCCCTCAATGCCCGCCCCCGTGTCTGTAAGCACTACACGGTTTTGACTCTTGATCTAAATTATGAACTCCTAGGGCAAGTACTGACACTTATCTCTTTCTGTGCATAAACAACTCAGTAATACATTTTAGCCACATAAACAGCTTGACTTTCACTCCTTGGTCCCCGGACATTCCCATTACTGCCTCTGGCCATCTGCTGTTCTAACCCTGCAGTATCCTTTCATTTGGGTGAGTATGGAGAACAAAATATAGGGTCGTGGCAGGGGCGAGGGGACTAGGTCAGGAGTAACATGAGACTGCGCATATAGAATATAGGGGAGGGACGACCCCAGGGGTCCAGAAGCTGAGAATCTGCCTTCCGATGCACGGGGCGTGGGTTCGGCCCCTGGTGTGGGAACTAAGACCCCACATGCTGAAGGGCAACTAAGCTGGCACCACAACTACTGAGCCTGCACGCTCCAGAGCCCGAGCTCGGCAACTAGAGACACCGGCATGCCGCAACTAAGGAAAGCCCACACACCGCAACAAAGACCCAGCGCAGCCTAAATAAATAAGTAATAATAGGTGATACAGAGGGCAGATGGAAATATCACCCTGGCCCTGAGGAAATCATCTTTTTTTCCAGTCTTATATGATGTCTCCATAATGGGCTAGGTAATATATGCTTCATCCCACTGAGGAGTGCTCAGTCATGTCAGAGTCTGAAGCTTCCCATGGACTCTAGCCCACCAGGCTCCTCTGCCCGTGAAATTTTCCAGGCAGGAATACTCAAGTGGGATGCTATTCCCTTCTCCAGGGGATCTTTCCAGCCCTTGACTCTTGCCTCGGCAGGCGGATTCTTTACCACGAGTGACACCTGGGAAGCCCACATCCCCCTTATTCTTGTTGCTAAATATTCAGATCTGAATGCTTCCTGGGTTTGAGTGGTGAACTCTCTGAAAACTGGAAGCACAAACGTGCTGGGCAGCCCAGAGTTAATTACACTCCCCCCAACCCCTGTCAGACAGCACTGGCTGGGTTAGAACCTCTGACAGCTCTGGCAGCATCCAAGGGCCCAGCTTGTGATTCTGAGAACTAATGGAAAGGTAATGACCCAACAGCTGCAGATCACAGTCCCCCTTCTGCCTTGCTTTAAAAAAATACCTCCCCCCACCCCACCCTCATTCAAGCCTGGTATTGTACTATTCTCTTTTTAAATAAAAGCCTGGAAATGTCAGCCTCGGTGATTATGCCAGCAGGTGCCTAGACTTCAAAGTGGGCACCTGTCACTGAAAAGATAATTGACTTTATTCACCCAATTGTCTCCCTGTTGTAATCAAGCCATTTCAGTCGAATGGATCTTTCAAACTGTTCTTTGGAGTAAGCGGGGGCGGGCGCGGCGGCTGGTGGATGACAATTACCATGGAGAGGGAGAGGGAAGCGGAGGAGCTCAGAAAACAGGGCCGGCAGCAATGAGCTGTCAGCCTTTCTGAGAGCGGTGGCTGGCTCAGGGGAAGGTTTGTAGGTGGAAAAACTCAGGGAAGATTAGGGAGAGGTGGGGGAGACTCCCGCTCCCACTCCATTCAGCATTCTGCTGTTTATTTAGTTTGCCTTCTGGCTGCAGATGCTCCCAGTCTGCATCTTGTTTCCGGCATCAGTTGCCCTGAGGGGACGGGGCGGTGGGTACACCTCTGTGCCCCAAGCATTCCTTTCTCCCTCTGGGGATCAAGGTTCGTGGAAACCTCAGAGCAGAGAGGGGAGCTGTGGACAGACTCAGTTTCTGTGTCCCTCTCTCCTACAGGAGCTAAATCCCCCTTAGTCATAGGTGTCTCGCTGGTGTTGACAGATCCAGATGTCCCTGGAGCAGAAGGCTAGGAATTGAACCAAAGGGAGCCTCAGGCAGTGATGAATTCAGTGACTCTGTTTCCCCTAAGTGTTGAACCCATGAGCTCTGGGAGGGTGGGGCTGTCTGTTCCAGTAGTGTCATCAGCAGCTGTGATCTGGGGATCCAGAAGCTGTCACATGGCAGATTTTCAATGTAAACCAGGGTGAAGGTTGTTCGGTCTGTGATACTGAGCCCTGTCCACAATGAGAAACCTTATCCTATGGAAGTATAACCTGTGTTGGGTTCCTGGCACGGCTGCTTATCAGAGGTCTGACTTGGAGCAAGTCATCTAAGGCTCTGAGTCTCCATCTTCCTACAAAGTAGAGCAATATTGCTGTGAAATGAAACAAGTTGAGATAGTGAACCCATAGCTCAATGACTCGAATGCCTGATGCCTTTTTAGGTCCTCAGTGAAATGCAGGGCTCTTCTTTCCGAAGGGATAGGGTGGAACAAACTCCCAGTCCACAAATGTGCTGTTCAAGTTGGTAAAAACAAAAGCAGTGAATATTGAGAATTTTACAGAGTTCAACCTAACATGTAAACTTAATCCTCATCTCTAGGGTAACAGATGCTGAATTCTGAATTGGTATGAGTTCTGACCCATGAGGTCTTGTCATCCTGTCAGCTAGCAAGTGCTGTGGAGAACTTTCAGCTATTTTAAAAATTGTTATTGTGATCGATTTGCTTTTCTCACTGACTCTGGTGAATATATTAGAAAGAATCATGGAGCTTCATGTCCACATTATCTCAAAGGCATCAGTGCTGGAAACAGACCCCAGAAACCAGAAAATAGCAGGTCCTCACCAGGGTTGGCTTCATGATTGCAGGGCCAGGAAAGTCACATAGGGCTCTGTTCCCAGAAGGGCCCACACTTGGGGATTAGTGGTCTTTGGGTGCCATCTTGAAATTCTTCAGTCTAGTCATTGAATTTGTGCTTTGCAAGTGCATTCCAATGGGTCAATGGACCATGCACTAGAGGTGTGCAGCCCCCAACTCCTCTCTGACATGGGTCTTGGGCTGCCTTCTGCCCAGCCCTTGTCTAGGAATAGCTCCTACCTCGGGATAGACTCAGGGAGGGAAGGGTTTGGGAAGCTGTGCACTGAGACCCAGGGTGGAGTCCAGTCCAGGTGAGTCTGAAGGTCAGTGTTCCCTCCTCAGGTATCCCTGTGTCCAAGGGGACCCAGAACTAAATAGCAAATAAGGAACATGATGAGAGGTTGAGGAAAGACTGTGTAAGAAAGGAAAAAAGCTTTGTTCTCACTTTTTGAACTAGAGGCGCCATATTTTCATTTTGCACTGGGCCCTGCAAATGATGTTGGCAGCCTGCAGGCTGAGCTGCTGGGCACCATGTGCAAGGGGTCAGGGCAGTTCATCTCCATGTACTTAGAGGCACTCCAAAGGTGGGCTCCTGGAGAGGGAAAAGCAGACTGTGCCGGTCAGACTGCACTCAGTGATGGCCTTGGAGGTATTTATCAGGTCGATGCACATATTATGTTTCAGATAATGGATAACTACTCATTATTTTGGGGGACTGGAGAGTGTTCCCTGTAAAGAGGAAATATCTGAAGCCATTGCTTGAGGTATGACTGAACATCTGGACTTGGGATTTCATCCTTGTCATCATCTAGTTTTGCCTTAGTTTAAACTCCATTAACTCAAGTGTCAGCAGAGGTTTCCAGGTGGAGACATCTGTGGTTTGTTTTACATTTAATGTCAACCATTATGATCCAGCATTGTCCTGTGTATTCCATTATAATCTTCTTTTAACACACTTTTATTCCCCTGCAAGCCTTCTACCAACCCTGTGTGAGAGAGAAGAATAACTTTGGTGTTGTCTGTTTTACAAGTACACACACACTACTGCAGAATAGGATATTGTTTTATTCACACTTTAGCAATGAGTGCTTAGAGTTGAAGTACTCTAATCAGGAGTACACACTCTAGGGGTAGTTAGTACTCTAATGAATTTAATCAGAATCCCACATTCTAAGGAAGCTGTTACGAATCTTCAGCTATCTACAGAACATTTGCTGATGAGAATGGATGGTGTTAGAAATACTCTTCTTCCACTAGTGGAGAATCCCATGGGCAGAGGAGCCTGGTGGGCTCCAGTCCATGCAGTCACAAAAAGTCAGACATGACTGAGCTATTAACACTCACTAAGTACTCTTCCACTAGTGAAATGACTGATATTCAGTTATCTAGACTGACTAGAAAAAATTAAATACAAATAACCTTCCTTTCCTGTCTGGGCTATGTGTCTAGTGTCCCAATCAGTATGTAACTGTTGAAGAGGTACCTTTGTAAAGGACTCCATCAAGTCCTGCATCCTGTTCCTCTTAGGAAATAATTTCTTATTCTTTTTAGATCAGATTAATAAATAAATTTGATATTGTGACCTACTACTAGTAGTCTGACTCTCTGAGGCCCCATGGACTGTAGTCTGCCAGGCTCCTCTGTCCATGGGATTCTTCAGGCAAGAATGGTGGAGTGGGTAGCCAGTTCCTTCTCCTGGGTATCTTCCCAATCCAGGCATTGAACCCAGGTCTCTTGTACGGCAGACAGATTTTTACCATCTGAGCCACCAGGGAAGCCAGTAAATATATTTTATATCATGACCTACTACTACCGCACACACACAAACACACACATTGAAAGGAAAAGTTTCCAGAGAAAACACTTCTTACCCTCACTTTTTGTAATGTGTTCTATTATATTCTATTACATTTAATTGTACTATATTTTACTTTGTTCATTGTTTGTTGCAATCCACTCAATTTGTTTCAGAACACCCTAGTGGGATGTAAACAATAGTATGAAAAGCCCTAGCATTTGAAAAGCCCTAAACAGCTAGCATTATCCTGTGGCTAAAACACTGTTGCATAATTCTATCAGTGAGCCTTTCTGGCAAGGTACTCATTGGAGGGCCTGACATGGCCAGGAGTGGGGGATTCACTGAGGTACAGGATCATGGCGCACATTGTCATGTGTGTTAGTTGCTCAGTTGTGTCTGACTCTTTGAGACCCCATGGACTGTAGCTCACCAGGTTCCTCTCTCCATGGATTTCCCAAGCAAGAATACTGGGGTGGGTAGCCATTCCCTTCTCCAGGGGATCTTACCAACTCAGGGATAGAACCCATGTCTCTTTCATCTCCTGTATTAGCAGACATGGTCTTTATCACTAGCACCACCTGGGAAGCCCAGGATGTGGTCTGAGACTCACTTTCATTGTAACATACAGCCAGGTAGTGAAGAGGTGGGAGAGGAGACTCCCAGCTCTCATGGTGCCCAACCACTGGACGTTACTAGAACTTCCCCAAAGAATCCAATAATGGTGAATAACCACATTGTCTTAGATCAAAGTGCAAGTATTTTTTCAAGGAAACATTATCAGGCACTGTAACAGGTTGGACAGTGGTGTCCCAAAAGATAGGTCTACCCAGGACCTGTGAATGTAAACTTATTTGGGAAAAGTGTCTTTGCAAATGTTTGTAAGTTGAGGATCTTGGGATGTGATCACCCCAAATTATCCAGGGGAGTCTAATGATAAGGGTCCCTACGAGAGAAAGGCAAAGGGGGATTTCAGACAGAAGAGAAAGGAGAAGGCCCTCTTCTCCTTTGTGGACATGAAGGCAGAGCTTGGAGTGATGCAGACATAGCCAAGGATGCCTGGAGCCACCAGACACCAGGAGATGCAAAGAACAGATGCTCCCTAGAGCCTTCACAGGAAATACGGCCCTACGGACCTTTATTTCAGACCTATGACCTTCAGAAATGTGAGGGAATAAATTTCCATTGTTTTAAGCCACCAGGTGTCTGATAGTTTAACAAAGCAGCTCTGGAAAACCAAAAGAGACATTAAACAAAGATCACAGACCTCTTGTTGATGACCCTGACAGTCACTCAGCCAGAACAAGAAAGAACACATCTTGAAGAAAGAACCAGAGATCAGTTATTGTATACTTTTTTTTTTTTTTTTTTTGCAGCTTACTTAGAATTGGCTTTTAGGAAAATATTGCATCTTATTTAATTCAAAATAATTCAAAACATCATTCACCATTCTCCCATGAATGCCAAATTAGAATCTTATTTCAAAAATTGTGATAGGCGTGATTACTGCACACAGAATGAACAAACTTTTACAGGAAGGAATATGCAAGGAATTCCCTGGTAGTCCAGCAGGTAGGATTCAGTGCTTTCACTGCTATGGCCCAGGTCCAATCCCTGTTTGGGGAACTGAGATCCTGCAAGTCACAATGAGTGGCCAAAATATTTTTTTTAAAAAGGAAAAAGAAGATGCCTATGATGCAGGCATTCCTTCTAAGAGACTTTATTTTCTTAAGCAATGGTGACCCCGGTTGGGCTTTGTGGGAAGCTGGGGCTTTCCAGGTGGTGCAGTGGCCAAAAGAGGCCAATGCAGGAGGCACAAGAGCTGTGATTTCCATCCCTGGGTGAGGAAGATCCCCTGGAGGAAAAAAACTGCAACCAGCTCCAAGATTCTTGCTTGGAAAATCCCATGGACAGAAGAGCCTGGCGGGCTACAGTCCACAGGGTCATAAAGGGTCAGACACAACTGAGCGACTGAGTCCAGGGTTAGCAATCCTATGTTAGTGAGGGGAGAGGGGCATGCACATCGGGGCAGTGGGTGTCAGATGTGGTCCTACGATGAGAAAAGCGACATCCAATTTCAAGAAACAACGAAACATTGAAGAAGACAAGTAAATTGGGGACCACATATTTACCTGAGAACATCAGAGTAAGTCAGAAAATCAAAGACCGTGATATAGATCCTGTTAGCTTTTTTTTGAACTCTTTATTTTGCATTGGAGTATAGCTTATTAATAATGCTGTGATTGTTCCAGGAGGACAATGAAGGGCCACACATATATATGTATTCATTCTTCCCCAAACCCCCCTCCCATCCAAGCTGCCACATAATATTGAGCAGAGTTCCATGTGCTATACAGTAGGTCCTTGTTGGTTATCCACTTTAAATATAGTAACGTGTACATGTCCATCCTAACCCCCCTAATCATTTCTTTCTCCTGGCAACCATAAGTTCGTTTTCTAAGTCTGTGAATCTCTCTCTGTTTTGTACGGAAGTTTATATGTATCGTTTACTTTTGTATTCCACATATAAGGGATGTCACGTGATATTTCTCTTTCACTGACTTACTTCACTCAGTATGACACTCTCGGTCCATCCATGGTGCTGCAAATGGCATTATTTCATTCTTTTTAATGGCGGAGTGATATTCTTTTATATATATATATATATATATATATATATATATACATGCCACGTCTTCTTTATCCATTCCTTTGTCAGTGGGCATTTTAGGTTGCTTCCATGTCTTGACTATTGTAAACAGTGCTGCAGTGAACATTGGGTTGTATGTGTCCTTTTGAATAAGAGTGGGATTGCAGAGTCATATGAAAATAGATCATTCTTTAACTCCATACACAAAAATAAGCTCAAAATGGATTAAAGACCTAAATGTGAGACCAGACTCTATAAAGGAGGAAAACATAGAACACTCTCTGACATAAATCACAGCAACATCTTTCTTGATCCATCTTCCAGAATAATGGAAACAAAAGCAAAAATAAACAAATGGGACCTACTCAAACTCAAAAACTTTTGCACAGCAAAGGAAACAATAAACAAAACAAAAAGACAACCCACAGATCTTGTTAACTTTTTAAAATCGGTTTATCTCCAATAATACTGCCAGAAAATAAGAATTTAGAGGAAATTCTTTTGAGGCAATTATTTCACTCCCACAGACCAAGCTTAGCAGAACAAGTTTCTTTGTTTTAGCTTCAAGCATAATGCAACACAGGTGCATGATTCACGAACAAATGAGAATGGAAGCATAGATCACTGTATTTATCTTCAACAGTTACTATGAGAGGATAATTTGATCATTTCTACTGAATCATTAAATCAGAAAAGTAGCAAAATATCCTGTAAATTGTGTATGTAAATTGCCTTTGATAGCACCAACATGCAGGTGCCTCTGCAGTCTAATAAAGCAAATGTCTTAGGTCTGCCCAGCAGCATTTATTTACCAGGCCAAAATGAGACATAAAAATATTGTTTGGGAAGAACTTACATGATGTAAGAGTCATTACAGTGTGATAATATTATGGTGACCTTTTTGTTATATGCAGACATTTTTTGAGTACTCTATTTATTAAACAGCTTTGTGTCATTTAACATTTCTGATTCTTTCTTTAAAATTCTTGTAATTTTTTTTACACAACTTAATTTACTATTAGGATTTAAAATTAGTGTGAGCTCACATTATTTCATGTTAGCAACTCATATGGAAAAACAGTTTCCCCTTTATAATATCTTGTATTGGGGATAGGCTCAGACTAATTACTAATCTCTAGACCAATCACTGCAGAAGCTGGGGTGGAGCAGGTCCCCTGACCTGTTCACCACCCAGGTCAGTGAGATTGGAGTGGGCAAGGAGGAGTTTTTCAAAGGAAAGGTGGCTGTGATGTTACCAGAGGAAGTAAAGGATAGGCCTACGTAGAAAAACACTCAGGTGTGCACATACACACTCAGACAAATCCCCAAAGTGTTTAGATAAACCAAAAAGATACCAGAAGAAAGCATAGCAGTTGTGTTAGCCACGTCTGGATGACGGGGTTATGGGACTACATAAACAAGCCTTGCTTACTGTAGTGGCTCAGCCTTTGCTACTTTACCATTTTTAGTAATGAAAGTGCTTAGGCTTCATTGACACTGGTTTGTTTTTATATGTACAGTGATTTGGGCTTCCCAGTTGGCTGCAGTGGTAAAGAATCTGCCTGCCAACGCAGGGGACAAAAGAGATGCGGGTTCAATCTCTGGGACAGGAAGATCCCCTGAAGGAGGAAATGGCAACCCACTCCAGTATTCTGACCTGGGAAAACCCATGGGCAGAGGAGCTTGGCAGGCTACAGTCCATGGCTGCACAAAGGGTCAGACATGACTGAGCAACTGAGCATGCACACTGATCTAAAGCTTTGGTTGAGCCACTGAAATTAAGAAGAGCTCCAGCAGTCAGAGGATTGTGGGTGCTCTGAGATCCTCCACAATGTTCATCTATAGGCTGGAAATGGATTCCTTTGAACGGTGCGAATAGTCAATCAGCTATGGGGAATAACAGCTGAGGACGACCAATGTGGGTTGGGGGAGGGTGGAGGGAGCATCTTCTTTCCCTTTGACCCTGTCATTCTAAATCTTGGAGTACATTCTTATTCTGACTAATTCACCCAGTTCAAAACTCAGTTGGGAAAGCTTAAACTTCTTCCCATGGTAAGGAATCCTTCTTTTATTCAAACACTCCTCCTTCCCCATGAGAAACAAAACATTCAGTCAGTCAGTCAGTTCAGTCGCTCATTCGTGTCCGACTCTTTGCAACCCCATGAATTGCAGCATGCCAGGCCTCCCTGTCCATCACCAACTCCTGGAGTTTACTCAAACTCATGTCCATCGAGTCGGTGATGCCATCCAGGCATCTCATCCTCTGTCGTCTGCTTCCCCTTCTGCCCCCCATCCCTCCCAGCATCAGGGTCTTTTCCAATGAGTCAACTCTTTGCATGAGGTGGCCAAAGTACTGGAGTTTCAGCTTCAACATCAGTCCTTCCAATGAACACCCAGGACTGATCTGCTTTAGGATGGACTAGTTGGATCTCCTTGCAGTCCAAGGGACTCTCAAGAGTCTTCTCCAACACCACAGTTCAAAAGCATCAATTTTTCAGCACTCAGCTTTCCTTACAGTCCAACTCTCACATCCATACATGACCACTGGAAAAACCATAGCCTTGACCAGATGGACCTTTGTTGGCAAAGTAATGTACCTGCTTTTTAATATGGTATCTAGGTTGGTCATAACTTTCCTTCCAGGGAGTAAGCATCTTTTCATTTCATGGCTGCAATCACCATCTGCAGTGATTTTGGAGCCCAAAAAAATAAAGTCTGACACTGTTTCCACTGTCTCCCCATCTATTTCCTATGAGGTGATGGGACCAGATGCCATGATCTTAGTTTTCTGAATGTTAAGCTTTAAGCCAACTTTTTCACTCTCCTCTTTCACTTTCATCAAGAGGCTTTTTAGTTCCTCTTCACTTTCTGCCATAAGAGTGGTGTCATCTGCATATCTGAGGTTATTGATATTTCTCCCGGCAACCTTGACCAGCTTGTGCTTCATCGAGCCCAGTGTTTCTCATGATGTGCTCTGTATATAAGTTAAATAAACAGGGTGACAATATATAGCCTTGATGTACTCCTTTTCCTATTTGGAACCAGTCTGTGGTTCCATGTCCAGTTCTAACTGTTGCTTCCTGACCTGCATATAGGATTCTCAAAATGTAGGTCAGGTGGTTTGGAATTCCCATCTCTTTCAGAATTTTCCACAGTTTATTGTGATCCACACAGTCGAAGGCTTTGGCATAGTCAATAAAGCAGAAATAGATGTTTTTCTGGAACTCTCTTGGTTTTTCAGTGATCCAGTGGATACTGGCAATTTGATCTCTGGTTCCTCTGCCTTTTCTAAATCCAGCTTGAACATCTGGAAGTTCACAGTTCATGTATTGCTGAAGCCTGGCTTGGAGAATTTTGAGCATTACTTTACTAGCGTGTGAGATGAGTGCAATTGTGCAGTAGTTTGAGCATTCTTTGGGATTGCCTTTCTTAGGGATTGGAATGAAAACTGACATTTTCCAGTCCTGTGGCCACTGCTGAGTTTTCCAAATTTGCTGGCATGTTGAGTGCAGCACTTTACCCAGTGACAAACTATCCTAAAAGCTACTGCTCACTAAGCATTTATCATATGTGCATACAATTGCATTTAATTCAAGAAGTTCTGGGTTGCTTTTCCAAATTTCAGATTAGTAAGTGGAGACATGGAAAAATTCATAGTGCAAAATCACACAGCTTGAATGGCTGGGCCAGGATGTGAATTTGAGTCAGCTTTCAAGCCCAGGATCTTGAAAAGGGAAGGTCTAATGCTGCCCCACCCTAGCTGTGTTATCATCAGTAAATCATCTGCACCCAAACCATAATTTTATCATCTGTAAGATCAGAATGTTTAGAAATACTGTTTGACCTTTTTATGGACTCTTGGAAGATTCTATGAGATAACAAGTGGGATTGAATTTTGCATGTAATAAGTCATGGGTGCACACATGGGATGTTTATTTCATAGATGAAGCCTCTAGGAAACTGTCCAGAGTGGGTGGAGGCATGAGGTTTGGGGAGTAGGACTCTTAGAGGTCTTGCACATCAGGTGGAGGGACACAAGGTGGTAGAATGAATATACTGAGGCTCCAGCTGTGGGTTGGCAAGAGGCCAACAGGGTTCAAGTAAGTGAGAATGACCAAATATGTTCCTTTGCCCATGACTGAGGGATTTCCTGGGACATGGGACTTTCTGTGCTAAAATTGGGCAAGTCCTGAGCAAATGAAGATGAATTGGTTGCCCTGGTCAGGATGAAAATGACTGGTCATCTTAGTAACAGCAGAAGGCTTCTGTATGAGGAAATGATTTGTGAACTGGGCCTTTAGAGCAGGGTGGAAAATCACCCCACGGGGACGGGGTTTTAAGGAAGCAGTAGCCCAATCATTTCAAGGTGACATCTCTCCAGCCCCTTAGAAGAGTGGAGACAAAGGATGCTTTTCCCTAAGTAAGGAAAAATGGATGGACCACTCTGGTAGGAGGGTAACAATTCTTCACCAAACCCATGGCACTCTGGAAGTAAACTCTTCCCTTCCCCTGGGCTCACAGGCATGTAGTCTCCCATTCTGAGCCATAATACACAGTCTTCTCCAGGGAAGAAGGGACAGTTATTTCTGCTACGAGTTAGCAGCCAAGAAGGTAGGCATTTCACACCTTGCTTTCTAATGTTGTCTCTGCCTAAATCCCTCTTCCCTTCAAACACTCTCTTTCCAGAACATTCCTCCATCTTCCTAATGACTTCTAGCTGTCTTCACTTGTGTCTGTATATCCAGATGGGACTGAATGCCCAAAGGGGAAGTTGCTTAGGAGACCTAAGACTTTTGCCCCACACCCCGAAAAAGAGCATTCCTGTTGACTCTTCAATCTTGTCATGCTCCAGTATCTTCTCACTCCTCAGCACTCCATCTGAGATGTGCAGTGGCTTAGACAAATATCACCGGCATACTTTTAAGCAAGTAACTTCATGATCCTTTCCCACTTTCCCCTTAGTAAAGTGAGGATGATAATTACATTAACTGAGGTAATTGGTGGTGGGAGGATTAAATAATTTAACACATATGAAGTGCCTGGAATAGTATCTGGATTCTACTAGTTGTTTATTCTATCAGTCATGTCCTACTCTTTTACAAACCTATGGATTATAGCCCACCAGCTTCCTTCATCCATGGGATTTTCCAGGCAAGAATACTAGAGCAGGCTGTCATTTCTTCCAGGGGTATCTTCCTGGTCCAGGAATCAAACTTGCGTCTCCTGCATTGACAGAAGGATTCCTTACCACTAAACTCCCAGGGAAGCCCTGGATGCTAGGAGATGCTTGATAAATATTAGTGCTTCCAGTTTTATCCATCCTACATGCTTGTTGCATTAGGATGTCATTCTCATCACTTTCTGTAGAAAATGAGTTGAAAATTTTTCCCTTTCTTGGTGTAGTAGAAAGAGCATATGCTTTGGAAGTGGGTGATTATCTCCTATACTATACAATTTCCATACATTTTGGTTTCCTAGTCTGCTAAACTAAGAATCAACTAAGGGGGCTTTAAAGAGATAACATATGACTACTCGTGAAACCGAGCAGGACCCTGTGGGGTTCCTGGGCACAGAAGCCATGCTGTCCCCTGTTTCTGGCCTCCTGTCTCTATGACCTTCCCTGAGTTCCACGGGGCAGAAGCTAATCCAGTTGCTAATCCAGGAAGGTAAGGGATGCAAAGACAAGCGAGGGGCAACCAGGAAACTGTAGTGTAGCCTTGGGACAGGTCCCGGTTCCCCCACAAGGGATACACATAAAAATCTCTTAAAGCTCTTTATAGGATTAAAACACAACAAATGGCAAATGGCAGCATTCTTCATACCAGAGAAAGACCAGTGAGGCTACATTAAAGGAATCAGAGACAGTCATCAAGATTACCTGCGATGGTGAACAGAAGGGGAAAAAGTGGAACCAGCGACAGATTTCATTTTCTTGAGCTCCAAAATCACTGCAGATGGTGACTGCAGCCATGAAATTAAAAGACACTTGCTCCTTGGAAGAAAAGCTATGATAAACCTAGACAGCATATTGAAATGCAGAGACATCACTTTGCCAACAAAGGTCTATGTAGTCAAAGCTACGGTTTTTCCAGTAGTCATGTACAGATGTAAGAGTTGGACCATAAAGAAGACTGAGTGCCAAAGAATTGATGCTTTTGAATTGTGGTGTTGGAGAAGACTCTTGAGAGTCCCTTGGACAGCAAGGAGATCAA
The DNA here is from genome assembly GCF_910594005.1 of Cervus elaphus. NCBI lineage: Eukaryota > Metazoa > Chordata > Mammalia > Artiodactyla > Cervidae > Cervus > Cervus elaphus. The sequence continues at coordinate 19,345,196 of NC_057827.1, read as the reverse complement.
ACCAGTCAATCCTACAGGAAATCAACCCTGAATATTCACTGGAAGAACTGATGCTGAAGTTGAAGCTACAATACTTTGGCCACCTGATGTGAAGAACCAACTCATTGGAAAAGACCCTGATGTTGGGAAACATTGAGGGGAGGAGGAGAAGAGGATGACAGAGGATGAGATGATTGGATACCATCACTGACTCAATGGACATGAAATTGAGCACACTCCAGGAGATAGCAAAAGACAGGGAAACCTGGAGCCCACGCTGCATTCCATGGATTCACAGTCAGACAGGACTGAGGGACTGAATGGTAATAACAAGATTAGAGGACTGGAGGCCCAGCACACACCCTAATCTTATCAGTAACCCCACCCTTGAACCATTGCTATAAAACTCCTTGTCAAATCCTACTAAGTTGGGACACATGGATTTTCAGGGCAGGAGCCTGCTTTGTCCCACTTTGGTTGGCCAAGCAATAAAGCTACTCTTTTCTACTTCACCCAAAACTCTGAGATTTGATTCAGCACCAGTGAACAGAGACCAAGTTTTTGGCATCATTCTCTCTCTGTGGGACCCCCATATAGCTTACATTTTATATATATATATCTGAAAAGTGAGAGTCGCTCAGCTGTGTCCAACTCTTTGGCCATGGAATTCTCCAGGCCAGAATACTGGAGTGGGTAGCCTTCCTCTTCTCCAGGGGATCTTCCCAACCCAGGGATCAAACCCAGGTCTCCCACATTGCAGGTGGATTCTTTACCAGCTGAGCCATAAGGGAAACCCATACAGTATATCAGTATATTGTCAAACCTTCCGATGCATTTTATGTTGCATTACTAGACTGTGAGCCTCTTGGAAAAAGGTCATATCTTTTCCATCTTCTTTGTAAAACAAATTAGCGTCATTTCATGGGGGCTCTGAAGAGCTCTGGTACCTTATAGTCCTTTATGTCTCAGTGCAGAGAATTCAGCAAGAACAAAGTGGTAGATAAGAAGTGATTTATTCAGTTCAGTTCAGTTCAGTCGCTCAGTCGTGTCTGAATCTTTGCAACCCCGTGATCCACAGCATGCCAGGCCTTCCTGTCCATCACCAACTCCCAGAGTTCACCCAAACTTATGTCCATCGAGTCGGTGATGCCATCCAGCCATCTCATCCTCTGTCGTCCCCTTCTCCTCCTGCCCCCAATCCCTCCCAGCATCAGGGTCTTTTCCAATGAGTCAGCTCTTCGCATCAGGTGGCCGAACTATTGGAGTCTCAGCTTCAGCATCAGTCCTTCCAATGAACACCCAGGACTGATCTCCTTTAGGATGGACTGGTTGGATCTCCTTGCAGTCCAAGAGACTCTCAAGAGTCTTCTCCAACACCACAGTTCAAAAGCATCAATTCTTCGGTGCTCAGCTTTCTTTATAGTCCAACTCTCACATCCATACATGAATACTGGAAAAACCATAGCCTTGATTAGATGGACCTTTGTTGGTAAAGTAATATCTCAGCTTTTTAATATGCTATTTAGGTTAGTCATAACTTTCCTTCCAAACAGTAAGCTTCTTTTAATTCATGGCTGCAATCACCATCTGCAGTGATTTTGGAGCCTTAAAAAATGTTTCCACTGTTTCCCCATCTATTTGCCATGAAGTGGTGGGACCAGATGCCATGATCTTAGTTTTCTGAATGTTCAGCTTTAAGCCAACTTTTTCACTCTCCTCTTTCACTTTCATCAAGAGGCTCTTTAGTTTTTCTTTGCTTTCTGCCGTAAGTGTGGTGTCATCTGCATATCTGACGTTATGATATTTCTGCCGGCAATCTTGATTCTAGCTTGTGCTTCTTCCAGCCCAGCGTTTCTCATGATGCACTCTGCATATATGTGATTTATTAGAATAGGACATTTTTGAGGCTTACAAGTGGGCAGGTGAGAAATGCCATGTTCCAAGAACTTAGCAGGCTACAGTTTTTTATTTATTTATTTATTTATTAACTTTTTTTTTTTTTTTTATTAGTTAGAGGCTAATTACTTCACAACATTTCAGTGGGTTTTGTCATACATTGATATGAATCAGCCATAGATTTACACGTATTCCCCATCCCGATCCCCCCTCCCACCTCCCTCTCCACCCGATTCCTCTGGGTCTTCCCAGCGCACCAGGCCCGAGCACTTGTCTCATGCATCCCACCTGGGCTGGTGATCTGTTTCACCATAGATAATATACATGCTGTTCTTTCAAAACATCCCACCCTCACCTTCTCTCACAGAGTTCAGGCTACAGTTTTTTAAACAAAGGAACAGTAGGGAGGGGGAGAGACCTTCTTTGTTTCTTGAGTAGATGGCGTGTTTTCATCATTAGTTCCTCCTGCAGGTTGAGCAGGGGAGTTTTCTAGTCCCTGAGTCGTCAAGCTAGGTTCACAAATGATTGTTTTTAATGTGTGCAGAGAGCATGTCCTAGGAATCACTAACTTACTGGGCTCTCTGGGCAGGATGTAGGGCTCCTGCCACCATTGTTTTATCATTTGGGGCGTGTCCCGTGCTTCTGCTGCATGGTTTTGTAGCTAAGTAAGCCTGCTTGATTTTATGGTTAAGCAAATGTGCTTTCTTGAGTAATCATTAACTTACAGGGGTCTCCCATATCTTTTTAATTACAATCCCCTAGTGGAATTAACTATTAATCACCTCTTTTGTCCCTTTACTCTGTCCCTATCATTTCCAAGACTTAACTCACTGCCAGTATAAAAGGAGAATCAATGGATATTTACAGAATTGATGGTACCCGGATTGTATTAGGTGATCAATGAATTATGGTTTTCTTTCTAAGGTTATGGAGCCAGTTAGTAATATAGGGGGGTGAGTGCTGACCTTTTATTCCTTAAATCAATTAGTAAAGTTGCCTTACAAGGAAGGTTATTGAGAAAATGCCTATAAAATATCTTTAGTTCAAGCAAAAATATCACTTAAATAGAGGTTATGTTGCATAAAACTGCCTTTCTATTTTCCAAATTAAGCCTGTTACAGAATGTCCATTGTATTTCTTCTTCAGTTTTCAGTTTTAATACATTTTAGACAAGGTGGAAACTCTCAGGACACAGTCATCAATATTTCTCAGCAAGAATCTGACTTCTTTGTAATTAAATTGCCCTCTCCTGCTAATTTGTGTGCATCCATATAATATCCCTTTCCTCAAATTAAAAGCATCACTCATTGACAGTGCTTAAAAATTGAAGCCAAGATAGAGAAGTGAAAAGGGACAGGACATAGAAGCAATCAAATTGCATATTTCTTCTGAGTTAAGGTACTTTTCTTCCTTTATGTCTTGTCAAGCGGTTACTTTTGTGGTGACATCAGCTATACTATGGGAACATATTTGATAGGTAACATGTTTCATATTCACATGAGTCAATGATGAATCTTGGAAACATTTTTTATAACCGGAAAAGAAGCATGAACTGTCCATTTTTCTCATTACATGTTGGTAGTCTAAATCTGTTCAGCTCAGATAAAACTGACTTTCTATAGCAACTTAGTATAGATGTGAATAACCCTTGGGCCATTACTGTATATTCTATTGATGTGGAATTGGAAGAAACTGAGTTAACTAGAACATAGCTCTATTTCTGTAACATGAAATGTAAACTCCTCCATACAATTTTAGAAATTAAAAAACCCAACTCCAAGATAATGAAATGATGGACATTGACTTAAAAAGCAGTCAAAACCTGAAAACTGAGAGATGTTTTGTTCAGTAGGAATTTTTAGGACTTCAAGCCCAGGAAACAGCATCTCAAATGACACTGAGAGAACTGTTCTGAGAAGGTGGGAGTGGGGGAGAAGGCGGGGAGGAGTCAGATTATATAGAATTTTGCAACAAAGGGCAGGTAGTCTGAACATCAAAAATATTTTTGTGAGTTAAAGAAAACCAGAGATCTCAAGGAATTTAGCACTTTTTTACATATGGGGGGGCTTCCCTCGTGGATGAGGTTCCCTGGTGGTAAAGAATCCACCTACAAGGCAGGAGGGTTGGATCCCTGGGTTGGGAAGATCCCCTTGAGAAGGGAATAGCAACCCACTCCTGTATTCTTGCCTGGAGAGGAGCCTGGTGGGCTACAGTTCCTAGGATTGCAGAGTCAGATATGACTGAGCTACTAACATGCACACACACACACACACACCATATGGGAAGATGCAAGAGTCTGGGCTCGCTGAAATCATTCCTCTGATATGTGTCTCAGCTATCTGGGGCTGGTATCCTGTGTTTTTCACATCCTGAGTTCCTCAGGGCTCCCTGTAAGGACTGTCTTCAAGCTCATGGCTGCTGATCTCAGGGATTCAGTGCCCTGGAGGGCTGGAATTGCTGATGACTGTGACATCCTTGTTATTGATATGGCAGGAAATATTCTAAGTCCCTTGGATCACATTCCAAACTTGAGATGGGCTGTGTAACATGGTGTAAGGAAACAGTTTCCAAAAGAATTGGAAATAGTATAACTTGGCATGCCTTTGATTTAAATTCTAAATGTTTGCAAAAGTAGGCAATTGATTCTTATTAGCATCCCCCAGCTGTGGTTTGTTTTTCCATCTTGACCCTCTCAATTGTTCTGTTTCTTATTTAATGAAGACAGATTTCCCAATCCTTGTTTCATAATGTTGGCCTCTTGAGTCTGATTTAGCCAGAGTGGTGGTGATAATATGCAGAATTTAATAGGGAAGGGAAATAGCTAATTACATACGCTATCAAAGGAAGTCAGGAAAGGCTTGGAGAAGAGATACACCCCTAAATCTCAGAGTCACATGTCATGACACGGAATATGGAGCCCACAAAGAGACATGGTATTGCCGAAGTCAAAGTTTATCCGTTCCACGGACAGACCCCCAAATAGCACCCGTATTCTTCCCTCTGTCCTCCTGACAAAATTTTATGTGAACTTTGGGAAAAAATATCCCAAATGTTGTATTCCAAATAGAGGAACTATGTAATCACTGAATTAGCTGGAACTCTTAACAATTCCCATGATGCCGGCCAAAGGAAGGGCCAACTCCAGGCTGGCACTTTGCAAGAGCTGTGTAATGGCACTCAAGTGCCTCTCCCCTGTACTGGGTTCCTGACCTCTCTCCATCCTCCCACTACACTTTCCTCCCACATCCTCCATTCACATTTAAATATAAATTCACCCACTGGAGATTAGGCATCCTTGGAGACCTATTCCAATGATTTCATCTCACTAGCGGAAAAAATGGCAGCTAGAGTCATGAGTTTGGCTTTATATGACTTATTATATGACTAATAAGTGCCAGAACTACATTTGTTGACTTTTTTTCTCTGTAATCAATGTCAACAGTTTTAAGAGTTATTGTGATTTTTCAACATTAGCCAAAAATGCATTAGGAAGTTAGAATAACAGTTAAGGAGCCAACAAGAAACAGTCATGCCACCCTAAAGGTGAATGCGTGCTACCAGGAGGATGAGCAGGACCTTAGAAGGACCAGTCTTGGGGGTGAGGCTCCTGTGGCACAGTGGAGGGGCAACAGGTCAGTCTTCCTGTTTCAGCAGATACTGCTCATGGACATCTCCTATTTCCAACTACTCCTGCATGCATGCTCAGTCACTCGGTCGTGTCTGACTCTTTGTGACTGTAGCCCACCAGCCTCTACTGTCCATGGGGTTTCCCAGGCAAGAACAGTGGAGTGGGTTCCCATTTCCTGCTCCAGCAGATCATCCCAACCCAGGGATCAGATCCATGTCTCCTGCATTGGAAGTGGATTCTTTACCACTGAGCCACCTGCTTCCAGCTACTCACTTGCCTACAAAAGTAAGCCAGAGGGAGCTGGTACTTGCTGTGGAAGTATCCAAATTAGTTGGGCCTGTTGAACAATTTAGAGTAATTTCAGTAGGATAAAATTCCCAGAAAGATTTAGTTACCTTCTTTTTACCATAGCTTCATGAAGTTTACAGCTGTCATTTATCCAGGGCTATCATTTTTTAAAGATTATTCCTTTATGTCTAAGTTCACCAGGTGGTGGAATAAAGGTGGTGAGATAAAATAATGGAGTTATCGCCCCTATCCTAAGGCCAACATTGTTAGCATCTTCTTCCCTAAACTTCTCCCTATCTGTGACAGCTGCTTAAGGGTTACCAATCCCATTTCTGGTGACTGAAATACCATGAGCTTTAACTCCTCAAGCTTCAAACTCAAAAGGCTTTTGTGATGCGGTAGGAAATGGGTGATAAGAAACTACTTACCCACTCCATTTAGGTTGAGTCTGGCCACCTTTAAGGGCTCCCCAGGTAGCTCAGCGGTGAAGAATCTGCCTGCCAATGCAGGAAATGGGGTTCCAATCCCTGGGTCAGGAAGATCCCCTAGAGAAGGGAATAGCAGCAACCCACTCCAGTATTCTTTCCTGGAAAATCCCATGGACAGAGGAGCCTGGTGGGCTGTAGTCCAGAGATGCAAAAGTTGCTCAGTCATGTCCAACTCTTTGCAACCCCAAGAACTGTAGCCCACCAGGCTCCTCTGCCCTTGTAATTCTCCAGATCAGAATACTGGAGTGGGTAGCTGTTTCCTTCTCCGGGGGATCTTTCCAACCCAGGGATTGAGCCCAAGTCTCCTGCATTGCAGGCAAATTCTTTACCATCTAAGCCACCAAGGAAGGCCATAAAATAGGGATGGTAATTAAGTTAGAATGTCTAGTGCATAATAAATATTCAATAAATTCCAACTATTGTTATCATATGTACAAAATGGGAATAATGATACCCACGGCTGTGGTTGAGGTTAATAATGTTACCTACACAAGAAACATTCTTTAGTCTTAGAGATTTAGTACAGTGAAAGTTTATTTCTCATGTCCAGGCCAATGTGAGCAGTGGGGGAGGAGCTCAGCTCCATGTGGTCATTCAAGGGTCCAGGCACCTTTCACTATTTGTCTCTAGGATCTTCTGGAACCATATCATCCTCTGAATTCAGCCTATAGATGGGGAAAGGCTGCTGGGAAAAGAGAAAGAAAGTGGAGAAGGCATACCAGTCTCAACCACACATCACCTTTTTGGTTGGTCTATTGTCAAAAACTCATCACATGGCCACTTCTATTACTAGATGTAAGGGGGCTAGACAAGGTTGTCTAGCTACATGCCTTGGAACACAAAGACAGCACAGATTCTGGGAGGCTCTTGAAGCCTTGGCCACATCTATATTCAAGGACAATGCTGAGAATTAGGTTAGATGCCTTATGTTAGACAGAGGAGATTCAGTCCTAGCACCAGCCTCGCTAAATGTAGCTATTGTTACTATTAACCTCACATCACTGGGTTGAGGTGAGACACTTGATGAGAAGAGCAAAGCCTAAAGTTCCTTCTAGCTTGTCTTGCTACAGAAGCCTTCATAGACCCCTAAGGTGAGGCAGGCCCATCATTTCTCTGCACAGTGGCCATCTAGAGAGAGGTCACCCAGAAAAACAGCACCAAGACTGTCCCAGAGATGCTGGTTGCTTAGAGAAGAGAAAAAACAAACAAAGCAAAGGAAAACCTAGTTTTGATTTGCCTGTTTTTAGGTCTAAGGGATTTCCAAATATTGCTTTTTTTTTTTGGTATTTTGATAATATTTTACCCCTGGTCCCTTGCTTTTTAGTTATGAGAATTTGTCAAGTTATTTAAATTCCATAGCCTCTATTTTATCATCTTTAAAATGAGGATAATAGCTGTTCTACTTCAGAGGATGTTCTTCTTGTGAGGATGAAATGAGATGGTGAATGGTGAGTCTCCCTGGGCAAGCAGTAGTGGTCTATGAACGTTAGGGGTGAGGTGCAGCCTTTCTCCTCTTCCGCCCCTCTCTCCTCCTGCTCTTTTTTTCCATTTTTTTCCTTTTTTCTTTTTTCCATTTTCAACATGTTTACAATTTCTATAATCACTTACTGTCACATCTAACAATGTTTGTCTCCTGACTTTCCCTTTGACCGAGGACAGCATCATAAAGTGGTTGGAAAAGCCTGAACTTTGGTATAAGGGAAGGTTAGACCCCAACCTGTCTCTCACACTCATTCACTGGGTGTGGATCCTTGGGCAATGCACTTGACTTCTCCGTGTGTATTTCTTCACCTTTAAAATAGGGTGATGATTCCTCATATGAAAGGATTGACAAGATTCTGGTAAACAAATCATTGCTACGCATGGTACAAAATGAAAGCGAATTTCCTTGTCCAACATGGATTTCTTAGGGGCCTAAGAATTTGTTAATTGTATGTAGCAACCTGGGTTTCTCAGGTGCAAGTGGTAAGGAATCTGCCTGTCAATGCAGGAGATGCAAGAGACAGGGGTTCAATTCCTGGGTCGGGAAGATCCTCTGGAGGAGGGCATGGAACCCCTCTCCAATATTCTTGCCTGGAAAATTCCATGGGCAGAGGAGCCTGGAGGGCTACAGTCCATGGGGCTGCAAAGAGTAGGACACAAGTGAGCAACTGAGTACACACACACACACACACACACACACAAACACACCCTGGAACCTCAGAAGAATTGACGTACATTCGCATTCAGGGCCTAGAAGTGATGTCTTATAGGGCTTGCTTTTTTTTTTTAAATCTTTGGTATTTGCTTTATTCTAAGGTTTCAAAATTTTGTCATTCATTTTATTGATGGAGACACTGAAGACTTAGGAGATTCACTCTAAACAGTTTACCAAATGGATACCAAAGAAGAAAATACTAACCAAACGCATACACAAAGTACTGAAAGTATTTGACAACCTACTTGATTGGAGACATCTTGAAAATTGTTTGCATTTTTTGTAAAGCATCTTTTTTTAAAATTTATTTTTAATTGGAGGATAACTGTTTTTTGATTTGCATTCCAGTGGTCATGTATGGATGTGAGAGTTGGACTATAAAGAAAGCTGAGCACCGAAGAATTGATGCTTTTGAACTGTGGTGTTGGAGAAGACTCTTGAGAGTCCCTTGGCCTGCAAGGAGATCCAACCAGTCCATCCTAAAGGAGATCAGTCCTGGGTGTTCATTGCAAGGACTGATGCTGAAGCTGAAACTCCAATACTTTGGCCACCTCATGCGAAGAGTTGACTCATTGGAAAAGACCCTGATGCTGGGAGGGGTTGGGGGCAGGAGGAGAAGGGGACGACAGAGGATGAGATGGCTGGATGGCATCACCGATTCGACAGACATGAGTTTGAGTAAACTTCGGGAGTTGGTGATGGACGGGGAGGCCTGGTGTGCTATGAATCATGGGGTCGCAAAGAGTCGGACACGACTGAGTGACTGAACTGAACAGAACCGAATGGCTAATGATGTCATGCATCTTTTCATGTGCTTATTGGCTATTTGTATATCTTCTTTGGAGCACGGTCTATCCAAGTCTTTTGCTCAATTCTGAATTGGGTTTGTCTTCTTGTTGAGGACAAATTAATCTTAAATAAGCTTTCAGTTCCTCGTAATTGTGTCTAAATGAAGTGTATCTTCAAACTGCTTACTTGATCTGTCAAATTTAGAGAGAACTGTTTAAACGTTTCCCACCTTAATTACAGCTTCATCAAATTCTTGTATTTCGAGCAGTTTTGCTTTACTCATTTTAACGCAAGATTGTTTGATGCTTTGGGGCTCATTCTGGCTTTAATTTCTTGGTGTTATACCTTTTATCAATACAAAATGATCCTTTCCCCTTTTATATCTGGTTGCTTTAATTCTACCTTGCCTAATCTTGTCTCCCATGCTTTTTTAAAAAATTAGTTTATATTTTTTGGTGTATTTTTGCTAACCCTTTTTCTTTCAGACTTCATGTCAATTTACCTTATGCATATTTCCATAAACAGCTTATTAGCAGGTTGTTTATTTTTCCCCAACTTAAGAGAACTTGTTTTTAAACTCACTCTGTTGCCATCATTGACATGTTGGATGTTAATCCGGCTCTGTTTTCCTGCTTTCTTTCTGAGGTCTTATGCCCCTTCATTGTTTTCCACTTCTTGACTTTGATAAACGTTAAAGTTCTTTTATAGTTTTTCTCTCATTTGTGGTTTATAGGATTTATATCCTCTTTCTTTTTATTCTACTAGTATTTAAGTTTTTTACACATACAAGATGAGGAACAGATTTAAAGAGTGATGGTGTCCATTTTGGAAGGAGTTAGAGATGGTGTGTTCCATTGACATAGAAATAGACAGTGTCTGACACCTCTAGGCCTAAGCATACATTGATCCCTCTTCTGGAAAAATGGACATGTCTAGCCTGATCCTTTGCTAACACCTAACTACCTTTCATCCTCAAATTAGCCCTCCCTTAGGAAGTCTTTCCTGGCTCTGAATTTTAGGCAAAGTTCTCTCTCAAGTGCTCCATAGCATTCTGCCCTTGGCCTGTCACAACAGTGTTTTATAACCGACTTTTTTTTGTCTGTCCTTGGGGAGGGGACACTATGTCTTGTTCACTATCTCCAGCACCTAGATATTCATTATGTGAGGCCCAGGAATCTACTGTCTGTGTGATACTGATGGGAAACACTGTTTCTAGGACGAGATTCAACAGAATTGACACGCCAGCATGATGAATTTTAGTGGAGGCAGCTTAAGTTTAATCCTGGGACAATCTTTCCACATAACAAGGAAAGAACAGTGTCCACAAAGGGATTTGTATCCCAGCTCCTTGGAGGTTATCATGTCCTGAGAAGCCTCACTCCATTCTCGGTCCATTGTGTAGCCCCACGGACTGTAGCCCGCCAGACTCCTCTGTCCATGGAATTTTCCAGGCAAGAATGCTCGAGTCGGTTGTCATTCCCTACTCCAGGAGATTGTCCTGACCCAGGGATCAAACCCACATCTGATATCTCTTGCATTGGCAGGTGGATTCTTTACCGCTAGCACCTCCTTGGAAGCTCCTTGTAGACAATTGCTGGAGGTCAATTAGAAAACAGCAAGCTCATAAACAGGTCATAAAGAAGCTGAGAATCTGCTTGCATGTTCTTATTGCTACTAAGCACTAAGACACATGCTTGGTGAGTGCATTTAAACTTTTGGAGAGCGCACCCGAGGCCAGAAGTCACATCGCTTTGGATTTCCTTCTCAGCCATCTCTGACATGCATAAAGTGTGTTCATGTGCATTAGCCCTCATTACCCTCTTCCTCATTGTCTCCTGCACTGAAATGGAGCGCAAGATACCTGGAGGTCAATTGCAGGGGCATCGGGCACCTGTATCATCACCTGGTGCGTTTTCTGTATTTGTCTAAGAGCGCCTCACTCCCAGTTACTTAACCACAGTGACAAAGATGATCCGTGGCAAGGATAATTGAAATCTAGATCTCCTGTGGCTGATTTCTCACACTGAGAGTTCTATTTACTCCTAAAAAGCACCACAGGGGCTGTGTACGTGAAGGTGGATGCAGGAGAAGGCGAGGCCGTGGACAAGAGGAAATAGTGAGATGCTCAGTGGGGCCTGCTGTGCCCACCTGGCCTCTGATCAAAGATGATCTCGCCTGCTTTGAAATGTTGCAGAGTCTATGTTGCCTGGTTTGGAAGCCTGTCCTTACTCTTCTGTTCTCTTCTAGAAGTGTGATTGAAACAGTTCATTGATTCCAAGGGTTTGAAATCCTGGTGTTTACATCCAAAACCACTTTCTGTCTTCAATATTAGGTTTGTGTTTGTTGGGTCTCATGGAAATCAGAGTGGTACTTTGAGGGATTTGCTTTTATCTCAAAACCCTAGAACCAGCCTATTGCACCCCGTTTAAGGAAATTTATCTGATACAGGGAATGCATGCTTTTACGCATTCCTCCTCTCCCTCCCACTGGTGGGTGGGATTTTCACTCCAGGGTTATGGAGGTGGCTTGAATACATGGCATCTGACACTGGGCTGTTGAGATTGGCTGCAGTGTATTAGTTACATGAACTCAGCCTGGGAGTGGAGGACTTCACACACCACGCGGGGCTATACAGGGCTGCATAGGAGGAGGGCTGTGGAGGCAGGCTTTGTAATATCAAGACAGTGAGATGCTCCATGGTTCCCACGAGAGAATGAGATTGATTTGCTTGAATAATTCTGTGGGCTGGCAGGGAACAGAAACCTGCTACTCAGGAACAAGTAGGCTCTGCGCCTGGGCCCCATGATAAGGAGGGGTGTTTGGCGAGAAGACGTTGTCCATAGGAATGGGATGGGAGGGAAATTGGTTGGACACTGAAAAATTGATGCTTGTGAACTGTGGTGCTGGAGAAGACTCTTGAGAGTCCCTTGGAATGCAAGGTGATCCAACCAGTCAATCTTAAAGGAGATCAGTCCTTTGGAAGGACTGTTGCTGAAGCTGAAGCTCCAATACTTTGGCCGCCTGAACTGAAGAGCCGACTCATTGTAAAAGACCCTGATGCTGGGAAAGATTGAAGGCAGAAGGAGAAAGGGATGGCAGAGGATGAGATGGTTGGATAGCATCACTGACTCAATGGACATGAGCCTGAGCAAACTTCAGGAGATAGTGACTGACAGGGAGCCTGGCATGCTGCAGTCCAGGGGTTTGCAAAGAGTCAGACACAACTTAGCAACTGAACAACAACCACAACACAAGCCCTCCCAGTTTTATCAAACATCAAGGTAGCCCAACATATGGAGCCTTAATCTTGGGCCTTATATCTCTCCATAGCCCCACCACTGAATGCCAAAAAACAGTCTCATTTTGAACTACAGAACAGAACTCAGGCACACCTGGGCATCCCGATTATAGGATATAAAGTACAATTAATGATGGCATTCTTAGCTGTGTAAATCTATGAAACTTTTGGGTTTTTAATGTTCCTTGTTACTTAAATATTTCTTTATTGAGATGTAATTGATTCATAACATAGCTTAGATTTAAGGTGTACAATGTTTTGATTTGATGTATTTATACATCATTTATACATCAAATTTTGCAATAGGATTACCTTAAGGAGCTAGCATTAGCTAAGGCACTTATCATGTCGTGTAATTATCAGTTCTTTGTGGTAAGAATAATTAAGGTGTAAGTCTCTTGGGAACTTTGAAGGTTATGAATATGGTTTTGTCTATAATAACTATGCTGTGCATTAGACTTCCAGAACTTACATAACTGCAGTCGAAAGTTTGTGCACTAAAGTAATTTCTTCCAGTTTCCATTCTCCCTTGCCTCCAGTCCCTGGTAACCACCATTCTGCTATTCACAAATTCAGATTATTTGGATTTCACATATCTGAAATCCAATCTCACTGTGAGATCATACAGTACTTGTCTTTCTCTAACTTATTTCATTTAGTATAATGCCCTTAAGGTCCATCCATATTGTTGTATTAATAAATGCAAGATTTCCTCCTTTCTCATAGCTTGACGATATTCTATTGTGTAGAGATATCACGTCTTCTTTATCTCTTCATCCACTGATGGACTATTAGGTTGTTTCCATATCATGGCTGCTGTGAATAAGGCTGCAATATCTACCACTTAGGTACATGTGTGCTCACTTGTGTCTGACTCTTTGCGACCCCATGGGCTGCAGCCTGCCAAGCCCCCCTGACCACGGGATTTCCCAGGCAAGAATACTGGAGCAGGTTGCCATTTCCTTCTCCAGGGGATCTTCCTGACCCAGGGATCGAACCCACGTCTTCTCGTCTCCTGCATTGGCAAGCAGATACTTTACCACTGAGCCACCTGGTAAGCCCTACCTACTACTTAAATACATTATTCCAGAGCGAGAAGGACCAGGTTTTTCTTTAAAATAAAACCTTCTGACCTGGGAAGGACACGCTGAAAGAAAACTTTGTTGGCATGCATTACAGTTGATTTTTCAAAGTAGTGAGAGTAATTTTGGGGAAAATATTTTTCATAAAAGAAGTAGAAACATATGGACCTAATTGATAATAATAGAACATAGATGAAGAGAGATAAAGTGAGCACAATACAATAAGGGCAAATTTAGTTTAAACTTGATAAGTCAAAGTTTAAATTACCCATTGATGAAATGATGTTGAGTTTATTAGACCTTTTGCAGGGTGGGAGAGTAGCACCATGACAAAAGCCTTAGTGTTGACGCAAATGGAGAAATTAGAGAAAGATATTTAAAGGGTTTTAGGGCCTGGGCTGGATAATTTAAAGCAGCTCTGCAAGGTGAGGAACTGGTGGGGATAGTGAGAGGGTAACAGGCAGGAAGGCCAGGTGTCTCCAAACGGAGGAAAGAGGCTGCAAGTGCCAGACATTTTTATCTCTCTTTTTTTTTTTTTTTCAGGTATAAACCTTTGTTTTTATTTTTAGTTTTTTTTTTTTTAATTTATTTATTTATTTATTTTTTTTCAGTGGGTTTTGTCATACATTGACACGAACCAGCAATAGATTTACACATTTTTATCTCTCTTAAGCGGCAGGAAGAAACAAACCAGCGATATGTTTTTCCTTCTCTATACAAATTTAAAAGGAGGTTTCTCTTGCCATGACACCTGGTTTCACCTAAAACTAACTACTCTCAAACCTTGAGTTAACCAATACATTTCTTTTTCTTATGGAAATGTTGTCTTAACCTATGTTAATGTACCCCAGACTCTATCTTCAAGTTGGTTCCGCCAAACGGCCTAACTTACTCACTCAGGTATTGTTCCCCTAATCTATGTAAACGAAACTATTTGTTGGTATTCTGCCCTTCTACAAGATTCAAGTCAATCGTTTTATGGCCAGGGATGAATTATCTGGTGCCATTCTAAATTTTATGACATTCCTTTCTTTTCATTAACAGACTGTGAGTGACTATATAACATACAGCTAAAGACTAGGAGGGGGTACTCTTTTGCCCCCTTCTGATGCCTATGTCAGAAGCTTTCTCTATCTCCTTTATACTTTAATAAAACTTTATTACACAAAAAGCTCTGAGCGATCCAGCCTCGTCTCTGGCCCCGGATTGAATTCGTCTCCTCCGGAGGCCAAGAATCCCGCGTCTTATCGTTCAGCAACAACCTTTCAATAGGACATGTTTCATGGTGTTGCAGCTCTGAACTATGGTCATAGCATGGTGACATGAAGAGATCTGAAAGGCAAGTTGTAAGTCTTAATAAATAGTACAAACAAAATTAAGAAACTCACTTACAAAAATCCTCCATAATGTTTTAGTTCACTTTATTTGATTAAAAAAAATAAATCTAAGATCCATACATTTCTCAGATGTGGCTTTTGTTGAGCATTAGAAAGTCAAAGCACAACTTCCATGCTGAAATAGATTCTAATTCAACTTCATATTCAAAATCATGTGGCTTGTTTACCCTGTGTACATGTAAAATATTTATCAGTGTTGTCTCCATCTTCTTTGTGATTGAGAAGGTATCACTGCTTATCTGGAAATAATTATGGATTATTTTCACCACAGCCAATTCAAATAGGTCCCTTAATTTAGAACAACACTATTTTTTACAATGCCATCCTCCACTAAAATTTGTATTTGTATTATCATTGCCTGAACAACTTTTTCTCCCTGTTGAATTTCTAAAATTGAAGTTACAACACATTTTACAAAAATTTCAGGTGTTCCACTTTAGTGACAGGATGAGCTTCAAAATGTTTTGTTACAATTTCATAAACTAAACAGAAAAATTGAACCACTTATGGAATCAACCTAATATTTTATTTAAAGCATCTCATGTTTGCAAAGTTCTCATCCTGCTAATTGTACTGGCATGTTAAACAGCTGTTGCCTTATTTTATTACAAGTAAAAAAAGATTTAGGATAAAGAAAATTATTTTAAAAGTGTCTAAATCATCTAAACTTTGTCATTTTCCTTTGATCTAAATGACAAGTCATGCTTCAGTTGTTGCTTAGTCACTAAATTGTGTCTCACTCTTTGTGACCCTATGAACTGCAGCACACCAGGATTCCCTGTCCTTCACCATCTCCTGGAGTTTGCTCAGACTCACGTCCATTGATTCAGTGATGCCATCCAACCATCTCATCCTCTGTCATCCCCTTCTTCTTTTGCCTTCAATCTTTCCCAGCATCAGGACATTTTCCAATGAGTTGGCTCTTCACACTTCAGAACAATATGTGGATATAGTTTCCACAGAACAGCATGTTTGACTAGAAAATGAAACACTTGGAACAAATGCAAAAATAAACAAGATCTAAGGACAACAGAGAATAACTGTAACTGTCCTGGGCAATCCAAGTAATTACATCACCTACCTACACCTATACCTACATCCATCTCTTCCTATAAAGATCACTCCACTCCCTTAAAACATATTCAGTTCAGTTCAGTTCAGTCGTTCAGTCGTGTCCGACTCTTTGCAACCCCATGAATCACAGCACGCCAGGCCTCCCTGTCCATTACCAACTCCTGGAGTTTACTCAAACTCATGTCCATCGAGTCAGTGATGCCATCCAGCCATCTCACCCTCTGTTGTCCCCTTCTCCTCCTGCCCCCAATCCCTCCCAGCATCAGGGTCTTTTCCAATAAGTCAACTCTTTGCATGAGGTGGCCAAAGTATTGGAGTTTCAGCTTCAGCATCAGTCCTTGCAATGAACACCCAGGACTGATCTTTAGGATGGACTGGTTGTATCTCCTTGCAGTCCAAGGGACTCTCAAGAGTCTTCTCCAACACCACAGTTCAAAAGCATCAATTCTTAGGTGCTCAGCTTTCTTCACAGTCCAACTCTCACATCCATACATGACCACTGGAAAAACCATAGCCTTGACTAGATGGACCTTTGTTGGCAAAATAATGTCTCTTCTTTTTAATATGCTATCTAGGTTGGTCATAACTTTCCTTCCAAGGAGTAAGCATCTTTTAATTTCATGGCTGCAATCACCATCTGCAGTGATTTTGGAACCCAAAAAAATAAAGTCTGACACTACTTCCACTGTCTCCCCATCTATTTCCCATGAAGTGATGGGACCAGATGCCTCAATTTCTTGACTCATGAAAGCTCAATGCCCTTTCCAAAATGTCTGTGGATACCAGGGCCTTGAATTCTCATGATAACCTCTGGCCCTAATTTTCTGATTCTTCTGAATTATTGTTCACATATCTGTTTTTTAAATTTACATTTTGGCAACAAAGGAAATTCAAATCCTTTTTTGATTTCTACAAAACGATAGCTTGCGTGGCAGATGTCATGTGACACATTTGGATGTGGAAAGAGGAGCAAATGACTTACATCCCAGGTGACTTAAAAAGGAATATTTTATATATGTGTTACTCAAATTCCTTGAGTCCTTCTTTCATGAAGCTTGCTCCTTCTGTCCCTTCTGACCCCTCCTTCACAGGACACCCCCTTCCCTCTACCCAGTTCATAACATTTTGTTAAGTAGTGTGATGTAATTCATTAGATTTGACTCCAGCTCAACTCTAGGTTGAGTTGAGAGAAATCTTGACCTTTAAGGGTTGAGAAATCTCAACCCTTAGAGTTGAGAGAAATCTTGAAATTAGCACTCATAAGAAAGTCCTAATTAAATACTAAGCAAAGATTATTTTATTTCCTAATTTTTGCATGGTTGGTGAGAATGGTTTTGTTATTCCATATATTCATATATGGGGCTTCCCTGGTGACTCAGATGGTAAAAAAAAAATCTGTCTGCAATGTAGGAGATCTGGGTTTGATCCCTGGGTTGGAAAGATCCCCTAGAGAAGGAAATGGCAACCCACTTTAGTATTTTTGCCTGGGAAATCCCATGAACAGAGGAGCTTGGTAGGCTGTAGTACATGGGGTCCCAGGAGTTGGCCATGACTTAGTGACTAAACCACCACCATCATATACCTACATATAAATATTATACATATATACATATATATATATATGGAGAGAGAGAGAGAGAGAGAGAGAGATGTAAAAATATTTGTGTATATTTATGTACATCTATTCCAAAATATTTCCCTAGTCTATGTGTTTGGATGAAGTCATATTAATAATAATACTCAGATCTCACAGGCTCACAGTAGCCACTTCTTTACAGGATCTCATGTTTAAACTTACTCCAGTCAGTTATAATGGCTTCCCTGGGGTTCTATCACACAAATCTCTACTGGGTCCTACTCTGATTCCATCAGGTAGCCTCATCTTCTGTGCGTTTCCACTGATGATCACTGTACTTTCCGGGCACTGTGGTCCCTCTGGGGCTTTGCCACAGTTCCTGAGATCATCACCAGAACAGTGGAGACTGGCCAGGCACAGCAGTGAAGCAGGGACACGTTATCCCTAGAGGTGGGACAGGAGTTCCTCTCCCCAACTGTGTTACAGCTCCTCACCTGGAGACCCCACAGCATGGCTCAGGGCTCACCCATCTTCCTCCTGACCCTGACTACAGGCATCTGCCCAACAAATTTTTCCAGGAAGGCTTCTCCCCTCACCCCATTCCCATGTAACCCAATTGACATAGACACTGGTGAGCCCCTGACCCCATGCCCAGCTGTATATAAGTTCATGTGGGAATCTGACCCTGGTGGCTATTTTGTTTTTCCTAGATTCCTAGAGGTTATTGAATGTATGATGCATGTATGAAGTCGTATATGAAGTCATGTCCAATTCTTTGCGACCCCACAGAAGATAGCCCACTAAGCCCCTTTGTCCATGGGATTTTCCAGGCAAGAATACAGGGGTTCGTTGTCGTTTCTTCCTCCACTGAATATATGATATACCACTGTTATAGCAAGAATTTTTTTTTTCTTTTCTTTTTTTTTTTTTTTAAATATGGAACGCTTCACGAATTTGCGTGTCATTTGGGAGTAGGAGATGGAGAGGTTAGGAGAAAGAACTACCATATTAAGCATACATTTGATTGTAAGATGTATCTCAATTTCAAAAACTTCCAAATGTGAAGAAGAAAATCACCCTTAACATTGAAGGAAGTGTAATCTGGTGGAAATATTTTAGAATTCATTTTACATTTTTGCTCTTGTATTTCTTTAATTAAAAAAACAAAAACAAAACTGCCTGAACACAGTGGGGAAAGGAGAGTGTGGACACATTGAGAGAGGTGTGTTGAAATATATACATTACCACATGCAGAATAGATAGCTAGTAAGAGGCTTCAGTATAACACAGGGAGCTCAAGCAGGTGCTCTGTGACAACCTAGAGAGAGGGGATGGGGTTTGGGGGTGGGAGGAAGGTTCAAGAGGGAGGGGACATCTGTATACTTATGGCCGATTCACGTTGCTGTATGGCAGAAACCAACATGATATTGTAAAGCAATTATCCTCCAATTAAAACAAAACTGATTCTTTGCCAAAAATGTACATTCCGTGTGCATCTATGAAATACAGAAGATTGGAGCTGGAAAGGGTGCATTTCCTTATTAACAAGTTGTGGTCCAGAGACGCTGGTGATGTGGCAAAGGGACAGAACCTGGTGTGACTGAACAGGAGATGCTCAGGTTCCTGCCTCTCTGTCCACTACACTGCATCCAAAGGAAAATAATGTGCATTGGGAGTAGTCATTTTATCATCAGAAGTTTCTCCAAAGATCAATTTTGCTGTTATTTCATTTACTGAAAGAAGTGAAACAGGTACTTAATTCTTTGGAAGGTGAGCCATCTGTAATTCAGCAAGAGAAGGTAGGAAATATTTTTATCTTACTAATTTAGTAGGACAGCTGTAACCAAAAGCAATATTTTATAAATATTGAGTGTCTTACTAACAATGTGGAATTGTTTTTAATAAGCACATAAATGTTTGGATATATTTTACATAATAAAATAAATATGAGGTTATATAAAAATCAAAGACTATTTCAGCCAGATTTATATGAGAAATTAAAAATATTGGATTATACAACATATCTTGGGCTCTTAGCTTTTCCTTCATTTTCCTGATGGATTGGAGCTGAAATACAATGAAAGAGAATTCACCATAAAATTACTAGTATGAATTGGAGACCTCTGTAATGTAGGTGGATGCAATAATAAATAAAGGTTAATAATTTTTCTTTTTGTTGGTAATAACCAGTTATGAAAAATAGTGAGAAAAGATCTGATTAATAAAATCAATATAAAAATAGCTAAAATGAATGTCATACAAGAAGAATTCATTTGGCTGCAAGAAGCAGAGAGCTGAAGTAAGATAAGTTAAATTAAGGAAGTATGTTGCATGTTTAAAACAAAAAATATTTCAGAGATAGACAGTGAAGAGCTAGAGCAGTGGTTCCTTAGGCACCCAAATTTCTTTCCCCTTCCTATTTCACCATCTTTGGCTGCAAATTCTGTCTCTACAGTTGCATCGTGGTCCAGGATAACTAATCAATTTTTTCCCATCACATCACATTTGCATTAATCAGTTTCCAATTGTAGGTAACTGAAACCACTTTAGCTACTTTACATACAAATAGTTACATTAGAAAGTACTAAAGGGCTTAGAGAATCATAGGGAAGGCTGAAAAAACAAACTCTTAACCTAAACTCTAGGTTAAGATTTCTGGAATAACTCCCAAAATCACATGAAAGAACTGGGCCATCAAGGGAGCTGCCATCCTCTTTTTTCTTTTGCTATCCCTTCTTTGATCAAGAAGCTGTCTGTCTGGTTTAAAGCTGCCACTCCGCTTGCTGCCTCCAGCACCACATGGCTACTTCACAACAAGAGAGGAAATTCAGTTACAGGAAGTCACATAATCACAAAGCTGCAATGATTGGGAAGCTTGTACCACTGTTGGTGTCCTCAAAACCAAACTGTTTCTGCTACAGCCTGCACCCACGACTTCAGTGACTGGAAATGAGGTCCTTGGCTAATGCTTCTCCAGCATAACTAGATCCCACACAATTGGGCTTGCCAACAAAAACAGGACGAGAAGCCCTTTGCTTTACGTCTGCCTTCCACATCTTCCACTTATGCATTAGATGGGTTGAACATTCACTGTATCCAGAATCACAGCTTCAAGGAGATATGGAGAAAATTGTTTTCAGATCTCCGGTCTTTGAAGTGGAGAAAGACACACCTGAAGGTTGTTGTGGTAGACTGTAAGAGCCAGTCTATCATTCCACTGAAACGCTGGTGTCAAAAGAAATGAAAACGGAAGGGGGAGGCTCAAAGGACACCCTCCTTCACTAGATGAGCTGATTTTAAGCTTCACCCAGTGATTTCCATTTTCCTCTCATTATCCACTCCTAGCTGCTAGGGAGACTGGAAACAGTGGAAAATTAAGGAGTGGTACCCAACTTGAGGGGCTTCCCAGGTGACTGAGTGGTAAAGAATCCACCTGCCAAGCAGGAGATGCGGGTTTGATCCTTGGGCCAGGAAGATGCTCTGGAGAAGGGACTGGCAACCCACTACAGTGTTCTTGCCTGGGAAATCCCATGGACAGTGGAGTCTGGCAGACTACAGTCCATAGGGTCACAAAAGAATTCGGCATGACTTAGGAATTAAACAAGAGCAACAACAAGCCAACTTGAGACAGCATAATTTTTAGCCTTCCAGCACCATGGAGTTTGTCTCTTCTAGTGGGTTCAAATCCACTTGGGATTAGGACACCTCTACAATGTGAACAATACTCTTTTTACATTAGCACTATCATTCAAGCCGAGTTTCCACTACATGCATATCATAGTAGATAATCTTACCACATTTTTCCTTTTAAATTATTCACTTTTTGGAATAAGATTTTTCTTGCTTTTCTTGCACAGTAAGTGGAAGACACTCCCCAGAGCAGAAGTCCAGGAATATAGGAGTAGCCACCTCTTGGTAACACCTTGCCAACTAATTTGACATTCTTATAGGGGTGAAAGAGCCATCAAAGCCTAGCCTTGTAATATTTTGTGGTTCAACTTTATTGCAATTGGATGAAGCCAAGTGTCACAGAAGACAGAGAGCTTGTCTTTCTTATATGTTGCTTGCAGAATAGAACATTAGCATTTGGAAACTTGAAAATGTATGAGGGAAAAAAAGGAAGTGAGAAGTGTACAGATGCAATTATCCCATCTTTCATTAGAGGGAGTAAGTAGATACAATCTAAAATTAAAATGTTGTGTCTTTCAATTGATTTGTTTTTTTATTCTAGTTTTACAACATATGATTGATTTTCTAAACATTTTTGTTGGTTTTGCAAGCTTTTGCACGTCCCATAATTATATGTGTATAATAATACTCTATTATTCTTCAGTCACTTGGCTTTTGGCACTGAATAGTGAAAATTTTAAAGTCCATTAATTAAGCATGTTCTTTGTGTTGACCAAAACTTTTGAGTCTCTACTGATTTTTGTTCCTTTGGTCTATTAGCTATTGAGTGGGTAGCTAAATTCTCCAACACAGTGGCAACTTTGACAATTCTTCTTGCGATTCTTTCAACATTTTCTTTTATATATATTTTGAAGCTAAATTGTTCATCCATGCAAGTTTAAATTTTAAATATCTTCTCCATGAATTTAACCTTTGACATTTTGTAACTTTCAGTTTTACTTCTATTTAGTACTGCTTGTCTTCAGGTCTCCTTAAGTTGCTATTAATACAGGTAAATTAGCTTCCTACTGTTTAGTTCTTAAACGGTATATTATTCTTCATTCTTTAATTTCAACTATTCTAAGTTTTTATGTTCTGTTTCTCTTTTAAACAACATTGAACAAGGTTAATTTTTTTACTCATTTCCTCAATATTTGTTTTTTATCTACCAGGTTTGTTATTGTTATACCATCTATAATTATTGATATATTTGAACCTATTTTCACCATCTTATTTTGTGCTTTTCATTTGCTTCAACCCTTAAATGTTTCTTTTCACTTCTTGATTTCTGATAGACTGATGAATAGTTTTCTTCATTCCATGGTTTTTCTTTATTCATTGGAAATTATCTACTTTATATTTTTTCATCATATTTCTGGGAATTTTATGTGCACGCTTGACTGCTTCTATCCTCCAGTATCCATTATGTCTTTCTTTCTCTTATTACAAGGTCCGCTTCATAATTCTTTCGTATGACAGTACCATTATTAACATTTGTCATTTTCTGTCTTTGCTAATTATGGCGTGTGACTAGATTTTGATCAACAGGATATAAGCAGAAGGAGTATGTGCACTTTCAACTTTGTATGCTTAGACACAAAGTTGCTTCATCTTCCTGTGTTCTTTCTGTGTCTTCAGTGAGTAAAATGCAGATATGGTGATTTCAACACTGTAAGTCAGGAAAGTCAGAGCAACTGTCTCAGACCCAGTGATGAAAATTGTGTTGAGTTTCCATCTCTGGTCACTAGAGGACCTTGTGGAATAAATTCTTTCCACTTGCATTTTATTTGTGTTTCTTTCATACAAGATCTAAACCTCTATTCTTATTGACAGAGAAATATCAGAATTGGGGT
This sequence comes from Cervus elaphus, assembly GCF_910594005.1. Classification (NCBI taxonomy): domain Eukaryota; kingdom Metazoa; phylum Chordata; class Mammalia; order Artiodactyla; family Cervidae; genus Cervus; species Cervus elaphus. Next base: position 19,321,982 of record NC_057827.1, on the reverse strand, counting down.
GCTGTCATAACTCAAACTAAAATATCTGCTGTTGATTCAACAGTCAGACAATAGAATACAAGAAAACAGATACTGAAGGCTACCAGCTTGATGATTCTTGTTTGTTGAAGGGAAACACTGGGGTAAAATACTTGGCAACATTCATCTGGAAGACAGATGATTTAAATTTTCAGATCCAAGAAAGTAGTTGGAAATAGCCAAAATGTTAGTGTGTACTCATTGTTCCTTGTTGTTTTCAGCAAGTTTTTATAAAGATAAGTTAAGAGCTGTTGTCTCCTGGCACCCAATTTCCCTTCTTGCTTTTAGTCATCCCACACTATGATACTCTGGCAATATATTTTAGTTGCATATGTGACCACTCAGCTAAGAACTACATTTCCCAACTTCTCTTGAATGTAGGTGTGACTATATCACTATATTTTGGCCAATGGTAGAATAACATAAGTGACATTTTGAATTCTGCTTCATGCCCTTAAAAATTACGTTGATTATTCACCATATATTTTTAAAGATTTTTTTAATGTAGGCCACTTTTTAAGTCTTTATTGAATTTTTTTACAATATTGCTTCTGTTTTACATTTTGGTTTTTTGGCCATGAGGCATGTGGGTCCCAGGGATGGAACCCAACATGCATTGGAAAGCAAAGCTTTAACCACCAGACGGCCAGGGAAGTTCCTTGCCATATTAATTTACTTTGTTTTATTTTCTTTTTATTGGTGTGAAGTCTATATAATGTAATTCATCATTCTAACATGTTCAGTTCAGAGGTATCTTGTGTATCTACAATGTTGTGCTATTAACATCTCTTTCTATTTTCAAAAAAATTTCATCATCCAATAAAATCAGCCTACACCCCTAATCACACATCATTTCCCCCTTTCACCAGTCCTAATTCATTTCTATCTCAATATCCTGGATATTTCATGTATAAGGAATCATAATATGTTAGCTTTTGTGTCTGAATCCTTTCACTAGCATAATGTTTTTGAGGTTCACCCATGTTGTATCAGTACTTCATTCCTTTCTGTGATTGAATTATATTCTCCTTTGCATGGATGTGGTCCATTTGTTTATCCATTCACCTGAATGGATACTATCACCTCATGCTTGCTAGAATGACTATTATAAAAAGGAAAACAAGCAATAAATGTTTGCAAGATGTGGAAGAAAAGGAATTCTTATCAACTTTTGGTGGGAATGTAAATTGATGCAGCTATTATGAAAACAGTATGAAGATTCCTTAAAAAAATCAAATATATTTCCATACCACTTCTGGAAGTAAACCCAAATGAATCAGAAATCTTGATCTTGAGCAGATATCTGCACTTTCACATTCATTGCAGCAATATTCATAGTAGCCAAGGTATGGAAACAACCTAAATGGGCATGGATAGAGGAATGAGTTTTTAAAATGTGGTATAGATGCACAGTGGAATGTCCTTCAGCCTGACAAGGAAGAAAATCCTGCCATTTTCAACAACATGACTGGATCTGGAAGGTGTTATGCTGAAAGAAACAAGTCACAGGAAGACAAATACTGCACAGTCTTATTAATATGAGGAATCTAAAATAGTCTAAATCAGAGAAGCAAAGAGTAGAATAGTGGTTACCAGGATCTGGAGGAAGGAAGAGCTGAGTAGTTGTGGTCAAAAGGTACAAGTTTCAGTTATGCAAGGTAAGTTCTGGAAGTCTACTATAGGACCTATGATTAACAATATTGTAATCTTAGAACTTTGCTAAGGGGGTACTTTATGTAAAATGCTTTCACCACAAAAGGAAAAGCAAAACAAGCATAACAACAAATAAAGGAAACAGGAAGAAACTTCTGGAGGTGATGGATAAGTTTATGGCAGTGAGTGTGGTGATGGCTTCACAAGAGTATATTGATCTCAAACACACCCAGTTGTATGCACTAAATATCTACAGCTTTTAATAGGTTAATTCTACCCCAATAGGGCAGTTTTTTGGGAAAGATATCATTCGCAACAGCATAAAAAATAACAAGCGCCTTAGAATAGGTAAGCTAATAGATGCATACGTGATTTCTAGCAAAATTTTATTGAGAGAAAATAAGACCTAATTAATTGGAGACATGAATCGTCTTCACAGAGAGGAATGCTAACTTTTATAAAATTTTAAATTCTCTGTTTAAAAAAGTGTCTGGTCCATGTGCTTATGCAATGATGCACAGGTATGAAATAGGAATGAAGATGCCATATGTACTGATATGGAAATATCTTTAACAGAAACAATCATGCAAAAAATGCAAGGTGCCAAAAATGTGTATAGACAGCTACATTTTATGGTTGAGAGGGGTAAAATAAAAATGACTGTTGCATTTATTGATTTCACATAAAAAAATACTGGAAAGAGTTTTAAAAACTCACAAAAGTTCCCAAAATGAAAGTAGAATAAAATTGATGGAAAAAGTAGTGGAAGCAAAACTTATTGTAATTTAGATTTTTAACCCTTGTGACTATATTTACTATACAAATATAATAAAATTTTAAGTAATACTATAATAAGTCTGAGTAAGGTAGTAAGATTAGTTTTTCTCAGACTTTTTTTTTCCATTGAGTAATAGTTGCTTTACAATATTATATTCATTTTAAGTGTACAACACAGTGATTCAATATTTTTATAGATTATATTCCATTTAAAGTTATTGTAAAATAAATGACCCAATAAAAAAATGGGCCAAAGAACTAAACCGACATTTCTCCAAAGAAGACATACAGATGGCTAAAAAACACATGAAAAGATGCTCAACATCACTAATTATCGGAGAAATGCAAATCAAAACCATAATGAGGTACCATTACACGCCAGTCAGGATGGCTGCTATCCAAAAGTTCACAAGCAATAAATGCTGGAGAGGGTGTGGAGAAAAGGAAACCCTCTTACACTGTTGGTGGGAATGCAAACTAGTACAGCCACTATGGAGAACAGTGTGGAGATTCCTTAAAAAACTGGAAATAGAACTGCCATATGACCCAGCAATCCCACTTCTGGGCATACACGCCGAGGAAACCAGATCTGAAAGAGACACATGTACCCCAGTGTTCATCGCAGCACTGTTTACAATTGCCAGGACATGGAAGCAACCTAGATGCCCATCAGCAGACGAGTGGATAAGGAAGCTGTGGTACATATACACCATGGAATATTACTCAGCCGTTAAAAAGAATTCATTTGAATCAGTTCTAATGAGATGGATGAAACTGGAGCCCATCATACAGAGTGAAGTAAGCCAGAAAGATAAAGACCATTACAGTATACTAACACATATATATGGAATTTAGAAAGATGGTAATGATAACCCTATATGCCAAACAGAAAAAGAGACACAGATGTACAGAACAGAATTTTGGACTCTGTGGGAGAAAGTGAGGGTGGGATGTTTCAAGAGAACAGCATCAAAACATGTATATTATCTAGGGTGATTATCTAGGGTGAAACAGATCACCAGCCCAGGTTGGATGCATGAGACAAGTGCTCGGGCCTGGTGCACTGGGAAGACCCAGAGGGATCGGGTAGAGAGGGAGGTGGGGTGGGGGATCGGGATGGGGAATACATGTAAATCCATGGCTAATTCATGTCAATGTATGGTAAAAACCACTACAATATTGTAAAGTAATTAGCCTCCAACTAATAAAAATAAATGGAATAAAAAAAAAAAAAGTTATTGTGAAATAATGGCTGTGTTTCCCTCTGCTGTACAATGTATCAATATCTTTGTTGCTTACTTTATGCACAGTAGTTTATATCTCATAATTCTTTTAATTTCATATCATTTATGGTTTCAATCAGTTCTTATACCATTTTTTTCCTTGCATGTGTATTTGTGCTAAGTTGCTTCAGTTGTGTCTGACTCTGCATGACCCCACGGATTATGGCTCCCCAGGCTCCTCTGTCCATGGAATTCTCTAGGCAAGAATACTGGAATGGGTTGACATGTCCTCCTCCAGGAAATCTTTCCAACCCAGGAATTGAACCCACATCTCTTAAGTCTCCTGCACTGATACGCAGTTTCTTTACTTGGGTCTTGTTAAATATCACTCCATTGTCACCTGGTATTGGCTGTTTTTGGTGAAGAAATATGAGGTCAACTTGGACTTTTTTCTCCTTGATGTGACAGGAGTTTTCAATCTGTTTGGTTGGAAGATTTGTGTTTCATCCTCAAGTTTAGCAGTTTCAAGAAATTGTCTTGGTATTTTGTTTCCCAAATAACTCAGTTGGTAAAGAATCTGCTTGCAATGCAGAAAGCCCTGGTTTGATTCCTAGGTCAGGAAGATCCACTGGAGAAGGGATAGGCTACCCACTCCAGTATTCTTGGGCTTCCCTTGTGGCTCAGCTGGTTAAGAATCTGCCTGTAATGCGGGAGACCTGGGTTCAACCCCTGGGTTGGAAAGATCCCATAGAGAAGGGAAAGGCTACCCACTCCAGTATTCTGGCCTGGAGAATTCCATGAACTATATATTTAACTCAGATGACCATTATATCTACTACAGTGGCAAGAATCCCTTAGAAGAATTGGAGTAGCCATCATAATCAACAAGAGTCCAAAATGCAGTACTTAGATACAATCTTAAAAATGATAGAATAATCTCTGTTCATTTCGAAGGCAAACTATTCAATATCATAGTAATCCAAGTCTATGCTCCAACCAGTAGTGCTGAAGAAATTTGAAGCTGAATGGTTCTATTAAGACCTACAAGATCTTCTAGAGCTAACGCCAAAAAAAGATGTCCTTTTCATTATAGGGGACTGGAATGCAAAAGTAGGAAGTCAAGAGATACCAGGAGTAAGAGGCAAATTTGGCCTTGGAATACAAAGTGAAGCAGGTTAAAGGCTAACATAGTTTTGCCAAGAGAATGCACTGGTCATAGCGAACACCCTCTTCCAACAACACAAGAGAAGACTCTACACATGGACATCACCAGATGGTCAACACTGAAATCAGATAGATTATATTCTTTGCAGCCAAAGATGGAGAGGCTCTATACAGTCAGCAAAACAAGACCAGGAGCTGACTGCAGCTCAGATCATGAACTCTTTATTGCCAAATTCAGACTTAAATTGAAGAAAGTGGGAAAATCATTAGACCATTCAGGTATGACCTAAATCAAATCCCTTACGATTATACAATAGAAGTAACAAATAGAATCAAGGGATCAGATCTGATAGACAGAGTACCTGATGAACTATGAATGGAGGTTTGTGACATTGTACAAGAGGCAGTGATCAAGACCATCCCCAAGAAAAAGAATTGCAAAAAGGCAAAATGGTTGTCTAAGGAGGCTTTACAAATAGCTCAGAAAAGAAGAGAAACTAAAGGCAAAGGAGAAAAGGAAAGATATTCCTATTTGCATGAAGAGTTCCAAAGAATAGCAAGGAGAGATAAGAAAGCCTTCCTCAGTGATCAATGCAAACAAATAGAGGACAATAATAGAATGGGAAAGACTAGAGATCTCTTTCAAGAAAATTAGAGATACCAAGGGAACATGTCATGCAAAGATGGGCTCAATAAAGGACAGAAATGGTATGGGCCTAACAGAAGAAGATATTAAGAAGAGGTGGCAGGAATACACAGAAGAACTATACAAAAAAGATCTTCATGACCCAGATAACCACAATGGTGTGATCACTCACCTATAGCCAGACATCCTGGAATGCAAAGTCAAGTGAGCCTTAGGAAGCACCACTATGAACAAAGCTAATGCAGATGATGGAATTCCAGTTGAACTATTTCAAATCCTAAAAGATGATGCTGTGAAAGTGCTACACTCAATATGAAAGCAAATTTGGAAAACTTAGTAGTGGCCACAGGACTGGAAAATGTCAGTTTTCATTCCAATCCCAAAGAAAGGAAATGCCAAAGAATGTTCAAACTACTGGGCAATTGCACTGATCTCACACACTAGCAAAGTAATGCTCAAAATTCTCCAAACCAGGCTTCAACAGTACGTGAAAAGAGAACTTCTAGATGTTCAAGTTGGATTTAGAGAAGGCAGCGGAACCAGAGATCAAATTGCCAACATCTGCTGGATCATCAAAAAAGCAAGCGAGTTCCAGAAAAACATCTACTTCTGCCTTATTGACAATGCCAAAGCCTTTGACTTTGTGGATCACAATAAACTGTGGTAAATTCTTAAGGAGATAGGAATACCAGACCACCTGACCTGCCTCCTGAGAAATCTGTGTGCAGGTCAAGAAGCAACAGTTAGAACTGGATGTGGAACAATGGACTGGTTCCAATTTGGGAAAGGAGTACGTCAAGGCTGTATATTGTCACCCTACTTATTTAACTTACATGCAGAGTACATCCTGCAAAATGTCAGACTGGATGAAGCACAAGCTGGAATTAAGATTTCCAGGAGAAATATCCATAACCTCAGATAAGCAGATGACACTACCCTTATGATAGAAAGAGAAGAACTAAAGAGCCTCTTGATGAAAGTGAAAGAGGAGAGTGAAAAAGTTGACTTAAAACTCAACATTCAGAAAAATAAGATCATGGCATCTGGTCCCATCACTTCATGGGAAATAGATGGGGAAACAATGGAAACAGTGGCAGACTTTATTTGGGGGGGTCTCCAAAATCACTGCAGATGGTGACTGCAGCCATGAAATTAAAAGATGCTTGCTCCTTGGAAGAAAAGTTATCACCAACTTACAAAGCATATTAAAAAGCAGACATTACTTTGCCAACAAAGGTCCATCTAGTCAAAGCTATGGTTTTTCCAATAGTCATGTATGAATATGAGAGTTGGACTATAAAGAAAGCTGAGTGCCAAAGAAATTATACTTTTGAACTGTGGTGTTGGAGAAGACTCTTGAGAGTCCCTTAGACTGCAAGGAGATACAATCAGTGAATTCTAAAGGAAATCATTCCTGAATACTCATTGGAAGGACTGATGCTGAAGCTGAAACTCCAATACTTTGGCCACCTGGTGCAAAGGACTGACTCATTGGCAGAGACTCTGATCCTGTGTAAGGTTGAAGGCTGGAGGATAAGGGGATGACAGAGGATGGATGAGATGGTTGGATGGTATTTCCGACTCAATGGACATAAGTTTGAGCAAGCTCCAGCAGTTGGTGATGGACAGGGAAGCCTGGCTTGCTTCAGTCCTTGGGGTCACAAAGAGTCAGACAAGACTGAGCAACTGAACTGAATTGATTCAACAAGTTATCAATTTTGAATTAAAATTGAATTGCCATTTTTATCTTATGCTAAGTTTCAAGTATACATGAGTCTGTTTCTTGGATTTTTAGCTTCATCTGTTGATTTGTTCATCTATCTTTTTGTTAATAATGAGGGTGGTTTTATTAATACAGAAGTTTATTTTTAAAACACCTTGGCTAATTCTGTCCATTGACTCCTCCAGATAAAAGATAGAGTTACTTAAATTTTATGAAACATCCCATTGGGATTCTTATTAGACTTGAACTGAATTTACAAATCAACTTGAACTATATACTTTTTAATATTGAGTATTTCCATCCAGAAATATAATTTGCATCTCCTTTTTCTTAGATGTTGTTTTATGACTATAGTAGGGTTTAATAATTTTCTTCACATAGGTCTCTGTTACTTTCCTCAAGCTTTATAAGTATTCTCTTGAGATCAAACCAGTCAGTCAGTCCAAAAGGAAATCAATCCTGAATATTCAGGGACTGATGCTAAAACTGAAGCTCTCAACACCTGATGAGAAGAGTCAACTCATTGGAAAAGAACACGATGCTGGGAAAGATTGAAGGCAAAAGGAGATGAGGGTGGCAGAGGATCAGGCGGTTAGATAGCATCACTGACTCAATGGACATGAACTTGAGCAATCTCTGGGAGAGAGTGGAGGACAGAGGAGCCTGGTGTGCTGCAGCCTGTGGGGTTGCAAAGAGTCAGATACGACTTAGTAACTGAACAACAACACAGTTTGCTATTTTCACGGAATCTTTTTATGTCATATTTTCCAACTGGTTTTTAGAACACAATTGTTTTTTCACAATTTCTTTAGTTTATAATGTAAATGAATGTAATTGAATTCAAATCAATAAAACATAATAAAATTCTTAAATAGCTACTTAGATAATTGCCACTTTTATAGAGAAGGAAAGGGAGACTGCAAGAGAACAATGAATTTTCTTATATTCCTAAAACCTCTACCAAGCAGCCTCAGATTCACCTGCATTTTATATCTACAGTTGAGTAACATCATTATATATACTAAGAGTTTCCAATTTAAAGTGTTCATTTAACATTACAAGCACAAGGATCCGTGAAACAAAATATGTGTTTTCATTGTTAACTTTTTCTTTTATGGGAGAGAAAATCCAAAAGAATGAAACTCTCAATTGTTTTGTTTTTGCTGATGTACTCTCACCACTGGATTACATTTTTGGATCTGGCCTGAAGGTTTTAATTTGAATACATCAGGGTATCAGGCTTGAAGGAAAATAAGCTTAGCCCAAACCTCCTCTCTCCATTTCTAGGAAGCAGCAGCTTCTTATGAAGGAGTGAGCAATGTAAGAATTTAGAAAAACACCCAGGAGTGTGCTTCAATCAGATTCTTTCTTGGGCACAAAGAAACAATGCCGATTTTTAAATGCTGTCTGTTCTCCAAATGATAGTGGTTGAAATTTTCCATTTTGTAGTTTATAATACTTAAGCCAAATACATTTTTCCAGTGTTAACAAAGAGATGAATAGGCTGAGAAATGTCCCCATATGAGTTCCTTTAAACACACACACACACACACATTTAAATCCAGAAATGCCACCCAATTTTCTACAATGCCTCGTCAGCCTTTTATCCTCATAAAACTCAATATAATGAGGCTAAATGCAATGCAGATGTCAGGGGGAAATGCTCTAACCACTTCCTGTCAGTCATCCAGGTATTCATAAGTCCTCTCCCCAGACCTTCCCACGGTGTCCCAGGCATTCATCTTCTCCATGGGAAGCCCTTGAATCTGACAGCCCAATGTGTTTTCTTTTATTTTTAGTGTCTCATGAAGCTTTTCTGAGGCAGGAACCACAGATAATATGGCTAACAATGATTACGACTCTTTATTTTCATTATTCTGGCAGTGAAGCCTGCCTTAATTCTAAATCTCTTTGTCAGAATCAGAGACTGGAAAATTCCCTTGATTTAATGTCCTGAAAAATTCTGAGCTGCTCATTCAGTCTCTCTTTCATATGCTGTTGGGGTTTTATCAATATCATCTTGAATGATTATCAGTCATTACTAATATTATCTTGGGTTCTGACTCCTTGTAGACTTTACATTTTTTAGTACATTTCCTTAATGCCTACTTACTAATGACCTACCAGATTAAGGCAATATAGTATTAATGGTTATATGTATTATCAACTGTGACATCTTCCTTTCAGCATGTAACTGGTACTCCGTTGGTCTGTAAGTGAAACCTAAAAAAATTAACATCAAAGTATTTAGCTCTTACTGTGTGCCAGTCAGGGTCTCTGCCTTCATGAAGCTAAGTCTAGTGGGCGTGTGATAAAGTTAACAATGAATTACAAAACAGTGAGATGACAGCAAAAGTGAAGATGGGTTTTCTTGGAAGTTGAGGCATTAAAGAGGACTTTCTGAAGGATGTTATCCCTAGGCTAATGCCAGAGGATTTCTGTTGAGAACCTAAAGGGGTAAACACTGGAAACTAGAGAAGTAGGAGTTATGAGAAGCAGGGAAAAAGGAAAATAAATGGATGTTGAAGCAAGAGATAGCTTAATACAAATAAGGAAGATCATGAAAGCTCCAGAGTGGAGCAACTAGACATGAGGTTAGAGACGTATTTTTGAGCTAGAAGTGCCTAGAATTGCCATGAAACCATTTGTTAAGAAATTTCTATCTTGAGTAAAATGTGCATGCATGCTCAATCATGTCCAACTCTTTGCGACCCCATAGACTGTGGCCCGCCAGTCTCCTCTTGTCCATGGAATTTTCCAGGTAAGAATACTGGAGTGGGTTGCCATTTCCTACTCCAGGAGATCTTGACCCAGGGATTGAAACTGCATCTCTTGCGTCTCCTGCATTGGCAGGTGGATTCTTTACCAACAGCACCCCCTGGGAAGCCTTGAGTACGGTGGGGTGGTGCTAAAAGGTTTCATGCCGATGATCAAATTTGGATTTCAGGTCACTCTGGCTATAACATAGAGGATAAATAGGTTAGGAACTCATTAGAAAATGTTGTATTTATGGGCAAGAGATGAAGATTTAATTTAATAAAAGTTATTCTCACGTAGGATGGAGAGCAATGAAAAATTTGGAAAATATGAGGAGGTAAAATTGACAGAATTGAGGAATATTGGCTGTGGGGGAGATGGGGAGTGAAATGAAGGATGAGAGCCTTGTTTCTACCTTTGCAAAAGCATGTTAAGAATCCAAGGCAGATTTCTTGAAACAAGGGTGTAGTCTCTTGAGTCAGACCTAGATATTCTCTTAGCTCAGCCACTTGCCAGCACTGTATATCCTTGTATTAATTCCTTAATCTTACTGAGTATCAATCATTTGTAAAATAAAGATAATCTTATAAGAAATAACTGTACATACTAACATGTTGAAAATAACCAAACATTACCAGTCACATGGGCTTCCCTGCTGGCTCCGTGGTGAAGAGTCTGCTGGCCAATGCAGGAGATGTGGGCTCAATCCCTGGGTCAGGAAGATCTTCTGGAGAAGGAAATCGCAACCCACTCCAGTATTTTTGCTGGGAAAATTCTGTGGACAGAAGAACCTGGTGGGCTGCAGTCCCTGGGGTCCCAAGAGTCATACACAACTTGGTGACTGAACAACAACAACCAGTCATATATTCAGAGATCAAGAATGACAACAGCTAATAAAGTTGGCATCTTTTTGATGCTAAGGCTTTCTACACACAAAGATGGTATATCTCTATATTATTCTAGTCTTCTTCAATGGCTCTCAGGAAAAAAAAAACTATGCTAAATTTTTGTCATCCTTTTAAGCAGAATATTCTTTTCATTACATTTTCTAATTGTTCCTCAGAGTAGAATAAAAATTCACTTCTGTGTTGTGATTTTCTGTACTTCCAACTTCATCAACTGTCCTATTACTTCCAATAATTCGTCTATGGTTTTTGGGAGAGGTTATATAGATAATTCTATTATCAATAAAGTAAAAATTTTATTTATTCCTTTCTAATTTTTATATATTTAATTTGTTATTACACTGACTAGAGACTTTATACCAGTGCTGTCTAATAGAAATGTGACATATGCTTCAGATGTAATTTTTTTTAAAAATTAGCTGACTTTATTTTTGAAAGCAGTTACAGATTTACAGAAAAACTGAATGGAGAATACATAGAGTTTCCTTATATACTTAATTCCCCATCCCACACACAATTTCCACTATTATTAACATCTTGCTTTAGGGTGATGCTTTTGTTACAATTGCTGAACCAATATTGATACATTATTAAGTAAAGTTCATAGCTGACACTAGGGTTCACTTTCTGTGTTGTACATTTTGTGGGTTTTGATAAATGTATAATGACATGTATCCACCATTACCTCATATAGACTAGTTTCACGACTCTGTGTTCCATCAGTTGTCCCTCTCTTCCTCCTTCTGAACTCTGGCAACCACTAATCCTTTTTCCATCTCCATAACTTTGTCTTTTCCAGAATGTCATGTAATTAGAATCATCCAGTGTGGGGCCTTTTCAGATTGACTTCTTTCACTTATCAATATGCACTGCTCCTCCATGTCATTTCCTGGCTTGATAGCACATTTATTTATTTATGTTTTGCTGGATAATATTCCACAGCATGAACATATCAAGGTTTCTTTACCCATTCACCTATTGAAGGACATCTTTTTCTCCTTTTTGGCTGTGTCGTGTCTTAGTTGCAACACATGGGATCCTTGTTACATTGTGGGTGCTCTTTCATTGCTGTGCATGGACCCCTGAGTTGTGGTGCACAGGCTCTCTAACTGTGGCATCCAGACCCCAGAGCACGCGGGCTGAGTAGCTGCAGTGGCAGTGCTAGGGTTTAGTGGCTGCATGGGATGTTGGATCTTAGTTCCCTGACCAGAGATCGAACCTGTGTCCCTTGCATTGGTAGGTGGATTCTTAACAAGGTGGACCAACCAGGGAAGTCCTAGGACATCTTAATTGGTTCCAAGCTTTGGCAGTTAGGAGTATTTGTTGTTGCTCAGTAGCTCAGTCATGTCCAACTGTTTGCAACCCCATGGACTGCAGCATGCCAGCCTTTCCTGTCCTTCACCATCTCCCAGAGTTTGCTCAAACTCATGTCCACCGAGTCGGTGATGCCATCCAACCATCTCATCCTCTATTGTCCCCCTCTCCTCCTGCCTTCAATCTTTCCCAGCATCAGGATCTTTTCCAGTGAGTCAGTTCTTCGCATTAGGTGGCCAAAGTATTGGAGTGTCAGTTTCAGCATCAGTCCTTCCAATGAATATTCAGGGTTGATTTCCTTTAAGATGGACTGCGTTGATCCCTTGGAAGTCCAAGGGACTCTCAAGAGTCTTATGAATATAGAGACTGTAAATAGTCAGGGATATTGTGTGAACTTAAGTTTTCACCTCTTTTGTGTAAATAACAAAGAACAGTTGCTGGACCATACAATAAGAGTATGTTTAGTTTTGTGAGAAACCACCAAACAGTCTTCCAAAGTGGCTGTACTATTTCACATTCCCACCAGCAGTGGGTGAGAGTTCATATTGCTCTACATCATGGTCAGCATTTGGTGTTGTCGGTGTACTTGGGATTTTAGCCACTTATCAACTGCTGTTTTAGTTTCTACTTTCTTAATGACATGATATAAAGCATCTTTTCATTTGCACTCTGTATATCTTCTTTGGTGAAATGTCTGTTCAGATCTTTTGTCTGTTTTTTAATTGGATTGGTTATTTTTTTTACTGCTGAATTTTAATAGTACTTTGTATATATTTGGGTATCAGTCTTTTGTCAGAAAACTTTAATAAAGTCAGTATAACTAATAAATTTCAACTTCTCAATTTTTAAAATTATGGATCATGCCTTTGGTGTTTTATCTAAAAACATCATTGCCAAATGCAAGTTCACCTAGATTTTCTCTTATGTCATCTTCTAGAAGTTTTGTCTAAGTATTACTTAACTTATGAATCTTTATTTAACTCATGTGTTACTTAGAAATACCTTTCTAAATTTCTACATATATGAGGATTTTGAATTTATTTAAAATTTAACTTCTAACTTTAATACATTTTGCTCAGAACATGTGTTTTACTTATATGTTATTTATCCTTTGGTATTTATTGAGATTTGTTTTATGGCCTGATAGATAAATAATTTTTGTAAATAATCTGTATGTACTGGAGAAGGGTGTGTTTCTTAAATTGATGGGCCAAATCCTATTTATGTTCATTCTGTGCTAAGTCACTTCAGTTGTGTTGACTCTGCGACCCTATGAATGGTAGCCCGCCAAGTTCCTCTGTTTATGGGATTCTCCAGGCAAGAATACTGGAATGGGTTGCCATTCCCTTCTCTCGGGGGTCTTCCCGAATCCAGGGATTGAACCCAGGTCTCCTGTGCTGCCAGCAGATTCTTTCCCATTCTGAGCCATCAAGGAAGCCATAACTCTCTCAATATTGATAGTTGAAATAGACCAAAAAAAGGCAAATAAAATACCAAAAAAACCTTTAAAAACACAGTTAATAATCTCACTTTAAATTAGAGAGAGTCATTTGGCAATGACTCTAAATTAGCATGAGCTTATCAACTGTGTTTTTAAATGCTTTTTGGTACTTTATTTGCTTTTTTTGGTCTACTTCAGCTATCAATATTGAGAGAGTTGTGTTAAAGACTCATACTTTGATGATAAATGTATTAATTTCTCTTTGTATTTCTATCAATTTTTGCTTTGAATGTTTTGAGCTGTATTACTAGGTGCATACATATACATTTCCCTAGTGAGTTGACCATTTTATGAGAGGACTCTATTTTCTCTAAAAATACTTTTAAGAATTTAAGTCAAATTTTTCTCATTTTATGCAGCTTGCCAAAGTCCAACCTAACCAGCATGTGGCAGAGAAAAATTTGCACCCAGGAAATCTGTTCTAGAGCCTCGGTTTCTAACCACTGAACGATGCCTCCACCTCTAGGTATCACCACCTGAACAGTCCTTTCACTTGTCTTGCTGTCTTCCCCAGCATCTCTGCCAAGGACCAGCTGTGCCTGCCAGCTGAAATGGGAAAAGGGATTTTCCGTAGGTTCCACACATGACCTCTACAGATAGAAGAAGAGCTTCTAAAAGTCTTTGGCTTTCTCTTTACCCAAAGCTGAATCTGCAAGTTCCCTATAAAAGTCATCAGTGGCTTTGTTTCTTATAATTCAGAGTTTATTCCTAGCTCTGCATCCATCCTCAATGTCTATACTTTGGCATTTCCCTCCAGCCATCATTTTTGTTTCCCTTTCATTGTCCTTACTCTGCCCCCTTCCCCGTCTATTCTACCAGCTTCCTTCAGACAATGGATGATTGAATGGTTTGCAAGGATGGAGTTTTGGACCTCTCACTGGATGAGCGTTGGCTAATCATTGTAGGGCAAGTCTGTCCTCTCCCTAATGTTTGGTCCAGGCTCAGGGAACACAGAACCTAAGTCAGTCTAGCCCTGCAATTTCTCTTTTTTTGGATACAGAGATGGGCAAGATTTTACCCATATATATATATATTTTACCCATATATATATGTATTAGAGTAGCTCTGTTCTTGCTCTGAAAATTTGTTTCCTCATTCTTCCTATATACAAATTGTTACACAAAATGCTGTGGAAATTATGCAAAAGCTCAGCCATGAAATGGACAAGTTTGAGTCCGTTCTAGTGAGGTGGATGAACCTAGAGCTGTTATAGAGAGTGAAGCAAGTCAGAAAGAGAAAAACAAATATTGTATATTAACATATATATATATATGGAATCTAGAAAAATATGCATGAACCTATCTGCAGGGCAGGAATACAGATGCAGACATAGAGAACAGACTTTGGACACAGCGGGGGAAGGAGAGGGTACCACATGTTGAGGAAGTAGCATTGAAACATACATATTCATACGTAGAATGGATGAGCTTCCCAGGTGGTGCTAGTGGTAAAGAGTCCACCTGCCAACGCAGGAGACTCAAGATCCCTGGGTCAGGAAGATCCCCTGCAGTAAGAAACAGCACCCACTCTAGAATTCTTACCTGGAAAGTTTCATGGGCAGAGGAGCCTGGCAGGCTACAGTCCATGGGGTCGCAAAGAGTTGGACACGACTGAGAAGACACCTACAATGTGAAATAGATAGCTAGTGGGAAGTTGCCTTATAACACAGGGAGCTCAACCTGGTGCTCAACCTAGAGGGGTGGGTTGGGGTGGGGAGGTGGGAGGAGGTTCAAAAGGAGGGGGCGTATGTATACTGATGGCTGATTCACACTGTTTAGGGCAGAAACCAACACAACATTGTGAAACAACTATCTTCCAATTAAAAAACAAAACACAAAATGGATTCCCACTCGAAACTTGATTTTGATCTCAAGACTGTTGATTCTACACACTCACTAAGAGGGTATAAAAACTTTTATCACTTGCACAATGAGGCTTTCTGGGGAGCACAGGAAATAACTTTCAGATTGTTCTAAAGATGGCCTAAGCAAGAAAAAGAGTTGGGTTGGAATTTTTATTGTGGCTAGACAGTGAGGCCAGGGTGAGGGTTGTCACATGCAGGAAGAGGCTTACACGGATTTTTGAAACTCCCATAAGTGCCAAGGAAGGCAACACCCAGACTTTCTTATCAGAAAACAGAAGAAGAGGGAGAAGGTTGTCAGCAGTCAAATGTCAAAAACCAAAGATTTAGTACAAACATTTACAACCCTGAGTTGCATTCTCTCTTTTGGTTGTTTATTGCAATGAGAGTGTTAGTCACTCAGTTGTGTCTGACTCTTGCAACCCCATGGACTGTAACCCGCCAGTCTCCTTTGTCCATGGAATTCTCCAGGCGAGAACAGTTGAGTGGGTAGCTTATCCAGGGGATCATCCTGACCCAGGGATCAAACCTGGGTCTCCTGCATTGCAGGCAGATTCTTTATCATCTGAGCCACTAGGGAAGCCCTGTTTATTGCAATAGTTCCACTTTACTGAAAAGGTCCCCCAAACCCAAGAAATAGTTCAGGTTTCTAAAATCAAAGTTAAGGGAAAAGTTGTTCTTCAAGTAGTTCCAACTTATTGGCATCTAGTTATTATATCCTAGGTCAGTTATGTCCTGAGGCTCCAAACAGGATTGCAGAGACACGGTCAGTCACAGACATGCACCCATAGCTGACTCTAGTATCCTCTCCCTGACAGTTGGTGAGATAGGGGCAGATCACACAGGGAATAGATACCAGCCCCTCAATTTGCAAAAGTGAGCCATAGAAAGAAATCACAATGAGCCTCCATGTCAGGGACTAAGTTCACATATCATCTCACCATCAAGTGACTAATCTCTGATCTCTTTTCATGATTATAACAGGAGGGCAAAGGCTGGATCAGAGATGAAGACTGCATCACAGGGATGGGAGGAAATGATACTGAGAGGAAGAAGAAGAGGGCAATAAGGGGTAACTGAGGCATCCTCCATCCATTAATCCATCCATTCATAGGTCATCCAGGGGAAAATACTACGGACAACTTTCCTCCTGGCTGACACACGCACTGTTTCAGCTATAGCAAATATCTTTCTGACAAAATGTAATAAATCTGTTCTTGTTTAAATGGCAGGTGCTTGGGGATGCTCTTTTGCTTTTGGCAAACCAATAAAGAGGAAAACTCCGTTTCATGGAGGAGGGGATGTGGGAAATTGTCAGACAGAGTCTCGATTTTTTAGCAGCCAGGATGGAGTTAAAAAAGCCTCCAGGTGTTTTTGAAAGGAAGGAAAAACTTGCTGTGCCCCACCTTCCTGGATTTAATCCACCTCTTGCCAGGGCAGATGGAGGAGGGGCCTGCCTAGGAGGCCAGGAGGAGAGCAGGATGTGGCCCAGCCTGAACCAGCCACTCTGGAAGCTCTTCCACTTCACAGGTCATTGGCAAGGCTCTTGACCCAAGTCTGACAGCAGATAATGGGTGAAGACTGAGCCAGGGCATAACAAAGGCAGCTGGATGGCTACTTGCAGGTGATTTCTCTGAGGGCTAGAGGGATCCTTTTCAAAGGAAAAGGCTGGGAGACTGTTTCCATGGTAACTCTCCAAGTTCTGAAATGATATAATCAGATAATGCTCTGAAAAGCAGAGGAAAGGTGGTGGATTTAGCACACATGAGCAGCTAAATTCTACAAGTTGAGGTTTTTTTTCCTCTTTAGAATGTTACATCGGTATATTAAGAAAGAAAGAGAAAAGACAGGAGAGAAGGAAAGAGGGAAGGAAGGAGAGAAGAAAAGAAAAGAAGACAGTAAAAGAAAGGAAGGAAGAGAAATGTAACAAGATAGAGGGACAGAAGGGTAGGAAGGCAGGAAAAAAGAATACGTGAACATAATTTATTTCAAAGAAATATCCTTGAAAGCAAGAAAGAGCTGCTGGTGAAGTTGAAGTTGAGAGAGGGAGATTTGATTGTCTATGATTTTGACCTTCATGTTTTATGAAGATTGATAAATGAGCTCATTCAGTTACTCTGGGTTTCTACTGTTCAGCAGCACAGCTATAATATATATTGTTATAAGACATATTTACCTCGATGCAATTGGGTTATTATCAATTCAACGTGAGATTTATGCCATTTCATCTCAAAAGGCAAGCTATTAATGGCATTGTAAAATGTAACAATTACACATGTGCTTGAATATCAATAATGAAACTTATCATAAACTACTTCTACATCTAGGACAGTGCAGTTTATTCTGAGTAGAAAAGAAAACATTCTTGGGAGAAGACTGTTAAAAATGCTTAGAAATTGTTTCATTCTTCCATCTCATAAGTCTGTCAGGTGAGTTATTAACTCAACACTCTTGCCTTTTCATTCTGTGTCAAACTTGCCTCGTAAAACCCCACTGAAACTCAATACACTTCCCTGCCTGTTATGCAAAAGCTAAACATGGTTTGAGAAAAACACACAGTCAGGTTGACTGGCCAGGGTCTAGTTCACGAGCTTGCTGAGCTCCCATCACTTCCATGTGATCCTATCCCTTCTACTGATTCCTTACCCTTTTGTTTCCTCAGGTCTGCGACAAAAGGGTCCTCATCATCAGCTTCAACCGGTGACTTGCCCTCATTTTGTTGAGTAAACAGAATCCCTAGGAAGAGTACTTCCTCATTCTCTTAATGCCTTAACCTATCTCCATCTGTGATGATACCACCTGCCTCCTCTCCTGTTACCATGAATTACCTGTATCCTTGTTCTGGTCCAGGACCAACCGACCACATGAGACTGGATCCCATACTCCAGAACACTCACAGCCACTGATTTCACCATCAGTCCCACCCTTTCTCTCTTACCTTATCAAGTTTTCCTCTCTTCTGGATCATTTTAGGCAGCATGAAAATGTCATCTTATCTCCCATAAAAACATCAACAAGCTCCTTCTCTTGAGTCTTCTAGCCCTCACTTTGCTTTCCATTTTATTGCAAAATTCTTCGGTTCTCTCCCCACTCCCATGCTCTCTTGGACCAACCCCATTTATGCTTTTTCTCTCACCACTCTAGGAAACAAGTCTTCACAACAGTCATCAATGAAATCACATTGCTAAATCTACAGCCAGTGTGAGGTCTTCTTCATCCTTGTTTGATTAGAACCATTAGAGGAGGTGGATTAGGGCTGCCCTGGTGGCTTAGACTGCAAAGAACCCACCTGCAATGCACAAGAGCTGAGTTTGGTTCCTGAGTTGGGAAGATGATCCCCTGGAGAAGGGCATGGCAACCCACTCCAGCATTCTTGCCTGGAGAATCCCATGGACAGAGAAACCTGGAGGGCTACAGTCCATGGGGTTGCAAAAGAGTCAGACTCGACTGAGCAACTAAGCACCATGACCTCAAGGAGGTGGATTACTCCATCCTTCTTGAAATATTTACTTCCCTTGGCTTCTGAAACATCAGCCTCCTGCTTTTCCTTCAACCTCAGTTTACCTCTCAGCCTACTTTTTTTTAAAGTTCTTTTTCTTATTTCAACCTCCAAATATTGGACTTATTTATCTCCCTGTTAGATATTCTGATGATTCCCAAATTTCTAGCTCCTGAACTCCAGACTTCTGTATTCAGGTCTCCACGTAATATTTCCACTTGCATGTCAAATAAGCGAATCAAAATAGAGCCCTTGAGTTCTCTCCTGCCTGCACTAGTTTTTCTATCACAGTTCCAATGACTGAAAGTTTTTGACTCCCCAGAATTCATACACTGAATCCCTAATCCTTAATGATGGCATTTGCTGTTGGGGCCTTTGGGAGGTAGTTAGATTTAGATGAGATCAGGAGGATAGAGTTCACATGATGGATTCAGTGCTCTTTGAAGAAGAGAAAGATCAAAACCCCCTCTACTCTGCCGTGAGTATGCCTGCTCGGTCACTTCAGCTGTGTCTGACTCACTGCAACTCCATGGACTGTAGCCCGCCAGGCTCCTCTGTCCAGGGGATTTTCCCAGCACGAATACTAGAGCGGGTTGCCATGCTCTCCTCCAGAGGATCTTCCTGACCCAGGGATTGAACCCACATCTTCTGTATCTCCTGCATTGCAGGCAGATTCTTTCCTGCCGATCCACTTGGGAAGCCCAAAAGGGGCTATCATGAGGATTCAGACCTGCCTTGTCATTGGGATCTTGTTCTTCCCAGACTCCAGAATTGAGAGAAATAAATATTTGTTGTTTAAGCCATCTAGTCTATGGCATTCTGTTATAGCAGCCCAAGCTCCTCTCGGTGTTTCTATGAAGATTAAGTGCTATACACTAATAAGATGGAGAAATCTCACAAATACAGTGTTCGGTGAATATAGGGTAATATAGGGTTAAATAATGCCATACCTCAAGGTGTTATTATCAGATTAAAATGAGATCATTAAAAGTGCTGAACACAGAGTCTGTTGCATAGTTCACATTCAAAAGCTTTGTTGTTGTTATTCAGTCACTCAGTCATGTCTGACTTTTTGAGAGCCCATGAACTACAGTACCCCAGGCTTCCCCATCCTTCACCATCTACTGGAGTTTGCTGAAACTCATGTCTATTGAGTCAGTGATGCCATCCAACCATCCCATCCTCTGTCATCCCCTTCTCCTCCTGCCTTCAATCTTTCCCAGCATCAGGATTTTTCTAAGGAGCTGGCTGTTTGCATCAGGTGGCCGAAGTATTGGAACTTCAGCTTAAGCGTCAGTCTTTCAATGAATATTCAAAGGCTAGTTATATGTATTAGTGTTAATTGCCACAAGGATACTGCATAACAAACCTCCTCCAAACCCAGTGGCTCACAATAATTCACATTTATTCTTTTGTTCAAGAGTCTGCAGGCTGATTGCATTACTATGGGCCCAATTGGGCAAACTGGACTTGGCTTTAGGATGTTGGTCGGGTTCAGTTCTGTTCTTTGTGTGTTTATTCCAGGGCCAAGGCTAAGAATCAATAGCTAATTGGGTCATGTTTTCTCATAATGCATCGCTTGAGTACCAAGCTAAGCCAAAAGACATAAGCACATTTAAGTTCTCTGTTTCCATAACATCTAAAAACATTCCATTGGTCACAGCAAGTCACATGGTAACCCCAACGTCAATGGGGTAGATTAATCTCCACCTACGGTAAGATAGGAAAAGAAAGGAATATTTGATGAAAGGTAATTTCAACTATCACACTATCATAATAATATTATAGTAATTGATGATAATGCTGCTGATGGGTAGGTGGAAAAATAATTATTGATTCTTTCTACGCGTTTGCTTGGTTGCCAATTCTGTGCTAAGGTCTACCTTAGCCACTTTCCCAAGTAATGTGAAGCTTTCCCAACCATATGGTGACTTTGATGTCTGGTTTTAAAGGATGACTTCAGAGACACCTGAGCTGCTCAAATTCTTTGCATCAGCTTAGGAACAGACAAACACAGATTAAGTTCAGTTCAGTTCAGTCACTCAGTCGTGCCTGACTCTTTGTAACCCCATGGACTGCAGCACGCCAGGCTTCCCTGTCCATCACCAACTCCCAGAGCTTGTTCAAACTCATGTCCATCAAGTCAATGAGGCCATCCAAGCATCTAATCCTCTGTTGTCCCCTTCTCCTCCCACCTTCAACCTTTCCCAGCATCAGGGTCTTTTCCAATCAGTCAGTTCTTCACATCAGGTGGCCAAAGTATTGGAGTTTCAGCTTCAGCATCAGTCTTTCCAATGAATATTCAGGGCTGATTTCCTTTAGGATGGACTGGTTGGCTCTCCTTGCAGTCCAAGGGACTCTCAAGAGTATTCTCCAACACCACAGTTCAAAAGCATCAATTCTTTGCCTCTCAGCTTTCTTTATAGTTCAACTCTCACATCCATACACGACTACTGGAAAAACCATAGCTTTGACTAGACACCTTTGTCAGCAAAGTAATGTCTCTGCTTTTTAATGTGCTGTCTAGAAACACAAACTAAACATGTGAGCATATGTGACTTATTGTTTGCTGTACCTTGTATATTCTTGGCTTTGGTGCCTCCTTAGGCATCTCTCAGTCTTAGTTTTCCTAATCTGAAAAATAAAAGATGCTCTCTTAAATTCCCCCTACTTTCCTGAATATTTTCTATAAATCAAAGGACTTTTCCTTTACACAAATTAGTCTCGTGCACTTCAAGCAACACAGAAAAGCATTTAACATAGTCACTTGGAGCATGGCTTCCTGGTGGCTCAGATGGTAAACATTCTGGCGGCAGTGCAGGAGACATGAGTTCAATCCCTGGGTCAGGAAGATCCCCTGGAGAAGAGAAGGGCTACCCACTCCAGTATTCTTGCCTGGAGAACTCCTTGGACAGAGGGGCCTGGTGGTATATAGTCCACTCAAGTTTTCTTGCCTGGAGAATTCTATGGAGAGGAACCTGGTGAGCTACCGTCCATGGAGTTGCAAAGAGTTGGACACAATTGAGTGACTAATACTTTCATAGTCAGTGGCTTCCCTCCTAGCTCAGCTGGTGAAGAATCTGCCTGTAATGCAGGAGACCCTGGTTTGATTCCTGGGTCAGGAAGATCCACTGGAGAAGGGATAGGCTACCCACTCCAGTCTTCTTGGGCTTCCCTTGTGGCTCAGCTGGTAAAGAATCCGTCTGCAATGTGGGAGACCCGGGTTTGATCCCTGGATTGGGAAGATCCCCTGGAGAAGGGAAAGTCTACCCACTCCAGTATTCTGGTCTGGAGAATCCCATGGTCTGTATAGTCCATGGGGTCACAAAGAGACGGATGCAACTGAGCAACTTTCACTTTCACTTGACATTCATTAGAGGGAGGACTCAGACCAAATGCCAGGTTCACTATCACAAAATAATTCATGGACAATGGAGGCAAAAACTCACAAAATTCATTCCTTGGCCCTTGCAGTGATGAGTGAGGCAACTTAAAGAGAACAATCCAATGTCAAATCAGATGTCATGTCTTAGGAGTTCCCTGCTAGAATTATAGAACTGGAGCACATGGGGTGGAAGTAGGGAGTTAGAGATGAGATACAAAGGAAAAAAAGAAGATTTCTGTCAGGTGTTATTCAGCAATACTGGAGCAGGAAATGGGAACCCACTCCAGTATTCTTGCCTGGGAAATCTCATGGACAAAGGAGCCTGGTGGGCTACTGTCCATGGAGTCAGAAGAGAGTCGGACATGACTGAGTGACATTTGTCTGTTCAGTCTTCTTGCTGTCCCTTTTCATGTTTCATGCCTACAGGAAGGAGTAAAAGGCCTCTCAGGCACCCATGGATGGCAGCTCTCAAGTCTATGAACACATCAGATGAAAGATTATCTTCCTGAGTTTGATTGTCTCTGTTCTACAATTCCATTGGTTAATTAACCAGAGGGAAAGCACTCAAGCTACAAGGTGAAGAATTTGAGGTGTGCATGAGGAAGGTTTCCCATCTTTAGGAGGCCAATCAATATGGAAATACCTTGAAGTTAATTGACAACTTGTCTCTCCTAATCTCTTGGTATGGAGGGGTGAAGGAGGGCTGACTGACAATTATTGTTATTAATAACAAGGAACAGACCATCTCACAAACAGTATCCTATTAGGCACCATAAGAGCCCAGCCAGGTAAGTATAATAACCTGATATATTCAGAAAAGAATCCAGGATTGTTCAGGTTAAGCACATTATTACCCAAGGAAATGCTATTAGGAAATGGTAGAAATAACCTCAAACCTAGCCTCTGATTTTCCCACCATATTATGTTTTGATCTTCAAGATATGCATGCAGATTTAGAAAATTCTGTTGGTTACAGCTCAAAGCAGGTAGATAGACTAAATTAATGTTCACAGAGTCCCTTTCAGTCCCAGACATCTGTGAGACTATGATATACAGCAAATTATTTTCTCTGCAAACCCAAACCCTAGGGTACATTGTACAGATTTCTTTTCCCCGCATTTTCAGCTGTCAGCTCCTTGACTGCCCCTCACGGTCACTTTGCAAGTCTTGATTGCCAAGCATTTATTTTCTTCTCCCAGTTTGTCTGGAAGACAGAATGCCTCAGGAAGGGATTGTTGGGGCTTTTTATATAAGGCACATGAAATATCTGTAATTATGGCTTACATTTTTGTACCCAATAGATGGCAGAGAGAAGTCCTGTGATCGAAACTTTTAGAACATAATTGAATGTGTCAACTAGATCAAAAAATTATGTACTTGCTCCACCTGTGCAAACTGTGATAAATAGTCTATTGTCTGGAGAGTTTGCTAGGCATTTCCTTTTGCATTGTAAAATTACTGTAGCCTTTGTCACTGAATTTTTGGTTAACAACTCAAAGAAACTCTTGGACTAGGAGTTACCTTCTTTATGCCAGAGACTTCCTCTCAAATAATAAAAATAATAATCATTCAAAGCTTCAATTTATTTCTACCAGTATCCCAGTTGAAGGAAATGTGTATTTGGGTTTTTTTTTTTTTTAAAGAACATTTATCTGGTTAAAAATGGGGCATATCTCATGTTTGAGTAAAAATTAGCATTCCTCTATCTGAATAATAAAGTGAGAGTAAAAGCACTTATTCTTCATTATTTATGTTTCCAATTGTGTCCTTTGTATAACTGCCTTGAAGCAGAGGCACCTTATTAAAATGGACAATCAATAACAGCAATAGAATTTCCAGGCAGAAGAACAAAACAAAATATAAATTAAAACTTCCTATTAAACCCCAGCAGTACATAGTGTGCCTGACCAAGAAGAATCGAGCTTGTTTAAACCTATATAAATCAGAGAAAATAGGAGGTGGAAGTGGAAAGGAGAAGGAATCAAATCTAAACACAAGACTGAGGTGAGAATTTTCCAAGCTCTCAAAAAGAGTGGCAGACATAACAAAGGAAAAGATCAATGGGTATTTCACATACAAATTACATTTTCTCTCAAAATTGCTTAACAGCAAATAAACCAGGGGAAATAGTTGCTCTGAACAGGACAAAGGGTGATATACTTAATAAGAAAAGAGCTCATGCCAAAAGGTAATAAGAAAACCATCAAGTTTCCAATAAATACAGGGGGAAAAGGACAAAGACAATTTAAAACACAGACACATTAGTGGCTAATAAACATTTGAACATTTTTCAACCTCATTCATTATCAATGAAATAGAAATTCGAATAACAGTGAGACGCTATTTTTAACCTACCGGATTAATAGAACTGTAGCAAATGAGAGTGTGTGATGTTGGAGATTAAGTGCAGTGACCAAGACACACTCAACACAGCTGGAAGGAATAACAGAGTGGTTGGAGCCTTCAGGAGAGGAAAGCAGAGAATGTGAGAGCCTTTAAAACACGTGTGATATTTGTAATCCTCACCTCCAAAATGTTGTTCCTGGGATTCTACTGATGGAAATGATCTGAAATGAAGGCACAGTTTTCTGCCAAAGATTTTCATTGTAATGCTGTTTGTAGTATTAAAATTTGGAAATATACTGTTTCCAAAAATAAGGGTTATATCAATTACACTGGAATAAAAAAATGTAGCCACTCAAAATATCTTTAAAATATTTTGAATAATATCATAAGATACCTAGGTTTTAGTGTAAAACATAAAAGTAGAGTATATTTTATACATAGATTGAGATCAAAGATGTAAAATAGGTATAAAAAATGACTAGAATGGATTTATAATAAAATCATGATTTTATTTGGCCAGTGAGATTACAGGGAGGGTGACCATGTAATTTGTTTTCCAAGTGGGGACACTTGGGAAGGGAGCTGGATCAGAGGCTAGAAACTGAATTGTTCCAGTTATGTGGTCACGCTTCTCCCAGATCACCTTCAAATGAATTTTTGTTCAGCTCTTCCATTCAAAATTTCCCAAAAATCTTTTTCCCCCATTGCTCATTGCAGCAGAACATGGAAGCAACCTAAGTGTCTTTCTATAGAGGAACGGCTAAAGAAGAGGTAGTATGTATATATAACGGAATACTACTCAGCCATAAAAAGAAATAATACCATTTGCAGTGACATGGATGAACCTAGAGATTATCACACTCGGTGAAGTAAGTCAGACAGAGAAAGACAAATATCATAAGATATTGCTTATATGTGGAATCGAAAAAAAAAAAAGATACAAATGAACCTATTTACAAAACAGAAATGGAGTCACAGATGTAGAAAACAAATTTCTGATTACCAGGGGGAAAGTGAGGAAGGAGAGAGATAAACTGGGGGATTGGGATTGACAGGTGCCCACTACTATACATAAGATAGACAAGTAATAAGAACCTACTGTATAGCACAGGGAACTCTAGTAAATACTCTGTAATGGTCTACACAGGAAAAGAGTGAAGATATATACAACTGACTGACTTTACTGTACAACAGAAAGGAAAACAACATTGTAAGTCAGCTATATGCCAATAAAAAATTAATTATCAGAAAACACAAGAGTTTATAGAATAAAATTTCTGTGCAAGAATGAAAAAAATCTTTTCTCAAAATTTTCAAGGAGAGTCTTTCTTATTACTGACTACTGAATGCACAACCCATGTGTTTATGAGAAAGAACATGTCAGGAAGCATTTTCTGATAGTAAAACCTAGGAATGTTCCTTCCATTAAAGTCCTTATATATTTTTCAGACTACTTTCTTTTACAAAAGGATTTTCTCATAAACAAAATGCTGCGTATTCAAAGTAGAAAATTTTGAGAGCCCAAAAATTATGAAATTTTGAGAAATTATGCTGATAGAAATGCTGGGTAAGAGAAGAGCTCAGTAAAAATTCACTTGAAGGTGGTCTGGGCAAAGCGTGGTTTGGAAACTGCTTGGTATGAGAAATAGATGAGGAGAGTGGAAAGATTTTGTTTTAACTTTTTTTTCGTATTGGAATATAAGTGATTAGCAATGTTGTGATAGATTCAGAGGGACAGCAAAGGGACTCAGCCAAACATAAACATGTATCCATTCTCCCCAAACTCCCTCCCATCCAGGCTGCCACATAACAGTGAGCAGAGTTCCCTGTACCATACAGCAGGTCCTTGTTGGCTATCCATTTTAAACACAGCAGTGTGTACATGTCCATCCCAAACTCCCCAGTTATCCCTTCTCCCCAGTGCTTCCCCCATAGGCAACCATAAATTCTTTCCCTAGGTCTGTGAGTCTGTTAGTCTTTTGTAAGTAAGTTCATTTGTACCATTTCTATTTAGATTCTGCATATAAAGGATGTCTTATGATATTCTCTTTATCTGGAAAAGATTTGATGTTGGGCAGCAGGTTTGACCCCTGAGTCAGGAAGATCAACTGGAGGAGGAAATGACAACCCCTTGTTCAGTGTTCTTGCCCGGGAAATTCCATGGACAAAGGAGCCTGGCGGGCCACAGTGCATGGGGTTGGAAAGAGCTGGAAGCAGCTGAACAAGCAAGCTTATACTAGGCCAGAAGTAGTTTTGCAAAGTAGTGGGTTCTCCATCACTGGAAGCATTTGAGCTGGGCCTGGCTGACTTCATCAAGGATGTTCTTAAAGAGAACCGAAGGCTGCCTTAGAGATACCAGCCCAGGGACCTGGGGGGTCTTTGGAAGACCATTCAGGTCCCATCTCCGCCCCTCGCTTTTCTCCAGGACTAGGCTCTTCCCGGAGAGATAAGGAGGTCCAGGCAGATCACTGTAGGGGGAAGCCATACCTGGGCAGTGTCAGGGTGAGCAGGGAGTGGAAAGCTGAAACTCTATTCAGAACACTACCTTACATTTGAGTATACTCTTTTTCAAAGTAGTTTTACTTACTTTTATGATTTTTCAAAAATTGTATTTTTTTAATAGAACACAGAACATTCTCAGAATCCCAGAAGCCCTCCAAATCCCTCTCAATCACAACCTCCTTCTTCCCTCTGAAGGTAAATGGCAAACCTTACTTCTTATTCATCTGGCATGTTTTCAAATCCTAAGTGAAATCATGTAGGATGCTCGCTCTACATCTGCCTTCCTTGATCCAACATTATGTTTGTGAGATTTCTCTGTATTGTGACTTTACAGCATTTAATTCTCACAGAAACACCAAAAGGTGGGTTTAAAGGATATCCACAACTTGTTATGGAGATAAGGACATGAACCCAAGAGATTAAAGGACTTGTCCAAGGTCATGTTAACCAACAACTTGTCAGTAAGTGGTACCTGGGTCTTCCCAGGTGGTTCAGGTGGTGAAGAATCTGCCTGTCAATGCAGGAGACTCAGGCAGGAGATGTGGGTTTGATCCCTGGGTCAGGAAGATCCCCTGGAGTAAGAAATGGCTACCCAGCTCCAGTATTCTCCTCTGGGAGATTCTATGAACAGAGGAGCCTGGTGAACTACAGTCCATGGGGTCACAAAAGAGTCAGACACAGCTGAGCACAAGTGGTACCTAGTTCTGCAGACTCCAGTCTAGCTCCCTTCCTCACACCATGTTCACCCTCCCAAGAAGGATGGCTTGGTGGGGACAGTGTGAGAACTCGGTTCATTCATATTTGGCTCTCCTACTGACCGCCTTTGTGATTTTCAGCACATCACCTACCTTCTCTGAAACCTGAATGCCTCATTTGCAGAACTTCCCTGGTGGCTCAGACGGTAAAGCGTCTGTCTGCAATGCAAGAGACCCGGGTTCGATCCCTGGGTTGGGGAGATCCCCTGGAGAAGGAAACGGCAGCCCACTCCAGTATTCTTGCCTGGAAAATCCCATGAACGGCGGAGCCTGATAGGCTACCTTCCACAGGGTCGCAAAGAGTCGGACATGACTGAGCCAGACCTCCATGCTGACATCAATGACTCTGAGGCAGTCAGTTAATATTTGGTAAGTGGATGAACAAATGATTCTGGTTGTTAGGATAAAATGAGATTGGATATATAAAATCTTTTGGCACTTTTTTTAGCACTCAATACAATGTAGCTATAGGTGATCCTGGAAAGAAAGTCTTATATCAGTGGAGGCTCCTAGTGAAAGACTAATTTTGATACATTGGTTAGAATTCTTTGTTAGGATGCACTGAGCTCTCTGATACTAGTTGATTAGCTGGAAGGGAAATGAACAAAATAAAAACAATGATCTCGGTATTTCCAAAAAGCAGAGCCATCACTTTGCTGACAAAAGTCAAAGCTGTGGTTTTTCCAATAATCATGTAAGAATGTGAGAAGAAGGCTCACAAAGAAGGCTGAGCTCTGAAAACCTGATGCTTTCGAATCGTGGTGCTGGAGAAGACTCTTGAGAGTCCCTTGGACTGCAAGGAGATCAAACCAGTCGATCCTGGAAGAATCAACCCTGAATGTTCATTAGTTCTTATGCTGAAGTTGAAGTTCAATACTTTGGCCACCTGATGTGAAGAGCTGACTCATTGGAAAAGACCCTGATGCTGGGAAAGATTGACGTCAAAAGGATTGGGGGCCGCAGAGGATGAGATTGTCGAATAGCATCACAGACTCAATGGACATGAGTGTGAGCAAACTGGGAAATAGTGAAGGACAGGGAAGCCTGGCGTGCTGCAGTCCATGGGGTCACAAAGAGTTGGACACGACTGAGCAACTGAACAACAACAAAGCATTTGCAACATCTGAAAACTCGCTTTTATGCAAAAGACCTAGATGCCCCACCATATACCCAGGGTCACCTAGAAGCTCAGGTCTAAGTAGCAGCTCCTCTCATTAGCCCTCTTAAAACTCTCAAAGTGTTTCTCACACACCCATTTGTTCCAGACTTTGGTGTTATGTATAAAAACATCAGCTTTTCAAAGCTAAACTCTTCTTGAATTTTTAACATATAGCACTGGTGAATTTGCAACAACCTCTGGGATAGCATAGATTTTCTCAAGCAGAATGTAAAAACCACCCAGTTAGCAAGGCCAAGTTGAGAAATCCATGTTCATCTAAGTTGGTTTGTGCCTAAATGCTCTCTGGGGTTTTACTTAGTTTTCAACTTGCTCTTACTGTGAAAGTTCCATCTTCTAAGTGTTAAATCACTGAGCCATGAAAAGATGTTACATGACCACAGCTAGCAAGCAGTGTCAGTTCTCCTGTAATGGTCTGTATGTGTGGTGCTAGCTGTGGGAAATTTTGGAATGACTTTCTAAATATTGTGGCATCCTTCTCCTTTAATATATGAGTCATCACTGCAATTTATTGAGGACTTAGTGTGCATCATATTCTGTTAACTACTCTCTTGGTGTTTCATTTCATCTTTACAGTAACCCCCTTAAGATAGGATTAGTGTCATCATTTTGCAGAAAAGAAAGCAGACCCAAATAGCTTTTTCAAGGCTAAACAACCATAAGTGGCAGAGCTAGAACGGGAGACTAGCGCTGTCTGATTTCAGTGCTAGTTCTTTTCCCTCACTTCTATGATTCAAAGCAGGGATGAGGAGACTCTACTATGACAAGTCTGGAACATGGAACCCAGGGAAGAAGATGGACTCTCATCTTACTGATATGCATAGTACTATAGTAGTAGATACTGTGGTTTCCCTAAGTCCTGATGACTTGCTTATCAAAGAAGGTACTCAGCTTCTCAGTTGTATCTGACTCTTTGCACCCCCATGGAGCCCCCAGGCTCCCCTGTCCATTGGATTCTCCAGGCAAGAACACTGAAGTGAGTTGCCATTTCCTTCTCCATGTCAAAGAACACAACCCCATCATATCTGGAGAGGACTGGGTACTGGCACACCTTCCAAGAAGGAGGTCAAGTGTGCTTGTCTTGACCCCAGTCTAAGTCTGCCCAAAACAGGCTGCCTACAGGCAGTCTGGAGGAGCAGAGAACAGTTTTCCAGATTTTTCTCCTATCACCATTGTGAGGTGCTCTCTGCTGCTCTATCATGGTTCTTTATTTAGCAGAGCAAATCTGTTCTGCCAAAGTATACACTCCAAATATAAGTGCTTAACATAATGATGATAATTAACCAAAACAACAGTTCACTCTTAGGTAACCTCCAATAGTGAGCCCCAGACATTTGGAAGAGGGAGGAAATATAAACATGTTCCTGCCCTTGAGGGTCAGGTGCCTTTGAAGGTGAGAGAGGTGTCTCTTGCTCATTCTCCTTCATCTTTAGAGCCATCTAGGTCTTTAAAGTAACTGATATTCGGCTCCTAAGTCTTGAATTCTTCCTACTTTTTAAATACACTCCCTCTACCGTAGTCTGAGCCACCAGCATCTCTCCACAAGCCTGTTTGGGCCACCAATCTAGGCTTCATTTCTGCCCCTGTCCCCCTATAATTTAATTTTTCTTCAAAGCAACTAGAGTATCCTTTCAAGCACATAATTCACATACTTTGGGGGACAGAATTTATTTTATAAAGATGACTGCACCAATAGGTCTTGTTCCACATGCTCTTACAAGGTGATACTGAGACCCCACCATCACTACAAGGGTCTATATTCCCTCCTCTTGACATTGAGTGGGCTTTAGGATGGACCCCACAAATAAAATACAGCAGACTTTCAAGACTCTGTTAATAAAAGTGATACAAGCTACCACCAGGCTCTCTCTCTTGAAACGCTTGCCTTGGGAATCCAGCCACCATCTTGTGAGGAAGCCAAGAAGGCCTGTGGAAGGGCTTGGTGCAGTCCAGCTTAGGTCGCCTTGTAAAGCCAACATTTCCCACTAGACATGTGAGTGAGCAAGCTTGCAGATGACTGCCATCCCCAGCTTTATCATTGCCCCAGCTGAGCAGAGATGAGCAGAGATGAGCTGACTCACCAAGCCCTGCCCATACAGTGGGTCTCTGAGCAAAACAGACACTGTCATCATGTCAAGAGACTACATTTAGGGGATGTTTGTTATACGGCAACAGGAAAGTAGAAGTCAATCGCTCCCTTGCTCGAAATCCTCCAATGATTTTCCAATGCCATGTGGGTGATTTAGCCAATGACAGTCCCTCCCATCTCTTCAGCCCTCTGAAGAGGGCTACACTGGCCCACACTGAAGGTCACTGAAGTGTGGCCACATGTTCCTTTTGCTCCATGGAATCCACTGAGCTTGTTCCAACCTCAGGGTCTCTGTTCTCTCTGCTCCTTCTGCCTGAGTGATATCCCTCGGAACTCAGCGCAGCTGGATTCTTGTCATAATTCAGGTTCTAGTTCAAACATTCTTCCTTCTCTGATCACCAGAACTGACCTCTGGGTTCCTTTCAGATTGAACGAGCACACATACAAGATTGCATGGTCAGTGTGACATTTTTTTTCCCCAGCCATGTTCAGCTGCAGAGTTGCAGGCTTGGAATAGGTGCAGAGTGGGATTTGTTTTAAACAGACTTAGAGCCTTATCAGGTGGACGCATTGCTCTAGACCCCTCTGAAAGTGGCTCTGCATCAGTAATCGCTTCTCCCCACAGAGTCTCCAAAGGTGCTTTTCACCAAGACAATATGCTAATGATGAAGTAGTCACAGTCTCAAAGATGTGTTTATCAGGTTCTGTTTGAGTCTTCTTTGACTCACTGGCAGTGAAAGAGAGAAAGAGAGAGAATCTTGGTATACAAATGCTGTGGTTCTCTTTAAGCATTTTTGATTCTCTATTCTCCAAAGTTTATTTGTTGATTGTCCACTGCCATCAGGGTGGCTATATTCCAGTGGAAGGGGCAGATGCTAGGCAAACAAAGATAAATAAAATAGAGTATGTCACTGTGTGATGATATAGGAGGGAAGGTGATCAGTCATTCTGTCATGTCTGACTCTTTGTGACCCCATGAACTGTAGCCTCCCAGCCTCCTCTGTCCATGGGATTTCCCAGGCAAGAATACTGGGGCGGGTTGCCATTTCCTTCTCCAGGGGATCTTTCCAACCCAAGGATCAAACCTGTGTCTGTTGCATTTCCTGCATTGGCAGGCAGATTCTTTACTGCTAGAGCCACCTGATAAGCCCTAGGAGGGAATGGGAGAGGCTTAAATAAATATATCAGTCATGTAGCTATCCATGGACGAATGTCCCAGGAAGAAGTGGCAAGCACGTAATGTTTAAGAGTCAGCGAAAAAAAAAAAAAGTATGATTGGAGTACAGTGAGAAAGAGGAGATGGGATTCCAGAAAAACCGTAGTTAGTTCTTATATAGACTTTCCCTCATACTCTGAGTGAGGTGGGCAATGGCTCAGTTTCACGGTGTGACACACATTCTGGCTGCTGGCTTAGGAAAATCAGTAGAAAGATAAAGAACAGGAAGTCCAATTAAGAGAAGTTTTCAGTGATCCAGAAATGAATCCAGCAGTAGAGGCTTGCATGAAGACCTTAGAGCCTGGAGTAGTGATTAGTGGTCAGAGTCTGGGTGTAGGCTGTATATTGTCACCGTGCTTCTTTAACTTATACGCAGACTACATCATGAGAAATGCCAGGTTGGATGAAGCACATGCTAGACTCAAGATTTCTGGGAGAAATATCAATAACCTCAGATATACAGATGACACCACCCGTATGGCAGGAAGCGAAGAACTAAAGAGCCTCTTGATGAAAGTGAAAGAGGAGAGTGAAAAAGTTGGCTTAAAACTCAACATTCAGAAAACTAAGATCATGGCATCCAGTCCCATCACTTCATGGCAAATAGATGGGGAAACAATGGAAACAAGGAGAGACTTTATTTTCTTGGGCTCCAAAATCATTGCAGATGGTGATTGCAGCCATGAAATTAAAAGATGCTTGCTCTTTGGAAGAAAAGTTATGACCGACCTAGACAGCATATTAAAAAGCATAGACATTGCTTTGCCAACAAAGGTCAAAGCTATGGTTTTTCCAGTAGTCATGTATGGATGTGAGAGTTGTACTCTAAAGAAAGCTGAGCACCGAAGAATTGATGTTCAAAAGTGAACTGTGGTGCTGGAGAAGACTCTTGAGAATCCCTTGGACAGCAAGGAGATCCAACCAGTCCATCCTAAAGGAGATCAGTCCTGAATATTCATTGGAATATTCAATTCCAATGATGCTGAAGCTGAAGCTGACTGATGCTGAAGCTGAAACTCAAAAATTTTGGCCACCTGATGTGAAGAACTGACTGATTGGAAAAGACCCTGATGCTGGGAAAGATTGAAGGCCGGAGAAGAAGGGGACAACAGAGGATGAGATGGTTGAATGGCATCACTGACTCGATGGACATGAGTTTGAACAAGCTCCAGGAGTTGGTGATGGACAGGGAAACCTGGCGTGCTGCAGTCTATGGGGTCACAAAGAGTTGGACATGACTGAGCAACTGAACTGAACTGAACACAACACTCGCTGATGGATTCGATACTCGGGGAGAGAAAAATTGTGTCAGTGGGGACTTCAAGTTTTTATTCTGAGCAACTGTGAGAATAGAGTTGCCATAGACTCCAATGGATGAGATGTTAAGTGGAGCAGGTCTGGGGGATACTCAGAAGTGTCAGGAATTATATTTCATGCAGGTTATGTTTCAAATGCCTCAATATATATTAGACAAACAGCACTATACAGGCAGCTGAATATAAGAGTATAGCTTTGTAGGAGATGATTAGGCTAGGAATATAAATTTGGTAGTTATTTATCAGGGCATAAATGGTATTTACAATCATGTGACCAGAAAAATCTCACTAAGAAATGGATATAGATAGAGGAATGA
The DNA here is from genome assembly GCF_910594005.1 of Cervus elaphus. NCBI lineage: Eukaryota > Metazoa > Chordata > Mammalia > Artiodactyla > Cervidae > Cervus > Cervus elaphus. The sequence goes on along the minus strand of NC_057827.1, from coordinate 19,287,838 downwards.
AGACCAAGAAGTGAGACCTGGAAATTTCCAACATTTGAAGATAGGAGAAAATGGGTACCACTGACTGATTAATGAGGATTGACCCCTGAGGTGTGAAAACTAAGTACTGAGGAGGTAACAGGTAGGAAGGTCACAGGTCACCAAGCATCAGGAGGAAATAAAAAACAAAGAAACAAACAGAAAACGTCTGCCACCTGCAATTTATTCCCTCCTGACCCTTGGGGACCTCTGGGCTTCCTACCTGTTACAGTCTCATTACCTGCCCAGTCACTCAGTCGTGTCTGACTCTCTGTGACCCCATAGACTGCAGCATGACAGCCTCCTCTGTCCATGCGGTTCTTCAGGCAAGAACCCTAGAGTGGGTTGTCATGCCCTCCTCCAGGGGATCTTTCTGACCCAGGTATCGAACCTGTGTCTCCTACGTCTCCCACATTGCAGATGGATTTTTCACCACTGAGCCACCAGGGAAGCCTAAAAACTAAGTATAAGAATAGATTAAAAAGCTGTGGTACATATATACAATGGAATATTACTCAGTCATAAAAAAGAATGAAATTGGGTTATTGATAGAGATGTGGATGGACCTAGAGTCTGTCATATAGGGTGAAGTAAGTCAGAAGAAGAACAAATACCATGTATTAACACATGTATTGGAATCTAGAAAGACGGTACAGATAAACCTATTTCCAGGGCAGGAATAGAGACACACATGTAGCGAACAAACTTCTGGACACAGCAAGGAAAAGGGGAGGGTGGGATGAGTTGGGAGAGGAGCACTGATGCACACACACTACCGTGTGTCGAGTAGACAGCTAGTGGGAAGCTGATGTATAGCGCAGGGAGCTCGGCTTGTGGCTCTGTGATGACCTAGAGGGTGGGATGGGGTGGGAGGGAGGGGGATCCGAGAGGGAGGGGATATATGCACACACGGCTGATTCACTTCATTGTACAGCAGAAACTAACACAGCATTTCAAGCAGTTATACTTCAACAGAAAAAGAATGTCCTCGGAGAAGGAAGGCCCAACCAACTACTTGAAACATTAATGAACAAAGTGAGATGCATGTGGAGTATTTCCTGTTGGATTTGGAGGTGAGGAGACAATCGATATCCTTCACAGGAGCTATTTCAGTGGTGGTAAAAAGATGAAAATCAGAATGACAGGGGGGTCAGGAGAGGAAAGGAGGAAGGGAAATGAAAGCAGTGACTTTATTTGACTCTATTTATCCTGCAAAAGTTTCCTGGTGGCTCAGCTGATGAAGAATTCACCTGCAATGTGGGAGACCTGAATTTGACCCCTTGGGTTGGGAAGATCCGCTGGTGAAGGGAACGGCTACCCACTCCAGTATCCTGGCCTGGAGAATTCCACAGACCACACGTGTCCATGGGGTCACAAACAGCTGGACACAACTGAGTGATTTTCACTTTCACTTTCTTTTTTTCATCGTGCAAAAAGAGCATAGAAATGGATGCAGTCACTAAAGAGGGATATGGGGCAAGTGAAGATCTTTAAAAAATCAGACACCATAGATAGTCAAGTTTCATGTGGTGCAAAGGGCATATTTAGAGGAGAAGCTAAAGATGAAAAAAGATTTTGCTAATGGCTTCCTTGAGTTCCAGAAGCACAGAGAAAGGGAGGCAGGAACTGAGGGTGGCAATGTGGTCAATTAGGCCATGTGCAGAGCTTTACAGACAGATAACAGGGAATTACCTGAGAGTTTTGAACTTCTTGTGTCAACTAATGTAGAACCGGAAAAGGGGTTTATGAAATTAGTCACAAACATGACTGTTTGATCTCAGATCCATTTTCTGCAATTCTCCATGTCTTGAGAGTCTAGCTTCCTTGCAGGTTGCATCGTTAAGGCTATTGGCCATCTGAATTCCCACTGATCAAAACCAGTGGGAAAGTAGCTCTAGCAGGAGATCAGAAAGCAGGAGGAGAGAGAGGCTGGTATTTTCCCGGCTTCCTCCCGTTCTGGCAACGGCTGTATTTCTTCAAGCCCCAGCTCTGAGGGCAGTACCTCTTCTGTGGCTGCGGCTCATGATGCTCAAGGGTTGCTGCTTCCTCTGCCTTTGCTGGTCACCTGGTAATCATCATCCTTGCAGGTTCTCACATTTCTGTTCCCATCTCAGCCAACAGCCTCTTCATTAAATTTCTCCAGTTAAATGGCCATTTGATTCCATGCCTGGATTCTGGTGGTCTTTCCTTCTACTGCTAACAGAGTTACCACATATCTAGGTGTGCCCAGTACTGTTCTGATTTACATGATTCATGCCACTGTAATTATTAACAGCATACTCTTTTATTCTCACAATTATTCTAGTTTTGCTAAATCATATAGCCATCCTACTCCTGGTCCCCTGGTTCCATTTACTATGACCCTAAGTATCCATGAATCTGAATGTTCTGATAACCTTCCCTCTGGCTGGTGTCTTCTTGGTCTCTTACAGTCTTTCCTGTGAGCTGAGATGCTGGGTATCTAAGATAGGGGGAGGGAAAGGAAGAACATAGTTTGGTCTTAGTTTTCATTCTCCACAACACGAGGGTAAAAGCAAATGAAAAAACAGAACCATCTTGTTTTTGAAGTACACTTTTCCATGCTTTATTATGTATAATGAAGAGCTACTTCCCTGGGGTCACTGGCTCATTAGCTTCCTACCGTCCCTTATTTGAGATATGTATAAAGCCAACTGGTAAAGTGGCACTGGTGAATGGACAAACATCAAGTGGCATCACAACCTTGAGCATGTTAACTAAGCTCTGTTGGCCATGATTTCCATCTCTAAATGGGAGGATTAATAGTACCTACATAACCCCGATAATCACGATGGTGTGATCACTCACCTAGAGCCAGACATCCTGGAATGTGAAGTCAAGTGGGCCTTAGAAAGCATCACTACGAACAAAGTTAGTGGAGGTGATGGAATTTCAGTTGAGCTATTTCAAATCCTGAAAGATGATGCTGTGAAAGTGCTGCACTCAATATGCCAGCAAATTTGGAAAACTCAGCAGTGGCCACAGGACTGGAAAAGTTTCAGTTTTCATTCCAATCCCAAAGAAAGGCAATGCCAAAGAATGTTCAAACTACCACATGATTGCACTCATCTCACACGCTAGTAAAGTAATGTTCAAAATTCTCCAAGCCAGGCTTCAGCAATACATGAACCGAGAACTTCCAGATGTTCAAGCTGGTTTTAGAAAAGACAGAGGAACCAGAGATCAAATTGCCAATATCCACTGGATCATTGAAAAAGCAAGAGAGTTCCAGAAAAACATCTATTTTTGCTTTATTGACTATGCCAAAGCCATTGACTGTGTGGATCACAATAAACTGTGGAAAATTCTGAAAGAGATGGGAATTCCAAACCACCTGACCTACATTTTGAGAATCCTATATGCAGGTCAGGAAGCAACAGTTAGAACTGGACATGGAACCACAGACTGGTTCCAAATAGGAAAACGAGTACGTCAAGGCTGGATATTGTCACCCTACTTATTTAACTTATATGCAGAGTACATCATGAGAAACGCTGGGCTGGAAGAAGCACAAGCTGGAATCAAGATTGCCGGGAGAAATATCAATAACCTCAGATATGCAGATGACACCACCCTTATGGCAGAAAGTGAAGAGGAGCTAAAAAAACTTCTTGACGAAAGTGAAAGAGAAGAGTGAAAAAGTTGGCTTAAAGCCCAACATTCAGACAACTAAGATCATGGTATCTGGTCCCATCACTTCATGGGAAATAGATGGGGAAACAGTGGAAACAGTAAAAGACTTTATTTTTTTGGGCTCCAAAATCACTGCAGATGGTGACTGCAGCCATGAAATTAAAGTGGAAGTAAAGTTATGTCAAGTAAAGTTATGACCAACCTAAATAGCATATTAAAAAGCAGAGACATGACTTTGCCAACAAAGGTCCGTCTAGTCAAGGCTATGGTTTTTCCAGTGGTCATGTATGGATGTGAGATTTGGACTGTGAAGAAAGCAGAGTGCCGAAAAATTGATGCTTCTGAACTGTGGTGTTGGAGAAGACTCTTGAGAGTCCCTTGGACTGCAAGGAGATACAACCAGTCCATCCTAAAGGAGATCAGTCCTAGGTGTTCATTGGAAGGACTGATGCTGAAGCTGAAACTCCAGTACTTTGTCCCCCTCATGCGAAGAGCTGACTCATTGGAAAAGACCCTGATGCTGGGAGGGATTGGGGGCAGGAGGAGAAGGGGACGACAGAGGATGAGATGGCTGGATGGCATCACCGATTCGACGGACATGAGTTTGAGTAAACTCCGGGAGTTGGTGATGGACAGGGAGGCCTGGCGTGCTGCGATTCATGGGGTCACAAAGAGTCGGACACGACTGAGCGACTGAACTGAATGTGGTGACTAGGATTAAATGAGTTAGGATATAAAGATGTTTAAAAAAGTGCCTAGCACATGGTAATCACTGTGCAGTTGTAACTCCATCACACACACACACAGAGTGATGGAGAAAGATGGGGTTGGGATTTAGCATTCATGTTGCAGAAACAGGAAAGTAATTCTCCCCTACTGAGAGGAGCATGATACTTCTCACGCTCTCATGTAGTAAATTGTGTTACAGATCCATGTAGTTTGTTGAAACAGGGGGCTGTTTCCTGTCTGGAAAGAGTGTGCATTTCTAGGAAAAGGAAGAAAAGGAAACTGACACTTGCTTTAATTCAAGCCTCATCAGAGCAATCTACCTTTGAGAGCAGCCACCTTGGGAAATGTGGGACAGTTTCTAGAACCTGTACACAATTTTGGTTTTGTTCTTGTTAACCAAACAAATGAAATCAGCATTCATTTTTATGAACTGACATAATTTCTGGGGTAGAGGTTGTGCAGTAGAAGGGTGTATCAGTGTGGGTTCCACCCAAAGACAAATGCTATGAAGTAAGTATTTGAACAGAGGAAGTGTAACTAGAATTTATCGTTAAGCTATGATGGGGAAGAACAAAAAAGAAAATCCTAGGGAGTTAGAGATGGACATGCACACCCTGCTATGTAGAATGAATAACTGGCAAGGATCTTCTGTACAGCACAGGGAACTCTGCTCAATATTATATAATAGCCTAAATGGGAAAAGAATTTGAAAAGAATAGATGTATGTATAACTGAAAAAGAACAGACACATGTATAACTGAATCACTTTGCTGTGCAACTGAAACTATCACAACATTGTTAACCAACTATGTGATTGCTGTTCACTTGCAAAGTCATGTCTGACTCTTTGCAGCCCAGTGGACTATAGCATGCCAGGCTCCTCTGTCCTCCACTATCTTCTGGAGTTTGCTCAAATTCATGTTCATGGAGTCAGCGATGCCATCTAACCATCTCATCCTCTGCCATGCCCTTCTCCTTTTGCCTCCCATCTTTCCAAGCATCAGTGTCTATTTCAAAGAGTTGGCTCTTTGCCTCAGGTAGCCAAAGTATTGGCGCTTCAGCTTCAGCAACAATCCTTCCAATGAATAATCAACTATACTCCAATATAAAGTGAAAAGTTTAAAAAAAGGAAAGAAAACCCTAAAGGTTACCCTGGCACTGCTGTAGAGTACTCCAAGAAGCACCAACTTGGAAGAGGTTCCAATCTCATTGGAGAAGGTGTGGTTATAGCTCACTGAGTGGCAGAGAAGCTCTCTCGCTTACAGGCGCCCCAGCTGATCCCCAGTTCAGTTGCTCAGTGGCGTCCGACCCTTTGTGACCCCGTGGACTGCAGCACGCCAGGCTTCCCTGTCCATCACCAACACCCAGAGCTTACTCAAACTCATGTCCACAGAGTTGGTGATGTCATCCAACCACCTCATCCTCTGTCGTCCCCTTCTCCTCCTGCCTTCAATCTTTCTCAGCATCAGGGTCTTTTCAAATAGGTTGGTTCTTCGCATCAGGTGGCCAAAGTATTGGAGTTTCAGCTTCAGCATCAGTTCTTCCAATGAATATTCAGGACTGATTTCCTTTAGGATGGACTGGTTGGATCTCCTTGCAGTCCAAGGGGCTCTCAAGAGTCTTCTCCAACACTGCAGTTCAAAAGCATCAATTTTTCAGTGTTCAGCTTTCTTTATAGTCCAACTCTCACATCCATACATGACTACTGGAAAAACCATAGCTTTGACTAGATGGACTTTTGTCAGCAAAGTAATGTCTCTGTTTTTTGATATGCTGTCTAGGTTGGTTATAGCTTTTCTTCCAAGGAGCAGGTGTCTTTTAATTTAATGGTTTCAGTCACCATCTGAAGTGGTTTTGGAGCCCAAGAAAATAAAGTCTGTCACCATTTCCACTGTTTCCCCATCTATTTGCCATGAAGTGATGGGACCGGATACTATGATCTTAGTTTTCTGAATGTTGAGCTTTAAGCCAACTTTTTCACTCTCCTCTTTCACTTTCATGAAGAGGCTCTTTAGTTCTTCACTTTCTGCCAAAAGGTGGTATCATCTGCATATCTGAGGTTATTGATATTTCTCCTGGCAATCTTGATTCCAGCTTGTGCTTCATCCAACCTGACATTTCGCATGATGTACTCTGCATATAAGTTAAATAAGCAGGGTGACAATGTACAGTCTTGACGTACTCCTTTCCCAATTTGGAACCAATCTGTTGTCCCATGTTCAGTTCTAACTGTTGCTTCTTGACCTGCATACAGATCTCTCAGGAGGCAGGTCAAGTGGTCTGGTATTCCCATCTCTTTAAGAATTCTCCACTGTTTGTTGTGATCCACACAGTTAAAGGCTTTGGCATAGTCAGTAAAGCAGAAGTAGATGTTTTTCTGGAACTCTCTTGCTTTTTTGATGATACAACTGATGTTGACAATTTGATCTCTGGTTCCTCTGCCTTCTCTAAATCCAGCTTGAACATCTGAAGTTCAATCCCCAGTCCCCAGGCAAACAAGAACTAGCTGCTCTGTCCACACATAGAGGGAGTCAGTGTCTGTTCTTGGGGGTACACAGACATTTGCATCAGGAAGGCAGGAAATATCTCTGGGGGTTAGGTGAGCTGAGGCTGGCAATGACATGCAGACATAGCTGAGGGGCTCCTATAGATGCAAGGCCTGGAGCACATAGTGCTTGAGATGGTAGCTCCTTGGGAAACAGATTAGATTACTGAGGCTGGTGGGTGTCCAGGCAAAATACGGAGGGATGTCAGAGAGATGTCTCACCGCAGGTACTAAAACACCTGTGTATGTGGCTTGGGCTGGTCCACATGCAGACGGGGCCTCGGGATCACTAGGGCCGTTCTGCAGGTGTTAGGACGTTTCTTTTACTCTCCTGTTTACCCATCAGATGAACCATCCTGATTTCCTTTTTTTCCCTTTAGTATTAAACATTAAATGTTTTTAAATTGGATTACGATGGCTTCACAATATTGTATTAGTTTCTGGTGTACAAAGCACGAATCAGCTATATGTTTACACGTATCCCCGCCTTCCTGGACCTCCCTTCTCCCCCACCCCACCTCTCTAGGTCATCGCAGAGCACCAAGCTGGGCTCCCTGTGATGGTTGGGCTCCCCCTAGCCATCTGCTTTACAGATGGGGATGTAAATATGCCAGTGTTACTCTTTCAACTCGACCCACCCTCTCCTTCCCCTGCTGTGTCCACACGTCCATTCTCTACCTCTGTGTCTCTATTCCTGCCCTGCAAATAGATTCATCTGTACAACGTTTCCAGATTCCATGTACACGAGTTAATACACAATATTTGTTTTTCTCTTTCTGACTTACTTCACTCAGTGTGACAGACTCTAAGTTCATCCACATCACTAAAAATGACCCAATTTCATCCCTTCTTATAACAGTAATATTTCATTGTACCTAAGTACCACATCTTCTTTATCCATTCACTTGTTAATGGACATTTAGGTTGCTTCCGTGTCCTGGCTACTGTAAATAGTGAGGCGATGAACAGTAGGGTACATATTTCTTTGTGAATTGCGGATTTCTCAGAGTACACAGCCAGTAGTGGGATTGCTGGGTCATACGGTGGCTCTATTTTTATTTTTAAGGAACCTCCTCCATACTCTTCTCCATAGTGGTTGCATCAATTTACATTCCCATCAATAGTGCAAGAGGTTGTCAGAAATCCTAATTTCTGACAGCTCTTCCTTCTGTAGCATTATAACCCTCGTCACACTGACAGAGCTCTCTCTGGCCATTGTCTGTGGCTGTATTCCAGAGGCCATCATACTGGTAGAGAATACACCAAAAACATTACTTCCTGTGCCTGGCATCCTAGAGAAGAGTTTCCTGGAATTTTTGTCAGCTTTTTAAGCAAATATACAAGGGTTATATTTAAATTAATGCACTGTGTCCCAAGCAATAACCACTTATGTGTGGTACGTAATTGACCTTACTTATAGTTATTATAGTGGATATAGTCTTTCAGGCTATCATCAAGTAAATTTTTGCATTTTTATAATCACAATATTAAAGACTAGAAAATGTATTCCCAGATAGCAAAGCTGTGAGTGACATGCATTTTCTATCTCATTACCAGGAGGGGTCATTAGATAATCTTCTGATGGCTTTGGGTAAATCTATTTCTTGAAACTGTTCTCCTGGGATAAACAGATAAAGTCGTCATTTTGTTCACTGTGGTGTCTCTAACTCTCAAGATGACTGATGGGCCATAATGGTATTCCGTGGGGATGGGATGCATTGACTGTGGGGTTGGCTTTCGGTTTCCTTAGCAACCTTTTCCTAGGGACACCATGGCAGCCACATTTATTCAAAGTTAGGATTCTAAAAAAAAAAAAAAAAAAAAGACAGTTTTTCAATTGAGATTTTATATACCTAAATTAACTTTGCTCAAGAGACATGCATTTTGCATTGCTATCATTTTTTAGTTTGTGTGTTATTTCTCATTAGAATAGCAAATTCTGCCCTCAGAGGAGAACTGGCTGGGAGGGGAGAGTGCTGAGGGTAGACGAGATTAGAAAGGCTTAATAACCCGAGTCCCAAAGAGGAAGTGGTTTTCTCTCAGCTCCATTTTCCAATATAGCCCTGAGGGAAACTAGCTTAGAGTCTAAGCAAACGCTGTCAAATATACGGTCTCCTTAGCACCGTGTTATTCCATCTGAGTAGAAATAACATTGTCTTTCCAATTGTTTTTACCAAAAAAAGCTGGCCTCTGTGGGAAATATGTTACCATTTCCTAAACCAGAGTTCCCTAAGCTTGGTGCCATTTGTATTTGTGTTTTGGTCCAAGTGATTCTTTGTTGGGAGGGAGGTTGCCTTATGTATTATAGAATATTTAGTATTAGTATTCCAGATCTCTAACCAGTAGATGCTAGCACATCCTTTCTCTCACTGTAACAGTGAAAAATCTCTGGATATTGCCAAATATTTCCTGGGGTGGGGCAAATAGCCCTCCTCTACTTGAGATCTATTGTTCAAACAAAGGTGTCGTGTGAGCCTATGAATACCTCTGCTGCTCTTCCTTATCTGTCCTTACTTTCCACGTCCAGAATGTTGATTAAAAGGAGCTATGTTGTATTTACATACTGTTTTACAAGTATGTAACATTATAACATCATTGTCCTGGTTACCCTTGAGAAGAGATGATTGGATTCATCTTCTGGCCTCAGTGTTTCTCATCTCTGTCAGATTATCTACTCACATTACGGTTTGTATTTCTTACACGGCATGTCAGAGGGAAGACTGCCAACACTTCCCAGCCCCCAGATATGAAAACTGAAAGCATAATAAGGGACTTCTATGGTGGCACAGTGGTTAAGACTCCACGATTCCAAGGGGGCATGGGTTCGATCCCTGGCCGGGGAACAAAGATCCCACATGCTACGCAGTGTGGTCAAAGCACAAATAAATAAAATAAAAGAATAATAAAATAAAATAAGGCTAAAGAAAGATTCATGGAGAAGTCTACTATGAATTTCATAGGACACAGTTTTACAGAATATTGATCCTACTTAGCCCTACGATTAGCCACAAAGCTAGACATATATGGCAGAGGGGCGATTTATATAACATGTTTAAGCACTAGAAGATTTCACAAGAATTTTTTTCCAACAAGGTCTACTAGAAGAAAAATTCTTAGTCAATAAAGGAATATGTGCAGCTCCTTACACTTCCATATGACCAAAGCTACATTTTAGATTAAAGATATTCCACTGTAAATCCTCTACGTGGAGAAACATTTTTGTTTGATCTCAAAAAAGTTAGACTTATCAAAAGTTTTTCTAGATTCTCCCCAATGCAGTCAGAATTGACCTATGCTGGAACTGAGGTAACGCTTGAAAACTCTGACATGAGCTAGCGCCAGCATCTGCCATGATGCACCCTGGCACATATTCAGCAGTTGTTGGGTTTTGTTGGAACTGGTTTCAATCTTAGAGATGACGTCTGTGTGTCAAGGAAGATGGAAAGATCATGGAGTTTTGCATCTGGTAGACTTGAGTCTTAAACCCAACACTGGCTATGGGATTTCAGGCACCTTATTTAACTGTTTGTGCTTCAGTTTCTGGAAAGTAAGAGTATAATTCAACCATTGTCAGGTCATCACAGGAATTAGAATATACACAGATCCCTGAGCCCCTCCCCTGTGGGATGGTTACTCCATGCTGTCAAGATGTCTAATTCACATGGCCTCAGGCTAACACATCTAGGCCCTTACCAAGTAGATGACTGGAGCCTTCATGTTTCTTTGAAAAACAACAAATTACCATCTACCTAAGGCAGACATTTCCTTCCCTGGTGGCTCAGATGGTAAAGAATCTACCTGCCACTCAGGAGACCTGGGTCCTATCCCTAGGTCAGGGAGATCCACCGGAAGAGGAAATGGCAACCCACTCCAGTATTCTTGCCTGGGAAATCCCATGGACAGCGGAGGAGCCTGGCGGGCTATAGTCCACAGGGTTGCAAAAGAGTCAAACAAGATGGAGTGACTAATTCCCGAGCACACACGAGGTGTTTCCAAATGGCAATGTCAGCCCGGCTGGGAGCCTGCTGAAACAACGGTCCCTGGTCCATTTACTAGGGATTCTGATTCAGTGGTCATCTCAATGACTTGGGAGCTGAACCTTAGAAATCTCTTCAGGTGGTGGTAATGTGGGAAACTTTCGCTTTATGAAACATGGGAGTTTTCCCTTTATGAAAACTCACTAATTGGGTCACTTTTCTGCATGTATGTACGTCGTATGACACCTCTTTAAAAGTTTAATTAAAATAAAAGATTTCCCCTGACGATACTAATACACAGCCAGGATTGAGGGCCACTGGTTTGTATCTTATCCAAGCTCTTTTAAAAGTAAAAAATGATATATAGCATTTCCTCATCTTTGATGAAAGACCTATTGGACCAATATGCTTGGCCAGTGGAAGAGTCACTTCCCAGAGCTGCAGAAGAACAAATCTTGACAATACATAAACAGCATCTGGTCTGAGATTTTCACTTCATAGTTGAGGAATCTGAGAGGAAAGGGACATGATTTCTGTAAGTGACCCAGTGAGGAGTTGGCAAATTAGACAGGTGTCCAGATGACCATTCCCATCCTGCCTCTATAAAATATGTTACACTTGAAAATGTACCCACCTTTCAAGCACAGTACCAGATACACAAAAATGTTGGCCTTGAAAAGCTGATATGTCATTACTGATGGAGAGCTTTGACCAGGGCCAAATGCCTGGAGATAAAGTAATGAATCTTGCCTTCTTTTTAGCATCTTATACTGGCCCACATGTTTTCTTTTCCTTAAAACTTCAAGGAATATAGAGAAAACTCTAATTTTAAAAGATACATGCATCCCAGTGTTCATTACAGCCCTATTTACAATACCCAAGACATAGAAGCAATCTAAATGTCCATCAACAGACGACTGGGTAAAGAAGATGTGCTGCACATACACAATGCAATATTACTAAGCTGTTAAAAGGAATGAAATAATGCCATTTGCAGCAACATGGATGGACCTAGAAATTATCATATTTAGTGAAGCAAGTCAGACAAAGTCAAATATCACATGTTACTTACATGTGGACTCTAAAAAATGATACAAATGGACTTAATTACAAAACAGAAATAGCCTCACAGACCCAGAAAACAAATTTATGGTTACCAAAGGGGATAGCAGGGTGGGAGGCAGGAATAAATTAGGAATTTGCAATTAGTAGATACACGTTACTATATTGGGCTTCCCTGGTGGCTCAGTCAGTAAAGAATCCACCTGCAATGTGGGAGACCTGGGTTCAATCCCTGGGTTGGGAAGATCCCCTGGAGGAGGGCATGGCAACCCACTCCAGTATTCTGGAGGATCCCCATGGACAGAGGAGCCTGGCGGGCTGCAATCCATGGGGTCGCAAAGAGTCGGACATGACACGGCAACCAAGTACAAGCACACGTGACTATATATAAGGGTGGTGCTTATTTATAACCTGGTGGCACTAGTGGTAAAGAACCTGCCTGCCAATGCAGGCAGACGTAAGAGATGCGGGTTCAATCCCTGGGTCAGGACGACCTCCTAGAGGAGGGCATGACAAGCCACCCTGGTATTCTTGCTTGGAGAATCCAATGGACAGAGGAGCCTGGTGGGCTACACAAAGAGTCAGTCACGACTGAAATGACAGCACCCAGGCATACACTACTGTATATAAAATAAGTTAATAACAAGTATGTACGGTATAGCATGGGGAACTATACTCTATATCTTGTAATAACCCATAACTGAAAAGAATCTGAAAAAAATATGTAGATGTAAATATACGTATAACTGAATCACAAGGCTGTATACTTGAAACTAACACAGCATTGTACATTAACTATACTTCAATTACAGAAAAAAAAACCTCAAGGAATAAAAAGCCACAAGAATAAAATGCTATCAAGTTTCTAGCAAAGCACTTTCATCTATGGCAACTGTCTTTCTGAAATCAGAATAAGACCCATCAATTGCTGAACCCTCCCTGAACCTCAAACACTGAGAATGTGAATATGGACAATTAATTGCTCTTATTTCCACTCTGCTCAATTAGAAATTAAAAGCATTAATACTGTTGAGCCAAAGATTGTAGATTGTGCACAAAATGGCACAATTCTATTTTCCTTCTGTCAAGAGTGGTTAATTTTCTCCTGAGGAAGTCTCACTGTGGACTCTTCCATCCAGCATTGAATAACGGAAAGAAATTGCATATTTCAAGCTTGGTAAGTATGGTATTTATTTGTAATTTCACTCAGGAGATGAACCAGTTAAGACTTACACAAAACATCAATGTGTCTAAACACAGGGTGTCCAGAGGAAATTGCTGTGATTTTGAGTAGTGGTTTTGTTTCCAACTTGCTACTTTAACTTTATTTACTTATTTCAATTGTGGATAAATTGGGTAAGCTAAGTTCACAATACTATAAGAACTTTTTCCCCAATGATGACGAATTAAAAAAAAAAGCAGCCAGAGGTACACTGGCAATGTCTTAGTAAGACAGGTGAAATATTAGTCTTAATCAGATAAAATCTTGGATTTTTCTTCAGGTAATGTAAATATTGAGAAAATGAATTCATCACTCAGGAAGGCAAATTAAGGAAAAATATGCATACTGTGGGTAGGCAGATTGAGAGTAATAAGACTGAGTCTAAAGTGAAGTAGTAAAATCAGATTGATCCTCACAGTAATTCTTCAAGGTTAGGATAATGTGCCTATTTTTCAGATGAGGAAACTAAGGCTCAGAAAAATTTCAGAACTGAGATTCACTCAGGTCTGCTTAAAAGCTGTGCACTTCTCCTCATGCTTCCATAGTGGTTTGTTAGTGAAAAACATTCATGCATTCAAAAATATTGGTAGGGGACCTGATACAATAATGACTGAAAAAAGACACAGTCAGGCAAGGAAGTCAAGCAGCATGAGGAACAGCCAGAAAGTAAAATGGGTGTTGTGACAGGAGAAAGACAATGAAAATAAGTAACCAATGTAGTCTAGGAATAGAGGTCCCCAGAAAAGCACATATCTGTGGAATCTACAGGCTTCCCAGGTGGCACTAGTGGTAAAGAACCCACCTGCCAATGCAAGAGATAAAAGACACAGGTTCAATCCCTGGGTTGGGAAGATCCCCTGGAGGAGGGCATGGCAACCCACTCCAATATTCTTGCCTGAAGAATCCATGGACAGAGGAGCCTGGTGGGCTATAGTCCATAGGGTCGCCAAGAGTCATAAACGACTGAAGCAACTTAGCATGCGTGCACTTGGAATCTACAGCAGAATTCGGAGGGAGGCATACACCATGACCTGCATTCTTAAACACATTTTACATGCACATCACTGAAATTTCACATCTTATTTTTGTATACTCTTTCAGTAGATTTAATGATGGCTGTCAAAAAGGTAGGTCAACACCCCAGAATTTGTGAACATGACCTTATTTGGAGAAAGAGTCTTCAGAAATGTAATCAAATTAAGCATCTTAGAGATGAAATCATCCTGAATTACATCCTGAATTATCCTAAATCTTACAAGTAGCCTTAGAGGAGAGGGCAGAGAGGAGGAGAAGACTGCCATGTAAAGACAGAGGCAGGAGCTGCTTGGAGTCCCCTGGAAAAGGCAGGGAGGATTCTCCAGAGGGTCTCAGAAGAGATGTGACTCTCTTGACACCTTGGAGCCAGACTTCTGATCTCCCTGAATATGAGGGAATAAATTGGCTGTTGTAAGTCAACAAGGTTAAGGTAACGCATTACAGCAGCCCTGCACTCTCATGATCCCCATTTTACAGATGAAGAAACTGAGGCCAAAACGTGAAGTAGACTCCTCAGTTCGCACAGTCATCAAGAAGTCAAGCCAGGTCTGGAACCTGACCACAGAGACCATACTTAGAACCCTACACCAACGCAACCTTCCTGTCTCTGAAAATAAGGCCAGATTCCTCAGGCTGGCCGGGTGGCCCTTCTCAATGAGGCTCAGTCCACCTTTCTGGACCCTGCTTTCAACATCGGCCAGCCCTCCCAGTCACCACACCCTGGGTTCTAATGGACCACTTATAAAGTATTTGTGGTGGTATTGTTCAGTCACTCAGTTGTGTCCAACTATTTGTGACCCCATGGACTGCAGCACGCCAGGCTTTCCTGTTCTTCCTTATCTCCCAGAGCTTGTTCAAACTCATGTCCATTGAGTCAATGATGCCATCCCACCATCTCATCCTTTGTTGCCCCCTTCTCATCCTGCCTTCCGTCTTTCCCAGCATCAGGGTCTTTTCCAATGAGTCAGTTCTTCTCATCAGGTGGCCAAAGTATTGGAGCTTCAGCTTCAGCAGCAGTCCTTCCAATGAATGTTCAAGGTTGATTTCCTTTAGGATTGACTGGTTTGATCTCCTTGTAAAGTATACATCGATAATAGAAACAACTACCATGTATTGAATCTTACTGTGTACCAGGCACTGTCTTAAATTCTCTTTGTTCATTTTGTATTTCCTCCCCCAGAACCTATGCATCTCCTTTTACAAATGAGAACACTATGACTTGTAAGATCAGTGGGCAAACAGTGGAAGTACAGGGCCTAGCTCAAAGGCTGCTTCTCCATGAAGCTTCCTGGATTTTTCTTACCGTAGTGGGAAGGTCCTACCTCCTCCACCCTCCCACATCTCTTGGACCCCACTTCTAACTCTACCAATCCTTCATTCCTTCAACAAGTAACTAGTGAGCAAGTACTTTTCACCAGGCACTGAATTTGGAAAAGATTTCATGAAGAGGAAAAAAAAACACAAGCCTCGCCTGCAAGGAGCTCACAGCCAGGCGGTAAAATAGACAAGGAATGTGTACAGTATACTACAAGGAGGGACAGGTATACTGCTCAGGATGCCAGGCAAACCCTGTTCGCTCCCTTGCAGTCCCCATGTGCCTCCTTCTCAGGTCTGTTTCCTGCAGGAAGAGTTGATAGCTCTCGGGGCCTACTTGCCCCACCTGTTATAAAGTTATGTCCTGGAGTGCCCGTCTTTCTCCATCTTATACTCAATGTTCACCTGACTTGGCTACCTGGAGCAGACTGATGCCCCTAGACACGTCTCTCTAGCTCCCTCTTCTCTTCTAGACTTCTAAACGTTTGCTCAGGCAATCTTGCCTCTTCCATGTGTTGCTCAGAGAAACCTACTGAGGGAAGAGCATCAAATTCCAAGAAGCAACTAGGGTCCTTTCACACTGGCCTAGGCCAACTGCTTCTGCCCAGATTTCCAGAGAGCTCAGCAGAGGTGTTTGGGCCACAATCTCAGCTCACAGTCCTCATAAAACAGTATCTTGGTTCCCCATTGACCGCTGTTCCTGGCACATGTCACTCCCTGGAAACACAGTTTGGTCTGTGATGCAAAAGAATCACACCACAACCCTACTTCCAGGCAGCGTCACCAGCCTCTACAGGATGATCTATTAAATAAAACAGAAGCTACACATCCTCCATTCACGTGCACAACTATACAAAGCCCCAGGGGTGTACTCTCGAGGTTGAAGGCCCAGGGTTGGCCTTGCTGTCCCGCAGGAGCCAATCGAGCCACTTGCCTGGTGAGAGGGAGAGACAGCAGTCACAGGCCTGGGTCCCGGCGGCGGGGCTCTGCACAGAGGCATGGTGGGGAGAGAAGACTCGCGAAGCTTGGCGCTCTGCCCTGTCTCTCCTTTCTGTAAGGCCACAGCGATTTTAATTAAATACTCCCACTACGATCTCAGCTTCCCTCGTGGCCTAGATGGTAAAGAATCTGCCTGAAATTCAGGAGACCAGGGTTTGACCGTGGAGGAGAGAATAGGTTAGGGTTCCCTGGAGGAGGGACTGGCTACCCACACCAGTATTTTTGCCTGGAGAATCCCATGGACAGAGGAGCCTGGAGGGCTACAGTCCATGGAGTCGCAGAGCAGGAGACTGCTGAGCAACTAACACGTGGACTCAGCAGTAGCTCTAAAAGCCTGATGTATAGAGCATCACAGGTGGTGGTCAGACTGGAAGGCCCTGCTGGAGGCTGCCAACACCTTCACTCCCGCCCCCAGCCTATGACAGCCAGCCTCAGTCTCCCTTCCCCAGCTGGACTCCCCGGGGGTTGATTGGAGGCAGGCAAGCTGCGCATTGTCAAAGCCTCTTGGAAGAGACGCTTTCTTGGACTCCACTGGTCTTGGTTTTGAATTGTTTACCAAACTCCTATTGGAAAAGCTGTTTCATTCACCCCATTAAGCTTTCCTCCTTGTTTCTGCGTAGCTGTGGCTGGAAGTTGACTTCTGAAAGAGCTCAGAAGCTGTGGGAGAAGACAGAAGAGGACAGCTCTCAAAGAGAGGAGACCTGGATTTACAGGCCACAGCACGGGGCAGTGGAAAGTCACAGGCTCTGTACCCGGGCCCATGGGTGTTCTCATACCTGTTCTTCTGGTTTTGACCAGGGCTAAGGACTCAACCTTCCTCCTCTCTGCCTTCTTACACACAAACCAAGAAGAATAAGATCTAGTTTACAGGATGATCAAAAGGATTAATTGAGACAAAAATTGCACACACCGAGTCTTCAAAAACTGATAACTGTTTTGTCAAACATGTAATGTCCAATTAAAGGCTGGATAAACCACAGCCTATGGCATAGCTGTTGTTTAGTCGCTAAGTTTTGTCCGACTCTTATGTGACCTCCTGGTCTGTAGCCCACCAGGCTGCTCTGTTCATGGAATTCTCCAGGCAAGAATACTGGAGTGGGTTGCCATTTCCTCCTCCAGGGGATCTTCCTGACCTAGGGATCAAACCTGGGTCTTCTACATTGCAAGTGGATTTGTTACCATCTGAGCCACGTGGGAAGCCCCATGGCATAGCTGCCAAGAGACTGCAAGCATGTATGAGCACTTAGAATATTTCAGACATTGTACTATGTAATTTTCACAATTATGTGGGCACAGAAGAAAGTCGTTTTCTTCTCCCTCTATTCAGGGAAAAGATTCAAGGGCTCCGAGAGATGGCCACCGTCCCTTCTGCCTCAGCACTCCCTGCAATTAAATGATAGTGTTTGCCATCCTGGTTGTAGATTCAATTATTATTCAGCAAATCTTTACCCTATGGAAGGAGTTTTCCTCTGAAACCCACTAATGTTGAGCTTGGTCCTGTATTCTTTTGATCAAATGGCACATAGGCAGAAGCGATAGGGTCTGAGATCTAAGTCTAGACCTGAAGGGGTGTGCCTTGTTTCTGCTCATCATTCTGAAAAATTCTTACCTCCCTGATAGATTCATAGGAAGTCACTACCCTTCACACCTGGCCCCCAATGAGGACACATGGGGGAGACTCACAGCCTGAAACAAGCAGCAAAACCAACCTGCAAACTTGTGAGCAAAGATAAACGCCTAGTGTTGTATACCAGGATTCTGTGGTGTTTATTATGCAGCAATAGCTGATTTATTGTTTCCCAGGGAACTGGATGGAAGGCTGGACATAAACCTCCTCTATTCTTGGATCCTCTAATCTATCTGGGAATGCTGCCACTTCCCTGTACCAAGTATCCAACCAGGGAAGAAAATGACCACTATCCTTTCTGGAACAACTCTCAGACATTCTTTCCCTCCTCTCTGCCCATGTCTAGGTTAGACAAAAGAGAAGACATTGGTTTAGCAGGGATTCTTCCCCCACTCTCCCCTCTTACACTTGAACATTTACCTTTTATATTCTCTGATTCCATTAGGAAAACTTGCCAGTGGGGCAAGGGTGGACATCTCTAGCAGCCAAGGTAAGAAAGGGTTGGTACTTCAGATTTAACTGGCTGCCCCGTATTTTCACTTGTTAAGTATAGCAACTATATTACTATAATTCAGGCATTGTGTACATGCTAAGGGTAGAGTAGCTATCGTTGTTGTTTAGTCACTAAGTTTTGTCTGACTCTTTGCCACCCCGTGGACTGCAGGGGTCACGCTAGGCTCTCCTGTCTGTCACTATCTTCCAGAGTTTTCTCAAATTCATGCCCTTTAAGTTGGTGACGCTATCTAACCATCTCAGCCTCTGCCTCCCTCTTCTCCTTTTGCCTCCAGTCTTTTCCAGCATCAGGGTCTTTTCCAACATGGATTTCTCTTAGCCAGCGCTTATCTGTCTACCCCCTTGCTGAGTGGCCGACTTTCCAATAGCAACAGCTAACTGCAGTCTTGTAGTGTGATATTTTGGAGGAACATTTTGGGACCTAATGGCTGATTGATTCTATAAGCATCCTTTCATAATAGAGAGAACAATTTCTTCTTAGTGAAAGACATACATTCTGAATTTGAATTTGTTTTCTCTGCTAATGATACTTCTGCTAGCTACCTGTACATGTCATATTAAATATTATGTGTGTATTGAAAAATCAGTCCCCTGGCTCAACTAAGGGACAAAACCTTCCTTGGAAGGGATGCAGCCTTGTAGAATAAAGGCTATGCTCAGAATCAGTATCCAGTATATCATTTTATGACGCTCATAGTCATATTACAAGTGTCCAGGGGCTAGAATTGGGGAGCATGTCATATAATTAAATCTGGTGACTCACTAGTAAAAATGTTGCTTTCCTGCCTGAATCTGTAGACTCCTATTAGTTTAGGAATTTGAATACCCAGTTACAGAATGCTCCCACCCCTGAGTCCAACAATGATTTCATAGAATTGGAACCTAAGAATACCATCTGTCCACTTTGAGTTCCTCATGCCATTCAATTAACCAGCAAAACAGGACACTAGATTGTTGGCCAGAGCACTTAATCCCACCAAGGGGAAATGGTGTTGAATCAAGCAGTGGGGTAGAAAGGACTATAAATGGAACACAGTTTCCCCTGGGTGCCTTTCAGTTCAGCCATTCTTGGGATGCTAATTGGCAGGACCACCAAGCTCACATCCTTCAGGAAGGAAGGTTTGAGCTCATAGGCAATCATCCGCAATCACCATGGGTGTTGGCTGACAGCCTAGAGAACAAGGGCATGGGGGAGAGTCATATACATCAGCTACGACCTTGAGACCAGATGCAGTACTAGGGTATGGCTTTCCCTCATATGCTCTCTCTCTTTCTCTCTCTCTCTCACTAAGTTTTCTTTTATTTCTTCCATTTCTCCCTCCATCATTGTCTACAGGTTGTGTTGGTTCATAAGCTTCAAAATATTGTGACTGGTTCAAGAGAGAGCCAAGGGGAGGAATAGACGTTCCTCAGAAACCTGACTCAGACCTGGATGCATTTGCTGAGAGATTCGTGATGTATCCTTGACTGGGAGGTAGCACTGTAAAGGAGTTTTCAATATATAAGAATGAACTGCAGTAGCTAAATGAAGACTTTATTTTGAAGGGTGATTATGGGAAGAAGAGTATATGAGGATATAGGATTGCCAAGCAGACTAACTGTAGAGGAGCTTGTCAATTTTGACTTCCTAATATCCAATACTCTTCCCATCTAAC
Source organism: Cervus elaphus (assembly GCF_910594005.1). Taxonomy (NCBI): domain Eukaryota; kingdom Metazoa; phylum Chordata; class Mammalia; order Artiodactyla; family Cervidae; genus Cervus; species Cervus elaphus. Next base: position 19,267,491 of record NC_057827.1, on the reverse strand, counting down.
ATAATCCCAGAAGGATCCCAGAAGGAGAGGCAGTTAGTGATTACTTACAGTGGATGTGATGTTAGGGCCAGAAGTCCGGTGGCGTGGCGGTGGGTGGGTGTCTAGGGCCGCAGTGCCTGCTGCAGTGGTGGTACTCTTGGGTCCCAGGACCACAGGTCAGGCCAGGCTCTCAGGTGTCCAGACTCTCTTGACCCCTGTCTTCTGACTTGGCATTCTGGTTTTCCCTGTCATTCATAAGCTAGCAGACCTCTTCCATTGGATCCTCCATCTGCTTTAGTAGACAAAACTGATTTCTGTTGTTTATGACCAATCACTCTGCTTTGAACAAATGGTTTGTGCAATAGGAAAGTTTGAGGGCATAGTTCTACAATGGATGGAAAACATGCTGTGAAGATGCATCTCACTGGAGAAAAGATGGTCAAAGAAGAGCCAGAGCTCTGGATGTGCCATGTGTGGGAAGCTGATGTCATGAACGATGGTGGTAGAACTTTTTCAGAAAAGAAATGTGGTAAACCAGATGTCCACCTCTTCAGGAAATGAGGGGGTGTGACTATTTGACCAGTTGGAAGAGAATGAGCAGGTTGACACAGAATGATTTAGCCAAATAGATCAAGTCTCAGAGGAGCAGAAATTTTTTGACACAAGTTCGAGAAGTTAGGGTGTTGAACAAGGAAAATTCAGACCCATATCTTGTGTCTGTGGGAGTTGTGTTTAGTTGGGACAAAATATTACAAAAAAATGAATCCCTTCTTCACATGGATCTCACTAAGGTCAGTTATATGACTGCCTAAAGAGACTGATCAAATAAACACAGGCTTTGGCCATGAAAACCTGGGTTTTAGTCCCTTGATGGCCACTGTGAAGTTTTTATTTATTTATTTAGGTCCATGCCATGTGGCATGTGGGATTTTAGTTTCCCGACCAGGGATCGAACTCCTGCCCTCTGCATTAGGAGTGCAGAGTCTTAACCACTGGAGTGGGAATGGCTAGTCCCTGGGAAGACTCCACTATGCAATTTTAAATACCTTATTTTGGTATCTTTATTTGTATAATGGGAATCATAAACCCCACATTACTTGATTGTTGTGAGGATCAGAAAGATAATGTACACAGTGCTTTTAAAGAATAATTTTTTTTAAACTTACAAAAAAGCTGCTAGAATAAAAATAATACAACAAACACATATACTTTTACTGAGCTTCACTTTTATTAACATTTTCCTGTTTGCTTCATCATGTATCATTTGCACTCTGTCCATTTATATAGACATAGATTAAATATTGGATTGGCCAAAAAGTTCATCTGCATTTTACCATAACATGTTACAGAAAAACCCCAATGAAACTTTTGGCCAACCCAATATATTAAAGTGTACAAATATAACACAACATTGTAAAGCAGTTATACTCCAATCAAAAATTAAATAAATTTTAAAAGTAAAACATAGGTGCATATAAAATATTATATACATAAATATATAAATGTAATGTAAATGTATATTTATATATATATATTGCATTATATATATAATGTAAAAGCACATTTAAAAAATTGCAACAGAGGAACAGAAGTGTGAGGCATACAAATTAGAAAACATAGATACACCAAAGAAAAAAGTGCCCATAGACGCAGACCCTGAACCGGTTAAGGTGACTGTGCCCAGCCTCCCTGCTCTCTTGGTGAGCACCCAAATAGAAACACCACCTGCCTTTTGTCTCTCTTACTTGGTGCTTCTCTGCCCTTCAAAGTGGACTTCCCTGGTGGGCCAGTGGTTAAGACTCGGTGCTCCCAGTGCAGGGGCCCCAGGTTTGATCCTAGGTCAGGGAAGTAAGATTCCCCCATGTCACATGGCAGCCAAAAAAACAGATCACCTCACACTCCTCTTTTCCACAGTGAGTGTGTGCGTGTGTGTGTGTGCACCCATGCCTATGAATGAGCTTTTAAACCACAGAGGCCTGCACTAGTCTAAGCGCGCGTAGTCAAACAACAGAGCTAGAAAACAGGGCTGTATTAAATGCCTTTTCCTGCAGCTTCTTTGCTCCTCTCTCTAGGTGCCTCTCTTTGTTGCTCATTTCTCTTCTTTCTGTGATATCCAGGATTGTCTTCTTTGTGGACCCAGAGCACTGCAACTGCTCCTTACTGACTCATGCTGCCGTAATCTGCTGACAGGCCTGAATATGTCACCAGACTCATTCTAGCCTTAGGACTTAGTAAGTCCATGGCTCATAGTAGGCAGTTAACAAGAGAGACTGAAGGGAATACAGGAGTGAAAGAATTCCAATTTCTTTAAACACTTCTGTGGTGTGCACTGTTTTATTACTACTCAATCTTGCTATGCAGGTGAGCTATTGAGTCTTAGCATTTGTATAACTAAGAAGAACATTGGCTTATTGACGACAGCACACCTGTTCTATTATCTACAAATTATTAAATCCACTTAGGATTATGGTCAACACGATGGTACCTAAGTGAAAACAGTAATTAAATGAAATAAAATCATGGGTTGGGGTAAAATTCGATCTTGTTTAAATTAAGATAGATGAAAAAAAACCGGTGTGAAATTGGAACACCAGATGGTATCAATACATTACACTAATTTTCTATTCACGTATTCAATTACAGTTTAAATAAAAACTAATATGGGTAATTTATCTCTTGGTGTTTGTATGTACCATCTGACTATAAATTCCCATAATGTCCAATTTATCTACCAATCTCACACTGCACAATTATTGAGCAAGCGGGGCATGGTCTGTGGGGCATTTCAGAAAGTTTTGACTTCTCTGGGTGCTCTCGGGGAAGGTGTCATAGGGCAGGAGGTCAGTACTGACCTGTTTCCCGAGAGTGTGGGTGCCAGATAAAATATAGGATGCCTGGTTCAATTTGAATTTCAGATAAACAAAGGATAATTTTTAGTACAAATATGTCCCAAATACTGCATGCGTGCTAAGTCACTTCAGCGAGTCTGACTCTTTGTGACCCTATGAACTGTAGCTTTCCAGGCTCCTCTGTCCATGGGATTCTCCAGGCAAGAATACGGGAGTGGGCTGTTCTTTTCCTCCTTCAGGGGATATTCCCAACCCAGGGATTGAACCCACATCTCCTGTGGCTCATGCATTGCAGGCAGATTCTTTACCGATGAGCCACCGAGGAAATGCAAATGTTGCATGAGGTACAGACTAAAAGAATTCACACAGGTTACCACTTGCTTTTCTGTACATCCTTTTACCTTTGCAACAGATCCATGAACCAGGATCACAGGTTCAGTGGGAAGTGGAGGCCCTAAGAGAACACTTGTTCTTATCTTGTTTATTCACTAAGCTATGTTCAACTCTTTGCGACCCCACAGACTGTAGCCCGCCAGGCTCCTCTGTCCATGAGATTTCCCAAGCAGAAATACTGGAGTGGTTTGCCATTTCCTTCTCCAGGGGATCTTCTCAACCCAGGGATTGAACCCATGTCTCCTGCTTTGACATGTAGGTTCTTTACTACTAAGTCACCAGGGAGCCCAGCATGGTCTTACTAAAATTAAAAATTTGTTGTTGTTGTTTAGTCGCTAAGTCGTGTCCAACTCTTTTATGCTCCCATGGACTGTAGCCCACCAGGCTTCTGCACCCAGGTAAAGTGGACAGGTCTGTGTCCAGCAGCCATGGTCAGGGGCCCCCAGAGGAACCAAGATGAACTGGGGTGAAGTGAGACCAGGTCCTCTCACCCTGTCTGATGCCACAAGCTGATCAGAGCAGGCTTTCCTTCAGGTCAAGCCTAGAGGGAGGTCAAAGCGAGGCTTGGGAGAAGCCCTGTTCTCCTACTCCTTGAAAAATTATGTGAAATAAATCTTTATGCCTCTTTTGTGGTGTAGAAATTATTTTAAAAGGGAAGAGTGCAAATCTTTAAAATCTTAAAAGATATATAGCTTTAAAATAGTCATAGGGGGACTTCCCGGCTGGTCCAGTGCTTAAGAATCTGCCTTCCCATGCAGGGGACTCAAGTTCCATCCCTGGTTGGGCAACTAAGATCTCACATACCACAGGGTGATTAAGTCTGCACCCTGCAACTCAAGAGCCTATGCACTGCAACGAGAAGTCCTTGCACTGTAACTAGAGAAAGTCATTGGCTGCAACAAAGACCCAGTGCAGCCAAAAAATAAAATAAAATAATAAAATAATCATATGTAAATTTAGTTAGTGAATTTGCATCTATTGCTTAAATAATGAGCAAATTAGCAAATTATTTTTCTCTACTTGATCATCTTTCTGTCTCTCCCCATTTACTCCTTATTTAACTCTTCCTTGGAGGGGGAAATGGCAACCCACTCCAGTATTCTTGCCAGGAAAATTCCAAAGACAGAGAGGCCTGGTGAGCTACAGTCCATGGGGTCACAAAGAGTCAGACATGACTAAGCACACACTTGGTTGGTTAGAGCTTGAATACCATTTCTGTTTTATAGCCTGCCTGAACTCTAACAGCCTGAAGGGATTTTCCCCTTTTCTGCATCCCACAACACCTCATATTTAACCTTCTTCAGAAGCATCGCTTCTCTCTTACATGGGGATTTGTGTATATGCCTTATTTCTCCTTTAAGATAGAAACTCCTTGGAGTAAAGAATCGCATCTTGAGGTTCTGGAGTACCACATTCACTGCCTTAAATATAATGGCTGGTCAGTTATTACTGAAAAAGAAAAAGAATAAACTGCACTTTACAATTAAATAAAACACATTCCCCAGTAAAAGGGCTCCTTGGAGAAATGGCTGATTCCAGGGCTGGGCATAAATAACACAAAACGAGGTTCTTGTGAAAAGAACACACGTTAACTTGAAGGGGCTTCCACTAATCAAATACAGAATAATTTGAGCAACGAGATAAAAAGCATAGTGACCTATAGAATAAAAAAGAACTCTTGAGTTTTCAGTAAGATAAATATGTAAATGTGAAAATAAATTAATGTTCCAGAAGAAAAGCTCTCCCTTACAGAAAAATTTCAGCTAAATGTAGAAGAAATTGAATTAGAATGTTGCTATTTGGCAAATACTATAGTAATAATTGCTCTATATAAAAGTCACCAAGGATGCTAAAACAAGTGGGCAAAAATGTGATGAGCAATGGCACTTGTTCACAGTCTTTTAATGTATCTCCTCACAAGATAGCCATTCATTGTTGTTGTTCTTGTTTAGACACTAAGTCGTGTCTGACTCTTTGTGACCTGGTGAACTATAGCCCACCAGGTTCCTCTGTCCAGGCAAGAATACTGGAATGGGCTGCCATTTCCTTCTTCAGGGAATCTTCTTGACCCAAGGGTCAAACCTGGGTCTCCTGAATTGGCAGGTGGATTCCTTACCACTGAGCCACCAGGAAAGCGCATCCGTTCACTATGAATAGGAAAAGTAACTTTTCAGTGGAGAAATCTGGCTGGTGTAAGTGTTTCCTGATATCACATTATTGACTAGACTCCTATCAATATGTCTTTCATTACGTGAACCTTATTGATTGGAGACCTATCAATATGCTTTCAGGGAGAGAGACAATTAACACCACTGTGTAAAGTTGTTAGCACTTAAAATTGATCAAGTATTCATTATACAACTTATGATTGTTGTTGTTCATATTTTAGGTTAGGTTTTTGTTCCAACCTTGTGTATATTATAAATGTAAAATTTTCAAAAATGATGCATTGTGAGATCTTGAGTAGAGAAGCATTTTTCAGTGAATTTTATGAAAATACTTTCTCTGATTATCTGAGCAACATATATTATAGTGTCTCAGAAGATGATAGTTTTTCAGAATATAGTTCTGAGTCAGACAATGTGAATATTAGACCAACACAAAGACAAAAAAATAACCTCAGTGATTGACTCTGATATGGAAAGTGAAAATGAAACTCACAATGCTAAAGAATATTCCTTTGATTCTATAGAAGAGTGGATTGAAGACAACATTTCATGAAAATTAGAAGACTTTACAAGTGTGTCTGGTGTACCTATTGAATGCTATAACCCACAAAGTGTTAGTGAAATAACAGAATTAGTTTTTTGGCTGGTCAAAATAAAAATCCCCAGCCACATGCATTAGTTTCTGCAAAAATTCCCTGGTCAATAATGAGATATGGTGCGCTGAGCGGAACATGTCACCACGTCTGTGTATTCCTGACAAAATTGCACATTACAAATCTAACCACAGGGGAACATCAGACGAGACCACGCTGAGGGACGTTCTACACAAGGCTGGCACATGTTCTTCAAAAATTCACTATCCATGAATGACAAAGAAGACTAGGATAGAAAAAGGATGTGACATATGGTGTGTAAATGCAGTGTGTGATTCTGAATCGAATTCTGGGCCTGATAAGTGCTTCTTTTTCCATATAAGACATTGGTTAGACAATGGACAAAATTTTAATAGCTATAGATGGATAATATGAGTGTATCAAAGTTAACTTCCAAATTTTGATAACTGTACTGTGGTTATATTACAGAATATCCTTGTTTTAGGTATGCTGCTGCTGCTAAGTCACTTCAGTCATGTCTGACTCTTTGTGACCCCATGGATCGTAGCTCACCAGGCTCCTCTGTCCATGGGATTCTCCAGGCATGAACATTTGTGTGGATTGCCATGCCCTCCTCCAGGGAATCTTCCCAACCCAGGGTTCAAACCCGCGTCTCCTGTGTCTTCTGCATTGTCACCCAGGAAGCCTTTAAGTATGATGCCGAGACTTAAAGGTAAAGGAGTATAATGCTTTCTACTCATCCTCAAACAGTTCAGATTTTTAAAAAATGTAACTAGATAGAGAATAAAGTAAAGGTATTAGAATGTTAACACTTGATAAATCATAGTAGGTTATACAGGAATTCTAAGTACTACATTTGCAAATTTTAACTCAGATTATTTCAAAAATTTAAAATGGAAAAATAACCTTTGATATATAGAAGTATATATTTATTACTTCTAAATTAACCAATCTTTTAAAATTATGAAAAACACATTGTATAATTTTTGAATTTCCCCAAATTTCTAGTTTTTGTCCCAAACTGGCCAAAAAAATTTATATCAGATTTTTATGATTTCTGAATTTATCTCAATTTTTTATGGTTGTTTAATTTGAAGGAATTTTTTTCTAATGATATTTTTGGTAACTCTTCTGGACCATTGATTTCCTTTAATGGGTGACCAAAATTCAAAGTCAAATAAAAATGACCATAGAGTTCAAGGTGAGTCCCCCATGCAACTTATCTGTTTTTAGCGTGAATGAATTTTATCACCCCTGCCTGAACACTGCAGTTCTAGTCTCCCCACCGAGCTTGCACAACCCCTTTAAAATCATTACCTTCTGGCCTTGTGGCTGCTATACTGACCTCCACTCCACTCCCTTCACCATCCTGCCTTTACTAGAAGACTGGGGCTTGGTTTTCCATGTTGCCTCCACAGAGCCTGGCAGTCTAAAAATGTGGAATGCTAAACAGTGTTTATTATGATCTCTCATTTCTAGACATTAATAAAAATGTCTTTAATTGAAGTCATTTTCTACCTGTTGTATTTACTCACAGAGATGTTCTCTGAGCAAACGACATTGACATTTATTGAACTCCCGTCATGGCGGACACAGAACATACACCATCGTGTTCAGTCCTGAATATGATCACGTGACACAGGTATGGTTATACCCAGCTGGCAGATGGGAAAACTGAGGTCCAGAAACTGTAAGTTGCTATAACTCACATGGTAGGAAGTGGCATCTCACTCCAGTGTTCTAGGGAAATCCCATGGCCAGAGGAGCCTGACGGGCTATAGTCTGTGGGGTTGCAAAGAGTGGGACATGACTTGGTGACTGAACAAAAACAAAGCTCATATGGAAAGTAAGTGGCAGAGCAAGAGTTTGAACTCAGACCTGTCTAATGTCAGTGTCCATATATCCTCCTTCTATCCTCCTCAGACCTGTCTAATGCCACTGTCCATATATCCTCCTCAGTAATCCTCTCTTTCAATTAATTCTTCTGTTTCACAACTTAAGTAAACAGCCCATTGCCCATTGACTGCACAGCTGATCTTTCAGATGCTCTTCTCTGGTCCCCTGCAGCTTTGGGGATGGGAGGGGACATAGAAAATAAAAACATAAATATGAAATACTAAGTCGAAAGTGACGTTCACAGCCACAGAGAACAAAGGGGGAAAGCAGTAGCTCATTGATATGCTCTCTGTGATGTCTGCACTGGAAAATAATTTATAGGGGGCATGTGTTTTCCTGCATTATATCTTTGAAAAGAAGCCAGAGGAAGTTGCCAAGAAGAACTGAGGAGCAAGCATCTAGTTCCAGATTCATATTTGATATCATTCATCAGCATGGTTGGTTTGTCCAGAAATAATGATAGCCTGGACATAGCGTTCCCTCCACACCTGATACCCCTTTTCACTCTATAGCAAAAAAAAAAAAAAAAAAAAAAAGCAGAAGCTATGATCCTGGGAACTGCACAATTCAGAAATGCTGGCTTGGATGGCAGGGCTCCAGCTTACTGAGACCCAAACTCCAGAGTCTCTAACTTTCTTCTGACATGATCACATGCCAAGCAACACAAATGCTCTAGGGTCCTCCATCTACCAGGAAGGAGAGAAGGTACACGTGTTGCAAAAACCAGTACTTGAGAAACCAAGCACCACGCTCGGAGAGCTGGAGAGTCAGTTTTATTACGCTGGCGGGCCCAGAGGAGTTAACACTCCAAGCTCTGAGCCTCGAACAAAGGGGTTACAGAGACTTTTTATACACGGGCAGGCATGATTAAGCGGGTTTGTGGGTTTGCAGGGACTAGGGCGATTGCAAAGAGCAGGACAAGTGTGAGTGAGATGAGCTCCAGTTCCGAGCATTGTGAGTCCCCACTTTCTGAGACCTACGTGATCTAGACTTTGCAAGGAGCAAGCTGGGTTACAGAGGCAGAGGAGCAGGAGGTTATGTAAAATTTTAACTTTTCCTCTTCACACATACAAAGGAAGTATGGGAAAGTAATAACCAAACAGCTAGGAGGTCAGAGATGCTGATCTGCTTTAGAAGAGAATCTGATAGAAGATCTGGTATGATATAGAGCTGAAGGCAAGAAAAATGTCACCTGACACCTTTGTTGACATAGCCCATGATGTAGCCTGGATCATTGACAGGTAACTTTGGGAAGCAGTTTGGAGTTCTCCAAGTTGGCCTCACTCCTATTAGGGGAGATACTCCGGGACTCAATGGGAACTGTCTGGTTTGAAATCTGTTGCTATCGTTTAGTCTCAGAGTCACGTCCGACTCTTTGTGGCCCCATAGACTATAGCCCGCCAGGCTCCCCGTCCATGGCATTTCCCAGGCAAGAACACTGGAGTGGGTTACCATTTCTTATTCCATGGGATCTTCCTGACCCAGGGATCGAACCTGTGTCTCTTTCATTTCCTGCATTGGCAGGTGGGTTCTTTACCACTAGTGACACCTGGTTTGTAGTTTAGAGAGAGGAAAAGCCCCTCCATCAGTCAAATAACATCCGGCAGTCACAGTTGTCACCACATTGGGCAGAGGAAACACCCAGCAGAGCCCTGTGCAAATTCATCACACACTAAACTGGGAGCTATAATAAAATGATTGTTGCTTTAAGCCACTAAATTTGGGAGCAGTTCATTAGGCATCAACTGATAACTGGACCACTTGGGCCTCAGTATCCTCGTCTGTAAAATAACACAAATATCCATCAATGGAGGAATGGATAAAGGAGATGTGATACATATATACAATGGAATATTATTCGGTCATGAAAAGGAACAAATTTAGGTCATTTGTAGAGAGACATGGATGGACCTAGAGAGTCATACAGAGTCATTCAGAGTGAAGTTAGTCAGAAAGAGAAAACAAAGATCATATATTAACGCATGTATGTGGAGTCTAGAAAAATGGTATAGATGATCTTATTTACAAAGCAGAAATAGAGACACAGATATAGAGAACAAATGTGTGGATACTAAGGGGAAAAGGGGTTGGGAGGGATTGGGAGATTGGGACTGATACATATACACTGTTGATATTGTGTATAAAATAGATGACTGATGAGAACCTACTGCCCCACATGGGGACCTCTGCTTCATTCTCTCTGGCGACCTGAAAAGAACGGACGTCCCCAAGGAGGGGATTCAGGTGCACCTGTGGCCCATTCACTCTGCTGCCAAGCAGAGACTAACAGCGCTGTAAAGCAACCAGACTCCAGCAAAAAACTAATTTAAAAAAGGAGGGGACTCCACTGGACTCCATGACCTTCAAGACTCTCGACAATCCTCAAGGAATCTCTGGATAGGTACATTTAGCCTTTTCTAGCTGCGTGGTAAATGAATGTATGCCAGTGTGCTATTGTGCTACGCCCTCCAGCATTCAGATTGCAGTAAGAAATACATTTTTGTAAAATGGCTGTAGCCCTTTTACAGAGCCCGATTTCGCTCTGGAATTGGAATGCTTGCCCAGAGGGGAGCCTCACAGCACACCGTGAATGGGGGTTCACTCAGGCAACACACAGGCAACCTTGCTTACTCTGCTCTCCTTTCATTCAGAATTCTACCAGTGACAACAGGAAAACCAGGGGGCCAGTAGTGCCCCCATGCTCATTAAGAAGCTGGCAGAAGACAAAGATGCGCCATTTCAGAAATGATGGAATGAGAAACGTACAAGCGAGACAAAAATCCCATAAATAGGATGACTGTATTTCTCCTACATACTAATTTTCCTTAACAACGTCTGGAAGGGTTGTCATTTACAAATTTATCTCAGCCATCTTTGAACCTATTTATAGTTTTATCATCTTGGGATAACAAGCTCCATATCATCTTTATATTTACTTGACCTAAATTTACCTCCCCTAAGCTTGTTTTAAACTACCACCTCCTTCTCTGTGTGTCCAGGTTTAGCAAATACAAAAATTTAAGCTGTGAAGCAAAATACACTGAAAATTAGCCATGTTGAATTCTTTGTAAAGCAAACTTAGATGTAAATATAGAAATGCATAACAATGGAATATATGGAATTTTCTCATCCAACAGATTCCTATGAAAATCTGTCAGAAAAAGTCTGACCCAAAGATGAAAGAAACAAGCTTTTTAAAAATAACCTAAAGAGTTGACTGGTTAGGACTTCAGAGTATAGAATGGAAAGGCCTTATAGACAGGTAGTTCTTGGAGTGAGTCTCCTTCCACCACTTGCTATCAGCATGCCTTTCATAGGTTCCTTGACTACTGTAAGACCACATAATTGCACATGAAGAAGAAAGACACCCTAGTGGTTAAGAAAGGTTAAGAAAGACACCCTATGGCCAAGGGATCCAACCTGGTTGAGTTACATCCTTCTCTACCATGCATAGCTGTGTGACTCTGGGAAAGCTACTTCATCTCTGTTTCTCATTTAAAAAATCTGTAAAGTGTGAAAGTAATAATGTCTACTGCATGGCATTTCCATAAGGTTTTATGAGGCTTAAGTAGGGAAAAATCTTGGAACATGTCTGTGTGTATGTTCGTCGCTCAGTCGTGTCTGACTCTTTGAGAACCCATGGACTGTAGTCTGCCAGGCTCCTCTGTCCACGGGATTCTCCAAGCAAGAATACTAGAGCGGGTTGCCATGCCTTCCTCCAGGGGATCTTTCTGATTCTGGGATTGAATCGTCTCCTATGTTTCCTGCATTGCAGGTGGATCTTTACCACTGAGCCAAACAGAGAAGCCACAATAAGATGCTAAAAAACATTCACTCATTTCCTTTCCTTCTTCTGCAGATTTTAGAAAAATGAGGCTCTGCTGTTTTCTGGTTCCATGGAGGCAGACACTTGTGCAATGTGAATGAAAATTGCTCTCATACATGTAAGCCAACTTAACTGTTAATAAATAACAACACAAATAAATGACATTAAAGTAAGAAAGATTTTGGACAAAAGAAAGAGTTTCCAGACTGCTAAGCTCACTAATATGTACCAGTGATGGGGGAGCTCTGATGCAGTCTTTCCCATCACCTTTTTTTTGTTTGTTTTTAAGAAAAGCAAGGGTAATTATGCGTCCTGGTCACCTGAGAAGCACACAGTAGTCTGCTCATATATATTTAGAGAAAGGATGACACTGAACGGCAGCAGGAAATGGTGCTTCTTGTGTTATCCTCCCAATTCACAAACGCTTCGAAGGTTTTGCAAACGTCAAGCACGAGGCAGTTGATTTCTTTGGCTGAAAAGCTTCATTGCTTTTACTATCTCCCTGGTTTCACTCTGTCTTTGACCCATTGCTGGAGGGCTGATAGCTACGCACTGTGCAGCCTGAGGCAGTCACCCTCGAAACATTGGGAGCATTCAAGCATTCAAGCATGAACCCCAGGGTCAGTGTCCAGGGGTTCAGGGCCAGGGGCTAGTTACTAAGACCTTTGAACCACAGACTGAGGACACATGCCTGTGCAAGCACGCGCGCGCGCACACACACACACACACACACACCCCGCAGACCACAGAGCAAGCAGATTCATTCATAGCCCATGTCTCCTTAGCCTGCTCTGGTGTTGACCTTGTTACTGAACACAAGTCCTTGTGCCCAATGCACAGTGAGGCCAAACAAACCTAAACGTCAGAGTTTGGAGGAGAGAAAGATTAGTTGCTAGGCCAAGCAAGAACAATAGCTTACACTTAAAAAAAAAAAAAAGAACAGAAAAGAAAACGTGAACTCTTTGAAGGGTCTCAGCAAAGCATTTTCAAGGCAAGGTGAAGAAGGGAAGTTGCAGGGTCTGTGATCAGCTCGTGCACAGTTCTGATTGGCTGATGGTGGTCAATCCTTAGGCTCCGAAAGGTCTGGGGGTTATGTGCTCATGATCAATAAGTAGTTAATGTCTTCCATTTGGTGGTGGTTTTTGCATCTGAAAAACTCAAGATATATGCATCAGATTCTATTATCTAGATACTTCTGAGAGCTAGAGCAGAGGATGTGAGGGAGGGGTCTGTCCCAGGAAGGCCTCAGTAGGCCCTGCCAGATTACAACCTGATGAGAATTGCTCATCTTCCTTTGTCTGTGCTGGAGGATGGGGGCTGGTGGAAAAACACCGCACTAATATTACATCTTGTGTTACAGATGGAATGTGTGTGCCCCTGCCCCAAATTCCTATATTAAAGCCCTAACCACACGCCCCTACCCCTCCAGTGTGGCTGTATCTGGAGATCTGCTAGGATTTGTGTCTTTATAAGAAGACAGCAGAGAGCTTGAATTCTCTCTCTTTTTGTGACTGCACCGAGGAAAGGTCATGTGAGGACACAGTGAGAAGGCAACTCTCTGCAAACTGGGAAGAAAATTGAATTTGCCAGCACCCTAATCTTGGACTTCTAGTCTTCAAGATTCTGAGAAACTTCTGTTGTTTAAGCTACTCACTCTGGCGTATTTTATTATAGCAGCCTGAGTCAACTAATACGTCCTGTATTCTCCATCTCCCAGAGAGTCCCCAGCAGAACTGAGTTTGGTTACCCATGGCAGAGATAAACTCATCATGAACATGTACTCTATTGGTTTTCCTCCATCCACCGGAGGTCACCTCTCAAATGAACGATTACTCAAATCCACTTCTCAGGCTTCGCTTCTGGAGGAAGGCAAACTAGGAAATATATCATCAGTGTATATTGTGAAAGGCTTCAGAACGCTAGGGTTTCACTAAATGCATCATAGATAAGGGCCAGTGTGTTTGTGGAAAGAAGGGAGAGATCCTTGGTAGGGTTCTTGGGCTGAATGTCCCACAAATGAACCTCAGATTTTCTTTACCATAATTGAGGACAAACCACCTTCTTCCCATTCTCTGCCCTTCTTTGGGTAAGAAAGAATTATTGGCTTGGCCAAAAATTTTGTTCAGATTTTTCAGTAAGCTCTTACATAGAACGACCTTCCTACTATGTAGAAACACTCAGTTCAAGTCAGGCCAGTTCAAGTCAGTTCAGTTCAAGCCACGTTCCTGGAAACAAACTCACTCAGAAGGACAACACAGATAGTGGAGTGCAGTTTATTACACTGGCAGGCCCAACGCAGAGTCTCCTCTTAGCCAAGGACCCCAACCAGTTTTTATGAAAACCTTGTATACCCTAAGTGTACATGCACAAACCCACCTCCCCAAATTCCCTGAAACTAGTCTGAACAAAAAAAAGAAAGATATAATCAAAGTTAACCTGTGATTCATATGCCTTAAGCCTAGGTAGTTAATAGCAGACAATTATCAGTAGGCCTGTGGTCATACCCCAATAAGCATAATAGAATTTGTGATTCTATTTGGTGACACAGATAATTAGGGTATTCTTGTAGGTGACAGAGAGTCTAGGTATGAGTCCTGGGGCTCTTCCATCTGGGGGGATCTGGTTTTCCAGTTGGTATGTCATTTCCATAGATACTGGGCATATAGATCAAAATCCAGAGTCTGGCTCAAGATGGATCCAGATTTCAAGATGGAGTCTGTTCTGTCTGTTTCTTCCTTCAAAGGTACAGAGCAATTGTTGATTCACTAGGTACCAGAGAAGTGTCCTTGAGACCCTTGCAAACTCAGAGCTTGTAGGATTCTCTCAAGATTGCCCTGCATTTAGATATTACATCATTACCCCATGAAGGGAAGAACATGTGGGTTTATGAGTGTCTGATTACAGAAGGTGATACTTCCAATTTGAAGTGACGGTTGGAGTCTGGCATGGGAGGACATGTCAGTGAGCAGCTATGGAAGGTGTACTCACCTGCTTAGAATTTGGCAGCTTATCCTGTCTCTTGTGTTGTGGATCTGGATTTATTGTGTTGAGAACTCAGATGTAACTATATAATAAAGTCAGTGGGGTTTATATGACTTAACAGCAGGAGTAGTGTGCCAACTGTTCGGTAGAGAAACACTCCCCAAGAAAATGGGTGATTTTTGTCTCCAACACAAGAGGAGCCTGGGCCAATTTCCCTGCCAAGCGTATTTTTCCAGAGCATTAGTCTTCTATAAGTCACTTAAGTCTATCTCCAGAACCACTTTGATACCCATAGGTTTCATTTACATAACTCATCAATTAAAAATATAGGAGGAGGGGCTTCCTTGGTGGCTCAGTGGTAAAGAATCCAGGGGTTTGATCCCTGATCCTGAAAGATCCCACATGCTGCAGAACAGTGAAACCTGTGTACCCCAACTATTGAGTCTGTGCTCTAGAGACCAGGAGCCACAACTACTGAGCCCTCAGGCAGCAACTCCTGAAGCCCGCACACCATGGAGCCCGTGCTCTGCAACAAGAGAAGCCACTGCAATGAGAAACCTGTGCATCACAGCTGCAGGGTAGCTCCTGCTTGCTGCAACTAGAGAAAATAAAGCAAAGAAAATAAGCCAACCCACGCAGCAACAAAGACCCAACAGAGCCAAGAAAAATGAATAAATAAAATTTAAAAAAATATATATAGGAGGAGAAATAAATTTGTTACTGCAGAATGCATTCTCTTGGCTCTCCATCCATAAAACTATATCCGATAAACTTTAAGCTTAACTGGGCTTGAAATGAATTCACTAGTCCCTTATATCTACTGCAATGAAGAGCTCTAATTTTATGGAAACCCCTTTGCTATACATAGTTTGTTATCTGATAGACCTAGGAATGCATTTTCATGTCATGAACATAACCTTGGAAAGTAACTTAAACTCTCTAAACATTAATTTTCTCATCTATATATTGATAATAGTAATGATAGTTCTGATCACAAGGAATAATTATAAGAATTAATAAGAAAATATATGTAAAGTGTCTAGCAAAAGCCCATCCCATAATTGACACTTTTAGTACATATTTGACATTTTTGGTTCAGCATACAGATCTCATTTCTGTATTTAAGTAATTCCTTACCTTTTGTAGGCTTTCCCCATGGCTCAGTGGTAAAGAATCTTTGCCTGCCAATGCAGGAGATACAGGTTCAATCTCTGGGTCAGGAAGATGCCCTGGAGAAAGAAATGGCAACCCTCTGCAGTATTCTTGCCTGGTAAGTCCCATGGACGGAGGACCCTGGCAGGCTACAGTCCATGGGGACACAAGAGTTGGACACGATTTAACAAGTAAACAACAATAACAGCAGCTACCTTTTGTATCTTGGCTGGAAATATAAACTGAATATTCCAGATACCATTTTTTTTCAGGATCCCTTGACCCTTCTGAAAACAGTGGAAACAGTGACAGACTTTATTTTGGGGGCTCCAAGTCACTGCAGATGGCAACTGCAGCCATGAAATTACAAGATGCTTTCTCCTCAGAAGAAAAGTTATGACCAACCCAGACAGCATATTAAAAAGCAGAGACATTACTTTGCCAAAAAAGGTCCGTCTAGTCAAAGCTATGGTTTTTCCAATAGTCGTGTATGAATATGAGAGGTGGACTATAAAGAAACCTGAGCGCGAAAGAATTAATGTTTTTGAACTGTAGTGTTGGAGAAGACTCTTGAGAGTCCCTTGGACTGCAAGGAGATCCAACCAGTCCACCCTAAAGGAAATCAGTCCTGAATATTCAATGGAAGAACTGATGCTGAGGCTGAAACTCCAATACTTTGGCCACCTGATGCAAAGAGTCATTTGAAAAGACCCTAATGCCGGGGGAAAGATTGAAGGCAGGAGGAGAAGGGGTTACAGAGGATGAGATGGTTGGATGGCATCACCACCGACTTTATGGACATGAGTTTCAGTAAGCTCTGGGAATTGGTGATGGACAGGGAGGCCTGGCATGCTGCAGTTCATGGGGTCACAAAGAGTCAGACACGAGAGAGCAACTGAACTGAACTGACCTGACCTCTCTGCAGCTCCTCCTTTTAAGATTCATTGCATATCCATGTGTGTGTGTGTGCTCAGTTGTGTCCAAATCTTTATGGCCCCATGGACTGTAGCCTGCCAGGCCCCTCTGTCCATGGGATTTTCCAGGCAAGAATAATGGAGTGGGGTGCTATTTCCTATTCCAGGGGATCTTCCAGACCCAGGGATTGAACCTGCATCTGTTGTATCTCTTGCATTGACAGACAAGCCACCTAAGGACAGGGGAACCACTTACACTTTGCCTTAGGACAGGCACACTTTAGACTCTCTTAGCTAACACTGATCTTTGAAATTTCCTCACCCCCAACTTCATCTTATTTTTCTGTTCACACTGGTTGGTTCACATAGATTACTGACCTGAGTCTAGACTCTCTCCCTGGTTTTGACTGACAAGCCCGTGAGATTCTACTCCTGAAAGCCACCTTTCTGATTCAGGTGTTAAAACCCCAGGTAAGAAATCTGTCATCTTTTGTTCCTCCTAATTCCTGGATATCTCTAGCCGCATTGAGTCAAGGCATGAGGACTAGACATAGAGCAGTGGAAGTGAAAGGTGAAAAAAAAATGACTCAAAGCTTCAAGAAACTTATGAAAGCATTATCCACATAGATTTAAGATATTTGACCAGATTTTTCCATTTTAGTAACATATATTAAGTATAAAATTGATTAAAAAAACCATAGATGAGAGAGGACTCCAAAGTTACATGAGGCAACCAACTACATCAAATTCATAAATTGAAAAACTGATTATTTCTTTAAGTGATTATTTTCTGAGTTTACGTGAAACAACATCCACAGAGCACCCAATTGGTTCTAAATAATAGGGTTTGGGATTTTAGTGGAGTCCAGATGTCACATTTATCATTTATCATTTATGGTGTTTATTGTTCAGAGGAATAAATTCGCCTAGAATCAAATGTTTACATCTATTCTTCAAATGTTCCAATCTTAACTGTCACCAATGTCTATACTGTAGCAGAGATTAAAGACTTTAAAATTGTTTTTTATTGGAGTGTAATTGTTTTGCAATGTTGTGTTAGTTTCTACATGTACAGCTATGTGTGCATGCAAGCTAAGTCTCTTCAGTCTTGTCCAGCTGTTTGTGATATACCAGCCTCCTCTGTTGATGGGATTCTCCAGGCGAGCATACTGGAGTGGGTTTGCCTCCCCTCCTGCAGGAGATGTTCCAGACCCAGGGATCAAACCCATGTCTTTTATGTCTCCTGCATTGGCAGGTGGGTTATTTATCACTAGCACTAACTGGGAAGCCCCAAATCAGCTATATGTATATGGCAAGAATACACAGAAGAACTATACTAAAAAAAGATCTTCATGACCCAGATAACCATGATGGTGTGATCACTTACTTAGAGTCAGACTTCCTGGAATGCAAAGTCAAGTGGGCCTTAAGAAGCATCACTATGAACAAAGCTAGTGGAGGTGATGGAATTCCAGTTGAGCTATTTCAAATCCTAAAAGATGCTACTGTGAAAGTGCTGCCCTCAACATGCCAACAAATTTGGAAAACTCAGCAGTGACCACAGAACTGGAAAAGGTCAGTTTTCATTCCAATCTCAAAGAAAGGCAAGGCCAAAGAATATTCAAACTATCGCACAATTGCACTCTTCTCACACAGTAGCAAAGTAATGCTCAAAATTCTCCAAGCCAGGCTTCAACAGTACGTGAACTGTGAACTCTCAGATGTTCAAGCTGGATTTAGAAAAGACAGAGAAACCAGAGGTCAAATTGCCAGCATTTAATGGATCATCAAAAAACCAAGAGAGTTTCAAAAAAGCATATACTTTTGCTTTATTGACTACACCAAAGCCTCTGACTGTGTGGCTCACAACAAACTGTGAAAAATTCTTAAAGATATGGGAATACCAGGCCACCTGACCTGCCTCCTGAGAAACCTATATGCATGTCAGGAAGCAACAGTTAGAACTGGACAAGGCACAACAGACTGGTTCCAAATCAGGAAAGGAGTATGTCAAGGCTGTATATTGTCACCCAGCTTATTTAACTTATATGTGGAGTATATCATGCGAAATGCCGGGCTGGATGAAGCACAAGCTGGAATCAAGATTGCTGGGAGATATGTCAATAACCTCAGATATGCAGATGACAACATCCTTATGGCAGAAAGTAAAGAAGAACTAAAGAGCCTCTTGATGAAAGTGAAAGAGGAGAGTGAAAAAGTTGGCTTAAAACTCAACAATCAGAAAACTAAGATCATGGCATCTGGTCCCCTCACTTCATGGCAAATAGATGGGGAAACAATGGAAACAGTGAGAGACTTTATTTTCTTGGGCTCCAAAATTACTGCAGATGGTGACTCTAGCCATGAAATTAAAAGACGCTTACTCCTGGGAAGAAAAGCTATGACCAACCTAGACAGCATATTAGAAAGCAGAGACATTATTTTACCAAGAAAGGTCTGTCTAGTCAAAGCTATGATTTTTCCAGTAGTCATGTACGGATGTGAGAGTTGGACCATAAGGAAAGCTGAACACCAAAGAATTGATGTTTTTGAATTGTGGTACTGGAGAAGACTCTTGAGAGTCTGTTGGACTACAAGGAAATCAAACCAGTCAATCCTATATGAAATCAGTCCTGAATATTCATTGGAAGGACTGATGCTGAAGCTGAAACTCCAATACTTTGGCCACCTGATGTGAAGAACCAGCTCATTTGAAAAGACCCTGACACTGGGAAAGTCTGAAGGCAGGAAGAGAGGATGAGATGGTTGGATATCACCACCAACTCGATGGACATGAGTTTGAGTATGCTCCAGGCGTTGGTGATAGACAGGGAGGCC
This sequence comes from Cervus elaphus, assembly GCF_910594005.1. NCBI lineage: Eukaryota > Metazoa > Chordata > Mammalia > Artiodactyla > Cervidae > Cervus > Cervus elaphus. The sequence goes on along the minus strand of NC_057827.1, from coordinate 19,247,880 downwards.
TGGCGTGCTGCAATTCATGGGATCATAAAGAGTCAGACATGACTGAGAACTGATACCTATATCTCCACATTTTTAGATTCTTTCTCCATATAGGTCACTACAGAGGATTAATTAGAGTTCCTTGTGCTATAGAGTAGGTTTTCAATAGTTATCTATTTCATATATAGTGTGTATATATATATATATATATTTGTGTATAGATAGATAGATAGATAAATATATAGATAGATAAATATATAGATAGATGTCAACCCCAATCTCTCAATTTATCCCACTTTCTTCCTTGGTATAGATTCATTTGTTCTCTATTAAAGACTCCTTAAAAAAATCTTGTATCCTTATATGTAGAATTCTCTTTTTTTTCAGGGGACTAGCTTTTACAAGGGTACTGTTCTTGGGATCAGGATGAGAATCTACCCAGATCTTATAGGGAAAATCTGCTTTGTAATTGTCTAACACTATAATTCAGAATATGCTATCATCCACATAACCTGGATTCTTAAAATAAGACGAGACTAATCTCAAACAACATCTGCATGAAGCTGAATAACGTGATGACATTGTTTTAATGCTCTAACTGAGGTCCGAAGGCAGCCAACAGCTTTATCATAAATTCGGCAGGTTTTTGAGGGAAATTCTTCAAAAAACCCAGCATGTCCTCAAGTATGGATTGACAGCTGAGCAATTTTCCTGCTGCGCTTTAGGAGGAGGTGCCAGACCAATGAGGTGCTGTGGAGGTGACTGAAGACCCCCTGCTGCCAATTTCTGCCCCACAGTGTGAAGAAACCAGCCTTCTTATGGACGGTCACTGCTGGTAGGGAAAAGACAGCCTCCACACTTGCGGATTTGGGTTAGCTGGTTGAGGAGGCTTCACATTTTGGATCTTGGAAAATTTTTAACAGTACCAAGATTCAGAGTGACAGGAAGAGGCCAGAGCAACCTGTGACAAAGGGTAATAGAGCCACTTACTCCACAATGAGTCAGCCAGGGGACACTAGGCTGGAACCCTCATTGTGCTTGAAATGCCCTTTGACAAAAATACGTTTCCTTCTAAAGAAAAATGCTCTGACTTTTAAAAGCACCAAATATTACTTTTCTGAGAGCCATAGCTCTTTTCTTTTGCTTGCATTCAAGATTATATGCAACTATAACATTTGGTACTACTCTTACAAAAGAAAACAATCTGTAACTTTTTACATTTTTTAATATGTCTTTGTTTTGGTCATGTGAATAAACATTGATATAAAATGTTAAAATCAGAAAGTATGTGATGGTTTATGATTCTTCGCTTTGTAGTTGAGCTATTTGCTTGGATTTTTTCATAATTATTATTAATAAGTGTGTAACAGCTCACATATTTGACATATATAATGCATGAATTTATAACATTTATGATCATTTCTAATTGTGGATACTAAAAAGTAGTATACAGTAACTGTCCCCAGTTTTACTATCCCGGATAAGAATGAACACATTTTCCTTCTCTGCAGAATTATTTCTCAAGATAAAATTCTGGGGCTGAAATTACTGAGGTAAAAAGCATAAACCAACCTTAAATACTTCCTTGCAGGTTGCACACAGCACAAGTTCAAGGGGTATCATTCATAAAGCTTCCATCCTCCCCAAAGTTTTCCACTGTGAATGGCACCTCTGCGGATATGCAGGAGTTATCTGTGACTCCTTTGTAGCAGTCCTCAAAATACTAGCCTATTGTTGGGTCACTTACTCAAGAATTAGCTCAAAACAATCTCAAGGAAAAAAAGGACAATTCCACTCTGTGCGTGATTTGCTGCTGAAGGACTTAGTTAAGAATATAAGGACAGAATATTTAATAACAATAGAAGTAAAATTGCTGCATTCTTCTATATAAATCATGAGTAGTTGACAATATAGCTCTTAAGATAAACTATTTAGAAAATAATAATACTTATTACTATTATTAAAAATAATAATATGTGAGTTTGGTTGGAATTTTCAAATTATAAAAGAGTAAACATTTCAAGAAGAATTGAAACAAGATAAAAGAAGAAACAAATATTGACAAATTTAAAAAAACTTTGGAAATGCTGAATAAATATTATGATGAATTTGACATTCGGGGCTATGTTCCTGTGTTGCTGGAGAATTTGCGTGGTATGTCTTGCTCTAAAACTTATTGGCTCTTGGGTGGTGGTTGGTTTCAGTGTAGGTATGGAGGCTTTTGGACGGTCACTTATTGCTTAAAGTTCCATGTAGTCAGGAGTTTTCTGGTGTTCTCAGGTTTTGGGCTTAAGTTTCCTGCCTCTGGATTTCAGTTTTATTCTTCCTGTAGTCTCAGGACTTCTCCAACTATACAGCACTGATAATAAAACTTCTAGGTTAATGGCGAAAAGATTCTCCCCTGTTAGGGACACCCAGAGAGGTTCACAGAGTTACATGAACAGGAGAAAAGGGAGGAGGGAGATAGAGATGAGCAGGAGGAGAAAAAGGGGGACTCAAGAGGAGAGAGACAGATCTACGCAGCTGTCTGTTCCCAGAGTGTTCTCCGTATCTCAGACACCTACAAGGATTCACAGAATTGGATTGGGAAGAGAAGGGGAAAGGAGGAAATAGAGGTGTTCTGAGGTAGAAAACAGAGAGTCAAGATTGGGAGAGAATAATCTTCGGTTTAAAGATAGGGCTTCTCTTTTTTTTTTTTTGGTAAGGTTATAGTGTAGTGAAAATGAAAATGAAGAGTAGTAGAGGAGTACTAGAGGACTTTAAAAGAAATAAGAGAACAAGAAAAATAGAAAATAAAAGAGAAAACGGAAAGGAAAAAAAGAAGAAAAAAGAGAAAAAAGAAAAAGAAAAAAAAGAAAAAAAAACAAAAAAAAAGAAAGAAAAAAAAAATTTTTTTTCCCCTAATTAAAAAAATCGTAAAAATCTATGTAAATGAAAGTTAAGGAGTAATGGGGGAGTAATAGGGAATTTTAAAGGAAAATAAAAGAGAAAAAATAAAAAAGAAAAAATATAAAAAGAAAAAAAAAATTTTTTTTTTTTTTCCTTACTTAGAAAAAAAAAAGTAAAAATACATCTAGGAGTTTCTCTGGAGCTGCTGCGGTCAGTGTGGGTTCGGCTCAGTTTCAGATAGCTCCTCGTTCCAGCTTACACTTCTCGATATCTACAGGGCCCTTCCGGTGAAGTCGGTGTTTTCTACAGGGATTTTAATCTGTTGCACCAGTCCCTTCTGAAGCGGTTCCCTTTGTTTATTTGGCTTCTGTTTGCCGGTCTCTTCAGAGCCTCATTTCCGCCCTGACACAGGCGCGCGGAGGTGGACTCTTATTCAGTTAGCTAGTTCCGTTGCCCTGCTGGGAGGGGCTGACGCTGCGGGGATGGGCTGGCGCTGCGGGGCGGGGCTGGCGCTGCGGGGCGGGGCTGACGCTGCGGGGAGGGGCCGGCCCTGCGGGGGCGGGCTGGCGCTGCCGGGAGGGGCTGACGCTGCTTTCTCCGTCTGCGCTGCTCAGGCTCCCGGCTGTTCCATATGGAGCGCGCCCCGCGCTGCGCTAGGTTCCAGCCCTCGGGTGTTACACACAAGCGCGGAAGGAAAAGCTGCGCCTGCTCTCTGTGCCTTCCCCGTCAGAGCGGTCCATGCAGCGAGGGGCTTGATGGGCGCACTATTCCCAGGTGTGGCGCACTCACTCCCTTCCGCGGACCCAGTCTCAGTTTCCGCTGGCGCCAGTCGGGTGCGCGCGCCTTCCGCCCTCCGCGTCCCCAGCCCCAGTCCCCGCCCGCGCCGGTCGGGTGCCTGCGCCCTGTGTCTCGCTGCGACCTTCCCCTCCCCCCTGCCTCCTGCCTCCGGCGGGGCTGGGCGGGTCCGCAGCCTGCGACCTCTTCTTGGGACTTTCTCCGTCCCTTTGTTCTGCGAACGGCCGGCAGTGTGTTCCGGCCGGTTAATTTTCTCTCTTTTGGTCTCCCACAGTTCAAGTTGGCACCTCACAGAAGCTCCCTCCGATTGTCCTCAGGGCACTCAGGCCCGGACCCTAGCCCAAGCAAGGCCGCCTAAGACTCCCTTCCCGGGACGGGTCTCCGTCCTTAGCTCTTTTGTCTCACTTTTTATCTTTTATATTTTGTCCTACCTCCTTTCGAAGACAATGGTCTGCTTTTCTGGGCGCCTGATGACCTCAGCTAGCGATCAGAAGTTGTTTTGTGAGGTTTGCTCTGCATTCAGTTATTCTTTTGATGAATTTGTAGGAGAGAAAGTGGTCTCCCTGTCCTACTCCTCCGCCATCTTGGCTCCTCCTCTATGATGAATTTGAAAACCCTATTAAAATAAATGAATTTTTGGTATATCTAACAATGAAAAAGTAGAGAAAATAATAATAATGAATAAAACATTTAAAATAAGAAAGTGTAAACAACTAATATAAAAAGATTACTCTCATAGAAGTACTAGATTAATAGTAAATTAACATATATTAAATTTGAAAAACAATAAATTATATATCCTATTAAAAAACCATAAATACCAATATGCATGTGTGAAATATAAAGCGTCAGCAGAATATGACCAAAAAACAAATTGACAAAAATATTATTTACAAGTTACCAATTGAAAAAAAACACCAGAATCTCAGTTTTAAATTGTTTCAGACATTCATGGATAAATTATGAGAAACATACAATTATCCAAGACTGAATTATGAAGACATAGAAAACCATAGTGTAGAAATTACTAGAAGGAGATTGAAAATTTCCCCCAAAATAAAAGCCCAGGACCAGATGCTTTCACTGGCAAACTCTACAAAACATTAAAAGATTTGATCTTTATTCTTAAACTTTTCCAAAAATTGCAGAGAAGGAAAACCTTCCAAACATACAAAACCAGTATTGCCCTGATACCAAAGTCAGCTCTCAATACCACAAAAAAGAAAATTACAGGTCAATATTCTTGATGAACGTAGCTGCAAAAATCCTCAACAAAATATCAGCAAGCCTAACCCAACCATACATTAAAAGGATCATCTACCATAATCAAGTGGGATTTACTTCAGGGTTGGAAGGATGGTTCATCATCCACATATCAATCAACATGATACAACAAAATGGAAGATAAAAATCACATGATTACCTCAATAAATGCAGAAATGGCATTTGACAAAATTCAACATTCAGTTATGATAAAAAAAAAAAAAAAAAACTCCCAACAGAGTGGATATAGAGGAAGTGTACTTGTACATTATAAAAGTCATATATGACAAACCCATAGCTAATACTGTACTCAATGGTGAAAAGCTGAGCTTTTCCTCTCAGGTCAGCAACAAGACAAGGATGACCACCCTCACCACTTTCACTCAACATAGTATTAGAAGTTCTAGCCACAACAATTAGGCAAGAAAAAGACATAAAGGTCATCCAAGATGGGAAGAAAAAGGTAAAACTGTCACTATATATTAAGAATTCTGAAGACTACACAGACATGCATGCACACACACACAAACCCCCACACTCATACACACACAAACCTCTTAGTGCTAATGGAAGGATTCAGTAAAGTTGCAGGATACAAAATCAATCTGTGGTATTTCTACACACTATCAGAAAGATAATTTAAGAAAACAAACTGTTTACAACAAAATCAAAAAGAATAAAATACCTAGGAATAAATTTAACCAAGGAGGTGAAAGACAAGTACACTGAAAACTGTTTAAGACACTGATGAAATAAGTTGAAGATGACTCAAAAAATGGAAAGATATTCCATGTTCATGGTTTGAAAGAATTAATGTTAAATGTGTCACTACCCAAAGCAACTTACAGATTCAATGTAATCCCTATCAAAATTCCTATGGGATATTTCACAGAACTAGACCAAGTAATTCTAAAATTTGTTTGGAATCACAAAAGGTCCTTAAGATCAAAACAATCTTGAACAAAAGGTATCATGCTTTCAGATTTCAAACTAAACTACAAAATTATAGCAGTTTAAAAAATAGGATCAGATTTTAAAAGTGTTTTTATAAGGCAAATTTCACTGTGATCCCCAAACTTAGAGAAAATAACATCAAAATTTTAAATGTGTAAAACCTGCAAACTGCCTATTTTATAAGATTACTTGATTAAGATAGGAATCAAAATTGTGTATACAGTATGATTTTAGCCATGAAAGAAAAACAAAACAATACGTTTTGACAAATGAAACTGGAAAGAAAAAGAAAAGTTAAAATATTGAGAGTGGTTCACTGTGGATGTGAATGGATGATTTCTTCCTTTTTATACTTCAAAGTTTTCCTAATTCCCACTGTAAGTTGATGGAAGGGCAGGTACTGTTAATGGGGTGAACTATGTACTCCCAAATTGATATATTAAAGCTCTAACCCGTAATATCTTCCTGAGAATGTCACTTTATTGGGAGATAGAGTCATTAAGAGATAATCAAGTAAAACTGAGGTTCTTAGGGTGGGCCCTAATCCAGTATGATGTCTTTATAAGAAGAGGGGATTAGGACACACACATACAGAGGAAAGACCACGTGAAGGCAGAGGGAAGTGACCTTCGTGTGCAAGCCTGGAACAGGGTCTTCCCTTATGGCCCAAAAGAGAACCAACCGTACTGACACCTTGATCACAGATTTCTAGCCTCCAAAACTGTGAGGAAATTAATTTCTGTTGTTTAAGCCAGCGATCGTGGTATTGTTTTAGCCCTAGCAAACTTATGCAGCGGCTTGCTTCCTTCCTCCCTTCCATCCTCGCTCTCTCTCTCTCTCTAGCCCTCTCTCCCTCCCTCCCTCCCTCCCCTCCTCTCTCCTTCTCACCCCACCTTCTTTCCTTTCTCTTTCCTTTGTCAATACAAGTAATCTCATTGGAGAGTATTTAGAAAAAAAATTTAAAGCATGTATTACTTCTATAAATGGGACTTCATAACACTGTATATTTATGTAGGTAGGCGTGCATGATCAGTCGTGTCTGACTCTGAGACCCTGTGGACTGTAGCCCACCAAGCTCCTCTGTCCATGGCTATTTCCAGGCAAGAATAATGCTACTTGTTATTAACTTGGTTGATTGGTTGGGGAGAGTGATTGGAATTCCTGGGAGCTGTATTCATAATGTTATAATTAGGATTTGGAAACAGCAACTCAGGCTGAGGGAAACCACTGGGCTAGCTATAAGACAATTCAGTTTAGGTGGCTTTGAACTTTGTTCATTGGGCAATAATGGTGGAGAGAATAGGGTCAGAGTGTCTTTGTGCCAATAATAGTAATGTTAGGAACAAAAAAGGGGAAAGGTGTCACTTCCACAAATCAGCTCCTATGATCAAATCTGATCACTCAGTGATGTCAGATTTTTATAGCTGTTCTTTTACAGCTCTAAAAATACCTTTAGTCTTTTTACTCCTGAAGGAAAAATAATGTTGTTATTGCCAGTCTGAAACTCTAGATCACAAGACACTTTTATGCCCACTGAATCAATTGCCTTTATAATTCAACCCTTGGCAACACAATGATTTTATCAAATACTACAGTAGAAATAAAATTTGATTATTCATAGAAAAAGAATCCTATGAGAATCAGGTAGGCTATTTATAATCTGCAGCATTTCTAAATCTATCAGGGGTGGAGTGACTTTCACACCAAATGCAGGGGTATAAACGTCATTTTCATAAGAAACATATACCATCTTCCATCATCCCTCTAAGTGTAACTTTTATTTTTCATAACGGCCTATTTTCAGGGAGAAACTCCTCTACAGTCAAGAAAGCACCATTGTGAGCAGGTGGCAAGTGGCTGCTGACCCCAATCCTTACTGGGTAGAGAGAGTGGCTGAAACTGCAGAGTGCTGGAGGCAAGCTCTTCATCCAAGGGGCCCGACTGGCAACCCACAGGAGTGGGCTGAGCAGGTAACCCACCAACTGCTAAAGAGGGGAGCCTGTTTTGGATGGCTGTGACAATTCTCCAACTTCTTAAATGTTGGCTCAAAAAATGTTTAAAACACCCTGTTGACCAAGGTGTCACTTCTATGAGCAGGGTAATGCTGCTGCTAGTGAAATAAAATGAAACTTGCTCTGTTAGAAGAATGGAATCCTGGCTTCAACAGTTTCTACTCTGTGGCTTGGGGCATGACTGGCTGCTTGACTCTCAGTTTCAACATGCAGAATTCATCAGCTATTTTCAGAGTAAATAAAGCTTCCAGAAGAGTGTCTGGTACTTACCAGGTTTTCAATAAATGTCTGGTGATTGCAAATGTGCCTAAGAAAATCTACTATCAGAATATGACTTATCAATTAGAGAACACAGAAAAGTCAATAGCCAGCATTTAACATCCATTCCAAACAAAGAACTTGGAAATGAGACTCTTTTGTAATAAAGTTACTATTTATAACCCAAATATATATTAAAATCAGCATGGATCAAGAGAAATATCACCTTAAATTCAGTTTTTTGTTTTTTTTTTAATTCACATGTATTATTGTTTCCTGGGCTTCCCAGGTGGTGCTTCTGGTAAAGAACTTGCCTGCCAGTGCAGGAGATGAGAGAGATATGGTTTCAATCCCTGGGTTGGGAAGATTCCCTGAAGGAGGGCATGGCAGTCCACTCCAGTGTTCTTAACTGGAGAATCCCATGACAGAAGAGCCTGGCGGGCTACAGTCCATAGGGTCGCAAAGAGTCAGACACAACTGAAGCGACTTAACACACACACACACACATCTTATTGTTTACTTATTTATGTTTAATTGTGGCAAAATACACGCAACATAAAATTTACTACTTAAAAAATGTCCAGTTCAGTGGCATTAAATACATGTACATTGTTGTACAACCATCACCACCTTGCATTTCCAGAACTTTTTCATCTTTCAAAACTGAAACTCTGTGTCCACTAAACAGTAATAGTAATCATTAAACCATAAATCCCCCCTGGAAAAATGGCAAAGGTGTCATTACTTGTGGATGCATAATTATATACATAAAATATAATAATATTCTAAAATTACAAATAAGCATTTATTAAGATGGCCAGACACAAAAGAAATGCTCAGAAATTGACACATGATCATGTGTATATTAAAGTCAACCAGAAAATGATGACAAACGAGCTATCACAAATTCAATGCAGTAAAATACTTATAAGAAAACTTGAAGAAAAATGACATGTGCATTAAAAACATAACCAAGTCTTCTTGGGAGAAATTCAATCATTTCTAAAAGTGAAGAGTCATGCTTTTTAAACAAGCAGAGCATGTTAATCCATATGTTTGAAACAATTCCAATAAAATTCCAACCAAGCTTATTTAAAATTGGTGAGCTATATTTTCAAATGATGGCTCAAAATAAGATCATTGTAACGTTATGAACTGGAAAGAAGATGTATAAGGCTCAGCGTGCATGTGTGCTAAGTCACTTCAGTCGTGTCCGACTCTTTGCGACCCTGTGGGCTGTAGCCCACCAGGCTCCTCTGTCCATGAGATTCTCTAGGCAGGAATACTGGAGTGGGTTGCTATTTCCTTCTCCAAGGGGTATTCCCAGCCCAGGAACTGAACCCGCAACTCTTAGGTATATTGCATTGGCAGGTGGGTTCAAGTGCCACCTGGGAAGCCCATATAGGCCCTAGCTTACTGATAATAGAATATGTTATAAAACCTATTCAGCAGTGTGGCACTGGCACCAAAATTGAAATATAAACCTTCAGAAATTATCAATATGTGATGAGAAAGAACTATCAGTAATGATGAGATAGCAAGTTGAAGGAGGAAAGAATAAGTTTGTAGGTTTATACAGCATGCAATACAACAAAGTGAATTCTGGCTTTATTAAAGGGCTAAAAGGATTTAAAATTTTAGTTTTAAAAACATTTGTTATTGTTTTTCAGTCACAAAGTTATGTCTGACTCTTTGCGACCCCATGGACTATTGCCCACTAGGTTCCTCTGTCCAGGCAATAATGCTGGATGGAGTAGGCTGTCATTTCCTTCTCCAGGGGGTCTTCCCAGATCAGGGATCGAACCCGGATCTCCTGAATTGGCAGGCATATTCTTAACCACTGAGCCACCAGGGAACATAAAATACCACAAAATGTTAAGCAGGTAACTGGGGAAAAGATCAAGACCCTGTTAGCATGAATCTCAAAAAAGTCACTAAACAAAATTATGACCATTTTAAATATGTAAAATGTTAAAAATACATTAATCTGATAACAAAAAGTAAAATTTAAATTTAAACATGCACAATATGCAAAATTTTGCACTAATTTTGTTAAAACAAGAGATCAATATTTGTAACACATTAAGATCCCATTAATTTTTTTTGTACTTTTGATTTATTAAAATCTAAATTTCTGGATCTTACCTTGTACTTATTTTTAATCAAACATAATGGGTCCCACTATAAAATCCAGCAAAGCAATCATAAACAAAATATTTTCTTTCTTGCGTTTTGGCTGAAAGGGAAGGTTAATTTTCTTTCTTTTTTTAAAAATTTACTTATTTTATTGGAGGATAATTATATCCATTCAGTTTTATAAGAGAGACAGGAAGATTTCATAAATGAATAGACGCAGATTAAAGCAAGTAATATTTGTTAAGTGCTTTCATGGAACCGATCATTCATTTATATTACATCATGTAATCCTCACCACAGTTCTAAGACACTTGAGATATTAATATCTCCATTTTATAGACTTTAACACATCTGGTCCCAGAGACACAGGAAACAGGGTCTAGAACTTTTGGTTTAACCACTACTCTTGTTTTCTCTTCTAGATGTTCCAAAACATTAAAATAAACAGCATAAGTGATCAAAAACCTTGAATAACTAATTGACTTAATGTCACTGAACATCAGTTTTATACCATGTTCTGTGCCAGGCACCTGGAATTCAAGGCAGATCAAGATACTCTCAGGTGTCCAGTGGGGGAAACTGGCAAGTAACATAACCATTAAAATATGATTCTATGTATATTCCACTGTGCAAATTAAAATAACATTGGGAGTTCTCTGACAGTCCAGTGGTTAAGACTTCATGCTTTCAATGCAGGGGACATGCATTCGAACCCTGGTGAGGGGACTAAGGTCCCACATGCTAAGTGGCATGACCAAATAAATAAATAACTTTTTTAAGTAAAAGAAAAAGTTCAAAAAAATAAATAAATAATTAAATAAAACAACATTGGAGGCACCATTTTGATGGCTAAGCCAAAATCTGAAATAATAATAGTTGAAAAAGAATTGAAATAAATTTTAATAAACCAACATATATTAAGCACTTCAGGATGTTTATCCCCTTTGACTCAATAACCTCTCTTATTCTTGAAAGTCCATCCTGAAGAAATAATCTATAAAAAGGAAACAAGACTATCTTTCACTAATTAACTTTTCAAATACGTATTTGTGCCTGTTGCCAACAGGATTCTCTGCTAAGATCTGGGGAAATGAAGAAAAGCCAGAAGTTTATTCCACAAAAGTCTACTTTTCAGTCCTCATTGCAATAGAGAAAAATGGAAGCAACCTTAAGGTCCAATGACAGGATTATGTTATATATTATAATACAGTTTACTTGCATATATACAGCAAAATATGAAAATTATACTCCGAAATTACATAGGAATAAAGGTCATTTTTAAGACACAGTGCTAATCTTACAATATTAAATTTTGCATACAATTCTGTTGCTGTAAAAATATTTATTCATAAAAGCAAAAGCTAGAACACTGTATGCAAATAAGAAAAGCTGCATTAGGGTTTGGGGATTATGGATGATTTTTATTTAACTGCTCTTAATATTACTGGTATATAGTTTTTCCTATGAAAACAGAAAGAGGAGAAAGAATTCATATACAAAAGATTGATCCTGGAAGAGATTAATAATTGATTACAAAGGAACTTGCAAACATGAAGTTTGTGTAACAGTTCCCTCACAGAATAACAAAGCAGAACTTTCAAGATATGAAGGGCTTGATATTCCTGCCTTATACAGACAGACAGTAAAGAGAGATATGAGAAGACAGGATAAACGTTGTATTAAAATCTCATTCCATGTAAAACCATAATTACTCTGAAATTACTGGCTTCCAAAATCCCACTAACAATAAAGTAGTTGCTAAGTGTTGTCAAATATAATTTTATTCAGGATTCCCAGGGTCAAGTATTCAGCACAAAAATGTATTTTAATACACTTGTAAAAATGATAAAAAAACACTTCAATATTTCTTGGTCCCTTTGAATCTTCCTCCTGCCTCCACTTTTCCAGCCCAATTTTGTGTTCTTAAATGAATTGACCAGCCACTTAGAAAGTAGGAACCTAGGTCCCTTTGACTTTTTCTTGAATCACCTACCCATCTGTCGCCTTTCTGGTTCCTCAGTTCAGTTCAGTTCAGTTCAGTCACTCAGTTGTGTCCGACTCTTTGAGACCCCATGGACTGCAGCATGCCAGGCCTCCCTGTCCATCACCAACTCCCGGAGCTTGCTCAAACTCATGTCCGTTGAGTCGGTGATGCCATCCAGCCATCTCGTCCTCTGTCGTCCCCTTCTCCTCCTGTCTTCAATCTTTCCCAGCATCAGGGTCTTTTCAAATGAGTCAGTTCTTTGTATCAGGTGGCCAAAGTATTGGAGCTTCAGCTTCAGCATCAGTCCTTCCAATGAATATTCAGGACTGATTTCTTTTACGATGGACTGGTTGGATCTCCTTGCAGTCCAAGGGACTCTCAAGAGTCTTTTCCAACACCACAGTTCAAAAGCATCAGTTCTTCGGCACTCAGCTTTCTTTATAGTCCACCTCTCACATCCATACATGACTACTGGATAAACCATAGCCTTGACTAGATGGATCTTTGTTGGCAAAGTAATGTCTCTGCTTTTTAATATGCTATCTAGGTTGGTCATAACTTTCCGTCCGAAGAGTAAGTGTCTTTTAATTTCATGGCTGCAATCACCATCTGCAGTGATTTTGGAGCCCCCCAAAAATAAAGTCAGTGACTGTTTCCACTGCTTCCCCATATTTGCCATGAAGTCATGGGACCAGATGCTGTGATCTTAGTTTTCTGAATGTTGAGCTTTAAGCCAACTTTTTCACTCTCCTCTTTCACTTTCATCAAGAGGCTCTTTAGTTGTTCTTCACTTTCTGCCATAAGAGTGGTGTCATCTGCATGTGTGTGCTGTGTGCTAAGTCACTCTAGTCATGTCTGACCCTATGCAACCCCATGGATTAGCCTGCCAGGCTCCTCTGTCCATTGGATTCTCCAGGCAAGAATACTGGAGTGGGTTGCCATATCCTACTCCAATCATCTGCATATCTGAGGTTATTGATATTTCTCCCGGCAATCTTGATTCCAGCTTGTGTTTTATCCAGGCCAGCGTTTCTCATGTTGTACTCTGCATATAAGTTAAATAAGCAGGGTGACAATATACAGCCTTGACGTACTCCTTTTCCTATTTGGAACCAGTCTGTTGTTCCATGTCCAGTTCTAACTGTTGCTTCCTGACCTGCATACAGATTTCTCAAGAGGCAGGTCAGGTGGTCTGGTATTCCTATCTCTTTCAGAATTTTCCACCGTTTGTTGTGATCCACACAGTCAACGGCTTTGGCATAGTCAATAAAGCAGAAATAGATGTTTTTATGGAACTCTATTGCTTTTTTGATGAGCCAGCAGATGTTGGCAATTTGATCTCTGGTTCCCCTGCCTTTTCTAAAATCAGCTTGAACATCTGGAAGTTCATGGTTCACGTACTGTTGAAGCCTGGCTTGGAGAATTTTGAGCATTACTTTGCTAGCGTGTGAGATGAATGCAATTGTGCAGTAGTTTGAGCATTCTTTGGGATTGCCTTTCTTTGGGACTGGAATGAAAACTGACCTTTTCCAGTCCTGTGGCCATTACTGAGCTTTCCAAGTTTGCTGGCATATTGAGTGCAGCACTTTCACAGCATCATCTTTCAGGATTTGAAATAGCTCAACTGAAATTCCATAACCTCCACTACCTTTGCTCATAGTGATGTTTCCTAAAGCCCACTTGACTTCACATTCCAGGATGTCTGGTTCTAGGTGAATGATCACACCATCATGATTATCTGGGCCATGAAGATCTTTTTTGTACAGTTCTTCTGTGTATTCTTGTCATGTGTTCTTAATATCTTCTGCTTCTGTTAGGTCCATAATATTTTTGTCCTTTATTGAGCCCATCTTTGCATGAAATGTTCCCTCGGTATCCCTAATTTTCTTGAAGAGATCTCTAGTCTTTCCCATTCTATTGTTTTCCTCTATTTCTTTGCACTGATCACTGAGGAAGGCTTTCTTATCTCTCCTTGCTATTCTTTGGAACTCTGCATTCAAATGGATATCTTTCCTTTTCTCCTCTGCTTTTCACTTCTCTTCTTTTCACAGGTATTTGTAAGGCCTCCTCACACAGCCATTTTGCTTTTTTGCATTTCCTTTTCTTGGGAATGATCTTGCTCCCTGTCTATACAATGTCACGAACCTCTGTCCATAGTTCATCAGGCACTCTGTCTGTCAGATCTAGTCCCTTAAATCTATTTCTCACTTCCTCTGTATAATCGTAAGGGATTTGACTTAGGTCTTACCTGAATGATCTAGTGATTTTTCCCTACTTTCTTCAAATTAAGTCTGAATTTGGCAATCAGGAGTTCATGATCTGAGCCACAGTTAGCTCCCAGTCTTGTTTTTGCTGACTGTATAGAGCTTCTCCATCTTTGGCTGCAAAAAGTATAATCAATCTGATTTCAGTGTTGACCATCTTTTGATGTCCATGTGGAGAGTCTTCTCTTGTGTTGTTGGAAGAGGGTGTTTGCTATGACCAGTGTACTGTCTTGGCAAAACTCTATTAGCCTTTGCCCTGCTTCATTCTGTACTCCAAGGCCAAATTTGCCTGTTACTCCAGGTGTTTCTTGACTTCCTACCTTTGCATTCCAGTCCCCTATAATTAAAAGGACATCTTTTTTTGGTTGTTAGTTCTAAAATGTCTTGTAGGTCTTCATAGAATTGTTCAAATTCAGCTTCTTCAGTGTTACTGGTTCTTCAAAGCTTGATATTTCTGCGTCTGATCTGTCAACAAGAAAGAAGTAGTGGCAAAAATAAGAAAAAGTTCCTCACTGCAAGGTCTCACATGGACCTTCTTCATTACACAAAATGAACATTTCTTGTGAGCAGAGGAAATAAAAACGGCTAAGTAAGAACACAGTTCTTAAGCGTCAGGTTTCTTCCCCAACCTAAGTCATGAGGAATGAGTTCAACAAAGAAAAACTGAACGCCACCGTGAGGTTCTGGGTGATGCACAGCGGCTTCCCTAGACGTCAAAGTCAGCTGTGGGCTTAGGGGTAGGTTTCATGACATTCCAGACTTGCACCTGTAAACAGGACCACAGTCTGGAGCCTGACCAGGGGCTGGGGTCCTTGTGAAAGTACTGGCAACCCATCACAGCCATTGTAAGATGCTAGCTTCTGTGTGGGTTCAATTTCTGCTCTGCACTGTTCTTGCAGTTGGAAGGATGCTTGGTTCCATAATTCCAAACCGTATCTCCGTCTTCCCCAAATCTATCTACATTGACCCATCTTCTCTCATAGAAATTAGGAACAGACTATGTTGCTTCCCTCTTTAACACTGTCATTTGCCATCGATACCTCATTTCTGCATCAGATGAGGACGTGTGGGCCCCTCATAGTGATGCTCCTAGAACAACCCTGCTTGGTTTCAACACCACTCTGCCCACTGCCTCTGCCCTCATATGCCCTCTGTTGGAAACTGTGATTGGTATTGCTCTTTTGGCATCATTTCTTGGTTCTCTTGAGCTAAAATTGGCTAATGTCTCCCATAGTATACTTGCCTTTCATGGTAAAATCCACATGGCAGTATCCTATAAAAGTCAGCCACTAAGAAAAAAAAAAAAAAAAAAAGTCAGCCACTAAGGAGGCCTTCAGAAGGTTTCTGTGAGATTTCACTTTATGTTTTCCATTATAATTTACACTCTCTTCTCTAGTTAACTTACCAAAGATAGCATGCTAGGAAAGACTTGAGATCAGCCTGGACAGCTAATCAAGGCTACATGATCTCCTCAGATCTCATCATGAATCTTGTGATATGGGCAGCACTGGAACTTCATTTCTAATTGCTGATCTGGTGCTCATACCCACTGCAAAAACAAACAAACAAAAATAGTCCCCAAGATATCTGAGCAGAGAAATACAATACCTAAAGATTTCTTCCTCAGGTGCTTGGTTATTCCAATTAATCCAAGATGACCTGGTAATATTAAAGTTTCCAAACTGCCATGCTAAACTCAATGGGTGGGTATCCAAAATTTTTGCATGCAAAACAGAAGTGACATACACATGAAGCAAGGGAGATTGGAATAGGGAAGAAGGCTCATGATGGTATGTGTGGGGGTTATAGTACTTGTTCGTTTCCATGATAAGAATTCTCCCTCCGTGGCCAGTTGCAAGCTACTACCACTGTGAAGTTAGCAAGCTTACCAAATTCTTGAAAATTCAGCAATCACTTCCCTGAAGTCACCTTTGAGAAGACTCTAGCATAACGTTGGCTCTGCCTGTCCTCCTTTTCACGAATTACCACCTGAAGATATTCACCTGCAATGCAGGAGACCCTGGGTCGATTCCTGGGTCAGGAAGATCCCCTGGAGAAGGGATAGGCTGCCCACTCCAGTATTCTTAGACTTCCCTGGTGGCTCAGCTGGTAAAGAATCTGTGTGTAATGCGAGAGGCCTGGGTTTGATCCCTGGGTTGGGAAGATCTTCTGAAGAAGAGAAAGGCTATCCACTCCAGTATTCTGGCTTGGAGAATTCCATGGACTTGTATAGTCCATGGGGTCACAAAGAATTGGACACAATTAAGCAACTTTCACTTCACTTCACCTGAAGATATAGCTTTGGCAATCATGTACTTGCATAATATTGTTGTTTTGTTGTTCTATTTATTTTTGTTTGCTCACAATTATTTTTCACAGTCCCACTGATATGCAAAATATAAGTAAATTACTTCTTGGCTGAGGTATGGGTATAAATTCTACCATATGAAAGAAGAGAAATTCTTGTGGCTCTACCCTTTCAAGTATTTCTCCTCCAATACTTTCTGGCATATGGCCTGATGGAAGGGAACAGCTCATAAACATAGACTGGGAAATATGGTAATATTTTGATTTATAAATGTTTGTGGAATCTCTCTCTGTCAGGACTGAACCCATAACATGTTCTATGATTCTTCCAGTCAAGAAGCTGTATTCCTTTAAGATACAGAAAAACCTCAAATTCCCTGACAACTAAAGTAAGAGATAAAGAGGAGAGAGGGGAGCCCTGGTGACCACAGCAAGGAGAAGAAAAGCAATAATAATGATACTCTATTCTATGAACATTTAGTTTATGAAGCACTTGAGCACACACCCTCATAGTTCTGGGCATTGCATTTTAAGAGGCATTGATAAATGGAAGGGCATTCAGAGGACATCAATAACAATAAAAGGTGCTCACACTTCTGAATTGTTTACAATGGGCCATGCACTCTACTGACAGTATTACATGTTCAATTTTATTTAATCTTCCAATTCCTAGGCTCTTACAGATGAGGAAAATTGCAACTGGAGTTGGGATTTGTAACTTTCCTCTGATGTATATTTGATAAACGGTAAAGCTGAGACTTAGAACCAAGGCAGTCCGATTCCAGAAGTTGTGCTCTTAAGCACAAATTCTTAATAGCAAATCCCCACCCCTGCTAGATTGACGAATTATATCCATAGGTGTACCAGAAGGAAGCATGAAGAATACAGGGTAGAAGATGCAAAAAAGCTGCCTTGGAGGCAATCTTTTTCATCCTTTTCTTAGCACGGCCCAAACTGCAAGGGGCCATCTTGGAACACCATAATTTTCTCATCATTGGAAGTGCCCAGACAAGGACTGAAGCCCCAGTGACTCAGGGGTAAAGAATCCATCTGCAATGCAGGAGACGCAGGAGATGCGGGTTCAATCCCTCGGTCAGGAAGATCCCTGGAAGAGGAAATGGCAACCTACTCTAATATTCTTGCCAGAGAATTCCCATGGACAGAGGAGCCTGGTGGGCTAAAGTCCATAGGGGGATCACTCAGAGTTGGACACGATTGAGCACACGCACACACGTGTGGGTGAAGGAACCTCAGGTTAGACAAATACTGGATAACAGGTATGGAATACATGTAGACAGAATGTGGATTAAGAAGCATAATTTGGATTTAATAACTTCTCTGTGCTATCCAATGCAATTGTCATTATCCACATGGGACTATTTAAATGACAATTAAATCTACAATTTTGGTTCCTTGGTCACTCTAGCCACACTTCATGTACTCAATAGCCACAAGGTTGGATGGTGCAGATATATAGAATATTTCCAGCATCACTAAAAGTTCTACTGGACGCTGTTATTCTAAATTATAAAATCTGCCATTTAAAATTCTCCCTGCCTTTGAGAAAAGCATGTTTGGTAAATATCTTGATTTCATAGATGACTAAAGTAAAGATGAACACTTTATTTTCTCATCTAAGTGTTAACATTTCATGATCCTCTAATGCCTTTCTACTCCTGCATCCACTGGGGTTGTGGGTTGCACACTCAGGCTCCCTTCATCATTTCCAGTGCTTCCTCTTTGTGGCCACAGGAGAACTTGGCATTGGACTGTTTGGTGCATAGATAATTATCAGCTATTTCTGCCTCCTCTTTAATTTGCTCGCAGAGCATTTCCTGGAAAGATCTTTGAAAGCAACTGAGCCACAACACTCTGTGGGCAAGAAGAGGAATTACGGTGGTTGGGAGGAAGATAAACTGTGATGTCAGCTTGATTACAGTGCTGGTTACTGCTTCAATCCAAACTTTGGACAAAAGAGCATTTTTCTGGGAATCCTTTTAAAGATCATCTAGCACAGTGCCACCTGTTGACTGCCTAGGATATAGCAAAGGAAGTCCTGAGAGGACCTGAGGTCAGCCTGGTGATGATGGCACAGGGCGAGTGGGCTTCCAGGGTAGGCTCTAGCTTTGCAGAACTTCCTCACTTTAGCACAGTGGAAATTCATTCACCTCAAAAGTCAAGTAACTGATTTAAGAAAGAAGTTTTTTAGGACCTGATGTTCTGGTTACTCAATAAATTCATGCTGATACATTACTACCTAACTGGTAAACTTTCTGGTGGGTTCTGTTTATTTAAATGTTTATTTACAGCCTCTTAACAAGATATGTCAGATATAACCATGTAGGGTTGTATATGCTTTAGTTCTGGATAATTCTCAAGAAGGAACACTCATGAAGCCTCCTCATTGTCAAGCATTAAGCTAGATACATCTATGCATCTTATCCCTCTTAGTTTGCATAATGACAACGCAAGTTAGTTAATATCATTATCCTGATTTTATAAATGATGAGGCGATGGTGGAATAAGCAGTGGTCCTAGAAGCCAGCCCCAGGTCTTCAGATTCTAACTCTAGAGTTTTTTTCACTAATAAGCTAATACCTCTCCAGCTAAAGGTAGCAAACCTTTTTAATTTGAATGGTCAATTGCTGGATTCCAAGGATATGCCAGTATATCATGTAAGTACTTCGCCAACTTCCTTCCTCTTTTTGTCTCTAATAAAGTCTTCAGTAGCAGTCATACTCAAATTCTACCACACGTAAGTTGGTCATTATTTCCTTCTGTTTGCATATGGCATTGCTCTCACCTAAAAATATTCTGCTCTCTCCCTTAACTCTTTATGAATCCCTTTACTTGAAAGATCATTTCAATAATCTTGTCACCTCAAAAAACCCACCAGGAGAATGTCCACAAAACATGAGTTGTGAAGGGCTACTGACTGGACCCGCGTGTCCTTTGAACTTATTTATAATGCTGCTACTAGATCATGAATTAGTTTCCATGGCCTGGGTCTTCTAATGTATGCATCTTGTGCACTTTTAATTGTGTTTCTCTTTGCTACCTTCCATTGCTGGTTCTTCTTTCCTACAGTATCACCACATTTCTGACCCAGAGAACTTGCAGGGCTTGAATTTAAGCTGAGAGATTAAGTTGTCTAAACAACTTGGTTCTTTTAAACTTTAAACTCTATAAACCTCCCCCTCCCCCAACCACTAGTCTATTTTAGTGCCCTAGGACAGGCGTAAATTCAAATTCAGTGTCTTTTTCTTCAATAACCATAATGATTCTTGACCATTAGGAGACACATCAAGCCAACTAGCTGGATGTATACATTATATCAACTACACTCTCTTTCTGTCATATGAATTATTATCAGAGGCAGAGAGTAATTAGGGAGTACTAAAAATAAATCATCATTACAAGCCATTATAATAGGTTACTCAGTTTGATGAATAGTACTACTTTGACCTCACATGTATTTTTCAAGGGGTTGACATAGTTTATAGTATTTACTAAATACCTGAAATTCACTAACACCCAGTATATGGAGACCATGAAGTCTTCACAGAATGATATATTTGTGTTGAGTACAATCAATAGTAACATATGAAGAGTGTCTTGCAGGGTAAGGAGGAATTCACTTTGAGAAAATGAACCTTGAGAAATTGAAGATCATCCTTTTAAGTCATGAGATAAAAAAAAATACAACGCTAAAATATGACACATTTATTTGCCTAAGAAAATAGAATGAAGGGGATTTTTCTGGTGGTCTAGTGGCTAAGACTGCATTCTCAATGCAGAGGACTCAGGTTCAATCCCTGGTCAGGGAACAAGATCCCACATGTTACAAATAAGAGTTCACATGTTGTAACTAAAGATCCTGAATGCTGCAATGAAGACCCAGGGCAGCCAAATTAAAAAAAAAAAAAAAATAGGATGACATATATGAGACCACTTACTTTGTTTTCCTGAGTCAGGATGACTGTTATGAACATCAAGCAAAGCCCACACAGGCAAAGTATGTTTAGGCATACAGAGCATGGATTTGCAGTCAAAAAGAGCTGGATTTAAATCTTTGCTTCATCATTTAACATGATTTGGGGTACAAGTAATTTAAAACCCCAACTCATGTGCCTTACATGGTAAAGAAATTAATTCATATCAAAATATTGGGAGGTAAGGTGGTTTCAGAGTCAGCTGAATGTTCACTTCAGGAAGTCATCACAGAACTAGATTTTTCTGTCTTTTTTCTTAATCATACCTATTATTAAGAATTTTTCCTCAGGCTACAGATGGACATATGGCAGTTACACCTTGTCACAATCACCACAGTAGCCTCCAAGAAAAGGAGTTATTATTTCTTCTTTAGGTCTTCTTTTGAAAGGGACAAAACCTTTCCCAGAAACTTCAAAGTAGCCTTCTTCTGATGTCTTCTCATTCAGAATGGGGTCACATAGACACCTCCTAGCCAAATACTGGCAGGGCGGATACGATTATCAGGCTTGGTTTAGAACCATTAGGATTTATTCCCTAGACTGAAAAACATGGAATAGGGCAATCAAAACTGGGACTGTGCAAAAAGAAAGGATGGAGAGAAAGAAAGAAACTCTGATTCACTAGCTGTGAAATCTTGGGCACATTACTTAGCACCTTTAAGTCTTAATTTCTAAATCTGAAGCATGAAAATAATAGCTGCATTTCACAGAAGTATAAGAATTAGATAAGATAACCTGTTCCCATTGCCTGGCACATAGAAACATTAGCTGTTGCTTTTGTGTATCTGCAGTCTGTACTACACTTCCCTGTTCATGCTTCTTCTCTCTGCTTCTTTGTGAAATGCGCTGTTCTCAGTCGCTGGTTTTTGGTACTGTCAATGAATTTGCTCTTGCTATTCATCACTGTTCCTAGTCTTTTTGAACTGGGTTTTCTGTCACTCATTTTCCTCCTCTGCCATGTCAATTTCTTTTTTTGTCTCTTTCTCTTTGTCTAGACTCTTAACTCTACAATACCTTTCTATTTCTGAGTATTATAATTTGTGTGTATATATGAGTTTAAGATATATTCATGGCTCATAAGGGAGATAATTTCTTCTGCTTAGTCAATAATTTCAGGCCCTGGGAAAACCTCACATTTATTTGATACCTGTATCTTTAATACTATCAGTAGAGACGAACAGAGTGAAGTCACTCAGTCCTGTCCGGCTCTTTGCGACCCCGTGGATTGTAGCCTACCAGGCTCCTCCCTCCATGGGATTCTCCAGGCAAGAATACTGGAGTGGGTTTCCATTTTCTTCTCCATGGGATCTTCCCAACCCAGGGATGGAACCTGGGTCTTCCACATTGCGGGAAGACGCTTTAACCTCTGAGCCACAAGGGAAGCCCTGGTGACGAACAGAAAAAACATTCAAAACACATTCTGTGTTCACTGTGCTACATGCCAGTAGAGGCAAAGGTGAAGCACAAAAAGAGCAAAAGAAATGCTGAGGAATTGTGTGTTTGCACACACACACAAAAAAAAAATAGTGAGCAATATGATAGAAAATATAGTATGAGGACATATTTGGAGAATTTTGACAACTATCCCAACTATGTTAGGACTTCGTTATTTTGGCATGAGGCAGGGGACAGAGTGGGACAAGTAGATATTTTAATTAGAGATGAAATATGAAGAAAACGTGATCATAGAACTTAATATGGCAGAGTGTAAAAGAATAACTGGAAGGAGTACAAAGTTTTCCAGTTGAACCAGTTATGAGGCTAGAGGCAGGTTAGGCTAGATTATGCTAAAGAGAGCTTCAAAGCTCTCATGACTTAAAGACACACAAAAATATTTGTTTTTCACTCATATGACCTGTTCACACAGGAATCTAGCCTGATAGTGAAGTGGAATCTTGCCTCTGTACCCTGAAGTGAAGTGAAAGTCAATCAGTTGTATCCGACTCTGCAACCACCTGTACCCTGACAACAAATTAAATCTCAGAGATAGAGTTTTGACTGAAGTAGAAAAGAAAAGTTTTATCATTTTGCCAGACAAAGCAGGCCACAGCAGGTTAATTCCCTCACAACTGTGAGTCCTGACCTGGAGCGGGGTAGTAAGGAGTTTTACAGTAATGGTTTGAAGAGGGTGTGATCAGCTCCTGGACATTCTTCTGACCAGTTAGTGATGAGATAAGTGGGAGTCAGCGTCACCAACTTCTGATTGCTACTGGTCTGGAGTCTGCCTATGGGAAGCATACATTTAACTTCTCCCACCTACTGGGGGTTTCAGTATCTGCAAACCAGATCAAAGATATTGTTAGGTATATTCCTTGAGGGAGAAACAGGACCCTGCCCCGAGGCTGCACTATTGTTCCCTTTGACTATTCATCCCTTGTCTCTGAATCCCCTCCCTTCACTAATTAGTGATGGTTTCAACCTGTCTTTTGGACTCAGAAAGTCATGGAGGCTAACTGTAGCCTATTTCCAGTAATCAAGAAATATGGGGGGCACAGAAAACCTTTTGAGCCCAGAAACTCCACAGGGTCCTGCTTGGTTTCAATACTGTTGGTAGTAACACTGTCTTAAACTTTGACAAATACCATGACAAAGCAAAGGCTTCCCTGATAGCTCAGTTGGTAAAGAATCCGCCTGAAATGCAGGAGACCCTAGTTTGACTCCTGGGTTGGGAAGATCCGCTGGAGAAGGGATAGGCTACCCACTCCAGTATTCTTGGGCTTCCCTTGTGGCTCAGCTGGTAAAGAATCCGCCTGCAATGTGGGAGATCTGGGTTTGATTCCTGGGTTGGGAAGATCCCCTGGAGAAGGGAAAGGGCACCCACTCCAGTATTCTGGCCTGGAGAATTCCATGGACTATCCATGGAGTCACAAAGAGTCGGACACGACTGAATGATTTTCACACAAGATGACAAAGCAAAAGAAAAGTCCAGAGGGTCTCACACCAACAATTTAATCTTTGGCTCTGAAGCGACTCACACAGTGGTGTGTTGGAGTCAGTTTATTTTTTTTCCATTTATTTTTATTAGTCGGAGGCTAATTACTTTGCAATATTGTAGTGGTTTTTGCCATTCTGGCCTCACAAGAGCCATTTGTGCACATCTCTTCCAACTCCATATTCAGTGCCATCAAGTTGGTAGCTAGAAATCAGCCACGGCAGGAGTATTTGCACCAGAGAAATAAACTAGTGCTACAAATCACACTTCTCCTGTCCCCTGCCACCAAAAGAACCAGTTGCTAAGTGGCCACCAATACATTTCTTGATTCACTGCACTTTCACTCACAACTTATCATTCAAAACTACTCACGTGGCTCAATCCAAATGCAACGGGATTGAGAAGTCCAATCCTACCATTTGCCTTGTATGCAGACAGCCAGGAGTATTTGGTGAGCAACAGTAGTCCCAACCAGGGGATAAGGCAAACATCCAAATGTTCATTCATTTATAGTTAATATATTCATTCAATAATGTAATAATACTTGAGATGGTAATCTAAGAACAATAAAAATGAGTAGAAGAGTTTTAAACATGTGTGGTATGACAGTTATCAATTTACTGCCTCTCAGCTCCTAATCCGTCCTTTATTTCCCTTCTTGGGATACTAGAGATGGATCTTGCAAACCATTCCTCCTTTGCTAGTAGATGTGGCACACGAATACTGCAGAAGGAAAAGGCTTCTTCCTGAGTCTGGTGTGATTTCTCTATCTTTTTATCCTGCAATGCTCATCTGGCATGAGAGCTACCAGTGGAGTTCATGCCCAGAAAGTTTCAGAGACACCCCTGAGAGTAAAGCTTTCCATAAAGTTCCAAGGATGCCGTAGCCAATTTCTCAGCTTGTATAGCAGCATACTCGGCAGGTGTCTTCCTGGTGGCTTTCTGGTATACTGATGACCTAGCCAGCTCCCCAGTAAGTTCAATAGCATCCCCCATGAGCAGCTTCCCATTAAGTTTTTCTGACACACCAGTAGATGGCTTCCTGCCTGCCAGCCTTAAATTGGCAGTACCCTAATATCAGGCTATCTTGCCAGCTCCACCCCAGTTCTCTCTGCCTGCCAACTCAACCCACCAACAGTGGACCAGCTCCAGGCAAGGCAACCCAGTGAATCTGTTTCCCATCTAGTGAGCTGCAACCATATCCTACCCACTAAAGTTGGACTCTCTGGATTAGAGACCCAAGCTTAGTGATAGGGAATCCAAATAGAAGATTCACAGAAGATATTTAAAGATAATTTTGGAATGTTGGGAATCTCAAATAGATGAGTGATGCCTCCTCTTCACCATAAGTCAAGAGAGATTGTTTAATACGTGTCCCCTCAATGTCAGTGGGGAGTTAAATAGTGGCCTGCAATCTGATTTATGCCTTATAAACCCAAAGGTTCAGAGATTGGTGGAAATAGCCTCTGAGAACAATGTGGAAGCTAAAGGAAGAGGACTCCTACAAGGAAGAGTTGGGGTAGAGTCTTCTTCGGACCTGTCTGTGAACGATTTGCATGCATGAAAAGATCTTTGCAGAAAGATGTTGCAAGTATCATCAGATGTCTGGGTGAGAGAAAAGAGGGAACAACCAGGAGAGATGGAAAATGCACTTGTCCTGCAAGTTAGAGATCCCCAGTAAGGCATGGAAATAATGGAAATAGTATAGGTGAAGATGCAATAAAGGTTGTAAGCATAAGAATAGGACATTTGGAGCATTCCTATCTATTGGGTGACCTGGTAGCTCAGAGGCCTACAATGCGGGAGATCCGGGTTTGATCCCTGTGTCGGGAAGATCTGCTGGAGAAGGAAATGGCAACCCACTCCAGTATTCTTGCCTGGAAAATCCCATGGACTGAGGATCCTGATAGGCTACAGTCCACGGGGTTGCAAAGAGTCGGACACGACTGAGTAACTTCACTTCACTCACTCTATTGGCAACTACTCTAGAAGACAGGGGATACGCTGAGAAGAGCTTGTGATAGGATATAGGTGGGTGACATAATTCTGAAGAGAGTTAAGATGACTGGGGGCTTCCCTGGTGGCTCAGACAGTAAAGTGTCTGCCTGCAGTGCAGGAGACCCGGGTTCGATCCCTGGGTTGGGAAGATCCCCTGGGGAAGGAAATGGCAACCCACTCCAGTACTCTTGTCTGGAAAATTCCATGGACTGAGGAGCCTGGTGGGCTACAGTCCATGGGGTCGCAAAGAGTTGGACATGACTGAGAGACTTCACTTTCACTTTCAAGATGACTGGAATTAACTGTGCAGAATAGGTAAGGTTGCTAACCAGAGAGCTCTGATAGGATTATCAGACAGAGCTCAACACCGATTTTAAATTGGTAATCATGAGTTCATGGTAAAAGAGTTTTTCTCCAGAGCCCACATCTACTAATGCACAGATAGGGAAAACAAATAGATGAATTCATTAAAGTTTGGGTTTTTACCATGTAGAGAGGCAAAAAGAAAGAGTGGTAGGGATGTTTAGTGTATTTACACTAAAATACATCATGTCGTTAAGGTGAACCAGCTTCCAGTTCAGTCAGAAGCTGAAGGGAACACCTGGAGAACTTGAAGATGTATTGGAGATGACTTTCTTGATAGTAGAGCAGCAACTAGGATTCAACAGGACCAGGATTAGGGTGAGAGTCCCTTGGACGGCAAGGAGATCAAAACAGTCAACTCCAAAGGAAATCAACCCTGAATTTTCATTGGAAGGACTGATGCTGAAGCTGAAGTTCCAATATTTTGGCCACCTGATAGAAAGAGCCAACTTACTGGAAAAGATCCTGATTCTGGGAAAGATTGAAGGGAAGAGGAGAAAGGGATGACAGAGGATGAAATGGTTGGATGGCATCGTCAAATCAATGGACATAAGTTTGAGCAAACTCTGGGAGATGGTGAAGGACAGGGAAGCCTGGCGTGCTGCAGTCCATGGGGTTGCAGAGTCAGATATGACTTAGCGACTGAACAACAAGAAGTGAGGCTGAGTCATGCTAATGTAGGTTTGAATCATGTCCTTAATTAAAATGATATTTTATTCATCTGTATTGTTGTCTAGTAATTTTTATTTTAAAATAGTGTATTAAAATATTATTTATCTTGATGACTGAGTTTTTTGGCACCTACCTAACATATTGCACTCTTGCCCTAATCCTGGTCCTGTTGAATCCTGGTTGCTGCTCTACCATCAAGAAACTCATCTCCAATACATCTTCATGTTCTCCAGGTGTTCCCTTCAACTTCCGACTAATTGGGAGCTGGTTCCCCTTGACAACATCATGTATTTTAGTGTAAATACACTAAACATCCCTGCCACTCTTTCTTTTTACCATCTCATAACATAACCCCACTAGCCTCACCCGAGTTCTAACCTTGGCAACCTGACTAACATTGTCAGTCAGTCCAGGGGAGAGTTTGGGAAATAGAGAAGGGCTGGAATGGCAGGCAGAATGCAGTGCCGTATCAGGAGCAAGAAAATGGAGAACACTGTGGAGACGGGTGAGGTTAATCCCCGAAATCAAGTCATGATGGCACTCACAATGCTTTAGAAAATGGCTGTTAAGGGTATCACAAGAGAAAATTGGTAGAACATGGTGGATATGGTGACTTTTTATATTGGTGGTAGGATTAGTAAGGTGATAACTAAAGCGTATTAAAAAGCAGAGACATTACTTTGCCAACAAGAGTCTGTATTGTCAAAGCTATGGTTTTCTCAGTAGACATGTACAAATGTGAGAGCTGGACCATAAGGAAAGCTGAGCGCTGAAGAATTGATGCTTTTGAACTGTGGTGTTGGAGAAGACTCTTGAGAGTCCCTTGGACAGCAAGGAGATCCAACCAGTCCATCCTAAAGGAAATCAGTCCTAAATATTCATTGGAAGGACTGATACTGAAGCTGAAGCACCAATTCTTTGGCTACCTGATGTGAAGAACTGACTCACTGGAAAAGACCCTGACACTGGGAAAGACAGAGGGCAAGAAAAGGGGATGACAGAGGATGAGATGGTTGAATGGTTTCACTGACTCAATGGACATGAGTTGAGCAACCTCTGGGAATTGGTGATGGATAGGGAAGCCTGGCATGCTGCAGTCCATGGGGTTGCAAAGAATTCGACATGACTGAGTGACTGAACTGAACTGAACTAAAGAACGTGGAGAAGACATGGTAATACAGAGTAGGAAAAGGAATTATAAGGACTCACTAGTAGTATGTCTCCATTATTTTGGTCAGGGATGGAGGAGAGGCCGTTGTAGAGGACAAATGAAGAGAGGTTCCAAAGTGACTACAGCTATGGACTGGTGATTACTGCAGAGAGGTGGTGCTCTTCCCGACACATTTGAGGTTCTTGCTTCATTGCAAAAGAATTCAGAGATGAGGTGATAGGTGAGAAGTGGATTTATTTAGAGAGAAACACACTCTACAGACAGAATGCAGGCCATCTCAGAATGAGAGAGCCCCAAAACATGACGTGGTTAGTTTTTACAGGCTCTGTAATTCCATAGGCTAATGAGTGGGAGGATTAGTTCAATTATTTGGGGGAAGGGGTGGAGCTTTCCAGGAACTGGGTCACTGCCCACTTTTTGACCTTGATGGTTAGCCTCAGAATTGTCATGGTACTGGTGTTACAATGAGGGCATAATGAGACTCAGGGTCCACTTAAAAATCAAATCTTCTGCCATCTTGGACCCAGTTGATTCTAACGAGTCTTTAGTTATCTTTAGTTAAATATAACCGGTTCTCTTGAGTTATCCCCTTACTAAGCCCACCACCAATATAAACACGGCCATGACATCCTTTTGAAGGTTGTGCCCCGCCCCTTCCCTCCCATTTCAGTGCGTTCAGTAAAAATAAGCACTTTGTAGATCAGTCATGTTTAAATTTGAAGGAACTGGTCATGTTGAGATGGCTTTTCACAATTCAGTGCTGGTGAGGGACTCATGAGATGGTAGAGATCTCTGAGGACCAAGGCAGAGCAGGTGATGTAAGTCTCAGTGGAAAATGGTGCATTATGAAGACCCCATGCTCTTTTCCCAGCTTGCTGGGAGCTGGTCCAGGCTCCATTAACATCTGTCTTCTAAAGGGTCCCTGAGTTCTCATATCTGGACCCAGTATGAAAACTCCCTTCCCTTCATATTTTGCCCCAAAATAATGTAAACATTTTTCTAAAGGCAAATTTTACTGGAGAAAAATGAACAACAATAACAAAAATTTCAAAAGTCTAACAATAGAGGTTTTCAGGGTATAATCTGCTTATTGAAATTAAAATGTAACAAGCAGTTCTGAATGCAAATAAGAGCAGTCTGTAGTCATGGCCCACAGAGGCTCTGATTCATCTTCCTTGACGTACATACACTTATTTTTCTGGTCTGCTTGCTTTGTCTTAATCATATCCATTAATAGATTGGTAAGGCTGTTTCTACTGGTTGGTGAGGTGATGATTCCTCTCCAGTTGTTCTAAAATAGAATTTAGGTATCTCCGAGGGCACACAAAAAGATGTACTGTGAAGGGAAATTAATAATCCTCTATCAAATCACTAAAAACCTTGGTTAAATGTTTCAGAAATCTACAAAAGAAAAGTATTCATATAGATATTTTCCCTTGTCATGTGTTTTGTGTATTTTCCATAATAAGCATGTATTACATTTCCAATATATAAAAATAAATGTCATTTAAAAGTAATTAGAAAAAAATACAGCAGTTAAAGATACCTCTAACACAAAACAGAATAGTCAGGTTACCTGGTGCAGAAAAATTGTATTCTTGATTCTGGTTATTTGTGCCTTTTCCATAGGTCTTCCATGATATATGAAGAAGTCTATATATGAGAAGTCTATTGTTTCTTGTATTATTTGGGATATACACCATTAGAAAGACTAGCAAAAAGCTTTTACTGATTAAATATTTACCAGTAAAAACTTGACAACAACTCCACTACCTCTTAAGCATTCAAATAAGTGGGGAAAGTGTCCCAGAGGGGAGACACACAGGGAAATTATAAGAGAAAGCATTTCTAGCAACTGTTCATGAATCCTTTATGACCCTTGGAAAACTAAAGAATATCTGGTCTACAATATATTTTACACCTTTGTCTTCAAAGCTCAACCTTCATCAACATATATCAACCACTAAGGAGTTGCTCTAAAATACAAAAAAAAAAAAAAAAAAATCAAGAGTTCTAGGAAGAGAACACAAAGAAAGTCCTGGCATGCATTCACACTTTATCCAGTCACTCAACATGCATAAATTGGGTACATACACTCTATTAAACAATATACTTACTACTGGGAGACTGAGAAAATAAATATCACCCTGAAAGTGATTTACATTTTAATGGCAAAGATAAGATATGTACAAAGACAATTAAAAACAACACAAGGGAGCCCCATCCTCTGGGGTGGGTGTGCGCACGCGCTCAGTTGCTCAGTCCAGTCTGACTCTTTGAAATCAGGAAAGAATACTGGAGTGGGTTGCCATTCTCTTCTCCAGGAGAATCTTCCTGACCCAGGGATTGAGCCCAGGTCTCCTGCATTGCAGGCGGTTTCTTTACCACTGAGACACCAAGGAAGCCCCTAATAAGTGTCCTAAGAGATCTTAAAAGAAGGCACCAGGAGCAGGAAATAATCATGTTCTACGGGGAGGCCAGATAAAGTTTCAATTCAGAAATGATGAAGTTGCTTCCCAAAGCATGAGGTTAGGGCAAGCAGGTGAGGCATTCAAGTATGAGCAGGAAGATAAGCCAAAATCAAATTCTTCCTTTGGGAGGAAGCTTATGCAGTTATCACAATGCTACTTGAAAAAAGAGATACAAACCTTTGTTTTCTTTAATTGCTAGGACCCTTTCAGGTACATGATGGTCCCTGAAGTTTGAACTTCCTTAGCTTCATGGGTACATGAGGCCAGGTGTGTTGGGTGAAACACACTCCAGGCAAGCGGGTCTCTGCCACTTATTACTTATGTGATTTTAGGCAAATCACTTCATTTTTCTAAACATCGATTTCTTCAAATGATATCTACTCTGAATAATGCCTACTTCAAATAGTATCTACTTGTAGAATTGGAAATAGCAACTCAGTTTTCCTGTTGGGGACTACCTCTCCTCTACTCTTAGCTAACTTGTCAGGATCTACCTTGCACTTCATGGACTGGTTATATGGCTTGGCCCTGAAATAAACACATTCAGTTGAGCATGTGGCCCAAACCAAGCCAATCTGGATTGATCACTCCCTCCATCCCACCCCAAGGATACTGTTGTAACCAATAGGAATTCTTTCTCCACTGGGGCTACTAAACTAATAGAATATAAGCCTAGAGGAACCAGTGGTCAATTGGCTACAACAGAGGGAGAGTTTGAAGCCAACACAGTGAACAGCAGAGCCTATGGAGAAAGATAATATACAATGGCAAGTCTAAACTGTGCTTGCACCAGGTTGAAAAGATTTCTGCCAAATTTGCTCACTAGGTGCCCTCACAAATACACTACGATAATGGCAATCCTGTGATCTGTGGATCATCCAGCAAACCTGCCATTCAATTCAAAATTTAAACATTTGTTGATCACCGACTATGTGCAAGGATGTACAAGATGAGGAAGCTACTTTCAGAGAACTTTTCAGGTGCTACATAATAAGCATGTGGACTCACTGGCTTCAACCTTGTTGTTCATAATTCTCTCCATTCTATCTTAAAATGCCCAAATCCCCTCGTATCTATTACAGTTCTGCCTGAAACAAATCAACCCACCGCTGTGACTGAAGAAGCTGAATTTACTGATAAAATTGGTCAAACTACAGATGTAACTGAATCTTCCATAGATAATTTAAGATTGTATGGCTCATCTTGTGTGGATTAGGAACAGTTCTCAGTCATAACTCTGTCTCTAATTCTCATCAAAAGCTGGAATTGAAGTAAGTGAGTGACATTACTTTGAGGATAGCTATAAATGCACCATAATTCATTTATCCAGAGGTAAATTCTTTGCAAACATTGAAACCTTAGCTCATGATAGATAGCATATTACTTATGGCATACTAACAACTGATTAATCTCACAAAAAGAGAGAACCATTAATATGTAAACAACACAAAACCCCAGATCACATCATGTGCATGATTCCTGCAGTAAGCAGGGAGGTGAACACAAGGACTTTTGTTTGGCACTGTGTCCTATCCCCCAGCAGGGTTCCTGGCACAAGATGGTCAATTACTGTTTGTTGGACTGAACTGAATCTCATATTCGACTGTAAACATGCAATCTCACTCTCTACTTTACCAAAGCAAACTTCATGCCAGTTTTAAGCTAAATCCCACCTGTACACTCTGGAAAACTCTCTTGGAGCAAATCATATTCCTTATTACCTTCAAAAAATACTTCAAGCTCACAGCTTCGATGATCAATTATTAACCTGCTGCTAAGCTGCTAAGTCGCTTCAGTCATGTCCGACTCTGTGCGACCCCATAGACGGCAGCCCACCAGGCTCCCCCGTCCCTGGGATTCTCCAAGCAAGAACACTGGAGTGGGTGCCATTTCCTTCTCCAATGTATGAAAGTGAAAAGTGAAAGTGAAGTCGCTCAGTCGTGTCCGACTCTTAGCGACCCCATGGACTGCAGCCTACCAGGCTCCTCCGTCCATGGGATTTTCCAGGCAAGAGTACTGGAGTGAGGTGCCATTGCCTTCTCCGAATTATTGACCTAGTCCTCCTCAAACTTAGCTGATGCTAGAACCACCTGGTGAACTTTCAAAGTTCCTGAAGCCCAGGTTGTACTACAGATCAGTTGAATCAGAGTTGCTGGGGGTAAGACCCAGGTGTCAGTGTTTTTTAAATCTCCCCAGGTGAGTCAAGAGATTCCAATATACAGTTAAAGTTGAGAAACAGTATAGTAGAACAATTTTTGTGCAGTTCCTGTTTTATTTCTGTAACTATACTAAGTTTTTATTTGTAATCTATGCTGCCCTAGTCCAGACCAGCACTGATATAATGGTTTCATATAAATAATAATAGAATATTAATCTTTGATATGGTCCCCTCCAGTGGAATTGTTCGAATCTCAGATACCTCTCTTAAGATTCAAGCACCCCATTGCTAAGTCACATCTGACTCTTTGTGACACCATAGACTATAGTCCACCAGGCTCTATCCATGGGATTTCCCAGGGAAGAATACTGGAGTGGGTTGTCATTTCCTTCTCCAAAGGATCTTTCCAATCCAGGGATTGAACTCATGTCTCCTGTATTGGCAGGCAGATTCTTTACCAAAGATTCGGGGGCAAGGAATAATAGCAGTTTCTGGGGTTTCTTCCCATCCCAGTTTCCTTTTTTAAGAACTATATGAGCCCTCCCCATTCACAGAAATGGACCACTAAAGTCAAAAGGCATCATCTATAACCCTGCTTCCCTCACTCCTATAATTCCCTCCCTGCTTCTTCTTGCCATAGCTCAAGGAATTTTAAATTTGAGGATACATCAGAATCATTCACTAGGAGAACTTGTGAATACATTCCTGGGGCCCACCTCTAGAACTTCAGATTCAGTTAGACTGGGATAGGGCTTGGAAATTCACATTTCCAACAACTTCCCAGGTGGTGTTGATGCTGCTGGTCTGGGAACAACACTTGAAAAAGCACAGCCATTGCTGGTTAGATCTGATCCAGAATTGGCCAATTAAATTCTCTTGTTCTTACATACGTTGGATATAGACAAATGGGCTTCCCTGGTGGCTCAGTGGTAAAGAATTCACCTGCAATGCAGGAGACCTAGGTTCAGTCCCTGGGTCAGGAAGATTCCCTGCCGAAGGGAATGGCAACCCACTCCAGTATTCTTGCCTGGAGAATCCCATGGACAGAAGAGCCTGGTTGCCTACAGTCCATGAGGTCACAGAGAGTCAGACATGACTGAATGACTAACATACATAGACAAATATTGATTGATTCCACTTATATGAGGTACCTAGAATAGTCAAATTCATAGATTCAGAAAGTACTCTGGTAGATGCCAAGGTGGGTGTATGGAGGGGAGTTAGTGTTTGACGGGGACAGAGTTTAAGTTTATGAAGGTGAAAAATCCAGGAAATGGATGATGGTGAGGTTTGCGCCATGATGTGAACATATTTAGTGCCATTATACAGTTAAATAGGGTCAAAATAGTGTGTTTTATGTTATGTGACTTATAGTATGATAAAAACTTGAGTTTTTTTCTTTTTGTTTGTTTTAAATTTTCTTGTTCTTGACTCCGAGGTAAACTCTGAAGACTACTGTATTAGTTTCAAAAGACTGTTGGGACAGAAGACCACACATTAGTCCTATAGCTATTCATACCCTCAGCTTTAAAACCCTCAGTTTCTTATATTTGGAAAGTCTCCCTTTTTGAACTACTCTATTCTGATTGGACTCCTGTTACCTGTAGCCAGAAACATCATGTCTAAGAGTCGTGTCAATGTCTTACATGTCCTCTAACAGACCATGGCTGGCCCTTTTCCCCCCGGCACTGACATTTCTCCAGTTCCTGCTGATGTCCAGCCCTTGAAGTCAACTGCTATTTCTGCTCCTATTGCATTTTCCTGAAAAGGAGACACAGCTTCCCTTTCACCATTTTAGAGTCTGAGAAGTCCACAGAGAAAAGCTGCTTGACATGCTACCTTTTGAAGGATGTCTAGTGATGTAGTTCATATTTTCTACTGGCTTTCTTAAAATTGCAAACTTTTTCTCTGGCATGGACTTCTTGGAGCAGGGCTTCTGGGACCTCTGAGCGTGAACACACCAGGCTCCTTTCTAAGTATTCTCTATTACGACTACCGTGCAGTGTGTAAAGACTTCTTATGTGTACTCAGCTGTCTCTCCATTTGAATATCATCCGGATACCAGGTCCTTCCTGGGGCTGAAGGGGTGGCATTATTCTTCACTTTGGGGACTCTTGGTTCTGGTTGTTGGAAGGAACCTATGCCGGGTATTTCCCAAGGAAACCTGGAAGAAATGCCCCATATAAGTGATTCAATCTATTAAATACCATGAGGCATGACTCTCTCTCTCTCTCTGAGCCCACCTGTGTGCCTATTCGCATGTACTCTTTTTCCTCCTAATAAACAACTTTACTGGTTTTACTCCTTTGCATCTCTTTGTGGAAATTCATTCCTATCAAGCCAACGGGCCAGGGCCTTGTCACTGGTCCCTGGCAGTCTAGTGGCTAGGATTCAGGGCTCTCACTGCCTCGGCCTGACTTCAGTCTCTGGCAGGGAACTGAAATCCTGCTTTGAGCCACTGCAGGTCAAGGCAGCTGTGTCTGACTTTTTGCGACCCATGGGCTGTAGCTGGAGTGGGTTGCCATTTCCTCCTCCAGGGGATCTTTCTGATCCAGGGATCAAGCTCACATCTCCTGCATTGGCAGGTGGATTCTTCACCACTGAGCCACCTGAGAATCCTGAGACACACTATGGGGAACAATTAACAAGCATTTCTATCACACAGAGGCATATGACTGACTCTGTGGATGTTTAGGTGGCCTCCATGTCCTGGCTACTGTACATAGTGCTGCAATGAACATTGGGGTGTACATGTAATGTCTTTTTGAACTATGGTTACCAGTGGGGAAAGGGGGAGAGGGATAAATTGGGAGATTGGGATTGACATATACACACTATTATACATAAAATAGATAACTTACCAGGGCCCTTATAAGGCTTCCCTTGTAGCTCAGTCAGTAAAGAATCTGCCTGCAGTGCAGGAGATCCAGGTTTGATCCCTGGGTTGGGAAGATTCCCCTGGAGCAGGGAATGGCACCCCACTCCAGTATCCTTGCCTGGAAAATCTCATAGACAGAGGAGCCTGGTGGGCTGCAGTCCATGGGGTCGCAAAGAGTCAGGCACGACTGAGTGTCTAACACTTGGCGCTTATAAGGACCTACTGTATAGCACAGGGAACGCTACTCAATATTCTGTAATGACCTACGTGGGAAAAGAATCTTTAAAAGAGTGGAGATATGTACACTTTGCTATACAGCCAACAAAACATAAATCAACTATACTCCAATAATTTTTTTTGAAATCCTACCTTTTGAGCTATCCGTCTAACCTTACAATCTATGTTTTTAAATCTAATTATCTGTGTCATTAGTGAAAACTCAAAATCACCAGGCACTGAGCTAGGAGCATAGTATGTATTACCTCAGTCATTTATATGACAAACCTACAGAAAGGGGTATTTTAATCCTCACTGTGTAGACGAGGAAACCAAGGCTTAGAACCTATACACCCCAAAGTATAGACCTAGGGAATAGAATTCATATAAATTCAGGTGTGTATCTTGTATCATCTCCCTCATCAGAAGGCAGACTCCAGGAGGGTAGAGATCTTGGTTCTATGGCACTGTGTTAATAGCAAGCATTTATTGGGCAGCAAATATTGTACAACAATCCAGTGTACTGTGATTATCTTGCATTTTCAGATGAGGAAACTGGGGCACAGGGAGTTTGGGAAACTTGCTTTAGGCCACGTAGGTGCTAAGAGATGGGCCAGGGTTCAAACCCAGGCGGTTCTTCTCAACATTAGGCTGCGTGAGAGTCACCTGGAGACCTTGTTAAAAGGCAAAAGGCTGTGCTGTCGCCACAGGTCCAGGTGGGGCCTGAGATTCCACATTTCTAACAAGGTCCAGAGATGCTGACTCTGCCGGCCTGAGACTCACTTTGAATGCGGCGGGTCTGGACGAAGAGTCTGCTTTTACCCTTTAAACCATGCTGCTTCTCCAATACATTAAGTCCCCTACATACGAACCTTCAAGTTTCAAACTTTCAAAGATACAAATGTGCCCATGTATGCCAGCTGTCATATTGTACTCCCATGCTTTTCAAGGTCCTGTACTGTAAGGTACAGGAAAATGTTTTATTTTTTGTGTTTGTTTTGTATGTACCACTTGTGTGAACAGTATTATAAACCTATTACAGCACAGTACTATATAGCTGATTACGTTAGTTGGGCACCTAGGCTAACTTTGTTGGACAAAACAACAAAGGAACTAGGAAAGTTTGTTCAAATATTTGTTCATCCAGTTACAGACAAACTGGATTTACAAACTATGTAGAGGATTTACTGTAGATTAATACTTGCTGATTGAGTGAAGGCAAATATATTCATCTAATAATAAACCAGTAATCAGCATAACTCATACCCATTGACCATGTTAATCAAGAACTTACATTTCTATTTTAGCGCTCACTCAGCTTTTACCCTAGTTATTCATTTGAATATAGGGGATGTGCCTGTCTCTTCGGAAGAAAACTATGTTAATTCATGCAAGAAATCATGCCTTGCTTCTCTTCCTTCAACATTTCCATGGCCTCCCATTGAACTGGAATAAAACTAAACTCCTTATCATGGCAGGCTCAGATGATCTGCACCCCTCCTCACGCCCACCCAGACACCTTCACTCTCTCTGCTCCTAGATCATGACATTCAGCACATTGGCCTTTCAACGGTTTCTTGAACAAACAAGCTTTTATCCCCAAACTCAGGACCTTATACTTGATGTTTCCCTTCATCTTCTCTCTTATTATTCTTTCTGCTATAAAATGAATAAGTAAAAGACAGAACCAGACAGAAGACAAAACAATAAAGGCAGATTTAATTCAGGAAGACTGGTTTCCCAGGTGGTGCTGGTGGTAAAGAGCCCACTGCCAATGCAGGAGACATAAAAAAAAAAATGCATGTTCGATCCCTGGGTCAGGAAGATCCCCTGGAGGAGGGCATGGCAACCCACTCCAGTATTCTTGCCTGGAGAATCCCATGGACAGAGGAGCCTGGTGGGCTACAGTCCATGGGGTCACAAAGATTGGACAGACTGAAGCTACTTGGCATGCACGGTAGGGGAAGACATCAATGGAGAACCAGGCTCCATTTTGAATACTACAAGGCCAGGTGGGAATTTATATCCAAAGAGCAGGTGGAGGTCAATGGATGGAAGATTACTAAATTAGATATCAAGGGTTAGGGGAATCCTGGAACTGACTTGATAGGATAAACTCTGAGATATAGTTTACATTCCACACCTCCTATGCAAGGTGAGGATAAAGCTGCCCTCCTAGGGCTTTGCCTGAAACCACAACCTTTTGCATTTCTTCCCTATCTCAGTCCAGCTGCCCTTTCAGGAGTCCTCCTGAGTGCATGCCCTTCATAAATTGCTGTGCAGAAATCCCCATCTCAGCATCTGCTTCTGAGAATTCTGGCCTAGGAGCCCCACAAAGGCACACATTTCTGTTGGACATATCTGGGTATAGAACTGCCGGATCAGAGAATATACCCGTGCTCGGTTTTCCAAAGTGTTTGCACAAATTAACCCTCCCACCAGTGGTTTATGAGCATGTCAGTTACGTCAAATCTTTGTCAAAACTTGCAAAAAGTCTTTTCATATTATATATATATATTCTTGATACGAGTGCTTTCCTAGTTCCTTGCAAGTCCTTTGCTAGATATGACCATAAATATTCTGGT
Source organism: Cervus elaphus (assembly GCF_910594005.1). Taxonomy (NCBI): domain Eukaryota; kingdom Metazoa; phylum Chordata; class Mammalia; order Artiodactyla; family Cervidae; genus Cervus; species Cervus elaphus. The sequence continues at coordinate 19,209,604 of NC_057827.1, read as the reverse complement.
CCCATTCTTAATTTTGAAAAACACAATCATCTGTGGACACTTATCCTTTTTTTTTTTCTACTTTTCCAGTTGCTATACCTTTTATTTCTTTCTCTTACTTTCTGTAATACCTAGGTCCTCCAGTATGAGGTTAAGTGGAAATAATTATAAACAGCATCACTGTCTTAGACCCAAATTTGACTTTCACTACTTCAATGTTTTATGGAATGTTTGTGGATGAGGTTTTGAGATAGATTCTGTATAATTAAGAAAGTTGCCTTCTATTCCTAATTTGTTAAAAATATATGTTTTGTTTTCATGATCAAGGATTGAAGTTAATCAAGTAATTTTTACGCATCTCTTATGATTTTTTACTTCCTTTCTTTTAGTGTTAAAACTAACCTTGCTTTCATAGATTCCAGCTTGGTTGTGGTGCATTGTATATTGTTGGATTCAATATGTTATTTTCTTTTTTTTAGAGCTTTTACACCTATGTTCATGAGAGATATTGCAAAATAACTTGGCTCTCCTGTAATGTTGCCGTCAGGTTTGGTATTGTAGTTACGCTGGTTTCATATGTTGTGAGGCCCTCTCTCTTTTTCTAGTCTGGAAAATTTTATGTAACACTGGGTTCTTTACTCCTTGTATATTTGAAAGAATTTATCTCTGCATTTTTCTTTTTTCTTGGATATTTGATCTCTAAGCATTCTGGCTGTCTTGGCTACTTTGTGATCTTTCACATATCTGTTTTTAGCCAGATTAAAACTTTAACCAGATTTTATAGTTGTTCTTGGTAAGATGGAGGTTTAATAGAACTGAGTCACTTCAAGGCCTCGTTTTTAGGGCTGTGTATAAATGAACGGTTGGAAACATTTGCACACTAGTATTTAATCACAAAGGACCTTGGATTCTACAGACTATTAAACAATGGGGATCCCTGACAATATTTGAGTAGACAGATAATAGATCAGACCTAAAACTAGGAAAGTAAATGTGGCAATGATGTATAACATGAAAATAAAGAAGAACAGGTAAGAGGTTATTCCAAAAGTTCATTGAAAGCAAGAGTCTGTTTAGGAGAATGCCAGCCAAAGTACCAAAGATTTCCTTTCAATTAATGATTCTCCAAGTGGGTCAAGAAGCAGCAGCTCGCCTGGGAACTTGTTATCTGCACGTTCCCAATGCTGCCTCAGACCTACAGAATCAGAGTGTCCGGAGGAGATGCCTTATAATCTGTGTTCTAACAGACCCTCCACATGATTCTAATGCTCATTCAATTAGGGAACCATTACTTTATACCATGGGCTTCCGTGGTGGTTTAGACCAAAAAGAATTTGCCTGCAGTGCTAGAGACCCAGGTTCAATCCCTGGGTTGGGAGGATCCCCTGGAGGAGAGAATGGCAACCACTCCAGTACTCTTGCCTGGAGAATTCCACAGACAGAGGAGCCTGGCAGGCTACAGTCCACGGGATCTCAAAGAATCAGACACGATTGAGCAAATAATACACACACACACACACACACACACACACACACACACACACGCACACTTTAGACCAAATCTCACCTCCTTCACAGTTAGGGGTGACTGTATGATGCCACCTGTGGCCAATGAAATGTAAGAGGAAGTCCAATCAGGGTATTTGGAAGAAAATTTTGCTCCCCTAATAAACAGGACAGATGAAACGGGCTGCCCATTTCCCTTCTTCCTACCATGAATGCTGACTGACATTGTGATCAAGAGGCAAGGGATCTGAGGGCTGAGAAAGCCAACAGGTTGAGGGAAGTCCACTGAGAATTTCAAATTCCACCAAGAAATTCTCATCAGAGACAAACCTGTTCCTCTCTAAGTCCTGCTGTCAGGGTACATCACTAAATATGATTTCTTGCTTGCCCAGGGCTCTGTGGAACAAGAGAACAGTGATTTCTGGCAAGGTGTCAATTCCAAGCAAGTGAGTGTGCCTGGCAGCTTCCGCCCAGAGCAGCGCTGGCTTGGTGACTCAGAGATCCATCTCCAGATGGCAGCAGGGGCCTCTCCAAGTCTCAAACGTGCTTGGGTGGCATTTAGGACTTGTGTGTTGCAATCCTGTTCTCAAGGGACTAACCCACATTGTACAACAACAACAAAAAAAACTCTAGTGGGAAAAAGAAGCAGAGTTGCTTACTGCCAGGAGGCTTCACCCACGTATCCGCCTCCGGGTCCAAATTTCTGCTTTGAGTTGTAGGCACCCTTTTGGGTCCCAAGCAGGTTCTTCTGTGAATGGGTACAAATCCTGAGTCACCTCCACAGAGAGTTTTTTGGAACCGATCACCCAGCTCAAAATTACAAACCCTCCCCCAAACTCTAGCAGGCATACTTCCGCATCTTTGCTTTATTTTTCAGCTTAGTACTTATCACCATCTGGCATAGGATATGCTTTACTTATTCCGATGTTTATTGTCTTTCCTCCTCCACTAGATTGTAAGGTTTACGAGGACAGTAATTTTTGCCTGTTTTGCTCATTCTTACATCCACAATATTTAGGAAAGTTCCTGGCACTAGTAAATGCTCAATAAATGTTCGAGGATGGACACTTGTCAAGTGATTGGCTGACAGGTCCCAGAAAGTGGCATACGCTTTTCCTGCTTCTTGTCATTGCTTCTCTAAAGTATAAGCCTCTGGACTTCCTTGAGTATAAATCTGCCTGGCAATGCAGGGGACACCAGTTCGATCCCTGGTCTGGGAAGATTCCACACGCTGTGGAGCAGCTAAGCCCATGCAGTACAACTACCGAGCCCAAGCTCTGGAGCCTGCGAGCTGCAGCTACTGAAGCCCGCTTGCCTAGAGCCTGTGCTCTGCGGCAAGGAAAACCACCACAGTGAGAAGCCTGTGCGCTGCAAGGAAGAGTAGCCCCCGCTCAGCACAACCAGAGAAAGCCCATGCATAGCAACGAAGGCCAGGGCAACCAAAAATAAATAAGGTAAAAACTATGTTTAATCTTTAAAAAACACTAGACTGCAGATTACACTACAGTTTACTCCATAGAGACTGGGTGAATAATAATGAAAACGAAAGTCACTCAGTCGTGTCCTACTCTTTGCGACCCCAGGGACTATACAGTCCGTGGAATTCTCCAGGCCAGAATACTGGAGTGGGTAGCCTTTCCCTTCTCCAGGGGACCTTCCCAACCCAAGTCTCCCACACTGCAGGATATTGATTAACAATAGCTATTGTTTAGGGTTCACTATGTAGCAAATGGGAGAAGGCAATGGCACCCCACTCCAGTACTCGTGCCTGGAAAATCCCATGGATGGAGCTAGGCTGCAGTCCATGGGGTCGCTAAGAGTCGGACACAACTGAGCGACTTCACTTTCACTTTTCACTTTAATGCATTGGAGAAGGAAATGGCACCCACTCCAGTGTTCTTGCCTGGAGAATCCCAGGTATGGGGGAGCCCCATGGGCTGCCGTCTATAGGGTCACACAGAGTCGACACGACTGAAGTGACTTAGCAGCAGCAGCATGTAGCAAATGAATGCTCAGTGCTATAGAAGCTCTATTTTGTTTAGTTCTCAGACAGTACTAGCACCTGTAGCCCCACTTTACCAATGAGAACAAGGAGGCTCAGACAGCTCAGATGGCTTACTCAGGCTCTCTGAGGTCATCAGTGGTGCAGCTGGGGCGTAGATTTAGGACTATCTGACTCCAAAGCCTGGGCTTTCACCTGCCGCCTCACTGGAGAATGGTTTCAGCACTAGTTGACACATTTATGTTACCCTGATTCCTCCTCCTTTCCTGCTAAAATGTAGGCATTTTTTTGTGTGCGCCCAGGAGTCAAATGACCAAATAGAGATGATTTATCCAGAATTCCCTCCTGCCTGGAGAGATGATAGATGATAGATAGATAGATGACAGACAGATAGACAGATTAAAAATTACTTGGCAGAAATAAAATTCTAACAAATGTTGGCTATTTAGGTGTTAATGTACCTTCCAAAACAAGGACATAAAAGTATTTTATGTAGAATGAACACATTTCAGCAAAGTTTGTTTTTTTTTTTTAAACTAGTAACAAGACAGACTGTCTTAGACGTCCTATTACCTAAAAACATCCTAATTTTATTTAGACATTAGGGACTTTATTGGTGGTAGAGTGTAGGACTTTGCACTTCCAATTCAGGGACTGCAGGTTTGATCCCAGATCAGGAACTAAGATTCCACATGTCATATGGTATGGCCAAAATATAAATAATATTTTTTAAAAAAAAATAGACATCAGCACAGGTGTTAGAATTAGTGATAATAATGGTGGCAAATACTTAGAGTGTTTATTTATATGTTGGCTTAAGATCTGCAACAGTGTTATGAGCAGAAAGAGAGGTACACTCAGGTTTAACCAGCTGCTTTTGAGGAAATGGCCAACACTGTCTGCTTTGTAGTTTGTGCTCCAGGAGCACAAACATGGCACAGAGGTCCTTAGTTACCCATGGTCATTTCACACTTCTACACCTTCACTCATACGGTGCTCATTTGGAAATGCCATTCCCTTCTGGATAGCACTTAGTTCAGTTCAGTCCAGTTGCTCAGTCGTGTCTGACTCTTTGCGACTCCACGGACTTTGCAATATGCCAGTCTTTCCTGTCCATCACCAACTCCTGGAGTTTATTCAAACGCATGTCCATTGCGTTGGTGATGCCATCCAACCATCTTATCCTCTGTCGGCCCCTTCTCTTCCTGCCTTCAATCTTTCCCAGCATCAGGATCTTTTCCAGTGAGTCGGTTCCTCATATCAGGTGGCCAAAATATTGGAGTTTCAGCTTCAGCATTAGTCCTTCCAGTGAATATTCATGACTGATTTCCTTTAGGATGGAATGGTTGGATCTCCTTGCAATCCAAGGGACTCTCTAGAGTCTTCTCCAACACTACAGTTCAAAAGCGTCAATTCTTCAGTGCTCAGCTTTCTTTATAGTCCAACTCTCACATCCATACGTGACTGCTGGAAAAACGATAGCTTTGACTAGATGCACCTTTGTTGACAAAGTAATGTCTCTGCTTTTTATTATGCTGTCTAGGTTGGTCATAACTTTTCTTCCAAGGAGCAAGCATCTTTTAATTTCATGGCTGCTGTCACCATCTGCAGTGATTTTGGAGCCCAAAAAATTAAGTCTGTCAGTTTCCATTGTTTCCACATCTATTTGCTATGACGTGATGGGACTGGATGCCATGATCTTAGTTTTCTGAATGTTGAGTTTTAAGCCAACTTTTTCACTCTCCTCTTTCACTTTCATCAAGAGGCTCTTTAGTCCTTCCTCACTTTCTCCATAAGGGTGGTGTCATCTGCATATCTGAGGTTATTGATATTTGTCCCGGCAATCTTGATTCCAGCTTGTGCTTCATCCAGCCCAGCATATCTCATGATGTACTCTCCATGTAAGTTAAATAAGCAGGGTGACAATATACTCCCTTGACATACTCCTTTCCTGATTTGGAACCAGTCTGTTGTTCCTTGTCCAGTTCTAACTCTTGCTTCTTGACCTGCATACAGATTTATCAGGAGGCAGGTAAGATGTTCTGATATTCCTATCTCTTGAAGAATTTTCCACAGTTTGTTGTGATCCACACAATCAAAGGCTTTGGTGTAGTCAATAAAGCAGAAGTAGATGTTTTTCTGGAACTCTCTTGCTCTTTCAATGATCCATTGGATGTTGCACTTTGATCTCTGGTTCCTCTGCCTTTTCTAAACCCAGCTTTTCTAAATCTGGAAGTTCATGGTTCATGTACTGTTGAAGCCTGGCTTGGAGAATTTTGAGCATTACTTTGCTAGCACATGAGATAAATGTAATTGTGTGGTAGTTTGAACATTCTTTGGCATTGCCTTTCTTTGGGACTGGAATGAAAACTGACCTTTTCCAGTCCTGTGGCCACTGCTGTGTTTTCCAGATTTGCTGACATATTGAGTGCAGCAGTTTCACAGTATCATCTTTTAGGATTTGAAATAGCTCAACTGGAATTCCATCACATCCACTAGCTTTGTTCATAGTGATGTTTCCTAAGGCCCACTTGACTTCACATTCCAGGATGTCTGGCTCTAGGTGAGTGATCACACCATCATGGCATCTGGGTCATGAAGATCTTTTTTGTATAATTTTCTGTATATTCTTGCCACCACTTCTTAATATCTTCTGTTTCTGTTAGGTCCATACTATTTCTGTCTTTCATTGTGCTCATCTTTGCATGAAATATTCCCTTGGCATCTCTAATTTTCTTGAAGAGATCTCTAGTCTTTCCCATTCTATTTTTTTCCTCTATTTTTTTTGCATTGATTGCTGAGGAAGGCTTTCTTATCTCTCCTTGGTTTTCTTTGGAACTCTGCATTCCAATGTGTATATCTTTCCTTTTCTCCTTTGCCTTTAGCTTCTTTTCTTTTCTCAACTATTTGTAAGGCCTCATCAGACAACCATTTTGCCTTTTTGCTTTTCCTTTTCTCGGGGATGATCTTGATCACTGCCTCCTGTACATTGTCACGAACCTCCGTCACTAGGAACTCCTATTTATCCTTCAGAGTTCTTAGATATTGTGTTGCTTCCCATAGGAAGTCAGCCTAGACCCTCTTCGTCTTAGTGATCTATTTCTCCACTGTGCATCCAGACACACTGCTCTTACTTGTAATACACATGAAATGCACATGAATTGGTCCTTTTCCTTCCTTAGAGTGTAAGCTTCATGAGGCTTACCTCTTTCTGGCGAACAACACATGGCATAGTAATGCCTGGAACAAGAACGTTTAATAACTGAACTGAAATTAAAGGGGCACAGTAGAAATACATCATAGCATGGCTAGCAATGGAATTGAAGAAGCCTACTAACTAACAAGGGGTTTCCAGGCAGCACTAGTGGTAAAGAATCTGCCTGCTAATGCAGGAGATGTGGGTTCAATCCCTGGGTTGGGAAGGTCTGCTGGAGAAAGGCTTGATAACCCACTCCAGTATTCTTGCCTGGAGAATTCCATGGGCAGAGCAGCCTGGCGGGCTGCAGTCCATAGGGTCGCAAACAGTCCGACTAGACTGAAGTGACTGAGAATGCACACATGCTCTAACTAATAACATACCCAGAATGTTAGACATCTGTAATTCCTCCTGACTGGATGCTCTCAGGTATCATCTTTGCTACCTGATTTTGAGTCTGTAATGTATTTATTTATGCTGTTCTGGGTCTTCCTCGCTGTGCACAAGCTTCCTCTAGTCGTGATGAGCAGGGGCCACTCTCTAGTTGCAGGGCACAGGCTTCTCATTGTGGTGGCTTCTCTTGCTGTGGAAAGTGGGCTCCAGGGCACCCAGCCTTCAGTAGTTGCAGCAAGAGGGCTCAGTGCTTGTGGCTTGCAGGCTTAGTTGCTCCACAGCACATGGGGTCTTAGTTCCTGGACCAGGGATTGAACACATGTCCCCTGCATTGGCCAGCGGGTTCTTTACCACTGGACCACAAGGGAAGTCTCCAAGTCTGTAATTTTTGAGTGTATGCAATGGCTATAACAGTGTTGTGTATGGAAAAAAAAGACAGTCTTCCTCTCGTGTTTCTTCTTGCACTCACACTACTATCACACTCACACTCTGCCTCCTGATGTGTGTGGGTTTTCCCCCCAACCAAGAAATTCTCTGAGACTCCAGCTGAGTGTCTTACAATCTAATTGAATTGTGATTCCCTTAACCTGGAGACAGCATCACATTCCACAGGGTGAGCTCAGTCCCACAGACTGTCCCCACCCCACTTCAGACCACATGTCCCAGGTTGTCACCTGTGCTTCTGACCTATTGGCTCTAAACCTGAGATCCCCACGACCTCTTTCTTGAGTCTGATTAGTTTGTTAGAGCAGCTCACAGAATTCAGGGAAACACTTAGGCTACAAATTTATTAAAGGATATGATAAAGGATGGGCTTCCCCGGTAGCCCAGTGATAAAGAATCCACCTGCAAAGCGGGAGCCACAGGAGGTGTGAGTTTGATCCCTGGGTTGGGATGATCCCCTGGAGGAGGGCATAGCAACCCACTCCAGTACTTTTGCCTGGAGAATCTCATGGACAGAGGAACCTGGCAGGCTACAGTCCAGAGGGTCGCAAAGAGTTGGACATAACTGAAGTGACTTAGCATGGATACACGCGTGATAAGGGATAGAGATGAAGAGATACATAAGGTGAGGGCAGGGAAGGTCAAAAGCGCAAGAACTTCTGTCCCCATGGAGTTGGGGTGTGTTACCCTCCTGGTATACGGATGTATTCTTCAGCCTGAAAGCTCTCCAAACCCAATACTGTTGGGATTTTTATGGAAGCTTCCTTACATAGGCATGATCAATTGTTAACTCCATCTCCAGCCCCTCTCCCCTCGCTGGAGAATGGAGGGTGGAGATTAAAATTCTAAGGTTCTAATCACATCTTGGTCTTTCTGGCGATGGACCCTGATCTAGGAGCCCACTCAGAGTCACCTCATGAGAACAAAGAATGCTCCCATAGCTCTTATCACGTAGGAAATTCCAAGGGTTTTAGGAACTCTGGGCCAGCAACAGTGATGAAGACCAAACATAGATTTCTTATTATAAATTGCAATATCAAGCATAATGTGTTAAGCATAATCAGGATTAAAGGGGAGGTATAAATATGGTCCTCAAACTACTCTGCATCAAAGGAAAAAATGACCCAAAAGAGGGACTTGGAGGCTGAAATCTGTTTATTTCCTAGCCTAAATCTCTAGCAGGTAGTGCTGAAACACTACCTCCTATGACCCTCTCAAAGGAACCACTTCAAACTCAACCATTTAATTATTTTAGGTCTAGACTAAAGAACTCCTTCCCTGGGTCTCAGACACACAACATTGGAACATTCCAGCCAAGAAGCAAGCTGATTGGCATTTTAATGGATTTCTCTGCAACCAGATTGACTCAGAGCACCCATCCACAGCTTGTTCAACCATCCAGACATGCAAAAGGCTTGGCCTGGGTTTCAAAACCTTTCCAACGTTTTTCTAGAAGCTGTCTCTGCAAAGATGAGAGAATACTGTCTAAGGGTCTAAAGCTCCACAGGCACTCTGCAAGGGAAAGACTGTGTTTATTAAACAGAGGAAACTTTTGCTTAGGAGTGTTGGAAGACAGCCAAGAACTCAAGCTCTTTAAGGCTTGACTTCTTTGGGAAAATTATTAAAATGAAATGAGTCTTTCCTTTGACAAACGGATTGACCCACCTTCCCTGATTTCCAGCTCTACAATCTGCTGTGACTCTGATGTCAAGGTCGTCTCTTTGGCCTCAGCACGCAGAGCGGCTCTTTGTCTTGGACTGGCACCTGAGCACCGTTGGAAAATGGTGAGTTCAGCAAAGCTGAGCGGGCTTCTTTACACTGGGACTTCTCTTCAGTCTCCATGATGTGAACAGAGTATGCAGCGTTTCCCAAGATTACTTAACCATGAAACCACTGTCTTTCTTTTCCGTGGAGTATTTCACAGGGCTATTCAGCCACAAGTGCACACTCTGGGATAATCAGAAATTTGATCTCATGTTTGGAGACTTTATAGTATGTGCAAGAAGCCCAGAACAGAAGATTACATGTGGATTCCATGGATATGAAGTATCCAGAATGGGCAAATCGATAGAGACAAAAAGCAGATTAGTATCTGCCAAGGGGTGGGGTGAAGACATGGGGAGTGAGGTGTGACGGCTAATGGGTAAGAGGTTTCTCCTGAGGTGATGAAATGTCCTAAAATTAGATTATGGCGATGATGGCATAATTCTATAAATATATTTTAAAACCATGGAACTCTATACTTTAAACAGTATGGAATTTTATGATATGTAAATTATATATCAACAAAGCTGTTAAATTTTTTTACAAAGATGATATAAAGATTATTTCAATCCTACCAATTAAAGTAGTTCTTTCTTTCCTTTCCCTTTTTTCTTCTTCTTTTTTTATCTCTTTTCCCTCCCTAATCATTTTTGTTCTGCTGTACCAATTCAACCCCTTTATTTTCCAAGGCTAATTTTACTAATAAGGAATATATATATATATATATATATTCATTTAAAAGTTACAATGAGTACTGACTTCCCTGTTAGCTCAGATGGTAAAGAATCTGCCCGCAATGCAGGAGACTCGGGTTTGATCCCTGGGTTGGGAACATCCCTGGAGAAGGGAATGGCAATCCACTCCAATATTCTTGCCCGGAGAATTCCACAGACAGAGGAGCTTGGCCGGCTACAGTCCATGGTGTCGCAGAGTCAGGCATGGCTGAGCAACTAACACTAACATGACAGATTGAAGTGTAAAATGAGAAATAAATGCCTTCATTTCTCTGTGAACCTGTTCCACTCTCAGAAGTCACTGTGGCCTCTTATGGTCCCTTTAGAAATTGTTTACACAGTTGCAGTCTCTGTCCATATGGTGCCTATATTTTTACACAATTTGGACCGCTCTTGATTCTGCATCTTGTTTGTCTCAATTAGTGTTGCATTTTGGAGATCTTTTCATGTTTGTACATATAGACATTTACATCTTTTCAGCAGCAGCACACTGTTCATTGAATGTTTATGTCGTACGTATACTATCACTTTCCTATTAAGAGATACTGAGATTGTCTCCAGATGTGAGTAGTTTTTATTTCATTTGTTTTACTATTACAAACTATGCTACAATCAACATCTTTGCGTGTTGCTGCTGCTGGTAAGATAATAACTCAGAAGTGTTCAGAGGTTAAAAGCCATGTGACTTTGGATATGGGTAAATGTGACTAGGTTGCCTTGCAAAATCATGCCCCCACATATAATGCCATCCTCAGGGGATGAGATGAGAGAGCTGGCATGGATGTTTAGAACTACCCTAGCCCAGGACAGGTTCTAACCCCTCTCACTCCACAGCCCCCACCTTACCCAAGCACTGCCCAGGCTAACGTCTTACTGTAGTTGTTGTTCAGTCATTAAGTCAGACTCATTGCAATCCCATGGACTGCAGTGTGCCAGGCTCCTCTGTCTTCCACTATATCCTGGAGTTTGCTCAAATTCATGTCAATTGAGTCAGTGATGCTATCTAACTATCTCATCCTCTGTTTGTCCCCTTCTCCTCCTGCCCTCAATCTTTCCTAGCATCAAGGTCTTTTCCAATGAATCAACTCTTTGCATTAGGTGGCCAGAGTATTGGAACTTCAGCTTCAGCATCAGTTTTTGCGATGAATATTCAGGGTTGATTTCCTTTAGGATTGACTGGTGTGATCTCTTTGCAGTCCAAGGGACTCTCAAGAGTCTTCTGCAGCACCACAACTTGAAAGCATCAATTCTTCGGTGTTCAGCCTTCTGTCTGGCCCAACTCTCATCCAAACATGAATACTGGAAAAACTATAGCTTTGACCATACAGCCTTTGTCTGCAAAGTGACATTTCTGCTCTATAATACACTATCTGGTTTGTCTTGTACACTGTAATGAAGTATTTTATCCTTGGAATACCACTTTCTTCTCTGGAGGATGCTCACCTTACTCTGTTCTCTGTAGTTTTCCTTCTTGACAGAGAGGGTTTGAGCCAGAGACACAATCAACATGCAAACGTGCAAATGGGCCATTATTGCCCTGTCCAAGAAAAGGGCCATGTCAGTTCATGTTCTGATTTTATGATTCTCTGACCGCTGGTCTTAATTCTTGCTTTGCATTCCTACTTAACCTTGAATAAAATCACTTAACTTCTGACAGCTTCTGTCACTGCATCAACTTAAATAGCTGGTGGGGGTTAGTGGCAGAAGGTGGTGTCAGCCATATGCAACATTTTCAGTATTTGCATGTGTGAAGGGACATGGGGGTGGGCATAATACTAAATGGCTATTTTTGAGTTTTCAGGGAATCAATAAAAGTATAATTAGAATAACATTGTGAACATTTTAGTTCTCTTACTGATGTTTTGATACAACTAAGAGGGATGTGGTTTTAGCTGTGATGTAGGTTGTCACCCTTCTTTTAATTAATTTTTATTGGAGTATAGTTGTTTTACAATGTCGTGCTAGTGTCTGCTGGAGAGAAAAGTGAATCAGTTATACGTGCACATATATCCCCTTTTTATGGGTTTCCTTCCCATTTAGGTCACCACAGAATATCGAGTAGAATTCCCTGTGCTATAACTTGTTACTTTTAAGAAAGAGCTTTTGTGGAATAGAAAAATCCAAGCCTGTCTAAGGCTAAACACACTTACACTATCAGAATCAGGCCCAGTTGTGTTACACACTTAGATTATTGGAAATACCCTACTTGTACTCTCTTTATCATATTGCCTTCTTCTGTGTCAAATTTCGAGCCCTAGCTAAAATAGAGTTTTGACACCACATTATCATAAATGTCCCGGAAGTGCTATCAAATGAAGAGTAAATACTTCCTGTTCTTAAGCTTTTGATTAAACACTTCATAAGAATTAGCTTACTCATTTCTCAAAACAACCCAATGACAACAGAGACTGTAATTACTCCTATTTTACAGAGAAGAAAATTGAGACTTAGAGAAATGAAGTAACTGGCCTGATCTGATATTTCTAGCAAGGGGTGGAACTAGGTATCAATCAGGTGAGTCTGACATGCATGCAGGCTCCAAACCACAGGGTTGTGTGGTGCCTTCCTCAGCCCAGGCTCTGATAATACCACATCTTCTCTCCATAGCTGGACCTCACCCTGTGTGCTGTCCTCGGCCTCTGAACTCAGTCCTAACAGTCTCAGACCAGGGTTCAGAAGTCAACATCAATTCCTCCTGGTGGCTGGTCCAGCTCACAATGAACCCAGGACTTTTCTCAGCACACGCCCTTTTCCATGTCCTTCGGCATCTGCCTGAGCTACATCTTAGCGATGTGCCAAGCACATCCACTTCATCCATCCCTCCTCCCAAGTTCTCCCAAACTCCCACCTCTCCCTGCAGGACTGTGGTGTCTGGACTGCAGCTGTTTAGCTGGTGAGAAATGTCACTGTCAGAACTCTTCCACGTCCTAGCAGACAGACATTCCACACCAGCTGCTGTCCCTGCTCTGCCCCGTTACTCACTCTGGCTTCTCACCGGACTTTGGTGCCTGCAGTTGGGTCTGCCCGCCCCAGCACCTGCTTCACTTCAGGACAGGAACTGGTTCTAACCCCAGTCCTTCTTGGTCTGGCTGTTTTTGGTGTCCTTGAGTGGTCTGCGTACATGCAAGCTCTGAGATATACAGTCATACTGAGCCCCATGTACTTCACGTCCCCCATTCCAGAAGTCAGAGGCAAGAAAGGACACTGGTCTTTCCTGTCCAAAGAACGTGCACCTCCAAAGAGAAGGGTGATTTAAGGAAGGATGACCAGCTTTCCCAGGCGGTACTAGTGGTAAAAAAAACCCACCTACCAATGCAGGAGATGTAAGAGATGCAAGTTCGATCCCTGGGTCAGGAAGATCCCCTGGATGTAGACACGGCAACCCACTCTAGTATTCTTGCCTGGAGAATCCCATGAACAAAGGAATCTGGCAGGCTATTGTCCATAGGGTCACAATGAGTCAGACCCAACTGAAGCGACTTAGTGCACAAGCATGCACAAGAAAATGAATAATTTAAGGAAAGATGGCCAGGCAAGGAAAGAGAAAACGAGTCCATTCCTGAGGCATTCTGTAAGTGACATCATAACAAGTTAATGTTTTCAGTGGTATCTTGATGGATATTCCCATGAATAGACCAAATGGATGTGGGGGAGAAGGGAGGGGATGAGGAAAGTCTGTCTGCCTTGGGTGAGTCCCAGGAGCACTTCAGACCACCGTTTCTCATCTCCAAATGCAGATTGTGAGAGTGGTTTGTCGAATCTAAAACAATGGTCAACACTGGAGAATTCCTGAAATTAACTTGGTATTAAATGTATACACTATTGATACTATGTGTAAAGTAAATAACTAATGAGAATCTACTGTATGGCATAGGAAACTCTACTCAACGCTCCGCGGTGACCTAAGTGGGAAGGAAATCCGAAAAACTGGGGATCAGTGTGTACGTACAGCTCACTTTGCCCTACAGTAGAAACTAACCCAGCACTGAAAAGCAACTAACCAAATAAAGTTAAACAAAATAAATAAAAGCAGAAAACCACAACTTAAACAAATTAGAAGTCCAGGGGTGACAGGCCCTACAAGAAATAAACATCATTTTTAAAAAAATTTTATTTTTTATTGATGTTTAGTTAATTTATAATACTGAAACATCATTTTCTTAATTAGCATGATTTCAGTTTGGACCCTATAGGGTACCTAAATGCCTCATATGAGTATGCTTGCCATCATGTCTTAGATTCTTCCTTTAAACTTACTTGAATTTTTCTTTGAACAAGAAAATGGAAAAGCATTTTAAGAACAATTTCTTTGGTCCTCATCTTAGTGTATTCATATGTCTGCTTTAAACATTTAAAGGAGAAAGTATCTGGAGAATAATTAAATTGTATCTGGTGGGATAGTTACCCCCTGATGGGAGAGTAGATGGAATTGGGGGATTTTAAGCAACCCTAAGAATATAATACCATGCTACTGAGCAACAAAAATCCTGCCTGATTTGTAAATTTGTGTTTCCATGGCAACACAAGTGTGTAGTTAAATAATCCTCACTCGTCTAGGACTGAATTCCAGCAACTCGTCCTAAACCTTCATCCTATTCTAATCCACAGCTGTTGCCATGGAAATGATCAGATAAGATTCAGTCCTGGAGGCAGATGGGCTCATGTTGGAAGCTAAGTCCTGGCCTACATATATAGCCCCCTGAAATATTAGGTTTTGTTTTGATTTGTTTTTCCCTAATCTTTGAATCCCAGAAAACAGCTGCCTCCATTGAAAGGTAGTGCAGTACAATGTCACAAAAGTCGTTCATGGGGTCTGGGCATCTGGCACAAATAGGAAAAAGCTGATTCCAAAATACTGCTGAGGAATGGAGAAACTGGAAACGCTTTCCTTTGACTCATTTTTGGAAACTTGGTCTGAAAGAGCATCACCCCAGGGGTTTTCTCTCGGGAGTCTACATCACAGAAATTATTTTCTCAGTCTGTGTCCCCACCCCAGGAGGAGAGTAGGTCACACCAGGCCACTCCCTGGGCTTTGCCAGTGCAGGAGGGGCCGCTTCATTCTTCATTGTTCACGAGGGGTTTCTGTTTTCATGGTTGATGGCAGTTTATAACACATCTCCGGGGTTCACTCTGGTTGTGTCAGCAACGACCTTAAAATGTGTGTGCTGCCTCCAACAACATCCTTGTATCATGTGCATTCTCTCAAACAGATTCTTTGGGGAGATTTAAATTTAAATAATTGTTTCTAGGTAATGTCCCAATGAAGTTATGTTTTGTTGAAAACAGAAAGAAGTAGCACCTTGTCTCTTTGGTTTGAACAGTGTGATTTCATAGGTTGTGGTCTTTGCCACATACTTCACTTGGGGTGGGGGTTGAAGCAAGTGTGCCTTTCATTAAGGCAGATCTCCTGTCATGTGTGAGCCCTGATACATCATATGAGAACAGGACAAAGCTCAGAGCAAAATTTACCGAATCCTAGAAGGGAAGGATTCATGCAGCCTTCCCATTACACAGCCTACACAGGTATATAGCTTACGTGGGTATGTAGCCTACCATTCATGCGCATCTCAGACAATTCCATTACGGGGAGCAGTTTTCAGATGCAGAAGTTGAGATGAAGGTTTTCAATGCCTCACAGCTTAGGGACCCTTCCCACTCTGCCACTGGTTTAACAAACAGCCCAAGAGTTCCGGCTAGCTTTCCTTTCAGTCTCCTTATCCCAGGCAGCTCCAGCTGAGTTCCTATACAGTCAGTCCCCTACATACGAACGAGTTCTGTTCCAAGAGTGCATTTATAAGTCCAATTTGTTCAGAAGTCCAACAATGTTAGCCAGGGTGTCCAACTAACACAACTGGCTATGTAACACTGTACTGTAATAGGTTTGTAATACATTTCACACAAATAATATATGAAAAATAAACACAAGAGACAAAGAAGACATCTTTAATCTTATGGTACAGGACCTTGAGAAGTACAGTAGTTGCTACAACAGCCGTCACACAGGGCTGGCATCGAGTGAACAGGCAGGAAGAGTTACTGATGGAGGAGGGAGAGGAAGCGGGAGATGGGAGAGCTGAAGGGTTGTTGCAATAGGAGAAGGAGGGCAAGCTGTGATTTCGCTCATGCCTCACATTAATGAAACACACATTCACATTTTTGAAACTTTGCAACCTGAGCATTTGTATATATAGGATTTACTGTGCTGTAGTCTTTATTGCTTATTCCCTCTTAGAAGTTTTACTCATACTTGCTATACATCACTTCATAAGTTTGCAGTGACATATAATTTGTTCACCAAACACCTGTTGAATTAGTATATGTGTTACAGGACTGGAGACAGGGCAGAAGGTTTGGAATAAGAAGCCACCGTTCATCTTGTTCTATGACACCTTTCATCACAGTTACAGAGCAAGAGAGTGACAGCTTTTAGAGCCTGCTTAGCTCTTTCTGGGAAAGTTGTATATTTTAGGAGGTAAAGGCTATGCTTTTCAATGACATGAAATAGAATTTCGTTCTTGCTCTTCTTCTCTCAGCTTCCATAATTGTAAGTGATGTTGAAGAGAGACAAGAGCTGAATGGTTTCTCACATGAAAAATAAAGTGAAAAATGTGAACTGAAAGCTTGCCATGAAGGTAGGATTTCTGTGGTTCTCACCAGTTCTACAAAGTTGCTTTCTATTTCACTGAGCAACAATGTAGCTAGGTAGCCTACTGTTCATGCCAAAACACAGCAAGAGGCACTTCCCTGGTGGCCCAGAGGTTAAGACTCCATACTCTCAATGCAGGCAGCCAGGGCTCCACCCCTGCTCAGGGAACTAGATCCCACATGCCGCAACTAAGAGTTCACAAGCTGGAATGAAGTATCCTGAGTGCCGCATTTAAGACCCAGCACAGCCAAATAAATAAATATGTAAAAAATAAAAATAAACAGTGTGTGTGCTCAATCCCTAAGTCATATCTGACTCTGCGACTCCATGGACTGTAGCCCGCCAGGCTCCTCTCTCCATGAGGGTTCTCCAGGCAAGAGGACTGGAGAAGGATGCCACGCCCTCCTCTCCAGGGGATCTTCCTGACCTAGGGATCGAACCCGTGTCTCCTGGGTCACCTGCATTGGCACGTGGATTCTTTACCACTGAGCTGCCTGGGAGGCTCCTAAAAATGAACAGAGCATGAGCCAGTGCAGACAGCTTTCTGGTGCCCAGTATGCCCAGTGTCCTACTTGTGTTCATTCAAACACTGGGGACACCCTGTCCTACTGAAGCTGAAGTCTATCTAATTTCAAAGAATACTCTTCATGTGCAGGAATATGTACTTACTACTATGATGGGGAATCATGTCACTTCCACATCCATGAGATGCTCTGATGGGAAGTTCGCCGTTAACTGGAGGAAAATGGTTCCACATGTGGCCATGCCAAGGGTCTGTCTTCAAGTTCTCCCTCTCTGGACCAGATCAGGTTCCAAATCCCCACTAATGCACCCCTGAGTATCTCTCAGTTTCACCCTCTCCCAAGCCACCATCAAATCTAATACAATTATATTGGTCTTGGTTCATCTCCCAGATCCCCTCTTAGACCCATTTAGGGCAGGGCCAAGCAATGTTGTTATTGCTATTTTAAATCCACCTAAATCTGATCTGATCCTTGTCTTGTTTAAAACCTTTCAATGACTCATCTCTGCCTTGGACTAAAATCCAGAACCTTCGCATGGCTCTGCATGGAGTAACATGGAGTTTCATAGCCCTGGGCAGTGCTGGGGGCTGTAGCTTCTTGCTCTCTGGTACCTCTCATTTTTAGAAAGAGCTGTTTGTCCTCAGCTGAGGTTTAGCCATGGCTGACAAGGAAGATCCCAGAGTTTCAAGCACTCACTGAGACTTTACCTCAAGCCACGAAGAGATATAACAGGTTGGCTGCCGAAATGATGCATCTGAGCCACAAGCTTGCTATCTGATCTCTTTCAAGAATCCAGGTGCTCCCCAAATCAGGTGCCAGCTACACATCTAAGAGGCAGTGCGTGCAGCCACGGCAGGCTCTCCATCATTGTCCAGCAATTCCACACACTGGGCAAAGGGCAGTTATTTATAAATACTCTGTTCCTAATAAACTCTCAGTGGAGCCACGGCCCTTTAGTCACACAATACATCATCTTTCCAGGGTCCCTGTGCCTACATCCTCTCCCCTTCTCTCTGCTCTTTGTCTCCTGGTTGCAGTGCTGAGGGTTTACGGCCATGGGAGCACCTCTTTCCATGCAAAGGACAAGAAGGCCAAGTAGGTGTGACCTTGTCACCTGCCTCTGCATCATTCTGACTTATCTGCTAACTAGACCAAAAGCAATTAGATGGGCAGATCCTTCCTTTTTAAGCTTGTTACAGAATTGCTCAGAGCTCCTACATCTTCCCAAAGAAACTGTGAAACCCTCGTCACATCACTGAAACCCCTTTCCCATCGGGACCAGCCTGCTCCTGAAATCTCATTTTTTTAAAAAGCTTGATGGTGCCACGTCAGGGTCTGGATAGAATCCAGAA
The DNA here is from genome assembly GCF_910594005.1 of Cervus elaphus. Lineage (NCBI taxonomy): Eukaryota > Metazoa > Chordata > Mammalia > Artiodactyla > Cervidae > Cervus > Cervus elaphus. The sequence continues at coordinate 19,191,064 of NC_057827.1, read as the reverse complement.
TCCAGAGGCACTTAAAAATGGGGCCAACTTTCTGGGAATAAAGTTAACTAAGCCATTTTTGTTCTTTTTAATCTCACTGTGTGGACTCACCTGTTACTCAGAAGGAGGATCTGGGAGCTTCTTCATGCTCACATATCTTCACTGGAAATTGAAGAGGGGTCCGGGTTAAAGTGATTTCTTTTACCCTCACCACTAACTCCCAGTTCCGACTAGTTCCTCATTCAAACATGCAGTGAGCACCTGCTGTATGTCATCCTGGCTTCTGGAAGCCTGGAGATGAAAGAAAGACACTGTTTATGCCCCCAGGCTGTCCCAGTTCAGGACAAGATACAGAGAAGGGTGCCCGCAGAGTTGTACAAATAGAAGGACCACCCTCCCTGAAGGACCTTACTGCCTGGATCAGGGCTGCTAATACTCAGCCACTGGTCACTTGTGGACATTGAGCCCTTGAAATGTAACTGAGGGACTGCATTTGTAATTTTCTTCAATTCCAATTAACTTTAAAACCAATTCTTCCTCCTGTGAACATGCACACATATGCTCAGTCGTGTCTGACTCTTTGTGACCCCCTGGGCTGTAGCCCACCAGGCTCCTCTGTCCATGGGATTTCCCAGGCAAGAATACTGGAGCGGGTTGCCATTTCCTTCTCCCATACTTGATTCTATTACTGGAAAACTTTAAGTGTGCTTGAAACAACTCGGGAAGGTGAGTCTCCTTTTTAAACTCTATTTGCTTAGTCACTTAGTTGTGTCTGACTCTTTACCACCCCATGGACTGTAGCCCGCCAGGCTCTTTTGTCCATGGGGATTCTCCAGGCAAGAATACTGGAGTGGGTTGCCATGCCCTCCTTCAGGGGATCTTCCCAACCCAGGAATCGAACCCAGATCTCCTGCATTTCAGGCAGATTCTTTGCCAGCTGAGCCACCAGGGAAGCCCTTTCGAACTCTAAATGTTATGAAATATAAGCATGAATCAAGTATTTCCAATGAAAGTTTAGCATTCAAATTGAGATGTGCTTTAAGTGTAAGAGACACAGAGTTTCTAAGACTTAGTATGAAAGGAAGAATAATGAATATGATGTAAAATGAATAATGTATCTGTTTCTCAAATGATAATGCCTTGGCTATGTTGGATTAAATAAAAGACATTATTAAAATTAATCACCTAAGGTTTATAGTTTTCCTTTTTAAAATGTGGTTACTAGAAAATTGAAAGTGACATCTGTGGCATAGATAATACTGGATAATGGTGCTCTAGAAGAAGAGATAGTCAAGGAAACAGAAAATTAAAATGCAATGGGTTAAGTGTGAGATAGAGAAGTAAGGGACAGATAGGTGGGGTATTCCAGGGGATAGGATGGGTAGGAGTTCATAGGCCTAAGAAATTAGAGAAGAGAAAAATGAGAGTCCCAGCTAGATAGATGCCTTGACATGGGCAAAGACATGGAAGTATAGACAAATCTCCTACATCAATAATGTAAGTGAATTAAAAACAATTTAAATGGGATAGGTGGTGAGAAAGGTGGAATGAGAAATTGAAGGACCTTGTATACCAAATTAAGGGACCTGAGCGTTAATCTAAAGATGATGAGGGGCCATTGAAATACTTAAAGGAAAGAAATGGCATCTTCAGAGCTGCATTCTAAAGAGATCTCCCTAACAGCCATGTGAAAAATGGATGGCCCTGTAGACACCCCTCCATCTAAAGAGAGCAAGGCTGAAATCCCGGGGTCCCGCTAGAAGGCATGCTAAGGGAAGAGCAAGAGGAAAGGAAGGAACCACACAGTTTGCTGCTATGCTATAAGGATGATGAAGTCATTTAGAAATGAAAAAGGAATTTGATATTGTAGTTCATGTTACTTCCTTTTCTGAAAAAGATCTAGTCCTTCTTAGAAAGTGCAGACCCAACTTGTAAAAACAAACACACATATTTAAGAAGGCAAGTTACAATCGGAGAGCCCTGAAAATATGAGCTTCTGACAAACCAAATCAATTAATTTATACCCTGGGGCATGAAAAATGCAATTACAAAAAGAAGAAAAAAACTGGCCGTGTTGTGAAGACAGATTTTCCAGGATTACATCCAACCTTGATGCTGCTCGGATCCTGGTGATCTGACTGCTCTGTGTGGGGGGGCCTCCCTTTCATGTTTCAGGCCTTGGGACTCTCCAGGCAAATGCCTTTGAATACAAATATTTCAGTTCTTCCTTGGAACTCTCATTAGTTTCTGACTTCATTATTAGCTCAAACCTCAATTCATTATTCATTTACTTTTACTTCCCTACCAGGAGGTCAGAGGGTATTTTTTAATAAGGAAATGTAAATTGCTGTATTTCTGTTTTTTCCATTAAATGCCAACCACTTGAAAATTATGTGTTATTCTACGTCTCCCAAGAAAGATTGAATGAATCAGAATTAAAGATGTGTAAAATGCCTCAGGCCTCTTAGAAGAATAATGTTCTACAAGCATAACATAGAAATATAGATTTATAAGTACCACAGAAAATTGCCCTGGGTTTAATCAACACAAATGGTCACCAGTTATCAGGCAGTTCTTCTTGGACAGGTTGGGGGCAGAAGTCAGACGGCCTGGTCTCCATCTTGCTGTGTGTCTGGCCTCGATGCCAAATGGGCCATTCGCTTAATGGCCCTGGGCTTGCATTTCCTGGTGTGTGAAATTAAAATAGTAATATCTGCCCTCTATACTCCAGGGGGCTAGTGGTAAAATCAAATAAAATATCTTCTACAAAACCAATTGGAAACTAGACACTTTTCATTGCACATCACCAGAACTGGCACATGTTTGAGGACAATAATTAAGATTATGGTGGCTGGTGCTGTTGCTTTATTTCTCCAACTTCAGCTCATACTCTGCATACGGCCCATCACAGGTTTTCAATAAATATTGTTGAATGGAACCATTCTTTCTCGGGGAGTTCTTTTTATGACAGTGTTTTGAGAGATCCCCCTCCATATACTTCTTCTTTTCATGAATTATTTTTTAAATTTATTTTTATTTTATTGCTATTTTTAGATTTGTATTGTAGTATAATTGCTTTACAATGCTTTGCATTAGTCTCTGCTATACAACAGAGTGAATCAACTATATGTATACACATACCCCTTCCCTCTTAAACCTCTCTCCCACCTTCTCCATCCCACCCATCGAGGTCATCACAGAGCACCAAGTTAAGCTCCCCATGTTATCCAGCAGGTTTCCACTAGCTATCTATTTTACATGAAAGCTTCTACACAGAGGAGAAAACTACAAGCAAGATGAAAAGACAACTCTCAGAATGGGAGAAAATATTTGCAAACTAAGCAACTGACATGATAAAATATACAAACAGCTCCTGCAACTCAATATTAAAACAACAAACAACCCAATCAAAAAAAAAAAAAATGAGCATAAGACCTAAATAGACATTTCTCCAAAAAAGACATACATCTGGCCAAGAGGTATATGAAAAGATGCACAACATCTGCCCCATTAATTATGAGAGCATTGCAAATCAAAACTACAATGAGGTATCACCTCACATCAGTCAGAATCAGTTCAGTTCCGTTCAGTCACTCAGTCGTGTCCAATTCTTTGTGACCCCATGGACTGCAGCACGCCAGGCCTCCTTGTCCATCACCAGCTCCTGGAGTTTACTCAAACTCATGTCCACTGAGTCAGTGATGCCATCCAACCATCTCATCCTCTGCCATCCCCTTCTCCTTCTGCCTTCAATCTTTCCCAGCATCAGAGTCTTTTCAAAGGAGTTAGTTCTTTGCATCAGATGGCCAAAGTATTGAAGTTTCAGCTTCAGCATCAGTCCTTCCAATGAATATTCAGGACTGATTTCCTTTAGGATGGACTGGCTGGATCTCCTTGCTGTCCAAGGGACTCTCAAAAATCTTCTCCAACACCACAGTTCAAAAGCATCAATTCTTCGGTGCTCAGCTTTCTTTAGAGTCCAACTCTCACATCCATACATGACTACTGGAAAAGCCATAGCTTTGACTAGATGGACCTTTGTTGGCAACGCTTTGTTGTCTCAGCTTTTTAATATGCTGTCTAGGTTGGTCATAACTTTTCTTCCAAGGAGCATCTTTTAATTTCATCTGCCCCCCAAAATAAAGTCTGTCACTGTTTCCCACTGTTTCCCCATCTATTTGCCATGAAGTGATGGGACTAATCAGAATGGCCATCATCAAAAAATCTACAAACAATAAATGCTGGAGAGGGTATGGAGAGAAGGGAACACTCTTGGTGGGAATGTAAATTGACATAGCTCCTGTGGAGAACAGTAGGGATGTTCCTTTCATGAATTCTTAAAGCCATCTTCCTTCATCTCCAATTTGTGCACCTTAGTCTTTGATTTTTCAAAGCTGGCTTTCTGTGCTAATTTCTCTCCCAGAACCTTTCTTTTAAACCCCACTTCTGGTTGAGGGCTGCCTCAAATTTGCTCTCATTTATGGCTTTCTCTGTCATTTGAACTTTGTTTCCTGCTCCTTCCCATCTGAGTTCTAGGAAATCTGTGTTCTCCTTCTTTTGTTGTTGTTGCTTAATCACTAAATTATTGTCCGACTCTTTTGTGACCCCATGGACTGTAGCCTGCCAGTCTACAGAGGACTGTAGACTCCTCTGTCCATGGGATTCTCCACGCAAGAATACCAGAATGGGTTGCCATTTCCTTTTCCAGGACATCTTTCCTAACCCAGGGATCAAACCTGTGCCTCCTGCATTGCAGGCAGATTATTTACCACTGAGCCACCTGTGAAGCCTCTTCTATTCACAGACCCACAAATGGCTTTGAAAATGTCAGTTCTCACTTAAACTCATCTGCTGCTTTTTCTGGATTCTTCTTTTTCCTTTTTTCCCCTATATCAGCAAATCCTTCACTTTATTGTCAGTGGAACTTTTTCTTTTTTACACAGTTCAACTTAACACCACTGTAATCTTTCTCATCACATGGTTTCCTTTTTGGGTAAACCCATTATTTTGACACTGTTTATAGCCTCCTTCCTTTCCTTACCTTCAGTAGACAGCTCTTATTTAATACTAGGCTTCATGTTGATTGTTTTCTTCAAGGTTAGAACCACTACTGATGCTATCATATTTTATGATTACACAGTATCTGGTCTTCAAGAACTTCTAGAAGTACGATGCATTTTGGAAAGAGTGAAAGAGATGGGGCAGACCACCATTTCTAAAGCACAATTGATGCTTACTGGGAACTTGAATGGCATCGCAATCTGTGCCCTGAAGTGTTAATTAGCCCCTTGCCTCACCAGATGGGCTGCATTTCCAGACTGCTGGAGTACATGTACTTTCATATATTTATTCTGGCTATTCACCGCTTTGCTTAGTGTTATCCCATTGTTCCAATACTTTGGCCACCTGCTGCAAAGAGCTGACTCATTGGAAAAGACCCTGATGCTGGGAAAGATTGAAGGCAGGAGGAGAAGGGGGCAACAGAGGATGAGATGGTTGGATGGCATCACTGACTCAATGGACATGAGTTTGAGCAAAACTCTGGAAGACAGTGAAGGACAAGGAAGCCTGGCATGCTGCAGTTTGTGGGGTCACAAAGATTTGGACATGACTTAGTGACTGAACAACAACAACAAAAAATCCCATCGTTCTAGGCCAGCCAAAGGACAAAAAGAGATGATGGAGAACCTAGTTACAATAGTAATAACTATAATAATATTACTAAATGCTTCACCAGACAAGTCAGATATTCTTCTAAACACTTTATATATGTTAGCTCATTTTATCCTCCAACAATTCTATGAAGCGAGCGCAGTATCTCAGTATTATGGAGAGTCAAGCACTGAGTTTAAATAACTTGCCCAAGTGGCACCACTAGTAAGAGATGGCACATAAAAAAGGCACAAAAGTCAAATTTAGTTCCCAGTTGTGTCTGCAAGAGGTTGGTCTGCTCGTCCCAATGGGTTTACACCATCTCATAGCATGTGTTGGGGAAGGTGGTCCCTGGCAATGTGGTGATTATGTCCAATGGAGGGCAGTTGTAAGGGCCAGAGGAAAATGGATTTGTGAACAAAAATTGCAAAATGAAAGGAAAAAACTTTTTTGTGACCAGTTGTAAGAAGATCAAAGTTTCAGGTTTCCTTACATACCATCACAGTGGGACAGGAGTAATTTCTGATGAAAGTGCTACAATACGATCCTAAATCCATGGACTGCACAGGTCAAATGGTAGTGGCCAGTTCACACTGATGACCAAAGGGAATCATCGTTATGGATCTACAGTCCACAGTGACTGGACCTGTGATATCAACTCCATAGTGATTTCACTACCTGAAATTTCTTTCTGTTTCCATGGGTTACTTTGGATTGATAAGCAGGAAATAGCGGAAGAAAGGAATTGATTGACACAATGGAATGTATAAGCCATGCATATTAAGTCATCCTAAATATTCTTCAAAAACCATGAATTGAATAAGGTCTTCTACAAGGAAACTCGCGGCCATTACTCAAACATTTCTATACCACTCAGTGGTGATTTCCCTTCCACGATCATAATGACAACCATTTCTGAAGATTTTCCCAATCTTGTCCCAGTTGGGACACCCCCATTCACCCTTTATGTTCCTGCTCACCAAATACCGCTTAGGAAAATCTTTCCTTACTTTCCCCAAGCTGTATGATGTGCACCCTTCTCTGCAACCCGTGGCGTTTTGTGCTTCCTTATGACAGCAGTCAGCTTACTGCCTTATAACCCTTCATTTATAAACAGCATTGCTGTCAGTAGATTGTGTTTTCTGGACAGCAACCCTATTGTATAGAATCTATATGATAGACCTTTAGTACTCAGAGAAAGGATTACCATGCTGCAAATAGTCAAAAAATAGAGGATAGATGAATGGAAACATGAATAAACAAATAAATAAGTGGGTCAACCTTCACTCTACCTTTTTTCTTTTTTCATTTATTTTTATTAGTTGGAGGCTAATTATCCCACAATATTGTAGTGGGTTCTGTCATACATTGACATGAATCAGCCATGGATTTACATGTATTCCCCATCCCGATCCCCCCTCCCACCTCCCTCTCCACCCGATTCCTCTGGGTCTTCCCAGTGCACCAGGCCCGAGCACTTGTCTCATGTATCCCACCTGGGCTGGTAATCTGTTTCACTATAGATAATATACATGTTTCAATGCTGTTCTCTCAAAACATCCCACCCTCGCCTTCTCCCACAGAGTCCAAAAGTCTGTTCTGTACATCTGTGTCTACCTTTCAACTATTTAAAATTACCTATTCAAACCATAGGCGTGCCAGGGTTTGATTAGAAAGAAAGAATCACAATGAATGAACTAGAATAAAAGATTTATATAAGAATTGGACCTTACACAATTGTGAATGCTGATTAAGCAGTCTATGTAAAGTCATTGCTTCTATATCTGAGGAGAAGGCTGCAGCCAGCAGTGCAGGCAGTTGGGAGGGAAAGTAGACATGAAGTGGGTGAAACAAGGACAAACTGGGACCCATGAGAACAGATTGGAATGCACGTCTGCCTGCAACCTCAATCAGTCAGTTCAGTTCAGCCACTCAGTCGTGTCCGACTCTTTGTGACCCCATGAATCGCAGCATGCCAGGCCTCCCTGTCCATCACCAACTCCCAGAGTTTACTCAAACCCATGCCCATTGAGTCAGTGATGCCATCCAGCCATCTCATCCTCTGTCGTCCCCTTCTCCTCCTGCCCCCAATCCCTCCCAGCATCAGGGTCTTTTCCAGTGAGTCAACTCTTCGCATGAGGTGGCCAAAGTACTGGAGTTTCAGCTTCAGCATCAGGCCTTCCAATGAACACCCAGGACTGATCTCCTTTAGGATGGACTGGTTGGATCTCCTTGCAGTCCAAGGAACTCTCAAGAGTCTTCTCCAACACCACAGTTCAAAAGCATCAATTTTTCGGTGCTCGGTTTTCTTCACAGTCCAACTCTCACATCCATACATGACCACAGGAAAAACCATAGCCCTGACCAGACGGACCTTTGTTGGCAAAGTAATGTCTATGCTTTTTAATATGCTATCTAGGTTGGTCATAACTTTCCTTACAAGGAGTAAGCGTGTTTTAATTTCATGGCTGCAGTCACCTTCTGCAGTGATTTTGGAGCCCAAACAAATAAAGTCTGACACTGTTTCCACTGTCTCCCCATCTATTTCCCATGAGGTGATGGGACCAGATGCCATGATCTTAGTTTTCTGAATGTTGAGCTTTAAGCCAACTTTTTCACTCTCCTCTTTCACTTTCATTAAGAGGCTTTTTAGTTCCTCCTCACTCTCTGCCATAAGGGTGGTGTCATCTGCATATCTGAGGTTATTGATATTATATTTCCCCCGGCAATCTTGATTCCAGCTTGTGCTTCTTCCAGCCCAGTGTTTCTCATGATGTGCTCTGCATATAAGTTAAATAAGCAGGGTGACAATATACAGCCTTGACATACTCTTTTTCCTATTTGGAACCAGTCTGTTGTTCCATGTCCAGTTCTAACTGTTGCTTCCTGACCTGCATACAGGTTTCTCAAAAGGCAGGTCAGGTAGTCTGATATCCCCATCTCTTTCAGAACTTTCCACTGTTTCTTGTGATCCACGCAGTCAAAGGCTTTGGCATAGTCAATAAAGCAGAAATAGATGTTTTTCCGGAACTCTCTTGCCTTTTCGATAGGCAAAAAATTATAGGATACTGAAAGAGGAACTCCCCAGTCGGTAGGTGCCCCATATGCTACTGGAGATCAATGGAGAAATAACTCCAGAAAGAATGAAGGGATGGAGCCAAAGCAAAAACAATACCTAGCTGTGGGTGTGACTGGTGATAGAAGCAAGGTCCAATGCTATAAAGAGCAATATTGCATAAGAACCTGAAATGTTAGGTCCATGAATCAAGGCAAATTGGAAGTGGTCAAACAGGAGATGGCAAGAGTCAATGTTGACATTCTAGGAATCAGCGAGGTAAAATGGACAGGAATGGGTGAATTTACCTCAGATGACCATTATATCTACTACTGTGGGCAGGAATCCCTTAGAAGAAATGGAGTAGCCATCATGGTCAACAAAAGAGTCCTAAATGCAGTACTTGGATGCAATCTCAAAAATGACAGAATGATCTCTGTTTCCAAGGCAAACCATTCAATATCACTGTAATCCAAGCCTATGCCCCAACCAGTAATGCTGAAGAAGCTGAAGTTGAACAGTTCTACGAAGACCTACAAGACCTTTTAGAACTAACACCCAAAAAAAAGATGTCCTTTTCATTATAGGGGACTGGAATGCAAAAGTAGGAAGTCAAAAAACACCTGAAGTAACAGATAAATTTGGCCTTGGAGTACAGAACGAAGCAGTGCAAAGGCTAATAGAGTTTTGCCAAGAGAACGCACTGGTCATAGCAAACACCCTCTTCCAACAATACAAGAGAAGACTCTACACGTGGACATCAGCAGATGGTCAACACCAACCTCAATAATGCATGATATTGTGGTGCCTTTCTACCATGGAGTTGTAAGCATATCCTGGCCAAGATTCAAAGCAGCTGACACAGGAGATCCAGCTCAAGCCGAAGGACAGGACTGATGCTCCAGGCCAACAAGGCAAGATGACAGATCATGGGCTACACTCTTGCCTGATGATCTTACAGATGTGGCACTAGATTGTCTCATGGCCAACCCTCACCGGCAACCATGGAATAAGGACAGGATTCTGAGAGAGGCAGTTCCAGCTTAGCCAAGTCTACACTGGATGGAGCCACCACTGTAGGCATACTATCATAGCCTACCCAAAGTGAGACCCAAGAGCCATTTTGCTGTTTGAGTTTCCTACTTAGGTAGGGCCCACGCGAATGAGGAGAGAATTAGAAGAGCCAGAGATTGCAATCACCAGGCAGCTATGGTAGATTGCATTATGGGCTCCAGTTTCTCAACCGTCTTTGCATCTACACACTTGCATGCCTCATGGGACACAGGTTGTACTTTCCTGAGCCTTGACTTTGGGCATGGCTGTGAAACTGACTTTGGCCAATAACATAAGGGTGGAAAAGATAATGAAGTAGGTCTGTCTTAAGAGGCTACCCCTGCTTCCACTTGTCCTCTTGCTGTTTTCTGTCTTTGTGAGAAGATCCTAAGAGGGGAATTGGAAAGCATGGAATAGGGCCATCCTCCACTGCAGATGCATGAGTAATGACCACTCGGTTTTAAGCTGTTTTGGAGTTGTTTGTTACACAACAACAGTTCATCAATACAACTCAAAGCAGAAAGAAGGAGGCTCCCATTGGAAGCCTCTCTCTAAGAGCTGTAGCTTAGCACCTGTGTGAGTATCACTATCAGCCACAGTTCTCCATCGAGCAGTCCTAGTGCTTTGGTGCAGTCTTGCCATTGATTTACGCAACGAGCCCTGTGGGGTAGGGAGTGCGCAGTGTGTGGGAAAGAAGGTTAACTCTGATGTGGGCCACCTCTGGCCAGCCGTGGCACAAGAGAGATGCACGTTGATCAGTAGCCACAGCCTGCAAATTAGGTGAAGCTGAAATAAGGTGTGCGCAGAGGAGGTTAGGGCTTGGTAGGACTTGGAGTTTTTCTAAAGGAATTTTATTTTATTATTTTTTTAAATTTATTTATTTTTTAATTGGGGGATAATTGCTTTACAATGTTGTGTTGGTTTCTGCCATACAACAATGTGAATCAGCCATAGGAACATGCATGTCCTTCTTGAACCTCCCTCCCACCTTCCACCCCTCTGGGTTGTCCCAGAGCACCAGGCTGAGCCCGCTGCACTATACAGTGACTTCCCACTAGCTCTCTAATTCACACATGGTAATGTATGTTTCCATGCTACTCTCTCAATTTGCCCCACCCTCTCCTTCCCCCACTGTGTCCATAAGTCTGTTTTCTATTCCTGAGTCTCTCTTCTTGCCCTGCAAATAGGTTCATCTGTACTATTTTTCTAGATTTCATAAATATGCATTAATATATAATATTTGTTTTTCTTTTTCTGACTTCCTTCATTCTGAATAACAGGCTCATCCACTTCACTAGAAATGACTCAAATTCATTCTTTTTTATGGCTGAGTAATATTCTACTGTGCATATGTACCACAGCTTCTTTATCCATTCATCTATGCCCTGGCTGTTGTAAATAGTGCTGCAGTGAACACTGGGGTACATGTGTCTTTTTCAGTCACGGTTTTCTCACTGTATATGCCCAGTGGTGGGATTGCTGGGTCATATGGTAGTTTTATTCCTAGTTTTGTTTTGTTGTTTTTTTAAAGAAATCTCCATACTGTCTTCCATAGTGGCTGTGTCAATTTACATTCCCACCAACAGTGCGAGAGGGTTCCCTTTTCTCCACATCCTCTCCAGCATTATTTTCAGATAAGATCTGGCTGATGGGCAGCTGAAGACTGGCAACTGCAGAGCTACTGTATAAACAGCTTCTTCTAAAGGTTCCCATCACCTATAGGATAAAAGTCAAAGCCTCATCAGCACCAGAAAGGTGCTTTTCTGACCTAGCCTCCTTGAACCTTTGGAGACCTCTTTCCAATCCCTCCTTGTTCCTCCTATTCTCACCTGCCTTCAAATTCTCTTTGCCTAGAAGGTCCTTCTCTCTTCTCTCCTTAGGAAGCTCCTGCTTAATCTTCAGTGAAAGTGAAAGTTGCTCAGTTGTGTCCGACTCTTCGTGACCACGTGGACTATACAGTCCACGGAATTCTCCAGGCCAGAACACTGGAGTGGATAACCTTTCTGTTCTCTAGGGGATCTTCCCAACCCAGGGATTGAACCCAGGCCTCCCGGGTTGCAGGCGGATTCTTTACCAGCTAAGCCATCAGGGAAGCTTTCTTTTCAGAGGCTATCACAAATGTTCAATTTTCTCTGTGGATCTCTCACTCTTTAACTACTCGCAGCCTTCTAACTCACCTGTAGGCAGGATGAACGCTCCTCCAAGTCTCGGGCTGGTTGTGTCGCTACCTCCTCTGTTAAATATGACCTCTTGTGGGCAGGGACTGGGTCTCCCTCACTGCTACATCCTTCTTCAGCATTTAACCCAGAACCTGGCAGGAAAAAGGTGAGCAGCAGATTGTAGTTACTAAGTTGCTAAGATACAGTTCAAGAGGACGAAGGTTTTTCTCTACTGAAGTTTGTATTGCTATCTAAAAAGGTGACCTTATTAATTATCAATGGGTTCCATGGCAAAGATGCAAATTTTTCAACTCCTTTGAGAAAAGAGGTCAGCTGGGAATCAGAGAAGAGCTGGAACCTTAAAACATACCTAGAATATCTTAAACACATAAAATGACTACATTCCCATCTAATGTAAATAGCTTGACAGAAGCCCACTTTAAATGAGCCACTTAAATAAATGCTGACCGGACATATGCTTATCAAGGCTTTCACTTGGTTTCAGAGGCTTCTCTCTCACACAACTATTTTTTTCTTTTTCTTTTTCCAGAATCTTGTCTCACTTTCCAAACACTGCTCATTCTTTCAGCCTGTGAAAAAGCTGAAGTGATGTTTTCTTCCTCCTAAACTGACAATAGAGGAGCCAAAGCAGTGCTTGGGCAAGAAAGCAGAGAGGTCTCCTCTGCTTTCAGTTTCAGATTCAGTAGAAATGATGTGCAGTCTTCATTGACCTTCATGCTCTCTTGCCCACAGCTAGACCTAATCACCTCCCATGTCTAGGGGCAGCATTACACACTCCCCAGGGGTTCTGGTTCTGTGTGTGTGTGTGTGTGTGTGTGTGTGTGTGCGCACGCGCGCGCTCATTCACTCAGTCATGTCTGACCTGACTTCTTGCGACCCCCTAGACTGTAGCCCACCAGGCTCCTCTGTCCCTGGAGTTTTCCAGGCAAGAATACTGGAGTGAATTGCCATTTCCTCCTCCAGGGGATCTTCCGGATCCAGGGATCAAACTCGAGTCTCCACATCTCCTGCATTGGCAGGCAGGTTCTTTCCCAGAAGTGCTACCTGCGCCTCCCCGCCAGTTCTCTGAATTCTCTGCAAACCACATCTCCACTTGGCCAGCTGTGTCCTGGGGGCTTCCCTGGTTGCTCAGTGGTCAAGAATCTTCCTGCCAATGCAGGAGGCGCAAGTTCGGTGCCTGGGCCTGGAATATCCTCTGGAGAAAGAAATGGCAACCCGCTCCAGCATTCTTGCCCCAGGATACCCCATGGACAGAGGAGCCTGGCCAGCTACAGAGCATGAGGTTGCAGCGCAGGAAACAGCAACAGCTGTGTCCCACTAGTCATGACCAGTAGGGGGTGCTAGAGAGCGACTGTGAGGCTGCAAGAGGAGCAGGCGATCGCTCCTTTCTCTCGTCCCTTTCAGGCTCTCTGAAGCCGGTGGTGGCTGCAGCAGTTCCTTCCTGTGTCAACAGATAAGTTTTCAGAATTTGCAGGAAATGGCTTATTGCATATTGCATCCCTTGTCCCACTGACGCCACATGCAGCCAAATGACATCCCCCGTAAAGATTCTGAGTTTCAATTCCAGGAATCCTTCTCTGAGTTTCTAAGGTTTAAAAAAAGTTTCAGTCTTTTTATTTTGTTCCTCCAAGCCTTCAAGGTGGTGGCTACTTTTCTGCGGTTGGAACATCTTGAAACCTTAAAACCGTCTTCTTTTTCTTCTCATTTAACTAGGTAACAACTTTCTACTTTGCTAATAATTCTTGATATTAAATTCTTTCTGTTTTAAAAACTGGTGTATTTCTGTCTTATAATGGAAATCTGGCTGATACTAGCTGGTGCTGGAAAATATTTCAGCTGCCTGTTCCCTCCTCTGCACCCACTGTGAGGATTCCTACAGTGATGCTGTCCCTGTTAAGGTGCCCTGATTGGCAGGTCCCATGCATACCCCTGGATTCTCCTACTGGGTTCTGCAGCCCTTTCCCTGTGGTTTTCATGCTGGTCACAAGCTCCAGTTACCACCTTGGTCCCCATTCTGATCATGGGGGACCCAGGCTCAAGTCCCCAACACCCACCCTTGTACCATAGTTCACAGCCTTCTGTTCACACTTTCCAAACCCCCAAACCTATGTTAAGTTCCCTGATTGTTAGCAACTGGTTCCACGGGGGGAAGGTCTTGTTTTATAGTTTTTCTCTGATTTCTGTGATGTGTAAATACTCCCACCAGGACCAATTTCACTGAACATAGAGTCGGGGCTGGAGACACAGTAGTACTCTGTTATACGGGCTTCCTAGGTGTCTCAGTTGTAAAGAATCTGCCTGCAATGCAGGAGATGCGGGTTCGATTTCTGGATCAGGAAGATCCCCTAGAGAAGGAAATGGTGACCCGTTCCAGTATTCTTGCCTGGAGAATCCCATGGACAGAGGAGCCTGGGTATTATAGTCCATGGGGTTGCAAAAGAGTTGGGCATGACTTAGTAACTAAACAACAAAACAATTCTATTATATAGTAGTTTCATTTTAAGGATAAAATAGACACAATATCTAGTGTAAATAATAGAAATACACAGTAAAATAATGAAAAATTATGAGTTTTGAGTATATTCTTTCTTTTTAATGTAATTTATTTGTTGTTTGGGCTTCCCTGGTGGCTCAGCAATAAAGAATCCACCAGCAATACAGGAGCCACAGGAGACATGAGTTTGATCCCTGGGTCAGGAATATCGCCCAAAGAAGAAAATGGCAACCCACCCCAGTATTCTTGACTGGGAAACCCTATGGACAGAGGAGCCTGGTGGGCTACAATCCATAGGGTTGCAAAGAGTGGGACATGACTGAAGCAACTAAGCACGCATGCACACATTTAGTTGCTTTTGCATTTAACTTGCATTTTTATTGTCTCTATTTGACAACTGGGTCACAGAATTTCTGAAAATTTAATTAGCTCCCACCAGCCAATGAGAGCTATCGGTGATATAGCAAGGGTCAGTGCTGTATCTACAAAGTGTCCCCCCTGTATCCATGGAACCCTGAAGCTATGTAGGGCAATCATGATGTGAAAACACCTCTCTGGGGACTAATAAACTCAGGCCATCATTCTATTTCACCCCATCACCACAGCAACACATCTCAAATACAAGTCAGTGATTTGCGGGAGCATCCTGCAAGGCATGTAAACACAGACACCCCAGAACTCCAGGGATACCAGCCTCCTACCATTATAAAAGGATCCTGGACTTCCCTGGTGGGCCTGTGGATAAGAATCCACCTGCCAACGCAGGGTACACAGGTTCAATCCCTGGTCCAGGAAGATTCCACATGCTGAGGAGCAACTGAGCTCATGCCACAGCTACTGAAGCCCAAGTACTGAGAGTCTGCGCTCCTCAACAGTAAGAAGCCTGCGCATCGCACCTGGAGTAGCCTCTGCTAGCCACAACTAGAGAAGAGCCAGCATAGCAATGAGACTCAGCGTAGCAAAAAATCAAGATAAATCAATCAAAAAGGATCCCTCGGCCTTTACACAGAATGGCTGCAACTACGTCCCAACACAGCCAATAAATAAATATTTTAAAAAGAAACAGGTAGTAGAGATGTAGCTGTCATAAAGCAAAGGAGGAGAACACGAAGCGAAAAGCCAGTTCATACTTTCGTGAAGACTTCTCTGAGTCTCAAGCATAATAAATGTCAACAGTCATGATCGTAATGTGAAACACTGCTTCAATTCTTGGTATTTATAGGATGAAACCCTTTGAACTGGGCTCCCCATTACATCAAATGTCTTTCCTGAAATGTTTGTGCATACTGGTCGTGTTTCAGGGAACTCTAGGACCAAATTCTTGGGTTTCACCAAAATGAAAGGGATAAAGCTTTCACCAGACTTAATACCTGAATAATAAAAAATCAAGTTGTGACCTTGAATGGATTCCAGGAAAAAATCAGTTGCTGATTTTGCAAGTCAGTTCAGGTCTGGAACAGCTAACATTTGCCACATGGTAGGCACTGGTTGAAGTGCCACCCAATAGTGCTACCCAGAGAGGTAAGCACTATTTTACCCGCATTTTACAGATGAGTATATGGAGGCATTGAATTTAACTTTCTAAGGTCACACAGTTAGTAATGGCAGAGGCAGGCATTCAACCCACCCAGTCTGAGTTTACAGTCCCTTCACCATTTTGCTGCGCTGACTTCTTCTCAAAGCCACTTAACCCTTGCGGCTAAGAACTTTCTAGAGCTGGAAGCTGCAATAAAGGATCTTGAGAATTTGCCACCCCCCCCTTTCCTGCCCCATCTCCATACATTCTTACTCCTGATTTCACACAGCCTATTGGTTTTGAAGATTTTACTTTATGATCATCACTGGCTGTGCTGAATCTTCTTTGCAGGGCGAGGCCTTTCTCGAGCTGGGGTGCACGGGCTCTCCAGTTGCAGTGTGCAGGCTTAGTTGTCCTGCGGCACAAGGAGTCTTAGTTCCCCAACCAGGGATTGAACCCACATCCCCTGCGTCAGAAGGCGGATTCTTAACCACTGCACCACCAGGCAAGTCAAGACTTAATCTTTGATTCAGAAAACAACGACGGTGTCATCTGCCTGACACCCCTCCCAAACTCTTCCGACCCATGGTCTCACAAATGAAAGAATCCAAGCTGGATGTGTGGTTTTCCCCCAGATGATATTAATAGCAAAAGCTAATGTCCATGGGGTGCCTACCGTGAGCTGGGATGTGCTATATTTTCAGCAAGTGGTGGTCAGTAGCATCATTTATCACACTACCTCCCCACGTTTGCTTTCGGAACTATACTCAGATGTAGGTTTTATTCTTACCGATGAGGCGATTGAGGCTCCTTAAAGTTACAGGGCCCTGGAAACATCCCTCGGCTAGGCGGTGGTCGAGCAGAGATGCAGAGATGCCCACTCCAGCCTCGCCCTTCTCCTACCTGCTCCTTCTCAAGAGCACTTCTCTGCGAGGAGGAGCCATGTTGGAGGGAGCCCCCAGGCACACATTACTTGAATTACGCTTAACTACTGCAGAGACTTATTATGCATTTTCATCTTCTTAGTGCTTTCTAATTAAAAAGGAGGGGAACACGGTGATCTTTTTGCTCTGTAACGTCTGTTTTCTCTGAGTGGAAAGCAGAGGGCCCCCAATGAGAGCCTTTGCATAAGAGAGCTCATTGTATTGCAATCAGCTGTTTAAGTGCAGAGTTCTCCAAGGTCCTTTTTTACTGGAGAGAGTTAATTAACAACAGTCACTAATCACTCCCCGGAGCTCCGTCTTGATTACCAAGAATATGTGAATCTACTTAGTCACCTAAAAATTTAAAGTGTGCCCCTACTGTAACAGGCTTTAATTAATGGTAATAATAATATTATTACTCCTATTTAACATCAGTGGAGTGCTTACTAAGGACCAGGTGCTCTGCTATGTGATTTTTATTTAATCCTCACAAGGACTTTAATTAGAAGCAGGCACTATTGTTTTTCTTTCCACCTTGCCCATGAAAAGCCCGAAGTGAAGATTAAGGTGAAAGTTAAAGCTGAGGCTTGACCCTGGGTGTATGCAAGCCCAGGGCCTTGATGGCCTCCACATCCTAGGGGATAATAAATCATTTTGTTTTATATTATAATAAAACACTCCTTTACTCACCTAGCAGAGCTCAGAGTCATGACATCTAAGAAAATGAAGACACTTATAGCAATAAACTGAAGTTACCAACCACTTGTGGGCTTCCCAGGTGGCGCAGTGGGTAAAGAACCCACCTACCTACACAGGAGATGCAGGAGACGTGGGTTTGATCCCTGAGTTGGAGAGATCCCCTGGAGGAGGAAATGGCAACCCACTCCAGTATTCTTGCCTGAAGAATTTCATGGACAGAGGAGCCTGGTGGGCTACAGTCCATGGGATCACAAAGAGTTGGACATTACTGAGTGCACACACACACACAGACACACACCAACCTTTTAACTTTAACTAAGGAAATGTTTCCAAGACCTCTGAGCTTGAGTCAATGCCAGCTAAGCCCATGGCAAGTAGCAATCAATTCTCCCAGTTTGGCACCCCTAAGACTAAAACCTGGACAAGACAGTACGCTGGTGGCCTCTGAGTGGCCAAGTGGAAAGCCAGCTGAGTGGTGCAATCTATTAACTCGTCTAGCTGAGACTGGTCTTCACTGTACAGATCCTCCAGGACCAATAATCCGGTTGTATGGTTAGTGGGAACCAAACAAAGAATTTAGGATTAGAAGAGGAGTCCCCAACCTCTGGGATCTAAAGCCTGATGATCTGAGCTGATGCAATAATAGTGTGTTAGTCGCTCAGTTGTATCCATCTCTCTGTAACACCATGGGCTGTAGTCTGCCATTCTCCTCTGCCCATGGAATTCTCCAGGCAAGAATACGGGAGTGGGTTGCGATTCCCTTCTCCAGAGGATCTTCCTGATTGAGGGACTGAACCTGTGTCTCTTGCAAATCTCCTGCATTGAAGGCAGATTCTTTACCACCCACACCACCTGGGAAGCCCCGGGGGCCAGGAAAGGGTGTTTATGGGGGAGGGATACCAAGCTGAGTCAGAAATTCTTGCCCAGTGTGGTTCCTAGGTAGATAAAGTTCAGCGTGGAATTGTCTGTGGAATTCTCCAGGCAAGAATACTGGAGTGGGTTGCCATTCTCTCCTCCAAGGAATCTTCCTGACCCAGGGATTGAACCTGTGTATCTTATGTATCCTGCACTGACAGGCAGGTTCTTTACCACTAGCATCACCTGGGAAGCCCAGTCTCTATCATACTTGGCAGAAATAGTAACATTGATTATGAAGTGCTGCCCTAGACCTTGCTGGGAATATTTTATTAGTACATGAGCTGAACTTCCTTCTGAAAATTTGAAAACTTCTGAATTCTGGAAATGGTCTGACTTCAAGGAGTCTTAGACCAGTGTAGACCTGGATGGGGTGGTGCGCTGATGGGACTGTCTGTAGAATAGCACGGAGCACATGGAAAGGGCTCAGTGAGTGTGAGAAGGGCACAAGTGTGACCTGGCACCAAACTGGGATCCATGTCTCATTCCACTCCCCTCCCACCTGACCTTGATGAACTGCATAACATTTCTCAGGCTCCTCATGTGAAATGAAGATGATGGCCATTATGCCAACTCAATCAGTGAATGCATGCAAAGTACTTGGTAAATTGCTTGGTACATCACAAATACTAGTGGTAGCTATTCTTATAAGTATTGCACTCTGACATAGATTAAATTTACTCTTTTATAAAGGATACGGCATTAGAGCAAAACTCAGAAAACAAGGTAGTTAAACCTGCGTTGGTATTCCGAGAATTCTACAGAGAATAAAAAGGCTACCCAGTGTATTAATCTAAGCTGACCTTTTGTGCCTTCTTTAATCAGATTAAAGTACTTTTTCATTAAAATAGTTTTAGTTTGTTTTCATGTAATGTTCTTGATGGATTCCCCACCCCCAGAAGTTCTAAGACAAAAACAAGAATAAAAGGGTTATTTCTTGTTTTCACCAGTACAAGCTATTACAGAGGAACAGGTGAGGATGGGAAGATTGGAGGAACTCAATAAGGATGCTGTTCTCAGGACTGTAGGATCCAGCACTTTCTAATCCCTTCCACCCTTGGTGGGGTGGCTGTGGACAGGTGCCGTTCACTCCCAAGAGAACTTGCCGCTCGCTGGAAGTGTCGCTGGTGGATAACTTCACATGCCCTCCAATGACATCCATTACGTGTGTGCCAAGACATCTCTTCCTCCATGTGACTGGCAGGCCCATTCCTGTGATCAACATGAGATTCCTTTAATGGGCACCTATCGCTGGGGATGCCCCATTGTCCTGTCTGTCACTTTCTTAGAACTGCAGTCTGAAGCTCGTTCAACCCCTCTCCTCTCATACAGGTATCTGATCTGTCGTTGAATCTAAAGACTCTGCTTGCCAAGTTGTGCTTTCTCCCCTCTTTTTAGTCAGAGACAATCCCCCCAAGTAAATATCTTGCTCATCTAATCACTTCTAATTCCAGCTTGGTGTTTGCTCCTTGAAGGACCCTAATTGACACAAAGGACCCTGACTTTATTTCCCAGAATCCCTTGCCTTGGGAGTTACGGATGCTATTGAGGTTTCGCCCCTGAGATGTTCTTGCAGAAGATTTGGAAAGGAGAAGGAAGAAGGGAGACATTAATCTCTGTGTAGCTGACAATTGAGCTCCAGCAGATTTGGGATTTTGCAATAACCCGACTCCATATTCCACTGTCGAATCACCAGGCTCATGGACGCAGGATGCTGACATTGACAGCAGCAGAGAACCTCGGATCAAAACTGCCGTGGCAGGATTTCGGAGCTGTGCAGCAGCATCTCTTTAGCGCCTGCCCTTCCAATTTTTCCAATAATTTCATAAGCACCCATTTTTTAAAACTTCTATTTCTTTCTGTTTAAAACACCTGAGGTGATTTTCGTTTCTTGAACTAAATGCTGACTGATACAGCAAATGGATTTGCAAGTTGCAAAGTTAACTTGTTTATGCTCAGGGAAATTAATAAAAGCTGTTACCTTCTAAGAGCTTCTCCAGTAGCTCAGTGGTAAAGAATCCACCTGCAATGCAGGAGATGCAATTAGATCTCTGGGTTGGGAAGATCCTCTGGAGGAGGGCATGGCAACCCACTCTAGTATTCTTGCCTGGAGAATCCCATGGACAGAGGAGCCTGACTGGCTATACTCCATGGGGTCACAAAGAGTTGGACATGACTTAGTGACAAAGCAGGCATGCACACACATTACCTTCTAAAACTTGGAAGTGAGACTATATACCTACCAAACTACTAACTCAACAGGAAGTGATTATAAGGAAGTAGAGGATTCCTTTGTGCTGGCTGCTCCTCACAAGGTATTTCAAGAAAAATTGAGCTCCAGCAGGGATTTGCCAGAGAGCAAGCAAGATGGAAGGGAAGAAGTCATCCAGGGATAAAGGTTTTCACTGTGTCAGAAAAAGCAACAAATATATACCTGGCTTCCTTGAACCAATCCTTGAGATAATCCTTGTTTACATGGGCAAAAGTGTTTCAGTTTGAAAAATAAACTACATGGCCATCCTATTTATGCCCCAAATAGCTAGAGAGAAGGGACTATTGTTCAAAACATTTTTCAAAGATCTATTGAATTGAGATCGTTTAGTTAAACAGTAAGTCAAACAAAAGTAGCCCTCTCTGACTAAGGATCGAATGAAGACGCTGCCTTTCAACTCAACTTAGTGTTTTAACAGGCTTTAGCGTGTGGAGCTATCAAACTGCGGAAGTGAAACAGAGCCGGACCCCATGGTCCTTCCTACCATGTCCTCTGCCTGACTTTTGTCTGTAGAAGAACTTTAGTCAAAGAAGATTAACTAGGGAAGTGAGAAAATGCAGAAACAAAGGCAAATAGGGAAGACCAAATAATAACAAAATGGTCATTAAGCATAGTCAAGGATCTTTTAGGTCCTTCTCAAGGGCTGTAGATAGTATTCGGAGCCATGTCCTATGAGCTGTTATAGATACTGAAACCCTGATCAGGTGGAAGAAGTTAACTACATGATTACCAGACTGTAGCCTTGACCTAAGCTGCAACAATTCCAAGAGTTGGCCTCAAGGAAATGAGAACAAACTGATGCTGCAACTGAAGATTAACTGTACTTAAAACAATCAAGATGACGCTGGTCGGACCACCGCATGAGCAATTGCCCAGATGACTGTCACCTGACTATGCTGTTTCTGCATGTAGCCCTCTCCCTCCCCCTATAAATGCTCTAACCCGTTGATTGTCAGGATAGGGGGTCAAAGAGTTGGCCTTTGGACAGGCATTCACCCTTCCCCCAGGTTGCCAGCATCCAAAATAAAGTGAAATTTCCTTTCCATCAACCTGGCCTCTTTATTGGATTTTCAGTGGCAAGCAGCTGGACCCTTCAGTTACAGAAGGGTGATGGGTATAACAACAAGCCGGGCTTAAGGTAATGTCTAGGAGAGAACTTGGGGAGGGCTTCTGACATATGGAACTTGACGCAAATGGAGTTGTATTGCCAATGACATTATAAAACTGGTTTGCAGACCCTGTGGATTTTTAAGCAAGTCCCGGATCCTCCAAATTCTCACATATAGAATAAGCTGTAAAAGCTGTGTCATGGCCGGAGGTGTCTTACTCTGCGGAAACTGCTTTGGATGTGAATGTGGTGAAGAAGGGAACAACAGGAGGAAACTCTCAATGTCAGGGTCAGGGAATGCAGAAGAATATGGCTAGGAGAGTTTTTCTAACAGAACAGAGCCAGCGCAAAACCATGTGGCTAATTCCCCCACAGCTTAACACTCAGAAAACCTTTGGGGATAGGTGTAAACAAGCCCCATTTTATAGATGGAGAGACTAAAATTCAGACAGTTTGACTGATTTCTCTAGGACCACACAACTAACTGTGGAGATTTAAAGCAGGTTTCTCTGACTCTTGAACGGATGTTCAAGATGTCCAGTGAGGTCAGCCATCTCTCTATCCAGGGAGCTTCAATCTGAGGATGCAGTTAATAATGTACCTGCTGGGTAGAAGCCTGCTTGCCTAACCTGCCCTGAACATTCATGGGACTCATTGCTCAGTCCACCAGGAGAGGAGAAGCACTCCCATTACTTGATTTATTTGCCTTATTTCTAAACAGAATAAAGTACTCACCGCTGGCATGACTGGCCTCCTTATTTCATACCAGATTTGTTCTAAGTGACTTCAGGCTGTTTCCCAAAAAAGCCAGACTTAAAGGACAAAGATTTACCACCACACAAGTTATTCAGAAGAAATGTTTTAGGCTCTGGCCACATTTAACCTCTATCTCTGAAAGCTACTGGGCAATTGAAAAGGACAAGGGGATCACTTTTCACTGGGTCTGAAGACCCCATTTTTAGCTACCTGAAAAAGGGACACTGTAACCTGCATCAACTCCAGGGGACATCTTTTAATGATCAAGAATATCAGTGACAAGGCCAATACTTCTCTCCAAATGCCAGATTAATAATTGGACATGAACTTCCCTGGTGGCCCAGTGGTTAAGAATCCACCTGCCAATGTAGAGGACACAAGTTTGATCCTTGGTCCGGGAAGATCCCACATTCTGTGGGGCAGCTAAGCCCATGTGCCAGAGCTACTCAAGCCCTTGCATCTAGAGCCCATGCTCTGCAACAAGACAAACCACCACAATGAGAAGTGCGAGGATCACAACTAGAGTGTAGCCCCTGATCACCACAGCTAAGGAAAGCCCGCACAAAGCAACAAAGACCCAGCGTAGCCAAAAAGATAGTTTAAATTTTTTAAAAAATAATTGTACAAAATTGTAGCACCCCTGCAACTCCTCTTCTAAAAATTAAAATGAAACTGATATCAAGTGATATTTTATTTATGTATCTCCTTGACTTTATAAGAAATAATAAGGACTGTAGTTGACTCCTGAAAGGGGCAACCTAAACCTTTGTAAGGTCCCAAACCCAATCTGTCCCACTTCAGATGATGCCCACTTGCCAGTCTCTATCCCTTTTACAAATGATCTTTTTTTTTTTTAAACTAAGAAAGGATGCTTTGAAGGCAGTTGAGTTTTCAGAACAGTAAATGATAATATGATCTCAGAGCAGAAAGGTCATAAACTACACCCTGTGATAGCCTGGCCGCAGTACATCCTTGAGTTCTTATGGAGAAGTCATTGTATAGCAGTGAATAACGGGTAGAACACACAGTGTTTTCCTTCAGAGTTCACAATGCGCCATTCGTTCTTTACTCACAAAGCATTCACCAAATTATGTGAAGGGCACAGTTGAGGCCCTTCTTTTAATGACCAAGAATATCAGTGACAAAGCCCATACTTATCTCCATATGCCAGACTGGACACAAGTTTGCAGGGACAGAGAACAAGACACCAAGTGATTACGCCCCAAGTAATCATTATTGCTTACCAACAGGAAAAAAAACAACAAAATAAAACAGAACACATTTGTGGGTACAGAGTCTAAAACTACTGGGTCAAAAGCCCACCGTAAACACCAGCCCATTCTATCCCATCTATTGGGCATTTTTGCTAAAATCCAATAATGATCTGATGACAAATCTAACAAAGATCTTACACAAACCTGAGTGCATATGGAGCTTGTCAATATGCATACAAAATAAACCAGTGCACAAAAAGATAAGACCTTCATCTTCTACCATCTTGTGGGGGTGATCCATAAAAATTAAATTAAATCTGTACTTTTCCTATTCACTGGCTTAGGTTGTTAATAGGTTTGGATACATCTTGATTGGATCCTAAGCATAAGATGAAACTGAGAAGACAGGTTTTGTTCATGTGAAATAGTTATTTTCAGGGGAGTGTCTTAAAAGGAGTTCCCAAGCATAGTTGAGAATTTTGGGCAAAACGAGATAAATCTTACAAAGTTTTTTTGTTTTTTTTAAGAATAGGAATTCTATGAAGATATGAATTGCCAGAGGCCTGGAAGAGTTTATTCTGTCACTTCTCTCTGGTCACTGGTTCACTGCTTTTGTATGCAAGACAATCTCAAGAATGCCAAGCACCTTCTTGCAATGTCTCACTCTTAGGGTTGTCCTACGAAGCATACCTGCGGGTGTCTATTGGGCAGTCTATATCCCCTAAATGTATGCACACCCAAGATGAGATGATGGGAAAAGACATACCCCATCACCATCTTTCCTTCTCTTTCATTTCCTGCCTCCCTAGTTCTTACAACCCTCCATGCTTGGCCAACACATCCTCTACCTCCATCCATATGGTGGTTGGGTGAATCTCCTCTTCTTCAGTGGCCCTCAGATTCTTCCAGCAGGTGAATTCTCTTTGCCCACTCCAGAGATCATTTTATCAACAAGGGGAAAATTGAGCTGGAGCGGCCAAGGGACTCTGGCAGCCTGTACACAACTGTTTGAGATGAAATGTCTTCAGTACAATGTGGGGACTCTTCTGGTGGTGGTGACCAGGGATCCATGTCCCTGCCAGCCACTGTGCTACAGAATGCAGCCCCTTTCCCCTCCCGGGAGGTGGAGAGAGTGAGCAGATGGGGAATTCCAGCTCCTTCCTTTTAATCTTCCATTATTTCTTCAACCTGTTTCCCAAACTTCAGGAGGTGAGAGAGGGCTGCTGAGTGGACTAAAGGAGGAGAGACTCACACCCTGCCACTCAGCACGCAGGGCCATTCCCTTTTCCTCTTTACACCTCCCCTCAAGAGCCTTACCCTTGCTTCTCCAAACCCCCTTCTCTGCTTGAGAAAATGGAGCTCCTCTAGTTATACCAAGAGTAGATAGCTGAGGCTGGGGAGCCACCTTAGACCCCCACAGAGCCTGGTTTTATTAGTTTGCTGTTACTCCTAACACACTTTTGTGCCCTGAGATGGTGCAAGTACAAAGTCCCTCAGGAATGAGTATGTGGTGCTGGTTTAGTCACTCAGTCATTTCTGACTCATGACCCCATGTAGCCCACCAGGCTCCTCTGTCCATGGGATTTCCCAGGCAAGAATACTGGAGTGGGTATTCATTTCCTTCTCCATGGGATCCTCCCCACCCAGGGATCAGATCTGCCTCTCTTGCATCTCTTGCATTGCAGGCTCGTTCGTTACCATTGAGCCACCAGGGCAGCCCCCAGGGATAAGCGTTAGTACCTGCCTATTCTAGCATCTTTCTAAATAACTGGAAGACAGCTAAGAGGGAAGAGGCCAAGATTTCCAGTGTCTGGACATTCATCAGGGCTCTAAGAAAACAAACGGAAAAAGATGGATCAGAGAAAGGACTTAAAAAACAGGATACCAGAACAAAGAGGTTTGGGATGACTTTTAACAGAGGTACATGTGAAGTAAACGCTTTGGGATAAGAATAAATCCAGATTGGAAGCAAGAATTAAGAGCCGGAGCTACTAGTAAAAAATGAGCTCCATGAAGACTGCTGAGTTGGGGCATTAAGATTTATTATGCACGTGCGCCACACACACAGATACACAAAACCCCACAGAGGTGGGTACTATTTTTATTACTCAGTTTAACACACTGAGGTACAGAGAAATTAAGTAACTTGGCCAGTGTCACACAGCTAGTAAATAACAGTGTGTCTTAGTCTCTCAGTCATGTCCGACTCTTTGCAACCCCATTAACTTAGCCTGGCAGGCTCCTCTGTCCATGGAATTCTTCAGGCAAGAATACTGGAGTGGGTAGCCATTTCCTTCTCCAGGGAATCTTCCTGACCTAGGGATCAAGCCCAGATGTCCTGCACTGCCGGCAGACTCTATACCATCTGAGCCACCAGGGAATCCCAGTATGTGACAGAGTTGGATTCAAACCCAACAATCTGTTGCCTTGAGTTTGCTTTTTATTTTTCTAATATTATACAAAAAAATTCATTGATAACCTATGTCCATACTATTTAGCGTCAATAATTTTGACAACCTTGTTTTATCCATATATGTGTATTAGTGCATCTTTTTTCCTGAAACATTTAAAAGTAATTTTTGTGGCAGTTTGAAATGGAGCTGGACACTATAGACCCCCTCATCCACACACACACACACACACACACACACACACACACACACGTTTTCCGCCGGCCTTTTGTCCATGGAAAACTTTAGCCAAACAATAAGTTTAATCAGAGAAGTGAGAAAATGCAGAAACAAAGGTAAACAGTCAAACAAGACTAAATAATAATAGTTCAGCCCTTAAGCTTGGAGAAGGCAATGGCACCCCACTCCAGTACTCTTGCCTGGAAAATCCCATGGACAGAGGAACCTGGTAGGCTGCAGTCCATGGGGTTGCAAAGAGTCTGACACCACGGAGTGAAGTGAGGAGACCAGACTATAGCCATGACATAAGCTGCCACAAATCTGAGAACTGGCCTCAAAGAAATGGGAATAAACCAGTCCTGGAACCAAAGACTAACTGTACTGAAAACAATCAAGTTGAGGTTGATCAGACCACTGCATGAGTAATTTCAAAGTGACCGTCAGAGCTAACGTGCTATATTTCTGCAAGAAGCCCCCACCACCTGGATTGTCAGCGCCTGAGTCAGCCTTTGGGTAGGAGTCCACCCTCTCCACAGCCCCCATCACCCCCATGTTGCTGGCCTCCAAAATAAAGCAAACTTTCCTTTCCACCAACCTTGCCCTTTTGTTGGATTCAGAGAGGTGGGCAGCCAGACCGCCCATTTCAGTACCCGTTTTTCAGGGCCCAAGGTGAGGCTGCACTCTCCCGATACCTGCCTCCCTGGGGTTTTCCGCAGTAGAGCGGCGGCCATGATGCTGGGCCGGGATGGTTACAGGGAGCCTGCTGCTCCTGACTAGCTGGCCTTGAGGGACGGATTTGGGGGGACGTACCTAGCACCTGCCGAAACCATTTGTTTCAGGGATCCTCCCTGTTTCTCCCCGGCTCGGCATTGGCTGCCAACTTAACGCTTTTCTTTGGTGGAACGGAAACAGGCATCTGGAAGAGCTGACGAGCCCCAGGACTAAGTCCACCGGTATGCACCTGGGAAAATACTCTTGAGCTCAAAGTACTATTTGGGCATTTTGCTAATTGGTCCTGATGTGTGTCTGACGTTGAGACCATTTGCGAACAGGAAGTGCTATTGGGCGTTCTTGCCAATTGGTTCTCACGTGTTAGGTGTGGGGAAACATTTGTGAGCACGAAGTGCTATTTGGGCATTTTTGCCAATAGGTTCTGATGTCTGTACGCCATTGAGGACCATTTGTGATCACTGCATGTCATTCGGACTTTTTTTGCCAGTTGGTTCTGATGTATGTCTGACATCAGGGGCCGTTTGTATTGGGAAAATGTTTGTTTGGGGCTCCATATTGGTCATCCTTCCCCAGGATTTGTGATAGTTCTGTCTTCTGGTGTGTGAATGTATATTCCATTTGTGTGATTGGTATCTTTGTTGTATTTTGTCAAAGGGGAAATTCAGGTTCAATGCATTAGAAAATTTTTAGCTATGAAATTATGGCTCAAGAAAAGGATAGATGATTTTTTTAACAATGTATGGCAGCAATATTCTTTAGACTCCAGCGAAAATTGGTTAAGATGAAACTCCTTTTTTGAAATTCCGAAATTGGTTCTTTTTGCATATGCAGTTAGAGAAAGCTAGTTTGATAAAATACTGTTTTCAGAATTCTGACTCTGAGAGAACAAAAATATGCCTAAGAGAAGGCTTGAACTGAACTCTTATCATGTCCTTGAAATACAAATACAGTTCACTTTGCCTGAGACTTCAGCTTTGGGTTAATTAGTAGAACTTCAAAAGATCTTTGGGTTCGATAAACACATACCTTGTACCATATTAAATTGTGCTATGAGGAAAAATGTATTTTTTGAGGTTATGGAGTATGTTCCTAAGTTTGCCAATCAGAAAATCCTGGTATAATGTTCATGGACTTTCTTCTTGGTTTTGTTAAGGTTTCTTAAAGGTTAAAAATAGTAACACATAATTAACGATGCTACAATGATAAAGGAAGCATTTCGGTGTGTAAGTAAGTAGGGTGTGTAGGATATGCTGGCAAGAAAAAGTATAAAGACTGGAGATGTTTTTATTGAGGAAAAAAGTAGAATAATTTTGTTCTAAAGCTGATTGCTAATACATGGGGAAAATAGGGGATAAATCAATATGAATCCAGAAAGTGATAAAAGATTTGTGAAAAAGAAACTTTGGGGAAAGAACCTTTTACATTGTCAGGATTGATTAAGAATTTAATTAGATAAATTAATTTTGTTATTAATAGTAAGCTGGTTCAAGACTGGAATTTGGTTTTCTTTCTCTGTGAAAAGAACAAAGTTTTCCTGGAATATTGAACTGCTTTTGATAACAGATTCTAAGTTTCTTCTGTGGCTAACTTTGAGTATTCCAGAAGGCCCCTGAGGCGTCTCAGAAGAAATATTAAAGTAACTGGGATTATTTGTTACATTAAATTATGTGGAGAACATTGTCAAATAAAAGTGATAAAAAATCTTAGGTTACACTTTGTGGGTAAATGTCATTAATATAAATGTTCTAAAAGTTATTAAACAAATACAGGTTTTTGATAACTTTCAGGTCATACTGCTGAACTGAGTAAAACATTTAATAAGCTCAAATGGAAAGCTATTATTTTGCTTTTAACCATATTTTGATGCCAGTGTTTAGAATGGAAAAAAAATTGTCTAGTGAAATTGTCACAGGGTATAACAACCCACAGTGTATATCACTGAGGAGTACCCAAGAAAAGGGAGATTTGAAATGGAGCAGAATGCTATGGTGCCCCCCCACATGTCCTCAGCCTGTCTGTAGATGCCACACACACACCTCTCCTTACACTGAGGCATTCTTGTACACTACAACGGTATGATTTATCACACCTGAAGTATTTTTATAGAAAGTGTCTAGTACCATCCATTGTCCAATACCCAATCCATATTCAAATAGCCCCAGTTGTTTTGAAAAAAAATTTTTTTTTAAATTAGAGGCAAAATTAAAATTCACACATTAATATTTCTAAGAAAAGCTGCTCCATCTCATTTTTCATGACATCAAAGTTTTGAAAAGACCTGGCCAGTTGATATCTGGTTTTGTCTGAGTCTGCTCTGAAAAGACTGAACATGCTGTCCTTCAAGGACAAAAATTCAAGTTGCCCTAACACTGACTTCTCCCACTTTGCCTTCTGCCAAAACACACACCCTGCCCCTACATGGGAACTTCCTGTGGCCCCCCTGCAGTCTACCATAATATTTAATATTTGTCTATATTCAGTAAGTTTCTGAATTTATCTTTATATGTTTACTAGTGTTATGAGTTCTTGCATAAGTCCTGGCACAGAGCAGACCCTCAGCATGTGTTTCTAAATAAATAAGCTAAATTTCTCGTTTAACTCTTTAAAATTTCAGTATAAAAGCATTCAGAAAAGTGCATAAACTTTAAGTGAAGAGATTTAAGATCTTTCATGAACATACACCCTGGAACTGCCATCTGATCCAGATAAAAGCTATTTCCAGCCTGGCAGAAGGCATCCTCCTGCCTCTCCCAGTTACCATTCACAAAGGTAGCCGTTGTCTGGATTTCTGTCATCATAGGTCAATTTAACCTTCTCGTAAACATATGAATAATAGAAGTTTTTCTGTGTGTGTCTCTTTCACTCAAAAAAGTGTCTGCAGATTTATCCATATTGTTACATTGTTCTTCATAATTCAGAATTTATTATTCTTCAGTGCTATGTAATATTTCACTGTGTGAACAAACCTCAATTTATTCACTCATTGCTACTCTTTGGATTTATTTCCATTTTGGAGCTTTATGAAAAATGCTTCTAAAAACATTTTCCCATGTGCCTCTGTTGTATATGTATCTACTAGTGGGATTTATGGGTCATCATGAATGGATATATTCTTCTCTAGTAGATACTGCCAGACAATTTCCAAGGTGTGTGTTCTTTAGTTTACACTTACAAACATAGTGACTGGGAGTTGACGTCTTGCACGTGTTCTCCAGCACTGGCGGTGCTAGGCTTTTTAATTCTACCTGTTCTGGAGAGTGTGTGGCCGCATATCATTTGGCTTAGATATGTACTTTCCTGTTGTTACCTTTCTGTGTTCCTGTTGACCATGGGTATATTCTCATTTGTGAAATGTCTGCCCAAGTTTTTTGTTGTTGAACGTTAGGTTGATAATGTTTTCCTTAATTGCTGATTTGGAAAAGTCCTGGACGCAGTTAATTTCTTTTTCGGTGATTTGTCCATGCACTGTATCAGTGGTGTCTTATGGACACTTAAGATAGTTTCCCGTTTTATTCTGGGAGCTTTACTGCTTTACCTTAATACATTTAGATTTGTGATCTACCTGAAATTAATTTTTTCCATTTAGATATCCAGTTTCTGTATGTACCATTTATTGAAAAGAGATTCTAAACTCCAGCAGCAAAATCCTGTTATAAATCAGGAGACCACAAATATGTAGGCCTATTCCTGGACTGTCTATTTTGTTCTTCTTGTATATCTGTCTACTGTTATAGTAACACCCCTCTGTCTTAATTACTGTAGCATTATAGTAAGACTTGAAACATGGTATTAAAAATCCTTCAGTTTTACTCTACTTAAAGTTCTTTTATACTCTTCTTGGTGCTCTGCATAGTCATATAAATTTTATAACTAGCTTGTTAATTTGTACAGAAATATCTGCTGGGATTTTGACTGAGATTTCATTAAATTTATGGATAAATTGGAGACAATTTGACATCATTACAATATTTAATATAATCACAAATGTTATCTACCACTCCATTTACTTGTGTCTTTTAAAATTTATTTCAGTAATTTACATGATTTTATAAGTAAAATCTTGTAGGTTTTTCTTTAGATTTATTTCTAGGCATTATTTTTGGTGTTTATTGTAAGTGTATGTTTTTAAATTTTCATCTTCTAATTGTTCCTAGTATATAGACATGAAATTTTATCTTGCCATTCTTAGATTATACCCAGCAACCTTGCTAAATTAATTTATTAAGTCTAATATGTTGCTTATTTTTTGAGTTATTTATATATATTATCTACATAGAGCATGTCATCTGAAAATAATGTTTTATTTCTTCCTTTCCAATTTATTTTTCCATTATTTTCTTTGCTTTAATGCACTGGATAACACCTTCAGTAAAATAAAAGTGGTGGTAGCAGAGATCCATGTCTTATTTCTGATCTCAGAGGCAAAGCTTTCAATATTTCATCAACATGAGATTTGCTATACATTAAAAAAAAATTATTTATTTATTTGGCCGCCTTGAGTCTTAGTTGTAGCACGTGAGATCTTCACTGCACCACTCGGGATGTTTCATTGCAGTGCAGATTTTCTAGTTGTGGTGCCTGGGTTTCAGCAGTTGGGCTTCAGTATTTGTGGTACATGGTCTTAGTTGCTCCTCAGCATGTGAGATATTAGTTCCCCAACCAGGGATTGAACCTGAATCCCCTGCATTGCAAGGCAGATTCTTAACCACTAGACCACCAGGAAATCCCTGCTATAGGGTTTTTACAGATAACCTTCCCTTTGCCAGATTAAAGCAGCTCTTCTCTATTTCTGTTTTGCTAATAAGCATTTCTATCATTGGTGAATGTGAATTATATTGCATATCTCATGCACTTAGGGCTTCCCAGGTGGCTCAGTGGTAAAGAATCCACCTGTAGTGCAGGAGATGTGGGTTTGATCCCTGACTTGGGAAGATCACCTGGAGAAGGAAATGGCAACCCACTCCAGTATTCTTGCCTGGGAAATCCCATGAACAGAGGAGCCTGGAGGGCTACAGTCCATGGAGTTGCAAAGAGTCTGACACAGCTTAGTGACTAAACAACAATTTCATGCGCTTACTGAGATAATCATATTATCTACCCTAGTTTTCCATTTATTCAGTGAACTAATATTTAATTTTCAAATCCTAAACCAACCTTGCATTCCTGAAATAATCCCAACCCAGATGAGATGTTTTATCCTTTTTATGTGTCACTAGGTTCTAGTTGCTAATATTTTGTTTAGGACTTTCATGTCTGAGTTAATGAAAGAGATGAATAAAAATGCTTTTCTTCTAATGTATTTGTTTAAGTGTGTTATTAAGGCTATGCCACCGTCATAAAACAGGTTGGGAACAGGTTGGGAAGCATACATTGTTTTTCTACTTTTTTATGCATGCTCACTTCTCAAAATCAGAAGTCCGTTTCACCCTGGGTTTTTGGTATTTTAAATCTTGTCTACCTTTAGTTCAGTTCAGTCGCTCAGTTGTGTCCGACTCTTTGCAACCCCATGAATCATAGCACTCCAGGCCTCCCTGTCTATCACCAACTCCTGGAGTTTACTCAAACCCATGTCCATCGGGTCGTGATACCATCCAATCATCTCATCTTCTGTCATCCCCTTCTCCTCCTGCCCCCAATCAGTCCCAGTATCAGGGTCTTTTCGAATGAGTCAACTCTTCGCATCAGGTGGCCAAAGTACTGGAGTTTCAGCTTCAGCATCAGTCCTTCCAATGAACACCCAGGACTGATGCTCCTTTAGGATGAACTGGTTGGATCTGCTTGCAGTCCAAGGGACTCTCAAGAGCCTTCTCCAACACCATAGTTCAAAAGCATCAGTTTTTCGGCGTTCAGCTTTCTTCACAGTCCAACTCTCACATCCATACATGACCACTGGAAAAACCATAGCCTTGACCAGACGGACCTTTGTTGCAAAGTAATGTCTCTGCTTTTTATTATGCTGTCTAGGTTGGTTATAACTTTCCTTCCAAGGAGTAAGCATCCTTTAATTTCATGGCTGCAATCACCATCTGCAGTGATTTTGGAGCCCCCAAAATTAAAGTCTGACACTGTTTCCACTGTTTCCCCATCTATTTCCCATGAAGTGATGGGACCAGATACCATGATCTTAGTGTTCTGAATGTTAAGCTTTAAGCCAACTTTTTCACTCTCCTCTTTCACTTTCATCAAAAGGCTTTTTAGTTCTTCTTCACTTTCTGCCATAAGGGTGGTGTCATCTGCATATCTGAGGTTATTGATATTTCTCCTGGCAATCTTGATTCCAGCTTGTGCTTCTTCCAGCCCAGCATTTCTCATGATGTACTCTGCATATAAGTTAAATAAGCAGGGTGACAATATACGTACTCCTTTTCCTATTTGGAACCAGTCTGTTGTTCCACGTCCAGTTCTAACTGTTGCTTCCTGACCTGCATACAGGTTTCTCAAGAGGCAGGGCAGGTGGTCTGGTATTCCCATCTCTTTCAGAATTTTCCAGTTTATTGTGATCCACACAGTTGAAGGCTTTGGCATAGTCAATAAAGCAGAAATAGATGTTTTTCTGGAACTGTCTTGCTTTTTCGATGATCCAACTGATGTTGGCAATTTGATCTTTGGTTCCTCTGCCTTTTCTAAAACCAGCTTGAACATCTGGACGTTCATGGTTCACATATTGCTGAAGGCTGGCTTGGAGAATTTTGAGCATTACTTTACTAGAATGTGAGATGAGTGCAATTGTGCGGTAGTTTGAACATTCTTTGGGATTGCCTTTCTTTGGGACTGGAATGAAAACTGACCGTTTCCAGCCCCGTGGCCACTGCTGAGTTTTCCAAATTTGCTGGCATATTGAGTGCAGCACTTTCAAAGCATCATCTTTCAGGATTTGAAATAACTCAACTGAAATTCCATCACATCCACTAGCTTTGTTTGTAGTGATGCTTTCTAAGGCCCACTTGACTTCACATTCCAGGATGTCTGGCTCTAGGTGAGTGATCACACCATCTTGATTATCTGGGTTGTGAAGATCTTTTTTTATATAGTTCTTCTGTGTATTCTTGCCACCTCTTCTTAATATCTTCTACTTCTGTTAGGTCCATACCATTTCTGTCCTTTATCAATCCCATCTTTGCACGAAATGTTCCCTTGGTATCTCTAATTTTCTTGAAGAGATCTCTAGTCTTTCCTATTCTGTTGTTTTCCTCTATTTCTTTGCACTGATCACTGAGGAAGGCTTTCTTATCTCTCCTGGCTATTCTTTGGAACTCTGCATTCAAATGGGAATATCTTTCCTTTTCTCCTTTGCTTTTCGCTTCTCTTCTTTTCACAGCTATTTGTAAGACCTCCTCAAACAACCATTTTGCCTTTTTGCATTTCTTTTCCATGGGGATGGTCTTGATCCCTGTCTCGTGTACAATGTCACGAACCTCTGTCCATAGTTCATCAAGCTCTCTTTCTATCAGATCTAGTCCCTTAAATCTATTTCTCACTTCCACTGTATAGTCAAGGGATTTGATTTAGGTCATACCTGAATAGTCTAGTGGTTTTCTCTACTTTCTGCAATTTCTGTCTGAATTTGGCAATAAGGAGTTCATGATCTGAGCCACAGTCAGCTCCCGGTCTTGTTTTTGCTGACTGTATAGAGCTTCTCCATCTTTGTCTGCAAAGAATATAATCAATCTGATTTCGTTGTCGACCATCTGGTGATGTCCATGTGGAGAGTCTTCTCTTGTGTTGTTGGAAGAGGGTGTTTGCTATGACCAGTGTGTTCTCTTGGCAAAATCTATGTCTTTGCCCTGCTTCATTCCGTACTCCACGGCCAAATTTGCCCGTTACTGCAGGTGTTTCTTGACTTCCTACTTTTGCATTCCAGTCCCCTATAATGAAAAAGACATCTTTTTGGGGTGTTAGTTCTAAAAGGTCTTGTAAGTCTTCATAGAACCGTTCAACTTCAGCTTCTTCAGCGTTACTGGTTGGGGAGTAGGCTTGGATTACTGTGATGTTGAATGATTTGCCTTGGAAACGAACAGAGATCAGTCTGTCATTTTTGAGATTGCATCCAAGTACTGCATTTCGGACTCTCTTGTTGACCATGATGGCTACTCCATTTCTTCTAAGGCATTCCTGCCCACAGTAGTAGATATAATGGTCACCTGAGTTAAATTCACCCATTCCTGTCCATTTTAGTTCGCTGATTCCTAGAATGTCAACATTCACTCTTGCCATCTCCTGTTTGACCACTTCCATTTTGCCTTGATTCATGGACCAAACATTCCAGGTTCCTATGCCATATTGCTCTTTACAGGATCGGACCTTGCTTCTGTCACCAGTCACATCCACAACTGGGTATTGTTTTTGCTTTGGCTCCATCCCTTCATTCTTTCTGGAGTTATTTCTCCACTGATCTCCAGTAGCATCTTGGGCACCTACTGACCTGGGTAGTCCCTCTTTCAGTATCCTATCATTTTGCCTTCTCATACTGTTCATGGGGTTCTCAAGGCAAGAATACTGAGGTGGTTTGCCATTCCCTTCTCCAGTGGACGACATTCTCTCAGACCTCTCCACCATGACCCATTTGTCTTGGGTGACCCCACACGGCATGGCTTAGTTTCACTGAGTTAGACACAACTGTGGTCCTGTGATCAGATTGGCTAGTTTTCTGTGACTATGGTTTTATTAGTGTGTCTGCCCTCTGATGCCCTCTTGGAACGCCTACCGTCTTAATTGGGTTTTTCTTACCTCGGACGTGGGGTATCTCTTCACGGCTGCTCCAGCAAAGCGCAGCCACTGCTCCTTATCTTGGATGAGGGGTATTGTCTCAGGGCCGCCCCTCCTGACCTTGAACATGGAGTAGCTCCTCTCAGCCCTCCTGAGCCCCGCAGCAGCCGCTTCTTGGAGGTGGGGTTGCTCCTCTTGGCCGCCGCCCCGCCATGAGGCAGGGGTAGCTCCTCTCAGGCACGCCCCTGACTTGGGGCCTGTGGTAGCTCCTCTCAGTTGCTGCCCCTGACCTCGGGCGTAACAATCCTAAATTCCAATTTTATTTTTTCCTCACTTGCAAGTCTTTGCTCTCTGTGCTCTGTGACACACCTCTTCAAATGTTCTGAGAGGGAAAGTGGTGAATGTGGAATTCACATTAATCTGTTCCTTTCCTTTTAGTATCTTCTCCCTTCAAGATATTTGGCTGCCCTGGTTGCTCTATGATGGTTTCAACAGCGTTTTAAAGTCCAGATTGTATAGGTGTTGCTCCCAGGAGCAAGCTATTTATTGTAGCCAAAAAAAGAAGAGCAATTCTTATCTTTAAGGTTGACGTCAGATTGGGTCCGCTCTCACTGTTCCTCCTTTGAATGAAAGATGACTACATGGCAGTACCCACAGAATGAGGTATGAGGAGCTATGAAATAGTGCTCGCGTGACCAGACTCTGCAGTCAAACGTGGGCTTGAGTTACAGCTGCACCACAACTAGCTCTGTGACTTTGCGGAACTTTTCTAAACCTCAGTATACTCATTTTAATATAGAATAATAGTATCACCCATCTCATAGGCTTATTGCAAAAACTTAGTGAAATAATACGCGAGGTGGTTTCCTAGTGCCTAGAGCATGGTAATCATACAAAGTTCTAGCTGACACTGCGTTAACATTCATTACTATTTGCACTAGTATGCATGCCCTTTTCAACAGTTATTTATTTATTTAGCTGTGCTGGGTCTCAATTGTGGCACACGGGACCTTCGATCTTCCCTGCAGCCTGTGGGACCTTTAGTTGTGGCATGTGAACTCAGCTGTAGCATATGGGATCTAGTTGCCTGACCAGGGTTAAACCCAGGCCCCCTGAATTGGGAACACAGAGTCTGCGCCACTGGACCACCATAGAAGTCCCTGACGTCTGTGCCCTTTTCATATTTCTCTTCTTCAAACGTTTTTTAGTTGATCATTTACCCACATGTAGAAAAAACTGGGTTTATACTTATGTGCCTTCACATAATAGATGCTCAGTTAATCAGTTAATAGATTCATTGAGTAGATTTAATTCAGCACATTGCTAGTGACGACTTACTTCAGTCCATTGATTCTAAAATAATGGTGATTTCTATCAGCAGCATTAAATCATGACCTTACCAGCTGCTTTTCCTTTAAGCCTTCTTACCTCAGTCCATGAAACCGTGTTAAGCGGTCATCAGCCAATCTCACCTGCATCCCAAACAAAGACAGGAAGAACCCAATACTTAAAAGGAAAATGATGAAGTCCCAGTATCTCTAAGGGCAGAGCCATAGCCATGCTGAAAAGAGAAGTAATTTTTCCCCATTGTGATTTCATATTCTGTCATCTTTAGGAAAAATAAATGGTTGTAAATAGAATGATGAGTTTCATAGGTAGCCTGACAAAGGGACCCACAGACCATAGCCGAAAAGGACACTCAAGTAGAAGGATCCAACTTTACCCTTGCCCATCCACCTGAGCTTATCATCACCCCAGCACTTGCAAAGTGTTATCATCCCCCTGGCTGGAGCCCAAGGCTCTGTGGAACCTGGAGTATGAGACCAGAGCATGGGATAGAAGGTGAGATCTCTTGTGGAAGAGATGGATTTTCCCAAAAGCTTGTCAGACTGCAGGGTTTAAGAGGGCTGTACACTGTGGTCCTGAGGGTAGAAAGGTCATTTTCACACATGAAGATGAGTCCTCACGGAGCAGTTCTAAACTTTACTAGGTTTGAAACATACAATTTGAGGGTCTTTGTTGGAAAAAATAATACAATGTTTAAGATACAAAAGTTGGTTTCAAAGATGATCATTTATTTAGAATGTGGAAGGAAATTACAACAGATTATGAATTTTAAAAAGCATTTAAAATAAATTTAATTACTACAAACATAGTAAATAAAATCTTTTGATTACTTGACACATCTCTTGAATAGTGTTTGCCCATAGTTTTTAGCTATCCTCTGGGATTTTGCATTATTTCCTATAGAGAGAATAAGATGATTCAGTTTTTCCTTTAGTAAGTAAAACTTTTTTTTTTTATTGAGAGATTACAGATTTTCTATTAGCTTCAAAAAGTATTTTTGGTAAAGTGCCAATAGCATAATAACTGATCTTCCTCTTGGGTTATGCACTCGAGTTACCCACTCAAGCCACAGAGCTTCAGTGACTGTCTTCCACTTTAAGATTACTAAGCCAAAATACTGAGGGTGACAGAGAGCAAGAAATAACCTGTATCCTTGATGACATCATTGTCCCATTAACCATGCCCAGGGCTGCTTTATTTTAGTGTTTATTGTTTTGTGAAATAAAAAAAAAAAATCACTTTATTGTTGTAAAAAGAGAAAGTTTTGGTAATGTAATATAATTTTTTAAAAAATTATTATCAGTTTTTGAAAACCAGTATCTTCTTTTCTTTCTTCTTTGAGCTATAGATTTGGGAGAAATTTCCAGGCTCATATCTGATCCAATAGGTCGCATATATTCATTTCTTTCCCCAACTGACTATACACTTGTGGTCTGGACCCTGTATGAAATCTTCTCATGGCCTTGGGACATGTTTCTTTGTGTGATGATTCTGGGTGACTCAGCATGTACGGCTCTTCATAGAAACCATTCCAATACCAAACAGCTGCTAGCAACTACACAGGAGCATGAGTGCAACCACATAAATACTTTATATTGAAACACACGTCTGTGGTCCCTCCAGTGGCTCTGAACCAGAGGGGATGTGTGACAGATAATAAAATGGAATGCAGTACAGGGTGGTTCTTAATTGCTTGCAATTTAAAAAATCATACTTCTGTCAATTGCCCAAAAACATACAAGCCCTTGAACACATTGCTAGGACTGCTCCCAGGGTCTTATAAGGGGTCCATGTAAGTGAGAAACGAGCTCAGTCTCCTTCAGCTTCTTGGCAAGTACACCTTTGCCAGGACACGGATACACTGCTGTATCCGAGTGGATCTTCCCTTGTGTGTAGCTAAGAAGTTCTGCCTCAGCTAGAATTTTATCTGTTGCCTTTTTTT
Organism: Cervus elaphus; assembly: GCF_910594005.1. Lineage (NCBI taxonomy): Eukaryota > Metazoa > Chordata > Mammalia > Artiodactyla > Cervidae > Cervus > Cervus elaphus. The sequence continues at coordinate 19,151,891 of NC_057827.1, read as the reverse complement.
ACTTTGTATTTACTCTCCAAAATGCCATTCCTTGTTCGACAAAGAAACATACATGGAATCCATGCGTTAGTCTTGTGAAGGTGGAGCAGGAAGGAGCTGGGGGGCCTCTCCCCCACTTTGAGCTCCAGGCATCCAGAGGAGGAGTTACAGCCCATCAAGAGAACTACACCTAGAAACTGCTAGTATGGAAGGACTTCAGAAGAGCTGCCCATCTAGGAGGGTTGCTCACACCTCTCAGCAAGGCAAGGTTCCCAGGATGAAAGGAATTTGAGAGATAGTAATGGGCCTGTCAGAAAGTCCCTTCTTCATTGTATCCCCACACAATTTCCCTGCATCTGCCATTTGGCCCTCACAGTGTAGTCAAGATAAGAAACTCAGATTCTGAGGCCATTTAACAAGGAAGAAAAAATGGAGCTATGGTTGCTGGTCTGTAAAATTCTATCATTTCTGTTTGGGTCACTTTATAGTTAAAATATAAATTGAAGACTGTCCCCCAGAAATTGGGGATGGTGAGATGAATTGAGAGATTGGATTGATACGTATACACTACTGATACTATGTATAAAATAGATGACTAATGAGAACCTACTATATAGCTCTGGGAACTATACTCAATGCTCTGTGATGACCTAAATTGGAAGGAAATCCAAAAAAGAGAGGGTACATGTATACATACAGTGGACTTACTCTGCTGTCAGTAGGAACTAACACAACATTGTAAAGCAACTATACTCCAATTAAAAAAAAAAGACTGCCCCCCCCAAATGGCCCCCAGTCAGTGACCCTTTGGCCAGCTCAATCTTAAATACAATTGCTTCCATTGCTAAGCAGAATGGAGGGTGGAGGATACCCACTCTTGACCAGACCTCAGTCTGCCCAGCAGATGGAGATTGGCTTCTGTCCCGTGACACCAACTGGGGTCAAGTGGACATGGGAACTGGGGAGTTAAGATAACCCAGACACAAGGGTCTAACAGAACACTAAGGCCCTGTTCTTGATCTTTGGCTGAGGAATTTACCAATGCTGCATTGGACGGCAACCAGGTCTTTTCCATGGTTACAAAGGCCCATTCTTACTGGGGCAAAAGGCAGCGTGCATGTGCCTTCCTGGAATTCTAGAGAGCAAATGCCATGCTTGTGTGTGTGTGTGTGTGTGTGTGTGTGTGTGTGTGTGGTGTTTGTGAATAGATGACAAATATTTAACAAATGCTTATGGGCCTCATACTGGATCATAGTTACTTAGATATGCTAGCTGATTCCAAAGTTCATAGCTATTCTACACCACAGCTGGCTGTCTCATTAAAACAGATTCCCTAGACTCAAAAAATGATAGCCTTCCAGAATCACTGAGCTATGCAGACTATGTGATGAGTTGAAATAAAATATACCATCCTAAGAATACCTAACAGTTATCAAATGCTTATGGACACTGTGAATGGTAGAATATTAGAGCTAGAAGAGACCTTAAATGAATCATGGCTTCAACGAACATTTATTGAGTACCTATTACATGTCATTCATTGTTTCATGCATAGAGGATACAGAAATGAATAAAATAGGCAGATTATTTTGCCTTGTGGAGTCTGCATCCTAGTAGAAGAGACAAATAATTAGCAAGTAAATAAGTAAGATAAACTCTGATTGTTATAAGTGCTACGATGAAAATAAACTAGATGTACAATACAGACCCTGAGAGGTGAGGGAAAGCTTATCTAGATAGGTTGGTCATGGGAAATCTCCAAGCTGAATGTTCTCCATTTGCTTCCCACAGATCCACTGTCCACCCTTCCCTACAAGCTCTGAACCCCTGGAGGCTGATCAAGGAATCAGATGATAAGCAAAGTGTCTGGGGAGGACAGGGATGCATCAAGAAAGCCCTGGTGAACCCCAACAGAGGAATCACTGTGGAGATCTATAGAGTTCTGGAGTGAGACCACCACATGGCACCATTCTTTTGGGGGACCAGCCAGTGCACTAGTAGGAGATGTGAAGATATTCATGTTCTCCATAATACTGGAGGAGGCTATAAGCAATCAGATGAGATTATCTGTCCTGTAAATGTCAGCCAGTCTCTCTCTTATTTTTTATGAGAAAAGGAATTCACTGTTTATTAAAGAAAAGCAAATTAAAACAGGGATGAGATATCCTACACAACTATTAGGATGGCCACAATCCAAACAAACAAAGAAAACTCAAGTATTAATTGCTGGCAAGGACACACAATTACAGATTATTTCATATGCTACTTGTTGGAATGTATAATGGTACAGCCACTTTATTAGACATTTTGTAGATTCTTTCCACGAAAAGCATAGTATCAACCAGTTTCTTTTTCCATCCACACTAGTGTTTGCTCACAGGGCCATGAATAAGTTGATCTTGACAACAAGGATGCAGAAAACACCTGGGCTCAAAGGCCTGGACTTGTGGCTAGTGCCCTTGCTGGTGGTCCTCTCAGCTGTAAGAGTAGCCAGCGCTGAGTACCTGATGTGGGACTATTCTAGGGGACCTGCCAGTCGCTTGGCTGTAGATTGATTACACTGCAGCCCTTACATTGTAGAGAGAGTAACATTTGTTTTCACAGTTGTTGTTGTTCAGTCGTGTCCAACTCTATGACTCCATGGACTGCAGCATGCCAGGCTTTCCTGTCCTTCACTGTCTCCCTGAGTTTGCTCAAACTCATGTCCACTGAGTTGATGATGTCATCCAACCATCTTATCCTCTGTTGCCTTCATCTCCTCCTGCCCTCAATCTTTCCCAGCATCAGGGTCTTTTCCAATGAGTCGGCTGTTCACATCAGGTTGACAAAGTATTGGAGCTTTAGTTTCAGTGTCTGTCCTTGCAATGAGTATTCAGAGTTGATTTCCTTTAGGATGGAGTGGTTGGATCTCCTTGCTGTCCAAGACCACAGTAATACATACATATTCCAAATATGGATTTGCCTTCTCTTCCTGCAATACTTCTGCCAATTCTTTTCCCTCCTCTTGGTATCACTCACATTACCTCCAGGAGAGGAAGTGAGGCAATGAGAACTGATACTGAGGAGACTCTGTCTGATCCTTTGCCTGGATTAGTGCACATCACAACCCCACAATGTAGGCACTATTATCATCCACTTTTTGTGGCTCTGCAAACCAAGACTTGAGGAGTTTAAGAAACTTGCCCTATGACATGACTAGGATTAAATCAGGCTTTCTGGCTAAAAAGTCTGTGTTAAAAAATAAAATCACAGTACTTCTTTGGAGAAAAGACTAATTTCAGAGTTGGAGAAGGGAAAATACAAGACAAGTGAGAAACATTTTATAATGTCAAAAAGAAAGAAAGTGCCCCTCCTCCCCCCCAAAAAAGCAAAATGAAGAAAGGAAGGAAGGGAGGAAGGCAGGGAGGAAAGAAGAGAGGTGGGGTTTGTCAAAAGGATACAGGAGCCAATCTAAAATCACTCAGTGGTCAAACCTAGAACAATGTGAGTAGCAAAAAGAAAAATAACAGCAATAATAGATTGTAACCCAAAGAATAAAACAAATGTCCATGAATCCATAAAGATGTAAATAATTGATTGGATAAATAAATTTGTTGTTATTGTTGTTGTTTAATTGCTAGGTCGTGTTCAACCCTTTTGTGACCCCATGGACTATAGCCTACCAGACTCCTCTCTATGGGATTTTCCAGGCAAGAATACTGGAGTGGCTTGCCGTTTCCTTCTCCAGGGGATGTTCCTGACCCAGGGAATGAAACTGCATCTCCTGTATTGCAGGCTGATTCTTTACTGCTGAGCCACCAGGGAAGCCCTGATAAATAAATACATAGAGTAAAGAGGATACATATTTTTTGTAGAAGAATTCCAAATAATTTATGTAAATTCTCCCTCTGCCAAGAAGTGGAATGTAATTTCTCTCCTCCTGACTTCAGCCTGGACTAAAAACTAGCTTTTAGAAAGGGGAAAAGAGTAACTTGACAGTGGAAAAATCTGGCAGATACTCCCTTAACGAAGATCACCACTATTAAGTCATATTGATTCCATGTGTTCCCTGATACGGTACCATGAGAAGAGTGCTTCACTGTGCTGTTCTTCCTCCAAACTCTTAACCCTAGTCTGATCATGAGAAAACAGTAAACAAACCTAAATTGAAGGACATTCTACAAAATATCTGACAGGCACTCTTCACAACTGCCAGCGTTGTGGGAAACAAGGAAAGACTGGGAAATTGTTGCAGACTGGAGGTGACTAAAAAGACATAACAACTAAAGGAAATGTGGTGTCCTGGATTGTATCCAGGAACAGAAATAGGGTACTTGTTAAAAATGCAACTGGCAAAATAACACCTGTAGTTTATAAAGTATTGTACCAATGTGTATTTCTCAGTTTCTGCAAATACAGAATAACTCTATATAAGGTTAACATTAGGAAAAGTTGGGTTGAAAGTATTTGGAAATTCCCTGTACAAAGTCTGAAATTGTTTTTCCATTAATCTAAAATTATTGCAAAAATTTTTTTCTTTAAAACTTAAGAAACCAGACCACTGTACTAGATCACTTCTGAGTCATAGTATTTGATAGAAATTCCCTGGGTACTTTCCCCTGAGAACAGTTAGTCATGGGCCCAAGAAAATTTTCCTTTCTATCCAATTAATACAGAAAATAAAGAAAGCATAAAAGGAGAGACCCAGGAGTTGATTTAGTCTCCAGTTAATCAACAGTACTCCAAAGAGACTGCATTATTAACAGCTGTGCATGATTTAATAAATTCAGTGACACTACTAACAGCTATTGGTTTAATGGTGGAATTTTCTCAAAATACTCATAAAAACCAGAGGTCTTGCATCTTTTGTGAAAATCTCCAGCTTCACCAACAAAATCACGTACCGGCCTTAATGAATAGCCACTGGGATAAATCATTTGAGACAATCCGAAGCTTCATTTTGCATTTGCTTGAAAAATTGGTCCCTTCGATGAATACATATAATGTATTTCTCAAGCCTGTCTCCACTACAATGTCATGCTGTTGAATCAATATAGACAGTAAATGGACTCCACAAACAGGGAAATGAAGTGTAATTACCCAAGAAGCAAAATCACGGCCTTGCCTTCTCCATAGCAGCTGGATTTCCTCCGGTCAAAACTGCAGTAGGATCTGAGTCTCTTCAATGCAGTTGGCATTCAATTATCCCATACTTATTGAACATCTAGCTCTGAAATTCATAAAAATAACCACCACTCTGTGCCAGGAAGTACAATCATCATTTTACTACCAACCCTGCAAAACAGGCACTGTTATCCCCACTGTTAGAAATGAGGAGATTGAGAGTCTGAAGCAGTAGGCCATGTTGTTATTGGGCAGCAAATCTGGATTTCCCTGGCTTTAAATGTCAAGAATTTCCCCAGATACAGCACTGTTTATTCACAGAGCCTATTCTTAAAGAGATGGCAATACCAAACCACCTGACCTGCCTCTTGAGAAATCTGTATGTAGGTCAGGAAGCAACAGTTAGAACGGGACATGGAGCAACAGGCTGGTTCCAGATAGGAAAAGGAGTACGTCAAGGCTGCATATTGTCACCCTGCTTATTTAACTTATATGCAGAGTACATCATGAGAAATTCTGGGCTGGATGAAGCACAAGCTGGAATCAAGATTGCTGGGAGAAGTATCAATAACCTCAGATATGCAGATGACACCCCACTTATGGCAGGAAATGAAGAAGACCTAAGGAGCCTCTTGATGAAAGTGAAAGAGAGTGAAAAACTTGGCTTAAAGCTCAACATTCAGAAAACTAAGATCATGGCATCTGGCTCCATCACTTCATGGCAAGTAGATGGGAAAACAATGGAAACAGTGAGAGACTTAATTTTTGGGGCTCCAAAATCACTGCAGAGGGTGACTGCCGCCACGAAATTACAAGCCTGCTCCTTGGAAGAAAAGCTATGACCAACCTAGACAGCATATTAGAAAGCAACGACATTACTTTGTCAACAAAGGTCCATCTAGTCAAAGCTATGGTTTTTCTAGTGGTCATGTATGGATGTGAGAGTTGGACTCTAAAGAAAGCTGAGCGCTGAAGAATTGATGCTTTTGAACTGTGGTGTTGGAGAAGACTCTTGAGAGTCCCTTGGACTACAAGGAGATCCAACCAGTCAATCCTAAATGAAATCAGTCCTGAATATTCATTGGAAGGACTGATGCTAAAGCTGAAATTCCAATACTTTGGCCACCTGACCTGAGTCAGTGAATAACTGACTCACTGGAAAAGACCCTGATGCTAGGAAAGATTGAAGGGAGGAAGAGAAAGGGACAGCAGAGGATGAGATGGTTCGATGGCATCACCAACATGATGGACATGAGTCTGAGCAAGCTCCGGGAGTTGTCCTCCACCAGGACAGGGAGGCCTGGCTTGCTGCAGTCCATGGGGTTGCATAGAGTCAGATATGACTGAGCTGAGCTGAACTGAACTGAACTGATCTTTGCTAACATGGACCATGCAACACAAACCCTACACTCCTGGAAAACTAAATGAGAAAAAATTATTCTTGAGATGAAAGTCATTTGATGTTTTCTTTCAAAGTCATTATTTAAATCAATTGCTTTTCAAAAAACATGAAAGATCAGTTAAGCACCATTTGGTTATCAGTTAATTGGTCCCAATTTTTTACTTCAAAGGTGTGCACTAAATTCTATGTAAATATTGGTAGAAAATGAGAGTTTTCAATGGCAGACACACCTGTTCAAAGTATAATCCAGGGATGTGTGTTTTACACTTTTTTCTCCCTTCGAGTCACAAGAAACTGTTTTTTTCTTTCCAAAAACTGGGAAAAGAGCAACTAAGCCTCCATGCCACATCCACTGAGCCCAAACATCACAACTAGAGGGCCCATGACCACAACAAAAGAGCCCATGGGGCGCGGCAAAGGTGCCGTGTGCCACAGCTAAGGCCTGGTGCAGCCGGATGCGTAATTGAATTTAAGAAAAAGGAAACTTTAAAAAGTAGCTATAGAGAGAAGTTGATAAACAGAAGGCTACACAGCAGAAAGCGCCAACACAATCCTGTGAAGCACACTCCAGAAATGGGAGCAAAACTCAGACAGGCAAGGGGGGGACAGGATGACTGAACCTCAGCTCTAATTTATATATGTCTATAAATACTTCCCTGGTGGCTCAGATGGTAAAGAATTTGCCTGCAATTCATGAGCCCTGGGTTCATTCCCTGAGTCAGGAAGATCCTCTGGAGAAGGCAATGGCAACCCACTCCAGTATTCTTGCCTGGAGAATTCCATGGACAGAGGAGCCTGATGGGCTACAGTCCATAGGGTGGCAAAGAGTTGGACATGACTGAGAGACTAACACACATGTAAGTATTTTAGAATTATAGATGATATGCATATGCCTTTTTGTAGTCTGGATTTATATATTTTTGTTTATTTCTATACATATAAAATATATTATTATATGAAAAGATACATAAAATATGAAAGTATACTTATGTGTTAATATTATATATAATCTCAAAATATAAAATAGAGATATTGTTTTATTTTTTAAATTTTAAAACATTTTAAAATTTTTATTTAAAAAATTCAATGAGTATACTACCCAAAGCAATCTATAGATTCAATGCAATCCCTATCAAGCTTCCAATGGTATTTTTCAGAGAACTAGAACAAATAATTTCACAATTTGTATGGAAATACAAAAAACCTCGAAGAGCCAAAGCAGTCTTGAGAAAGAAGAATGGAACTGGAGGAATCAACCTGCCTGACTTCAGACTATACTACAAAGCCACAGTCATCAAGACAGTATGGTACTGGCACAAAGACAGAAATATAGATCAATGGAACAAAATAGAAAGCCCAGAGATAAATCCACGCACCTATGGACACCTTATCTTTGTAAAGGAGGCAAGAATATACAATGGAGAAAAGACAATCTCTTTAACAAGTGGTGCTGAGAAAACTGGTCAACTACTTGTAAAAGAATGAAACTGGAACACTTTCTAACACCATACACAAAAATAAACTCAAAATGGATTAAAGATCTAAATGTAAGACCAGAAACTATAAAACTCCTAGAGGAGAACATAGGCAAAACACTCTCCGACATGAATCACAGCAGGATCCTCTATGACCCACCTCCCAGAATATTGGAAATAAAAGCAAAAATACACAAATGGGACCTAACTACAATTAAAAGCTTCTGTACAACAAAGGAAACTATAAACAAAGTGAAAGGACACCCTTTAGAATGGGAGAAAATAATAGCAAATGAAGCAATGGACAAAGAATCTCAAAAATACACAAGCAACTCCTGCAGCTCAATTCCAGAAAAATAAAAGACCCAATCAAAAAGTGGGCCAAAGAACTAAACAGACCTTTCTCCAAAGAAGACATACAGATGGCTAAGAAACACATGAAAAGATGCTCAACATCACTCATTATCAGAGAAATGCAAATCAAAACCACAATGAGGTACCATTACACGCCAGTCAGGATGGCTGCTATTGCAAAAGTCTACAAGCAATAAATGCTGGAGAGGGTGTGGAGAAAAGGGAACCCTCTTACACTGTTGGTGGGAATGCAAACTAGTACAGCCACTATGGAGAACAGTGTGGAGATTCCTTAAAAAACTGGAAGTAGAACTGCCATATGACCCAGCAATCCCACTCCTGGGCATACACACTGAGGAAACCAAATCTGAAAGACACATGTGCACCCCAATGTTCATCGCAGCACTGTTTATAATAGCCAGGACATGGAAGCAACCTAGATGCCCATCAGCAGATGAATGGATAAGGAAGCTGTGGTACATATACACAATGGAATATTACTTAGCCATTAAAAAGAATACATTTGAATCAGTTCTAATGAGGTGGATGAAACTGGAGCCTATTATACAGAGTGAAGTAAGCCAGAAAGAAAAACTCCAATACAGTATACTAACTCATATATATGAAATTTAGAAAGATGGTAATGATAACCCTGTATGCGAGACAGCAAAAGAAGCACAGATGTATAGAACAGACTTTTGGACTCTATGGGAGAGGGTGAGGGCAGGATGATATGGGAGAATGGCATTGAAACATGTAAATTATCATATGTGAAACGAATCGCCAGTCCGGGTTCGATGCATGATACAGGCTGCTCGGGGCTGGTACACTGGGATGACCCAGAGGGATGGGATGGGGAGGAAGTAGGGAGGAGGGTTCACGATGGGGAACACATGTACACCCATGGTGGATTCAAGTCAATGTATGGTAAAACCAATACAATGTTATAAAGTAAAATAAATAAATAATTTAAAAAAAATTCTATAACACTTTACAATTTTCAAATGTTTCACACATATGATTTCATAAAATCCCATAATAAACCTTTTCCCCCACCCCTACATTTCCCCTCCCACCTTTCTTCTCACTACCAGTAGCTACTAGCTTGTTCTCTATATCTGTGAGTCAGCTTCTTTTTTGTTTTATTCACTAGGTTTATTTTTTAGAGTTCACATATAAGTGATAGCATACAGTATTTATCTTTCTCTCTCTGATTTATTTCATTCAGCATGATGCCCTCCAAGTCTACCCATGTTGCTGCAAATGGCAAAATTTCATTCTTTTTGATGATTAGTATTTCTTTATATGTTGTGTGTACCTACATACATCTTCTTTATCCATTTATCTGTTGATGGTCGCTTAGGTAGGCATATTGTTTTGCGTGATAATTTTTATTTTGAAATGAATCAGTAATCTCGGTTTTCTTTTTTCACTGGAAGTTCAGAGCTAGTTAATCAAATGTGGGGGCATGCCCTGATTGGATAAGAAAACCTCTTTAAAACAATGGTGTATAATTGGGAAGTTTCCAGCTCCTTAGAGAATGTGATGAAAGCTATAGAATTTCTCCTTGAAAATGGATACACACACTCATTCATGTGTGTTCTTTCTGAGACATGCATGAATGCCTGGTGAGCAACCGTTTGGAGAGTCCAGGAGCCTCCCGAGCCTTTGGTCATGTTTGTTTCTAAAATGTAGGGAAAGAGATTGACAAGAGTTCTAAAAATCAGTTCACAAATCCTTTGTTAAAGGGGTTCCAAGTTTTTTCTAGTTGCACACATGGGGCTGTTTTTTGTGCCTTCTGACTTCTAGATAGTGTTCCAGAGATACATGCCCACAGATAATGCAAGGCAGACAAACAAGAAAAGAACAGAGTAGGAGACCATACACTCTCAACCTTTGGTACATTAGCAAGAGTCCCCCAAAGCTTAGAATCTGATAAACAGTCAAACCTGGCAGGCCGAAGAGTCCAGTCCACAAAGACATGGCCAGGGGAGCCAGAATGTTGACCTGGCTGCCTCTAGTTTGTGTTGGGGGGCAGAGTGGAAATAATGTATTGGAACTGAGATCACAAAGTCAGTATACGGAGCATGTGGGGTGGTCCCGAATAATAGAATAGAGTGCATCATATGCATGTTTCACTTTCATTCATTCAGCTGCACACGCAAGGAAATTAGAAGGAAAAGCATAAGTAAGAACAAAATGAAGAGTGAATAATTTAAATCATGCAGGCTATGAGGCCGGCTATGAGGCCATTCCGTTCATTGAACACAGGCCAAAAGGCAGTGGATGCCAAGGTGATGGCAAGGCCTAGGAGAAGAAGAACATGTGAAGAATGCTAAGGATTTCTTGAGCACTGACCAGGAAGCAAGCCTATCGTTCAGTTCGAAAAAATAAGTGACTGTTTAAAGAAGTCCAAGAGGAATTAGGACCTGGGCCACAAAAAACCTTAGCCATTAAAGAAAGAGGCAAACCTGTGATGTCAACTGCAAAAGATAGAAAAGCCTAGATAACTGCTTTAGAATTTGGGGGTAGGTAGAGAATGAGTCTCCCTCTCTCTCTCCTTTGCTCTCTCTCTTAGAAATGAGCTGTACAGTATTCATTCGTGGCAGAAAAACAGAACCAAAAATATTTACTAATTAAGAAATATGGCCAGAGCCCCAGAGTCACTGGCTACTATATTCTTGCTTCTGTCTGGTACGTTACTGGATTACACGTTTATTGGATACACCTAGGTTTTCCCACTGAGAGAAATTTAAAGCACAGACTAAAGCGGATTTTACATCACATCTGAACTTGAGCAAGAAAACTCAAATAGGGAAGGCCCTAGACTCAGCCCCACAGATGTCTCGTGAGTGTGTGGACAGCACTCGGTCTAGACTACAGACTGTCGGTCATCGTTGCTGTTTGGGCCACTGGGAGGAACTGCTGGGTTCGTAGCCCATGGAAGTGGGGGACTTGGGCATGAACTAACATTTCATTTCTCAGCCTTACCTAGGCCAAAGAATTTTCCAAGGGGTTCTACATTTGTCATCAATCTCAAAGGCACTCAAACCATCCCGGGAGAATCACAGTACATGAAGTAGTCACTCTGTTGACTTCAAAAGCAAATGAAAAGCATTGTATCAAATGTCAGACATGAATCAGAGGTAGAAGATGGTGAGGGATTACAAAACAAGAATTTCTACTGATCACTGTGACTTACTTTAGACTTGGCACAAACAAATCATTCTTGCAGATATATTAGTTTATACAGTTCTGTTATCATATCTGCAAAACTGCTAGGAAAAGTTTTCACTGTCCTTCAGATAGTTCTTTATGTTTTATACCATGCTTTAACACGTACTGTCTTATGCTGTAGTTATGAGGCAGAGTGCCACAGTGAGGAAGCTGAGCCTCAGGACTTAGTTTAGTGATTTGTCAAAGTTCAGACCTGGACTGGAGATGGCTATTTGGTCATGATGGCAAGGAACAAAATTTCACCACTAATAGCATCCTATTTGCTGCTGAGTCGCTAAATAGCATCTGACTCTCTTGCTATAGCACCAGGCTCCTCTGTCCATGGGATTTCCCAGGCAAGAATACTGGAGTGGGTTGCCATTTCCTTCTCCAAGTTTAGACCTTCCTGACCCAGAGATCAATCCTATGTCTCCTGTGTTGCAGGCAGATTCTTTACCTCTGAACCACCTGGGAAGCCCAATAACATCCTATACTGAGCTACAAAAGAAAAGGAACAACTTCTTGTTTAGCACTTGCAGGGACCTGACAGAACAACAAGCCTACTAGGGTATTGGTCCCTCAAATTCCATCACTAATCCAGGATGAATGGATGCCCAATTTTACAGACTTCCCTGGAACTAATACTGACTCACTACTCTTTCCTACATGTCCCAGTTCAGTGCTGTCGTTTTGTTTTTAATCCCCCATTTATCTGCTATAGAACCTTGCCAGTTCTAGCATTCTAAACTATGTGTCAGTACAAACGCAGGAGGCGGTTGTCATTTACTTACCATGCTGTGTTACTACATCCACCTCTGGAAAATACGGCAAGTGTGTTAGTCTCTGGTGTTTTGAGATTTTCTCATTACAGAAAACCAAAAATGGCAGAAGATGACTTATTTTGTCTGTGATTTAGGCAACCTTCTATTTATTCTTGTATAATTATAATAATGTCTCTAGATCTCAACATTATATTCAAACCCTCAACTCCCTCATGCATTTGGCAGGTTTTGAAAATAGAATGGAAGGAATGACTTCAATTTTAAAGAGGAAAACAAGTGCTGAGCTCATGTAAAGTAATTATAACTTCATGAAAGTCTTGAGATGTTGCATGCACAAATGCTTCTCAAAATGGGCTCTCCCCTCCCTTCCAAACTGAACCTAAATCCAGTCTGCTCTCCTATACCCAGACAGAGGACAAATTTCTACTTATAAATTTTGCTGTCAGGATAAAATTTTTTAAAGTATTCCTTTAGGCACACATCTAAATGACATTTGTAACATCACAAGAGGCCTATAAAAAGACACGAAAGAAGATATATGTTCTATAATCTCAATATAAAATTATGTAACATAAAATATATTTTAAATGGCTGGGAAGAGGTACATAAAATGTTTGTAATAATGATCTCTGGGTTATGCAGTGATGATTGACTTGTGATCTGTTTTTTCATTCTCCTAAGTTTCTACCATAGTTATGTATGGGTTGTTTTTAAAGATATTCTTTTTCTTAAAGCAGTCCTTCCCATATTATAGCAATTATGTATCAATTTTGCACTCTTGCAAGGAACTACTTCCATATTTAGCCCACACTACTAGCAGGACTTAACTCTGCACACTCTACCCAGCCCTCTTCCTTCCCTACTCTTTATGCTCCACATAGGCGAGTTTGTCTATTCCTATTGCTACAATTATACTCTGTATGTTAATAATCCCCAAACATGGAATATTCCATATCTCAGAACTCTCCTTTGAACTTAAGTTATGTATCTAGACGCTCAATTAGCATGCCTCCTGTAATCACTCAGTGGCAACTCAGACTCAGTATGTTCACGTCAGAATTAGGACCCAGGCTGCAGAGAAAGAAAAGCATTAAGGTAAATGATGATTTGGGGTTACAGAGTTATCACTCTGATGGGAATCAAGGAAGATGATGCTGGTACAAAAGAGGAAGTAATCGGAGAGCGAGAGTCCAGCAAGGAGGCTTTGAGAGGACACTGCGGCTAAGGGCAATTTTCTCTCTCATTAAATAATCATAAGGGTTACCAAGAAGAATTACCTCACTGCTGCAGTGATTTCGCCAAGTGCAAAACCTTTGTCTTTAGGGAACAAGTAAATGTTTCAGGAAATTAATAATGAAGCAACCACGAGAAGAACAGTTTCCCTGCTCACTCTCCCTTGGTTGCCCTCTTCACACTCAACAAGTGCTTGAAAACACTCATGAACACTTTGAGATTAGGATTTGATTAAATTTTTTAGACTTTAAATGTTTTTTTTTTTTAATTTTGTGTTTGCAGTATATTTTTCTCTGTTAATCAAACCTCTTTAAGAGCATCTTTTGGAGAAGGAAATGGCAGCCCACTCCAGTATTCTTGCCTGGAGAAATCCATGGATGCAGGAGCCTGGTGGGCTACAGTCCATGGAGTTGCAAAGAATCAGGCATGATTTAGCAACTAAACGATGATAACAAAGAATATCTTTAAAGGGATAAAACATGAGAAAGGTGAATATCTTAGACTTGTGGACCTACTGAAAGCTGGTATTGAAATGAGGGTTCTTCCACAAATAACACTTGTGTTATTTTCCTTATATTCACCAATTAAAAGTAAGGTTCAAATGCCACTCTGCATCAAGTCACTTTACCTCTCTGAACCTCTGTTTCCTCCTTGGTAAAACAAGGATGATGATGGTGTTTACCTCCAAAGACAGCTGTGAGGATTAAGTGTATAGTATTTTTCACTGGGCTTAGCACACACTGTGCGTGCTAAGTCACTTCAGTCCTGTCCAACTCCATGCGACACTATGGACTGCAGCCCGCCAGGCTCTTCTGTCCACGGGATTCTCCAGGCAAGAATACTGGGGTGTCTGGCCATCTCCTCCTCCAGAGGATCTTCCTAACTCAGGGATCAGATCTGCATCCCTCATGTCTACCTTGGCAGGCGGCCTCTTTACCGCTGGCGCCACTTGGGAAGCCCTCAGCACGTGCTAATACCTAGTGAGTGGTGGCCGTGGCCGCAGTGATGTCAGTGGTGGCCGCAGGGGTGGTGATGGCAGAGATGACGGAGGTGGTGGTGACAGTGGCAGAGGCTGTAGTGAAGTGGGACTTCAGTGGCGGTGGCGGGGGTGATAGTGCTGGTGGTGGCAACGGTGCCAGTCACGGTGGCGGCAGTGATCGTGGTGGTGGGGAGTGGTGGGACGGTGGTGGCATGTGGCACTGCCGGGTACAGAGGTGGTGGTGCTGGAAAGAGGGTGGGGTGATGGTGGAGGTGAGGTGGAGGTGGAGGCGGTGGTCCAGGTGATGGTGGAGGTGAGGTGGAGGTGGAGGCGGTGGTCCAGGTGATGGTGGAGGTGAGGTGGAGGCGGTGGTCCAGGTGATGGTGGAGGTGAGGTGGAGGTGGAGGCGGTGGTCCAGGTGATGGTGGAGGTGAGGTGGAGGTGGAGGCGGTGGTCCAGGTGATGGTGGAGGTGAGGTGGACGTGAAGGCGGTGGTCCAGGTGATGGTGGAGGTGAGGTGGACGTGGAGGTGGTGGTCCCGGTGGTGGTGGAGGTGGAGGTGGTGGGGGTGATGGTGGTGGGGGTGATGGTGGTGGCGGTGCTGGAAAGAGGGTGGGGTGATGGTGGAGGTGAGGTGGACATGAAGGCGGTGGTCCAGGTGATGGTGGAGGTGAGGTGGAGGTGGAGGCAGTGGGAATGGTAGGACAGTAGTGGCAAGTGGCACTGCTGGGTACGGAGGTGGTGGTGCTGGAAAGAGGGTGGGGTGATGGTGGAGGTGAGGTGGACGTGAAGGCAGTGGTCCCGGTGGAGGTGGAGGTGGAGGCGATGGAAGAGGAGGTGGAGGTGGAGGTGGAGGAAATGGAGGCACGGGGAACGTGGCTTCACTGTATTTCATTCCTAAAGCAAGGGTGGTTTCCTCAGCAAGAACACAGCCCTGACTGAATACAGGTCATCCGAGCTGATCAGGTCTTTTCAAGGGCATTCCACGAGAGCTATTGCAAAGCATCTTTTCGTGTAGGACTTTACTAGTTCCCTAGTTCTGCTCATGTCTCAGCTTATGACACTTCCTGTGGCTGTAGAAAGTCCAGAAGGGAATTAACTGATGAGAAAGCCTATGTATTGAATGAACTTAACTTGAGAGATGGTTAGAAGATCAGTTTAATTTTTCCCCTTTGGTCCCTTCAAATCCAACTTTTTCTCCCATTCCTGGATGAAATCTTACACGGGACTTTCTGGGTTTTTTTTAAAATTATTATTATTGTTTTTTTAAGATATTGAACAATTAAGCCCTCCATTCTGGCATCAAAATGTTAAGCCAAATATAATAATTATCTATTTCCAGGGGAGTAAAATACAATAATCAAAACCTTGTGAATTTCTCACCAGCACACACTTGCTGCAGGTTGGATGCCTGGTCTCTGCCATTCCTGAGATGCTGTTTCTTAATATCACAGGCAAGGCGAACAGGGTGAGTGGTTTAGGTGAACTCTGGATGGAAGGCAGAATAACCATTTTCTGGGTTTTGCCCTCATTGGCACTTTTGCAGTCTCCTCACCCTAGACACACACACCACACACACACACATGCACACATACCACCTACCATACCTCTGAGAGTGGCTTCCTCAGCACAGGCAAGACTCCACTTCTCAGGCTCCGGACTAGGATGGCCCAGCCCTCTCTTGGGATCACACTATCCCACCAGTCTGTCTTCCTTGGTCCCTCTCACCAAGTCCTCTTCTGGTCCCTGGAGAATGCTGACCTTTGTTCTCTGTGGTCAGTGGGTGCAGTGTCAGCCTCACCCACTCCTCTTTGGCGTCTCTTGATGATGTTTTGACACATGTTTCCAGGTGCCCCACATGCCAGTAGGGCACATGCTGGACTCTCTGGGTGGTTCCATCAAAACCCTGTCATTTGACTTAAGAGAAAAAAAAAGCCCTTTCTGCCCTCCCAGGGATACAGGGAGGAGTCCCGAGACCTGACAACTTTGTCAAAGAAGCCCTCTGTCTACCACCTGTCTTAAGCCTGGATTGGGATGAAGGGCCCCTGCGTGCTGAACTGGTTTTCCAGCCTCTGCGCATGCCCTGCTGAGGACTGGGGGTGCTTGCACCTACTGTGCTGTTGCCAGGCTTCAGAGACCTGCTGGGAGCCCTAGTCAGGCTGACATTTACCATCCCCTTACAAGAGGCTTGGAGTACTGGCAAAGAAATGAACAACAACAAAAAATCATGAGCGTTCTTGGTCTAGGAAAACAAACACAAAAAGGAGACAATCATAATTTTTTTAAAGTACCCTGAATTTGTTGAGCAAAGCTTTTATACATACTGTTGCATGATTTTCAAGGACTCGGAGATGGATATGGGGATCAGAGTAATAACCTAAAATTTGGATAAGATGGCAGAGTTTACTGAAAGCTTTCTCAAAAATTGTCTCATTTGATTCTCGTGAGAAGCCTGTGAAGTTGATGCTGTTCATTTTCTTTTACAGAAGAGCCAGCATCAGAAGTGGCAAAGAAGGTTAGTCACACAAGTCTCTGACCCATATCAGCTGAGGCTTGCTGGCTAGAGCAGTGTTATTCAGGGTAGACTCCAAGTGTAGAAATAGAAAATAATCATTGAGGAATGCTCATAGCAATTTTTTATTTTGAATAATCACATTTTGGGGGCTTCCCTGGTGGCTCAGATGGTAAAGAATCTGCTTGCAATGCATGAGACTCAGGTTTGAGTCTGGAGTGGCAACCCACTCCAGTGTTCTTGCCTGGAGAATTCCATGGACAGAGGAGCCTAACAGACTACCAGTCCACGGTTTATCATATTTTTAACTGGAGTATAATTGCTCACCAATGCTGTGTTAGTTTCTGCTGTAAACAGTGTGACTCAGCTATATGTACACATATATCCCCTCCCTCTTGAGCCTCCACCCCGCCCCACTCCCACCGCACCTATCTAGGTCATCACGGAGCACCGAGCTGAGCTCCCTGTGTTACGCACCAGCTTCCTGCAAGATGTCTGTTTTACACGTGGTTATGTTTGTATGTCAAGGCTACTCTATCAGTTTGTCCCAGTCTCTCCCTCACGCCCTGTGTCCACAAATCCATTCTCTATGTCTGTGGCTCTATTCCTGCCCTGCAAAGTATTTCATCAGGGCCATTTTTCTAGATAGCATATATATGTTAATCTATGATATTTGTTTTTCTCTTTCTGACTTACGTCCCTCTGTATGACATACTCTATGTTCATCCACATCACTATACATCTCATAGCAATTTAATGTTGCCATAACATCCATGCATGTAATCAGTAGACTTGTTCCATTGAGCCGGGCATGGACCACTTCAGGTGTTATCAGGCTTACAGGATTTGTGCAGCATGAGCTATATACTAGTCATATACAGTAGGACTTGCTTTCTGGTCTGCAATCGGATAGACATTAAAAGAGAGGGAAAAAAGTCCTTAAGAATAAGTAAATTTAAAAAAATTGCCCTACACAGAGCAGTGCATTCAGAAGGATCATAAGCGGTACTGTGGTTGATTAATGATGTCTGCATGAGTGTGGGGGTAGGAGGCAGTGATGTGCAGGCTATGTTATGCCCTCTGCTATGTCATGAGGTCCTATTACAGCAGAACCCACTTAGGTCTTGAAAAGAGACAAATATGGGAAAAGAAGAGCTTTCCAGGTGGCTCAGTGGTAAAGAATTGCCTGCCAATGCAGGAGACATGGGTTCAATCCCTGGGTCAGGAAGATCCCCTAGAGAAGGAAATGGCAACCCACTCCAGTCTTGCCTGGAGAATTCCATGGACAGAGGAGCAAAGAGTCAGATGCAACTGGGTACATGTACACACATGTGGAAAGGAAGCTAGATATTACACTGATAAATCTATGTCTGGGAAAAAAAGCACAACTTACAGGTGAGAGTTTGTTTTATTTGGTGGATTTTTCTGAGAACTCAAGCCCAGAAGGCAGTCTCTTGAGTTTGAGGGACTGCACCAGAGGTAAGGGAGAAGCCAGGATATAGGAGAGTTTTGCAACAAAATCCAGTAAGAAATGGAATGCCAAGTTGCTTCAGTCGTATCCGACTCTGTGCGACCACATAGACAGCAGCCCACCAGGCTCCGCCATCACTGGGAATCTTCAGGCAAGAATACTGGAATGGGTTGCCATTTCCTTATCCAATAAAGTGAAAAGGGAAAGTGAAGTCGCTCAGAAGTGTCTGACTCCTAGCGACCCCATGGACTGCAGCCTACCAGGCTCCTCCGTCCATGGGATTCTCCAGGCAAGAGTACTGGAATGGGTTGCCATTGCCCTCTCCAAGAAATGGAATATTTCCTGCCAAATCAGTAAACAACAGATGTCACAGTCACCAGCAATTGCAGTCACCAGGATGGTAAGCTAGTGAACCCTGAGGGATCTCAGGGAGGAAAAGAATACCCATCATCTAGCAGCCATCAGTCTTCAGCCACTCTCCATGGTAAGCTCTGAGGGCACTCAGGATGTGAAAACACAGAACGCTGGACCCAAATAGCTGAAGTGCATATCAGAGGAATGATTCCAGTGAGTCCAAACTCTGGCATCTTCCCATACATAGAAAAGAACTTAATTCCTTAATTAATTAACAATCATCTTTTGATGTTCTGACTACCTTCCCTTTGTTGCAAATGTTCTATATAACCAGGCTTCCCCGGTGGCTCAGCTGATAAAGAATCCACCTGCAATGCAGGAGACCCGGGTTCGATCCCTGGGTTGGGAAGATCCCCAGGAGAAGGGAACAGCTACCCACTCCAGTATTCTGGCCTGGAGAATTTCATGGACTTTGTAGTCCATGGGGTCCCAAAGAGTCGGACACGACTGAGTGACTTTCACTTTCACTGTTCCCTTTACCTCCTCAGAGCAATTTCTCAGAACTATCTGAAATGCTGTCTCCTGGACTGCAGTCCTCATTTTGCCCCTAAATAAAACTTAACTCACAACTCTCATGTTGTGCAAAACATCAAAGATTATGTTACTTAAAGAAAGCCAGACATCTCAAGTTAATATGTTTCATGTTTTTCTATGTATGGAAAGATCCAAGAGTCTGGGCTCACTGAAATCATTTATTTGATATGCAACTTAATTACTTAGGGCCACTATCCTGTCTTTCACCATCCTGACTCACATCAGGGTGTACAGAGGGAGTTACTGCAGTGGCTGAGGACTTGATGACCACAACCCACAACATCCTCTGTTTACTGACATAGCAGGTCATATTCTTCATCCACACCTGAATACAAAAACACTTTCTGTTTTCAAGATGCTTTACAAGTTTTAAAGATATTTAACATGTACTGTCTCGTTTGATACTTGGAACAATCCTATTAAGACAAAGAACAGAGCGTTAGTTCCATGTTACGCAGAAGAAAGCTGTGAGCCAGAACATTGACATCACTACCCATACCCAAAGGGCTAAACAGTGGCAGTGTTGGAACTGGAACCAGGGCAGGTCTCCAATTTTCAGTCTAAATATTGGCACCACCACCCCAGGTCGCCACACTGGGCCTGGTTGATGGCGGAATAAAGGGATTTATAGGATATAACTGATTCACTGTGCTGTACGGCAGAAACTAACACAAAATTGTAAAGCAACTACACTCCAATGTTTTTTAAAGAAATGTATAGGCAAGCTTTGAGTAAAATAAAAATGTCATATGATGTCAGTTTTGCTACAGAAAAGTTTAGATAATTTCATGGATGGCATTCCTAGATGGTTTTTAGATTGACATCACTGAAGACAGGCTGCCCTGATAATGAAAAGAAATTGCCACTTTCAAACAAATCTCTGGGCTGGAGAGGAACATAGGTCTAAACTCTCAATGACAATTTCTCCCTTCATTTCAAGTCTTAGGCCTAATTCCAGATGTGATCACTTGAGTGATGTTGTAAATTGGCTAGTAAAACTTTGTTTCTGTGCTACACGCATCTATTGAGCATTTGCTGTGTGTCAGACACTAAAACAGGCCTGAGAGATGCAGACAAAGCAGGAACAAAATATGCACGAACAAATATTTGCAATGAATAGGGCTTCCCTTGTGGCTCAGCTGGTGAAGAATCCACCTGCAGTTCGAGAGACCCGTATTCGATCCCTGGGTTGGGAAGATCCCCTGGGGAAGGAAAAGGCTACCCACTCCAGTATTCTGGCCTGGAGAATTCCAAGGATGGGTTGCAAAGAGTCAGACATGACTGAGAGACTTTGACTTTCATCTTATGTGCAATAATAATAGATATAAAGAAGTCCAGAACTGCTTCAGAGGAGGGAGAGATTAACTCTGTGGGTAGAGAGGGTGAAGAAAGTAGGAAAGGAAAAGGAATCACCAAGGAGATGATCCTGCTAATAGCATATTTTGCAGGGTGAATAAGCATACAGATCAAGAAAGGGCATTCAAAGAAAAGGAATAGCAAATGCAAAGGCACAGAAGATGTTGAATCTCATGAAGGAAATACAGACTGTTCTACTCATGGTTTATGTGTGTGTGTGTGTGTGTACACCTGCGTGCACACACAGGTGTATGTGTTGTCTGGTAAAATATGTGACTTACCATTTTAGGTGCACAATTCAGTGGCACTGAGTGCCTTTGCACTGTTTTGCAACCCTCTGATGATAGATGGTTTCAAAGGTACTATGAGAAACAAGTTAGGATTTGACCTACACCATGCAGTTTTTCAGAGAAACTCATCTGTTCACAGGAAAGGCACACATTTCTCCTTATTGAAATGAGCCAGGTGCTTAAGCTCAGTGAGACTTAGTATCTTCTTTGATGATATAAGGATAGTAACAGAACCGGCATTCCTGAGTTGTGAAAATTAACCACGTAGAGTGGTTGGAACAGTGTTAGCACATTGTAAGTGCTTCATGTTTTATTGTTGTTGATGATGGTGATGATGCTAGCGGTGGTGGTAGTGAGGATGGTGATGAAGATGATAGTGATCATTTCTCCTTTACTTGGTCTCTTATCACCCACTGCCACATCTTGGCTTCCAGGACCAAATATGGAATGAGCGTGTGATAATTTGATTATGATTTGATGGTATGGAGTGTTGTTGATCCCACAGAGGCTTTACTAAAGACTTTTCAGCTTGTTATCTTGTGGGCAAAGTTGATGAACTGCTGGTAGAGCTTATTGGCATACTAATCTAAGTCTCTTCTACCAGAAACCTCACAGCACTGCCAACCACTTTCATAAATGCAGCCAGTCCTCTTTATTCACAGATTCCGTATTTGTAAACTCACATACTGCCAACATTTATTTGCAATTCAAAGTCAATACTCATGAAACTTCAGCGGTCACTTGCAGACATGCAGAGAGTGGCAAAAATTTGAATTCCCCAGGACACACATTCCCAGTGGAGGTCAAAGGTCACTCTGCTTCTTGTTTCAGTTCTCAGACTGTAAACAAGTGTTCTTTTCATGGTCTATTTAGAGCCACGTGTTTCACATTTCTGTACTCTTTGTTGGTGATTTTGCTGTTTGGAATGGTCCCCAAGGGCAGTGCTGTTCAGTGCCCCTAAGAAGAAGACTGTGACTCTCGCCTAATGGGGAAATAGATAAGTATAAGATAAGTGTCATTCAGCCATGAGTCATGCTGCTGTTGATCATGAACTCAGTGAACCAATTTTCTTTTGAATAAGGTGTCTTTAAACAGAAACACACCAGAACAAGTTTATGTACTTATGGTTCGATGAAAATGTGATCAGAGGTTCTCAGGAACCTCGCCATGTATTTCCCCTAGAAGTAGTGGTTCAGAATTCACTAATTCTGTGTCTCCAGTAACTTTGTAAACAGTAACTATCTCAGATAACAGGAATCAGTTGAGTGAAGAAGGAACTGGCCCCCAGGGCCCCCAGTATGTGGGCACGTTGGTGGAGAGAGGTGCACGGGGACAGTAAGGGCTCCTTCAGGGGCCAGGCTCTGCGGGGAAAGGGAGCTCTTCTACTCTGACATCTGCTGACCCAGGGAAGACAGGAAATGCTCCCATCATGGTTTGGGCACAAGAAGTCTCCACAGCTCATCACATAAACGTTTCTGAGAACAGACTTTTGGGTGTGGGGTGGTGGAACATGCAGAAAGCTACCTACATAAACTCAAAATAACTTAAAATTCCAGTTTCCCTTTTCCCTGGAACTTTGGTGAAGCTTCTGGGAAATAATGTTACTCTTTTCCTGATCAGACCTTCCAGTGTCTTTCCTTCTAAATAGTACACAGAGTTACTAAAATGTCTTCAGTGTGACTACTGTGCACCTTCCCTGGAAGATGACACCCACCTCTGGGACCAGTTCTAAGCATCAAGAGTGATGTAGTCCTAGGTTTGCACAGATAAAAAAATGTATTACTTCTCTTGCTCCCAGCAGTTATATCTTGAACTGAGTAGGAGGTTCTTCTTATCACAGTGACATTCTAAAGGGGATGCCATGAGCTGAAATGTCTGGCGGGACAGTGCCTAGTCTGTGAGGGAGCTGGGACAGACACCTCATTGCTCATCCTGTATTTCAAGGCATTATCCACCAAGCAGCTGGGCAGTCCGGGCTTGAGTATAACAATGCCCCCCTAATGAGACTTCCCTGGTGGTCCAGTGGTTAAGAATCCGCCTTCCAATGCCAGGGACCACGTTCAGTCCCTGGTCAGGGAACTAAGATCCCAAGTGAGCAGGGCAACTAAGCCCATGTACCACAACTAGAGAGCCCATGCGCTGTAACGAAGACCTGATACAGCCAAAATAAAAATAAATAAATGTTGAAAAACAAACGTTACCCTTCTCGTGCGCTAGAGCAGACAACATTTGCAAGCTCCCTGTGCACTTCCCCTAGATTCTCACTTTTTCCTCCTCTTTCCTTTTCTCCCCTCTCTCTCCCCTCTTTCTCCATTTCCTTCTTCCTTGTTATCTCTCCATCTTAATCAGCTCAAATGCTCTTTAATACTAATCAATGTCACACTCTTGCTAGGTGATGGATGGAATATATAGATAGGATTTTGGGATTTGAGCCCCTTCTGTCCCTTACTAAGTGCATGAGTTTGGTCAGTTTGTTCATTCAAATATTGAGTGGGAAAGATATTCCTTTCTGGGCACCATTCTGGGTCCTCGGGCTAGTGCAGGAAATAGGCAGAACAGTTTGATGTCACTGTGAAGGTCTGATGCTAGCAGGCATAGACAGACAACAAACAGTAAGCATAGTAATTATGTAAGTTAAAAACGAGGAGCGCTGTGGAGTCAGACGCGCTATCTTGTGCCACAAGGGTGGCCAATAAGTGCTATGGAAGAGAGAAAACATGGAGCAAGATTCGGAGGATGCACACAGCAGGATGAGGGAAGACCACAGAGGATCACCCTCTCCAAGACCCCACACACTCTTCTATAATATGTGAGTGACACTCACCAGCTCTACTTGCCAGGATGGAATGAAACCATACATGCGGAAGGGTCATGTAAGTCATATATCATGAGAAGAGTGTTTACTGTTTGAGGAAGAATGCTGTCATCCATATGACCCCAAGTTTAACATAAACTCATTATTGGGACAAGAAAGTGATGAAGGACAGAAATTCACATTTGCCATGTGTCTACCTCGTGCCACTTACTGTGTAAGCCTTCCACCTCAGGGACCTCTTCTCCTCTCCACAGTGAACATCATTATCCCAGTGTGGTGGCTGAGAAGTGACCTAACCCACCCAAAGTCAGCACACAGAGCTGGGAGATGACGGTGCCAGACTAAGGCTCCATCTCTGCCTTTCCAGGGCTTTTTCCTCGGGAGAGTCAATGTGTAAGCCTGGTAGATGACCTCTCAAATTCCTTCGATTCCAACAGTGCACAGTCTCAGTGATTACTCTGCTGAGTGAGGATAATTGGATGACCCAGAGAGAAACCTGTCTCTGAAGGAAATGAGCTCCTTGGCTTCTGATAGCTCTCCTGGCAACACAGATCTCGGGAGGAATCAGGCATCAGCAGCCTGGCGGGTCAAGATGAAGGGGAGGGCGGCAGAGGATTGAGTCAAGGGGCTTCCTCCACCTCGTGGGGCCCTGGGACCCATGAAGTAGATAAAAGCATGGATATTGAGCTGCCACTTTGAAGCCTCTGAATAGCTAAATAAGAAAGGCTGGACGACAGCTGGAAAAGCACCTTCTGATAGGGAGGTGATATCAGAAGGGGTCACCCACCACGCACGGCTGAAAGCACACGGTGGCTTAGAAAAGGCGACAGTATATCTTTCAAGATCCAAGCGTGTGCGCAGGAAGAACTGACAAGTGTGTTAAATATTGCTTGCCAAGAACTGACCAGGAAAAAACAGGGCTTTTTCATGCTTTTATCCCAGTGTTTGAGGTTTTGAGATATTAAATCACTTAGTGTTATAGGTAACATAGTGTTTTTTGGCTGTTATCTCCTGTCTGATCCCTGTCAGGTTATGAATAAAGATGGTCTGATTTACATATTTATTAGCTACATTTTACAAGAAAATAGCATTCTGGTGTCTCCCATGGTCCACAGTCTGCACTGACTGGCAAGGACATTTAAAATAAGCCCCTGTCACAGACTCTCATTTATACTGGCCGTAGCAATAGCTGTGCATGAAATTATAATAGAGAGACGCTCCCACACGTCTGTGCTGAATATCAAGTGTAGGAGCAGTGAGGTCATTTGGTGAATCTGTGACCCTTCTAATTAGGGAAGGGAGATACTGATACCCCTGAATCCCCACCTCAGGACACAGTACCCAGATCAGCTCACAGAACAAAGGTTCAGATTATAACATCCTGTCTGGGCACAGGGGCACCTGTGCCTTTTGCAGAAAGACTTGTCACCTCGAGGGGACATTCGACGGGGCCCCAACTTCCATGGTGGTTTGTTTAGAACCCGTTGAATCACTTGACCACCACTGTACAGTTTCAGTCATTCTCCTGGGAATACAGGCTCCTTCAACCAAGAAAGCAGTGAACACAATTAGTTTCCCAGTCCAGTTCCCTTTGTCGTAGAGAAAAATGCGCTAAGTCACTTTAGTCATGTCCAACTGTTTTCAGTCCTGTGGACTATAGCCCGCCAGGCTCCTCTGTCCATGGGATTCTCCAGGCAAGAATACTGGAGGGGGTTGCCATGCCCTCCTCCAGGGGATCTTTCCAACCAGGGATCGAACCTGAGTCTCTTATGTCTCCTGCATTGGCAGGCAGGTTCCTTACCACTGGCACTACCTGGAGAGCCCCTAATTACCTGTATGTAAAATTTTAACAAGCACTCCTCGTCACAGGCATAGAGGTACCTGCAAGTGAAAAGTATTTGGAAAAAAATACAGGCATCTTGACTGAGGAGGGGTCTGTGATGGTAGAACTGGTGCCCCCCACCTCTCCTCTAGGGGGCAACTCCTAGTGTCTTTTCATTTCCTAGAACACAGATGCTCACCTGTGTTGCAGGACCATACAGCAGATAGGCACAAGAGAATAAAATTCTGAATGAATCCAGATTTTCATTTTCTAATTATATCTTGGGGTTTTCTTTTCTTAGTTCAGTTCAGTTCAGATGCTCAGTTGTGTTGACTCTTTGTGACCCCATGGACTGCAGCACACCAGGCTTCCCTGTCTCACCAACTCCCAGAGCTTGCTCAAACTCATGTCCATCGAGTTGGTGATGCCATCCAACCATCTCATCCTCTATTTCTTTTCTAACTGCTGACATAATTGTGTGATGATTCAAGTATCATGTGAGTGGCACAGCCACTACTGGACTCACATTTTGACTGTGAAAAAGAAAATCTCTTTAACACTCTACTGCTTAACTTGTTAATCCAATAACTTACTGGCCTATTGCCTATTTCCCTGGTCATGGGATGGACTTGAAAACAATATGGACATCTGGCACAAATCTTCTTTGAAAGAGGTGTTCATTATCTGTTTTCTCAAGAGAGCCTGGAAACAACTTTATATTCATTCCAAAAGGAGGCATCTTCTGAGAAGTCACACCAATTTGCATCCTTATCTAATGAGAGCATCACAGGCAGCTTCAAAGATTTGCTGAAGACTTGAAGATCCTGTTTCTGGGACATTGGTCCTCTCTAAGCTGTTTCAGTTCAAGATTTATTCATTGATTCAGAGGTTCACTCATTTACTCAGAATTCATTCCTATGAACATAGATTAAATGATGAGGACATTATATAAATTTAGAAATTTCTGGGGGGTCTTCCAGAGGTAAAACACTGATAGGTACTTTAAAGTCCCTTGTGACAGACAAGTCTTTGGTTTTTCTTCACTTCTGTGAGCTCAAAACTGGAATCTTCCAAACTGAGCTTGACCATCCAGGGTCAGGGACCTCCCTCAGACGTGTGGCTCTTTTGGAAAACGGGATGCATTCTTAGATCATCTCCAGCAGGCCTCCTGTGAGCTGACTTCCAGCTTCGAGCACCTGTCTTTCTCCTTGAGTGATTCAAGCAGGTTGAAGCTCCTTGAACAAGGCTTTCTCTCCAACATTTAACCTCCTGACCAGAATCAAGACATTTTCAGGAGGGACCCCCCCACATGGCAATGGGCCCATCAGGGGTTTCTCTGAGATGTTTAGTTATAGCCTGAGAGAGGCACGAGGGATGGAGACCCTGTGAGGCACAGGAAGGTCAAGGGAGGGACGGGGAACACTGCAGGAAAAGATGCAGGTGAGCTGGGGTTGGGAGAGAAAACCCGGTCCGGAGACCAGGAAGGTCTGATGACCTCACCTCCTGAGGGTTCTCTCCTTTCCACTTTTCACAGACCGGGTTCTCCCTCTACCATTTCTCTCTGTCGTCCCCTCACAATCATCATTAACAGAACATTTGGATATTGTGTATAAAATCTGGAAATTGCACATGTATGTGAGAGGGAGAGAAAATAAAAAAGAAATGAAGGTTATCAGGAGGACAGGAGATAACAAGTGTTGGCAAGGATGTGAGAAAAGGGAATCCTCATACATTGTTGGTAGGAGTGCAGAATGGCTCAGCCACTATGGAGGTTCTTTACATAATTAAAAATATATTTAATTTTCAATTAAATTAAAAATTGCCATTTTAATCTAATCAAAAGTATTTATTTTAAAATAATTAAATTAAGAATCGCTACCATATGATCCTAGGGCTTCCCTGGTAGCTCAGATGGTAAAGCGTCTGCCTACAATGCAGGAGATCCGGGTTCGATCCCTTGGTCAGGAGGATCCCCTGGAGAAGGAAATGGCAACCCACTCCAGTATTCTTGCCTGAAAAATCCTATGGACTGAGGATCCTGGTAGGCTATAGTCCATGGGGTCGCAAAGAGTCGGACACGACTAAGCGACTTCACTTCACTTCACTTCACCGTGTGATCCAGCAGTCCCACTTGTGGTACATGTCCAAAGGAAATGGAAACAGTACCTGGAAGAGACATCTGCATTCCTGTTGTCATTGCAACATTATTTCCCACAACCAAGAAATGGTAACTTCCCAGGTGGCACAGAGGTAAAGAATCTGTCTGCCAATTCAGGAGACATGGATTTGATCCCTGGGTCAGGAATATCCTCTGGAGTAGGAAATGGCAACCCATTCCAGTAGTCTTACCTGGAAAATTCCATGGACAGAGAAGTCAGGTGGGCTACAGTGCATGGGTCGCAAAGAATTGGACATGACTGAGCATGCATGCATGCAAAAGAAATGGTAGCAGCCTAACTATCCATCAGTGGATGAATGGATAAAGAGAATGCTATATATATGTACAATGGAATAGCTGCTGCTGCTGCTGCTAAGTTGCTTCAGTCGTGTCCGACTCTGTGCGACCCCATAGATGGCAGCCCACCAGGCTCCGCCGTCCCTGGGATTCTCCAGGCAAGAACCCTGGAGTGGGCTGCCATTTCCTTCTCCAATGCATGGAAGTAAAAAGTGAAAGTGAAGTCGCTCAGTCGTGTCCGACTCTTCGAGACCCCATGGCCTGCAGCCTACCAGGCTCCTCCACCCATGGGATTTTCCAGGCAAGAGTACTGGAGTGGGTTGCCATTGCCTTCTCTGAATGGAATAGCCATTCGGCCTTAAAAAAAAAGAGAGAGAGAGAAAAACTACTGCCACTTGTAACAACACAGATGAACCTGGAGGATATTATACTAAGTTAGATAAGCCAGAAGTAGAAAGATAAAATACCTTATGATCTTACTCATATGTGAAATCTGATAGAAGCAGAGTAGAATGGTGGTTGCTAAGGGCTGGGTGGTAGGGAGAAATGGGGAGCTATTGCTCATCGGGCACAAAGTTTCAGTTATGCTGGATGAATCAGTTCCAGAGAGCTTATGTACAGCCTGATAACTAGAGTTAACAATACTGTAATGCATACGAGAAATTTTCTAACAGGGTAGATCTTAAGTGTTCTCACTAGAAGGAAAAAGAAAAGGGAGTAGAGACACAGACATAGAGAACAAACATATGAACCCCAAAGGGGGGAGGGGGAGGAGTGAGATGAATCTGGAGGTTGGGACTGACATATATACACTATTGGTGCTACGTATAGAATAGATTATAATGGGAACCTGCTGTGTGGTTCAGACTCTGCTCAGTGCCCTGTGGTGGCTTAAATGGGAAGGCAGTTGGAAAGAAGAGGTGACACGTGTATCCATAGAGCCCATTCACTTCACTGTACAGTAGAAACTCACACAACATGGTAAAATGATGATACTCCAGTAAAAATTAATTAGGGACTTCCTGGTGGTCCAGGGGTTAGGAATTTACCTTCCAATGTAGGGGTTGTGGGTTTAATCCCTGGTCAAGGAACTAAGATCCCACATGCTGAGGAGCAATTAAGCCCCTGCCACAACTCGAGAAGCCCATAGACTGCAATGAAGACCCAGCGCAGCACCCCCCCCCAAAAAAAATCAATTAAAAAAGTAACTATGTGAAATGATGGATCTGTATCTGCTAATTAGTTTGATTGTGGTAATCATTTCACAATGTATACAGACTTCAAAACTTCATGCTGTTCACCTTAAATATATACAATCTTTATTCATTAATTATACCTCAATAAAGCTGAAAAAATGAAAGTAGCATAACTTGCCAAGTACTTACTAAGCCTCAGGACCAGCCTGCTTGACCTTGACTTGTTCCCTTTACAGGATGAGATGGTGAGCTACAGTCCATGGAGTCTCAGGGAGTCAGACATGACTGAAAGACTGACACTTTTACTTTCACCACACTCAAGTGGGTAGGTAGCTCACCTCCAGCTAACAAAAGCCAGACTCTTCATGAATAAGGAAATCCAGAACTACTGGCAGCAGACACCCAGAAAGTTATTCCACAAAAAAAAATTTCTAGGCTGAAAGCTCTATAGATCAGACAATTGGAAGAGAAGACTGATCGATTCGAGAGTAAGGAAGCTACTTAACCTCTCCACACCTAAGTGTCCTCAGCTTAAGATAGAGCTACCCATATGAGCCCACAGTGTTGTCAAAAAGACAGAAATAATTAACCTGTAAAAAGATTTCAGAACGTAAGTGCCTCAGTAAGTGCTAACGTTCATATTACAGCAACACCATATGGAAAAAATAAAAGAAGATCCTATCTCCAGAAGTTTGCCTTCCAGTGGGAAGGCAGGGGTTAAAATAAACAGATTGAACAAGTAGGATAATCCCCATAGTGGAGGTGAATGCTTCTGGAAACTTTAGAAAGAGTTTTTCCGAGTTTTCTGGAGACTAAGGAAAGACTCCCAGAGAAGATGGCAGTTGAACTAGAGTACTGAGGATGCAGAGCAGAGGTGTCTTCCACAGGGACATATCCTAGGATCGTCTTCCCCACCCCCCCACCCCTAGGCCAAAGTACTGAAATACGCGAAGACATACAGGGACTGGAGAACAGTGGATTTAGGAAAGAGCAAATACTTCAGAGCTTGTACTCTAAGGTTGCACATGAGTCAAGTATAAAATAAACCCACAGTACGATTTTTTAATGGCCAGAAATTTGAAAACTCAGGCAGGCAAAAACCAATTCACCCTTCTTAATTAGCTGTAGAGAAGAGTTGATAACATCAGCCTTCTTGTTTACAAGAAAGCATCAGATATTTCGGCTCCTTAGCTATTATTTAATTCCAGAGTGATAGATTAACACTGAATATATTCTCTGGAAATTATCCTAATTAAGTAAATAATATACAGGATCTGAAACAAACCTCAAAGCTGTCCCTCTCAGTGTTACCTAGATCCCATGTAAAGTTGAAAGTATTAAGTTTTACTTTTTTAATTTTTTTGGCTGTGCTACATCTTTGTTGCTGCACACGGGCTTTCTCTAGTTGCAGAGCGTGGGGGCTACTCTTCATTGTGGTGTGCAGGCTTCTAATCACGATGGCTTCTCTTGCTGAAGGGCTCTGGGGCACGTGGGCTTCAGTAGTTGTGGTACATGGGCTCAGTAGTTCCAGTCCACAGGCTCAATTGCTACAAGGCATGTGGAATCCTCCCGGAGCAGGGGTCAAACCCAAGTCCCCTGCATTGGCAGGCAGATTCTTAACCACTGAACCAGCAAGGAAGTCCAAAAGTAATTTTTAAGTGTCCCGTTTTTCAGTGATTAAAAAGCATCATGATCCTCAATCAGACATGGTGTCATTTCCTACTGCATTAGCCAGTGTTCTCTGGAGAAACAGAACCAATAAGACTGATAGAACTCCATATCTCTGTATCTATCCATCTGTCTATCTGCGTATCATCTGTTTATCCATCTATAATCTATCAATGTATCTATCTACCAACCTATCATCTATCTAGATTTACTATAAGGAATTGGTGAATTCCTTATAACACTGTTTATAGGGACACTCTTGTGACTATAGAGACTGAGTCCTTGAATCCACAGTTGGCAAACTGGAGACCCAAGAGAACTGATGATTTAGTTTCAGTTCAAGTTCAAAGGTCTGAGACCTTAGAAAGCAGGCAATGTAGTTCCAGCCCAGAGTCTATAGACTAGAGACCCAGGAAGAGCCATTACTTCAGTTCAAGTCTGAAGGCAGGGAAAAACCAGTGTCCAACTTGAAGGCAGTCAGGCAGAAGAAAATTTTCTTACTCATAAAGCCAGTCTTTTTGTTCTATTAGATCTTCAATTGATTGAATGAGGCCCACCCACAACAGGGAGAGCAATTTGCTTTATTCAGTCTAACAGACTCAAATGCTAATCTCATCCCAAAACACCCTCATACACATAACCAGAATAATGTTTGACCAAATACCTGGGCACTTTGTGGCCCAGCTAAGTTGACACATAAAATTAGCCATCACCTATGTAGTTGTTGTGATATATTATTTGGCATTTGCACTGGCACATGATGGAATTTTTTTTCTGAAACTGCTAATTGCAATACCAAAGATATTTGTTATATCCCAAACTGGATATATAAGATTTAAAATATGGAAAGACATCTTCAGAGTTCAGAAAATCTGATTTGCATATCCTTAATTGTCGAAATTTCTTTTGATACTTTGATGCAGACATTAAAGTATAATGTAACAGAGCATTATTAGAAGGGCTCCAAATATTGGTAATTTTTAACAAGCAGCTCTGAGGGTTCCAATAATGAGAGAGGGAGAGGTACTCTGTCATCACAGGACTTAACTCTGCTGGGTTTCCAATGCAGCATACGGCTGTTCTTTATAAAACATGTATCATTAAAATCCTGCTCCTGGATAGAGCAGACCCACACGGTGCAAAGTAAAACAAACTTCTGGCAGCCACTTCTCTGGTTGACGTCAATAGCCAGTCCTGTTAATTCAGATTGGGGTGATTTTTCTCCTGGTCTTCTTTACCAGTCTTTGCTCTGCACATTGGTCACATTAATTAGTTAATTGTGAGCTTTCCTTTGGGCTGCCTGCTGTTTAAAATCCCCAGGGAATTCCACTTGAAGTTTAAAAAAAGCTCTATCATAATCATCCCCCAGAAAATCCTTTTCCCAAAATAGGAAGAGAGTCAAGATTTAATGAAGAATTTTTTTTCCCCTTCAAGTGTTCACTTGGCCACTCCTTTTTTGCACCTCACATAATGTCTTGAGGATGTAGCATTCATTCTAACATGACAGCCTCCTACTCTTGGCCATCTTGACTGCAGTAGCCAAGTAGTCTCCCACTGACCAGGCCTACTTAGTTGCACACTAAGTAGTGTGCAATTTGATTATAATATGTATAAAATTTTTTTGAAGAGATGGCTTATTAATAGGGAAGAAGTTGTGTTATCTTACAATTTGTGAGAAGAGCTTTAAGTGTTTAGCTTTGTTTTTCTAATATGGAAGAATCAGTCATCACTGGGATATTTTAGAATCCTAAGGACATCAGAATCAAGAATCAGTTGTCTGATGCTTTTGACAATAACATGCCTTTAAAATTTTTGCTTCAGCACTTTGAAAGCACTCATTTTCTTGTTGTTGTTCAGTCGCTAAGTCATGTCCAACTCTTTGCAACCCCGTGGACTGCAGCAAGCCAGGTTTCCCTGTCCTTCACTGTCTCCTGGAGTTTGCTCACATTTATGTCCATTGAGTCGGTGATGCCGTCCAGCCATCTCATCCTCTGCTACCCCCTTTTCCTTGGGCCTTCAATCTTTCCCAGAATCAGGATCTTTTCCAGTGAGTCAGCTCTTTACATCAGGTGGCCAAAGTATTAGAGTTTCAGCTTCAGCATCAGTCCTTCCAATGAATATTCAGGACTCATTTCCTTTAGGATTGACTGGTTTGATCTCCTTGCTGTCCAAGGGACTCTCAAGAGTCTTCTCCAACACCACAGTTCAAAAACATCAATTCTTAAGCATTCAGCCTTCTTTATGGTCCAACTCTCACATCCATACGTGACTACTGGAAAAACCGTAATTTTGACTATACAGACCTTCGTCAGCAAAGGGATGTCTCTGCTTTTTTAATAAGCTGTCTAGGATTATCATAGCTTTCCTTCCAATGAGCAAGAGTCTCTTAATTTCATGGCTGCAGTCACTGTCTGCAAGAAAATAAAATCTGTCACTTTTCTGGATTTTCCCCCGTCTATTTGACATGAACTGATAGGACTGGATGCCATGATCTTAGTTTTTCGAATGTTGAATTTTAAGCCAGTTTTTTCACTCTCCTCTTTCAACTCATCAAGAGGCTCTTTAGTTCCTCTTCACTTTCTGCTGTTAGAGTGGTATCATCTGCATATATCATTTTCTTATTCCAAACCAATTAACTATTCTGTGTCAAACAATTCACTCATGTGCTTATGACCTTTTAGAAAAGTTATTTTTTAATGCTATGAAAAATAAAGTGAAGTGAAGTGAAAGTCACTCAGTCATGTCTGACTCTTTGCAACCCCATGGACTATATAGTCCATGGAATTCTCCAGGCCACAATACCAGAATGTGTAGCCTTTGCCTTCTCCAGGGGATATTCCCAACCCAGGAATCGAACCCAGGTCTGTTGCAGGCAGATTCTTTACCAGCTGAGCCACAAGAGAAGCCCAAGAATACTGGAGTGGGTAGCTGATCCCTTCTCCAGTGGATCTTCCTGACCCAGGAATCGAACTGGGGTCTCCTGCATTGCAGGCAGATTCTTTACCAATTGAGCCACCAGGGAAGCCCTTTTTAATGCTCTAAGTTAAAACTGCTCAACCATGTCTGACTCTTTGCGGCTCCATGGACTATACACTCCATGGAATTCTCCAGGCCAGAATACTGGAGTGGGTAGCCTTTTTTTTAATGCTATATCTATTATTAACTTGAATTTGCATTGATGATATTTTAGAGTACTTATAAATGGTGAACTAAGTTTCTGAAATTAAGCTTTCTATTTGCAATTTTCTACAAAAAACTTCAGTGGAGACCACTGCCCTATAAACTGGATTGACGGGACTTCCCTGGCAATCCAGTGATTAGATTTCACCTTCCAATGCTGGGCGTGTGGGTTCAGCCCATGGTCAGAGAGCTAAGATCCCACATGCCTCAAGACCAAATAAACCAAAACATAAAGCAGAAGCAGTGGTATAACAAATTTAATAAAGATTTTAAAAATGGTCCACATCAAAAAAAATTTTTTCAAGAAAATTAACTGGATTGATGTCATGAGCACAATACTCCTGGAAGTCTACAAATGCTAACTGTGTGTTTTCAAGCTGGTGGTCTTTGAGGTTTATGAAGAGGCTCCTGCAGGGCTGCCATGTGAGGGAGGAAGGATCTTCAAGGCAGCTCTGCTTCTAAGTCTTTTAACTATTGAGCTTTCATGAAAGAGTGCTGAATGGAAGGTCCAAGACTATAAACCTTTCTAGGCAATCACTTAGGTATCTTTCTCACATATTTCCCACAACTTTTGTGGGAATAAACTACTTGATTTTTATATATTAATAAAATAAACTACTATGTTTAAAATGAATAGTCAGCAAGGACCTACTGAGTAGCACAAAGACCTCTGCTCAGTGTTATGTGGCAGCCTGGCTGGGGCCCGGGGGAGAATGGATGCATGTATACATATGGCTGAGTCACTCTGCTATGCACCTGAAACTATCACAACATTGTTAATTGGCCATATCCCACTATAAAATTAAAAGTGTTTAAAATAAATAAATCAGACAATACCAAAATAAATCAAACCCAGAATCTCAGTGGCTTCCCCAACAATGAATTTTTGCTTACTCATACCAACTTCTATGACTGTCACAGGTTGGCAGAGTCCTGCTTCACTAGACACTGAGAGACCTGGCTTGACTGCTATTTGGGGAGCACAGAGTTCCAGGTGCCTGGGAAGTAGAGAAGAATGGGATATTTGCAATGTCTGGATAATAATGTTCAATAGAACATCTCTCTTTTTCCGTTCATCTCAGACTCCTGACTTCCAACTCCCTCCCAACCTTTCTCTGGTTGCGTGATATCTTGGACCCTCTTCCTGAAATCCTAATTGTGTCTGTGCCCTCTCCCAAAAAACTTCCATACAAGTTAGCACCCCTCCTACAACACACATACACACACCCCACAATAGGAAATGAGCGTCTGACAGCTGACGATGCTTATACACATGCAGTAGAAGCAATCGTCAATAAGAAATGTGAGCATTCAGAATGCCTCAAACTTGTTAAGATGACACATAAGAATTGGTTTTGATGATCTCCAAGCCCTACCATTCCATGCCCTTATATATTTGAAAATGGTTCATAATAAATCCTCTGGTCATGTTTAGTACTACTGCCCTTGTATATATTGTAGCAGCTCATTGATGACACTGGACCTACTTCAGTTAGACATATTTGTGTGAGAGAGTGTGTGTGTGTGTGTGTGTGTGTTAGAGGAGGGCATTAGCAGGTTCATCCCCATCCAAATGCAGAAACAGCAAATTCAACTGAAATGATCTGGCAGAATTTCCAAAATTATAATTGCTCAACGCTGGCAGAGGTACAAGGAGACAGGCATGCTCGTACATTACAGGTGAGATATGGACTCGAACACAACTTTCCTGAAGGATAATTTGGAGATATCTGTCAAAAGATTTTAAATTGTCCATATACTTTGTTCCAGCACTTCGATTTGTAAAATTTGTTCCTGGGGTAAGCACAAAGATTTAATTGTAAAGTTGTTCAGTATAACATTATTTATTATAGGCTTGAAACATCCTAGATGCCCAAAATAGTAGATCAAATAAATCATTTTATATTATTGGACACTACCCAACAGTTAAAATTACATTGTGGAAATACACTTATTGACATGAAAAGCTGGTCACAATTATGATTATATGTTTCCATTTTGGAAACAACTACACACACACACGCTTTTTACCTTTGCATAAGATGATTTGACTTGGCTGATTTTTATCTTCTTATTCTAATTTATCTGAAATGACTTTTTGGCTGAAGTATTTGAGTAAAAAACATTATTTTGAAAACATTTGAAATGCGGCCTTTTTAAAGAGTCTAGAGTTGACCCATCCATGCATCATCCCTGCTCACCCCAAAACCCCCGTTGGACAGATCACATCATCCTTGGGTAAATCTCTCTCATCTCTCTTTTCAAAAAGCTTTTTATTTTGTATTAGGGCACATCTGATTAACAAACGATGTTGTAATCGTTTCAGGGGAACAGCAAAGGGACTCAGCCAGACATATACACGTAACCATTCTCCCCCAAACTCCCCATCCAGGCTGCCACATCACATTGAGCATAATTCCAAAATCCTTTTTGATTATTCATTTAAAATATGCCAGTGTGTACATGTGGATCCCAAACTCCCTAACTCTCCCTTCCCCTCGTCTTTCCCCCTGACAGCCATAAGTTCGCTTTCTAAGTCTGTGTCTCTCCTCTTATATTGTATTCACCCAACAAACAGCCTCACACTGTGGTTATTTATATCCATGACTTTCTGCTTTCATTCATTTTATTCTTTTTTAGAATGAATAACCACAAAAGCCTTTCACAACTCTTTTCTCCTGTACCTTGAGTTTAGATCTGTTCTCTTTTTCATACAATTCTATACTAGCCTCACGGTTCCAAGCATCATGAACGGTGTGTTAAAGCCTTCCTCCAGCCCACCTGTCCCATCCTTCAGAATTCTTATCTCAATAAATGATATTTATTATTACAGAGCCCTCTGGGTCAAGTCTTATTCCCTTGTCCACTCCCACTACTCCAATGATGGGAATGGGATTAGATATAAGACGAAAGTTGTTGGCATTTACATAGAACTCATGAAAACCTGAAAAAATGATGAAACTCACACTGACGCCTTGAGAAACAGTATTAAGCTTCCAGGTAACGGCTTGCTTATCCTAACAGCTGAACTGTGGCAAATGTAAAGCTTTTGAGTAACCTTATATGTTTTCCCAACATTTGTCATGGGTATTTGGTTAATAGGCAACTAGATAAAATTCTACACCAACAAGCCCTTCTGTTTCACCATCGGAGTACATGAATGTCCTCACAAAAAAGTCCTCTTAACATTGTGCTGAGTACACCAATGAACGTTATTTATGTGGCAGGAGCAAATAGAGGCTGTCCTATTATATTAGAAGCAAACGCCCACCTTTCCTTTAGATCAGCCTTTGTCTGTGTGACTTGTGCCGTTCAGACTCTTGTTTCATGTGGTAATGGCCGTGCACGTCTGCCTGTTGGGGCAATTTGTCTTCCACCTTGTCAGAATCAATGCGCATTCTTCATCGGTTTTAAAAGCATGAGTGAGAGACATTGCCCTGGAAGAAAGAAAACTACGACTGTGCTAAGACTTTTTCAGCGCCTTCCACAGAGCTTCTCCCCAGTTCCGCACTCTGGTGGGGCGGCCTTCCTAAGGAAGTCATCTGTGTAAATACATGTGGAGCCTTCCAAGGCCAGGCACACACGAGCTACTTCAGGACCATGTGGGTGCGAGTGACAACTTCTCCTGCTGCTTATGTTATCACACATCATGGCAACACTGAGGAGCCATCCATCTGGATTGGCTTTATACTCTGAAATATAAGGTTTCGGAATTGGGTGAAATGTACATTTATTTGTGGAGGCAATTTGTTAGGAAGAAGAATTGGCAGCAGTGGAGGTCAAAGCCAAACAGACATTGAAATGTTCACCACCTAAGGAGATAATACGTGACATACGGGGATTTGTTTCATTAACTGGTGTCTCAAAGCTTCCTCTAGAAGAGTTCTTTACTTATAGATGCATATGCCTCACCCCAGTTAAAAATACACAGTTTAGACGGGAGCAAGAGGTTAAACCTGTAAGGACAAGATTACAAAATGAAATACGACTCTCTCTATAAACCCAATGTCTTTTGGGCTGACCAAGGGCCCCTTTAAATATAACATTACTATTTGTTGTAGGTAATCTCAGTAGAGGCATCACCAAATTTACAATGACTGCTTTCAACAAGATGGCTAAACATTATTGAAATAATATGCCTTGATTAAATCTGTGATAAATCAACTATACTTAAAGCTCCATAATGCATTAGGGAGAGAGCCAACTCTTGAGAAAGAGTGACTACCGCATCAGCTGTTCTGCTATCAACAGCCGTCACTGAGTTAAAGGCTTGTCTTATTTCATCAGTGAGAGGGATTGAAGAAGAGGAATTTAGGAAGGGATGGATGAGGCTGGCAGTCATGGACGGTGATGTCCTCCACAGCATACAGCCAACCAAGAGCCACAGGTTCTTTCTACTCCTTCTGAGAGATCATAACTCAAGAGGGAAAGACAGAGGCCCATCAGGGCAGGGTTGGTCTACAGAAGGAAGACTATAGCAGCAAGTAGAAAAGTAGAAGGATGAAGCAGAGAGAAGACTGGATTGGAACCAGATCTAGGTTCTCTGTGGGTTTTTGACAAATATCATGACTTCTCTGAGCCTTGGTTTTCCTACCTGAGCAATAATGATCATTACATACAGAGTGTATTAGTTTGCTGATGCTGTCATAACAAAACACCACAGACTGGATAGCTTAAACAATAGAAATGTATTTCCTCATAGCTCAGGAGGTGAGAGTCCAGTATCCTGAGTTGGTTTCTCCTGAGGTCTCTCTCCTTGTATCGCAGACAGCCACTTTGTCATTGCAGATTTGTTTCTCATTGTGTCTTCACATCATTATTCCTTCATGTGCTCACATCACTGTGTTCTCTCTGTACGTCCAAATTACTTTCTCTTGTCAGGATACCTGATAAGAATCAGGAAGAATTGATGCTTTTGAATTGTGGGGTTGGAGAAGACTCTTGAGAGTCCTTTGAACTGCAAGGAGATCCAACAAGTAAATCCTAAAGGAAATTAGTCCTGAATACTCACTGGAAGGACTGATTCTGCAACTGAAGCTCTAATACTTTGGCTAACTGATGCAAAGAGCCTACTCTTAAGAAAAGACCCTGATGCTGGGAAAGATTGAAGGCAGGAGGA
The DNA here is from genome assembly GCF_910594005.1 of Cervus elaphus. Taxonomy (NCBI): domain Eukaryota; kingdom Metazoa; phylum Chordata; class Mammalia; order Artiodactyla; family Cervidae; genus Cervus; species Cervus elaphus. Next base: position 19,112,536 of record NC_057827.1, on the reverse strand, counting down.
GAAGGGAGCAACAGAGGATGACTGACTCAACAGACGGGAGTTTGAGCAAGTTCTGGGAGATGAAGGACAGGGAGGCCTGGTGCCCTGCTGTCCACGGGGTCGCAGAGAGTCAGACATGACTAAGCGACTGAACAACAACAACAGTCAGGAGACCAGTCCTATCAGAGAAGGGCCCACACTGACAGATTTATTCTAATTTAATCATCTCTCCTCTCTCCTCTCTCAATAGAGCCACAGTCAGATCTAAGGAGTTATGGTTTTGACATATGAATTTGGGAGCAGGGGACATAACTCAGTCCACAAGATGAAGCAAATGTAAATATGCAAGGAGATAATGGGTATTCAAGCACAAGGCAGATTGCAGGGTGCTTTAGGGCATGATTCATTATCACGTGGAAGGAAATGACAGAACACTGCCCCAGACCTTCACCAGGAGCAACTGGCTCCTGGAAGCCACCTTCAAGCCTTCTTGTTGAGTCGGAAAGTAGAAAAGGAGGGCAGGGGGAGCGGGAGGAAGGAGAGACACATACAGAACAATTTTAGGAATATTTTGGCCACTGGGCATCCATTCTCTTTCACATTTTTACTTTGATTTTCTTTGAGAACTTTCCTCTGTGGAAATGTCCTGCATTACTTAGCTAACTGGTTAGAGTCTCCTGGAACATTGTGTCCTACTAAAGTGATATGAGGATGAAGAAAAATTGTTCTGTTTCATTCATTTCTTCTGAAGAGCTTTGATAGCCCAAAATGTCATAATTCTTGTTTTTCAGTTGCATCCAACTCATTGTGCCCCCATGGACTGCAGCACACCAGGCTTTCTTGTCCTTCGTCATCTCCCAGAGATTGTGCAAACTCATTGAGTCAGTGATGCCATCCAACCATTTCATCCTGTGTTGTCCCGTTCTCACCCTGCCTTCAATCTTTTCGAGCATCAGAGTCTTTTCCAATGAGTCGGCTCTTTGCATCAGGTGGCCAAATTACTGAAGCTTCAGCATCAGTCTTTCCAATGAATATTTAGGATTGATTTCTTTTAGGATTGACTGGTTTGATCTCCTTGCTGTCCAAGGGACTCTCAAGAGTCTTCTCCAACACCACAGTTCAAAAGCATCAATTCTTCAATGCTAATCCTTCTTTATGGTCCAACTCTCACATCCATACATGACTACTGGAAAAACCATAGCTTTGACTAGATGGATCATTGTCAGCAAAGTAATGTTTCTGCTTTTTAATATGCTGTCTAGGTTTGTCATAGCTTTTCTTCCAAGGAGCAAGCATCTTTTAATTTCATGGCTGCAGTTACTGTCCACAGTGACTTTGGAGCCCAAGAAAGTAACATCTGTCAGTGTTTCCATTGTTTCCCCATCTATTTGCTCTGAAGTGATGGGACTGAATGACATGATCTTAGTTTTTTAAATGTTGAGTTTTAGGCTAGCTTTTTCACTCTTTTCTTTTACCTTCATCAAGAGGCTCTTGAGTTTCTCTTGACTTTCTGCCATAAGGGTGGTGTCATTTGCATATCTGAGGTTACTGATATTTCTCCTGGCAATTTTGATTCCAGCTTGTGCTTCATTCAGCCTGGCATTTTGCCAGATATATTTTGAGTATAAGTTAAATTAGTAGGATGACAATATACAGCCTTGATATACTCCTTTCCCAGTTTTGAACCAGTCTTTTGTTCCATGTCCAGTTCTAACTGTTGCTTCTTGACCTGCATACAGGTTTCTCAAGAGGCAGGCAAGGTGGTCTGGTATTCCCATCTCTTTAAGAATTTTCCACAGTTGTGATCCACACAAAGGCTTTGGCATAGTCAATGAAGCAGAAGTAGATGTTTTTCTGGAATCCTGTTTTTTCTATGATCCAGCAGATGTTGTTAATTTGATCTCTGGTTCCTCTACCTTTTCTAAGTCCAGCTTGAACATCTGGAAGTTCTCGATTCACGTGTTGTTAAAGCCTAGTTTGAAGGATTCGGGGCAGTACCCTGCTAATATGTGAAGTGAGGGAAATTGTGCGGTAGTTTAGGCATTCTTTGGCATTGCCTTTCTTTGGGATTGGAATGAAAATTGATATTTTCCAGTCCTGTGGCCACTGCTGAGTTTTCCAAATTTGCTGACATATTGAGTGCAGCACTTTAACAGCATCATCTTTTAGGATTTGAAATAGTGTATCTGGAATTCCATCACCTCCCCTAGCTTGCTCATAGTAATACTTCCTAAGGCCCACTTGATTTCACACTCCAGGATATCTGGCTCTAGGTGAGTGGTCACATCATTGTCGTTATCTGGATCATTAAGACCTTTTCTGTACAGTTCTTCTGTGTATTCTTGCTAGTTCTTAATATCTTCTGTTTGTTAGGTCCATACCATTTCTGTCCTTTATTGTGCCCATCTTTGCATGAAATATTCCCTTGGCATCTCTAATTTTCTTGAAGAGATCTCTAGTCTTTCCCATTCTAATTTTTTCCTCTATTTCTTCTCGCTATTCACTTAAGAATGCTTTCTTATCTCTCCTTGCTATTCTTCGGAACTCTGCATTCACTTGGGTATATCTTTCCTTTTCTCCATTGCCTTTCACTTCTCTTCTTTCTTCAACTATTTGTAAGGCCTCCTCAGACAACCATTTTGCCTTGTTGCATTTCTTTTTCTTGGGGATGGTTTTGGTCACTTCCTCCTGTACAGTGTTATAAACCTCCAGCCATAGTTCTTCAGGAACTGTGTCTATCATATCTAATCCCTTGATTCTATTTCTCACTTCTACTGTCTAATCATAAGGGATTTGATTTAGGTCATTCCTGAATGGCCTAGTGGTTTTCTCTACTTTGCTCAATTTAAGTCTGAATTTTGCAATAGGGAACTCATGATCTGAGCCATAATCAACTCCCAGTCTTGTTTTTGTTGACTGTATAAATCTTCTCCATCTTTGGCTACAAAGAATATAACCAATCTAACTTCCTTATTGACCATCTGGTGATGTCCATGTGTAGAGTCACCTCTTGTGCTGTTTGAAAAGGGTGTTTGCTATTACCAGTATATTCTCTTGGCAAAACTCTGTTAGCCTTTGCCCTGCTTCATTTTGTACTCCAAGGCCAAACTTGCCTATTATTCCAGGTATTTCTTGACTTCCTACTTTTGCATTCCAGGCCCCTATGATGAAAAGAACAACTTTAGTTCTAGAAAGTCTTGTAGTTCTTCATTGAACTGTTTAACTTCATCTTCTTTGGCATTAGTGGTTGGGGCATAGACTTGAATTACTGTGATATTGAATGGTTTGCCATGGAAATGAACTGAGATCATTCTGGCATTTTTGAGATTGCACCCTAAGTCTGGTTTTCTGCCCTTATTGCTGATTCTTAATGCTTCTCAAGATTCTTTCCTCAAATTCTCTTTTGCTCAAAGTAGCCAGGGTTTGGGTCTATTGCTTACAACCAGAAAAGCCATTAACTGGTAACAAAGTAGAAGGATGAACAGAAAAATGTCTGCAGCAGAGGAGCAAAGATGGAAGGAGGGAAAATGGAAGGAATAGAGAGGATAGACAATTGAAAGGAGAGAGGGAAGAAGAGATGGAAGAAAGAAATGTATAAAAGGGATGGAAAAGAAGAGGAAGGATGAATGAATGAAAAGGTCACATAGCATAGCCACTCAGATCTTCCTTGAGTGAAATCAGCTCTATACCCAGAGAAGAGAATATGGTTTTCCTCTAATGCTTAGCATACAGAGTTTCAGCTCCACTGAAACTAGTGCTGCCTTGGTCCACCCAAGTCATTTAACCCCAAAAGTTTTCACCTCCTGGAGCACCCTATGGTTATTAAACCTTATGTGGAAAGGAAATTTGCTCCCAGTAATGTATATGCTATGGAGCAGCTCAACACAGATCTCCTGACAGACTGGCAAATATTTTCAGATTCACTGGGAGAGAAAGGATGGAGATAAAGAAGCTAGTCTCAACAAGGTCTCTCTATATCCCAGATTCTGATCCTCAATTCCATAGGTGCAGAAACTCAACTTATCCAGGGGATCCAGAATGGACCAATCACTTAAAAAAATTTATAATATGATGGACAGATAGAACGGGATCCTGATTTCTCAATACAGAAGTACTAGGTTAGAATCAGATCTAGATCTAAATGTAGCCCCTGTATTTCTTATCTTGTAACTTTTGTGCAAGTTTATTAACTTCTCTGAGTTTGAGCAATGCCTGTGATTGGTGTGAGGGTTGCATTGGATATCCCCTGTAATGTGCCTGGACATTAGGAGGATCCACCACAAGTCACTTGTCGTCCGTCATCTTCTGTACCTGACTCCTCTCCTGAACCTCTTCAGATGCTCTCAGCCGCATCTGTTCTTACTTCAGCCCCTACAACAACAACCAGCTCTGAGTGGGCTCTGACTTATTTCAAGCAGGGGCAACCTGGCCTTGTCTTCCTTCTGCCTATTTCTGCTCCTCTGCATCATGGCCATCCTACGGATTTGAGGTGTGGGAGGCTGAAGATCACTGCTTGGTGCCCACCTGCACGTGACCTTGAAGGGTATGGGAAATACCACCACAGAGTGAATCTTTGATGGAGAGACAGGGCCCAGGATAAATCCTTCCATCTTTCTCCATTCCCCTGTCCTGTGACCGTTGATAAGGCCTCTCAGAGGTCTGTCCCTTCATCCTTGGACCCTTGGTCCCTTAGAATTTGGTTTCTAGTGGCACCTGGCTGTGGCTTGACTCCCAGTCATCCTTCTGTTGGTTTTTCCTCCTTCTCTCCCTCACTCTCTGAGCTGCATACTCCCTACTTTGTAATAACAGAGAAGCTGTTTTCCTTGGAAAATCCAGGCTAAAATGAATTCTGACTTCCTTTCCCTTTCCAGTCACCAGATCACCTACATCAGTCTGACCATTGTCTGGATCAGACAAATTTCATGAAACTCAGGAGATCATACTAAAAGCTTGCAGTTGCTGGTGTATATGTAGAGTGATACATTATACAGCCTTAAAAGTAAAAAAGAAAAATCCTGTCATATACTATAGCAAGGATGAACCTTGAGAACATTGTCATTATTTAGTCCCTAAGTAATGTCTGACTCTTTTGTAACCCCATGGACTGTAGCCCGCCTGGCTCCTCTGTCCATGGGATTTCCCAGACAAGAATACTGGAGTGAGGGATTTCCCTAATGGTCCAGCAATTAAGATTCCGTGCTCCCAAGGAGAAAGCCTGGGTTCAATCCCTTGTCAAGGAGCTAGATCCCACATGCCACAGCTAAGACCTAGTGCAGTCAAATAAGTAAATACTTAAAAAGAGACTACTGCAGTGGTTTGCCATTTCCTTCTCCAGGGGATCTTTCCGACTCAGAGATTGAACCCCCATCTCTTGCATTGGCAGGCAGATTCTTTACCACTGAGCTACCAGGGAAGCACTTTGAGAATGTTACACTCAATAAAATAAGCCAGTCATAAAAATGAACAAAACTGTAAAGTTCCACTTATATCAGGTACCTAGAATAGTCAAATTCATAGAGACAGAAAATAGAATGGTGGTAACCAGGGACTGGGGGGAAGGAGAAATGGGGAGTATTGTTTAATGGATGCAGAGTTTCATTTCTGCAGGATGAAGAGTTTTTGAGATTGGTTACACAAGTTGAATGTACTTTAAAGAGTCCAGTGGGACAATTCCTGCTGGAGTTTATAACCATTTTTTTTTGAAAAATTATTTATTAATGTTTTTGTTTGGCTGTGCTGGGTCTTAGTTGCGGCACTCAGGATCTTTGATCTTCATTGCAGCATGCAGGATCTCTAGTTGTGGCATATGGGTTCTAGTTCACTGGCCAGGGATTGAACCTGGGCCCTCTGAACTGGGAGTGTGGAGTCTTAGCCACTGGAGCACCAGGGAAGTCTCTGTAAACCATGTTTTAATAAAAATAGTCAAGAATTCACTAGACTTAGTCTCTTATAATTTTGAGAAGGCAATGGCAACCCACTCCCGTACTCTTGCCTGGAAAATCCCATGGACGGAGGAGCCTGGTTAGACTATAAATACTACCTAAGCTACAATTTAGGTTTTGAAAGCCCTCTGTCATGGATTTGACTGTCTCCCACTCCTAAATTCATATGTTGAAATCTTAACCTTCAGCACCTCAAAATGGACTTTATTTGTAAATTGTGTCATTGCAAATGTAATAAGTCAAGACATGGTCATGAGGGTGGGCCCCAGTCAAATATGAATCATGTCTTTATAAAAATGGCAAATTTTAGACACACACATACAGGGAAAATGCCATGTGATGGTGAAGGCAGAGATTCTACAAGATAAGACAGGCCAAAGATTGCCAGCAAACCACCTGAAACTAGGAGGAAGGCACAGAACAGATTCTTTCTCACAGCACTGCAAAGGAACCAATTCTAGTGAGACTGCGATCTTAAGACAATATATTTCCATGTTGTTTAAGCAACTTTTGCTTTCTTAATTGGTGGCCAAATGATGGATCCTTTTAAAATTAGTGAAACTAAAAAATTATTAAATCTAGAGCGTTCTCATTGTAAACAACTGTTTTGTCGTTACCTATAAAACAAAAGTCAAATTAACCTAAGAACGCTTTTGAACTCGAAAAACTGGTTTCGGAAGCTTCATCAAGCCCTTCTCAATGGGTCTTATAGATGCTAAAAAGAGCAATTAAGAATATCAGTAGATACTTGGAAAAAAACCAAAAAGGTCTAGCCATTATTTTAATGAGGCAAAATTTCTTTTTTCTTTTAAAAAAAGGAGTTACTGCAGGTGAATTTTTAAGAATTCTTTGGATGGTTATTTAGAATGGGATAAATAAAGCAGACATTTATGTGATTAAAACAAGATTTGATATTACTACACTACCTAAAGTTGGCTCTCCTGGTGTCTGAGACTGCAAAGAATCTGTTTGCCAATGCAAGAGGTGCAGATTTGACCCTTGGGCCAGGAAGATCCCCTGGAGGACATGGCAACCCAGTCTAGTATTCTTGCCTGGAGAATTCCATGGACAGGGGGGTCTGGCAGGCTACAGACCATGGGGTCACAAAGAGCTGGACATGACTGAGTGACTAACACTAAGTCACTTAGGTCTGGCACCTTGTCACACCTGCCACAGCAAATTAATATGCACCCCCCCACCCCCCACCCCCACACCGAGTTCTCACCTACAAGTCAGGTTCCATCTCCCCTATCCTGTATTGTGTATTTTTTTTTCTTTTTTATACCCAACAGCAAGACTTCATATATATTTTGTATAATTTTGGATTACAGTGTATGCCATCAAAATCACTGAAAGCCTTGATTGACTCTGCCATATATTGCATTTACTCCCTTCCAGGTTTATATTATCTGTAAACCCAGTATTTAGCTCATCTGGGGTATGGACTGCATCCTCCTTCTCCTGGGATTCAGAGCGTGACTCAATGGTGCTTAGAAGGACATTGGCCTCACGATACACATTCTGCCTAGCCAAATGAATAATCGTGATTTTATTACTGATGTCACTGACATGTTTACATGATTGGCACATTTCCCATAGGTTAACCAAAGTCTGTAAGATGCAAAATCCTATCTCTTTCCATTAAAATGATTTGGTGGTCATATAATAAAGCATTCATAATTTCATTACAATTTTATTTAAAAAAAAATCAGAAGCTGCTGAAAAATCAACAGTTTATCCTGTGACTCTGGCATGCTGCAGTCCATGGGCCACAAAGAGTTGTATACAACTTAGTGACTGAACAACAAACGGCAGCTATCTGCTTTCTTTCTTTCCTTTTGGTAGTTGTTGTGCCCACACCCTCCTGGATGGATAGGTAGGTAGATAGATAGATGATAAATATCACTAGATATCAAGGGAGGTTCAACTGAATTCAATACAAAGGAAGACCAAGAGTGTGTTTTTTGTGTGTTTGTTATTTTGTAGTAATAGACCTCAAATTCTCCTTGAGTAAATCTTGTTGTTTGATATTGCAGCACAGAAGGGAAACAGCTTTGACTTCATTTTTCCTTCCAACCCCTCACACCAGGAGTCATAGCATCTGTTGATACCATCTTGCTCTCAGTTACCATTAACTCTGAGAAATCCTGGGTTCGTCACTTCACCTTCCTGGACACCTAGAAAATGAGAAGCCACCCTCTGAGGGCCCTTTTTCAGTCCTAATCCTGGGAGGCTTTGAGGTGGTAGGGGGCAGGGAATACCTCATCATCAATATATGTTTTCAAAATGGCAGTTCTCTTGTTAAGTCAAGCAGTTCTTGCTAGGAATTTCATAGTTGACAGAGACAGAATTGGAACAGGTTTAGTAATCATAATTTCAATCTCTCTCCAGACATTTTTTTCTGATGTTTATAAGTGAAGGGTGTCAAAAGCATTCCGTTCACTGGCGTGAATTTTTATTGAATATTCAGAGTAAATAATATATGACTTGGGAGGAAACTTCTATTAAATCTGTTTGGGGCCTTATGTAGATAAAGTTATTCAATTTGTGCTTTGCTTCGAAATGGATGCATTAATATTCATCTACAAATAATCCCTGGCTATTATTTTTACAGGTGCCTGAAACAGTATACACCTTTGAAAGACATGTGGGGAATCAGGGGCTTCCCCAGGGCCCTAGGAGCACCTCGATGAAAATCCTTCCATGATATGACCTGACGAGGCAGTGCCAACATTCTTTTGTGATCATCAGAGGCAGCCACAGCCCTGATGAGGAGAGATGACATGGATACTAGTGAGATGTCAAGGGGCCAGTGTAGAGAGGCACCAGCTTCTCATTAGTACAGAAATAGAATGTTGAGGAAATGTCAAAAATAAATAAAATTAAATTTTGGATTTCTCTCCAAAACCTAGCCTCTAAAAAATGATCTTTGAGGAAATTAACATGTATTGATGGTCAACTCTGCATAGCAAATATTACCAATGCAGTCTCATCAAAACCCACAATAGCCCAAGGAAATACCAACATCAGACTCTGTTCATAGATCTGCTGGGTGGGGTTCCAAGGGATAAGGTAGGGTAGGGAAAACAAGTGTTTATTCAGTATTTATGACATTCCTTCCAAAAATTGTGACTAACCTTCATAAGAACATTTTGAGATATGAATCCATTTGACAGGTGAGGAAACTGAGGCTAGTAGAGGTTATATGTCTCACCCGACCAAGAAGTGTCACATTTAACTTGGCTCTGTGGACTCCTGAGTCTAAACTCTTTCCATTCTACCTTGCTGCATCAAGGAATATAGTTGAAATTTGATTTTAAAACATTAACCCTGTGACTTCCCTGGTGATCCAGTGGCTGAAAATCTACCTTTCAATGCAGGAGATGTGGGTTTGATCCCTGGTAGGGCCACTAAGATCCCACATGCTGTGAGGCAACGAAGCTCACCGGCGGCTAACTGCTGAGCCAGCGCCACAGCTGGAGAAGGCCCAGCACTTCAGCAAAGAAGCCACACGCTGCAAGGCAGACCCAGCACAGCCAGGAAAAATTACTCCTAAAAACATACTCAGTTCAGTTCAGTCACTCAGTCGGGTCCAACTCTGAGACCCCATGGACTGCAGCACGCCAGGCTTCCCTGTCCATCACCAACTCCAGGAGATAGCTCAAACTCATGTCCATCAAGTTGGTGATGCCTTCCAACCATCTCATCCTCTGTCTTCCCCTTCTCCTCCTGCCCTCAATCTTTCCCAGCATCAGGGTCCTTTCCAGTGAGTCAATTCTTCACATCAGGTGGCCAAAGTATTGGAGTTTCAGCTTCAGCATCAGTCCTTTCAATGAACATTCACGACTGGTTTCCTTTAGGATTGACTGGTTGGATCTCCTTGCTGTCCAAGGGACTCTCAAGAGTCTTCTCCAACACCACGGTTCAAAAGCATCAATTCTTTGCACTCAGCTTTCTTTATAGTCCAACTCTCACATCTGTACATGACCACTGGAAAAACCGTAGCTTTGACTAGACGGACCTTTGATGGCAAAGTAATGTCTCTGCTTTTTAATATGCTGTCTAGGTTGGTCATAATTTTTCTTCCAAGGAGTAAGAGTCTTTTAATTTCATGGCCACACTCACCATCGGCAGTGATTTTGGAGCCCCCCAAAATAAAGTTTCTCACTGTTTCCATGGTTTCCTCATCTATTTGCCATGAAGTGATGGGCCAGATGCCATGATCTTAGTTGAGTTGAGTTGAGTTGAATGTTGAGTTTTAAGCCAACATTTTCACTCTCCTCTTTCACTTTCATCAAAAGGCTCTTTAGTTCTTCTTTGCTTTCTCCAATAAGGGTGTTGTCATCTGCATATCTGAGGTTATTGATATTTCTCCCAGTAATCTTGATTCCAACTTTTGCTTCATCCAGCCCAGCATTTCTCATGATGTACTCTGCATATAAGTTAAATAAGCAGGGTGACAATATACAGCATTGACGTACTCCTTTCCCAATTTGGAACCAGTCTGTTGTTCCATGTCCAGTTCTAACTGTTGCTTCTTGACCTGCATACAGATTTCTCAGGAGGCAGGTCAGGTGGTCTGATAGTCTCATCTCTTGAAGAATTTTCCACAGTTTGTTGTGATCCACACAGTCAATGGCTTTGGCATAGTCAATAAAGCAGAAGTAGATGTTTTTCTGGAACTCTCTTGCTTTTTGCATATTAAGTTTCATTAAAATTTCTACAATTCTTTTGGGCATTGAGGCATTTTTTTCAATAGTCTAAAATTTAAACATGTTTCAATAGGCAAACTGTTCTCTAAATCTTTTTTTTTTAATTCCTCCACACAGCAGTGCAGGGTTGACTCAAGGTCCATAAATTCGCTACAGTGGTCAATTAGCCTTCTGGAATTGTATGTCAAATAGTGTGTGTGTGTGTGTGTGTGTGTGTGTGTGTGTGTATTTGTCCACAGCTTTCAAAAGTCTCATTTCCAAAGAAGGTTAGGAATTAATGGCATAGATTAATAGAACTGTTGCTAGTCTACAGGTCACTGGTGGTTCCAAGGACTGTAAGAAGGTGGACAATATCAGCCACAGAGAAGGTGGGTGCTCAGCATGAACTACCAGGTCCTTAGAAGAAATTCACTAACAAGCTTAAGGGAGGTGAGATTCCCACAAAGTTTTGTATGGATAGAGTCATCACCAAGTGCATCTTGTTCAGTCCTGAGCACCATAGTTACAAAGGGCCTTGGCCAACCAAGGAGTAGCCAGAGGGGAACAACCTCAATGGATGTTGCATCAGGAAACCACTTAATGCAAAGAAGAGGTGGAGGGGTAGAGTGCTAAAGGAACGCTCGGAGACTGAAGGTGGGAGTGTGGATGGTACAGCTTTTAAAAGCACTATGGTAATACATGGGCTTCCCTGGTGGCTCAGACGGTAAAGCGTCTGCAATCCTGGAGACCCGGGCTCAATCCCTGGGTCGAGAAGACCCCCTGGAGAAGGAAATGGCAACCCACTCCAGTACTCTTGCCTGGAAAATCCCATGGACAGAGGAGCCTCGTAGGCTACATATTAAAAATAATCTAAAATTGTGGATATCCTACAACTTGGCAATGCTACCTGTCCACAGAGAAAGTCTACCCATGCGTATGAGGAGACAGGTAGAATATTAATTTAAAATTGTGTGTAATAGCAGAAATAAAAATAACCAAAAAATACAGAAAAATTTAGAGCCTATATATTTATTGACACAGTGTGTTCCAAAAATGTAGAATAGTCCCAGAATGGGGAATGAATAGCCCATAAAATGAATGAACTATGGGACTTCTCTGGTGGTCCAGTGGTTAAGAAATCTGCCTTGCAATGTAGGGGACATGGTTCAATCCCTGGCTGGGGAACTAAGATCCCAGAGGCCACATTGAAACTAAGCCTGCGTGCCACAACTGCTGAGCCTGTGTGCTCCAGAGCACGCACGCTGCAACCAGAGAGCCTGCGTGCTGCAGCAAAGGCCCGGTGCAGCCCCAAAATAAGTAAAAGAATGTTAAAAAGTAAAAACATAAATGTAAACAAGCAAAAACAATGCAGTATCTGTGAGGCATAATAAAGTAAAACAATGAAAAATAATTAAAAAATAAACTGAATAAATTATGTACCAATGTGGACAAATCTCAACACAAATTATCAAGACCATTTTTTAAAGGTTATATACAATGTGGTATTCACCACATAAACTTTAAAATCATGCAAAAATAAACGATATATTGTTCATGTATACATGTATATACGGTAAAGTAGAAAAATGTGTTTGGGAATGATTACACCAACTTTCAGAAGATTATCTCAGGGAGTAGGCTAAGGAATGGCTTTAGAGCAATTACAAAGGGAGTTTTGGCTTTGTCTGAATTATTTTTTTGATCTGAAGCAAATATGGAAAAATAGTGCAGTTTAACAAAGGCAGATAGTAAATACATACTTTTAATTATCTCTAGTATTGTTGTATATCTCTGTGCTTGAAAAATTTTTATAATATCAAAACACAGAAAGACTTGGTGAGCTGCCTTTACTGAAAAGTTTCAGATTGAAGCTGAATGTCTTTTAGAACAGGAGTCACCAGCCCCTGGGGGATTAGGAACTGGGTTGCACAGCAGCCATGAAATTAAAAGACACTTGCTCCTTGGAAGGAAAGTTATGACCAACCTAGACAGCATATTAAAAAGAGACATTACTTTGCCAGCAAAGGTCCATCTAGTCAAAGCTATGGTTTCTTCAGTAGTCATGTATGGATGTGAGAGTTGGACTGTGAAGAAAGCTGAGCGCAGAAGAATTGATGCTTTTGAACTGTGGTGTTGGAGAAGACTCTTGAGAGTCCCTTGGACTGCAAGCAGATCCAACCAGTCCATCCTAAAGGAGATTAGTCCTGGGTGTTTATTGGAAGGACTGATGCTGAAACTCCAATACTTTGGCCACCTCATGCAAGGAACTGACTCATTTGAAAAGACCCCGATGCTGGGAAAAATTGAAGGTGAGAGGAGAAGGGGACGACAGAGGATGAGATGGTTGAATGGCATCACCAACTTAATGGACATGAGTTTGAGCAGGCTCCAGGAATTGGTGATGGACAGGGAGGCCTGGTGTGCTGCAGTCCATGGGATCGCAAAGAGTCGGACATGACTGAGCAACTGAACAGAACTGCACAGCAGGAGGTGAGTGGCTGGCAAGCGAGTGAAGCTTCCTCTGTATTTACAGCTGCTCTCTCTCCATCACTCACGTTACCGCCTGAGCTCTGCCTCCTGTCAGATCAATGGTAGCATTAAATCCTCACAGGAGCATGAACCCTACTGTGAACTGCACAAGTGAGGGATCCAGGTTGCACGCTACTTATGAGAATCATCCCCAAACCATACCCTGCCCTTCCCGGTCCCTGGAAAGACTGTCTTCCATGAAACTAGTACCTAGTGCCAGAAAGTTTGGGGACTGCTGTTTCAGAGGCAATTCCTGTAACAATGTAGACTAAATAAACTGGTGGGTCTTTTCCAACTAGCAGCCTCTCAGAGTCTAGTGCCCTCAACAGCATCCTAGCTTTTGGGTAACCAGCCTGCACCTGTGTTGCACCTGCTTTGTCTCACCTGGTGAGTTAGGTGCAATGCTGGAACAGAATGCAAGGAAATGAAAATCCCCTTTGATTGGATGCAGGCAGGGTCCCTTTCCACCCTTAGAGCATGTATTTGATTCCTACTCAATTATCAGTCAGTCCTTAAGACCTGATGATAACATTGCAGAGAAAACTTCCCAAACTTACTGTTTTCAGAGTTCCAGCCAGAGGTTAAATCATGTTAGAGCTTGTCTTTATCCATGATCCCTTTCACCTACCTTCTTATTTCTCTGGGCAAGAAACCAACCTCACCACCCACTCTACCCTTGTCCCCAGTACTTTCAAAACCGCTCTGGCCCACATAAGGGACGCCTTACCCTGTCACCTCCCCCACATTCCTCCCTCTGAACCAGCATCCCACATGGTATGGGCTGTTTTCTTACCCTTCCTCTGTTCAGAGCTTCACTGTTTACCATCTCCTACCAAGGTGAAAACAAGGTGATGAAATTTGCCTGGAATCAAGTTCCACAGTCTCTGTGGTACCTGTTTGCGGGTGAGACTTTAATACAAAGTGACTCATGGATTGATAGCATGAAAAAGAAGCAGGAGTGGGACTGTACCACCAGTGGTAACGTATCTGCTTGCCAATGCAGGGGACATTGGTTCAATCCCTGGTCAGGGAAGATTCCACATGCAGCAGGGCAACTAAGCGTGTGCCATGACTGCTGAGCCCATGTGCCCTAGAGCCTGTGCTCTGCAATAGGAGAAGCCACCACAGTGCTCAAGCACCGCACACAGAGAGTAGCCACACCTACTGCAACCAGAGAAAGCTCCCTGCAACTAGCAAAGCCCACTTGCAGCAATGAAGACCCAGCGAAGTCAAAAATAAATTAATTACTTAAAAATGAAAGCAAGAGGAAAGTATTTTTTTCAAAAAGAAGAAGTAGGAGAGAGATTTGGGGGCAGGCAGGCCTTAGGCCCATGTCTAAGAGGTTCTTGATTCCTCCAGACAACCTTTGATTTGAGAGAATGCTTTCCTTTTGACTTGGCATACACATTGGGAGCCAATCAGTCCTGGTTTGAATCTTTGTTTGCTACTTTCTGGCTGAGGAATCTTTGGCAAGTTTCTTAAATATTACGTGTTCTTAAACATGCAGCCCTCTTAGAAGTTAGGGAACAAAATAAAGTATGCATTAATATGATATTACTCAATTAATGTTAGTCCCTGTATTAGTTATCTATGCTATATAACAAATTGCCCCCAAACTTAGCAGCTTGTAATAGTAGCATATTTTGGTTTTTATTTATTTATTTTTAGAGATTTATACCAGGCACTTGTGGTTTTTTAAATTAAGTTATTTATTTGGCTGCATGTGGGATGTTTATTGCATCATTAGCGATTTCTCAGTAGCCGTGGCTCAAGCTTAGTTGTTCTGCAGCATGCGGGATCTTAGTTCCCCAACTAGGGGTCAAACCTAGGACCCCTGCATTGCAAGGCAGATTCTTAACCAGTGGATCAGCAGGGAAGTCCCAATGATACATTTTAATCTCACCATTTCTGTGAGTCAGGCATCCAGGTGTGACTTGGCTGGGTCCTCTGGCTCAAGGTCTCTCACAGGCTGCAGCCAAGGCATCAGATGGGCTGACATCATCTAATGACCTGACCAGGACAGTTACTCATGGGCTGTTGGCTTGAGGACCTCAGTTTACCACTGGTGTGGGCAGGAGGTCAGCCTGCATTCTTTGCCACAGGGGCATCTCAACATGGTAGCTGACTTTAGAGACAGAGGGAGAAGGGAGTCACATTCTTGTATAGCCTGGCTGCAAGATTGACATCTCCTCAGTTTTCCCATATTCTGCACATTAAAGGAAGACACTAGGTACAGCCCACACTCTTGGGGATAAGATTATACAAAGGTGTGATTTCCAGGAGATAGGACTCACTGGGGGCCATTTTTCAAGGCTGCCTACCACAGCTGAGTTTCTTTTTCCCTGTTTTAGGTTGATACTGATCAAAAGAATATGCACATACTGCCCTTTGTCACGGAGAAGGCAATGCAACCCACCCCAGTACTCTTGCCTGGAAAATCCCATGGATAGAGGAGTCTGGAAGGCTGCAGTCCCTGGGGTTGTGAAGAGTCGGACATGACTGAGTGACTTCACTTTCACTTTTCACTTTCATGCATTGGAGAAGGAAATGACAACCCACCCAGGTGTTCTTGCCTGGAGAATCCCAGGGACGGGGGAGCCTGGTGGGCTGCTGTCTATGGGGTCGCACAGAGTTGGACACGACTGAAGCGACTTAGCAGCAGCAGCAGCAGCAGCCCTTTGTCAAAGCTGTTTTAATTTCAGCTGTTAGTGATGTATATACATATAAACTCTTAATATTCTTAAGACTTCCCATTCAGATCATATTTATATAGAAATTATATAGTATTCCCATATATGCATATAACTTCTTTGAGAATATCTGATACTTTAAGACCAGTGTGTGTGTGCAACCTCATGGACTGTAGCCCACCAGGCTCCCCTGTCCATGGGGATTCTCCAGGAGAGAATATTGGAGTGGGTTGCCATGCCCTGCTCCAAGGGATCTTCCCAACCCAGAGATTGAACCCAGGTCTCCCACACTGCAGGCAGCCCAAGGGCCTCTCATAAAGCATGTCTTTGGGCCTGCAGGACATTCCAGCTACATACAGATGCAGGGGAGGTCACAGTCTGAACCCCCACCCCCATTATTCATCACCCCATTCTCCCTTTGATTCCTCGGAAGACAAGCCATCTCCCCTGCCCAGCTGGGAAGACCTGAGACAGGCCCCCAGCCCTGTCACTTTGCCTAAGACCTGAAGGCATTATCTGCATTTCCCTCACACCTCCTGGTCCCTGCATCTCTCTGTTGAGACATCAACTGTGGCCCCGTTTTTGCCAACTTCTAGTAAATTAAAGAATCAATTGACGATCATACAGGGCCTTGTAAACACAGCTCTATGTCGAAAAATTCAAGAAAACCAACGCCTTGTACTTCTTCTATTTTTTTAAATCGAAGTATAATTGATTTACAATACTGTGCCAATCTCTGCTATATAGCAAAGTGACTTTTTCGTTACACACATGCAGACATTCTTTTTTTGGTACATATTCTTTTCCATTACAGTTTATCACAGGATATTGAATATAGTTCCTTGTGCTATACAGTAGGACCTTGTTGTTTATTCATCCTATATATAATAGTTTACATCTGCTAAACCCACACTTCCCTCCTCCTCCCTGCTCCTCCTTGGCAACTAGAAATCTGTTCTCTATGTCTGTGAATCTGTTACTGTTTTATAGATAGGTTCGTTTGTGCCATATTTTAGATTCCACATATAAGTGATATCATATGGTATTTGTCTTTCTCTTTCTGACTTGGTATGAAAATCTCTAGTTGCATCCATATTGTTGCAAATGTGAAGCCTCCTTCTTGCCTTTATCATGCAACTTCACTCTCTATCAGAACCTCTGAACCTTGAAAGTGTCAGACAAACAAATGTTAGTAGCTTACATTCTTGTTGCTCTGTCATTCTGTCCTGCTTACCTGGCCCCGCTCTGGCCCTCTATATGCCCCCTTCCCACAGTTCTTGTTTGTGGTCATTTCCCAGCACCCAGGAGAACTGTGGGCCAGCACCCAGGAGAACTGTGGCATCCCCTGTGGTGCTTTGTTATCTCACTCTTGCTCAAGTTATCCCCTGTATCTGTGATGCTTTTCTCACCTGACTGTCTCTTCTTCCTCCTTTAGAACACAACTCAGTGCTGAATCCAGGCAACTAAGCATTAATTCCTAAGCCCCACAGTGGGCCTTCTGTGACAAAGGGTAGCATTACCATAGTATTTACTGTCACATTGTAACGTCCTGTTTGCATACTCACCTTCACCTTAGGGGCCTTCTCCAAAATGGACCCAGTGTCCATTTTGTTATCTCAACATATTAAGACATTACCTTGTCTCAACAAAGTAAAGGTCATATATTATTGGGACAAGCCCACAACTAACATCATACTCAATGATGAGATATTGAAAGCTTTTCTTCTGAGTTCAGGAGCAAGACAAAGGGTACCCACTCTCACCACGCCTCTTTAACATGATAGAGAAGTCCTAATTAGAGCAATCCGGCAAGAAAAAGAAATAAAACATATCAGAATTGGAAAAGAAGAAGTAAAATTGTCTCTATTTGCAGATGGCATGATTTTATATACAGAAAATCCAAAAGATTGCAACCAAAAAACAGCTGGATCTAATCTAGGCATTATGTTTATTCCTGCTTTGCAAATACAGTTAAGTCCCCTACATACAAACCTTCAAGTTGGAAACTTTTAAAAATCCAAATGTGCCTAGAGAAAGGAGGAAGAGAGATAAGACAAAGAAGAAGTAACTGGAAAACTAAAGGGATTCACGACGCAGGAGATGGAAGGGGATTTTCTGTATTCGTGAGGGTGCTATTAGTTTTGAGGCACAGGCCTTGAACATAGGATACAGAAAGGTTGCAGCAGCCTTTCACAAAGCAATCCAGTGCTACCATGTCATCTGTATGAGAAAAAAATAGCTACTACCCAGACCCCACATCATCTCATTCAGGAGGGTAGATAGAATTAAATTCAGCAAGGAGTCAGAACCCACGCCATCAGCGTCAGGCGTGAGTGAAATGGCAGCTTGCCCTCATTCTCCTGCTGCTGGAGATTCTTCAGTTCTACCGTCTCCCACCTCCTCTCCCAACTCCATCAGGAACTCTTCTTACTTTTCCTTCTTGCCAGCTCCTGTATGCCAGCTGTAGTTTTCAAGGAATTGTACTGTAAGATTAAAAACATTCTTTATTTTTGTTTGTGTGTTTTTTGTGTATTATTTGTGTGAGCAGTATTATAAACTTATTATAGTACAGTACTATATAGCTGATCCTGTTAGTTGGGTACCTAGGCTAACTTTGTTGGACTTAGAAACGAACTGGACTTATGAATGTGTTCTTGGCATTGAACTCATTTGTATGTAGTAGAATTACTACATACAATGGGTTTGGAGAGGTTAATAGGTCAATTCAGTTCAGTTCAGTAGCTCAGTCGTGTCCAACTCTTTGTGACCCCATGGTTTGCAGCATGCCAGGCCTCCCTGCCATCACCAACTCCTGGAGATACTCAAACTCATGTTCATTGAGTCGGTGATACCATCCAACCACCTCATCCTTTGTCATCCCCTTCTCCTCCCAACTTCAATCTTTCCCAGCAGCAGGGTCTTTTCAAATGAATCAGTTCTTCACATCAGGTGGCCAAAGTATTGGAGTTTCAGCTTCAGCATCAGTCCTTCCAGTGAACACCCAGGACTGATCTCCTTTAGGATGTACTGGTTGGATCTCCTTGCTGTCCAAGGGACTCTCAAGAGTCTTTTCCAACACCACAGTTCAAAAGCATCAATTCTTCGTTGCTCAGCTTTCTTTATAGTCCAAATCTTACATCCATACATGACTACTGGAAAAACCATAGCCTTGACTAGACGGACCTATGTTGGCAAAGTAATGTCTCTGCTTTTTAATATGTTGTCTAGGTTGGTCATAACTTTTCTTCCAAGGAGTAAGCGTCTTTTAATTTCATGGCTGCACACACCATCAGCAGTGATTTTGGAGTCCCCCGAAATAAAGTCTGCCACTGTTTCCACTGTTTCCCCATCTATTTGCCATGAGGTTATGGGACCAGATGCCATGATCTTAGTTTTCTGAATGTTAAGTTTTAAGACAACTTTTTCACTCTCCTCTTTCACTTTCATCAAGAGGCTCTTTAGTTCTTCTTTGCTTTCTGCAATAAGGGTGGTGTCATCTGCATATCTGAGGTTATTGATATTTCTCCCGGCAATCTTAATTCCAACTTGTGTTTCCTCCAGCCCAGCGTTTCTCATGATGTACACTGCATATAAGTTAAATAAGCAGGGTGACAATATACAGCCTTGACATACTCCTTTCCCAATTTGGAACCAGCCTGTTAACCCATGTCCAGTTCTAACTGTTGCTTTCTGACCTGTATACAGATTTCTCAAGAGGCAGGTCAGGTGGTCTGGTATTCCCATCTCTTTCAGAATTTTCCACAGTTTGTAGTCATCCACACAGCCAAAGGCTTTGGCATAGTCAATAAAGCAGAAATAGATATTTTTTTGGAACTCTCTTGCTTTTTCGATGATCCAGCGGATGTTGGCAATTTGATCTCTGGTTCATCTGCATTTTCTAAAACCACCTTGAACATCTGGAAGTTCACGGTTCATGTATTGCTGAAACCTGGCTTGGAGAATTTTGAGCACTACTTTACTAGCGTGTGAGATGAGTGCAATTGTGCAGGAGTTTGAGCATTCTTTGGCATTGCCTTTCTTTGGATGAATACTGACCTTTTCCAGTCCTGTGGCCACTGCTGAGTTTTCCAAATTTGCTGGCATGTTGAGTGCAGCACTTTCACAGCATCATCTTTAAGGATTTGAAATAGCTCAACTGGAATTCCATCACCTCCACTAGCTTTGTTCGTAGAGATGCTTCCTAAGGCCCACTTGACTTCACATTCCAGGATGTCTGGCTCTAGGTGAGTGATCACACCATCGTGATTATCTGGGTCGTGAAGATCTTTTTTGTACAGTTCTTCTGTGTATTCTTGCCACCTCTTCTTAATATCTTCTGCTTCTGTTAGGTCCATGCCATTTCTGCCCTTTATCGAAGCCATCTTTGCATGAAATGTTCCCTTGGCATCTCTAATTTTCTTGAAGAGATCTCTAGTCTTTCTCATTCTATTGTTTTCCTCTATTTCTTTGCACTGATCACTGAGGAAGGCTTTCTTCTCTCTTCTTGCTATTCTTTGGAACTCTGCATTCAAATGGGTATATCTTTCCTTTTCTCCTTTGCTTTTCACTTCTCTTCTTTTCACAGCTATTTTAAGGCCTCCTCAGACAGCCATTTTGCCTTTTCACATTTCTTTTTCTTGGGGATGGTCTTGATTCCTGCCTCCTGTACAATGTCATGAACCTCTGTCCATAGTTCTTCAGGCACTCTGTTTATCAGATCTAATCCCTTGAATCTATTTGCCACTTCCACTGTATAATCATAAGGGATTTTATTTAGGTCATATCTGAATGGTCTAGTGGTTTTCCCTACTTTCTTCAATTGAAGTCTGAATTTGGCAATAAGGAGTTCATGATCTGAGCCACAGTCAGCTCCCGGTCTTGTTTTTGCTGACAGTATAGTGCTTCTCCACCTGTGGCTGCAAAGAATACAATCAGTCTGATTTCAGTGTTGACCATCTGGTGATATCCATGTGGAGAGTCTTCTCTTGCATTGTTGGTAGAGGGTGTTTGCTATGACCAGTGCATTCTCTTGGCAAAACTCTATTAGCCTTTGCCCTGCTTCATTCTTAACACCAACGCCAAATTTGCCTGTTAGTCCAGGTAGCTCTTGACTTCCTACTTTTGCATTCCAGTCCCCTATAATGAAAGGGACATCTTTTTTGCATGTTAATTCTAGAAGGTCTTGTAGGTCTTCATAGAACCATTCAACTTCAGCTTCTTCAGCATTACTGGTTGGGGCATAGACTTGGATTACTGTGATATTGAATAGTTTGCCTTGGAAATGAACAGAGATCATTCTGTCATTTTTGAGATTGCATCCAAGTACTGCATTTCAGACTCTTTTGTTGACTGTGATGGCAACTCCATTTCTTCTAAGGGATTCTGGCCCACAGTAGTAGATATAATGGTCATCTGAGTTACATTCACCCATTCCAGTCCATTTTAGTTCAATGATTCCTAGAACGTCGACGTTCAGTCTTGTCATCTCCTGTTTGAGCACTTCCAATTTACCTTGATTCATGGACCTAACATTCCAGGTTCCTATGCAGTATTGCTCTTTACAGCATCAGTCCTTGCTTCCATCACCTGTCCCATCCACAACTGGGTGTTGTTTTTGCTTTGGCTCCATCCCTTCATTCTTTCTGGAGTTATTTCTCCACTGATCTCCAGAAGCATATTGGGTACCTACCGACCTGGGGAGTTCATCCTTCAGTGTCCTATCTTTTTGCCTTTTCCTACTGTTCGTGGGGTTCTCAAGGCAAGAATACTGAAATGGTTTTGCATTCCCATCTCAAGTGGACCACATTCTGTCAGAGCTCTCCATCATGACTCGTCTGTCTTGGGTGGCCCCACATGGCATGGCTTAGTTTCATTGAGTTAGACAAGGCTGTGGTCCGTGTGATCAGATTGGTTAGTTTCCTGTGATTGTGGTTTTCAGCCTGTCTGCCCTCTGATGGGGAAGATTAAGAGACTTATGGTAGCTTCCTATTGGGAGAGACTGACTGAGGGGGAAACTGGGTCTTGTTCTGGTGGGCGGGGCCATGCTCAGTAAATGTTTAATCCAATTTTTTGTTGATGGGTGGAGCTGTGTTCCCTCCCTGCTATTTACCTGGGGCAAACTATGGTAGAGGTAGTGAATATAATGGGACCTCCTTCAAGAGATTCCATGCATGTACTGCTACACTCACAGCCCCGGACCCTGCAGCCGGCCACCACCCACCACCCACCCACGCCTCCACTGGAGACTCCTGGACACTCCCAGGCAAGTCTGGGTCAGTCTCTTGTGGGGTCACTGCCCCTTTCTCCTGGGTCCTGGTGTACAAGGTTCTGTCTTTCCCTCCAAGAGTCTTTTCCCAGTCCTGTGTAAGGTCTGGCAGCTCTATGGCTACTTAAGATCTGACCAAGGTCATGAGGTCAGAAAGGAGCTGAGAAGTTTCAGGTCCAATCTGTCCTGGAAGTCAATGCCTTTGACTGTTCAGCTAGGCAGCCTGCATCTCCCCACCCCGCCCGGAGTCCTCCACTCTCCCCTGTCAGCAGGAGGCCAGCATGGGGTTGGTGCTCAATCCCTGTCTGTCTAATACAACTGAATGCAACCAACTTGTTTATACAAAAGGAAATTACATTCCTACTGCCTTCATCAGAGCCAGGAGAAATGAACAGGTCTTTTTATATGCATGGGATTTAAATGTACTTATCTAATTTTTTTTCTAAGAGGTAAGATAATCATCTTCGTCATCAATCTATGAAGGCTCAGTAAAACCTGCAGATAAAACATGAATGCAATTTGTTGTTGACATATAATCACCTTATATCAACCAGGTCTAGGTGCATTAGAGAAGAAAATTAGATCTTTAGTTACTTTTTGGCAAAATGTACAGTCATTTGTAAGGGGGCTCTCGACTGTTGCTGAGTCAAAGCTGTCTGTCTGTGTCTCACTGCCCCTTTAAACACCACTCTCCTGCTCTTTGGGAAAAGGAGAATGATGTAATTCTTCTAATTATAACTGACCAGGCTCTTCCATACTCGGTTTGATTCCCCGCAGATTTCACTATTTGCCAATATCTATTTCACGGTAGCAGAAACGGGAAAAAATTCCCAAGTCTAATCAGCTAGAAATTCTTTGACTGTCTTCCACTTTAGTGGAATCATATTTTTGCACTTGAGGTCATCTTTATATATGAGAGGAGAGCAAGGTTGGGAGAAAATTGGTACTAAAAATAGAGCAAAGTTCCAGATTCTCACTCTCTAGAGCTCATGGAAGATTCTGGCCTTTTATTATTTATGCCTAATGCTGGCACTACCACCCCTGCCTTGAGAGCTTGCCAAGGATCTTCACAGTGCCCTGGCTTCATCTTGCCAGCTGCCAGGGTTGGCATCTTTCAGGAGGTTTCCTTTTCTTTCTGCCCATCACATCCAGACACCATGGTGGCAGGACGAGTCCAGGCAAATGGGCCATCCGTCCACCTGCTAGGCTTGCCTCCCAATCTGAAACCCTGACCCCCTCTCCCACTGCTACCTACCTCCTCCCCGTACCCAAGGATGCCTCAGCCAGGAACATCACCTGCCCCAAAGTTCACAGTTTAGGGATGGAGCTCACCAATCAGTCAAATCACTAAATTAAATACTGAAAATATGCTGCCAACAAGAAAATCCCTTCTAGTCAAAAAATTCAACTTTTATACATAATCCCCCTGCTTGTGAATCTAATGCGAACATCACTCTAATGGTAGTATTCTGGAATAGTTAAGAATATATGTTAGGCAAGTGGAGGGTTTTTAGGAAACGTTGAGTCTGACTCCATCATAACTGGTGATGGGAAAATACTTAGGTGAGCCAGCAAAGGAGAGGTGAGTCTTGGTTGAGTCCTTCCCATGATGAACACTATGCTTAATTCTGAATTCAGAATATCTCGTTTAACTGTCACCATCAGCCTTTGGGTAAATCTAAAAATCCACATGCTTGCAGTTGAGGATACAAGGTTCAAGGAAGGCAAATAACTCTTCCAAGGTCTACCCAGGTGGAAACTTGAGCTCTAGTCAGGTGATCTCCAAAATGCTGTTTTCCTTCCACCTCACATTGGGAGGGACCAGGGCTCAAGTGTTGGCCCAGTCAACCGACTGAAGGTGCAGAATAAGAACAGGGAGTTAGGATAAGAGCTACTCTTCTAGAGAAGGACGTGCGGCCCTTTGGTCCAAACCAGTGCCGAGGTTAGGAGCTGTACCTGAGCAAGGGCAAGGTGACCGACGGGCAAGAGGCGGTGGCCGATAGAGTCATCGGATGTGTTCAGAGAAGCACAAGGAAGCAGGAGAGAGGTTCAGCGAGGTCCAAAACCGGCCCAAGGGGAGTGGTGTTCAGGGCCAGGGTCTCCATCTATTTGGAAACTGGAGGTCAGGACAGAGAACGAGGCAGATGACTGAGCAGTCAGTTGCTGGACCAGAGGTTCAGGTTTGGGGAGGGAGCAACCCCAAGCCCGGCCTGGGGCTGAGGTGCTAAGCCTAGAGCCCTGGACCTCTGTGCCCAAATACAGGTTGAGGCTGCTCCCAGGAGGGTCTCTGTTATCACAGGTCCCCCAGGTGAGAAACCCGCAGCTGTGGAGATGTGAAGGTCAGTGATCCTGTGAAGACCTGGGCAAAGCCTGAGCCCTATCCCATTTTACAGAAGCCAACAGGATTGCTAGTTCTCTCCACGTTTGGTGGGTCAGCACATCACTCACTCAGTCACCAAGTGCTCTTTTGAGTCCCTAGGATTCTTTCATGCCACTGCATAGCTGTGTTTTGCTCTAGGTATAAAAAGACAAAAACCAGCTTCTATGTGGAATGTCATGGAAAATAAGTTGGCAAAATAGAACTAAAACACATCTGCGCAATGTTCATTGCAGCACTATTTACAATAGCCAGGACATGGAAACAACCCAAATGTCCATCAACAGATGAATGGATAAAAAAGTTGTGGTGCAGATACACAGTGGAATGTCACTCAGCCATAAAAAGGAACCAGATTGGTCATTTGGAGAGACATGGATGGACCTAGAGTCTATCATACAGAGTGAAGTAAGTCAGAAAGAGAAAAACAAATACTGTATGTTAATGCATATATGTGGGATCTAGAGACATGGTGCAGATGAACCTATTTGCAGGGCAGGAATAGAGACACAGACAAAGGGAATATACTTGTGGACACAGGGCTGGGGGTGGGCGGGATGCCCTGGGAGACTGGGGTTGATGTGTGTGCACCGTGTGTAAAACGGAGAACCAGTGGGGACCTGGTGTGTAGCACGGGAGCTCAGCTCTGTGCTCTGTGGTCACCTAGATGGATATGGGGCGGGGTGGGAGGGAGGGAGAGAGATCCAAGAGGGGGTATAAATATATTTCATCCACTTCATTGTACAGCAAAAACCAACATTGTAAAGCAACTATATCCCAATTTAAAAAAAGAAATGAGTTGGTAAGAAAGATTTCGACTCCCATTCTACGATTTAGTAGAGAAGATAGGACACAAACTGGAATAGTTAGAAGATCAGGCCACATGTGCTAAGGACCCTGTGGAGCAGTGAAGTAGCAGCTCTGCGTAATAAGAGAGAAAGGAGAGCTCTGACTTGGTGAGATTCCAGGAACACATGAACTTTGCTGTAAGGACAGAAGGAGGGGGTGGGGTCAGGAGGCTGCAGGTCGGGGGTGACCCTCCTCTGCATGACATGCACTCTTTTCATTCCTCTGATTGGCCGTTTCCAGTCGTGGAGGCCAAGCTCCTTGGTCATCCTTTATGCTTACCTCTGACCTCGAAATGCCACACTTCCCTCTCCCTGCCCTTCCAGTGACATATGTTCTCCTCCTGAAGATCATTAACAGACAACCTCTCCACCATCAAGTGGACCAAGATCAGATTCTTCCCCTGACTTTTTGTCGAATCCCCTTGAACTTGCAAAGCTGTGTGGCTAGAGTTAGCAGGTCTCTCTTGATCAAGGGCTTTCCTGGTGGTTCAGATGGTAAAGAATCCACCTGCAAGGCAAAAGACCTCAGTTCAATCCCTGGGTCAGGAGGATACCCTGGAGAAGGGAACGGCTATCCACTTTAGTATTCTTGCCTGGAGAATTCCATGTACAGAGGAACCTGACGGGCTACAGTCTGTGGGGTCACGAAGAGTCAGACATGACTGAGTGACTAACATTCTTGATCAAAGTGCAAGTCTTCCATCACCAAATGGCAAGACTCCTGCAGGAGAGCAGAGAAAGCCCATCTGCTCTCCAGGTCATATTTGAAAACTACTAGAGGAGATTGTTATTATGCCGTAGGAAGTCCTTGCTAGGCCAAATGATCTTCTGGAACACAGATAACCCTATCCTATGTGTCTATTTTCCCAGAAGACAAGTTTTTTTCTTCCTTAAGTATCTGTGGGTTCTTGGGTATGTGCTTTCATGGAAGCTTGATTTGACTTAAAATTGTCCTTCTCTTCAAATGATACATGGACTTTAGAGCAGAGAAGTCATTTTTAAAACTCCACGTTCAAAGGGCCTCAGAGGGTCTGGCACTGCAAGCCTCCATGAGGCTTGACTGCTGGCCTGGCTGGCTTTACGCTGCTCTCACCTGGCTCAGTAACAACCTGGGGGTGGACCAGTGGCTTCCTCTTTGCCGATGCTCTTCTCTGCCTGCACATGAGGATGCTACTTGGAAGCCAGCCCTTCTGTAGGTGTCATTTCATTCAGGTCTGTTCCGCAAGGCCGCCAAGGTCTACCCATTCTGGGTACCAGGATCCTAAAGGCCTTGGGAGTTAACAGCCTCTGGTTGAAGTTACTTCTCCTCAGTAGGATGAAGCAGCATAATGTGATCACAAGGGGAATGAACCCCAAATCGCAAGACGCACAAAGCGCATCTTTGGTAATTACTAATTGGGTGGGCAAAGTACTAAATATAATCTCTTTTAAGGCTCTGTTTGTCTTTATAGTAAGATCAGCAGTATCTATTTTAGAAAGTCGTAAATATAAATGAATCTGGATCATTGTAGTCCTTTGGTGAATGATAGTTATATGTAATCTCCCTTCTTTGAATTTCAAAGTTTTAATGAAAAAAATGTTTAAGAAAAAGTGAACCCATGCTCTTTTAAAAAAGTTATTTCAAGGATACACAGTTATATTTGGTTTGGTAATAGGTTGACATAAGCTTAGACACATCTTCATAATATATGTTTATATAACCAGACACTAGGTGCCTGAGGATGCGTATGTATACACACACACACACACACACACACACACACACACACACATGGACAATACCTCAAATTAACTGCAGATGTGGTATTTGGTTTCAGCATTAATTTTCAGGCCCTCCTCAGTAAAAAATTATTATTGCTAAACTGAATTAACATCACTCTGTCTTTTATTGTAAACACACCTGCTGGTAAGAGTCTTCCCAGGGCCCCTACATCAGCAGTTTTTAAACTCAGGTGCTGGCTGAGCTGGAGCGGCAGCCCCACTTCACCAGTTGCCACGAGAAACAGAGCACCATCCTCCTTAGACAAAACTAGCAAGGCGCTTTAGGATTCCATCCAGCGTCCAGACAAGAGAGGGATGCCATGCCAGCTCTGTGCCCCCAGTGAGGGTAAGAACCGTCTGCCACACTTGTGAGATAACACCCACACTCGGCTCTTCTGACATGTTTGGTTGCTAACTAGATCATATCACTGATCAAGTTTCAGTGTATTTATTCATGCACGTGTCTTTCTCCTGTGTAAGACCATGAGTTTTTGTGTACATGGGGCATGGACATTTCTGTGTCTCTAGTGTCTAGCCTGCCTTGTACGGCTCCTGGCACATACTTGATTAGGGTGGATGAATGGAGGGACATATGGATGGACATATGGATGGATGGACAGATGGATAGGTGGCACATTTGCTGTTTTGACTCTCTTAGGTTGGACAAAAATTTGTTCAGGTTTTTCCATAGGTGTTGCAAAAAACCTGAATGAAATTTTTGGCCAACCCAATATGCCAACCTTGATCCAAAGTCATAGGAGAATTTTTAAAAATAATATTTACCCCATTTTTACAGATTTTCAAGTATTATCTTCTCCATGACCAGAAGCTGAGTCTTTTGACAGTCAGTAGCATGTGGTTATGCTGCCCTGTATACCATTCTTGTATCTATCAGTTTCTACCTCAGGACTAATCTTCTGCCCACTGTAATACCACTTCTGCTGCCAGGCTTTCCTCCCAGAAGGGATCAGAAAATGCCAGCCCAACATGTGCCACTTTGATGTAAAGATTATTTTGAGCTGAAGGAAACTGAGAAATTGCAAACACGGGAAAAGCTTCCTAACCTTTCCCAATCTGTCTAAAACAAGGGCATAATTTTCCCTTACTGAAGGTGCCCCCCTCTCACATCACAAAGAGAACAATCCTTTTAAAAAACAAACAAACAAACATTTATTTATGTATTTATTTGACTGTGTCAGCTCAGATCCCTGCAGCACAGTTCAGTTCAGTAGCTCAGTCGTGTCTGACTCTTTGCAACCCCATGAACTGCAGCACGCCAGGCCTCCCTGTCCATCACCAACTCCCTGAGTTTGCTCAAACTCATGTCCATTGAGTCGGTGATGCCATCCAGCCATCTCATCCTCTGTCGTCCCCTTCTCCTCCTGCTCAACCTTTCCCAGCATCAGGGTCTTTTCAAATGAATCAGCCCTTCACATCAGGTGGCGAGACCGAATGCCTTGATCTTAGTTTTCTGAATATTGAGCTTCAAGACAGCTTTTTCACTCTCCTCTTTCACTTTCATCAAGAGGCTTTTTAGTTCTCCTTCACTTTCTGCCGTAAGGGTGGTGTCATCTGCATATTTGAGGTTATTGACATTTCTCCCGGCAATCTTGATTCCAGCTTGTGCTTCTTCCAGCCCAGCATTTCTCATGATGTACTCTGCATATAAGTTAAATAAGCAGGGTGACAATATACAGCCTTGATGTACTCCTTTTCCTATTTGGAACCAGTTTGTTGTTCCATGTCCAGTTCTAACTGTTGCTTCCTGACCTGCATACAGATTTCTCAAGAGGCAGGTCAGGTGGTCTGGTATTCCCATCTCTTTCAGAATTTTCCACAGTTTGTAGTCATCCACACAGTCAAAGGCTTTGGCATAGTCAATAAAGAAGAAATACATGTTTTTCTGGAATTCTCTTGCTTTTTCGATGATCCAGCAGATGTTGGCAATGTGATCTCTGGTTCCTCTGCTTTTCAGCTTGAACGTCTGGAAGTTCATGGTTCACATATTGCTGAAGCCTGGCTTGGAGAATTTTGAGCACTACTTTACTAGCGTGTGAGATGAGTGCAATTGTGCAGGAGTTTGAGCATTCTTTGGCATTGCCTTTCTTTAGGATTGAAATGAAAACTGACCTTTTCCAGTCCTGTGGCCACTGCTGAGTTTTCCAAATTTGCTGACATATTGAGTGCAGCACTTTCATGGCCTCATCTTTCAGGATTTGAAATAGCTCAACTGGAATTCCTTCACCTCCACTAGCTTTGTTCATAGAGATGCTTCCTAAGGCCCACTTGACTTCACATTCCAGGATGTCTGGCTCTAGTTGAATGATCACACCATCGTGATTATCTGGGTTGTAAAGATATTTTTTGTACAGTTCTTCTGTGTATTCTTGCCACCTCTTCTTAATATTTTCTGCTTCTGTTAGGTCCATACCATTTCTGTCCTTTATCGAACCCATCTTTGCTTGAAATGTTCCCTTGATTTCTCTAATTTTCTTGAAGAGATCTCTAGTCTTTCCCATTCCATTGTATTCCTCTATTTCTTTGCATTGATCTCTGGGGAAGGCTTTCTTATCTCTCCTGGCTATTCTTTGGAACTCTGCATTCAGATGGGTATATCTTTCCTTTCTGTGCTTCCCTGCTGGCTCAGATGGCAAAGCGTCTGCAGCAAGTGGGGTCTTCACTACATCAGGCGGGATTTCTTGTTGCAGCTTGCGGGCTCTGTAGTTGTGGCACACCGGTTTAATTGCCCTGCTTCATGTGGTAATCTTAATTCCCAGACCAGGTATCAAACCCATGTCCCCTGCATTGCAAGGCAGAATCTTAACCACTGGACAAGCAGGGACGCCCCAAGAACAATATTTATGAGCAGAGATAGCTCTGGGATGTGTCAAGCACAAACAGAAGCTTACTAAATAACTCCTACCTTCCCCTAGTTCAGTTCAGTTCGGTTCAGTTCAGTTGCTCAGTTGTATCCAACTCTTTGCAACCCCATGGACTGCAGCACGCCAGGCTTCCCTGTCCATCACCAACTCCCAGAGCATGCTGAAACTCATGTCTTTTGAGTCAGTGATGCCATCCAACCATCTCATCCTCTGTTTGCCCCTTCTCCTTCCGCTTTCAATCTTTCCCAGCATCAGGGTCTTTTCCAATGAGTCAATTCTTCACATCAGGTGGCCAAAGGATTGGAGTTTCAGCTTCAGCATCAGTCCTTCCAATGAATATTCAGGACTGATTTCCTTTAGGATGGACTGGTTGTATCTCCTTGCAGTCCAAGGGACTCTCAAGAGTCTTCTCCAACACCACAGTTCAAAAGCATCAATTCTTCAGCACTCAGCTTTCTTTATAGTCCAACTCTTATATCTATACATGACTACTTTAAAAACCATAGCTTTGACTATTCAGATCTTGCTTAGCAAAGTAATGTCTCTGCTTTTTAATGTGCTTTCTAGGTTGGCCATAGCTTTTCTTCTAATGAGCAAGCCCCCTCACCCCACCAAATATTTATCTTCTCATAGTTTACCACTCCTAGAAGCCCAAACACCTTTTCTTTGACAAGTCATGTCTTCACAATTTATCACCCTTTGTTAAAACGGTATATAAACCTCTGAGTCTAACTGCCTCTTTGGAACTTCATTTCTTTTCTATGAACTCCTTTTGTACATGTCAACATTAGCATCAAATAAAATGCACATGCCTTTTCTTCAGTTAATCTGTTTTTCAGTTTAATTTGCAGATGCAAGATGCAGAATCTAAGAAGGTAGAGGAAATTGTTTCCTCTCCTACACCCATTGTTATCTCTTTCCTGACCTTATTTTGGACTGTGGGAGCTCAAAATAAACTGTAACATAGGTGTCCCCAGAAGGAACTGGAAGAATTGTAAATGAACACCTTATCTAATTAATATACAAGTACCTGAGAGATTGAGCTACTTTGAAAAATTCCTCAGACACTGAGACAGTACTTTGTAGCCGCCAGCTCATGACTGTTCTCTTGCGTCTCCTCTCCCTTCCCTCCCTCCTCCTGACAGGGGTTACAGTTCAGTACCTTTCTTTTTTCTTTCCTCCTCTCTTTTCCATAACTCCTGGGGTTTTGGTTAGAGACCTCACATCAGTCTCTAGATGTGCTAATCTGCTGATTAGAAACCCCCCCACCCACCTGGCCCACATGGATTTCCTCCTCATGTCATCCACCCCAACTTAGCTTATTTAATGGCCCAGTCCTTCAAAACCAGTGACTACTGAAATCACAGCCTTTGACTGGCTGTTCTCTGCCCACCACCTTTTTTTTTTTTATAGTAGTCACTGGAAACTAGACAAGGAAACTTCAGCATCTACAATCAGTGCCTAAGAGACGCAGACAGGGAACAAAAATACCAAGGGGGAAAAGCAGGAGGAGTGGGGAGGAACTGGGAGTTTGGGGTTGACATATACGCGTTATTGATACTATGTATAAAATAGAAACTAATAAGAGCCTATTGTACAGCACAGGGAACTCTACTTGAAGCTCTGTGATGGCATGAATGGGAAGGAAGTCCAAAAGGGAGGAGATACGTGTATATGCGTGTCTATTCATTTTGCTGTTCAGTAGACACTAATACACAGAGAAGGAAATGGCAACCCACTCCAGTATTCTTGCCTAGAGAGTCCTGTGGATGGAGGAGCCTGGTGGGCTGCTGTCCATAGGGTCGCACAGAGTCGAACACGACTGAAGTGACTTAGCAGCAGCAGCAGACACTAATACAACAATGTAAAGCAACTATACTCCAAAAATATTAATTTAATACAATTAAATTTTAAAAAGATAAAATCAATTCCTGGAGGATCAGGCCTCAGTTTTACTAATCAGTAACCTCCCCCCGGGACTGGAACGATTTTCAGAAAATGTCTTTAGCTGTGTCTGTTGAAGGGACATGGAGGCAATTCCTACCACTCCTGCTATCTCAGCAGCCACTGGCCCTGTCTGGGAGGAACCTCAGAATTCAGGGCTCCTGGAATATCCCCATGCTCCCAACACCCTTCAGTGGCCTTGCAGAAGGTGGGTCCCGGTGATGAAAATGGAGTTGCTGTTTTTAGTTCTCACTCCCCTCTATATTTCCTAGGATTTACAGGAATAAAGGATTGGGGGAAGAAAGTCAACTTTACACCATCATCTTCAAGACAGTTGTCTTCCCTTTGAGTATCAAAGTGACACCAGCAAGATTTTAACCCTCCTACCCATTTTCCCAAAACTGGAGGGGGACCTTAGTCCCCATGCTGTTAGTCTTTCATTTGTCTAGCCATCTTCAGCAAATGTTAAGAGTTCCCTGCTGCCCTTGGCGCCTTTCATCTTTTGTGATCAGGTCCAGACACTTAACAGCCCAAAGGAGGATCAGGTCAAACGTGCACTGACCCCAAAGTAGGCTTCACCCAGGCCCTACTTTCCTATCTGGTGGGTTACACTGCACAGCCTAGAAGGAGATGACCTCTAGAGCTTTTATACTCCCTTCATTCAAAAAGGGAGAGTAGGACTTCCCTTGTAGTCCAGTGGTTAAGACTCTGTGCTTCCAAGGTAGGCGGCATGTGTGTGATCTCTGGTCAGGACACTAAGATCCCATATGACCTATGGCATAGCCAAAACTGAAAAAAAAAAAAAAAAAAAAGCAGAGAGTGGGTAGCCAGGGGAGGGGGTACCTACAGTGATTAAAAACATGGGCTCAGGAGTCAAATTGCCTAAATTTGAGGCCCAGTTCTGCCACTGCCGTCTCTGCGGCTTTGCACAGACCACCAGCTTATCTCAAACTTCATTGTCACATAGAGCTGTGGGAGCTCATCTGGGTAAAAGCTTCCAGTGCAGGGCGAGCTTTCAATGTCAGAGGCGACACCTGGAGCTCACTTCTGTCTCCTACTACTCTTCCTCAAGTTCTCTTAATTCTCCAGTGTCAAGGTAGAAGGCATTTTCCAGTGCCAAAGACAAACCCAAATGATGTTACCCAGCTCCCAGTGCATGAAGGAACATTGGCCCCTCCCTATCTGACAGTTTAAAATTAATTTCCCTCACCCCTGGGAAAGGTGGGGAAGGGTAGAGACCAAGAGGGTGGTTCCCTGTCACTCTGCATTCCCAGTCTTGCCAGGTTGTTCTTGTTGTTTAGTCGCTAAGTTGTGTCCTACTCTTTGCAACCTCATGGACTGTAGCATGCCAGGCTTCCCTGTCCTTCACTATCTCCTGGCGTTTGCTCAGATTCATGTCTATTGAGTTGGTGATCCCATCCAACTATCTCATCCCCTTCTCCTCCTGCCTTCAATCTTTCTCAGCATCAGGGTCTTTCCCAATGAGTCAGCTCTTCACATCAAGTGGCCAAAGTCTTGGAGCTTCAGCTTCACCATCAGTCCTTCCAACGAATATTTAGGGTTGATTTCCTTTAGGGCTGACTGATTTGATCTCCTTTCTGTCCAAGGGACTCTTAAGTGTCTTTTCCAGCAGCACAATTTGAAAGCATCAATTCTCCAGCTCTCAGTCTTCTTTATAGCCCAACTCTCACATCTGTACACGACTACTGGAAAAACCATAGCTTTGACTATACAGACCTTTGTCAGCAAAGTAATGTCTTTGCTTTTTAATATGCTGTCTAGATTTGTCATAGCTTTTCTTCCAAGGGGCAAGCATCTTCTAATTTCATGGCTGTAGTCACCATCTGAAGTGATTTTGGAGCCCAAGAAAAGAAAGTTTATCACTGTTTCCATTGTTTCCCCATCTGTTTGCCATGAAGTGATGGGACCAGATGCCATGACCTTAGTTTTATGAATGCTGAGTTTTAAGCCAGCTTTTTCACGCTCCTCTTTCACCTTCATCAAAAAGCTCGTTATTCCCTCCTCACTTTCTGCCACTAGAGTGGTGTCATCTGCATACCTGAGGTTGCTGACATTTCTCCTGGCAATCTTGATTCCAGCTTGTGCCTCATCCAGTGTGGCACTTTGCAGGATGTGCCCGAATGACATGCTCTGCTGTGGTGGCTCAGATGGCAAAGAATCCACCTGTAATGCACACGACCTGGGTTTGATCCCTGGATCAGGCAGATCTCCTGGAGGAAGAAATGGCAAGAAGTTCCAGTGTTCTTGCCTGGGAAATCCCCAAGACAGAGGAGCCTGCCAGGCTACAGTCCATGGGGTCATAAAGAGTCTGACACAACTGAGCGACTGTCAGTTCATTCTGCATATAAATTAGATAAGCAGAGTGACAATATACAGCCTTGACATACTCCTTTCCAAATTTTGAACCAGTCAATTTTGCCAGGTTGGTAGTAGAAGATCCTTATCCTCATAAGTCCTCCAGAGAGGAGGGTGAGAAACACTGTGAAGCTGTCATGTCCTGGCCTTGCAGAGAGTTACAGGGATGGTTTTGGCAAGAGGCATCTCTAGAGTACTTTATCCCAAAGCTATCAGCATAAAAGAGAATGTAAAGAAGATAATCCTGAAAATCCTAAAGCCTTTTAAGAGGGATTATCAGAAAGGAAGGAGTTTCTTAGACTCTAAAAAGACAGTTCATGGTTGGAAAAGCCCTGGATGATGAGTCAGAAGACAGTGGTTTCAAAACAAACTTCAGCTTTAAGAAGGGTGGCCTTGGAACTTCCCTGGTGGTCACTGGTTAAGACTGTGTGCTCCCAAAGGAGGGGCACAAGTTCAGTCCCTGGTTGGGGAACTAAGATCCCACTTGCCACGCAGTGTGGCCAAAACAAAAGAATTGTGGCCTTGACCAAGACAGCTGAACTCAGGGACCATAGTTTTCTCAACTCTCCATGAAGGGTAATAGTTCCTTTTTTAGAAGTTTGGTGTGAAAATTTGTGGGGATCTGTGTGAAAGACATTTAAAATGATGATGTACCATATAATATTATTATTATAAATTATAAATAATAATGAAAGTCAAAAGCAAAGTCTGAAACTTAGAGTTCTTCAGTGTTTCTCAAAATTGTCTAAGAATACAGGGATTTTTTTTTTAGATCAGTGTATTTGAAACTTTATTTAACATGACCATCAATAAGAAAAGTCATTTTACATTGGGAGCCAGGATACATATACCCATATCTGTGTGTGTGCATGTGCATTAATTTTCCAGAGAAGCAACACCAATAGGTATACAGAGAGATTTATTAAAACATTGGCTCATGTGATTTTGGAAGCTGAAAAGTCTATGATCTGCTCTCTATCAACTGTAAAAAAATCCCAGGAAGCCGGCATGCATGCATGCTAAGTTGCTTCAGTCATGTCCAACTCTGTGCCACCCTATAGACTACAGGCTGTCAGGCGCCTCTGGCCATGGAATTCTCCAGGCAAGAATGCTGGAGTGGGTCCCCTTCTTCAGGGGATCTTCATGATCCAGGGATTGAATCCACATCTCTTAATGTCTCCTGCATTGGCAGGTGTGTTCTTTGCCACTAGCACCACCTGGGAAGCTCTCCAGGAAGCCAGGGGTATAGATTATAATCTGAGTCTGAAGGCCTATGAAATAGGAACATCAAGGGCAAAGATTGATTCCACAACTCAATCAGTTAGAGGCGGAATTCAGATTTTCTCTAACTTTTTGTCCTATCCAGGGCACCAACAGGGTGAATGATGCTCTGCCACTTTAGAGGAGGGCAATCTGCTTTACCCTTATGGCAGAAAGTGAAGAAGAACTAAAGAGCCTCTTGATGAAAGTGAAAGAGGAGAGTGAAAAAGTTGGCTTAAAACTCAACATTCAGTAAACTAAGATCATGGCATCTGGTCCCATCACTTCATGGCAAATAGATTGGGAAACAGTGACAGACTTTATGTTTTTGAGCTTCAAAATCACTGCAGATAGTGGCTGCAGCCATGAAATTAAAAGACGCTTGCTACTTGGAAGAAAAGCTATGACCAACCTAGACAGCATATTAAAAAGCAGAGACATTACTTTGCTGACAAAGGTCTGTATAGTCCAAGCTATGGTTTTTCCAGTAGTCATGTATGGATGTGAGAGTTGGACCATGAAGAAGGATTAGCACTGAAGAAATTATGCTTTTGAACTGTGGTGTTGGAGAATACTCTTGAGAGTCCCTTGGACAGCAAGGGGTACTGAGGAAATGAACACATTTTCAATAGGTTTCCCATATTTTTCTACATTTGCTTCTTTTTGTCCCCCTTCTCTACAAGGATGGTGTTTAAAAAAATTAATGCCCATTAAATTAAATGTGCATTAATTAATCACATTTAATCAAACCAGTCCATTCTAAAGGAAATCAGTTCTGAACAGTCATTGGAAGCACTGATGCTGAAGCTGAAACTCCAATACTTTGGCCACCTGATGCGAAGAACTGACTTGTTAGAAAAGACCCTAATGGTGGGAAAGATTGAAGGCAGAAGGAGAAGGGGACAACAGAGGATGAGATGACTGGATGGCATCACCGACTCGAAGAGCATAAGTTTGAGCAAACTCCAGGAGTTAGTGATGGACAGGGAAGCCTGGTGTGCTACTGTCCAGGGGTTGCAGAGTCAGACGCAACTGAGCAACTGAACTGAACTGAATCTGCTTTACAGAGTCCACCAGTTCAAATGCTAATCTCTTCCAGAAACACTCTCACAGACATTTGAGCAGCCTTTGGGCCAATCAGGTTGACACGTGAAATTAACCATTTACAGCATTCAAAAACAAACATTTCACAGCATAATACTTACCTTGAAAATAAAATGGACTCTGATATGTCCCATTGTTGTTGTTCTACTTGAAATAAAATGCTGATCATAAATTTTTTAAATGATTTTTTAAAACACCGATAGGTCAAAACTACAGCTTGAGAAACACTAGTGTAAATTAGTAGATTAGATTAGATTAAATTAGTAGTGTAGTGTACCCGGCCTCTAAAGAGCAGTCCATGGGGTTGCAAAGAGTCAGACACAGCTGAGCAACTGAACAACAACTCTGAAAGGCTCGATAGTGAATGTTTTAGGCTCTGTAGGCCATAGAGTTTCTGTTGCAGGAGACAGTCACAGACCATGCATAAATGAATGAGAATGGCTGTGTTTCAGTAAAACTCATTTACAAAAACAGGTGGCCAACCCACTGGCCATAGTCTGCTGACCCCTGGTCTAGATGAACTAAAGATTTTTAGGTAGAAATGTGCTAAAGGACCATGAGACTGAATTACAGATAACCTTAAAAACCTTCTGGGTCTCTAAGACCTTGCAGAGCTTGCTGACAACCTCAGTTTGGCCTCCTGTATCAATCCACTCTCCCAGAGAGAGAGAGTTCTTCCAGCAGCAGAAATAGCCAGCCCTGTGTCTCATGACAAGTACTCCTCCCAGTGCAAATCAGCAACCTGGCATCTGGTCGTGAATTGAATTAGTGTGAGTCATTGCCCGAGAGCCTGATCAGACTTGAGTGATAAAAAGAGTCATGTTCCGGAGCCTACAAAACCAAGGACTGGATTCCAAAATGTCTCATCTCATTAAGCACTGCCTTCCCAGTTCTTCTCCTTCCCCCGCGGCCCCAGCCTGGAGAAACAAGATTGGCAGAGTATTAACTATGGAAATCAAAACAATTGTACACTGGAATAGGCAGTCCCATTTTCAGTTGTTGTTCAGTTGCTAAGTTGTGTTGAACTCTTTGCGCCCGCTTAGACTGCAGCATGCCAGTCTTCCCTGTCCTTCACCAACTCCCGGAGTTTGCTCAAATTCACATCCATTGAGTTAGTGATGCCATCCAACCATCTCATCCTCTGTAACCCCCTTCTCCTCCTGGCCTCAATCTTTCCCAGCATTAGTTGGGTCTTTGATATTGTATGACTAGGAGGGAGGAAATTGCAATGATGTCTCTGGAGAAGGACACATTTAACCCAAAGCTTCTTTTTGGCAATCTACGTGATCTTTTAGTTTGACCTCTCAGAAAGTCATCGTGTCTTTATTTCAAAGTGAGCAGAGGGACTTTCCTGGTTCCCAATGCAGGGGGCCCAAGTTTCATGCCTGGTCAGGGAACTAGATCTCACATGCCACAGTTAAAGATCCCATATGTCGCAACTAAGATCTCATGCAGCCAAGTAAATAAATAAATATTTTAAAAAAGAAGCAGTGGCCTAGCTATAATTAAAAAAATAATAATAATGAGCAGAGCATAGCCTGGTGGCTTTTGATACAAACAACCTATTGTCCTGCAGCTCCACTCAAGAGAACCCATGATTTTGACCTCTGTTGGCACCTTACTTAGTGCCTTAAAGGCATAGGGTTTATTATGCACTCACCAAGGGGTCAGAAGGCTCTTTCATAAAGGACCAGATAATAAATGGTTTAAATTTGCAAGCCCAGAGGCAAAAGCAAAGAAAGACCTATAGAAGCATTTAAAATGTAATCATTTAAAAATGTGAAAATCATTCCTAGTTTATTGGGCCCTACAAATACAAGAGGAGAGCTACATTTGGCCCATAGGCAGTAGTCTGCCAACCCCTGGTTTAGAGGAATGGAGTGCAGAACAGTAGCATAGCAACATTCTTCAACTGGAAAAACAATGACAGATTTGGCTTTTGAAATATATCCTTTCAAAGTCATTGCCCTTTTTAATGGGTAGTATTAACTGAAGGGAATTTATTATACTGGAATAAGAATATTTACTAGGTTAAAAATTAAGTACATAATTTAACATTAGAAGGTCTTAAAAATAAAATTATATGGTTAATTTTCTTATAAATATTCTTTATGATATAGTGTAAAAATATGATATTTTAATCTTATGGATTTAGAACAAGTACTAGTCAATAAGTTGAAGACATAGGTATAGTGCTATAGAGTAAAATTCCATGAAAATTCTATATTCTTGAGATCCATACAATGAGGTGAGATAAAAAATGTTTAGAATCTGGCTAGTAAAGCAGAAGTCACCATGTAGATTGGACCTGGTTGTCCTGTTATGGACCTTTGAGCACATGATGATATATAAGAAGCAAAGCCACATGCAGATAAGGTAGAAAGATAACCTGGGATGAGCTTCAGAGGGTCTTCTGAGTCTCATTGGAAGGAAGTACTATAGTGGGGTTGGGTGGAAAACAAAAAGTAAATAGTGAAAAACTGGGATGTAAAATATAGGAAAGAAACTGGGTCCTTATTAATAACAATGTTTAGGACACTGAATATGCCTGCCAAACCACCCATCTTCATGATTCCATGTCCTCCCTTCTGTTCTGCTCATCACCATTCCTGCTGGCCTGAGGCAGTGTAACAAGGAAGAGAATCAAATAGAAATTTTAGTTAAGGAGTGGAGCATGGTCTTCGCTGGGAAAACAGACACAAACCCCAGGGCTGAAAGATGAGATAGGCCTCAAAGTTGGAGAATGAGTGCAAAGATCTGAAGCCAACAAGAGCAATAATGTATATAAATACAGAATCAGAGCCAGTAGTTCAGGACAAAGGTCATGGGGATATAATGTACAGCATGGTGACTATAGTAAATAATACTGTATTGCTATTTGAATGTTGCTAGGAAAGTAAATCATAAAATTTCTCATCACAAGAAAAAAATGTGACTATGAATGGTGACAGATATCAACTAGGCATATTGTGATCATTTCACAATATATAGATATTGAATTATTATGTTGTACACCTGAAATTAATATAATGTTAAGTGTTAATTATATCTTGAAAAAGAAATAATTTAAAAAATAAATGATCACCATGAGAAACAGATAATCATCCTTAGAAAGCAGCAGAGAAGCACATTAATGTGAGCCTGACATTCTAGACATGGTCCCCCCTTGAGGTATTACTATACTGAAGCAGCTCAGAGCCAAGAGACTAAGAAGTGGAGTATAAAATTGTGTCCAAGAGGCTGAGAGGCTGAGCAAAGATTTTGGTAATCTCATAGAGCTGGTGAGGCAGATATTCAAGGTCAGAGCTCACCAAATAGATGGAACCCTGGTAAGCACACCAGATTTCCAATTAGAACCATAGAAAGTATAAACCCCAGGAGCAATAATAAACTGGGAATAGACTATCCATCATAAAATCTGAAACCAGTCTTCAAACTACCTAATCACAAACTGTATTGAAGAGATCTGACTCAATTCTGCCTACCAGAAAGAAAAAATAAACTCTTTGTGGAAGAATATGTCAGCCAGAGTCTCATATGATCTTGGTAATTTCCCATACATAATATTTGACTCTCAATAAAGAAATTATCATGCATTCTAGGAGTTAAGAAAAGTGACTAAAAACTGAAAATCAAGAGAGAAAACAGAAAAGGTGACAAACTTGATGATTTCATTTTAAAAAGAGACTAATGAAAGTATAAAAATTAAGGACTAATTAAGTTAATTAGTAGATGAGCAGATTAGACACAGTAGAAAAGAGGATTAGTGAACTGTAAGACAGGTCAATAGAAAATATTCAGATCAACTAATGTAGAGAAAAAAGCATGAAACTGTAAAAGTTTATATTAGACCTGAGATACATTAAGAAGATCTAATATTTGTAATATTTAGATAATTCATATGCCAGAAGGAAATGATTAAAAATTGGAACAGAAGCAATATTTGAAGAGATAATTGAGAATAACATCAGAAAAGTGAAACAAAGCATGAAATCAAAGATTCAGAAAGTTATTTGAACTCTATACAGAGTTAAAAAAGAAGCTTCTTACACACAAAAATATTCTAAGACCAGATGACTTCAATCCAGATTGACTAGATTATCTTCAATGATAAACATACTTCTAAAATTCTGGCTATAAATGATGAATGTATTTTTTTCTCATGCATCACAGAACAGACAGGAGCTTTTATTCCTGTATCTTGCCTGAGTTCTTGACCGGCAAAACACATGCAAAACCTTCCAAGGCAAACTCCCAAGACCAGATGTCTCCACTGATGAATAGTTACAAATATTAAAGGAAAGACCACAACAGTCTTATGGAAGATCTTTCAGAGAATAGAGTGAATACTTTGTAATTAATACTATGAAGTCAGTGTAATTTTGATTCCCCATACTGGCAAGACATTATAGGAAATGAAAATTACAGGTACATCTTTCTCAGGAAACTATTGTCTCACACAGAGTTCAAGGGTATATTAAAAAAAAAAAAAAAAAAAACCTGCCTTGCTAAATTTATTTAAAACACCACATTAGGATCAATTTAAAACTTATTCAAGGAGTAAATATTGGTTTAAAATTCAGAAATCAGTTGATTCAATTCATCCTGTTAATAGAAGAAAGAAAAACCAAATAATTTTCTCAATAGATGAAGAAAAAATATTTGACAAAATTCAACCCTGATTTGTTATTTAATGAATAATCTTTTAGCAAACTAACTGTAAAAAGGAGCCTCCTTATCTGACAGAGTATCTACAACACACCAAAAACAAACATCATATTTAATGATCAATTATTCCAATTTTTGTCAGCAATTAGGATGAAGACAGTGACTCTGCCCTCTCCATTCCCATTTAATATTGTATTGGAGGCTGTGACCTCTGCAGTATATTACTACAAAATAAGCATAATGGATTAAAAAGGAAGAAAATAAAGTTGTCACTCACAGACAACATGGTTTTACACAAAGAAAAGTTTTTAAAAATATATAAATCATTAGGATTAGTAAATAAATTTAGTAAGGCAGTTAGATAAAAATTATATAAAAAATAAATTTATTCCCATTTTCCAGCATCCAACAATTTTTACAAGTGAATTAAACAAATAATACCATGTAGAATAATATCCAAAAAGGTCTAATGCCTAAAAATAAACAATGTGCAAGACTTTTACAGTGCACAACAATATTAAAAGAATATAGATGAAACCTAAATAAGTGTAAGACTATATCATGTTTCATGGATTAGAAGAGACAGTATTGCAAATTTGTTGATTTTTCTAGGTTGATCTTAATACAAGGAGGTTTATTTTTGGGAACTGAGAATCTGAATTTCATATGGAAATGCCAAGCACCAACAGTAGCCAGAATAAACTTGAAATACTTCCACCAACTCATGTCAAAACTGGTTATAAAGGCATTGTAATTAATATATTAATTAGTGCAAGAACAGAGAAGTAGGCCAGTGAAACAGAGTGAGTGCCCATAGAGTTATACATAAAACACACTTGCTTTATGACAGAATTAAACGAGGATATTGTTGACAATAATGATGCTGGATCAACTTAATATTTATATGAAAAAATAAAACATGGTAAACCAAAACATGAGTCTTACCTCAACCCACATACACAGCTCAATTTTAAATGGACTATTGAAGGTGCAGAAGAATATCTTTAGGACTATTTAATTTAGCAAAGATTTCTTAAACAGGAAAATATAGGCAC
Organism: Cervus elaphus; assembly: GCF_910594005.1. Taxonomy (NCBI): domain Eukaryota; kingdom Metazoa; phylum Chordata; class Mammalia; order Artiodactyla; family Cervidae; genus Cervus; species Cervus elaphus. The sequence goes on along the minus strand of NC_057827.1, from coordinate 19,070,165 downwards.
TATTTATAAAGGAAAACAGATACATTGGCCACTTTTTGAGAGAAGAGAATTACACACCACAGGTTTGGAGAATATATTTTAATCTATATTACCAACAAAAGACTCATAGCCAGAATCCAAACAGAATATAAGAATAAAGAAAATATTGGTAGAAAAAAAATATATTGAAAATCAGAAAAAAGATTTGAACAGTCACTATTAAAAACATAAAATAATCACTAGAGTAGGTAAAATTAAAAGGATTGACCATATCAAAATGGTCAATTGTAGAGAAACTGAAATCTTCATACATTCCTGGTAGAATGCACATATATTAACGCAACTTCTCCAGAAAACTACATGGCATTACCTGCTAAAGCTGAATGTATTTATACTCTATGATTCAGTACTTCCTTCCCTAGGATAGATATACCCAACAGAAATGAACACACAGGTTCACCAATAGACATGATTAAGAATACTCAACAACGACTTTATTGATAATAGCCAAAATAACCATCCATAGAAAAAGGAATAAATAAGTGGAATATTTTACAGCAATGAGATGAAAGAGTTCCCTCTACATGAAAAATATGAATAAATCTTATAAAAAGATTTATAAGAATAAGCAAATAAGATTTAAAAGAATAAGCAAAAAACCTGCTTTATTTCACTTATATGAAGCTCAAATATAGATGAGGCTAATCTATGGTATTAGAAATTAGGAGAGGGGAGACTGGTAGAACAGCATAGTGGGAACTGAAAATACAGTGACCAACTGACCTGATTTACCTGGGACTGAGACATTAATCAGGGTATGCAGTGTTAAAACTGGGTTAATCTCAAACAAACTTGAATGGTTTGGTCACTATAATTGGCAGGATTTTGTGTGGTGCCTCTGTGAGTTGTTGACCTCTTTCTACACTTGAGTGGCGCTTACATGGCAATCACTTTGTGATAAGCTATCTGGCTATACCTGTGTAACCTGTTGTCTTCCTTTTTTCATTATGTGCTTCACCAATAAATTTACTAAGCAGACTATCTAGCATTTATGTGTAGGGTATACAGAAAATTATCCCCAAATCCTATATTGATTTGTGTGTACTTTTTCTGCTGATTGGATAGACTCTTCCTCATTAAGCTCATGCTTATTCACTTACTGTATATTTGATCAGTACCTACCACCAGGAAAACACTGTTCCAGGACCTGGGAATAGAGAAGTGAGCAATGCTTCTATTCTTGGGGCGCTTGCATTCAAGGAGCAGGAACAGACAAACAAAAAACCATTACAAAACATAGTGATATATAGCATACTATTAGATATAAGTATAATCAAAAAACTAAAAATGAAGAGGATCAATGTATAGAAGGTGATGTGCAGCTGACGTTCAGGATGTTCACATCAACATTCTATGATGTGGGTCATGGAAGGATTTCTATGGAGGTGACATTCTGTAGAGATCTGAATGAAGTGGAGGAATAGCCATACCAGTATCTTAGTGTAAAGAGAGAAGGAGAATTCCACATGGAGGCAGCGATGACTATAAAGTTCCTGAGATGGGAGCATAAAATCCATCACTTTTGAGTACTTATTACAAATAAAACTATCCATTTAAAGTCTGCCTTTCCTATGACCCACTAGTAGCTTCATTAGGGCCAGGAACATATCTGGCTCATTGACCAAATATTCCCACTGTCAAGCATGGTGCGTGCACTTGCCCAGTAAGTATCTGTAAAAAAAAAACATATCACAGCACTATATTTTTGCATATTCTTCAGTTTGTTCCTGGGCTATCTCTTCTGTCCCAAGAATCTGTTTATTTGTGCCTTGGTCTCACACTGCTTTAATTACTGTGGCTTTAGAGTTAGTCCATGGGGTTGCTAAGAGTTGGACACGACTGAGTGACATCACTTTCACTTTTCACTTTCACGCATTGGAGAAGGAAATGGCAACCCACTCCAGTGTTCTTGCCTGGAGAATCCCAGGGACGGGGGAGCCTGGTGGGCTGCCGTCTATGGGGCCACACAGAGTCGGACACGACTGAAGCGACTTAGCAGCAGCAGCAGCAGCAGAGTTAGTCTTAACATCTGATGGTACAGGAGCATGATTCAAGCAGTGGGCTAGACACTGGAGATACAAACATAAGTAAAAATAGATAGATGTTGTCATTGTCCTCATGACAGTCAACTCCTAGTAGGATGGTGGAGGGAGGAAAGCTTAATTTCAAAGGAGAGATTGGCAGTGTTATCTAGGTCTTGGGGCATAAATGCAGAAAATCGAGAACTGGAACAGCTTGTCCGGATGGATAAAGCAGGTTGAGGAACTGACATGGGAAAGTCTTCCAAATAGGGCTCAGGGTTTTTATTCGAGGTGAGTTTCTTGGGAGCCATGTGTAGGTTCTAAAAAGGGCGTGTGCTATTTCCAGTCCCCAAACCAAGTGGCGAGTGTTAGTATCTGTGAAACAGAGCCCAGAATAAATTCCTGCTGAGAGGGTATGACCGGTGTGGGGCATGGTGTGATCTGTCCATCTGATCCTCACAAAGCAGCAGTCACACAACCGGCTCAGACTGTCCCTCTCTGCCCTTGCCCTGAACCAGTGCAGACCTGGGGCCCAAGGGCTAAGTGTGGATTTTTAAAAATGAAGCAGCTATCTGAGACAGCCTGAGGCGATAACCCACTTGTGCCCTCTGGCTGGGGCTTGCATCTCCCCAGCCCCAAACGTGGATCGTGTTGCTGGCTGCCCCAGATTTTAGAGGGTGAGATGGCAAGAGGTGAAAATGTCAGTGTCCTTGGCCAGGAGAGGATGCCAAGGCAGATTTAGAAACCTCAGCAAGCCCATGCACAGGAGAGTAATCAGACATGTATTTCAGTCTTTGCACCTTGGTTGCAAATTATTCCCAGAATATTGTGCTTATGTCCTGCTCTCTCACCACCAGCTTCCAATTCAGTGGGTGAAACTGGGTCTATCTTTTATTTTAGGTTTCATGTTTTGGTCTCAAGTTTGAGCCTAACTGAATTTCCATAACCCAATTCATGCTGTATATGATTTTTTAAATTAATTAATAATTTTTGGCTGCACTGGGCCTTCATTGTTGTGCACAGGCTTTCTCTAGTTGCAGTGAGCAGGGGCTGCCCACGGTTGTGGAACCTGGCTTTCTCACTGGGGTGGCGTCTCTTGCAGTGGAGCCTGGGGTTCTAGGCACGTGGGCTTCAGCAGTTGCAGCACTCAGGCTCAGTAGCTGTGGCACACAGACGCAGTTGACCCAAGGCATGTGGAATCTTCCCCGACCAGGGACCGAACCCGTGTCCCCTGCCTTGGCAGGCGGATTTTATACACTGTGCCGTCAGGGTTGTCCACACCCTATATGACTTTCACAGACTATTAAGTAAGCAGAATAGTTTTATAAAGCTAATAACTACCAAGTTTTGTATGATGAGTTTTCATAAAGCAAGATGTCACTGTCATGAAGTCTCACCACCTCCTTGCTGCAGGCAAGCACGGATGCCTCACCTGCAGGGAGCCGAGTATGTGAAGTGTCTTAGCTGGGGTCTTAGGGAGGTAGGAGAAGATTGTGGTGGTTTCTAATATTCACCAACTTGCTGTTAGCCTCCACATAGACTCATTACTGGTGCCTCGTTACCACCTTCATCCCTTCGTGCTCAGATTCTCTTTTTCGCATGGAGAAGGGATTTCCAAGGAAGAAAAGCACCCTTGGCCCTTCCTGGATTGTCTTTCAGGAACAATAATACATCATGGGAATGTGTGTGTGTGCCACCACCTAGCAGGGCCGGCAGACAGCACCCCCACAGTGGTCCCGGCCTCCCACCAGAGCTGACGGACCTGCTCCTGTGGGACACTAGGTAGTGTCCTTGTTTCTTCTGGGGGCAAAGAATCGGTAGTGGTTGATTGAATGGATCAAAGACATTGTCTAAAGGTACAGACTGAATTCTCCAGGCCAGAATACTGGAGTGGGTAGCTATTCCTTTCTCCAGGAGATCTTCCCAACCCAGGGATTGAACCCACGTTTCCTGCGTTACAGGTGGATTCTTTACCAGCTGAGCCACTAGAGGGGACAAGGAATCACTAGTGGTTGATTGAATGGATCAAAGATGTTGTCTAAGGGTACAAACTTCCAACTAGTAGACAAGTTCTGGAGTTCTTAATGCACAGTCTAGTGAATACAGACAATCATATTATAGCCTAATCACCACATTTGCTAAGAGACTAGGTCTTACTTATTGGCACCAAAATGAAAGAAATGATAATTATGTGATAGAGGTGCTAAGTAAAGATCCAGTGGAAATCATATTACAGCATACAAATGTGTCTAGTCAACATGCCGTATACCTTAAAATTACACTGTTATATTTTTAATGTATTTCAATTAAAAAAAAAAAAGAAGGAGAGAACCCCACAAAGTAGGGGGATCAATTGAAGGGTCTGGGGTGAAACTTCTGGCCTTAGAAATACCAGAACCTTACCTTTGACAAAGGAGGCAAGAATATACAATGGAGAAAAAATAATCTCTTTAACAAGTGGTGCTGGGGAAACTGGTCAACCACTTGTAAAAGAATGAAACTAGAACACTTTCTAACACCATACACAAAAACAAACTCGAAATGGATTAAAGATCTAAATGTAAGACCAGAAACTATAAAACTCCTAGAGGAGAACATAAGCAAAACACTCTCCGACATAAATCACAGCAGGATCCTCTATGACCCACCTCCCAGAATATTGGAAATAAAAGCAAAAATAAACAAATGGGACCTAATTACAATTAAAAGCTTCTGTACAACAAATGAAACTATAAGCAAGGTGAAAAGACAGCCTTCAGAATGGGAGAAAATAATAGCAAATGAAGCAATGGACAAAGAATTAATCTCAAAAATATACAAGCAACTCCTGCAGCTCAATTCCAGAAAAATAAAAGACCCAATCAAAAAGTGGGCCAAAGAACTAAACAGACATTTCTCCAAAGAAGACATACAGATGGCTAACAAACACATGAAAAGATGCTCAACATCACTCATTATCAGAGAAATGCAAATCAAAACCACAATGAGGAACCGTTGCACGTCAGTCAGAATGGCTGCTATCCAAAAGTCTACAAGCAATAAATGCTGGAGAGGGTGTGGAGAAAAGGGAACCCTCTTACACTGTTGGTGGGAATGCAAACTAGTACAGCCACTATGGAGAACAGTGTGGAGATTCCTTAAAAAACTGGAAATAGAACTGCCATATGACCCAGCAATCCCACTGCTGGGCATACACACCGAGGAAACCAGAATTGAAAGAGACACATGTATCCCAATGTTCATCACAGCACTGTTTATAATAGCCAGGACGTGGAAGCAACCTAGATGCCCATCAGCAGACGAATGGATAAGAAAGCTGTGGTACATATACACAATGGAATATTACTTAGCCATTAAAAAGAATACATTTGAATCAGTTCTAATGAGATGGATGAAACTGGAGCCTATTATACAGAGTGAAGTAAGCCAGAAAGAAAAACTCCAGTACAGTATACTAACTCATATATATGGAATTTAGAAAGATGGTAACGATAACCCTATATGTGAGACAGCAAAAGAGACACAGATGTATTGAACAGTCTTTTGGACTCTATGGGAGAGGGTGAGGGTGGGATGATGTGGGAGAATGGCATTGAAACATGTAAATTATCATATGTGAAACGAATCGCCAGTCCAGGTTTGATACATGATACAGGCTGCTCGGGGCTGGTGCACTGGGATGACCCAGAGGGATGGGATGGGGAGGGAGGTGGGAGGGGGTTCAGGATGGGGGACACATGTACACCCATGGTGGATTCAAGTCAATGTATGGCAGAACCAATACAATGTTGTAAAGTAAAATAAATAAATAAATAAATAAAACTTCATTTGGATTGACCAAAAAAAAAGAAATGACAGCTCATTAAAGGCCAGCCTCTGGGCTCACAAACCCTTTGACCTTGCGAGTTACTCTGCGCTCTCTTTGCTTCCATTTCTTCCCCCATTTGTAGAAGCAAGCACCTACTTCAGAGAAGGGTTGCGAAAATCACACTTGGCAACATATACAAAGGGCATGGCCTGGTACCTAGGTCCCGAGGCAACAAATGAGCAAATCCATTTTGGAGAGCTAGCTATGCCTGCAGCCATGGTGCCTGGCCTGCTCTTTGTGTGAATATTGTCAAGACCCCCATCTTTATCTTTTTATCTGGGATCAAATCAGTAATTAAGAAATATTCACCTTTTGTATGTTGTTGTTCAGTTGCCAAGTCATGTCCAACTCTTCCCGAACCCATGGACTGCATATATATATATATACACCTTTTGTATGGACCTTTTGTATATCTTAAAAAAAAAAAGAAAAAAAAACAACCTTTAGTGTGTGTCTAATCACTGAGTTTCTTCCTTTACCTCTGTGCCTCAGTCTCCACTCTTCTCGGCGTATAGCTCAATCCTGTTTGCCACTGCCTGATCATGGCCTCACAAACAAACAATCAAGAAATGTTAGTGATTGAAGTAAAAAATAAAATAGCACACATTGCAAGGATACAACTTACTGAATTTTATTCTTCACCCCTTACTAATCCCATTATTCTCAATGATGCCATTATTCTTACCCTTATGGGGCAGGAATGATTGATTATCTGTCTATAGATTCCACATCAGTTCAGTTCAGTTCAGTCGCTCAGTCGTGTCCAACTCTTTGCAACCCCATGAATCACAGCACGCCCGGCCTCCCTGTCCATCACCAACTCCTGGAGTTTACTCAAACTCATACCCATTGAGTCAGTGATGCCATCCAGCCATCTCACCCTTTGTCGTCCCCTTCTCCTCCTGCCCCCAATCCCTCCCAGCATCAGGGTCTTTTCCAATGAGTCAACTCTTCGCATGAGGTGGCCAAAGTATTGGAGTTTCAGCTTCAGCTTCAGTCCTTCCAATGAACACCCAGGACTGATCTCCTTTAGAGATGGACTGGTTGGATCTCCTTGCAGTCCAAGGGATTCTCAAGAGTTATTATGGTTCTATTAGTAACATAGGAGGAAAGACTGGTTAACAAAAGTAGTAAGGGGCAGGTGAACTCCAGCAAATTAATTTGCGTTCACCTAGTCTCCCAGTTCCAGAGGACAAGGAAGAACCTGGAAGTCAAGCTGCAAGGTAAGGATGGAGGGCTGCTCTCCATGTCCTCACCCTGACCACGTGTTTGATGTAGCAATGAGGTCATCATGTGGGACCATCATCATTGTCCACATTCTGAGAGTTGAGCAAAAGTAAAATGTTATGCAAGATTGTGAACCAGAGTTAGATCCCACTAGAATTTAGCTCATCTTTGAGATCTGATCAAAAAAGCAAAAGAATTAGGCTGATGGTAACAGGACTCATCCTCTCACAGTCTGTTGAGGAGAGGCAGACATAGAAGCGGAGACCTGGAGAAAATATTAAGTTACCGGCCATATGCTAGAGGTTCCAGGAGATTTGTATGGGGAGTTCAAGATGGGCCATGGGCATTCTCAAATCACATTTGGCGATGGAGGGAGCAGTGATTTCTAACTTCCTTGGAAGAGAAAAGTTTTTACCCATCATTGGAGTTTTTTTAACTTAGCTCCCAGGAGATGCGCTCAAGCCCTTGCTACCCTATTTTCAATAAATCTCCACTTAAATACACAAAGAGACAAAAAGACATGGGAAACCATCACTGTCCTAGACCTGGGAGGGAAATCTCAGAAAGCTTGACTCTTCTTGTCCCATTTTATCTGGGTGAGAGTTCTTTAATTGTATTATGGTCCTTCTCTGTTTTATTATGATACAAAGGAATTCATAAACTGTGTCCCTTCTTCTCATTCAGTTTAAAACCAGTTGAAAGAGAGACAAAAGGCAGTCAAAGAAATGAAGTTACAATATGTGCTTTATTACTGATTAAGACTCAACTGGAAGATATAATTTAGATGTACAATTATAATGAGCAGCTCAAAGCTGCACCCCAGTTAATCAGTCCACACAAGTTCAGACAGTGTTAGGAAACATCAGGTCTTCCCACAGGAGCAGAGCCGTGACTGCTAAGCGGACCGTTTGGCAAAGAACAAGCCAGAGCACAAGTTCCTCTCAGCTGCCACTTTCCAAGAGAAGAAGAAGGAATGGTTGGTTCCTTCTCCCAAATGGGCTTTTCCCACTCAGAAAAGCCACTCTTTTCTTCCAGCAATAAATAAGCCAGAGGGAGGAGAAAGGCTGGGCACTTCTCCCTAACAGATGTCGCTCTTCACAGAAGGATACATCAGGGGTGGGATGCAGTGCTCCCAGTAGTGGATTTTCATTTATTTCTTCTCATCTGCCATTTCTCTCTCAGAGAGAAGGAACCACCTCTTTCCCTTCTTCAGCACTGTGGTCCTTGGAATGGTACATTGGATGAGAATGTTCTCTGTCACATGTAGGTTGACACATAAGGGATTTCCATATGTTCATGGCAATGGCAAATGGACTGCTAAATGGCTAGAGCACCATGCATAGGATTTGGCCATGTTACCAGCAGTTGATCTCAGGGCTTTCATAAACTGGCAAAGGAACCCTACCTCATGGGGAACGCTGAGTCATCTGAACTGTGTCTGTGGGAGGGTGATGGTATCATGGCAGGATGAAGGATTTCTGGGGAAAGAACAAGTAAGAGAGTGGATGTGTTTCTAAGTCCATTCATGAATTTGAGGATTTAAGTGGGATATTCATTTTTTTTTTTACTTAATGTTTAGTTGGATTTACAATGTATTAATTTCTGCTGTTCAGCAAAGTGATTCAGTTATACATATGTATGTGCTGTGATTAGTTGCTCAGTCATGTCTGACTCTTCGCAGCCACATGGACTATAGTTCCCCAGGCTCCTCTGTCCCTGGGATTCTCTAGGCAAGAATAATGGGATGGGTGGCTGTACCCTCCTCATACATGTGTATACACTCTTTTTTAATATTCTTTTCCACTATGGTTTGGGGCATTCATTATTCATTCATTCAACAAATATTCCCCAGTGTCTATGAGGGCTAGCCCCTGCTCTGGGTATTCAGCAGGGAATAGGACCCAGGCCCTGGCCTCATGAAGCTTCCTTTCTGCTCTGGATGGCAGGAAATACAATGTAACAAATAAAGAAATGATATGTATTACCGCATGTAGAGACGCACTGCTATGAAGGAAGATACCACTGGGTGAGGGAGTGGATAATGACATAGATGTCAGGGCGTGCATTTTTTGGGTAACAGGTGTCTGGATGAAATAACTGTCAGCAGCTGGAGACAGTTACATGCCTTGGAGTCTTGCCTTCCACGCAGTGAAAAAATCTCAGTTCTAGATTCTCAGAAACTCTTTTGCCAGCCCCAGTGTGAACAAATCAAGGGACAAGGAGTTCTCTGGGTTTTTTTAAGAAAACTGTTCTACTGCTAGACAGCTCCAAAATGTAATAAGAATTTTCCTTAAGCTGATAATTTCCTCATGCTGAAAGGCTCGTGATGGTTTCTGGAGCAACCTAGAATAAAATGCCTTTTTCATTCATGTGCTAATAATGGGCTTTTTTTTTTTTTTTTTTGAGTGCCTCCTCTCTACACGGGACTTCCCTGGTGGCTCAGATGGTAAGTGTCTGTTTACAGTGTGGGAGACCTGGGTTCGATCCCTGGGTTGGGAAGATCCCCTGGAAAAGGCAATGGCAGCCCACTCCAGTACTACTGCCTGGAAAATCCCATGGACGGAGAAGCCTGGTAGGCTACAGTCCATGGGGTCACAAAGAGTCGGACACAACTGAGCAACTCCACTTTCTTTCTTCTTTCTTTTCCTCTCTACACAGAATGCCACTTACAAAGATGGGCAAGTTCCTTAACTTCTGTAAGCATCGTTTTCCTCATTTGTAAATCAGGAGGAACAGGGCTTGCCTTACTGAGTTTTGATCAAAATTAAGGTAGGTAATGTATCTGTACCCAGGTACTGAATTATATCAGAGCCAATCTAGCACAAAGCTGATCTCCTGTGATACCCAAGATAATACTGAAATGAAAGGTTTTCTTTCCTCAATTTATAATAAGGGGATGGGTCCTTACAGAAGTAGTTTAAAACATAGTTCATTGGAAGGACTTGCCTGGTGGTTGAATGGCTAAGACTCTGTGTTCACAATGCAGGGGGGCCCACATGCTGCAGCTAAAGATCCCACATGCTGCAGCTAAGACCTGGTGCAGCCAAATCAATAAATGAAAATAACTATTAAAAAAAAAAACTTAGTTCATTAGATTTCAAAGTCTAAATTTTTTCCAAAGTTGTATGTTTACTCCTCAAACAGAAAGAGCTTGTCCTGGACTAATTCATGTTTTCTAACACCATATCATCTCTTCAATTTTTCATTATATTGCATTATTCCTAGGCTTTTTCATCCTGTCTGTTTCCATTTGGATACATGCCTTTTGAACAGAACACTTTAGCCAGGTGAGCTCTGACTGGCAGAGAATTAAACGGAGTTTAATTCTGAGTTCACCCCCATCTCCTTTATGTGGGCACTGAATCTCTATTAACAACATGACATTTATATCGATTTTTAAAAAGTACTGCGTCACATGAATTGCAAATATTGCACAAAAGATTATTGCAACCTTCATTCTTACGTGAAATACTGCAAGAAGAGGAATCCAAATCTTTCTGTCTTCCATTTATCTTTTTGAGAATCAAGAGTTTCTCATTTATATAGGCATACAGAGCATTTTTGTGTGGTCTTCTTTCATATCCAAAATGCCACTAAACTAAGAAAGTATAAAAAAGGCAAAAAGCACTAAGAGTAAAGAAAGTGGATAGGGGAGGGAAGGATGAAGGGCAGTGGGATTATCAGCCACTGAGAAATTTTTCAAATACTGCTTGAATGGCAAATACCAACGGGAGGCTTTGATGAGTAGAATGGTGTGGAGAAAGTAGAAGTTAGAATTAAATCGTACAAGTCAAAGATTTAATTTTTGGTGGATGTGAGAGAGGGAATCTGGAACCTTGTTCTCAACTAAGGAGCAGCTGGAAAGTCAGACCTTTATCTTGACAAGGGGAGCCCAGGGCAAACTCTATTTAACGTTGATTTCCTATCAGGTCTTTTCCTTATTAACTTATTTATCCAATACTTACAGAACCCTGATAAGTGTCGGGCAATGCCTCAGATGCAGAAGATCCAAAGATAAATATATATAATATACGGTATATACCTTTGAGGAATAGCAGTTTCTCCTAAAGGAAATCAACCCTGAATATTCATTGGAAGGGTTGATACTGAAACTTCAATACTTTGGCCACCTGATGCAAAGACCCCACTCATTGGAAAAGACCCTGATGCTAGGAAAGATTGAAGGCAGGAGGAGAAGGGGACAAGAGGATGAGATGCTTGGATGGCATCCCCGACACAATGGACATGAGTCTGAGCAAGCTCTGGGAGACAGTGAAGAAGGACAGGGAAGACTGGCCTGCTGAAGTTCATGGGGTTGCAAAGAGTCAGACACAACTTCATACACAGGAAGGTTTTATAGAGGAGGTAATGTTTTATCTGAGTTCTGAAGGAGGCTAGGATTTCTCAGGCATATAATGGGAAAAGATCCTGCTAGAAAGAGACATAGCACATAGTACAAAAGCATCCTCTTAAAAAATTTTTTTGACTGTGCCTTTCAAGAGTTTTCTCCTTTTATTTTGTTCTGAAGTTTATGATATTATAATGGAATTCCAGCTGTTTTGATTATTTGCATTGCTGAAGATACATCAAAAAGAAAAGAAAAAAGAAGTTAAAAAGTTTCCAGGTGGATGTGTTAAAAAAAATTCTGATCTAATCTGACTACCACAAATAGGAATAAAATTTAATATATTTTAATGATTTTAAGATGCAATTATTTAACCACCTTTAATTTGATGCACAAAAGTATGATAAAGCCACTTTGGTGTGTTGTTTGGTTTTTGTGAGACTGAGAATCCAAATAGTACAATGCAAAGGTGTTCTTTTCCATGGGAAGACCAAGTTCAAAGACCTGAAGAAAAACACTCCCATCAGATGGCTTGCTTCCAGTAAAGCTTTGTTAACTTAAATGAAGAGTAGAATTTCTTATCAAGTGCTTGTATTTCCTACAATTCAGTAAGATTATTATATCACTGCTTTAAGGTTTTTCCTTATGTGAGGACACAAGAGAGGACACAAGAACATTCTTATAACTTAGCTAAGAACAATCTTTAGAGGAAAGATAATTTCGTAAGACTTGCTCTCCTATGAAGGCTTCTCAGGTGGCACAGTGGTAAAGAACCTGTCTGCCAACACAGAAAACACAGGTTCAATCCCTGGGTCCAGAAGATCCCCTGGAGGAGGAAATAGTAACCCACTCCAGTATTCTTGCCGGGGAAATCCCAAGAACGGAGGAGCCTGGTGGGCTATGGTCCATGGGGTCACAAAGAGTTGGACATGACTGAGCACACATACACACACACACACACATACACACACACACACACACACACACACACACACACACATTCTGTGATTGTCACAAGGTGATCTAGTAGGAATAACAGAAGAATACAAAGATATATATCAATCAGGACTTTTAAAATTTCTTTTCAGATCAGTGATGAACAATATTCCACCTAAATCATCTATGAATCATCTAACTGACCGTTAAACATTCTTTTTTTCTCCCCTAAAGGTTTTGAAACATGAGGGGGTAGGGCACAGCCTTTAAAAGAATAACATAGCCCACGGAAATGGCATAAGCTGATTAGAACCAAATAGATCCAAATGGCTGATGAGTTGACTTCCACTAGACCTTGAGCCTCAGTATACACTCAATGTAACACATCAGCAAGCTAGGACACATCCTCAGGTACCTTGACAGTTTCCAAGAGTGACCATAAAGGTCAAAAAGTGGGCAGTGGCCTGATTCCTGGAAATTTCTGCTTATTCCCCCAAACTGTTGGAATAATCCTCCCACTCATCGTGCATGAGTGCTCAGTCATGTCTGATTCTTTTGTGACCCCAGGGAATGTAGCCCTGCCAGGCTCCTCTGGAATACTGGAGTGGGTTGTCATTTCCTTCTCCAGGGGATCTTCCCAACCCAGGGATTAAATCTGCATCTCCTGCATTGCTGCTGCTGCTGCTGCTGCTAAGTCGCTTCAGTCGTGTCCAACCCTGTGCAACCCCATAGACGGCAGCCCACCAGGCTCCCCCGTCCCTGGGATTCTCCAGGCAAGAACACTGGAGTGGGTTGCCATTTCCTTCTCCAATGCATGAAAGTGAAAAGTGAAAGTGAAGTCGCTCAGTCGTGTCTGACTCTTAGCGCCCCCATGGACTGCAGCCTATAAGGCTCCTCCGTCCATGGGATTTGCCAGGCAAGGGTACTGGAGTGGGGTGCCATTGCCTTCTCTGCTCCTGCATTGCAGGTGGATGCTTTTACTGCTTGTGCCATCAGGGAAGCCCAAAGTGAAAGTGTTATTTGCTCAGTTGTGTCCAACTGTTTGCCACCCCATGCACTGTAGCCCACCAGGCTCCTCTTAGCTTTTATGGGCTAAGTAATTTCCCACTCATTAGCCTGTGAATGTACTCAGCCGGTGAAAGCTAACCACACCACATTTCAAGGCTGCTCTTGCCTTCTGAGATGGCCCACATTCTGTGGAATGTGTTTCTCTCTACATAAATCCATTTCTTACCAATCGCTTTGTCTCTCATTGAACTCTTTCTGCAATGAGACATCAAGAGCCTGAGCTTCGTTAGGTCCTGAAACCAGGTGTGTGATCTCAGTTGGAAGACTGTGGGTTTTAGCCAGGTTCAAGTCCCAGCCATGGGGGTTCAAGTCACAATCGGCGGTAAACAGTTTCAGTTTTACCTGTGATTTTCTATGGACAGTAAACTCCATGAAAACAGGGACCATGACTGTCACTTTTACAGGTTATCTTCAGAACCTAGCATAGTGCCTATCACCTACATAGTAGAAGCCTAAAAAGTACTTACTGAATATACAATGTCAGCAGTTTATTTAAGCACTATAAAAGAGGTGAGCAAGCTCCACATGTGTCCCAGAGGACCAGTGCAGTTATAGTTTTCAGAGTAATCCAGAAATATACAAAAGCCAGCAGCCCAAAAGATGTATCATCAGTATAGTTTATCAAATGGAGACCTACTTGGGTCAAGAGCTCTTGTGTAAATTCTTTTTAAGATTTTTTTTTAAATGTAGACCATTTAAAAGTCTTTATTGAAACAGACATTTCTCCAAAGAAGACATACAGATGGCTAACAAACACATGAAAAGATGCTCAACATCACTCATTATTAGAGAAATGCAAATCAAAACCACAATGAGGTACCATTACATGCCAGTCAGGATGGCTGCTATCCAAAAGTCTACAAGCAATAAATGCTGGAGAGGGTGTGGAGAAAAGGGAACCCTCTTACACTGTTGGTGGGAATGCAAACTAGTACAGCCGCTATGGAAAACAGTGTGGAGATTTCTTAAAAAACTGGAAATAGAACTGCCATCTGACCCAGCAATCCCACTTCTGGGCATACACACTGAGGAAACCAGATCTGAAAGAGACACGTGCACCCCAATGTTCATCGCAGCACTGTTTATAATAGCCAGGACATGGAAGCAACCTAGATGCCCATCAGCAGATGAATGGATAAGGAAGCTGTGGTACATATACACCATGGAATATTATTCAGCCATTAAAAAGAATTCATTTGAACCAGTCCTAATGAGATGGATGAAGCTGGAGCCCATTATACAGAGTGAAGTAAGCCAGAAAGATAAAGAACATTACAGCATACTAACACATATATATGGAATTTAGAAAGGTGATAACGATAACCCTATATGCAAAACAGAAAAAGAGACACAGAAATACAGAACAGACTTTTGAACTTTGTGGGAGAATGTGAGGGTGGGATATTTCAAAAGAACAGCATGTATACTATCTATGGTGAAACAGATCACCAGCCCAGGTGGGATGCATGAGACAAGTGCTCCGGCCTGGTGCACTGGGAAGACCCAGAGGAATCGGGTGGAGAGGGAGGTGGGAGGGGGGATCGGGATTGGGAATACATGTAAATCCATGGCTGATTCATATCAATGTATGACAAAACCCACTGGAAAAAAAAAAAAAAGTCTTTATTGAATTTGTTACAATATTGCTTCTGCTTTATATTTTGGTATTTTGGCTGCCAGACATGTGGGATCATAGCTCCCCAACCAGGAATGGAACATGCATCCCTGCTTCAGAAGGTGAAGCCTTAATCACTAAACTGCCAGATAAGCCCCCCTTGTTGAAATTTAAAAACACTCTTGGAGGCACGTGTATATGGGTTCCACTCTAGTGTCATTTGATTTAATCAGCAGTCAACATTAGCTACTCAGATTTATATCTGAAAAAAAAAAAAATCCTGTGTGCATAGAGAAAGATTGTTGTCTTAGAAGATTTCAACTTTCCAGGAGTAGGGAATCTGAGATAACAGTAGCTATCATATTTAAAGGGCTTCTCAGCTGGTACAGTGGTGAAGAATCTGCCTCCCAATGCAGGAGACCCAAGAGACATGGGTTCGACTCCTGGGTCAGGAAGATCTCCTGAAGGAGGAAATGGCAACCCCCTCGGGTATTCTTACTTGGGAAATCCCATGGACAAAGGAGCCTGGGAAGCTGCAATCCATGGGGTCACAAAGAGTCAGACATTCTTGAGTGACTGAGCACACACACATCATATTTAAGTGCATACTTCAAGCTAGGCAGTCTCCTAAGTGTTTATCTCACTTTCTTCTCCCTAAACTCTATCAAGAAAGGTATTATTATCCAAGTTTTATACATAAGGACACTGAAGATAAGAAAGGTTAAAAGGTATGTTCAAGTTCAACTCAGCTAGTCAGCAATAGAGCCAGGATTTAAACCAAATCTTCTGCTTTTACCAACTCCAAGGGGTTGGCAATTTTTTTCAATAAAGAGCCAGATAGTAAATCTTCTAGGTTTGTAGGCCATACAATCTCTAGACTGACTTCTCAACTCTGCTGATGGATTGTGAAAATGACTAACCGATAAGTAAATCCATGAGCATGCTTGTACGCCAGCAAAATTTCACTACTGACTCAAGAATCCAATCTTATATCACTTCACGTGTCACAAAATAGTCTTCTTTTTAGCTTTTTTTAGCACTCAAAAATGTAAAAACTGTTCTTGTCTCCAGGCTATACAAAAACAGGTGGTGTGTTGGATTTGGTTTGTGGGCTATACTTTGTCATCTGCTGACCATACTATACTCTACTTCCTCCCAGTTTGGAAGAAGGAAGAGTGCTATTGTTGTCTGGAAAGTAGATTTGAGGTAAGGTAAAGAAAATCTGGAGAAAATGTCTGTGTTCTTTGAAGTATATCCAAGGATTTGAAGTGGCCTTGATATGTCAGGATAAGCTTACCTTTCTGGAAACTTTCCTGGTAATCCAGTAGTTAAGAGTCTCCCTTCCCATGCAAAGGATGCAGGGTTAATCCCTGGTTGGGAACTAAGATCCCACATGCCATAGGGCAACTAAGCCTATACACTACAATACATTCCACAATCAAGACCCAACATAGCCAAAAATAAATAAATAAATATTTTTTAAGTTCATCTTTTTGTTGAATCTGATGGTCTTCTAGTATCATGGGCAGTTACAACAATGCAAATTGAGATGCCAGGAATAACCAATAAGTCTGCAAACTCCTTCTCATTCAGCCCTTTACTCTCCAAATCAATCCAGTGTTTCCCCATGATGTTTTCACAATCCTACTCTTTGAGAAGAAAAAATGAAAACCAAGAAGAGAGAATATGTCATTCTTTACTTCCTCTCCACCTGTATCACATAACATTGACTACAAGCAACTGAAATAACAAAATAACAGGGCCGTGAAGAACACAAAAGAAATAGATTTCCTTCTCATGAAAATTTAAGCAGTCCTGAGCTGCGTCATTCCACCTTATTTCTGCTGTCATTGGACCCTCTCAATGTGCGGCCTAAGATGAATACTCCATCCTGGCCATCACATCACCATTCCAGAGAGAAAATTATAGAAGAAGAGCAAGACTTCACCCTTTCCAGGCACTTCCATTTCTTTTGACATCCTAATAGAACACAGTCACAGTAGCACCTAGCTGCAAGGGAGTATGAGAAATGTAGTCTTTGATTGCTGGCATTCAAGTTTTCAACCAATGTATAGATGTTTATACTTAGCAAGAAGGGAAGAAGAGAGGTTGCTGCCTAACCGACAGTTTCTGTTACACAATGCTTTGGTAGAGAGAGACAATTACCACCTTCTGCTCTTCACATCCACCACTGCAACACTGATATCAATCAAGAGTCCTAATCATTTCTTTCTTGGACAAAGTTCAGAGTTGCTAACCCTGGATGCACCTCACACTCACCCTGTGTATCTCTGCCTCTCCTGGCCACCAACCTCAATAGTCAGCCTCCCTTCCCGGTTCTGGAGTAATCAATGGCAACCCCCTCCAGTATTCTTGCCTGGGAAATCCCATGGACAGAGGAGCCTGGCAGGTTACAGTCTGTGGGGTTGCAAAGGGTTGGACATGACTGAGCATGAGCACTTCCCTGTTCATCCTAATTGCTTACCTTTCTCTGTTACTACCCTGGCTTCTTTTAACTGGCTTCACAACACCACATTTTGGCAACATACTCTGGGGCTAGGGTGGAACTGTTCAGACTGACCTGACCCCCATAATCATCAACCCAATGACCTTCTCCGGCGGGTGTGCCATCCATCTGTCTCACTGAATGTGTATCACAGAACCCGTCATCCATTTAACGTCAAGATAACACTGAAAGACTGAAGCACAAATCTATTTTTATTTCAAAGATACACTTGGAAATTATGAAGGGCATACCATGAAGATAGAGAAGAATGCCTATTTAGCCATTGTTTCTTTAAAAATCAACTTTAAAATGTAAAGCATTACCACATGGTCTCATCATCAAGCATTACTGTCAGTGGTAATAAGTGTGTTTGCTTAAACTGATGTGCAAATCTAAAATTTGAAAAAAAATCTGTTAGCTGAATGACATTCAGTTGCACAGCCACTGATAAGGTAAGCCGGAGTTTTAGTACTGAAGAGAGCAAAACGAGAAACGGCTTTTTGTTCTTTTTTTTCCCCCTCTTAAGAAGTACAATTTAATGCCATTGGAAAAGATATTTTTAAAAATCTATTATAGAGTCATTTCTTTAGTGAGAAGAGGGGGATAGTAACATGGAAAGGCCTATTTTTCCTGAAAGCTATCTTTTCCCAAGCTAAAGTCCCCTAATACAAGATCACAATGACATACATATAAAATGTGCTTGTTAGACATCCTGCATCATATAGGGGAGCAAACAGACTGCTCTGGAAACGCCAATCTTGTGGTGTACAGCCACCCAAATACCCTGAGGCCAGCATCACTCCTTAAATTTCTCTCCCTCTTGGTTAGATACTTATTTCCGGTCTGGATATGCAGGTTATTTATGCAGGTTATCTAAGGAACTGTAAACAAGTGCATGCATTCGGAGGAATTCATTTTACTAATGGGTTGAATTTAGTAAGGTTTTGAGGTTTAAGAATATTATGATTCAGTGTATTCTGTGATCTTTTCCCTAATTTCTGCCTCCTCAGAAGGTCTCCAAATACTTACGTTAGTTTTCAAGGCTCTTTTAAGTCCAATTTTATGTCCTTTGGATGTTAGCGCTGTGCAGAAATCAGCCTCGAGGCTACCCAGGATGATTCTGTTTATATTTATTTGATTTAGTTTTATACTTTCTGCAGATATGGAAGACTGTCCCCAGAATGGCCTCTGGCAGTGTGTTTACCACTCAGTTTAAGTGTGGGACACAATTACCCCTCCAACTGCTAGATGCCAATGTCAGGGCTGTAGAAGCAGCTATGGACTATATGGTACACGTATTAGCATATCTTAGAAACCAAGTGGACATGGAACTAGGGAATTTTGAATACAGTGGTTTAAAAATGTTCCCTCTAGTTAGGTTTTCTCAATGCCTTTGTCCCAAATCTCTTCAGACTGAGAACTAAGGTTCTTTTCTTGTTTACAAAATCCCTACATGCCATGGTGGCCATAACACTCTCTGTATGGTAGCCCACACTCTTTCAATACTAAGCTTTCTTGGGTCCACAGGTGTGTATACTAGGAAATAGCAAGCCACTGCAGTATTCTTGCCTGGGAAGTCCCACTGACAGAGGAGCCTGGTGGGCTACAGTCCATGGGGTGGACAGTCCACAGGGTGGGAAACTACTGAGGGACTAACACTTTCAGTCTCTGGCGTTTGAAAGAGACCTGGAGCTTCTCAAAGAAGGTGGTGTCTGAATTGTTTAATTCTTATAAGTTAAATATCCGTTGAGCTCTTTCTTCTGCAGCAGGCATAAACGAAGAGACAGCTGAGAATCTTTCCTCCCGTGGTTTCTACCTGTTGCTGAAACAGAGTTCCCTCTGTCACGGCCACGGCTCTCTTTGTGCCTAATCGGGTTTTGAAGGAACTTAGGCACCTCCTAGTGAAATAGTTCATGGGGAAAGTCAGGAGAGAGTTGAGAAAATGTGTCCAGATTCATAAAATGGGGAAAGGATATCACACAGAAGAGAGGCAGTAAAACAATCCAGGGTTGCCAGTGAATGAAAGGCGAGAGTAAGCAGGAAATGAGGCTGGAGAACTGCACATCAAGAGTATATATATATATTTTAAAGTTAAAAAATAATAGCTGACAAGATGTTAACTTCAGAGAAGGCAAGCTTACAGAATTTTTTTAGTCATTATTAAATAAAAGTCAAGGACTATGTGATGCAATCCGTTCAAATGTGGATTGCTTGTACAATTTTGTTCTTATGGGAAAGAAAGAAAGTTAAGAAGCAATGGAAAGACCACATCTGAGCAGTAACTCTGGCTTTTGCTACTGGTGTGAGCCTCATGTCCCTAAAAGCCTATTGGAAAGCAGCAATTATAAAAGCCTATTGGAAAGCAGCAATTATACTAGCAGTTTAAGGCTCCATCACCACCAGAATCACTTCTTCCACATGCTGCTAATTCAGAACAGACACAACATAGGCTTCTTTTTGGCCAGAGGGGAATGAAGGCTATCGCAGGCCTTGTCCGGGTCAAAAGAGACTTCCATTACCTTTCCATAAACGTACTGCAGTGGTCTAAATTGACTTCATAGTGGTCAAGGATCAAAAGGTTCCATTGCAGTCATCTGCCTTGGCTTGACAGGATGCTCCTAGGGAGTAGTAGGTCAACGTTGAGTCATCTTTGCTACATGCGTGCATGCTAAGTCATTTCAGTTGTGTCCAACTCTTAGTGACCCCATGGACTGTATAGCCCATCAGACTCCTCTGTCCTTGGGATTCTCCAGGCAAGGTTACTGGAGTGGGTTGCCATGCCTTCCTCCAGGGGATCTTCCCAACCCAGGGATTGAACCCACATCCCTTCTGCCTCCTGCATTGGCAGGCAGGTTCTTTACCACTAGTGCCACCTGGGAAGCCCCTTCTTGCTACACGGCTTATCAATGTAACCAGGTCAAGACACAGAGATCATCTTGGTCTCATTTCTGTGTCCAAGGAAGACATTATCTAAGATGAAAACAGCCAATGTTTTGTGTTTGTGTGTGTGTGTGAGAGAGAGACAGAGAAAGATTGAGAGTGGCTCATGGCTTGGAAAAGATGTGGCTGGTATCCACATGGAGTCATTAAAAGACAATGGCTATTTTCAGACCGCCTTTGGATTGTGCTTGGTGAAAATGGCCCTAAGCTAAAGATGCTGAAATCTACATTATCTTTGAAATTGCATGTGATTTATTGCTTTAAGTGCCACCACCAAAGATCTCTAGTGTTTTGGTCGGTCCATTCAGTAGAGGCATTAAAATAACCACAAACTTTTTAGTCTTTATGCCTCTTCCAATGGTCTGGTTCCTGAGGAAGCATTCAGGCCTTCTGGGACCAGTCAATTATGAAATAAAACTATACATCCCCAGTGCTAGGAATACCCAAGGGCCTTGTGGGGGTGGGGTAGAAGAGGGACTATGATTAAATAAATGCACCCTTGGATGAGGTCCCATTGCAAATGGGTCTCACAGTTTAATGGGTTATTGTGCCATAAAAAAAGTCTTTGACAGGCTGCCGCTGCTGTTAAGTCACTTCAGTCATGTCCAACCCTTTGCGACCTTATGGACTGTAGCCCACCAGGCTTCTCTGTCTGTGGGATTCTCCAGGCAAAAACACTGCAGTAGGTTGCCATGCCCTCCTCCAGGGGATCTTCCAGACTCAGGGATCAAACCTACATCTCTTACATTTCCTGCATTGACAGGTGGGTTCTTTACCACTCGCGTACCTGGGAAGCCCCTTTGACTGGCTACTGAATACTCTTTTGTCTCTCTATCTTTCCCATGTCCCACAGTTCTGTTACATCACTTTCCTAACAGCTCCTTCCTCCTACACCTTACCTTATTCTATCATTTGCCCATAATCAGCATGTATGGAAGAACTTAGACTCAATAGTGAAACAATATTATCAATATCTAGCAGAATTAAAGAGATTTCTATAACCTTATTTTACTAGGGACTGGCATGGTCCCGGTGAGGACAGTATCTTGGGTTAGGCTTCTGAGAGTAGGAGCTAAAAGAAAATACTTTCTCAAGGAAACCTAGAAGAGAACAAGAGCAATGATGTGCCTAAAACAAGGTCTTGAGCATATTGTTCTGGCCTGAAAAGCTCCTGCTTAAAAAGTCTCCTGATTGTCTTATGGGGGTAACTTTGTACAGAGCAAGTTGCTTTTCTCTTGATGCTTTTAAAATTTTCTCCTTGTTTTTAACTTTTTTTTTCTTTTTTTTTCTCATTTATTTTTATTTGACATATGACTATGTGCCTTCCTGTGGGTCTCTTTGAACTTATATTTTTTGGAACTCTCTGGGCTCCATAGATCTAAGTGTTTGTTTCCTATCCCAGGTTAGGGAAGTTTTCAGCCATTATTTCTTCAAATAAGATTTCTGCCTCTTTCTCTTTCTTCTCCTTCTTGGAGTCATCAAATGCAAATGTTAGTTTATTTGATGTCCTCTCATAAACCCCTTCCCTGGAGAAGGAACTGGCAACCCACTCCAGTATTCTTGCCTAGAGAATCCCATGGACAGAGGAGCCTGGTGGGCTAAGTTAATGGGGTCGCAAAGAGTCGGACACAACTAAGCGACTGACACACAGACACACACACAGACACACACACAAATCCCTTAAGCTATCTTCACTTGTTTTCATTTTTCTTTCTTTGTGCTGCTCTGATTGGGTGAGTTCCACTGCCTTGTCTTCAAGTGACAGAAGATCCTTTCTTCTGCTTCATCTAGTCTGTTGTTGAAACTTTCTATTGTATTTTTCAACTCAGTTACTGTATCATTCAGCTTGTGATTTCTATTTGGTATACTTCCGTCTCTCTGCTGAAGTCCTCACTGTGCTCATTCATTTTTCTCTACAGTTCAGTGAGAATCTTTGTGACTATTTCCTAAATTCTTCATCAGGCAAATTAGTTATCTCCATTTCTTATTCTTTCCTTCAGGACGCGCCCCCCTGTTTCTTCATTTTGCTTGACTCTCTGTGTTGACTTCTTCACGGTGTATAAAACAATCATCTCCTCTAGTCTTGAAGGACCAATCTTGTAGGAGATGAGCCTTGCTGTTCAACACTGCCACTGCTCTTGGTTGTTTCTCAAACCTGTGTGCTTGTCCAAGCAGCCTGTTATACTTTCAGTAGCTTCCAGTAGTTGAAAATGTGCCAAAACCTGCCAGTATCCCAAAGGGGTGGATCTGAACATCTAGATTCAGGTGCTAGAAGCCAGACTTTCAGGCAGCAGCTTTTAAAAGTATGCAGTTATATACAGATCTGTGAGGCTGCAAGCATAAGCCCCACGGGCCACCAGAGCCAGGCAATCTGGAGCCGTCCCCTGGCAGAAGTCACAAATATATCAGGGCTCCAGACTAATGTAGACGCTCCTTTCTGGAAGATGCTGGTGAGCTGGATCAAGACAGAGGGAGAACACAGAGATGGCATCCACAGCCTGCATTCCTCGAGAGAAACGCCACAGTCCGCTAGACATGTGCCAGACATGAAGTCTCCCCGCAGCCCAGAGCTCCAGGACAAGCAGAGAGGCCCCTTCACAGAAAGACTAGGGGCCTGGGCTGTGCCTCAGTGCACTGTCCGTGCAGTGCTCTGGGGCTGGTAGCCTCCCGAGAACCATCTCTCCAGTTGCCACAGTCTCACGGGAATCAGGAACGCAAGCCTCCCTGGCCACCAGAGCTAGGTAATCAAGGGGTATCCCCAGGGGCAGCAGTCACAAAAACTGGGGCACCAGACATAAAAACCACAGGGCCGGACGCACGTAAAGCTCCCCTCCAGGAGAGTGACTCTGAAGATAGTACCCATCCTCCAAGTCCTCTGTAAAGGATCACAGTCAGCGCCTAGATTCCTGGATGTGTGTTTAATTAGAAACCTGCCCCTCAGGCCACAGTCATAATGATTAGTTAATAAGCCTCCTTCACAGACAGACCAGGCCTCTGGGTCTGTTGCCTCTAGCTGTGCCCTGCGGGTGGTGACTATTTAAGAACTCTTTCTCCATTGCTTATGTCCTCTGGGGCCCATGAGCATAAGCCCCCCTGGCCACAAGAGCAAGGTGATATAGCGGTGTCCCTGGTGGCAGCCACAGAACTCAGGATACTGGACGGGGGTATGAGCTTCTTCCGTGCGTGCATGCGGGCTCAGTCACTCAGTCCTGTTCAACTCTTAGCAGCCCTACGGACTGTAGCCCACCAGGCTTCTCTGTCCATGGAGTTCTCCAGGCAAGAATATTGGAGCTGGTTGCCATTTCCTACTCCAGGGGATCTTCCTGACCCAGGGATTGAACCCACATCTCTTGTGTCTGCTGCATTAGCAGGCAGACTCTTTACCACTGTGCTACCTGGGAAGCCCACGAGCTTCTTCCTGGGTGACCCTAAATATCACAGCCACACAGGACGAAGAATACAAACTCATCTGACCTCCAGAGCCAGGTGATCAAGAGGTGTCCCTTGGGTGACAACCACGAAAATGAGGGTGCCAGCCACATATAAGGGCTTCCCAGGTGACGCTAGTGGTAAAGTATCCTCCGTCAATGCAGGAAATGCAGGTTTGATCCCTGGGTAGGGAAGATTCCCTGGAGAAGGGCATGGCAACCCACTCCAGTATTCTTGCCTGGAGAATCCCATAGACAGAGGAGCCTGGTGGGCTAGAGTTCATGGGGTCACAAAGAGTCAGACATGACTGACACAACTTAGCACATATTCATATAGAAGCTCCAGATTTAAAGTAAAAAAAGGCTCATTTGCTAATATTAAAGTGCTGGCCTGTGGAGCAGGCATCAAATTCAACTCACATATCAGGGAGCCTGCTGGAACCCTCTGAGAATGGAGACAGGCAGACTATCTTCAAGCTCTTCCTGCCCTGTGCTCAATATTGACTTTTAAGAAATCTATTTTCTTCTTTTGAGGGTATATGTGACGGTTGAAGATTAACATAAATATTCTGGTATGTGCCTGGTATATGTTCAGTATTAAGTGTTACGTATTTTTTCATTAATTACTTCATTTAACGTTTATGACAACCTCAAGAGGTCAGTATATATTACCAACTCCATTTGAAGAGGACAGAGTGAAGTAATATGCCCAAATTCACAGTTAGGAAACAATGATGGAAAAGGTCAAACCCTGGTGCGTTCAATAAATAGTGAGTCAGCCCCTATGACGTCCCAGACACTGTGCCAAGAACCTAGGTGCCAAGGTGATTAGAAACAGATACAGTCTAACCTTCTGTATGATCAGGCCACTCAAGATGGTTGCTCTCTTGCTCTCTGCATGAAAGAAAGAAAGAAAGTGAAGTCTCTCAGTCGTGTCTGACTCTTTGTGACCCCATGGACTGTAGCCCACCAGGCTCCTCCATCCATGGAGTTTTCTAGGCAAGAGTACTGGAGTGGGTTGCCATTTCCTTCTCCAGGGGATCTTCCCAACCTGGGGGTTGAACCCGGGCCTCCCACATTGCAGGCAGATGCTTTACCCTCTGAGCCACTAGGGAGCTTGACCAGTGCCTGCTTCACTTCTACCCTACTCACCTGACTGACCTTCCTTCATACCTGCCCCAAGCCCCAGCCACTGATTGTTCTTATCAAAGGAGCAGGGAGGGGCATGTCCCTCTACTGATTTCCCTGGTGAAAAACAGCCCGCCTGACGTCAGTTCCCCTGCAACTGGTAATCTCCCCTTCCCCTCTGGGACCGAACACTGCCCCCATATCCTGCCCGCCACATACTGCACACATCCTGGGTGCCACTCCGGGACTCTGCTTCAGAGGTGTAAGCTTACCCATCAATTAAACCACTGATATCTCTGTTGCTGACCCTGGGCTTTCTCTTCCATCTTGAAGTTGGGCAAGCACAGCCCTTATAGGCATGTAGGGTACAGCCCAAAACTTTCATCTACCAAGGAATATAAATAGAAAGAAATTCATTGTATAAACCAACATGTGTTAGAATAGCAGCAAACCTAAGACTAGAAAGAATCACATGGCACTTGCAGAGCCTTTAAAGACAGATTTGACCTAGTCAGGGAGCTTGGGAAATGCTTCCCTGATGTGCCTGGAGAACTGAGAGTTGAAGATCATTATGGGCAGAGGGGACAGTGTGTGCAAAGGTCCTGTGGCAGAAGATAGTAGGAACCATGAGGGACTAAGAGAAAGCCAATGGGATTAAAACAGAGAGATCAAGGGTAAGAATGGGGTCCTGCACAACTGGAGAGGGTGACAGGGCAGGACATGCAGAGCTGCTCCATGGATGAAAAAGAGGAATTTTGCCTTTCTCCAAAGAGCAATGGAACCTCATTGAGCTACTAAATTAGGTATAAATTCTCCTCCTTATTTAGCCAGGGGAAATGAGGTCAAGTAAACACCCACCTTATGGAGAGGGGGAGGAAACAGAAGAAAGAAGGGGACGGTGTTCATGCTTTTTCTTCTTGAGGGTATTGGCCCAGCTCATCATTAGCAAATTGTCTGTGGCAACAAATATGCCATGAAAATCCACAGAGGGCCCAACCTGGCTTCTAAAATGCTTTGCCAATGGAAATTTGCACCAATTCTCATTCTCAAAACAGTTACATGATAAACAGATGAGTTTTATTTGCTTTGTCTACAAACCAACAAATTTTAAAGTGCCTACTCACCCAGGGTGGTTAGTAAAACTAAACATGCATAGGAATCAAACTCAGCAATGGATAACTACTGATTTCCTGCATTTTAAGTTGTTTTGAATGATGTGTGGGGAATGTTCTCTCTCTGTTAAAGGACCCCAGGCCCTTTGAGTTATACAAGAGTTCTTTGTTGTTGTTTAGTCGCTCAGTCATGTCCAACTCTTACAACCCCACAGACTGCAGCAAGCCAGGCTTCCCTGCCCTTCACTATCTCCCAGAGTTTGTTAAAACTCATGTCCATTGAGTCAGTGATGCCATCCAACCATCTCATCCTCTGTCGTCCCCTTCTCCTTCTGCCTTCAATCTTTCCCAAGATCAGGGTCTTTTCTAATGTGTTGGCTCTTCGCATCAGGTGGCCAAAGTGTTGGAGTTTCAGCATCAGTCCTTACAGTGAATATTCAGGGTTGATTTCCTTTAGGATTCACTGGTTTGATCTTCTTCCTGTCCAAGGGATTCTCCCAGCACTGTAGTTCAAAAGCATCAGTGCTTCAGTGCTCAGGGTTCTTAGAAGAAATAAATAAATTAGGCAAAGGTTGGTTTCACTTCTGTTATTGAAGTGAGCATGTGTTCATCAGCTCTGAGATAAAACTGTGGCATAAGAGAAATCACTAGCGTATCTGTGGTTTTCAGCCATTTCTAGTAAAATCAGAAATTCTGTTCTTCCTTATGGTGACTGAACATACTGTTCTGGCTTTAGGAATATTAAGAAGTTTTCAAACCTGATGAGGTTTCTTTATAGATAAAAAAGTGAAAGAGTCTCAAGTCCAGTTCCCTGACTTTGTCCCTGTAAGGACAAAACTCTCCAAACAGGTCTTAAAAGAAGCAGAAATGTAAGGAAAACCAGGAACATTCTAGAAAACAGGTCTTTCCTTCTTTTGGACTTTGAACAGCAGAAAGAACTTCTCTCTGATTCTATGATCTTAATATGCTCTGTTCACATATCTGATGTTCACATATTAATCAGTCAGTAGCTGGTTCCTTGCTGGGCAGCTGGGAAACTGCACTCCCCAGTGAACCAGTGAAGTTGCTCAGTCGTGTCCAACTCTTTGCGATCCCATGGACTGTAGCCTACCAGGCGTCCATGGAATTTTCCAGGCAAGAGTACTGGAGTGGGTTGCCATTTCCTTTTCCTTTTCCAGGGGATCTCCCCAACCTAGGGATCGAACCCAGGTCTCCTGCATTGCAGGCAGACGCTTTACCGTCTGAGAAACCAGGAAAGCATATTACTTCCTACAAAAATGGCATGATAGTCCTTGTTGCTTCTAGCTGGAAACAGCCATCCTTGACCCTTCTGAGCTGGCCTCTCACAATATCTCCACTCTCTTCTCTGACCTCTCTCCTGCCTTCATGGGGTGGCTTTTTTAAACTTACTTTTATTAATAATTAGAAGACACCTATTCACAATGTTGTGTTTGTTTCTGCCAGACAACAACATGAATCAGCCATAAGTGTACATATATCCCTTCCTTCTTGAGCCTCCCACCCACCTCCCCATCCCACCCCTCTACGTCATCACAGAGCACCAAGCTGGGCTCCCTGTGTATACAGCTGCTTCCCTCTAGCTATCTGTTTTACACATGGTAATATGTATATTTCAAATATGTCCACAAGTACTTCCAGATTCCTCCTTCCAAAAGGTGGGACCTAACCTTGAGTGTGGGCTAGACTTCTTGACTCATTTTTAACAAATAGAATATGGTGGCAGATGTGTCTCCTGAAAAATAGGTCATAAAAGACATGACAGCTTTTTCCTCCCTCTCTTTCTTGGAATACTCACTCTGGGGGAAGCCAGCTGACATGTTGTGATGGTCCATCAGACCCTGTGAAAAGGCCCATGTGTAGGGGATGGAGGCTTCCTGCCAGCAGCCATATGACTGCGCCATCTTGGAACTGAATTCTCCAGTACTAGTTAAACTTTCTGATCCCTGTGTGGCTAAGTTGCTTCAGTTGTGTCCAACTCTTTGTGACCTTATGAACTATAGCCCAGCAGGCTCTTCTGTCTATGGGATTCTCCAGGCAGGGATACTGGAGTGGGTTGCCACGACCTCCTCCAGGGGATCTTCCCAACCCTGG
Organism: Cervus elaphus; assembly: GCF_910594005.1. Classification (NCBI taxonomy): domain Eukaryota; kingdom Metazoa; phylum Chordata; class Mammalia; order Artiodactyla; family Cervidae; genus Cervus; species Cervus elaphus. The sequence goes on along the minus strand of NC_057827.1, from coordinate 19,041,820 downwards.
GATCAAACCTGAATCTCCTCTGGCTCCTGCATTGCGGGTGGATTTATTACCACTGAGCCACCAGGGAAGCCCTCTCATCCCTGTAGCACCAACCAGATCTTGAATGGTTCTGAACCAGAACCACCTAACTACTCTGCCCCCTAATTCTTGACCCATAGATAATTAAGAAAATAAAGATCTGCTGTTTTAAGTGTATATATTTTGAGATGATTTGTTATATAGAAATAGATAACTAACACACCATATAATAATGGTAACAAAACATTACTCACATTGTTGAGCTTACTGGAACATAATCTCCTTACAGAAAGGAACCGCATCTGCTTGTCTCACCACCAGAACCTCTGTGCACTGGCCCATAGTCAGTATTCAATCCCTGTTTGTTGATTCAATGATTGATAAAACCTTAGTTACATGACTGGTATTGTGTTATTCACTTTACACATGCTTTCTCATTTAATTCTCACAGTCATTCTATAAAGTGTGGTTTTCATCCCTGTTTTACAGACAAACAATTCAAGGCTTAGCAAGATGATGCAAGTAGATTCTGGCATCCCTGTGACTCCAGGACCTGAGGGTCACATATGAATCTGGGGCCCTTCCCTAGACTGAGGGTCCAGCCACACTGAGTTGTGTTTCTACACTTGATTTCTTAGCAACTAGAGACTTGTTCTTCCCCTTCCTCTCCTTAGAATGCCAGTGACCCAGCCAACATGTACCAAAGCTCCCAAGGAGTTGTAACTGCCATCAGCTCCGGCAAGAAAGCATGCGAACGGGTTCAGTTGGTTAGGATGAGAAGAGTCAGGTCTGCTTCCAGAGCGAGAAGACAGGCAGGACCTGCACAGGGCAGATAGGAACCAGCCATTGCCTCTCTTAGGTGGCTTCATACACGTCCAATCTCCAGTACTGGCAGTGAGGTCCAGGCTGGTTCAGAACTGCAGAAACCAAATGCCCAAACTCAGGGCAAGATCCACAAGACTCTACCTGAATTCTCCAAACACAACACACCCTGGGGATTAAATTCTAAGGATCCAAATCCCTAAATTGCATTCCTGGTCCCTCACTAAGCCTTGATGGAAAAATGTTGAGTTGTTGAAAACAAGGATGAAAGAGATTAACCTAGTAAATCCAACCAACAATCAACAACCAGCCAAACATGTTCCTGTCTAAATACACGTTGTCTTTGTGGTAACCTAGTTTTTCCTTTTAAAACATAAAAATCTGCAGTACCAATGCAATTTATGTAGATCTTGAGAGTTTCATTTTGTGCTGTTTTGGGGGCCTTTTGCTTCATTTCATGAAATGCTGTGGCTCTGAGATTTTTAAGTTAGGAAATAACCTTACCAAACTTTGGTCTTATGACTATATCTAGTCCTACCTTTAAGATGGCTAAATTTTTTTGTGAAAATTAAATTTTGAATAGAGTTCTAGAGGCTTGTATAACCCAGGAGAGAATCTCAGTGAAAGTGAAAGGATTAGTCATTCAGTCATGTCTGATTGTTTGCGACCCCATGAACTCTAGCCCACCAGGCTCCCCTGTCCATGGGATTCTCCAGGCAAGAACACTGGAGGGGGTAGCCATATCCTTCTCCAGGGAATCTTCCCAACCCAGGGACTGAACTCATTTCTCCTGCATTGTAGGCAAAATCTTTACCTTCTGAGCCACCAGGGAAGTCCAACTCATATCTAGAAGTCTTAAAAAGGTAATGTATTTTGAAATTTTCCCAATAAGCAGCTTATTTTTCTGGTGAGAAAAGAGGGAAACAGGGAATAACATTATTTGTTTAAATGTCAAAATAATTTTTAGAAGACTATATAATGACATAGAAAGAAGCTCACTATACACTACAAGTGAGAAATAGTATAACTATTATGATACTCTTACATTAAACATATAGAGAAAAATTTATGTTTACATATGGAAAATATTAGGATAGACATGAAATATTAATAGCCCTCCCATTCTTCCCTCCATCCATCCTTTCCTTCTTCCCAATGTTTCTTTGGCACCTACCATGTGTCAGACAATGACTTATCTTCCAAGTGTCCAAAGATGAGTCAGTTCTGCCCTCAAGTGCCTCAAAGCCCAATGAGAAACTCAGTGAAGTGAACAATCAGAAAAAAACAGATGCATAAAAGGCATCAGAGCATAGTGGCTCTGAGAACTCACCATTGCAATCAGCATGGATTTAAGTCCAAACCACAGTTTTTCACTTTCTATGTATACTGAAGCAAATTTTCTCACTTTTCTAAGTTCACTATCCACATGTGCAAGTAGGGATAAAAATACCTACCTCACAGGACAGTTGTAATAAACAGGAAGCATATAAATATGAAGAGCTGAGCATAGACCTGGCTGTAGTAAGCACTGGATAAATGGCCACCATTGGTTTTTATCATAGATGGCCGAGTGGGAACTCAGAGGAAGCTTACAGACTTCTGAAGATCAAAATCCCCCCAAAAAGTGAAGTCACTCAGTCGTGGCCAACTCTTTGCGACCCCATGGACTGTAACCTATCAGGCTGCTCCGACCATAGGATTTTCCAGGCAAGAATACTGACTGGGTTGCCATTTCCTTCTCCAGGGGATCTTCCCAGACCAGGGATCAAACCCAAGTCTCCTGCACTGCAAGCAGATGCTTTATCATCTGAGCCACCAAGGAAGCTAAAATCCCTAAACTCACAGTCAAATGGCTGAACTGAACTAGTAATGATAGCTAGAGTTGGTGTGTTTTGCAAACCCAATCATAGGGCAAAATCTGCCATTTTTACTTTACAAAAATTTCCATAATCTACATCATACATCTCCTGTTTGAAGAGGACACTCTTTTTTTCAAAGCTTTTAGCTTCATCCATGTCTGAGATCTCTTCTGAAAGACACTGAAGTAGCCCCATCCCACAAGGGAAATCTATAACCAGCTCAAAGGCCACCCCAGAGACCCTCAGACTTCCCACATTTCTTCCGTTTCACATGTCCTTTCTCCTTTCATGTTACTTAACATTTTCATTCCTATCATAATTGGCATAATCAGGCTTCCCTGGTGGCGCAGACTGGTAAAGAATCCACCTATAGTGCAGGAGACCTGGGTTCAATCCCTGGGTTGGGAAGATCCCCTGGAGAAGGGAATGGTTACCCACTCCAGTATTCTGGCCTGGGAAATCCCATGGACAGGGCAGCATGGCGGGCTACAGTCCATGGGATCGCAGAGTGGGACACGACTCAGCGACCAACACATAATAATTACAAGAGCTCCTACATCTTACTTTCTCAAGAGGTAGTGTGGTGAGGAAGCCCAGTCCTTGGAGTCAGGCAGCCCCGAATCTGCATCCTGTCGCTAGGAGCCCAGGAACCCTGAGTGAGTCATCTGTGCCAGCCCCTGTCCTTCTGTTTGGCCTGAGAGTGAAAATAACCACCTCGTGGGTTTGTTGTAGAAATGAAGGTCACTAACCCAGTGACCAGTGCTTGGCACATGCTATACAAATATTGGTTTTCTTTCTTTGTCAATAAAGACAATGCATTGACTACATACAGAGACCTGTGTGACGCTCAGTGCCAACATGCCTTCATTCTCTCTTTGTGTAGAGCAAATACGCCTTTCAGAGGCTTTTAAAATTGAAGTCCAGCTGAACTAACTGTGTTTGGAGAGGAAAGTTGTGCACTGAATACTCATTTTATGCATCGTTGGACAGTACTGACAAGAGGGGCCATGAGATTGGTCAAATCGATTTGGTTTCATTTGCTATTTGGGTTTCCTTGGTGGCTCAGATGGTAAAGAATCTGCAATCTGGGAGACTCGGGTTTGATCCCTGGGTCAGGAAGATCCCCTGGAGGAGGGAATGGCTACCTGCTCCAGGATTCTTGTCTGGAGAAGCCCATAGACAGAGGAAACTGGTGGGCTACTGTCCGTAGGGTTGCAAAGATTCTGACGTGACTGAGCAATGAACACTTTCCCTTTCACTTTTTTTCATTCACTGTTATTACCCAACAGTCTGAATGAAAAAGCCTGTTCAGCCAAGTAGTCCTAGTTTCATTAGAAACTATACTAAAATGTTGCAACTGAAAGGTGAAGCGACTCCAAATTAAAGCAAAATGACTCAAAATATTACATTCATCCATTTATGTAGATCCCCACTCATTTGGCAACTAGCAGATACATGTATAACACTATCCTAGAAAAAAAAATGAACAGCAAAAACCCCTGTTCCCACAGAGAATTTGGTAGATAAAATGTCTTTGATCTCTCCTCGCCTTACAGGGCTGCATAGCCTGCCAGCTGCAAATGCTCACAGGTGCTCTCTGTTCCCCCGACACACCTCAGCTCTTTGGTATACACCTGCTCTCCACTGAATTATCTTCTCAGAGGATATCAATAACCTCTTCACCAACAAGACAATGGGTCCCACCCCCTCCCGGCCCCCGCCAACTCTCCGCCCAGCTCTTAGTAAATTTGACTTCTTTTTTTCATGGTTTCTAACACAGTTGACTGCTCTTTTCTCAAATGTCTCTCGTCTGTTGATTTCTCTGCAAATTGTACTGCTTCCCGTTAATTCATCATCTTCATTGTTGGCAGAGTTATTGATTGAAAATCCAATTCTCTCCATATTATTCTCCTGTTTAGCATCCTTCAACGTTTGCCCATGGCCTATGGGATAAAGTAGGATTTCTGCGCTACTATATAGAAATGTCCTTTGAGTCATGCTCCTGCCTGTTCTTACAGCCTGGTCCCCTGTTAGTCCACTTAGAAACTTCATTCTCCAGTGATGTGAACAGGCTTCTCTTCGAGTCTCCAGCCCTCCACTCCTCTGTTTATAGGGGCACACCCAGATAAGGATCTTCAACTCCCTGAAAATTCCACTGTGCCACCCAGAACCTGTTTGTGGTATGCCTGCTTCCATCGCTAGTTTTGAGCTACTTTATGAGAAGAATGTGTTTTGTCTTCATACTCTAAGGCCTAGCACAATGCCAGGTATGTTACAGAAAAATGAACCCAACTTTCGGGGTTCTGTTGGTTTACCTCTGCAGTTTCTCAACTATCTTTATCCTTGTTCCTATTCTCTCTGTTGTGTCCCAGACGAAAGAGCTGAGTCTTTGTTCTTGTTGTTCACTCACTAAGTCATGTCCAGCTCTTTGAGACCCCATGGACTGCAGCATGCCAGGCTTCCCTGTCCTTCACCATCTCCTGGAGTTTGCTCAAACTTATGTCCACTGAGTTGGTGATGCTATCTAATCATCTTATCCTCTGCTGTCCCCTTCTCCTCCTGCCCTCAATTTTTCCCAGCATCAGGATCTTTTCCAGTGAGTTGGCTGTTCGTATCAGGTGGCCAAAGTACTACGTCTTTTACTTAGTCATAAACCCTTTTACTTATTTTCTCCTATCGTCTACCTCTCCTTAATAATATGCATCTAAAACAGAGAAACCAGAGTAATGTTCCTAAAGTATTGGGTTGGCCAAAAGTTTTTCAGGTTTTTCCATACAATGTTACAGAAAAACCTCAATGAACTTTTTGGCCAATCCAATATTATTTGCACATGGGCAGTTGGTAAATAGCCACTGACTCAGTCCCACAAGGATGACCTACCCACCTAGCTGGTCCAGGACCCCAAGGACATCCTACCCACCTAGCTGGTACCACTGCCTCCCTCCCCAGACTTCAAGTTGGAGAACTTGACACATCAGCAGAGTTGTGGGATCGGTCCCACAGGAAGCCCAGCATTGATTCCACTGAACTGGTGTTCAGTCTGCACATCAGATGGTAAAGAATTCGCTTGCAACGCAGGAGACCCAGGTTCGAGCCGTGGGTTGGGAAGATCACCTGGAGAAGGGAGTGGCTACCCACCCTAGTATTCTTGCCTAGAGAATTCCATAGATAGAGGACCCTGGCAGGCTACAGTCCACAGGATTGCAAAGAGTTGGACATCTGAGCAACTAACACTACCCATCAGTGTCTGCTTAGAAGCTGTTAGTGGCACATATAACCTATCACAGAAAGTCAACATTTCTTGGCATAGTATCAAGGCCTTCATAATTGGATCCAATTTTCAGCCATATTTACAAATAATATAAGCAACATTCTATATAAACACATCTTAAAACTTAATATGCACATGAATCATCAATCAAAATGCAGATTGATTCAGGAGGGCTGGAGTGAGGGCATGAGACTCTGCATTACTCACAAACCTCAGGTGATATTGATGGTGTTGCCTCCCAGACCCAACTTTGAGTAGCGGGGAACTTACCTCCAAGCCATTTCTGCCCCTCTGTTCCTACTAAGACTTCCTCCCAGAATCCCCTCTGGGCTCATTAGTTAATGGGCTAATCCCTCAAAGCCAGCTCAAATGTGACCTCCTCACTAAAATTTTCTCTTATTTCCTGAAGTAAATATGAACTCTTTCTCCTTGGGGATTTGTTTGCTGTGGGAAACCAATCACCACAAAGGCATACCTAACAAAGCTTTCACATATATGTCCATCTTTGGACAAGTTTTATTGTTTTTCTGTAAGTGGCCCAATCATACCCCCAAAATGACCTGCACATTCATGACTAGTTCTGCATAACTGTGAAAGTACAATAGAAGGCTCCCATCTACTCACAATAAAATAATCAGAAAAAAATGTGAACAACCTAGGCTGTGAAGAATGGCACAATAATTTATGTTCATAGTAATAAGCCCAGCATCATCTTTCAGGATTTGAAATAGCTCAACTGGAATTCCATCACCTCCACTAGCTTTGTTCGTAGTGATGCTTTCTAAGGCCCACTTGACTTCGCATTCCAGGATGTCTGGCTCTAGGTGAGTGATCACACCATTGTGATTATCTGGGTCATGAAGATCATTTTTGTACAGTTCTTCTGTGTATTCTTGCCACCTCTTCTTAATATCTTCTGCTTCTGTTAGGTCCATACCTTTTCTGTCCTTTATTGAGCCCATTTTTGCGTGAAATGTTCCCTTGGTTATCTCTAATTTTCTTGAGGAGATCTCTAGTCTTTCCCATTCTGTTGTTTTCCTCTATTTCTTTGCATTGATCACTGAGGAAGGCTTTCTTATCTCTCCTGGCTATTCTTTGGAACTCTGCATTCTTTCCTTTTCTCCTTTGCTTTTTGCTTCTCTTCAATTCACAGCTATTTGTAAGGTCTTCTCAGACAACCATTTTGCCTTTTTGCATTTCTTTTCTACGGGGATGATCTTGATCCCTGTCTCCTGTACAATGTCACGAACCTCTGTCCATACTTCATCAGGCTCTCTGTCTACCAGATCTAGTCCCTTAAATCTATTTCTCACTTCCTTCATAAGGGATTTGATTTAGGTCATACCTGAATGGTCTAGTGGTTATCCCTACTCTCTTCAGTTTAAGTCTGAATTTGGCAATATAGAGTTCATGATCTGATCCACAGTCAGCTCCTGGTCTTGTTTTTGCTGACTGTATAGAGCTTCTCCATCTTTGGCTGCAAAGAGTATAATCAATCTGATTTCAGTGTTGACCATCTGGTGATGTCCATGTGTAGAGTCTTCTCTTGTGTTGTTGGAAGAGGGTGTTTGCTATGACCAGTGCGTTCTTTTGGCAAAACTCTATTAGCCTTTGCCCTGCTTTATTCCGTACTCCAAGGCCAATTTTGCCTGTTACTCCAGGTGTTTCTTGACTTCCTACTTTTGCATTCCAGTCCCCTATAATGAAAAGGACATCTTTTTTGGGTGTTAGTTCTAAAATGTCTTCATTGACATTTTGTCTATGAATCATTCAACTTTGGCTTCTTCAGCGTTACTGGTTGGGGCATAGGCTTGGATTACCGTGATATTGAATGGTTTGCCTTGGAAACGAACAGAGATCATTCTGTCATTTTTGAGATTGCATCCAAGTACTGCATTTCCAACTCTTTTGTTGACTATGATGGCTACTCCATTTCTTCTAAGGGATTCTGGCCCACAGTTGTAGATATAATGGTCATCTGAGTTAAATTCATGCATTCCAGTCCATTTTAATTCGTTGATACCTAGAATGTCGACATTCACTCTTGCCATCTCCTGTTTGACCACTTCCAATTTGCCTTGATTCATGGACCTAACATTCCAGGTTCCCATGCAATATTGTTCTTTACAGCATCGGATCTTGCTTCTATCATCAGTCCCATCCACAACTGGGTATTGTTTTTGCATTGCCTCCATCCCTTCATTCTTTCTGGAGTTATTTCTCCACTGATCTCCAGTAGCATATTGGGCACCTACCAACCTGGGGAGTCCCTCTTTCAGTATCCTATCATTTTGCCTTCTCATACTGTTCATGGGGTTCTCAAGGCAAGAACGCTGAAGTGGTTTGCCATTCTCTTCTCCAGTGGACCCCATTCTGTCAGACCTCTCCACCATGCTGTGAAAGTGCTGCACTCAATATGCCAGCAAATTTGGAAAACTCAGCAGTGGCCACAGGACTGGAAAAGTCCGTTTTCATTCCAGTCCCTAAGAAAGGCAATCCCAAAGAATGCTCAAACTACTGCACAATTGCACTCATCTCACACACTAGTAAAGTAATGCTCAAAATTCTCCAAGCCAGGCTTCAGCAATACGTGAACCAAGAACTTCCAGATGTTCAAGCTGGTTTTAGAAAAGATAGAGGAATCAGAGATCAAATTGCCAATATCCACTGGATCATCGAAGAAGCAAGAGAGTTCCAGAAGAACGTATATTTCTGCTTTATTGACTACGCCAAAGCCTTCGACTGTGTGGATCACAATGAACTGTGGGAAATTCTGAAGGAGATGGGAATACCAGACCACTTGACCTGCTTCTTGAGAAACCTGTATGCAGGTCAGGAAGCAACAGTTAGAACTGGACATGGACCAACAGACTGGTTCCAAATAGGAAAAGGAGTACGTCAAGGCTGTATATTGTCACCCTGTTTATTTAACTTATATGCAGAGTACATCATGAGAAATGCTGGGCTGGAAGAAGCACAAGCTGGAATTAAGATTGCCGGGAGAAATATCAATAACCTCAGATATGCAGATGACACCACCCTTATGGCAGAAAGTGAAGAAGAACTAAAAAGCCTCTTGATGAAAATGAAAGAGGAGAGTGAAAAAGTTGGCTTAAAGCTCAACATTCAGAAAACTAAGATCATGGCGTCTGGTCCCATCACTTCATGGCAAATAGATGGGGAGACAGTGGAAACAGTGTTAGACTTCATTTTTTTGGGCTCCAAAATCACTGCAGAAGGTGACTGCAGTCATGAAATGAAAAGATGCTTACTCCTTGGAAGGAAAGTGATGACCAACCTAGATAGCATGTTAAAAAGCAGAGACATTACTTTGCCAACAAAGGTCCATCTGGTCAAGGCTATGGTTTTTCCAGTGGTCATGTATGGATGTGAGAGTTGGATGGTGAAGAAAGCTGAGCACCGAAAAATTGATGCTTTTGAACTGTGGTGTTGGAGAAGACTCTTGAGAGTCCCTTGGACTGCAAGGAGATCCAACCAGTCCATCCTAAGGGAGATCAGTCCTGGGTGTTCATTGGAAGGACTGATGCTGAAGCTGAAACTCCAGTACTTTGGCCACCTCATGTGAAGAGTTGACTCATTGGAAAAGACCCTGATGCTGGGAGGGATTGGGGGCAGGAGGAGAAGGGGGCGACAGAGGGCGAGATGGCTGGATGGCATCACCGACTCGATGGGCATGAGTTTGAGTAAACTCCAGGAGTCGGTGATGGACAGGGAGGCCTGGCGTGCTGCGATTCATGGGGTCACAGAGTTGGACACGACTGAGCGACTGAACTGAACTGAATAAACCCAGAGGCATAAGGAGCCAAAAATAGCTTCTGAATCATCAAAGATTAAAATTATATTCAGTATATTTTATTGTTAAGTGAATTTGCATTCTAATTCTCTGAAAACTGACATATGGTGTGTACATGTGTACTTGTGTGTCTATATGTGTGTATTATATGAATGATATCTTCTGATTTCTTGAAAACCTATAAGGAATATACGATTGTGTATTTTAGTTACATGTAACATTAAAAGCACCCTCAGCACCAACCCTATGCCTGCCATTCCTGTAACACACATACACACACATGCACATACTATTTCTTAGGGGAAAAATTAAAAAGCTAGGATTCCACTGTACTTCCTAAATTTCCCAAATAAACTCCTCAAAACCTTCAGTTGTTTTGCCTAGTATTGAAGACCTCATTATTACCTGGACTGAGCCTAGACAGTGGTTGCTTTTCCTTTTTTTTTTTTTTTTGGCTTTCACATAATTAATGTGTATTGGTCTTCGTTCCATAGAGATTGCTAGTGGATACAAACATACTTAATAAAATTTCACAAGCAGACAAAAATAAATATGCAGAGAAAAACACAAGGGTTGAATATGAATGAAGCCAGGAAGAGTGGCTGTCTGGTCAGGTGTTTCATAAGGCGCTGCCTTTTCTTCAGCCTGGAGCAAGGACGTGGTACCCCAGGTCTTCCTTTCGTGTCCCCATGCTCTTCTTTTTTGCCTTCCCAGGGCCCGTCGGGGCAGATGGCAGGCACTCCCTTCTCCCTCTTCTCTGGGACTTGTTCTACACATGTCTTCCCTTGTCCAGAGGTAGGTGGCGTAGACCTCTCTGTTTTCCCTGCGATTGTATAAGAAATTGCTGCTTCACTTACTTGGAGGAAGAAATCACACAGGGACTTCCCTGGTGGTCCAGTGGTTAAGACTCCATGCTCCCAATGCAGGGGCCTGGGTTCAACCCCTGGTCAGGGAACTGGATCCTGCATGCTGCAACAATGATTGTGAGAGCCACAACTACGACCCGGCACAGCCAAATACATTAAAACACAACAAAGTGCTTCAATCAAAATGAATAAATCACATATTTATTTCATATTTTAATTGCATTCAATATGTGCACGCGTGCTAAGTTGCATCAGTTGTGTCTGATTCTTTGCAACCCCATGGACTGTGGTCCACCAGGCTTCTCTGTCCACGGGCTTTTCCAGGCAAGAATACCAGAATGTGTTGCCATGCCCTCCTCCGGGGGATCTTCCCGACCCAGGGATTGAGCCTGTGTCTCCTGCACAGTAGGAATTGGCAGGTGAATTCTGTCCCACTGAGCCACCTGGGAAGCCCTGCATTCTCCTTGCTTTGTCTCTAACCTCAGCTCCTGAGAACCCCTTGTTTCTGATTGTACATTGTCTTCTGCATGCCTCAAACCTTCAGGGTTTTTATTAGCCTATTTCTTATAAATCTACCTTACTTCTCACACACAATTTGCCTTTATCTCCATAATTTGTCTCTGCCTTCTTTCAAAGTCTTGGAGTTTCTCTTACCCATGACAGATACCTAATTCTTCCATTCATGTTTTAATGTTCCCAGGCTCTGTTTCTTACCCTTTATCCACCATCCACTGCCCTTAACATCACTGCAGGAAAATATTTGAAGTGGTCACTAAAGGAGTCATCTTTGGGTCGTAAGGGGTTAGTGAAGACGAAGAGAGAGTCATGAGAGAATTTCAGCCATGAGCAAGTTCTCAGCATCATGTCAACTGCCCACCTGGTCACACCAGGAGAGGTCAGAGGATAATAAAACTGGTGAATCTCTCCCAATCGTGTGTTTCATGGTTCTCCTCTTCTTGCCACTGGAGAATAGCCTATTAGAATTCCAAGAGGCTGTGGAGATAGGTTAAAAGTTGCCCAGAAAGTTTAAGGCCTTTGCCCAACATTTAAGGGCTAATTAATACAGAGGTTAAGACCAAAATCTAGGTTTCCTAATTTCCAAGTCCAATGTTCTTTCCACTGCGTTAAAAACTCCTTCTACACATGTAAGTAAATGGAAATATTGAGTTGACCACAAGGTTCATTTAGGGTTTTCTATAATATCTTATGGCAAAACTCGAATGAACCTTTTGGTCAATCCAATCAGTTCAGTTCAGTTCAGTCACTCAGTCGTGTCCGACTCTGTGACCTCATGGGCTACAGCACACCAGGCTTTCCTGTCCATCATCACCAACTCCTGGAGCTTGCTCAAACTCATGTCCATCGAGTTGGTGATGCCATCCAACCATCTCATCCTCTGTCACCCCCTTCTTCTCCTGCCTCCAATCTTTCCCAGCATCAGGGTATTTTCCAATGAGACAGTTCTTTGCATTAGGTGGCCAAAGTATTGGAATTTCAGTTTCAGCATCAGTCCTTCCAATGAATATTCAGAGTTGATTTCCTTTAGGATTGACTGGTTTGATCTCCTTGCAGTCCAAGGGACTCTCAAGAGTCTTCTCCACACCACAGTTCAAAAGCATCAATTCATCGGTCAAACCAATAGAACTGGAATTTCTTTAAAAAGTCAAAATTTCAGTGGGTAAAACTCAAGAAGATTTTGTCTTACTCATTTATTTTATTCCTCTTTATCAGATCCCCACCAAATATCAGTACTGCTTGGAAAGGAGCTAAAGGTGGGAGCAAACAGATGCCAGTGTGATCTATGAACCTCGGACACTAAGCAAATATCCATGCAGTCAGATCATACCGTATCTCATCTACCTTAAGAAGCAGCTATTTTCTTTTCAACATAACAGCATATCTAACATAAAGTCTCACTAAACGATGAACGTGTCTTACCATCAAGATGGCCTGGAAGGGAGCCAAGTTCTTCTAGAGAGTATTTGCATTCATTTCTTTCACCCAGGGCTACTCCCAACAGGAAACCCCTTTTAAAGTACATCCTGCATTAAAATACATTCCTGGATATATGCCCAGGGGTGGGATTGCTGGGTCACGTGGTAGTTCTATTCTTAGTTTTCCAGGGACCCTCCATACTGTTCCCTATAGTGGCGATATCAATTTACATTCCCTCCAACAATGTAAGAGGGTTCCTTTTTCTCCACACCCTCTCCAGTACTTATCAATTATAGAGTTGTTGATGATGACCATTCTGAGTATCATCAGATGGCCATTCTGATACATCACTGTAGTTTTGATTTGCATTCTCTAATAATTAGTGATGTTGAGCATCTTTTCACGTGCTTGTTGGTCACACATATGTCTTCCTTGGAGAAATGTCAATTTAGGTCTTCTGCCCATTTTTTCTTTTATTGATTGGGTTGTTTGTTGTTTTGATATTGAGCTGCATGAGCAGTTTGTATTTTTTGGCAATTAATCCCTTATCAATTGCTTCATTTGCAAATATTTTCTCCCATTCTGATGGTTGTCTTTTTGTCTTGTTTATGGTTTCCTTTGCTGTGCAAAACCTTTTAGGTTTAATTAGGCCCCATTTACTTATTTTTATCTTCCTTACTCTGGTACAGATGAACCTATCTACAAAGCAGAAATAGAGACTGAGATGTAGAGGACAAATGGATGGACACTAGGGGGACATGGGGTGGGATGAATTGGGAGACTGGAATTGACACATATACACTACTATGTATACAGTAGATAAGTAGTGAGAACCTGCTTTATGGAACTCTACTCAGCACTCTGTGGTGACCTAAATGGGAAGGAAATTCAAAAGAGAGGGAATGTATGTATAATGTATGGCTCATTCATTTTGCTATAAGGCAGAAACTAACACAATATTGTAAAGCAACTATACTCCAATACAAAGTAAATAATTTAAAAGATACACTGTATCCCCGATTGAGCTTCTCTGGACCACACTTGCAGTTGGACTTCAGACCAGACACCTGCATGATGGTCACCTCCTGATACAAAAGAGAGGAGAGAGTTGCTGCTTCTTCCCACCAGGACTAAGGTAGCATTTCCTTGCTGTCCCTTTCTCTGGGCTGGGTTTGTTTCTGACATGCCATTACATTGGTGAGCCAACTTTGTATATGGAGTCCCATGCTAAATTCTCTACCTTGAGTGTTTGGGTTTTTTATCCAGTTTCCTCAGAGGTACATACAGTAATTGTGCATTTTACAGTCAATGGCATTTTTGGTTCTATAAAATGCAGTGGTTTTGAATTGTGATAAAAAAATTATGAAAAAGAAGACAAAAGTGACACAAGAAAGCATAATCAGACTAATTTACAAACAAGGGATGTGTCAACTGTGTGAGTTTGTTAAGTCTGCAATAACAAGTAGCCCAGACTGGGTGGCTTAAACTGCAAAAATGTATTTTCTCACAGTTTTGGAGTCTGGAAATCTAAGAGTAGTTGTTAGCAAGATTGATTTTTTTCTGAAATCACCTTTCCTTGTCTTATAGATAGTCGTATTCTCCATGTGTCTTCACATGGTGTTCCCTGTATATACATCTCTATCCTAATCTCCTATTTTTTTAAGGGCACAAGTGCTATTGAATTAGGGCTCACCCGAATGACCCCATTTAACCTTAATTACCTCTTTAAAGATGCTATCTCCAAATACAGTCAGATTCTGAGGTCCTGGGGGTTAGGACCTCAACAAGCAAATTTTGGGGAGTCCCTAACTGAGTTCATGGGCTTCCCAGGTGGTGCTAATGATAAAGAACCCACCTACCAATATAGGAGACATAAGAGACTCACATTTGATCCCTGGATCAGGAAGATCCCCTGGAGGAGGGCATGGCAACCCACTCCAGAATTCTTACCTGGAAAATCCAATGGACAGAGAAGCTTCACGGGCTACAGTGCATAGTGTTGCAAAGAGCTGGACATGACTGGGCAACGGAGCGGGTACATACGCATAATTGAGCTCATAAAATAAACTGAAGTCTGGAAGATGGGACAAATGACCCAGGAGTTGACCTTTCCAGACAGAGGATCAGCCTGTGCAAAGTCCTCGTAGATAAGGAAGCCAGAGTTAGTTTCAAATTCCTTTAATGTGCTACCTCCAACAGGTTTATATTCAAAGGAAAAGAATATCATTACAGCGAATCAATTTCTCTTGAAATCTGAAATAGAAATATGATGAATTCTTGATTATAAATTACTTTTAAAATCATATTTTTAAAAGTAAATGGGGTTATGCCCTCTGATTATAATTATCACCCATTATTTCCTCAATCTGAATTTGATTTTGGGCCCTGTTGCTATGCTAAATGCCTTGTGAATTGACATGGGAATCTCTAACAAGATATATTACCACCATTACATATGCCTTTTGGTGGGAAAATATTAAAGCCATTCCCTCTCACTGCTTGTTTAGAATAACCTCTTCTCTGGGGGCCAAGCATTCCAGACAAGGTGAACAGCCTATGCTGTTAGAGAATAAATGATGATTTGTAACAGGCTCATGGATGAATGCTTTCCATCTGGTGTATGGAAGGTGCCCTTCCTCTCAGACCATACTCTTCAGTTCAGTGCAAAAGTCCACGCTCATCCCAGAACTGCTCCAAAGGTGCTTCCTGAGATTTCATGAAAGTGATCATAAAAAGCACAACTCATATTTTTTTCACATGCGTAACTACAGCAAATAGGACCTGAGGATATCTCTGCTTTGACTGGGCCATCTCAAAATTGGATCTGAATTCCTGGTCTGTTGTAAGGTTAGACAAAAATCTTTCAAACTGTGGTGCTGGAGAAGACTGTTGAGAGTCCTTTGGACTGCAAAGAGACCAAACCAGTCAATTCTAAAGGAAATCAACCCTAAATATTCACTGGATGGACTGATGCTGAAGCTGAAGCTCCAATACTTTGGCCACCTGATGCAAAGAGCCAACTCATTGGAAAAGACCCTGATGCTGAGTAAGACTGAGGGCAAGAGGAGAAGTGGGCAGCAGAGGGTGAGATGGTTAGACAGCATCACTGACTCAATGGATATGAACTGGAGCAAACTCCAGGAGATAGTGAAGGACAAGGAAGCCTGGTGTGCCACATTCCATGGAGTCACAAAGAATCAGACGCAATATAGCTACTGAACAATTACAACTAGACAAAAAGAGCTTACTTATATTTCCAGAGTTCTGCTATAAGAGCTTCTTGATAGAAGTAAATGGTTTACTACATTGAAGAAGTGCCTAGTTACAGTATAGTTCATTAGATGAAAGGCACAGTTCTTTTTTTCCAGCAAACGCTCTTCTCTTAAATGACCAAAACAGTCATGTGAATTCCTAGGAGGGTGTTCAGCACTTTCCCTCCTCTGTCTGGGTTGGGTGACAAGCAGATATTAAATGTCAGCTTGCATTTGCTACGCTAGAATGTAGAGCTCATGGAGTCTCTTTTGCTCATGGGAGCAGGGGCACCTCCTATTCCAGGAGTTCAGAGAGTTGTGGTGAGTTGCCTCTCTCACTTATCTGCCATTCTCAAACAGAAACAAGAGAGGCGGTCCCCAGGAATGAGATTTGAGATGGCAATTTCCCCCACCTGCAGCCAAACCCCATGTTGGGTGAGAGAGGTAGGGAAATTCTCACCAGCTGAGACCCTCATTTTCTCTCATTTGGACCCCAGGTTGATCATTCTAGTCCAAAAGAATAAATCTCCCTTCCCTCTCTTCCCCCACTTCCTGCTACTGTAATTATTTCATTCTGAGAAGAGCTTTGGCTTTGATAAAGAGCAGGGATGAGAGATTAATGGATCATTCATTTATTCATTCAGGCAGTAATTAACTGCACATTTTTCTTTCATTTTATTATTTATGTAAGTTAAAGTTCATCGGTAACAGGAATTCTTGCAACTACAAAATAAAACTACGTAGATGTAAGAAGTCATGTAAATGGTTAATAAGCTTATTACCAAGGTTAGCAAAACTTTCATTGTCAATCAGTCTGTACTCAGGGAATAAAAATTATGAGTGCATAAACACAAATTCCATTTTGACTTTCAGGCTGTCACCCTGAAACCCTAGCAGCTTGAGTCCTTATATTTGCCACGTTATACAAACTATTACTATTTTCTTCTATATGCAGTTTGCATGAATAAAACCACCAGAAAATAAGATCTATCTTTAAATTAAACAAAATTCGACTAGATGGTCAGTGCTGTTCTACGTACTAGCATGTTTTATTCTCCAAATTACTCATTGAAGCTGTTTGTTGTGTTCTGTATCTGAATCTTCTTTTAACTTCTCTTCCACCCTTCTAATCTTCCTTTTGACTTTAAAGTTTATATTATTGATTATTAGATCAAATAATTGTATTTGGTTTGATAAAAAGAAAGGAGGCCTCAAAGTAGTTAAATCCTGACTTCATCTGTTAATTTCAGGCTTAGTGGAACGAAGCAGCTGGACTCCCTCAAAGATCAAAAGCAAGGCAAATATTCAGCTGCTGAAGCTCTGAAGCACTCTCAGAGAAAACAGCCAACTAGCTGATACCAATAAAGCCCCAGAACAGTTGATGAAGTTTAAATCTGCCCCTTTCACCTAGGGGCAGGGCGGGAACTGTAGGCTTATGTGGCAAAATAAACCATTGATTTCAAAACTAAACTTTGAAGTTTGAAAATAAAAGATAGAGTTATGGCCCAGTACCCAAAGGGCTGTTCCGAACTGGAGGGCTCATCTGAATTTCAAATGGTGAGTCACACCCTAATACTGCTTTCCAGATGGCTTAGTGGTAAAGAATCCACCCGCCAATGCAGGAGATGTAAGAGACGTGTTTCAATCCCTAGAATGGGAAGATCCCCTGGAGGAGGAAGTGGAAATCCACTCCGGCAATGTTGCCGGGGAAATCCCATGGACAGAGGAGCCTGGCTGGCTACAGTCCACGGGATCGCAGGGAGCTGGACACACTGAGACTGAGCACGTGAATGCGCAGCACCCTCGCAGGCGAGTCCTCTCTTCTGTGTGCAGGAGTGGGCCCTGGGAACCCAGCCCTGCAGACAGCGCAGAGCCACCACTGATATACTCACCCGGTCACGGATGGGCTTCCCTATAGACGAGCTAAATGCACAGGACCTGGAAAGAAAATCATTCAGTCTTGCATACCTATAATCCTGGTCAAAAGCAGAAGAAATTCTTTCCTAGGGGCTTCCTGGTGGTCCCGTGGTTGAGAATCTGCCTTGCCATGCAGGAGTTGCGTGTTTAATTCCTGGTTGGGGAACTAAGTTCCCACATTCTTCAGAGCAACTCAGCCCGCTTGCCACAATTAGAGACTTTCTGTACCCCACGTGCTGCAATTAAGACCTGATGCAGTGGAGTAAATAAATATTAATCTTTACATATTACCATATATATATGGTATATATATACACATACACATATACATATATGTATGTATGCACTATGTATACCATATATATACTTATATATATCCAATATATATATATATCCATTAAAAAAACAAACAGTCCTTTCCCTTTTCCTCTTGCTGCCTGGAAATGGCACGCAGACTCTGCAAAAAGGGCCTGGAAGGTGGGGCCACAGGAGGTGTAGAGCAGTGGTTCTCAAATTTTGCTGCGTTACTACACGTTAGAACCACAGGGGAGTTTATAAAACTTCTGACACCCAGGCCATGTTGGGGGTGTGGAAGTGAGGACAGCTCATTGAATCAGGATCTGTGGGTGAAAACCAGGTGTTAGCATTTGTTAAAGACCCCAGGTGTCTCTAATGCTCAGCAAGGTAGAGACCAGAGGAGGCGAAAGTGGGGTTTCTCAATTAGATGGAGCTTGAGTGTCTGCATTCCTACCAACCCCCCAGGTGGTGCCCACTGCTGCTGGCCCCCAGAATGGACTTTCAATACCAAGGTGTAGGGCTCCTCACCCCACCCCCAGTGCTGTCCTGGCAATATAAAAGGAGCCAGCATTAGTCGCTCAGTCATCTCTGACTTTTGACCCCATGGACTGTAGCCCACCAAGCTCTTCTGTCTGTGGAATTCTCCAGGCAAGAACACTGGAGTGGGTAGCCATTCCCTTCCCTGGGGGAATGTTTGACCCCAGGAAGGGGTCAAACCTGGGTCTCCTGTATTGCAGGCAGGTTCTTTACCGTCTGAGCCATAATAGAAGCCCAAGGAGCCCAGGGAAAAGAAAAGTGACCCTGGGGCAGACCTCCAGAACAGCACCTGGGTTAGCCTAACGTGATGGGGAGAGGGTGGAGATGGGTGTGTGATGATATTTGGAGAGGTGGATCTCATTGCCACAGTCTATAACAAAGGATAAAAAAAAAAAATGTGCATTACCCAGGAGGACGGAATTGCTTGCTGCTTTGAGGTGGGACACCCACTCCCCCTGACAGCCCTTCCCTTCTTCCCCACACCCCAATACCATGCACGTGGGAAGAATTGGCTTGCACCGTATCTCCATCTGTAGTGCCCCAGTTCCTCTGCCTCCCTGTAATTACACAGCCTGAGGAGGAGGGAAAGGGTTTGGTCCCCCCCTTTAGCACATGAATATGCTCCAGGTTCTTGCATCTTTTTACTTAATAATATATGTATATATTTTTAATTAGAGGATAATTACTTTACAGTATCGTGATGGTTTTTGCCACACATCAACATTAGTCGGCATTAGGAATACATATGTCCCCTCCCTCTTGAAGCCCCCTCCCACACCCCTCCCCATCACATCCCTCTGGGTTGTCACAGAGTACTGCCTTTGGGTGCCCTTCGTCATGCCTTGAACTCCCACTGGCTATCTATTTTACATCTTGAACCAACCCCCAAGCCATCTCATCTCTGTGAACTCTGGATTTCCTCCGAGCAAAAACTCTCTCCTTCTTGCACACAACTTCAGAAAAAGAACCCTTTGTATGCACCTACTGTCCTCAATTCTCTTAATGTCTACCCTGTTAGTATTTAAAGTGCTGAAATATGGCTTCTCCTGAATTTGCACTAATTATGATTATTTTAAAATACTACCTTATCCACCTGCTCCTCTAGGTACCTCCTCTAAGTGGAATGACACGATATTTGTCCTTTTGTGACTGGCTTATTTCTCTTAGCATGATGTCTTTAAGGTTCACCCATGTTGTAACACGTGTCAGAATTTCCTTCGTTTTTTAGGACTGAGTGGGCTTCCCAGGTGACTCTAGTGGTAAAGAACCCGCCTGCCAGTGCAGGAGGTGTGAGACAGAAGTTTGGGTCAGGATGATCCCCTGGAGGAGGGCACAACAACCCACTCCAGTATTCTTGCCTGGAGAATCCCATGGACAGAGGAGCCTGGCCAACTACAGTCCATGGGGTCACACACAGTCGGACACGACTGAAGTGACTTAGCACACACCCATGGTGTTATATCGTATGCATGTATCCTATTTCATTTATTGTGTTTACATGCTAAGTTGCTTTTAGTCGTGTCTGACTCTTTGACCCTGTGGACTGTACCCCACCAGGCTCCTCTGTCCGTGGGATTCTCCAGGCAAGAATACTGGTGTGGGTTGCCATTTCCTCCTTCAAGGGATCTTCCCGACCCAGGGATTGAATCTGCTTCAACTGTGTCTCCTGCATTGGCAGGCAGATTCTTTACCACTGAGCCACCTAGGAAGTCCTATTCATTTATCTGTGGAATGGACACTTGGGTTTCTTCCACTTTTTGGCTGTTGTGTGAATGGTGCTGCTATGAACATGAATGTACAAACATCTGTTTGAACTCTTGCTTTCAATGTTTCTTGAGTATATACTTTGAATGGTATTTTAAGACTATTTTCCGAATGTGTATTTCTAAAATACAGAAATACAATTGATTTTTGTATGTTGAAAATAAACTACTGCCTCAAAATTTATTACTTTTGATTACTTAGTGTTTTGCATCTCACTCCCCACTTAACATTTGTACTTGTTTTGAGAAGGAAGGAGGCCTCAAAGTAGTTAACTCTCAACTTCAACTGTTAATTTCAGGCTTAGTGAACAAAGCAGCTGAACTACCTGAAAGGTCAAAAATCAGACAAGTATTCAGCCAATACTGAATTCAGCCAGTATTGAATTCAGCCAACTAGGCAAATGCCTTACTTGCTTTACCCGAGCCCCAATCCTGTTTTATTTACTCCTTAACCAATTAGAATCTGGCCTCTGCTCCCCCAGCTGCAGTAGAAACTGACATTGCAAGATCCATTAAAAAAAAATCCTTGTTGTGACGCTTTTTTAGTGAATATTCCTTTCACTCTGTTTTAGTTGACATTTTTTGAAAGTTTCAAAGAAGTCAGACATATTACTATTACCGAAAAAGTTACTATACTTATACCTAAACCTATTCCTAGAATGTCATCTTGTTTCATTCTCTGTTTTACTTTATATTTTATTTTATTGAAGTTGGTTTACAATATTATTTTCAGGTGTACAACATAGTGGATCTGTATTTTTGTAGATTATACTCCATTTGAAGTTATAAAGCAGTGGCTATATTCACTGTACTATATGTCCTTTTAGTTCATTTCTTTTATACACAGTACTTTGTACAGGCTTCCCTGGTGACTCAGTGGTAAAGAATCTGCCTGCAATGCAGGAGCCACAGGAGATGTGGGTTCAATCCCTGGGTTGGGAAGATCCCCCGGAGGAGGCATGGCAACCCACTCCAGTATTTTTGCCTGGAGAATCCCATGGACAGTGGATCCTGGTGGGCTACAGTCCATGAGGTCACAAAGGATTGGGCATGACTAAAGGAACTTAGCATGCACTCACTTTGTACATCTTAATTCTATACCCCTATCTTGCCCCTCCCCTCATTTCTCTCCCTACTGGTGACCACTTCTTTGTTCTCTATACCTCTTTATTAGTATTTTTTCAGAATTTTTGTTGTTGTTCACCACTTTTAAAGTCTTTATTGAATTTGTTGCAATATTACTTCTGCTTTGTGTTTTAGGTTTTTTGGACAGGAGGCATGTGGGATCTTACCTCATACCAGGGACCAAACCTGCACCCCTTGCATTGGAAGGAAAAGTCTTAACCACTGGACCACCAGGGAAGTCTTCTCTTTATTATTTTAATAACACTTCTATACTTCCTGAAATTATAGCAATTCTTAATTTAAAACTTTCCCAAGGTTATAGTATTCTTACCCAAACCAAAGAGAAAATGAACAGTTTAGGCAGCCAAGTTCACAGGATCCCATTAATCAGCTGATTCTTGCTTATGGCATAAACCCAGGTTTTTTTCACCAAGCATGTTCAAAACAAAGCTGTGGACATCAGGCTGAAACTTTCATCTTGAGATAATATTCTCTTTGTACATCAATGAGGAAAAACATTTAGGTTCATAGTTTTCTTCTTTTCTTGCAGATTTTAGTTTGTAGTAGCCTGGAATTTCCCCACTAAATGCTGAAATCTTTCTTGGCTAGCATGACATAGCTCATTGTCCTGTTATTGTGATAACCTGGTCTCTCGGCGTTATTTACAGTGTATAGATGCCGTACTAGTGCCTCATGGTTCACAGAGGCCTCTAGGAGCTTTATCTCCCAGGAAAGGTAGTATTAAGGCTATGCAATGAGTGCTCTTTTTAAGACACTTAGCCTTTTCGCGTCATCCTGGAACAGTTTGAAGCTCCTTTCTGCATAGTTACTGCGTGTGAGCACCGTGCCAAGTCCCTAAACATCTTGGTTCTGTACATTTTCCCAAGGTGATTTGGTAACTCACAGTTCCCTGTATATCTCCTTCTCTACTTATACAGATAGATATTAAGTTCATATCTCTATTTTAAAGGCAAATAGAGTTAATAGAAGAAATACAATATCAATTTATGTTAACCTCTTTTCATTACAATTAATAAAAAATTCAGTCCCTTTATAGCCAAACTTCTACATTCATCCTAATTTCCTTTAGTATACTTTATATTAATTTTTTCTTAATATCATTATGAAATTATAGCCTTGCTCAAATTCATCATATTTCAAGTAATCACAATTATTGTACCCTTTTTGACATTCAAATTTCAGTTTGGCCAGTGGGAGACCTCTAAGCTAGCTCTTTTGTCTTTTCAGCACTGTCCCTGGCATCTCTGCTTTCTGGTAACATGTGGTATTTCAGGTCCATTCTACTCTGCGTGTGTGTGTGTACATACGCCAGGAGGGCTAGTTTCATCCACTGAAGTATCAGAAATCCAAATCTGGGCATTTAGAAAGTTCATATGAAAATAAGCAGTGAAAATAAGCTGTTGAGACCCTTCTAGAAGGAAAAATCCTGCTGTTTAACACCCTGAGTTCACATTGCCTTTTTTTTCTAATATCATTGACATAATTAAGCCACTGGACTTGATTCATACCGTGAGGCTTTATCGATAGCCCCTGAGACTCCCTAACATATCGCTGCAGCCAGTGGCCTCAGCTCGAACCTTGTGTCTCTCACAGCCCCAGCCACAGTATTGGCTTTCGCACTTGTCTTTGCGTCACGCGGACAGTCCAGGACTCTGAGCATTTGATCTCTGTACCTCGTGGCCCTTAGCTCACTGATTTCCAGTCTCATCCCAGATGACGCCTCGGCCGCTGGGAGATGAACCTAAGTGTTTCTTGCCCCTGGATGGTGGATTTTCTGCTGTTCGAAGAAAGGCTTGGCTTCACTCATCGTGAAGCCTCTTCTCTGTTGGAGGACACCAGGTTTCTCTTTGTCCATGTTTCCACACCACTTCTGTACCTGTCCCTGCAATTTCCAGCCGTTGACATCCAACATATTTTACTACAGGAAGAAACCTGTGGTCTCTGGATAGTCTCCTTGATGACAACATTGAAAGGACAGAAGCACTCTTTTCTGTCTCGATCTGGTTACTATACTTCCTTCAAGAAAGCCGGGTTTTCTTACATTTTTCACAAGGAGGATCCTCCTTGACTGGTGAATCCAGACTTTTCTGATCCCTCTGTTCAAAGGATGCAGAGCTCCACAAGCATGTGTTCGGCAACATCCTTGGACTGGGTGGGGGTAGGAGGCACGCCTCCTTGTGAGCTGGGCCAAGTGTATACACCCTCTCAGCTTTACACTTTGGACGGGGCCTCCGGGATAGGGAATGAGAGAATGCTCGCTTAGGGAAATAAGAGCTAGAAAGCAGAGAACATCAAAAGGACTTATATGTGATCTCTTATTCAAAAGAACGTTGGCAGGATGGAGCCTGGTTTTGGCAGCAGGCTGGGTTTCACTTTATGCCTTTGATCTAGACCAGAGTGCATAAGAAACGTCAATTTTCTGGAGGTTTCCCATTAAGCGAGGCAATTTGGGTCCAGAAATAATAGTGTATCCTTTTTTAAAATATAGGTACATTTTCTTTTAAATTACAATCCTAATGCATGTTTGTGTTTTAAATTGGTAACTCAGAATGTATATGAATGTAAAACCTGCCATTTATGAGCAAGGCTCAGTGCTAGGCCCTTGACATTGATAACTTCCAGTATTCCTAAATACATACTGGGACAGGTGCTATGGTGATAGTGCTCTGTGTTCAGTATTTCTGCCTTCTTATCATTTTTTTTTAACTTTAAAAGTTAAAGTTTATATTAGAGTATAGCTGATTAACAATTTTGTGATAGTTTCAAGTGGACAGAAGAGACTCAGCCATACATATACATGTATCCATTCTCCCCTAAACTCCCCTCCTCCTTGTAATGTTTTATGAAGGATAACTTTTAAGTGGCTGGCCAGTCACCTATTAATGAACACATACAATTTTTCAGCACTATGAATAATTATTCAGTGTATGTTTGTGCTCAGTCGTTCAGCCGTGTCCGACTCTTTGAGGCCCCATGGGCTAGCCCACCAGGCTCCTTTGCCCATGAAATTTCCCAGGCAAGAATACTGGAGTGGGGTGTCATTTCCTACTCCAGGGGGATCTTCCCCACCCAGGGATCAAACCAACGTCTCTTATTATTCAATACATATTAAAAAGTGAAGCATTGTATTTCTATGTCTGTCTGTGTTTCTCTTTCCTTAAGCTCCGTTCCTTGGAAGGGGCTTGCTGAGCCAGGGGAAGGGACCAGTTTGAGTCCTTAGGTTGTTGTGTTGTTTAGTCACCAAGTCATGGCCAGCTCTTTTGCGATCCTATGGACTGTAACCTGCCAGGAGCCTCTGTCCATGGGATTTCCCAGCAAGAATACTGCAATGGGATGCTATTTCCTTCTCTAGGGGATCTTCCCAACCCAGAGATCAAACCTGCATCTCTTGGTTTGGCAGCTGGATTCTTCACCACTGCGCCACCTGAGCAGCTTTGAGTACCTAGGTGGGTATCACCGAAGAGTCTTGTACTAATACAAACTCTTACCTCTTCCAGCTATTTATTATGGAAATTTCTGTCAAACTTTTACCAGCACAGAAAAAAATTTTTTTTTAATGTTTTGCCAGTTTAGTGGGTGAATAAAATACAGATATTGTTTTAATTAGCATTTGATTAGTTATGAGTGTGAATATTTTTACATGTTTACAAGATTTTGTATTTCTTTAAAATTTCTGTGATCTTTTGTTTTAATGATATTTTGTTTTTTTATTTTGTTTCTTTTCATTTCTTTTCTTTATTTCTTTTGTTTTAATGATATTATCCTCTGCCCTGTTGCTAAATTACTTTTCCCAAGTTGTGATTTTATTATTGTGAATGATGTTCCTTGACATAGAGGAGTTCTAATTGTGTAATGGCAAAATCTTTTTAGCTTTTCTTTTGTACTTACTTCCATTGCTCTTTTACTTAGAATGTCTTTCCCTCTCCAGATATCTGATTACTTACTATATTTTTGTCTGTGTATAGTTCTTTAATCCATCTGTTTCTGGTGTTTTTGTTTTGGGCTCCTGTATGGTGAGGATATTATTTGAGTTAGTCAATTTTTCTAAACTATTTGATGAATAACCTCTCCCATTTTTTGTTGTGCTTTCTTTACTAAGCTGGAACATATACTAGAGTCTATTTTAAGGCTGATTGCTCTATTTTATCAGCCTGTCAATTCTCGAACTAGCACCATACTGCTTCGTTTGATGTTGCTTGCGATATGTTTTAATTCCTAGCTGGACAAGCCTCCTTAACCTAAGTGCCCAGTTTTCCTATTTTAATGTATTCTTAATTTTTTACTTGTTATTCCTATGAATGAACTTTAGAATCACTATGTCATTAAGAAAGATAACATTGCTTATTTTTTGGTTCTCATCATGTCACTGAATATTTAACCTAAATATTGTCATCACAAAACCATGATAGTATTTATTGTTCTTTTGTGCCATTTTTGTCTGTTTTATGTAGTGCTACACTGACTTAAGTCTCTTGAGAGTCCCTTGGACTGCAAGGAGATCCAACCAGTCCATCGTAAAGGCGATCAGTCCTGGGTGTTCATTGGAAGGACTGATGCTGAAGCTGAAACTCCAATACTTTGGCCACCTGATGCAAAGAGTTGACTCATCGGAAAAGACCCTGATGCTGGGAGGGATTGAGGGAAGGAGGAGAAGGGGACAACAGAGGATGAGATGGCTGGATGGCATCACCGACTCAGTGGGCATGAGTTTGAGTAAATTCCGGGAGTTGGTGATGGACACGGAGGCCTGGCGTGCTGCGGTTCATGGGGTTGCAAAGAGTCGGACACGACTGAGTGACTGAGCTGAGAACTGACACTGACTTCATAAAATGAATCTTTATGTTCTCAGCTTTTGTTTTTATATTTGGAAAACTTATATAATAGGAAATTATCTGTTTTTGTGAAAGTCTAAAAGTTATCACTAGTGAAATTTGCAAATAGTGAGGTATCTTCAGAGGTCTTAGAGTTGGGTAAAATTTGCCATAAAAATAATCATTTAATTCATTTTATCAAATTGATTAGCATAGTATTTTAAAATAATATTTTCATACTTATTAAAATCTTCCTGTTTTTATTTTTGTTTCTTTTCTACTTTTAAATTTTGTTTTTTCTCTTTACGTTTCATGTGTTCTCAAGTTGTGTTAAAACAAAAAGCAGTTCTTGAATTTGTGTTTCAACTTTACTATTTCTATTTTTAAAAATTTGTTCAATTTTCTATGCTTACCTTTAGAAATTTTTTTCTTCTGTTTTCCTTGGTTTTGTCTTAAATACATTTTAATTATTTATAGTACAAATCCTTTGAAATGTATATGCTTTGTCTACTTGTTTTTTCAAAAACTAGTCATTCTGTAAATGGCTCACATGAAATGTGTTCTGTCCATTTCCTCTTATACATCTTTACTTTATATATCTGTTGCATAAACTATATATTCTTTGACATCTTCATTGAAGGATGCACATTTTTATGTACTCTTTGACTCTTTTGATATTATTTGTCCTTGTATGCATTCTTGTATAAATTTTATAATACTACCTCTATTTTTATTCTGTTTCAATTTTTCTAGTAAATCTTTATTCATTTAAAAAATTTTAACCTATTTGTGTCCTTCTATTTTGGATATGTTTTTTATTATTAAGTCACAGCTGGATCTTTCTTAACCCAGTCTTGAAGTCTTCACTTCATTTGTGCCCCAATCTGGGCAGTCCTATGGACTGTAGCCCACCACACTTCTCTGTCCTTGGGATTTCCCAGGCTTGAATACTGGAGTGGGTTGTCATCCCCTCCTCCAGGGGATCTTTCCAATCCAGGGATCAAACCCAGGTCTCCTGCATTGCAAGCAGATCCTTTACCACTGAGTCACCAGGGAAGCCCCCAATATTTTAAAACAAGAGGTTAAATCATTTAAATTTATTGTTACACGTCTCCATGAACCCATCCTGGATAATCACTTGGGATATCTGGGGGTTTTGCTCAGGCAGGGTTCCAGGGAACTGAATCTAAACAGCGACATGAGAAACAGCTGCAGGCCTGAAAACAAAGACAAACTCACACTTGGTCATGGGCGAGTTCATTTTGCAGAGGACCATTCTAAATGTCACGTCTGTGCAATCGATCAGAACAGGAACCAAATCAAAGACGGTTAAAAGATCAGACACAAGGGAGGAGTGGGTTCAGAAAACAGGGCTAGGAGAGTTTCGCTGAGGAGGGACACCGGACAGACTCAAGCATCCTCAATCCTTTCCTGGAAGCGGTAACGGAAACAAACACCACGTTAATACCGATGAACAACACTCATTTTATTTTTTTTTAACCTCAAGGTCCATCCCAAGAGCATGGGCTAAGGCAGATGCAGTTGGAAGGAGACAGCACCACCAGATCCCAGAGGGGCCTGAGTTGGGGGTCAGTATAATTAGACGTCTTCTTAAACTTGCTGTTGATGTAGGGCACCCAGCCCAGAATCAGTTGCCAGGCAGTGCCCCATGCTAACCCCGCAGTGCCCACTGCACCCCACATGCCTACAGTGGGAATCCAACTTCCAGCCAGCTCCCAGGAGTGTGGGCCCAGAAACCTGCTCAGGATCTCAGCACCGTCCCAACTCAGGGTGATCCAGTCCCTGCTGGCCCAGATGGCAGCAACTCACTTTTTCAATTCATGCTTAGGCTAAGTATTGGATTAATTTTTTTCTTTTGAAAAACATTTTGTATTGGAGTACAGTTGATTTATAATACAATTTTGTGTTTGTTTCAGGCATACAGTAAAGTGAATCAGCTATGAATATACATATATCCACTCTTTTTTAGATCCTCTTCCCACACAGGCCATTAAAGGTAACTGAGCAGAGTGCCCTGTGCTATAAATAGGTCCTCATTAGTTACCTATTTTCTATATATGACCTATTAACATTCTGAGGATCATTTGTTACTGCAGTTAGCCCTCTTGACTAACACTGAGAGCAAGAAGGCAGTTGGTAAAATTCAGTATCTACTGCTAATTAAAAACTTGTCAAATGGAACAGGATTCTTTATTAACTTGTTAAAAATATCTACCTCATATCAAATGCCAACGTTGTTCTCTTTTATTATTGGAGGATAATTGCTTTATAGCGTTGTGGTGATCTCTGCTGTACATGGAGAATCAGTCATAAATATATATATGTGTATATATCTCCCCTCCCTCCTGCCCCCATTCCACCCCGCTAGGTCATCACAGAGTATCAGGCTGGACTCCCCATGTTAACCGCAACCTCCTGCTAATTATCTATTTTACATATGATAGTATATATATGTCAATGCTACTTTCTTGACTTATCCTACCCTCTCCTTCCCCCGCTGTGTCCACCAGACTGTTCTCTATGTCTGCATCTCCATTTCTGCTCCATAAATAGGTGCGTCAGGACTATTTTTCTAGATTCCATATATATGTATTAATACATGATATTTGTTTTTCTCTTTCTGACTTATTTCACTCTGTATAACAGGCTCTAGGCTCATCCCCCTCAATACAACTGATTCAAATTCATTCCTTTTATGACTAATATTCCATTGTGTATATGTACCACATCTTTATCCACTCAACTGTCGATGGATATCTAGGTTGCTTCCATTTCCTGGCTATTGTAAACAGTGCTTCAGTGAACATTGGGGTTCATGTGTCTTTTAGAATTGTGACTTTCTCAGAGTATATGCCCAGTCATGGGACTGCTGAGTCATATGGTAGTTTTATTCCTAGTTTGGTAAGGACTTTCTTAATATATTTCTTTAGACAAAGATTTCCTATTAATCCCACAACTACCCTGTGAAATATGTATTTTATTCCAATTTTAAAGATAGGAAAAGAGAGGCTCTGAGTAGGTGGGTAAATTTTTAGGACCAACATTAGTAAATTGTAGAACCATTTTCAGAAACCAGGTTTTCCTGCCTCAAAAGCCCATGATTTGAACCACTGTGAAATTCCATTTTCTTCCCAAATTACAATTTTTCTTGGTTTTTATTTTCCCCATTTTTATAAGTATATATTCTTTTGAATTCTTCTACTTTGGTTTTTCAAAATCACACTTTAATGTATAAGTTCTCTAATTATCAAATTCATGAATAATATAATAATTTAATTCATTCCTCTGTAAGATGAGGAATCTAGTACCCTTCTAATTCCCCACATACCCTTCTTTCCCACATTCATTGCCAATATCATTTGGAATTATAAACCTATTTATTATTAGTTTTATTTTTAGTTATTTTAAGAAGTAACTACAACAACAAAAACTTTCCATCTGTACTAATATTCTATATACAGCATTAAAAAAAAAACAATTCTATACATTTAGCTTGGACTGTTACAACGTTTTTGAACCCACTTTTGGTATTTTTGATTTTTTTTTTTGTCCTTAAGTAATATTTGTTCCATTTGAACCTATCTTTCAGTAAATTTTTCAAAAAAAGGGCATGGGTGGTATCTTTTTTGAGCCCCTGATTAGAATAACTAAGAATGTCTTTTTTGTTTTCTTTAAAGATGAACATTTCAGCTTGAGTCATAAACATTTTCTCTTGTACCATTTAGACTTCTCTCCATTATCATCTGGCGTCAGTCGTGTGATGCATTCTCAAATCAGCCTGTTTTCATTTGATGATAAGTGAGTTTAATGTTTTGTCTAGATAGTTGAAGATTTAAAAAAAAACCCTTCATATTCAAAGAAATTTGCTAGATTATATCAAATTGTGCATCTTTCTTCATTAATTTTGCCTGGAAACGGTGTGCTATTTTAAATTGTAAATTCAGCTTCTTTTCTCAGCTTGAAAAGTTTTCTTCCATCATTATTTTTCTTCAGTGTTGCAGCAACATCATTTATTTTAGTTATATCTTCCTCAAGGGGGGTCCTTCTTATCCATATATTAAGTCTTTATTTACTTTTCATCAACGGAATTACCCATCCTTTCTCTCATCTTGTTTTTTTCTCTACATTGATAGAAACCTTCTCGAGCTTGATTCTGTATCATTTGTTTGGGTTTTCTGCAATTTCAATTCTGATCTTCAAAATCAGATTTCAATCCCACGACTTTAGGTTTCAGTTCAGTCAGTCAGTTCAGTCACTCAGTCGTGTCCGACTCTTTGCAACCCCATGAATCGCAGCACGCCAGGCCTCCCTGTTCATCACCAACTCCCAGAGTTTACTCAAACTCATGTCCATCAAGTCAGTGATGTCATCCAGCCATCTCATCCTCTGTCGTCCCCTTCTTCTCCTGCCCGCAATTCCTCCCAGCATCAGGGTCTTTTCCAACGAGTCAGCTCCTCGCATGAGGTGGCCAAAGTACTGGAGTTTCAGCTTCAGCATCAATCCTTCCAATGAACGAACACCCAGGACTGATGTCCTTTAGGATGGACTGGTTGGATCTCCTTGCAGTCCAAGGGACTCTCAAGAGTCTTCTCCAACACCACAGTTGAAAAGCATCAATTCTTCAGTGCTCAGCTTTCTTCACAGTCCAACTCTCACATCCATACGTGACCACTGGAAAAACCATAGCCTTGACCAGATGGACCTTTGTTGGCAAAGTAATGTCTCTGCTTTTTAATATGCTATCTAGGTTGGTCATCACTTTCCTTCCAAGGAGTAAGCGTCTTTTAATTTTATGTGAATCCAAACCTTATCTGTCAGCTTCCTTCCCAAACTCCTTTAGAATCTGAAACATCTAGCAGGGCAGGGTTACTTTTTCTTCTGTTTTCACCCTTTGTTCTCTTCCCAGTACTAGTTACTGACCACGTGGATCCTGGCTCTTCTGGGGGTAGAACTATGGAGATGAAAGACACTGATCGGAGTCTGGACAGGGAGAAGGGCGGTGAGTGTCCTCAGCAATGGGATAAATGCTAGAGCAGAGGCTGGCATAGGCGTAATGGGATGTAATGGGATGTAGGCGGTGGGGGAGTTGGCATGGTAGTAGAGAGAAGGTAATCTTAAGGACTTCCTGGAGGAGGTGACACTTTAAGTGCATCTTAAGGTACTAGTATGTGTGAGCTGAAGAAAGGGGAGGTAAGGGCAGAGGAAAGAGCAGGTGCAAAAGGAGGAGAAAGCGGGGTGAGCCCAAGGAACCACAATTACTTAATTCTGGCCAGATTACAGGGTGAGAGCCCAGGGCTGGGGAGAGGGTTACGGTATTTTTTTTTTTTTTTTTAGCTTCCTAGGGCAGCCATAACAAGATATCACAGACTAGGGGGCATAACAGCAGAAATTTATTTCCTTCCAGTTCTGGAGGCTGGAAGTCTGAGATCAAGGTGTCCAGAGGTTTGCTTTTCTCTGAGGCCTCTCTCTTGACTGGCAGATCCTGCCGCGCTGTGTTTTCTGCGTCCTTAGCTCCTTTTCTTATAAAGACGCTAGTCCTGTTGGATCTGGACCCACCGATATGACTTCACTTAATTACCTCCCTACTGGCCCTGCCTTCAAACAGGGTCACAGTTTGAGATAATGAGGGGCTTAGGACATCGACATACAAATCTGAAGAGGAAGGCAACCAATCAGCCAGTGGCAGGCAGAGACCGGGCAGCCTTCTTGTTCGGTGTATCACACCCTGAGCCCCCCTTACCTGTCACTCCACAGTGAAGAAGAATGCCCCGCAGGAGCTAGACAGGCTTTAGGAAGGAAGCCGGGCTGTGGGGAGGACCCTAACCTAAGGTGGGGTGCTCCTCCTCTCAAAGGTTTATAATAATTTCTCTATATATTCTCATCTGTATCTAATTTCACACTCTCCATTTAGGCACCTGAACCTGTGGATTCCCTTTCATGGTCTTAGTCTATCCTCTCCTTGGAACCCTTTATCACTTAGATCAGTCTGAGAGTGCATTGCATTGCTCTGTGCCTGCCAAGGGTACACAGGCTCAGAGCCCACCGCCCCTCAGGAAGGCGGGCAGCTGTGGCCACTTTCTCCCAGGCTTAGAACCCGTGAGACTCTTGCCGTGATATTAACCTTTGAGTCTCCAGCTTCCTTGGCTGGAGCTGCTGTGGTGCCTTGCAGACATTTTCAGTGCTGGCTGATTTCATTTGCCTACAGTTGCTGTCAGTACCCATCCTTAGAATCCTGCTACAAAGATTGGCATGCATTGTTCAGAGATGAGGAGCAGAGCTGAGATACTCCTTTTCTGAGAAAGAAAAGTAAAAGCGTGGTATCAGTGAAAGGGGCTGAGGGGGGCACTTCCTGTTGCAAGAAGGATGTGCCCTGGTGGGCTGGAGAAGTGGGTCCCTGGGGAGAGTACCTGGAAGGAAGCTTGACTGGCAACCTGGACCCCTTCTGGGTTATTTTCCTGCTCCAATCAAAAATATCAAGGTTCTTGGCAGGAGGTCTGTTAGACCCTGAGCAAGAAAATTTCCTTTATTTTCAAAGTAAGATACTCTCTCCACCCTTAAGAAGCTAACGGTTTATTTGCATAAACACATTCTATTTACAGAAATATCAATTTGTTGTATCCAGTCACCAAGTCATATTCGACTCTCTGAGACCCCATAAACTGCAGCACACCAGGCTCCCTTGTCCTTCAGTATCTCCCAAAGTTTGCTCAAATTCATGCCCATTGAATCTGTGGTGCTATCGAGCCATCTCATTCTCTGCTGTCCTCTTTTTCTGCTCTCAGTCTTTCCCAACATCAGGGTCTTTTCCAGGGAGTTGGCTCTTCACATCCAGTGACCAAAATATTGGAGCTTCAGCTTCAGCATCAGTCCTTCCAGTGAATACTCAGGATTGATTTCCTTTAGGATGGACTGGTTTGATCTCCTTGCAGCCCAAGGGACTCTCAAGAGTCTCTTCCAGCACCACAATTCAAAAGCATCAATTCTTGGGTGTTCAACTTTCTTTATGGTCTAATTCTCACATCTGTATATGACTACTGGAAAAACCATTGCTTTAACTATATAGAAATATCAATGAAAGTGAAAGTCACTCAGTCGTGTCCCACTCTTTGAGACCTCATGGACTGGGGCCTGCCAGGCTCCTCTGTCCATGGGATTCTCCAGGCCAGAATACTGGAGTGGGTAGCCATTCCCTTCTCTAGGGGATCTTTACAACCTACAGATCAAACCCAGGTCTCCTGCATTGCAGGCAGACTCTTTACCATCTGAGCCACCAGGGAAGCCCCAGAAATATCAATAGAAGGTAGCAAATGGTGAGCTCTCTAGATACACTAGTGTTGGTACATGTTGCTTTTATTCCTTCTCTTTTATCACAAAACTCATTTTCCATAAATATAACATTTCTAAAAAACATATTTTCTCATACCTATTCTTCATTAGCTTTGTTTTCTCCTGTTTCTCCACTTGAATTTTGCATTTGTTTTTTAAATTGCAGCCACATTAATGCTTATCCTTTTTACTTCTTAGTTGAGTTTAAGATATATTCAAATTAAGACATGTAATTAAAAATACAGAACTGTGGGTATAGAAAGCAGCAAACACAGGCTATATAGTAGAAAGGCATATGGATAAGGCTAATTGGAAAGTGGAGGTGGGGAGAGAAAAACCCTGAAGAAGACGAAATAAGCTTCAACTCAGCCCAAATATTACTTTCAGGCCAAAGAAGTTGGCCCAGCCCCAATTCTATCCTTGGTTTGACACAATACATGATTGGTGTATTTTCAGAAAAAGAAAAGAAAAATCCATCCATAGGGTGAGTATCTAAGCATCTATTTTCCATTCCAGTGACAATCAGAAATCATTCTTTGCATTTATTTTTCAACTTTGTATTTGCCTATGAACAAAATTGAAGTTGGCAAAAGACAGTTCATGTGAATTACTTGAACAACAGTTTCTCATTGTGTTGAATTACATTGAGGCTGCTTGCTGTGAAATCTTGCCACAGTCCAGTAACAGTGGAAGATATTGTCATTTTTCTCCCCATGCCCATGAAGTTAACCCACTTCTCTCCTACAGGAATGAATTGATGGTGCTTTTTAAAGCAGGAGAGAAAAGCTCTCCAAGTTTGACTCACTAAGCATATACATGCAGCTTCTTAATATTTTAGGAATAAAAGTCAGTTTATCTTCCCATGTCACTCAATCTTCTTTATGCTTCCCTAGGTCAGATTTCCAGAGTACATGGCAGCATCTCAATGTTTGGAATACTTCTAATAGTCAGCAAAGTAAGCGCTTATGGGATCAGAGCCTCAGTTAGCAAGATTTTTATCTAACTCTGAAAAATCAGACTTTCCTGGTAATCCAGTTGTTATGACTCTGCTTCAAATCTAGGGGGCTTGGGTTCAATCCCTGACTGGGGAACTAACATTCCACTTGCCATGGAGCATTGCCAAAAATTAAAAACTTAAAAGTAAAGAAAAAAAAAATCACCTAGTCCCAGGAAGGAGTTGAGAGGCTAAAATAATCCCAAGGGTTCTACACATTCACACTCATACTGCATGCATGTGTGGTCAATTGTCTTTGTGTGGTCTGACTCTCTAAGACCCCGTGGACCATAGCCCACCAGGCTCCTCTGTCCATGGAAGTCTCCAGGCAAGAATACTGGAGCAGGTTGCCATTTCCTTCTCCAGAGGATCTTCCCAACCCAGGGATTAAATCCAAGCCTCCTGTGTCTCCTGCACTGGCAGGCAGGTTCTTTACCACTGAGCAACCTGGAAAGCCCCATTCACGGTGACCAGTTCTAAACCCATCATCCACCACTAGGGCGGCAGATAAATGAAAAAGGCTCCAGCCTAGAAATGGTGGCTACATCATTCTTCCAAGGCCACAGTCAAGGTTGCCCAGTTGGGGGATGGGGTTTAAACTAATATTTTGCTCATGACACAATGGTCAACTGTCCACTTCAGAAGCTGGTTGGAGGAGGCACCCCAGATCATAGGAAGCTAAAATTTTTTCTTAGTCTCATTCCCCCTCCTCCTTGGTGCTCCCCCAACTTAGGGTGGGAAATATGGCTTTTAATCCCTGCCACTAGCTAGCCATGAGCTCCCAAAGTCACGTGCTGCTTTCTCTCCATGAGTAAAATGGGGTTAATAAAGATCTGCTCTCCATGCCGTGAGAGTTGAGTGAGACACAGGACCTCACAGCACTCACGTGCTCTACAGATAAGAAGACAGTTACCCTGAATATTCACTGGAAGGACTAGGCTGAAGCTCCAATAATATGGCCTCTCAATGCAAAGAGCCGACTCATTGTAGAAGACCCTGATGCTGGGAAAGATAGAAGGCAGGAGGAGAAGGGGGCGACAGAGGATCAGATGGTTGTATAGCATCACTGACTCGGTGGACATGAATTTGAACAAACTTCCTTCTTTCTGACTGTTGTGGGGCTAACTGATACTGTGCAGGGCCTGTGGGGCCCTCGGGCACAAAGACTTTCTGTGTCCCTCATTTCTTTGATTACTGGAAACAGCTTTCATTCAGCCACCATGACATTCTTTGAGTTCCAAGGGACAGATTCAAGCAGTTGCTAATTAGGGAAGGGAGGGGAATGCAAGACCAGGGAGAAAGTCAAGAGCAGCCTTAGGGTAAGATCCTATTTCCCCATCGAAGGATACACAGAACAT
Organism: Cervus elaphus; assembly: GCF_910594005.1. Classification (NCBI taxonomy): domain Eukaryota; kingdom Metazoa; phylum Chordata; class Mammalia; order Artiodactyla; family Cervidae; genus Cervus; species Cervus elaphus. The sequence goes on along the minus strand of NC_057827.1, from coordinate 19,005,814 downwards.
CTTTGAGCTTCCCTGATGGCTCAGATGGTAAAGAATCTGCCTGCAATGTAGGAGACCTGGGTTTGATCCCTGGATAGGGAAGATGCCTTGGAGAAGGGAAGGCTACCTACTGTGGTATTCCTGCCTGGAGAATCCTATGGACAGAGGAGTCTGGCAGGTTGCAGCCCATGGGGTGGCAAAGAGTCAGACACGACTAACTAACATTTTCACTTTCATTCTGCAGGTACTGAAACCCCCTCCAGGTGGGAGAAGTTAATGATTAATGATGGTATGCTGCCAACAAGCCTGTAGACCCCAGACCAGTTAGATCTGAAGGTTGACGATGCTGACTCCTGCTTACCTGACTATCAACCCATCAGAAGAATGTCCACAAACAGATCACACCCTCTTTGAGCAGTTACTATAAAACTTCTCACTCCCTTCCCCAAACTGGGACACATGGTTGAGGGCATTAGCCTACTGTGGCCCCTTTTGCTTGGCAAGGTAAGACAGCCAAAAACTACCACTTCACCCAAGACTCGGTCTCGGAGATTCGATTCGGCACTGGTGTGCAGAGAAGCTGAGCTTTCAGCCTCATAATGCCTGATTGCCTTCAGGCTGACTTTGATTATTCTTAAGGCTTTAGGCATTGAATTATTTTCATGGCTGCTTACCATTAATTGTAGGAGTAATCTACAACCCTACTCCAGAATCCTTTCTCTGACAGCAAAAGTGTTTGATTTTTCAATAGACAGTTAAGTTTTTTGTAAAATAAATGGTCAAAAATGAAAAATAGTCATCCCTCTTTTGGAATGTTTTCATTGTTGTTTTAGTCACCCAGTCGTGTCCACCCCATGGGCCGCAGCCCACCAGGCTCCTCTGTCCATGGGATTTCCCAGGTAAGAATACTCGAGTGGGTTGCCATTTCCTTCTCCAAGGGATCGTCCCAACCCGGGGATTGAACTCACATCTCCTGCAGTGGCTACCAGATTCTTTACCACTGAACCACCAGGGAAGCTCCTTCTGGACTGTGTAGTACAGACAGAGAGCTGGACTTGGATACAAGTCCCGTCCCTTTTGTGTGACACCGGGCTGGTCACTCTGCATCTCTGAGTTTCCGTTTATAAAATAGCAACAATATGAGTCCTACCTTCCCCAAGAAACAGAGCACTGGGTGATAAACAGACTACTGGGTAATAAACAAGATAATATATAGGGAGTTCCAAACTGGGGCTGTGATAGCAGACACCTTGGTTTCAAAGGCTGATCCTACCACTTACAGGATACTTATGACCTTGGTAAATGTAGTTAACATTTCTGGGCCTGTTATTTGTAAAACAGAGCTAATAATAGTATCTAGTTTAGAGGATGGTCGAGTGGCTTAAACTGTAAATATGGGTGAAGCACTTAGAACAACCATGCTTGGCCAGAGTCAGCACACGATAGACATTAGTTCTTGTTATTACAAAGTATGTAAATAAGACTTGAGGACTATACTGCACTTTAAAAGCTAGTTCAATAGTGGCAAGGTCTCTCGGTTCAGAAGCAAGTAAAGGGTCTTAGCTCAGCTTTGTAGCTCACAGTCTGGAAGGCAGGGAAGGGAGCGAGCTCATCAAGGGTCTTCTTGGGGAAAAGTGATGAGGTGCTATCATGATGCCAGAGTGATGGAGTGGGCCGAGGGTGTGAGAGGAGGGATCCATGGGAAACGTGGCTCTGCGTGAGGGGAGGATGTAGAGAGAAAGGGAGGGTCTCCAGGACGGTGATCGTCTCCTGGGGAATGGGATAGCTGATAGTGACGGGGATCGCGGGCAATGGAAAAAGACCTCTGTGGTGAGAACCAATTCAGAGAGGAGATAGCCCAGACAAGGGGAGAGGGGAATCTGAAAGGGACACCAAGCCTAGGTGAAAGCATGTCTGGGCCCACAGCAGGGAGCACCAGCTTGTATTTAAAAGGTATGGGAAGACAGCACCCCCGCCATTACACCATTCCTTCTCACTCAGGTTCTTTGGGAGTAAGTAGAAATCATACAAGTGTTAATTACGATTCCGTTTCAGATTTAAGCCTGCTTTGGTATACAGGAGCCGAGGAGAGTGGATCTTTTTCTTAAACACAGTTATTCAGTTCAGTTCAGTTGCTCAGTCATGTCCAACTCTTTGTGACCCCATGAACTGCAGCACACCAGGCCTCCCTGTCCATCACCAACTCCCAGAGTTCACCCAAACTCATGTCCATTGAGTTGGTGATGCCAACCAAGCATCTCATCCTCTGTCATCCCCTTCTCCTCCTGCCCTCAATCTTCCCCAGCATCAGGGTCTTTTCAAATGAGTCAGCTCTTCGCATCAGGTGGCCGAAGTATTGGCGTTTCAGCTTCAGCATCAGTCCTTCCAATGAACACCCAGGACTGATCTCCTTTAGGATGGACTGGTTGGATCTCCTTGTAGTCCAAGGGACTCTCAAGAGTCTTCTCCAACACCACAGTTCAAAAGCATCAATTCTTTGGCGCTCAGCTTTCTTTATAGTCCACCTCTCACATCCATACATGACTACTGGAAAAACAATAGCCTTACCTAGACGGACCTTTGTTGACAAACATATGTATCTGCTTTTTAATATGCTGTCTAGGTTGGTCATAACTTTCCTTCCAAGGAGTAAGTGTCTTTTAATTTCATGGCTGCAATCACCATCTGCAGTGATTTTGGAGCCCCAAAAAACAAAGTCTGACACTGTTCCCACTGTTTCCCTATCTATTTGCCATGAAGTGATGGGACCAGATGCCATGATCTTAGTTTTCTGAATGTTGAACTTTAAGCCAACTTTTTCACTCTCCTCTTTCACTTTCACTTTCATCAAGAGGCTCTTTAGTTCTTCCTCACTTTCTCCATAAGGGTGGTGTCATCTGCATATCTGAGGTTATTGATATTTCCCCCGGCACTCTTGATTCCAGCTTGTGCTTCTTTTCAGCCCAGCGTTTCACATGATGTACTCTGCATATAAGTTAAATAAGCAGGGTGACAATATACAGCCTTGACATACTCCTTTTCCTATTTGGAGCCAGTCTGTTGTTCCATGTCCAGTTCAAACTGTTGCTTCCTGACCTGCATACAGGTTTCTCAAGAGGCAGGTCAGGTGGTCTGGTATTCCCATCTCTTTCAGAATTTTCCACAGTTATTAAGGAGAGGTTTTTCAAAGGATTGGTTAAACCCCCCAGTGGACCAAGTGGAAAATGCTGAGTGCCTCCTGGTACTTGTCCAGTTCTTTCCAGGCTTCTCTGAGCTTCCAAAATCCGTCTGGGGACCAGCAGATCCTGTTGGTAGTGCCCTGTGGCCCAAACTCCTGGTAAGGATTAAAAAGAGTGGCTGCGACGGGGGGCCCAGACATTCAGGCCAAGGCAAGGAAGGGGCCCGGCCACAAAGCTAGGGGAGGGGTGGGGACCAAGGCAGGCCTGTGGCTAATAGCTTCCCGCGGGCTCCAACCGCGTGGCTACATCATTCTTGAGGATGGGCTCCAGGCACGCAGGCGGGCTGGACAAGGCCCTCTGCTGGGGTCGCTGCGACCCTGCAGCCGACTAGACCCCTTGGCTGGTGGCGATGGATGAACCATGCGGCTCCCGACGGGTTAATGGAACTTCTCCCTTGCTGCGCTTCCGTTCTTTTCTCTTCTTTCGGTGTGGGGCCTTTGAGCACACCCAGTGGCCTAGGAGAGCAGGAGCAGAGGCCGGCAGGCTGCGGAAGCCCCAGCGGCTCTGACCTCCCGCGCGTCCCCACGGCCCAGAGCGCAACATCTGTCCCCAGAAATAGCCGGGCGGGCGCAGTTGGTAGGGGAAAGCGTCAACACTTTCCTGGGTACCCTTTTCTTCTCCCTCTTCCTAGAAACCGTTCCTCCCCTCCTAAGTGCCCCGAGGTCGGAGCTTTAGGTCCCCGCCCCGCGAGGGAGCCTCCGCACGCCACCTCGGCGCCGGGAGTTCCCCTTGCAGTACCACCCAGTGTCCGCGGCGGCGCCCCGCGCTCCGCAGCGCCTTCTAGGGGCCGGGCACGGCCTTCGTGGCATCCGGAGCACCCGCTCCCTGACTCCGCCAAGGACTCCCCCTCTCCCGCGTGCTTCCCGTGCCTCTCCCAAGCCTCGGGTGGGGGTCCGCGCTCTGCGCCCCCAGGCCGGTATCTTCGCGCCTTCCCCGGGGGCGCACGGGCGGCGCGGAGCGGCGGGGCGCGCGCGCGCAGCGGCGATCGAGGCCCGGGCCTCGCGGTAGAAGAAGCGGAGGCGAGGGCAGGCGCGGCCCGCGGGCCCCAGCCAGAGGGCGATGGCAGCGGCGGGCGTCCGCGGGCGGCGAGGCGGCGGCGGTGGCGGCGGGCGGCGAGAGGAGCCCCTGTGATTGGCACAGCCCGAGCCGGAGGAGGAGGCGAAGGGAGGGCGGAGGAGGAGGAAAGGAGGAGGCAGGGGGCGAGCGCCGCGGCGGCTGCGAGGAGCTGTGCCTTCCACCTCTCCAGCCCCGGCAGGACGGGGGCGGCCGCCGCGGGCCCGGGGCGGGGACAGCACGCAGCCTCGCCGCGCGCACCCCCGCCCGGCAGCGGCCCCGACACCCAGCGCGAGCGGGAAAGCGGCGGCGGCAGCGGGGGAAGGATGCAGGCTAAGAAGCCGGGCGGCTCGTCGGGCGGCGGCCGGAGCGGCGAGCTGCAGGGGGACGAGGCGCAGAGGAACAAGAAGAAGAAAAAGAAGGTGTCCTGCTTCTCCAACATCAAGATCTTCCTGGTGTCCGAGTGCGCCCTGATGCTGGCGCAGGGCACGGTGGGCGCCTACCTGGTGAGTCCCCCGTGCCAAGTCCGCCACGGGCCCCTTCCCCAGCGCGGCTACCGGGTGCCGGCTGGCAGGAGGAGGGGGCAGCCCAGGCGCTGGGGGGCAGGCGGGCATGACCTCTGCCCGGCGACGAGGTTGGCGAGTGGTGCAGAGGCGGCCGCCGGGGGAGCTGCCGGCCCGGGCTGCTGGGCGAGCGGGGAGCCGGCGGGACCGTGGATGCCGGCAGGGGGCTGGGGGGACCTGGGGAAGAGAGGCAGCGGGCAGGTGGGCGTGAAACCATCCCTCTCCCCCACCCCCCTCTAAAAACAGCCAGAGGGTGAGTTCTGGAGCACCCCTGGAGGGGAAGGCATCGCGGTTTTCAGGTGACCTGCACAGGGAAAGAAAAGCCCGTTAGCATCTCGCGTCCTCTACTCCCCATTCTAGCCGCCTGGAGAACAAATCCATTATGCATCATTTCTCCCGGCGCTTTCTCCATCCGCCAATTACGGAGGGATTTAACAGTTTAGAGTAAAAGGCGCCCAAGCGTGGGGCCCTGATCCGAGCTGGGGCTGCAGGGGGAATATTCCCACTTCGTATCCCAATAACCATCATCTCTCAGCGTCTGGGATAAAGTTACAGTACCTGGAGAGCAGCTGTGAGTTTGTGTAGTTCTGCCGCCCACTCTTAGACCTGAATTCCCCACCGTGGTCTCTCATGTACAAGGGGGTGTTGCGCCATGGTGCACCATGTACATGGATTTCATCTGCCTTCTGAAAGGGGGTATTCATGTTCAAATGGCCAGGGGTGCATAACATATCAGAGGAACCAGCTTGTAATGACTCAGCACTGGCAAATACCTACTTTACCCACGGTATCCTGCCCCGAGCAGGTGGTCCCAACTTGGGTTTCAGAGAATGCACTTCCAGATCAGAGGATGGTCTTGACTAAACAGGATTTTTCAGAGTGTATAGTGTTAAGGCGTTTCTTGACTATTGACCTGAAACTGAAATCAAATGTCATAGACTTTGAGTGTTAGTGAGCAAGTTTGATGGAGATAGAACTGGACAAGATTTTGGCTGTTGAAGTGCCACATCCCCAGATAGAACCACGCTTTTCCCGATGGTCCCATTAATCCCTTTGGGGTGCAGTTAATGCGGGCCAGTTGCTGGTTGCGCTGTACCATTCCTCAACAGTCTCCTAAGACTTGGGGCTTGCTGTCAGAGGGAAGTACAAGCAGGCTAGATCTCTGGTGTGGGGTAAAGTCAGTGATGCGGTTTCAAGAGAGGGCTGTTCAAACTCAGCTCGGTTCCTGGGGTGACAGACTTATAGGGCTTCTGAAAGTCAAATGCATTTTCTTTGCTCTGTGTCAGATGAGAGGCGTTTAGATCCCAGTTCCTGCCTGCGTCTGTGACATGTATGCTGCTGGTAAGCCCTGTAGCCAAAAGCACATTTTCTTTTCCGTTTAGATTTTTGTTTTACAAAAGGTACTTGTAGTTCGAACACACAGTTGCGGACAGTACCCGTGGCCTTTGCAGTTTTGGAATTAGGGAGTGACCCTGTCTTGGGGTGGGGGGGCGTGTCAGTGTATCAGAGTGTCCTTGGAGGAGTTTGACTGTTAAAATATTAAAATAGAGACATGAATTACTAAGACGCAAATGCACAGTAATAAAAATACCTGTAGTTCTGTACTACAGCATATGCAAAGTATGTGATACCTAAACCGGGGCTGTGTTTATCAACAGCTGCCTCCAGTTTTTAACAGTTTGCCTCAAACCAATTTTGCTCAATAGAGTGGATTATTCATGTTCCATATAGTAGGGTCTAATGTTGGCAAAAACCGAATTTTTTGAAGTATACAGGGTGTTATGGGGTTTGGAATTTGTGGATACAGATCTGGAAGCTCACCATTTATAACTTATTTTACATCTAGGAAAAAAAAATTACCCAAAGAACTTTTCACACCACGAATGATAAAGGCATGGGCCTAGTTTTAGCTTGCAATGGTTTAAGGCTTTTGGAAGGAGATGAAGCTGGGCTTTGATCAAATGAGTGGCCTAAGCCCCTTATGAAGTTAGAAAGCAGAGGGCTGGTGGATACTAGTGGCAGGGCTGGCGCTGGGAGACAGGAAGTTGACTGTGATACCAGAATTGGTGAGGAATTGAGTCCACCTGCTGGGGGCCTCTCGGCATTTCCAGCCTGGGCTGAGGGAGAGCCTGGTTCGAGGCGTATGGTAACCGGAGTCAACAGGTGACTGGCAGAAAGCAGATGGAGGCGCAGGAAAGGAGTGGCTTAGGAAATTGGATTCATTATGATTACTAAGAGTGGAGGCGTCAGTTGATTGGGACTCCACCTTACCCGGCTGATCGCAGCTCTCGGTTGCCACCTGAACCTCATGAAGATAAATAGTTTGTTTGCCATGAATTGGATTGCGATGGCTTTTGCTCTTTCTGGCCGCTTGTGATTTTTTTCTTCATCTGCTGTTTGGAAGATAGAATTAAAAGCTTGTCATACTCTCAGTGTTGTGAGACTTCTTCATGGCTAATTTGAGAAGGAAACATTGTAGAAGGTTTGCCAGAAAGGCTTTCTTAGGAAACCTGAGAACCTGTGTTTGTAGGTGATCATGCACAGGTCCAGGTGCAATAGGTACAATAGGTGATCATGCACACGGGGTCTGTGTGCAAGGTGTATGTTCTCTGGATCTTTACACTGTCAATCAGCCTGTCCCTCTGAGGAAACATTTTCAGATATGTGGTGAAGGGCACACTGGGGGCCCTGCTTTCTCTCAGGAAGAGAAGGGTAACAGCAGATTCTCTGCCTATGATATTATTTCCTATTTGATTTCCAAATCCATGTCATAGTAACTGCCTTATTATTTCATTTTCCCAGGTGCCTTTTTTTTTTTGTTTTTTTTTAATATTTGGAGGCTTCATTTCACTTCTCCCTTTTCCTTCTGCAAAGACAGATGAGCTAGTGTCTTTGCTGAAGCTGTAGAACTTCCTGACTGTAGGAATGAAGCAGGAAGTCACCTGTGATTTGAGAAGCAACTTTGAAAAGCTGGACCCTGTGTGTGTGTGTGTGTGTGTGTGTGTGTCTGTGTCTGTTTTCCCTTAAGAACCTGCACATACTCAAGGTAGACCTGCATGGGAGAAAACCACCCATTGTTAAGCGAGGCAGGGAACAGGCAACTTTTGGCCCAGGGGTCAGGTCTCCTGGGCAGTGCAGAAGGGCTGAGACCCTGATGCCTAGACTCGATGGTGATCATGATGTAGATAAGGTGACTCCAGCGCAACCCGGGCCAGCTGTGGATTCTGAAATCTCTTGCCCTTGCCAGTGTTTAACTGGAAATTATGCTGCAGATAAGCCAGCAGTCACAGGGATGGTCTCTTGTAGTTTAAGAACCTCCTGACTGGCTAGGAATTTTGTTTTTTTTTCCTGCCCAAGAAGAGGGGACCCATTCTGTTTGAACTTCACTGTGTGCAAAAGAGAGAATGAGATTTAATTTTCCTCTCCTTGGGTCTTTGCTTCGGGTGGCTCCGGTCTGCACTGACCTACTTGCAAGGATGTAACATCTGTTTAAGTCTTGGGCTGTTTGGAGAAGACACAGGCATATGGAAGCTGCAGGGAGAGAAAGTTGTATTGTGTGCACTTGATGGTGTTTGGTGGAGACCCACTGGGATGTTCCAGGCCGTTCACTGAGGGTAGCCCTGCCTGCAGAGGTTGATGCGTGTTCTCAAATCACTGAGGACTGGAGTTGATAAGGATGTGTGCAGGAAATTAAAACCTCGGACACCTCTGGGCTCTTATGGATGAGATTCAATTACAAATGCATTTGAATTTCTTCAGGATGAAAACCTAAAAAGGCCAGTTTAGTCTCTGGGTGGGGCACGCAGGAGGTTCCTGTGAACCAGGAGTGAGGATGGAGGATGTCTTTGTTTTTTTTTTTTTTTTCTGCAGCTTGTTATTAAAATAATGCAGGATCTTCCTTGGCGGTCTGGTGCTTAGGATTCTGTGCTTCCACTGTAGGAGTCACAGGTTTGATCCCTGGTCGGGGAAGATCCCGCATGCCATGAAACAAGGCCAAAATAAAAATTTAAAAAGAGTTTATTTTTTATTGAAGTATACTTGATTTTTATTGAAGTATAGTTTATTAAAGTATAATCTAGCTTTTATAGTTGTTAAAATTAATAGTTTTTTATTGAAGTATAGTTTCAGGAGGACAGCACAGTGATTCAGTTTTTCTATATATATATTCTTTTTCAGATTCTTTTCTGTTACAGGTTATTACAAAATATTGAGTATCGTTCCCTGTGTAGTACAGTAGTTTATCCCTGTTGTTTATTTTTTTATACAGTAGTGTGTGTCTGTTAATCCCAGCTTCCTAATTTATCCTGCTTCCCCCCTTCCCCCTTTGGTTATCATAAGTTTGTTTCCTTTGAGTCTCTGTTTTGTAAATAAGTTGATTTTTTAAAATTTTAGATTCCACATATACAGGATATCATATAGCATTTGACTTGTTGTTCAGTCGCTAAGTCGTGTCCTACTCTTTGTGACCTCATGGACTGCAACACGCCAGGCTTCCCTGTCCTTCACTATCTCCCAGAGTTTGCTCAAACTCATGTCCATTGAGTCAGTGATGCCATCCAACCATCTCATCCTCCGTTGCCTGACTTGCTTCTCTGTATTTAGAGTTATGCAAAAACCAAGTCTGAAGTTTTGGTGACAACAGAAGGAGATGGATGACTGAGTGTGTGAACAGGGTTCCATCTCACTGCTTTTGGTCACCTTTTTCCTAGGCCTGAGAGCATTCAGTGAGCTTACAAGGTGAAGCAGCCGGATTTGTTCTATATATGTATTTTTTATTTCTAAAGCATCATTGTGAGGATTTTTTTTTTTGCATATCTAATCCAGAAGCAGACAGCTGAGAGACAATTTTTAAAGTCCTTGTCAAATTAGTATGATGACTAAGGCAACTGTAGTTTCCTTAATCAAATTGTTTTACACACTTTTGGTTACTCAAAGTGACAAATTCCCTTTCATTTGCATAATTACTATATAGCCCTAGGTAGGAAAAAAAAAAATTACCCTGATTTTTTTTTTTTTTTTTTCTCTTACAGCTTGGTTGAAAATGTTCAGCTAATAATGATTTAAGGGGAAAAAAATGTTTCTGACAATTCCTTTGAACCACCTTTGTGTATATACCTCAGTTTCTGTGGGGGTTTCCTCTTGTGTGTTTAGCAATCGAAGAAACGGAATTAGTTGTGAAGGGACCAAGAGCTGTTTCCTGAATTGGGTAACTCTCTGCACTTCAGTTTTAGGTACCTTCCGAAGAGGGCGACCCAGAGGCCTCTCTGCAGCGGCCCTGCCTTGCTGATCAGTTTCTCAGCATTTAAGCTCACCTTCTTGCTGGCTGCCTGAACGGTGTCGTTCTATCTGAAACTGCATACGTGTCCTCTTGTGCCAAGGCCACCTGGGCGAGAGTCTCTCTGTGACTTTCTCTTACTTTGCTTATTAAAGCAGGCTTGCTGGTGCTGTCTTGTCCAGGGACGGAGTTCACTTAGCAGACTGGCCAGGCGTGAGTAAGTGTCACAAAAATGATGAGGTTACAGCTGCCTTCCCTATATAAGTAGGCCTGGAAAAAAAAGAAAAATAATTTCTGTGAATGTTGTTGGCTGGTTATAGAGAGCGAGCAGAGATTGGCACTGGTTTCAGGGTCTGTGCCAGGCCTCCTGCAGAGGCCGGAAGAGCCACAAGGGACTCCTGCTGAGCTGCCCGTGGTCCTTGGAGTCCAGGGGGCTGGGCCTGCCTGGTGACCGTGGGCAGAGGAGTGTGTACAAGGTGTAGAGCCTCTGTTGCCGTGAATTCGACTCTAGATGGAGTGGCGTTTCTCCAGCACCCTACTTCCAAATTCACAGACACATTTCACTTGCACAGATTTAACTGCACACATCATGTGTTCCTGTGAAGGAGAGTCAAAATACCCATCGTCATGTCTTGTCACTTCTACTCACCTGGATTTTGTAGCTGCTCTTTAGTCACTAAGTCACATCTGACTCTTTGTGACCCCATGGACTGTAGCTCACCAGGCTCCTCTGTCCATGGGATTTCCCAGGCAAGAATACTGGAGTGGGTTCCCATTTTCTTCTCCAGGGGATCCTCCCAGACCAGGGATTGAACATGCATCTCCTGCGTCTGCGGGTGGGTTCTTTTTGACTGAGCCACCAGGGAAGCACGGATTTTGTAGTACTGTGTGCTTAGTCACTCAGTTGTGTCTGACTCTTTGCGACTGTAGTCCTCTAGGATCCTCTGTCCATCGACTTCTCCAGGCAAGAATACTGGAGTGGGTTCCCATGCCCTCCTCTAGGGGATCTTCCCAACCCAGGGGTGGAACCTAGGTCTCCCGCATTGCAGGCGGATTCTGTACTGTCTAAGCCACCATATTCTGTGCATTTGTGTGCATTACCCATCTGTATACATGTTCTTATACACGGTTACATTCACCAGATACGGTATTCTGTCCTTTGGGGGGCATATTAAGGGACATTTTGGTGGTAATTTTGATTACATGGAGCCCAGGTGGATTTAGAACTCATGAAGACAAGTCACCTGTATTTTATTCCCTCTCTGAAATGCCTTTGGTAATCTGTAGGCCAGGAAGATAGCATCCTTGCTCTTTTAGTTTCGTTTTGCTTTCCGTTTCTCTAAGTCTGCAAAATAGATGAGACACAGGAAGCAGGGTCATCAGTGGTTTATGGAGGAAGTGAATTGACGTGGTTCTAAGACACTTGTGTCTGATGTGATCTGAGTGCTCAGGTGTTTCTGTGAGACGGAGTGTTGCTTAATGATACAAACTCTAAGTTAAATGGTTAAAATTCTCAGGTGGAGAACAGCAAGACTCATGTCAGCTGTGACTTCTTGGCTGAGCATCAGAAAACCCAGGATTCATTCCTGGTCCTCTTGCCAGCTCTGTGAGCTTGGGTTGATTACTTAACCTCTCTGTATATTGGTATTTGACTTTAAAACTCATAGTGTTTCTGTGAGTACTAACTCAGTCAGCATATATAAAGCACTATGAACCCTAACATGTGGTGAATAGTCAATGAAAAGTGAAAGCAAAGTCACTCAGTCGTGTCCGACTCTTTTCGACCCTATGGACTGTAGCCCACCAGGCTCCTCCGTCCATAGGGTTTTCCAGGCAAGAATACTGGAGTGGGTTGCCGTTTTCTTCTCCAGGTGATCTTCCCGACCCAGGGATTGAACTCAGGTTTCCCACATTGTGGGCAGACTCTTTACCCTCTGAGCCACAAGGGAATCCTGAATCGTCAATAAATACTAGCTATTATTATTACTAATATAATATGGTTATACATATTTACATAAGAACTATGTAGCCCCAACCAATGAGAAATAAAATTGTTTTGGTCAAACTTCTGATTTGGTTTAGTGTATCATACATTCAAATCATTTCCTGTTTTGCCGGGCATTTTGTCTGGGAGGTGAAGTTTTTAAAAGCAAGAGATAAGTACTAGTAAATAAATTGCTAATTCTGTTCATTCCCTTATTATAAGTACAACAATCCATTTCATCTTGTTGCTGTTCAGTTGCTAAGTCATGTCCAATTCTTTGTGACCCCATGAACTGCAGCACGCCAGGCTTCCCTGTCCTTCACTATCTCCCAGAGTTTGCACAAACTCATATCCATTGAGTCGGTGATGCCATCCAACCATATCATCCTCTGCTGCCCCCTTCTCCTCCTCCTCTTCGATCTTTCCCAGCATCAGGGTCTTGTCTAATGAGTTGGCTTTTCACATCAGGTGGCCAAAGTGTTGGAGATTCAGCTTCAACATTTCATGTTACAGATGCTATAAAAATTATTAGTCACATGGAAGAGAAATCCACTATAATAATGGTTCTGCGGGCCATTTACAGTCAGTGGGTACTTTGAGATGAACAGAGAAGGGACAGCACATGGCCAGCCGGGAGGACAGGTGCTTCTCTTTGGGAGGCCCTGAGGATCTTTGCTCTGGTTTGTGGCCACAGGGTAGAGAAGATTGGGTAGGTCTTCTAGGTTTGTGGGCAGCTGAGAGGCAGGGAAGAGAACATTGGACTTAGAGTCAAAAAGACCTAGGTTTGAACCTGGACCTGTTCCTTACTTGCTCCCAGTGACTTGACTTCTCTGAGGCTCAGTATTCCTATCTGAAAAATGGGATGCTGAGAGAGCCTACCTTACAGATGGTTGAGAGATTGAAATTCAGGGACACATGATAGAGTGCTTCTCGTAGGGTGCAGTGTTCAGTAGTTGCTTTACCGATGATGGCATGGCCCTACTCATTGACCTTGACACAGCAGACATCCCTTCCGGGGACCTGAGGGTGTGGGGTGTTGTGTGTGGCCTGGGCTTTATTTCCTTAATTGGAGATCGGTTTCTCTGGATGAAAAGTAGCCACATTAAAGCTTCCTGGGGTGTCGGGAGGTGGACGGGGGGACATATGTTGTGGACATATGCTGCCCTCCAGGCAGCCTTGTTCAAGATGTGCAACCTCAGAGCTCAGCCCTGGCTGCAGGGAAGGGCTCGGGTCCCACTTAGCACCCACTGCCTTCACCTTAGTCCCTTTGCAGTTCTGAGCAATGATGCCAGAAGCTCAGCTTCTCTGCACACTGGTGCTGAATCAAATCTCAGACTCAGAGTTTTGGGTGGAGTAGAAGAGGATAGCTTTATAGTTTGCCAAGCCAAGGGGGCAGCAGTGGGCTAATGTTTTCATAACCATGTGTCCCAACTTGGGGAAGACAGTGAGAAGTTTTTCAGCAGTTGCTCAAAGAGGGCGTGATCAGCTCATGGACATTCTTCTAATGAATTGGTGGTTAGGAGTCTGTGTCATCAACCGTCCGGTCCAGCTAGACTGGGGTCTGCATGCTGGTGCAGCCTGCCATCATCAATTATTAATTTCTCCCACTTGGAGGGGGTTTCAGGCTCTGTAGAATAGCTCAAAGATATGGTTGTGTGTATGCCTTGATGAGGAACCAGAATCTTGCCCCAAGACGTCTCTTGACTGCTTGTTTCTCCTGGGTCTCACATCCCCTTCCTTCCCTCATTAACAACTGCTTGAATCTGCCCTTTGGAACTCAGGCAAGGTCATGGAGGCTCCATGAAGGTTGTTTCTTGTAATCAAAGAAATGGGGGACACAGAAAGGCCAGGAGCCCCACAGGACCCTGCTCGGTATCAGCAGGGCTCAGCAGATGCAGTTGTGGGCTGTTCCCTGGTCTTGGTCCTTTTTGGTTTCTCGGAAGCAGAGCGAAGGAGATCCTGACACAGTCCTGCTGCCCGTTTGGTGGACGCGTCCGTCACAGTCTGCGGCTTGTGGGGGTTATACAGCAGGGTACTTACTGCACGACGCCTCTCTCCTCCCGTCAGCGGTTTTTGCAGCATCTTCTCCCCCCAAGAGGGGTCAGTCCGGTCCTTGGGAAGGACAGGGCATGAACTGGGCCAGCCCAGTTGCAGTGTCTATTTTACGTGAGTTCTTAGGGTCACCTTCAAATGCCACAGGCGTCACAAGAACACACATGCTGAGGACCCCTGAGCCCCAAACCCTGGTTGCTCCCTGTCGGCCTCACTGAGGAAGGAACCTGTCAGCTTGCTAAGGCACTGAAGTTTCTGCAGCCACAGTTGTGGACTGAGCAAGCACAAGAGACTTCTTTCCGGGGGTTTCATGACAACATGCGGAGCGGAAGTGGCCCCCTGGATGTGGGCAGACTCTCTGTCATCGGCTCTCCCCAGCTTCTTTCTTTCAGTTCTTCTTTGTGGCTTGAGTCAAGCCCTTCTGAAAAGGGAAGCCCTTTCTGACAGACTGTTTAGTTGCTTGCTGTTTGGTAGAGATCATGGTAACCCAGCCACTTTGTAAATGACTGGACATTCCTCTCCAAACAGGAAAGAGTTATTTCCCTGGCTAAGTTATGAGAGAGTTGGACATGAGAATTTTCTCATTTATCCCTTCCAGTCAACCCTCGTTGGAAACACTTGATGACAAGAGGCAACATAGGTTGCCGTGGGCCCTGCTGTTTGAAACAGGGGCAGCGGGGAGGTGTGGGCCACTCTTGCCTTTGCCTTCATGATGATTTCTGCTGTAAATACCCTGACAATGGCTCTTCAGTACCTCCTCCTTTTGGGGATGTCGTATCCCACCTGGCATCTTAAGTTACAGGTAACACAGTCAAAGAGGACACTTCTATAAGGAGGGGGTCTTACTTCTGGGTCAGCTTTGGTTGAAATCTTTGCCATGAGCTGACTGTGGCCTCAGGCCCATCCAAGGAGACAGTGGTGTGGCTGTGTCTTCTCAAGGATGTGGGAGAAGGTCCAAGCTGTGGGCAGTAGCAAGGGCCATTCAAAAGCCCGAAGTGTGCCGCTTGCTTTTCTGTCTGTGCCTCTCTGTTCATGTCTATCCATCCACACTCCCTGTGGGAGTTCGGTACTGCGTGCAGATTCTAATTTGTCTGGCGGGTTGCCCTTTGGGACAGGTCTCTGGATAATGAACTTGGCCGTCCAAGTAACCCTTGAAACCACGAAGCCTGTGTGACTGTCACCTCTGAGCCACCTAAGGCTGTGTAGTGTTAGCAGAAATAGGAAGCTGAGCAGGCTTTTGATGGACAGTCCTGGGGGCTGTGATGGAATAATACAGAACAGAATGGCCAGTTCCTTCCAACATCTCTGTTCACACAACCACAGGAACGCAAGAAAGGTAGAAATGAGTCTTTTCACCTCCATTTCTACACGTGCAAGGTTGGGGAGGGAAAGCTGTGGCCAATCATGTTTTTCAATTATAGACTATTGTAAAGGGTTCCTGCCAATGGTATTGTTTCCCCCCCCCCCCCCCCACCTTTGGAAAAGGCTTGTGTAAAATAGGCAGGCTGTTTCTAATTGTTGGCCCCCTCCCCACTTCTGGCTGCGATTCTCCATTCTCAGCTGATTGGAATGAGAAATTACCACCTTGAATATAAGCAAGTTGAAATTGGAAAGCCGCCCTCTAACTGATTATGTAAGCTTGAAAATACTGTACCTGAAATCTCATGTTTGAGAATTCCCTTAATGAAGATAAAAATCTCAAAGCAGCACAGACGCACCTGTTTTTATTATGTAAGATTCAATTATTGTGATGCAACCTGTGTAATAAAGAATGGTGTTGATTAGTTCAGCTCTCGGCTGACTTTTTGGGTCAGAGAATTGTTTGAAGTAGACCCACAGAGCCGCTGAGAGCTCAGCCCCCAGGAAGTCGGCGCCCTGCTTCAGCACCAGCCCCCCCTTCTCTCCAGGGGTGCAAAGGCTTATTCTAGGTCTGTGGTCACCGCAGTTCTTAAGGTTGCAGGGAGCGGATGTCCATTAAGGTTGGCCTTGGAGATGGCTCATGCCATTCAGTGGAATGTTTGGGATGATCGCTGTTGATTGGAGAGGGCTTTATCTTCGGTCATTTCATTTCTTGAAGCACTGCCATCTTGGCACTTGGGATGTTGATGGCACGCGGGGTAGACTGTCTTGTTTGCTATAATGGGCGTGTGTTTCAATGTGGCTCGTGACATCGTCCTCTTCTGAGAGCCATACACGAGGCGGGTACGTGGCCCAGCACGCTACAGGGTCAACTTCAGATTCCCAGCCCCCTGAGTTATAGGTTATTTTGTGGCCGTGGTGAACACTGGAGAGATAAAGACTTAAAGGGAACGAGACCAGTTGAAAGAGCCATAGAAGAGCCTCAGACAGACTTCCCTTGCAAAAACTGTAGGGAAAGACTCACAATGTATTATGTGGTATGTTGGGTGGCCTCCCCAGTGCTGGTAAAAACTGTGTTGGTTCTGAGGCTTAATGTGCCAACAACAGGTTTTTCAACCAGACTGAGGGAGGATCTCTTTTGGAAACAAACAACAAAAAAAAAGATAAATTAGCGCCTTCCCTTTACCTTTGCTGGGAGTTCCCTGGCAGCTCAGATGGTAAAGAATCTGCCTGCAGTGCAGGAGACCCAGGTTCAATTCCTGGGTTGGGAAGATCCCCTGGAGAAGGGAGTGGCTACCCCCTCCAGTATTCTTGCCCAGATGATCCCATGGACAGAGTAAGCCTGGTAGGCTACAGTCCATGGGGTCACAAAGAGTCGGACATGACTGACCGACTAACACCCTCACTTTACCTTTGCCTGTGCGGTAGAGAGGCATATAAATAGATCAAGAAGTCCTTGAGCAGTTTTTCTTTTTTTTTTAAATTTACTTATTTTAATTGGAGACTGATTACTTTACAATATTGTAGTGGTTTTGCCATACATTGACATGACTCAGCCATGGGTATACATGTGTCCCCATCCTGAACCCCACTCCCACCTCCCTCCCCATCCCATCCCTCAGGGTCATCCCAGTGCACTGGCCCTGGGTGCCCTGTCTCATGCATTGAACCTGGACTGGCGATCTGTTTCACACTTGATAATATACATGTTTCAATGCTATTCTCTCAAATCATCCCACCCTCACCTTCTCCCACAGAGTCCAAAAAGCTGTTCTATACATCTGTGTCTCTTTCTCTGTCTCGCATATAGGGTCATCGTTACCATCTTTCTAAATTCCATATATATGTGTTAGTATACTGTATTGGTATTTTTCATTCTGACTTACTTCACTCTGTATAATAGGCTCCAGTTTCATCCACTTCATTAGAACTGATTCAAATGTATTCTTTTTAATGGTCGAGTAATGTTCCATTGTGTATATGTACCACAGCTTTCTTATCCATTCGTCTGCTGATGGGCATCTAGGTTGCTTCCATGTCCTGGCTATTATAAACAGTGCTGTGATGAACACTGGGGTGCACGTATCTCTTTCAGATCTGGTTTCCTCAGTGTGTACGCCCAGGAGTGGGATTGCTAGGTCATATGGCAGTTCTATTTCCAGTTTTTTAAGGAATCTCCACACTGTTCTCCATAGTGGCTGTACTAGTTTGCATTCCCACCAACAGTGTAAGAGGGTTCCCTTTTCTCCACACCCTCTCCAGCATTTATTGGTTGTCGACTTTTGGATAGCAGTCATTCTGACTGGCATGAAATGGTACCTCATTGTGGTTTTGATTTGCATTTCTCTGATAATGAGTGATGTTGAGCATCTTTTCATGTGTTTGTTAGCCATCTGTATGTCTTCTTTGGAGAAATGTCTGTTTAGTTCTTTGGTCCATTTTTTGCTTGGGTCATTTATTTTTCTGAAATTGAGCTGCAGGCACACCTATGAACACCTAATCTTTGACAAAGGAGGCAAGAATATACAATGGAAAAAAGACAACCTCTTTAACAAATGGTGCTGGGAAAACTGGTTAACCACTTGTAAAAGAATGAAACTAGAACACTTTGTAACATCGTACACAAAAATAAACTCAAAATGGATTAAAGATCTAAACGTAAGACCAGAAACTATAAAACTCCTAGAGGAAAACATAGGCAAAACATAAATCACAGCAGGATCCTCTATGACCCACCTCCCAGAGTAATCTAAATAAAAGCAAAAATAAACAAATGGGACCTAATTAAACTTAAAAGCTTTTGCACAACAAAGGAAACTATAAGCAAGGTGAAAAGACAGCCTGCAGAATGGGGGAAATAATAGCAAATGAAGCAACAAAGAATTAATCTAAAATATATACAAACAACTCCTCGAGCAGTTTTGCAGCTTTGCCGGCTGCAGTTGGGGAGGTCTGCCTTGCTGTGGCTGGACTGAGTGGCGTGTGGAGCCAGCAGCCCTTGGGCTCAGTCCAAAGGCAGCCCGTGGAACTTGTGAAACGCACAGGTGGCCTGATGGTCTAACGAGCCTGTGTTCTGAGGTTGGCCGTGGCCTGTGTGGGGAGCCCCGAACTTGCATCTATGTGGAGAACTCTATGTTTGTGAATTACTTGCATCTTCAGCAGAATCAGGGCCCAGAACTAAGTCACTTACCTAAATGTGCTCCAGAGCTGCCAACAGTAGCCAGCCGGCGTGAGCAGGTAAACAGGACGAGTTTTATTTTGGGACATAATGATTAGAAACATGTATAATTAAAAATAATGTTTTGGTGAATACTGGGGGTGGAAAACACTCATTTCTATCACTGCCTTTTAAAACATCCCTTCTTCTTTTTTTCTTTTAAATAGAATTGTTTCCTGATAGGAAACACTACCTATCCTTAATCTAGTGAATAGATAAAAATATACGCATTTATATTTACCTGCCTTCTGACACTTTGGATTTCCTTGGGGAATGTTTTCGTCACTTAGGAATAATAGTACCAAGGCAGCCAATTAAAAAATAACCCCAGGGTTCTGGCACCCCCAAGGCCATCAGGGAAATAATTCCACGTGGCAAGTAAAACATTTTAGATCCTCCGCTTTAAGAAAGCTGAGAGTTCTCGCTGAGGTCTGTCACCTTTCTCTCTGTGCCGGCTGAGAACAGTGAGGGTCACGGTGGTCAGCTCTGCTCTGTCGCCTCCTGCTCATTCATTCATTTTTATTCTGAACTCCCTGCGCTGGCCCCTGACCCCAAAAGAACCAGGCTTCGTCAGCCTGGCAGGATGTCACAGTCGGCTCTGTGAGACCCCCATGAGGGTGTGCTCCTGGGAGTCCAAACCCGGATCACTGCCAAGTGGGACTCTGTGCCAGGCTTATGCCACGGGCACCCTTCACAGCTTAATCCAGCTCTCCTGCTGGCTTCCCACTGTGCTTGTTCAGGGGTCGAGGCAGTGAGTCCTTACCTCCTACAGGCCCTAACAATCCAATCCCATCCTTCACCGCAGACTGCATGGTGATTGCTGTTGTCCAGGACCCATCCTGAGCTCTGTTATATCCAATCTAAGAGTGGGAGTGGGAGAGTGGGCCCCCTGTATTTATTTAAACCTTTCCTTCCATGGGGCTCATCGGGAAGTAGGGTCTTTCTTGAACATTTTGGGCATCTCAGATGTTAGACCACCATCAGGTAATATTTTCTCCTTTAGATGTAGAAAGATGTGATGTGTGTTAAAGAGAAGGTGACCTTGACAGTTATCCTTGGGTGGGGAGCTGCCCTTAGAGGTGGGAAGGTGGACGAATATAAATGCATTTATGTGGGTGTTTCTGAATGAAGGAACCAGGTGTGTTAAGTAGTCTCCTGGGACTGCTGTAACAAGTCATCACAAACTGAGTGGCTTCAAGCAACAGATTTCTTTTCTCATGGTCCTGGGAGCCAGAAGTCTGAAATCAAGGTGACAGCAGGACTACACTTCCTTTGAGATGCTGGGAAGAATCCTCTCTTGCTTCTTCCTGCTTCTGGAGGTGGCCCTTGATGCCTGGTGTTTCTTAGCTTGCAGCTATACCCGCTAATGTATGACCTTGAGGTCACATGGCATTTCTCCTCTGTGCGTTCCGCTCCTCCTCTTATAAGGTCGTAGTGGATGAGGACCTTACCCTAATTCCGCATCTGACCTCAATTACCTCTCTTAAGACTTTGTTTCCTAATAAGGTCACATTCACAGATCCTAGGAGCTAGGTCTTCACCATTTCGTTGGGGGAGGTGAACACATTAGTGCTTCCCAAGTGGCTAGTAATAAAGAATCTGCCTGCCAATGTAGGAGATGCAAGAGACACAGGTTTGATCCCTGGGTTGGGAAGATCCCCTGGAGGAAGAAATGGCAACCTGCTCCAGTACTCTTGCCTGGAAAATTTCACGGACAGAGGAGCCTGGTGGGCTACAGTCCATGGGGTCACAAAGAGGCAGACATGACTGAGCGACCGAGCGTGTGTGCATGTGCGTGCATGTGCGTGCACACACACATACATACATTCAACCCATTATGCCAGGAAAGAAAAAGAGCAAAGGACCTGAAAACAGTCTGAAGGTACAAAGGAAAAAAGAAAGAAAGAAAGAAAAGGACAAACTCTGCCCTTTTTAGAGTTTGGGAGTAGGTAAGAAGATTA
Source organism: Cervus elaphus (assembly GCF_910594005.1). Lineage (NCBI taxonomy): Eukaryota > Metazoa > Chordata > Mammalia > Artiodactyla > Cervidae > Cervus > Cervus elaphus. The sequence continues at coordinate 18,985,132 of NC_057827.1, read as the reverse complement.
TGGGGTATTGGTTGGAGAGTTACTCTAACTGGGAAGCTCTGTCTTAGAAGAAATGCTGCCCTATGAAAATGCCTTGCTTGCTTTCTATGAGAAGACAACCGTGTTTCTCTCTGTGAGGGGCTGGTGTGGCTTATGGGAGTGGACCTGTTGGATTAATGAGTAGCTTTGAACACGTCCGTTCTGTATTCTGGGCATAACTGAATGCAGTGATTACGTTAGATGATCACGTCATTTGATGAAGGGCAACGTGTGTTTTAAAAAGCCTAGAAATACATGCGCGTGAGCATTGTATGTGTATGGATGTTGTGTGGGGGTGTGTTTGTGTGCAGCCCACGTCCCCTGTCTCTCACACTTGGGACTTATTCACAACTGGTAACATGTCTGACAGTCCCCTTCTCCTCCCTGAAGCCCAGTCTGATTTGGTGAGGCTGACAGACATCTTAGGGCTGTGCCAGCCAGTCCGAGATTTCGCCAGGTCCGTGTTCCGTGAGGACCAGACATCTGCCTTCTCACCTCATGCATCTCCGTCGTTTCTGGGTGGACGTGGGAGCAGCATGATTCTCGGAATTTCCCAGCACACGCTCCTTATAAAGACTTCGGCTCCGTCTCTGCCAAACTAATTAACTTGGACAACTTCCTTAAGTGCTGTAAGCAATATAGAGTTGAGTAAGGCGTATTCTTGGCCCTCATGGTGTTGATACGTTTTACTGGGGGAGATGGCGTGTTTTTCTAATGTTTTCATTAATTGCTCATTCATTAGACTCTGTTACGTCCCAGGCCAGGCAGTGGGGTCAACCCTCTCAGAGCCTGGAAGCTAGTCCGGGTGTGTTCACCCAGGGCGCTATGATCTCTGACCGTAGCAGCAAAATGCTGGTGTCAGGGGGAGGTGGTGATGGAGATGGGTTTGAGAGGATGAGGGAAATGGTTATGGTCGCAGATGGAGAATAATTTACTTGACTTTGTTCAGGGTAGATCTAAGGGAATGAGCAGTCAGGGTTAGTGTTGAAAGAGTCTGGCTAGAGAGAGCCCTTGGATGTGGGGTGGAGTTGGGGAGCCCCTGATGGAGCAGAGACAGGCTGGGAACAGGGGGCCACGGCTGCATCCTGGAGCGTGCCAGGGCTGGCGCCAGGGAGCCTCAGCTCCAGCCAGCAGTGCTGGGGCTGTTGGTGTCTCTCTTGGCCAGTCTTCCGTCCTCCCCCCGCCCCCACCCCACTTTGAAGTAGTGCCTGAAAATGCTGCTAGAAGCCAGACGTTGAGTGTGTGGAAGGAGGCCACATCCTCGGATGGGGCTAGGAGCAGGCATGGCTGTGTTGCATGATGGAGCTGAGGGGTAGGAGGCTGCCCCGGGTCTCAGAACGCTGTGTTCACGGGGACGGGAGCATTGGAGGAGGGGGACCTTGCCATCCACACACAATGACACCTCTGTCTTCATGCTCTCTCTTGAGTTATCTCCAAATGAGATTTCTGCAAGATGAGCCAGCATTAGGAAAGGTCCTCTCCTATTGGACTTTAAAAAAAAACAAAACACTTTAGCTTGGCCTCGGATATATCAGTTCTGGATAACTTTAAAGCTGGTAACAGAACAAACTGTGTTCACACACAGGAAACATCTCCAAGCAAAAAGTGGGCGTGTGGTTTTCAGTTTAAAAATTGGATGGAGGCCATTCAAACTTCCCCTCCTGCTCTCCTTGAAAAGAACTTGGCAAGCTGCTGGGGCGGGGTGGGGCTGGGAGGGGGGCGCGCGTCCTTGGAACAGTCATCATTACATTTGCTAAGACTTCGTTTCCTAATAAAGTCACATTCGCAGATCCTAGGAGTTAGGACCTGGGAGGGTCCAGAGAAAAGATATCCTAGGAACAGGGCTGGTTGCTGGGATGAGGCCCCGTGACGTGGGGGACTAGGAGGCTGGTGGATTTACTGAGCATGTATGCCCTTCATCTTCAAAGGCTGTTGTGGAGGATGTGTGGAGTCTGGCTAGAATACCTCCCTGGCCTGCGGACTCACACCTGTTGCCCCCCACGGCTGGTTCCAGCACAGGCTGGGATGTCTTGAAGCCCTGTGTGGCCACATTGCTTGGCTTTACCATTAACTTGAACTTTAAGTTCATACTAGTGGCTTTTTTCTTTCTTAACACAAAGACCTTATTGTCTTACTTACTACACAAGGAATATGTGTGTTAAAATTTTGGAAAATACAGATAATTATAGATGCATTAAAAAGTGAAGAAGAAGCAAACGTCATCCATGATGTCATGACCTGGAGTCACGCTGTTGACTTTTTGGTGGGTGAACTTTCCGTCTCTCTGGGTCCACCCGCCCACATTCTTTCACGGCTTTGAGGATGTGGTAGTGAATATACCTACTTCAGATGAGCTTGAGGCTACCAAATGAGGTAATCTATTCAAAGTGCCTAGCCAGTGCCTCTCTGCAGTACGTTGCTCTTATTAATTATTTTTATAATAAAATCATATCATATTACGCATTTTGTTTGGAATCTGCTCTTTCCCCTAAACCATTGCGACCACTTTCTGTTACATTAGATGTTCTTTTCTGGAGTCCTGGTTTTAAAGGAAAATGACCTTATGGTAACTAGACTTATCAAGATGGTCATTTTGAAATGTATAGAAAGAACATCAAATCATTACCTTGTGCACTGGGGGCTAACATAGGGTTGTAGGTCAATTACACGTTAAAAGCAAACTCATAGAAAAGGAGATCAGATTTGTGGTTACCAGAGGCAGGGATGTGGGAGGGAGAAATGGATGAAAATAGTCAAATTGCTCAAACTTCCAGTTATGTTGAATGAGCAGTAGGGATGTGATGCACAACATGAGAAGTGTAATTAACACTGCTGTCTGTTACATACGACAGCTGTTAGGAGACGAAATCCTAAGCGTTTTCATCACAAGGAAAAAAATGTTTTTCTCCTGTCTCTTTAGCTTTTATCTGTATGAGATGAGGGATGTTCACTAAACTTATTGTGGTCATCATTTCAGGACATATATAAGGCAAATCACTATGTTATGCGCTTTACACTTATACAGTGTTGTATTCAACTTTATCTCAACATAACTGGACCAAAAAAAATTTTGTAAGAGAATAAGAAAGAAAAATGACCTTGCTGTTTTTGTAAAAATAGTATATGTTCATTATGAAGAATTTTAAAATGAAGAAAAGTTTGAATAAAGATAGTTTAAGGAACTCTAAATCCTGCTATTCAGAAATAATCATCACCAATGTCAGGGTTTGAGAGTAATAATTACCTTTCTACTTCCTTTTTTTCACCAATTAAGACTCAGTTGGGTGGTCGACCTAACATCAACTACAGGAGGATAAAAGCAGCATCTTGAAATTTATATGGAAACATTTGGAGTTGGGGCTGGAGAACTTGGTTTATGGACAGAGTCAGGCTTCTCGCCACTTTGCTTCAAGTCAGAGTGACACGCTCTGTGTCCCTGCAGGGGCACATCTGCTCAGCTTGGCTCCTGGAGGAGCAAAGAATGTGTCTGTCCTGAGGACTATTCACAGAGGAGAGGAAGAGATTGGGCAAGCTTGCTAGGTTTCTTCCTCAGCCTTACTGATTTGGTAAGTCACTCCGGCCCCTGTGCAGAGGACTGAGTGAGGAAGTTGGAAGAACAGGTGGTTTTTTTTCTCAGTGACTTCCTAAAGGTAGAGAGGTTCCTCTAGCATGCATCAAGGTATGAATTTCAGGAGGAGTTTTTTAGAGTAATTACCCCCACAATGCAGGAGACCCAGGTTCAATCCCTGGGTCAGGAAGATCCCCTGGAGGAGAGCATGGCAACCCACTCCAGTATTCTTGCCTGAAGAATCCCATGGACAGAGGAGCCTGGTGGGCTACAGTCCATGGGGTCGCAGAGTCGGTCACAACTGAGTGATGATGCTTTCCCTTTCCCCCTTATAATTATCGTTAGCAGCATACCAGTGCAGAGTTCTTTTGTGCTTACATGGAAAAATGGCGGGCTGGCTGGATATACTTTATAAGCTATATGTTCTTAAAATGAAAAGTTTATTTTCAGTCAAGTTCAATAGAAGATTTAGGGCTTCCATGGTGATTCAGTGGTAAAGTATCCTCCTGCCAATGCAGGAAACGTGGGTTTGATCCCTGATCTGGGAAAATTCCACATGCTGTGGAGTAACTAAGCCTGAGAGCCACAGCTAAGTCCACACACAGCCAAACTGCTGAGCCCACCTACTACTGAAGTCTGCACACCCCAGAGTCCACGCTCCACAGCAAGAGAGACCACCACCACGGGAAGCCCCAGCACCGCAACTAGAAAGGAGACTCACTCGCTGCAATTAGAGAAAAGCCCGGGTAGCGATGAAGACCCGGTGCAACCAGAAACAAATAAATACAATTTTTAAAAATTAGCAGAAGATTTAATTAAAACTGGAAAGAGGCCACTGTTTTCTGCCCTTGAACATTGCTGTAGAGGAGTCCATGGCCAGTCTAAGTTTTCCTCCTTTATAGACTGTTTGCTTAGAGATGAGATGCCTGGTCAGTTCTTAATACTGGACATATAACTTAGTCACCATATATGTTACTGGTATATAATGTGTGCTGTACATTTGTGGAACTTGATGTTTTCATTCAGTTAACAGAGTCCATTCTTTATTAATCTCAGGGCACTTTTCTTCTACTGCCTTTCTTATACTGCCTTTTATACTTTCTTGGTTCTGCATGGTGAGTTCCCTGCTATAACCATGCCAGTTATCTATGTTGGATTGTCTTTGAGCTGCTTAGTTATTTGTTTTCCTTTGATTGCTTTAATCTCTGATTTTAGGCCTGTATTTACTGTGTTGATTTCTGGCTTCCCTCTAGTCAGTACTGATTCAAAGCCACCTTTCCTTTGTTCTATACAAATTTTATTTTCTATATTGATCTCTAGTGTTTATTTTAATCTCCAATTTATTTTTTTAGGTCTCCAATCTTGTTCCTTTTTGTTTGTGTGTTTGTTAATATGGCCTTTGAGTTTTCACTTTATTGAATTCATATTCACATAAAGTTTTTATGTTTCAAAGATCCTTTAGGGGGAATCCTCTTCTTGGGTTATGTTTTCTTTTAGGCTGAATACTTTTTTTTTGAGGTGGATCATTTTGAAAGTCTTTATTGAATTAGTTTCAATATTGTTTCTGTTCTGTGTTTTGGTTTTCTGGCCCTGAGGCACCTGGGATCTGAGCTTTCCCACCAGGTGGATCCTCCACCCCCTGCATTGGAAGGTGAGGTCTCAGTCACTGGATCACCAGGGAGGTCCCATGAGTGCTTCGTCTTTGATTCAGTGTTTCAATTTTTCCTTTCCTTCCAGAGTCTGTGCTTATAGCTGCCATGCTTTTCTGTTTGCTTTTTTCCTGCTTAGTTCTTGCCGACGTGAGTCTGCCCAGATCTTTGTTGTTCTGGGTGTGGGTAATTTCTCCATCTGAAGCTTCTCTTTGCTTCCCCGCTGACCGCCCAGTTAAGAGTCTGAAGGCTGCTTGTTTCTGTTGATAATCTCTGTAGCTGGAAGACACGGAGCAGCCAGGACGAGCTGAGCTGTAGCAGGTGGTACCCAGGGTGCTGGCGAGTTGTGCCCAGAAGGTGTGGGCTTGGTGGCTTTTGCTCCGGGGACCTTTTAAAGGTCCTTAGGGCTCCATCTTCCTGTGTGGGGGCACAGCCTGCATGTCCACGGGCGGTATTTTGTGGCCTGGATTTCACTCCTGGGGCCTTCCCTTCCTTCCTGCAGGGATAAGCAGCTCATGGCTCATGGCTCCTCTTTAGATTTTCCTCCAGTGTGGATGTTTTCGCTATTCCCAGTGAGAAAAGAGGGATACCTGGATACCTATCAGGGTGCTTTTCTCCAGATACGTGATATTAATGAAAGCTCTCGGACATTAACTTATTCACTGGCTCATTTTCCCGAGGGTGGTAGATACAGACTTATGAGCCTTGCTACGCTATACCATTCTGTTCTGCTCTTAGAAATTTTCTTCACTTTTCTTGGGAGGCAGTATTTGGTTTTATGATACTGGGGCGGGTTCATTCTTTATTTGTTAAGAAACAAATTATTTTATTTTATTATTTTTTTAATTTATTTTATTTATTTATTTATTATTTATTTAATTATTTTATTTCTGATCTCTCCCCCCCTTCCCCGCTTTTTAAATTTTTGGTTAAGTTTCAGAAGAGTGAGATTTTGTGTGGGAAGTTTATACCATTTTAATGGAGAAGTATCATTTTCAAAGATTGTATGGTGGTGTCTGAATGGTGAATGAATCATGTCCGACTCTTCTGTAGCCCCACCCACCAGGCTCCTCAGTCCATGGGATTCCCCAGGCAAGAACACTGGAGTGGGATGCCGTTCCCTTCTCCAGGGGATCGTTCCAACCCAGGGATTGAACCTGCGTCTCTTACATTGCAGGTGGATTCTTTACCACTGATCCACTCTGTTTTGTTCTATTTCATCCCCTTATTTCTGTATGACGGGTTATATACAGCTTTGTTTTGCTGATATAAATTCAGATTTCTCATGACTTTATTTTATTTATTAATCAAGTAAAAATACTTTCAGTCAGTTCAGTTCAGTCACTCAGTCATGTTCAACTCTTTGCAACCCCATGGACTGTAGCACGCCAGGCTTCCCTGTCCATCACCAACTCCCAGAGCTTGCTCAAACTCATGTCCATTGAGTCAGTGAGGCCATCCAACCATCTCATCCTCTGTCATCCCCCTCTCCTCCTGCCTTCAATCTTTCCCAGCATCAGGGTCTTTTCCAGTGAGTCAGTTCTTCACATCAGATAGCCAAATTATTGGAGCTTCAGCTTCAGCATCAGTCCTTCTAATGCATATTCAGGACTGATTTCCTTTAGGATGGACTGGTTTGATCTCCTTGCAGTCGAAGGGACTTTGAGGAGTCTTCTCCAACACACAGTTCAAAAGCATCAATTCTTTGGTGCTCAGTTTTCTTTATGGTCCAACTCTCACATCCATACATGACTACTGGAAAAACCAAAAACCATAGTCTTGACTAGATGGACATTAGTCAGTAAAGTCACGTCTCTGCTTTTTTCTTCTAAAGAACAAGCATTTTTAAATTTCATGGCTAAAGTCACTAACTGCAGTGATTTTGGAGCCCAAGAAAATAAAGTCTGTCACTGTTTCCATTGTTTCCCCATCTATTTGCCATGGAGTGTTGGGGACCGGATGCCATGATCTTTGTTTTTTGAATGTTGAATTTTAAGCCAGCTTTTTCACTCTTCTCTTTCACTTTCATCAAGCGGCTCTTTAGTTCCTCTTTGCTTTCTGCGGTAAGGTGGTGTCATTTGCATATCTAAGGTTATTGATATTTCTCCTGGCAATCTTGATTCCAGCTTGTGCTTCATCCAGCCCAGCATTTTGCATGATATACTTTGCATATAAGTTAAATAAGCAGGGTGGCAATATACAGCCTTGACATACTCCTTTCCCAAGTTGGAACCAGTCTGTTGTTCCATGTCCGGTTTTAACTGTTGCTTCTTGACCTGCATTCAGACCGGCTCTTAGTTGTGGCTCAATGGATCTTCTATCTTAGTTGCAGCATGCGAGATCTAGTTCCCTGGCCAGGGTTCAAACCTGGGTCCCCTGTATTGGGAGTGCAGAGTCTTAGCTACTGGACCACCAGAAAAGTCCCTCTCATGTCTTACCTATTTTACTTTTCACAGTGAAATGGAATAAGGAGATTAGAGGGTATGGTCACTGAGGGGAGGGGAACAGACATTTTGTGAGAGTCTTACATGCATTAGGAAGTGTGTACGTGGTTGGATTTGACTCTCATGACACCTGGTGTGATAAATACTGTTATTTCTATATAACAGCCAAGGACACTAGGACTCATGGAATTTGAATGACTGGCCCACATGGACACAAGAAGTGTTTGATCCTGGGTCTCTCAGTTTTTTTTACTCCGAAATCCCTTCTCTTTTCTCAGATGACACCTCAAGAAACTGCAGCTGAGTCGAGTGCTTAAGTAGGTTTGATGTTTTCCTATCACTGTAACACATTACTCCTAGTGAGAGAACATGGTTGTTCTTCTTTTTTTTTTTTTAATTTTTAACTGCGGAAAAAGGTCACGAAGGTTGAGCATGACTTCATTAGACCAGAGAACCATGTTATCTGTGCCCTCCTTCCCCGTGAGTGCAGGGTGGCCTTTGCAGGTGAGGCGAGCTTTTGGAAATGAGCTGTTGTCTGTTCCCCAGCCGGTCACAGGGTCCCTGCTCCCAGCATGTTGCTACCTGCGTGCTCAGCCCTTGACTGGATTCTCTGTCTGAACAGCCAGCCACTCACAAACAAGGGCCATTATGTAATAACTCTGCTGTAACAACCCCCACAAAATTACAGACTGCTCTGTGCCAGTGGGAACAGACACTCTAATTAATGTTCACTTCTTCAACAGATAGACATTTTTCAAAACCTTAGTACAAAATTACATGTACCTTATTCAAAATGTGTTTCACCGGACTTACTGAGAATAGATTTATATTTATCGATAGAGTCCTGGTTGGGGAATCATTTATTTACCATATGTCTTGGTTTTATTATCGACGCCAAAAATGAATACAAGGCCACCATCTTATTGGTGTAGAATGTTTAATGGGTTACAGGGTGTTGTCATGGTTTATGTCATTTAAGCCTTATATAACCCTGGGAGATAGGTGGGCATTTTTTACCTCACATTCATTTTTAATTCTATTTGTAAATTCTCAAACGAAACAAAATTAGAAATTATAGTCCAGTGAATAAACCCATGTACTCACCACCTAGGACTGAACAATTCTTAACATTTGGCATATTTGCTTCATATATACACATATATATACACACAGAGGATAGAGGACGAGATGGTTGGGTGGCATCACCAACTCAATGGACATGAGTTTGAGCAAACTCTGGGAGATAGTGAAGGACAGGGAAGCCTGGTATTCCGCAGTCCACGGGATACCAAAGAGTTGGACATGACCTAGTGACTAAACAACAACATATATACACATGCAAGTATATGAATGTACCTTTCTAAACCACTTATAACTATAGAAATGAAGATACTTCACAACTTAGGACTTTGTTATGCCTCTCCATGAAGTATGATCATTTACCATAAAACCACAACCTTATTATCACTCCTGATAATTTCCCCTCATTTCAACTCATACCTGCTACATTATCAAATTTCTCCAAATGTTGCCAAAATATCTCCATTGGGCATTGCTATCCCCATCTTTAGCTCCATCTCTAGAACTCTCTGTCTCTTTTCTAAACAGCCACAAACCAATTAAAGATCTTGTGTTTCGTTTGTGATAGGACTTTCAGTCTCTTTCCAGTTCTTTTTATTGTGATAAAATACATGGAACTTACCATCTTCAGTATTCTTAAGTGTACAGTTCAGTGACATGAAGTACATGTATATTGTTGTGTAACCATCACCATTGTCCATCTCCAGAACTCTTTTCATCTTGAAAAACTGAAACTCTGAGCCCATCAAACAATAACTCTCTATTCCCTTCTAGCTCCTGGCAACTACTGTTCTACTTTCTGTCTCTATGATTTGAATACTCTAGATAGCCCGTGTAAATGGAATTATACAGTATTTGTTCTTTTGTCTCTGAATTATTTCCCTTCACCTACTGTTGAAGTGTACTTCAGAATTTCCTTCCTTTTTTTTTTAAGGTGTGTTTGTTTATTATTTTTGGCTGTGCCGGGTCTCTGCTCGGGGGAGTGGGGGGAGTGGGGGGAGTGGGGGTGCTCTTCGTTGTGGTGCGCGGGCTTCTCATTGTGGCGGCTTCTCTGCTACGAGCACGGGCTCTAGGCGCGCGGCCTTCAGTAGTCATGGTGCGCGGGCTTAGTTGACCAGCGGCATGTGGAATCCTCCTGAACCAGTGTTCCAGCCTGTGTCCCCTGCATTGGCAGGCAGCTTTGTAACCCCTGGGCCACCAAGGAAGTCCTTTCCTTCCTTTTAAAAGCTGAAATAATCTTCCATTGTAAATATATGCTGTAAATATTGCTTCCATTGTAAATATTGCTTCCATTGCAAATATTGCTTGTCCATTCATCTGTTGGTGGACACTTAGGTTGCTTACACATTTTAGCTATTGTAAATAATGTTGCAATCGACATAAGCCTACAGCTTTAAGTCTCTTGTAATCCAGCGTAATTCCCCCACTTTTTGCTACTGATGTTGACTTTTTAAAGAGGTTGTTGACTCTTTGAAGAGGTCATCATTATGTAGGAACCTTCTACAGAATGTTCTCTATTCAGAATTTATCTAGTTATTCCTTTTGGTGTGATCTAACTTGTCTTCCCATTGAACACTCATGTTTTTCTTGACTAGATCTACCTTTTGTTTATGTTAGGTTGCTGGTGAGGCCCTCTTCTAAATGCATCCGAAGTTGCTTCAGTTGTGTCTCACTCTTTGTGACCCCATGGACTGTAGCCCGTCAGGCTCCTCTGTCCTTGGGATTTCCCAGGCAGAATACTAGAATGGGTTGCCATTTGCTCCTTCAGGGGATCTTCCCAACCTAGGGATTGAACCCGTGTCTTTTACGTCTCCTGCATTAGCAGAAGGGTTCTTTGCCATTAGTGCCACCTGGCAAGCCCCACTTTTTTAAGTACTTCATATTCAAATTCTGGTTGGACTTCCCCGGTGGTCCAGTGGTTAAGGCTCCATGCTTCTCCTGAAGCGACCACTGGTTCAATCCCTGGTGGGGGGGACTAAGATCCTGCTTGTCACACATCCCAAAAAAATAAATAAAAATAAAAGTGACATCTGCAATATTCATAAAATAAAATGCCAGGGTGTCCCCTGTTCCTGGTGCTAAGGTTGACTGTGGGGTTGAGATGGGTAGTGACAGCCAGACCTCCAAGGGGAAGGCGCGTTCTTTCTCTTGAAGCTGGTATCTTCTGCATGCGTGCTGAGTTGCTTCAATTGTGTCTGACTCTTTCTGACCCCATGGACTGCATCCTGCCAGGTTCCTCTGTCCATGGGATTCTCCAGACAAGAATACTGGAGTGGGTTGCCATGCCCTTCTCCAGGGAATCTTCCTGATCTGGGGACTGAACCTGTGTCTCTTTATATCTCCTGTATTGGCAGGAGGGTTCTTTACCACTAGTTCCATGTGGAAAGCCACTTTATCAGTAATAATAATCTCTCTTGTTTATTGAGTGTCTGCTATGTGCCCGATACTTGGCATACACTATTCTATTTAACCTTCACTGTTGTCCCTGTTGTACAACTCAGTATTGGGGACCCAGTTGCCCCTCTGCTATGAAGACACTTCTCAGGCCTCTGCCACTCCTGCTTTCCTCTTACGGTGGTCATGGTCTTTCCCCCAAGGCTGGCTGGCATGATGTGGGCACTGTCTGCCCAGGTTATAGATCCCTGGATTCTAGCCCCAGCTCCACCCCTCAGGTGGGTTGGTTGACTCTGGGTTGGTTTTTCACCCTCTGGACCTTAGCGTCCTTGTCTATAACTTGGAGAGAATAAAAGTAACCCCCTCAGGGGGTCCTTGCGGGCGTGAAGGGACCCATCAGATGTGAAAGGCTGAGTACGGCGGTTGGCACATGTGCTTAATGAATCTTGGCCTCATTCTCACTGTCACCCCTTCCACGGGTCCCCGAAGACAGTTGTCTGGCCTTCTTTGCCCTGAGGGTTTTATTGTCAGTACCACGCAGGACCATGGGGAAGGATGGCTGAAAATCAGGAGCCGAATTGTGCAGGAGGCTCTCGAGCAGGGTCTGCAAACCGTGGCCCGTGAGCCAGATCCAGCCTGCAGGCAGCTTTGTGAGTGCCATATTTTTGGAACATAAGAAGCACATGGGTTCGTGTCCAGGTCCTTGTCTTCAGCTCCATTTGTGCTCCAGCAGCAGGGGTGGTTGTGACAGAGACCACGTGGATGGCAGAACCTCAACTGTGTGCCGTCTGGTCTCTTCCAGGATACGCTTGCCAATCTCTGCTCTGAAAGTGATCTTGCAGAGGTGGCACTGAGCAGTCCTGAGGACCACTAAGAGAGGTCTTAGTTCTCTGCCCAGGAATTGCTATTGAACCTGGGTTGCCTGGAGGAAAACCAGGAATCCGAACCACTAGACCACCAGTGTCTGGAGGCTAGCCACAAAGTGGCCCTGGCTCTTACCCCCCACCTTTGAAGGCAAGAGTGTTTCCAGGAGATAAAAACCAGAGAAGGGGGTTGGGTATGGTGTCATAAGTCAGAAGCAGGGCAGAAATACACACCCAGAGAGCAAGGGTATGGATGGGCATCCTTCCTAACGAGGAGGAGCACAGTGAAGAGGTGATTTAAACCCCTCATTTAGGACAGTCCTTCCAGGTCTTGTGTACCTTTGACCAAGTACCTTTGGCCAATTTCCTTGTTTCTTTCTTCACACCTGACTGGTCCTAGGACCCTTCCCAACATGGGTGCACAACTTTTTGTTAAGATGGATCCCACCACAGAGGTCTACGAGTGCATGTCCACACTTTATTAAGGGGTAGCACCCGCTCCATTTTTGACCCCCAAGAAGACTTCCTGCACATGTGCAGACAGAGAAGACTTCCTTCACCTCAGGAGGGGTCATCTTATGTCTTCACATCAGCAGAGCTAAGCTCCTGCCACTAGCTTTGTTCTTGGAGTATCTGGGTGAGAGCAAAGCTTCAGTTTTACTCCACTTGACAAACACCAGCTGTCCAACCCAGGGACCCATCTATCTCCTACCTACAAACCATTAATAGTCCTTAGAGTTGTGTACTCTGATATTGGGGTCCCATCTCCCCAGATGAGATGCTGCCTCCTCCTGGACCCCTGCCTTCAGCTTTCGCTCCTGACTTGGCCTTTCCCAGTGGCCCCAGGCTTCTGGACGCAGACTGTAAGGCTGGCTCTGGCCTCTGGGTGGGCCTTTCTGCTGATCTTAGGCTGACCTGTACAGAGGACATGTGTGGTCACAGTGTTCTGAAGGCCCCGACCTGGAGACGTTCCGGGACTGAGCAGAGATTTGACCTGGCCTTTTGGTCGAATTGGCCTGTTGTGTTTTGCACGGCGTCTCCCACGTGGCCCTGCGGGGCGCAATGTTGAGCTCCCCTGGGCTGGCCCCCTCGTGTGGATGTGGTCTGTGTGGCAGGAGTTGTTGTACCCCAGGCCTCGCTTCCACTCACATTCCTGGTCATGAACACTCTAACAGCCAATTACAGATATTTTACTTTTGCCGGTATGTTTAGGGTCCTGCTGTTTGACGCAAATGGAACCAGTTCAACTCCGTGGAGTGAGAAATCCCATTTCCATCACTTCCTTCTGCATTTGGATCAAAACAGACCACTTTCCCAAAGTCATTTTCTATTATGTGTGGCTTGTATTACTTGATTTATTTCCTGGTCTTTAAGATAGTTTTTATTGATCTGAGGCATTAAATTTAATTCTGATGGGAAAGAATTTCTTCCCTTAGATTTTACGCTATGGCCTCATTGCTTAAATAAGTATTTAATGTTTTAATTAATTTGGCATGAAGCCCCTGCAAATGATGATGGCAGTTCTCTGTGTATATGTTTTTTAAAGGTTTTTTTTTTTTTTTTTTTTTTTTTTAATTTGGACCATTTTTAAAGTCTTTATTGAATCTGTTGCATTGCTGCTTCTGTTTTATGTCTTGGTTTTTCAGTCACGAGACATGTGAGTCTTAGCTTCCCAACCAGGGATGGAACCCACACCTCCTTCACTGGAAGGTGAAGTCTTAACTACTGGACCTCCAGGGAAGTCCCATTTTTGTATATATTTTTAGTTTTTATGTCCAGCCCTGTCCTCTTCTCTCTCTTGCCCTTACAACATTTAAGGTTTTGTGTTCTGTGATGTTCCCTTAGAAATTCAAGATCTATTTACTGAGCTTCTGTGATTTGCTAGGCACTTTTGCCAGCCATTATCGAAACACACAGAAATCTCTGCTCCAAAGGAGCTTACATTTTGATGTGTTAAGTGTTAGTCGCTCAGCCGTGCCTGACTCTTTGCGACCCCATGGAGCCCTACCAGGGCTCCTCTGTCCATGAGATTTTCCAGGCAAGGATACTGGAGTGGCTTGCCATTTTTGTAAATTACATCAGAACAGAAACAAAGGCCGAGATCCTTGGAAGAGTGAGTGAGTATGGACGGCTGGATGTAAAGACCCCTTTGTGGAGATGGACAGGAGCAGAACACTGAAGTGGACCCCACAGAAGACATGGGGTCATCGGTGCAGGAAAAAGGTGTGAGCTTAGGAGAGGAGGGGCGATGTCTGAGGGGAGGGCTGTGGCTGTGGCGTGGCCCGCTGTGGAGAGGGGAGGGAAGGCGGTGCCGCTGGATGGAGGTCACAGTGAGCTAAAGGAAGGCCTTGAATTCTAGACTCAATCTCCTAGGCCAAAAAAAAAAAAAAAGAGTCATTTTAGTTTTCCAAAAAGTGGTCTGTGATGGGACTTCCCTGGTGGTCCAGTGGTTAAGAACTCCACGCTTCCAATTCAAGGGGCCAGTTCAGGCCACCCCTGGTCAGCAAGCTAGATCCAACTTGCTATAATTTAGAGTTCACATGTTACAACTAAGACCCAGTGCAACCAAAAAAAAAAAAAGGGGGGAGAAAGGAGAGGGGGGTGTCTATGGAAAGAGGTGTTTTAGGAAGAGAGTAGCTCAGGGGGGTCTCAAAGCCACAGGAGACCTGTAATCTGCCCTGAGCTTGAAGCCAAAAGTGTGTGTGTGTGTGTGTGTGTGTGTGTGTGTGTGTGTGTGTGGAGGGGTGGTGCGCAGGGCACCTCCCCCGTCCTTGGTGCACTAGATGGCAGGTCCACACAGATATTGTCCTGGGGAAGGACTTCTATCTGCAGCTTCACTGAAACACAGAGCACTAGCTGATAAAACGGGGCAAGAGCTAGAATCCCGGACGTAAAGCCGTTATCGTGTGAGATCTTCAGCAGGATGTGGGTTTGGGCGTTAAATTGGCTCCATGGCTCCAGATGGGTTCCTGATCCTCAGTGGTGGCCAAAGGCATCAGAAGAAGCAAGTATTAATGGCTCCTTGGGTGTCTGTAGGTCAGGGTATCATCACATGGTCTTCTCAACACAGGTTCCCGCAGTGCAGGGATGGAATACGCGATGGAACTTCTGGAAGCTTCTGTTAAGCATCTTCAGTGTCAGGTGTTAAGAATGACATTTTGACAGGGGCAGATCAAACATTCTCTTATGTTTTAAAAGCAGACTCCAGTTTTATGTCAAACCATCCAGAATTATCACCTCCTCGCTGCCTTCCCTACAACTGAGAGCATGGATTTTCATGTCCAGAAAAGTCTTCATTCACCAACATCCAAATAATGAGATACGGACAGCAACTGAAAGAAGTACCCACGCTTCACCAAAAGGGCCTTATGCTAAAACAATGTTGCATTTCCTGAAGATTTTATCCCTTTTTCTTACATGTTGGAACTAAGAATAGAGGCTTTTCCCCTATCAGTTTTCTCTGCTTCTTTCTTGTAAGCAGTTACATTCTTCCTGGCATTCAAATATTTCTGAAATAGCTATTCTCAGACATAATAACAGCATAACTATAAAACAAAATATGTGACTCTGATTTGAAACTCAGCTCATGTTCTGTACCTGTGCTATTGAACACTCACTTATTTTTGGTAAATTTTTTATTTTTTTAATTATTATTTTATATTGGAATATAATTTGCAGTGCTGTGTTAGCCATGAAATTAAAAGACGCTTACTCCTTGGAAAGAAAGTTATGACCAACTTAGATAGCATATTAAAAAGCAGAGACATTACTTTGCCAACAAAGGTCTGTCTGGTCAAGGCTATGGTTTTTCCAGTGGTCAGGTATGGATGTGAGGGTTGGACTGTGAAGAAAGCTGAGTGCTGAAGAATTGATGCTTTTGAACTGTGGTGTTGGAGAAGACTCTTGAGAGTCCCTTGGACTGCAAAGAGATCCAACCAGTCCATCCTGAAGGAGATTAGTCCTGGCTGTTCATTGGAAGGACTGATGCTGAAGCTAAAACTCCAATACTTTGGCCACCTCATGCGAAGAGTTGACTCGTTGGAAAAGACCCTGATGCTGAGAGGGATTGGGGGCAGGAGGAGAAGGGGACGACAGAGGATGAGATGGTTGGATGGCATCACCGACTCGATGGGTATGAGTTTGAGTAAACTCCGGGAGTTGGTGATGGACAGGGAGGCCTGGCATGCTGTAATTCATGGGGTCACAAAGAGTTGGACACGACTGAGCGACTGAACTGAACTGAACTGTTACTTTAAGGTGTATAGCAATGTGACTCAGTAATACATGTACATATGTCTATTCTATTTTAGATTCTTTTCCCATATAGGTTGTAACAAGAATATTGAATTCCCCATGTTCTACAGTAGTTCGTTGTTGATTACTATGTTTTGTGTGTGTGTGTGTGTGTGTGTATAATATATGTTAGTCCCAATCTCCTAATTCATCCCCTTTCCCACCTTTTCCACACTTTTACCAATGTGTGTTGAACGGGGCAGCCATGTTTCTGAAGGCAATTGTGTAATTTGATAGGTCATTGTTATATATACTGTTAGCATAACGATTCTCATAAAATATTTATTGCTTGTCCCTGAGCTGACAGCCCATAATGCAGGTACATCCAGCATCACCACTTACACTGTGACATGTTTGGTTTGTATCACTTATTTTGTCTGCCTCCCCCCATCCCCTTTTAAAGCCATCATCTGCATTTTCTACTTTGAAGTACATTAGTTACCATGGAAACAGTGATGTCATTGGAGGGGGTGAGGGTTGGTAACATCTGCATGGACAGTATCAGATCATTTTATTTAATGGTTTGAAATTTATTCCACACTTGGGGAAGATTAGGAGTATGTTTGAGAGGATAGTGTGCTTATGCACTTAGCGCTAATGTGATGTGTGTACATGTAACTGAAGGCTGCTTTTGTGTGATATTCAGGTTGCACACAAAAACATGCCTGAAAATTAAAGAAGAAAAACACAAAGGAAAGAAATAGGAAGGTCAAGGGATTCATATCATTTCCAACTGCCCAGGGCCCATGGTTACAAAAAAATGCCTAGAGTTCCCACTATAGATATGGTTCATGTAAGTCATGGTCCATTTTTCTCATAAAAATACTGTGATAAGTCTTTGTCTTTCTGAGTGAAACTTGCATTCCAGTATTGGTTGGTTACTTCTGATGTGCCGCTGAGTTTCTGGCAAGATCCATGAAGAGGTGTCAGTGGTCTCAGAAGCTGTGTGTGATGGCAGAGGTGGTGCCAAGGAGGGCACCTGCGCCCCTCTAAGTGCTCAGGGCTCTGTGCAGCGTGTCTGAATGAAGCTGAACTGTGCTGTCCTTCCGCCTGTGCATCCTTTTGTTAACTTTTCACTTTGAGCCAGTTGTACACTCACTGGCATAAATAAGAAATGATACAGAAATTAAAGGATTATTTTAATTAAAATAATTAATACAGAAATAATACAAAAATATGCCCAGTGGTACATAGTGCATAATAATTGTTGTTTAGTCACTTAGTCGTGTCCATCTCATTTGCAACCCCATGGACTGTAGTCCACCAGGTTCCTCTGTCCATGGAGTTTCCCAGGCAAGCATACTGGAGTGGGTTACCATTTCCTTCTCCAGGGGATCTTCCCAACCCAGGGATCGAACCGGGGTCTGCTGCTTGGCAGGTGGATTCTTCACCACTGAGCCACCAGGTAACTGTAGTCAGGAAGTTGACTTGGATGCAGTTCAGCTGCCAGCTTTTCTGGTTTTACACGCACTCGTGTGTATGTGTGTGTGATTTTAGTCTTTTCCGTTTTATCTCATGGGTAGAGTCCTGTGACCACCATCACAGTCTAGATACAGACCAGGCCCACCCCACGGATCCCTCCTGCTACCCTTGTATAGCCACGCCTCCCCTGCTCACTAACTCCAGGCCACCCCTACAACTGTCCCACAGTATGTGAGGGCGATTGATTCCAGGACCCCTCGTGGGTGCTCAAGTTGGCATGGTATAGTCAGCCCTTCATATCCATGGATGCGAAGCCCACAGATGTGAAGGGCTGACTGTAATCCATTCTTCACCTAGGGAATGTCGTCATTTCAGACTGTTATGTAAATGGAATCATACAGCATACAGCCTTTGAGATTAGCTTTTTTCACTCGGCGTAAATCCCTGGAGATCCATCCAAGTTGTTGCTTGTATCAACAATATATTAAGTTCTGAGCAACATTCCATGGTATGAATGGACCACCATTAGTTTAAACATTCACTCCTTGACGGACACTGTACTGTGTTTATCTTTTTAAACTGAAATCCTGGAGAGAGGGCTTTGGGGGTCCTAATAGCACAGAATCAGTGAGCATTTTTAAGGTATCCAAGACTTTTCTAAAGGTCTCTCTCTAGAGCATTTGTTCAGTCATTAAGTCGTATCTGACTCTGCGACCCCATGGGCTGCAGCACGCCAGGCTTCCCTGTCCTTCATTATCTCCCGGAGTTTGCTCAAACTCAGGGTCCATTCAGTCAGTGACGCCATCCAGCCATCTCATCCT
Organism: Cervus elaphus; assembly: GCF_910594005.1. NCBI lineage: Eukaryota > Metazoa > Chordata > Mammalia > Artiodactyla > Cervidae > Cervus > Cervus elaphus. The sequence continues at coordinate 18,966,580 of NC_057827.1, read as the reverse complement.
CTGTCGTCCCCTTCTCCTTCTACCCTCAATCTTTCCCAGCATCAGGGTCTTTTCCAGCAAGTCAGCTCTTTGCATCAGGTGGCCAAAGTACTGGAGCGTAAGGCCCAGGTTATTTATTAATAAAAGAAAGGAAGGGGCTTCTCAGGGAGTGCTAGTGGTAAAGAACCTGCCTGCCAATGCAGGAAACATAAGGGAGTCCAATCCCTGGGTCAGGAAGATCTCCTAGGGGAGGGTATGGCAACCTATTCCAGTGTTCTTGCCTGGAGAATCCCATGGACAGAGGAGCCTGGTGGGCTTCAGGCCCTGGGGTTGAGAAGAGTCCAACATGACTGAAGCAACTTAGCCTAGCATTGAAGGAAGGAATGCGCTGGAGAGAAGCTATGGAGACCCAGCAGAGCGGGCTGGCCAGGCCACGTGTTGGGGAGCTTGATATTCTTATATTTAATAGTTGCTTCCCCTGCAGAGGGAAGCAGAAACACCCGAGGCTCTAAGACCTGCATTTAATCATCTGCATCCCTCTCCCAGCATTGGTGGAAACAGGTATTTTTTCTGATCAAAGAAACTGTAATACCAACCACTCAGCCTGCTTGGTCCCCTGATCCCTTTGTGGGGAAGATGAAAACCTAAATTCTTGTTCTGAGACAGGTCACAGAGGAAATTGTTTTCTTGGTCTCATTGATTTTCATTTGGGAAGTGTTCCACTTGGCCTTTTCCAAGCTATGCCCTAGGACTGGGGCCACATGATGGAATTTAAACACCAAAATCATCCTTGGAGTACCAGCCATACACTCGTGTTTCTGTGTTGAGATTCATGGGAAGCAGCCCGAATAACAGACCCAGAGATCTGACATTGCTTTTCTCATTTAAAGACTTTTTATTTACCCTGCGTTTTATGCAACCAGCAGGGTCTCCCCTTGTCCTCTGCAAGTTTAAGCTATTGACCTAAAGAAAGGACGGGTTTTTAGCACTGGGATTGAAGGTTTGAAAGCCATTCAGAGAAACCTGGTGTATCGGAAGCTTTTAATACCAACGACTGTTGGACAGAGATTCAGCTCTCTGGCTTTTAGAACTAAGCAGTGGAAGCAAGCCCCCTGGGAAATAAGAGGCATGTAGAAATGGCCCACAGGGAAACAGACGTGGCCTTTGGCCTTTAGCCCAGATGTCAGGAGATGGTTTTCATAGCATAAGCGCCATGATTTCTTTCATGATTCTTTTTTTTTAATATGGGCCATTTTAAAAGACCTTATTGAATTTGTTATAATATTGCTTCTGTTTCATTTTTTTGTTTTTTGGCCCTGAGGCATGTGGGATCTTAGTTTCCTGACCAGGGATGGAACCCCTGGTCATTGGAAGGTGAAATCGCTCTCCCTTTTTTTAAAAATTTTATTTATTTGTTTATTTTGGTTGTGCTGGGTCTTTGTCGCTGTGTGCAGGCTTTCTCTAGCTTTGGCGAACAGGGGCCGCTCTCAGTTCGGTGCGCTGGCTTCTCGTTGCAGTGGCCTCTCTGGTTGCAGAGCCCAGGCTCCAGGAGCACAGGCTTCAGCAGTGGCAGCAAACGCCGGCTCAGTAGTTGTGGCACACAGGCTTAGTTCCTCCGTGACATGTGGCATCTTCCCAGATCAGGGATTGAACCCGTGTCTCCTGCATTGGCAGGCAGATTCTTTACCACTGAACCACCAAGGAAGCCCTGAAAGGCAAAGTCTTAACCCCTGGACTGCCATGGAAGTGCCAAGCACCGTGATTTCTTTGCCTGGAAATCTCGCCGTCATCTTCTAACATTAACCTGGGATATCATGCTTGAGTGGGGTAACCCTGCCGTTCCCTTCCATCCCCTCCCCCACTGCTTCCCCCAGGTCAGGTGCCCTTGTTCTGAGGCCTGCTTTGCCATTGACCCCATTATAACACAAACCCCTTAAGATTCGTGCCTTGAAGTACAGTTGCCTCTTGCTAGGGAGTTTGGTTCTCAAGCAGCCTGGGACAGCAACCTTGTGTGTGCTGGAGGATTACCCAAGGATGCTCCTCAGCTGTCTAGAAGGTGAGTAATACATTTAGGGGTTGTGCAGTGTGAAAAATGCTTAGCCCACAATCACGCTTAGCATCAGAGAGATGCATGTACTAACAGAGGACATATGAGGACAAATGCTTAGCGGGAGGACTGGAAGGTCACATCTCCCTTCTCAAGCACAAGTTCAGGACGTGCCTCTGCTGAGTGGAACTGAGGACAAACCAATCACACTCTTTAAATAATGTATTGTTGAAGCCGAGTATTTGCTTATCTTTGTGTTCTCAGCTCCCACCTCAGGGTTGAGCATGTGGCGGTGTTTGGTAAATATTTGCTAAATGAATGAATGAATAATCAAGAAGGGAGAAGTGAAATTTAACTAATAAGGGATGGATGGCGGGGTTTCCACACTCCACTCCCACAGCCACTGTACATGACTTTTCAGCCCCACTCTGGTTTTACAGAACATGTTCAAAAGGTATAATCCCATCAGAACTAGTCAATTATGGACTAGAAAGAACTGGAGTTTTCTTTGCAATTAGGTGGCAACTGGTATCCTGATGAGCCTCAATACCACCTTGTTCTTTAAGAAGTCGGTTGGGCGCTTGACCTGAGCATCATCTTCTGAGAAACCTCCGTGCCCTGAGAGTGAAGTAGAGGAAGAAACGAACGCACATGCTGAAGCACAAAAGAAAGATGAGGCAGAGATGCAAGTAAACGTGTAAACCATGGAGGCCACAGAGGCAGAAACAAGGGATTAGGACTAGCCAGAGGCTAGGAACTCTGTGCAAATTGTTGGACGGCACGCCTACTGTCTAGAACTTGTCACAATGGGTCTGGAACATATATGCCCATTCTGGTTGCCCCAGCCCTCGAGACCCGCCTTGCTCATTATCAGAGCGGCTCCTTTGGGTCCTTGGCCCTGAACCTGTGGCGTTCTGAGCTAGTTCTGTACTCAGTTGTGGCTGGATGTAACATGTGTACCATGAATCATCCCTTTTGCTATCTTAACGGAAGAAAAGAAGTTGGTTGGGCTGTACTCCCCATGCCCAGCGAGTCAAGGATGGTAGATGGGCCGCCAGTCGCAGTGTGGCCCAGACTGGCGCCTGCCACTGGAAACGGCCAAGTAGCAAGGTCTTGGGAAAGATCCAGGGGCTCCAACTGTTCATGTTACAGACTTCTCTATCAGCTTGTCTTGATCTGCAGGTTGCCAAGATGCTGTGAGGGTGGTGGATAACAAAATAGCTCCCTCTTTCCTCCACACTCTCCACTTTTTTTTTTTTTTTAACAGCTAGCAGTAAATGGGCTGGCTTTCACTTTCACCAGTGCCAGGGCTGTTTGCCTTGAGACATATAACTCGTCTTGAGAGTAAAAAGAGAAACTTGGTTCTGAGACCCCTGAATTCTCTCTTTCTGGTTTGCTTTTTCACTCCATCAGCTGAGGCACCAGGGGGAATGTCAGAAACCCCAGGCTTCTCAGTAAAAGACACGCCTGTTTGGGATCAGAACCACGCAGTCTCTGCCTGGCCTTCTTGCTCTAATACTGGAACTCGTGGATGATATGGGACGACCAGGCTTTGGCCTTGTTGGGATATTTCTTTCGGAATTTTTTTTCCCCCCAGACCGTGCAGCATTACTTCCCTGACTAGGGAAATAATTTTAATAATAAATTATATTTCTCTACAGTGGAAATTCAGAGTCCTAACTACTGGACCATAGCAAAGTCCCTTTGCTGGGAAATTTAGAATCCGCCACATGTTTAACATTCCTTGCATTTCCTTTCACATAGCCGTCATTTCTACAGGGATTTCTCTTTGCAGTTATTTGCAATTATTTTATGTCATTATGTACCCTTCAAGTTGCTGTTGGCTATAAATTCCAAGTTGTGATTTATGTCTCTTAAGTACTAAGGCAGTCCTTTCGTACATTATTCATACTCTTCTATTTAATTATTTCATGTGCTTGGCTGATTTGTGTGTGGAAATTTTGGTTCCAAATATTTTCCAAACAGAATCATATTGGTCTTATCTCTGAGTGCAGCATCTTCACGTATCATGTTGCAGCCATGTGATTCTACACCATGTGCTAAATGCTTTTTATTTATTGTCCACTTAATCCTCCAGTTAATATATCCACAGAAGTTCTGCACAGAGTGGAAAGATTGGTCACCATATCATCATATAAAGTCACATGAATGACCAAAATAGTGGTCCAAAGAATGATAAGAATAATTAGAGAAAAGCAAAGCTACAATGAGGTACCATCTTAAACCAGTTAGAATGGCTATCATTAAAAAAAAAAAAAATCTACAAATAACAAATGCTCAAGATGGTGTGGAGAAAAGGGAACCACCTTCACTGTTGGTGGGAATGTAAATTGGTGCAGCCACTATGGAGAACAGTGTGGAGGTTCCTCAGAAAACTAAGAATAGAACTACCGTATGATACAGCAGTCCCACTTCTGGGAATACAGCTGGACAAAACTATAGTTTGAAAGGATTCATGTACCCCAGTGTCCACCACAGTATTATTTACAATAGCCAAGAAATGGAGGCAACCTAAATGTCCACCGACAGATAAATGGATGAAGGAGACATGGTACATATAGCAATGGAGTATTACTCAGCCATAAAAAAGCAATGAAGTAATGCCACTTGGCAGCACCATACCATCTTAAGTGAAGTAACTTGGAAAGAAGAGGACAAATACCGTATGATATCACTTATGCATGGAATCCAAAATATAACCCAAATGAACTTACCTAGGAAACAATCTCACAGACACAGACTTACGGTTTCCAAAGGGGGGCTGTGGGGGGAAGGAGGGCTGGGATTAGAGATTAGAGAGTGAGAGATTAGAGACAAACTGTTACACATGGGATAGGTGAACAACGAGGTCCTACTGTATAGCACAGGGAGCTATGTTCAGCATCCTATGAGAAACCGCCATAGGAGACAATATGAATAGGAAAGTATGTATCTGTGTAACTGAGTCACTTTGCTGTCCCAGCAGTAATTAACACAGCATTGTGAATCCATTATACTTCAATAACCTAAATTTTGAGAAAAGAATGATAGGAATTGCGAAAGTATCTAACCCTGTTTTAGGGTTTTTACAAGCTTTAACTTCTTTCATCTTCTCGAAACCCTCTGAAACAGTATAACTGTTGCCCTCCTTTCATAGCTGATTCTGAGGTCCTGAGAGATTAGGAAACTTTCCCAGTGTCATTCAGCTTGACTGTGGCAGCGCTCGGCACCAAAAGCAGAATTCTGACTCCTGAGCCTTTCCTGTTCAATAATAAAGTATTGCTCTAAAATAGCGAAACCGTTATTAATGTCTTCAGCGGAGATCCTGCGAATCACTAACATTGGAAATCACTGTGAAACATTCATTTTCTCATATTAAACAGAGTTTAAGTGATTTTCAAATTTGCATCCTTTCTAGGAAGCCTGAATAATTAAATTCCAGTTCTAATTTTGACATTTCCTTTTTGAAATCATCGGAATCGTTGGTTCAAAGTGAACATTTTGGGAATGCCTGCTCCATGACAGGCCCTGTGCTGCGTATTTTTCATCTGTTATTTAATTCTTATAATACCATTATCCTTTGAGAGCTGAGGAAACAGAGCTGCACTGAAATTCAGCTCATCAGGGCCTGTCCCAGCGGCTTGGGTTCCATGGCTGGAGCCGTCCTGGCAAACTCACCTGAATTCTAGGAGTATAGAGTCAGAGGTCCTTTCCCAGTGTGTCAGGAAGGATTGCTGAGAAAAAGTACAGTCATGCAGGCTATCTGATTCTTGCTCATTTAGTCAGAAAAAGCCTATCCATCTCATGTGGGCCCAGGAAGGAAGGGGCTGATGCTGCCATCAGCTCAGGGGGCATTGAGTCTCCTCTCTGCTCTGGGCAGCTGCTCAGATGGTCCACACGGAGCTGAGGTGGTAGTCTTCTTTGCCCCTCCCTACATCACTGGCCAGTCGCAGATCCAGCTGTGTATTTATTGATTTCTTAAATATTTATTTGTTTCCTTGGCTGTGCTGGGTGGGTCTGAGTTGCAGCATGCCAACTTTTAGTTGATGCCTGTGACCAGGGATCGAACCTGGACCCCTGCGCTGGGAGGGCAGACTCTTCGCCATGGACCACAAGTGCCCAGGCTGTGTCTTTTCTACCATTGCAGTGCTCACTCTGTGGGTGAGCTCAGAGGTCAGGAGCTTCGGAAGCTCCTGTGAGGAGACACAGGACACTCAAGGACAGAGTGCCCTTCTCCACGCAGCCCTGGCTCTGACACCTCTGGTAGTAGCTGGGAAGGTGCCTCTTCCTTTCAGCATCCAGTGTCTGAACTCATGTTACAGGAAAAGGGACCCCTTCTGTGCTGGGCAGCTGGGCCCAGAACCATGGTCTTCTAGTGATGCTTAGCATGAGACCTTGGAGGGAGGGCAAGTGTGTGAAGTCCTCCCAGCATCTCCTGCCTGGGGCCCTGCATGAGTAGGAACTTGGACCTGGTGACTTGCCTCTTTATGCTTTGCCCGTCCAAAGAGAGATGTAAAAGCCAGGCTGCTGGCATCAGGGTTGTTTCTATCAGGTGACCCTGTTTCTTTGCTTGCTGACTGCTAAGTCACCTCAGTGCGGGAACACATTCAATGTCCTGATCTTTGCGGCTTTGTTCTCAGGACCTCACGCTGACTCCATCAATCTGAGTGGTCCAGCGTACCTCCAGACAAGAGTTAGGGTGTGATGTGATGGCCCTTTGTTGATTCTTTTTAAAAGTCCTGAAGATGAGGGATAATGGGTGTTTAATGAGCTCCCGCAGGATGGCAGGTGCTGACAAGTACCTTACAGCCTCCATTTCTAATCCCACAATTGATATATTATCATTCAGAACCCGAAGCTTGGAGGTCAAAGGATTCTGCTTACCGCAGACAATGCAATTGACGGGGAGAGGGAGTGGGAGTTAATTTCCTGCACACATCCGTGCAGTGGCCAAGACTCACTCTCCCAGGGGAATCTGTGCCGGCTTTTATGGCCTTTTGTGAGAAAGCTCGGGGGGACCAAGGTGCGTGAGCAGCAGGCATCATTGTCACTGTCCAGCATCTATTCCTTAGCTCTGGATCATGGATGGGTGTATTAGAAATGCCTTCAGTTGCAGAGTTGATACAGGACATGTGAATAGACTGATGATACTTGGCTTTGGTCAGTACTTTCCTTTTCTCATGTAGAGTATTGTCAACTTTCCCCCTCTTCCCTCCCTGGACCCTTTTCCTGTGAGTTCAGGATGTTGTTCAGTCTCCTGGTTGTGTCCAACTCCTTGCGACCCCATCGACTGCAGCATGCCAGGTTTCCCTGTCCATCACCATCCCCCAGAGTGGGCCCAAGTTTGTGCAGGACGGCTCCAGCCCTTTCCTGACTGTGGGGTAGGGCTGTCCAGGCACCCTGGCCCACTCAATTCCCCCAGCTGCAACCCTAGAGCTTTTTAAGATCCCCTCAGCCCACTGGCTGAGGCGCTGCAGCCGCCAAGCCTGTACCCCTCGCCAGGACCCACCCCATCGAGTGTCATGGTACTGTGTGGACGGGGGCCCCGCAGCAGCTGGTGCCAAACAATGCCTGTTCTTATCTGGGCATCCCGGGAGGCCTGGCAGCTTCGGCCGTTCAGAGCCCAGCTGGGTCTGGAGTTGTTGGGTTGTGCTGCAGAGGTGATTTGCTACTTCATGTCAGTACAAATAAGACAGATTTCAATCCAAGGAACTTTGAAGGGCCCGCTGCCCTCTCCCTGTCTTCTGATTGTCTTTACGATGAAAGATGGTTGAAGTAGCCCTGCTGTTCAATGAACCCAGGCTGGGTATGACTGCTGAGGCTCACAATATCACTCTGCTGTGCTGGCTGTGTGCTCTGGACAGGTTCCCTAACCTCTCTGAATCTCTCCTCCTGTATCTTCTTTAAAAAAATGTTTTATTTATTTTAAAAATTTATTTGGCCACACTGGGTCTTAGTTGCAGGTGGCATGTGGGATCTTTAGTTATAGCGTGCATGATCTCTTAGTTGCAGGAAAGCTGTTAGTTGCAACATGTGAACTCTTAATCATGGCATGTGGGATCTAGTTCCCTGACCAGGGATTGAACCCAGACCCTCTGCATTGGGAGTGCGGAGTCCTAGCCACTGGACCACCAGGGAAGTCCCTCCTTCTGTATCTTGATATTGAATTTAGTAATACCTTTGCCACACAGTTCATGTCAGGATTTAATGATGGGATGTTTGTGGAGAGCACCTTGCCCAGGCCTTGCCCTCCATGGGTAATGAACTCTCTTCCCCTTTCCACATAGGATTCCAGCTGAGACAAGACAAGGCCAAATCAACTTCTAGACATGCAGCTTTGCTGTCTTTACCACTGTCTGCAGGGATCTGTGCTTGGCCGGTTTCAGATACTTTTAAACAAAAGTAAAAGAGCTTTAATTATGCCCTTGTTTGTGGTTTGGTTTGGTTGCCTCATTAAAAGATTCAAGAATACTGCCCGCCCTCTGGCTGCTGCAAAGTGCAGGCCTGGCAGGAATTCAGGAGTGGTAAGTCGGTCCTTTCTGGTGAAGCTCCCAAGTTCTTCTGGCTCAGAGATGGGGCTGGCCATGTCATCTGGGCGGGGTGTGGCTCAGGGCACACCTCCTGAGTCCGTGTTTGCTCCGGCATCACCCCTGCAGTGTGTATGTCTTTGGCCTTTATAGTACACTCGCTGTTGCTCTTTGCTTCCTGTTCCCTCAATTTCAATTGCAGTCTTCCTCTTAATACAGATGACAGACATCACTGGGATTCATACTGAGCAGACAGCGGTGGTGTTTAGTCACAAATGTGACTTTGTGGTCACATTGCCTGGATTCCAGTCCACTTCGTACCAGGTGGTCTTAGATATAAGGAACCTCAGTTTCCTTATCTGCAGAACGGAATAGTGGTAGCACTAATCTTACAGGATTGTATGAGGATTGACCTATGAAAAGTGGTTAACGCAGATCCTGTCCCATAGGTAAAAATTGCCTATATTAATATTAATAATGGGCTTCCCCGGTGACTCAGTGGTAAAGAACCCACCTGCCAATGCAGGAGATGTAGGAGATTCGGCTTTGATCCCTGGATCGGGAAGATCCCCTGGAGGAGGAAGTGGCAACCCACTCCAGTATTCTTGCCTGGACAATTCCATGGATGGAGGAGCCTGGTGGGCCACAGTCCATAGGGTCACACAGAGTCGGACATGACATGCACACACAGCCTCACCAGCAGGCACAGAGCTCTCCTAGTGGCCCACCCAGGACTTTGTTCTTCTCTGTGTGGCTCGGACCATTCTGATTCTCACTGTGCCTCTTAAAGCAGAGGTGTTCAAGATGTTATGTCTACCTTTTTACTTCTTCAAGCCAAGAGACCAAGTAGACTCCCCAGGAGATCCTGTCTGCTCTCCATCCTCTGTTGCTGTTGATCAGTCGCTCAGTCACGTCTGATTCTTTGTGACCACATGGACTGCAGTCCACCAGGCTCCTCTGTCCATGGAATTCTCCAGGCAAGAATACTGGAATGGGCTGCCATTTCCTTCTTCAGCGGATCTTCCCGACCCAGGGATCAAACCCCTGTCTCCCGCATTGGCAAGCAGATTCTTTCCCTCTGAGCCACCAGGGAAGCCCCCCTCCATCCTTTAGCAGGAACCAGATAAATGCTCTGACAAACACCAGCTCCAAAGGCAGATGTGTTACCCTTCTCCTTTGGTTACTTTCCAGCATTCTCTGCTCTGGGCAGCCTCTTCCCCCCCTCCAGCTAGCTGCTGGGGCTTGCGTACCTGTTTTTGGCTGCACCGGGAAGCATTTGAGACCTTACTTCCCTGAACAGGAATCGAACCTCCTCCCCGCTCAGTGGAAACTCAGAGTCTTAACCACAGGACCACCAGGGAAGTTCCTGGTTTGAGAAGTTTGACAAGGACCTCCCTGCTGTCCTGACCCATGGTGGCCCCAGTTCTGTCCTGGATGGACGAGCATGGCTCTGAGGAATGAGGAATGGAGGCCTGAAAGTGTTGCTGGGTGTGAACTTCCCATTCATTTTAAATCACTTCTTTCTCCATTTTTATTTTTATAACAATATCACAACAATGGCTGCTTTGTGTGTGCATTCTGTCAAAAAAGAATTGTGAAAAAGTGAAAAGCATGTTCCTCATGTAATTACAGAGTGAACCTGAGTCAAATATTATACTTACTCTCTAATGAGAGAACCAGTAAATTGGTAAACAGGGAACATTAGAAGAGGTGGGTGTTCGTAGGCATTTTGGGGGGAGAAAAGGATAGAAGAGAATGATTAGGTAAGTGTGGAGAGAATGGTGAGGTACCATTCAGATCAGCCTTGAGGTACCCCAGCTTCTGGGACTGCTGCCAACAAAGAGTCTCTCTGCCAGCTCCCCTCGGGGTGCAGGGGAGAGAAAGTTCCCCCATCTTCTCTCTCAGGTCCTGTGGGTGGTTGGTCTAATGATTACCTTGACATAAAAAAGGCTCACAGGAAGAAAAGCAGATTTATTTTGTATGCTCGGGAGCTCACGGAAAATAAGAGACTCAAAGAAGCCACCAAAGTAAGGGCTTCGCTGGTGGTTCAGCGAATCCACCATCAGCAGGAATCCACTGGCAGGAATCCACCGGCAGGAATCCACCTGCCGATGCAGGAGACGTGGGTTCGATCCCTGGTCCTGGAGGATCCCACATGCTGAGGAGCAGCTAAGCCCGGGTGCTGCAGAGCAGCTGAGCTGTCGCGCCTGGGGCCCGGGAGCCATAGTCACGGAACCCACACGCCTCAGGGGCTGGAGCCGGGGGTGCCCCGGAGCCTGTGCTGGCAACGGGAGAAGTCACTGCAGTGAGAAGCCCGCTGACCACAGCCAGAGGAAAACCCGCGCAGCGATGAAGGCCCAGCAGCGCCGAACATAAACAAGTAAATACGATTATTTTTTTAAAAGGGAAGTGACTAAGGCAGGCAGCTTTTCTGCCTTTTAAGCAAAGAGACAATACATCTTGAAGAATTAACAAGACAGAGGGATCTGGACGTGGGATGGTAAAGTAGTGAGAAAGGAACGGGACTTGTTGACACAGCCTTCTCAGCCTTGAATTCCCTATCTCTGGTGATAAGGATGTCTCTCTCTGGACCTCTCACCCGCTGCTTGCATCTCTCCAGGCTTATCCTATCTCCAGAACAGCCCACAGGGCCAACTGAGGCTTCTGTTGTGACTACATCCTAGTTCACTCTTTCTCTCTACCCAGAAACCTTTAAGGTAACAAGTAGCTTCACAGTGTCCACACCCTCAATATATGTTGTTCAGTCACTAAGTTATGCCTAACTCTTTGCAGTCCCATGGACTGCAGTATACCAGCCTTCCCTCTCTCCACCATCTGCTGGAGTTTGTTCAAAGCCGTGACCATTGAGTCAGTGATGCCATCCAACCATCTCATCCTCTGTTGTCCCCTTCTCCTCCTGCCCTAGATCTTTCCCAGCATCAGGGTCTTTTCCAATGAGTTGGCTCTTCGCATCAGGTGTCCTAAGTATTGGAGCTTCAGCATCAGTCCTTCCAATGAATATTCAGGGTTGATTTCCTTTAGGATTGACTGGTTTGATCTCCTTGCCACCCAAGGGACTCTTTAGGGTCTTCTCCGACACCACAGTTTGAAAGCCTAAAATATTTGCCATTGACCTCATTATATGGTCAAGAGCAAAATCAGACCCAGATATATTCCTCTAGATATCAGGGTTTGGCCAATCTGTAGAGTCAGACAGCAAATATTTTAGGCTTTGCAGGCCCCCTGTGTCTGGTGCTGTCACAACTCCGGCTCTGCCCTAGGAGCAGGAAGGCAATCACAAAGACTAAACATAGGCTGTGTTCCAGCAACACTACTTACAAAAACAGGCCGAGGGTGGGATCCTGCCCACCGACCAGAATGCCGACCCCTGCCCCAGATAGTTAAGTCATCCTTGGGCAAGTCTGTTCAACAGTGTCCTAGTGTGAAAGGACAAGCTCCCTGCCAATCTTTGCTCCGTTTGATGCTTATAGGATTTAATGTCTTTTTATAGGACTTCCCTGGTGGCTCAGAGGGTGAAGCATCTGCCTGCAATGCAGGAGACCCAGGTTTGATCCCTGGGTCGGGAAGATGCCCTGGAGAAGGAAATGACAACCCACTCCAGTGTTCTTGCCTGGAAAATCCCATGGACAGATGAGCCTGGTAGGCTACAGTCCCTGGGGTTGCAAAGAGTCTGACACGACTGAGCAACGTCACCTTCACTTTCACTTTATTTATTTACCTATTTTTGCTGCACTGGTCTCTCTTGCTTTGCGGGGGCTTCCTCTATTTGTGGTGAACAGGAGCTCCTCCTTGTTGTGGGCCCTGAGCTTCTCATTGCAGTGGCTTCTCTTGCTGCGGAGCGCAGGCTCTAGGGCATGAGCGCTTCAGTAGTGCAGGGCGTGCATTCAGCAGTTGTGGCCCGTGGGCCCTAGAGCATGGCCTCAGTAGTTGTGGCACACAGGCTTAGTTGTTCCTTGGCATGTGGATTTTTCCCAGACCAGGGATCAAACCCAAGTCCCCTGCATTGGCAGATGATTCTTAAGTACTAGACACCCAGGGAAGTCCAGGATGTAATTTCTAAAGCCTACAACTGCCTACGAAGTGCTTATCTCAACCACTTCACAAGTGAGATACCAGAATTGGTGAGGATTCTCCATGGTCTTAGTATTTAGGTAGATGATAATCTGAAAGTGAGCTTGGTGGATCTAGCCCTCAGCGTGCCCTGCCCCCTTGGACCAGCCTCCTTCACTCAGTCGTGGGAAGCAGAGGTTGAGTGAGTCTTGGAGAAAAGCACCCCAAAACAGAGCTGCCTGCAGGTTCCCAGAGCCCAAACGTATCTGAAGAGGCCGTGCCCAGCGTCCCACTCTGCCAGGAGTCCTGGGCTCGGCACAGAGTAGGTGGATTTACCTGTGAGTAAGGCAGTTTGGATGTTGAGCGCCCTTATCCATGAGGGTGATAAAGGGGTGCAGCCTATGCCTCGTTTCCTGGACCTCGTTCCTCTGAGATCAGGAGGAGGTAGGGATAGCTTACACATGGAGGTGGAGGTCTTACCTGGCCGTGCCCCACGCTGCCTGTGATGTCGACAAAGCCCCGAGGCTCTGTTAGCGCCACTGTGAAATGTGCAGGGTCTCTCCTCCAGCTGTACCTTTGCCAAAGTCCATTAAACAGGGCCTGGATTCAAATTCTGACTCCTCACCAGCTATGTAACCATAGGCCACTTTTTAAAATCTCTCTGGACTGTTCAATATGAAAATGAAATGAATGTATCTATGTAAAGCTTGTAGAATAATACTTGTAACATAGTAAGTACTATGAAAGTATTTTCTGTTGTACTTTTTGTTATTATTGTTGTTATCTTTAAGTGCTGTTATCTTTAGCACTTAGTATGGTATCTTGCTAGTAATCGTTGTGGTTTAGTTGCTCAGTCATGTCCAACTCTTTGCAACCCCATGGACTGCAGTATGCCAGGCCTCCCTATCCTTCACCATCTCCCGAGGTTTGCTCAAACTCATGTCCATTGAGTTGGTGATGCCATCCAACCATCTCATCCTCTGCCGTCCCCTTCTCCTCCTGCTTTCTATCTTTCCCAGCATCAGGGTCTTTTCCAGTGAGTCAGCTCTTCTCATCAGGAGACCAAAGTCTTGGAGCTTCAACTTTAGCGTTGGTCCTTCCAATGAATATTCAGGGTTGATTTCCTTTAGGATTGACTGGCTTGATCTCCTTGCTGTCCAAGGGACTCCCAAGAGTCTGCTCCAGTATAGGGGCTCAATAAGTGTCATTCAATACATAAATGAGCCATGTAATAAATGAGATTCATATTCAGTCTGGAGCACTGCTCTCCAGTAGAGCTCCATGTGATGGGAGCATGCTTGACTCCATGCTGTCCAGTAGGACATCCACTGGCCACATTTGGATAATGAGTACTTGACATGTGGGTATTGTGACTGAGGACCTGCATTTTCAATTTTATTCAATCTTCATTTAAATTTCCAGCCACAGGAGCCTGGCTAATGGCTACCGTGTTGGACAGCACAGCCCTCTGTACGGACTAGTGTTCAGAGATTGTGTTTCAGTGTTTGGCATTTTTCAGACATCTGCAGCCAGAATTGAGAACCACAGGACTAGAACACTTAGGCCAGTGCTTTCTCATCCAGCCCCACATATCCATCAAGAAATAAATTCAAGAAGTCAATATTAGGTTCCCACTGTATGCTAGTTACTCTTTTGGGCACTAGCAATCAGCAAAGAGAGAGATCTTGGCTGTCCAAGAATTTGTGTACTAATGGAAGAGGAGATAAAATAAAGGCACAAATAAACAGGCCACTGTTTTTTTTTTTTTTTTATCACTGGGGAAGACTGGAAAGAGTTTGCACTAGCTCTCAGTAGGATTTTGTAGAACTGTACATGAATCTACGCTGATCTTTGATGTTAATCAACCAATGTTGGATGTTCTGGTGATTTGGGGCCGGTTGTTGTTGCTCAGTTGCCCAGTCGTGTCTGACTCTTTGTGACCCCATGGACAGCAGCACGCCAGGCTTCCCTGTCCTTCACTAGCTCCTGGAGCTTGCTCAAACTCGCGTCTGTTGGGTCGATGATGCCATCCAACCATCTTGTCCTCTGTCACGCCCCCTCTCCTTCACACAAGGTGCTTGAACACAATCAGGACAAAGAGGGTGTTGCAGTGGTGACTGGCTTGGCGGGAATTGCGGTGCTTGTTTAAGGAACACCTGTGTCAGAAGGGAACACCTGAGCTGAGACCTGTGTGGTGAGAAGGAGTGAGCCTTGTCATGATCTGAGGCCAGAGGATTCCGGCAGAGGGAGATGCAAATGGTCTTGAAGTTGGGGCTGTGCTTGGCCTATTTGCAAAACAGGAGGAAGGCCAGTGTGGTGGGAACAGTAAACACAAGAGACGGTGAACACTGATGAGCTTGGAGAGGCAGGAAGGGTGGAGTTTTTGAGGACCGCGTGGGCCAGGGTCCTGAGTTAGGATTTTCTAAGTGCTGTGGGGAACTGTAGGACCACCCTGAGCAACGCCTCCTGGATTCAGTGTCTCTTATCTCAGTTGTCATGCTGTGCATGGGTGATGGGAGAGGGCGTGGTGATGTGTGGTAGTCAGGGCACTGACGGGGCTGTTCAGATGGAAGGGTCAACAGACGGGTATCTACCCAGGCAGAGCCAACAGAACATACTACTGGGTGGATTGGATCTTGAAGGTCACAGAGTTTTTATATGCCCTCCTCCCCAAATATACCTACTTCCCAGGTGGCTCAGTGGTAAAGAATCCACCTGCCAATGCAGGAGACCCCGATTTGATCCCTGGGTCGGGAAGATCCCTTAAAGAAAGGAATGGCAACCCACTCCCATGGACGGAGGAGACTGGTAGGCTATAGTCCATGGGGTTGCAAAAGAGTCAGACATGACTTAGTGACTAAACAACAACAAACAACAACCCCAAATATACCTATACAGGGAGCCTGAGTATCTGGTATTCCCTGTAAGTTCACCTTCCTTTCCTCTTCCTTCAGGAGGCTGCTAAGAAACTGTGTGATGCCAAGAAGTGTAGGTTAGAGGATTATAAAGCAGGGAGCCTGAGGCACTGTTTCTCTGACTTTAAAGTGCACATCATCTGGGGATCTTCTTAAAAGGCAGAGCCTGACTTTGTTGGTCTGGAGTGTTGGTCTGAGCTTGTGCATTTCTAAAAGGCTCCCCCATGCTGCCAGGACCACCTTTGCTTGAGCCCCACTTTACCTAGGGAGGGCTGACTTCCTGCTAACCAAGGGCATGAAACTCTGACCCTCCAGAGCCTGTGAGTCTTTGGAGCAGGTTGCAGGTGCCTGGGAAGTTCTCGCGAGAATCACGCAGGAGTCCATTCTCCTAGATCCACAGGAGCATCTTGGACTTGTGGCCATGAGCCCTCTCTAGAGACCCAGGGAATCTGCTTTGTGCCTAGAGGAACCAGGGGCCCCTTTGTTTGTCCTCTGGGAACCAAATTGCTCAACAATTATTTCACAGCCTGTAGCAGTGTAGGCGCAGCTTTTCAAATCCAATCTCCAGAACTACATTTGAGGAGGGATATATTTTACATGAAAAAGAAGCCTTTAAAGCAAAATGACCTGTGGGCAAGAAGGCCTGGGACTCTCTTGTGTTATGTGTTATTAACACAATGCTTTTAACTTGATGTCTGGGTGGGAGAAATGAGACTTGATTGCCGGAGATATTAACAATGAGATGATCAGTTTGAACTGAGAGGGAAGTTTGACTCCGAAGTGATGCCTCTGGCTCCGGATCCGTTTCTTAATGGAAAGGGAAAAGGAAGTGTCAAGAAGTTTAATCTGATACATTTCACTGAAGAGCATCCCTATAAGTGAAACCTATTACCAGGCTGCAGGATTTAGGGCTGTTTTGAAATGAATGTACTTACTCCCTTGTAGAAGGGACTAGTTCAACCATACTGATCATCTGGGGGCCAGGACTGAATGTTTTATTGAGGCAGGGTTTCATATGGAAGCTTTTTGTAAATGAAACTAACATTTGATGACTGGGAGAAAATTACTATGACTTGCCATCTGGTTTCTCAGCCAATACCATTGATTCATGGTGCTTGTAGTGGTTCTTAATAATCTGTCCCATTTCATATTGTATGAGATATTGAAGCTATTTTCCTAATTCCTCCAGTCTAAACATTTAGGGTTATTGCACCAAGCTTCCACTCCAGCTTTCTTTGATCGAATTTTTTTGAATTCTCGAGTGCTGTCACATTTATCATTATAGGCTATTACATTATCACGTGGTAGTTTGCATTTTTATTATGTTCTTCACTTCTAATATATTCAGATCTTCCTTGTGGAACCCACATAGATTTTTTTTTTTAACTAGGTGGGGGGAGGACATTGAACTATCTCAACTGACATCACTCAAAATGATCAATATTCTTTCTTATTTCTGAGTGAGAAGCTATTCAGTAAAGCCCCTTCCTCTGTGTGTGGGTTTGCCCCCATTTCCAGTGTTTGTATTTTTCCTGTTTATTTCTCTTTTCTTTCTGGAATTACTGCTTACCCCAGAGATAGCTGCTTAAATGGAAGGGTCAGGCATAGTCTGAGAGAGTCCTTAATGAAATGTCTTCGGTTCATAATAGAGTCCTAGAATTACAGCAGCAGCTTTTTCTGTGTTTGTAGAAGTGTTGCCAGCATAAACATATGCATCTGTCACCTCTGCAAGGGCTTCCCGGTGGCGCTAGTGGTAAAGAACCCTCCTGCCAATGCAGGAGACATAAGAGACACGGGTTCGGTTCCTGGGTCAGAAAGATCCCCTGGAGAAGGGAGTGACAACCCATTCCAGCAGTCTTGCTTGTAGCATCCCGTGGACAGAGGAGCCTGGTAGGCTACAGTCCATAACGTTGCACAGAGTCGGACCTGACTGAGCAACTGAGCATGCACACGTCTCTGTAAACCAGCATGTTGCTTCCTGGGTGGGGAGTCAGAGTGATGGCCCGGATGATCACAAAGCACCCTTATTTGCCAATAAAATAAAAGTCAAATACATGGCATGGCCACAGTTACTCTTCAGGGGTAGAACTCCAGGCAGAAGTGGGGCCTTCCTGGTGGCGCGGTAAATAGGAATCTGCCTGCCAATGCATGGGACACAGGTTTGATCCCTGGTCCTGGAAGTTTCCCCATACCGTGGAGCAGCTAAGCTCATACTGTTGCAGGAAGGGGGACCCCTTCCAGGGCCCGAAACTGGGCTCTTGTCTAACACTCGGAAATGAATTGTCTGAGGAGACACATGCTGACAAAGCAAGAGATTTTATTGGGAAAGGGCACCCGGGTGGAGAGCAGGAGGGTGAGGGAACCCAGGAGAACTGCTCTGCCGCGTGGCTCGCAGTCTTGGGTTTTATGGTGATGGGATTAGTTTCCGGGTGGTCTTTGGCCAATCATTCTAATTCAGTCTTTCCTGGTGGCGCACGCATCGCTCAGCCAAGATGGATGCTAGCGAGAGGGATTCTGGGAAGTGGACAACAGGCAGGGTCTCCTCTCAACCTTTCCCGAACTCTTCCGGCTGGTGGTGGCCTATTAGTTCCATATTCCTTATCAGGATCTCCTGTCATAAAACAACTCATGCGAATGGTTACTATGGTGCCTGGCCAGGGTGGGCGGTTTCAATCAGTGTGCTTCCCCTAACAATACCACAACTACTGAGCCTGTGTTCTCCAGCCCAGAAGTTGCAACTACTGAGCCCGTGTGTTGCAACTGCTGAAGCCTTCAAGTCTAGAGCCCCTGTTCTGCCAGAAAGAGTAGCCCGATGAGCAGAGGAAGCCTGCACCAAGCAGTGAAGACCCAGCACCCCAAAAATAAAAATAAATTAAAAAAAAATTTTAAGTGGTGCGTGGCGCTGCTTCTTCTGGAGGGACAGTCTTCCCATGGTGAATGAAGGTGTCTATCATCCTGATATGCTGTACCTTGTAAGAGACTGTCAGAACTGTCTATAGAGAATCTCTGTGATGCCAGCTGTGATTCTGCCAGGAGATATCATAGCCTCAGGAGCCAAACAGTCCTGGGTGGAAATCCTGCCTCTGTCACTTTCTAGCTGTATGGTCTTAGGAAAAATAGGTAACTGTTTGGATCCTTAGTCTCCTGTGGAAAATAGAAGCCTGCCTTGTTGGCCACTGGAGAGTTGTAAGAATTCACAATAACTTTCTACCACACCATGTGCCATTGTTTGTCTGTATTAGTTGTTGCTTTCAAAATGAAGCAAGCATATTAAGGAGCTGGACGTGACTGCTCATCTTTTATCCTGGGTTTTACTTTCTTTGTGCTCTTCTAAGTAATCTCAGTCATGTCTCACTCTGCGACACTGTGGACTGTAACCCGCCAGGCTCCTCTGTCCATGGGATTCTCCCGGCAAGAATACGGGAGCGGGTTGCCATTTCCTTCTCCAGGGGATCTTCCTGACCCAGGGGTCGAACCCACGTCTCTCATGTCTCCTGCACTGGCAGGCGGGTTCTTTACCACTAGCACCACCTGGGAAGCCCCTTTACATTGTTTGGATCACCATAAACAACCAACAGCCTTCAACTGGACTGTTTCTTTCCTCCTGGCTCTTTAGACTCTGTTGCAAGCAGTTTTCTCTGCTGATGCAAATGCTGAGACTGTCATCTTGATAAAGCCTGTCTCCCTGGATACCAGTGGCTGAGTGGATGTTTTTGTTCCCATGTGCCAAGCTGGATCTACCCGGCAGGGCACCCAGGGCAGTGTCGGAACTGGATGTCCAGCGCCTGTGACTGCAAGGCCACCTCCTCTGTTTTCTTCCCCGTCGAGGCATCCTGCAGTGGTTGACATGTCAGCTGCGGGAGCTTTTTAAACAGCTGGACAAAGCCAGATGCATCTGAAGGCACGAGAGGCTTCGCTCTAGACACAAGTTTTCCGAGTTGGAATGGAACGAGAGGCAGAAAGCACATGCTCATGGTTTATTTCCGGTGTTCTTGGGTTGCATGCAGGTGTCTCTTTCAACACATCTTATTTTCTAAGCATGAAGTCAGAGGGAGATAACGTGACCCAGTTAACATGACAGGGCTCCAGTGTGTCCCGGGGGAGGCATCCGCTGACCATCCGTCACACATACACAGCTCCCTGTGTGAGAACAGGGCTCTGACCCTGGGTCAAGAGTGCACGTAGCAACATACTCTCAGCTCTCCAGTCTCAAGTGAGACAACAGCCACTTTCTTACCAATTGATGGATGCGCTGTCCTGTGTATTATTCCACTGGAGAGGCAGTGCCTCTGTTCTAGAAAGTGAGACTGCAGTCTTCACAGAATGCCTTTTCTTGTACATTTCATAACGTTTCTAATACCATCTTAGACTTGCTTGTCTCTGTGGTTTCCCAAAACAATAGGTCTCTCCCAGCCTCTAGATTTCATGAGACACAAAACATCTCATTTCCATAATTGTTCTCCTTTTGAGGCCTGGCTCTATTCTTCTCTGCCCCCGAGAACCATTTGGGTCTCTTCTCAAAGGGCCAAGAAAGGTGTACACACTTCCTCATTTCCAACTGATCTGGAAAAATTCAGCTAAAGGAATTTGACATTTCTATCCACAAGCACTTAGCATTATTCTCAGGGAGTTGGGGTCTTCTTCTCCATGCCTTCATCATGAGACCACCAGCCCATGCATACTCACTGAGAGTGATAACACCCGTGTGTGTTTGTGTGTGTGTGTGCACGCACTTAGTCGTTCAGTCATGTCCAGCTCTTTGTGACCCCATGGACTGTAGCCCACCAGGCTCTGTACATGGGATTTCCCAGGCAAGAGTACTGGAGTGGGTTGCCATTTCCTTCTCTGGAGGATCTTCCCAACCCAGGGATCAAACCAGCATCTCCAGTGTCTCCTGCTTTGGCAGGTGGATTCTTTACCACTGAACCACCTGGGAATCCCAATACCACCCTAGTGGAGGGAAAATTGCATCTTGTGCATGGGGGAGGGGCACAAAGATTGGATTGTTCTTTTTCTGTATAAAGCATAAATGGTCACACAGCATATAAGCAAATGTACAGTATGTCTATTAAAATATCACATGGGCCCAGTTAGGAAGAAAGGCCTAAAAAGGTTCTTGGGTGTGTAACAATGAAAGAAGGTTGAAAACTGCTGCTCTAAAATTTTCTCTTGGTGCCTCCTATTCCCTACTCACAGTCAGCATTGCTTAAAAGGAGACCCCTTGCTCTCCACTTGGGGTAAAGACATCGCCAGGTGCAGTTCTGAAAAGGAGGAAAAGCTAGTGTGTTTCCAGCTGAATATTTGTTCATAACTCTTTAAGGGAAAGTCAAGCCCAAGTTTTAAAAATAGCATCCTTAAGGTACCCCTTTAGAATCTTCTGGAACTCTGGATATCACCTGGGTGATGCCTAAATAGTCACACCACCACAAGTTCCACAACTACTGATTTAGGAGAAGGAGAGAAAGTGGCTTAGATTGGAAGTTGACCCAGGGCCAGAAAATGGAACTGTTCCATAGGCCTCTTGCTCATCACCTCTGCTCACCTCTATGCCTGGCAAACTCAATGGTATAGCCTAATTTAGCTTCTGTACATGGGTACTGAATTGAATCTTGGACCCTGAGTTTTGGTCAATATCAATAAAAAAAGAATAGCTTTATTGCTTTGCTAGGTAGAAGCTTTATTGCTTTGACCTAGGTAGAAGGCCACAGTGGGCTAAGGCCCTCAAAGCTGTGTGTCTCAACCTGCAGGGGGATGTGAGAAGTTTTATAGTAATCGTAGTGGAAAGTTTTATAGACGGCATGATCAGCTTGTGGACATCCTTCTGATGGGTTGATGGTAGGGTAAGGGGGAGTCAGCGCCATCACCTTCTGGTTCCGGCTGGCCTGGGGTTTGCATGCTTACGGGCAGCGTACAGTTACCTTCTCCTAGCTGGTGGGGGTTTTAGTTCTGCAGAATATCCCTTGAGGAGGAATCAGGACCCTGCCACAAGGCTGCACTTCAGTTTCTTGACTGTTCCTCCCTCGTCTCCCCATCATCTCCCTTTCCCTGGTTAGCACACATTCGAACCTGTCCTTTGGAGCCCAGGGAAGGTCTTCAAGGCTGAATGAAGCCTATTGCCTACAAGCAAGAAATGGGGGACACGGAAACTCTTTTGTGGACAGGAGCTCCACAGGGTCCTGCTCAGTTTCAATGATTTATAGTTGATTCACCAAACACACTCCAGCCCTTTACACTTCCCTGAATTTGTAAGGAAGGCTCTCTTTACTCAGATTTCCCTTTCTTTCATCTTGACCTATCAGCCTTCTACTGGTTCTATAAGACCTAGCCCCGAAGATTTCTCTTGCAGGAAGTCTTTCACGAATCCCCCAATCCACCCTCATTTTCTTACTGCACTTAACCACATTCTGCCTTACATTTTGGTTATTTGTACACGTTGTCTTATTTTTCCATTTTATTGATTGTAATTAATATACCATAAAATCCATCCATTCTAATTATACAATTCAGTGATCTTTTAGTAGATTTCTAATACTGTGTCACTGTCCCCACAGTCCAGTTTTAAAATAAGTCTGTCACTCCAAAAAGTTTGCTCATGGCTATTTTCAGTCTGGTTTCACCCCACCCCCAGCCCCAGGCACCTGCTTTCATTCTCTGTAGGTTTGCCTTTTCTGGATGTTCCATGTAAATGGAATAATACAATATATAATCTTTTTCATTTGGCTTCTTTCAATTAACATAGTCTTTTCAAAGCTAATTTGTGTTGTAGCATGTTTTGGTTGTTCCATTTTGTTGCCGAAACTATTCCTTGCAATTATAATTTAGTGGCTGTTAGATAAACTGGATTGGATTAGTATTGTATTTATGGATATATCACATTTTGTTTATTCATTGACCATTGGTTATCATGTGGATTGTTTTCAGTTTGGGATTATTATGAATGCAATTTGCAATCTTTCTATAGACATGTGTTTTTGATTCTTTTAGGTAAAATTGCAAATGGAATGGCTGAGTCATGTGGTAAATTTTTATTTTATTGAAGTATAGTTGATTTACAAAGTGGTGTTAGTATGAGGTATACAGCAGAGTGATTCAGTTATACATGTACATATATATGTGTGTGTGTGTGTGTGTGTATATATATATATATAAATACTTTTTCAGGTACTTTTCCTTTATAGGTTATTAAAAGATAGTATTGTTCCTTGTGCTACACATAGATCCTTGTTGTTTATCTGTTTTATGTATGGTAGTTCAGTTCAGTTGCTCAGTCATGTCCAACTCTTTGTGACCTCATGAACTGCAGCACACCAGACCTCCCTGTCCATCACCAACTCCCAGAGTTCACCCAAACCCATGTCCATTAAGTTGGTGATGCCATCCAACCATCTCATCCTCTATCGTCCCCTTCTCCTGCTGCCCTCAATCTTTCCCAGCATCAGGGTCTTTTCAAATGAGTCAGCTCTTCGCATCAGGTGGCCAAAGTATTGGAGTTTCAGCTTCAACATCAGTCCTTCCAAAGAACACCCAGGACTGATCTCCTTTAGTGTGGATTGGTTGGATCTCCTTGTAGTCCAAGGGGCTCTCAAGAGTCTTCTCCAACACCACAGTTCAAAAGCATCAATTCTTCTGCACTCAATCTTCTTTATAGTGTAACTCTCACATCCATACATGACCACTGGAAAAACCATAGCCTTGACTAGATGGACCTTTGTTGAAAAGTAATGTCTCTGCTTTTTAATGTGCTATCTAGGTTGGTCATAACTTTCTTCCAAGGAGTAAGCATCTTTTAATTTCATGGCTGCAATTACCATCTGCAGTGATTTTGGAGCCCCCCAAAATAAACTCAGCCACTGTTTCCACTGTTTCCCCATCTATTTGCCATGATATGATAGGACCAGATGCCATGACCTTAGTTTTCTGAATGTTGCGCTTTAAGCCAGCTTTTTCACTCTCCTCTTTCACTTTCATCAAGAGGCTCTTTAGTTCTTCACTTTCTGCCATAAGGATGGTCATCTGCATATCTGACGTTGTTGATATTTCTCCCAGCACTCTTGATTCCAGCTTGTGCTTCTTCCAGCCCAGCATTTCTCATGATGTTTTTCTGCATGTAAGCAGGGTGACAATATACAGCCTTGACGTACTCCTTTTCCTATTTGGAACCAGTCTGTTGTTCCAGGTCCAGTTCTAACTGTTGCTTCCTGACCTGCATACAGATTTCTCAAGAGGCAGGTCAGGTGGTCTGGTATTCCCATCTCTTCCAGAATTTTCCATAGTTCCTTGTGATCCACACAGTCAAAGGCTTTGGCAGTCAAAAAAGCAGAAATAGATGTTTTTCTGGAACTCTCTTGCTTTTTCAATGATCCAGCAGATGTTGGCAATTTGATCTCTGGTTCCTCTGCCTTTTCTAAAACCAGCTTGAACATCTGGAAGTTCACAGTTCATGTATTGCTGAAGCCTGGCTTGGAGAATTTTGAGCACTACTTTACTAGCGTGTGAGATGAGTGCAATTGTGCAGTAGTTTGAACATTCTTTGGCATTGCCTTTCTTTGGGATTGAAATGAAAACTGACCTTTTCCAGCCCTGTGGCCACTGCTGAGTTTTCCAAATTTGCTGACATACTGAGTGCAGCACTTTCACAGCATCATCTTTTAGTATTTGAAATAGCTCAACTGGAATTCCATCACATCCACTAGCTTTTTTCGTAGTGATGCTTCTAAGGCCCACTTGACTTCACATTCCAGAATGTCTGGCTCTAGGTGAGTGATCATACCATCGTGATTATCTGGGTTGTAAAGATCTTTTTTGTACAGTTCTTCTGTGTATTCTTGCCACCTCTTCTTAATATCTTCTGCTTCTCTTAGGTCCATCCCATTTCTAAATGTTCCCTTGGTATCTCTAATTTTCTTGAAGAGATTGCTAGTATTTCCCATTCTATTGTTTTCCTCTATTTCTTTGCTTTGATCACTGAGGAAGGCTTTCTAATCTCTCCTTGCTATTCTTTGGAACTCTGCATTCAAATTGGTATATCTTTCCTTTTCTCCTTTGCTTTTCGCTTCTCTTCTTTTCACAGCTATTTGTAAGGCTTCCTCAGATAAGTGTTTTGCCTTTTTGCATTTCTTTTCCATGGGGATGGTCTTGATCCCTGTCTCCTGTACAATGTCACAAACCTCCATCCATAGTTCATCAGGCACTCTATCAGATCTAGTCCCTTAAATCTATTTGTCACTTCCACTGTACAATCATAAGGGATTTGATTTAGGTCATATCTGAATGGTCTAGTGGTTTTCCCTACTTTCTTCAATTTAAGTCTGAATTTGGCAATAAGGGGTTCATGATCCGAGCCACAGTCAGCTCCTGGTCTTGTTTTTGCTGACTATATAGAGCTTCTCCATCTTTGGCTGCAAAGAATATAATTGATCTGATTTCGGTGTTGACCATCTGGTGATGTCCGTGTGTAGAGTCTTCTCTTGTGTTGTTGGAAGAGGGTGTTTGCTATGACCAGTGCGCTCTCTTGGCAAAACTCTTATTAGCTTTTGCCCTGCTTCATTCTGTACTCCAAGGCCAAATTTGCCTGTTCCTCCAGGTGTTTCTTGACTTCCTACTTTTGCATTCCAGTCCCCTATAATGAAAAGGACACATTTTTTTGGGTGTTAGTTCTAAAAGGTCTTATAGGTCTTCATAGAACCGTTCAACTTCAGCTTCTTCAGTGTTACTGGTCAGGGCATAGGCTTGGGTTACCGTGATATTGAATGGTTTGCCTTGGAAATGAACAGAGATCATTCTGTTGTTTTTGCGATTGCATCCAAGTACTGCATTTAGGACTCTTTTGTTGACCATGATGGCTACTCCATTTCTTCTAAGGGATTCCTGCCCACAGTAGTAGATATAATGGTCATCTGAGTTAATTCACCCATTCCAGTCCATCTTAGTTCGCTGATTCCTAGAATGTCAACATTGACTCTTGCCATCTCCTGTTTGACCACTTCCAATTTGCCTTGATTCATGGACCTAACATTCCAGGTTCCTATGCAATATTGCTCTTTACAGCATCGGACCTTGCTTCTATCACCAGTCCCATCCACAACTGGGTATTGTTTTTGCTTTGGCTCCATCCCTTCATTCTTTCTGGAGTTATTTCTCCTCTGATCTCCAGTAGCATATTGGGCACCTACCGACCTGGGGAGTTCCTCTTTCAGTATCCTATCATTTTGCCTTCTCATACTGTTCATGGGGTCCTCAAGGCAAGAATACTGAAGTGGTTTGCCATTCCCTTCTCCAGTGGACCACATTCTGTCAGATGTCTCCACCATGACCCAACTGTCTTGGGTGGCCCCACATGACATGGCTTAGTTTCATTGAGTTAGACAAGGCTGTGGTCCTGTGATCAGATTGGCTAGTTTTCTGTGATTATGGTTTTAGTGTGTCTGCCCTCTGATGCCCTCTCATAACACCTACCATCTTACTTGGGTTTCCCTTACCTTGGACGTGGGGTATCTCTTCACGGCTGCTCCAGCAAAGCACAGCCACTGCTCCTTACCTTGAACGTGGGGTGTCTCCTCACAGCCGCCCCTCCTGAGCTTGGAAATGGGGTTTCTCCTCTCGGCCTCTGCTCCTGACCTTGGACATGGGGTAGCTCCTCTCGGCCACCTCTCCTGACCTTGGACATAGTATGGTAGTGTGTATATGTTAATCCCAAACTCCTAATTTATCCTTTCCCCACCTTTTCCCTTTGGTAACCATAAGTTTATTTTCTATGTCTGTGTGTCTATTTCTCTTTTGTGTATAAATTTATTTATGTCATTTTTTTTTAGATTTCACATATGAGTGACATCATATGATATTTGTCTTTGTCTGTCTTCACTTAGTACAAGAATCTCTAGGTCCATCCGTTATGCACAGATGGCATTATTTTGTTATTGTTTATGGCTGAGTGATATTCCATTGTATATGTGTACCACATTTGCCTTATCCATTCCTCTGTTGATGGACGTTGAGGTTGTTTCTACGCCGTGGCTGTTGTAAATAGTGCTGCCCTGAACTGCACGGAAAGTGCTGCATGGATCTTTCTGGATTATGGTCTTCTCAGGGTAAATGCCCAGGAGTGGAATTGCTGGGTCACATGCTAGCTCTGTGTTTAGTTTTTCAAAGAACCTCCATACTGTTCTCTATAGTGGCTGTACCAATTTACATGCATGTGGTAAATTTATACACAACTTTTTAAGAAACCACCTAGCAGCTTTTCAAAGTGACTATAAGCATTTCATCTTTTCATTCCTTTCAGACTCATACAGAGGTTTCCAGTTTCTCCATGTCCTTGTTAATGCTTCGTATTGTCTGTATATTTTTTATTACATCCATTCTAGTGGGAAAATAGTGGTATTTTATGATTTTCATTTGCATTTCCCTAAAAACTAAAGATGTTGAGCATCTTTTCAAATGCTTATTAGGCATTTGTATTGGTGGAATGTCTGTTTAAATTGCCTGTTTTTAAAATTGGGTTGTCTGTCATTTTATTGTTGAGTTGCAGCATTGGTAGAAAGTGTTGTTCAGATCTCTATTCTTAACTGATTTTCTTTCTAGTTGTTTTATCAGTTATTAAGAGGGATATCAAGGTCCGTATCTATTATCATTGAATTGTTTATTTCTCCTTTCATTTGTCAATTTCTGCTTCATTTATTTTGGGGCTGTCTTATTAGTTTGATGTCATTAGGTTTACATCTACCATTTTGTAATTTGTTGTATATCTCATATCTTTTTGGTTTCTTTTATCTTTCTTTATTGCCTTCTTCTGTGTTAAATAGTTATGTTTTGTTTTAATTCCTTCTCTCCTTATGTTTTGAGTTATTTTCCTAGTGATTGCATCTACAATATGCATCTTAAGTTATCACAGTCTACTTCAGATTAGTAGTACTAAGTTAATTCCTATAAAATATGGAAGCTTTGCTCCAATACAGCTTGATTTCTTCCTCCTCATTTGTGCCACTGACATATATATATTATATCTGTATTTGTTGTAAATTAAACATTACAGTTATTGTTTAATGTATCTATACCTTTTATTATTTATTTTTTTAAATATTTGAGTATCATCAAATTTGAGAAAACTCCAAGCACTGTGTTTTAAGTTTTTTTCATATTTTCTTCATATAAATTGTATACTTCTGTTTATTTACTTGTTTATTTTGGGCCGTGCTAGGACTTCATTGCTGAGCACTGGGCTTTCTCTAGGTGCAGCCAGTGGGGGCGATTTTTCGCTGTGCTCTGCGGACTTCTCTCTGGTGGCTTCTCTTGTTGCGGAACACAGACTCTAGGTGCACGGGCTTCAGTAGTTTGGACATGTGGGCTCAGCAGTTGTGACTCTCAGACTCTAGCAGGCTCAGTAATTGTGGCTCCATGGCATGTGAAATCTTCTTGGACCGGGGATCAAACCTGTGTCCCCTGCATTGGGGTGGATTCTTATCCACTGTACCACCAGGGAAGTCTGTAATCCTACACGTTTTAAAGAAGTTAAAAGGAAAAATATATAGCCTTTTGTGTTTACCCACATATTTAATTTTCCTGATACTCTTTCTTAGTGTATACATTTGAGTTACTGTATGCTGTAGTTTCCTTTCCATCTGAAGGAATAAAGGAAGATCTGCTAGCAATGAATTCTTCCAGTCTTGTTTATCTCAGAATATATTTATTTTGCTTTCAATTTCAAATGATAGTTTTGTTGGTCATGGGATCTGTGATTGATATTTTCTGCAAGTTCTTAAAATATGCTATTCCACAGCTTTCTGTCTTAACTTGTTTCCAATGAAAAGTCAGCTCTTAATCTTAGTGAACATCCCTTGTATGTGATGAGTTGTTTTTTTTTTTCTCCTTGCTTCTTTGAAGGTCATCTGTTGATTTTTTTTTGCCTTTTAATAAGTGAACAGGTTATAATGTGTCTGGGCATAGATCTCTTTGCTTTTGCCCTACTTGGGGTGTGTTGAGCATCTTAAACCCGTAAATTCTTTTTTTTTTTTTTTTCAGTAAATTTTGGATATATTAGTCATTATTTTTTCAAGTACTTTTTTCTGCCTTTTTTCTCTCTTCTTACCTTATGGGACTCCCATTATATGTATGTTCATATACTTGCTGGCTCCTCATAGTTCTCTGAGGTTCTGCTCATTTTTCTTTTTGGTTTTTCAGATTGATACTATATTAATTTATCTTCCAGTTCACTGATTATTTCTTCTGACATCTCACATGTGATATTGAGCCTCGCTAGTGAAAGTTTAATTTCAGTCATGCTTTTCAACTGCAAAATTTCCATTTTGTTTCTTCTTGTTGTTATAATAACTGTGTCTTTATTCAGATTCTTCATTCATTGGATTATTATGGTATCGTTATTACATTTTTAAACATGGGTTTTTTTTAGTGTTTTAAACATTTATATTAGATGCTCTGAGTCTTTGTTATGTCCAACAGTGAGGACCCACTTTGCCTCAACTTCTATTGATTATGTTTTTCCCTTCTATTGATTATGCTTTCCTGTTTTTTTTTTCTTTTTCATGACTTAATATTTTATGAAAAATTGAGTGTGTTAGATAATATATTCTAGCAACTCTGGATTCAGTTTTCTGTGCACACCCTCACTCTCCAAGTGAGATTTGTTTGTTATCACTGTTTAATTACGTACCTAGACCAAATCTGTGGAATCTGTCTCTCTTGTGGTACGTGGTCACGGATATCTTGGCTCTGTTTTTGTTTTTTAATTCTTGTGTGTATATGTGTATGTTTCATGTTTTAAATTCTTGTTTTATTTTTAAATCTTTCTTCCTAGGAGTCACCTCTGTGTCTGCATAGTCAATGGTTGGTCATTTCAGATGCCTCAAGCACTAAGCTTTTATTCACAATTAAGGCAGCTTTTGCGTCTTCCCAGCTTTGACTTTCCTCCGGGCCCTCTGGCCTCTCCTTTGCCCATGCACCCAGGCTCACAGGCAGGAGTGAGGAGAGAAAGTGGACCCTCTCTGCTCTCTTCTCCACTCGTGCGTGGCCTTTCGGTCAACCAGAGGTCTGCCGGGGGCTTTTCCAGGACTGTATGGTTGGTCTTCCCATTAATTTTCTGTCTAGTCAGCCAGCCTGTTGCTGGGCCCAGCAGCATCAGGACCTCCGTGTAGCTGAAGTGGACTCCCCTGTCCATTTGCTGCTGGGATTGTTATTCTTACTTACAGCACCATGGGGTGTGGGTTTTCACATCCCCTGCAAATCCAGTGGACTCCCTCCAACCACACGGCTGCTGGTTTGCCAGGCCAGTCCACCTGGTGGAACCCCTGGGTCAACGGGAGGGGCATGGGAGCCAGGGAGAGGACCCAGACCCCCCTGTTCCTACCAGAGGCGCGGAAGTTCTTCTTGAAGAAATGCGCCTCATGTCCTGGCTATTATAAACAGTGCTGCAATGAACATTGGGGTGCACGTGTCTCTTTCAGATCTGGTTTCCTCAGTGTGTATGCCCAGAAGTGGGATTGCTGGGTCATATGGCAGTTCTATTTCCAGTTTTTTAAGAAATCTCCACACTGTTTTCCATAGCGGCTGTACTAGTTTGCATTCCCACCAACAGTGTAAGAGGGTTCCCTTTTCTCCACACCCTCTCCAGCATTTATTGCTTGTAGACTTTTGGATAGCAGCCATCCTGACTGGCGTGTAATGGTACCTCATTGTGGTTTTGATTTGCATTTCTCTAATAATGAGTGATGTTGAGCATCTTTTCATGTGTTTGTTAGCCATCTGTATGTTTTCTTTGGAGAAATGTCTGTTTAGTTCTTTGGCCCATTTTTTGATTGGGTCATTTATTTTTCTGGAATTGAGCTTCAGGAGTTGCTTGTATATGTTTGGAAGCAACCTAGATGCCCATCAGCAGATGAATGGATAAGGAAGCTGTGGTACATATACACCATGGAATATTACTCAGCCGTTAAAAAGAATTCATTTGAACCAGTCCTAATGAGATGGATGAAACTGGAGCCCCTTATACAGAGTGAAGTAAGCCAGAAAGATAAAGAACATTACAGCATACTAACACATATATATGGAATTTAGAAAGATGGTAACGATAACCCTATATGCAAAACAGAAAAAGAGACACAGAAATACAGAACAGACTTTTGAACTCTGTGGGAGAATGTGAGGGTGGGATATTTGAAAAGAACAGCATGTATACTATCTATGGTGAAACAGATCACCAGCCCAGGTGGGATGCATGAGACAAGTGCTTGGGCCTGGTGCACTGGGAAGACCCAGAGGAATCGGGTGGAGAGGGAGGTGGGAGGGGGGATCGGGATGGGGAATACGTGTAAATCTATGGCTGATTCATATCAATGTATGACAAAACCCACTGAAATGTTGTGAAGTTATTAGCCTCCAACTAATTAAAAAAAAAAAAAAAGAAATGCTTCTCAGTTTGGTATATGTTTTAGTCAGTTTCTAGAGTCTTGAAACAGTTGTTTTTGACAATTTTATCTGCTTTGAGCATTGTTCTTGGAGGAGAGGACTTTAAAGTTTAATTGGAGGATAATTGCTTTATAATGTTGCGTTAGTTTTCGCTGTAGAAAAAGTGAATCTGCGTGTGTGTACACACATCCCTCTCTCTTGAGCCTGCTTCCCACCCTCCCCCAATCCCACCCCTCTGGGTCATCACAGAGCGCTGGGCTGAGCTCCCTGAGGCTTTCAGCAGCTTCCCACCAGCTGTCTGTCTTACACACGGCAGTGTATATATGTCGGTGCTACTCTCTCAATTCATCCCACGCTGGAAAGGGATTGTGTTAAGCTGCTCACACCCCATCATCTTTTCCCATCTTTTAGAGAGGAAAACCACGTGGCACGAAAAATCTTGCCTCAGTTAAAGGTATGCGCCCTGACACCAGACCTCCTGGGCTTTAGTCAGCCCTGACCCTTTCTACCTGAAAGAACCTGGGCAAGTTGCTTCACCTCTGGGCCTCTGCCTCCTTAACCATAAAATGGGGATCATAACAGTACCTGCCTAATGGGATTATCGTGAGAATGAAGTGGATTAATGCACAGAGTGATAGGAGAAGAGCCTGGTGCACTGTAAGTGCTATAAAATGTTAGCTTTCAGGGAGGGTTGGGACTTACTTAGGACTTCAGTTCCCATGTCCTTGGCCTAGTACCTTGCCCACAATCCCTCTGACCCTCAGATCATCCTCACTAAGTGATGCTTGATGTGTGGAGGAAATGTGGGCAACTCTCAGAAAAGCCGCAGGCGCGAGGAGGAGAGACTGCGGGGGACCCGAAGAACAGATGGCTCTGTGCCTTGCTGAGGCCCAGTGTTGTTCGGTCTTTGCCTTGGGCTCATGGGTATCTTTCCTCCCAGCACCAGGAACTGCCTGAAATGTCCAAGTGCTGCCCATGTACTGTATTGAGCTTGAAACCAGGTCTGTACTGTAGCACTAAGCAATTAATTAGCACAGTTCCCACATTTCAGAAATTTCCTCATATCAGGCTCCAGGAGTGGACAGAGCAGCTTGGCCAAGCTGCACCTTTTTTTGTTATTCAGTCACTCAGTTGTGTCTGACCCTTTGGGACCCCATGGACTGCAGCACGCCAGGCTTCTCTGTCCTTCACTATTTCCCGGAGTTTGCTCAAACTCATGTCCATTGAGTCGACAATACCATCCAACCATCTCAGGCTCTGTTGCCCGCTTCTCCCCGTGTTCTCAATCCTTCCCCGGATCACGGTCTTTTCCAATGAGTCAGCTTTTTGCATCAGGTGGCCAAAATATTGGAACTTTAGCAGCAGTCCTTCCAATGAATATTCATGGTTGGTTTCCTTTAGGATTGACTGATTTGATCTCCTTGCTGTCCTAGGGACTTTCAAGGGTCTTCTCCAGCACCACAGTTCAAAAGCATCAATTTGTTGCCGCTCAGCCTTCTTTATGGTCGGTCCAGCTCTCACATCCGTACATGACTACTGGAAAAACCGTAGCTTTGACTATACACGCCTTTGGTCGGCTTCTTTAGGTAACTGCACAGAGGGGAGGCCTGCTGGGGAACTGCAGGAGGACGGGGGAACTTACAGGGTGTGTTTACCAACCCGGGTTGCCGTGTGCCTGTGCAGAGACATCACATCGGTGGGGAGTTGGCACTGTTGCACCAGTGGGCACACGTCGGGTACGGACTGAATTCTGTCCCTGCTCACCACCTTAGTGGTCAGTGTTGAGCGGGACAGCTGTATGTAGTGACTGGCTTATCCACCCTGGGCCCCCTCAGTGCTCAGAAGCAGGGCTGCAGACATGATGAAACAACTCTTGCTCTCAAGGAGTTTCATTCTTCATGGGCTAGGTGGACAGGCCAAAACATGGTTGCCAGGGAGAAGGTAAAGACAGGGGCTGTTCATGGAGGAGGTGTCATTTAAACTGCCCACTGTTGAATAAGGAGGGGTTTCTATGGAGACTGGGTGTGGAATGGATGGTATTTGCTCATTTGCAGACCAGGGTAGGAAAGTGAGAGGAGGGGTTGCTGACCCCTGCTTGTGCAGGAAGCTGACGGAGAAGCAGAATGCGGCTGGATCTCCGCGGGTCTGGCAACCCAGGACAGGGAGCTTGGGTTTTCCTAGCTGGCAGTGGGCATCACTGGAGAGTTTTACATGGAGAATTAATTGGGGATGGACTGAGCAAAATGAGACAGTAAAGAGGACAGCAGTCCCTGCAAGTGCCCTTGGGAGAAAACGGGTAAGAAGAGGGGATGAGCAAGAGGACTGAGACCTTTGGGGACTGGAGGAGGAAGCGGGAAGAGGGGGAGGGAGAGGAGGAGGAGCAGAGGCCAGGGGGATGAGGGACCAAGGAGGGCCATTGGGTTTCTGCAGCCTGGGACCGGGCAGATGATGTCCCCGGAGACAGAGGTCAGAGGGGCCGGGCACGCTGAGTGGTGAGGGGGGCAGGATTCCGTGCTGGGAGCTGCAGAGGCTGGGTGTGGTGACTGTCCGGGGCTGCAGGCAGGGACCGGGGGTCATGCGCACCTGGGAGGCGGAGCATGTAGAGACCCTCCCATGAAATAGAGCAGTGACTCCAGAACCCTCAGAGGTAACCTTGGAGAATCCTGGCCAAGAGAAGAAGACAGAGCAGGATGAGCAGAGGAGAAGTATGGAAGGAGGGCAGCTAAGCGGTGCATGTCACAAGAGGGAGGGGCCGGCAGGGTCTAGGTCAGAGAAACCCAGGATGATGAGGGCAGGAAAATAGCACACCCACTGAAGATGTAGGAGCTCTTTGGGAAGTTTTAGCAGGAGCAGCTTCCACGGCCCTAGCAGAGTCGGAGAGCCTCACTGCTCCATGTTGACTTGAGTGTGAAGAACAGGGCCATCTACTCTGCAGACATGGACTTTCTTTTGTATTTCTCTATATATTCATTTATTTTGGCGGTGCTGGGTCTTAGTTGCGGCACACAGGATCTTTAGCTGTGGCATGTGGGATCTAGTTCCCCAACCAGGGATGGAACCTGGGCCCCCTGTATTGGGAGCTCGGGGTCTTAGCCACTGGACCCCCAGGGAAGTCCTGAGCATGGAAGGAAAGATGAACGATGGCAGTGACCAGAAGGGTGATTTTAAGTTTTGGTTTTGACATGGATGGGCATTGGGCAAACTTGGGGAGAGAATGGAGACGGAGCCAGTGGAGGGGAAAGAGATAAAGGGAGGCAGAGTGGAGGAGGGGGGTCTTCAGGAGAGAAAGAGGGATGGCTGGGCAGAGGGAGCTGTGCTGAGTGGAGGGAGGCTGGAGCTCCAGTGGGCACCCCTCTCCTACACGCCCCTCCGAGTCACCTCTCACATCAGGATCCTGCAGGAAGAGACGCTGTTGTCAGCTCCACACTTAGGTCCGCTTCTCTAGCTTTTCAGTCAGTTACAGGGACCCTGTGGGTACTTAGTTCGTATACTGGTACAGCAGGTTTATATCCTTGAACAAGGTAAGTTGCATCCAACAAGTCATAGACTGCTTACTCAGGGAGGCGCTGAGTAAGTGGTACTGAGCGCTTGTTTCTAACCTGGGTTGGGGGACGTGGACTGAGCATCAGGAAGTGCTGTTGTCTCTTAGAGGCATGTGTGCGTGTGTGCTAAGTCGCTTCAGTTGTGTCTGCCTCTTTGTGACCCCGCCGACTGTAGCTCTCCAGGCTCCTCTGTCCACGGGATTCTCCAGGCAAGAATCCTGGAGTGGGCTGCCATTCCCTTCTCCTGTAGGCATGTGATCCTGGACTAATTATGTCTCCGCTCTGGGCTCCTGGGTCCTCCCAGTAAAGTGTTGGAGGCAGGGAGGGGGGCAGTGGCTAGGTCATCCTCAACATCCATTTTGGCAGGAACATCTGTCATTCCTTCCATCCATGAACGTGTGTCCCCAGTGAAACTTGAGGGTGTGTTGTGCCTCAGATGCGCTGAAATGACAGTGGAAGGATCTGTAACTGGATTTGAGCAGTGAGCTGGTGTGAGCAGGCTGGGGATGATGAGCTCTTCAGGTGTGTAGCTGTTTCCTTCATTGCTCTGATACCAAAACTGGACTATCCGAGTCTTCTGGAAGCTTTTTAATGCACACAGGCAAGCACTGTTTTGTTCTGACCCCTGTTTATCTTACGCCTGGATGCACAGGCTTTGGCAACCCTGTTATTTTCTTATCAGCTTATTTGGGTGGTTCATTGCTGAGAGAATATAATTAGGTGGAAGTAGATTATCTTGGTATTTAGGACTTAACCTTACCTGTCTGGTGGTTTGCTCTTGAGGAATTTATAAGTAATGGCTTTGTACGCTGTCCTGGTAGAAGCAGTTTATGTGTAGCATACTCCTGTGGGATTAAAAGAAAATTAGGAGACCAGGCAGATAAAGAAATGCTTAAGCATAGCTCTGGCATTGCTGTTGTTGTTACGTCGCTCAGTTGTGTCCAACTCTTTGCAGCTCCATGGAATGCAACTCCATGGACTGCAGCATGCCAGGCTTCCCTGTCCTTCACTATCTCCTGGAGTTTGCTCAGATTCATGTCCACTGAGTTGGTGATGCCATCCAAACATCTCATCCTCTGTCGGCCCCTTCTCCTCCTGCCCTCAATCTTTCCCAGCATCAGGGTCTTTTCCAGTGAGTCGGCTCTTCGCATCAGGTGGCCCACTCTTATTGCTCCAGCATGGCTGCAGGCTTGAGCCAAGAGATCCCTGGCATGCAAAGCAAAAAGGGAAATACAGCTATAATCTTTCCTGCTTAATGGTCTTTGGTTGGAGGTGCCTGGAAGGATGGGGATGGGAAATGATAAAATTAGTTCCTAGGGAAAGCAGAGCTTTTTCTAGTACTTAATGAAAGCCATATCTCATATCAGCTTGATCCTACTGTTTCTGAAAGTACATATATATTTTCTCAAGGGATCCATAGTATTTGAAAAAAGAAGGCCTCCACAGTCAGCAGTTTCAAAAACTACACATCTCAGTGGATAATTAACAATGAATATTACCTTTGGGAGATCTCTCATAGTTCTGTAAAGAAACCTATTTGTCTTTGTTCAACCCAGAATTTTTAAAATGTCTATGACTTCATAATGTTTTTCCTTCCTACATAGCTTTTTAAAAATATTTGTTTATTTTAACTGAAGATCATTACTTTGTTGTGATGGTTTTTGCCATACATCAGTATGAACTGGCCATAGATGTACATGTGTCCCCCCCTCATCCTGACCCCCCCACCTCCCTCCCTACCCCACCCCTCCAGGTTGTCACAGAGCCCCGACTTCGAGTGCCCCATGTCATTCATCAAACTCACGCTGGTTATGTATTTTATATGCTTTTTAGAAAATTTTCTTTATTTGGCTGCACCAAGTCTTAGTTGTGGCACTCAGCATCTTTGATCTATCTCTGTTACAGCATATGGGATCTTTAGTTGCAGCATGCAAACTCTTAGTTGCGGCATGTGGAATCTAGTTCCCTGATCAGGAATCGAACTCAAGCCCCCTGCTTTGGGAGCATGGAGTCTTAGCCACTGGACTACCGGGGAAGTCCCTTCCCGCACAGCTTTTAACAGTAACTCCATTTGACTGGGGGTGGGGGGGATGGCTTCCCTGGTGGCTCAGATGGTAAAAAAAAAAAAAAAAAAAAAAAAATCTGCCTGCAATGCAGGAGACCCAGGTTTGATCCCTGGGTGGGGAAGATCCCCTGGAAGAGGGAATGACAACCCACTCCAGTATTCTTGCCTGGAAAATCCCATGGACAGCGGAGCCTGGTGGGCAACAGTCCATGGGGTCACAAAGAGTCGGATAGGTCTCAGTGACTAACACTCACTTTCTTCCACCTTCGTTTGTAAACAGCAGGTTTACCTGGTTGAGCTGGTAGCCTTCACCAGCGAGGTCAGGGGTACCTCCCCAGGCAGGGAGCCCAGGGCTCCCTGGAGTCACTCAAGTGTGGATCAGTGGGACTGCGCTTCAGTCCTGGCCCCCCTGCTCACCAGCTGCGTGGCCATCAGTGGGACAGTCGTCTTCTCCAGCCTCAGGTTTCTCATCTGTAAAACTGGATAATGATGTGACCCACCTCCTGGGATCATCATGTATGATCATCATGAATAATCACTATGTCAATAGAGCCTGCAGGACCATCCCTGGATCAGTAAATAATAAGTGTTCTTTGCGTTGTAATGAATCTTCCCCCCATTCTGGAAGGTACCCCACCTGGAGCCCACATTCCTCCCACGTGACTGGGTCCAAACTCCAGTGCTTCTTTGGGTACTGACCATGCTTCCCTTTATTCCGGCAGAGAGCAGCTCTATCGGCCCTTTGTGATAGCTGTCTTCATAGTTGTCTTGTCTGTTATACTATGAGCTGGTTAAGGGCATCTGCAGCCCTGAGATTAGAACCCGGCACAGCTATTCAGTCTGGGGTTTTCAGTCCATCTAACACGAAGCTCAGGCCCTCGGGCATGTAGTGAGTCTGATTCAGTGAACACAGCTCTGTCTGGGGAGTGTGTGTGTGTGGACATTGTTAGTGTATCAGATGGAAATCTCTTTCTTAAGACTGGTCCTCTATACACTTTTGTTGAATGTAATTCTTGTTGAGGAAATCATTTAACTTATATTGTTCTTGAAGTTTCTCTAATAAAGGAGACCTGGCACCACATAAATTGTGAATTCAAAGAATGGTCTCAAGTCCTGTGAAAGGTACTAAACACAGACTGTTAATAATAGTCAGGACTGATGCAAAAAAATGTCTGGTAATACCTTTATAGCTCAGCCACTGAGTGAAAGGAAATTCTATTATCTGTGCCCAGCAGGGACGGAGACCCTTGTTTTTCTGTGGACCACTGAGCTGTGAGAAAAATCAATGGTGAGACTCATCAGTAGGAAGCAAATTTAGAGTTTTTTGGTTTTTTTTTAAAAGAAGAGGATCATAAAATATGATACATTCTCTTAGAATTAAATGAACATAAGATTTCACTAAATATAAAGAATTAAAAAAAAGATGCTTCTGTTGTACTTTAGGGCTATTTAGGAGAGAATGTAAGCAGGAGAAGAGAGAAAGCAAGAAACAGGGACTAGAGGGGGAAATGGTCTGAAAAAGATGCAAATAATGCAGAAGGACACAGGAAGTCTTAGAGACGCAGGTGAGTGAGGTCTTTCTAAGGAAAGAGGATCCAGGACTCTGGGTCTCAGACAGAGTGATCAGAGGGAAGCGATGGTTTCTTATTAAAGACCCAGATGCAGCGAGGGCTGGCGGATACTGCTTCCAGGAAAGGTACGACCATGTTGCACTTTGGCAACCTCAGGCATAACTGCAGTCACAATCATATTATGACAGCTTTTTTCCTTCTCGTTTTAACCATGTGGCAAGATTCAAAGGAAGAATCACCACCTCCATATTACAGACCAGGAAAGGGATTGCAGGCGTGTTCAATGCATGGCTAGTGTGTGGCTTTCAAAACCCCTCATGTCTTCTATCCACCCCTCTTCTCACCCTTTTCCAAAACACGCTGATGCCGGTGGCGTGGGCTAGGGGTCAGAGGCATGTCTGCACCACAGTCTCTCTGTGTAATTCTTACTGTTTTTTTAAGAATTTTATTGTTGTAAATTTACACCCATTTATTATGTGGTCATAAAAGGGGCTAATTCATTCCATCAGAAATAAAGTGACATAGGGCTTTGCTGGTGGTCCAGTGACTTAAGACTCCACACTCCCAATGCAGGGGGCCCAAGTTCAATCCCCAGTCTGGGAAGTAGATCCTGCATGCCACAAATAAGGGTTTCTGTGCTGCAAGGAAGATCAGA
Organism: Cervus elaphus; assembly: GCF_910594005.1. Lineage (NCBI taxonomy): Eukaryota > Metazoa > Chordata > Mammalia > Artiodactyla > Cervidae > Cervus > Cervus elaphus. The sequence goes on along the minus strand of NC_057827.1, from coordinate 18,927,791 downwards.
GATCCCTTGTGCCACAACTAACACCTGATGCAGCCAAATAAATACTTCTTCTTTTTTTTTTTTTTTAAGGCAGCATTAAAAAAAGAAGTCATAAAGCAACACTGACTGACTGTCTTCCCTGGCTGACCTGTGAGGCGGGTGGGCAGTCTGTCTGCCACCAGGGCACTTCCAGGGCTCACTGTTGTGCTGTCCTCTGATACCTGGTTCTGCAAACCTCAGATCCTGGAATTCACAAGTGACTACCTTGTGTGTGCTATTTCCCTTGTGCCCTAAAGGAGCTGCCATTCAGGTGAAAAAAGAGAACCACACAACATGCCTCCCTCGCCTGATGCAATTGCTGCTGCCGCTTCATCATTGGGAGACACTGTCTGAGCTTTCGCGGTTTGGCCGGCCCCTTCCTGCCTTTGCTGCGAGACCACGTCCCGGCACATCAGACAAGCAATTGATATGGGCTTGAAAATTCCTTCCATGGGCTTAGGAGACAAACTTGCATTGAAGTTGTGCCGAGAACGGCTTTTCCATGTCAGCAGCAGGAGCACTTTGCAAGCTTGTTATAAATGGCCAGCATTGTTATTGCCAGGCGCGGGAATAAGGCAATTTCCCGAACTGGCTCGTGGAGAAGCCAGCAGGACTTTGGCAATCTGTGGCCTGCGACCAAGTCCAGCCATGGCTTGTTTTCGTTAATAAAGTTTTCTTGGAATGCAGCCGTTCCCATCAGTTACGTACTGCCCAGGGACGCTGCTTGGGTGTTCAGATGGCAGAGTAGAAGAGGCGCTATAGAGACCGAGTGGTCCAGATGTTGGAAATATTTACTCCCTGGCTCTTCATGGAAAAAGCGTGCTGATCAGGATCCCCAGTAAGGGGACCTCGGGGCCTTTCTTTGCGGTTTAACGTGAGGTTGACAGCCAGACTGCTTCTGTGTCTGCTGTCAGCATCGCTGGGCCCCACTGCTGGGCGTGTGGTTTTCGAGTACAGCTCACGATCCCGGGGGTGGGGTTGCTGGACCGTTGTGTCCCATGCCCCTTGGAGTAGAAGAGCTTCCAGGTGTAGCTTCTCTGCACTCATGGGCTCTCCCCAGCTCAGCCCTCACGCGGGCTTCAGATGGAGCCGGGGAGACTCCCCAAGGTCCTCCTGGGCCCCATCTTCCTGGACCCAGGCTGTCAGCTGTGGCTCTGCTGCTGTTTGCTCCCGAGACACCCCCCACGGGTGCCCTTCTCTGTGGGCCTGACAGCGCGTGCCTGCGGAAGCCTCGCTTCCCTCCAGCATGCTGAAATCGCGCCGGGGCAGTTTCTCCTCCCTCCATCCCACGCCCTGCCACCAGGATAGTGTCTCCGAGGGATGGCTCCTGCCCAAGAACCTCCCTTGGCTCCCCACTGACCTCCAGATAAACCTCAGCCTGGTCTTCAAGGCTGTTTGATCTCCCCACGGGGCTCTTATAACTGAAAGTGGGTCCACCTGCTTGTCACTCAAAAGCCGATAAAGAGGCCAGGTTGGTGGGAAGGAAAGTTTGCTTTATTGTGGATGCCAGCAACTGGGGGTGGTGGCAGGGGGTAGGGGTGGATGCCTGTTCAAAGGCCGATTTCCACCACCCCGCCAACAAAGGCGTTTTTATAGGCCGAGGGAGGGGGCTACATGCAGAAACAGCACGGTCAGTTCTGACAGTCATCTGGCGGTTGGTCATCAGTGGTCTGACCAGCGTCATCTTGATTGTTTTAAGTGCAGTTAGTCTTCAGTTCCAGGGTCAGCTTGTTCTTATTTCCTCAAGGCCAGTTCTCAGAATTGTGGCAGCTCCTGTGACAGCTACAGTCTGGGCATCATGTAGTTAACTCCTTCCATGTGGGGGGGTTTCAGTATCTACAAGACAGCTCACAGGATATGGCTCAGAATATTCTCTATAGCCCTTGAGAAGGAATTAAGACCTTTGCCTTTCCTTCTCCAGGGGTCTTCCCAACCCAGGGATCAAACCCAGGTCTCCTGCATTGCAGGCAGATTCTTTACCATCTGAGCCACCAGGATATCCCCACTTACTGACTAAACCATGATTATATGGTCTCCTTTGACTGTTCTTCTTTGCTTCTGCATTTTCTCACTTCTCTGATTGAACTTACTCTTTGGCTAAAGCTTTTCTACAGACAGAAGGCAGGCTGAGGGGCCTTAGTGTCCTGCTCCAGTTCACTCTGAGGCCAGACAGGTTTTGCTCCCTTTCCCCCAGGATGGGTTGAACTCACCCTCCTCAGAGCCTCCCCCACCCGACTGACCTTTACTCTTAGAAAATTGTGCCTCCACCCCCCCGCCCCTCCATGTATTAAAATCCAGCTTATTCTTGTTGCATCCCAGGTCGATTTCCCTCCATTTGCAGCCAGAAATGTGTTCTTGTTCCCTTGAGCCTCCTGCCACTGTACTGCATGACCCTGCAAGGCCAGCTGTGTTGTTAGGACCCTTTCTTTCTCCTCTCCCCCAGGTCTTAAACCCCCACAAGGCAGGGATTCCTTCTCAGCCTTAGTCATACTCCTTGTCCTTCCCACCCCAAGCAGGCTCTCTGGAAGTTACATAGCGCATGCACACCAGGAATGTGGGTACCAGCTGCTGGGAATCCTGACCTCATGATGCTCATATTGTAATCCTCACTGCCCAGGTGCGGAGACAGCTCAGAAAGATCCACGTGGCCAAGCGCTGTCAAAGCCAGATTTGAACTGGAGGCCCGGGTGCTCCAGAGCCGCCCCAGTAGGACCAGGGTGCGCTGTTGCAAGCACCCCTGCACTTGGGCCCTCTGTGGTGGCCAAACTACGCCCCTCTGTGCATCCACTCACACTCCCCTCCCTGCCTGTGTATTAGCATCACCTGGGAGCTTCCGCAGACTCCTGGCTGGGCCCCGGCCTCACACATTATATCTCAGTCCCGGTGCGGGTGGGGCAGGGGGCGGTGCTGGTGTTTTCCAGGTGATTCTAGTCCCGTCCCCACCCCCTACGCCATAATAAGAAGACCGATAGGTTGGGGGAGGGTTCACGCGGGCAAGCCTGAGCTTCAGTTACTGCTCCAGGAGCTTGGCTGCGTGTTCCGTGACCCCCTGGGAACCCTGGCCCTTTCAGAGGTGAGGAAAGACCCACCTGTCCGTGGTCTCCTGTCTCAGGGCATTTCTGACTACTCTTTGTGACCCCATGGACTGCAGCCTGCCGGGCTCCTCTGCCCATGGGAAGCTGGACATACCCTCATACCCAGGGAAGCTGAAGGTCTCCCTTTGGGGCTGGGCTACCTGCGTGGGGCAAGTGGCCCCAGTCTGCGCCTCAGACTCCCTACGAGATGAGCCTCCCCAGATGCAACCCCGCTTTCCCATAGGAGGAGGAGAGACTGGACTGGACGTGAGCCAGAAATGAGGGAGGTCTTTCAATTGGCATCTCTGCGGGGGCTTCCCTGGTGGCTCAGTGGTAAAGAATCCACCTGCCAAACAGGAGATGCAGGTTCACTCCCTGGGTCGGGAAGATCCCCCAGAGGAGGAAATGGCAACCCACTCCAGCATTCTTGCCTGGAGAATCCCATGGACAGAGGAGTCTGGCAGACTGCAGTCCATGGGGTTGCAAAGAAGAGGACGTGACAGCGACGAAACAACAACACAAAAAAGCAAGCTTTTTAACCTTGAGGGGAGACAGGCTTATTGAGGACGGAGAGCCCAGCGGAGCAGTGGTTCTCAAAGTCTGGTCCGCAGCTCAGCAGCATCCACATTACCTGGGAGCTTGTTAGAAATGTAAGTTCCCAGATGCATCCCAGATGCTCTGAGTCAGAGGAGACTCTGAGCTTGGGCTCCAGCAGTCCCATACCCTCCGGGTGATTTTGCTGCCAACGAAGGTTGAAAACTGTTGCTCTCGATTGATGGTAAGTATGTGTGTGGACAGGCTTCCCTGGTGGCTCAGATAGTAAAGAATTTGCCTGCGATGTGGGAGACACAGGTCCAATCCCTGTGTCGGAAAGATCCCCCTGGAGAAGGAAAGGGCAACCCACTCCAGTATTCTTGCCTGGAGAGCCCCACGGACAGAGGAGCCTAGCAGGCTACAGTCCATGGGGTCGCAATGAGTTGGACTTGACTAAGCAACTAACACTTTCACTCTTCACTTTAGTGTGCGTGGGACACTTGGAGTGTCAGTGGTGTTCATACCTCCCCCACGCTGGCACCAGAGACGCCCCCCCGCCCCCAACCAGGGTTTTTATAAAACCTCAGACTCCTAGGCCTCATCTCAGGGTTTGGTAATTTGTATTTTTACCCAGTGCTTCAGGATATTCTGAAATGCAAGTGGTTTTTTTGGTTTGTTTGTTTTTGAATCGGGGTAACAGAAACCTGATAAATATTGCATTCTTTTAATAATCGCTTTGTATCTACTTGGTGCAGGGTGAGGACACGCCCTCTTTGCCTCCTGGAGCTTCCTTCATCTCTGATTATCAACACATTGCCATCAGTCCTGTTACCCGTTAAGTAGATGCTGGCAGGCATCTTCCTCATTGTTGGATTGTTCTGCCGCCTATGAGCCACAAGTGGGTTTGTGGCCTCGTGTATACTTAATTAGTTCAACTTCTCCAGGTTATGGTTTAAATAAGTGAAGACATTAGCCTCTGACATAACTGGGCCACAAAGCATCTTTTCAGAATATTTGTGTAGCTTAACTCTAGACTCAGAGAGGGGTCGGTGAGGCTTTGAAGAGGTCACAGGTCAAAGAGGTCAGGATTCTCCTACTCTTATGCTTGCAGGAGTGGGGGCCCCCTTCTAGGACTGGAGAGCGGGCTCTTGTCTAACACGTGGACATGAATTGTCTGAGCAGACACACGTGCTTACAGAGCAAGAGACTCTATTGGGAAGGGGCACCCAGGCAGAGAGTAGGAAGGTAAGGGACCCAGGAGGACTGCTCTGCCTCGTGGCTCCCTGTCTCGGGATTCATGGTGATGGGGTTAGTTTCCGGGTTGTCTCTGGCCCCTCGTTCTGACTCAGGGTCCTTCACGCATCCCCCAGCCAAGATGGATTCCAGTGAGGAGGATCCTGGGAGGTTGGTAGGATGCGTCGGCCCTTTCCGGAATTCTTCCTCTTGGCAGTGGCTTGTTAGTCCCGTGTTCCTTCCCAGGACCTCCTGTCGCAAGATAACTCGTGCAGAGGGTTACTGTGGTGCCTGGCCAGGGTGGGCGGTTTTGGTCACTGTTTCCCCTCCCACTGTCTCCCCTGTGGGTCGCTCTGCAAGGAGCAGGTTTGAGGCAGAACAAGAGTTGCAAGCATGGGCCCCCGCGCTCTCTAGAAGATCGGGTTCTTTTTTGTTTTGCCCACAGCTGCCTCTCCTTGCCACCCTTATGTCATCATTATTGTCCACACCTGTGTGATGTTTTATGCTGGCACACACCTGCTGGAATGGAGCGGCTGTCATATTTCAGATCTGCTCCCCAGGACGGATGTCATGAAGCCTCATGGCAGAAACAAAATACACCTTCTGCTCATCCCTGCCTGTCCTTCCTCCCAACTGTTATTGCCCTCTCCTCCCCAGGTGAGGTCACCAGGCTGCAGACCCGCCAGCCTGCTCGAGGGCCACCCAGGAGATGCTGCCCACACATGTCCACTTCTGTTACTTGGCTTCTATTATTTTAGTTAATCTTTAAAATTTTTGGCTGCGCTGGGTCTTCGTTGCTGTGTGGGCTTTTTCTCTAGTTGCAATGAGTGGGGACTGCTCTCTAATGGCAGTGCACGGGCTTCTCACTGCAGTGGCTTCTCGTTGCAGAGCACGGGCTGCAGGCTGCATGGGCTCAGTGGTTGCAGCTCCCGGGCTCCAGAGCACAGGCTCAATAGTTGTGGCCCATGGGCTTAGTTGCTCTGTGGCATGTGGGATCTTTCCGGATCAGGGATCAAACCCTGTGTCTCTTGCATTGGTAGGCGGATTCTTTACCACTGAGCCACCTGGGAAGCCGGTTACAAAGGAAAGAAGGGGCTAAATGAAACCTTCGTTTTCACTTGTCCAGACCTTTGGCCAAGATCTCTGGGAACATTTGAAAGCCATTTTAATGAAACCAAGAATCATGAAATTTCTTTTCTCAACCATGGCCACTACCTGGTGCTTGAAAAACAATCTAACTTATAGCTCGGGCTGCATGAGTAGTGAGCTGGCCTTGACTTGAGTAGAAAGACAATAGAAATAGGAATCAGAATGCTCATGACGAAGGGTGACACAGCTGTCCTGTCCTCGGTCATGAACAGGGGCCTGCACAGTGCCGGACCCTGCTCCGCAGAGCACACCCCGGCCCAGGGCTGGCAGGAAGGCTGCGGTAGTTTGTGTCCTTGCCTTAGTGCTGTGCTAACCTAGGTGGAAGCATCCAGAGGGCTTTCACAAAATCTCAGCTCCCAGGCTTCCCTGGCTTGGAAACTCACAGAGGGACCTGGCATCTGAAATGTTTAAGTGCTTCCCGGCTGCATCCAATCTGAAGGTAGCATTGGAAACCCCTGGGTTAAAGGAGTCTGTTGAAATGTGCAGGGTTGAAAGGAGGCTAACAGGAATTACTGGGCTACTGTCTTTTTTTTAAAATAATAAAGGTAAATAGAATAGAGCAGGGGGTCCCCAACCTCTGGGATCTAATGCCTGATGATCTGAGGTGGAGCTGATGCACTAATAATAGAAATAAAGTGCACAATAAATGTAATGTGCTCGAATCATCCTGATGCCATTCCCCCAGCCCTTCTGTGGAAAAATGGTCTTCCACAAAACCAGTCCCTGGTGCTGAAAAGGTTGGATGCGGGTGGAATAGAGGCATGCTAATGAGCACAGGTGTGTGTGTGGATGGACACTGCAGAGAGGCTGTGCATATGGGATGCTGACACCTGTGCACATATTTATACATTTGGAGGAAGGCTAGATCCACTGACTCTTCTTCCTTCCTTTCCTTAGCACACGCTCAATCGCTCAGAGACAGCCCAATCTCTCTAAAGATGCCATTCTGCCTCTACGACACTTCTCAGATATTCTTGTTCATTTCCATTGCTGCTGTAAGGACCTTTTCTTCTCCGTTGTCTCAATAACAAATAGCCCAGCCTCTCTTTCTGCTGGGGTTTACTTCCGTAGCCCCCATTCAATCCATCTTCCACATGCTGACCGTACCTGAGTCACTCTCGTTTTTTTTATCACTTTGCTGGTCCCAACGTGTGCGTGCTGCATGCTAAGTCACTCCAGTTGTGTCTGACTCTTTGCGACCCTATGGACTGTAGCCTGCCAGGCTACTGTGTCCATGGGATTCTCCAGGCAAGAATACTAGAGTGGGTTGCCATGCCCTCCTCCTTGGGATCGTCCCAACCCAGGGATCGAACCTGCATCTCCTACGTCTTCTTGCATTGGCAGGTGGGTTCTTTTCCACTACCACCACCGGGGCAGCCCCAAGGATAAGTGGTGACCATGGCTGTGGATGGCCTTACTAGCATTTACTCACATAGGTGTTTACTCCTGGCACCAGCTCTCGGAGGTGTCACCCTTATCTCCCTTTTACAGATGGGACATTTTACAGATGGGTGCCTTTGCCCAAGGTCACTGAGAGTCCCCGATGGCCCTGGAGCTTTGGCTCTGCACCCCTCCGCTTCCCCACCTCTCTGGACATGTCAGGAAAGGCTACTCTGTGCTAATGGAGTTTTCACGCGTTGTGTCTCGTCTTCACATGCATCCTGCCGGGTCGGCATCATCATTCCTGCTCCGCAGAAATCAAGGCTTGCAGGGGTTAGGTACCTTGATCAAGGTCCTGAAGCTAATTAAGGAAATCCTAGGTGCGATTCCAGCCAGCTGCCCTCCCTCCAGGCTCTGCATTCTTTTCCCCACACTGCCTGGGGTTGTCTGATTCCTCTAGGGTGGCTCCTGTGACTCCTTATCGTCTGTTTACCAACCTACCTTTCCACTCCATATGTTCCATTCCATCATGCAGTCGTGCCACCCGCCATCTGCTCAGCCAGTTGCTTTGCCTGGAGTGTTCTTCCCTGCCCAACTAGGGATCCCATGACAGGACTCCTCCTGGACTGCTGATAACACCCTGTGTGGAAACTGCATACAGCAGGACAGGAAGGCTATTTGCGTTTTCTCTCCAAGGAACCCTAAAATAATGCATCTCCTCTTCACCCTCCTACGTGATTCTGCATCATGAATGTAGCATGTACCCAGCACACATGTCTACCTTCCTGCTGGGGGGGCATCTTGAGGCTCGGTGTCATCCCTTCCTCCTGTTTCTTTTGTTCCTATTTTTATTGGAGTGTAGTTGCTTTACAATGCTGCGTTAGTCTCTGCTGCGCGGAGTGAATCAGCTCTATGGATGCACATATCCCCTCTCTTGGATTCCCTTCCCATTTGCGTCACCACAGAGCACTGAGTCCTGTCCTTCTCCTGTTTCTGTCTTTGGTGTCCTGGGCACTGTGAAGCCAACAGCAGATATTCAGTAGATATTTGTTCAACAAATGAGGAGCAGACAAGGTGGGGAAAGCCATCAAACTGTTCGACCCACAGAAACTCAGTACAGCTGGAGTGCACAGAACAGTCAGGAAAATATTTACCTGATGGCCTTGAGAGAAATGTCTAGTGTTTGGAAATTTCCAGAAGGAAGTGAAGAGCTAATGATTATCCTACTGAGCTAATCTGACTTGTCCATTTTGCCTACCCCAGGTTTTTTGTCTCTTTGTAACTTTATTTCCTTCAATATGCTTTGCTAATTACCTCCTGGTAAAAAGCCCAGGAGTCCTATACCTCCAGCATGGACTTGAGAGATAAGATGTAGTTGGGAGACAGTCTGGGAAAGCTGTGCTTTTCAAGACTTTCACTGGACTCCTGGAGAAGGGAAAGGCTATCCACTCCAGTATTCTGGACTGGAGAATTCCATGGACTGTATAGTTTATGGGGTCACAAAGAGTCCGACACGACTGAGCAACTTGCACTTTCACGAGCCCTAAAGGGGGCGGCTGTGGGGTGGAGGAGGTGGTTCTTATGTGTAGAGGCAGAATATTGCAGGATGGAAACAGATGCCCAGGAAAACTTTTTTGCCCCTGGGAAAGTTAATTCTTTAACCATTTTATTAGGGTTAATTTTAATGTTAGTTGCTCAGTCATATCCAACTGTGGGACCCCCCCTCGACTGTAGCCTGCCAGGCTCCTCTGTCCATGGAATTCTCCAGGCAAGAATCCTGGAGTGGGTAGCCATTTCCTCCCCCAGGGACCTTCCTGACCCAGGGATCGAACCCAGGTCTTCTGTATTGCAGACAGATTCTTTACTGTCTGAGCCCCCAGGAATGAACGGTTAGCATACCAAGTAAACGGTTTTTGGACTCAAGGTGTAAAGCACTTGGCCCAGATGGTCAAAGCAAGGCCAACCAACAGGCTAGGTGGGAGGGTTTAGGACGCGCAGGTGCGCTGCGCTGCAGGAAGGGGGCCTCCCGGGGGGTTTCCATCAGCATGGGCCTTGAGACTGCGTTCTGCACCCCACAGGTGAGCGTCCTCACCACCCTGGAGCGGAGGTTCAACCTGCAGAGTGCCGACGTGGGCGTGATCGCCAGCAGCTTCGAGATCGGGAACCTGGCGCTCATCCTCTTCGTGAGCTACTTCGGGGCGCGCGGGCACCGGCCGCGCCTCATTGGCTGCGGCGGCATCGTCATGGCGCTGGGGGCGCTGCTGTCGGCCCTGCCCGAGTTCCTGACCCACCAGTACAAGTACGAGGCGGGCGAGATCCGCTGGGGCGCCGAGGGCCGCGACGTCTGCGCCGCCAACGGCTCGGGCGGGGACCAGGGCCCAGACCCGGACCTCATCTGCCGCAGCCGGACTGCCACCAACATGATGTACTTGCTGCTCATTGGGGCCCAGGTGCTCCTGGGCATCGGTGCTACCCCCGTGCAGCCCCTGGGCGTCTCCTACATCGACGACCACGTGCGGAGGAAGGACTCCTCACTCTACATAGGTAGGCGTTGCGCCAGCGCCCGCGGGGCCGCGGTTCGCTTTGTGGCTGATTGCCTGTTTAGAGAACCAGGGCGTGTGAACAGAGGAAGGAAATTTGGGCCCCAGAACTTTTAAGTTTCGTCCGGAGCCCTCATTCTCAGACTGGGGGTGTTTGGGGAAAATGCTGAGGCCTGAATTGCACACCCCAGAAAATTCTGGGGGTCGTTGGGGTGCAGCCTGGACTGGTAATTTTTTAAGGGGCTCCCTGGGTGACCCCAATGTACAGCAGAATTTGACCTCTGCTGTGCAAGAGCATCCACAAGCCTGGGAAGGGGGAGGAGATTGGGGGGAGTTTTATATATATATGTTTATCTGCCTTTGTGTGTGTGTGTTTGGACTGGGCGGCTTGCTATTTGCCACCAAGGAATCCTTGGGGGGTCTACACATTGGAAACCCCTGTTTTTAATCATCAAAATGACCTCCTGGTCGTTGTCTTATTGAAGCTCAAAGATAAAAGTGATTGCATATGCCCAGCATTTGGTATTATTCAAAGTTGGTAACTGTGTGTGTGTGTGTGTGTTTTCCCCTGTAACGAGGTTATTTACTAGAACCGGATATTTGAGAAGAAATAAGGTACATGTGAACTTTTGAAAAAAAATTGTTTTGTGCTACAATGACTTCTGTTATTTTATACTGGAAGGATGGAAACCATCTGTCAGTGTTGGGGCTAAGAAACATCCAGGGGTTGAATTACAGCAAACGAGCTTCTCCGTGGCTGCTTCTGGGCACTGTTGCATGGTCATTTGTAGGGCAAGGGCCGGCCTGCCGAGCATCTCCGTTTTCTTGTTTACTGAGTTTAATTTTGCCTCCCACCATCTGTTAGATTCTATGATACGACCCCAGTCACTGAGTGCTCACGCTTTGGGGAAAAGATAAAATAAATTACCTCCACCTGCAGAAGCCTTGCGCCTCCCCAAAGCAGTGTGCCTTGGAGCATAAAGTTAATTACAATATGGAGGTTTAGGTTAAACTAGAACTTGAACAGAATTAGTCAGAAAGCCTCCTACCTGCCAAGTTTCCCCCATACGCTGTCCAGGCTGTCTGAGGGTTCAAGGCAGTTACCCCCTGAATGCTGATTTTCCTTGGTGACTTCATGTCCTACCTGTGAGGTAGATGACTCTATTGAATACATACGTCGTATGTCTTAACCCTCTGTGAACAGGCTCTAGAGTAGAAAGGTGGAGAGTATGTATCTTCCGATCCAAGGGGTGGAGAGCTTGTGGGCCCGGTCACAGCCTACCTGTGGAACACAAAGGATTGATGGCTAGTCCCTCTGCTATTTGCTTAGGGGTTTCCATAATTATGTCTGGAGGTGGGCACAGTGGGGAGAGGGGTCTAAGGAAATCATTTACATTTTGATGCTTCTAAGGCTTCAGTGAAAACCCCTCCAACATGAGTCTGCTGCAGGCCAGGGAATGGGCCACAGCCTGTAGCCAAAATAGTCTCCCCAGGTCCATCCGGGCCACTGGACTCGGACTTGACTGATATCACTCTGGTACCCCAGGATAGAGAGATTTTGGTAGCAGGAACAGCAAGTAGATAAATCAGAGCCCAGGGAAGGAAGTGGGGAGTGAAACGCTGAGCTCTTGTGTCTCACGATGAGATCAAGTAGAAAAATGTCTCCCCAGAATCTCCCTGAAGCCACAGGCGAGGTAGATCACCTCTGCTTGGAGCCCATGCCTGGAGCTGCACGCTCAGCGTCCTCTTGTGGAAGTTCACTCTGATGAGTCGGGCATTTTCCAGCACTGATGGGGCCTGGTTCATAGGTCAGGCTTAGGATGTGGACTCATTTCGGTTTTGTGAGAGGTGGAAGCTTGGGCTATAGGACTGACCGTAGCAGGCACGGCCCTTCTCTCATTCTGAGACTTTCTCTGGGATTTACAGTGACTCTCTAGTAGGAGGAAAGTCTCAACCAAATTTCTCGCTGGGCCTCCTTTTCCTTTCTGACAGTTTAGCATTCCCAGAGTTGGGAGTGTGTCTGTGTGCTGCGTGGGCAACTGGGTGGCGTCTGGCCAGATTCCAGGACATGACAGTCCAGGGCTGTGAGCAGGCCTTCCTGAGTGCTTCTGAGCTGGTTTCTTGGGTCTGTGTTTTGAGCAACAGAGAGCAAACTTCTGCACAGGTTGGCTTCCACAGGTGGCCTTTTGTCCCATGCATGGCTGGAATTCTCCAGGAACAATTTAAGAAGACCATGCATATGCAGAGCACAACTGATCCAATCGCTTATTGTACAAGTCAGAAAAAATGTTTGTGACCGTGGGACTGTTTTGGCGTTTATCCCCTGCAAGAGGGAGCTAGTTTCTGAAGCCATTTAATTTGGCTTCCGGAAGTATTTAGGAGAGTCGACAGAATGGAATTGGTATGAATTATGGCGTCCTAACTCCCTGCAGGAGGACAGTCTGAAGGGACTGGCCCTGGGAGGTAGGTGCCAATGGATGCCCATCACCCATTGGGGTGGAGTAGCATGTGTGCCCCTTGGCTCTGCCCCTGTGGAGCTGGTTAAGAGAGGCCCACCTTGGTTCTGCCCCTGCGGAGCTGGTTAAGAGAGGGAGGCCCACGGCCAGCCATCTGATCACAGGCCTGACATGTGAGTGTGAACTAGGGATTGGAAGGGTTTTAAACCCTGCACGTGTGAAGCACAGGTGGTTCACAGCTGCTCCGTCCCCAGGGGTGTAAGCATCGATCCAGCCACAGGCCATTGGTGACAAGTCCTACCCCTTGAATAATTCCTTTTAGCTTTTTGGTTATACAAAATCCTGTTTCTGCATCAGTATGCTTCTGCATTGGTGACTCACGATGGGTTACTTATATCGTGAGTCACCAGCTGGGGGCCATCAGCACATCCATGGCCTTGACCCTGACCCCTTACGGCCAAGGGGAAAGGGAAGCGTTCCATCTCCAATCAAGCTGATATTTTCCACCCTAAGGGACTGTTTGCTCCAGCCTCTTGTGGCTGAATTACTGCCAAACTCGCGGATTCCTTGATGGTCATTCATAAGGGGCTTCTAGGGCTGGCACCATTCTGCGGCCGCTCCTGCCCAGCCTGGGGAGGGAGCCAGGGGAACTCATTACCAGGGGACAAAACCCGATGAATGGGGACACCGCGCTGCTGGCAGACTTCTCAGGACCACACAGTGTGGAGCCAAGCCTCATGGCCCAGCCAGAGGGTGACCCAGGGGTGGCACGTGGCACTCTCTCTCCCCAGAGGGACTGATGGAGCAGAGTGGCAGGGGGACCGTTTGGTGTGGGGGCATGAGTGGGGTCCACCAGCCGACCTCTGGGAGCTGCTCCTACTCCTCACCCATGTGCTGACCTTCCAGGAGCTCAGCTTTCTTAGCTGCTCTGTTTCTCCAAGTTCAGAGCACAGCCTGTTGCCTTGTAGGCAAGAGTAAGGAGGCTAATGGAATGGACTCACCGGGTCCTTTCATTAGGCCGCGGTATCAATCGGTTGGCGCCTTGTTTTTTTCCCCTTTGGGAAAGAAAAGTCTCCAAAGGAGAGTAGTAAGGTTTTTTGTTGTTGTTGTTTTTAAATAACTTTATTTCTAGTTGAAAAGTATTACATATTCACTGTGAAAGTATAGAAAAAGAATCATTTAAGAATAATTACTCTTAGCTTTATGTTTATATAAAATCCTCCTTTTCTACATTGTTATGCTTTTCTACACACACAAGAAGTCTTTATCGTGAACATATTTTGCTACTGTCTTTCTCTCTCAATCTTTCTTGAACATTTCCCTGTGTCATTAAATATTCTTCAGTGATGATCTTTCTGCATACATCATATTCCCTTCTGGATATATACTATAATATTAAATGTCCTCTATTGTAGAACATGGATTTTTTTTTTTTAAGTTTTGCTCTTATAAAACAAAGCAGACAAGTGAACTGTGATTCTGAAAGGTTAAGTAACTTGCCTATGATAATGAATGGGGCTGAGCACAAGGTCTGAGAGTGGCGTTTGTTTTGGTACATCTGGGACAGGGCTGAGGGGGGTGGGTCAGGGGACAGAGGGCTGGGGGATGCTCCAGGGGGTTGGGAGCATGTGAGGGCATTCCTCAAGACAGCCTGAAGCCTGTCTTAGGGAAGAATCAGAGGTGCCAGGAAGGTGGGAAGAGAGCTGGGTGTCTCAAATCCAAGGGCAGAGATGCAATTGGAATGGGGAATGGGTGTGAAAGCAGAATAGAGACTTGGAGGAGGAGAGAGAAGGGAGTCCTGGCTAACAGGGCACGTCTGGGGTCTGGAAGGATTTGTGCCCTGTTTCATGGTGGTTTGAGTGTTGATGGGTGCAGATCAGAGCTGGAGGATTCCATGTTCCCCTCACCTCTCTCCAGAACTGTGGACAACTTACTCTCACTTGGCTGTTCATTCTATCGGAACCACAATCACCGTTGGGAAATTGCCCTTATGTCGAATTGGAAATCTGTCTCCTTACAGCGTTCCACGCGCTAGCTCTGGTCTGCCCTTTGGGTCCACCTTGGGAAGTGGCGATCCCTTTTCCATGTTTGGTCACCCCGCAGCTGGCCAAGCACCAGCCTTGCATGGGCAGGGAAAGGCACCTAAAACGTGGCTCCTCTGTACTGGGACCTCTGTTCCTTACTTGATTTGGTTTCCTGCTACATTCGGCTGCTGTTTCCCTCTTTATGAGGGATGATGCCAAGGCTGCAGGGCTTGTTACTTGGGGGCAGGACCAGGTGAATGGGGCACGCAGGCTTTGGGTGCTGTATTGCTTTGCTAGGGCTGTGTAATGTAACACCACAGACTGAGTGGCTTCAACCAGTGGTCCCCAACCTTTTTTTAGCACCAGGGAGCGGTTTTGTGGAAGACAATTTTTCTGCCAACCCAGTTGGGGGAGGGTGGTTTCAAGATGATTCAAGTGCCTTACATTTATTGTGTGCTTTAATAATAGAAATGTTAATAGAATATTCAGTTCAGTTCAGTCGCTCAGTCATGTCTGACTCTTTGTGACCCCATGGACTGCAGCACACCAGGCCTCCCTGTCCATCCCCAACTCCCGGAGCTTACTCAAACTCATGTCCATTGAGTCAGTGATGCCATCCAACCATCTCATCCTCTGTTGCCCTCTTCACCTCCTGCCTTCAGTCTTTCCCAGCATCAGGGTCTTTTCAAATGAGTCAGTTCTTTGCATCAGGTGGCCAAAGTATTGGAGCTTCAGTTTTAGTCCTTCCAATGAATATTCAGGACTGATTTCCTTTAGGATAGAATGATATATAGATATAATGATAATAAATACAAATATATAAGGAAGTTAAGTAATATAAATATAATGAGAAATAAGAAATAGAAATAATTATAATAGAAATATTATGATTGCATTAGTTCTACCTCAGATCATCAGGCATTAGATCCTGGAGGTTGGGGACCCCTGGCGTAAGCAGTGGAAGATTTATTTTCTCACAGTTACGGAGGCTGAAAGTCCAAGACCATGGTGTCAGCGCCGGCTCCCTCGGAGGCCACTTCCCTTGGCTTGCAGATGGCAGCTTCTCCTCCCGTGTCTTCACATGGTCTTCCTCCCATGTGCTCCATATCTAGTATCTCTGTGTGTGTGTCCTAATTTCCTCCCCTTACAAGATCACCAGTCAGATTGAAATAGGGTTCACCCATATGATCTCCTGTAACCTCAGCTCCCTCTTTAAGGCCCTATTTCCAAATGAGTCACATGCTGAGTAACTGGGGGTTAAGGCTTCAACATATGAATTGGTGGGGTAACATGATTCAACTCATAACAGGTACCAAGGGGACTAGAACCAAACAAGACCCCTGCCCCTTTTGTCCTAACTTTTCTATAAAGAACTTCATTGTCATGATTGTTTGGTTCCCAGTAATCAAGGAGTTATTTGAGAATGTAGGTGTTTTTTTTTTTTTACTTTTTATTTTGCAACATTTATAGAATCACAAGTTGTTGCAAAATGCATGGAAGTTCTCTGTACACCCATCCAGTTTCTCCCCATGATAACATCTCGCATCACTGTAGTATAGTATCAAAACGGGAGTGTGAACATGAGTATAATCCATGGGGTTTATTCAGATTTTCAGTATTATGTACAATGATTTGTGTGTTTCTATGTGTGTCTGTGTATAGTTCTGTGTGATTTTATTACATGTGGATGATGTTGTTTTAAAAATGCAGAATGGGGACTCCCCTGGTGGTCCAGCAGATAAGAATCCACCTGCCAATGCAGGGCACAAGGGTTTGATCCCTGGTTTGGGAAGATCCCACATGCCTCAGAGCAACTAAGCCTGAGAGCCGTAATTACTGAGCCCATCCGAGTGCTGCAGATATGGAAGCGTGCATGCCTAGAGCCCATGCTCCACCACAAGAGAAGCTACTGCAATGAGAAGCCCATGCACAGAGTAGCCCCTGCTCACCACAACTAGAGAAAGCCTGCTCAGAGGAATGAAGACCCAGTGCAGCCAAAAATAAATGCATAAATAATTTTACTAAAAGGAAAAATTGCAGAATGGAATTAAGATGAAACCAGATCGTTCTGAGTCGTGTGAATGTTTGACACACAAACATACATGGGAAGATGCAGAGAGAGAGAGAGAAGGCTGTAAGTAGAGTGGGAATTGACTGGAGGAGATGGATTCTTTGTGAAGGGCTTGTTTGTTCCCAAGAATGGGATCCTTGCAGGGTACCAGAATACACGGAGCGGTTCCTCCAGTTGGGAGGCACATCTATTAGACACAAATGGGTCACATTTTCTTTGTTTACCACTTCTGTTGAAACCGGCTGGAGCCCTCCACGTTCCAGCTAATGATGCAAAGAGAATTATTCTCAGATTTCATCTGCCAAGTGTTTGTTTAGCACAAAGGTCACTAATATCAGGCAGCAACCAAAGAGAACTAAATTTCTCTTCCGAGCCCTGGGAGTCCAGAGTTATATCGCCTCTGATGAGTTTTTATTTTAACTTGACATTGGGTAAAATGTGTGTTAACTCTCCAAAGAGTGTGGGTCGGGAATGGATCAAATACACTGTGATTGCAGTTCATCTGAAAAAATAATTAAAAAGCCATCCCTTGTGGGAGCAAGCACAGCTCGTTATATTCTTGCAGCTTCACTGATACTGAAGTTCCCCTGGTTAATTTCTTTTTTTACAAATAAATGACACTGTACACCAGTCAGTTTGTTTTGGCTGGGTTCCATTCATTTCTTCTCCCCAGTGACCGGTCACGTGCCATTTTTAGTTTGTTTTAGCAACTTGCTAGGAGGCGTGTGTGTGGCTCTTATCTGGCACTTCCATATTGCCCGGGCTGGGGGAGGTTTCTCATTCATTCTCAGCTGCTCATAATTCATGCCCTAGGGTTCATGGGATCACTGCCGTGCTCCCTGCCTGGGTGTCCTTGGGCAAGACTCTGAGTTTGGGTTCTGATGGTCTTGAGGTTCAAATCCTGGCTCCTCCACAGACCTGCCCACCAGGATTTTGGACACATTTTCAGTTAACCTCAGCCTGTTTCCTTATCAATAAAATGAGCTTGGAATCTACCAAGCGAGACTTTGCTTGGATATTAGGTATCATGCTGTGTTGGGGGTCAGTAACCACCGCCGCCTTCATCTTTGTGGTTGTATAGTCTCCATTTCCAGGTGTAGAAACAGGAGGCAAGAAAAAGCAATTGACTTATTTAAATACAAGGGTAGGTCTTTGATAAGAGTGATTGGATCTTGATTTTCAGTCCAGATATTATCCATCTAGTAGATCTTAGATGAGCAACCTCCTCCATCCTGAATTAAATCAACAGGGCTCTTATTTGCCTGCAGACCCCTTCCTGTGGCTCATCTCAAAATACAGAAAGTGCTACAGCTGCCCCAAGCAGTGGGCGATCTGGTTTGTATTAAGTCAGAGGCACCCCAGAGTATGGCCATTGCCCTAATGTGATATATTGATGGCTTTCTGGGTTCCAGCACATTGCTTCTTAATTTGCTTCTTAATATTTGTTCAGTTTTAGAAGAATATTTCCTTGTCTTAGTAAAATTGGGGAAAACAAAATAGAATAAGAAAACATAAATAATTTTTAAGCAGATACCTATAGAAAATTGTCAACGTTCAGATATATTTTCTTCCAGTCATTTTTCTTCTTCTAATATTTATTTATTTGGCTATGCCAGGTCTTAGTTGAGGCATGTGGGATCCAGTTCCCTGACCAGTGATTGAATTCACCTCCCCTCCTGGAAGGTCTTAGCCACTGATCCACCAGGGAAGTCCTCAGCCATTTTTTTTTTTTTTTTACTGCATTAAGACCATACTGTAAGTAAGCTTACTTTCTGCCAGTGAAAAACTTTTTTGTGTCTCATTAACAGTCAACATTATTTTAGATGACTGCTAGAAAATCTGGAATGAGTTGGGTAGACATTTAGGTGATGGATACCTCTGTGACTGTAGCCTCATCCACATTTGCTGAAGCTCAGGTTGGTTCAGATAGATTCACCGGGGGCTGGAAACCAGCTGTTTGGCCTTACTGTGGCTTTTTCCAGAAGATAAGTGAGGAGGCATAAGGTGTCACGAAAACAGACTTTGGGCCCCAGTGAGTGTTGGTGCCCTTGTCTTGAGAACCTCTCCCATATCTGCTGCATGCACGTGTGTGTGATCACTCATATCCGACTTCTTGTGACCCCCTCCCAGACTGTGGCCCGCCAGGCTCTTCTGTCCATGGAATTTCCCAGGCAAGAATTCTGGAGGGGCTTGCCATGCCCTCCTCCAGGGGATCTTCCCAACCCAGGAATTGAACCCGCGTCTCTCATGTCTCCTGCATTGGCAGGCAGGTTCTTTACCAGTAGCGCCACCTGGGGAGGACTGTAGGTAGAGGAAGAAGAATCCTCTCGAAGGTTCCCTGAGGGGCGCATTGGGAAACCAATCATATATGGGGCTGGTTGGGGCTTCTGGATGTTGATTCTGTGTGTGAAAGCATCTTTGCTCAGCGATTTTATTATTTTTTTTTAATTAATTTCTTTTTTTTTTTATTTGGCCATGCCATGCAGCAAGCTGGATCTCAGTTCCCCGACAAGGGATTGAATCCGTGGAAGTTCAGAGTGTTACAGCGGAAGCTTGGAGTGTTAACCCCTGGACCTCCAGGGAAGTCCCATGCTCAGGGGTTTGGGAACACAGCGAAGAGTGTCTGATAGGAAGACAGAGAGGGCCCAGGCTGACCTCGAGAAGATTCCTGGGGACGGTGCAGAGGCACACAAGGGAATTTTCCTTCCGTAGCCCCTCAGAGTCTCCCGTTTGTTACTTCTTTGCCACCAGCCTCTTACTGTGCTTGGGGGGACAGAAGACCCCTTTCTACTATTTCTCTTCTTGACTGTAACACAGGCATTATGCTTCAATGAACGCTTTGGAGGTGTTGTATTTTCCTGAATAACATGCATCTTCTTTTCTTTAGTTTAGTTCTGACCTTTTACTTCCCCTTTCTTAGAATAGTCTTGGCTTGACTTCCTTTTTTCCTTTTACCTACAGAAAGCTTTCTACGAGAGCCATGAAGGGTTTGGTTTCTGTAGAGGGTTATGGCTTGCTGTTGTTAGATTTGGGATTATAGGTTAATGACCTTCCTCTTCAGTGGGATGTGAGTTCTTCTTTGCTAGAGAATTCTTCGGTGTGAAAATGCTTCACAGAAGAGTCTGTGTTCTGGATGTTTGTTTTGGTATGTCTAGAAACTCATTGTTTTCATTGGGAAACTGGATCTCCCCACCCCAGGTGGTTCTTATGGACTGCCAGAGATGAGCAGAGATGGTCCAGGCATGGCCAGACATGACACAGAGAAAGACTCTGGTTTGCAATGATTGGCCACAGGAGTGAGACAACCAGAGTCCACCATGAGGTTTGAAAAAGGAACTGGAGGGCTGGGTGGAGGATAGAGATTTCTCACTTTCTCTTCCAGGACTGAAAGCTGTAATACCTCTGTACACCCACAGATTCCAATGTCCATCTTTATTTTCACATGTGATGAACTTGATCTCAAAGGAAAGTAGCCCATCAGGAATGAGAGAGGGCACATGGGCTCCCTGGACCCTGCCATGCCTGAAGCTTGAATTCCAACTGGCATTCTCCTTAGAATCCCTTGAACACATAAATGATCCCTTCCAGCATTTGCAGCCAAATGCTGTGGACGAGGATCCCGCCTAAGCTGCCTGTTAGTCACTTCAGTCATGTCCAACTCTCTGCGACCCTGTGGACTGCAGCCAGCCAGGCCTCTCTGTCCATGGGATTTTCCAGGCAAGAATACAGGAGTGGGTTGCTGTGCCCTCCTCCAGGGGCTCTTCCCGACCCAGGGACTGAACCCGGGTCTCCTGCACTGCAGACAGGGTCTTTACTGCTGAGCCACCGGGGAAGCCCCAGGATCCTGCCCGTGCCAAGTCACTTCAGCTGTTTCAGACTCTCTGCGACCCCGTGGACTGTAGCCCGCCAGGCTCCTCTGTCCATGGGATTCTCCAGGCAAGAACTCTGGAGTGGGCTGCCATCTCTTCCTCCAGAGGATCCTGCCTAATGCAGCTTAAATGCTGGTCACGTGAGGTCAGAGTTGGGCTGGATCGATGTCCTTTTGAGGTCTGACTAAGCTCCTTCCCACAGGGTTGGGTGTTTCAGTCCTCATGTAAGACAGCTGTCTGCTGATCAAAACACTGGCTGTTCATAGTGTTCTTACTCTAAAGAACTAATGAATGCATGACCCTGTACATCCAATCAGAGGATTAGGTTGAAGGTTCTGGTTTGGTTCTCCTTTTCTTTATTTCATAGACATTTAAGATAAGATGCAGGATAGGGACCCTGAGGCCACAAGTATGCCCCTTCCACTTTCTCCCTACCCACTCCCCCTCCCCTGAAAAAAAAGAAAAAAAAAAAACAAGTAAAAGTATTTAAAAATAACCTGGTGGTAGGCTTTGTGCAGGAACAATAAGTATTTAATAGCAAATTGCTTATGTGGGCAGGAGAGTGTTGAGCCCGTGAAACTTATTCAGCGGTGCTATTTATTGGGTGGAAAAAACATAACCAACCCTGGCTGCTTCGCACGGCTGTGCTCGCCAAAGCTACCCTTACTTCCTCTAATGACTTCATAGTGTCAGGAATGAATAAACTAAATGAATATGTTCCAGTCCCAGTTCAGCTTTGCCATTTATTTTTGCCAAGCTGTATATGTGTGTGTGTGTGTGTGTGTGTAGGCACATGCTTGGTTTTTCCCACGTGGCAGATAAAATCTGAAGATTCTAAAGCATTTGGTGGCTCAAGGACACTCAGAACTTTTAATTGCTTTTTAATTAAAAAAATTTTTATTCTATATTGGAATATAGTTGATTAACCGTGTTGTGTTATAGGGAGCTCAGCTCGGTGCTCTGTGGAGACCTCGAGGGATAGAAGGGGGTGGGAGGAAAGTCCAAGAGGGAAGGAATGTATGTGTACATATAGCCGATTCACTTCATTGTACAGCAGAACCTAACAGCGCTGTAAACCAACTATACCCCAGTAAAAACCAAAACTAATGTGTTAGTTTCAGGTGCAGAGCAGATTGATTCAGTTGCACGTTTACATGTATCTATTCTCTTTTCAAATGCTCTTCTCCTGTAGGGTATTACAGAGTATTGAGCAGAGTTCCTTGTGCTGTATAGCAGGTCCTTTGTGATTATCTGTTTTGGACACTGATAGAAACTTACATGGAGTCTTGAGAATTGCGCTTGGTGAATTTGCCTGGAGAATGTCAAGAGAAATTGAGTGCTGCCTAGCTGGGCTATTTGAAGCTAAAGGTTGTTGGATGTGCTTTAGGGGGAGTTGTCCACAACCTTTGAAGGTGGTTTGGAGATACATGTACACACTCTTGGCATGGAACCTGTCAGTGGATTCTCTAAGAGGTTTTTGACCCCAGAAAGGTTAAAACCCCTGAAAGTCCTTATGTTGAGCAGACCCTGATGACCGGAGACTGGGGATGAGATAAACCAAGATAGTGGAGGTGATAGGTTGTGTGGGGTGACGGATGGCATTTGGGGACTGGAATGTTGATCACTGCTCAGCCCTCAACTTGCTCTGTTCCCTGGGGAGACACTGTACTTAAAACAGGAAGCATTTGGAGCATCACTTAGGCAACTGTGGGTGAAAAGTCAGAATGTGTTCTCAGTGGTACTGGAGACACCCTCTCAGCCCTCATCCTCCTGTTCCTTCCCCTCCAACCCCCCAAAAATAAATTGTTTGGAGGCTGAAATTTTCCATCCCTTCTTTCAGCCTAACCCTGGGTGTTTTGGATAATATTCAGCAAATTTTCTGTGCCAGTTTGATGCACAGATAGGAAAAATCAAAACTTTTCCTTTCTTGCTCTAAAAGCAAAAACATTTTAAAAATGCACTTGGATCATTAATGGAATCTGAACTCTCAAAGTCAAAACTTTCCATGTGTTCTTACTAAGGAAATTCTTTTGGGGCAATTAAAAGGAAAACAAATAGGCAAAAAGTTGTGAGGGGTCTCCAAAAACTCATCTGAGAATGCTGAATCCCCCTCTCCAAATTAAAAAGATGCAAATGAACTTATTTACAAAGCAGACATAGAAAACAGGCTTACAGTTATCAAAGAGAAAAAGGGAGAGGAGAGATCAATTAGGTTGTAACGAATATATCCTTCTGCTTGTGCTCAGCAGTGTCTGACTTTGCAACCCCATGGACTATAGCCTGCCAGGCTTCTCTGTCCATGGGATTTTCCCAGCAGTGATACTGGAGGAAGTTGCCATTTCCTATTCCAGGGGATCTTCCTGACCCAGTGATCGAACCCTCATCTGATTCTTTACCACTGTGCATTGGAGAAGCTCAGTGAACATAGATACACTTACTATATATAAAGTAGGTAACCAACAAGGACCTACTGTATAGCACAGGGAACTATACCAATATGTTATAATAACCTTTAAGGGGGAAAAATCTGGAAAAAATACACATATATGTATAACTGAATCACTGCTATGCATTTGAAACTAACATATTGTGAATCAACTACACTTCAATTAAAAAAAAAATCATCTGAGGACATAAATAAACTTGGCAGACTTTTTGTGGGTAATATTTTATCCCAAAGTTTTTAGGATAGTTGCTGCATTTGAGAAACCTTACCATCTTTACCAATTACCATTGCCTCTTATTTCAAGTATGAGAGGTGCAGGGGGGCTTGGAGTTGAGTTCATCCTAATCTCTCTCCAAGGAAACATGCTTTTCCCCCTTTCTGTCCAAGGTTCTAGGCATGTGATGCAAATGGATGTGATTTCCCACTGCTTCCCTTCCTGGGCAAGGCATTATTACCATAAGCACATTCACAGCTGCCCACCTGCCTCGTGGGTTGTTAATGGAGTTTACAAAGGGAATTTGGATTCCCAGCAAGAGACCTCATTAACACAGCAAGGATCTAATAGATTCTAAAATTGTGTATGGACACTGGGAACCTTTCGAAACCCAGTGCTGTTTATTCTTAGATCTAGATCGTTTCCCCTGCCCTGGCCTCAGTCTGTACATTTTGTATCACAGGGGAAAAAATCTTGTCTTGATCCAGCCAGACCAACTGTATTGGTTTAAGTTAAGCATTAATGCTTTGTGATTCTGGGACTAAAGACAAGATTCAAAAGCCATCAAGCTGTGTAAAGGACAAAACGTCTCCCACACTGGTGCTTTTGTCTTACTTTTTCTAATACTGGCCTTGTTGCTGGCCATGAGCAAGTGTTTAATTTTAGGATCCCTTGTTGTCACCAAGAACACTTAGCAGCTGTCAGTTTGTTTAGACAAGTGTGTTAAGCACCCATGGGTTTGAGTAATGGCCGCAGCGACACGCAGGACACTCGCTCTCACTGTGGCCTCCATGCTGTACGTCCGACGGGAGCTCTGCACGTGGTCCCCCTTGCTCCCCAGGATTGTTATTCTCCGTGTACCGACGGGGAATCTGAGGCTGAGGGAGGCTGAGCGACTTGTCCTGGGGCGTGCAGGTGGCAAGGCCCGGGGGCACAGTGCTGAAGAACTCACCTGCCAACGCAGGAGATGCAGGTTCTATCCCTGGGTTGGGAAGATTGCCCTGGAGAAGGAAGTGGAAACTCACTCCAGTACGCTTGGCTGGCAAGTCCCAGAGGAGGCTGGCAGGCTACAGTCCACGAGGCTGCAAAGAGTCAGACATGATTTAGCAACTAAACAACTCCATTACCTGGTATCTTTCCCACCATAGGCTCCCCTTCCCTGTCCATAGACAGTGTGATATGCCACCAGCGTAAATAGAACCCCAAGTCTGCTATGCTGCTAAAAATGGCTTAACTACCTAATGTTTTCTTTCTCTCTCTCTCTCTTTTTTTTTTTTTGCTATACTAAATACCTAAAGTTGTGGGTTGTTTTAGCAGTAAAGTATGAAATGGTGATGAATTTCCGGGCCAGGAGAGGTCTCATGGGTACAGACCGCTCAGGCCCTGGTTTTCCCCATGGGAATTTTTTAAACTCTCATCAGATAAAGCTTTCTTCCCACCAGAAACCCCACGTGACTTGTTTTCACAATCTCCCTGTAGCAGAGTGAGGGAAGCACCCGCCCCAGACGGTTTTGTTTACATTGGAGACCCAGCAGCGTTTAATTGGTGAACGTTCACCCCTGTTATGCAACTTGGACTTGACTTGTTTTCACTCCCAGGCTTGGCTCCACTGCCTTGCTTTTCTGTGTAGGTTGGGGAGTGATTTTAGAACCTACTAGACAGTAACTGAGACAAAACTGATGAGAAGGTAGGATGAGAAAGACTTTGTGGACCAGAGATGAACATGGGAGAAAGAAAACAGGTAGACATCAACAGGTTAAAAGACGGTCAGTTCCCAAGGGTCTTTCTTCCTGGGGAAATAATCGGCCTCCACTGTTGTTCAGCCCTGTGGGGTTTGGAAGAACTTCAAGCGTAGAATATTTATGGCAATGAACTGTGTTAGCAGGATAAGGTAGTTACAGGATGGATCAGATGGTGACAGAGCCCTCCTTTAGTCAACCTGGGGGACCTGATGTCCAAGTAGCTGAACACTCTCCCATGTACAGGCAGACCATGAAGAGATCGCAAGTTCTGTTGCAGGCCACTGCAATAAGGCAAATAGCGCGATAAAGTGAGCTACAAGAATTTATTGGTTTCCCAACACACAAAAAGTTATGTTTATACTATCCTGTGCATGTGTGCATGACCAGTTGCTCAGTCACGTCTGACTCTTTGCAATGCTGTGGCCTGTAGACCACCAGGCTCCTCTGTCCATGGCATTTTTCAGGCAAGAATACTGGAATGTGTTGCCATTTGCTTCTCCAGGATAACTTCCTGACCCCAGGGGTCAAAACCCACATCTCCGGCATTCTTTAACTGAGCCACCTGGGAAGCCCTCCTGTTTATACTATACTATATTGTACTCAATTATTAAGTTTGCAGTAGCATTATGTCTTAAAAAACCAATGTGTATACCTTAATTAAAAAATATTTTATTGCTGAAAAATGCTAACCATCCTTTGAGCCTGCAGTGAGTTGTAATCTTTTTGCTGGTGAAGGGTTTGAAATTTTGCAGGAATTATCCAAACACAGCAGAGACACAAAGTGAGCAAATGGTGTTGGAAAAATGGTTCCGATAGGCTTGCCTGATGCAGGGTTGCTGCCGTGAATTTGTGAAAAATGCAATATTGGAATTTCCCGGGTGGTCCAGTGGTTAAGAATCTGCCTTGCAGTGCAGGGAACATGGGTTTAATCCCTGTTTGGGGAACTAAAATCCTACACGCTGAGGGGCGACTAGGCTTACATGCCGCAACTACTGAGCCTGAGAGCCACAACTCGAGAGTCCGTGTGTCACAGTGAAGGATCGTGCCTGACGCAGCAAAAAAAAAGGTCCTGAGTGCTGCACCTAAGACCCGGCACGGCCAAATAAATACATATTTTAAAATGCAGCAACCAGTATCTGCAAAGTGCGATGAAGTGAGGTCTTCAAGCCACACTTTACTAAGGTCTTGTTCGTGGCCTGTGGACAAGTGACCCCTTTTTTCTGGTCTGCATGGGGGAGTAGAGAGGGTTCAGGGGGCAGAAATCAGGTGTGAGTGACCAAGTGTTCAACCTCCGAATCAATCAGGAATGGAGTTGGAAATTTGGGCAAGTGAACTCTTCCCATTCATGACTCTGGATCCATATTTCTAGCTTTTTTCTTTTTAATTAAAAGTTTTAATTGTGGTTAAAAAAAGTCAGGACATAAAATTGACAGGGTAACCATTTTCATATGTGCCGTTCAGTAGTGTTAAGCATACTCACATTATTGAGCATCAGAGCTCCGAAACTTCATGATCTTGAAAAACCGAAACCCGGTATCCACTAAACAACTCCCAGCCTCTGACAGCCACCCTACTATTTCTGTCTTTATGGGTTTGACTATTGGTTAGCTCATGTACGTGGAATCATAGGGTATTTGTCTCTCTGTTCACTTTGTATTATGTCCTCAAGGTGCATCCATGTTGTAACAGGTGTCAGAATTTCCTCTTTCAAAGCTGAATCATATCCCTTTGTATGCATATTCCCACATTTGGTTT
The DNA here is from genome assembly GCF_910594005.1 of Cervus elaphus. Classification (NCBI taxonomy): domain Eukaryota; kingdom Metazoa; phylum Chordata; class Mammalia; order Artiodactyla; family Cervidae; genus Cervus; species Cervus elaphus. Next base: position 18,901,286 of record NC_057827.1, on the reverse strand, counting down.
AGCCATTCATTCCCTGATGAACGTTTGGACTGCTTCCACTTCTTGGCTACTGCGAATAATGCTGCTGTGAACATCTGTGTGCAACCTATTTCTGGCTTGTTAACTGACATTTACTTGGGTGTCAAGCTCAGCTTAAGTCCAGAATTCAACTCCTTCATTTCCTCCCAAGTTTGCTTTGTCATTGACCTACCATCTTCTCCCCTGCACCCCCTCCCCGACACACACACATTTAAAAGCCAGCACCTCTCACTCCTGGAGAAGAGAATAGCTACCCACTCCAGCATTCTGGCCTGGAGAATTCCGCAGAGAGGAGCCTGGCAGGCTGAGTCCATGGGATCGCAGAGAGTTGGGCACGATTGAGTGACTTTCACTCACCTCATACTGGGGACTTTCCTGGGGGCTCACACAGTAAAGAATCTGCCTGCAATGTGGGAGCCCCAGGTTCGATCCCTGGGTTGGGAAGATCTTCTGGGGGAGGGAATGGCAGCCCGCTCCAGTATTCTTACCTGGAGAATCCCATGACAGAGGAGCCTGGCGGGTTACAGTCCATGGGGTTGCAAAGAGTCAGCCATGACAGAGCAACTGACACTTTCACTTTCACCTCTTACTGGTCACGACTCCTGGAGATCCCTCGTGTCTGGCTCCCAGTTCCCTCTGCATTCCCTGCTCCAGACCAGGTTCTCAGCCCCTCTCAAGCAGACACTTGTGTCTACCCCCGATGTGTCTTGCTGCTCCCAATCTGATATGTCTCCAAATTCTTTCCATGGTGCTACTGCTCCAAAGCACATTCTGAATTCTTAGGAATCTGGAGAGTATTTTCTGGAGCCTTTGTTACAGAAGTTCCAGGGCATCTGCATGGAATTTATCTGAAGTTTCTTACATGCCCAGTGAAGGATAATAATATGCTTGTATGTATTAATATAGTGTGGGTGTTTGAAATAATAGTACTGTAATTTTTGAGATACTAAAAATAATTTGACCCTTTTTCACAAGTAGAGACAGGTTAAATCCAACTCTCTTCCCAACCCAAGGACTGAACCTGGGTCTCCTGCATTGCAGGCAGGCTGTTTATTGTCTGAGACACCAGGGAAGCCCTGGAGAACTTACCATGTGTCAGTCAGGGCACAGGGGATCCCGGGAGGAATCAGACCCACTACTCCAGCAGCCTGTAGGAGTATTGGAGACATTGGTGGATGTTTATATGCACTTTCCGTGTGCCAGAGACTATATACTATGTCTTTAGTTTATTATCTGGTGTGGTTTCCAAAACAGTCTTTTGAGTTAGATTTCATTGTCTATATTTTATGGAAGGCAATCGACACAGGTTGAATAACCAGTCCAACAGGGGACAGCGTGGGGATTTGAGCCCAGCGGTTCTTTCTCCAATGAAAGTGTTCCCAGCAAACTCTATCAGCAACTGTCACAAAGCTAGAGCTCAAAAGATAAGGCAGAATGAAATGCCAGGCTAATAGCAACCTGCTACCACATTTGTCTATGTGGAGTTGTGAACTGTTGACCAAATGTGCTCAGGAATATTTTACAAGCATAAGTAGTGACGTGGTGCCTTGCAGAAACACAGGCCAAACCATGGCTGCTGTTACAGAAAAGAAACCGTGTTCAGCTTGTTAAAGCAAGAACTTGTGTAAACTCCTCGTCTGACGTGTCAGATGCTGTTCCCTGATGTGATGCACTATCCAGGCAAGAAAATAACATGGCAGAGCCTCTTGCCCAGGCTCAGAAAGGAAAGAGATGTCTGAGCTGGCAGTCTGGATGTCTGGGAGAAACGGTTTCAGAACCTGGGAGTGTTTACAGCTGAGGAGGTGGTGTTGATTTCCTGTGAATCATGGACGTAGCCCAAGAGGGAGCCCCTCACTTTGTGCTCATGTAGGGGAAAGGAGAAAGCAGAGATTGTTGTTATTCGTCACACCAAAGACAAAACATGTTCTTTTTTTTCTGCCCTGAGCAGCATGTGGGATCTTAGTTCCCGAATCAGGGATCGAACCTGCAACCCTGCATTGGAAGCATGGAGTCTTAATCACTGGACCTTCAGGGAAGTCCCAGGCATGTCCTTTTAAGAAATCATTTCACTCCTGTTGGAGATAATCAAGCAAATAATCTGTTAGCATTAAACTTTCTAATTTTAAGTCATGATGGAAGATTAGGCTCCCCAGCTTGCTGTCTGCGGTGGTGATGAGCCCTTAGAAAGCTGTGGGGGGTGGGCAGCTCCACTGGGAGAATGCAGACCCTGTGCTGGCCTTGAGCTCAGCATTGCCCTTATGTTTCCTCATTTTATCTTTTCATGACCATTTTACAGCATAGGAAACTGAGGCTCCGCAGAATAAAGCACCTTGTCCAAAGTCGTCTCTTTTGATATGTGAGTGATAAGATTTGAACATAATGTCTACTGTGTGTGTCTGGCCCCAGAATGGAGATTTTGTAGAATAACCAATTTCTTTTTATTATCATGGGAAATTTGAGACATACCCAAAAGGAGAAAGGATAGTTGAATGAACCTGCATGCCGATGGCCCGATCGTTATAAAAACGTGACCTTTCTTTCATCTCTGTTGCCTCGTAGTCTCCTCTCTCCTTGATTATTTCAGGTGTATTGTTTCATAAATTTTCAGATGTGTGCATCATTTTTGGGTAACTAGTATTTCTCAAAGATGAGAACTCTCTAAAAACCTAATCACAACATCATTGTCATGCCTTAGGAATTAATAACAGTTGCTTATTATCAATAGATACTACGCAGTGTTCAAATTTCTGTACTCCTCTCAGATAAGTGTTTAATCAGATCCTCCAAACTCTGTGCTTTGCAGTTTGTTGCCTTGTCTCTTAAGTATCTGTTTGTCTGTAGGTTTTTCTCTCTTTCCTCTTGCCAGATAAAGAAACTGTATCATTTCTCCTACAGTTTTGTACAGTCTGGGTGGTTCTTTTTAACACCTTCTTCTATCTCCTACTTGCATTTCTTGTAAGTTGATTGTTAGAGCTAGAGGGCTGATCAGATTCAGGTTATTATTATTATTTTTTTGGGTGCCAAAAATACTTCTCAGTGTTGATGTGTACTTCCTTTATAAGACATACTGTCTGGTCCTCACTATGGTGTTGACAGCCGTAGTTGATCGTGGTCTTAATTGTGGTAACATTCGAATTCTAGCATTCCTTCTTCATTTTCTATTAAAAGAAAGTTCCTTATTTCAACTATTTTATTATCCTGAGATGAAAGTGAAAGTGCTAGTTGCTCAGTCTTGTCTGACTCTTTGCGATCCCTTGGACTGTAGCCCTCCTGGCTTTTCTGTCCATGGAATTCTCCAGACAAAAATACTGGAATGGGTTGCTATTCCCTTCTCTAGGGGATCTTCCTGACCTAGGGATCAAACCCAGGTCTCCCACATTCTAGGCAGATTCTTTACCTTCTGACCCACCAGGGAAGCCCTGAGATGGTATTGCAATAAGAAAAGCAGGAACCTTTATGGCGAGGGAAATGACAACCCACTCCAGTATTCTTGCCTAGAGAATCCAGTGGATGGAGGAGCCTGGTGGACTGCTGTCCATAGGGTCGCACAAGTCAGACATGACTGAAGTGACTTAGCATGCATGCATGCATTGGAGAAGGAAATGGCAACCCACTCCAGTATTCTTGCCTGGAGAATCCCAGGGACAGAGGAGCCTGGTGGGCTGCCGTCTATGGGGTCGCACAGAGTTGGACACGACTGAAGCGACTTAGCAGCAGCAGCAGGAATCTTTCGGACCTAGTTCTAAGGTGTTCCTGTGGAGGCTTCCCCACACCCACAAGGCTTTGTGGTGTCCACGAGATCAACTCACCCCTGACCCTGTCTGTCTGGGGATAGAGTGAGGTTGCCAGGTAAAGGGCTCAGTGCTGCAAAACCTCCTTCCATTTCAGATGTCATTTGTAAGTCCAGATTATTACCTGGGCTTCTAACTGAAGCATGTAAATCATAGGTTCCTATGACCCTATGGTTAGGTTCCATTTGTTTGCTGGAGTGGCTCACAGAGCTCAGAAATAATCATTTACTCACTAGATTACTGGTGTTTTATACGAGGACATTAAAGGCTATGCATCAGCAACCAGGTGAAGACATGCCCAGGGCGACGTCTGACAGAGGAGCTTGGGGCCCAGCACAGGGGAGCCTTGCGGTTCCCAGACTCAGGCGCTCTCTGAAACAAGGGACCAAAGTGCTGTCCTGTGGGGCTTTGATGGAGGCTTCATTACATAGACATAATTGACTAAATCATTTGCCAGTGTCACTGATTCAGCCTCAAGCCCCTCTCTTCGCCCCAGAAATCAGGGGGTGGGATTGAAAGTTTCAGCCTTCTAATTGGGATTGAAAGTTTCAACCTTCTGATCACACATCACTGGGTTCCTTCTTCTGGCCCCACCTTTGGTGGGATCAGTAGTCATTGACATAAACCCATTGTGATGGAATAGGGCTCCTTATGAATAACAAGACACCCATTATCACCTTTGTGGCCCTATATATGGGGTTAGCCGAAAAGTAAGTTCCTTTGGGTTTTTCTGTAACATCTGATAGGAAACCCAAACAAAAATTTTGGTTAACCCAATATAAGAATACACAAACACACTCACACTCACACTGACACACACTCATACTTCTTATAGCTTCCCAGGTGGTGCATTGTTAAAGAATCCTCCTGCCAGTACAGGAGACTCAGGAGACTGGTTCAATCCCTAGGTCAGGAAGATCCCCTGGAGAAGGAAATGGCAACCCATTCCATTGTTCTTGCCTGGAAAATTCCATGGACAGAGGAGCCTGGCAGGCTACAGTCCATGGGGTCACAAAGAGTTAGACATGAGCACACGTGCATAACTACTTCTTACACATCATAGTATTACAATGATGATAAAAATTTCACTAATCAGATTTTTGTCTAGCTCTTTTTGTCCTTAAAGCATGTCCTGTTGGGGTATATAGTTATATTACTATGTTTAAAAATCATTGACATTGGCTTTTCTCTGTGTGGTTAGGACTCTAATTCAATGAGCAGTTAAACTTATCCCATGTTGCTTTTGATTTTTATAGATTACTTCTTAACACATAAGTTTTTATAATTATGTAAACTACATGGTTTCAAAGACAAATCTACAAAACAGGAATAGTCTGAGAAGCCTAGCTTCTAAACCAGTCACTGCTATCTAAACCTTCCCTCACCTTTACAATAGCTATTTGTTTGTTTGTTTTGAGTTTTTATTTTTCTGTATTAAAAATGTTATCAAATGCACTTACACATTATTATCTCCCTTTTCTTGAATAAAAGGTAGCTATTATATACATTTTCCTCCACCTGACTTTCCTTGACAATATAGGCTGTAAATAAAGGAACATGGTGTTAGATGAAGAATTAGGATAATTAACATTGTATAGAGACATAGAATCATTGAATTTTGAGAGCCGGTGGTAATAACAGCAAATACCCCTGTGGCATTTACTCTGTGCTATGCCCTGTTCTAAGTGCTTAACACAAATTCACTCAATAATTCTCATAATAATCATCCTCTGGAGTATGCACTGGTGCTGTCCCCATTCTACAGATGAAGAAACTGAGGCATGGGGAGGTGCGTTAGATGACTTGCTCAAAGTCTCACAGCTGGCGTCTGGCAGCTTGAATGCAGAGCACGGATTTTATATGTGCTCTCATATACCACACTTTGCTTTAGAATTGCAAGAGCCTGGATTTGTGGTTTTTATGAGTAAGGAAGTTATAACCCCTGGGCAATGAATAGTCTGCCTGCCCATGTGCCCTGTCCCTAGATTTCTTTCTTTTTCAAATGGTCACTACTTTGCCTTGAGCTCCTTGTTGAGTCTAGAATTGGCTTTTATTAATGTCTAAATGTTATAATGTTAGAAGCTAAAACTTGGCCTGTTGTTACTCCATGGGTGCTGAGAAGACATGAGCTGCATGGGTCAGAGAGAAATATTTATTACTCCTGGTACAACAATCTGCATGCCGTCACTGTTCCTTTTGTCAGTAGCACAGGGGTGATTTGGAGGGCGTGATGGATAGGTAGATGTCTGCTCCTGCGGTGAGCTGTGTTCCAGGAGAGGAACACTGCATTTGAGGAATCCACTGCTTTTCTAGCAGACAGTAAGCAAGCCTGTTCTCTGTCGTAAGGGGCAGTTCTCTCCTTTGTCAAGATTGCTTGCTGGAAAATGGCAGGGTATTCAATGGCCTTGCCTGCGTCTCACACACAGAAGTTGTGCGGGAGCTCAGAGAGCATCAAGGGCTGCTTCTCTCAATGCTTTTTTTTTTTTTAATATTCGTTTATTTTGGCTGCCTCAGGTCTGAGTTGAGGCGTGCCGGCTCTCTAGTTGTGCTCAGGCTTAGTTGCTCCGTGGCACGTGGGAACCTAGTTTCCTGACCAGGGATTTGACCTGCATCCCTGGCATTACAAGGCGGATTCGTAATCACTGGACAGGGAAGTCCCCTCACTACTTCTTCATATAAATACTTCCTGTCTTATTGGCTTTAAAATGGTCAAATGGGTACCCCGTACCATTTCTTTGACAAACTACTTCTTTTTAAGACATCTGCAATATTCCCTGACATAGTAACTCCAGGTTTTGTAGTTATCAGACTCTCACTACAGTAAAAACAAGAACCCAGGGAGATCTCTTTGGAAAGCTATCCTGAACGAATTACCAACACTTGCCACATTGCAGACCTACAGCTTTTCTTTTTTATTTGTAGCATAACATTTTGAAACCAGCCAGAGGCATGAGGTTGACAAGCATCGATCAGATTCATTGCTGTATCGTAGGTTTCTTTATTTCCTTTCTTTTTCCTGGTTGAACTTCTTTCCAGTGTTGAGCCTAGTTTTTCTCAGCCACGACTTTTATAATTCTGTACCTTATGGCTCTGTCCAAGACTATGATGATAACTTCACCTTTTCCTGGTGATGCCTTGAGCTTTGCATGAGAGCTCTCTCAGCGGGTGGTGTTCTCTAGCACGTTGGCATCCCCGGGGAATTTCCTGATTCAGGTGCTTTTATTAAATAAGGAATATTAAGGGTCTAAGTCTTGCATCTTTGAGGGAGAGAAGTGGTCTCACTAGTTAGGAGAAGAAAAGGCAATGTAATAAACTTTTTGTCAATGTGGTTATCAACTCTGATCCATTGAGGGATCAGAGACCTGAGAACATTAAAAAACAAAACAAAACAAAACAGGTCCTGGGTTGGGGGCAGGGGAGAGGTGAGGCCAATGAGGGCAAAGGTCATTCTTGCCACATAGTAGCCCTTACCGTCACATGAGCCCACTCTTATTAGTTATGAGGATGGAATCTCTTCAACCAGCTGGATTGTTAGGTCAAATATGTGAGATGTGGGTAAGCCTTAGCCTCCTCTCTCCTGAATGTTAATTCAGTCTCAAGTCTAGGGGTGAAGGAAGGGTGATTTGGGGGTTTGCTGGTGATTTTGGGGGAGAGAGAGAGGGCTTGTCACTCCCTTCCTGGTGGTGCCAAGGGAGTGTTTCTCGTGATGGTGCACGGGGCGTGTTACTGAACGGTGGTCAGTGCCTGTGCCTAGCCTGCCTTTTAGGAGCTTTCATGCTTCTTGTTGGCAGGATCTGTTGTTTAACTGGCCTCCATGGGTTATTTCAGAACCCTGTAACTGTTTCAGGGACGTCCCACCACAATTAGCCTTGGGAACATATGCTAATTGGTAATATAAGGCTCATTATTAAAGTTTTCACAGGTCTGGATGGAGAGAATAAAGCCCTGCTACTTAGCAAGCCCCGGAGCACGGGATGCAGGTGGCCAAGGAATCACACCGCCAGCACTCCATCCTGGCTCTCTATTGCTCCTGAGCTCTGCGACTCAGTTTCCCCTGTGATGCACGGGGAGCGATGATACCGTTTCTCTTAATCACAATGTTGCGATGCTGATGGAAGTGACATGAAAATGCACCATTCCTAGCAGGTGGTAAGTCCTCAGTGCATTACTAAGTGGAGGGCAGAATGTCTGCACAAGCCCAATCTCCCAATTTTTACCTGGCTTCTAGGTTTAAGCCATAGTCGATTTTTTTCTAAACATGGCCTGCACCTGCACTGTCCAATATGGCAGCCACTAGCCACACATGGCGATTTATCTTTTTCGTTTTTATTTCTGTCCAAAGTATTTTTTAATATGTATCTTTATTTGGCTGCTCTGGGTCTTGGTGGCAGCACGCAGGATCTTCAGTCCTTGCTGTGATGAGTGGGAGCTTATAGTTGCCACGGGAACTCTTAGTTGGGGCATGTGGGATCTAGTTCCCTGACGAGAGATCGAACCCAGGTCCCCTGCATTGGGAGTGCGGAGTCTCAGTTAGCCACTGGACCACCAGGGAAGTCCCCACATGTGGCTATTTAAATAAATTCAAGCCAACTAAAATTAAAGATGCGATTGTTCAGTTGCACTGGCTGGATTTCTTTTCTTATTTTTTGGCTACACCATGTGACATGCAGGATCTTAGTTCCTCCCACCAGGGATCACACCTGTGCCCGCTGCATCGGGAGTGCGGAGTCTTCACCTTGGAACCAACAGGGAAGTCCCACCAGCTGAATTTCAAGACACAAGAGCCACATGTGGCTCTTGGCTCCTGTTTTGGAATGTGTAGGCTATTGAACATTTCTTTTATGGCAGCAGGTTCTTTCAGACAACTCTGGGCTGGAGGGTAGAAACCCCCGAGGGGTTTGATGACATTACAATGACTTTAATTTTGGAACTTTTTCCCTGGCACTGCTCCTCTTCCTATGTCCTTTTCTGCAGATAGAGAGGAATGTAGGTAGTGCTGATATGAGATTGTACAGGCTATTTCCGTGGCTGCTGGGATAAAGAAGCCCTTGCAGATCAAGTTGAGGAGGAGGAAGTTTCTCCAAGGTGAAGGCTTGGGCTGTCCTCAGAGGTGGCTGAGCACCGCTGCCTGCCTTTTACAGCCCCTGCGATGGTCACAGAGGCCGCATTTCCATCTTTGGCCACAGTCCCCAAGATGTTCTCGAGTTCCCACGTTCCATTCTGTTTCCCTCATGGACACCTTGTGTCCCAATTTGTGTCCCTAAAATCAGGTCACTGTGATTGTGGGACACCGAGGGCCTTTCATTCATTTGCTGAGAATGGATAATTAATATTGACCCAACTCTGCTATCAGAGTCCACATAGAAGGAAAGTCAGTCCTGGAAGGGGGTCAGAGAAACAGGACACCTCTGTCTCCGTTTCCCCTGGGTTTCTTCTCCGTGAGAAGAGTATGGCTGCATTTTGTAGCTAAATAACCTGCTGTCATTCCAGCTGATGGTGTAAATGGAAACCACCCACTTAGATTACAGTATGTTTTCTGCTTATGAGCTCTTGAGGGCTCTTGAGAGGTGACTTTATTAAGGACTCTGCTTTACTGACGTTCCTCTGCCTTTCCTAGGAGCATGGAGCACAGAGAAAGCACTCTCCAGGTCCTGGCCCTGTGGGAACAAGGGCTGGAGCTGGACACTGTGACTGTACCCTGCTCTTGGAGGAGGGTGGTCTCTGTGAAGGCAGCCTAGTGAAGGGGGTTTCTGAGCTGCATTGTTAGGAGGAGGAGGGAGGCTGGTAAACTGGGGGAAAGGGAAGCAGGGAAGGGGGCATTCAGGAAGAACAGATTGCGTTTTCATTTGAGACAGTGAGTAACCTATCAGAACAATTCCACTTCCAAGGTAGGCAGTCCTGGGTAAGTTACTTGACCTCAGTTTTCACATCTGTAAAATGGGGGTGCAATTAGTAATAGTACCCACTTCATCAGGCTGTTCTCAAGATGAGTAGGTTAATGCATGTGAAGCATTCAGAGTGTCACATGGCTCAGAGTAAGCACTTGATGAAAATCAGCTGTCACCATAATTATCTTTCTTCCTCTTCCTAGTATTTTTATTATTATTAAAAGAGAAATAGGCTTTGGTGTTGAATTCAGATGTCAGTTTTGCCGCTGATCCTGTGCAAACTACTGCCACTTTCTGAGCCTAAATTTATTCGTCTTTAAAATGTGGAGAATACCATCTGTGTTATGAGACTTCTTGCAAAGTTTAAATGAAATACTGAAGTTTAAATGAAATACTGAAGTTTAAATGAAATACTGTCTATAAAATGCTAGAACATGGTCAGGAAAATAGAAGGGCCTCAATAACCTTCCTTTCCTCCTGTCCTTCTCTTCCTACCAACTTTCCTGGTAGTCATGGGGTAACCCATTTAGTTGAAGAGTGATGGGATGATATGGCATTTGAGGAGAATTAATCCAGCAGCTGTGTGTAGGCTGGATTAGCTCATGTGCAACACTGCAGCTAAAATAGAAAATGAAAACATGGCTTTTTGGTATCTAGGTATTTGTGTCATAGTTACAAGATGGTTTCTTCTATGATTCCAGTAGTTCTTTCTAGGTGCCAAGGTGCTTTAGATGTTTGATGTATATTTACTGATTTAACCCTTAAAACAAGTATAAGAAGGAGTATTGTTCCCATTTTACAGGTAAGGAAACTGAGGCCAGAGCAATTAACTTGCCCACAAACACCCAGCTAGTATGTGGTGCTGCGGGCATTTGCACGCACATCCACAGACCCCAGAATCTAACTCTACAGCCTCAGTGGTTGGCAGTTGTAGATTTGGTCAGGGACTGCCATTTTTAATTTAGCAATCTTACACTTAAGAGGCACAGAGGGATAGATGAGAGGGTTAGTAGAGAAAGAAAACAGTTAGGTCACCAGTAGTTTTTAGCCTTCTCTGGAGGAGCTGGGCAAAGAGGGCAGGCTTGGAGGTTTCCTAAACTTAGGCCATGATGCTGTCCCACCTCTAGGCGAAACCTTGGCCTGGCGCCTGCCCTCTTCCAGGAAGTGCCTTGGGCATTGCGGAGGGGAACGTGGCCCTGCAGCGGGACTCCCCACTGCCCAGCTCTGCAGACCACACGGTCTCCCCCACAGTTCTGCAGAGGGCCAGCCCTCCCACTCCCCACTTATTCTCTGGCCTGGGGAAGGCAGCGGATGCTGGCTGCAGTCCTCCCACCCGCTCCACACCTGTTGGTGAAAGGGGCCTTTCTTGGGACCTGCACGTGGACATGTGAGCTGGTGGAACCAGAGAAGGTGCCATGTCCCTTCTTCCCCATCCAGTGTCCTAGCCCGGACCTGGTACTCCTAGGCCTCCTTGCTGCTTCCTCCATCCACCTCTGCCCAGGACCTCTCCCCAGCTGTAAAGCCATCAGCAGCCCCCACAATCCACAGGGTGCTGCCCAGAACCTTGCCACCCTCCCGCTGGTGTGTTCCCGAGCCCTCCCCCTGGGCCACTGATTTAAGCACAGAGAAGTCAAGTCACTTGCCCAGAGTCACACAGCTGGAGAGCAGCAGCAGCAGGCAGGCCTTGAGCCCAGTAGTCTGTCTCTGGGGCACATGTTCCAGCCCTCAGGAATGTAGAGCACTTTCCGTGGTTCAGGATCTGCAGCAGGGTCATTCAGGAGCATCGCTCTGGTACCTCTCGGCCCCCGGCAGACACCTGGACGCACACTCACACGGTCCTGTGAACGTCCTCAGCCTCCCTGGCTGTGTTTGCATTGGGGCACCTGCGGGTATTCTTCAAAGCTCAGGGTCCCCTTTGGCAGCCCAGACACCCCCATGCCAGCCAGTGTTTTGTACTGAGTGAACCTCATTTCCCCCGGGGTGACCTGGGTAAATACTCTGACTGCGGCCACCTCTCAGGCTTGTGTGTGCCACTTTCTGACGGGTCCAGGCCCCTTCCCGCCCCTCCTCGGGCAGCTCAAGACCATCTGGGCAGGCCTGCTAAATGTTAATGAGGGATCCGGCCCGGGAGGGCCCCCTGGACCTCTGGCCTCCGGTTTTGCCATCCTGCCATTTTACCAGAGTGATTTATTGACAGGGAGGCAGAGGTGGAGGGTGGGAGGAAAACGCCCTTTTAAACTGAGGCCTGGTTTTGCCTGCATTAATGTGCAAGCCTACAGCTGTGCCATTAAAGGTCGTTAGGCAGCTACAATGCGAAATTAATTCTGCAGGCTCACCCCTCACCCCTTCTTCCCTTGCATGACTGTGGGCAAAATTGCTTCAGGGCAGGGAGAAAGCAGGTGGGTTCCACTGGCCCAGGGAGAAGGTTGAACTATTCTCTTGGGAAGAGACTGAGAGCTTGCTCTGGCCTGTGTGTGTGTCTGTGTGCGTGCGTGTGTGTGAAGGGGGGGTGTTGTTATTTAGTCACTAAGCCCTGTCGGACTCTTTTGTGACCCCCATGGACTGTAGCCCGCCAGGTTCCTCTGTTGGTGAGATTTCCCAGGCAAGATTATTTGTGGGAAAATAGCAGGTTGCCGTTTCCTTCTCCAGGGCATCTTCCCGAGCCAGGAATCGAACCTGGGTCTTCTGTATCAGCTTACTGTTTTCTGTAGCAGCTGCATGATTCCCCTGTTTAATGATGAAATGGAGGCCCAGTGGGAGGCTTTAGCAGGACATCAGACCCCTTTTGGAGGAGGAGATGGCAACCCACTCCAGGATTCTTGCCTGGGAAATCCCATGAACAGAGGAGCCTGGTGGGCTACAGTCCATGGGGTCTCAAAGAGTTGTACGTGACTGAGAGATTGAGCATACACTTATACGGAGCCCTGAGTGAGAAAGAGATGACTCGGATGTGTCTTCCTGTCTCCACCCCCACCCCAGCTAGGCCGTGGCTCTCCATTCCCCTGCCTAGGCCAGCTCTGGCTGGGCATCCATGGCATGGTTCTCTCCGCTTGCCTCTTTAGGCCTAAGGGCTGAGGACAGTCTCCCACCATCGATCATCCTGGGTGGGGGCGCCCCTGGGTGGGCCCTTGGCTGTGGCCTTACACTGCCAGTCGTCACTCACTGTCTGCTCTTCAATGGAAACCTGGGCATGGAACCATCTGCGACACGCACACCGTCTCTGACCACCCACTTCTCGGCATGGTGGCCTCAGGCATGTTGGCCTCGGGCATGTTGCACAGCCTTACTGTGCCTCAGTTTCCCTCATCTGCGAAATGCCTCCTTCAGGTTGTTTGTAGGCCATGTTGATATACCTGAGGGGCTTAGAAGAGCCGCTGGCACTTAGGAAGCCCTATGTGAGCATTGCTATTACTTTTATGATTTCCATATCCTTGTGCAAGGCCCCCCGTAAGACTCTAAAGCTGGCTTAGGCCTCTGGGGCCCTTCTCTTAGCATGTGAGCCCCACGGGGTTTCAGCAGCTCCAGGTTTCTGAGCTGCGGAGCAAGAAGGACAAGGCCAACGAGGGGGAGCCGTATTATCCAGCAGCTGCAGGGCTGGGCTCCGAGTGGCTTTGGCTTCCGTGTTCACCTACTTGTGACCTTCCTGAATCAATAGATATTGATAAGAGGCCAGTTAAGAAATTTAGACAAAGCCTTCTTGGGGCACCTGTTGCAGCAAGGGGGCGTGAAAACAAGTAACAGGTTCCCTTGCCGACTTGCTCCCCAAGTGGGGGGCAAGCTGATTCCTAATATGGGGTGAGGGTAGGGGTGTGCCCAGTGGTCTGGCCAGAGGGCTGGCTTATGGGGTTTGCCCACCCCTTTGGTGAGGGGGTGTGCGTAGTACCCCGTTTTTGCTCCCAACACGCTGTTTGCTCCTGGCTCCTTAGAAGGGGCACTTGGATTTCTGGTCTTTTCGTATCTTGTCCATAATTTGCCCCACCTGCACATGCACACAGTTGCACTTATTTTTAGTCCCTTATAGTTTCTTTGCATTTTGTTGCTCCAGGAGACGTTTTTCCAGGTGCAAGCACTGCAGCCCAGCAGCCCAGGTCGCCGCGGTTCGATCCCAGCCTCTCTCACTACCGGCTCCCTTTGGAGCCTTATCCCCCTGCCTGGCCCTTGGCAAGCAGACAGGACACAGTGAAGTCCTAGAGGGTCTGAATATCTGAAGCGGGGATTCGGTGATTGCTTCTTTACCCGTGAGGTGTCCTTTGCAGGGAAGCCCTCCTTGAGATCTGGACACTCAAGTCACTTGTGAAGCAGTGTGAGGGGTGGGGGGCTGTCCGGCCAAGCAGAACTGATGGTGGCCATCCTGAGATGAGGCGTACACACACATGTGTGTGCACAGAAACATCACACTTGCCTGAAACTTTCTAAATTCATATTTTAATATGTGAATGATTAAAATCTCCTTCCTACACTCCTATTTTAACCATTCTCCTATATTTTCTATTCGAGAAAGTGAAAATGTTACTCACTCAGTCCTGTTGGATTCTTTGGGACCCCTCAGACTGTAGTCCACCAGGCTCCTCTGCCCGTGGGATTCTCCAGGCAAGAATACTGGAGTGGGTAGTCATTCCCTTCTCCAGGGGATCTTCCCAACTTAGGGATTGAACCCGGGTCTGGGTTGGGAAGATCCCCTGGAGAAGGGAAGAGCAAGTACTCAGGCCCTTGTTGAATTATCTGGACAATTTATATTCTGCTATAGACTTTGTACTTTCTTTACTCACTCATCAGTATTTTCTATGTGGTTGGCTCTGGACTGGGTGCTTGGAACAAAGACACAGGGCCTGGGAATCGTGGCGTTGACGTTTTAGTAAGGAGGCGCTCAGTGATTGGATGCATAAGTAAGTAGGCAGACAGTAATGACGAGCTGTGGTGAGCGCTGGGGGAGGTTAGCTCTAGCTCTGCAAGGAGAGTGTGTGCAAAGGCCCTGGTACCGCGTACGACAAACCGAAATAAAACCCCTGTGGCCGGGTGAGCGGGAGGGGTGTGCAGAGCTGACGCTGAGGGAGGTGGAGAGAGGACGGCAGGGCCCTGTAGGAGACAGTGAGGCCTCAGAGGGTTGTTTTCATTCTCAGGGTTTTCAGAGGAGTGATGTGATCTGCTGATGTTTTGCTGCTGAGTGAATGGGTGACGGGTAGTAATTAGGAGGCTGTTGCAACAGCGGGGGTAAAATCACAGCCTGGATGACCAGGCTGTGCTGTGGGGGCAGTGATAGACTCAGATGGACTTGGCAGAGGTTTTTTTTTTCTTTTTTTAAACCTAGTATAGTTGATTTACAATGTGTTAGTTTCAAGTGTATGGAAGTGATTTGGATATGTATGTGTGCGTGTGTCTATTTTTTTTTTCTATTACACGTCATTATAAAATATTGAATATTGTTCCTTATGCTATACAGCAGGCCCTTGTTTACCTGTTTTATGTATAGTGGTGTGTATCTGCTAATCCCAAACTCCTAATTTATCCCTCCCGCTCCCTCTTCCCCTTTGGGTAACTGTAAGTTTGTTTTCTATGTCCATGAGTCTTGTTTCTGTTTTGTAAATAAGTTCATTTGTATCATTTTTTGTTTTTTTAGATTCCACATAGAAGAGATATCCTATTTTATTTGTCTTTCTCTGACTTCACTTAGTATGATAATCTTTGGGTCTATGACAGAGATTTTTGAAGATGAGTTGTTAGGAATTCCTGATGGATTGTGGTGAGGAGCAGGGAAAGATTGTAGAGAGAGAGAAAACTCCAGGATAACTGTAGAGTTTCTGGCATCCTCAAACACCTCATCTCTTTCTCCTGTTATCTTGGTTAAGAATCATCTGACATTTCCTTTAAACCTGTAAATATCCCTCAGTGATGGAAAGGCAGGGGTCAGGCAGTGCTGTGTGCTAGCTCACAGTCACGGGTTCAGTGTGGGCCTCTTTCTCCAGATGCAAGTCCCCAGGTCCCCCTGGGTCCCCGGCCCATGAGGACAGGCCTTTTGTCATTTAAGAACTGAGAAGACTTCAAGATCACTCGTTTAACTTTTTCTATATAAAGTTAGGGGGGCTTCCCTGGTGGCTCAGTGGTAAAGAATCCACTTGCAATGCAGGAGACATGGGTTCAATCCCTGGGTTAGGATGATCCCCTCCAGAAGGAAATGGCAACCCAGTCCACTATTCCTGCCTGGGAAATCTCATGGACAGAGGAGCCTGGCGGGCTACGGTCAATGGGATTGCAGAGAGTCAGACATGACTTAGCGACAGAACAGCAGCGGACAAACTTAAGCAGCTGGTCTGGTTGTCATACGGCTGGTCAGTCTACATTCTCGCCAGAGGTATCAGTCCTGGGCAGCCGGCGGGACCAGTTACACCCCTGCCGGTAGTTGCCAGATCCCCTTGCTTCCAGGCAGCACGGCAGCACCATTGAGGAGCACTCAAGGTCATGTTGGACAGAAACACCTTTTGGGGTTCATGGCTAATCGGAGGGACTGGAAAGTCATTGGTGTTGATGACTCACTAAGACACATTCATCTCTACCCAGGTCTGAGGGGAAGAAGCCTTAAGTATGTTTATGTATGGAAACTTCTGGGCACAGCTGGCCCTCTCCAGAGGCAAAACAAGGCTTTATAGCAAAATCTGTGCATTCCCCCTCTTGTGTCTTCCTCTAATGAGGAAGCTTCCTTTATTACATTAAAATAGTAACTTAGGAAATAAAAGTGTCTTCTACCTGGTAGACCTATTCAAAAGAAAGGTCATGTAACGAACTTAAAAAAAAAAAGAATGAAAAGACAGTGAGTGGCCTCCATTTACATGGACAGAGAAAGAGGACAAATTGTGTGAACTCAAGGGCTCTTGCTAAGAAGAACCTTTCAAATGGGCCTGAGATGACAAAGCAAAGGTACAAATTCACTGGTAGTGTCAAGAACTGAGATGTTGAATCACTTTGCCCTGCAGCAGAAAATAACACATTGTAACTCAGCTATACTTCAATAAAAAAAAAAATCAAAAGAACTGACATGTCAAATGGTCCAGTCAATTATGATTTATGAAAAGGATGGAATATTTTTGCAGGTATTAAAGATCATAGTCTGAAAACTATAGTGTTACATTCAAATGCATATGGTAGATGATCAAGTGAAATATAGACTCCAAAACTGTAGTACAGGGTGGGTATATAGTACTGAACTTAAGGAAAAGGACTTAAAAGAATTATACCATTTCCCGCCCCTCCCCATGCCCAAATGTCTCTAATGGAGGGTTTGGTTTTTTTGTTTGTTTGTTTGTTTTTTTACATTAAAAAGAGAGAAGGTAACCAGGACCCATTTTCCCCAGTTTAGTTCTAATGCCCAAAGGCCAAGGAGAGAAAGATAACGACCTGAGTTGTCAAAATTCTCCTCTAAGGAGGATTGGTACCCCTCCTTCGGGAAACATTCAGCAGTTGACGGGAACTTGTCACCATGGAATGGCAAAGCCGGGGGGTGACAGGTGACTTCAAGGTGGGATCTGCCAGTGGGTGTCCATGGGGTGTGCTCCATCCCCAGCGCCACACTCCGGGATAGCAGCGCTAAGGAAGCTCGCCGGTGGGCCTCTGGGGGTGGAACCACCCACAGGATGTCGTGCCAGGGGCGACGCTGTGCACGTTGACCTTTGGTCTTGTGCATTTCCTCTCTGGACCTCTGGTGGGGCTGTGGAGGGCAGCATGACCGGGCACAGGAAGCTTGGCTCTTTAGAAATAGCCCTGCTTACCCCTCCCGGGACCTTCTTCCTGGGGCACAAGGATAAGACCCCCTCCTTGCCAAGCCCGGCCATTTCAGAATGTCCAGTGGCAGAAAGGGATGCTTGTCCCTCCTCAGCAAGAACGGCTTGTCTTTAACCTGGAAGTCCAATTTGTACGCAGGGCTTTCTGTGAAATCCTGAGGATGCCCAGGCCTCGCCTCTCCTGAATGTGTTTCTGTAGCTTTGGTGTGGCTGCAGCTGGCCAAGTTAGCATCCTTCAGCCTTATGCCCACGGGGAGCCGGGTTGCCTGGACCCCCTGCATCTCTTCTTCCCTTTCCTCTCTGCTGCCTGTGGTGGCCCTTTGTCTGGATATACATATTTTGTCTATTCATTCATCAGTCAATGGATAATTGAATTGTTTCTAGTTTTTGGCTACTATAATGCTGCTCTGAACACACATGTATGATTTCCAGGTTTAGTTCAGTTCAGTCGCTCAGTCGTGTCTGATTCTTTGCGACCCCAAGGACCACAGCACGCCAGCCTTCCCTGTTCATCACCAACTCCCAGAGCTAACTCAGACTCATGTCCATTGAGGCAGTGATGCCATCCAGCCATCTCATCCTCTGTTGTCCCCTTCTCCTCCCACCTTCAATCCCAGCATCAGGGTCTTTTCCAGTGAGTCAGTTCTTCGCATCAGATGACCAAAGGATTGGAGTTTCAGCTTCAGCATCAGTCCTTCCAATGAATATTCAGGACTGATTTCCTTTAGGATGGACTGGCTGGATCTCCTTGCAGTCCAAGGGACTCTCAAGAGTCTTCTCCAACACCACAGTTCAAAAGCATCAATTCTTCGGCACTCAGCTTCCTTTATAGTCCAACTGTCACATCCATACATGACCACTGGAAAAAACATAGCTTTGATTAGATGGACCTTTGTTGGCAAAGTAACATCTCTGCTTTTTAATATGCTGTCTAGGTTGGTCATAAATTTTCTTCCAAAGAGCAAGCATCTTTTAATTTCATGGCTGCAGTCACCATCCGCAGTGATTTTGGAGCCCCCCCAAAATAAAGTCTGTCACTGTTTCCCCATCTATTTGCCATGAAGTGATGGGACCAGATGCCAAGATCTTGGTTTTCTGAATGTTGCGCTTTAAGCCAACTTTTTCACTCTCCTCTTTCACTTTCATTGAGAGGGTCTTTAGTTATTCTTTACTTTCTGCCATAGGGTGGTGTCATCTGCATATCTGAGGTTATTGATATTTCTCCTGGCAATCTTGATTCCAGCTTGTACTTCATCCAGCCCAGCATTTTGCGTGATGTACTCTGCATATAAATTAAACAAGTAAGGTGGCAAGATACAGCCTTGACGTACTCCTTTCCCAATTAGAACCTGTCTGTTGTTCTATGTCCATTTCTAACTGTTGCTGCTTGACCTGCATACAGATTTCTCAGGAAGACATAAATTTTCTTTTATTTATTATTTTGACTGCACTGGGTCTTTGTTGTGGAGCATGGGCTTTCTCTGTATTTGCGGCTCATGGGCTTAATTGCCCTGCAGCAAGTGGGATCTTAGTTCCCTCACCAGAGATTGAACTTGTGTCCCCTGCATTGGAAGGCGATTCTTAACTACTGGACCACCAGGAAAGTCCCTGAACATATAGTTTCAATTCTCATGGGTATATGCTCAGGAGTGGAACTACTGGATTATCTAATTGTGTATAACATTTTGAGGAATTGCCAAACACTCTTCCAAAGCCATTGCACCATTTTACATTTCTACCAGGGTTCCAGTTTCTTGATAACTTTGTGAACACTTGTTATAATCTTTATAATTGTAGCCATGCTAGTGAAGTGGTGTGAAGTGGTTTTGATTTGCATTCCCCCTATGCCTAATGAGGTAGAGCTTCATTTTCATGTGCTTATTGGTCATTTGTATATATTCTTTGGAGATATGTCTGTTCAGATCCTGCGCCTGTTTTTAAATTGTTATCGATCTTTTTATTGCTGAGTCATTGAGTTTTTTATATTTTCTGCTTACTAGACCCTGACCAGATATGTACTTTGCAAGTATTTTCTCTCATTCTCTGGTTGTCTTAAGTATACATTTGTACTAGCGCCTTTCACCAGAATTTTGAGCTGTTGGTCACCACAAAGGCTGGTGCTCAGACACTCCAGCAGCAAACAATTACATCTTTGTATCGCTAGCATTTTACCCAGCGCTTGGCATGAAATAAGCACCAGTGATTCGAGTAAATAAATGCATGGTTTTCCTTTGCCACTTTCCGAGGATAAAAATGGATCTGGGTAAGGCAGGCAGAAATGGATAATAAATTGCCGAGCAAAACCACAGAAGCGAGAGATGCACGTTTGCACACTCAGGCCTCTTGTATGTGGATATCATTTTCAGGATCAATGAAGGGGAAGGATGGACTGCAGTGCTGGGCTTGCACCTGCATTTCTGATGCAGTAAATATACTTCTCTGAGATCAATAGGGCAACTCTGCACAGCTCTGTAAACGTGGTGTAATTATCGCACTGAGAATTATAGTTATCGCCTATTGATTGCATCCTCTCGGCAAGTATTTGCACATTTCCTCCTGACCCCACACCGCTCTACCCCAGCTCCAAAATCTAATCCTCACTGATCTCGTCCCAAATGACTGGGTTCAGTGAAGAAGGGGTGAAATCCAGCAAGGCAGGTGCCAGCTCTCCTGTTACCGTCACCTTGGTCAGGGAAGAGGCAGCTGGAAGGGCCTCAGATTTAGGGGGAAAGGGGGCCAGTGTCACACAGAGAAATGGAATCAAAGAATCCAAAGAAATGGGTAGGCGTCAGCCACAGGGGGGCGGGGGGGCGCTGTGTCTCGGAATCAGCTGGAGAGAGAGGGATTTTTCATTCTTCAGATAAGACCTGGAGGGAGATCTAATCCTAGAAAGAGATCACATTCCATAATCCTAGAAAGAGGTCCCAGGCCATCCCTGTAGAGGAAGACATCTATTTATAATGTTTCTAAATGTCAGATAAACTGTCATCTTAGAAAGTATAAATCACTCACTCATTCGCTAATACTTTCATGCATTGAGTGAACACTTGTTGAGCTCCAGGAAGGGCCTTGTTAGGGCTGCAGAGAAGAGTCAGGGACAAACTGTCCTCCTGGAGCTTGTCTCCTTCTGCGAAACCCAGGCAAAGAGGCAGATGAACGCAAAGGAGACTCAGAGGTGGTGAATGGTATGGGGTCGGTCCTCCCGCAGGGGTTCAGGAGGGGCTCCAGGAAGCAAGTGGAGTCTGCAGGGAGGAGCTGGTATCTGTCAGGTTGACTGGGGCGTTGCCAACAGACAGGGAGGTTCCTGTTGTGGCCGCACCCCTGAAACCGCAGGGCAGGGTGTGGATGGGAACCACAGAGAGTATGCTGAGATGGTGGCCATGGCTTGTCACCGGGAATGGGGACAGGGAGGTGGGCAGTGGGAATTTCCCGCCTTGTTCAGCTCTGCAGGGTGGGGGTGGGGGGTTGGGTGGCAGGAGATCTGGGAGGGAGGGGTTGGGACTCTGTGGGGTTGGTCTCAGGGTGGGGTGGCGGCATCCTGCCTGCGTGGCTTGGTGAGTCTGTGTGGGGCACTGCTTCTGTCCCTGGGACACCCAGTCTCATCTCTGAGGCTGACTGGTCCATGAAACAGCATATTCCTGGGGATAGGGGGTTGGAAGGGCGAGTGGATTGATTGCAACAGTGAGAAAGTCTCATACTTTTTGTTCTCAGGACTCTTAACACTTTTCAGAATTACTGAGAATCCCAGTGATCTTGTGTTTACCTGGGTTATAGCTTTGGATATAGATTGTACAAGAAATTAAAACTGAGAACACACAGGCACACATCCATCAGCCATCAAGTGATAATGTCTTCAGACATCATGTGGAAGCCCCCACTGTACACTCGAGAGGGGATGACAGTGAAGAAGGCAAATAAGGTCTAGGTATTATTCTGGGAACAGTTTTGACATCATAGACCCTCCTAAGAGGGTATTGGGAGCACCAGGAGTTCCAGACGACACTTCAGGGTTCTGTCGGGTTACAAGCTATACGTGTAGGTCCATATTCTGCTTGGTCCCTGAGCCCCTAGTGTGGCTCAGCATTATACTATATATATTATATGTCCACCTACTGAGTGGGCAGGCCTGGGGTGCTCTCTGGGGGCCAGGTCTTGCTGCCTGTGTGCTCAATCAGGTCCAACTCTTTGTGACCCCATGGACTGTAGCTTACCAGGCTCCTCTGTCCACGGAATTTTCCAGGCAAGAATACTGGAGTGGGTTGCCATTTCCTACGCCAGGGGATCCTCCCAACCCAGGGACTGAACCCGTTTCTCTTGCACATCTCCTGCATTGGCAGGCAGGACTCTTTACTAACTGTGCCACCTAGGAAGTCCTGGGGGACCAGGGTGGGGGGCGGTGTTTATGGGGGAGGAATACGAGGCCAAGTAAGAAATTCCTGCCCACTGCAGTTCCTAGGGAGCTAGAGTTCAGTGTGGAATTGTCTGTGGAATTCTCCAGGCAAGAATACTGGAGTGGGTAGACATTCCTCTCTCTGGGGGAGTCTTCCCAACCCAGAGATCGAACCCGGATCTCCTGTATTGCAAGCAGATGCTTTACTGTCTGAGCCATAAAGGAAGCCTCAGAGTTCAGTGTGGAATTCCAGAAGCAGATATTTCTATTGTGACTGTGATGAGCCTGTCAGGGAGGGTGATGAGCCGAGCTTCCCCGGTGAAGTGAATCCAGACTCCTAGCAGAAGAGGAAGTTGGTGGCTGGAGAGTACTGCAGGCTGAGAAAGTGGTCCTGTCGGATTTTGATCAGGATGGAAGAGGCTCTTTGGTCAGAAGCCCAATGCCTCAGGGAGAAAGGGGACATGTTGGAGGGGGAGAGGTCGGCCTAAAAGCCCTCCCCTTCCCTCCCCACTGGAGGATGCCAGCGGGAGGCCATTGCTGGCCTGGATATTGCACCCTGAACCGCCTCCAGGTGGTGCTGAGTGCAGCCTCCTCTCTGCTGCCTGCCCCAGGGCGACTACACGTTTGTCAGGGCCCCCAACTCCCGGCCACGCCCCCAACTCCCGGCCACGCCCTTCCTCGCCTTTATCTTGAGCCGCATTCTTCCTGCTGCCTGTGGACCCTCATCAGACGTGCCTGGCCCTCACACCCCAGTTCCATTGTTTCTTCCCCATGTTTTCCCACTGCGCCCCAGTTGCCTTGCCCACCTCTGCTTCTTCCTATATGCCTAAGAATGATCACAGCTCACTTTCATAGGATGAGCCGCTGTTCCACAACCCTGTGGAGTGGGTCTAACATTATCCCCATTTCACAGGTGAGGAAACCAAGGCCAAGAGATTAAGTATCTAGCATAAGGCCACAGTGGAGAAGGAAATGGCAATCCACTCCAGTATTCTTGCCTGGAAAATCCCATGGACAGAGGAGCCTGGTGGGCTACAGTCCATGGGGTCGAGAGTCGGACACAGCTTAGCGACTAAACCACCACCACCATCAGGCCACAGAGCTAGGAGGTGATGGGACTGGGATTGAACCCAGGCAGTCTGGTTCCAGTCTGTCCTACTAACCACTGCCCTAGGTTGACCGCTCTTACCCTGTCATTTTCTTTCCAGCTCTCAAACCACGTGTTCATTCCCAGGCTACCACACGGTAGGTGCCCACTAGAGGTTTGACAAGTCAATTTCATCTTCCTATCCAATTTCATCTTCCTCAGAGTCATGCCTTGTGCATTTTCCATTAATAAAGAAATGAATCCATGGGCCGATGAACAGACAAAGAATAGATGACTGCCACCTGTTAATGTGTGTGGAAGCTGTAATTACCAGCATTTTTCAGGGCAGAGGTGCGAGTTCATAATGACTGGACAGGTTCTGAAATCATCCCCGTCGTTGGTGAACACGGTGTTGAAATGACTTTGTCACTATAATGTCCCTGGCCAACAGGAGGTAGTGTTTTTACTCTTTTATCAAAAGCCAAAGCCTCTTGGAGCATGCGGCCTCCAAGGCTTGGGCTGGGGCTCTTATTTCAAAGCAAGAAGAGGAGGAGAGTGCTTTCCCAGGCAGGTAGTTAGGAAGCCCATCCAGGGGTACTTGGAGATCAGAGCCAGATTTTGGAGGATGAAAATGAGTTAAAAGTCTGGCCATGATAATTCCCTTATCTCTGACTTCCTGCCAGCACTGCTGATGTCTGAGCTGCTCAGAATCTGGGTGGCCTCTCTGCAGGGCTCTTGATGCAAAATGAGCCCCAGGTGTTGGGGATAAAAAACCTACTGTTGGTCATTACCACCCCCCTCTTCTGGGCCACCCTGGGTGCCCTCGTTTTGTGGGGTTTTCCCCTCCAGCTCTGCTGATCTGTAGGCATATTTATTTGTAAGTGGAGTAAGCGGAATTTTTCAAAGGGAAGCACTTTGCAAATGATGAAAAGAAAACAACTTGGGGTAAATGGCTCATCTGGCAATGCGAAACAGCCCCTGGCATCAAGAGCTCTTTAACCTTGTCTGAACAGGCAGCAGGGAACTTGGCTTATGTATCATCTTACAGAAAATTTTTCTGTCTCCCTACTGAGGCCAGACCCTGGGGAGAAAGAGCCAAAAACCCAACCCTGGACCCTTGGAAAATTTGACAGGTGGGTGTCTCTTTGCCCCATATGGTCAACCTCAGTGCCCTTCCTATCCAAGCCTCTGTGACTTCTGTCCCCAGATGATTCCGTAGTTCTCTACTTGTCTCCCGACTTCTGCCTCAGTCACTTCTGATACTGCGGCCCATAGAAAGATCTAAAAATCCAGAGTGGATCTGCTCCATTCCATCTGTGAACGAGGCCTCTGGTGCCCTGTGCACCAGCATAGAAGCCACAGAATTAAAGCTGGTCTTACCAAGGCCTGCAGGGCCCCATGTGATCGGGCCCTTCTGTCTCTCTGGCCCCATCTCCTGCTGCAGCACACTGGCCTCTTTGTGGTTCTCTATTCATCAAGCCTGTTCCTACCTCAGGGCCTTTGCATCTGCCATCCCCTCTGCCTGCCTCCCTCCCCACATCCTCCTGGTCCTCCCTCTCTTGGCTGAGGGCTGTGCTCAGATAGCATCTTATCAAATGGGCCCTCCCTGTGGCCTTCTATAGAGTATCCCCCCTTCTCTCTCGCCTGCACTCCCTGCCCCCAGCACTGTCAGCTTTAGGTTTGCTCCACAGTTATTATATATGTTATTTCTATGTTCAGTTTTTTATAGTTATTTATACAGTAAGTTTCTGTCCTGTTACATCAAAATGTATGTCAGAATGTGAATGCCTTAAGGACAAGGACGTTATTTACTTTTATTTTAGATGTTTATTTTTATTTATTTATTTGGCTGCATCTGCCTTAATTGGGGGCATGTGGGCTCTTTGCTGTGGTATGCAGATTTTCTCCAGTTCTGGTGTGCAGGCTCCAGAGCTCAGGATCTCAGTAGTTACAGTGCTTGGGCTTAGTTACCTCACAGCTTATGGGATCTTAGTTCCCCGGCCAGGGATCGGACCTTCATCCCCTGCATTGGAAGGTGGATTCTTAACCATGGGACCACCACGGAAGTCCCCTCATATGTTTCTGTGGCAGATAACATGACATTGTTTAGGTACATCGCAAAGTGAAGATAAGAGCTGTAAAGAAAAAGAAAGCCAAGGAAGGGGGCCAAGAGCGAAGGTGGGAGGTGAGTGGTGGGGGCAGGCTGTTTAGGGAAGACCTCATCTTCATTCTTTGATGGACATTTGGATGTTTTCCACTTTTTCACTGTTACAAATAATGCTGCAAACTTTTGTGTACAGCTGTCATGTGAATGAAGAGAGCTTTGGTTGGACATCTCCAAGTCAGTTCACAGATGCTGTCTTTGAGGGGTATTCATGCCTGGAGCCAGGTCCCAAATCCCCCAGTAGCTCCTGAACTCATGGGTTTCAAATTATGATTGTATTTTTAGAGAGCTATGTTACTTATCCCAGCAGGCATTCTTTTGCTATAAGACTGATTTATGATTAATGTTTCCACCTTTCTGTGTGACTGGCTGGTTATCCCTTCCATGTTGCCGCCTGCGATTCCTCTCTTTGTGCGGACGAGTCACCTTATTTGTTTGTTTATGTTTTGACAGCACTGCGTCTTCATTGTATGCTCAGTGTTCCCTAGTTGTGGCGCTTGGGCTTAGTCGTAGGATCTTAGTTCCCTGACCAGGGATTGAACCTGAGTCCCCTGCATGGGCAGGTGAATTCTTAACCACTGGGGCACCGGAGAAGTCCCCTAGTTACCCACCTGATGTCTCTCCTGGTTTTACTCTGCTCTGCTACTTGGCTTTATTTGACTCCATCCTTGGAACTGATTGTGTTCCTTTCTCCCTAGAGCTTCTCTTTTCTGAATGAAATTTGCCATCCTGCACCAAGAACCCTTGACTTTAAGTGGATTTGTCTGAAATGTGATCTTTGAGTTCATCTCATTCCAGTCAACTTCTTTATCTCCTAATTGCATTACCCATGACCCCAGTAGAATTCTGAAAAGCATTTGTAGAAGATTCATGAAGGTTGGACTGCTGGTGAGTGTGTCCTAACAACGGCAGCCTCAGGGCTGCTCTGCCAAGTGCCAGGGTTTGAACTCAGGGTAGCTTTCCTCCTTTGCCCGAAGGAAGGCATGTGCAGGTTTGCTCTGAAGGGCATCTGTAGCAGCAGCCGGTCTGCTTGAGGGGGAGAACTGAGGTGCAGGGGAGGCCAGCTCTCTCATTCTGCTCTGAGGGCACAGAGGAGGGTTTGTTGAAAATATCTGTCAAAGGCAGGTGGGATTCCAGAGATAGATCACCCATGTCTCACGTGATCAGAGCACCTTTTTAAAGATGAATGAATGGATTAATGTTTTTCTTTTTGGCTGCACTAGGTCTGCATTACTGCCTGTGAGCTTTCTCCAGTTGCGACAAACAAGGACTGCTGTCGAGTTGCAGTGTGCGGGCTGCTGCTTATAGCGGCTTCTCTTGTTGAGGAGCACAGGCTCTAGGCACATTGGCTTTGGTAGTTGTGACTCACAGACTCCATTGCCTGGAGGCAAGTGGGGTCTTCCCAGACCAGGGGTCAAACAAGTAGTGTCCCCTGCATTGCAAGTGGACCAGTAGAGAAGCCCCTGTTCAGAGCACTTTTGAGTGCATTTTCCTGCATGTAGGTCAAACCCCAGGGCCTTTGCACGTGCTCTTCCCAGTCACTCAGGCCTCTGTTCCTCTGTCACCACATCAGTAAGGTCTTCCCCAAACAGCCTGCCCCCACCACTCACCTCCCACCTTCGCTCTTGGCCCCCTTCTTTGGCTTTCTTTTTCTCTACAGCTCTTATCTTCACTTTGCATATTATGTATTTCTTTATCTCTGCTGTTCCTCAACAGAATGCAAGCCCGGTGAGAGTGCATCATCCAGTGTTACATCTTTAAAACTTAACACGGTTCTCGGAACATAGAAGGGACTCAGTGTGTGTTGAGTGAATGCATGAATGCATTTACTTTTTCTGAGAACCCTTGGGGCAGAGGTACTGTTAATGCCATCATGTGGGAGAAGGAACCAGAGTCAGACGACTGCAGATAATTACTCAAGGTCACAAGTTGAGATGTGACCAAGCTCTGAATTGAGTTGGCTCTTCTGGGTCCCTGGGCAGCCATCCCCCAGGCTTACAGGGCCCAAGAGAGCCTCTGTAGGTCCTTTGGAAATTCTCAGAAAAGGCCACAATCTTCAGCAGGAAGTGGCACACGAGGTGTACAGAATGGAGTGGAAATTTTAAGAGCTACAGAGCAGGGGTTTCCTGTGACCTGCGAGGGCAACAGGAAAGAAGTGAAACCTGGAAAAACAGCGGTGGAAGAGACTTGCAGTGATCAGGGAGGGTGGCGGGAAGGGCGGGGGTGACGCAGCGGAAGTGGCTGCAGGAGGTCGTAAACCCGGAGGAGCCCCTCCACGAGATGTCTTAGGAGCCTGTGATGGACGTAGCTCAAATGGCCCGCTGGTCCCCTCAGGCTGTTCGGCGCACTCCCCCACCCCCAGTACGCCCAGACGTCTCTCTGGGGAGGGTTTAGCAGTCCAGGGGAGGAGGGCAGTACCCTGGGACCATGAACTCCTGAGTTCTGCGCTCAGGAGAAACAACATACACCCCAAGTCACACTGGATCTGACTGTGGGGTGCGTGCTGCGACTTTACTGTAGGAGGTGGTACTTGTATGGATGTCTTCCATTTGTGAAAACAAGTCGGCAGAAAAAGGAAGCTGGTGGTAGCGCCAGAAAACTCACTCAGGATTATCAACTTGGCTGGTGCTGGTGGTCACAGAGCATCACGTGCTGATGTGAGGAGGTCAGGGCTGGAATCCAGAGGCTCCCGGACCGTCTCCTGTTCCTGATTCTGGGCTTGCTTTCCATGCATCTTTGAACATGGCCTCAAGTCCTGCCTGTAGACTTTCCCACCTGTTCTGTGCTGGCTGTCCAGAGAACCACAGCCAGAACCTCCTCCGAGAGGCTCGGAGACTTGTCCTTGGTGACAGCACGCAGACCACACGTGCTGTGGGGCTGGGGGCTTTCAGAAACTTCGGGGGAGAAAGAGGTGACTGTTAGGCCCAGTGCATCAGAGCACAGGAGAGTGAGAGCAGGCTGGGGATTGAAGGGGAGACGTGTGAGGACCCCCCGCCCCATCTCTGCACCTGGGGCCCCAAGCCAGGCCTCGCCCTCGGGGTCCTCAGAAAGAGACCTTTAGCCCTATGGGTGGTTGAATGTCCCAAGGTGAGTTAGAAGCCCGAGATGCCACTCGAATTCTCAGACTCTGCGTGGAACTGAAGAAGGACTTTCAAAACTAGACCTGACAGGTCAAAATAAACACCCTCCATCGTGAGGAACACCTCATCTGGGCCTCTGCGGCTGTCTCAACTTTAGGCTCTCTAACAGTACCCTTCACTGACTGTTCGCTTGGTAACACACACCCCGGCCCCACGCAGCTCTCCTCACTCTTCTTCCCTCTCTTGCCAGCTGCCTCCTTCCCGTCTCACCGGCCTGGCCTTGTGACTGGAGTGGGCCAGACTCGCCTTAGGGTGTGCCCTGCGGAGACGCAGCAAGGGAAACAGCATCCTTTGTCCGAAGGCACACTCGGGCTGGGGGGAGTTAGCAGGAGTATGTGTGAGTGTGTGGGTGAGAGTCTGTATGTGTGTGTAAGTGTATGCGTGTGTGAGTCTGGGTCTCTGTGTGCAAGAGTCTGTGCATGAATGTGTACGTGAGTCTGTGTCTGAGTCTGCGTGTGGATGTCTGTGTGTATTTCTGTGTGAGTGTGTCTTTGTGTGAGTCTGCATGCGTGTGTTTCTGTGCGAGTCTATGTGTGTATGAGTGTATATATGTGTGTCTGTGTGTGAATGTGTTTATGAGTCTGTGTCTGAGTCTGTGTGTGGATGTCTGTATTTCTGTGTGTGTCTTTGTGTGTGTCTGAGTGTGCGTGTGTGTGTTTCTGTGTGAGTCTATGTGTGTATGAGTGTATATATGTGTGTCTGTGTGTGAATGTATTTATGAGTCTGTGTCTGAGTCTGTGTGTGGATGTCTGTATTTCTGTGTGAATCTGTATGTGAGTGTGTGTATGTGTGAGTCTGTGTGTTTCTGTGTGAGTCTATGTATGTCTATGTGTATGAGTGTATATATGTGTGTGTGTGTGATGTGTGTGTGAATCTGTGTCTGAGTGTGCTTGTGTATGTGTTACTGTGTGAGTCTGTGCGTGTCTACGTGTGTGAGTGTGTGTGTGTCTGTGTGAGTATACATTTGTGTATGTGTGTGTCTTTGTATGAGTGTGTGTATGTCCTGTGTGTCTCTGCGTGTCTGTGTATGTGTGTGTGTGTCTGAGTATATGTTTGTGTGAGTGTGTTTTTTTGTGTGTGTCTCTGCGTGTCTGTGTATGTGAGTGTATGTGTGTGTGTGCCTGAGTATATGTTTGTGTGAGTGTATGTTTTTTTGTGTGTCTATGTGTATCTGTGTATGTGAGTATATGTATGTGGATATCTTTGTATGAGTGTGTCTCTGTGTGTGTGCATGGGGCAGTTCTTAGGCCTGAGTGTGGACACTCTACTCTAAATGGCTTCCACTCCCAGAATGGGCTGCTGGAGGCCTCTGGCTGGAGAGAGGCAAAGCCTTCTGCGCCGGTCCAGCCCGAGGAGGACGTGGATCCCAGACCCCAGTTGCGTGGAAGGGAGTGGGAGCGCGAAGGCGAGCCCAGAATGGGCTCTCAGGAAGCTTGAAGCCGCCATCAGCCTCCGCTTGGGGCGGCTGTGTTCAGAGTCAGTGTGGCTCTCCTAGCCAGGTTCTCTCAGTGAATCACCCAGAGGGCACCCGTGCCTGCTCTCTCTGGCAGCCACAGGGCGCTGGTGCCCGGCAGATTATGGGCCCCTCTGAGCTGAAGCAATGCGGCTGAATGGAAGCAGATGGAGAAACAACCCAGACAGTGACAGGGACCGCCCCAGCTGCACAGTGACCGCGCTCGTGGTAGTGATGAGGTCAGGGCATTTCTGCTCTGTGACAGATTTGGGACGCTGAGGAGAGAGGAGTCCAGGCTTGGTACTGACCGGGACCAGTGCAGACGGAGTGGGTCACAGTCGGGGAGTATGGACAGCACAGAGTTTAAGCCGAGGAGGACTCTGATGACCAAGTTTCCTCTGATGTATCGTGCGCACCTCTCAGCGAGATGGTCTTCCCTCTGAACACAACGTGGCATCACTGTGTCCCCACGCTGCCTTGGGCAGAAAGCCCCCTCTTGGATCTGGGCACAGAATTGCAGTTCTGAGCAGCTCAGGCTATGACCCCACTGAAATATTGAGCCCAGCGCCCGAATTTTGTGGACTCATGTTTGTGTTAAGGCACTAAGCAGAGATGTGCTTTTCAAATGCAAATTTTAGGAACATTTATTTCCACGGGTCCCTTAGTGTTAGCATTCTCCAGGTCCCAATTAGCCTGGGCATTTTAGGATGCCTCAGCAGGGGAGGAAAGCCGTGCCTGGGCCTCGGTGACTCTTCTCAGAGCCAGCAGCTGGCAGGACTCATGCGAAGACGTGGTTTCAACCCGAGGCTGAGTGATAAGGTGGTGCTTTGCAGAATGTAAAAAATGTGAACCCTTGCTTCTGCAAAGAGCTTGGCTGCTCTACCACAAATCACATTTGTATGGCATTTTACTTCCAAAGGGCAGCTTTAGTCATGGAGAAGACAAAAGCTCTAAGTTGTTTTTTTTTTTTTTTTTTTTGGACAGCAAGAGAGATGAGACATAATTTGTGTTTTTGAACTCTGCTTTCAAATCACTTTATAAATGGCTTTAAAGCTGTCATAGTGTGTGTTCAGGCTGTTATAAATACCACAGACTGGGTGGCTTAGACAACAAACATTTGTTTCTCAAGGTTTTGGAGGCTTGGAGGCTGGGAGGTCCAAGATCAAGGCCCTGGCAGATTCGGCGTCTGGTGCGTGCTCACTCCTGGTTCATATAGATGGTGTCTTCTCACCGTGGCCTCACATTGCGGAGGGGACATGGTTGCTCTCTGGGGTCTCTTTTATAAAGCACTAATCCCTTGGACTGCAAGGAGATCAAACCAGTCCATTCTAAAGGAAATCAACCTTGAATATTCATTGGAAGGACTGATGCTGATGCTGAAATTCCAATACTTTGGCCTCCTGATTCGAAGAACTGACTCCTTGGAAAAGACCCTGATGCTGGGAAAGACTGGAGATGGGGACAACAGAGGATGAGATGGTTGGATGGCATCACCAACTCAATGGACATGAGTTTTGAGTAAACACTGGGAATTGGTGATGGACCGGGAATCCTGGCGTGCTGCAGTCCATGGGGTCGCAAAGAGTTGGACGTGACTGAGCAACTGAACTGAATCCCACTGATGACGGTTCCAACCCTCACAGCCCAGTCACCTGTCAAAGGCCCCATCTCCTAATACAAGAACACTGAGAATTTGGATTCCAACATACAAATTCAGCATACAACATACTCATTCAACCCCTTCAAAAACTCTTTGTAAATGATCCAGAAGAGTTGCCTCTGAAGTAGTTTTTTAAAACATCTGCTTATGTATTTATATTTGGCTGTGCTGGGCCTTCGTTGCTGTGTGTGGGCTTTCTCTAGTTGCAATGAGTCGGGGTGACTCTCTAGTGGGGTGCTCGGACTTCTCACTTGGTGGCTTCTCGTTGTGGAGCACGGGCTCTGGGCGCACAGGCTTAGTTGCTCTGCGGCATGTGGGATCCTCACGGACCAGGGATCAAACCTGTGTCCCCTGCATTGGCAGGAGGATTCTTAACCACCGGACCACCAGGGACGTTCTCTCTCAACTAGTTTTGAAATGTCCTAATCCATTTTTGTTGCTAATGGTTTTCTTTATAAAGAGGCACAGACATGATTAGATGATAAGAATCTATGTCTAAATAAATGCAATAGTTCTTGCTTTTATATTTCTTTTAAATAAAAATTCTACATAATAAAAGAGCTTTTTAATTGTCAGAGCATACCAGAGAGGTATAAGGAAGCACAGAATGCAGTTTTCTAGTTTGATTACACAGAAGTGGACTGGGGTCTAGATTAATCTATAAGAGTACAAATAACTCCCTGGTAGCTCAGCTGGTAAAGAATTCGCCTGCAATGCAGGAGACCTCAGTTTGATTCCTGGGTCGGGAAGATCCCCTGAAGAAGGGAAAGGCTGCCCACTTCAGTATTCTGGCCTGAAGAATTCCATGGACTGTGTCGTCCATGGGGTCACAAAGAGTTGGACATGACTGAGTGACTTTCACTTTCACAAATCCCCTTTTGAAGCTTCTGTGGTGTCCTATGGTAGAATAGCTACCCTAGTTTTGCTTTTCTTTGGTTAATAACACTATTTGTCTCTCTCGCTCCCTCCCTCACGCACAGGAGCTGATGTGGGAACTTAACCCCAAAGCATCGCCACAGGTGGGGACAGGTTGCACTTGACATACGATAGTACTCCAGTCTTAGATGAATCCCATGGCATACCAGTAACCCCGGGTGAAATGAATTAATTAAACCCATTTTACAGATGGATTCACCATTTGATCCTGGTCCTGTTGACTTCCAGCTCCTATTTTCTGTCCTATTTTCCTGGATCCTGTTACCTATCAGATATTAAATATCCACATCCTGGGAGCTGTTATATCAAGTATCAAAAGCACAGTTTGGGGCTGTGGTTACTTTCAACAATGCAACCATCTGAGAGGCACTAGAACATACGGCAGGAATAAAGGTCAAGGTCACTGCTTTAGCAGTCTCCCACATCCCATGGGCATGAGCTCTCTTCCAGTCTACGGGTTGTATCAAGATTCGATGCCAAGAGTTCTCAAGGGCAGATCTTCAGGCAGCCGGACCAAGAGGAAGGCTTTGCCCCCTGCTCTGTCTTACCTCTTCCTTCAAAGATGCAACATGGCTTTGCAATGCCTATATTGTATTTTCTCTCCCTTCTTTTCCCTTCCCTTATTTGTTCAGATGCTTCCACTCTGACCATTTGCTTGATTCCTCTGCCTTGTCGCCCCAGAAAGTACCCAGGCAGGCAGCCCATCCATCAATACGCAGCACACGTCCACTTTCTCAGACAGAGCAAATGATCATAAAGGCTACGGAGGAACACACGTGCCCCCGGTTTCAGTGTAGGATCAGAGACTGGGAAAGTTGTCTGCACGATGCTCCGCAGCCCGCTCTGGGCTCCCTCCACCTCTCCTTGGGAAATGGAGGGGAAGGAGCGGGAAGAGAGTTCAGCTGATGATACTTTCAGATGATGCTTTCTAGCCTCCTGAGAGCTCTCTTTCAAGTAAACTCCG
This sequence comes from Cervus elaphus, assembly GCF_910594005.1. Lineage (NCBI taxonomy): Eukaryota > Metazoa > Chordata > Mammalia > Artiodactyla > Cervidae > Cervus > Cervus elaphus. Next base: position 18,868,023 of record NC_057827.1, on the reverse strand, counting down.
CAGAGTTCTGCTGGGATCATTGGAGACAGAGTGTGAGTCGTAGACTGGCCCTCTAGGACTCTCTGGACTCTTGTTTATCATGCAGCATGAAAGTGGTCCCGCTAGAGCAGAACAGTGCCTCTAATTGGTCACATCTGGTCACTAGGTGAGATGATTAAGGCACCACAAACCACCGTGGGGACAAATTGTACCAAAGTCTGGTCCTAACGCAAGGAAGTTCCGTTTCAGACAGGGAGTGAGAAGGAGCTTGGGTGGAGACATGTGACATGCCCCCCACTACCGTGTGCACACGTGCACAGAGCACTTACACGCTTGCACACGTACTCACACACATACACATCCACCATCTTTATGCCCCAATGACAGGCATTGCACTGCTGTTAGTCACCCTTAGGGTGGCCCTGGGTATTGGTACCTTGACGCTTTGCATGAGCACCAACACCTCTGCATGGAAACCTTGTTCTTTTCCCTCCACCCCGTGGATCTGGCAAAGCCTGGTCACTTCAGGTAGAGTCAGCTCAAGGGTCTCCTCCTTTGGAAGCCTTCTCTGAGCAGCCCCCATCCCCGCATACCTACACAGGGGCTGCCTTCCAATGATGCACGTGGCACGGCCATCATCCGTCATCAGTCTGAGATATGGCATCTGTTGCCCATGAGCCTGTCTCCGCATTCTACCCGGAAGCGTGAATCATGTTTTTTCATTGTAAAAGCGGATGTTGTGTGCATCAACATGCCTGGCACATACAGGCCATTAGTAGATCTTTGTTAAATGAATGAATGAGCAAATGAATAACTGTGGTAGGAGGAGGATTGCTTTGGAATATCTGGCCACCGTATATGGACAGTAAGAACTCATTGTTCTTATGGAATACAATTTCTTACACTTGTCTGTCTCTATAGTTGTTATTCTCTTTCAAGCAGGAACACTACCAAGATCTACTTCGGACTTGGTAACCCTCAACCTATATATATTGGGTGAGTCAAAAAATTCGTTTGAGCTTTTCCATGAGATGTTATGGAGAAACCCAAATGAACTTTTGGCCAGCCCAATGATTTCTCTCCTGGTAGACATGAAATGTCCCTGCTGTTGCCAAAGCTTGCCTCTGTGTCCTCCCCTGAGAAGTCTCTGTTCTCCCATGCAAGGGATCAAGCTCCCTCTCCAGGCCTTCCTGATGGTGGAAACTGGGTTCGGCTTCAGCCTGAATGGTGGGAAGTTGGCGAGAGTTAGCCCTTTGAATTGCTGGCTAGAAGAAAATTGCAGCTGGCAGCAGTGGTCAATTTCCTGGCCTTATGGGCCAGAATTCCCTAGCATTACATTTGCCATGGTGACCAAGGTAGTATAGCGTTTTCCCCTCTTAGCTAAGTGCTAAAAGGTAGAAAGACTTTCCTTGCTCACATGGAAAAACATTTAACTCCAATCAGGAAAAAAAAAAGTCTTGGGGCCATTAAAAAAAAAAAAAAAAGCATTGGCATTGAAATATAGCACCTTTGCCCGGGCTGTTCAGAACACTTCATAAGGAATGTCCTGGCTGCACATGGAGAGAGGTAGGGTTTGTTCTGAGCTGCCCTTCAGTGTATGATTTAAAATGTGGCCACAGTGCTGGATATTTGCATACTTGTCTTGGGTCCTGTTTTGAAAACAAGGAGAGATGTGATGAAATCCGCAGCTGGTGAGCTCGCCCCAAGCCTGGGCAGGTGGGGCTCCAGCAAGGCTGTGGAATTGCTTGTGTGAGGTGCCTGTAGGGTGGGGAGAGGTCTGCGTGCAGTCCGGTGCCTGCAGCCAGCACAGCAGAGTTGACGTGGAATTCCAGGTCTGTGACCATTCCCTGTGCCACTCCTGCAGTGTGAAAGCAAGAAGGTAGGGGATGAGCTGTCAGTGGTTCACAGGACCCAGAAGGAGCCCTGGGGAAGCTTTATTTACTGATTTACTGTTGTTTAGTCGCTCAGTTGTGTCTGACTCTTTGGGACCCCATGGACTGTAGCACACCAGGCTTCCCTGTCCTTCACCATCTCCCGGAGTTTACTCAAACTTATGTCCATTAAGTCAGTGATGCCATCCAACCATCTTGTCCTCTGTCCTCCCCCTCTCCTCCTGCCCTCAATCTTTCCCAGCATCAGGGTCTTTTCCAATGAGTTGCTGTTTGCATCAGGTGGTCAGAGTCCTTGAGCTTCAGCATCAGTCCTTTCAATGAATATTCAGGGTTGATTTCCTTTAGGATTGACTGCTTTGATCTTACTATCCAAGGGATTCTCAAGAGTCTTCTCCAACACCACAGTTGAGAAGCATCAATTCTTCTGCACTCAGTCTTCTTTATGGTCCAACTCTCACATCCATACATGACTACTGGAAAAATCATATCTTTGACGATATGGACCTTTGCTAGCAAAGTGATGGTCTCTGCTTTTTAGTACACTGTCTAGGTTTGTCACAGCTTTCCTTCCAAGGAACAAATGACTTTTAATTTCATGGTTACAGTCACCATCTGTGCTAGATCGCCCTTTAAAAAAAATAAATGAATGGACCCATTTTCCCCAACACCCTCATACCTCCAGGTCTCTCCTGACCAAAAAGAGCTAGTGAGCGTGGATCCCCCTACCATGTGGTGTCTTGCCTTGCAAGACAATGCCTGCACAGACGTGAAGTTTCCTTCTCACAACCAGCAGCCTCCCCAAGCCAGAAGAGCAGGCGGGGCTGATACCTGTTTGGCAGCTGATACCTGTTTGGCGCACAGGGAGTGGGTGTGTGTGTGTAGATCCTTAGGTAGTTAAAGGCATATATGTCAGATTCTCACTATTGGCAAATTGTATATTTGCAAACTCACCTACTCGGTACTTTATTTGAAACCTCAGGATCAATCCTTGTAACACTTTTGTGATCATCTGTCACATATGCAGAGCACCGAAACACTCAAATGCCCCCCTCCACACACACACACACACACACATCCCCAGCGAAGGTCACATAAGGCCACACTCTGCCTGCTTGTTTCAGCTCTGCTACTGTAAACAAGTGTCCTTTCTGTGGTCTAGTTAATGCTGCATTTTTGTCCTTTCTGTTGGTGATTTTGCTGTTTGAATATATTCTTGCCTGGAGAATCCCATGGACAGAGGAGCCTGGCGGGCCACAGTCCAGGGGGTCACAAAGAGTCAGACATGGTGAGCAACTAACACGTTTCACCTTCACTTTGCTGTTTGAAATTTCCCCCAGGCATATGCCGAAGGTCTGTCTTGTGTTCCTAAGTGCAAGAAGACTGTAATGTGCTTGATGGGGAAAAGAGGTGTGTGATAAGCTTGGTTCAGGCATGAGTGATAGAGCTCATGTTGGGCTGCAAGTTCAATGTCAGTGAATCAGGAACATATTAAATTAGGTGTCTTTAAGCAGAAACTTACTAAGCAAGGTTATACACTGATCTGTTGTTGGAACTGCTGCCTCCAGAGGCTGGCAGGTGCCTAACCACGCAGTTCCCCTGGGAGCAGTGGTTCAGTGTTCACTAACTCAGTCTTTACAGCATCTACATGGAGCAAAATTACGTGATTCATGAGTATTGAGAATGAACTGAATAAAGTGCTATGCGACAGTTTTGCATAGACTTTTGTATCTGCGATGCCACATTTGGAAACTTTTGGCTGTGGTTGTATGGAGAAACCTCTTGGACACAGATTGTGGGCTCACAGGGGTCTGGTGCTGGGGTAGGGGTGGGAATGGAGAGGAGGGGGCTGCTGTGAACAGGACCCCAGGAAGATGCTGTGTACTGACCTGTACTCTGGGTGAGAACCGAGGCCCAGGAAACGTCCTAACATTGCCCCCAGGTTGCTTCCTGTTACTCCCTGGTCCTCTGCAGGTCTCGGCTATGAGATGAACTGTGCCCCCATCCACACAAACCCTGGAAAGCGCAGTGGGTAGGCACTGGGGCAGGGACCTGAGATGGAAGGGTGAGGACTTCCAGCTCTCCACTCCCTCAGTCCCCAGAAAAGAAGCGGTAATGGATATCCAGGAACAAATAAGTTCCTGCGTGCCCACTGCTGCCGGGTGCTGCGCGTTCGATCTCATCTGAACTTGACAGTGATCATCCCCTTCTGGTGACTCAGAATAGTCACACAGAGGTTACCTGAATTGTCAGAGGACACAGCTAATAAGGGATCGAAATTAGATTCAAGCCTCAGTTAACTAATGATGCAATGAATAGGCGTCGATGGGTGACTAGAAAAACAGAACAGCAGGAGGAAGCTAAGATTTTTGTCTGAGTGTCTAAAATACGGGCTTCCCCAGTGGAAAAGAATCCGCCTGCAGTGCAGGAGATGTAAGAGACCTGGGTTCAATCCATGAGTTAGGAAGATCCCCTGCAGAAGGACATGGCTACCCACTCCAGTTCTTGTCTGGGGAATCCCATGGACAGAAGAGCTTGGCGGGCTGCAGCCCATAGGGTTGCAAAGAGATGGACATGGCTGAGTGACTTAGCACGCAGCATACATGTCTAAAATAATGGTTCCTTTGAGGAAGATGGAGTTGCCTGAGTGATCGCGGGGGAAAACAGTGAGTTAAGACCGTGCTTCTCAATCTGGGATGATTTGTCCCTTAGAGGTTGTTTGGCGATGCCTGGATTCATGTTAGGTTGTTGAGGATGGGGAGATACGATGGGCATCTAGTGGACGGAGGCCAGGCACGCTGCTCAACATCCTGAGGTGCACAGCGCCACCCCACAGCAAAGAATTACTCAGCCCTGAATGTCAGTGGTGCTAAGGCTGGGAAGACCTGAATTAAGACGAAAGCAGGTTCTTAAAGGAGGTGTGTTGCTCGGATATCTGGGGTCCCGAGTGCAGAGACCCCCGAGGTGCCTGCAGACACCAAAGGGAGACGGCAGTGTTGTGACAGCAAGGGATAGCGTTTTTATTACACTGGCGGTTTCCGGTTATGTTTCCTCTGTTGACAAATTAGAGACTGTGATCCGGAAATTTCAGCAAAAGTATTTCCTTCAGACCTGTCATCATTCCTGGCTCAAAGTTTGCTTTTTCTTTGTACGTTCTCTGTATTAAATAAGATGTACTCTGTCTGTGAGCCCTGCGGTCCCATGGTGGCAGACGAGATCATGACAAGCGAGAGAGACAGTGTCTCCGGGCTTGGGAGGCCAGGCTGGGGCCTTTTGCTGTCTGTAATGACCACAGGTGTGGGCATCGCTTGGGGCCTTCACTGGGATCTGACACGAAGGACAAGGCCAGGGGCAGCAGTGGGTCCCAGAAAACAAGGTCCCAAGGGTTTAGACTGACTTAAGTTTAGGGATGTCCCTGGTGGCCCAGACAGTCAGGACTCTGCCTGCAGTGCAGGAGACCCAGGTTTGATCCCCGGGTCAAGAAGATTCCCTGAGGAAAGGAATGGCTAGCCACTCCAGAATTCCTGCTTGGAGAATCCCCTAGACAGAAGAGCCTGGCAGAGTACAGCCCATATGGTCACAAAGAGTCAGACACAACTGAGCGACTCACACTCTCACACACAAGTTTAGGGACACCATTGACTTTTTACTTCTCGGACTCTTCTTACTGTTTGCAGGGTTTGTTTGTTGGGTGTCTGCAGGCCTATTTGCAGTATATATTTGCCGTGTGTCCTGGGGGAGCTGGTGAAGTTTTCAGAGACAGACTCATGAATAAAAATGAATTGTGCAAATTCCTTCCTGCGCTGGGAGTATTTGCCAAGTGGTGGGGAGGGGGACGCAAAGCTGGGGGCATGTGTCTTAGCCTAGAGGAGCCTGAGGGCAAAGAATGTCTCAGCTGAGTCACTGTCAGACCAGAAGGTGGAGGAGGAGTCCAGGAAGAGGGAGGAAGATGCTGGAAGGTGGAAGTAGCCAGGCAGAGGGGGGACTTGGCTGTGGGAAGTCAGCTTAGCCTGGGGCAGGTGGATAGACCCAAGGCCGTGGAGAGCCAGGTGCCTCTGGAAGAGGGATCTCTGAAGTTTCAAGGGAGACTTCTCTTTAATTTTTTTTAATTTTATTTTTATTTACTTTTTAATACAATTTTTAAAGGTTCCTATTCATTTACTGTCCATTAGAAAATGTTGGCTATATTCCCCAGGTTGCTCAATACATCCTTGAACCTATCTTACACCCAGTAATTTGTACTTCCTGCTCTCTGATCCCTATGCTGTCACTACTAGTTTATCTGTGAGTTTTCTTCATTTCTGTTACATTCACTAGTTTGTTGCATTTTTTAGATTCCACTTATAAGTGATACCATACAGTATTTGTCTTTCTCTGTCTGACTTATTTCACTTAGCATAACGCCCTCCAAGTCCATTCATGTTGCTGTAAATGGCAAAATTTGGGTCCTTTGGTTCCTTTATATATACATATCATATATATAGGGCTTCCCTTGTAGCTCAGCTGGTAAAGAATTCACCTGCAATGCAGGAGACCCCGGTTTGATTCCTGGGTCGGGAAGATCCCCTGGAGAAGGGATGGGCTACCCACTCCAGTGTTCTTGGGCTTCCCTAGTGGCTCAGTCGGTAAAGAATCCACCTGCAATGTGGGAGACCTGGGTTCAATCCCTGGGTCAGGAAGATCCCCTGGAGGGGAGGGCATGGCAACCCACTGCAGTATTCTTGCCTGGAGAATCCCATGGACAGAGGAGCCTGGCTGGCTACAGTCCATGGGGTCACAAAGTATCGGCCATGACTGAGCAGCTAAGCACAACATAGCACCTCATAGATAGATAGATAATGTGTATATATATATATGCACAAAACACACACACACACATATATACCGTATCTTTATCCATCTGTTGATGAACACTTAGGTTGTTCCCATATCTTGCCAATTGTGAATAATGCTGCTATGAACATTGGGGTGAATGCATTTTTTGAATTAGTGTTTTTTTGTTGTTTTTTTTTTAATAAACCCAGGAGTGGAATTGTTAATAGCAATACTAGGTCCTATGGTAACTCTATTTTTAGTTTTTTGAGAAACTTCCATACTGTTGCCCACAGTGGCTGCACCATAATTGTCATTCCCGTCAACAGCGTATCAGGGTTCCCTTTTCTCCACATCTTTGCCAACACTTGTTATTTGTATTCTTTTGATGACAGCCACTCTGAAAAGTCTGAGGTGATATCTCATTGTGGTTTTGATTTGCATCTCGCTGGTGATTAGCAGTGTTGCTCATCTTTTCAGATGCCTCTTGACCACCTGCATCTCCTTTCTCTCAAAGAGGCAGGATCCCTCCAGGAAGGCAGACCCATTTCCAGCCTCTCTACAGTGGGCTGTAGAGGTCTGTAAGGTCTCTGTAGGGGCTGTAAGGCCTCTCCAAGTGCTGTGATAAAACTAGTGTCCCATTTTGCATCAAAAGAGAGAAGGCAAATCCTTCATCGAGAAGCATACCTTGCTGGGCACTAGATACCCTTCCCAGAGGATGGGAGCCTGGGCGTCTGGCTGCCTGGGTTCCCACCCAGCATCTCTGCTTCCTCACTGTGCACTTGGGGGTCATTCACTTGATTTGTCTGTGTCGCAGTTTCCTGTCTGTAAAATGAGTAGAATCCCTGTACCTACATCATTGATTTTTTTATGAGATGAAATGACTTAGCACAAATAAGCGAAAGTGTTAGTCGTTCAGTCATGTTGGACTCTTCAGGACTCCATGGACTATAGCCCTCGAGGCTCCTTTGTCCATGGGATTCTTCAGGCAAGAACACTGGACTGGGTAACCATTCCCTTCTCCAGAAGAGCTTCCCAATCCAGGGATTGAACCCATGTCTTCTGCTTTGCAGGCGGATTCTTTACCATCTGAGCCACCAGGGAAGCCCAGTGAAAATAAATCCTCAGCTAACATCAGCTAGCTTGTGCCCTCTTTACCTTTAAGGGAGGCAGTGGAAAAGAACTTGGAGAGAGTGTCAAGCCCCAGGCTGAGCCTGAGAGCTGGCAGCCTGATGTGCTGCAATTGGCTGTCAGAAGTGCATTGGTTTTAATCGAATTTGAATGCCTTTGCCTGGGGCTGGCAGGATCCACAGTCTGTCCTGCACCCCACCCCACTTCCTCAGACCTGTCCAGCCTCACACACTTAGTAACCCCTGCTCTTGGCTCCCTGAACATGGGGCAGAGAACACAGGAAGTTGTGGTCCATCGGGAGGAGGCGATAGGGGGAAACCGCAGGATTAGCCCTGAACTGAGCCAGCTGTCACACCCACAGACGCGGGTGTGAGCCCTTTTGATAAAGTGGACTGTTTTCAAAGGCCGGATTCTGCCCAGATGCTCACTGATGGTCAGTTTCCATGGCAGCAGGTTCCCAGGCCAGGAGGGCGCCCCGCAAACCCAGATGGCGGTTGTGGGCCTATGTCCAGGTTGACCCTCCCTCCTCCCACTCCCTTTTTCCACCCCACTCTCAGCCTGCACTCCCACCCCAGCACCCAGGGGGCGCTCTAGGCAAGCGCCTCCCCTGCCACACAGCAGCCTGGAGAGCAGTGCTTGCGATGGAGCCGGGTGGGACCACTCGCCCCGGAGAGGGCAGGCAGACCTTAGGCTGAAGTGTGACCTTGGGCAGCTCCCCGAGCCTCACAGTGGGGGTGACATTCTGCCTGTGACATTGGGGTACTGGTTTGGCTTGCAGCAACTCTCTCTGATTGTTAGGATGCCAGAGACAGGCAGTGCGCACAGAGGGGACTGAAAAAATGTTGGGTATTTACTCTGCAAGGAATAGGCATTCAAAATCATTCCATTAGTATTATTTCTCAAAGCATGGCTAAGCAGTCCACAGCCTAGGACTGCAAGGACGTATGTGTGTGCTGATTGGGGTAAGGGACCCAGACTGCCCTGGGGAGAGGGTGGATGGAAACAAAGGTATTCTATAGGCAGAGGATTTTTTTTTTTAAGTTTTAACCATGCATAGTTTATTTTTTAATTTATTTCTAATTGTTCCAGCTTTATTGAGATATAATTGACATGTAAGTGTGCTGGGCTGTGTCTTCAGAGTAGAAGTGTTACTCCTCTCCTACTGTCCTGATTTGGGACTGCTCTTAGGTGGATTTTGTAGCCTGGCGATGGGGTCTCAGTTTCACTGGGACTCTGCTGTCCCAGCTCCAGGCTCAGCTTATTTCCCCGCAGGTGAGAAGTTGGGCTGGTTCTGGTACAAGGCGCTCTTCTTAGCATCCTCCCTGGCCTCCATTACCTTGAGGAAGACAACACAAGCTCTTTCTGTATCTTACGCACCCAGGAGGGGAGGCTCTGGACCAAAAAGGAGTTTGAATCTCTGCTCTCTACTCCTTGTTGTGTGATGGGGAAACAAAAGTATTTTGCTTCAAGCTTTTTATCCTTTAAAATGGAAATACTGGACTGCAGAGCCTGCCTCTAAAAACTGTAGGGACTGTTGAATGTGCTAACCCTGGTGAATGCTTAGAACACAGAGTACTCCATGAATATCCACTATCATGATGAAAAATAATCTGATATCTGTTATTATCATCATCTTTAGCCTCTCTGAGTCCCACTCTGTCAGATAGTAGAAATAAAATGGGAAGGACTTCCCTGGTGGTCCAGTGATTATGACTCTGAGTTCCCAATATAGGGGGCCTGGGTTCAATCTCTGGTCAGGGAAATTAAGATGTTTCACACTGTGGGGTGCAGCCAGAAAGAAAAAGGAAATATGACGGGAGCCACAAATGCAAGCCATAATTGTAAATTTTCTACTACCTTAAAAAATAAAGTAGCTACAGTAAAAAAAAAAAAAAAGTAAGCCCAGATGAAACTAATTTTGATGCTATCTGTAATCCAAAATATCTACAATATCATTTTGACGATTGATACAGAGGCATTAAGCTATTTCACAGTTGTCCTTGGATACTAACTTTTTGAGACCCAGTGTGAGTTACACTTTCAGTGCATCTCCATTTGGACCAGCTACACTTTAATAGTCCTGTGTGGGTAGTGGGTACCTTATTGGATAGCACTGCTGTAACCATATATATGATCTGCTTCCAGAACGTGCCATCATCCCTCGAGACTTTCACTCGTCATATTCCTCATCAGCTCCATTGTCTTTATTGGATAATTCCTATTTATCCCTCGGAGTGAGGTCTGGCATCATATTCTCCTGGGAGAATTTTGTGACCCCCTAGTCTGAGATATAGGGCCTGTCTGCCCACAGGTCCTGACTGTTGCCTGTACCCCTGGGCTTTGGTGGATCACAGGAGCAGTGGGGAGGGGTGAAATGGAAGGGGTGACTGCCCAGTTATGAAGGGTAACCCAAAGGAACATTGGCAGGCATATTCTTCTTTACTTTCTATTCTACCTTTTTGCGTGTTTGGCCATGGTTTATAAGCAGTGGCATTTCTCTGTATTCATTGCTTAATCCATTCTTGAATTTATGTGATTTAAGGTGTAGGTTTTAGGTGTATCAGATCATGTGGTTTGGCTGAAGTTGAACTCCAGAACCTTAGATGACCAAACAAATTCCACAAAAATTTGTTTTGCTCTTTCTTGTACAGTAGAAGAACAGAAATGAGGAGAGGAGACATAAGAAAATACTACGTTCTACATTTAATAGTTGACAGACTTACAAATAGTACTTGATTGACCAAAAAGTTTGTTCAGGTTTTCCATACCATCTTACAGGGACTCAGCCATACATACACATATATCCATTCTTCAAACTCCCCTCCCGAGGGAATATAGGTATACCTATGGCTGATCCATGTTGATGTTTGGCAGAAAACAACACAATACTGCAAAGCAATTACCCTTCAATTAAAAATCAATACATTTAATTGAAAAAACTCCCCCTCTTATCCAGGCTGCCACCTAACATTGAGCAGAGTTCCCTGTACTATATAGTAGGTCCTTGTTGGTTATCCACTTTAAATATAGTGTATGCGCATGTCCGTGCCTAACCATCCCTTCCCCCCATCCTTTGCCCCAACAACTGTAAGTCAACTGACCTGGTTTTGAGCCCTTTTCCATTGCCTGTGAGGCCTTCGCCATATTGCCTAGTCTTTACCTGCCTCAGTTTCCTTGTCTGCCAGCTGGGCGTAATGACCATCTGCAAGAGTTATGACAAATAGAAGATATGTAAGTAGAGTCTATTAATTTTCATCTGGTAGGGTTTGCTATTGTTTGCATTTTATTTATTCACATGTAATTTTGATAAATCATGATTCTCTGTTTTTCTTTTGGAAAAAAAATTGTTGATCCAAGACTGAAAAAGGAGTATTAAGCTCATTCATATGATGCTGTTCTTTTTGGTGTCTCCTTGTTGCTGACTTTCTGATGCTGAAGTAAAATATACTTTCTTCATACCATCTGTCTTATATGAAATGACCTTGCTTGTTATTTTTCTTTCTTAGAAGTCAGATTTTTTTTTTGAGATATTACCTCTGATAAGATGTACCCTTTCAAGTGTACAGTTTGAGTTTTGACAATTGTGTATAGTTGTGTGGGCATCCTTGTAATCCAGACATAGAGGTCCCATCACTGCTGAAAGTTGTCTCTGCCCTCTTCCCAGACCACCTCCTCCTGCCTTTCCTGGCCCCAGGCAGCTGCCCGTCTGAATACTGTCCTTACAGACTTGTCTTTCTGGAATGCCATGTGAATGGACCCATCATGCATGTAGCCTTTGTGTCTGACTTCTTTCATTCAGCTTCATGCTACTGAGATTCGCAGTGTTGGAACACTACCTGTAGTTGGTTCCTTTTTATTGTTGAATAATATTTCATTGTATGGACATACCGATTTGTTTATCCATATGCCAGTCAAGGGACATCGGGCTGTTTCCAGTTTTTGACTATTATGAATAATGCTCCTGTGAACACTTGCCCACAGTTCTGTGTTTCCATTTCTCCCTGGTAAATACATGGATGTGGGATTGTTGAATTTTATACATGTAGTACTTCTTTATGTGAATTTTATCTCATGTTAATATTGTTCTATTTATGTTCTCTGATATTTCTCTGTCCATTCTTGTATTTTTGTACTTTCTAGGACTTATATTTTATGTGCTTTGTCAAACAGAATATATTTGGATTATGTTTTATCTCTTTAAAACTCATTCTGGCTTTTTTTGGATTTCTCTCCTTTTATATGGATTTTATGTTCTGTGTTAGCTTATTTATATATTTTATCTTTCCCTTTTTTAATTACTGGTGTGAACTGGAAGATTGTTTTTAATACTAATAATGCTTTTCATTAGGTTGTAGACCTGTATTTCTCTAATCATTATAGATAAGGGGGAAAAATAAGAAATTCATTAACTTTCTTCCTTTGTTGTTCAACCAGCCCTCAGCCAATTTCCAATTGTTAATATAATCTAAGGTTATAGTCTCTGATTCTGTGTAGACTAAGGTTCTCATTGCATAATTATTTCTACCATAAAATATGTCTTCAAGCTCAGTTTTTGACTTTCATACTCAATTTTTAAACCAAAATTTTAGCAGCCATTTATACTTCTTACTTTTAGATGATGTTATTGCTCTTTGCCTTTCCTAGTATCCTGGGACTTTCTCATTCTTGAGTTCTTGATTTTAGTTCTTGAGTATGTGTTTGAAATGTTTTCTCAGTAAAAGCATACCAGTGATGTATTGGGTTGGCCAAGTTGGTTTGGGTTATCCATAATGTCCTGTGGACAAACCCGAACAAATTTTTTGCCAACCCTATCTGAGTTCCTGAGTATCAGAGAAGGCTTTGTGTTTCTTTCCACCTCAGTAATGAGTTGCCAAGGTAGAAAACTTACTTGTCACAGGCATTTTTCCTATCACTACGGAGCTGTTTTCTTTTGGTGGAAGAATAAGCTAAGATCAGCCTGACCTTCATTCCTTTGTATGCAGGTAACATGCGGCTTTACCTTCAAGCCTCTGACCAACCAGCCATGTCCTCACGGTCCATGGCAAGAAGTGAACCATCTGTCCAAGGATATCCTGATACATTTCCTGTTGTCAGTGAGACACTGAGAGGAGGCGTCTCCTGGTAGCTCTAGAAATGGTTTTCATTAGGCTGTAAACCAAATAATAGCTCAGTACATTCTGGTTTAATTAGGGAGGAAAGGAAAAATGTTGGGAATGTACCCCAGGGAAATGGAGTCCTAAGACATGGCAAGAAAGAAGGGCCAGAGGCAGACCTTTCTTTTGCAAGCACACCTTACTAGAAATACTTTTAATGGTTGAGGTTAAAAGTATATTTTCTTGTTTTTAATATTACCAGTACTTTAAAAAAATATGTTGGTCTTGGCTGCGCTGGGTCTTCATTGCAGCACGGTGTTCCTCTGGTTGCAGCGAGCAGGGGATACTCTAGTTGCGGTGTGTGGGCTTCTCATTGCAGTGGCGCCTCTTGTGGTGGAACCTGGACTCGAGGGCACTCATCCTTCAGTAGTTGTGGTGCACAGGCGTAGTTGTTCCACGGCATGTGGGATCTTCCTGGGTCAGGGACAGAACCTGTGTCTCCTGCCTTGGCAGACGGATTCTTTACCCCTGAGCCACCAGCGAAGCCCCAAAATAGTATCTTCCAGATGATGCCTCCCCGTGGACTCTAAACGTTACAAGGACATTGGCCATTTTGTGTTTTGTTCCCTGTTGTCTCCTCACAACTTGCATGGGACCAGGCCCAGGAAAGACCCTCACTCAGTAAATATTGACTATTGACTCACATATTGAAAATGGAAATATTGATTATTGAATCAGACGTTGGACCGGATAATCTCCTACATATTCATAAACAGCATGCCTTTTGCTTCTAGGCGGTTTTCTCCCATCGCCACTTCTGGGGAGATTTTTAGATTTCTCAGATGCGCCAGGGCTAGGAAGCATGTCTGCTGGAGGTCATTGGTCAAAGTCAAATCAATAAATCAGTTACCAGAGGGTTTTTCTCACCCATAAATTATAGCCTCAGTCGTGCACAGCCTGTCCTCCCATTATGGTTTATGAAGACGGATGATTTCTGATGTCGATATTTCCAGTCCTTTAATTCTTTCTTTCCTCAGTGAACTAAGCTCCCTCATTCTTCAGTGAAAATGGAGCTGTGCATCAGTTCCTGGCATCAGCACAAGGAAAAGCTTTCTGTGAGCATATGGCCTTTAGAATGAAAGCCAGTGATCTTTAGTTCTTAATTACCCAAACCACCGACTCATCTAAGCTCTGGTCCATATTCCAAAGAGGAGCAAAGGATTTGGATGTCAGTTTAAGTCTTAGCATCTGTTCTGTATTCAGGGCTCAGAGTATGGGAATGTGCACTTTTTTTTATCCCCCTTCTCAGTGGAAGGTACTCCCCTTTCTGTTCCCACTAGGAAATTTGTACATGTATTAGAATTTTCCCACCAGAGTAGATTTAATAATTACCCAGCATAATTTGACAGCATATGCTAATGATTTTAGATTCGTAGAACAAATTCAAGTCTCAGAAATCATGAACGAATTCAAATGTGAAAGCTGCTGTTGAAAACAGTTCAGGGGCCAGCAAACTATGGCCCTCAGGCCAAATCCTGTTTTTGTCAGTAGAGCCTAAAATAGTGACTCTGGCCTTTTACAGAACACTTTTGCCAACCTCTGATCTAGTTCCATGCTTAGGGTAAGCTACCACCCTCAACTACCCCATCTACTCCTCCATCTCTATGCCATCTCTCTCATTGGTTCCCTAAATCGATTACCAACCTCAGTACTCTTCAGTTCAGTTCAGTTGCTTGTTTGTATCTGACTCTTTGTGACCCCATGGACTGAAGCACGCCAGGCTTCCCTGTTCATCACCAACTCCCAGACCTTGCTCAAACTCATGTCCATCAAGTCAGTGATGCCATCTAACCATCTCATCCTCTGTTGTCCCCTTCTTCTGCCTCCTCACTTGGACTAATTACCACTTATGAGTTCAGACCTGCAATTCACCTCTGACGTACAGATGCCTCATCTGTGCAAAGAAAAGTGTAATATATTTCTTGGTGTTAAGACTTGTACCACATTAGTTCACGTCCATAAAGCACCTAGCGTGATACTTGGCAGTTAGGAGACCCTCAACCTATATTCCCCTTCCTTCTTGTTACCTCTTTGCCAACACATGTGACCATCTATCCATTCTAGGAAAAATGTTAATGGCCCCAGAGTGCACAGAAGTGAATTTGCAATCAGACAGCCTAGGTTTAAATCACTGCTTTGCCCCTTCCTTACCAGCTATGTGACCTTGATCAAGACGTTTACTCTCATTAAACCTGCTCCCCGAACAGTGATAATAATAGTGTCTATTTCCTAGTCATATTGTGACTACTCAGTGAATAATGCATGATAAGCGCTTAGCAAAATGCCTTGCACCCAGTATGTACTAACTAAGTCGCCCCACGTATCATTTTCATCATCATTTTATTACTGAGGTGCAGGCTGCTGGTGAGGATGGTGACTTTCACCAGCTCTGCTCCCATTCATCAGCCTCATCTCTGCGCCTGAGTTCCACTTTTGCAAACAAAGAAAGCAGGCATCCTCCTGGGGGGAAATAAAACTCAGTTTCACCTTCTGAAATGGGGCATCACTAAAAATAAAGGGGGCTCAGCGGAGAGGCTGGATTTGCACATTTATTTTTTTATTTTATTTTAAAAATTTGTTTTTTTGCTGTCGGCCATTTTTTAAAAGTCTCTATAAAATTTGTTACATTATTGCTTCTGTTTTTTGTGCTGGGTCTTCGTTGCAGTCAGTGGACCCTTTCTTGCCCCCCCACACGGGCTTCTCTCCTGTTGTGGCGCTTGGGCTCGGTAGTTGTCAAGCTTGGGCTCTCTAGTTGCGGTTCATGGGCTTAGTTCCCCCATGGTATGCGGGATCTTAGTTCCCTGATCAGGGATCGAACTCATGTCCTGTGCAGTGGAAGGATTCTTTACCACTGGACCACCAGGGAAGACCCAGCACATTTCTTTTAGGTGCACTGCCTGATTGCCTTCAGAGTTCTTGCATCCTTCGTGGGTCCCCTCCATCTTCACTGTACACTTGCAGCTTTATGTCCCTTCCCAGGTCTCAGGGGACTGCTGGGGTGGGAAGAGGACACCACACTCAGATGGAGCCCCCTCTCAAAGTCACATTCGTTCATTCCTTTGTTCGTTCATTCATTTTTTCACTCAACATTCATTTTACTCTTCTGTGCACAGAGATATCAAGGGAGATGAATACTTAGCTCTGCCCTTAAAGAGTCCAGCATCTTGGGCCCCAATTTTGAGGATGTGTTGGAAAGGCAAGAACTCAAGAACTGGGGAAGTGGGGAGTTTTAAAGTAATCCGAGCGAAAGATGGTGAGTGAATGAACAGAGTGATGGAACAGTGATGGAGGCTTCTAGGCTAGGATGAAGCTCTCATCCTTACGAAGTTTCTCATCTTGTTTCCAGTGGGTCTCTTTGAAACATGACTCCTTGACTATAAATCCCCCTTGCCCAGGGATCATTCTGCAGGACTCATGAGTCCCTGCCTCCCTTGGGTGCATTCTCCCTTGCACGTTTCAGCTGTGGTTGATCAGAGGGCAGGCTGGAGTCACAGCAATGTGAGTGAGTGTCTCTTGCTGTCCTGTTATCCATGAGCAGACCCAGCCCCCAGGAACACCTGCTTTCAGCGTTTGGTGTGTGCTGAACACAGGCCATTGGCTGACTTTCCCCAGACCCAGGACACGGTGACTTCAGGAAGGAGTGCACGTACCCACCCACTTGTGCCCTAGGGTCCGGGAGACCATATGTCAAGCCCCTTATGGAACAGTGAGTCCCCCTGGGGTGGAAGGGCCCCACAGCTGTGCCTTTCTTGTCAAGCACAGGCCTGGGAGGGCCAAAAATAGCCTGCCCTGGGACCAGAGCCGGGCCAGGAAGTGGTGAGAGCGAGTTTCCTTCCTCCCCGGAGAGCCAGCCAGTGTGCCTCGTCCCAGGCAGCCTGGGAGGGTAGCATCCTGGGCTGGGGAGGGGTGACTGGGATCCTCGGGTTCCTGTCGCATCAGCCAGGCCCACCTTCCTCTCCCAGCTCCATGCATCCTTCATGCCAGAGCTCTCCTCAGAAATCCCTGCCCCTGCTCAGAAAGCCCTGCCAGATGCTATTGCCAGCCAAAGGGAAGAGCGACCCAGCCTGTGAGGTCGCCTGGAGTGTGCCGGATTCTCTCATCTCCCATCTCGCTCCCCCACCGCCCCCCCGTGCCCCTCAGCTCCCGCTGAAGTCACTCCTCAGCGTTTTCCAGCCAAGCCCATGTTCCTACCCCGTGACCTTTTGCTCTGGCCATTCCCACTGTGAATGCTTCCTACCTGTGGACATCCTACAGATCCTTCAAGGATCAGCTCATGTGGCAGGTCCTGCTGGCACCATAGGTGTTATCGTTCACCTTGGACTCTAAGGAACAAAATTCCCAAACCAGAGCTGCCTGGGCAGAGTTGGCCGTGAATCTCTCCATGAAGCTGTTGTGAAAAGAAGTGGGTCCCTCCCTTTCCTAATCCTCTCACTTCTTTCTTGGTAAAACCCTTGGAACGGATGCCAGGCTGCTGATGAATATGGACACCAGCATAAATGTTCAGTTCCTGCCCCGGGGTCTCAGCTCCATGGACTGCTCTCCCTTCCCCAGCATCCAGCATGACCATGTGCTTTAAGATCCATTCATAGAATCAGCCCATGGGGGAGCATGTTTGCCTGGGACATGCCAGGTTCCACGCGTGTTCCTCTGCCCTGCAGCACCGCTCAGCCAGGTTGCCCACATCAGCCCCAGAGGGGGCGAGCCCCTGCCATGAAGCCCTGGCACCCTGTTTCAGCTGGCAGGCCAGACTCTTCCCAACTTCAGGCAGCTGCCCCAGGAGGTCCTGCCAGATTTGTGGCAGGAACAGTTAGCTGAGGGTTGCCAGGAAAGGACCGCCTACGGGTCATGCCAACCACACATTCCTTGAGGTGGGAAACATGGCGTGGCTTCTTGTTTTGCATCAGTAGGTCACTAAGCAATCAGAGCAAGGCCCCCAGCTCTAAAGTGGCTTAGCCCGCGCACAGGAGTGCCTGTTGAGTTAACTTCACAGTCTGGCCTCCACTTTGTGGGGTGGGCTCAGGTGGTGCCGTGGTAAAGAATCCGCCTGCCAATGCAGGAAATGCAGGAGACTCGGGTTCGCTCCCTGAGTTGGGAAGATTCCCTGGAGGAAGAAATGACAACCCCCTCCAGTATTCTTGCCTGGAAAATTCCATGGACAGAGGAGCCTGGGAGACTGCAGTCCATGGGGTCACAAAGAGTTGGACATGACTGAGCGCTCACTCTCTCTCTATGAGAAATAGTTGTAGGAAGTAAACTTCTACACTTTAAGAACACTGTGAAGTTTCCTTTAAGAATTCATGAGATTAATTGCACCCAGAGGAATGATTCCCAAACTGGTTTCTTCTTTTTTTTTTTTTTTCCCTTTTTTAGCTAGGGAATCCTTTGTTCAAACAAATTCTTAGGCGGACATCCAAAATGGAAAGCGATAAAATAGAGCTTTTCTGGGTGAAGGAGATGTCAGGGCTTGAAGGTCCATGCACCCACCAGCCAGCCCGCTCTACTGAGTATCTGAGAAAACAGCGTTTAAGGAAGAAGACCTGCGCCCTGGAATCACAGATGACTTGGCTTGCTAACGTGGGAGGCATAGGACAAATGTGGCAGAAGAACAGGTGCTGCCTACCCGTCTTGCAGGAGGTATGTGGTGAATACTGGGGCTGGCTGGATTGGCCCAGAACCACCCAGCTTGTTCATGAAGGCACCCTAGTGAGTCCCAAGGCCCAGGCTGCCCACACCACAGCTAACAGGGGAATCAGAACCCATCCAGGTGTGCCTTACCTGCACATCCCAGGAATTGCATGGCTCCGTCCCTTCCCTGCTTAAGTCTAAGGGAACCGCAGCAAGAGACAGCTCTGTCCCCTGTAGGGTATCCTCTCCACGTTGCTTTTGTTTAGTCACTCAGTTGTGTCTGACTCTCTTGCAACCCCACGACAGTAGCCCGCCAGACTCTTCTGTCCATGGGATTTCCCAGGCAAGAATACTGGAGTGGGTTGCCATTTCCTTTTTCTCCAGGAGATCTTCCCATCCAGGGCTTGAACCCACGTCTCCTGCATTGCAGACAGATTGTTTACCACTGAATTACCAGGGAGACCCCATCTCTCTATGTATCCCCTTAATTATTCCACTCTGCCAGGGGTGAGGCTCGTCAGAAGCAGCAGTCACATTTTAACAAGTTACAGCTCACACGATGCTCTTGATTTCTTGCAACAATCGATGATGACTGAACAGGCATGGTCCTGTGTGCTGAGCATTTCATTTCATTTTTACAACACTCCCATGTCATGAACATTGCCTGGTTAAGACTTTTAATGACGAGACCTAGGTGCCTTTTTCCCTACATTTTTCTCAGAGCACGGCCTTGAGAGTCATCGGGAGAGAGGAGAGAGTTGCAGCTTACTTCTAGAGCAATCCTCAGGTTGCCCCTGCCCTTCATCCTCATCCTTTGTCTGATCTAATGGGCACACTGTCCAGCTGAGGCAACCCAGCTGGTTTCTCTCTAATTCCAACTTAATCTTTAATTGACTCCCCTGGACGGACTGAGAGCTAAAATCCATCAGGAGGAAACACAAGGCTGAATTTCGCCTGAGTGCTCAGCACACTTTTAAAAGTAAATTATTTATTTCCTTCTCAAGGCAGTAAAAGCACATTTGTTTGGCTGTGACATGGGGAGGCCATGGGGCCTGATTTTTCACTCGGTGAAAATCAAGATTTAATACTTGTGACCAAAAGCAATAAAATGGTGTTGATGGACGGAAGCGTGAGATCAACATGAAATTTGCCATGGGAGCAGAAACGGGATGGAGGGCAGTTGGAATTCACCAGCACGTGTCTCGATCTCTGATTGCAGAAGTCCTGATGAAAGGTACTCCACCAGTGGTTGAATCCTTCCTGAATCCTAGCAGCGCTCCGATTTGGGTCCAGAAGCTGTCATGTGTTGTAGCATGAATCTGTCTGTAGTAACTAGGCTCATCAATCAAGGAGGGAAACGAAGACGGTTACTAGGGAAGAGGGGAGACGCTTGTGGGGGCAGACGCGGTTCCCGCTCAGCCCCTGCACCTCTGCCCCGCTCCCAACCAAACAAGGACTCTGTTTATCCAGACGGGGAGCTGCGGGGTCAGGTTTGCTCTTCTTTCCTCACCCCCTGAAAAGAAGGGTCTGTGCCTTCATCAAGGTTTGCTTGCTTGCCTGGACTATCCAATTTGTTGACTTTTCTCAAGGGCCAGTGGTGGGAACCCAGTGCTGAGACCTAAATCTTCTTTCCAGACTATTTCTGAAGCTTCAAAGGGAGATAAAGGTCTGTCTGATAACCTGTCTCTTCAGCTGTGTTTCCACAAGTAAAGAAAAAATGAAAATTTAAAGTGGATTCCCTGGAGGATTCAACTGTCCTTCTTATTGGATATTTATGAATAATTTTAAAAGTGCAGAGTTTTCACAAAGTCTGGTTACCTTGGTACCTTTTTCCTGAGAGATAAGATGGTATATTTATGTGAATACATCTAGATATAAGGGTGTCTGAATGCTTTGGCTTAGTGAAACTTTCATCCGTGAAAGTTTCTGTAAGTGCCAATAATACTCCAATAATCTTTATTTATATATAAATTATGTACTTGTATTACTCTGTTAATATAAAATTTAAATTATGTAACAAACCAACACATACATAAAAAGAGGAGACATGAAATAAACAGTATTTTTAAATGTCATTTAGCTAATCCTGATGGCTTCATACTATCAATTCAAGATGAAAATAGTGATATTTACATTATAAATGATTTTGAGTATAAATTGATATTTCAAATTATTTTCTCCACAATTTCATATTTGTTGCTGGTCTTTTCTGCCATTGTTTTTAACCTTGTAACATGTCTGACAAAAGTTTTGCTTATGGAAATATGAGGCCTTAATATGAATTTTCACAAAATGTACACACTACATTCCCACCGCCCATGTCAGGTAATGCAGCATACAGAACATATGCAGCATACAGAAGCTTCCAACATGGCTCCCCTTGCCACTACCCACCCACTTTCCCCCAAAGTAATCAGTCCCCTGATATCTACTAATGTGGATAACCTTTACCTGTCTTTGAGTTTTATATTCAGTTGACCAGCAACATGGGTTTGAATCTCATGGGTCACCTTGCATGTGGATGTTTTTCGTTAGTAAATACTACAGTGCTATATGGTCTGTGTTTGGTTGAATCTATGGATCCAGAAGTCCAGCTCTAAGTATGCAACAATCCCCATGTTGTTCAAAATGAAAGTCGCTCAGTAGTGTCCAACTCTTTGCAACTGTATAGTCCATGGATTATATAGTCCATGGAATTCTCCAGGCCAGAACACTGGAGTGGGTAGCCTTTCCCTTCTTCACGGGATCTTCCCAACCCAGGGATCAAACCCAGGTCTCCCACATTGCAGGCAGATTCTTTACCAGCTGAGCCACAAGGGAAGCCCAAGAATACTGGAGTGGGTAGCCTATGCCTTCTCCAGCGGATCTTCCCGACCCAGGAATTGAATCAGGGTCTCCTGCACTGCAGGCGGATTCCTTACCAAGGGAGCTATCAGGGAAGCCTGTTGGAATGATACTGTATGTAATCCGTTGTGTATGGCTTCTTTTGCTCTGCATTGTTCGTTGGATTCCCCTTGTTGGGTGTGGTGGTAGGGAGTTTGTTCTCCTGCACCCCGTGGTATGATGGGTACCACCGTTTTATCATCTACTCCATCCACCATGCTCTTGGTGGACGTGCGTGCAGTTGGCCGGTTAGGGGCTGTCATGATTACTGCCCCCGTGGGTGTTATAATGCTTGAGTTTTGGTGAAGGTCAGCATGTGTTTCTGTTGGATGTGTACCTGGGGGTGAAATTCCTGGGTCATCAGTATCTTCATCTTTAGTAGTCCCACTCAGAGGTTTTCCAGCCTGTTTGGACCAATTGCATTTCCAAGTGAGCAGAGGATGTGGAATATTTTCATGTCTTCACAAACCCTTGGTATTATTGTCTTTTTCATTTTTTTTAATTTTTATATAATTTTTAAAGATTACTTTCCATGAACAGTTATTTCAAAATATTGGCTATTTTCCCCGTGTTGTACAGTCCATCCTTGAGCCTATCTCACGTCCAATACTTTGCAGCTCTTGCTCCGCCCCATTGCCCCTCCCACTGGTAACCACTTATTTGTTCTCTTCATCTGTGTCTGCTTCCCTTTTGATATATTCACTAGAGCTTCCCTCGTGGCTCAATGGTAAACAACCCGCCTGCCAGTGCAGGAGACACAAGAGACATGTGTTTGATCCCTGGGTCAGGAAGATCCCCTGGAGAGGAGGGCATGGCAACTCACTCCAGTATTCTTGCCCGGAGAATCCCGTGGACAGAGGAACCTGGTGGGCTACAGTCCATGGGGTTGCAGAGTCAGATATGACTGACATATTCACTAGTTTGTTGTATTTTCTAGGTCCTACACGTGAGTGATAGTGTATAGTATATGTGTTTCTCTATCTGACTTATTTCACTTAGCACAATACTCTCCAAGTCTATCCATGTTGCTGCAAATGGCAAAATTTCATTCTGTTTTATGGCTGGGTATATTTCTCTGTGTGTGTGTGTGTGTGTGTAAAAATATATTTAGAGGACCTCTATTTTTTGTCTTTTAACTTGAGCCCTTCTGGTGATACACAGTCCTTTGGTCAGACAAGGGGTCTCCTAAGCCCTGGGCTTTACACGGCTCCCCTCCAGTGTGCCTCAGAAGGTGGAGGGGTGAAAGGGTTACCCCCTAGAGTGCTACTTGCAAGGGGCCCTGGAGTTCCCTCTGCCAAGGACCGCCAGACCACCTCTATAGCCTGCATGTCCTACAGAGAGTGACCCAAGGTGTGGCCAGAAGGTGCTGTCAGCAGTGTTGGGATGGAACAGGAGTATGTGGAGCTTGCACCTGTGGGCTCTGGGATCTCCATGCATACGGGAGAGAATGGAGCCCAGGGTGGGAGGAGGACCAGCAGGACCACGAGCAAGCTCTCCCCTCACCACCAGCTCTCCTCCCCATCACCAGCTCTCCCTTCATCACCAGCTCTCCCCTCATCACCAGCTCTCCCCCTCCTCACCAGCTCTCCTCCCCATCACCAGCTCTCCCCTCATCACCAGCTCTCCCCCTCCTCATCACCAGCTCTCCCCCTCCTCACCAGCTCTCCTCCTCATCACCAGCTGTCCCCCATCACCAGCTCTCCCTTCATCACCAGCTCTCCTCCCCATCACCAGCTCTCCTCCCCATCACCAGCTCTCCCCCCATCACCAGCTCTCCCTTCATCACCAGCTCTCCCCTCATCACCAGCTCTCCCCCATCACAAGCTCTGAGAATTCCATGTTTGATCCTATCTTCCAAGTTCAGGTTCTCTCGAGGAGCATGGTAGGCAAAACCAGTGGAGATGGGTGCTGGGAGCACCTGTGGGCAAGGTCAGTGTGGGTGAGGGGCCGCTCAGCTACTGTGCCCCATGTTTGCTGGGTGTCCAGGTAGTGGGGGCTTGAGGGTGGGAGATGGCGCGCAGGCAGCTGAGCCTTGGCTGGGAGATGAAGAATCTCCCCAAGCACGGCAGTAAAGAGGACCAGAAAGTGGGCCTTAATCCCGAGGATTTCCCGAGCCGTCAGCGTAAGAAGCAGCTGGATGCTGGGGTCAGTGTTCTGTCCCTTCCCCCATCCTGCTGTGGCCTCCTGGGCTGCGTCTTCTGGGAGCTATAAAGTCTCCCAGAAATAGAATGTGGGCCCCAGATGTAGCTTTAATTCTCTGGTGACCAAATGAAAAGAATATACAGAACCAGGTGGAATTAATTTAATGTATTTTAACCCAATACAGCCGAGATATTTTCATTTCAGCAAGTGATCAACATACAGCTGTTATTGGCACGATACTTACATTGTTTCGTGTGCTAAGTTATGAAATCCGGTGTGTAAACATGCCTGTGGTGCATCTCAGGTCAGGCCAGAAACTCCGTCTCCCCTATAAATAGGGCAGCCCTGTGGTGAAAAGTGAAATTAGTTTGCTTTTGTACTGCCCATAGTACTTGATGTAAACTGTTGCTTCTGTATAGTTTGTTGTTATAAAGGTATAATTGTAAAATGAGGCTATGAACATGTTTTACTTAATAATTAACTTGTTTTTAAACCTTTAAAAAGATTTATAGTTGATTTACAATCTTGTGTTAATTTTGCTATACAGCAGAGAGATTCAGTTACACGTATACATGCATTCTTTTTCGTGTTCTTTTCTATTATGGTTTATCACAAGACATTGAATATACTTGCCTGTGCTCTACAATAGAACCTTGTTATTTATCATTCTGTATATATAATTGCATCAGCTATTCTCAAACTCCCGATCCACCCTTCCCTCACCTCTCACAACCCCTTGGCAACCTTGAGTCTATTTTCTATGTCTGTGGACCTGTTAAACATTTAAGGTTAAGACATGTGATGAGTGTGTCTCCATTTGAACTTTTCCCTGTAGATGCCTGAGGTGGTGAGTGTAAAGAGTGGGAGTGACTCAGGTAGCCGTGGTCAGCTAGAATGATCCAGCACTGTCCGTGTCTGTGTGTCCACGCCCAGGCACAAGCAGGGGCCATTTCTTACTCATCTGTGGGGCCGCTCAGCATCTAGGTCTTTGCACGTAGGTAGGTGTTTTATGAAGAAGGAGGTTAGGTCTGCCTTGTTCGTCTTTTGTATTCCTAGAAATGCTAATGTAGTCCCTCATTCATTCAGCTTGTGTTAGTTGAGCACTCATTATGTACTGGGTGCCTGGAACTGTTCTAGACTCTGAGGATACAGTGGTGAAAAGACAGAGTTCCTGCTCTCTTAGAATTTGTGTCATTGATGAAAAGCCTGCTTGGTGTTGTTGCCAGTAATAATAATAGTGCCACCACCAGCAGTTGACATAGCTCAGATGACACTGACATGTGACTTATTATGAAAACACTCAGGAATAAAAAAGCAATTATCTTGAGCCTTAGAAGATATAATTAGCCAGCAGACACACCAGATATTCAAAGTGTCTATTAGAAGTGTTCTACCCGCCACACTAGCGGGATGTGAGGTTTGACTGGAAGACATGAAGAGGACTCCTTTAAGAACGCTTGCTGTGAATCGACTTTGGCCCATAAACCAGTTTCTGGGCTGTTATCTGTGACCTGACAAATAGTTGTTTCTTGTTTACAGATGGGGGGTTTTCTGGGGGCTGATGGTGTCATGGGCCAGGGCTCTTGACTGGCGGCCAGACAAGAACTTCAGGCTAGGCTCTCTTGGGGCCCCTGCTCCCGCAGGGGAAGCAAGAACAGGTAACAGGTTCCCTTGCTTGCCCCCTCCGGGAGTGCAGGTAGCTTCCCCCACTTACACGAGTTCCTTACGTGGGGTGAGGGTAGGGGTGCGTCCAGGGTGTTTTGCCCACCGCTTAGGTGATGTTGTGTGCAGGGGGCGCTCCAGTATCATGCTTTTGCTCCTGACACTCTGTTTTAGCTCCAGGCTCTTCAAAAGTGGCAGTTGGATTTTTTGTCTCGTTGTATCTTTGGGTCCTGAATTTGCCCCAACTGCACTGCACACAGTTATTTTTAGCCCCATGCAGTTTCTTTGTATGTTGTTGCTGGAGGAGAGTGTGTCCAGGTGCAAGCATGCAGCACGGCAGCCTAGGGTCCTGGGTCCCAGCCTGTCTCAGTGGGAAGGAGATACACATTTAAGAGACAACACCAATCAGAAGTCTGGCATCATCTGCCCAATGACAAGTGAAAAAACTGAGTTAATAAATTTACATGGAAAATGTAGTACTTAAAAAGTTAAAAATCAAGTGAGCTGTAGAAGCATTTTGTTCCATGGGGTGGTCCAACACAAGGAGTTAAAAAGAGATGAAAACTCAGAACTCAGTTAGGAAAATAACTAGAACCTTTGTGTCTGTGTCGGTGGCTTTCAGATGTGTGTGAAGTCAGTCACTTGGAGGACTCACTACAACACACATCGCTGGTCCCCACCCCCAGAGTTTGTAGTTCTAGGGTGAGGCCCGGAAATCTGTATTTCTGACAGGTTCCCAGGTGCTAGTGATCAGGTCCCAGGATCACACTGAGTCTCGTCTGTTTCTTTACATTGCTATTAGACACCAGGGCTTCTCTGGTGGCTCAGATGGTGAAGAATCTGCCTGCAGTGCAGGAGACTAGGGTTCAATCCCCGGGTCGGGAAGATCCCTTGGAGGAGGACACGGCAACCCACTCCAGTATTCTTGCCTGGAGAATCCCATGGACAGAGGAGCCTGGTAGGCTACAATCCATGGGGTCGAAGAAGAGTTGGATACTACTGAGCGACTAACACTTAGACACACACAGCACCTCCTGCTTTAGTTTCATGTGGTTGATGCAAGCTTGGGCCACCCACTCTATTATGCAGAACAAGGTAGAATACTGTCTAATGGTGGGTGCCACAAATGTTAGGGGAAAAGCTCAGCAACTTCTGTCTGTGTTTTCATCACTGCCTTGGGCTGACCTTGGTGTCTTTGACTAAGTCACTCAGTCGATCTGTGTTTCCCTGTAGGGATATTAAAATTAGGCTCTCAGAACAGCATCGAAACATGTATATCATCAAGGGTGAAACAGATCACCAGCCCAGGTTGGATGCATGAGACAAGTGCTCGGGGCTGGTGTGCTGGGAAGACCCAGAGGGATGGGATATGGGGAGGGAGGTGGGAGGGGGGTTCAGGATGGGGAACACATGTAAATCCATGGCTGATTCATGTCGATGTATGGCAAAACCCACTACAATATTGTAAAGTAATTAGCCTCCAACTAATAAAAATAAATGGAAAAATAAAATAAAATTAGGCTCTCAGTAATCTGGCCCTTCCCTTCAGCTAAAATACTGGTACACTGACCTTCTGCAAAGTCTGCTAGAAACCAGACCCACCGTAGCTGTTCATCCAGCTATGTGTGTGAGTTGCTCACTCGTGTCCGACTCTTTGTGACCCCAAGACTGTAGCCCTGCAGGTTACTCTGTCCATGGAGTTCTCCAGGCAAGAATACTGGGGTGGGTAGCCATTCCCTTTTCTAGGGGATCTTCCTGACCCAGGGATTGAACCTGAGTCTCCTGAATTGCAGGCAGATTCTTTACCATCTGAGCCACCATGGAAGCCCATGGCCTCGCATAAATTGCTTCACTCCTGCCTTAACCCACCTTCCACAGTGACCCCCGTGCAGCTGCCACCTCGTGAATAAACTCCTCTTGGTTTTCCTGTCTTTCTCCCTCCTACTCTTTCTTATTTGTGCCTTGTATGGACTCCTGCTGCAGCACTTATTATATTATACTTTGTAACATATGTAGCCCACTTACTTGGTAGACTCTTCCTGGGCATCAGACCCGGCTTCTTCAGTGTTGTAACCCCACTCTCCCAGCTGATATAGAGCAGGGGCACATAAATATTTATGGACTGCACAATTAGATGCTTTAGTGAAAGCATCCCAGATTTCTCAGTCTATAAAAGTAAGTAGCATGAAATCACAACCAATATATGGAATGCAGAGTGTTCAAATAACTGATACTTGGAAAAGAGTTGCAGAGTCATGGCGCAAATAAGATAATAATGAGGATTCCTGAGATTTCCACTACATTACTCTGCATCCCAGTCAAGCCCAAATCTAACTCCGCTGATATTAATTGTTTCATGGAGGAACCAAAGTGTTATTTATCTGCGAATAGAAAGCAATTTGCTGATACCAGCCCAGGGATATGAGTGAATATTACAAAATCGTTATCCGTAAGTATCCGTAATCTCCTTTATATTTTGGCCACAATGATAGGTTATCAAGTGAATCAGAGGACTGGTGTCTGAAGCCTCAGCTCCAACATAATCACTTGGGAAAATATTTGATGAGACAGTAAAAAGATTACGAGAATGAAAATTTCTTCCATTTACCTAGAAAAAAGTAGCTGCAGAACTGTAATCATCTAGAATATTTCAAAATCCATTATCAGAGGGTCTATGATCTCTTATGTGTATTTTCAGTTACAGTGCTTACCACTTCTATGCTACACATACAAAAATTTTAAAAATCATACGGAATGGGGAGGACAGAGATTTAAGCCGAAGGAAAGCGGGGTGAGGGGGTGGCGAGGGGTATTTTTTTTTCTTTTTAAATGACAAACGTTGGCCAGAGGACTATTTGCAGTGTTGACAAGGGAAAGCAGAGTTTGTTTTGAAGAACTGTGGTGTGCTAGAGTTTTGTGAAATGCTTGGCTATGTTTTGTCTTTTTCTCTAATTCGTTGCCTGAGATAAAACGATAGCTGTTATTAAAAGAGGAGGATGTCCAGGGGAAAGAATGAGGGGAAGGGATAGTTAGGGAGTTCAGGATGGAGCATACACACTGCTGTATTTATTTATTTTATTTTTTTTCAGATAGTTATTTGTCATTTATTTGTCATAAACCAAGTGACCCATATGTCTATTAAGTAGAAAGAAGGGCTGTCAAGGGAGCCTCTATATCTGTAAATTACTCAGTAACTTAACAATCTGGGAAGATATCAATGAATCAAAAGCATCTAATTCTGCTGTATTTAAAGTGGATAACCAACAAGTCCCTACGGTAGAGCACAGAGAACTCTGCTTAATGTTCTGTGGCAGCCTGGATGGGAGGGGAGTCTGGGGGAGAATGGATACATGTATATGTATGGCTGAGATCCTTTGCTGTCTACCAGAAACTATCATAACATTGTTAACTGGGGCTATACCCCAATACAAAACATAAAGGTTTTCAAAACCTTTTTTTAAAAAAGAGGATGGCAGGGTTATCATCACTGTCTGTCCCAGGACTGGGCACATTAGCGCCCCCTGCCAGCAGCCCCATGACGAACTTGGTTTCCCGCAAATTTGATTTCCTGGTACCTCCTTCTTGACTCACCTGTTCTTCTCAAACTCTGGATCCAATTTTCTTTCATGTCTTCCTCTTGCCTCTGGGAGTCCCTAAGGCACTGTCCTTACCTCTGGCTCTTTCCTATATATATTCAGTTATACATTTACAAATGCCACTGGGACCTCTCCACTTGGATGTCCAGACTTAAAAGAAGAGAAAAAGACAGAGCTCTCTCAACTAAACACGTGTGCTTTAACCCACCTCTCTTTCTGGATCTTTCCTCTTATGCAGACGTGCCTTGACCAGCCCCTTCCCACTGCTTTTGCTTGAAATGCCTCCCAACCCCACTGTGGAATGGGGCTCTTAGATGCCAATGCCTACAGAAACCAGGGAGAGAATTTGAGTGTGTGATGCTGGCAGGGGTGGGGTGACAATGACAGCTGACATTCGCTTCAATGTTGGGGGCGGTAGGGCCTGGTGGGGACAGTGAGAAGTGGGGGACAAGTGCCCTGGCCGAAGCGGGGTGGCTCCTGTCCACCCTTGTGGTGGTGGTTGAGTCGCTCAGTCGTGTCCGACCCTTTGCAACCCCATGGACTCTAGCCTGCCAGGCTCCTCTGTCCATGGAATTCTCCAAGCAAGAATACTGGGGTGGGTAGCCATTAGCTTCTCCAGTGGATCTTCCCGACCCAGAGATTGAACCTGTGACTCTTGGATGGCAGATGGATTCTTTACCGCTGAGCCACCAGGGAAGCCCCCTGGCCATCCTTGCCATCTAAGAATGTGCGATCTCAGACCCAGTGTTACCAGATGGCTTTGTTTGTAAAGATAATGTAGAATCTATTTGTATGTTTTTAATCACCTGATTTTATAAGTGATAACATTGTTTGAAATTAAAAGCATCGGCATCCTTGGGACTGTATGAACACACTGCTGTATTTAAAATATATAACCAACAGAGACCTACTATATAGCACAGGGAACTCTGCTCAGCATTCCTTAGTAGCCTAAATGGGAAAAGAATTTGAAAAAGAATAGATACATGTATATGTATAACTGAATCACTTTGCTCTACACCTGAAACTAACACAACATTGTTTAATCAAGTATGTTCCAATATAAAGTAAAAATTTTTCAAATTTAAAAACAGTATCCTTTGGCCTAACATTGAATAGCTCAGTATCTGTCAGTCCTTTGTGAACCTCAGCCGCCAGTTTGCAATCTCTAATTTAGAGTTACCCAGTGCTGTCTGGTAAACCATAGGTAGGGTCTAAAATTGTCTGATAGCCACATTTTAAAAAATAAAAAGGAACAGGAGCAATTCATTTTAATACGTTTAATTTAACCCAGTATTTCTCAAATATTTCAACATGGAATCAATAGGAAGCAAAACTGCTGGTGAGATGCTTTGCATTCTGCTTTTGCACCCTGAGTCATTGAAGTCTGGTCTGTGCTTTACACTTTTGAGACATCTCAACTGCATGAGCCCCACGTGACTACTGGCTATTGTATTGGTCATCAGAGCTCTAATGGTGAAGGACAAGAATTAATTACATACGTACAAAATAAGGTCAGAGTTTATTCAGTATGCTTGCGTTATTGTTCAGTGGCTCAGTCGTGTCCGCCTCTTTGCAATCGCATGGACTCTAGCACGCCAGGCTTCCCTGTCCTTCACCATCTTCCAGAGTTTGCTCAAACTCATGTCCATTGAGTCAGTGGGTAATGCCATCTAACCATCTCATCCTCTGTCACCCCCTTCTCCTCCTGCCTCCAGTCTTTCCCAGCATCAGGGTCTTTTCCAATGAGTCAGCTCTTCGCATCAGGTGGCCAAAGAATTAGAGCTTCAGCATCAGTCCTTCCAGTGAATATTCAGGACTGATTTCCTTTAGGATGGACTGCTTAGAGCTATGCTTGCATAGAGCTAGGTAATTTGAATCTTAGGATAAACCAAAGTAGAAGAAGCAACTCTTGAGAATGATGAGGCTAAAAATGACATAAAGAACTGTGTGGAAAAATTCTGGGTGGCACCATAGTGATCAATTACAGACTTTCAAAGGCCCCTCATGCCTGGCTGATGGGAATTTTTTATAGGACTTTTCTACTCAGAGCTCTGCTGGTCACACAGGAGTTCACAGCTGATGTTTGAATTCACACTTCAGGGTGGAGTTACACTTTGGATTGTTCCAATGCTGTTGCCCTTCTGAAATGTCAGGGTGAGCATTTGTCCTTGAGCAAATTTAAAACAAAGTGAATGTCATAGAAGTCAGTGTAAAATGGGGACGAATATTCTGAATTCAGTGATGACTTTGTCATTCAATCAAGATTGAGCAAATATACTCACTGCTAAAGAGGAACATTTCCATTCAATATTTACTTTCACTGTAGTTTCCTGTTGGGGAGCAGAGCCCAGCAGCTGTTGTCAGCTTTGGCCTAGAGAAGACTGTGACCTCTAGTGACCCCTTTCTGAGTCCAGCTCCATGTTTTTTAGGTTTGCTTATGACTCCATCCATGGTCCATTCAAGAACCTATTGCGGCTGCAAATATGGAGGGCATGATGGTCAGACAGTGGCATCTTCCCAAAGTGAAGACAGTGACAAGGCACAGAGCGGAACTTTCTGGACACACTGTGCTTTCCTCAGGCCTCTGTCCTCCTCGTAAAGACCAAGGTGCGGTCATTTTTGCTCCTTTGCTCCTGGAGACAACCAGGGACAGTATGGCAGTATCTGTTCGTTTTTAATATTTATTTGGTAATTTGGTTGCACCAGGTCTTAGCAGTGGCACGCAGGATCTGTAGTTGCAGCATGAAAACTCTTCATATGGCATGTGGGATCTAGTTCCCTGACCAGGAATTGAACTCAGGCCTCCTGCATTGGGAGCTTGGAGTCTTAACCCCTGGACTAACAGGGAAGCCCCAGTATGACAGTTTCTCAGGACTGTCTGCCTTACCTGTTTATCCTGAGTGTAAGAACCTTATACACATTAGTATCATAGAAGATACTCAGCATCAGAAGACACTTACCATCAGTGCTTTCCAGGAGCCTGTGGTTGGTTGCATCCCTGGGAAGTCAGGGCAGTGGCAAAGTCAAGAGCATCATTCTGGGTTGAACTGACAGCACTGTTGGGAAGGCCGTCCTGGGATTGGCGGGGGCAGCTGCCATTGCTGCGACATGTCGCCGTGTCTTAAACCCGTGGCGTGGATCTGACGTTCCCACCTTCTCTCAGTTGCTGAGAAGCAGGAGTCAGGGACCTTGAAGTTACCCCAGCCCCTCAGAGAGGTGGTATTTCCCCATCTTTACTCCGTCCATCCCTTCTCCTGGGCTCACTGGCCTCAAGGTGCAGCCTCCTCTGGGTTTCAGCCTGGCTGATCTCCCAGGTACGGCTTTGGTGGGAAGAGGAGGAAGCAGATAGTCTGCTTTTGTGCAGGGAGGCACTTTCCCACAATTGTCTTGGGACACACACTGGTCTCCGCAATCACATTAGTGCAGACATGTCAGTCAAGGCAAACATGTCAGTCAAGGCAAACAATTTCAGTTGATTTTGAGCCTTATGAGTTCTGGTGATGGTTTAGTTGTTGAGTCGTGTCCGACTCCTGTGACCCCGTGCACTGTAGCCCGCCAGGCTTCTCTGTCCATGGGATTCTCCAGGCAAGAATGCTGGAGTGGGTTGCCATTTCCTTCTCCAGGGGATCTTCCCAACCCAGGAATCGAACCCAGGTCTCCTGCATTGCAGGCAGAATTCTGAATTCTAGAGGAAGTATTTCACAGTGATATACTTGGTGAAGGAGCAAGCAGCAGAGCACTTTGGGTTTGAGGTTACTCCTCTGAATGTTTTTATAGGATGATTAAAATTTGAAAATAATTTATAGAGAAAATGATTTTGAGTAGAAATTGAGACCTAACAGTTGCTTCCTTGGAAATGGCTCAGAAAGTGGATAATAAAACAACAGAGAACAACAGTGGAACTTGACTGTGTGACTTGGACGTTTCTTCTTTACATCCATACATCTGGTCTCCTGATAAATGCACATTGATTATCTCACCAAATGCCAGGCACAGAAATGGCAAGGCCTTTTTTCATTTAGCTGACATGATGCTATGGTAAGCAGCTTGCTAGATTGGCCTCCAATAATCCTGGCCTCCTGGTATTTATGACCTCCTGTGGTAAATAGTGTTGAAACCAGTGTGATGATGGGGTAGTGATGGCATGTGACTTACAATGCTAGGTCATAAAAGATGCTGCTGCTTCTGCCTTGCTCTCTGGAATCACTTGCTCTGGAGCGAAGCTGGCCACATGTTGGGAGGACTCTTCTCTGCTGAGAACTGAGGCCTCCTTCTAGCTGCAGTCTGCACTTGCCAGCCATGTGAATGAACCATCTTGGAAGCAGATTTTGCAGCTGCCATCAAGCCTTCATATACTTGCAGACCTGGCTAATGTCTCTTTTTTTAATTTTTAAAATTTTTATTTATTTGGTTGTATCCAGTCTCAGTTGCCAGGCATTAACTTAAGACCTTTGCAAATATGAACCTCTTAACCTTCATAACAATCCTTTGAAGCCGGTGCCGTTGCTGTACCCATTTTATCCATGTGGGAACTGAGGCCCAGAGATGCCTTGCTCAAAGTCACAGAATTGGTAAAAGGCTGCAGTGGGATTTGAATTAAACAGTCTGAGCAGAGTCCATGTTCTCAACAAGTACGTTGTATTGTCCTTTTAAAGGAACCACCTTTTTTCCAGCTGTTTTTCCAAAACAGTTTTAGGAAATCAGTTCTAAAATCAAGTGGTTGATGAAGGGCAGGATTAAGATCTAGGATGGGGGGGAACTGGATACTGAACGCACCCAGGATTGGGGGTGGGGGCGCGTGGAGTGTGGGTGAAGTGGCTTCGATAAATCCTTCTCTAAGCCTCTGTCCACTCTACTGTAAAGCTAATAGCAGTTCCTATTGGGGACTTTTTTTAGGGTTAAATAAGATAAAGCATGGAAGGCCTCTAGCTGGGGGTGGGGGGATCAGCACACATGAGTTCCTGTTTCTCGTCCAGCTCCTTCTGTTTGCCATTGCTAAAGCGGGATTCGCTCATCTGACTGCTGTCTGCCCTGGTCCCTGCAGCCTTGCTCTCGGCCTGGATGCTGCCTGTTCTCTGAGCCCTGGTGTCCCAGCCCACGTGACCCCAGCTCTCCCATCTGGGACACTGCCCTGAATTCCCACATAGGAGAAATCAACTTCCTGATCATCCCCTGATCTTCATTGCTAGGATGCAGACTAATAACAGCGAACCATTTCCTGTGCTTAATTACATTATTCAGAGTGCTCTGCAGAGTGGGCGGTTTGGAACCCCAACCACTAATTTACAGAGTAGTTGGGAAGACAAAAATAAAACAAATGGGGACCACAGCACTGGTTTGGACCATTACTCGGCACGCATGGACCAGAAAAATATACGGGACCTTAAGCTCACCACCTTGTATCCAGTGATGACCATTACACTTGAGGACCATTATATTGATCTTCCATCCCTTTGCTTATAGCAGGAGGAGATGGCTTAAATAAATAATTTAGTCATGAAAAAAAAAAAAGGAGAAGGGCTTTGATGGTTCTGTGAGTTGGGCATTCTGAAGCCAGAGGTAGTTCTGTTGGGTGTACAGTCATCCCCCAGTATCTGTGGGAAATTAGGTCCAGAACCCCCTATGGATACTAAATTTTGAAGGTCTCCAGGTCCCTTGATGACCCTCTGGATCCCAGGGTCCCACATCTGCAGATTCAGCCATCAGCAGATTGTAAACATAGTACACGATCGATACACGATTGGTTGAGGTTGGTCGAGGTGTGGAATTGGCAGGTATAGAAAAGTGAAAGTGTTAGTTGCTCAGTCATGTCTGACCCTTTGCAACCCCATGAACTGTAGCCCACCAGGCGCCTCTGTCCATGGGATTCTCCAGGCAAGAATGTTGGAGTGGGTAGCCATTCCCTCCTCCAGGAGATCTTCCTGACCCAGGAATGGAAGTGGGGTCTGCTGCATTGCAGGCAGATTCCTTACCATCTGAACCACCAGGGAAACCCAGGGCCCATCATATTTGGAGGTTCGGGGGCAGTGCCACAAGCAGTGGGAAGTGCAGGGTGTGGAAGCCACACAGATGGAATCCCAGTTCTGTCACTTTATGATGTGAGACTTTGGACAAGTTATGTAACTTCCCCAAGGTTTGTTGAGAAGGAGAATCATGATGCTGACCTCATTCATTCCTTGTGAGGCTCCCTTCCTCTTCATAATGACTGTATTAGAGAGCTAGTGTCATAAACAGCTAATGGTTGGGCGTTAAAAGCTCACATGAGAAACCCCTCTACCTCCCAAAGGAAATAAAAGATAATTTCAGATCAAAACAGTATTGCCCGAGGCATTCCAACAGGCAGCTATCGAAATGCTGCTGACCTGTGTGGTCCATGGAGGTACTTAGTCGGAAGTCAACCTTGGATACTTAGACCTAGCCTGGCTGGGAGAGTATAGGTTTACTCTTTTCTTGTCTGTTTCTGACCCTGAACAAGAAAAGTAGTTATGCCCTGACAGATTTTCTTTAAAAATCTTGTACATCTTTTACATAAGGTAGGTGGGAAAAAAAGTTTTGCAAAGAATATAGTATGCATTCATGATTAAAAACACAAAATAAAAAACAAATCAAAAAAATCTGGACAAGTTAGAAATAGTAGGGAACTTATTTTTTTGATATAAAAATGTCTTAAAAGCTATGGTGAGCGTGATACTTCATTGAGCAACTTTAGGAAAGATTTCAGGATGCTTTTGTTTCTTCTGCTCAATACCCCATTGGATGTTCTAGCTGCTTAATAAGACAAGAAAAAACGGGAGTGTAAAATCAGGAAAGAACAAACAAAATTGCCCATATTTGCAGATGATATGATTGTCAATGTCAAAATGGAGAATCTGTAAACTATTAGTAAGAAGCTTGGTAGATACAAGATCTGTGTGCAAAAGTCAATCATGTTCCTAGAGGGAAACCCAAACCAAGTAGAAAAAGTTTTTTGTTGTTGTTTTAAAAGAACATTTACACAAGCAACAAAAACCGAAAAGTACGTTACAAAAAAGATTGACAAAAATAAGCAAGACTATAATGGACAATATTATAAAACCCTGTTGAAGGGCTTCCCTGGTGGCTCAGTGGTACAGAATCCACCTGTCAATGCAGGAGACAGGGGGTCCATCCCTGATCTGAGGAGATCCCACCTGCCAAGGAGCAGCTAAGCCCGTGTACCACAGCTATTGAACCTGTGCTCTGGAGCCCGGGAATCGGAACTGCCGAGCCCCTGCGCTGCAGCTACTGAAGCCCGCGTGCCCTCGGGGCTGCGCTCTGCAACGGGAGAAGCCCGCATAATGAGAAGCCTGCGCACTGCAAGTAGAGAGCGTCCCCCACTCTTTACAACTGGAGAAAAGCCCATGCGACAGGAAGACTCAGCACAGCCAAAACCCAAAACCCCAAATTTAGACCTTTTACAAGAAAAGAACAAACCTTTAAATAGAAGTTGATTACATTAAAATTAAAACCTTCTTAATAATATACACTGAATTAAAAGGCATAATGTGAGATGATTATAATAGTCATCTGCATAATTAGGGATTAATATCCCAAATATGTAAAGAATTTCTACAAATCAGTAAGTAAAAAAGCTATGCCACAGAAAAATGGGTATAGCATGAGAGCAGGGAGAAATCAGAGGCAGGAAAACTGAATGGATAGTAAGCATAAAAGGTGGTCAAACTCACCAGTACAGGGCCTCTCTTATAGCTCAGTCAGTAAGGAATCTGCCTGCAATGCAGGAGACCCAGGTTCGATTACTGGGTTGGGAAGATCCCCTGGAGAAGGGAATGGCAGCCACTCTAGTATCCTTGCAGGGAGGATCCCATGGACAGAGGAGCCTGGCAGGCTACCGTCTTTGGGGTCGCAAGAGTTGGACACGACAATGACTAAAGTACCAAACTCACCAGTAGTCAGGAAAAAGCAAATGATTAGCACAGTGAGGTATAATCCCACACGTCTCAAAATTTAAATTTAAAATCTGGCAAAAATTAAAATCCAAAAACACCAAGAGCTGCCAAAAAAAAAAAAAGTGCAAATTTTCATACAATGCTGCTGGGAATGAAAATTGGTAAAGTCACTTTGGAGAGTAAGTGGCAGTTTCTCCTACAAATCAGCCATTCTGCATTTATAGGTACGCTCCAGAGAAAGTCCATCTACAGACTGATTCCAGAGGAAATCCAGCATGTGTACATGAGGAAACATACTTGTGTAACGGTGTTTACTATAGATTTTTTTTGTAAGAATTAAAAGCTGAAACCGATCAGATGTGCCTCATTTAGGAAATGGATGAACACAGTATTTCGTTTGTATAATATCGAATTAGTCTATAGCAATTAAATGAATGAATTAGCTAAATCTGGATATCTTATTGCTGAGTCAGAAAAGTTGCAGTCAAGTAGTATTCTGTTTTTGTAATTTAAAAAATAGCACTTTTATAAGACAGAAAAGAAGAAATAGGTGAATGACAGAAAGACAGAAAGGCGAAGACAGAAAAGGCGAATGGCATGCCTTATATATGTAATCTAAAAAGAAGTGATACAAATGAATTTATTTACAAAACAGACACAGACTCACAGACCTAGGGGACTTACGGTAGCCGGGGGGGGAAGGGTGAGGGAGAGGGATGGTTAGAGAGCTTGGGATGGACATATACACACTGCTCTATGAAAGTGGATAACCAACAAGTACGGTACTGTACCTCACAGAGAACTCTGCTCAATGTCACGTGGCAGCCTGGAGGGGAGTTTGGGGAGAATGGATACATGTATATGTATGGCTAAGCCCCTCCTCTCCATCTGAAGTTAATCAGCTATATTCCAATATAAAATAAAAAGTTTTTTTTTTAAATAGCACTTTTATATAGTCTATGGTAATAGCAAAAGTACCAAAATTATAAAATTATACATGGGAAAGTCATGTAGGAGATCATAAAACCAGTCTTCTCTGGGAAGGAAAGGTGAGAAGTTTGTACTGAGCTAAAGTAAAAAGGAGGCTTCAACTCGGTAAAGTTTTCTTTAAGAAAAATAGAATGAAAAAGAGAGCCCTGGAATCGGTAGTACAAAATATTATTAACATTTGTTAGATTTAACCTTGCTTGTATCTTGGTAATTAAATTTTGTGCTGTATTTATATATATTTTACAATCCTTCTGGAAGCAAGAGCCATCAGCACCCTTCAGGTCTGCCCAAAGAAACAATGTGGAAATGAGTCCCTCGCTCTTGGGGCGTGTCCCTGCTCACAGGGAGCTGTTCTGCGCAGGACGGGCGCCTGTGCCCACACGTGTACAGGCTTGTATTCATTTGTTGATCAGCTAGTGTTGCCTTGGCAACTTGGGATGCCCTGTCATCTGCTGAACTGACTTTGCATATTGGCTGTTATTTCCTTCTGAGGGATTCAGTCTAAAGCAAGGGCTATCAGCCTGTCTTTGTCTCTGAATCTTCTAAATATGCAAGGTTTCCCTGGTGGCTCAGATGGTAAAGAATCCACCTGCAATCCAAGAGACCCGGGTTCAATCCCTGGGTTGGGAAGATTCCCTGGAGAATAGAATGGCTACCCACTCCTGTATTCTTGCCTGGGAAGTCCCATGGACAGAGGAGCCTGGAGGCTACAGTCCATGGGGTCACAAAGTGTGGGACACAACTGACTAAGCAACGGCAACAACATGCTTTAGAGACTGCAGGAGTGAGATGCTGTATTTGCATTGTAGACCCTCTCTTCCCAACACTGGGGGCACCACAGGGAGAGGACGGGTATGGGACTCAATCCCGGCACACGCCGTAGGATGCCGCCTAGTTAGAGCTCTAGGATAGACTCCTGACTCTGCTTGCCGTGGTCCATGAGAGCCTCCCGGCTTGACTTGCTGCTTATCCAGCGTGGACTTCCGTGGGGAGACACCAGTGCCTGCTGCTCGGCCTCCTGGGCCCACTGGCCTGCCGTGTATGCCCGCTCTTCCTGCCTGTCCTTGTAGTGGTCGAGCTCCATGCCAGGAGCTGAAGGACAGAAACTGTTGTGAGGATTGAATTGATGCTGGTTAGGCTCTTGATCGGAGAAGGCAATGGCACCCCACTCCAGTACTCTTGCCTGGAAAATCCCATGGGCAGAGGAGCCTGGTGGGCTGCAGTCCATGGGGTCGTGAAGAGTCGGACACGACTGAGCGACTTCACTTTCACTTTTCACTTCCATGCATTGGAGAAGGAAATGGCAACCCACTCCAGTGTTCCTGCCTGGAGAATCCCAGGGATGGTGGAGCCTGGTGGGCTGCCATCTATGGGGTCACACAGAGCCGGACACGACTGAAGTGACATAGCAGAAGCAGCAGCAGGCTCTTGATCTCAGGTAAACCTCCAGGGAAACTTCTTAGTGAGTTCAAGGCTGCGTAAAGGGACACTAAATAAACATGTGTACTTTAAAAATATATATATTTATTTTTAATTGGAGGATAATTGCTTTACAATCTTGTGTTGGTTTCTGCCATACATCAACATGAATCAGCCATAGGTATACACATTTCCCCTCCCTCTTGAACCTTCCTTCCGCTTCCCACCCCGTCCCACCCCTCTAGGTTGTCAGAGAGCGCTGAGCTGGGCTCCCTGTGTGATACAGCAGCTTCCCATTGGCTATCTGTTTTACACGTGGTCATGTATGTATACATCAATGCTACTCTCTCAGATCATCCCACCCTCTCCTTTCCCTGCCGTGTTCACAATCTATTCTCTATGTCTTCCTTTCTATTCCTGCCCTGCAAATAGGTTCATCAGTATCATTTTTCTAGATTTTATATATATATACATATGCATTAGTATATGATATTTGTTTTTACATGTGTACTTTTTATCTATACAGAAGGGTTCAAATTCTTAGATTGTAAAAGCTGGTCATGTGAAGGATTTCTGGCTAACCTAACCATCCTTGCAACCAATGGTTACCGAGTTCTTTCTATCTGCCTTTAAAAATGGGAAGGCTCGAGTCCAGGGTGGCTGCATGAGACCTTTTCTGTTAGCCAGGTTGGCACTTCCCCCCACCCCGAGAGGCACTCAGTCAGTATAGCCCCTCTGTCCTGCTTTTAAGGGTCATCAGAGCGTCCCCTTTTCCAGCCGCACTTCTGAGACCACCCCACAGTGCCCTTGGGAAAGGAATTGATGAGTCAGTATTGAGCCCTTAGCTGCTAGGACTTGGGATCTTAAGCCAGTCAGGACATGGAGATTCTTAACCCATGGGGTAGACCTGTGGTTTTCCCATCAGTATTAACCCAGATGCACATTCCCAGGGAGAGAAGGTACTGCCCTGTAAGCACTGCAGGTGTTAATTGTCTCTGACAATTGGCAGGCGGTATCCAGACCTCAGTGCTGGTGCAAGACCCCAAGAGTCGAGAAGCTGCCCAATGTCACTCCGCAGAGCACTTGAACAAAGCACTTGCTCCCTGTCTGGACAGAGTGATGCATTTTATGTGTCTGGTAACAGGTCTTAAAATTCTTTCAAGTATTGGGAGCAGCATAGCGTGAACATATTTAATTCCTTTTCTCTTTTTATTAAGGAGAACCACTATTAACATGGAACTTGGGTCTCTTGGTTCCCATCTGACATTCTGAGAGTTTTCCTTCTTACTGGTTATAGCCTTTCAAACAATCTTATGTGCTTGATGCACACTTGGTAAATGAAGAGCTGCATAGTAAAGCTACTCCCAGAAATTGATAATAGCGATTGTCTCTCTGGAAGGGTTGGGACTGGGCAGGAGACTCAGTTTTTTATTGAAGATCTTGCTTGCATTGAATTACATTTTCCCGAAGGTGTACCATTTTCAATTAAGTGAACTTGGTTAGTTAAAAAGCTCTTTTGTTGTAGAACGCATGGGGTACCTATGCTGAGAATATTGCGTGTACTAAATAGGAACTCGGCCCCGTCACTGGCACCTCCACACCCCGTTCTGATACTAACCAGTTTTATGGTGGAAACAGCTCCTTAAGCACCCTGAGCCTCAGTTCTTGAATCTGTAAAATGGGAGCGGGACGCTTGCTTATCCTCACTGTGTGTCTTAAAGGTGGGATGAGGTATGTTTATCACTGTTCCCATGTTTAAATTACATTGCTAGGCTTCCTCCAGATTGTGTGTACCTGGAGAGCAGGAAATGCTTCGTATGTACCTTTGTGTCCTTCTGCCCCCACCGCATGTTCTGTAACTTCCTGACGGGAAGGGACCTTGTGTCGCGTTGTTTACTGATAACATCTCTGTGCCTGGAACAGTGCCTGGCATGGTGTGGGCGTGGCGTCAGTGTTTACTCAGTGAATGCATGAATGCATGCATGCCCGATAGGGATTCAACTCATGTTGCTTGATGCTTGAACACCAATTTGCTGACATAATTTCCACACGTTCTGTCTCATCTGCAGTGTTTAGCATCAATAGATGTCCTTGACTCCAGAGTATATATGATCCTTTTCCTTAGTTTCTACCAACTGGCCCATCATACATTGATCTTAAGTGAAGTCGCTCAGTCATGTCGACTCTTTGCAACCCCATGGGCTGTAGCCTACTAGGCTCCTCCGTCCGTGGAATTTTCCAGGCAAGAGTACTGGAGTGGGTTGCCATTTCCTTCTCCAGAGGATCTTCCCCACCCAGGGATCAAACCCGGGTCTCCTGCATTGTGGGCAGACGCTTTACCATCTGAACCACCGGGGCAGCCACATTGATCTTGGATCCACCAATAAACCTGGTCCTTCTGCCTGCCGGCATTAAGCACTGTTGGTCATAGGTTTCCCTCTCATTATTCCTTCAGCAGTTGCTCTGTTATTTTCTCCGCTCTACTGATGAGGAGTCCCAGAGCTTGTGGGAAGGGCCAGGGGTTGGTGAGTGAGAATAAGACCAAGCCCAGTGCTGACGAGCAGCGTGAACATGCCAGGTCCCCTGGGATTCACGGAGACGGGGCCAGAGGGTGGCACCTGGTCAGATCATAGCCCTTGCCAGTCGGCTCTGGCAGAGCAGCCCTGCGGTTGGCATCTCCTGGCGGTGCCACCCATTAGCATCGCACAGCTGGGCCGGGGCCCAGCCCGCTGCACGGCTCCTGTGAGAGTCGTCTTCTCACCTGCTCCACAGCTGGGGCTGTCAGCCTGTATCTCAGGATCCTGATGATTATCCGTATTAACTGAAATGTGCTAGACGGGCAAA
Organism: Cervus elaphus; assembly: GCF_910594005.1. Taxonomy (NCBI): domain Eukaryota; kingdom Metazoa; phylum Chordata; class Mammalia; order Artiodactyla; family Cervidae; genus Cervus; species Cervus elaphus. The sequence continues at coordinate 18,825,967 of NC_057827.1, read as the reverse complement.
TGCATCGCAGTGTGGCACCTGGGCCGCCTCGGGCACTTCACGTAGATGCAGATTCCTGGACCCTTCTGGAGAAGCTCTAGTGGAGCAGGGAAGGGAGGCTTGGGAAGCATCAGATTTAACAGGCTCCAGTGGATTCTGACTCGTGGGAGAGGTTGAGAGTTATGCAGGGGTAGAGGAGAGTCTGGCGTTCAGAGCTGGACCGACCTGAGTGTGAGTCGAAACTCTGCCATCCGCCAGCTGGGTGGCTCGGGGCATGCAACTCTGCTGGCACCTCGGTATCTTCCTCTGCATGAGAGGGATGGTGATGCTGGTGTCTGTCTCACAGAACGGCTAGGATTAAGTGAGTGAGTGTCTGTGAGGCGCCATCCGTGTGTCTGCCCTGCAGCAAGCACTTACGAGTGTCAGTTGGTGATGCAGTGGTGATATGCTGATGCTGACCACCCTTGGGGGTAGAGTTTCCGTAACTATGCCAGCACAGAGAAGATGCCTGAGCGGGGATGAACTCTGAATGAATTGTGGGCCGCTTTCTGACAACCTGAACACTAGAGACTAGAGACATCAGCTCCCTGGATTAGCTGTCACTGTTGTCTGTGTGCTGCAAACTCCCCAAAGCAATTTTCAGGGAAGCCTTGACTGTATCAGAGGATGGATGGTTTTGATTTGGGGGGGAAAAAAGAAAGTTTTTTTTTAATGTGGACCATTTTTTTAAAAGTCTTTATTGAATTTGTTACAGTATTGCTTCTGTTCTATGTTTTGGTTTTTTTCCACCATGAGACACGTGGGATGCTAGCTCCCCAACTAGGCATCAAACCTGCACCCCCTGCGTTCGAAGGCAAAGTCTTAACCACTGGACCACCAGGGAAGTCTCTGATTTGGGAATATAAAGCAGATGCAGCTGCAAAAGCATTTGCAGGAGTGTCCTCTCCTTTGCCTGTTAAATGCGTTAGTCCCAGCTGAACCGTGATAATTTTTCTTACATTAAAACATCTTTCTTTTATTTTGTGCTCTGGGAAAATCAGGTTCTAGATGCATCCAAGGCTTGCATTTGAGTGCTTCCCTAAAGCAGTAGTGTCTGGCAATAGGTAAAATAACATGCAAAGCATGGTACATGGTTCTGAGCCCAGAAATCTTGGAAATTCCTTTATTGACCCCAAGTAAATGGTGATGCCTTAATTTGCTACAACTCACTAAGGAGCAGCATGTTGGTTAAAGGCCAAGTTCATGAGGTTTGCATTCTATTTATTTTAAATACAGCCTAGTTCAGTAAATAGCCCAGTTTTCTTCTGGCAATTTGGAGAGAGCAGTGTACAAAACTCCAAAGAGTGATTTGCTCCATCCAAGAACTCACTTGGGGAAGGGAGCCTCCAAAGTGTGATTGGTCTTTGAAAAATTAATAGAAAGCCACCAAGGTCACTCTGCAGGTTGGTCATTTGCACGTTGGTAAAGAATCCACCTGCAATTCAGGAGACCCAGTTTCCACCCCTGGGTCAGGAAGATCTGGAGAAGGAAATGGCAACCCTCTCCAGTATTCTTGCCTGGAGAGTCCCATGGACAGAGGAGCCTGGCAGGCTACAGTCCACAGGGTCGCACAGAGTCAGACACGACTGAGCGACTATAGCGCCACCAGCACGTGGAAATGAACCCATGTGTGTGTGAATGCTCCTGGCTTGGAACTGCACTAGCCCTGAGCGCAGAACTTGTGTCTGGCCGTGCAGGAATGACCACGTGTGGTCCGTTCAGGAGCATCCAGAAACTGATGGCCCACCTGTCCCTGTCCCGAGCAGGCACGTGGGGCCCATCATCACGACATCCTGCGTGGCTCAGTGTGGGCACATTTGGACTCGTGGTGGGTCTGGGGTTTAGCCCGGAGCCCGGCCTCCAGTTGCTCTGATGTTTCAAGACAAGCCTGAGAGTGACCAGCATGGAGGAACATGCATTAGGCTCAAGCAGCTGTCTGAGCTTTGGTGCTACCTATCTGGAGCTATCTGTTTAAAGGAGGGGCTTCCCAGGTGGTGCTAGTGGTAAAGAACCTGCCTGCCAATGCAGGAGACAGAAGAGATACAGGATTGATCCCAGGGTTGGAAAGATCCTCTGGAGGAGGGCATGGCAGTCCACTCCAATATTCTTTCCTGGAGAATCCCATGGACAGAGGAGCCTGGCAGGCTTTAGTTCATAAGGTTGCAGAGTCGGACATGACTGAAGTGACTTAGTGCGCATGCACACACACACACACACACTTAAAGGAACACTCAGAAATGCCAGCTGCCCTGCACCTGGAAATTTGGAGGAGCTCCCGTCCTGTGAAGAGTGGAGTTGGGATTCAGTCTTGCCCACTGGGGAGCCGGTTACTAGCTACCCCCTTTCCAGGCAACCCTGGGGGAGTTCCCAGCCTCACTCCCTGGATAATCCTCTTGTGTCCCTCTCACCTTTGTCTCGTTAAGGGTAGCCTGTCCATGTGGGAGAAAGAACACGAGCCACGGTGGTCCAGTGGTTAAAACTCCACCCGATCAGGGAACTAAGATCCCATGTTCCATGCAACGCGGCCTAAAAGACAAATAGATCCGGGTGAATCTGAATTCCACTCCTGCATGTCCTGCAGACAGAGCTGGGGGCTCAGTGAAAGCCTTTCTGAGCCTCAGTTCCTCTAAGTGTCCCCTGAGAAATAAGCTGGTTAATTGGCCCTAGTGACGATTGAAGAAGACGTGTTGTACGTGAAGGTCGGTACCGTGGTAACGGAAATGCTCAGTGCATCCTGGTTTGCTGCTGAGTGCTCTGTGGTCTCATGCTTGGGCATGCGATGGGGTAATTTGCTAATCTATTTTTTATGCAGCTTAGGAAGCAACAATGGGAAAATGTTCAATTCAGAGGTTAATTAGGTCTTACGTATCCCTGCCTGTGCTGGACCCAAGGCAGGAGATAGATTGGCTCCAGGCTGAGCAGCTGGAGTTTTTCCCCTGTGGACAGATGCTCCAAGATGAAGAGGAGAAGCTCAGCCCTGCCCAGATAAGAGATAAAGAGGCCTCATGTTTCTCCTTCTCAAAGTCAAGGAGACCTTGCTGACTACACAAGCACAGAATGGCTCCTTGGAGGTCAAAACGGGAGGGGGCGCTACAGTGTAGTAGTTGATGTCCGCCTACCTGTAGACCTCTTTGCTGGAATCCATCTTGCCCGAGATACGTGCCCATACAGGGTAGGACCTTGAGATAAACCAGATATGGATTTATCGATATCCGTCTTGCCAGGCAAAGCAAGATGACTGGCCAAAGGAAACCCGGAAGAAATGCCCCCTATGAGTGATTCACACTCCTGTGAGGGTGCACTTCTCTCTCTGGGCTCACCCGTGTGTATCTATTCACACTTACCACTTTCCTCCTAATAAACACTTTACTTGTTTCACCACTTTCCACCTCTATGTGGAAATGCATTTCTACAAAGCCCACAGGCGAGGGTGTTGTCACTGACCTCAGGTTTCAGTGGCTAGGATTCCATGCTCTCTCTGCCGCAGCCTGACTTCAGTCTCTGCCCAGGAGCTGAGACCCTGCTTCAAGCTGCTACAGGCCCAGGCCCCCTGAGATCAGAGTTGCATAAGAGTGTTGCCATCCTCTATTTCTTCTGCATCTGGAGGAAAGGCAGGGCTTCTTCCCATCCTAGTTGTAAGAGTAGGTGGTCTTGGCTTACCAAGATCATTGAAGAGATGACGGGAGCTAAAGATCTGTGATGTGAGCTAAGACTTCCATGCAAGCCGGATAGCAGTTTCTTTGTCAGACACAGTACATGCGTGTGTGCTCAGTCGTGTCTGACTCTTTGACCCTACGGACTATACCCCGCCAGGCTCCTCTGTCCCTGGAATTCTCCAGGCAAGAATCCTGGAGTGGGTTGCCATTTCCTTCTGCAGGGGATCTTCCTGACCCAGTGATGGAACCCCCATCTCTTGTGTCTCCTGCATCTTTACCACTGCGCCACCTAGGAACACATGAATGAGGTTTACTGGACTTTAGTGCAGCTGCTGAGTTAGGTCAGGAGGAAAGATGCTTTTTCGTTAAAGAGAAACAATTCTGAGTTCTTTCTGTCACCTGTCTACTGTTCAGATCAGACGTATTTCTGCCCAATCCTGCCTTTCATGCTCCCAACACTCCTGTCTGTCAGGTGTTTTAAAGTACACTGACTTTTTTTAATCCAGCTGGGGGAAAAAGAAAAAACCCTAAAATCAATTTTCTATTTGTTTGAAATGACTGCAGTCATTGATAAAGACTCAAAACGTGAGTCCCAGAGCCCCAAAAGAAGAAACGGAGTAAACTTAATAAACAGGATGGATGAGTTCTATGGTGAGTCACTCATCTCTTTACTGACTAAGTGTTCATTAAGTACCACATCCAGAAATGGAGTTCCTCTCTAGAGAAAATGCTAATTAAGACGCCTCTTTGAGCCCCCACGTTTATCCTCTTAGCAGTCTCTCCCTTTATTTGATCTCCGTTTCAGAAGGCTGGGGCCCTTTATTTAGACGAAGTAATTTCTAAAGGAAGGAGCACAAAGACCAATTAAATGATAGTTGGGGAATTGTGTCACCTCGAGTTATATAACTTTCCATGTTAGCTCACACTGATTAAGTGCTCATGCACGTTGTCCAAGAGTTTATAGATGGAATAAGCCACTTTCCAGCCGTACCCAGGAGGACTCCAGTATGTGTGTGGTGAAATGTGCGGGCCAACATTGTTACCCATGAATCCTTTGCTAAGTCAAGGCCTGATTCCTGTCAAAGAATTAGGAAGAGACTGCTGCTTCCCCTCAAACCTGTCTGGTTCATGTTAAAGCTGGTTGGATAACATGCAAACACTAATTAGGTAGGCGTTGTTCTGTAGCAGAAAGTCAACAGCGTTCAAGCATTGCAGACTCGGAGCTTGAGTTGACAGCATGCAGGGCACATGGCTGGGATATGAGGCTTGGGGGGAGCCTCTCAACTGAGCCCATGAAGACCCCAAGGAGGAAATATGTGAGAGAAGGAGAAAGGGTGTCAGATGTCGTTTAAGGCCAACACAAAGGAAGGGGCGTTTTTTTGAATAGGGAGACTGTGGTGGGGGCTGGCCTGGGAATGAGTCACAGAACTTCTTCAGGGAGGCCCAAAAAAAGCAGATTATTATTTTTTTCATTATTTATTTATTTTCCTGGTGGCTCAGACAATAAAGAATCTGCCTGCAAAGCAGGAGAACTGGTTTCTATCCCTGGGTTGGGAAGATCCCCCTGGAGAAGGGAATAGCTACTCACTCTAGTATTTTTGCCTGGAGAATTCCATGGACGGAGGAGCCTGGCAGACTACAGTCCATGGGGTCGAAAAGAGTCAGACACGACTGAGTGACTAACATTTTCACTTTCACTTATTTAATTAGTTAATTTTATTTTTGGCTGTGCCGGGTCTTCATTGCTACATGAGCGCTTTCTCCAGTTGCGTCGAGCAGGGGCCACTCTCTAGTTGGCGTTGTGCAAGCTTCTCATTGCATTGTCTTCTCTTGTTGTGAAGCATGGGCTCTAGGGTGTGGTTGCAGGGCATGATGGGCTTAGTTGCCCTGCAACATATGGAATCTTCCCAGACCAGGGATCGAACCCATGTCCCCTGCCTTGGCAGGCAGATTCTTATCCACTGGGCCACTGGGGAAGTATGAGAAGTGGATTATTTTAATTGGTGGTAAGAACCTCTCACAGGTTTTTTGGAAGCCTTGGGGTCAGTTGGCTCTTCTGAAAATCAGAACTGATTGGGGCGGGGGGTGGAGGGAGGGAGGGTGCTACATTTGTTTTCCCAGTTCTGTAATTTTTGAGGTATCACAAGTTAAATGTATTGAAATAAGCCCTGAAATATAAAACAAGGCTGTTCTGAGGTCAATATGAATATTTTACCCAAATGATGGAGATTTAAGCTCTCCTGGTGTGCAACATACTAGTTCATAAAGTGCAAGATTATTTCTTTTCTAAATCTTTGAAAGAATCTAAGAAGTAAGTCGGTGGCTTTATTTTAAAAAAAATGAGCTGCTATACATTTTTAAAAAGATTCCTTCATCTTGCTGTGGCAGCCATAGTTGCGCTGCCCTGACTCTGAGGTTCTGACACACGCTCAGTAGTTGCAGCACTGCTCCAGGCATGCGGGATCTTAGTTCCTGGACCAGGGATCGAATCCCCATCCGCTGTGTTGCAAGGTGGATTCTTAACCACTTGACCAGCGGGGAAGTCCATTAGTTGGTGCCTTTAGGAGAAGCCAGATTGATAGCCGTTAGGGGGACTTGCCATTCCTGAACTACTGGGCCGTGTATCCAGCCTCCAGTGGGACCAGAGAGGTTGCCTTTGATAAAGAAGTCAGCTCACTGAACCAGACCGTCCCATTGCTGATACCATTTCTTGAATGAACTGGGCAACCCCATACTTGGTCTACAAATGGCTCATGTACAAAATCTTGATGGATTTTTCGCTCACTTCAAATGCATGCACACACACACACACTTTGGAGCCTTGGAATTAGACAGAAATGGGTCCAATTGAAACCCTGGCCCAACAACAGAGACCTCCTTGGAGCTCATCTTTATAGAGGAACACAGCGTGGGGTTCACATCCCAGCTTCCCCACCTGAGTGTGCAGCGCCCCAAGAGCAAGTCAAGTTTTCTTTCTGAACTCCAGTTTGCTCTTCTTTAAAATCACGATGCTAGCACTCATTTTGTATGAGTTTGTGATGATAAAGTAATATTTGTGAAGTATCTAGCTGAGTGGCACATGCATGTGTACTAAGTCTCTTTGGTCATATCCAACTCTTTGTAACCCTATGGTCTTATAGCCCACTGTTTCTCTGTGCATTAAATTCTCCAGGCAAAAATGCTGGAGTGGGTTGCCATGCCCTCCTCCAGGGGATCTTCCCAACCACATACAGTAAGCTAAAAAATTATAGTTAACATTTCATTTTAAATACTTTGACCCGTGACCTCCTTTCTAAGCTAGTTCATTAAAATGATCTAAAATGCATGGTTTGGAGAGTCAATATTGATAGTAAAATAATGATTTAGGTTTAAAATTCTATGTTCAAGTTGGTAGAACATAAGGAGTGTATATATATATACACACACACACACAAACACATATGTAACATTTGTAATAAGTACCAATTGTTTTCTCAATGATACTTTTCAGTGAAAATTGGCAAATGTGATTATTATGCATAGAAAACAGTAGTATGAACATCTATATGATAAGTGCAGGTGTAAAATTGAAACTAAAAGTGAATGTTTTTGTAAAACAGATCTGCTTTGGATAGCACCACTTGTGGTCCAGAAAGGCCAGTAAATTCCCTGCCTATCTGAAAGAGCAATGCTGTAGCTGTGGAGACTCTATTTGGAGAGATTTTATGGATTTCTGAATTTCTGATGTGTAAAATGAGTTTCTACCATGTCATAGATGGAGTCATTTGTAGACAGAATGAAAAATGTATTCCTTCTGACATCTCTTTTTTTTGCAGTGACATTTGTATACCATGACATTTCTCCGCTCCAACTTATTTTCCTTCTCAGTGACCCCAACCATCAGCCGAGGGCAGGTCAAAGGCTGCCCGTTGCCCCAAATTTTGTGCTCTACTGAGCCATCTGCTGAGTTACAGTTGGGAAATCTGTGAACCTTTAAGTCTCACCATCAGTGTTTTCAAGAGAGACAGCTCTGGAATTGACAGAAACAAGAGCCAGTTCTGTCAGGGGTGTACGTTGGGGCTCACAGTTCCATGTTGGAGAACACGTACAAGATGCCCTGGGCTCTGCCCCGTCTCCATCTTTCTACCACTTTGGGGTCTGGTTAGGCAGCTCAGGCTCTGAACGGTGCCCTGGGCTAATTTCCTCCAGTCTACTCCGTCTCTGGGCCTTGCTGGCCCATTTGATACAGTTTCCAGCAGGGCCTTCTGCCTGTTGGGCAGCCGTGCAGTGAGTTAACCAGGCCCTGGCGTATCAGGAAGAGAGCAGATTTTGACCCAGACCCCGCTGTGGGCTGGGCTCTGCCACCGTGAGCCGTGTGATCCGGGGCAGGGCTCGGAATGTCTACAGGGCTCTTTCCCTCCAGTTTGAGTAACAGTACCCACCTCCTTCTGAGGGATCTTCTCAGCTCCAAGTGGATGGCCCAGGGAAAGGCTTTGCAGAAGACTCCTCAAAGTTTCCTTAATGTCAGCTCCTCGGGAGCTGTAATGAAGACTTGGAGGCTTTCGCTAAGTTGTGTCCAACTCTTTGTGGCTGCAGCACGCCAGTCTCTGTCCTTCACCATCTCCTGGAGCTTGCTCAAACTCATGTCCATTGAGTCGTTGATACCATCCAACCATCTCATCGTCTGCCACCCTCCTCTCCTTCTGCCTTCAGTCTTTCCCAGCATCAGGGTCTTTTCCAATGAGTTGGCTCTGCATATCAGGTGGCCAAAGTATTGGAGCTTCAGCATCACTAATTCCAGTGAATATTCAGGGCTGGGGATCTATGTCAAAATGGCCCCAGAAGCTTATTCTGCACGTGTTATTTTCCTTTGTTCCCATGTGATTAGTGCAAGTGGGCAAGTGATGAGAAAAGAGGAATGTGCTTTAAAAAAATGTGCAAGGACTTCCCTGACTGTCCAGTGATTAAGACTCCATGTTCCCAACGCGGGGGGATATGGGTTCAATCCCTGGTTTGGGAACTACGGTCCTGCATGCTGCAAGTCATGGCAAGATAGTGAATGAATGAATAAAGAGGCGTGCATTCGGGGCCTTGCTCTGTCCAGGCTGAAGTCACTAAGACACTGTCCTGGCCCTGCAGAGGGGAAGAAGTGAGGGGCGATGGGTGGGTCTCTCCTAGGGCTGGGCCCACTCTGGGAGAGCCCTCAACATCTGTACTCTGGTAGGTTAGGGTGGGTGGGTAGGCCAGGTAGGACACTCCAAAGGAGCTTCTGAAATCCTGTAGTCCTGCGGGGAAGGGAAGAGGCAGAGGAAGTGTGCAGAGTGATGTGGACCTTACTCTTACTGCACTGCTGAGGGAACTCTATCACTTGGCATTTTCAAACTTCATTTTCTCCAGCTCAGTAATGAGGACAACAGCTTTCCCCCCCATTCTCTGTCCCAGGGATTGATGACTGAGGTGACCAATGGAATTTAAAAGGGATGTAGTCTTAAATGCAGTGTGATATCCTGGATTGGAACTTGGAACAACAGCAACACAAGGACATTAATGGAAGAACTGGAAATCTGAAGAAGGTCTGGATTTTAGTTAATTTATACAAATGTTGATATTGAGGTAGGCTGGGTGCAGAGCATATGGGAACTCTGTACTGTATTTACAACTTTTCTGTTAATCCAAAATCACTTCCAAATAAAAGTTTATTTAATAAAAAGAAAAAAAAGGCGTGCATTCCACAGAGGGCTTTTCCACATTCCTGTGCTCATGGGGAGGGGTACAGGGCCCAGGCGACTTGTGGAGGAGAAGCACCCTGCAGGCTGGATTCCTCCAGACTTTGGTCTCACCTTGCCACCTCCCCCTCCTCCTGGCAGCCTAGGGGGCAGACAGATGGTAGCTGAGGGAGGAGGTTCCCCCTGAGCCTATAAAACCACCACCTGATGCTTGGCGTCCTTACTTCTCTTTGTTACCCCAACACTCAGCTCAGGATCCCAGAAAACTTTTGTGAGTTATGGGGTATTAGTGCACAGAGCAGATGTTCAAGTGATTCAATCCATCTATTCAGTGTTGCTCTAAAGTGTTTCAAATAATACTTCTCTAGGAAGGGGCTTCATTAAAACAAAAACAAGAAATAAGCTTGATAAAGATTGCTTTTGGAAACAACCAGCTCAGTGTCATTTAACCCAATGTTTCCCAGCTTCATTGTGATCTGGGAAACTTTTCTTCCCTTGTTCGCATGCATGTTGGGAACCACTCATCAAGGGCATATTGATTGGAATACATGTATAATCCTCAGTCATTGCTAGGCTTCTGTGTAGCCATTTGCTTCCATTATGGTCTATTGTCCTCCCCTGGCTGCAAAATGAACTTCACGTAACTTGTCCCCGCATGCTTTGTTGCTGATGTCAGTAGGGATTGAGTGTTTGGCTAGGGTCATTTCTCCACTTCAGAAGCCCTGCTGATCTCTTTGCATGATGACCTGTTAGCTGCCTTGAGCGTCAAGTCAGTTGTAAATGATACAAGACCCCCTGGGCAGTCCCAGAGAGGGCCTGATGACACTAATAGCTGTTCCTGTAGCTTTGTTGTGAAGATGCATCCGGGGTGTCCCCTTCCTCTCCCCAGGCCCCTGACCTGTCCCCCTGCTCCGACTCATTCTGTCTCACTTGGACCATCTCAGTAGCTGTCTAACCAGACTGTTCCCAGCACAGCAGCCCGGGGGGGTCCTGCAAATATGCAAGTCAGACCAAGTCTCTCCAACACGGTATCCTAGAAACACGAGAGTCCTAATGAGCAGAATCCCTGCCGCCCTCCGAGTGCCCCATCCTGCTACAATTTCCCCCAGACTCCTCTCTTCTTAGAATGCTCCTGGCAGGGTCCCACCGCAGGAACTTTGCGTTTTCTCTCCCTTCTGCCCGAAGACACTCTTCCCATGCTATACCCAAGTGGCTTGCCTCCTCTCCTACTTCCAGGGTCCGTCCGATGCCGTCTTAGGGGGAGGGCCTGCCTTCACTGCCCTGGTGTATTCACTGCAGCAGTGGCTTTTGTTAGACAAGTGAGTCTTTAGAAAGAAACACATTCCTTGGAACTCCTTCCTAGGAGCTCTCTGACCTTGGCCTCACCAGGTAATAACAGGAATGCCCTCACCACGTGCTTTCACTGTGGATAAAACAGCAGCCCCCCCCACCCCACCCCCTTCCCCCGTAGCTAAACTGTGCCCTCCTCCCTGCACTTTCCCCCTCTCAACACCCATCAACACGTGATGTCTTTGTCCATCGATGGTTTGTGGTCCCCTCTCCCCGCGGGGGTGTCTGCTGACCCAGGCAGGGCCTTGTTCCCCAGCTCCTAGGTGCTTGTCGCCTTGTCACCTCGGCAGACCTTAGGACCTGGCGGTTGAATGGATGAATAAGAGCCACCCCATCCTTCATGAGTGACGCTAGTGGGATGAGTTACACGCACGGGGTTTGGAGCATCAGGGCCCTTCCCAGTCTGCAGTGTTGTTGGGGGCTGCTCCTCCTGGCAGCTTTTCCCAGGTTCAGAGGCTGCTGCTTCTGAGTCAGGTTGTCCCAGCCTCAGCCCGGTAACAGCCGCAGCCTTAGAAGCACTTGGGTGGGGACTGGCGGGGGGCCGGTGAGTGGAGACCACCCAGAGGAGAGGAGGTTCAGAGCAGAGCCTACAGAACCGCTGGCCCCTCCCCATCCCTTTCCGTGGTTTTCCTTTCATAGTATGCTTATTGCAGGCATGCTTTTTGGCCAGAGTCTGTCCTTGTTGCTTCTTACACTTACCATCGTATCTTAACCTTCTCTTTTACAAGCCTGAGATTGCAGTGGTTTGCACCTAAGCAGACAGCTCACCACTGAGGGGTCACTTTGATGAACAGAGCAGAAAAGGGCTCAGTCTTTCCAGGCCTCAGTTGCCTTGCAGTGAAATGAGCAATCCAAAGTGAAAGTTGGGGACTTCCCTAGTGATCCAGTGGCTCCCTCCAATGCAGGAGGCCTGAGTTCGATCCCTGGTCAGGAAACTAGATCCCACATGCCATAATGAAGATTTCACAGGCCACAACAAAGATCAAAGATCCTGCTTGCCACAACTGAGGCTCAGCACAGCCAAATAAATAAGACAATTTTTTTTTTAAGTGAAGGCTGCGAGGAGCCCTTCGTATCCTGGAAGTTCCATTTTTCTAGGAGTCAATTATCTCTGAAGCTTGGGACCACCTGTGTCCTTCATTCATGTTCAGCCTAGTCAAGCCCTTAAGAAATGGCAACTATGTCCAAAGATGCTGGTGGTCTTGGGGAGAGGACTTGCCATTGCCTGTTTGGCTCTAGAAATGGTTCTGAGACGTGGGCTGCAGTGAAGGACCTCATCCAGGTGGAAGGGACCTCCTGTGATGCAGACACGTCTAAGCTCAGGCTGTGGAATAGTTTCTACTCTTGGCCCCCGCCAGATTGAAGTGCAAGCAAATTCAGAGAATCCCCAGGTGGTCAGAGAAAGTACAGAAGAATCACAGATGAATACAAGCCTGAAGAATTTCAGAGAAAGCCCTTATGAGAAAGAAGAAGCATTTGTTGAGCTTGAAAGTGCAACTCTGGCAGCAGCTCATTGCCCAAAGCTGTCACAAACAGTAAGCAGGAGTCTGACCATTCTGGGTCCCACAACCTGTGGCCCCGCAGTTCTGACATTCAGCTTCTGTGGCTGGGCAAAATTTTGGCTTTCTCTGCCCGCCGAAGACAAAAATTACAGAGTTGGGAGGAAATAGAAAGGTGGCTTTAATTCTCAGCTGGCAGAGACGGAAACAGAGTAGGCTTATGTCTCAAGAACTGCGCCCTCCCGGCTCTATGAGGAGTCCAGGGGCTGATATAAGATGAGGGGTCGCAGTCAGGAGTCAGTGATGAGGAACAAAGGTGTCCGCATTTTGATTTCTTCCTCTTGCATTGTTTGAAAGACAATCATAGGCTTGTATCAGCAACCCAATAGTTGGGTTCTTCTTCTTTCTGATACATAACTACAAGGGGAAGGGTGTTGTCAGGGTGAACACCAGATGTGGAATGTATTTAGCAATAGAGTCCCTGGTGATTCAGGTGGTAAAGAATCTGCCTGCAATGCAGGAGACCAGGGTTCCATCCCTGGGTTGGGAAGATCCCCTGGAGAAGGGAATGGCTACCCACTCCAGGTTTCTTGCCTGGAGAATCCCATGGACAGAGGAGCCTGGTGAGTACAGTCCAGGGGGTTGCACAGAGTCAGGCACGACTGAGCAACTAACACAAAGAAAAATAGATGTGAATGTAGCTCCTGCAGAGTTGGGGGTAGAAAAGCAAACTTAGTTACAGACATGCAGAGTTAGGATCAGTTAAAATTAAAAAAAAAAGAAAAAAAAAGCTAGGAATGTTCAGGACTGCCCACTGTTCTCTTTATCTTCTTTGTTCTCAGGAAAGAAAAAGAAAAGAAACTCATTTTTTTTTTCTTCCCTTTCCACCGCAACACTTATAGAGGGACTAGTGTCCCTGCCAGGCTGGAAAGAAAGAGGGAGCCTCTGTGTAGGAGGTTCCTGCCCAACAGAGCGTCAAGCTAGAGGAGAGGGCAGCTCTTCCAGACTCCCCGAGAAGGGCCAGGAGGGGCCCAGGTCTGAACAAAGGGAGTGTGAATTCCAATGTCAGATTCCACCATTGACCTCAGTGTAAACTGAGGCAAGCCCCAAAAGATGAGCTTATTCAGGATTCGTGGAGGGGTTGCAGCTGGGGACAAGCAAACAGAAGCAAGCTGCAGTCTAGTTACTGAGGTTTGGGGACACAGGTTGTGTTTATGGGCAGGGAACATAAAGACAGGGGAGTTCAAGTTCGAGTCAGTTAAAGTTGAAAACAGAAACCAGTCTTGAAAATATCTCAAGTGGACCAGACCAGTCCAGCCACGCAAACAAAACTCAGTTCAGCCTGCTTGGTAAGACTGGCCCGCCCTGGGTCATCTCTCGTTCGTGACTCCGGCAGGACTTCCCAAGGTTGATAGGAAGGTTGATTGCGAGGTTGATTGCTGATCATTGAGAAAATTCCGCAGCTATCATTTCTCTATAAACCAGGCATTCACTTGAAATCAGTCTGAGTCCTTCAGTTTTGTTTTTCTGAGGACACAAGAATGAGGTTCTGCATTTTATATTCTCTGGGTCTACATTCCATTGAAATTCTTTCCCATTGTTAACTCATCAGCTCTATGCGCAGTGCAGACTATCTGGTATGGTTGTCCCCATTTCACAGATAGGAATGTGGAGGCTCCCAGATGTGAGTCTTGAGTTACACGAATTCTACTGCTAGTGAGCATGAATATTTCACTCCTCTGACATTTCCAAGATACATGGCCTATACTTTGGCTGGGTGCTGTGTTGGCTGCTGCCTTGATGGAAGGGGGAATGAGATGTGATCCCAAGTCTGAATGCCTTCTATGGCAGAGACCTCACTGTGGCAAAAGGCCGGATGGTGAGAGTTTTGTTCCTAGGATCTGATGTGCTCCAGCGAGCCCTTAACTGGTGAGGGAGGCCCAGGTCACCACCTGAGTGGGATTGTACTTGTCAGCTAAGGACCTAAACTATTAAGAATAAGCAAAAGGTCATTTCCAATGAGATAGAAATTGCCACTTATAATCAAACTCTGTTGTTGTTGTTCAGTCGCTCAGTGCTGTCCGACTCCTTGCAACCCTACCAACTGCAGCATGCTAGGCTTACTGTCCCTCACCACCTCCTGGAGTTTGCTCAAACTCATGTCCATCGAGTCAGTAATGCCATCCAACCATCTCTCCTCTGTCATCCCCTTCTCCTCCTGCCTTCAGTCTTTCCCAGTATCAGGGTCTTTTCCAGTGAGTCAGCTTTTCACATCAGGTGGCCAAAGTATTGGAGCATATTACTTCAAATCCCACCGAGACGTGGGCCCATCATACAACTATGGCATCTGAAAAGCTCTTCAAAGATCCCTCTTGGCAGGAGGGTGTTGGGGGAGGGTTTGGACTTTGTCAGACAGGCAAGGTTTAATTCCCGGACCTGCCCCACACAGCTCTGTGACCTTGGGCAGGACACTGAGCCTCTCTGAGCCTTGGTTTCTCACCTTGCCAAATGGCGTAAGAATAGTGCTTTCCTGGGACATCCCCGGTGGTCCACTGGTTAAGACTCTGCTTTCCAGTGCAGGGGGTGTGGGTTCACTTCCTGGTCAGGGAAGTAAGACGCCACATGCTCTGCGGTGTGGCCAAAATAAAAAAATACATGTATGTAGTGCACTTCGTGTTTCCTGACAGGTGACAGAGACTTGGCCGGGATTGAGGTGGATACTGTATGTAAAACACTAGGCCTGCCAGAGATGCTCCCTCCAAATAGAAGCAGAGATGGAGAGGCCTCATTGGGTCCCCTGCTGTGTTTTCAATACCTGCTTGCAAGAGTCCAGCTGAGGCCTCCTCATCTCCCCCCATACCCAGGCAGAAGTTTCAGCATGTGCCCTTCGAACCTGCTGGGGTAGACGCGTATGGAGGAAGGTCAGTGCCTTTGTTCCCTCCCCATTAGAAAACACCCTGATGCTGGGAAAGATTGAAGGCAGGAGGAGAAGGGGACAACAGAAGATGAGATGGTTGGATGGAATCACTGACTCGATGGATATGAGTTTGAGTGAGCTCCGGGAGATAGTGAGGGACAGGAAGCCTGGCGTGCTGCAGTCCATGGGGTCACAAAGAGTCGGACGTGGCTGAGCGAGTGAACAACAGCAAAGCAAAAGGAGGGGTCACAGAAGCTGCTGGGCAGCTGTCCCCCCGCTCCCGCAGTTCACGGCTGTGTGTGGGCAGCCGCTGCCCGCTGGCTCTGCTAAGTGCCGCCCGGGTGTGAGCCAAACACCTGGGCCCGGATGTGAAGCGTGGGTGCAGAGAGGCGGGGAAGGTGCTGGAGTGAAACCTGGCTCTCTTTGGAGGCCTTCGGGTGAGGGTTTCTTTCCAGGCCGGAAGTTTCAATTACAGCTGTAATTGATTGCTATTATGGGCACTGAACTGTATTTGCCCTGGGCCCTGGAAACAGGAAATCAGCCAGGCCTATTAGAAGTGGTGTGCAAACAGCTCTCGGAAGAAAAAGAGACTTCGTGGTTCAAGAGCAGTGGGAGAGAGCCAACCTGCCCTCTCCTCCACCCTGGGGATGGAAGCATCCGCTTCCTTTGCTGCGTTCACCCTCAGACACTTCCTTCAGAAATCTTCAAAACTTACTGAATGCATAGTGTGCCAGGCTCTGAGCTGGAGGCAGAGGGGGAAATGGAAACTTACCGGACGTTGACCTTCTTTGTAGAGGGATAAGGGGGGTGTGGCCCAGACCCAAAGCATCCTGGGAACTCAGCAGCATGGCCTGATGGAGGACAGCAAGGGGAGGAGGGAGAGGGAGGAGGAGGAGGCGGCGGCCAGGAGCTGATGTGCAGGAAACAGACCTAGCTGACGGGTAGATTCTGGGGGGAAGAGGTCCACAGTCCAGGGTGCAGGCCCCCCAAAAGGGCCTGATGCACTCTGACTCGGTTCCGTATTTAAGGAGACACGGCGGACAGATGCCTTGGAAAGCAGAAAATATTTAAAGTCAGCGGAGCAGCAATGTCTAGATCCAGGTGGAGAGCCATCTGGAGTGGCATATGACAAGCTAGGTCCGTCCTCCCGGGGCCGGGCCACACAAAAGCTAGGCCAGGGGGTGAGCACTTGGTAGATGTCCTACTATTAGATGGAGTCTTGCACCCATCCCGCCAGTAGGCTGGGGTCCAGGGCAGCTTCCATCCCCGAGGGAGAGCTGGAATGCTAAGCGAGCAGAAAGTTAAAGCAGAAGCCAACTACTGCTTGATTCTACTTCTCCATGAGATAGCAGGTGAATAGGGTGCCCCATGACATTGGGGCACTGCTCCTGTGTTCTAGCTTTAAGACTGTCTTGTCCCTGCTCGCTGGTGGGGTTGGCATGCCTGACCACTTCTGCTCATGAGTCAGGGAGGGCCTGAGCTTGTGGGGAAAGTGAAAGAAAGTGTTAGTCGCTAAGTCCTATGTGACTGTTTGCGACCCCACCATGGACTATAGCCCGCCAGGCTCCTCTGTCCAAGGGATTCTCCAGGCAAACATACTGGAGTGGGTTGCCATTTCCTTCTCCAGGGGATCTTCTCGACCCAGGGATCAAACCCAGGTCTCTTGCATTGTGGGAAGATTCTTTACTGTCTGAGACACCAGAGAAGCCCCTTGGGTGGGAATGGCTTCTGAAACAGTGTCCAGGAGACCTGGTGAAAGCAGGAGCTGAAAGTTTAGTGGGAGAAATAAGACGTAAGCAAAGGGCAACTGGAAGAGCTCTGATGAGTTGGCATATGAGTGATGACCAAGTGAATTGAGAAGCCCTTGCTTGTTGGAGGGTTGAGGGATAGCAGGAAAGGATTTCTGGCAGGGGTACTTCCAGGAAGAGCTGACATTCCAGCTGGGCCTTAGAGGAGGGAGGGGAACATTCTATACAGGAATGCAGTGTGAAAGAGGCCCAGGCGTGGAAGGCTGGTAGATTGCAAACCATGTTCAGATGTTTGTGGGATGTGATGTGAAAAGGCTCTGAAGGTCAAGGGAAAGACATGGTCCTGACCCCATGGGATTTAGGCCATGGGACTCTCTGGCTTTTATAGGTGGAAGTGGTAACAGTGTCAAGCATGCAACACTTTGTGGAAAGCAGACCAATGGGAAGAGCTACTGTGTGGTTCAAAGAATGAATCAACAAGGATCTGAATGAGGGTGGTCACAGTAGAAATGCAGAAGGGATGGATTCCAGAGAATCCATCTCTGGAATGGAATGGAATGGAATGGCAAAGCCCACACAGACTGAGTGGCAAGTGGTCACAGTCATAAAAGGAGGAGGAGATTAGGAGAAAACAGTGATGAGCTTTGAGCAGGTGGATTGATGGTGGTCACAGGCATCTGAATGTTGGTATCTCAAGGTGAGTTAAATGAGGTTAAGCAGCAGGAAAGGTTAGACCAAGTTGTATATTTGAAAATCTCTTCTATGGCATAGATCTCACATAGTTGCAGCAGAGACTGCTTGCTTTGAATAGTATAGAAAGAGAATACAGCCAGTCGGCCCCAGGTGTGATGGGCCAAAGAAGGAAAGTGAAAAGTGAAAGTGTTAGTCCCTCAGTCGTGTCTGACTCTGAAACTGTAGCCCACCAGGCCCCTCTGTCCATGGGATTCTCCAGGCAAGAATAAGGAGCAGCTAAAGGAAAACTCCAGGGATAAGAGGGAGCCATGCAAAGCAATGGGGTGCCATTTGCAAAGGAGGGACGGTGTCCAAAGAAGAAAACATCAAATGTGAGCAGTTTCAGCTGCTGCTGGGGGGTTAGAGAAAATGAAAATCCATTTCTAGTTATTAGAACTGACACCTCAAAGGCCTAGATCAGCAGTCTCCAACCTTTTTGGCACCAAGAACCAGTTTTGTGGAGACAGTTTTTCCAAGGACAAGGAGAGGGAGGCGGTGGTGGTTTCAGAGTGATTCAAACACATCACATTTATTGTGCACTTTATTTCTATCATCATTACATCAGCTCTACCTCAGATCATCAAGCATTAGGTCCCAGAGGTTGGGGAGCCTTGGTCTAGAGGATGTTCGAGAATGTTGTTTCCATGGAGTCAGAGGAGCTGGGTTTAAGGAGGTGGTGGTAACCTTAAGGGTAGGGGGAAAGAGTGGGTGGTTTTGAGAATAGCCTAGGAAAGGATGCAGAGGGGTCACTAAATTTTCAAAGCTGGAAGTGAGATCAAATTATGTTCCCAGGTGCAGAAGATGAGTTAAACAGGTTGGAGAGAAAAGGAGTCCTACAGGAAGCGTGTTCTGAAGATGCCATGAGCAGGAAGTTTATCCTTTGAAGGGCAAAAATATTGGCATTCTTGGAGGCTGGGCACTAGAAGAAATGGGATCCAAGTGAATATTTTGGGGTGCAGAGGACTGGAAAGGGGGTGCTTGCACCAAATAGCCACTGTCTTCTTAGAAACAGGCAATGAAAGAGTGGTGGCCATGGGTGGTGGGGGAGAGTGAGAGAAGGCAAGAGGGGTCCCTTGTGGGGAATTGGCTCAGGAATCAGTGAGGGGAGAGAAGGGGGAAGCAAGCCCCAGGGACACATGAAGCTCCTCATGATGGATGGTCCAGAGAAAGTCCGCAAGGGAAGCTGAACTGAGTTCTTGTTCCGCCAGACCAGGCTCGAGGGCTGGAGTCTCCCAGGGGGCTAGGTGAGCCTGGGATGTGCCTGAACCTGCTGAAGCGCAGGGAGAGGCCCCAGATGGTGCAAGGTTTGGAGAAGCTGGGAGGGAGCTTCTTGAAGGAGGGAGGCTGAGCAGGTGATGGGTGGAGAAGCCACAGGGGAGGAGAGGGGGGTGCAGGGGAGGGGACCACAGAGATGGAGCAGAGAGGGTGACGGTGAGGGTCAGGGCTGCGCAGGAGCTGACACAGATCCAGGTGGGAGGGATCGAGGCCCCCAGGGGGCTGAGACCCGCAGGCAGATCTGAGAAGTGCGAGGCCAGGCCTGGGGAGGGGGTGTGTGTGGGGGGGTGTAGTCAGGAAGGCGTTGACTGGGGGTCATTGCTTCCATTTTACCAGCTCTGCTGCTAAGTACCTGTGTGGCCTTGGGCAGGCTGCTTGCATTTGCTGGATAAGGGGCTCCTGTCAGCATCATTCCTTACATCTCTCGGGACCAAAGGGACCTGGAGGGGCTTCAAAGCAGCGGCCAGGGGTGCTCTTCACAGCCAGGGCCAGGCCCCCTTACAGCCTGGCTCCCGTCCCGTCCCTGCCCCCACAAGGCTCACTCGTGGCATCAGGAGCAACAGCAGGCAGGCGGCATCTCGTGACATGGCCCCTCGCCTTCCGCAGGAATCAGTGGCTCTAAATTTCACAGCTGGGTTTGAATCAGTGCCCTTCACCAACCTCCAGGGACACCAGAGTGAGTCAGGAAAAGTGAGGCAGGAGGCGGGGATGGTGGAGAGGAGTCCCAGGGCAGGGATGCCCCCAGCATCCTCCGGGTCTGAGCCTGCAAGTCTCTGATCCTATGCGCTCAGACCCTGCGGCTGTTGGGTGCCACCCAGACGCCCTTCAGGGACAGCAGTGTGACTGCAGCATCTGATGTCGCTTCCGGAGCTCTCTTGTGCCCAGCCTGGAGACAAGGCAGCATGTGGGGACGCTTTTTCCCGGGAGGCTATATTTAGAGTGCTTCAGCTGAACCGCTGCTGTGAACTGTACGTCTTAAGCAGTGGTGCGTGCGTCATTAACAAGGCTGCAGGTGTGCTCGTCCTGGGAGGGCTGACGCTGTTCCTAACAGGATGGGTGTCTATGGGCTGCTTCCTTTAGCACTGCCGTGGTAGCTTCACATATTATATCTAACTCGATACTATGGAAGCTGTATCCCTGGGTGTGAGAGTCAAACCTTCAAAGCTGGGCTCTGCCGCTTAACAGCTGTGTGACCTTGGGCAAGCTCTTTACTTGACCTCGTTCTCGAACCTCAGTCTATTCATCTGTAACTTGGGATGAAGAGCTGATTGATTGGGAAAGACCCTGATGCTGGGGAAGATTGAGGGCAGGAGGAGAAGGGGGTGACAGAGGATGAGATGGTTGGATGGGCCCATCGACTCAATGGACACGAGTTTGAACAAGCTCTGGGGGATAGTGAAGGACAGGGAAGCCTAGCATGCTGCAGTCCATGGACTTGCAGAGAATTGGACATAACTGAGCATGTGTGCACACGTTCTCAGCGGTGTGTGACTCTTTGCACCCCCTGGACTGTAGGCCACCAGGCTGCTCTGTCCATGGGATTCGCCAGGCAAGAATACTGGAGTGGGTTGCCGTTTCCTCCTCCAGGGATCTTCCCAACTCAGGGGTCGAACCTGGGTCTCCTGCGTGACAGGCAGATTCTTTACCGCTGAGCCACCTGGGAAGCCCACCCAAACAGCTGCTGCCCAGTTATCATCCTTTCCCCAGGAGTATGCTCCCAGCTCCAAGGCGAGGACTGTTGTCTGTCCAGTATAGGAGCTTCTCTCTAATTACGTCAAGCTTTTCACCAGTCACGTAGATTTATGGAAAAGACAGTGTTTCTTCTGCAGCCCCCAGCCCCAGCTCACACCTTTGTCATGTCCTAAAACTTCCGGTTTGAAGCAGTGTTGAAATCTGTCAGCTCCATCAGTGAACACTCCCATCTCAGCAGAGTGATTTGGCAGAAATACTAAATTCCAGAAAGCATGTGGGCTGGCCCGAATAACCCTGGGAGAGTTAAAAAAAAAAAAAAATACACTGCAGGTTTTGGGGGCTAACTAGCATTGAAAAGCTTTTGTTTTATTTTTAATTTGTTGTCTCTGTGCCGTGACCACCATTGGCTCTCCTGTTGCGTTCTGTGGGGTCAGGATTGATGAAGGAAGAGAGCAAGGTCAACAGGAAGAAGGGGAGATGCCCAGTTCATGTTCTACCCCACCATCCCCCTCCCAGAAGAGAAAACTGACCCGGCAGACTGGGGACACAACATGTACAGGGCAGCGTTTTCCAAAATATAACCTCTCTCAAGCCACCTTAGAATCATTTTTAATGATTTCATTATTTCCCACGTATATAATCAGAAGTGATTTTTTTTTTTTTTTAATTTTTGGTCATGCTGTGTGGCATGTGGTATGTTAGTTCTCCAACCAGGGATTGCACTCAAATCCCCTGCATTGGAAGCATGTAATCTTAACCGCTGAACCGCCAGGGAAGTCCCCAGAGGTGATTTTTTAAAAATTCTACTGATGTATTTATTTGGGGCCGTGGTGGGTGCTCACTGCCGTGTGGGCTTTCTCTGTTTTTGGCCAGTGGGGGCTGCTCTCCAGCTGTGGGCTTCCCATCGTGGTGGCTCCTCTTGCTTCAGAGTACCGGCCCTGGGTGCACAGACTTCAGTGGTTGCGGCTCTTGAGCTCAGGAGCTGTGCTCCCGGGCGCCAGAGCGCGGACTCAGTACTTGTGGCTCACAGGCTTAGTTGTCCTGAGGCACGTGGGATCTTCCCAGGTCAGGGACCAAACCCGCGTCTCCTGCATTGGCAGGCAGTTTTTTTTACCACTGAGCCACCAGTGAAGCTCCCCCAAGAAGTGATTTTAATGGCAGGTTAAAAAAAGAAAAATCCTTGGCTCCACTGGGGTGTAATGTCACCTCAATTGCATATTCTTTCCAAGCATAGTCCTTATCTGTTCAAGGGATGTTAAAAATGGGGTACCTACCCCAGAGAATACTTTGTGAGGATTAGATGAGATAATATGTGGGTTTTCCTAGACACATAGCAAGCACTTAACAAATGACAGCCACAATCCTAAGGTTGTCACCATGCTTGGGGTGCCTGTTGTCCTCATTGTATCCTCACATTTGAGGGTGGCCCAGGTGTACTATGGGCTTCCCAGGTTGCTCAGTGGTAAGGAATCCACCTGCCAAAGCAGGAAATTCAAGTTCGATCGTTGGGTCAGGAAGATCCCCTGGAGGAGAAAATGGCAACCCACTCCAGTATCCTTGCCTGGAAAATCCCATGGACAGGGAGTTTGGCAGACTACAGTCTGTGGGGTCACAAAAAGACAGACATGACTTAGCGACTAAACATCAACCAAAAGGCATATTTTACCTTGAATGGTGTCACATCAAAGACATGGTCTTCATTCATTCATTCTTTCATCAGAGAGTTATTGAACTCCTATATGCACCAAGGATTAAGACCACAAAAATGAGTGAGACACAGCCCTGCCCTGAAGCAGTTTACCCTCCAGAGAGATGCTCGCAGAAGCAGACACATCATTTTTTCGCTCTAATGATGACTCCAAGAGAAGCAGGCAGCAGGGGCATTGGGAATCCAGGGAAAGGGAAGAAGTCGGTGGGGAGCAGGCAGAGTGTCCGAGTCCCCTTTCCTTGCCACTCCGTGCCATTTACTAGAGTAACGCCTGGATTTTAGAAAACAAAAGCCAAAACTGATTTGTAATGAGAGCCTCACACTTGCTGGGAATGTCAGGAAGGCAAAGTCAATACATTTTATTGCTTTGGGACTCAACTGAACCAGAAGGTGTAGAGATGAGGCAGGAAATCCTGTCTG
This sequence comes from Cervus elaphus, assembly GCF_910594005.1. Taxonomy (NCBI): domain Eukaryota; kingdom Metazoa; phylum Chordata; class Mammalia; order Artiodactyla; family Cervidae; genus Cervus; species Cervus elaphus. The sequence goes on along the minus strand of NC_057827.1, from coordinate 18,803,247 downwards.
AAGCCAAGCTTCCCATCCATTGGCATAAAATCCTGATGAGCCCTTAAGGGGAAGGGAAATAAAAAAGTTTCCCTGAGAAATTCCTGACTTGAAAAGGGTGAGATTTTTAGCAAAGGAAGTTGGATATTCAGAGGTGCTTTTTTTCCCCCAAAATTATTTTTAGGCCTTAGCATGTAGTTTGTCTTGCCCACTTAGGTGCAGCATGCAGATTAGGCCAATTGTGTTTGGGAACAAAAACAAGCCACATCCTCCTGTTAAAGGGTCAGAATATTTTAAGGCATGTGCATGTTGCAAAAGGGCAGCACTGTAGTGAGGTGGGGAGCAGCAAGGTAATAGTCCAGGGTAATTGTTGTTTTAGTTGCTAGGTCATGTCTGACTCTTTACAAACGCATGGACTGTAGCCTGCCAGGCTCCTCTGTCTATGAGATTTTTCAGGCAAAAATACTGGAGTGAGTTGCCATTTCCTCCTCCAGGAGATCTTCCTAACCCAGGGTTCAAACCCACATCTCCTGCATTGGCAGGTGGATTCTTTACCGCTGAGGCACCAGAGAAGCCTTGCCTAAGGGAATAGTCACAAGTAAATAGTTACCAGTAAAACTCATAAGGGCATCTGTGGCCTTAGCCCACTTGTTCTAAAGCGTAGGGAGTCCTGGGGTGGAAGAAAAAGCTCATGCCATGTCAAAGTGGTGATTTTCTCAAAATGCATCATTTTTGCCTTATTATTAAGTGCTTGTGTGAAAGACACAAAATGAAATCTGTTCTTTTGTTTCTGAATTCATCCATCGAGGGTTTACCCAGCTCTTCTCTCTTTGAACCGGGTCTCTTGCTCTCAGGGGCCACTCCAGAACTGCAAATATACAGTTAAAAGTGGCTTTGATGAGCAGTGTAATAAGTGCATGAAAAGTTGAGACAGGATGGGAGAGACTTAACTGCATGGTCCACCAGGGAGTGTATCTTTGAATGACTGATGACATGGGAACCAGGACTTTGAGAATTGCCAGGAGGTTGCCAAGGAAAGAAGGATGCTGGGCAGTGGGAACCGTGCGGTACTGACATGCCTTCAAGGGAAACTTGGGGGTGTGGACCGTGGAACAGAGCTGCCAGAGAGAATCTGATTCCTGGAAACAGTCAGAAATCATGGACTCACTGAGCAGATGGTTATCTCAGCAAAAAGAAAGTGAAAGTGAAGCACTCAGTCATGCCCAACTCTTTGCCACCCCATGGACTGTAGCCCGCCAGGCTCCTCCGTCCATGGGATTCTTTAGGCAAGGATACTGGAGTGGGTTGCCATTTCCTTCTCCAGGGTATCTTCCCAACCCAGAGATTGAACCCTCGTCTCCCACTCTGCAGGCAGATTCTTTACCATTGGAGCCACCAGGGAAGCCCTATCTCAGCAAACGCGTTCATTTTATAGGAGACAGAACTCAGAGCCGATGGGTGGCTTGCCCAGGGTCCCACAACTACAGGAAAGACTCTGAAACAGAATCGGGATGAACCCTTTGGGGCTCGGTTTCTCCAGGTGTGACCTGAGGGCTTGGGTGGTAAGTGTGCTCAGGCCTCTGAAGGGTTTCTTAATGCTTCTCTGCAGCCTCACAATGATAAGACTCATTTTGAAGGGAATCCACCATTCTTTACAGAATATACAAGGGGAAAAACAAAAGGTCGAGTAGCCCTTTGTATCCTAAATGGCCACACTTGTGCCAATCAGCTGGCCCAGTCCTGTTTTCAAGATGAGGGGATTGAAATTCACTGCATTAAAAGAAAATTCTCTTCTTTCTCATCTTTTGTTAATCTATGTAAGAAGAAACCTGGAACTTTCAGAAAGTAGAGCTGTAGAGGACCAAGATTGATGTTTAATAAACACCTTTGAAAGTGGAGTTGGTTCTTACCCTCCTCCATTAGGAAGTCATCCTCTGAAAGCTGGATTCTTATTTCTTTATCTTTACCCTGAATGGCTTTTGAGCTCTGTCTTTTGGGGCTGAAACCTTTTTCTTTGCATTCACCGTGGTGGCAGGGAGGAGGTGTTTTCTATTGAGCTTGGTGTGCATTATTTGGAACCATCTAGTGAATCAGCTGGGGGGTCTGTTCCCTGGTACTTTGGTGGGTTCCTAGGGCATTCCACCATGCCTGGTTAGCGTGTATGTGTGCATGGTTTAGTCTGTACAACTCTGCAACCCCATGAACTGTAGCCCACCAGGCTCCTCTGTCCATGGAATATTCCAAGAATACTGGAGCAGGTTACCATTTCCTATTCCAGGGGATCTTCCCTGACCAGGGATTGAACCTGCGTCTCCTGCATTGGTAGGCAGATTCTTTACTACTGGGCTACCAGGAAAGCCTGGTTAGCACTGAGTGTTTAAATGGTGTCTTTCCTACTGTGAGTCCACAGGCTGCAGGACCCCCGAACATAGGTCTGTCCCCTGACAGGTGAGAAAATGAATAAGAAACAAATGAAGGAAACTGCTATAACCCCACTGCTCTACATGTCATGGGCAGAATTCATTTCAGTGACTTCTCTAAGCAGAATCTCTCTCTCTACTCATGTCGAGATTGCAGTCTTGTAATTAGACGTGCCTGGCTGAGAGTGACTCCTCGTCTCCCCACGACCACCAGGCCTTAGTCTTCAAAGGACCTTAGGCCTCTGGTCCACTGGGAAGTTTAGGAAAATGGTATGCTGCACAACTGAAAGTTATTTATCTTTAGAGCTTTTTAGCTATAAGAGAGTATTCTTTTGTGTTTTTTGTTGTGTTGTAAAAGTGATTTTTTTTACTTCTAGGAGGTTTTAAAATTTAAGAAACATTAAGGTTCTCAGCTAATAGGTACACCAAATATTTGCATATTGTTTTCTAGTCAGTAAGTCGAGTCTGACTCTTGGCGACCCCGTGGACTGTAATCCACCAGGCCCCTCTGTCCAAGGGGTTCTCCAGGCAAGAATACTGGAGAGGGTTGCCATTTTCTCCTCCAGGGGATCGTCCCTACCCAGGGACTAAACCCGAGTCTGCTGCATTGACAGGCAGATTCTTTAGTGTCTGAGCCACCAGGAAAGCCCACTCACATCTTAGGCTCTTATCTTAAGGCCACAGATGATACTTCATAGGGTTCTTGTGAAGAACAGAACGGGGCGATGGAGTGGGGGGCTTTGTAGGCACTGAACGTGTGAGAATTATAAACGGCAATGCTACTACAGACGGCAGACATACTAACGGAGGCCACCAGTGGTTTGGAAACAATTCTAGGCCCTAGGCCAGGCCCTGTAAATTCTTGGTTTCTAATTTTTGACCTAATTCTAAAAGGCAGGTTCATCCTGTTTCACCTGAAAGGGACATAAGGCCATAGTTCCAGCCACTGTCCATTCTCAGCTTTCCCTGCCCATCTTTGCACAGTCTTCTGTTACTGTTGCCCTAACCTGGGGTGACTTGAGATCATCTGCTCAGTCCTGGAGCAGGGATGTTGTCCTGGTGATGCCATCCGTGAGTGGTTACTAGCCACCTTGCCAACACCGTGTGGTTGATTACAGGAGCTAATGTTTCCCAGGGGCCCTTTAGCAGCAGCAAAGCCTTAAAAGAGAGGGACAGAGGTTTCCAAGGGACTTAAGAGATTTATGAACTGCTAATTACTTCATAAAGGCATTTTATTGGGCTAGCTTGATCGTTATTGGCACTGTCTGTTTGCATGTCTCAGTCCTTCTGCCCCAGCCAGTGCATTGCTGGGAAGCTCTGCTCATGTCTTGCAAAGGAGGCTTTGATGTAGTTCTCTGCCATGCTCACATGCAAGCCAATGTCTGCCACTGGTCACCATCTGTGGGGACAGGGGTTCTGGTTCTGTGCCCACTGAGTTACTTGAGTTACTATCAGTAGGACATTCCACCAGGGGAACTACAGCCTGGGCAGGTGTACCCCTCGACCCGGTTGATTTCACTTATTTGCCAGTGGACAAGAGCCTTGGTTTTTACATCTGCAAAATGGGGTTAAGAAGGAGGAAGAGGGCCCGGCTGCTTTTTGTTTGTGGTTGGTTCTTTGATTGGGTTCTTCTCCCTCTGAATATTTAAGGAGTTTCTAAGGGCACAGAAATGACCAAAGTAGGCGGTAAGTTTAACATCCAGCAGAGAGAAAATGGAACTAGCCTGATCCTGTTTCATTTTTGTTTTTCCCATGATGAGAACAGCTTCACATGAACAGGGTGGGGCAGGCAGGCGCAGAGAGCCACTGGCATCCACGGTGATGACAACAAAGAGCAATAGGCTCCTTGAGGCGCTCTGAGTCCTGTTTTCTCTTTCCTTTTAGAGGATTTGGAGATGTGAGCACAGAGATCCACTGCCTGGTTCTTTAAAAAGAGGAGGAATGGGGAAAAGTGGGTGGGAAAGTTGTCATGGTTTTTATTAAGCAGAAGATGGATCTTAAAAAGCAGATGACATACACAAGAGAGTGGCAGGCAGTGCTGCTCTCAGATGTCTGGAGTGGATCAGTAAACAGATGGGAGCGTTGATAGATTACTGGGAGTTGTCATGAGCATTCTAAAAACAAGTGAAGTCAAATAAATGCTTTAAAAAAAATAAATGCTTTACATTTTTTATCTGGTTGCTGTTACGTCAAACAGAATGTTGTCTCCTGGAGACATCTAACAAATGTTCCCCTAGTAACCTTATGAAATTGTTAAACAACAGTACTGTGTTTCGATTTCTTGAGAGAGAAGTTGTCAGAGACAGGCTAAGACCTTTTGATGGCACTTGCCCCCCAAAATCCTCAGATTGCACATCTAAAGAAGGCACTAACATTGTTTTCCCTATATTGTGGATGATCAGTTTCAGGCTCAGAGAGGTTAAGCAACTTGTCCAAGGTTGCACAGCTTGTGAGGGTAGAGGTGATGTCTTACCCTTGATTCTCTGCTTCTTCCACCCCTACTCTTGACCATAGCATTACACTGCCTCTCAGGGACTACTGAAGCTACACAATTTACCCTCCAAGCATTCACTAATGGATTGACATTGGTCTGGAAAGTGTATCGCGCCATAGGAGTCTCCTTTTGCTTTGAGCAGTTCAGTATTTTTACCTATGACCCCAGTGAAAACATAAGGGGACACTCTTCCATATATACTAAACCAGTGGTCCAGACTGGAGGATCCCAGATCATGCACAAGATGGCAAAAAAAATAACCTCACCTGTCCCAACAGCAGGCAGAAACCATGGGAGCCTTTGCAAAGTGTACGTTTGTGTGTCTTAGCTTTTAGTTGAATCTTTGGCACCCAAGAGTGGAGTCGGTGAAAGGGATGAGGACATTGGAGAGCCTCTGTTGACTTGAGTCCTGCCGTCACAGCTGCCTTCTCCATCTGCACAAGCCACCTATTTGAGGACTGAGAAATGGAGTGTTTCCTGCCATATCAGTAAACAAGGATGTCACAGTCATCAGCGGTTCCAGCCCTCCAGGGCAGCCAGGAGGGAAAACAGTACCTGCGATCGGGCAGCTCTTGGGCTGCAGCCACTCACTGTGGTGAGCACTGAGAAAAACCACAGGATACTGGCCCCGGAGAGCTGAGATGCATGTGAAAGGAACGATTTCATTGAGTCCAGACTCTTGCATCTTTCCATACATAGGAAAGTGCTAAATTTCTTGATCCGAGAGACCTGTTTTTCCTTACTTAACAATAATCTTTTAATGTTCAGACTACCCGCCCCTTGTTGCAAACTTCTATATAACCTGACTCCTCCACCATCACCCCCGCCCCCAACCTTGCCTCCTAGGAGCAATTCTCTCAGGGCTACTTGAGATGCTGTCTCCCATGCTTGAAGTCCTAAATAATTTCCCTTGAATAAAACATAACTCTCAATTTTTAGATTTTGGTTATTTTTTGTTTTGTTTCTTGTTTTCTTAATTTATTTATTTTTTCCCTTCCTTTTATTTTTTTAATATAAATTTATTTATTTTAATTGAAGGCTAATTGCTTACAATATTGTATTGGTTTTGCCATACGTTGACATGAATCCACCACAGGTGTACATGTGTTCCCCATCCTGAACCCCCCTCCCACCTCCCTCCCCATCCCATCCTGATTTTGATTATTTTTTAAGTCAACAGAATCTTCCCTAGTATTTCTGCTAAGGATTAACAGTGAGCAGAAGACTAGTCCCTTCTGTGGATGCGTTGCTTTTGACACTAGATACCTCCAAGGAAAGGCTGACCCAGAGTGCCCAATGGAAAGAGAAAATAAATCACAGAGTGTGGGAAGCTGATCAGTCTTATGTCAGGTGATGATGGAGCCAGAATGCGAGGAAAACAGTGCAAGCGTGCGGGAAGCCTCAGCAATTTGCTTTTAGTCTCTAAGGAGGGAGTGGTGTAGTCAGACAGATCCCAGGCCCCTGGAGCCTGTTTGTACCATGGGGAAGCTGTAGCTCTGAAATCTGATTCTTCAAACTGGCCTCAAAATGCTAGCCCTGGGATGGAGACCTTTATCTGTTTCTTGACACTCATAGGACCCTTCCCACCATGCTTCATTCAGCAAATGTGTTTATTCAATAAATACTGGGTTGGCCAAAATGTTCTCTTGAGTTTTTCCATTAAATGGTACAGGAAAACCCTACCAAACTTTTTGACCGACTCAATATTTTTTGGTGGCCGTCAGCACCAGACAATGTTCTAGGCCCTGGGGACATATTCAATAAAATAAAAATAGAGAAGAGGAAAGAAAAAGACACAAATACCAGCCCTCAAAATTGGGAAGTGTTCTAACCCAGAAGGAAGACGGTTGGGATATTGGACACAATGTAATATTCAAACAGCTCAAGTAGACAATAAATTTTTTAGGCGATAATGGTCAGGACTTCGGCTTTTTTTTTTCCTTAAGTGGTTTGTATTCCACCAAGAAATCACTGCTTCTAATTTTAATCAAGAATGTGCGGCACCTGGGCCTTTGTCCATCTCTTCCCAGGCCAAGTGCAAAATGCCAGAAGTTTGGCCTTCCCAGGGATTTTTGTAGGATCTGAGACATGAGAGTTTTCCTTTTACTGGCATATCAGTTAGAAGGTTTTGACTTCTTGCTTCATGGGTGTGGGTGTGTGCGCGCACATGTGCCCACCTATGTGTGTGTTTAAACTTCAAAGCCTGACCCACCATCAAACAACTCCCTAAACTGTTCATTGCTTAAAAACAAACAAACAAAAAAAAACTTCATTTCCTTCAGGCTCAGAGGGCATACATTTAAGTAAATAATTAAATTACATCCTCCTGCCAAGTAATTTCTTAAAGAAGAGGCAGTAAATGGCATCCCTTCTGGGAAAGCTATGCTGTAATCACCGGATGGCTTTCTTCAAGAGGAAAATGTTTACTTGAAAACTCTCGACAGCCTAAAGTATTTCCATCTCAGTTCTCTGACCCAGGAGAAAGAAAGAAGCTGTGTTCACTTTCAGAGGATGCCAAATTTAGGATTTGTCTCTGGCGACGTGGGAACAGCTGTCGGGGATTCTTTAGCCTTCCGGCCAGGCCCTTCCACTGCAGTGAGCAGGAGTCACAGGGCCCCTGTGCTTGGGGATTAAAGATACTTGCATTGGACCAAAGCTCAGATTATACCTGGCTTTGCAAGCATTCCTATACAAATGTTCCATTTTGCATCTTTTACCTGCTTGTGCCTGCATGCTCAGTTGCTTCTGTCGTGTCCAACGCTTTGGGACCCCATGAACTATAGCCTACCCCTCCGCCCATGGAATTCTCCAGGCAAGAATACTAGAATGGGTAGTCATTCCCTTCTCCAGGGGCTCTTCCCAACCCAGGGGTCGAATCTGAGTCTCCTGTATTTCAGGTGTATTCTTTATCTTGGAGCCACCAGGAAAGACCTTTACCTGCTTAAATGTGGTCATTTGCCTGAGCAAAGACCTGTGTGACCACTTGTTTTTGAAAAATGTTTATATTTTCTCATAAAGGAACACATACCCCCACCCCCCTCCACTGACAATTTGAAAACATAATAAAGGCTAAGAAGGAAAATAAGAATCATTCATTTTCCCACATCCCAGGGATAAAGTCCTTTTTTGTCTGTTTCTTTCCGGTACCTTTTTTTCCCCCCCTTCAACCACATATATGCAATCGAGCCAACACTGTGTAAATGAATTATTCTCTGGGATTTTGTTAAAAGGGAAGGTGAATGCCCTCTACCCCAAGGAGCTGGGTCCCTCTTCTAGCTGAGGTCTGCTCATTTGCCTTCATGCCTTTTTAATAGAGCTCTTCCATCTGCCATTATGAAACGTAAAAAAAGCTACGGTTCAATCAGGCGCATTTGTGGCTCAGGTGAAGTGTTTGTGAGCGGAAAGACCACAGGTCAGTTTCCCCAGAGCGGTTCAGAATTGCAGCGCTCCCGCCTGGTCACACTTCTCAAGGTGCATGATTGCTCTAATAAAATGTTCTTGGCTATAATTTTGTAACAGTTGGTAATAGGAGTCCCAGAGGAACTGGGCATTTATCTAAAACACAGGCTGTGCCCAGGCCCCCACCCGCATAGCCAAGTTTGCTTTAATGATGTTCCTTTGAATAATTTAAATACTATCCTCCTGTTGATTGGTTTTTGTATATTTTATGCTGTAAAATGCCCCAAAGGGTTAGTTGGTTTTCAAAAGCCGAATGTTAGACACAGTTGGAATTTTTTTTTTTTTTTCTGTCTCTGGCTTTGAGATTTATGCCTGGATGCTCTTCTTAGAAAAATACCAGAGGGAAAGACCTTTGTGAAATACAAAGTCTCATCCTGGGACCCCACAGTGGAGGATTTCTCACCTTCTAAAGCCCCTCTGGCAGGGGCTTCTCCACGGGAGGTGAGGGGTTGTGGTGATGGGCGGGGCTTTTCCACCCCCCATGCTGGGTACCCATTCTTTACCGACTGAGCCACCAGGGAAGCCCTCCTCCAGGGGCATCTTCCCACCCCAGGGATCAAACCCAGGTCACCCACATTGCAGGCAGATTCTTTACCAGCTGAGCTACAAACCTAGAGAGCGTTTGAAAAAACAGAGACATCACTTTGCCAACAAAGGTCCATATAGTCAAAGGTATGGTTTTTCCAGTAGCCATGTAAAGTTGTGAGAGTTGGACCATGAAGAAGTCTTAGCACCAAAGAATTGTTGCTTTGAAATTGTGGTGCTGGAGAAGACTGCTGAGAGTCATTTGGACTGCAAGGGCATCAAACCAGTCAATCCTAAAGGAAATCAGTCCTGAATATTCATTGGAAGGACTGATGCTGAAGCTGGAGCCCCCTGATGTTGGGAAAGATTGAAGGCAAAAGGAGAAGGCAGCGGCAGAGAGTGAGATGGCTAGATAGTATCACTGACTCATTGGACGTGAATTTGAGCAGACTCCAGGATATGGAGAAGGACAGAGGAGCCTGCGGTCCATGGGGTCTCGAAGAGTTTGACGCAACTTAGCAACTGAACCACAATAACACCATCCCCCTTAAAAATGATTTAACAAAAAAAAAAAATGATTTAACAGGGACCTACTGTATAGCACAGGGACATCTACTCAATACCTTTTAATAACCAATAATGGGAAAGAATCTGAAAAAGAATGGAAAGCAATCTGAATCACTTTGTACACTAGAAATTAAGACAGCATTGTACATTACTGTACTACAATTAAAAGAAAAACAAGATTTAGCAACCTCAACTGCTGATTCAACCAGGGAACCCTGTGTGAGCTTTGAAGAGCTCTGCCCTCAGGATAAAAAATTTAGGAAAATTTAGATCTAACAGGGTCTGTGAGGCTGTCTCTTCCAAGACCTTGGATTTGCAGATGAGGAAACAGAGCTTCTGCCAGGGTTAAGGATCATGTGTTAAGCCACCGCCATCATGCCAAAGGAGGGTGAGAACTCACATCTCCTGAAACCCAAGCTAAGCTGCTCCTGTGCCTCCAGGGGACCCCTCCTTGCCCAGTTCCAAGGACACCAGAGTTGTATCACCAGGGTACCATGGAAACAAGAAACACCCTTTGCTCAGGGATCAGATTACTTAAAATAGAGATTCCAACCTATGGAATTCCTGCTTTGTGACTAATTGGAGTGAGTGCATGTGGAATGGGGTATGTTTCACAAACATCGTCTTTTACCCTTTAAAAGCAAGGTTCTGCTCAGAGGATTCCCAGGGTCTGCTGGGGCCTCATTTACAAGTGCCAGGGGCAAAGAAGAAAAAGACAGAGGAAATCGATGGAGCCTTGAATGAGACAAAAATTAAAGTAACTAAACACGATGGGGGGTGCTTTCAAAGAGATGAGTCAGTGGAAAAATAATAGCAGTATAAAAAGAATTTGAAAAGCTTGTAAAGAAAGAGTGTTAATTATGTTAACCTTTAAGAACTCGTGTGGTGTACATCGGAACGGGAGCCTGTTTTGTTTGGTTGGAAGCAGCCATCTGATGATAAACACTTTCCATGACCCAATATAAGGGGGCTGCCTTTGCTGCTCAGTTGCTTTAAGAAACCCTCTTGCGGGTGGGATGTTTCGAAAGAACAGCATGTATATTATCTATGGTGAAACAGATCACCAGCCCAGGTGGGATGCATGAGACAAGTGCTCGGGCCTGGTGCACTGGGAAGACCCAGAGGAATCGGGTGGAGAGGGAGGTGGGAGGGGGGATCGGGATGGGGAATACGTGTAACTCTATGGCTGATTCATATCAATGTATGACAAAACCCACTGAAATGTTGTGAAGTAATTAGCCTCCAACAATAAAAAAAAATTAAAAAAAAAAAAGAAAGAAACCCTCTTGCTTCCTAAGACCTCCAAAGGCAAGTGTGCATCCCTAACCCGCTTTGCAATTTCACTGTGCAGAATATAGAGGTCTGGTGTGTCTGTGGTCGGTCTCTCTGTGTGTCTTTGCCAGTTTCACTCCTGGGGAGGGATCAAAGGTTGTGAGGAGAACACGGTCTTGGGAGCAAGACTGAGAAGGTTCACCCTGGGCTCTGCCCCTTACCAGCTCTCTGATGCTGGCTGAGTGGTTAAGACTTATGTGCCCCAGGACAGCAGCCATAACTGGCATGTCAGCTGTGTCCTCTCAAAGGATGGAGATGGATCTTAGTGCTGGAGTTCAGACCTTCAGCTGGGTCTCACCAAGAGCATGTGGGGTGCTCCTGGAGAATGCAGGACTCCAGAGTCCTAAAGCCAGGGGAGGCTTTGGTGTGGTGGCCTCGGTGGAGGGAACAGTCAATCCTAAAGGAAGTCAACCCTGAATAGGCATTGGAAGGACCGATGCTGAAGCTGAAGCTCCAATACTTTGGCCACCTGATGCCAAGAGTCAGCTCAGTGGAAAAGACCCTGATGCTGGGAAAGATTGAGGGCAGGAGGAGAAGGGGTCAAAAGAGGATGAAATGGTTGGACGGCATCACCAACTCAATGACATGAGTTTGAGCAAACTCTGGGAGAGAGTGAAGGACAGGGAAGCCTGGTGTGCTGCAGTCCGTGGGGTCACAGAGAGTCAGACACGACTGAGCCACTAAACAACAGGTTGACCTGTGGGCACCTCCTGATGGTGGTGATAGTGGTGGGGATAGACTGCTCTCACCCTTGGACTCTTGCCCATATGGTTTTCACTTTGTGTTAAGTCTCTGCAGTAGCAATCATTGGCCAAGAGAGGGACCAGGAGGTGTTGTTCCCTAATAGAGGGTTGGTGTTAAACTTTATCCAAAATTGTCTCAAACCCAGAGGATCATGGTGCATGCAGACATGTGACCAAGGGAGAAAAGGGGGAGCAGCAGGGGTCAGGGGTGAGGATAAAAGTCTCACCAAGAGCATGTGGGTTGCTCCTGGTGAATGCAGGACCCCAGAGTCCTAAAGCCAGAGGGGGCTTCCGGGAGATGGCCTCAGTGGAGAGAACAACCACAGGGAAGGCTGGAAGGTTGAGGCTGAGAGTCTTGAGTCTCTGCTGTGCTCCCAGCACCCTGGAGTAAATAAAGGGGCAGTAAGGGCATAAACAGAGTTGAAGCTGGAAAGGAGGAATTTGGGAGAAGGGTGTGGATTTTTAGATTTTTCTGTGGATGCGATGGGTGAACCACAGAAGCTGTTCACTAGCAGAGATGCTCTGGGTTTTTGGCAAAAAGCTCTGGCTGTCGTGACTGGGTGAGCTGGAGTGGGAAACCGCTGCAGAGGGGGGGCCTGTCAGAAGGTCCTTGTGATTCCCCTGGCGAGCCATCAGGAGGATGGGGACCCACTCAGAGAGGCGGTGAGGAGACAGCTTTGAGGAACATCACAGCAGCCGTATGAGAAAGACTTGGAGTCTGCTTGGATTGGGTTTCTAGGGGACAGGGAAGTCATGACAATTACTGTGTGATTTCAAGTCTGTGTAGCTGGCAGGCTGTGATAGGAAGTCAGGGTGGGGAAAGAGGGGAAGACAAGAGAGAAGAACAAGTCTTGCCTGAGCATTTTGCCTTTGAGATGTCAGCGGAAGTGTCCTGGAGGCATCTCATACTTTAACAAGTCCACACCAAAACGCCTGACCCCCGCCCCCAAACTTGCTTTCCCTGTAGGCCCACCCATCCTGTTACTAGGAGCCCCTACCTTGACGTCTCCCATCCCCCACTCTTTACAAAGACATTAGCAGGAGACTTGGTCAGTGTTCCCTTTACGCTAAGTCTGCTGCCCGCCCACTCTCCCAGCCCCCAGGGATCTCTTTGCATCCCTGCATGGAGCACCCCCACCCATCCTCCTTGTACCTTCACAGCCCACTGTCAACTGGGTACCCAGGAGCCATCATATCCCATCACTTCTCTGCTCAGGGCCTGCCCTGGCTCTCCACCCTTCTGTGTAAAAGCCAAGATCATGCCATCAGTTGTCAGGACTCTCTGTGTTTGCCACGTCCCCACTGACTCTGCACGCCTCCCCATCCCTCACTGTGTCCGAGCCAGGCCAGCCACTCTGCTCCCCCAGAAAAGTGGGGGTGCTCCCAGGCCTGGGCCCTTGATGCCCTGTCTGAAATGCTGAGGTTGTCACCGGACAACCTCATGGCTTGTCCCCTCTCCCTGGAAGTCATTACTCAGGTGCCCCCATCCCGAGTCTCAAACTCCATCTACCCCCAAACTCACCCCGCCCAGCAGTGTTATGTTCTCCCCATTTTATTTTTCCATCATCAATTTAGGAATCACTGGTGTAGTTCAGTTCAGTTCAGTCACTCAGTCGTGTCTGACTCTGCGACCCTGTGAATCGCAGCATGCCAGGCCTCCCTGTCCATCACCAACTCCCGGAGTTTACCCAAACTCATGTCCACCGAGTCGGTGATGCCATCCAGCCATCTCATCCTCTGTCGTCCCCTTCTCCTCCTGCCCCCAATCCCTCCCAGCATCAGGGTCTTTTCAAGTGAGTCAGCTCTTCACATCAGGTGGCCAAAATAATTGGAGTTTCAGCTTCAGCATCAGTCCTTCCAATGAACACCCAGGACTGATCTCCTTTAGGATGGACTGGTTGGATCCCCTTGCAGTCCAAGGGACTCTCAAGAGTCTTCTCCAACACCACAGTTCAAAAGCATCAATTCTTCTGCACTCAGCTTTCTTCACAGTCCAACTCTCACATCCATACATGACCACTGGAAGAACCATAGCCTTGACTAGATGGACCTTTGTTGTCAAAGTAATGTCTCTGCTTTTTAATATGGTATCTAGGTTGGTCATAACTTTCCTTCCAAGGAGTAAGCATCCTTTAATTTCATGGCTACAGTCACCATCTACAGTGATTTTGGAGCCCAAAAAAATAAAATCTGACACTGTTTCCACTGTTTCCCCATCTATTTCCCATGAAGTGATGGGACCAGATGCCATGATCTTAGTTTTCTGAATGTTGAGCTTTAAGCCAACTTTTTCACTCTCCTCTTTCACTTTCATCAAGAGGTTTTTTTAGTTCCTCTTCACTTTGTGCCGTAAGGGTGGTGTCATCTGCATATCTGAGATTATTGATATTTCTCCTGGCAATCTTGATTCCAGCTTGTACTTCTTCCAGCCCAGCGTTTCTCATGATGTACTATACACTGGTGTAGAGATGGTACTTAAAACTCTGAGGCTGGATGAAGTGGCCCAGGGAGAGGGTGTGGCTTAAAAAGGGAGCCTGGAGCACTCCCTTGCTGAGTGGCCACAAGAGGCCATCCTGGGCCAGAGGGAGCAGCGGGGAGGCTGCAGTAGGCAGGATCCTGGCAGCCAGCGGGGAGACGTACTTCCAGGAGGAGGAGGCTCACCTCTGTCCAAGGTAGGATGACAGTGGCCGTCTAATCCATCCATTTTGAGACCAGAGGAGGACTCCTTCCCATGGCCCCTCCAGCAGTGACACACAGCTATCGTTAAAAGACCCAGGAAGAATAATACCTCCCCTGGTCAGTTACACGTCTGCTTTCACACCCATGGCCCTAACTCTCACTTCTGGGGTATCCTTTGATGTGTCACGTGATCTCTGTCCACCGTCTCATTGATTCTTGGTCACAATGCAGTGAGGTTACCGCCTTTTACAGCCTGGGGAACTGAGGTTCAGAGAGGTTCAGTGGCTTGTCCAAGGTCCGAGTTAAAGGGGGCAGAATGGAACTAAGGATTCAGGATGGGCTCCCAGGATGGACTGAAAACATGGGTTTTCAGGCTGGGCCAGTTAGTCCTACAGGCAGAGAACATCCCCAGAGAGAGCTGCCTACTAAACTCCCACACCAGAGCCAGCCACACAGGAGACCTTGAAAGTCCCTGGAGGCCCTTTGATGACTCTATATAAAGACGTAAGACCAGCTTGGTAACGATGCCAATAAAACTCCCTCCACGTCCATAGCGATGCAGAGGTAAACTCTGCCAGAGGGAAATGTCACTCTTTGCCTTTGCTTTTTCTTTTGCCAGAACCGTGTTAGGTAACAATCCCTGTTGTAAGGCCCAGAGGGACCTTGAAACCCAGATCTGTTTAAATATACAAACTTAAGTACATATGCACACACACAGAACTGTGAATTTTAAGAAGACTCTGTCAAGGGCAGTGATCTGCAGGAGAACTAGGAACCAGTCTGCCCACTGCCTGATTTCAGTTCCCGCCAGCATGTGGCGGAGGCAGAGGGCTGGGTTCTGCCAGCCCCCCAGGAAGCTTACTCCAGGACAGCCTGGAATTACCACCAGGAGTGAGTTCTAACTCCCAGCGACCCCTCACTTGCAGAGGCTCATCCATCCATGAGTGGTCCCTGAGAACCTGAGCGTCTGCTCATCCAAGGGCCCTTCCTGACCCACGAAAGCCTCCGGTCTGCTTCCTTCGTCACCCTGGGGTGGGGGTTCAGCTTGCTGCTGTCAGCAGCGCCTTTGGGATGTGGGGGCTGATGGTGGGAGAGGACAGGAGTTTCCAGTAACATCCCTGTTTGGGATCCTGGAGGCTGGTCCCCATGCTGAGCTCGTTGTCAGGGACGGATGCTCACGGAGGGCTTTGTTCCAACCCTGGATTCAGCCAGGGGCGGCCGAGGACTCAACTGAAACAGATACCTCCTCGGGTGTAACTGGGCAGGGCCACCACCCAGGCTGGGACCAGCATCACCAGGCGGCTCTCCAACTGCAGAACCTTCCCCGGGCCATGTTGCAATTAGAGGAAGATGCCCATCTGTTTTCTGGATTCCTCCTGCATGTCTGACAGTCCTAGCCAGCTGGGTTTCACGAAACCCCAAAAGGGTCTTGCCTGAAGCACATTTTTCTCTCATTTTTAAAGCTGGTCTGAGAGTTTGTTCTGGGAAATCTAATCTGTGCACTTCTTTTGCCAGCCTTTTGTTGAAGAAGGGCTGTTTAGTATCTGAGAAACCTCCTGGGACTTTTTAATGATTCTGTTCAAGTTTTTCTTCTCCTTTCCTTGAAAATTTCACTGCGCCAAGAATTAAGAGGCTTCAGCTCCTGAGGACTGTCCTTGGGTTTGAGAAAATGACAGGCCTGCGTCCATCCCATGTGGGCAGAGGCATTCATTATTATTTTTTAATTGTGTTTGTTTATTGTTGGCTGCGCTGAGTCTTTGTTGCTGCGTGTGGGCTTTCTTCTGTTGTGGCGAGTGGGAGTTACTCTCTACTTGAGGTGCTGGGGCATGTCATTGCAGTGGCCTCTCGTTGTAGACCATGGGTTCTGAGGCATGCGGGCTTCAGTAGTTGTGGTACACAGGCTTAGCTGCCTCGCAGCATGTGGGGTCTTTCCGGACCAGGGATCAAACCCATGTGCCCTGCATTGGCAGGAGGATTCTTAACCACCAGAAGTCCCAAGGACATTCAATAATCCAGCCTTCTCACTTACCTTGATAGGGAGCCATACACCTCTTTCAAAGCCAAAGTTTTTTTTTTTTTTAATTAAAGAAGTAACATTGCTTCAGTTACCACTCCCTGGTTCTAAGTACTTTGCTGGTAAACAGTTACATAACTAGAAACTCACCTCCCTGACCTTCTCTCTGAAAGGGAGAAATCAGGCAGCAGGTGAAATTTCCCCCAGCTCTTGTGGCTATGTGGAATCACAACTTCACATCCTGTGCTGTGCAGGAAAGGCCCCAGCTTTCATGGTGAAATAACAATCTTCATTCACCAGAGCACTAGAACTTAGACAAGTCCAGGGGAGGCAGGCTGCGGCTGTTATGGTGAACATTTGTTGAAGCCCTGTTCCCTGGTGGACCAACTCCAGCTATTTGTTCCTTTTTTTCCAATAAATAGTGACTAAATGCCTTCTAGGGGCCACCCACTGTTCTGAGTGCTGAGGACACAGCAGTAAATGAAACCAAAAAAGTCAGTACCCAGGGAGCTTGTACTATAGCAACATGCCCTGGGATGCTTGACTGCATCCTGTAAGCCTTGGAGCCTTGATCCTCTGTGACCTATCTGCTGCTTACAACCATCCTCTTTAAGATGCACAGACATTTTCACCCACCTGATGTTTTGGTAATCATATCTATGCCAAATGATGTGTTTTATGGCCAAACTGTTTTTTTTTTTTTTTTGACCTGACTTTTTGCACTAAAATTCATGCATTATTCATTAGACCCTGCAAACAACTCATTTGTGAGTGGACAGGAATCCAGAGTCTCAGAGGCTGGTGCATGGTGACATTTTTAGAAAGGTCAAGCTAGCTGGCCAATCCAGAGTTTTAAAAATTCTAAGTCCAGTCTTCTTTTGACTAAAATCTCAATAATAAAGTCATGTGTTCACATGTAAGGAGTCAGTTTCTAGAACACTAGACCTAGAATTTGTTGCACAGGTCCCGTTTGCCAGCTTTGACCCTCCACCCCTAGCATCAGCCAAACTCCTAACAGATTTGAAGCTGTCCTGACAGTGCTATGACACCTGTTTTGAGTTGCCAAAATGCCTGCCATCATGTCCCTTCATTCTCATTCATTCTTGCCCTCAGTGTGAAACTGACTGCAGGGTCCCCTGGAAGACTCAGCCTGAGACCTGAACTTCTCAGCAGCTCACACCGCCTTGCTCCATCAGTTCTTTCAGTTGCTAGAACATTGTCAGGCTTCTAGGACCTACTTATGCCCAAGGCTTGCTTTCTCTCAGCTTTTGCTTTTGATTCCCCTCCCCCCACATCCCTTTCCAGCATAGCAGCCTTGTCGTGAGTATTTCAGCAGTCTTGACTTCAACACCATCACCTGGGTCTCTGTTTAACAATAGGGTGCATGCTGCAAAGTTGCTCAGTCGTGTCTGACTCTTTGCGACCCCACGGACTGTAGCCTACCAGGTTCCTCTGTCCATGGGATTCTCCAGGCAAAAATATTGGAGTGGCTTGCCATTTCTTCTCCAGGGTATCTTCCCAACCCAGGGATGGAATGCCGGTCTCCTGCATTGGCAGGCGGATTCTTACCACTAATGCCACCTGATAGGGTGGTCTCTCCTTAACCACTAATGTCTGTCCTGGACCACTAGTGTCCCATGAAATGAAAAGAGTAGTTAGCCTCACATGTGCAGTAGTGGGACCTGAAGGCAGCCTCTACTCACTGCAAAAATTATCTGGAGGTGAGTGTAAGCCTCCCATGAGGGTCAGATGCAGCAAAGTGCGCTGGAGCCAGAAGACCTGCGTTCAGGTGCTGTGTTCTCTCTGCAAACAGGTAGAGCTGGGTGCTGTATCTGCTGCTTTATCTCTCTGGCCCAGTGTCCTCTCTAAAATGCAGATAAAGATCCCAACCTGAACAATCTCCCCTATTTTATCTCTCTGGTCTGGGGTCCTCTCCAATATGCAGATAATTTAAAGATGCCAGTCTGAACAGCCTCCTCAGCTAGCCAGGAGAACATATATGAGCTACTGTGAATAAAAGTGCTTGGCAAATGGGGAAGTTTTATACAAATGTGAGAGATCATTAGTCATCTTCCGCGAACAGAAAAAGTGATCTGTGGAAGAGGGC
This sequence comes from Cervus elaphus, assembly GCF_910594005.1. NCBI lineage: Eukaryota > Metazoa > Chordata > Mammalia > Artiodactyla > Cervidae > Cervus > Cervus elaphus. Next base: position 18,784,928 of record NC_057827.1, on the reverse strand, counting down.
CTGGGGATGTAGAAGCTGGAAGGATGTTTGCAGTTTTGATACCCAACTTCACTGATAATAGTATTACATTTCCATATGCCATCATCTTTGCCAAAATAATAATTATAGTCTCAAGAAAAAAAAAAAAAGAGTGTCTCATGAAAGCGAACAGGTCAGTTCTTTGAATAGTTCCGGTTCCATCCAGGTGTTGGTTATCCTGCTAGGCCGATGGGTTTTGGTGATCTGACTTCTGATGGGTGTTTGTAGTACCAGGAGGTATTCCAGGGTAAGAGGGCAAGTAAGCACATGTCTGCGTCAAGTTCCAAAGAGCCGAGCCATGCTAAAGGCAGGGAGTCCAGGAGTCAGCCAGTCTCCTAACCTAGAGGCCTCCTTCCTGGGATCTGGCCATGCGGCGGGTAACCAGGGTAGGACCGTGAGCTGCAAACCCGCCACATCCTGAGAGCAGTGCCCACGTGATGCTGGTGACACCCTCCCCCAGGGACCCGCACGGTGTTCCGTTTGTGCAGTGATGTCTGACGCAGGCGTGGTGGTGCCCGGACAACACCAGCCGCCCCCAGCGTTGCCTGTGCCGTGGCCTTAAGGACTCAGGAGAGTAGGGTAATTGCACTGATAATGGCAGGTGGGGGGTGGGGAGAACAGAGTGGGCATCAACCTGGAACCGCCGCCCTTTGGCTGTGGGTCTCAAGCATCAGCGTACATCAGAAACGTCTGGGGAAGCTATTTAAAATGCCCATTTCCAGATCCCACTTTTATTTTTTAAATCTATTTTTTATTTACTTTTGTTTATTTGGCTGTGCCAAGTCTTAGTTGTGGCATGTGGGATCTTTAGTTGTGGCATGTGGGATCTAATTCCCCAACCAGGGATCCAGCCCGGGTCCCGCGCATTGGGAGTGTGGAGTCTTAGCCACCGGACCGCCAGGGAAGTCCCCAGATCCCACTTTCAGAAGGTGAAATCAACTCGGTCTGAGGCACAGCCTGGGAATCTGCATTTTGACAGCAGAATTGATCCAGGTGCAACCCTAGACCTTTGGGTGTATGACCTGACTTGTCCCCACATGCTGTGGGGCCAGGGCTCTGCTGGCCTGGGGACTGTCTGCTTTACTCTTGGCAACACCCATCCCACGAGGCCACAGGGAGCATCAAATTGAATGGGACATCCAACCTACAGAGCGGCTTAGCAAATGGCCATCTTCATTCTTTCCTCATAGCAACCCTGGACAAGAGAGAGAACTAGATTTATTTCAGCTTCTCTAGGAGGCATGGGGCTTCCCAGGTGGCGCTAGTGGTAAAGAACCTGCCTGCCAATGCAGGAGTTGTACCAGATGTGGGTTCAATCCCTGGTTCCGGAAGATCTCCTAGGGGAGGGCATGGCAACCCACTCCAGTATTCTTGCCTGGATAATCCCATGGACAGAGGAGCCTGGAGGGCTCCAGTCCATGGGGTCACACAGAGCTGGACACGATTGAAATAACTTTGCACACACAGGCGGCGTGGCAGCTCTTGATTCTCTGAGCCTTTTTGGTGCACCTGTCACACAGGTGAGCTGCCGTCCCTCAGCAGGGGTTCCTCGGGGGCGGGGGCACCTTGCTCAGCAGGTCAGGGAGTCAGACACAAACGATGTGGGGAAAATAGTTGCCAGCACCATGGATTGGAGGTGAGACTTCGGCGCTGGAGCCAAATCTTGTTTGCTAAATGGACAGAACTCAGGAAATCAGCTAAAATTTGCAGAACACTCAATCATGCAGATTCAGGGAAAGGAGAAAGCAGTGGCAGGTTTCCTTACTTCCAGGATGAACTGTGCCACCTTTGGACACATATGTTTTATTTAAAAAAAAATTTTGATTTTGTAATGGGGTATAGCCGATTAACAAGCAATGTCGTGATAATTTCTGGTGAACAGCGAAGGGACTCAGCCATACATATACAGGTATCCATTCTCCCCCAAATTCCCCTCCCATCCAGGCTGCCACATAACATTGAGCAGAGTTCCCTGTGCTAGACAGTAGGTCCTTGTTGGTTATCCACTTTAAATGTAGCAATTGACACATATATTTTAAAGGCAGATGGAGACAGGTTTCTCCAAATGTATATGTATATATGGGATTAGAATCAGAGTTTCAGAATCTGAAGGGATCTCACACTCACCCAGAGGCACCCCCCATCCTTTTCACACATGCTGAGTGTTAAAAGTCAGAACCCTAACAGCCCATGGTGCTGCAGTGTCTTAGGTGCTAAAAGAAATGAAGAATTTGAAGCGTATAAACACAGAAGGTAACTGAAATGATATTGAGATATTTAATTTTAATCTTTTAGAAAATCCATGGGCCATGGATTCCTCGCTAAGTGACGCTGAACACATTCTAATCATTTAATTGGAGTGTTGGCAGGCGGGAGTGGGGAGGTTTATTAATTTAATAGCCATGAGGCTCAGCTTCAGGCTAAATGGTGAGCAGAGTTCACCTCCAGAGAGTCAGTGGGAGTGGGCAAGTGGTCTCTCTCCACTGAGCCCCAGGGAGCTTGGGGTTCCTTTAGCTCTCCCTGGAGCTGCACCTCCAGCCCCTCCCTCCTGCCAGTTGCAGGAGGACCCTCTGTATCCCATCTGAGCCGAGCTGTTAGCATCTCACCTTAAGTGAATGCCTCTTGTCTTCTTTTGATGGTTAGACAACATTCACATGGGTGGCGCTAGTGGTAAAGAACCTGCCTGCCAATGCAGAAGACGTAAGAGACGCAGGTTCGATCCCTGGGTCGGGAAGATCCCCTGGAGGAGGGAATGGTAACCCACTCCATTATTCTTGCCTAATCCCATGGACAGAGAAGCCTGGCGGCTTACAGTCTGTAGGGTCGCAAAGGGTCAGACATGACTGAAGCACCATAGCATGCATGCACGCATGGTATCAAAAACAGGCCAGGCAGAAGCTGTGCAAAACATCCTGGGATCATTTTGCCTGGTGAACCTAAACTTAATTTCAAAAGCGAGATGTTGTTGAATATTGAAGACAGTAGTAGATGATGACTTGAAGAATGAGATGTGACTGTTTTGCTGTGGTATCTAGAAAATATTGTCTGAGGCACGCAGACATCAGGCCAGTTCACACAGGGGGAGGCTCTAAGGTCATGAGTTGTTCATGTGCCTGGGAACACTCATGAGCCTGGTGGTAGGCACTGTGAGATGCAGGAGGCACTTCCTGCTTCAGAAGAGCTCAGAAGGGAACCCCACGTTGCCTGTGCCCAGGGAGAGCATGGGTTGCTGACCTTGGACTGGAGCCATGGAGGTCTGCAGGTGAGGGTCAGAGGAGGCCTACAGAGAGGGTGCAACTTCAGCTGAGCCTCTGAGGGTGAATAGGAGTTCACCAGTGAGACAAGGGAGGAGGGCCTATGTCCCATGCAGTGGGGGTGGCATGTGCCAAGATGCAAAAGTGTAGGCTGATGAAAGAGCAATGCCCATCGAGAACCCAGTAAGCAGAGGACAAGGTCAGGGAGAATTGCAAAGTTGGTGTCATGTTAGCAGGGGCATATCCACCCAAGGGGCTCAGGTGATCTTGGCCACAGGAAGTCATCAGCAGGTTTTAAGATGTATGTTTTAGGAGGACGACTCAGGTGGCCACAGAGTGATTAGAAGATGGGGAGAGATTCTAGAAACAGGATGGCCAAGCAGGACTCTTCAGTCTGAGTGAACTGTATGATTTCTTGTGACCTGCCTCTGTGCAGTCATCACAGCCGTGGCTGCCAGATCAGCTGAGGGTCATTGGCCCTGTTGTTTGGGCTAAGATGTTAGGCACTGGCCAAAGGCAAGCATTGGCTTTTCATAGACTCTTTTCCTTGGAGAGAGCTAGCCTCCTGCACCTAGCAAGGCCTTAGCCAAAGGACCAGTGGTGGGAGGAAGAGCTTGGACTGGAAGAGCAGGCCATGGGATTATGGATGTTCTTCATCTCCACAGTGCAGGCCGTGAAAACAAGCAGATGCCAAACAGCCGCCATCTGACAAATACTCAGGATCCTTCATGCCTTCACTATGTGTTGGCATTACTTGGTTTTGAGTCCAGACTCAGAAAGAAGCTTTTGATTCATTTGGTGGTGAGTAGACCCAAGGTTTTTGAAGATCAGAAGTATAAGGAATAGAGTAAGATCCATCCTTGGACCACCCTGTCCAGCCCCCAGTGAAGAGCTCGGGGTCACACACACACAACCTCTGCTACCTTTTTGTTCAGTGATGCTCAGCTTTGAACACGTGTGGGTTAGTCACTCAGTCATGTCCAACTCTTTGCCACCCCATGGGCTGGAACCTGTGAGGCTCCTCTGTCCATGTGATTTTCCCAGGCAAGTGTGCAGGAGTGGGTTACCATTCCCTTCTCCAGGGGATCTTCCCAACCCAGGTTTCACACCTGGATCTCCTACATGGCAGACAGAGTCTTTACTGTCTGACCCCCCAGGGAAACCAAATTCACCAAACTTGTATGCCAAGTGGTAAATGGACTGTATACACGAAAGAACTGAGTTTCATTTGCAGTCTTTTCCAACGTGAGGATCTCACCTGATTCCCAGTTCACTTTTGGATCTACCACCTTCTCAAGCATCTTCTCTAGTTATTTTCATGTAACGATAGTCACTTCCATACATTGTCTCTTGTGCCAGGCATTTTACATATAGTAGCTCAGTCCTTCCTTGGAACTGGGAGAGGTTGAAATTATAATCCTGGTTCTGGAAGATCAGTCTGGGGAAGCTCAGAGCAGCTTAGACAACTCTTGGCCTGCCTCCCTCCCCATCTCTCCTCCTCTGTCTCTCAGTGGTGTTTGCCATCCCCGATGAGGGCCTTCTGCCTTCAGACATCTATCACTTCTACCTCCCCTCTTTTTTGTATTTAAATTTTTTATTGAAGTATAGTTGAATTACAATGTTGTGTTAATTACTGTCATACAGCAAAGTGATTCAGTTACACAGATACAAACATTCTTTTTCATATTCTTTTCATTATGGTTTATTTAAGCTGGCTTAAAACTCAACATTCAGAAAAACTAAGATCATGGCATCCAGTCCCATTGTGCGTATGTGCTAAGTCGCTTCAGTCGTGTCTTGAGTCTTTGCAACCCCGCCTACCAGGCTTTTTTGTCCATGGGATTCTCCAGGCAAGAATACTGGAGTGGGTTGCCATGCCCTTCTCCACGGGATCTTCCCAAGTCCCATCACTTCGTGGCAAATAGATGGGGGGAAAAATAGAAACAACAACAGACTTTATTTCCTTGGATTCCAAAATCACTGCGGACATTGACTGCAGCCCTGAAATTAAAAGATGCTTGCTCCTTGAAAGAAAAGCTGTGACAAACCTAGACAGCATATGAAAAAGCAGAGATGTTACTTTGCCGACAGAGGTCCGTCTAGTCAAAGTTATGGTTTTCCAGTAATCATGTACGGATGTGAGAGTTGGACCGAAAAGAAGGCTAAGTGCCAAAGAATTGATGCTTTCAAACTGTGGTGCTGGAAAAGACTCATATTCTCTTCATTACAGTTTATTGCAGGATATTGAATATATAGGTCCCTGTGCTATCCGGTAGGACCTTGTTGTTTATCCACTCTCTCTTTTAAAAGGAACTTTTCTCTTGACTCAGCTGCTTCCTCCAGCTTCAGCCTGGGTCTCTGTTTCCCTTCCCAGCACTGTACCCAGTGGCTCCACGGCCCAGGGTACACATTCTTGGCCTCTGAGGATGAGATTCAGCCCCACCTGTCGAAGGTGATGCCCCCTCTCATCACCACCGTCACCCTCTGGCCACACTTTCCTCTCTTGGGCTCCAGGGGTGGGGCAGCCCACTTCCTTCCCCACTTGTGGACACTGCTCCCTTGCCCTCATCTTCCCCTCCCAGCAGTCTTCCTCCTCCAACCCCCAAAGGAAGAGCACGTGTCCTGGATCCCTGTCCCCGCCTCTCCCAGAGCACAGCCCTTCCCCTGACCAGATAAGCCCCACTCCAGGCAGGCTCTGGACCGACCTGCAGATCTGTCTCCTCCTTGGTGGGTTTCTCGGGCAGCGTGGCTGCGCATGCACTCAAGCCTCTCAGGCCAGTGAAGGGGAGGCCCCTTGACTGCTCACCACCCTTCCCTTCTTCACAGAGCAGATGGGATGTCCTGCTGGGTCTTCAATCCCAGAGGCCTCCCAGCCCCAGGTCTCCGTCCTCTGCATCCCAGGACCTTCAGTGGCTCCTCGTCTCCCTCTGTCTCTACCTCCAGGGCTTAAGGGCATCCCAAACTCAGGGGCTATATCCACATTATATTGTAGATAATATCTGCATCATGTTGTCCCCCTACTTGAGAATCTGCCACGGCTCCTCGGTCAGCGGTTGCATCCAGTCCAGCCTGCTGGACTCTCCAGCTTCTTCCCAAACGGTCGCTCGGTCTGTCCAGTGAGGTGTTTCTCCCCGGCTCCCAGCGGGCTCTTCCGTTGCAGAAGGCAGGGCTCCAAGTGCCCAGCTGCACCCCCACACCGGCTCTGTGCTTCCCTCTGCTCTGCCTTCCTCCCTGGCTAGAACCCCTTCTCTGCATCCTCTCTACCTCCTAGCCACTCACTAAGCATTGCCTCCAACCCTGCTTCCTCTTGTTTCTAAAACTTAACAAGCAAAATGTACCAGCTCTTCCAGTTCATCCCCGCACCCCTACCCCCTGTCCCTTTTCTCCCCCCCCGCTCCAGCATTTATTTTTTGTAGATTTTTTGATGATGGCCATTCTGATAGGTGTGAGGTGATAACTCATTGTAGTTTTGACCTGCATTTTTCTCATCTTTAGTGATGCTGAGCATACATATAGCTGATTTGCTTCATTGCACAGCAGAAAGGAATACAGCATTATAAATCAACTGTACCCTGATTTATAAAAATTAAATCAGTTCTTAGAATAACACATACTCATTGTAAAATGTTTTAAAGTACAGAGAAGTATATAGGAGAGAAGAAAAAAACTTAAAGTTTTACCACCCAGAAATTACGATTATAATTTGCATGTCATTTCCAAGATGAAATGCACAGGCATATATAAAAGTATAGGTTATTTTTGCATCATTGGTGTGCTATTTGTACATTTTCTCTTTCTTTCTTTATTGTCAAGAACTTTCCCATCCTACTAATTCATCTTTAAACTGCAATTTTTAAAGCCATATGATAGCCCAGCATATGGATGTGCATTTGATTTATTTAGCCCGTCTCCTGCTGTAGGTCAGGTCCTGGCTTCCAGCTCTCCAGTTATAAATAACAAACATCCTTGTCCCCTGACTCTAGCCATTTGTTTCTGTGTCATATGATTTAGCAGTTTTTAATAATGCAGAGGCCAGCTGCATTTATTGAACTACTACTGGGTGCTGGCCTCTCTACTGACTGCTTCTCTGTTCTTCCTTAAGCCTCACAGCCTCCTTGCAAAGCAGATATCCTCAGGGTCTCGAGTCACTTGACTTAAGTCACCCGCTTAGTTGGTGATGAGGTCCCATCATGAGATTCAGGCTCAGCCTTTGATCCCACACAGCCCCCATTGCTGTGCCCTCTGCAGTGATGCATAGTTCAAAATGCATAGCAGTGCGCATCTGTGGGCAGACGCTAAGACTTAATGAAGGCAGTGGACGGCCTCATGGATTTTACCACCATTTCCCAGCCGGCTTATAAGATGCTCTTAGATGTCTGATGCACACCTCTCAGCTTAATCTTCGACCTAATTCGAGCCAGCAGGGACTTACTCATCTTATAAATACAGACGCCAAGAGGCTTAACAGACATCTGCAGTGTCAGGGTGTCAGCTCTATTGAATAGCCTTATGATAGACATGTGAAAAGTGATCTTTAAAGAGTTATTGTCTTTATTATGTAGACTTGGCTCTCCTGTGCTCATGTATTAGAATCTGTAGCTATAGTGATGTGTGAAAGAGGCTGTCTTGTCCAATGCAGCATGGACCATGGCCACTGAACCATATTAGCATTGGAGAGTCGGTACTGAGCCTTGCAACTCCTCAGCTGCATATGTGTTGATTCTAGGTAGAACAGAGTCCTGAGAAGAGTATGACCCCAGCCTAGAATTTTATTTCCCTAATTGTCAAGAATTTTCCCATCCCACTAATTCATCTTTAAACAGCATTTTTTAAGGCCATATAATAGCCCATCTTATGGATGTGCAGTTGATTTATTTAGCTCATCTCCTGCTATAGGTCAGGTCCTGGCTTCTAGCTCTCCAGGATTATAAATAACAGTTGTGTGTTTTTTTTTTTCCCCGCTGCACCCAGTCTTTGTTGTGGCATGCAGGGTCTTTAGTGGAGGCATGCAGGATCTAGTTCCCTGACGAGGGATCAAACCCAGGCCCCCTGCATGGGGATCGTGGAGTCTTAGCCACCACATCACCAGGAAAGTAGAAGTCCCATCATTTCCCACAGTATTAAAATCCAGTTTTTAGTTGCCCATTTGCTGGGGGTCTCTTTCCTTTAGGCAAGTGGTTCACAGACTGTCAGTCACCTGGAGGTCTGATGCTGGCTGGGCCCCCTTCCCTTCTGATTCTGTATGGCTGAGCTGGGGCCCGATCGTTTGCATTTTGGACAAGCTCCCAGGGGGATGTTGTTGCAGCTGATTGAGGACCACACTTTAAAAACCACAGTCTTAGGCCTTTAAAAAGATATTGGAGGGCTGGCTGTGCAATTAACTATCGCATCATTATCCTTTCTATTTAAGATGCAAAACTCACATGATTCAGATCATTCACTCCCTGCACCACTTGAAGCCCATAGTGCTTTAGGCTTTCTGCTCAGCTTCAGGCCCTCCGGCTACAGTGTCAGCCCCACCCCATGCCCGAATCCTCACCAAGTCTGGCGGTGTAGCAGACACCACATCTGAGCAGCTGGTGAAGGCTGAACTCACCTTGTTGCCCAGAGCCTGGGATCTTGAGAGCTGGGGTGGGGTCCACAAGACAGCTGCGTGCGGGCTGAGTGACAGGACCCACGGCCACCCACCTGTGCCCCAAGGGACCCCAGCCATTCACCTGTGGACAGCCCTCTACTGCCACCTTGCCAGCCTCCGACCCTGTCTTCTGATAGAAACTGCTTCCCTGATCTCTGCCTAAGTGGAATCTGAGGTCCACTGCAAGCCTCCCCAGAGTCCCCAGATCTAACCGCCGATACCCACTGTTTCGGTGTTGTCTGGAGCTTCTTCTGCCATCCTGCTCCTCCGTCAGCTCCAGGAACAGGCAGCCAGTTGTGATGGAGTCGAGTTTGCCTCACCCCATTTGACTCTGAAACAGGACTGCCACCCTGCCTCTTCCCCTGGGGAAGTCCTAGAAGCCCCGTAGCCCTGGAACCCGCCTCCCACTCATTTCCCTTCTTCTGTCCATCCTTGTGAAGTGTCCCAAGTACTCATGGCCAAAACCACCCGGAGTACAATCATCTTTTCTCCTTTCACCCCAATATCTAAAAACACCCCCCTGGGACTTCCCTGGTGGTCCAGTGGTTAAGACATCACACTTCAGTGCAGGGGCACGGGTTGGATCCTTGGTCTGGGAACTAAGATCCCATGTGTCACACAGCGTGACCCCAAAAATAAAACCACACCCCCACTTCCCCAGTGATGTTGACTTCTCTATAGGCCTAAGTGTGCATCTACCCAGCAGGAAAAGGATGAGACCTTCCACGTAGAGCTGGAGCATCTAAGGGCCTTTGGAAGAACAGCCCCAGACATAGCTGAACTAGTGTAGAAGTTCAGGTCCCGTGAGCTGAGCCTGAGAGGTGGAGGCCAGGCTTGTGCCATGCCCCCGCCCCTGCCCACCCCCAGATGGCCCGGCCCCCCTGTTGGCTGCTAGCGCTCTTGGTGGGTTCCATGTGCCACTACCCAGCGCTTTCCCTCCTCCTCTTAGCCAAAGACATGAGCAAGTAAGCGTGAAGTCCTCACCTCTAGGTGCTCATTATCTGGTCCCCATGGGCTTCTCCCAGAGAAAGGGGAGTCCTGAACAGAGCACGGCTCAGGGCACTTTCTTCCCCCACCCCCAAGAAAGGGAGGAGAGTGGTGGGGGAAGAGGAGGTGGGAAGGATCGGGGAGGACAGAGGGGGAGTCGTAGGGAAGACAGAGGGTCTGACAAGGGGGAGCTTTGAAAGTGCTGTATGTGTGTGTGTGTGTTGCTCAGTCATGTCTGACTCTTTGCGACCCTGTAGCCCGCCAGGCTCCTCTGTCCATGGGATTCTCCAGGCAAGAATACTGGAGTTGGTTGCCAGTTCCTTCTCCAGGGCTTCTTCCCAACCCAGGGATCGTATCTGATTCTCCCACATTGCAGACAGATTCTTTACCCTCTGAGCCACCAGGGAAGCCTTAAATGTGCTGTGGCTGGTGTGAAATGTGACTATGGGTCCCTGACCCTTGTTCACAACAACAACCCAGACTTAGTAACAGAGTTCTCCACTTTGGCACCAGTGACATTTGGAGCTGGATAATCCTCTGCTGTGGGGCTGTCCTGTGCATTGCAGGATGCTAGCAGCATCCCTGGCCTCTAGATGTAAGTAGCCACCTGGGAGATGTGATCATCACAAGTGTCTTCAAACATCACTATGTGTAACTGCTTTCACCCAAACTGAGAGCCAGTCAACAGATATTATTGGGAAGCTGAGCGCCGAAGAATTGATGCTTTCAAATTGTGGTGCCAGAGAAGACTCTTGAAAGTCCTTTGGACTGCAAGGAGATCAAACCAGTCAATCCTAAAGAAAGCCAACCCTGAATATTCATTGGAAGGATTGATGCTGAAGCTGAAGCTCGAACATTTTGGCCACCTGATGCGCAGAGCCAATTCATTGGAAAAGGCCCTGATGCTGGGAAAGATTGAGGGCAGGAGAAGAGGGTGACAGAGGATGAGATGGTTAGATAGTGTCATCAACTCAATGGACATGAATTTGAGCAAACTCCGGGAGATGGAGGAGGACAGGGGAGCCTGGCATGCTGCAGTCCATGGGGTCGCAGAGTTGGACACAACTTAGTGACTGAGCAACAAAGGGAAGCTGGTGGTTTCACCTACATCAACTGATTTAATCCCCACAGTAACCTCATGAGGGGTGGGGCGTTAGCCCCACTTTACAGATGTGGAAACTGAGACCTGGAGGAGTTACATGTGAGTAGATAAGATGACATATAGTATCAGAACACACCTTGAATCCAAGTTGCTCTGACATCAGAGCCCATTATCTTAGAATGCATAGTTGCAAGGAGAAGAAAAGTCCCTGGCAGGGTTTATTTTAAGGACACAATGGGATATTTCACAGGCAGCTCAAGACAGGAAGTGAAGTGTGACTGGGTCTCACAGAAGTAGGATGGAAAGGTTGAGAGCTAAGTTTACACTCTCGGTGCTCCATGACGGTGCTTGTGCCTGCGTCTTTTCACATGGCGACTTCCCCTCCTGGTTTCTGCATAGATGCCAAGTCCCCACCTTACTATGCCTTAGTCCCTGTCGGAAATCCAGAGTCCCAGGAGAAACAATGTGATTGGCTCAGCCAGGCTGAATGGTTTGTTCCTGGCCCAATCAGCTGAGTGCGTTAGGGGTGGGGTAGGTGAGGGGAGGAAGTGATTGGCCTCCGTGACACCCTGAGCTCTTGGCACTGCCCCTTGCTCCAGCCGTCACCATGGCAACAGAGGCCAATCTGCCCAGCACCTGGAAGGCAAGGATTTTACCCTCCAGGACCTAGGCCACCATCTCCTATGAAGTGAAGCCGCAGGGGATGATGAGAGCAGACACATCTGTCTTCAGCAAACAAGTGAAGCTGAATCACCTCCCCCCCCCCCCCCCCCCCCGAAATTGATCTTTACCAGCACTTAATGAAGAGTTAGCTGGTTAATAGCCCATGACAAATCCGAAGGCTGTTAGGGGTCGGACATCCCAGACATTAACAGCCGCAGTAGCCAATTTCCAAGAGATTACTGACATTCGGGGCCATTCAGGGAGACGTCCAGGGGAAAATAGTCACGGAGCGATTTCGGCACAGTGAGGAGGGAGGAGCCTGAGTGGCAGTGTGGTGATGTACAGTGACGTCGGCATCTCTGGGCAAGAGCACGGTTTGCTTGTGGAGCCTTGTGATCACAGGAGGATTAGGAACAGAAGGAGCAGCAGATCTGGGTAGAATTCCCTAGAGCTCAGAAGGAACCCAGCAGGCCCCCGAAGACCCAGAACCTGTTGGTGCCATTGAGGCTGTTTCCAGGGGCTCTCTCCTCTCCTTGTCCCATGATAGGCTGTGCTAAAGTCAGTGTGACCCATCTATAATCAACACACTTTGTGATTGTCGCATGCAAATAAGTACCTTCTGCTTCTGTGATGTTGCCCCATCACTCTCGGTATTTTTTTTTTTTTTTAATCTTTATTTATCTGGCTGTGCCTGGTCTTAGTTGTAGCATGTGGTGTTTTTTTTTAAGTTGTGTCATGTGGAATCTTTAGTTGGGCATGCGTCAGCTTTAGCGACAGCATGCAAGCTCTTCGTTGAGGCATGTGGGAGCTAGTTCCCTGATCAGGGATTGAACCTGGGCCCTCTGCACTGGGAGTGCAGATTCTTAGCCACTGGACCCCCAGGGAAGTCTCCTCACTTGTTAGTATTGTCAGCCTCCAGTAGACATTCTGCCACATGTGATAGTGCAACCACTGTGGGCCACCCCCTCAGCCTGGCCCCTGGCCTCAGGGGCCACAGAGGGATGCCTGACTTGAAAGCGAAGATGACAGTGCAGTGTGCTGTGAGCTCCAGTGGAGATAGAAACAAACCCGCGGGAGCACAGGCTAAGGCTTGTTGCTGTGGACACTGATTACAGTGCCAGCACCCTCAGAGGCATGGTGCGCTGTCCAGAGAGTCGTAAAATGGGCTTCTGTCACCCAGAAGCTCACCCCTCAAGTGCTGAAAATCCCTTGCCTCCACTCCCTGCATCTCATCCATCAGCGAATGCTCTCAGCTCTGTCTCTGGATTACATCTCAGCCCATCACCTCTCCCATTGCCTGTCTGCTGGGTTGGTCCAGCATACCATCACCACCACCATCTCCTGCATCCACTCCGCAATCCATCACTCAGCAGCCAGAATCGTCCTTGTGCCTGCCAAAATGACCTGTCCCCCTTACGGTAAACACAGGCTGTTCATCTTGAACCGTGAAAGAGAATCCGACTTCCTCCCTGACCTCTGTCCTTCCACTCTGCCCCTGCTCGTCATGATGTTCCTAAGATCCTTCAAGTTCGTGGCCACCTCGGGCTTTCGCACTCCCTCTTCCCTCCACGTGGGACTCTCGGCCCCAGAAACTGCCTCCTTCTCATCTCCCAGGGCCCGCCTCAAATCCTTTTCCTTGGAGCAGACCTCTCCATCTCCCCTTCCCCCTTGCCTCCCACCCCTTGGCCCTCTGTCACATTCTCCTGTTTTTTTCTTTGTAGTTTCTGGAATAATTAATATCCAGAATCCGTATTATAAATGAGTTATAAATATTGATTTATTTTGTCATAACAGAGATGCAAGCAGTCAGAACTTGGTAAGAAGCACGTCACTCTCAGGGACAGCGGGCAGGTGATGTTTGAGCTGGAACTGAAAGCAGTGGGGTGACTTGCCAGGGCAACAAGTGGATGGAAGGGCTTTCAGGAGAGGGAATGGCAGAAGCAAAGGCCCAGAGGCCAGTGAGTGTGTCATCCTCAGGACACAGCTTTTGGGCAGTGTACCAGTGGCCCAACTGCACCAGAAGGCAGCATGTGTGTTGATGGGGACAGAAAACTCATGCCACAATGTTTGAACCTCATCATACAGGCAGTGAAGGGTGTCAGCAATACACAGTGACCGCTATTGCATAGACCTCTTGAATTTGCTTGATGGAACCAAATAGTCAATATTAGAAAGTGCAGCTGTTTTTTTTAATAGGCAGGAGCCCCTGGGAGTCCAGCTTGGCAAGAGAGGGAGCGTACACCAAGATCAGGAACTTCAGCTTAAAGTGAGACTCGAGGAAATGCTTTGGACTGGTGAGATCTTGTTTTCTGAGCACGTCTGGACCTGAGCAACCACTTTGGCGTTCCCTTGTGGGATGGAGCCATGCCGATCTTTGAGAGCTCAGCCAGGCAGGGAGAACCGCCGTGAAACCAGCCGACTGACTGTGCCAGGAAGACACACACATTTTCCACCCAAGGCTTTCTCCCTCCCCTGCTGGCTCGAGCCAGACAGAGACAGAGTGCCGCGTGATGAGGGTCACGTGCTCTCGGTAATTCCACAGTGATGAGTCCTTGTTGTATCGTCCAGATGTCACTGCTATTTTGGGCAGATGTTCTGGGAGCAGGCGGTGATGACCTCACAGGGGTGTGACTTTAAAGAGCAAATGACACGGCTGCTGTGAGTAAAGCCGGTCTCTCCTGTCCTGGTCCCTGTATCCCAGGACCCTGAAGTCAGAGCAAAGGCCATGCCTGCATGTCCCAATGTCCCCACACTGTCCCTGACCAGGGCCACCAGCGTAGCCTCACCCCCTCCTCGCCCCAAGATGCTGAGTGAGTTCACAACTTGTGTGATTGGCCTGGGGTCTTTGAGAGAAGTTTTCTTGGACATAGCACTTAACACCCAGCTGGGTGTGCCATAGTCCCCTCCTCCACCTTGGGAGGGAATCAAAGCTGTGTGACTGTGAGGCAGCCTCTTAACCTCTCTGAGCCTCTGTTTCCTTATCTTTAAAAAGAAATACCTATGTGGATGAGCTAGAAGAGAATCAGGCGAGATCATGTGTGCTGGGGCCAGTTGCCTTCTGTAAGACATCGCACAATGTTATAATAATTATCATGGCAGCAGCCTCCTGAAACATCAATCCTAGACTCAGACCACTGTTAGAATTGGATGGAACCTCAGTGGTTTATCCAGTCTAAACTCAGTAGTTTATCTTATAAACTACCAAACTTCAGTAGTTTATCCAGTCTAAAACAGTCTAACCAGTAAAAGAGTACCTGCTCAGGGGTCACCAACCAGGAGTCGCTGGTCTCTGCTTAGACTCCTCCTGCCTAGGTGGGATGGCTTTTTAACAAAGTTTTTATTGGTGTATAGTTGCTTTCCTGCTGGCTCAGATGATAAAGAATCCTCCTGCAATGCGGGAAACCTGGGTTCAATCCCTGGGTTGGGAAGATCCCTTGGAGGAGGGCATGGCAACCCACTCCAGTATTCTTGCCTGGAGAATCCCATGGACAGAGGAGCCCAGCAGACTGAGTCCATGGGGTTGCAAAGAGCAGGACATGACTGAGCGACTAAGCTCAGCACAGCTGCTTTACAGTGTGGTATTAGCTTCTGCCGCTCAGCCAAGCGAACCAGCTATCATACACATACACCCCTCTTGTGTGCATTTCCTCCCCATTTAGACCACCACAGAGCAATGGGGAGAGTTCCCTGAGCTATACAGCACGTTCTCATTAGTTATCTGTTTTATACATAGTATGTATGTATATATATGTTGATCCCACTCTCCCAATTCATCCCTCCTCCCTTCTCCCCTTGATGTGCATACACTCGTTTGCTGGGTCTGGGCCTCTCTTTCTGCTTTGCAAATAGGTTCATCTGTCCCTATATTTCTAGAGTCCACATATGTGCATTAATATAGAATATTTGGTTTTCTCTTTATGAACTTACTTCACTCCGTATGGTAGTCTCTGGGTTCATCCGCATCTCTGCAAATGGCGCAACTTCATTCATTTTTATGGCTGAGTGATATTCCGTTGTGTATGTGGACCACATCTTCTCTACCCATTTCTCTGTTGATGGACATCTAGGCTGCTTCTGTGTCCTGGCTGTTGTAAACAGTGCTGCAGTGAGCATTGGGATGCATGTTGGGTGAGATGGCCCTTTTCCTGGGTCCACTCTTCCAGCCTCAACAAGATTCAGTGCTCAGTACATTCCCTTCTATGGAGCCCGGCTCCTTGTACCTCCCAAGTTTTGCTTTCAGAGCATTCTAGAGCCATGTCTTCAGTAAAAAACCCATAATGCATGTGGCCTTTGGGTACTTGGAAGTATGACAAGTCCAAACTGAGGCATGCTGCCCATGTAATACACGCTGGGTAACAAAAACTTACTGGGAGAAAGAGAATATAAAATCTCCTGAATAAGTGTATATAGATATCAGATGCATTTGTGTTTATGTTAATCCATTTTATTTATTTTTATCTTTTACATGTTGCAACAATAATATTAAATATAATATTAAAATAAACCACCTGTTTTGCTTCTACTTTTCTAATGGGGCAACTAGAAGAAGTTAAACCATGTATGTGGCTCATATTATTCTTTTTTTTTTTTTTTTTTAATAGCTTAAGTATTTTATTTGTTTGCAACTAAGCTTATTAACACTATATAATGAAAATGTACAAAGAATAATGTTGTTGTTTTGGTTAGATTTAAGTCAAAGACATTCATTAATAAGGAATCTTCAAATGTGAATATTCCAGAAATTTTTCTAAGCCATATGATCAGGACAACTGTCTCTGAATATTACCTTACTTTGGAAGGTACTGGCATATGTTTGAATTAAACTCAAGTTTTGTTTTCTTCCCCAAAATAAGCCTTAATTAAAAAAACTAGTCTATGTCAAACTAAAACAATCTTAATAGAACTTTCCTTTCCAGAAACAATAATAAAGGAAACAAGGCATTTTGTAAAATGTGGTCCTGAACAAGTCACAGTAAAAAATAAATGTATACTTAACTTCTACCTCCTCAAAACAGAGGCTACTTTCTGTTCCTCAGCCTTGGAAATAAGGTGAAGAACAGTCTATTGGTCAGTGCTGTTCTAGAGTTGTGTGCACAATCAACTGGACTCAATCCTTTGCCCCACAGCCCTTCAGATATTCTAACATATGCCCTAGTCGTTTCTTCTCTTTTATTGACAAGTATCCATGAAGCACGTGCTCTGTGCTAGGCACGGTGTTAGGTGCTGAGCTGGGATGTGATGATGAACAAAATCCTTGTACTCCTGGAGTCCAAGTTTGATGGGGGAGAGAGATGTCAATCAAAAGTCCAACAAGCAGGACCGCGGCTTCTGGGAAGCAGTTCAGGGCTGTGCTTCTGCAGGTGGGCTCGTGGAGCCCCATTTTGCTCTTTCCTAATACACTTTTTATTTTGCAGTAGATTTACATTTACAGGAAAGTTAGGAAGACAGGACAGAAAATTCCCACGTATCCCACACCCACTTTCCCGTTTTATTCTTTTCTCATAATAGTGTACAGTAAGTCCCCGACATGCCAACAAATTCTATTCTGAGAACAAGTCCAATATGTTTGTATATCCAACAAAGGTACCCAACTAACTAGATAACCCAAGCAACAACTAGGTACCCAGCTAACACAATCAGCCATATAGCACTGTACTGTAATCAGCTTATAGTATTTCTCACACAAATAATATATAAAAAACAAGAAACAAAGCATATTTTAATCTTATAGTACAGGACCTTGAAAAGTACAGGAGTACAGTACAACGGCCTGCCTGCAGGGGCTGGCGTGGAGTGAACAGGCCAGAAGAGTTCCTGATGGAGGAGGGAGCAGAGGTGGGAGACGGTAGAGCTGAAGGGTCGTCAGCAACAGGAGACGGAGGGCAAGCTGCATGTGACAACTCACAGCAGACACATGAGCCAACTTACACGATTGGACCTGCAAATATCTTTGAAAGTTCACGACCTGAAGGTTCCTATGTGTGGGACCTACTGTATTATGTTTGTCATAATTAATGAGCCAATACTGATACATTATGATGAACTCAGGTCTACCCTTTCTTTATTCACGTGTCCTTGGCTTTTAGTTAAGGTTGTTTTTTTATGTCCCACAATCCTCTCCAGGACCCCACATCACATTAAATACCCTGTCTCCTTGGGCTCCTCTTGGTTCTGACAACTCTTTAGGCTTTTCCTTGTTTTTGATGACCTTGAGAGCATCAGGATTGGTGGGCAAGTATTTTGTAGGGCATCTCTCACCTGCGATTTGTTTACTATTTTTCCTTGTGAGTAGATGGGGGATGTAGGATTTGGGGAGGAAGGCAGAGGTCAAGTGCCACTCTCATCCCATCTTATCAAGAGCACACACTACCTATAAGACTGGTCATTGTTGATGTCGACCTTGATCCCTGGCCGGGGGAGGGCTTGTCAGATTTCTCCACTGCGGAGTGAATCTTTCCCCTCTTCTCCGTACTGTGTCCTCTTTCGAAAGACATCACCACATGCAACCCACAGTTGAGGAGTCAGGAGTTCTGCTCCACCTCCTTGAGGATGGAACAACTCTAAGAATGATTTGTAATTCTTATGTACAGGAGGTTGTGTCCTCTACTTGTTAATTCAGTTATTGATTTATATCAGTAAGGACTCATGAATATGTATTTCACACATTCAGTTATAATCCAGTGCTCCTCTATTTTATTGTTTAAATTGTTCTAACTTTAGCCACTGGGGACTCTTTCCAGCAGCTCCTGTGTCCTTCTGACATATCCTCATCCAGTGAAGTTCAGGGCTATCTTTTTGAGCAGTTCTCTACCTCTGGCACTACCAACTATAAGACTAACCTTGTATTAAAATAGAAACTTTTTAAAATTGAAAATGTTTTTATTTTATATTGGAATATAGCCGATTAACAATGTTGTGATAATTTCAGGTACTAAGCAGAGGGACTCAGCCAGATGTATGTGTATGTTCAGTCACTCAGTTGTGTCCGACTGTTTGAGGCCGCCAGGCTCCTCTCTCCATGTGATATTTCCCAGCAAGAATACTGGGGTGGGTTGCCATTTCCTCCTCCAGAGGATCTTCCCAACCCAGGGATTGAACCCATGTTTCCTGCGTCTCCTGCATTGCAGGTGGATTCTTTACTGCTGAGCCTCGGGGGAAGCCCCAAGCCGTACATACACGTGTATCCATTTCCCCCCAAGCTTCCCTCCCATCCAGGCTGCCACATAACTTTGAGTAGAGTTCCCTGTGCTAGACAGTATGTCCTTGTTGGCTATTCATTTTAAATATGGCAGTGTGTACATGTCCATCCCAAACTCCTGAGCTATTGCTTCCTCCCATCCTTAGCCCCTGGCGGCCGCAAGCTCCTTCTCCAAGTCTGAGAGTCTCTTTCTGTTTTGTAAATAAGTTCATTTGTATCATTTCTTTTTAGATTTCTAAGGGATGTCATAACCATATTTCTCCTTCTCTGTATGACTTAACTTCACACAGCAGGACAGTCTCTACGTCCATCCATGTTACTGCAAATGACATTTAACACTCATCGCCGCACACAGTTACAGACTTTAGTTTTGAGAACTTTTAAGATCTACTCTTTTAGCAATTTGCAAATATCCAGTATAGCATAGTTAACACTAGGGCTTCCCTGGGGCTCAGACCATAAACAATCTGCCTGCAATGCAACAGACCCAGGTTTGATCCCTGGGTTGGGGAGATCTCCTGCAGAAGGGAATGGCTACCCACACTAGTATTCTTGCCTGGAGAATCCCATGGACAGACGAGCCTGGCGGTCTACAGTCTGTGAGATCAAAAAGAGTCACACATGACTGAGCGATTAGCCTTCACTTTCATAGTTAACTATAGTCACCATGCTGGACGTTACATCCCAGGACTCATTTATTCTATAACTGGGAAGTTAGTACCTTTTGACCCCATTCAACCATTTCGCCCACCTCTCTATACCTCTTTAAAAGATGCTTTTAAAAGCTGTATCACTGCCTATATCACTGCACTGAGCTTTTAGTCAAGCCAGAGAGACCCAAGGTTTTGTTTTTCATGGAAGCTCCTCCTAAGTCCAAGCTCCCTGTTCTGTACTTCTGTCATTTACTTTTTTTCTCTAGTGAAGAGCTTTCTTCTCCTGGTCATTCTTGTCTTGATTCCACTTCATCCTGGCAGCCTTCTGGTCTCCTGTGGTCTGGATTTCTGGATTCCACTCCATGCCCTCCCCCTACCATGCAGACAAGGCAACTGGGGCCTCCTGCAGCCCCTCCGGCTTGCTGCACCCAGCAGTCAGCAGGAGCTGCACGTGGTGCTCCTGAACCAGCCTTTCACCATCTTTTTAAAAAAATGTTTTGTTTATTTATTTATGGCCATGCCCCATGGCATGCAGGATCTTAGTTCTCTGACCAGGGATCGAACCCATGCCCCTGCAGTTGAAGCGAGGCATCTCAACCACTGAACCATTAGGGAAGCCCCAGCATTTCACCATCTTCAATCAAGGCTGTCAGGAAAGACGTCGTCAGATAAGATTCACTCTCTGTTGGCTTTCTCCTAGATTATACAACCTAGCGACCTCATAAAGACAGGAAACGAAGTTCATTGGATTTAATTTGTTTGCAGGGAATCCATTTTCAACCGTATTTATTGCCGTTTTTTCCCTTAAAGGTCCATAAGCCATTGGTTAAATCCCCCCTATGATTCCACCGATGTCATTTCCAGAATCTATCAGTCTTCAAAAACCAACCACTTGCCTAGTGCCAATTTGGTGGTATTTTCTTGGTGGTATTTTTATACATCTTTCCCCATGGTCTCTGTGCTTCTGAGCTTTTGTTCACATCCAGTTTGCAGAGCCAGCAAAGAGCCTTGAAGTCATTGGAAAACATGTTTAAAAGTCTTTTCCTTTATTTTTCTTTATTTCTGGATTCCAGTTCCCTCAGAACCACACTTGTTCAGCCTTTCGGGATTGAAGAATATTTACCCCAACAGAAGAAAAAACATACAGAATCATAGTTGGGTACACTTTCTTGCTGAGCCCTCTGCTCTAAATCGAAGATGCCGCTTCATCCTACTCCAGAAACGCCTTTCTGGGCTCTTTCCCTTTTAGAACCTCAGCCCCTTCTGCGCTGTAGCAGTGCCAGCACTTTGCTTAGAGGTTCCTGCCATGCTTTTGCATCTGTCCTTCAAAACAAGTCACTCATCAGCAACCCTGAGTTGATCTCAGAGTTCCCATTTCAACTGTAGAGTCATCTTCCTCTTGTGAGGTGGTGGCGAGACTGTTTATCTGGAGGGTTGGAGGCCTTCTCTCTGCTCATACTCCCCATAGGCCCCCTTTCAGACTGTTTGCCATCACTGTCCTAACACCCAGAGCCGACCCTCCCTTTGATGCTGGGACATGGTGGGTCCATCAGATCTTCCCGACTGCTCCCATTGGTGAGAAGGTGTCCCTCTTG
This sequence comes from Cervus elaphus, assembly GCF_910594005.1. NCBI lineage: Eukaryota > Metazoa > Chordata > Mammalia > Artiodactyla > Cervidae > Cervus > Cervus elaphus. The sequence goes on along the minus strand of NC_057827.1, from coordinate 18,763,823 downwards.
TCACCCCTAAGAAAGTCTCGCCGGCAGCAGGGTGTCTGGGTTTGTAGATTTCTGGACATCATGGCCCTCGGGTCAGCTCTGTCACCCGGATGTTCAGGGAAAGAATGAGCTTTGCCCCTTTGTACTTTCGTCTCTGGATGCATTTGCCTTCCAGTCCCCTTTACCATGTCGCCCAGGCGGTTCTTTCATCGTGGATGGACGAACATCATGCCACCTTTGCCCACTGGCCAGAAAAATACATGCTCAAATATCCAACAGTCTCCTGGTCTGTCTCTTCCAGCTGGCAGCTGCCCTGTCTTTTGTCAGAACTATTATTTAGAGCTAGGAATGTTGGCAGGCACCAGCCTTGCGTGCAGTGCTCGGAAAAGAACTTATACAGTGAATTTTCAATCAGAATATTGAGGTGGGTCTCAGGGACTGAGACCAGAGCGGCCAACTGGCTCCTCTGCTGTGCCAGCCTCAGGAAGCCCTTGGCTCATGAGTCAGTCCTCCGCTTCCTGTCGCTGGAAGTGGGGTGCTGGGCCCAACTTCACCCGGACTGCAGGTGAGAGGGCTCAGGCCGAGGGAAGGGTGGATCCCACGTCCCCTTCCTCCTGCAGCCCGAGCAATGGGTCGTTACACTGAGCAAAGGGATCCGGGAAACGCTAGCTCTGGGTGACAGGTTATGATAGTCGTTTTCTCATTGCTTTTGAGCTACTTGCTTTTTCTTGAAAATTATGTTCAAAGCTAAGAAATTGGCAGGCACCAAACATCACGTGGAATGCTCGGAGAAGAAAATATACAATGGATTTTCAGTCAGGATATTGAGGTGATGGAAGCAATCTAGATGTCCATCATCAGATGAATGGATAAAGAAAATGCAGTGCATGTATACAATGGGATGTTACTCAGCCATAAAAGGAGCGCATTGGAGTCAGTTCTGAGGTGGATGAACCTAGAGCCTATTATACAGAGTGAAGTAAGTCAGAAAGAGAAAAACAAATATCGTATGTTAATGCACATATATGGAATCTAGAAAGATGGTACTGATGAACCTGTTTACAGAGCAACAGAGGAGATGCAGACAAAGAGCGCAGCCTTGCGGGCAGAAGGAAGGGGAGGGTGGGACAAATGGAGAGATTAGCATGGAAGCATATACACTGCCATGTGTAAAACAGCCAGCCAGTGGGGATTTGTGTGTGACTCAGGGGCCTCAACCCGGGGCTCTGTAACAGCCTAGAGGGATGGGAGGTTCAAGAGGGAGGGGCACGTGTATTCCGATGGCTGACTCACGCTGATGGACGGCAGAGGCCAACGCAATGTTGCGAGGCATTTTTCCTTCAATCAAAAATAAACAAGTTTGCAGTGGGGGAAGAATATTGAGGTGACTCTCAGGGACTGATATACCTGTCTCTCTGGAGGTGATAAAAGCCTCTGCAGACATATACCTAAGTCCATCCACGTGACCCTGAGTGCCAGGGAGACTAGTCTCCCTTGGGCTCCCCCTCCTCAGGGCATGCAGAGCCCAGCCTTCATCTATTTCTTGAGTCTGACTGTCTCTGGTCTTCAGAGAGCAGAGAAGAAGGCAAATGAGCAGTATCCAGATGTTGACTGACAAAAGTGTTTGCTGCGTCTTGGTGTGTTTTCCTATAGGACCTCCTTGGCCATCTTACATAGGAATCACTAGTTGTCAGAGGCTGTATGGGTCCTCAGAGCTTTCCTAGCCCGTCTTTAGTGGACAGATGAGGCCCCTGGGTTGCAGAATGAAGAGGTTCCTTGACCCAGCTGGTAGCAGAATGCCAGAACTGGAGCTCCATCCCAGCTGTTAATAATGGTTAATAATCATGTGTAACATTAAATGAAGATCTATTGTGTGCCAGGCAGTGTTGAAGGCACATGTCACTTGTCATCTCTTCATTTTTATTCTAACTCTGAAAGATACATAGTATTATTCCAAGACTTATAGTTGAGCAAACTCAGGCCCAGGGAAAGGGTGTGACTTGTATGTAGTCACACAGATGGGAAGGGGTCAAACTGGACTTGAGCTTCATCACTTCTGATTAAATGCAGTCATCTTTGAGTGAGCTATCCAGCCATGAGCCATCCAGGTTTCCTCTGCTAGCAGGAATACACACACCCACCCACACATGATCTGTATAGCATCCCTGGGTCTCTGGGAGGTGGGGGTATTATTCCACAGACTGGGAAACTGCAATCAAGTCCTGCAGATATAATTCAAGAGCCCTTTTCACTATTTAGCATCAGTAGATCTAAAGCTCTAATCTGGTCATAGAGTTAAAGAGGAAACAGGTTTCATTCCTTGAGTTTTCCTCCTCTGACTCAATGAGTTAAAAGCAACCAGAAGGCTGAGATGAATGCCTTAACCCACATTATCAGTCTGTTCCCTCTCGGGGGTGGGGGGTGGCCTTCAGATGACCTTGAAGGCAGAGTGTGGCTCTACCACATTGGGTGCACCCATGGAAGAGGAGAACAGGCAGATGTGGTCCATTGTTCCATCCATTTAGGATGCTTGCCTTCTGGGAGACAGTTATCCCAAGCCTGCATCACAAGCCCCATCAGAGACAGGTACAATGGAGGTGCTCAGTGGTATGAGTTTCTGGGGCTGCTGTAATGAAGAAGCACAAACTTGGAGGCTGAAAACCATAGGAATGTGTTCTCTTGTAGCTCTGGAGACCTGAAGTCTGAAAAGGAGATATCAGCAGGTCAATTCTTTCTAGACGTTCTGCTAGAGTATGTGTTCTGTGACTCCCTCCTAGCCCAGTGGTTCTGCAGTCCTTGGCGTTACTTGGCATCACTCCATCTTCACATGGCCTTCCCCTCTGGGTCTGTGTCCCCCTCTTCTTTATCTTATAAATATACCTGTCATCCATGGAATTCTCCAGGCACGAATACTGGAGGAGTTGCCATTTCCTACTCCAGGGGATCTTCCTGACTCAGGGATTGAACCTAGGTCTTCCACATTGCAGGCAGATACTTTCCCATCTGAGCTACCAGGGAAGCCCATTGGATATAGAGCCCTCCCTAAATCTGGGGTGATCTCAACATGAGGTCCTTACTGAGGTCCTTAATCAACAATGACCTTGTTTCCTAACAAGGTCACATTTGCCTCCCTGGCACCCAAGTTAGGATTTGAACAGATCTGTTTGGGAGACACTTTTCAATCCACTAGGGCTTCCCAGGTGGCACAGTGGTAAAGAATCCACCTGCCAATGTAGGAGATGCAGGTTCGATCCCTGGGTCGGGAAGATCCACTGGAGAAAGAAATGGCAACTACTTCAGTATTCCTACCTGGGAAATCCCATGAACACAAGAACCTGGTGGGCTACAGTCCATGGGGTTGCAAAGAGCCAGACACAACTGAGCGACTGAGCTCCGCGGCACAACAGCATATTTCGTCTACTCGATCAGTGTTCAGGTATTGTTTATCAACAGTCTGGGCCACAGAGGAGGAAGGGGGTGAGCCTTTCTGCCCCAGCCTCACTTACCAAGCACATCACCTCCCTTCTCAGGGGCTGAGTATCAGCAGAAGAGAAGGCTGAAGCCACGGCCCTGGAACAGGTTTCTAAAAAGAGCTGGTTTGCCGTCCATCTGCTTTCCAGGAAGCAGATGCGTGTCGTGCAGTGAGGCTGGTGTAGCCTTCCCACTGCCCTGAGGCAGGGGGCTGGACTCCATGACCTCCCAAAGCCCTCCCCCAGCCTTGGTGCGCATCACTGTCTCTGGCTGTGTGCGTGCTTCCTTGGAGATGTCACCTCCGTCACCCTGCCTCCGTCACCCGTGTCCTGCGCCTCTCCCCAGGGCTTGGCAGGACACATGCCTGGCCTGTGGGCAGGCTTGTCGCTTTACTCGTTATCCGGCGTGTGAGCAGCGATTGGCATCTTGCCTGCTGTGGGTTCCGTGCCCCTGACCAGATGGTACACAAGGGAGCCCAGGGCTCCTCTTTCTACAGTAAGCCAGGTGGCCAGCGTCCCTGGATCTAGAAACCAGAACCTGCACAGGTGAGGAGGAGGGGTTCAGACGCAGTGGCCTCCGCAAGCTCGGCAGGCCCGTTACTGCCTCCAACCAGCACTGAGCACTCCGCTCGCCTAACACAGTGCAGAGTCCATGCTGAGAGAAGCCTCGGAAAGGAGCTTGGATCTAAGTTCCCTCAGGCACTGCTCTTCACATTTTGGTACCCACAGTACCCAAGGATGCATTTTACTCATTTAAATGCAGTTCAGTTCAGTCACTCAGTCGTGTCTGACTCTTTGCAACCCCATGGACTGCAGCACGCCAGGCCTCCCTGTCCATCACCAACTCCCAGAGCTTGCTCAAACTCATGTCCATCGAGTCAGTGATGTCATCCAACCATCTCAATCTCTGTTGCCCCTTCTCCTGCCTTCAATCTTTCCCAGTATCGGGGTCTTTTCCAGTGAGTCAGTTTTTCACATCAGGTGGCCAAAGTATTGGAGTTTCAGCTTCAGCATCAGTCCTTCTAATGAATATTCAGGACTGATTTCCTTTAGGATTGACTGGTTTGATTCCCTTGCAGTCCGAGGGACTCTCAAGAGTCTTCACCAACACCACAGTTCAAAAGCATCAATTCTTCGGCGCTCAGCTTTCTTTATAGTCCAACTCTCATGTCCATACATGACTACTGGAAAAACTATAGCCTTGACTGGATGGACCTTTGTTGGCAAAGTAATGTCTCTGCTTTTTAATATACTGTCTAGGTTGGTCATAGCTTTTCTTCCAAGGAGCAAGCGTCTTTTAATTTCATGGCTGAAGTCACCATCTGCAGTGATTTTGGAGCCCCAAAAAATAAGGTCTGTCACTGTTTCCATTGTTTCCCTATCTATTTACCATGAAATGATAGGACCAGATGCCATGATCTTAGTTTTCTGAATGTTGAGTTTTAAGCCAACTTTTTCACTCTCCTCTTTCACTTTCATCAAGAGCCTCTTTAGTTCTTCTTCACTTTCTGCTGTAAGGGTGGTGTCATATGCATATCTGAGGTTATTGACATTTCTCCCGGCAGTCTTGATTCCAGCTTGTGCTTCATCCAGCCTGGCATTTTGCATGATGTACTCTGCATATAAGTTAAATAAGCAGGGTGACAATATACAGCCTTGATGTACTCCTTTCCTGATTTGAAACCAGGCTGTCTGCTGTTCCATGTCCATTTCTAACTACGTTTGTGAATTAATAAACATTTCCTCTTTTAGAGGAATATAGTATTTTGACCGGTATATAGTAGGTGCCCAGTAAGTGAGCCTTGTTCTTCTGGGACCCTCCCCGCTCTTTGCTTGGGTCTGGGAGTGTGTTTGAAGGTGGATTGACTTGAGTCCATTCGTCAGCCCTCTCAGAGTTACAGGGCTACAAATTACCAGACTGAGAGCAAACAGAAATGAACACAGACCAGAATGAGGAGGAGGGCGCAGCTGAGCCCCATCTCAGGGATTAAAGAGGAAGAAAAAGCACAGCAGAAGGCTCTCCCCACTCACATTTGAATCACTTCTGGTTCATGAATAACTGCCCCTCCTCCAGTACTCTTGAAACTGTGAGGTTTCACCCAGATTTGTTCATTGAATCACTCCAGATTGAATCACTCCACTGTTCTGCAGTGATACATTAGCTCGGAAATCTCTAGAACCCCAAGGGCTGGTGGAACTTCTTCTGGGCAGATCCCAAGAAAGCTAAGCAGCAGAGGGTGTGCGCCCCCTGCCTTGCTGGCCGTCTTGGTGGGGACAGAGCCGCAGGAGACCATGGGAATGCTGAGAGATGGACAGAGTACTGCGGAGAGGGGGGCCTGGCAGGGAGGGCTCCCGGAACCCAGGTCGCCCCTGCAGACGCTCCAGTGGGCTTGTTCCTGAGACCACTGCCCACCCTCACACAGAGGGCCTCTCATTTAGGGGAGCAGGACTTGGCTGCAGAGCGATGCTGAGGCTCTGGGGAAGCCTCTGGTAGCCCCCTTCCTGCTGCCATCCGGAGAGGCACTGACGGGCTGCCCCCCACCCCCACACACCGGCCCTCCCTGGAGATCCCACCACTCTCCACTGCCTCGGCTGCCCGGGCCCTTCCCACAGGCCCTACCAACAGTGATGGGCAAACTCCAAACATTAAGGAAATCCAACCAGAGGGAAGACCTGAGCCACTAACTCCAAGCTTTCAAATACCTGTGCAAAGCAGACAGACATACCACATACACATACATACACGTATATGCATGCATTCATATTCATATGCATTCACGAGCACACACTCATACACATACTCACATGCTTGCACACACACATACATGCATGCATGCACAGTTCATGCACACACACATATATGCTTGCATATGCACACATACAATTTACATCTCATTCTGTTCCAGAAAGTTTTCTAGGTGACAGAAATTCTTGCAGAATGAGTGTGAGTGAACCCCTTTTGCCTCAAAAGCAGGCCCTAAATGGCATGAGGATCTCCTAGTGTGAGTGAGGGGTCCCCTGGCAGTTGGGGGCACTCAGTGAGGTCACTTGGCAGACCATTGGAATCTGAGGACCTGAAAGGCAGCTCTTATTTGAGTGGGAGCAGGGGGAGCTCTGGAAACAGTTGGCTGCTCAACTGAAAAAAATCACTGTCAAAAATAATAGTAGATGCATATTTGTAATCATCTAATTCATCATTAGCATCTGTAGGATGGAGTAGGGAGGGAGCATTTTCATTTTGGAAAACTATTCAGAAAATCCCAGACACCAGTCAGGGGGCAAAGATGGCAGTCTAGGGACCAGCATCCAGGTTCCCCACCTTCACCTCCAGCCCAGACTGAGCTGTGCTGGCCCCAGACGTGGTCCAGGTGGGCTGCCTGCACCTCCTCCAGTGGCTGACCTCACCCAGGAAGAAAAAGTTAGCATCCAGGGCTGAGTGGAGTCATGTGGCCGCAGCACCTCTCCCTGCAGGCAGAGGAGGGAGCAAGGTCAAGAGCAGTGAGACCCCCAAGCCCACTGCTCTGCCCCGGGAGCCCCAGAGGTGCACCCTTGGCCCATGATATCCATAGAGGTTGGCTTTCCCTGGCATTTCTGAGGAGGGGGGCCTGTCTGTGCTGAAGTTGGGGTGCAGGTTGGACAGCATCCATGACTCCCCAGAGCCCAGTCTGGCAGGACCTGTCGCGTGACTGTCGAGGCAGTCCGAGCACTAGTTGGAAAAGAATTTCCAGACACAGAGCATTTCAGAAGGGAGGGAGTTTTTTAAGAGCAAAGAGCAGAGATAATGTGGGCACGCGAGCGCAGCGGGCGACCTCCAGACCGACCAGGGAGAGTGAACCGTTTTTGTGAATTAATAGCTCATTTATATAGCCTCAAGACAGAGAAAATTCCTGCTGGAAAGTGATTGGCTGGGGCACTGTTGGGCTTCCCAGGTGGCACTAGCAGTAAGGAATCCGCCTGCCAATGCAGGAGATGTAAGAGATGCAGGTTCAATCCCTGGGTCGGGAAGAGCCCCTGGAGGAGGGCATGGCAACCCACTCCAGTATTCTTGCCTGGAGGATCCCATGGACCGAGGAGCCTGGCGGGCTACAGTCCGAGGGGTCGCACAGAGTCAGACACAACTGAAGTGACTTGGGCACACGCATGTGCATACTACAGGGTGTTCACTAAAGTGGGCATCTTTGCTTAACTGGGAGTTAGGAAGCTGCTTAGCGGTGATCAGGGGCTTTGGGCACAAAAGCAGCTCAGTCAGCTTCGAAGGTGACCTTGGTTCTGGGCTCTGCTTCTGTGGCCTCCATACAAGGCCTCACACCTGTGGCCCTGGGGCAGGACTCAGCAGTGACCTTTGCGGCCAAGGAGGGTCTTCTGCCTGCCAGTGAGGACTCACCCCAGCCCCCACTTCCTGTCCCTCTGAGGCCCCGCCCTGCCCCCCTCCCTGTGAAACAGTTCAGGGCTTGTCTGCATTCCACAGCATTCCGCAAAAAGGAGGAAGGGGTCCCTGTCTGCCTGACCTTTTCCTGCAATTTGCTTCCCTCTGGCAGCAAGCTCACCTTCCCCTGCCTCGCTCTTCTGCTAAAAGGGCAGCCGGGGGAAAGAGCAGAGACGACCCAGGGGAGCTGTAAGCAAGGGCGCTGGGCCCCCGGCCCTTGATGGTCCTTCCTCGTTCCATCCAGGCACCAGAGGGGCATTTACACAGAGGAAGGAGGAGGGGGTAACTGACTGCATTCAGGGGACCCCTGGTTACCAGGGCTCTTGGAATTCTAGGTAAGGATCAGGTCATACCCCACGGTAATATTAATACACACCTCGCATTTACAAACATTTGTAAGAGCTCATTTGATCACTCATTCATAAAGAGTCCCCTAAACCAGATCCTGCAGTCCCAACCTCCAGGATCTAATGCCTGATGATCTGACATTAAATGGAGCTGATGTTATAATAGAAATAAAGTGCATAATAAATGTAATGCACTTGAATCATCCTGAAAGCATCCCTCACCCTTCCTGTTCCATGTAAAAATTATCTTCAAGGAAACCAGTCCTGGGTGCCAAAAAGGTTGGGGACCCCTGCCTAAGCACTTACCTGGGATCCAGGCTCTGAGCTGGGTATGAAGGAGACATGAAGTGCAGTCTCTTGCTTCCTGTTGCGGTACAGCAGTGGGATGAGCTGCTTTTGAAGTCAGCCTTTTCTGGATTCAAATCCTGACTCCACCAAGAGTTCCTGTGTTCCTTAGGAAGCAGCCTCATGTCTCTGATGTTCCACTTCCTCACCTGTAAAATATGAATGCAAACAACACATCGTAGGTTGACCTTTTGGTTAGTATCTTTGTTGTTGTTCAGTCGCTAAGTCATGTCTGACTCTTTGCGACCCCATGGACTGCAGCACACCAGGCTTCCCTGTCCTTCACTATCTCCCGTAGCTTGCTCAAACTCATGTCCATTGAGCTGGTGATGCCATCCAACCATCTCGTCCTCTGTCATCCCCTTCTCCTCCTGCCCTCAATCTTGCCCAGCATCAGAGTCTTTTCCAATGAACTGGCTCTTTACATCAGGTGGTCAAAGCATTGGAGCTTCAACATCAGTCCTTCCAATAAATATTCAAGGTTGATCTCCTTTAGGATGGATTGGTTGGATCTCCTTGGCAGTCCAAGGGACTGTCAAGAGCCTTCTCCAACACCACAGTTCAAAAGCATCAATTCTTTGGTGCTCAGCTTTCTCTATGGTCCTCTACTGGATTGTTTGGAGGGGACTGATGGGTATGAATCCTTCTCTGTCCCCGGGAACCACCCTGTTCAGCTGCTTCAGAGGTCTCTGCATGGTCAGAGGGCCGTATGTGCGCTGTCTGTGTGCTGCAAGGGGCAGCTCCCTCGGACACCTCCAAGGAAATGACACTCAACTTATGTCAGCCTTTGGCTGCATCAGCCCCAGACCAGGAAATCAGAGTGATTCCTAGGTCCATCCTCTTCTTTTCTGTATGCAAATACTTTTTTGATAGAAAATTATGATGAATGTTGCTTATGTCAGCCCTGAGACTGAGGCTGAATTTCTCTCAAGATGGGAAAAGGAGCCCAGTCTCCTGCACCTGGTGCCACCTGGCACATGACCAGCGCTCAGCCACCCAGGTCTCTGTGCCAGGTGGTGACACTTACAGAGTGCTGGTCACACTTACAGCGTGGTGGAGTGACAGAGAGCTCGGGCCAATCACATATTCTCAGGCTGCAAGTTCTCCTTCTGTAACTGAGACAGAAGGACACTCCCTCCCCTGCTGCAGACGGTTACAGTTACCTAGAAATTCTCACCTCCTCCCGCAGGGCACAGTTTGTTCCAGAAGCATCAGTTCCCACCCCAGTCTCTTCCATCAGGCTGTGAGCTCCTGGATTCCAATTTCAGTGGAAACGCAGCAGGAACAAAATCACAGAAGACAAACTTCTGTCATTTAGCAGACTTTTTTTTTTTTTTTTGTCAAGTCTTGTGTGGTTTGATTAATAACATTCCATCGTGCATTATGAAAAATAAGATTTGGAAACACATCATCAGCAGGATTTGGAGGAAGGGTGAAGATAGGGGTCACAGACTGCCCCCAGGTCACTCCTCCTCCATTCCCAGGCAGAGGGCAAGGGCTTCCCAGGGCCACCCCTGCTCCCTTCTCCTTTCTCTCTGCAACTGGCCCTCAGTCATCTCTCCTCCATCAGATTCTGCACTCAGGGAAGCACCCAGCAAGAGCATTGGCACAGAAGTGCCAGTGACTAAGGAATGCTTCCTTTTCCAGATGAATTTGCATATTTTAATTGAAGGCAGATGCCTTGAGTTAATTCAGTGTAGCAAACTTGGGCTGAGCATTTAGTATGCTCAAAGGAAGGAGATTCTGCGAGCTCAATGGGGTGGGTAGGGGCAGCTTTATGGGGGAGGTGACATTTGGGTTCTGTATGGATTTTACAAGGGTGACTTGGGGAGCAGCCAGACCCCGTCCAAGTTAGATTAATCTGAGAAGCACAGGGATGCAGAGGCTGTAGAGAAGAGACTGGAATGTCTGGTGAACCATGCGAGGAGGTGTGAATTTCATCCCAAAGGCATTAAAGGATCCCTGGTGAGCTTTGAAAGGGGTTAGTGTGGTCACACTTGTGTCCTGGAGAATGCAAATCTGTTGGGAGTGCTGGAGAGAACTTGGAAAGGGTAGGGCTTGGCGACACGGTGACCACTTGGCTCAAGGAGTGAATGTCTAATTATGAACTCTGAGCCGCCAGCAAGCTGAATATGGAGTTACGTGGGGGCACTGAGGTTCAGAACCATGGCCCAGAGGCAGGCTCTGACAAGCCAGGCCGCTCCATTGGGCTCCTGCTCACATGGCGGCCCACGGCTTGGAGCCTGGCCATTGGAGTTGTCATTGTGGTCCCTCTTTCAGAGGCTCATTAAGGCTTTCCTTGGAAATCAGTGTCTGGAAGCCATTGGCTCCCTTTCAGCCTCTCCCCCACCCCAGGCATCCCTGGGAGGGTGCCTCGATCAGGGCCTCCCCCACCAACCTCCTGCAGGTCTTTTTTGAGAAGTCAGAATCTGCAGCTATATAACTGGGCCAGCCCTTTGGTGGCTCAGCATTTCTCAAGGTAGGAGTTGGTGAGAAGAAAACACCAGAACAGGAAATGTTGGTTCAGCCTGTGCTATCAGGTCCCCCAAAAAGGACAACAAAAACTGGGAGCTATAAATAGCACCCCTGGGCTTGTTCAGGTTCTGCTTTTAAGACTGAGCACCAAGCTGGAGGGCAGGTTAACCCTTTGGGAGCCCCATGTGCAGAGATGTTTCAGTGGGACCCGTTTTGAGGATGTGGCCATGACAACTGAGAGTGTGGACATCAGGGGAGAAGGGTATCTTGTTAATGTGACAGATGCTAATCGGGATTAGTGGGTGTAGATTATCAGTGAAATCCATTCAGAACAGGGTTGTAATGCTGTAGTGGACTGACAACTGCTGCAAAGTCAGGCAGGCCCAGGTTCAAATCCCAGCTCCACTGCCTGTTCACTGGGTGACGAGGGCCAGTGTCTGCATTGCTGGAAGCCTCTCTTTCCCTGTCTGTGAAATGGGAACAGTAAGAACCTTTGCACTTGATTATTGTGACGTCTAAATGAGATCATGTAATTCACTGCCAGGTGCTAGGTGAGGGCTATGCGCAGACTTGTTCCTTTGTTTCTTTGGCACCTGGTGGCATGTGGGATCTTAGTTCCCTGACCAGGGGTTGGACTTCTGGCCCCTGCATTGAAAGCACACAGTCTTAATCAGTGGACACCAGGGAAGTCCCTAGACTTGTTCCTTTTAGTAGTATATTAAAAAAATTTTTTTTTGAATCAGTCAGCCAGGCATTATTCTAAGTTTTGCATTTTCCATGGAATATCTTTTTTAACCCTACAGTAATCTTATGAAGTAGTTAATCCATTTAATTTCATCAAATTGTATAAATTTTATTGATGAGATGAGTGACTCTTAGGGATGTGTTTACTCTGAGTTTACTAATGACTGGGGACCTGTTAATTTCTCCAACTGGGCTGACCCTGCAGCTGTTCAAGCCACAGGTCCTGCCTTCGACAGTCTGCTGACAAACTGGCCTTCAGTAGCTGAGCCCCGTGGATGAGCCCGACCAGGCACACACCTGATTCTAAACTCTGCTTTCAGATCTCTAACATCCTACCCATCCCTGCCCCTGCTCACCAGAGCTTAAAAGTCAGTTGGGTGGGAATTCCCTGATGGTCCAGTGGTTAAGAATCTGCCCTGCAGTGCAAAGCACACAGGTTCAATCCCTGGTCAGGGCACTAAGATCCCACATGCCTTGAAACAACTAGGCCTGTGCATCACAACTACTGAGGCTGTGCACCACATCTAGACAGTGCGTGCACCACAACGAAAGATCCTGCATGCTGCAACTAAGACTTGATATAGCCTTTAAAAAACAATCACAAAACCAATCAAAATCAATACACAGAAATACAAAATCAATACACAGAAACCACTTGCATTTCTATATACTAACAATGAAAAATCAGAACGAGAAATTAAGGAATCAATCTCATTCACCTTCAACAAAAAGAATTAAATGTCTAGGAATAAACTTACCTAAGGAGACAAAAGAACTGTACACAGAAAATTATAAGACACTAATGAAAGAAATCAAAGATGACATAAACAGATGGAGAGATATTCCATGTTCCTGGGTCAGAAGAATCAATATTGTGAAAATGACTATACTACCAAATGCAATCTACAGATTCAATGCGATCCCTATCAAATTACCAATGGCATTTTTCACAGAACTAGAACAAAAAAATTTCACAATTCATATGGAAACACAAAAGACCCTGAGTAGCCAAAGCAGTCTTGAGGAAGAAGAATGGAGCTGGAGGAATCAACCTTCCTGACTGCAGATTATACTACAAAGCTACAGTCATCAAGACAGTATGGTACTGGCACAAAAACAGAAATATAGACCAATGGAGCAAGATAGAAAGTCCAGAAATAAATCCAGGCACCTATGGGTACCCTATTTTTGACAAAGGAGGCAAGGATATACAGTGGGGCAAAGACAGCCCCTTCAATAAATGATGCTGGGAAAACTGGACAGCTACATGAAAAAGAATGAAATCAGAACACTTCCTAACACCATATACAGAGATAAACTCAAAATGGATTAAAGACCTAAATGTAAGACCAGAAACTATAAAACTCAGAGTAAAACATAGGCAGAACAGTCAACATAAAGCAACATCATCTATGACCCACCTGCTAGTATAATGGGAATAAAAACAAAAGTAAACAAGTGGGACCTGATTAAAAGCTTTTGCACAGCAAAGGAACCTATAAGCAAGGTGAACAGACAACCCTCAAAATGGGAGAAAATAATAGCAAATGGAACAACTGACACAGGATTAATTTCCAAAATATACTTGCATCTCATACAACTCAATGCCAGAAAAACAAACAACCCAACCAAAAAGTGAGGAAAAGACATAGACAGACATTTCTTCAAAGAAGACATACAGATGGCTAACAAACATATGAAAAGATGCTCAACATCACTCATTATTAGAGATGTTTCATCGCTCATATTAGAGAAATGAAAATCAAAACTACAATGAAATATCACCTCACACTGGTCAGAATGGCCATCATCAAAAAGTCTATAAACAATAAATGCTGGAGAGGGTGTGGAGAAAAAGGAACACTCTTGCACTGTTGGTGGAAATATAAATTGATACAGCCACTATGGAAAACAGTATGGGGATTCCTTAAAAAACTAGTAATAAAACCATATGACCCAGAATCCCAATCCTATGCACATACCCTGAGGAAACCAAAATTGAAAGAGACACATGTATCCCATTGTTCATTACAGCACTATTTACAGTAGCTGGAAATGGAAGCAAGCTAGGTGTCCATCAATAGATGAATTGATAAAGGAATTGTGGTACATATACACAATGGAATATTACTCAGCCATAAAAAGGAATGCATTTGAGTCAGTTCCAATGAGGTGGATGAACCTAGAACCTATGATACAGAGTGAAGTAAGTCAGAAAGAGAAAGATAAGTATTGTATTCTAACACATATATACGGAATCTAGAAAAATGGTACTGAAGAATTTATTTACAGGGCAGCAATGGAGAAACAGACATAGAGAACAGACTTATGGACATGGGGAGAGGGGAGGAGAGGGTGAGATGTGTGGAAAGAGTAACATGGAGACTTACATGACCATGTGTAAAATAGCCAACGGGAATTTGCTGTGTGGCTCAGGAAACTCAAACAGGGGCTCTGCATCAACCTAGAGGGGTGGGGAGGGAGACGGGAGGGAGGTTCAGAAGGGCGGGGATGTATGTATACCTGTGGCTGAGTCATGTTGAGGTTTGACAGAAAACATCAAAATTCTGTAAAGCAATTATCCTTCAATTAAAAAAAATAATTAATTAAAAAAAATCATTTGGTTGAATTCACATCTCCATTCCAGTTTTTCTACAAGGAGATAAAGGGAGTGGGCTTGATCATTCGGTTGAGTTTCCACAAATATGTGGCCAGCCTTTTCCATATAGCCCCTGCTTCCTGCAGTAATTTAGAATCTGTGTGCTCAAACCCCTTTATAGCTCTTTTTAAAAACCTTATTTCTTTTTTAAAACAATGTTATTGAGGGGCAATTTACATACCATAAAATTTACTGGTTTTACGTGCAGTTTACAGAGTTGTCCAACCTTCACCACAATCTAATATGAAAATGTTTACAACTCCCTTGCTATTTCTATTTAAACGTAAATAAAAAGTTGTATTACTGGTCCCGTTGAGCCTGGGACTGGAAAGTTTTAAAAAGAGGAGGCTCTCTATTAGAGGCTGGAAGCTTCCCTGGCTGGTCAGGGAAGGTAGGAAGAAGGCAGCTCAGAACCTGGGAAGCTTCTCATGGGCAACAGTCACGGGTGGAACTCAAGGAAGAGTGAGGACCAGGCACCCTAGATTCTGCCTGCGGTGCTGGGCCTAGGTGCTGGGCCACTCTCAGCACCCCTGGTGGGACCACACCCTCAGTGTGGGCAGAGCCTGGGCAGAGCCTCTGGGAGGACGTGAAGAGCCCCCAGTGAGTCAACCTCATGGATCCCACTGGATTCATGGAAAGGAAAAGGCCAGCAGAGGGGAGTCAGTTCTGTGCCAGAGGTCGAGGGCCATGGGATGTCCTCTGGGTCTTCAGACAAGAGATGGACCATTGGGGAGAACTGGCAGAGACCAGGTTCCCCTCCTGGCTTCCCAGTGACCAGCCCTAAGCCTCGGTACCCTCCTCGCAAAATTGGTGAAAATCCTTGCTCCTGTCTCTGACATTGTTGTGACATGATATGAGAGGTGCACACAAACAGTCTAAAATGTAATGAGGGCTCAGTAAATAGCAGCATTCTAGTTATTATTAATAACAAAAAAAGCAGCTCCTTTGAGATGCAAACCTTGAACACTGCGGAAGCATAGTTGGTTCCTTGGGGGAAAGGGGTGGGGTGCATAATGCGTCAGCGTCGAGGCCATGTTCCTCTATTTAACTGTGTTTGTCTGGCTCTGGGCAGGATGCTTGGCTTCTCTGAGCCTCAGTTTCCTTATCTGTAAAGTGGGCATAAGGATATGCTTACCTTTTCAGGTTGGGGGGAGGATCAGATGAGACAGTGCCTATAGAACTCAGGCAGGGCCTGGCACCTGCCCAGAGTCCTAGCAGGGCTCCTTATTGTTCTCTGGATGGAAACCTTGAGTTCCTCAATTCACAGCAAAATCAACATCTCAGTGAATGGGTAAACCATTGAAAGATGCTTTAAGGACCTGATGAGACTCCAGATGCAATTCTGGGGAGCCTCTGCTTTGCTTGTTCACACCATGAATGTAAGTATTGTGTGTGTGGCGGGGAGAGGAAGCTGGCACTTAAATAGGAAAAGACAGAGGATCCGTCCTGCTGACGGCACCCTGGGCATGTGTTTGTGTGCAGTAATGCCCCCAGGTGTGTCCCATCATGGCTAGATCACCGTGGTCACACCAGGCTATAGGAAGGGGTCCGTCTGCAATGCAGGAAACCTGGGTTCAATCTCTGGGTTGGGAAGATCCCCTGGAGAAGGTAAAGGCTACCCACTCCACTGTTCTGGCCTGGAGAATTCCATGGGCTGCATAGTCCATGGGGTCGCAAAGAGTCGGACACAACTGAATGACTTTCATTTCACTCCTTTACCGCTGAGCCAGGAGGGAAGCCCCTCTCAGCTCTCTGCTCCAGGCCAGATCTCATCCACCCCTCCCTCCCTCCCATGTGGTTTGCATACAGGCTGAGGTGGGGTCCTCTTAACTCAGCCCACCAGTGCCATCGTGCCCACCACTCAGGCCCCTGGCCACATGCCCTGCACCCTTGAGGGGAGAGCGAGAGGACTCAGGGTGGTAAGCTGGCAGGGGATGTCACTGTGGTATTCGCTTGTTTCTGTTTTTCTTTCTTAATACAGATACAGGAGACTCCTCACACTTGGGTGGTAGGGAAACCTACAAGCCTAGCATGTGGTTAAAGCATTAACCTAGGGTCCATGTCAGTAGCTGAGTCATTAAATAAATCGTTAAACATTGCCTTACTGCGAGAGGGCCACATGCAGCATTTGGGACCCGCTTTCTAGAAACGGGATTGATGTAGACTATTTTTACTTTGCAGCCAGTTGACCGGTTGAAACTAGTGACTCCAGGCTCGCGCTGCCTCCTAAGGCTACCCAGCCTGGGGTCATCAAGGGATGTAGGCATGCCTGAGCGTCAGGGGCAGAGATTCAGGAAGCTATTTGTGGACTTCCTAATTGGCATGCTTTTGAAAGGCAAACTTCTAACTTCACAGTCAGCCTGCAGCCACAAATTAGACTCTTTCTGCTCAGCGAATCATATCTGAGATTGCAAACCCCTGAGGCCAGCCCCCGCCCCTACCTGGCTCCCACTTTTAAATACGAATCAGATGGTTTACTCTGTTCTGCTATCCTCTTCAAAAAGGAAAGCAGACTCCAAACCTAATTAGGATAGAACTTCGAGGCTGTAACTAAATTCATTCACAGCCCTGACTGCACTGGGGTACCAGGCTTCCTCTGGCCATCACCTATTGCAAACCTGATTCAAAACAGTATCATTTATTCAGGTTTAAGCTACTAGACAGATTAAAAAAAAAAAAAAAAAAAAATGAATGCTGCTCTTCTCATGCTTGGTGGGGTCGCGCAGCTCCGGTGCCTTTGATCCGGGTCAGCACAGAGGCTCCAGACCAAAGGAAGTCTCTGGAAACACAGTCCTCATTAATTAACAGCTGCGGGCACTTGGAGTGATTGGTCCAAATGGTGTGAACAGCCTCGCTCCTTTGGCGGCCAAAGCTGGAAAGCAGAAGACTCTCAAATGGAGCTCCTCTTTCCTGCTCTTGCTGAGTCCCGCCCCCTCTGCTGGGTTTGCGAGCAGCGCAGGTGTGGAGCTGTCACTCACTCATCACGTGACCCAGACCCAGGAAATCCAGACCTTCTGCGTGCGGGCTTAGTCGCTCGATCACCTCCAACTCTTTGCGACCCCATGGAGTGTAGCCCACCAGGTTCCTCTGTCCATGGGATTTTCCAGACAAGAATACTGGAGTGGGTTGCCGTTTCCTTTCCAGGGGGTCTTCCTGACCCAGGGATCGAACTCACATCTCCTGTGTCTCAGTTACCTCTATACTGTGCTGGAGCCCATGTCTGTATCACAGGGAGATTCTTGGAGACCCACAAATATTTATGGGCTTCCTTGGGTGGCTCAGAGGGTAAAGCGTCTGCCTGCAATGCAGGAGACCCGAGTTCGAACCCTGGATCAGGAAGATCCCCTGGAGAAGGAAATGGCAACCCACGCCAGTATTCTTGCCTGGAGAATCCCATGGATGGAGGAGCCTGGTGAGCTACAGTCCACGGGCTCGCAAAGAGTCAGGGATTCCTAAATACTCTGCGCTGGCACCTTGCTAGGCTCTAGGGAAGTAAGGAGGAATAAGACAGAGGGTCTTGCCCTCAGAAGTCCATGCCCTAAACTGGTCGTTCTCATTCAAGGTCACTCTTACCTCCAGGGACATTTGGCAATACCTTGAGATACTTTTGGTTGTCAAACCTGAAAAGTGAAAAAGGTGAAAGTGTTAGTCACCTCTTTGCAATCCCGTGGACTGTATAGCCCACCAGGCTTCTCTGTCCATGGGATTCTCCAGGCAAGAATACTGGAGTGGGTTGCAATACTGGGGTTGTAAAGCAATTATCCTTCAATTAAAAAAATAAATAATTTTTTAAAAAGAAAGTAGTAGTATAGGAGTGCTTTTAATACATAGGATATATTGTAAGTGAGTGGTGGAGTAAAGTTGGGTAGTCATCTATAGAAAGATTTTTCTTTCAATAGGAGGAATAAAGAATGGCTTCATGGAGGAGGAGAAAAAAAAAAAAAGAATATTGGAGAGGGTAGCCATTCCCTTCTCCAGACCTTGGGATCAAACGTGGGTCTCCCACATTTCAGGCGGATTCTTTATTGTCTGAGCCACCAGAGAAGCCCTGGCAGCCTCTAAATGGTGGGTGGACACCAAAGGGAGTGCTCAGCATCGTCTGATGCACAGGACAGCCCTCCACAACCAAGAGTTATTCACCCAGTCACATCAGTAGTGCCGAGGTTGAGAAACTCTGGTCTAAGTAGACCAGCCCACGTGCAGAAGCAAAATGCACCAGTGCACCGCGGTGGGAGTGTTGAGAATGAAATCAAGTATTCTGCATCCAGGGGCCTACAATTTGATGGTTATCAGTAGAAGTGTCCCCTGTCGTCTTTCATGCAGTGTATAGGTACTTCTGCAAGGATTCGGGTTGGTGGCAAACATCCAGAGCAGATTGCTTCACAGGTGTGTACACGCGTTGCTGGGCTTCCCTGGAGGCTCAGCAGTAAAAGAATCTGCCCACAATGGAGGTGACGGGGCATTAGCAGCAGGTTCGATCCCTGGGTTGGGAAGATCCCCCGGAGAAGGAAATGGCTAATACATGTATTAAACACTTACCAAATTGTACACTTTATATGCAGTTTATTATATGTAAATTATACCTCAATAAATTTTAAAAAAAAGGATCTTCCCAGTCAGGTTCCAGGTTCCACCTCCTATGGTCTTCCATACGTAGATGGTATTAACACAAGTACTGAGTGCTGTGCCACGTCGATTCAGTCATATCCGACTCTTTGCAAACCCCTGGACTGCAGCCCGCCAGACTCCTCTGTCCGTGGGATTCTCCAGGCAAGAATACTGGAGCAGGTTGCCATGCCCTCCTCCAGGAGATCTTCCCAACTCAGGGATCGAACCTGTGTCTCCTGCATTGGCAGGCAGGTTCTTTACCACTAGCGCCACATCTTTCCATTTTCATGAAAAGAAGAACGCAGTCTTTGCATTTGCTGCACAAGGGAAGCGTCCTTGCAGCTGATAGAAATCCGGCTTGTGGGACCCGCTGCTCTTCTGACTCTGGTTCCAGTTCCATCAAATTCCAGCCCTGCTGACAGGTCCTCAAGGCCCTAGGAACAGAGGGAACCCAGGATGAAGCCAGGAGGCGGCTTTGAGCAACGAGTATTCTTTTGCTTTCTCCTTTCTTTCTCATCTAAAGGCTCCTAGCCCTCGACAAAGCTCTCCCAGGTGGAACTGTAAATGAGTCACTCAGTGACTCGCTGGGGAAACCCTCCCTGTGGGTGGTGCCTGAGGACCCACCTGGGGACATAAATCCATTTTTCTGGTTTCTTTCTTGCCTCTCCCCACAAAGATGAAAAAGAAAATGTAAAACAGGTAAGATGACTTCCTCCAGTCACTATTATAAGAAAAGAAAGCAGAAATATCTAAAGGGGCCAACCTGGGAGGCTAACCAAATGAGAATATGGGAAGGTCAGAGCATGATGAGGATTTTTGTCCATTAGATGGACATTGGGCTCATTCAGAACTGGCTTCTCCAAGCAAGTCATCCTCCCAAAGAGGTGAGGAGCAAGGGGAGAGAAGAGGAGCTTTGATTCAGTCTCAATCTCAACATCAGTGCTCTTGGGGAATCTCTCAGCCTCTGAGCTGGCCTCCCAGGTGGCTCAGTGGTAAAGAATCGGCCTGCCAATGCAGGAGACCTGGGTTCCATCCCTGAGTCGGGAAGATGCCCTCGAGAAGGAAATGGCAATCCACTCCAGTGTTCTTGCCTGGGAAATCCCATGGACAGAGGAGCCTGTGGGCTATAGTCCTTGAAATGAAAGTGAAAGTCACTCAGTCGTGTCCAACTCTTTGCGACCCTGTGGACTATACAGTCTGTGGAATTCTCCAGGCCAGAATACTGGAGTGGGTAGCTTTTCCCTTCTCCAGAGGATCTTCCCAACCCAGGGATTGAACCCAGGTCTCCTGCATTACATGCAGATTCTTTACCAGCTGGGCTATCAGGGAAACCTCTTGGGGTTACAAAAGAGTCCGACACAACTGAGCGACTAAACAGCAATAACAACAGACTCTGAGTATCATGAGCATCCATGCCCTGGTCAGCACAGCAGGTCGTGATGGTAGCTCAAATTCTTGTTGGAGGATAAAGGCGTTTGGGTGTATAAGTGGGCTTTGAAAGTTAAACAGCCTTCTATGGTTATTGTTAAATGCCAGGAGTCTGACGATAGCATTGTGGTCTTGTCTTCATCTTTTAAAGATAGATCTTGAAATAATTATGGACAAAATGAGGTCTGGGGTTTGCTCTAAATTAACATAGAGGCAGGAGATATAGGTGAATATACATAGAAAATGGACCATGAGTTGATGAAGGTTGGGACTAGTAATGGATAATCTGGACCTTCATTATTCTAGTCTGGGCTCTCTACTTTTAAAATTTGAAATTTTCCATTCTTTCAAATTATCTAGAAAAAACTTTTTTCAATGTTAATTTTGGCCATACCACATGGCATTTGGAACTTCCCCAACCAGGAATCAAACGCGTACCCTCTGTGTTGGGAGCATGGAGTCTTAACCACTGGACCACCAAGGAAATGCTAGAAAATATTTTAGAAAAGAGTTTTGGAGGTTGATCACACAACAGTGTAAATATACTTAACCCTTCTAAACTGTAGACTTCAAAGTGGGTGGGATGGTCAATTTTATGTGAATTTTACCACCATTATAGATGGATATCTTTTAAAGTTAGTTTTTCAAATTGGTATGTTTGGGGCTGAGGGTGCACACAACGATGCTGAGGATCAGAGAGAAGAAAGCAAGTGGGCATGAAGAGGGTGCTGCAACCCTGACCTGGGATTCTAGGACCAGATGAAGGGAAGGCTTTTCCCCAGTGGGGGTGCGGGTAGGAGACAAGCTATGGCAGTGCCATCGTGGGTGGCTGGCGTTCGCTGGACCTTGAGGAGCAGGGGCTGACTGATGGGAGGGAAGAGGGAGGCGCCGCAGAGCCCCCACGGCCCTGCCCTGGGAGTGGAGGAGGCAGGCGGTGCGGCTCCCTGCTTGGGGAGGCTCACGCTCTGCAGGGGAAGCAGTCCGGGGAACACCGAGTCCTTCCGTTTGGCCACGACACAGCGCAGATGGAAGGCGTTCAGAGGACAGTGTGGGCTCTCTGCGTGCCCGGCTGAGTAATCGGACTCCGGAATGGATGAAGTCAGAGCTAATCATCACTCCCTTTCTAGCCTTTTAAACAATACGCGTCAGAGATGGACTCCTTTGAAGCTAAGCGTCACCTGTCTGGGAATCATTTTCCTCCAGCATTCCAGTTCAGAGTAATGGGTGGCCCAGAGTGCTCTTCCCAATGGGTGATGCTAACCCACCAGTGGAGGTGCACGTGAAGGATGCTGAGACAGGGAAGGGGGCCTTGGGGGGCTGTGGCCTCTCTTCTGGTCCCGATTCTTCGACACCTGCGGATACATCACTTCATCACTGGGGCTCTTTGGGACTCTCAGTGTGAAATTCTCACATTTCACTGAGAAATGTGAAATGAGCAAGGCCATCTCTGACAACCCTGGTGGTCTGCTCCATGGCAGAGTTTATGCAGACAGGGTGGTCCCTGCGGGCAGATCACACAGCACATGTCTTTGTCGTGATTTGGGGGCCTGGAGGTGACGTGCTCTTGTTCCTTTTGCTGAGTAACTTGTACTAGAACCTAAGTAGGTCCCTAAAAGTGGGGGCCCGTCTTTCTTCCCCCATCACTGAGAGTGCGATTAACAGTGCCAATCAATTCCTCCTTATGAGATGCACTGCTGCGTGAGATGCCTGGATAGCAAAGACAGTGCTTGAACTTTGCTCTTTCCCTCAGGGATTCCAGTAACTTCTCAGTTAGTTAATAGGTTTCAAAGGATTCTGGATATGCAAAGTGGAGGCTTTGGGAAAGAACTAAGAAGTGCAATAAGCAGAGCCCCCCATCAGCCCCCTCCACCACTCACTACACATGCACACACACACAATTCTTTTTAAATATTTACTTATATTTATTTATTTGGCTGTGCTGGGTGTTAGTTATGCCAGCAGTATGTTTAGCTGCCGCAGGTGGGGTATAGTTCCCAGACCAGGGATCGAACCCTGGAACCTTCATTGGGAGTGCGGTCTTGGCCACTGGACCGCCAGAGAAGTTCCCCACCCCCCACACACACGCAAAATATTCTTTCTTTAAAGAAAATTATATTCATTTCCTGGAGCCATCACAACATATTACTGTAAACTTGGTGGCTTAGAAAAAGCAGGAATGTCTCTTTTCCTGCTTCTGGAGAACAGAAGTCTGAAATTAAGGTGTCACGGTGCCGCGCTCCCTCCAGAAGCCCCCAAAGAACATCCTTCCTTGTTTCTTCCAGCCTCTGGTCCCCCTGGGCATCCTGTGGTTTGTGACTGTATCTCTCCAGACTCTGGCTTCACATGGCCTTCTCTTCTCCATCCGTGGTGTTGTAAGGACACTTGGATTTAAGGGCGCACTGGGGCACCCAGGATAATCACTTCTTTTTTTTAATTTTTGTTTATTTATATTTTTTGCTGGCTGCACTGGGTCTTTGTTGCTGTCCACAGGCTTCCTCTGGTTGCCTTGAACAGGGGCTACCCAGGCTCCCCATTGTGGTGGTTCTGGGCTTTCTCCAGTTGCGCTGAGTGGGGGCTAATCTGAAATCGCAGCGCTCAGGCTGCGCATCGCAGTGGCTTCTCTTGTTCTGGAGCACAGGCTCTAGGCACACAGGCTCACTCGTGGTCGTGGTGCGTGGGCTAAGTTGCTCTGTGGCACGTGGGATCTTCCCAGACCGGGCTCTGAACCCACGTCCCCTGCATTGGCAGGCGCATTCACATCCACTGTACTACCAGGGAAGTCCCTAATTACTTCTTGAGATCCTTAATTAATTACATCTGCCAAGACCCCATTTCCAAATTGTGTTCACCAGGTCTGGAATGTGGACAAACCTTTCAGTGGGGACAGGGGGGCATCAGTCAGCCCACTATGAAGCCTTGCATGGAGATCCGAGCGGCAGACTGGAAAGGGGGCGGACGTCACAACCGTGACCTCAGCCCCCTGTTCAGTGCCCTCCACCTGGCAGCGTCTGGCACCAAGGAGCAAGGTTTGGAACCGGAAGTGTAGTGGAGAGAGCATTTGGGGGACTTCAGAGCCAAATCCGAGGCTGGAAAATGAGCTGTGGGCTTGGGTGAGATGACTTGGCCTGCCAGTTCTTGCCTCGCCCCTTGACACCCTGCCCCGTGGAAACGGATGGCAGAGGGTGTGGAGACGCACCCGACCACACAGCGTGGTGGTCAGGAGCCAGCAGACCAGTGGCTAATGGCTTCCAGAGGCAATCGAGAGCCTCTTGAGCTGTAGTGACCCGGGTTTTCGCCCCCTCCCTGACTTGAGGGTACACCTCAAGCTCATTCACTTGTAAGTGCTAGATGACAGTCCATGTTAAATAGTCATGGTTTCCCCCCACCCCGCACCACCCCTGTCGGCTTGCTCCATAAGCTGGAGGTGGGCAGAGGGGAGATGGACTGCAGCCTGGCTGCTGCAGAGCAGGGCTACTGCACCGCCGCACCAGGAAACTTCAGGCTGCGCTGTTCTTTGCCGTGAGGGCCGTCCCGTGCATTGTAGGCTGTTGAACAGCATTCCTGGCCTCCGCCCCACAAGACTCCCGGCACCTGCTCTGATGGCCGCAGAGGCTGTGCCAGCTCTGGGTCCCGGCAGTGCCGCCTGCCTGTCTCGTGTGGTGAGCGGGCACTTCTGTTCCGTCTGTGCCTGCCTCGCCGTGTCCTGTGTTGATGACATCCCCCAATCCAATCGGCCTCCCGACCCTATCGGGAAACCACAGAGGAAATGAAGCTGGTGGGGCACGCTTATTCTCGGGTGCTCTGCTGACTTCTGATGGCAACGGTTCTCTTCTCTGAGAACACATGAACCCAGCGCTGAGTACCCCACCCTCGAATTCCACCAGGCTTCAAAATAACCAGACCATCATTTCAACAGGCAGCCAGGCCCCCTTAGTGATGAATCAGGGTGAAATTGGCATGTCACTCACACCTCAAGCATCTTCCGCTGTTCTCCAAAGCAGAACCTCTGTCCCCGGGACACGGCTGGAGGTGAGGCTGCAAACGAACAGTGCAGCCGCTGGATCCCCCTGTCACCTTTGCTCCTGTCTGTCTTGCCCCTGATGGGACCTCGGAGTGCCCAGCCGTGCCCCTCATTGGAGAGATTCTTTATCTCTTTTGAAGCATTTATTTGGTTTTGCTTTTGGTTGTGCTGGGTCTTTGCTGCTGGGCTCGGGCTTTCTCTAGTTGCCTTGAGCAGGAACTACTCTTCGTGCGGTGCGCGGGCTTCTGCTTTTGTGGAACACAGGCTCTAGGGTCGCAGGCTGCAGGAGTTGTGGCTCCTGGGCCCTGGAGCACAGTGGCCTTCTTTAGCTGCAGCTCCTGGGCTCAGCAGTTGCCATGTGCAGGGCGGGGCTAGGGAGTGGACACCCTAGTCATTCATTGCTTGCCCTGCGGCGTGTGGGATCCTCCCAGACCAGGGATCGAACTCGAGGGAAATCTGAGCCATCTCTCTTCTGGGGCACCTTTCAGAGCCATAGTGCAATCCAGTCCCCTGGCTGTAGGACTCCGTTTTGATGGTGGCATTTCTGCCCAGCCTCTCTCCCTGCCTTGCGCCCCATGAACACCCACCGGGCTTCTGAGTGTTTGCTCAAGTGGAGGCCCTGCTGCCCCTATTCAGTGGGCCCGGATCCACTGGTAACCTGATGGGCAGCACCCCAGGGCCTCCGCCAGCCCACCCCGGCCCGCCTCTGACCCTGTGCTCACAGTGGGTCCGCACTCGGACCTTCTCGGGCACCAGGCTTACTGCTGATGCGTGCATCTCTGCCATCCGCTCCGTGCCCGGCCAGCCCCACCTGTCGGTGGGCACTCGGTGGGGGATCGCCAGGTCCCCACCCGCCTCAGTGACCCCAGCCTGCGCTCGGAGGCCAGTCCCCCCAGCACCTTGTGGACTTGTACAGCCTGGCACCCCGACCCTGCCCATGGCACTGGCCTTCCCAGATTTGGACTTTGTATTGTAAAGGCGGGAACTCCAACTTTATCGTCTCAGTCAAGGGAAAAGTATGATTCAACAAGCTTTAGGAAGATGAATTGAGTCAAGCATGGACTGTGTGGGTTGGGGAATTCAGGGTGCTGTGGTTGCGGGGTGTAACCAGTGATGATGCAAAGGCCGCTCTCCCCTTGCCCTGATATTTTGGACGCAGTCGTGTTCTTGATGACGCACCATGAGGGCCTTTGCTGATGGCCACAGAGCTGCTGGCTGATGGTCGCGTCATTTGCCCCAGCGTGTCTTCTGCAGACAGGGGAGGTACCCTCACAAGAGCAGGTGGGGAACTGTCCTGCCTTGCCCGGCACACATGCCTCTCCTCTCTCCACCAGTCTGTCCAGGGTTTGAGCAGGTGTCTGGCTCCCTCTGGTGACGAGAAGATGCTTGGGCATCCCCCATTTCCCCTGATGGTGGAAAGCATGCTTGCCGAGGGGAGGACGGGTAAACTAAGGGTCCCCAGAGAGCCCCCAGGCCGAGTAAATGTGTATCTCGTATATATATGTGACACATATAATCAGTATATATATTGAGTATATGACACATACACTCAGCCTGGGGGGCCCTCTGGGCTCCCGTCTCTCCCTCTGGCCCCCCGAGCACACACCAGTTCCTTTAGAATAACTAGAAGGATTTTAGTGACCTGTGACCCTTTCTGCTGCCCATTCCTCCTGCCCACTGGTGGGTGGGAAGAAGTGCAGGATTTGGGGGCCCACAGAACCCCGGCTCCTCTCTGCTTGTGTGGCCGCAGGCTGGTCACCCAGCTTCTCTGGGGCTTGGTTTCTTTCTTTGTAAACTGGAGGTGACGAGAGGCGGGTCTCAGAGTTATCACGAGGGTTCGATCACTTGGTCTAGAGCACCCAACACCCAAGTCTTTTGAAGATACAGGCTGTGCCCGACAGGTCACAAGACAGGAGCTCTTCATCAAGTCTCTTCTCTTCGAGAAGCAGCTGGCAGAGGCCAGGGGAGGCTGCTCAGGGTCAAATCCAGTGAGTCCACTGGGTGGTGACCCCCTTCTGATGCTGGGGTCCAAGATGCAGCCCCCCAAGGGAGGGAGGCCGACCTGCATCTCATGCGTGCATGCTCAGTCGCTAACTCGTGTGTCTGACTCTTGCGACCCCATGGACCATCGCCCGCCAGGCTCCTCGGTCCATGGAAATCTGTAAGAATACTGGAGTGGGTTGCCATGCCCTCCTCCAGGGGAGCTTTCTGACCCAGGGACTGCACCCACATCTCTTAAGTCCCCTGCATTGACAGGCAGTTTCTTTACCACTAGCGCCACCTGGGAAGCCCCACATGCACGCTCAACCAGAGACCCCGTGCGCTCAATGGAGTTTAATTCATCCTATCCTCATCCCTTCCCCTCACCCTCCCTGAATCGCCACTGGCCTCCCTGATCCTTCTCCCTCTGCAGCGGGATGGCCCGCCTCCAGGCTCACCCCCCTGACACACAGCTCTGCGGGACACACCTGGGCCCAGGAGCTGCCCGCGTTCCCACCGCCCGGCCTCGGGGAGACTGTGTCCGCCTCTCATCCTGGCCTCACCCCCTCTCTGCCTGTGCCCACGCTCTCTCCCGGACCACCCTCTGCCCTCCTTCCCCAGTTTTTTTAAAACCTTTGTCTTTGTTCTTTTCTTAAAATTATTTATTTGGCTGCTTTGGGTCTTAGCTGTGGCGAGTGGAATGTTTCACTGTGCTGCGTGGGGTCTCTGGTTGTGGGGTGCAGGGTCCCCGGTTGTGGGATGCAGGGTCCCTAGTTATGGGGTGCAGGGTCTCTAGTTGTGGGGCACAGGCTTAGTTGCTCTGAGGCGTGTTCGATCCCCACCAGGGATCGAACCCACACCCCTGCATTGCAAGGTGGATTCTTAACCACTGGACCACCAGGCAAGTCCCCACCTTGTCTCTGGTTATTTCTGCTTCCCACTTGCTGTCCGTGAATCATTGGCAAGTCACTTTGTCTCTCCGGACCTCTGTCTCCTGGTGTGACAATATCTGGGAGTGTACCTGCTGATAAGGCCGTGGTGAGGATTAAACACCTGGGAAGGCAGGCGCCCGGCCCTCAGCTGGCCATGTCTGTGCCATCCCCACCCCATCATCACACTTGTCATAACTTGACTTTGGTGCTCAGCATTGCTTATCTGATTTTCTGCGGTTCTGTCACACGGAAGCTCATGCCCTGCATAAGAACCACTGGTCTTGGGTGCAACATTCAGCAAACACCCTGGGTCAGCCAGAAATTTCATTCGGGTTTTTCTGAACGATGATACAGAAAACCAAAAATGAACTTTTTGGCCAGCCCATTACTTCCATGAATACAGGGCGGGTTTCAGACATGATAAATGAGGGTCCCACACAGTCAGGCAGAGAGGGCTTCACCTCTCCTGCCAGGCCTACCCACGGGCTTCCCTGCTGCCTGAGGGAAGAGCCCTGAGTAAAGAATTCCTGGTAAAGAATCCGCCTGCAATAACGGAGACCTGCGTCCAAACCCTGGGCTGGGAAGATCCCCTGGAGAAGGGAAGGGCTACCCACTCCAGTATTCTGGCCTGGAGAATTCCATGGACTGTGTAGCCCATGGGGTCACAAAGAGTCGGACACGACTGAGCGACTTTCACTTTCAGCCCTTCCCAGGGGGTGACACCCCCTGAGGGCTGCTTGTCCGTTCCTTCCGGAAGCCCGGGCGTCCTTGGATGGCTTTGTTCATGTTTGGGGCTGCACTTCTGTGTCAGGATGGCGGTCTGCATTTCCTAGGACCGTCTCACGAACTGTCACGTGGGACCCTCACACCCATCTCGGGAGGTGTGTTGTTTACTAGGAGTGCTGTAACAGCCCGGCTGACTTACATGATAGGCACTGTGCGGTGTCCCTGCACAGAGGAACAGCACCTCCCACCGTTCTGGAGGATGGAAGCCCAAGACCAGGGTGTCCTCCGGGTTGGTTTCTCCTGAGGCCTCTCTCCTCGGCTGGCAGACGGGTGCCCCCCGCCCCGGGGTATCATGTGCATCTTCTCTGCTCATGTGCCCCCTGCGGTCTCTTCCTCCTCTTCTAAGGATACCAGTTCTGGTGGATCAGGGTCCATCCCAAAGAGAGTGAAAGTGTTAGTCGCTGAGTCGTGTCCAACTCTTTGCAATCGCGTGGACTACAGCCTGCCAGGCTCCTCTGTCCGTGGGATTCTGCAGGAAGGAATACTGGAGTGGGTTGCCATGTCCTTCTCCAGGGGGGTCTTCCTGACCCAGGGATCAAACCAGGTGTCCTGCATTGGTAGGCGGATTCTTTACCACTGAGCCACCTGGGAAGCCCCGTTTTAGCTTGATCACCTCCTTAAAGGCCCTGTCTGCAAATGCAGTGCCATTCTGAAGGACCTGGGGGTTGGGACATCAACAAAGGAATTGAAGGATGGGGGCGGGGGGCACAATTCGGCCCATAGCAGGAGGTAGGCAGAGCAGGTTGCTGCCCGTTTTACAGCTGGAGATGCCAAGGCTGAGGGAGGGTGAGTGCCTGGAGCCCTGCCTCCTGCTGCCCGGAAGCCCAAGCTGAGGCTGGGAGGGCAGACGCTGGACTCCGGGTTCCTCCACACTCCACTGCTGGCGGCCGGCAGTGGGGACGACAGGAAGCTGTGAACCCGGCCACCCTGTGAGCTCAGACCATCTCTAGACAGACCTTCTGGGAAGACCCTAGTCAGCTCGCAAACAGGATGTGGGCCCTTCAGGAAGGCGCTGGCTGCCTGCTGTTGATTTGAGTGGGTTTCCTGCCCGTGTGGCTTGTGGCTTCCTAGCCATCACCCTGCTCATCACGTCTGCTCATCTCGCCAGCCAGTGTGGGCTCAGATCTCCGGGCCCCAGGGTTTTCCAGGGGTTTTTGTGGAACGTGGGGGAGGACGGGTGTGCCCTTCCTCCCTCTAAAGAGAGTCGGCCAGCTCCAGCAGCACCTCTAGGTACCTGCCATATACAGAGAAGGCTATAGGAAAATTCGATGGTTGCTCCATTGGTGATACAGGCTTCCCAGGCGGCTCACATGGTAAAAAATCTGCCTGCCAATGCAGGAGATGTAAGAAACACAGGTTTGATCCCTGGGTTGGGAAGATCCCCTGGAAGAGGGCATGACAACCCACTCCAGTATTCTCGCCCGGAGAATCCCGTGGACAGAGGAGCCTGGAGGGCTGCAGTCCGCGGAGTCACAAAGTCAGACAGGACTGAGCATGTCCGTCTGTGACATGTCAGCCCCCCGGGGGCGCTGGCTAGGGGACCCCTGTGCTGTAGTTGGGGGCACAGTTGCGGCATGGAGGACCGCTCTGGCTGGCTGCACAAGACAGATGTGGTTCCACCAGCGTGCTCCGTGACACGGTCTGGCCGCCTCTCCATCTCAGGCCTGCCATTAGATAGCGGACATTCTCCCTTGCTGGCAGTCGGCATCACATCCAGAGGCCCGCCAGCCAGCCAGCCGGAGTGGTCCTGCATGCCGCCACAACGTGCACCTGACTACCGCACGCTGCCGGCGTGCCTGGACCTGGTGCTCTCTGGTTTCCGGGACTTACTCACGCTGGTCCTCGACCCCCTTCCTCCCTCTGCTCCAGGCCCTGGGCAGGGCATCAAAGCTTTACCCTTGCCTCTGCGGGAGAAGCATCTTAAAAACAGTAGATGTATGTCCATGGGCTTCTCTGATGGCTCAGTGGTAAAGAATCCGCCTGCAGAAGATGCGTGCTGTAGTCGGGGGCACAGCTGTGCTGACAGGCCCGCTCCGGCTGGATGCACAAGACGGACTTGGGTTCCACCTCCAAGCTCTGTGACCTCAACCTGGCCACGCTCGGTTTCCAGCCGCCCCTCCATCTCACAGGCCTGACATCAGAGAGTGCTGACCTCCTTCCCTTTGGTCCCGTGTCCACATGCATTTTGGGGTCCCAGCTGGTTCCTTGCACAAGGTCATCAGAAGCAGAGCCCAGAGGTTCTCAACTTGGCTGCACACTCAATCACCGGGAGAGCTTAGAAAAAAGCCCACTGTCGAGGCTGCACCCCAGACCAGACTGAGGCACTAGTGTTTTTTTTTAAGTTTCCCAGGTTGGCCAACACACGGCCAGCTTTGAGACCCAGGGAGAGCCTTGGAGGGAACAGATAGGATCCTGTGGGTGGGGAGGGGCGTGTAAGTCCCGGCATGTGCCATGCGGCCTCAGCAGCTTGGTGTTTGGTTTATAAACTTTGCCATGGGGATAGTGCTGTGACACAAATGGCATTCCGCGTCTAGTCCCTGATCTACGTTCAGAGGATGGCCACCCCCTCCTCCTCTCCCCGCCCCCACACCTCCCCCTCAGAAATAAGCAAGGTCAGTTACGTCATGCTGTCAGGCTGCTGGCAGCAGGCACCGGATAGATAGGTACCGCGTGTTTTGCAGGCTTCCTGCTGTTCACGCATTCATGTTTTATTCATGCACGTATGAAGCCGAATGTTCCCTTCTTAGGGGAGAAATTGCAGCCTGCAGGTTTCAAGACCGAAGAATACATTAGTATAAACTGAGGGCATGGAGGCAAGTGAGAGACAAGAGGAGCGTGCTCTGATGAGGGTTTGGCTGCGGGCAGGTGGACACGGAGGACAGGGATGATCTAGTTAATGTTTGCAGTCAGGACTCTGTCTTCTGGGCCGCTGCTGCCCTCTCGTGGGCAAGAGTCACAGTCCACCCCAGCTGTTCTGTGAGGCAGGTACTCTTAAAATTTTCTGTCATTTATTTATATTAGTTGGAGGCTAATTACTTTACAATATTGTAGCGGTTTTTGCCATAACTTTTTATTTTGTATTGCAGTATAGGCAGCTCTTACCTATAAAGAATCTGCCTGCAATGCAGGAGACCTGGGTTCAATCCCTGGGTCTGGAAGATCCCCTGGAGAAGGGCATGGAAACCCACTCCAGTATTCTTGCCTGGAGAATCCCCATGGACAAAGGAGCCTGGTGGGCTACAGTCCATGGGGTCACAGAGTCAGATACGACTGAGAAACTAACACACAGACACGCATAGACGGTTAACAAGGTTGTGACAGTTTCAGGCGAATAGTGAAGGGACTCAGCAACACACACACGTGTCCATTCTCTGCCCAGTTCCCCTCCCATCCATGCTGCCACGTAACACTGAGTAGAAATTCTTGTACTGTACAGAAGGTCCTTGTTGGTTATTCATTTTAAATATAGATAAAGACAGATATTCTTAATCTAGACTCAGCATTGGCAAATGAGTCATTTGGAAATCAACAAGTGTGATCAGGGTCCCAGCCTAGGTCTGGCTGATTCCAGAGACTTCACTGCTGTACCAGGATGTCCTGTCTGTGCTTCCTCTAAGAACCTAAGTGGTCCTGGAGGCCCGAGTTCAAATCCACCTCCAGCGAGTACTGGCTGTGTGGCCTTGGGGCAATCGACTAGCCTCTCTGAGCTTCTGTTTTCTCATATGCAAAAAGAGTTTCACAATACGTACCTTACCAAATGGCCATGAGAATTTTTGTTTGACCTCAGGTACACAGAAGGGAAAAGACTTGAAGCGATTGTCTCAGGATGCTCAGTTCAGTTGCTCAGTCGTGTCCGACTCTGTGACCCCCTGGACTGCAGCTCGCCAGGCCTCCCTGTCCATCACCAACTCCCAGAGCTTGCTCAAACTCATGTCCATCGAGTCGGTGATGCCATCCAACCATCTCATTCTCTGTCGTCCCCTTCTCCTGCCCTCAATCTTTCCCAGTATCAGGGTCTTTTCCAATGAGTCGGTTCTTCACATTAGGTGGCCAGAGTATTAGCCACCTGGAAGGTCAGCTTCAGCATCAGTCCTTCCAGTGAATATTCAGGACTGATCTCCTTTCCTTTTTTCCTCTGGATGATAGGATATTAGTAAATCATTCCCTTTTCTGAATGTATTACTTTTGTTTTTTTTTTACTAAAGTACAGTTGGTTTATAATATTGTGTTACTTTCAAGTATATTGCATAGTGATTTTCTTTTCAGATTATATTCCATTATAGGTTATTGCAAGATGACTGAGTATAATTCCCTGAGCTATGCAGTAAATCTCTGTTGCTTATCTATTTCATGTACACTAATAATGAAAAAAAAGACCACTCTCCTTTGAAAAGAGGTCAAAGCGCTCACCACTGTGTACCAGCCCAGTGAGACACTGTTGGAGAGACTGTTGTCTTTTCTCAAATCAAGCAAATATCAAGCAAATTTCAGGCTCCCTCCAGGGAAAACCACAGGCTTCCCCTGGAGGGATCTTTCTCCTTGTCAAGCACAGAAGCCTGAGCTCCCCCCTCGCCCCCCACCCCAGCCCAGTGCTGTCTCAGTCTTTGCTGAGAAGCCAGGACTGTCACGTGAGATCCCAGTGTCCTGGGGTGCCCTCCCTCCTCGCAGCCAGGGAAGGGGTCAGGAGCCAGGCCTTGGGCGCCAGGCATCGTGGCTCCGAATCATATTAGCTTCTTCCTTCACCCTTGCCATGAAGCCAACCGAGAAATACCTGGCCCTGAAATTCCCTTTTACCAGCACCTTAAGTTCTATTGCAATAGAGAAGTCTCTTCCAGGGACTTCCCTGATGATCAGATGGTTTTAAGTCCATCTTCCAGTGCAGGGGACGTGGGTTCCATCCCTAGTCAGGAAGCTAAGATCCCACGTGCTGCAGGACAGCTAAGCCCACGTGCCTCAGCTTCTGAGCCACAGCTAAAGCAGCCTGCACAGCCCAGCAAAGACCCAGCTTAGCCGAAAAATAGAGTTTCTGAAACGTTTTCTTTAGAAAATCTTATCATTTGTTTCCAGGCTGTGTTGTATATTTTGTGTGCTTAGTCACTCTGTCATGTCCGACTCGGCGACCCCGTGGACTGTAGCCCGCCAGGCTCCTCTGTCCGTGGGATTCTCCAGGCAAGAATACTGGAGTGGGTTGCCATGCCCTCCTCCAGGGGACCTTCCCAACACAGAGATCAAACCCAGGTCTCCCATATTGCAGGCAGATTCTTTACTGTCTGGGCCACCAGGGAAGCCCAAAACCGAATTTACTGAGAGTGGGGTTCAAACCCACACAGGCACTAGCCCATTGGATCTTAAGTCCAATGCCCTAACCTCACCACTCAACCATCTCAGTTGCTACATATTGTTTTAATTACTCTTTAAAAAGTAATCTTTTCTATAGGGACAAACTAGAAGGGAATATCTAAATGAATGGGAGTGTTTTTCTCTGGGTGGTGAGAGATGGGAGTTGCGCCACCTTCCTTGTAGTAATAATAGCTCAAATCTATTAAACAATTACTGTATGCCAGGTGCTGTGACATGCACCCATGACATGCATTCATCACTTCACCCTTGGAACAACCTTGCAAGGTAGGAACTATTGTTAGCCAGCTCTCAGGTGAGGGCCCAGAGGCCCAGAGAAGGTAATTAACTTCCCCAAGGTCACACAGCTAATGAACTGGCCCTCTCTGTGTTCGTGGCCGCTGTGCTGCGGTGCCTCTCCATCCTGGCTTTATTCTCAGATCATTCTTCACTGAACGTGTGTATCTTTTACAACAAGGAAAAGAGTTTTTGTTTTCAAGTGAACCTGTCTGGTCCCACCAATGCAAGAACACATGGAGCAACTGAAAGACCCCGCGTGCTGCAACTAAGATGCGGCACAGCCAAGTTAATAATAAATAATGGAAAGAACACATGGGAGAAATACAATGCAAGTGCAATAATGCCCAAACGAAATATGGGAATAGTGGCATTTCTATACATTATTCTGTGTAGTCCACATTCTTTGAAATAAGCGTCTCTTACCTAAGTAACCAAAAAAGTAAAACCTGTAAAGCAGAAAAGGAAATCCTGCTGCCAGAAGTACCAGTGAGGAGCATAACAGCTACTGTTTTTCAAGAACCATCTATGTTCCAGGAAATATATTATCTGGAGCCTTTGTCGGGTGCTAGTGCATTTGCTTCTCAAAGGCTCCGAAGAAGCTGGGGGTTGTTGTGAGCCCATTTTACGGAGTTGGAAACTGAGGTACAGGGAGCATTTGTGCTGTGCTCACAGACACACAGGGCACATTGGAGCCTGATGCTGTCCTTCCTGTCGCGTGCTGACTCACCCTCCAGGCAGGCATCGTCCCTGCCCTGTTCCACCCGTGACCCTCAGAGATACTAATGGATGCGTCTGACTACAGAGTGAGTGGATGCACTGGGAGAAACCACTGGGCTTCTGGATTGCCTTTTTTGCTTTTGCTTCCAGCAATATAGAGTTTGTGCCTTCTGCTCCTCGGGGACAGCCTTTGCCCCTGTGTCCTTGTCCTGATGGGCTCTTAGCTCAGAAGCCAGGCCCGGTGTCACACTCCAGCAAAGAAAAGGATGGTACTTGGAGGGGAGAGTCGGCATTTCCTCTTCCACGGGGTACCACATGCGCTGCTGTAGCTGGGTGGCAGGCCTCCTCCACGAGGGCCAGGAGAGAGCAGGCCTTCAAGTGGGCCTGGCTGCAGAAGACTCAGGGCCCTCTGAGCAGGAAAACGGGGCGCCCACAGCGTATCTCCTTTCCCTGGGATCTGCTAGCTCTTCCCCACCCAGCACAGCCACAGAGCATCCATGGAGACCAGCATCCCTGAAGTGCTGCATCCGGACCGGGGTCACACTGGGCCCTTACCTCTGCCTCATTCATCCCTACCCACAGGCGCTGTAAAGTACATCTTATTGCCACCTGCTATTTTCAGATGTGAAATCACAGAGAGGGTGAGGGTCTTGCCCAGGGCTGCCCACAGTATGTGGTGGTACCAGGATTCACCCCAGCCCAGCTCTAGAATCCACACCCACTTCTGGAACCAGATGGTTTCTGTCCACATCCTCGTTGTGGTGTGAGAAGCAGGTAGCTGCCTGTGAGCCGCAGGGTTTGGGGTTGGGTGTGGTTTTCCCTCTTTAACTTTGTTATCTGTGCTGAAACTAGCTGGATACCGTGTTGCAAAGGGCACAGGGACCAGCTGCCCGCTGGAAGCCAGGGGCCCTGGAGCGAGTTGCCCAACCTCTGTGAGCCTCAGTTCCTTTTTGGACACAGCTGTGATGAAGGCAGCTGCCTCCTTGCCTTGTTAGAAGGAATCATGAGATAACAATGAGATAAGGGATATAAATTGCATAGTCCTGTCCCTGGCATCGTATCAATACAATAAGCACTCGATAAAGAGTCAATAGCCATTTTGCTATAGGTATTTATATACACACATGTGTGTGTATATGAAATGTAATAATCATGTTTTTGTGCAGAGAAAATATTACAACCTAACAAATTGCTGTGAAACAAATATCTACATAGCCTGAAA
The DNA here is from genome assembly GCF_910594005.1 of Cervus elaphus. Taxonomy (NCBI): domain Eukaryota; kingdom Metazoa; phylum Chordata; class Mammalia; order Artiodactyla; family Cervidae; genus Cervus; species Cervus elaphus. Next base: position 18,728,047 of record NC_057827.1, on the reverse strand, counting down.
ACAGACCAAATACAAAATCAGTGCCTAAGAATCCACCCTCCCCCACCTCTGCTTCCTCTATTGTAACTCCCTCCCTCCCTCCAGGGCAACAGAAACCACCATCCTGACTTCTCTATTATTTATTTCCCTGTTTTATCTTTACAGTTTGACTTCCTAGTTGTATATCTCTCCATGGTTTAATTTTGCTGTTTTCAATTCTGTGTAAGTAGAATCACACCAGTGGGTATTCTTGCCTGTCTGTGTTCTTTTGGAATTGTGTCTTTTAAGATTAATCCAGGTTATTGATGATGTGTGTTCTTTGCTGTATAATAATCCCATTATATGAAGATGTCACAGCGTGTCTCTCTGTTGTACTGTCGATGGGCATTGTGTTGCTTCCAGTTCAAGCATCTTACAGTGTTGGGATGAGTATCCCTGGATGTGTCTCCTAGTGCATATCAGACTTTTCTGTAGGGTGTCTGCCTAGGAATTGGGTTTGTGGGTCATGGGTGAGTTCCTCTTTAAATTTATAGACACTGCCAAAGTTTTGCCAGAATGGTTGTCTAATTTACACTCCTACCAGCAGTGTGCAAGAGTCCAGATCGCCTACATTCTTGCCAACACTGGGTATTGTCAGGCTCTACAGTCAGCTGAAAATCTAGTGACATTTCACTGTTCTTACAATTTACACATCCCTGAATTCTGATGAAGTTGAGCATCTTGCCATGTTGCATGGTTCTTCTGAGTTTCCTCTTTTGTGAAGTATCTGTTAAGGTTTCTGCCCCCTTTTCCACTGTTTTGTCTTTTTCCTTTCTAATTTTTAAAAATAATTTTATTTATTTCTTTGGCTGTACTGGGTCTTCGTTGCCGTGTGGGCTTTTCTCTAGTTGCGTGAGCCGGGGCTGCCTATAGTTGCGGTGCATGGACTTCTCACTGCAGTAGCTTCTCCTGTCGCCGAGCACAGGCTGTAAGAGGTCCAGGCTTCAGTAGCTGCAGCTCCCAGGCCCGAGGGCGCAGGCCCAGCAGCTGTGGTGCACGAGCTTAGTTGCCCCTTGACATGTGGGATCTTCCCAGACCAGGGATCAAACCCGTGTCTTCTGCACTGATAGGCGGATTCTTTCCAGCTGGGCCACCAGGGAAGCCCTACAACCGGTTAGTCCTCGTCTCATTGATTTATAAACGCTTTTAAATACGGTCTTGATGTGAGCTGTCTGATTCTCGTATACATGTTTTTAAGGATGTGTGTTACATGTATATTTTCCCACATCTTAGATTTCTTAATGTGCTCTTTTGATGAATCTAAGGAATGACCTTCATAATTTTAATATAGACCAATTTGTCAAGCTTTTCTTTTAGTGCTTTGTGCTTTGTTTGGTTTAAGAAATCTCTCCCTGCCCCCAACATTGTGGCAGTACTCTTGTCTATTATCTTCCAGCAACTTTATTGTTTTGCTTTTCTCACAGGTCTCTGATCTGCCTGGAATTGATTCCTACATGTGTTGTGCAGCTGATTTTTTCCCCTAGAATTTCAAGTTTACTTAGCACCATTTATGGAATATCTCATCCTTTCCCCCACTGCTTCGTATGCATACTTTCCCATAAATTAGGTGTTCACGCAAGTATGGATCCATTTCTGGGCTTTCTCTTCTGTGTCACTTGAATATTTGCTATTTCTTGTGCCAGCAGCACACAGTCCTCATCATTACAGCTTTAAAAGCAGTCCTAATGTCCAGTATGGAGAGTCTTGCCAATTCTTCTTCTTCTTGCAAGGTATCCAGGCTGGTCTTGGCCCTCATTGTTTCTATGAACAATTTAAAATCAGTATGTCACTTTCTACAGACACACAAAAGATGTTGTTTAGTATTATTGTTCACCATCATATATCAGTAATAATAATAAAGTTGATTAACTCTTCCTGGACCAGGAAATTCCAAATACATAGAAGTCTCCATTTGGGTTTTGCAAGTGTTTCTGGTTCTGCGTGTCTGGCCTGACCTCTTGCTAGAGACTGTCATGGCAGGCCCCTTGGCACACTGCATCTAGAAGGTGCCTCCCCAATGCTGAGAGAGACACATGCAAAGAACACTGTCCTGGGAAAAGCAGGAGGGACTGAGTCCCAGTCAACGCCATGTCTGAAAAATGACCTGCAGAAATGTCCCATGGTCACATAATTAGCCAGCAGATTTGTGCAACGTCTTGTTCTTAGAGGTTCACATGTGTATTAGCAGGTGTTAAGCTCTGAGGTTATCCTCAAATTTGCTTAACAATTGTATTTGTTTTCCTATCACTGCTGTAAAAAGTTACCACAAATTGAGTGGCTTAAGGTAAGCCATATATGATCTTACATTGTGGGTCAGAAGTCCACAATGGGTCTCACTGAGCTAAAAATGAAGGTGTTGGCAGGGCTGCCTTCCTTCTAGAGGATCCTTTCTGGAGGGGAGAGCCCATTTTCTTTCCTTTCCCAGCTCCCAAGGGCACCCACATTCTTGGGCTCAGGCCCTGTCTTCCATCTGCAAAGCCAGCAGTGACTCGTCAAGTCTTTCTCATGATGCCGCGGCTCTGGTTCTGTGGTCTCATCTCCTTCTGTGACTCTGAGTTGTCTTCTTCCTCCTTCCACGTTTAAAGGTGATTACATTTGCAGAGTCTGGTGCGCAACAGTCCATGGAGTCACAAAGTGTTGGACATGACCTAGCGACTAAATAGCAAAAATGTGATTACAGTGGCCCATGGGGATAATCAATATAATCTCTTTATTTTAAAGTCAGCTGATTAGTGACCTTAATTCCATCTGTAGCCTTTGTTCTCTTTGGTCAATTATGATAACAGGTTCCAAGGATTAAGACATGGACATCTTTGGGGAGACTTCTTTTGCCCTCTGCACGATGGAACTCTTAGCCTGCAAGTCCACTCACCCCAGCTTGCTAGCACGTATAATATAGTGCCCTGTTATTTACAACACAGGGTACACTGGGCGGTCTTTCTCCTGCTCCGCCCTATTATGCCCTATCCTCTTTGGCACCGACATCATATGGTAGGTTAATTTGTTTATGGCCTTTCTTCTTCCCAAATACAAACTCCACAAAAAAATCAGGAACTTGGTCTGTTTTGTCCACAGCCATATCTCAGCTCCTCGAGCAGTGCCTGGCACCTGTAGGTTCCATTATGTATTATTTTTCTCTTTCTTTTATAGTTTTAAAATTATGAAAATGTGATAACACTTTTATGGGAGACTTGGAAAATACAGAACAAAGTTACATATAGTTCCACTATATATTACAATTATTTTTAAGTAGATAAATTGAGATTTTTAGTTGGAGTTTCAAGATCAAACTCACAAATCAGTAGACTGGATATTCAGAGAAGTAGAAGGATATGGTAGACCTGACAAGCATGTGAACCCCATTATGTATTTTAAATGATGGAGAATGGTTGGAAGTCTCTCCAACAAGACAGCGAGCTTCTCCAGGGCAAATGTTTGTCCAGTTCATCTCTTCTTCCCCAGTGTCCAGAGATGGCTGGTTCTAAGTCAGAAAATTATACAGCCTGGGCAGCTGGTTTACACCAGAGAGTCCCAAACTTTCTTGGTTCACTGTACCCTTGAAGTGAAGTGAAAGTCGCTCAGTCGTGTCCGACTCTTTGCAACCCCATGGACTATACAGTCCGTGGAATTCTCCAGGCCAGGATACTGGAGTGGGTAGCTGTTTCCTTCTACATTGTACCCTTAGCGTCTTATTTTTCACAGAGCCCTGCGTCTGCAAGACATACCCAGTCATTGTGGCTTATCAAGCTGTTTGCTTCAAACGACTTAATATAATACATGTCTGGAAAAATAAGACACATTACTTGAAAGAAAAAATATTTATGTTTTTTAATGTAAAAAATATTTACTTGGCTGCGCTGCATCTCAGTTGTGGCATGTGGGATCTACTTCCCTGACCAGGGGTTGAAGCCAAGCCCCCTGCATTGGGAGCGTGGAGTCCTTGCCACTGAACCACCAGGGAGGTCCCATCTATTTTATTTCTAAGTAAGCACGATTACTCACTAATAGGTGTGTGTCCCTGCTGGGAACTACACAGCTTCTTAAACCTTGGGGTCAGGTGGGACCCCACCACCCTCATTTCCCGTGTTCTGCATTGATTTCCACACCATGTTTGCTATTTATCAGAGCAGCGACTTAGTTCACAGAGACAGGATGTAGTTGAAAGGAATGTAGCTCAATGCAGTGCTGAAACCATCAGCTACCTTGAGCGGGTAGTGGTGAGTAGTTGTACAAGTAGCGTCTGACAAATGTCAGGTATCACTGGGTTTCCCTCGAAAACTTAAAAAACATTTTGCTGCGCCCCTGTGAGTTCACAGTCGTATCCTGGGGTGCCTCGGCCCACAGTTTGGGAACTGCAGATGTACACTACCCTCATTTGCAGAAGGCCTGTGTTCAGAGCAGGATGCCAGAGTGCGGTCACCATGGGGTCGTCCCATCCCCTCTCCCTTCGCTCAGGCATCATGTCCCTGGGAAGCCGGGTTAACATCAGGATGCACTTGGCGGGTGGGCAGTCAGAGCATGGGGTGGACTCTGGACTCTGGACGACCAGTCTGTCTGGACCCTCATGAGGCTTGGGATCACGGCTGCCTCCCACTGCCCTCTCTGGGACCTGGCCTGCCCCCAGCTCCAGCCCCTCTTGCCTGCTGCTGGCTTTAGGAAATGAGGCATGGGAGGAGAGGGGAGGACTGGGAACCCAGGTGTGGTGGCCTTCGTTATAGAGGAAGAGACATGGGGGACCTCCATTTAACACGTTCATGGCTCTTTCTAGGTGCCAGACTCTGATTAAGGTCATTAAGTCCTCCCTGCGGAATAGGCCTGGTATCATTCCCATTTTACAGATGGGAAAGCTGAGGCACCAGGAAGTGAAACAGACCTTTCCCAGGCCGCCCAGAGCTAGGACGTGGTGGGGCTGGGATCTGCACCCAGGCGGCCCCTGCTGTCTCCTGAGCTGTCTGAGGGGATGAGAGAAACCCGATCGCGGGGCCCGCTGTGCTGCCTTCTGGCTCCCTTGTTGGGAAGGGAGATGCTGAACCGTTCCTTCTGCTGTGAAACGGGCCCAGGAGACTCCCCGCTCTGGTCACTGAACAGATTACAGGAGATTAAGCTTGTAAAGCCTCGGGCTCAGGGTGGCAGCACGGGAGGGGGCCACTCTCGTGTCTCTGATCCCTGCCTCTCAGGCTCCCCTCCCGTGCATACAGCCTGGCAGACAGTAGGGGGCAGCACCGCGCCGCTGAGTAACCTACAACCCCCGCCACCCCCCACCCCCTTACAGCGACCCGGGGACCAGAGGTCCTCGCCATTCAACGCAGGGATGCTGGACCATCTGTTTCTTGTCTGTTTAGGCAGAACGGTTGTGTTTTTTTTGGGGGTGGGGGGTGGTTGATAAACAAGAACAAAATCACAGCCTGGTGGGATGAATCGACAAGAGAGCAAGGAAGCGCGTTCCAAGTGCCTTTCTGTAAGAGCCCAGCCAGCCTGCAGGCTCTCAGGGGAAAACCACCCTCTGCAGACCCAGGACAGTGCTCTCCCATGCTGTGTGATCTGAGCTGTTACCCTGAGATATTTCTGCAACAGTAAGGGTGCTTCCTGACGCTTGAAGCCATCCCCACTACCAGATCATCCCTTGGAGAACATTCTAGAACCCGTTGCTGCTAGAGGTTCACTTGGCGTATCTCTGAGGAAAAGCTGCTTTTAAAAAAATAATGCACCCAGAGACCATGGATAGCTGTATGTGTACTGAGTCCCTTCACTGTTCACCGGCAACTATCACAACAACGTTTGTTCATCGGCTGTACCCCAATACAAAATAAAAGGTTTAAAATACAAAAGATAAATTAAAAATGTCCCCAGAGATTTCAAACAAAGAGGTGGTGCCCGTTGCACAAAAATGCATATCACACATCTTTTTTTTTTTTTTCTTTCTTGTTTTTGGAATGAGATTCTATGGCTTTTCTTTTTTTCATCATTTATTTATTTTTATTTTTTGACTGTGCTTTGTTGCTACACAGACTTTTCTCTGGTGGTGGCAGGTGGGGGCTGGCTGCTCTCCAGTTGCGGCGCATGGGCTCCCCAGGGCCCTGGCTTCTGGTGCAGAGCGTGGTCGCTAAGGCGTGCGGGCTTCAATAGTTGCAGCACCTGGGCTCAATAGTTGCTATTCCCAGGCTCTGGAGCACAATAGTTGTGGCACATGGGCTTAGTTGCTCCGTGACATGCGGGATCTTCCAGAGTCAGGGATCGAACCCGTGTCTCCTGCATTGGCAGACGGATTCTTTACCCCCAAGCCACCAGGGAAGCCACGCTATCTTGTTTCTTTGAGAGAGAGCTCTGTCCTGTTAAAATGGAGAGCTGCAGCCCAGTGTTTCAGAGACCCGAGCCCTGTCCTAGAGGAACCGGAGGGAGCAGTCACCTTGGCACGTGGCTCCACGGCAGTGGCCTCTGCCTATCGGAGCTGCCAGAATGGCTGGATGGCCTGTCTGGGCCCCACAGGGCTCCTGTGGGCCCCTGAGCTTGAGGGATGCCCTCCTTTTGTGTCGTAAGTTGCAGAAGGACAGGACACCCAGGGCCTGGAGTCTCCAGCTTCCTGTGACACTGGTCTGTTCACGCGCTCCGCTGTCCCCACGTGGGGGAGGGTAATACACTCTCAACACCAGCTCTGAAGCTCATTGGCTGTTTCTTTCCGTTGACACATAATGCTGGGTCCTTTGACCTATTCAAGATTATAATTTTTATTGTTCACTCTGTGGGGGATGGAGCAGTGGTTGTTACATTGATTGTGGGGGGTATTTAATTTGCATGAAAAGAAGTGTGTTATCATGTGAGGCGGGGGGGGGGGGGGGGGGGGCGGGGGAGTGGTGCTGGAGATCAGAGCAAATGCCAGGAGCATAGAAGGGGAGTCAGAGGGGTAGTTCTGGGCAAGAGAATCATGTCCCTGTCTTCAAGTCCCTTCTTTGGGAACAGCCTGAGTAGTTGATTTACTTGCTGGCCAGTGACTCCCCTCTGCCTTCACCTGTGTCCTGCTCAGAAGGACATAACTGGCTTCGGGATTTTGCCCTGAAGCAGCAAGTCCTTCAGTCTCCCCTGGGTGCTGCTGTTACCTTGGACACCCCCTGTCCACACCCTTGACCCTGTATCTTTCTCAGCATCTCTTCCTGCTTCCCTTTCCTCCATCCACCAAGCAGAGCCAAGATCGCTCTTCTCCCTAACTCGGCCCAGCTAAGGACAATCCTCCTAATTCTAGCCCATCTTTGAAAGATTCCCTACACTCTAGACCCTTCCAAAAACACCCTCACCTCTCTCAATTTTCTCTGTTCAGTTTTTTCAACCTAAATTGTGACAAACCAGAGCCAGTGTTGTAATAAAGCAGATTTTGCTGCTCTCCAGATTCCTATAAACAGAAATAACTGGGAGACCAGGGTCACCAGCTGGGTACAGGAGTGGCTATCTTGAGACACTTGAACTTCTAGAGTGCTCTAAATCTAGGAGTAGGATTTCACCGAGGGTGGATTCATTCCTCAGTGGAATTCACATGATTCCATTCCTGTGATGGAAACCATCCTCTTTCATCCCTTCCTTCATCAAACAGCATTCTTTATAAGTCATCTTAAAGTACTTGCTTTGGGATTCTGGGTTCTGGTCTGAAAGTGAAAAACACCTGGTTTCCTTTGCCAAGTATGTAGAAATCAGTCCAGCTCCTGTCTATAGTTTCTTTTCTCTGTGAGTATAGTTGCTTTACAATGTTGATTAGTTTCTGCTCTACAGCAAAGTGAATCAGTCACATGTACACATACATCGCCAGTTTAGATTTCCTCCCCTTTTAGGTCACCACGGAGCGCGGATCAGAGCCCCCTGTACTGCACACCAGGTTCTCATTGGTTACTCATTTTATACATCATATCAATCAGCTTGCTGTAATGAGTCACTTCAGTCATGTCCACTCTTTGTGACCCCATGGGCTGTAACCCCCAGACTCCTCTGTCCATGGGATTCTCCAGGCAAGAACACTGGAGTGGGTTGCCATTTCCTTCTCCATCAATGGTGTTTCATATGTGTCCGTCCCAGTCTCTGAATTCATCCCACCCCACCTTCCCCCTTGGTATCCATATGTTTGTTCTGTCTGTTCTCTATGTCTGTGTCTCCATTTCTGCTTTGTGAATAAGATCGCCAATAGCATTTTTTAGATTCCACATATATGCATTAACATATAGTATTTGTTTTTTTCTTTCTGACTTACTTCACTCTGTATGACAGACTCCAGGTCCAACCACATCTCTGCAAAAGGCACCAGTCCATTCCTTTTCATGGCTGAGTGATATTCCTTTGGTTTTCTTAAGTTTTGTTTTCTTCTCCGTCCAAGTCAGTGAGCTCCAGGAAGGCTTGGGTTTTTGATTGCTTGTTTCAACACTGAGTCTCCATCCCTAAGAAGGCTGGTTGGTGCAAAGAAGGAACTCAAGAAGTGTTGATTGAGTGGATGAGTATTTGAGCAGATCCATCTCTGGAGATTTCAGGCTGAGTTAGTCTACTCTGTGAGCAGACCAGAAACCCTCCACTGAGCTCAGATTCCCTCCGGTTGAATCCATTTCCTATCCTGTTTTTCATGTGCCCACATAGACCTGTTAGCATCCACCCTCCAGCCTGTCTGCTTGGGTTGAATTGACCATGTACTGATTGTCCCCACAGATAACCAGCTTCCTAAGAAAAAGGCACTTCTTTACTGTTATTTTTACTCCTAGGGCCTTGTGAACTGTCAGTGCTCAAGTTGAAATTTAGTTAAGTAGAAAACAGCCTGCAGCTTTTTGGTTTGGGCTCATTGCTTTTGCCAGAGTGAGCCAAAAGTTCTGTGCAAAATTCCAGATACTGCATCTATTAGATACGTATTGAGTGGGCCAGAAAGTTTGTTAGGGTTTTCCCACATGCTGTTATAGAAAAACCAGAAAGAGTTTTTTGGCAAACCCAGTGCTTAGGCACGTGCCTGGTACCGTCTTCTCAAGTCCTACGAAAGAGCTTGAGTCCTGAATGGCTGTTAGATCAACAACAGAGAGCAATTGCAAAAATACGAGTGGGGAGGGCCTGCAAAACTGAAATTAATAAAATGTCTAATTAAATGTGCTCAAAGCATGCCATTATGTCAGCTTTGTTATTTGCTAAATTTAATGCCCATAAACATTTCATTACATTGGAGAATAATTTGTGGCTTCAGCTTTTCTCACTTCATAAGAATTCCTGTGTGCACAGTGAGGGCTGAGAAGTCTTTGCCAACTGTATATTAAATGAATTACATAAAGCCAAATCAATGTGAAAGCAAAATGATAAAAATCCTTCCCAAAATGTTTATGGCTGAAAAAAAAATTTTCATGATAAACTTGGATGTATTTTATGGGTCCGATGTGACATGGAGTAGAGTCCTCAAAAGTAAGTGTACTGGAGGCCTAGAAATATTTCAGAGCAACCTACAGAAACTATAGAATTCCTGCGTGATAGTGCTTCAATAGGGTTTCCAAAAATTAGAATAGTTGCTTTCCCCTCTAGGATATTTAGACTAATTCCTCTGATAGCATTTGTCTAATCAAACCTCTCATCTGATCAATGTAAAACAGTTTTCTCATGCTTTGACAGTTTTGCTCATTGAATGCCTTCTGCTTTTAATCTAATCTTGGTTTCATCTTCTTCTTTCAGGAATCCTGTTCACGATGCTGGTGTTTGGACCAGCCTGTGGATTTATCCTGGGCTCTTTCTGTACCAAAATCTATGTGGATGCAGTCTTCATTGACACAAGTAAGGAATTTATCTCAATTTCTAAGCCCTACCCACAAGCCCTTTCCCCATCACAAAGGAGCCCCAGCCCTCTGAGTTCTAAAACCTTCCTACTAAGAAGCAACTTTAATGCAACCACCTCTCTAGCTGGTGACCCCCTTGAGATTAGAGGGAAGATGGTGAGTGTAGGTTCAGAGGGCCTGGACTCAAGCCTGTGTTCTGCTCATGTCTGCCTAGAGGCTTAATAACCACCTGGGGTTGATTTCACTCTTCAAATCTGAATTTTCCTATCTGTAAAGTCAAGGTAACAGAACTTATATCTGCCTTCAGGACTGATGTAAGGTAAGTGAGGGGACAGATTTGGAAATACCCAGCAAACACACATATTCACTGAATGTCGGTCCATGAACCCATAAGAGGACCCTGTTTCTTAAGCTAAAAGCTGGAGCTCCTAAGTGCAGGTGTACACATAGGGTCAAGGAGACCGGCTTTGAAACTTGTTTCTGTAAGACACTGTTGTGGTGGGCTTTCAAGAAAGCATGGGCTATGTGCCAAGTCACTTCAGTCTGCAACCCCATGGACTGTAGCCTGCCAGGCTCCTCTGTCTGTGGGATTCTCCAGGTAAGAATACTGCAGTGGGTTGCCATGACCTCCTCCAGGGGATCTTCCTGACCCAGGGATCGAACCCGTGTCTCTTGCATCTCCTGCATTGGCAGGCAGGTTCTTTACCACTAGCGCCACCTGGGAAGCCCTAAAGGCAACATACCATACTTCAAACCAATGTCTTGTGTTCTTAAGTGCAGGTTAGTGGTATTTGGGGTGAGAAGGGGATGGGACTTTCCCCTGGTAGTCCCTCCAAGACCCAGGCTCACAGAAGTTTTATCTGACTGCTGCCTGCCCAGTTGCCAAGGCAGGAAGCCAGCTCTGCCTCAGAAATGACATGCACTGTTTCTACTCGCATCTCAGTGGCCCCAGCAAGCTGCCTGGTGTATTAATCTGTTGCTTTATGGCAGATTACCCCAAAATTAGTGACTTTAAACAATAGTTATTATCTCGGTTTATTTCTCTGGGTCTGGAGCCCAGGAGCAGCTTTGCTCAGTCACTGAGTTGTGTCCAACTCTTTGCGAGCCCATGGACTGCAGCACGCCAGGCTTCGCTGTCCTTCACCATCTCCTGGACTTTGCTGAAACTCATGACCATTGAGTCAGTGATGCCATCCAACCATCTCATCCTCTGTTGCCCCCTTCTCCTCCCGCCCTCAATCTGGCTGGTTCTAGCTCAGGGTCCCTCATGAGGCTGCAGTCAAGGAGTTTAGCCGGTCTCAAATCATGTAAAAGCGTATCTGGAGGGGCTCTGCTTCCAAGCAGCCCCAGTGGCTGTTGGCAGCCATGGGCAGGTCGACTCTGAGGCTGGCTCCCTTGGGCCTCTCTGCAGGGCTGACCTCAGCATGGCCCCTGCGGAGCAGACAGCCCAGGACAGGGTGAGCACACAGGAGACAAAGCCGCAGTCTTTTGATAACCTAGTCTCGGGAGTGACACCTCATTGCTTCTGCTGCGTTTTGTGTGTTAGAAGCAAGCCACTTGTTTCTGTCTACACTGGGGAGAAGGAATCCTTCCACAAGGACATGAATTCCAGAGGTGGGGATCACTGGAGGCCCTCTTAAGCACTGCCCACCAAACTATTGCTTAGTCACTCCAGCCGTGTCTGATTCTCTGTGATCCTATGGACTAGAGCCCGCCAGGCTCCTCTGTCCATGGGATTCTCTAGGCAAGAATACTAGGGCAGGTTGCCATTTCCCTCTCCAGGGGATCTTCCCAATCCTGGGATCAAACCCCCTATGTCTCCTGCGGCTCTTGCACTAGCAGACAGATTCTTTACCACTAGCGCCACCTGGGAACCCAGCATATGTGGTCACACCTCAACCACACGCCTGCAAAAGGGCGCTGTGTTCCCATGCAACTTAACGAGCTGAGAAGACATGTTTCCTTTCTCTCTGAAAACAGCGTGGGAAGCCATTCCCCTTCTTCTCATCCTGATCTATTCCCAGGATCAATAAGAACTCTCAGTCCCCCGGTTCTCCATTCATCATCTCTCGACAGTGCTAAATTTACTAATTCACCCCAAAGACATTATGTGGTTTTAAATCCAATCAAGTCACTTTGTGATTCACTCCATTAATTCCACTGATATATTTACTTGTAGCTAATGATGTTACAAATTTCCAAACGGAGGGGGAAAAAATAAAATGCGGCCTTATTTATTTATTATTTTAGAGCACTGGGTCTGTTCAGGAGGTGATTGAACACTGCAGTTTTTTAGCTTTGGGTTGGCCCTTTGATCCTATTCCTAGCGAAGGGGATGAGGGGGTGACCTGGTCAGAGAAACCACACAGGTGAGAGTCAGCTGCCATCTTGCCTCCATGGACAAAAAGCCCACTTCCGCCCTGCAGCAAAGGCAGAACAGGACAGGAGTCTCGAAGGAAGGGACGGAAGAGGAAACCTCCCAGGGCATGGGGAAGGCTGCCTGGGGCGAGAAGGCAGGTATCCAGCAGGCAGTTTTGCCTTCAGCGTATCGGCAGGGCCCCCTTGGATCCAGGCTTGTGGAATACCAGCATCCCTGAGCCAGAAAGAACCTCAGACATCACTCTTCCAACTCTTGCATTTTATAGACAAGGAAACTGATTCCTAGAGAGGGGAAGGGTGTGCATCTAAGTCGCTTCAATCATGTCCAACTGTTTGTGACCCTATGGACTGTAACCTGCCAGGCTCCTCCGTCCGTGGGATTCTCCAGGCAAGAATACTGGAGTAGGTTGCCGTGCCCTCCTCCAGGGGACCTTCCCGACCAAGGGATCGAACCCGAGTCTCCCGAGGCTCCTGCTGTGGCAGATGGATTCTTTTACTCACACCCCTGGGATGGGGTGTACCCAGTCTGAGGGGTGTATCTATAGAAAACCCAGATCCGTGAGCAAGTGGGTGGGTGTTTCTACTTTAAGATCCCACCCCCTCGCTAAGATTCCTCTTGGGAATGAAATAACATCTTTTCCTCCGAGCCTGGAGTGGCCGAGAGGCACTCGGGTGGCTGGGGGGCACAGCCTGTCCACTGGCAGTCTGCTGGGTACCATCCTTTGCTCAGGCTGGGCTGTCGTCCCCACCCATCCTGCACCACACCTGTCCTCACCCTTCAGGCCCGGGTGAGGCAGTGGCATCCGTAGTCCTCTGCCCACTGGCAGTTTGAAGCCTCTGGTGCCTGAGACGGATGGGCACATTTCCATTCCGTCTGGGCATCCTGCTGATGGCCGCCTCCCCCCTCATGAATAACAGCGGACTTCCGATCTGATGAGACTCTAGGGACAGAAGGATGCGTGTGAGTCACCCTCTTTGTCTGCCTCCTTTCTGCAGGCCCCAGGAAGGCTAGTGCCGCTCTTTACCAGCAGAGGGCACAGGAATATAATTTATTCTGTTCAGGAGCCACTCAGAATTCCACAGTTTGCAGTGTGTTAAATCCCTTCATTCATGTCCGACTCTGCGACCCCATGGACTGTAGCCCGCCAGGCTCCTCTGTCCATGGGATTTTCCAGGCAATACTGGAGTGGGTTGCCATGCCCTCCTCCAGAGGATCCTCTCTATCTAGGGATCAAACTCGCATCTCTTGTGTCTCCTGCATTGGCAGCGGGTTCTTTACCACTTTACCTGGGAAGCCCCCCAGATTTTAGTTTTTCCCATCTTGTGCCTGAAACTTGTCATTCTTTCTATGAGTGGATCGGTGCTGTATTTCAAGGACCAGGTTTTCAGTTCTCTCGGGATCTTCCTCAACAACTAAGGCAGAGCACCTCTTCAGGGCTGTGAACCTTTCATGAATGCACAGGCCACACACACAGCCATATGTTTCTGAAATTCCAGCAGAGAGCTGGGCAAGGGACTGGGAAAAGAGGTAGCCTGGGAATCGTGTGAGGTGCGCAAGGCAGGTCCCTGGAAGGCCCTTGTTCTGGGGCAGCTGGAAAAGAGACTGTGGCTTCCACCACGCAGTCTGGCAGCGGCTGACGAATTGTTGATATTCAGTCACTCAGGCTTGTCTGACTCTTTGTGACCCCATGGACTGCAGCATGCCAGGCTTCCCTGTCCTTCACCGTCTCCCGGAGTTTGCTCAAACTGCCATCCTACCCTCTCATCTTCTGTTAACCCCTTCTCCTCTTGCCCTCAATCTTTCCCAGCATTGGTCTTTCCCAATGAGTCAACTCTTCACATCAGGTGGCCAAAGTACTGGGACTTCAACCTCAGCATCAGTCCCTCCAGTGAATATTTAGGGTTGATTTCCTTTTGGATTGACTGGTTTGACCTGTTTGCTGTCCAAGGGACTCTCAAGTTTTCTCCAGCACTGCAGTTAGAAATCATCGATTCTTTGGCACTTGGCCTTCTTATGGTCCAACTCTCACATCTGTACATGACTACTGGAAAAGCCACAATTGTGACCTTACAGAAAAAGAGACATGAGGGAGCCCAGTTGGAATCTGTGTGTTGATGAAGCTGGGGGGTACAAGGGAGGCAAGTGGTTGTCGGGACAGACCAGCTGTGGAGCCGAGGTACACCCTGAATACCTCCCCTGGGGGTACTCAGACAAAGGGATTCTGCTGTTGCTGCTGCCTGTCGTCTGATGGGAGTGTGTGTGGCTCGTTTGCCCCTTCTCCTTAAAGATAGACACCTCCTTCCCCAGGCTAGTGGGGAGCAAATGATGGTGCCTGCAGAAGTTCTTTTCCGGAATATGTTTGTAGAACTGAGATGAGTGAAGAGCAAGACACAGAGAAAAAAGGACTTGGTAGCAGAGTGGGATACAAGCATCCCTGATCGGGAAAGAACCTCAGACATAATTCTTTTCCAAGTCTGGCCTTTTATAGACAAGGAAACTGATGCCTAGAGAGAGGACAGGATGTACCCAATCCAAGAGGTGTATGCATAGAAAACCCTGACCACTCTTCACAGTGGAGGCTTCACAGACAGTGGCAGCCATGATCTCAGGAATATTTGAAGCCATACACCGAGCGCCGCATTGGAACTACAGAGCATTCCCATGAGAGGATGGGTCCTACTGTCAGCCCATTAACAGCCCGATACCTGGGCCATGGACCAGTAGCAGTCCTGTCAATACCAGGCCACCCAGCAGGAGGTAAGCTTCATCTGTATTTGCAGCTGTTCCCCATCACTCACATCCCCCAGATCCATGAAAAAATCATCTTACCTGAAACCAATGCCTGGTACCAAAAAAGTTGGAGACCACTGCATTAACAGAAGAGGTGGCCACCTCCTCCTGCAACGATTATGAGTTCTGAGCTGGAACCAGACCGCCACTCAGATCCCAGCTGGACCCCTTATGGTCTGTGTGATCCTGGGGACATTTGTCCTCCTGGGTCTGTGTGTGGGTAACACGAGTTAATGGCACAGACCAGTTGACACAGTGCCTGGGGGTTAGTGAACACACAGAACAATTAGGTGTCATGAGGAACAGAGCATGAACTCACGTCCTTAGCTACTCGGAGTCAAAGCTCAGGCCAGTCTGACCCCAGCTGAGCAGCTCGCTTCCCTGAAACATCTCCAGGCGTTTAACTAGAAGGCTGCCCCCTTCCATGAACAGAGGCTTTGCTGAGATGACCTGGCTCGGCCAGCACGGCCTCAGGCCCCCCAAAGCCCGCCTTGCTACAGCTGACAGCGTCTGCAGCTGCCAAAGGGCAGATTCATCTACTGGCTTCATAAAAATGTTGACCAGCAGAGACCCCTCCAACTCTGGCTGCTGCCGCCAGATTCCTTCATGTTGGACTAATTAGCCCAGCAGCTGGGGTTCGGAACAGTCCATGCTGCCCTCCACCCTCAGCTCCTCCCTGCCTCCAGTTTCTAATTAAGTCTGTAATGTAATGATACTCTTGGAATTCTTGAGTCCCATAGCAAAAGTTTTGCAAAGTAGGTTAGAAAAATAGGTAAATGGACTGAAGGAAAAAAAAAAAGAAAAACTGCTCAGAGAACCATAGTATTGCTTACACATCAGTGTGGCCCCAGACTAAGTAAATATTCCCAGTTTGCTTTGATCTGTTCTTCTCATGGTCTTGGTATCCCCATGGGTGGCTTGGTTAGTTAGTTAGTTTTCAGCTGATTTAGACTTGTTGCTGGGAAGTCCTTTTTTTGAACCTACAATGGTAGCAATCCTTGGAACTGGAGAGAAATCTCAGCAAAGCCCATATGTTTATGTGACCTTCAGCAGAGGGGAAAGCAGCTGCTGAAAGCTTGTTCAACTCACCCAGCGAAACCACAAAGCCCTCCCAACCTTGGATTCCAAGAGTAGAAGAGTCAGAGCAATGAACTGTTTACTTCAGGAATCCTAACAAGCCTGCTCCACTGTGGCTCAGTGGTGAAGAATCTGCCTGCCAATGCAGGAGACGTGGGTTTGACTGCCGAGTCGGGAAGAGCCCCTGGAGAAGGAAATGGCAACCCACTGCAGTATTCTTGCCTGGGAAGTCCTATGGACAGAGGAGCCTGGCGGGCTACAGTATGTGGCATCACAAAAGAGTCAGGCAATACCGAGCGACTAGACAGAAACAATAACAAGCCTGCAGACACCTGTGCAAGGGCAGACCCACTGTGCGCTGGCCTCACGGTGACCCAGGGGTGGCTCCCCCTGCTCCTTCCTAGCGTTTTTCTCTTGGTGCCTGAAATGACCAAGGGCAGGCAAGTGACTGGAGGGAGCTTAGCCAGGGTATTCACAGAGTCTTCTGGGGATGCCAGGTGTTTGCACAGCCCAGGACCCTGATTCTTTCCCCATCCTTTTCAATATCTTTCTTTATCCACAGTTCTAGATTCATTGGCAATTTGATGCATTCTAAGTAAATGAGACAAACTGATGTTCTTCACTTGTATTCCGAGCATCCTCCTGAGAGCAGCCTTCGTCAAAAGGCTGAAACTACAGCCGTGTTTAAAGTCAAAACACTAATTAGAACCAGATAGAAAGAGAAATAAATAGAGAGATTTTCACACCTTGCCCTCTACCTGGACCTGAAAGAATACCTTTGTTACACTAAGCCTGCCCGGGGCCACTTTTCTTAAAAATGAGGAATTTTTATTGCCTAAGATGTGGGTTCAATCCCTGGGTGGGAAAGATCCCCTGGAGGAGGGCATGGCAACCCACTCCTGTATTCTTGTCTGGAGAATCCCATGGACAGAGGAGTCTGGCGGGCTACAGTCCTTGGGGCCGCAAAGAGTTGGACAAGACTGAAGTGACTTAGCACACACCTGCGCACACACAAGCCATTTGTACCAGTCAGGATAGGCTGAGTTATGCTGCAGCAATAAACACCCTCAAGATGTCAGTGACTTGGGAATACTAAAGTCTTATTTCCTGCTTGTGTTATATACCCGAATCAGGTCAGCAAGAATATTTTGTTCATTATAGCTTCTTAGGCATCATATTTGGGAGAATTCCACATGCTTCACAATCAAGCAGGAAAAAAAGGGCATAGGAGTCATGCACCAGCTTATATATATTGCCACATGGGAGTGATATGTGTCTCCTCTCCCACATTTGACTGGCAAAACTCTGTAGTGCATGCCCACACCTAACACCACAGGAAGGGAGGCGAGATCCTCATCCTCAGAGGAGGCGACCCATGTGCCGATGTGGGGTAGTGTTACCACACATGCTTTGCCAATCCATGTAGAGAACTCCCCTTCAGTGTCAGTAATGCTTGTTGTCATTGTTCGTCGTTCAGTCATGTCTGACTCCTTGTGACCCTGTGGACTGCAGCACACCAGGCTTCCCTGTCCTTCACCATCTCCCAGAGCTTGATCAAACTCATGTCCATCAAGTCGATGATGTCATCCAACCGTCTCATCCTCTGCCGCCCCCTTCTCCTCCTGCCCTCAGTCCTTCCCAACATCAGGGTCTTTCCAATGAGTCGGCTCTTTGCATCAGGTGACCATAGTATTGGAGCTTCAACATCAGTCTTTCCAATGGATATTCAGGGTTGATTTCCTTTAGGATTGACTGGTTTGATCTCCTTGCTGTCCAAGGGACTCTCAAGAGTCTTCTCCAGCACCACAGTTCAAAAGCATCAATTCTTTGGCGCTCAGCCTTTATGGTCCAGCTCTCACATCTGTGCATGACTACTGGAAAAACCACAGTTTTGCCTATATGGACCTTTGTTGACAAAGTGGTGTCTCTGCTTTTTAGTATGCAGTCTAGGTTTGTTATAGCTTTTCTTTCGATAATGCTGAGTTGTGACAATTGCCAGGCAAGAGGGGGTGATAGTCAGTTTCAGTGGCCAAGAGGCCTCTTAAAAATACTATTCATTGTTAAGATAGGTAGAGTAAGGAAGTGCCTCAGAAAAATGAAACTGGATCATTAGCAGAGATGTGGATGGACCTAGAGTCTGTCATACAGAGTGAGATAAGTCAGAAAGAGAAAAATATCATATATTAATGCATGTATGTGAAATCTAGAAAACTGATACAGGTGAGCCTATTTTCAGGGCAGGAATAGAGAAGAGCCAGGTGGACATGGGGTGGGGGGAAGGGGGTGGGACAGATGGAGAGACTAGCATTGACATGTATACACTATTATGTGTAAAATAGATATATAGTGGGAATCTGCTTTATAGCACAGGGAGCACAGCTTGATGCTCTGTGATGACCTAGAGGGGTTGGCAGGGATAGAGGGGTGGGAGGGAGCGGATATATGTATACATGTGGCTGATTCCCTTCGTTGTACAGCAGAAACTCACGCATCTTTGTAAAGCAACTCTGCATGCGTGCTAAGTCACTTCAGTCGTGTCCGACTTCCTGTGATCCCATGGACTGTAGCCCTCCAGGCTCCTCTGTCCACCAGATTCTCTGGGCCAGACTCCTGGAGTGGGTTGCCATGTCCTCCTCCAGGTGAATCTTCCTGACCCAGGGGTCAAACCCGGGTCTCTTACATCTCCTGCACTGGCAGACAGGTTCTTCACCACTAGTGCCATCTGGCAAGCCCATAAAGCAACTTTGCTTCAATTTTTACAAATTTGAAAAAGAAAAGATGTGTCTCAGGCTGGTGTCAAGCGTTCGCTGTCTCCGCAAGAGCCCCCAGAAGCGGGCTGACGCTCCGCTCATGAGGCTGACCGGTCCTGAGGCCAGCCCGCTCCAAGGCTGAGCGGTTTCTTCTCAGCCTGTTATTTCTCTCCCTGCCACCGTCCACTGGATAATTGAAATGGAGGGAAAAAATCAATACCTCCCAGAATAGTCAGCCGTGATTTTCCTGGTTCTTCAGATCCCTGCCTTCTGCAGACCCGCCCCCGCCCGCCCCTTCCAAAGCAGCCGGTGTGCGCTGATGGTGTCACAGGTGGGTGCCTAGCCCTGACTCAGGAACTGTGAGCACACTCTGGCTTTCCGCCCGCCCGCAGACACAGGCCCTTGGGGAGCGAGTCGCCTCGCTTTCACAGACACCTGCCTCCCCCAGGGCCGCCCCACCCCCAGGGGTGTTTTCTCACTGCACGGCAGCCACTAACTTCCTATCTAAAATATGACTGTCCACGTGCTTCTGATTTCCTTCTCCCAACAGCTGCCTGGCTTTCTCTGTCCCTGCTGGCTCACATCTGGCAGCTTTATGGGGCCCAGAGACAAAGGAGGGAAATAGTACATTTCTCTTTTCCCGCCTTTTGTTTTCATTCAGCGCTTGGCAGCAGGTGAAGGAAAACAGTAAGGGATTGGTGCAAACAGTCTTGCTCAGCTCCAGGGTGGTGTGACTTCATTTTCTCTCCTCTTGTTTGCATAAAGATGCTTTCAACATCACCCTGGTTTTCTACACCGTACTCCTTTTTTTAGATCTGTACCTTTTGTTGGAGTAGATGGGTTTGAAGACCAAGCATTTTCACACCCCTGATAGCAATGGAAACTGACACTGGTATATTAGACTCCTCCTTGTTAATGACCATCAGAAGACATAATTGTGTGTTGCTGTTGTTCAGTCCCTAGATTGTGTCCAATTCTTTGTGGCCCCGTGGACTGTGGCCCACCAGGCTCCTCCGGTCCTGAGATTTCCAGGCAAGAATACTGGAGAGGGTTCTCATTTCCTTCAGGGGGTCTCCCCCACCCAGGGATCAAACCCACGTCTCTTGCATTGGTAAACAGATTATTTACCACTGAGCCACCAGGGAAGCCCTAATTGTGCATTAGTGCCGTGCAAAATTTCTCCATGTAGGAATTTACTTAAAAAATATTGTTTATATCCAGTGACTGAGCTACTAGAAAGCTCTCCTCGGAAGTGTTGATATTAATAAAAAGATTAAGACATACCTCAGTGTACAAGGCTTAAGAAACTAGCTAAAAATTTATGTAATCCCTAAAATGGAATATTACACAGCATTAATGTGTGGTAATTTTGAGAGATCTTTACAGTGCATTGTTAAATGAAAAAAAAATCTATGCCTTAAAATTCCCATTTACATAAGTACATCCCTGAAAGTTCAAGATTAAGCGCTCCAGTAGGTAAGAGCCTACTGTGTGTCAAGTGATGCTGCTTCATTACCTCTCAGCCTGGTGACCACTGTTCTGGGCTGTCTATCGTCTTTATTTTGCAAATGATGAAACCAAGAGTCAGGGAGCGAGAGTACCTTTCCCAGCATCACATGCTAGTAAGTAAGAAGGGTGGGGTTCAGCATCACATGCTAGTAAGTAAGAAGGGTGGGATTCAGCATCACATGCTAGTAAGTAAGAAGGGTGGGATTCAGCATCATGTGCTAGTAAGTAAGAAGGGTGGGATTCAGCATCACATGCTACTAAGTAGAAATAGTGAGATTCGGCCCCAAGCCCACTAGAGCGTATGCTCTCTCCTCTCAAGCAAAAGCATCTGGTCCATTCAAGTACCCTGGTTATTGCTGCTTGGTTGATGTCAAGGCCTCCAGGTTAGAGACCACCAGTGTTCCAAAGGCCAAGTTGCCACCCATCAGAAGAGCTGGTCGTCTTACCCGCTGCCCAGAGCAGAGGAATTAGCCTTCAAGAACCCTCCAGAGAGCCCAAACAAAGGCCTGCCAGTCAAGAGGGAGAGAGCAGAGCCCTTGGCATCTGGATGCCTGTGTTCTGGTCTTCAACTCTGTGGATGTAGGCAAGGCACTCAGCCTTTCCTGTTTCTTTTTTTTTTTTTTAATATAATTTTATTTATTTGCTTTTGGCTGTGCTGGATCTTCATTGCTGCACAGGCTTTTTCTCTAGTTGCAGCGAGTGGGGGCTACTCTCTATTGCGGTGCATGGACTTCTCATTGCAGTGGCTTCTCTTGTTGTGAAACACAGGCTCTAGGGCACCTGGGCTTCAGTAGTTGTGGTTCCCAGGCTCTAGAGTACAAGCTCAGTGGTTCTGGCACACAGGCTTCGCTGCTTACCAGACCAGGGATCAAATTTGTCTCCTGCACTGGCAGGCAGGTTCTTTACCATGGAGCCATGAAGGAAGGCCACACCCAGCCTTTCTAAGCCTTGATTTCTCCATCTGTATGAAATAGGGACAATAGAAAAAAAAAGGCTCTACCTCGTAGGGTTGTGGGGAGGGTTGATTGGAACAGTTGAGAATCCACTCCACATAATCCCTGGTGCAGAGTGAGCCCTCGGTCGGTGACGGCTGGTGTTTTCATCACTGATAACTGGGGAGTCTTCAGGAAGAGCACTTTAGATGTGGGGGAGCGCTCATCCAGTGACTACAGTCATTTCTCTTCCCAAGCCTGTCCATCCATCTGTCCAGGCCCGCAGCCCCGTTAGGTCTTAGCTCATATGCTATAACCCAGATCACTGAGATGTGCTCCAGGGGCATGGGATCATCATCAAAGAGATATCTCTAAGCAGCTCAGGTGGGAGCACCCTGCTCTGCAAGGGAGATGTGGAAAAAGGGAAAAACATCTACCAAGGGGGCAACAGAAATGTACATCTTCTTGACTCCAGCTGGAAAGTCAAACAAGTCATAGTACTAGACGGCCACACCACTTGCATGGGACCTCAAAGCATAGACACTGGCTACGGAGCTTTCAGTAGAGGACTGGCCCCCAGACCACTGGCCATCACGGAAGTTTGAATTAACCCATCCCCCATCAGCTTCCCTGGTGGCTCAGGCGGTTAAGAATCTGCCTGCAGTACAGGAGATCCGGATTCAACCCCTGGGTCAGGAAGACCCCCTGGAGAAGGGAATGGCTACCCACCCCAGTATTCTTTCCTGGAGAATTAGTCCATGGGGTCGCTAAGAGTCAGACATGACTGAGCAGCTAACACACACACACACACACATACACACACTAGTAGCTTAGGAAAAGAACCCTCGCCATGAATATTAAGCTCACATCAATTAAGTGCTTAAGCACGCGCCAGACAGTGTTCTGTGCACTTTGTGTCTGGTGTGGCTCATTTGATCTTCCGAACTCGATCAGGGTAAGTACCGTCATAATAATCAGTGTTCTACAGATCAGTCGGCTGAGGCGTGGAGAGTTCAGATCGCTAGCCTGAGGTCACACTGTGAGAAGTGGGCAGGGTTTCTTTCCAGGTATCCTGGCTCTTGGTTTCCGTTCTGCACCGCCCTACATGATCTGTCCACCAGTTTAAGGCTGGGAGAGTGGGGTGTGGAAGGGGACCTCAGGTTAGCAGCTTTGTGGGAGGTGCAAGTGAACATACAAAGTAAAAATACACCCTTGAGCGATGAACCTTTCTGTCTCCCCGTGCTTTTGTTAGCAGACCTTGGCAGCTCGGCCACGTCAGTCAATGCCAGCCTAAACTCAGGGGGCGTCTGGCTTCTCCCTGGTTTTGTTTAGACAGATACGGGCACAAAGTAGACAAGAAAATTAAGGAGGGGACGCGATCAGCCTTCACCTTGGGGAAAACCAGACGCTCAGCTAGGAGGCCACGGGCTGCTTTTCCCATTGTCCACTCTTCCCCAGCCAGGCCATCTCCGGAGCCCCGGCCGGTCTGTACAGCTGATCTCAAGCCTCGGCCAAGCGCCCGGGCCTGCCCAGTGCCCTCCTGTTAACCGCGCTCTTCTGGTTGGTGCAGGTAACCTGGACATCACCCCAGACGACCCCCGCTGGATCGGAGCCTGGTGGGGCGGCTTTCTGCTCTGCGGTGCCTTACTCTTCTTCTCTTCCGTCCTGATGTTTGGGTTCCCACAGTCTCTGCCCCCGCACTCAGACCCCGCCCTGGAGAGCGAGCAGGCCATGCTCCCCGAGAGAGAATACGAGAGACCCAAACCCAGCAACGGGGTCCTGAGACACCCCCTGGAGCCAGACAGCAGCGCCTCCTGCTTCCAGCAGCTGAGAGGTACGGACACCGCGTTCTTGAGGGATGCTCGAGACCGGACGCTGGGGGACTTGAAACAGAATCCCGTTGGTTTTACGTGATCTGCCTTCCCTGGTGCTGTGATACTCTGAGAAGTAAATGCGCTTTATAAAGCAAAAACAAAGGGGCTACCATTTATTGAAGGGGCAGCAGACGAAATCCTCCCAGCTGAGAGCCCGGTGGCTAACATTGCACCTGGTGTAGGATAAATATGTGTCCATAGAAGGAAGAAAGTGGGGAGGGAAGGAGGGCGCCGGATGTTTCATGCCCCCCCGCCCCCTGCTTTGAACTCTTCCAGGCCCCTTGCAAGCACATGAAAGCAGGAAAAGACTTTGAAGCTGGTTCTCTTTGCCTGATGCAGGCGTTCTTGAAAAGCCACATCCAGAGTGCATTTCCTTAGATTCTCTCTGGCCCTCCAGCCCCTCCATTAGAGATGAGAGCCGTGTTCCTCTGGAAGGAAATATTAACTCAAGTCTTGATAACGAAGTCCCACTTCAGAGCGCGGCAAAGTGCTCACCATCATTTTTAAAAGGAAAAGAAGTGCATCTTTTTTTCACAAAAGAGACACAAACAGTGATGCAGAATGAAAATGAGGAGTCCCTCACACACACCCCCTCATGGTTTCTATATTTGGCTCAGCCTTTTAGAGGTGAGGGTGATGACGGGCAGCCTTAAAGCTGCCCCCTACTCACTTGAGAGATATGTGCAGTACTCCCTAATTCAAGGACCCCTTCTTGCTGGGTGTCCTGAAGAACGTGCTAGATTTGGGGAGTGGGCAGGAGCAAGGCTGGGGCGTTCCTTCTCGGTGAGGCTGGGGTGGGAAAGAGGTGGACGGTGACTTCTTTGCAGGAAACCAGGCATGTGGCCTGGCCCGCCGTCAGCAGCTGCCACCCCGGGCTCGCAGCGCTTGCTGTAGAGGCTTGAGGAGCGTCTCTACTGAGCTCTACTGAGGGGCACTGTCTCTGGAGATGCTTGAAAACGGCGGCGAGAATCTCGGGTGACCTCGAGCTCAGCTCCATCCCGCCCTTCCCCAACCCTGCGGTCATTACCCTGGCCACGCTTCATCTCCACGAGCGTGGAGTTGTAACACGGTTCCTGGGTGACAGCCTGCTCTTGAGAATTCAGGCACTGCCCTTGGAGACTGTGAATACCACCTGGTAGCCAGAGGGGGATTCAAGGAACTTGTGCTAATTCCCAGAAGACGCTAATTTAAGAGCCTAGTGTCCTGTTTGACTCCATGTTCTGTGATGGCTTCTACCAAAGTCGTAATGTGGAATTGCCCATAGACGATCTCAAGATACATCTCTCTAAGGGTCAGAGTGCACTGTTAGATGAGAAAGTGAGCGTTAGTCGCTCAGTCGTGTCCGACACTTTGTGATCCTATGGACTGTAGCCTGCCAGGCTGCTCTGTCCATGGACTTCTCCAGGCCTGAATACTGGAGTGGGCTTCCATTTCCTTCTCCAGGGGATCTTCCTGACCCAGGGATCAAACCTGGATCTCTCACATTGCAGGCAGATTATTTATACATCTGAGCCATCAAATGTAAGTCTTTTTTTTATTAGATGAGAAGGCCACCTGCTTTGTATCCTCTGAGGTTGCCTTAGCTTAGAGTCCCAGGAGTCTATGCTTCATAAAATAAAACTCCCCAAACAGGTCCCCTTCAGGAGCCCCCAGGTGGCTGGAGGATGACGCTTGCCACCCCTCTGATAGCGCAGCTGGCCACAGCATCCCAGGGACCAGATTCATGGCAACAGCTGGGGCTGGCATGAGAGTGGGCCATGCAGACACTCTGACCAGTGTGGTGGTAGCCTTTCCAGGTATGAGGTTGGCAGTACTGTTCCTTCGGGTTTTCCTGTAACATCTTAATGGCAAAACCTGAACAAACGTTTTGGCCAACCCAATATTTCCTCACCCCAGAATGACTTGCTTTCCTGAGGTTCTCATGGTAAGACCTATACCTGTAATCTCTTGCCTTTCATCTCTGGGGATACACAGTTTTAAAAAAAAAAAAATACAATTGTGCCATCAAAGAACTCACTATCCAGTGTAGGGACAGGCCAGCAAGCCAGCAAGGTGGCCTAAGGTGGTGACAACACCAGTGCCAGGCAGCCCTGCATTATGGAAATACAACAGACAGGCAAGGAAGGCAGGGCTTGGGTCGTCCCAGACAGAGCTGAGCCACGTCTGGAGGATGTCACAGCTTCAGAATTCTCAGGCTCTGATCCAGTCTCTGGTTAGCCCATTTGTTAGTTCAGTCACCATTTTCTGAGACTCTGCCAAGCTCCAGGGACATAGCAGTGGGTGAAGAATCTGCCTGCAATGCAGGAGACCCAAGTTCAATCCCTAGATCAGGAAGATCCCCTGGAGAAGGAAATGGCAACCCACTCCAGTACTCTTGCCTGGAGAATCCCATGGACAGAGGAGCCTGGTGGACTTCAATCCATAGGGTCATAAGAGTCGGACATGCCGTAGCAACTAAGTCACCACCACCAGGGACTCAGCAGTGACCAAGGAAGCTTCCATGCTGGAGCTTGTATGGCAGCAGGGGAGGCATGCGGTGGGCAAAGCCGAAGCAGTGACAAGGTGATTGCTGGATGTGCTGTGTCTGACCTGGCAAATACACAGGTGGGTAGACAGGGAGGAGGCTCCTAGACCAGAGCCACCACGGTTACAGTCTGTGGATATGTGGGCTCCCCTCTGATAATTAATGATTTTTAATTTAGAATTAGTGATTCCCAGCGGCATCAGATCCATTAATGGACCTAAAGGATGTCCCAGCAGGAGAGGAAGGCAGTGCATCTAGAAAAATCCCCAGGAACCAGAGTCCAGTGGAGCAAGCTATTATGAGAATCAACAAATTTTACACTTGCCAGCTCATGGAGAGGGGGCCACCGTGGTTTAGAGCCTTCATTTTTTCCACCTGAGATAAAATGTTTCCGCTACATGGACATTTCCACCAAAAGCACCACATGATGCTGCCAAGCACTCCCAAACTCTTCAATCTGATTTGCAGCCTTGAAAGCCCAACTGGTCTGCATACAGTATGCCACACGCTTGGGAGTACAGATAAGCTGAGCATTGTTGCACATGTTAGAGAAACTAGCATTACTATACGGATCTGTAGGTTGCAGTTTCTCATTTGTTTCATTTGAGCTTGCTGTTCAGTCACTAAGTCGCGTCTGACTCTTTGCAACCCCATGGACTGCAGCATACCAGGCTTCCCTGTCCTTCAGTATCTTCCAGAGTTTATTCAAATTCATGTCCTGTCCGTTAAGTCGATGATGCCATCCAACCATTTTATCCTCTGTTGTCCCCTTCTCCTCCGGCCCTCAATCTTTCCCAGCATCAGGGTCTTTTCCAATGAGTTAGCACTTCACATCAAGTGGCCAAAATATCGGAGCTTCAGCATCAGTCCTTCCAGTGAATATTCAGGGTTGATTTCCTTTAGGATTGACCAGTTTGATCTCCTTGCTATCCAAGGGACTCTCAAGAGTCTTCTCCAGCACCACAATTCAAAAGCATCAGTTCTTCGGCACTCAGTTTTCTTTATGGTCCAGCTCTCACATCTGTACGTGACTACTACTAATGGGTTTCTAGTCCAGCCATCAGCCTGTGTCTCCTGCCAAACTCTCTATATAGCAAAGGTCCCTGAGAAGAGCTGGCATAAGAATAGCTACACCATCCCCCTCCCCGCTGGGACTGAAACACACAGCCTCTTCTGCTCTGGGAGGGCCATAGGGCTCCTCACCTGGGTCTAAATCCAGCTCAGCCACTTCCTAATCAAGCAACCTTAGCCATGTCATTCAGCTCCCCTAGGTTTTGCCATGTGGTGTCTGGTGTAACTTTACAGAAGCTGCATAAGGTCAGTATTAGGACTTAGCTTGTTTATAGGTTAACAGCAGTGGTCCCTAACCTTTTTGGAACTAGGTACAGGTTTCATCGAAGACACCAGTTTTCCAGTGATTCAAGCACATCGCATTTGTTGTGCACTTTACTTCTATTACTGTTACATCAACTCCACCTCAGGTCATCAGGCATTAGATCCCAGAGGCTGGGGACCCTGGTAGGACACAGAGCTCCTGTTCGGTGACAGAGGACTTCAAACCTGTGATCACTTTCCAGTGCGCTCTCCCCTCAAAGCAGGCTTTGAAGGTCTGTTTCTACAAAGTTGGCCATCAGTTGGGTTTTGTTTTGAGAAGGTGAGAGATGGGAAGCTCAGAATATTTTCCAGAACTGTGTAGAAAAGCAGTCACTTCTTGCACAGCCCAGAAGTCCCTGTCTGGTGGTGACTGTCACATAACCAGTTCACAAAGCAGGCAGCTGGTGGACAAATGCTTGGTCTCGTAAAGCTCTAGCATCTCCCCCGGGTGGGAGCCTGCATATCCAAGACACATTTTTGCCCCTCAGCTGTGCCATCAAATAAGTTTCCTTCCTGGCTCTAAGGCCCCTCATCCCTCATCTTGTTCTTCAGAATGTTTTGCTGGGTCACCTTTCAGGAGCTCCCGCATCCCTCCCCTTGTGCTGTATCCACTTCTCCCCCTGTCCAGGCCTCCCTGTCCTTCACTGTCCTCTGGACCTTGCTCAAACTCATGTCCATTGAGTCGGTGATGGCATCCAACCAGCTCATCCTCTGTCATCCCCTTCTTCTCCTGCTTTCAATCTTTCCCAGCATCAGGGTCTTTTCCAGTGAGTTGGTTCTTCACATCAGGTGGCCAAAGTATTGGAACTTCAGCTTCAGCATCAGTCCTTCCAATGAATATTCAGGCCTGATTTCCTTTAGGATTGACTGATTTGATCTCCTTGCAGTCCAAGGGACTCTCAAGAGTCTTCTCCAGCACCACAGTTCAAAAGCATCAATTCTTTGGCACTCAGCCTTCTTTACAGTCCAACTCTCATATCCGTTCATGACTACTGGAAAAACCAGTATATCTTTGACTATACATATCTTTGTCAGCAAAGCGATGTCTCTGCTTTTTAATATGCTGTCTAGGTTTGTCATAGCTTTTCTTCCAAGGAGCAAGCTTAATTTCATGGCTGCAGTCATCATCCAGTGATTTGGGAGCCCAAGAAAATAGTCTGTCACTATTTCCATTGTTTCCCCATCTATTTGCCATGAAATGATGGGACCTCAGATAGTGAAAGTGTCTTCCTACAATGCAGGAGACCTGGGTTCGATCCCTGGGTTGGGAAGATCCCCTGGAGAAGGAAATGGCAACCCATTCCAGTATTCGTGCCTGGAAGATTCCATGGACAGAGGAGCCTGGTAGGCTACAGTCCATGGGGTCACAAAGAGTCAGACACGACTGAATGACTTCACTTCACTAATGCCATGACCTTAGTTTTTTGAATATTGAGTTTTCAGCCAACTTTTTCACTCTCCTCTTTCACCTTCATCAAGAGGCTCTTTAGTTCCTCTTCACTTTCTGTCGTTAGAATGGTGTCATCTGCATATCTGAGGTTATTGATATTTCTCCCAGCAATCTTGATTCCAGCTTGAGCTTCATTCAGTCCGGCATTCCCCATGATGTACTCTGCATATGAGTTAAATAAGCAGGGTGACAATATGCAGCCTTGAGGTACTGTTTTCCCAATTTTGAACCAGTCTTTTGTTCCATGTCTGGTTCTAACTGTTGCTTCTTGGCTTGCATACAGGTTTCTCAGGAGACAGGTAAGGTGTTCTGGTATTCCCATCTCCTTAAGAATTTTCCACAGTTTGTTGTGATCCACACAGTCAAAGGCTATAGTATAGTCAATGAAGCAGAAGTAGAAGTTTTCTGGAATTCACTTGATTTTCCTATGATCCAGCGGATGTTGGCAATTTCATCTCTGGTTCCTCTGCCTTTTCTAAATCCAGCTTGAACATCTGGAAGTTCTTGGTTCACATACTATTGAATCCTAGCTTGAAGGATTTTGAGCATCACTTGGCTAGCATGTGAAATGAGCACAGTTGTGCAGTAATTTGAACATTCTTTGGCATTGCCTTTCTTTGGGATTGGAATGAAAACTGGCCTTTTCCAGTACTGTGGGCAATTGCTGAGTTTTCCAAATTTGCTGGCATAGTGAGTGCAGCACTTTCACAGCATCATCTTTTAGTATTTGAAAGAGATCAACTGGGGTGCACGTGTCTCTTTCAGATCTGGTTTCCTCTGTGTGTATGCCCAGAAGTGGGATTGCTGGGTCATATGGCAGTTCTATTTCCAGTTTTTTAAGAAATCTCCACACTGTTCTCCATAGCAGCTGTACTAGTTTGCATTCCCACCAACAGTGTAAGAGGGTTCAGAGGGATCAGGTAGAGAGGGAGGTGGGAGGGGGGATCAGGATGGGGAATACATGTAAATCCATGGCTGATTCATGTCAATGTATGACAAAAACCACTACAATATTGTAAAGTAATTAGCCTCCAACTAATAAAAATAAATGAAAAAAAAAAAGAGATCAACTGAAATTCCATCACCTCCACTAGGTTTGTTCCTAGTAATGTTCCTCAGGCCCACTTGACTAACCTCAGGTATGCAGACGACACCACCCTTATGGCAGAAAGTAAAGAGGAACTAAAAGCTTCTTGAAGAAAGTGAAGGAGGAGAGTGAAAAGTTGGCTTAAAACTCAACATTCAGAAAACTAAGATCATAGCATCTGGTCCCATCACTTCATGGCAAATAGATGGGGAAACAGTGGAAACCGTGTCAGACTTTATTTCTTTGGGCTCCAAAATCACTGCAGATGGTGATTGCAGCCATGAAATTAAAAGACGCTTGCTCCTTGGAAGGAAAGTTATGACCAACCTGGATAGCATATTTAAAAGCAGAGACATTACTTTGCCAACAAAGGTCTGTCTAGTCAAGGCTATGGTTTTTCCAGTGATCATGTATGGATGTGAGAGTTGGACTGTGAAGAAAGCTGAGCGCAGAAGAATTGATGCTTTTGAACTGTGGTGTCAGATGAGACTCTTGAGAGTCCCTTGGACTGCAAGGAGATACAACCAGTCCATCCTAAGGGAGATCAGTCCTGGGTGTTCATTGGAAGGACTGATGCTGAAGCTGAAACTCCAATATTTGGCTACCTCATGCGAAGAGTTGACTCACTGGAAAAGACCCTAGTACTGGGAAGGATTGGGGGCAGGAGGAGAAGGGGACAATAGAGGATGAGATGGCTGGATGGCATCACCGACTCGATGGACATGGGTTTGGGTAGACTCTGGGAGTTGGTGATGGACAGGGAGGCCTGGCATGCTGCGATTCACGGGGTCGCAAAGAGTCGGACACGACTGAGCGACTGAACTGAACTGGAATTCCATCACCTCCACTAGCTTTGTTCCTAGTAATGTTCCTCAGGCCCCCTTGACTTCACACTCCAGGATGTCTGGCTCTAGGTGGGTGACCACACCTTCATGGTTACCTGGGTCCTGAAGATCTTTTTGCACGGTTCTTCTAGGTGCAGTTCTTCTTGCCACCTGTTCTTGATGTCTTCTGCTTCTGTTGGGTCCACACCATTTCTGTCCTTTATTGAGCCCATTTTTGCATGAAATGTTCCCTTGGTATCTCTAATTATCTTGAAGAGATCTCTAGTCTTTCCCATTCTTTTGTTTGCCTCTATTTCTTTGCCTTGTTCACTTAGGACGGCTTTCTGATCTCTCTCTGCTATTCTTTGAAACTCTGCATACAGATGGGTATTTCTTTTTCTCCTTTGCCTTTCACTTCTCATCTTTTCTTAGCAGTTTGCCTGACATGTATTAATAGGTGATAGGGGTTGAATGAATGAATGAGTAAATAAAGGAACACTTTCTTGCCAGTGTGCACGCGTGTGCATGTGCACACACACACGTACACACAATAGCAGTTAATGTTTGTTTTCCATACACTATCATTTAATCCTCCCAGCCCCATGAGAATCCCTCCCAGCCCCAAGTGGTATACTATACCATTTAACAGACAAGGAAATTAAAGCTTACATTTGGAAAGAAAAGGCTGTGGGAGCTGTGGGAGGGCCTCAGTGCCTATCTTCTCTTTAAAAAAATTTTTTATTAATCATTTATTTATTTACTTGGCTGCCTCGGGTATTAGTTGCAGCATGCAGGATCTTCTATTGTGGCGTATAGACTCACTAATTGTGGTATGCGGGCTTAGTTGATCCAACGGATACAAGATTTTAGTTCCCCAACCAGGGATCCAACCTACGTCCCCTGCATTGTGGGGAAGATTCTTAACCATTGGACCACCAGGGAAGTCCCGGTGCCCAACTTCGTGACCACAGCATTGTGTTGCACCTTTGGACAATAAACAGGCCCTCTGCGAAGGAAAAAGTGGCATCAGTGGGTCCTAAGTGACTTTTCAACAGTGTATACCAAAACTGTGGCTCAGTCGTGAAGTGAAAGTCGCTCAGTCGCGTCTGACTCTTTCAGACCCCATGGACGATACAGTCTGTGGAATTCTCCAGGCCAGAGTACTGGAGCAGGTAGCCATTCGCTTCTGCAGGGGATCTCCCCAACCCAGGGATCCAACCCAGGTCTCCCATGTTGCAGGCAGATTCTTTGCCGTCTGAGCCACCAGGGAAGCCCATGTCTACTTGCTCCCTATCCAACAGAGAAACTGCAGAGCCCGACTCTAGAGGACTTTCATTTTTAGGGGAATGAAATCTGCCCGGGTTGATACCTTCCGCAACCCTCTCCCCACTCATACCCCTAATGCTACCCATCACCAGGTTCTGTTGACTTTGGCACCTAAATATCTCTCAGACATCCTGTGCGTGGTCTCTCATGCTCCAGTCTGTCCTCACCCCTCCAAGCTGTCAGCCACCCTAGGATGTGTGCACAATGCATCTATTCCCAATGGACAGAGGCTGAGCCCTTGACATGCCACCAGCCCCATGAGGCTCTGCCCCCCCCCAGGCTCTTCCCACACCTGCTGCCCTGTTCCCACCACACCAGCCTCACCTCTCCAACCTCCTTTTGGTCCTCTGCATCCCCAGGATCCCTCCCTCCCAGGACTTTGCACTTGCTGTTCCCATTCCGGGGATTCTGATCCCATCTTCAGACGTCAGCTCACACATCACTTCCCCGAGGACGTTATCCTGACATCCCTAGGGCACCCCGTCCACGGCATGTTGCTCTCCGCGTCACGCTCAGAGTGTGACCTTTGTAGGCCTTATCACCTCCCCCGGAAGCTCCATGAGGCAGGAACCGCATGTCTTTGCCCACGCCCTTGTACTGAGTTGGCCAAAAAGTTCATTCAGGTTTTTCCCTAAGATGTTACAGAAAACCCTGACAGACTTTTTGGCCAACCCAGTACATGGCTGGTGCTCAGTACCCATCTGATAAACGATGGGTTACGTGCATGGGAAAGGCTTTGCTGCTGGGAAAGGTTGAAGGCAGAAGGAGAGGGAGACAGCAGATGAGATGGTTGGATGACATCTCTGATTCCATGGACGTGAACTTGGGCAAACTCCAGGAGATGGTGAGGGACAGGGAGGGCTGGCGTGCTGCAGTCCACGGGATGGCCAAGAGCCAGACACGACTGAGTGATTGAAAACAACACGTGGAGGGCTGGACAGACACTGCCCAGCTCAGCACCGTTTGCTGCTGCTCCCAAAGCCGCCATCGCCCACAGCCCCTCCCAGGGTCTGGGCCTGTGTTTGACACACTCACAGATGCTGGCTGGTGGGTAAGGGAGTTAGAGAAGGCGAGGTTTGGAAAAATAACGAGCCTGGAACTTTATAGGAAGAGATCACCTTTAACGAGGCGAGAAGGGGCAGCAGTCAGATTAGCGAGCTGCTGCCCTAACCCAAGAAAAGAGTAAGTATATACAGGCATGTGTGTGGAAAGCTACTGTCTTAAGGGGGCCTGTTCTTCTCCATGGTTGTTCCGAGTAGTTATCTCTTAAATGACTGGGGCAAGGAATTCTGCCTGGGAGCTGGGCATAATCAACCTTCAAGTCCATTTTTCCTGCCGGTGGGAGAGTTCTTAGTTTTGCATAGAATGGTGCTATACTGAGCCGTGTAACTTTCCTTCAGGGGCAGGAGCTCCATCTGGGCTGAGTGTCATGGCTGGCTCCCAGGTGACCTTCCTATGCGTGGAGGAGACTCTGTTCCTGACTCTGAACAGGGAGTCTGCCGGCCCAGTGGCTCCGCTGACATGCCCTGTGCCTTTGGGTGCAGGTCTTGGCTTGCCTGTCTTCCTGGCAGGTGTCTTGCTGTTCGGGCAGAGTGCATCCTCACCAGCCCCCACCCCTGCACTTCCCACTCTTCCGTGGGGGCCCCAAGCTCGTTCGCTCAGCCCCGGGACCCAGTTCATGCCTCCAGCTTCGGCTTCTCTGCCAAGCCGCCTCCATCGTCTGTGAGCCAGCAGTCGGTTCCTGCTACATTTTTCCTAATTAGAGGCCTGTGCCTTGCAGCATGATGTTATTGTGAGGAGCCTGGTGATCTGCGAGTCCTTGTTCCGCAGGCTGAATGGCTGAGTGTTTTTTATCATGTGATTTGTCTTCTGAGCTGTGCTCCCCCATCATGCAGATTTCCCGTTAGAGTCTTCTTTCTTGATTCCATGGCCCAGGAAACCGTCTGCCTTCCCAACCTCTTGGAATCCTGTGCCAGGCTGTGGTTCCAATGCAGCCATGTCAGAGGACTTGTTTTTACAGGTCCCCAGGGGCCAGACTGGTCAGTGGTGTCATTGTGTTTGTATCGTCTTTGATGGAGGACACACTGGGGGTTATGTCTGTTATTCAGCCACAGCTCCCCATCTCAAGTTATTTCAACAAAGTTCCTGAAATGAGCATAGGTGAGGGCACCTGGCACCATGCCTGGTCCACTGTGGATGCCCCTTGTGCTTTTGGAAGAAGGGAGGAAGGGAGGGAATAAGTAGAAGACAGCATTTCCCAGTGGGGGCTCCTTGGAAGGCGAATCCTCTGAAGTGCCCAAGGAAGTACAATTCAGCAACAAAACTGGGAGGAGTGGTTCCATGGGTAAATAAGTTGGGAAACTATGCTGTGATGCTCTTGGAGATTCATAGACTGTCTGTTAAAGGCTCTGAGAATGCCAGCTGTGAGGAAAGCTGGCTGACTTTGTTTATTATACATTTCTCAGACTTCTGTGATCCTGGGACTCTTTTATTCAGGTCAGCTCTTTAGGCAGTTGTGAAGTGTTGCCACAGTACAGGCTTGAAGGTGGCAAGGATTATGGGAGGTTCGAAGGGATGCCGTGAGGACCCCAGAGGAAGGATTCGAAAACAGGTGCGTGAAGGATGCAGCATTTCTGCCTGATCTGGAAGGATGAGCAGGATACCCATGGGTGGAGGGGAGAGGAGGGGCTTCTGGGCTGGGATGCCCGAGATGTGCATGGTTTGGGGAATAAGATTTAGAGAAGATCATGCTGGAAGACAGGCTGCTCTCAGCTCCCACACCCAGCCAAGTTCCTAGTATCCAAAGCTGCCTAGTAAGTCTTTGGTAAAATTATGAATGAATTATTGAGGGTCTTCTCATTGCCCTCTAGTGAGACTAGACTTTATTTTATGAGCCCTTGTTTCCCAACAAGGGATTTGTGTCATTGTCACTTGTGGGCTTTCTCTTTTTTTAATAAAGCAGATAAAACTTATTTTAAAATGAAAATCTCAGAAATGAGATGCTAGTATTCAAAAAAGGAGTTAATAAAAGAAAAAAATATTTTAGAAATGAAAAAATGCTGTGGACTTTTCTTGAAACACACATATGCAGGGTCCCCATCCCTACAAATGATTCTCCCAGTCTACAGTGGGGAAGGGAGCTGTGGGAGAGGTGATTCAGGCATCTGAATATCTTGAAAGCTTCCCAGGAGATTCTAAGTGAGCTCCCAGTTAAAAAACAAGTGTCAGAGCTGAGGGAGGTCCCTTAGGGGGTCTATACCAGGGGCTAACTTCCCTGGCCGTTGCATATAAGATAAAGTGGGGGAGGTGACCTACTGATGAGATAAGGTTGGGAGTCTGTGACATGACTCTTTGATATTTACACCAGCATTTTAAAAATGCTGAGAAAGCTTGCTGTAATGCCAGCACTTCCAGAAGTAGCATTAGAAAGTTTAGAGATAGGTATGTATGTATGTCAGCTTGAGTGTTTGGCTTCATCATCTTTTCTAGACACTGCTGTTTCTCTTTTCAGACTTCCCAGGAATGAACTCTCCCATGGTTAGTGGTTTGTTTGTTTGTTTGTTTGTTTTTCTTATTTTTTGGAGGCTTTAAAAAAAAATTATTTTGGTATTGCTTTTGTTGTTGTTGTTTTCTTTCTTTCTTTTTAGAATTGCATATTTTTTATTTGGTTAGTTAGTTTTGCTGTGCCACATGAAATGTGGCTCTTCTTTGATGAGGGATTGAACCTGAGCCCCCTGCATTGGGAGCATGGAGTCTTAACCACTGGACCTCCAGGGAAGTTCCTTGTTAGTGTTTTTGTGAATGCCAAATGAAGTCTCCCTGGCCACCACTGGGATATGGTAGCCTGCTCCCAGAGAAGGTTCTAGAGAAGACTAGCATGAAGTTATAAAAATGTCTTGTTTGCTTACCAAGAACTCTTGATTTCCATAGTCATTTTCTCTCTGCTGCCATCATGGAAAGATGCAACATTTGGGGCTGAATGAGAGCCTGCTGTGTCCCAAGCTCCTTTCTCCACCTCCCAATCCTGTGGAGATCGTGTTTCCGACTTCACACTCCTGATGCTGAGAAATGACTAGGGTGTCCCCAGTTAGGAACTTGCAGGCTTGCAGACACTAAGCATTCTTTTGTGGACTCTTTGTTCTTGTTTTAAACCAGCTAATGGGCAACTATGCTGCTCCTCCTTGGAGGGGCTGTAGGGAACTGGTGATCTTTAAAGAATCAGTGGAACTACTGGGTTCCGGGTTGCCCTAACTGATCCATACCCGTCTGACACTTGGGTTTCACTTTAGATGCTCATTTCCTGTGTGGATGGTTTTTTCTTTTTTTAATTAATTTATTTTTAATTGAAGGGTAATTGCTTTACAATATTGTGTTTGTCTCTGCCATGCATCAACATGAACCAGCATTAGGTACACACATGTCCCCTCCCTCTTGA
This sequence comes from Cervus elaphus, assembly GCF_910594005.1. Classification (NCBI taxonomy): domain Eukaryota; kingdom Metazoa; phylum Chordata; class Mammalia; order Artiodactyla; family Cervidae; genus Cervus; species Cervus elaphus. The sequence continues at coordinate 18,691,924 of NC_057827.1, read as the reverse complement.
ACCTCCCGCCCCATCCCACCCCTCTAGGTTGTCACAGAGTCCCGGTTTGAGTTCCCTTAGTCAGACAGCAAATTCCCATTGGCTACCTATTTTACACATGGTAGTGTATATGTTTCCATGGTAATCTCTCCATTCATCCCACCCTCTCCCCCCACCCCATGTCCACAAGTCTGTTCCTTATGTCTGCATCTCCATTGCTGCCTTGCAAATAGGTTCGTCAGTACCATCTTTCTAGTTTCCATATATATGTTAATATACGATATTTGTATTTTTTCCTTTCTTACTCACTTCACTCTGTATAATAGGCTCTAGGTTCATCTACCTCATTAGAACTGACTCAGGCACATTCCTTGTTATGGCTGAGTAATATTCCGTTGTGTATATGTACCACAGCTTCTTTATCCCTTCATCTGTTGATGGACATTTACGTTGCTTCCATGTCCTAGCTGTTTGTACTGATGGTTTCTTGCTTGTTCACTCAAACTATGACCTTCTCTAACAAAGGAGGTGTTACCATCTGCCTATTACCTCACTGAAGATGGGCCGACAGAAGCCTGGTGGTTACTGCTCTCAAAGTTGGCTGTGAGAGGGTGCTAGAAGCTCCCCTGGGTCCCCAGAGCAGAAATTAGGGGATGGATCCTCTGTAGTGATGAGACCACAGCAGGCCCAAGGCTGCCAGCACCATGGTAGGTGCTCATTTCCAGAAGACTAATCAGCTCCATGGGCCTCGCCTCCCACCAGGATTTCCTCCTTCCCTACCTACCTAAGGGATGGATTGGGCACCCCCAGAATCAATGATAGAAATGACCATATTAACTAAGATCCCCACTTCCTTCACAGCCCATGAACCTGTGGAATATGGTGTGATCATAAATCAGTCTGTATCTACAGTTAATGTTCCTTAAGAGACTATGACAGTTCCCTTTCAAGGCTATGCAATTCATTTGTTTCTTTATTGGATTCTTTCATCTACCTTGTATGTATTAAGTATCTGCTCTTACCGGGCCTGCAATGCAGGAGACCCCAGTTCAGTTCCTGGGTCGGGAAGATCCCCTGGAGAAGGGATAGACTACCCACTCCAGTATTCTTGGGCTTCCCTTGTGGCTCAGCTGGTAACGAATCCACCTGCAATGCTGGAGACCTGGATTTGATCCCTGGTTTGGGAAGATCCCCCAGAGAAGGGAAAGGCTACCTACTCCAGTATTTTGGCCTGGAGAATTCCACAGACTGAGTAGTCCATGCGGTCGCAAAGAATTGGACATGACTGAGCAACTTTCACTTCCTCTTACTGGGCACGATGCCCACCTCTGGGGTTGGAGCTGCTCTATCTCTGCTCAACCCAAGAGCACTGGCTCCTCCTGGGGGACAGACAGGAGGACCCATACAAGGGCATCCAGTGGGGCTGGTGGCGCTGGGATGACAAGTTGTCCTGGTCATGTGTGAACCAGCTCGGCGTCTGGTGAACATTTACGCTACCCCATGAAGCTTCATTTTTCTCAGGATTCACTCATCCTTTGCTTTGCTCTTATGCCTCCATGATGGTGTTTTTCCACATCTCCATTATTTCTTCCATCCACTTTCTTTTTTTTTTTTTTTTGGTCATGACTTGAGTACTGTTGTTTATCTCACCCAGATCCCCCCATCTCTCTTCTCTTCTGCTCGTGAGTCTCCTATGTTGGGAAGCACTTCATGGTGGCTCACCTACAGGAAAATACTGTTCTGTTGACTTGAGTCCCCACCCAGAAACCTGACAATTTAAAGATGAGTCCCAGAGGGCAGGCAGAATTGAGTTCAAATCCACCCTCCTTCACCTCTTGGTTTTGCATTCTGGGATGTAGATAGTTGGGTTTCAGCCTCTCAGGGGAGCCCTGGTTTCCTTGGGTCCAAGAAGAGGATGGCAAGACCACCCCCAAGTGTAATAGTTGTGAGAGTTGAAAAAGAAACCTCACCACAGTGCCCATTCAACACTGGTTGCCAGGCAGGTGTCGGCTGTCATTGTCACAGTTCCTGGGCAGTGGCATAGACTGGCCCCATCTCCCCTCTATAGAGGGGAGATAATAGAGCAATTAGCCATGCTCTATTGAAAGCAATGTTATAAAAGAGAAAGTCAAGGCCAGTTTCAGTAGAGAGACTGAAGGCAGAGAGATCTGAGGGTCAAGGGTAGTATAACTGAGCCCCCACAGTGAACACTCCTCAGGCTACCTCTAATTGCCAGGACAAGCAGTGGACAAGGACTTGTGCCTCCTGACCCCCTGACCTGCTGAACCGCCCTCTGCAGGAGGGGAATCTTTCTGGAAAGCCCTTGTCTTCCAAGAGCTCCGCTCACCTTTCCCAGGTTCTTCCCCACTCTGTTGAAGCACCACGTCTGATCCCACAGGCATTCCAACGGCGAGTCTGAGGGCCTCCCAATGCAAGGGCTCTTTCCCTAATATAGCCAAGGATTATTTCTATTATATTAATTATTATTAATTCCTATCAGACTCTCTTTTATTGAAGTATACCTGATGGCTCAGTGTATACTGAGAATCTGCTTGCCAATGCAGGAGACTCAGGTTCGATCCCTGAATCGAGAAGATCCCCTGGAGAAGGACATGGCAGCCCACTCTAGTATTCTTATATAGGAAATCCTACAGACAGAGGAGCCTGGCAGACTGTAGTCCATAGGGTCACAAAAGAGTTGAACATGACCTAGCAACTAAATAACAGCAACAAATAGCTGATTTACAATATTCTGTTTCAGGTGTACATGGAAGTGATTCAGTTATGCACATATATGTGTATATCTATTCTTTTTTTTTCTATTCTTTTCCATTATATTTGTTATAAGATATTGAAAATAGCTCCTTGTGCCATACAGTAAATCCTTGCCAATAATCCTATCAGACTCTTAGCTGTATTCTAGAAGCACTGGGAAACATGCCCTTGTTTGTTTGTTTTGGCTGTTCCAGGTATTTGTTATAGCACACAGGATCTTCAGTCTTTATTATGTCATGTTTGATCTAATTGCTGCATGCAAATTCTCTTAGCTGCAGCATGTGGGATCTAGTTCCATGACCAGAGATCAAACCCAGGCCCCCGGCATTGGGAGTGTGGAGTCTTAGTCCCTGGGCAACATGCTTTACAGGCAGCCAGTCTCATTTCATGTTTGTGGCAATCCATGGGATGGAGTGATGTACTCAGGTCACAGACCTACTCAGTCTTGAAGCCAGAGTTCTAATCCCAGTGACCCCGCTCCTTAGACCAGGTTCTTAGCCATCACTTTATGCAACCTCATTCAGTGAAGCCTTTTCTGTGGTACAGGCCTCTTCCGTAGGCTCTCTAGTCATTTCTTTCTTTCACCCCTCTGTCCTTCCTTTTGTGGGGCTCCCCAGGTGCACTCGTTGTAAAGAACCCACCTGCCAATGCAGGAGAAGTAAGAGATGCGGGTTCAATCCCTGGATCAGGAAGATCCCCTGGAGAGGACCACAGCCCAATTCAGTGTTCTTCCCTGGAGAATCCCATGGACAGAGGAGGCTAGTGGGCATGAGTCTCAAAATTATGTTCCTGGAATGACCGTTTTAGTTGCTCAGTCGTGTCCAACTCTGCAACCCCATGGACTGTAGCCCACCAGGCTCCTCTGTCCACAGGACTCTCAAGGCAAGAAAACTGGGTTCGGTAGCCATTCCCTTCTCCAGGGGATCTTCCAGACTCGGGGATTGAACTCAGGTCTCCTGCCTTCCAGGCAGGTTATTTACCATCTCAGTTACCAGGGAAGCCCTCTTGGTAGGATTAAAATCCTCCATTTACAGATGAGAAGACACTGGTTCCTTGGCTAGGGGAGCAAAGCAGAAACTCAAACCCTGGCACCTGCTGCCACACAGCCTGCTTATAGCCACTGTGCCATTCTGGTCTGGGTTCTGAGAGGTGCCGATGTTGGCCTGAGGACTAAGCATGTACTCTGCCTCTGGTAACCAAAGTATAGCTTAATTATTAGAATAAAGAATAAAAAAAAAATTCCCAGTGTGCTTAGGAAAAATGGCCAGATGTGACACAACTAAGGGCTTAGTCCATGTTGTTTAAAAAGAGCCGTAGAAGAAAAGGGATGGGTGTGCGTGCTCAGTCACTTCAGTCGTGTAAGCAGTTAGAACGGTACTTGGCACACAGGACATGTTCTGCCAGGGTTAATCCTCAGGACTTCTCCAAATCTGCCTTTCTCCCTCCTGCAGGACCCACAGATTTCTAGGAAACTCCATCCTAGAGCAGGGGGTCCCCAACCTCCAGGATCTAATGCCTGATGATCTGAGGTGGAGCTGATATAATAATAGAAATAAAGCACACAAAAATGTAATGTTCTTGAATCATCCTGAAACCATCCCCCCCACCCCAGGAAAAACTTGTCTTCCATGGATCTGGTACCTGGGACTGCTGTCCTATAGGACTGCCTTCCCAAGCCTGTTCTTGTTGTTGTTCCACTGCTAAGTTGGGTCTGATATTGTGTGACCGCATGGCCTGCAGCACTCCAGGCTTCGCTGTCCTTCACTACGTCTCAGAGTTTGCTCAAATTCATGTCCATTGAATCGGTGAGGCCATCCAGCCATCTCATCCTCTATCGCCTCTTTCTCCTCTTGCCCTCAGTCTTTCCCAGCATCAAGGTCTTCTCCAGTGAGTCGGCTCCTCGCATCAGGTGGTCCAAGCCTAGCAGTGGAAAACTTGTTTTCCCTACAGATGGCTCCCCTGCCCCTCTTCCCAACTTTGCATCTTTCCACCAGCAGCAGCACTCGGCTCCTGATGAGAGGTGAAAAGGTCTCCCCAGCTGTGACGCTGCATGATACAGGCCCACCTGCCTCCCACGCCAGCTCCCAACTTCTGAGACTAAATCAGAAGGTGGGAGGCAAATGGCTGCGGGAGTCTGTAGGTGTTTGGCAGCCTGGCGTGGCCTCGGTTCACCAGTCTAGGCCACCTCATTAGCAGCTGCCACCTTGGGAAGTTAAGAGTTTTTTGTGGACTTTAACAATCCATTTGCGTGAAAAAGCTTGGAAGACTGGGATAGCCCTAAGGTCAAACTAATTAATACCCCTTAAGCTGGGGCTTTGGAGGGTAGACTGAGCCTTTGAAAAGGAATCTTCTTTGAGAGCACTACAGGTCATTGCAATAAAACCCAGAAGGGGAGGAAGAACCTAGGAGGAAAATAGCTGAACATGAGAGGAAGCTGTCGTTTCTGGAGGCAAGTCAGTCAGGTAGACAGGGAAAAAAGATTGTCCTTTATGCAAATAAGTCCCACTCAGTCTTCCCTGGGCCTCCAGTTAGGTAATTCTCAAGCTTAATGATTTTCACATGTAATCCAAGGCAAAATTAGTCATTCGATATTAAGACAAAAGCAGGCAGGCTCCTATCTTGACAAGAAATCCTTCCTACTGAAATGGAATTATCTCTGGAATAATTAAAATGCTTGCTGAAGTATGAAAGTGTTCCATTAGCTAGAGCTCTCTTTGTTGAGAAGGGCCCTCCTTGTCCCCAGATAAACCATGATGGCCATGATCAAGGAAAAGAAAATAGGAAGGCTGTGAAAAAGTTGGCTTAAAACTCAGCATTCAAAAAACTAAGATCATGGCATCTGGTCCCATCACTTCATGGCAAATAGATGAGGGAAACAATGGAAACAGTGACAGACTTTATTTTCTTGGGCTCCAAAATCACTGTGGACAGTGACTGCAGCCACTAAATTAAGACACTTGCTCCTTGGAAGTAAAACTAGACCGAGTATTAAAAGGCAGAGACATCACTTTGCTGACAAAGATCTGTCTAGTTAAAGCTATGATCTTTCCAGTAGTCATGTATGGATCATAAAAAAGGTTGAGCACCAAAGAATTGATGCTTTCGAACTGTGGTGCTGGAGAAGGCACTTTAGAGTCCCTTGGACTGCAAGGAGATCAAACCAGTCAATCTTAAAGGAAATCAGTCCTGAATATTCATTGAAAGGATAGATGCTGAAGCTCCAATACCTTGGCCACCTGATGTGGAGGGCCAACTCTTTGGAAAAGACCCTGATGCTGGGAAAGATTGAAGGCAGGAGGAGAAGGGGACGACAGAGGATGAGATGATTGGATGGCATTGCTGACTCAATGGACATGAGTTTGAGCAAACTCCAGGAGATGGTGAAGGACAGGGAAGCCTGGTGTACTGCAGTAAATGAAGTCACAAAGAGTTGGACACAACTTTGCTAGTGAACAGCAATAAATAGATAATGTGATCAAACTTGAATTCTCATTGGTGTCATTTTTGAGCCAGAGAACACAGTTGGATATTCATGGTGTCAGCTCAGTGGCAGTGTTATTTGTGGCTGTGGTGCTTTTTCTTTGGAAGTCCCCAGACCTAAAGAATCTTCACAGTAACAAGGAAAGTGAAGCCTCCAATAAAAATATGGCAAAGGATGGTTTTCCTAGAATGTCACCAACCTGCCTACTGATTGTCAACAGTATTTCCAGAGTTTAGATATCTTAATGCCAAAAGGCTACAATGATGGAGCAACAGTGTTATTACCTGCCAAAACATGAACAGCTGGAGGCTTTCAAATTCACTTATTACAAGGAAGCACTGTTGGTTGTTCATGTAACCTCTACCACTCTCTGTGAGGCTTGGCGATTTGTGACATAATCAGCCCATCCCTTGTCACAGATGCATTGTACCATCACAACGTGTTAAACCAGCCTTCACTCATTAGCAGTGATTTATGATGATGGAGTCTTAACATCCCAGGGGTTTTTGTTCATGAAGACATATACTTACCTCGTTACCTTCTGTTTATGCCCAGTGCATCCATCTTTTGTATTTGTTGAACAGTGCACATTTTTAAACATTATATAATCAACATTGCTCTAAATATTTGTACAATACTTAATAATGTGGGTTTAACAAAGGGAAATTTTACAACATTTAAACATAGATTTTAAGTGTAACCTCCTCTAGACAATTATTCACAATGACATTTTGAGGAAAAGATTATTATCAATGTTTGAAATCCTGTAAAAGATGAACAAAACACACTCATAAAGGCCTGTGCACTTGCAATAAAGTAGGTATGTGGATAAAGCAGCTGTATGAATACCATGGAGTCAAAGTTGTTTTCCCATATCTTTATTCTTATTCATACTCTTTTTAAAGGGCTTCCCAGGTGGTGCTAGTGGTAAAGAATCCACCCGCCAATGCAGGAGATGGAAGAGATGCAGGTTTGATCCCTGGGTTGGGAAGATCCCCTAGAGTAGGAAATGGCAACCCACTCCAGTATTCTTGCCTGGAAAATTCCACAGGCATGGGAGGCTGATGATTTAAGCCCATGGGGCAGCAAAGAGTTGGACACAGCTGAACCACCACCGCCCTTTTTAAAGTTTTTGTTTTATTTTGTGCATGTGTGTGCATGCATTTATTTAATCCAAGAGTTGCCTTCCTAAGGTTTTAGTAGCTTCTCAGAGGGTAAAGCATCTGCCTGCAATTCGGGAGACCCAGGTTCAATCCCTGGGTTGGGAAGATCCCCTGGAGAAGGAAATGGCAACCCACTCCAGTACTCTTGCCTGGAGAATCCCACGGACGGAGGAACCTGGTAGTCTACAGTCCATGGGATTGCAAAGAGTTGGACATGACTGAGTGACTTCACTTTCTTTCTTTCTTTCTAAGAAACTACTGCAGAACAGCTGAGGCCACCAGCTCTGGTTATTGTCTGATTGCTTCTCGGCTGGAATATAGAATTGGATTTCTCAGTGCATGGTGATTCTGAGCCTCCAATCATTTGGCTCAGTCCATTCCAATAACTAAGTTCCTTTCATTATGTCAAAGACTCCTTAAGTCCCTATCTTATATATAGATTTTCATTTTTGAAACTTGGTATCTTTCCCAGAAATAATAAGTTTTAAGTTGTAGGTATCTGCCAGTTTCTGACCCATTGTTCCGTCATTTTGATTAATTGAGCATGTCTGTTAACATTATTAAAAACTTATGTATCTCCTATTACTATTTTATTCTAATTAGTTGGGCCATTTAGAGGTTTTGTCTCCTAGGAGATGAGATTGAGCCTGTGTAATTAGCTCTCTTCTTTAGGACAGCTGGCTAATTCATCATCTTGGTGAGCAGTGCTAGACACAGCTCACCTGCTTATTTTGTATGACCATGGGCCCTGATTGTTTTTTCCTAGACTTGGGGTGGTACCGTCTTCATCTGGGACTCTCTTTTACCTTTTTCTGTTCACACAGGTGGGATCAAGTATACCATGTGCCAAGTGTTCCACATTATTATGATTACAGGGGAACAGAGGTCCCCTAACTTGTCACTGATGTACCACTTTTACACATTTCTGCCTTATCTCCTTAACAGCTGTACCATTATTTACATGACTTCTCTTTAAGTAACTGTAAATCTGTCTGTTTTTGTTCTAGTTGCAGCGAGCAGGGGCTGCTCTTTATTGTGATATGGTGCTTCTCTCTTTGCAGAGCAAGGGCTCTAAAGCGTGGGCTCAGAAATTATGGTACTTAGGCGCATAGGCTTAGTTGCTCCACAGTATGTGGGATCTTCCCAGACCAGGTATCAAACCCATGTCCCTTGCATTGGCAGGGGGATTCTTAACCACTGGACCACCAGGGAAGTCCTCAGTCTACTTGTTTTAACCTAGCATCATTTTAAGTTATTGTAGCCATGAAACCAAACACTTGATTTATCAGTTTTATTTTAGTTAACTTTTTTTACTTAGTACACATCAAAATGATAGCATAAATATTGAAATGATGGGTGTGTCCTGGTACCCCCAGACTCCCTTGCATACTGCCGGGACAAGTCATCACTCCACAGCTGAGGAGATCTGGTCAAAGACCCTGTACCAAGGATTCTCATGGCTGAAAATATCCAAGTAACGTGATTACTTTAAAGGATTTTAAGAATACCAAATCTCTCACTTGTGAAAGCACAGAATTAAAGTGAAATCCCGGTGGTTTATGAAATCACATACTTAAAAAACAGAGTATAATACAATCAGATTGCAATGAACCAGCTCAACAAACACCTGCTTTGGTTCCACTGGTAATTAAAGTGGTACACGAGCCACAAAGCATTTTTGCCAACCATTAATCCTCATTTGAGCCCTGAGCACCAGGGCAGCTTCTGGGTTGCCTTGAGTGACGAGGAAAGGCCGTCGGAGGAAGGAGGAACAGATGGAGCAAAGATCTGGGACCAGCGCATCCTGATGGAGGGAAAACCCCCCGTGCACAGACCTGGGTGGGGAGGACCAGGTCCAGCTGGGCTGGGGCCAGAGTGAGGATGGAGCGTGATCAGAAGTGTGATCAGACAGCCGAGGGGCAGACCGTGGGCCATCGTGCCACGTGTGGATTTGGGCCTTTCTGGCGTTCTGAATGGGAAAATGATTAGAGCTGGCCCCACTGGCTACTGTATGGGGAAGGGCTGTATTGCATCAAGAGTAAAATTGGTAAAGAAGACTCTCGTCTCCCCAAGTGAGTGAGCATGGAAGCTCGGCCAGGTACCTATGGTTGTGAGAAGGAAGGGCGGGATAGAGGTTGGAGATATATATATATATATACACACACACACACATACACACACATATATGTGGAATACACACACACATGCACATATATATGCATATACATATACTGGGCTTCCCAGGTGGCATAGTAGTAAAGAATCTGCCCGCCACTGCAGGAGATGTAAGAGACTCAGGTTCGATTTCTGGGTCGGGAAGATCCACTGGAGTAGGAAATGGCAACCCACTCCACTATTCTTGCCTGGAAAATTCCGTGGACAAAGGAGCATGGGGGACTACAGTCCATGGGGTTGCAAAGAGTTGGACACGACTGAGTGACTAGGCAAAGCACATGCATACACTGACATTTCATTTTTCTTGAAACTATTAAGATTAAGTATATCTTTAAAAGAATAGATACATGTATAACTGAATCACTTTGCTGTACACTTGAGACTAACACGGCATTTTAAATCAACTGTACTCCAATGTAAAATAAAACAATGAGCTGTTAAAGATTATATTTTCTTAACACATGCAGTTATAAATATTTATCACAAATGTATTGATATATCCACTTTGTTGTCGTTCAGTCACTAAATCATGTCCAACTCCTTGCAACCTCATGGACTATAACACACCAGACTTCCCTGTTCATCACTATCTCCTGGAATTTACTCAAACTCAAGTCCACTGAGTCAGTGATGCCATCTAACCATCTCATCCTCTGTCATCCTCTTCTCCTCCTGCCTTCAGTCTTTCCCAGCATTAGGGTCTTTTCCAATGAGTTGGCTCTTAGCATCAGGTGGCCAAAGTATTGGAGCTTCAGCTTTAGCATCAGTCGTTCCAATGAATATTCAGGTTTAATTTCCTTTAGAATGGACTGGATTGATCTCTTTGCAATCCAAGGGACTCTCAAGAGTCTTCTCCAGGACCACAATTAGAAAGCATCAATTATTCAGCATTCAGCATTCTTTATGGTCCAGCTCTCACATCCATACATGACTACTGGAAAAACCATAGTTTTGACTGTATGGACCATGTCGGCCAAGTGATGTCTCTGCTTTTTAATATACTGTCTAGGTTTGTCATAGCTTTTCGTCCAAGGAGCAAGCGTCTTTTAATTTCATGGCTGCAGTTACCATCCACAGTGATTTCAGAGCCCAAGAAAATAAAATATAATGTATCTATATATAACTTAGATATATTAATATAATGTAGTTAATACATTTATAATGTATTTATAATATATAATTAAGTTATATTTTACCTTTTGAGAAACAAACCCCAAATGCCTCTTTCTATATGCTGGATAGAAATAAAAAATTTTTAAATGGCTTATAAAATAGTGTGTCCAGTGTGCTATTAAAAAAAAAAAGACATTGTGTGGTTTTTCCTGCTTTAGTAGTTTTCAGTTTAGTTGACAGAATATTAGCATGTATTTTGAAGCCAGAGTTTTCACAATTGTGACTGACTTACAGGTTATAGGCCTCAGCCTGAGCAGCCAGGTGCTGTTTCCTGGGATGGGTCAGAGTGGGCCTCGGCGGCAGAAGTCTTAGTGTAGTGTCTATGACCTTGGTCCCCCGCTTCTCTCCCTGCAGTGATCCCGAAGGTCACGAAGCACCTGCTCTCAAACCCCGTGTTTACCTGTATCATCCTGGCCGCCTGCATGGAGATTGCAGTGGTGGCTGGCTTCGCTGCCTTCTTGGGAAAGTATCTGGAGCAGCAGTTTAACCTCACCACCTCTTCTGCCAACCAGCTGCTAGGTAAGTCTGTGTCACCCACCCGCCCCCACCCCGCACCGGGAGGCCGCCAGTGCTCCTAATATGATAAGCGTTGACTGAGACCAATCAAACAGCCCAGACCGTGCTGCTCCTGCAGCAGAATATACATGTGGTCTGTGTGCAGAAGAATTTCAGAGTATTTTCTTGGAGTAAGATTTACCTGCTTGAAGCAGTTGCTTGAAGTACGTGATAATAAAGAGCTAAAATATAAAATGTGCATAGGAAGCATTGTGACAGGCCAGGAAGTCCATAAATTGGTGTAAACTGGAGGATTAGGGGGAAGATGTGATGAACAAAGAGGGGAATCAAGATGGATCTTAAAAGGTTAGTACTGAGTTGACCAAAAAGATCGTTCTGTCCATAAGATGTGATGGAGAAACCCAAATGAACTTTTTGGCCAACCCCATAGGCTTTGATCAGGAGCATAAAAAAGCAAGAATATTCTTGGAAACATAAAACCCATGGTCAACAGATATAGAGGTTAGAAGCCATTTGCTCTCCTCCATCCTTGTGCCCATGGCAGACATAACTAATGGATCATAACATTCCTTCTCCCCAAGCTCAAGTGTAGCCTTACCAATCTTCTCAACAGTAAACCATAGACATCTGCCTCCAGTCCTTTGGAGCTGGCCTGCTAAAGAGAACCAGTTTCCACTCCTGAGAAGCAGGATTACTTATACCTGATAGGGAAAGTGATCTCATAGCACAACAAGGAGAGAGAAGGGTCAAGAATGGCTTCCAGGTTTCTGGCTTAGACAGGGGGTGGTACCATTTGTGAAGCCTGAAAGTAGGAGTAAAGAATAAGATGTGTAGGGAAGGCTGTGAGTTCAGACGTGAAGTTGCTGAGTGTGAGATGGCCATGATGTATCCACATGATGTCCTGTGTGTGGTTGAGGACTGGAGAAGGAGATGTGGATCGCATCAGTGTGCGCATGGTCATTGAGGACACAGGAGTGGAATTTACAGAAGGAAAATGTGTAGAAATAGAAGAGTGAAACACCACCCATGGGGAAATAGAGGAAGCCATAGAGGCAACTCCTGAAAGAAACTCGTGGATCACAGGGTGTCAAGGAAGAGATGATTCCAAGAAAGAAGCCATCAGCAGTGAGAGTGTCCGTGTGTGATGCAACCTCACATGCCTTTGGTCCCTTCACCAAGCAGGCTATCTTTCAGCCTATGTCAGGGCTGTGTCCTTGAAGCTGCAGCAGGTGAGCCCATGTTGTGGTGTGAGGAGCAGCCCGCAGGAGGGAAAGAATAACCAGTGACTACAGGACACTTTCCCAAGCTTAGCAGTGGAAGGAAGGAGTGGAGACATGGTGGGTGATGTGTGTTGCCATCAAGTGACTGGAGTAATGGTCCTGTTGCTAAGAGACAGTTGCTATTGTGGCAGGAAGGACTTGAACAGGTGTCTAAGCAGAAGGGAAAGAGCCAGCAGAGGTGATGTGCGGAAAAGAGAGGGAATGTGGTGGACAGCCTTTGATGGAAGAGCTCATCTGTTTCAGAAAGTGCAGAGAAGAAAAGAGACCCCCAAGAATGACCCCCATGAGGATTACCCCCAAGAATGTGACAAATCCAGTCTGGAAGTTGAGAACACTCCCGCCCCATGGAATTATCTTCTGTTAAGTAGGAGTAGATCATGTCCTGAGAGGAATGGCAAGGTGATATTTTCTGATCTTCTGCTTCAGTGTTTCTTTCACAAAATGGCCAGTAAACCCATGTAAGGGTGCTGACCCAACATGAGTCACCAGGAAAACACATGTAAACAATGAAATGCTTGTTTCATTTTGGTCACCAGACCGATAGCAGCATGTGTCGGTGATGAGGTGGAGCCACTGGAACTCTCCTTTGATGCTGGTGGGGTGCACAGAGGTACAAGTGCTTGGGAAGAATTCTTTGGCAGTGCCTACGAAAGCTGAAAGCATATACTAACTCTGGGATCCAGCATTCCACTTCTGGGCATAAATCCAACAGAAATGAGTGTTTAGGCCCACTTATTTATATATGCTTAGGTAACAGTAGGGCTTCCCTTATAGCTCAGTTGGGAAAGAATCTGCCTTCAATGCAGGAGACCTGGGTTCAATTCCTGGGTTGGGAAGATCCCCTGGAGAACGAAATGACAACCCACTCCAGTATTCTTTCCTGGAGAATCTCATGGACAGAGGAGCCTGGTGGGCTACAGTCCATGGGGTCACAATAGTCGAACATGACTTCACAACTAAACATATATATGCACATAGGTAACAGTATCTAAAACAGCCTTATGCATAAACCCCCAAACTGGAAACAGTCCGGATATCTATCAGTTAGTAGAATGGGTAAATAAATTATAGAATATTCATACAGTGGACTGCCACACAGCATAAGAAAGCAAGAGCTTGTATATATATATCTCAATATGGATGGATCTGTCAAAAGATGTCAGACTCAGACAGTCATATTAATAAGAGTTAGAAAGAAGAAAGGTTGGACTTCCCGGGTGGTACAATGGATAAGAATCCGCCTGCAGATGCAGGGGACCCGGGTTCAATCCTTGGTCCAGGACGATTGTACATGCCGTGAAGCAGCTTTAAGCCCATGCACCACAACTACTGAGGCCAAACTCTGGAGCCCCAGAGCCACAAGTACTGAAGCCTGTGATCTGCTGCAAGAGGAGCCCCTGCAGTGAGCAGTCCGCACACCGCAGCTTGGGAGCAGCCTCCCACTCTCTGCGACTGGAGAACGGCCACACAGCAGTGAAGACCTGGTGCAACCAAAAATAAGGAAAATAAATACTTTTTTTAAAATGGAAAAATTAATTAAAGTAATAGAGGCCAGAATGATAGTTACTCTTGGACTTTGGGAGAATGAGGACAGCAGGGAAGCCCTGATGCTACTGGAAATGTTTTAGTACGGGGGTGGGTACAGACGCAACAAGTCACCGGTGTTCCCTTAATCTTGTGCACATCACAGAACATAAGGTATCATGTTTAAAAAAATAAAAATAAAACCCTACCAACAAGGATGTGGCCAGACCCCAGCACCTCTCCCTGGGGGCTGCCAGAGCAGCACAAGGCTGATGTTTTTCTTTTTCTCACTAATAACTCTTTACCACCCACTCTTTTATAAGCATTTTTTTCCAAGAGATATTAGCAAAATGCAGTCAGCCCTTAGTACCCATCTGACAGAGACAGGGTAAAAAGTGTCTCTGTAATTAAAGCTATAACTTCTCCGTTACACCTACAATCTCTCAGGTTCAGCCCTCCAGCACCCAAAGACTTTCTCTCTCACTTCCTGATTTCTTGACTGCAGCTTCTTACATTTTGATTACATTTGCTTCAAAGTTGGGGCTCTGTTCTAGTTCAGAACAGATTCCTAAAGTTTCCTACCAACAAATCAATAGTCTTCAGGGCAGAAGGCAAAAATCAATCTCGCTTTCCTGCATCTGTCTCTGTCTCAGTGACTCTGTCTGTTAGAGTGCTTGGCCCGGGGAGAGGCAGCCTGGTGGCCATCTGTCGGTCTGTCCATCTGTCTGGCAGTCCAGGCAGGCAGGACATATGCCCTCTCCCTGTGCCCTGCCCGTGGCATCACGCTGTCGTGCTATCTGGAGGGTTGGCTGCAGGAGGGGCTGACGGGGGGCCCTGAGGGGACAGAGAGAGGCCACAGAAGCCTAAGGCAAGACTTGTGTCCCAGAGGCCTTCATCAGTAGCTCCCACAGACCTAGGGGATGAGCCCCCTGCCGTCAGCCCGGGCCATCAGTGCTGTCCCTGGGCCACCCACGAATTCATCAGTAGATGGGGCAGAGTTCCTAAAAAGAGCAGCACAGATGATTAAGGACTGATGGCCTTGATTTATGCATGAAGATAAGAAGGACTCAATCTGCATAGGTTAATGTAATGAGGATGGAGTTTTCAGGGAAGTTCTGATAACCACCCGCATGCTAAGGCTTCATACACATCAGAGAGGGAGAGGGGAAGTGGATGATGGCTTGGAGAGAAGGTGCCCAAAGCCTGTTATTGCCATAGTTACCATCATCACCAGGGGCTGCTCCCCGCCGCCTTTGATGGAAAATGGAACGGAATGCAGCCTGCTCTTCGGGCGTGGGCTGTGGTCATCGGTGTTCACTGACACAGATCCAATCTGCTCGCTCTTTCATTCATCCAGAAAATAGTTCCCAAGTGCCCACTCTGGGCTGGCCGCTGTGCTAGGCACAGGAAACCAGGGATGAACAGGATGGAACTTGTCCTTGGGGAAACTGCATCTTAGGAGGGGGAGGGAGAACAAGAAACCAGAAAACCAGAAATGTCCGAGGCAGCGTCACATAATGAGGAGAGAGCCATGTAAACAATAAAACAGGGCAGGAAAAAGTAAGGAATCTCAGATGGGCTGCAGGATTGCTCTAGGTGGGGTGTCCCGGGCTCCCTGTGAGGATAGGGCCCAGCCAGGTAAAGACATAGGGTAAGAATGTCCTGGGAGCTCCCCTGTAGCTCAGCGGTAAAGAATTCGCCTGCCAATGCAGGGGACGAAAGTTTGATCCCTGGGTTGGGAAGATCCCCTGGAGAAGGGAATGGCAACCCACTCCAGTATTCTTGCCTGGAGAATCCCATGGACAGAGGAGCCTGGTGGGCTATAGTTCATGGGGTTGCAAGGAGTCAGACAGGACTTAGCAGCTAAAACAACAACAGAATGTCGTAAAAGAAGAATCAGCAAGTGCAGAGACTAGGGGCTTGAATGGATTTGGTCTGTTCCAGGGGGAAGAGAAAAGGACTGGGTATGGCTGGGGAGTCAGTATGGCATGGGGGAGAGACAGGCAAGTAGGGGTGAGGTCCTGAAGATCATGTCTGTACCAGGATGAGAAAGAACGTCAAATAATACAAAAATACTGTGTTTTTCTTAAAATCTGACTTGTGCTATTTTCTTTGCAGAGCTCAGCCTCCCGGATTATGCTTTTCTCACCCGAATATTAAAATTAATTTGCATTCCTTTGGCACATACCAGCTGATTGATGTAGTCAATTGACCTAGAGGTCTGTTGATTGGCAAGCAAGAGGCAGCCTAAACTGGAAAATTGGCCATGCACAGTCTACATGGAGGATAAATGACATGCAGTAATTTAAAGCTGAGTTTAGATGAAATGAATAAGAACAAAACCAAACAAGAGATTGGAACCCCTAGGATCCTTTGGTCCTCCTAAGATGCCTTGAGTCTCTGAGAATCAGAAATAGCAGGTTTATAGTCCTGCTGCCTTGCAGATAGCTCTGTTTATAAGAAGGTGTTGGGGGTGGGGGATAAAAATGTATGCCAGTTACTCACCAGGAGCTACAAAATGTATTGATTTGATCAATGCTACTTCCTGAGAGGTTGCGGGGCTGGTTAAAACACTGTCTCTCTCTAGGTTGGTGAGTTCTGGGGCCTCTGTTTAAACAACCTCCAGACCCTTCTTTGCCTGAAGAGGAGAAAATCCCCAAATGATCTTGAGCCCCCTTCCCGCACCGCCTGGGAAACAGAGGACACATTGCTAACACGCATGCGTGTTTCTCAGCCCATCTGCCCTGTCTGTCGGTTGTTCTCACAGCAGCTGGGGCTGTTTCCCGTGAGGGTTCCCCGCTTAGCATGAGAGGTGTATGACTTACATGCCTCATCACTGTGAGTTTTTACATGTCTGTGTCCCCCCAGTTATCCATGGGCTCCTTGAGGGTAGAAATGAGGCTGTTAGCAGAGACTTCGGGGTACAGGGGAGGAAGTGGCACCACGGTATTGTCATGGGGGATTCTGTTCACGCAGGGCTCGGCCTCGGGGATGGCGCCCAGTGTCTGCATTGACTGGCCCTGCTCCCCCGGCTAATGGTTCCCGCCCCTCTGCTCTGCTCCAGGGATGACTGCGATCCCATGTGCCTGTCTGGGCATCTTCCTGGGCGGTCTCCTGGTGAAGAAACTCAGCCTGTCTGCCCTCGGGGCCATTCGGATGGCCATGCTCGTCAACCTGGTGTCCACCGCTTGCTACGTCTCCTTCCTCTTCCTGGGCTGTGACACGGGCCCCGTGGCTGGAGTTACGGTTCCCTATGGAAACTCGTAAGTCTCAGAAAGGTCTCTCACACACACACACACACACACACACACACCCGCCCCACCGTCCCCTGCCCGCCCAGGGATGCCAAGACCCTCTCTCCGGAGTAGGTTAATGGAGCCAGCTTCGTCCCTAATGACCCTGACCCAGAAGTTGATGATGCCCCTGCATCTTCTGCCCAGGGTTGAAGGATATACGTGAACCTTCTGGGTGGAGAGGACAGAATTCCACTTAAAGGCTGTCTCCCAGAACGGCCAGGGGAGCACTGGGGAGACAGGCAGACACTCACTCCCCAGAGGACTCAAGTGCCTATTTTTGGCATTTGATTTTAGGAATGAAGTGAAGATAGAAAATTAAAAATAGGTTTTATTTTAAAATTCAGCTTATAATAGAAGACAGAAGTGTGTGTGTTAGTAGCTCAGTTGTGTCCGACTCTTTGCAACCCCATGGACTGTAGCCTGCCAGGCTTCTCTGTCCGTGAGATTCTCCAGGCAAGAATGCTGGAATGGCTTGCCATTTCCTTCTCCAGGAGATCTTCCCAACATAGGAGTCGAACCCAGGTCTCCTGCATTGCGGGTGTATTCTTTACAGTCTGAGTCACCAGGGAAGTCCATAAAATAGAAGAGACTTCAATAATTCCTTAAACAATCAGAAGCTATCATTAGACTCACATCGTAATCGCAGGGCCCGACCCATGGTGGGTGTTGATAAGTGTGGGGTGGGGGAGGAGGAGGGAAGGGAGGGAAGAAAGGAAGGAGTTTTGCTCTTACAGGACATCTTACTTCCTACCTATTATCCCAAGACTTTGAACTGAAGTTGGATCAGACTTGTCCTTAGAGGGCATTATGGAGAGTCCTGATATATCTAGTACCAGTGGCTGTTCCTTTTTCTACATGAGCCTCTGCATCTACCTGGGAGTCCAGTCTGGAGCATCAGGGCTGCAGCATGGTTGGCCCGCAGGATCCCAGTTCCTCTCCACACCAGCCTCCTCCTCCGAGCAGGCCACACGGCTTTCTCCTGACATTAAGTCAGACAGAGCCGGGCTTGTCTGCCACCCTGCGAGGTCAGACAGACAGGATGGAAGCACACTGGCCAATGCATCTTCTGTATATCCCTGCACAGTCCAAACACCAGCGCCCTTCCTTCCCTGTACCATGGCTGCAGTGGCCACTATGACCCCAGAGGGCAGGGGGCTGTCAATGGGGATCCAGAAGAAGCTGACCTTTCTCTGATGGATGCCACCTGTCCTTTCTTTTCCAGCTCAACGCCTGGCTCGGCCCTGGACCCCTACTCATCCTGCAATAAAAACTGTGAATGCCAAACCGACTCCTTCACTCCAGTGTGCGGGGCAGACGGCATCACCTACCTGTCCGCCTGCTTTGCTGGCTGCAACAGCACGGTACTGGTGATTTTCTGATGGGATGCGATGGGGCCGGGGGACACAGACAGGCAGAGTAGCGTAAAACCCCAGGTCGGGGGCAAAAGTAGACAACCTCCCGTGTCCTGTAGTCTGTGTCCCTGCACTGTGAATTGTGTCAGCCTCTGCCCTGCTCTGGTGGAGAATTCTCCATGAGAAAGATGGGAGGCCTATCAGGCCATCCAGCTGCTTCATGCTAAATCAGATAGGTTTCCAAAAAGTGTCACTGAGAGTAAAACAGAGAGTAAAACTTCAAAGGAAGCTGTATGGAGCCAGAGGAAAAGATTATGGTTCAAAGCTAGGAGTAGGATGACTCCACAGGTAATGAGCTCCCCATCAACAGAAGTATGTAAAGAAAGGTTAGAACCATTTATCAGGGAAGACCTCTTTCATACCTGAGACTATGCAATGCTAATTCAGCATCTTCTCTACTCAGTTCCCTTTGCCTTTATCTTCTCAGCTAGATGCCTCCCACCTTTTTCCATCTTGCCACTATCATTTCTTTTGGTTTGCTTTTTTGTTCTTGTATTTGTTTCTGGGTTTTTCCTTCTCAACATGAATTATACAGTTGACTCTCAACCTGCATGCAACTTTCCACATTCTCTGCGTGAAAACCTGAGGCTACGGGACTGGTCACCTAGTCCTGCTGATCCCACCTGTACCTGCCCTTCTGCATCCACTCTGCACTGCCCTGCTGCAGGCCCCTCATCTCTCACTTGGACCAGTGTAGTCGTTGCCTCCCTGGCCTTACAACTCAGGACGGGCCCCTGCTGGTCTGTCTTCTCCGTTGCAGCCAGAATGATTGCTGTAATATTGCATATTGTTCAGTCGCTCAGGCATGCCTGACTTTTTGGACCCCATGCCCTGCAGCATTCCAGGTTTCCCTGTCCTTCACTGTCTCCCGGATTTTGTTCGGATCACGTCCATTGTGTCAGTGATGCCACCCAACCATCTGATCCTCTGTCGTCCCCTTCTCCTCCTGCCTTCAATCTTTCCCAGCATCAGGGTCATTTCCAATGAGTTGGCTCTTTGCATCAGGTGGTCAGTGTTCATCAATATTCAGTGTTGATTGTTTGATCTCCAGGATTGACTGGTTTGATCTCCTTGCTGTCCACAGCATGATGTATACATTTATTTCCTAATGTTGGACCATCCTTGCATTCTAGAATGAATTCCACTGTTTTGTTTTGTTTTCAGCCATGCCACATGGCTGGCAGGATCTTAGTTCCCAGACTGGGGTCTGAACCCAGGCCCAGCAGTGAGAGCACAGAGTCCTATCCACTGGACTGCCCGTTGTTCAGTTCCTCAGTAACACTGCATAGGACCCTTTCTGCTCAGTTAGAAGATAAGGTCTAGGCACTGAGCTGGGTTTCTGTCTTCAGCACGTGTCTGTCCCCCCTCCATGCTCTTCAGCTGTGCTTCCTTTCAGGTTGGGTATTCCGCTTTCCCCACACAACATGTGTCTTTTCCTACTTCTTCCTCCAGTCTGATAACTCCTACTCACCCGTCAAAACCCTACTCAAATGCCCCCTTCTCTGTGAAACCATCCCTGCCCTGCTTTATCTGTGAGATTCTTGCCTCTGCAGTCTTGCTACCTGTCTCTCCTGGAGGCACTTTTCTCGTTTCGCTGCAGCGATCTGTTAAAAGGGTTTGTCATCTGCCCTGACCTGTGAGTTTCCTAAGTGAGACCTGGCGCCCACAAGTGCTCTGTAAATGTCTGGAGATGCAGAGATGGAAAGAAAGACAAGAAGCCTTGAGTGGCTGCTTTCTAGGAACTTAGAATTGACATCATTTGTTTTTCTGCTTTACTTATTGTGTGTCTTTTGGGTGCAGCCATTTCTTTGAAGGAAGAAAACTGAATTATTTGTTTTCATTTCCAAAGACCTCATTTTTCCTTTCCATTTACCACTAGATTTTTGGCTAGTTATTAACATTTTTCTATAGAGAAAATAAATCACCCTCAGGCGGGGGTGGGAGGGTGGAGGGGGGCAAGGACTGATTTTTTTTTTTTAAGTAGATAATCAGACAGTTTCCTTAAGTGGGTGGAAATGAATTTTTAAAAAGAGATGGGACCTTGAGAATGGTTAAAATAAAAGTACAAGCTATTCTTTTTCATGACAACAATTTCATTAACACTTTAATATCTAAGAGTAAAGCTGTATTATAAATCAAGATTGGTTACTCTACTGTTGCTAAGAATGACATTGACTCAGTATAGGCTAGTGTCCTGAGACCAAAGCAGTGTATTCCAGAGTGTTCTCGGACCAAAAAAGCAGTCTAAAAACTGTGTGTCTCCTGTTCTTCCCTGGACAAGAGGCTTATTGAAGAAGAGCTTAATCAGGCCCAGGTTTGCTTCTAGCTCCTGAAGCAGCAAGCTGTGGAATGCAATTATCAACAGAGGGCAAGCATCTCTGATTCCCTCTGGACACGTGGTTTATTCCCCAGACACCTGCCTCTTCTTCACAGTATCAGAGGCCTCATATTGTCTGCTGGGGTGCAGGTGATGCAGAGAGGTGATACCCCCCTGCAATTACAAGGCAGAGATTGAGAAAGTCCTGGGGTTGGAGTGGGAGTCACACTCTCCCCACAGAGACAGGTCTCTGGATGCCTTGTCTTCCAGTGGGTGGACGAGGGCTTTAGGGTCACAGAGCTATGCGTACCCTGGAAAGGGGCCTTTGTGACAGTCTAGCCCTAAAAATAACCGCAACCATGAAACCTGCAACACCAGCAAGCTCCTCTGAGAGCCTGTGTGGGCCAGGTGACAGGGCCTTTCACGGATCACTCATGGCCCCAGGTCAGAGGAATCTCAGGCCATCAACCAAAAGTGAGCAAAAAGCAATTTCAAAATACTTTCAAGTATTCTGAGAAAATGCCAAAAGGGGGGGATCATATTCCTGGGATGTTTACTTCCTCTTCTTCTCCCCTTCTTGTCTGCAAGCTCCCTCCAGAAACTCTTCCACAAACTAGAGGTTTCTTCATCCCTCTTTCCCCCTTTCGTATTTTTTCCACCTGCATCCGCTAGAGTCCTCTCCCAGGGTGCGCACAGCCATTCTGTCACCTATACCCCCAGCCCCGCGTATATTATCTCACTCATCCTCACAACAACCTTGGAAGGAGGTGTTATCTTGCCCCATAATTACAGAGGAATCCCTAGCCCAAGGTCACACAGAACGTGCTGGCACCGGCATCGAATGCAGGGTCTGCTGGACAGCAGTCTCAGATCTTCCCCTGACCCTCTGACTTCTCTCTTGAGTCTGCCTGCCTTTTCCACCAGCTGAAAGGAGCTCTCCTTGTGGACGCCCTGCAGTTGGGCCACCGTGCCTTCACGATCTGACCCTGCTGCCTCTCCACCCTCAGCCTCCCCACTCCACCCCCATCTTGAAGAACCACTGACACAGTCAGGCTTCTTGGGGTGCCCCCTGCGTACCCAGCTCCCTTTTACCTCTGGTCCTCTGTCCATGCTGTTTATCAGGGCAGGTCTTCCCCTATGCCCTTGACAATCCTTAACACATCCTTATCCGCAGCTGAGAAGCCTCCTTGCACCTCCTCACCGCTTCCGGGGCTGCACCGGCCCCCCGCCCCCCGCAGAGGCCTCAGCTCCTGCTCTCCCAGCAGGGTGGTCCCCCTCCACCAGACCGGAAGGTCCGTGTTCACCTGCATCTCCATCACTTGCCCATCACTAGGTGCCCGCATCCAGAGATGAGGTTCTGCTGTGGACCCTTGCATTCCCGGTGTTAGCCATGGCTCTGGATAAAGGACCCGGGCTTCCTGCATGCCTGGCTGGAGACTGTGCCAACCTCAGCACACCCCAGGGAGACTCGGGTGGTAATACCACACCCGGAAAGCGGGTAGGCTGGCCAGTGCAGATTTCAGTACCGAACACCTCATCTGTGCTCGTCTCTCCCCACTTGACAGCTTCCATCCAGACTTGTGAAAATTCCTCCTAACTCGATTAGACGTGAATAAATCACCAACGAAATCACTCTGATTGTTAGAAGATCTGGTTCGGGTTAGCGGTTTCCTGATATCAGACTTTCCTTCCTGCCCTGGTTTGAGGTTTTGTTTTTTGTTGTCTGATCTCATTTCTCCTTGAGTGATAGCTTTGAAAGTTTCCAGAATTGCATTTAATATACAATTTCTAATTCTCATTGCACGTGCCCAGGAGGGGTGACGGAAAAGATGGCAACTTAATTTTCTAAGCTTCCTTTGGCAGGAATATATTGTCCAGATTGTTTCTGTCCCTTTCACTCCCAGAAGTAATTATTCCAACAGAAAGCATGTTGGGAGCTGCTGACTGAGTGCTGGAAGTTGTATCCTTCTGATGTACTGAATAATTGACTTAGAAAAAAAGGCTTCTGTCAGCCACCAGCGGAATGTTCAAAGTCAGTACAAGTCCAGCACAGCAGCCTGTGGGGGGCTGAGGATAGACGGCTCATCTGTGCCCCCATCCAGGCCACAGGGATTTATCACGCACCAGTTTAAACAGAGCTCGAGTGGGTGCTATGGCAGGGAGGGGATGTGGCTACCCCATTTTGGATGCATGCAGGGGGCTCCTTGTTCAGGACAGCGGGTCTCAGGGCTGGCCTTCATCCACAGAGAATGCGTGGGCATTTGCCTGGTGGATAGGATGGGAGGGCACCTGAGTATGGCGTGAGTGTGAGCCCAGGTTGGCGGGGAGGCTTGAACCTGGTGACATGGGCAAAGCTTTGGTTCAGAGTCAGGAAAGAGGAGAATCTAGAGGGAGGGGCCTGGTATGCCTCTGAGCTGCAGCTCCATCCTCCCCCCGCCCCACCGGCTCTGCCCACGCCTCCCCCTCGGGATGCCGGAGCAGACGGTGAGCCTGGTGCTCCCCAAAGTGCAACCCTTTCCCCGCCCCTCGGCAGGAGACCACTAAAGCTCTGACGGGATGCAGGTTACCGGGGCGAAGGGCGGACGGAGGTTTCACTTTCATCGCAGAGTTTTTCCTCCCTGGCTGTTGTCCTTCAGCCAGTGACCCTGCCAGGGAACAAGCGAGTGCGTTTCTTCTTGTGGCTTTTCAATTTCCCCTGTGCCCAGAGGCACATGGGTTGCCGGTGATGCTCTTTGTGACAGGCTCTGAGATCTTTGCCTGGAAATACCAGCTGGAGTTGGACCAGTGAGGTGAAGAGATTCTAAGCTGCAGAAAGACAGTAATAAATGACAGAAGGTCTGAGGAACTTCGCTGAATCATAAAAAGATCCCGTGAAAGTCTAGGACACGTTGGGGGTGTGTTACCATTCAAAGGAAGACGTCCCAGCTATTGTCCCGTCTCAGGCCTCTGCCATCTCGGGCATCGGCAGAAGCAGGGCAGGACACTGCGAGGGTCAGCACTCCCTGGCTAACCCCTTTCTGAACTGCAGGACTCAGGTCCTACCTTTCATAGAGATTGCCATTTCTTCCTGATTGTTGTTGTTTAGTCGCTAAGTCCTGTTCAACTCTTTGCGACTCCATGGACTGTAGCCCGCCAGGCTCCTCTGTCCATGGGGTTCCCCAGGCAAGAATGCTAGAGTGGGTCGCCATGCCCTCCTCCAGGCAATCTTCCCAACCCAGGGATCGAACCTACGTCTCCTGTGTCAGCAAGTGGATTCTTTACCACTGAGCCACCAGCGAAGCCCTTTCATCCTGGTAACTGAACACATTTCAGAAAGAAAACCAAAATCAGTATTTCAGGATGTTGAGAAAGAAACATTCAAGTTTTCACAGGCTCGAAATACAAAGAACATCATCACCCCCTTGTCTGTCCCCTTAGAAATGTCATTTTCAACCTAGAGATTAGTTTTACTTGTGCAGTTAGTAGAATTGATCCCTCAGTATTGAATACAGAGGGAAAAAGCCCAAACAAAAACAACTTTATTTGCCAGATACTTCAGAAACACTACCGAGGAATATTTTGTACGTATAATATGAGCTGTCAAAATAGCATGCTAATGATTTCCTCCATCAATGGGAAAATGAATCCTAGCTTCGAGAGAGTCATTTTTCTATTTTTATGGTCTCCAGCTTTATTGTAATTATTTATCCCCATCATTGCATGTGAATAGAAACATTTCTCAATTTAAATTAATGGCTGGATGTAGAACAAGAGTAGAATTTTCAGTGACTGTGCTCTTCTTCTTTTGTTGATTTCTTCTTCTGGAGTTTTTAGATTTTTGTAAATAGCTGGTACATTTGTGTGGTTCAAGAACCAAGAAGTATAAAAAGGAGGGAGTGGGAACTCCTCCTTTCCGTTTCTCTCTCCTGTTCACCCACTGTTCACTTCACGACTCTGCCCAATAGGTAATTACTATTATTAGTTTCTTGTATATGCTCCTGGGTTTTAATGCACATACAAGGTATTACTCTGTAGCTTGTTTGTTTATTTTTTGTCATCACTTTTGCCATTTTAATCGGAGGATAATTGCTTTACAGTGTTATATTCGTTTCTGCTTCACAGTAGCACGAATCGGTTATACGTACACATATATCCCCTCCCTCCCACCCCACCCCACCCCTCCAGTCGTCACGGAGCATCTAGCTGGGCTTCCTGTGCTATGCAGAAGGTTCTCACTAGCTAGCAATTTTACACACAGTAATGTATATGTGTCAATGCTACTTTCTCAATAGCTTGTTTATTTTTAATTGAAGTATAGTTGATTTATAGTGTGTTTATTTTCAGTAAAGTGTACAGAACAAGTACACAGAAAAAGTGTCCATATATTTAGTTCCCTATGCTGAACAGTAGGTCCTTGTTGGTTATCTATTTTATACTATAGCTTGTTACGTGTGGGGTTTTTTGTTGTTAGTAATTTATCGTTGCGTTTTCTCATGTTAGTAAGGAAGGAACACGCTGATGCCTTTTTTACAGCTGCATAATCTTCCATTGTGAGAGCCTATTGGAGTGCATCTAACCAACTCCTATTGATGGGCATTCAGGTGGATGCAAAACTTTAGTTCCTGCAGACACTGTGGTGACTGGAATTGGACTCACATCATCCTGTGCCTGGGCAAGCCTGCCTGCAGGATAAATTCTCGTAGAATTTCCGAGCTAGTCCCACCCTCTCCGCCAGGTCACCACCACTGTTTCCAAGTCTTGTCAGGCCAGTTCCTCTGTGAGCAGTGGGGCCATCTAATTATCAATGACATCTCTCAGGGCAGGAAAGCCCGGTCCTGCCACCCCATGCACAGTACCAGGCAGAGACTCCGGCTCTCACATCACTTCTCCCCAGAGAACCGCAGCCTGGGAAGACGTTCCTTTGCCATGAGGATGGAAAACTGGACATTTGCCAGGTCAGGGATGGTAAACCCCTCTCCGGAGCCTAGTGCACTTTCTTCATAGTTATCCAGGACATGATCATCTGCAGGCAGTTGCCAAGGTCCGTCTGCATTCTGGACTGTTGTATACACACAGGGTGAGAATCAGATCCCCACCATCGAGCATCTGCTTCCCTCACACCCAGGTTGCCGTTGTTCAGTTGCTCAGGCACGTCCGACTCTTTGCGACCCCATGGACTGCAGCACGCTAGGCTTCCCAGTCCTTCACTGTCTCCCAGAGTTTGCTCAAACTCATGTCCACTGAGTCAGTGATGCCCATGTTATCTCTATGTTTTCAGACTTCCTACCAGTTGGGGCTTTAGCAGGTCTCAGTTAACCTATGTGCCCGGTTAACATCAGCAAAGGCCTGTCCTATTCCTCCCTTCTCACTTGGGAGCATAGGGTGAAGCCCCAGTGGTGGAAAGCCCTCTCTTCCAATTATGCACCCTGGGATAAGTATTTGCACCACACTGGGACATCAGGAGGGAAGTTTCTCCCCAACCGCAAACAGCTGCTTTAGCACAACAGCCACATTGGTCTGCAGTCTCTTGTATCACCTGGGCCCAAATAAAGGGCATTTTGCATCCTTTGGCATAGGACTTAAGCTTAGCATTTACCCTTAGATTCTCTGTGGGCAGGGCCCTAGCAATGTTCCAGCATGTACCCTAGGCCTCAGGATCACCTGCGTTTTCTGTTCATCCTGTCGAACTGACTCTTGTAACCAGGAGGGAAACCCATCCAAGTTCCTGCTCAGATCACTAGGGCTTACCTCCTCCCCAGCCTCTTTCACAGCTCCTCTCAAATAGGTTTAATCTGAATAAATGAGTACAGAGCTGCCTAGGTCCTTTGGGAGGGACCCATCCATTTTCAGGGGGCATCCGAGGTGGCCAGTGGGTATAGAATCCACCTGCAATGCAGGAGACATGGGTTTGATCCCTGGGTTGGGAAGATCCCCTGGAGCAGGGCATGGCAAGCCACTCTAGTTTTCTTGCCTGGAGAATCCTATGGACAGAGGAGCCTGGTGGGCCACTGTCCATAGAGTCGCAAAGAGTCAGACGTGAATGAAGCAACTGAGCATGCATGCACATCCATTTCCAGCTTCTCTCCTTGGCATCAGGGCAAGCCAGTATCGTCCCTGGGCATGGACCCGTTCTCCCGTCTCCTAGCCCAACAAGCGCCTGGTTTCTTCCCAGCTGCCCCGGCCTGCCCCGGGTCCACTCTTGCCCCATTCTCCCTGGCTCTGTGCTCTTGGCTGGCCCCTTGCCTTGGCGGCACATCCCGCCGTTCACTCACACCATTCACAGGACTGTGCCTTCCTGGACACGTTCGCCTCACCTGGACCAGAAGGACTGTGTAATCACTGAGATAAGGGCATCTCATTTCTGTACCATTCCAGTAGGGCCATGATCACAGGCCCGATCTGGGGAAGACCCTCTTCAGAAGGGGATTTTCACATCTCAGAGCAGAGGAGGTCCAGGCAGTTTCTTCTTATGGTAAATGGAATATAGTTCAGCCATAGCCTAGGTACAGAGCAGAAATCTGAGACTGGGTGTAGGTTCCAATTACAAAGTACTCGTTAAACCAAACAGAGCTCACACAATTCATTCAAAGCGTACTGATCATATCACAGTCCTAAGGCTATGAGAGTCAGAACTCAGTTCCCAAGGTCTGAGTTCTAAGCCAGCCCCTCATGGCTGGGCCTGTTTCCTGTTCATACCTGAGCACTCTCTGAGTCCCTGTGGTTCTCAGGACCGCAGCCCCAAATCTCTTTTTCCTCATAGGCTACAGGAGGGACCAAAAAGAGAGGGACGGGGGTGGTTTGAACTAGGGCAGGGTTTGAGAGATATTTTGTCTTTGTTGTTTAGTCATTTCTGTTCAGTTCAGTTCAGTCGCTCAGTCATGTCCGACTCTTTGCGACCCCATGAATCGCAGCACACCAGGCCTCACTGTCCATCACCAGCTCCCGGAGTTTACTCAAACTCATGTCAATTGAGTCGGTGATGCCATCCAGCCATCTCATCCTCTGTTGTCTCCTTCTCCTCCTGCCCTCAATCTTTCCCAGCATCAGGGTCTTTTCAGATGAGTCAGCTCTTCGCATCATGTGGCCGAAGTATTGGAGTTTCAGCTTTAGCATCAGTCGTTCCAATGAACACCGAGGACTGATCTCCTTTAGGATGGACTGGTTGGATCTCCTTGCAGTCCAAGGGATTCTCAAGAGTCTTCTCCAACACCACAGTTCAAAAGCATCAATTCTTTGGTGCTCAGCTTTCTTTATAGTCCAACTCTCACATCCATACATGACCACTGGAAAAACCATAGCCTTGACTAGATGGGCCTTTGTTGACAAAGTAATATATCTGCTTTTTAATATGCTGTCTAGGTTGGTCATAACTTTCCTTCCAAGGAGTAAGCATCTTTTAATTTCATGGCTGCAGTCACCATCTGCAGTAGTTTTGGAGTCCAGAAAAATAAAGTCAGCCACTGTTTCCCCATCTATTTGCCATGAAGTGATGGGACCAGATGCCATGATCTTCGTTTTCTGAATGTTGAGCTTTAAGCCAACTTTTTCACTCTCCTCTTTCACTTTCATCAAGAGGCTCTTTAGTTCTTCTTCACTTTCTGCCATAAGGGTGGTGTCATCTGCATGTCTGAGGTTATTGATATTTCTCCCAGAAATCTTGTTCCAGCTTGTGCTTCATCCAGCCCAGTATTTCTCATGATGGACTCTGCATATAAGTTAAATAAGCAGGGTGACAACATACAGCCTTGATGTACTCCTTTCCTATTTGGAACCAGTCTGTTGTTCCATGTCCAGTTCTAACTGTTGCCTCCTGACCTGCATACAGGTTTCTCAAGAGGCAGGTCAGGTGGTCTGGTCGTTTAGGATATGGTAAAATGAACAGACCTTGAGGGTTCATTCATTCATTCATTCATTCAGTACTGTCCTCTGGAGCTAAGGATAAGTCAGGAATCAAAACCACAGTGGTCTCTGTCCTTATTAGCCTCATGGTCACGAGGAGAGTTTGACATAGGAGTACGGGGGAGGTTGAGAATTTACCATCGTGTTTCTGTAGAGTTTGTCATTTCTAAGGTAAGAGATGTGGAGGAAAAGGAGATGGGGGCTGGGAGTGTATATATCTGTCAGGGTTTGGTCAGGAAAACAGCACCCACGAGTCTTTTGGAAGTAGAGGGTTTAATATAGGAAATAGATCTTATGTGAGCATGGTGGAGTTGGGGAATTGGGATCCGGAAGAAGTGAGATGAAGGACTGGAGAAAAGTCACCACACCCCCAGAAGTATCAGCTCAGATGGGCAGGTTGAGGCTTATGGGAAATTCCCCAGAAGCTGTGCTCAGCGGGCTGCTCAGTGAGATGAAGGGGGCACTCAGGGACATCAGCAGGACTGCATCCAGGTCAGTAGAGGTGGGCACAGGGCCTCTGTTGTCAGCAGGGTGGTCAGAAAAGAAGGTGGGTGCACAGGGATGGTAGGGCCAACCGGCTCCTTCTAGGCACCTCTGCGTTTGTCTGTCCCCATGTCTGACCATCTGAGAGTAATAGCCCCTGCCTCACAAATCTCTCCTGTGTTTCCTCTGGTCCAGCTCTCATCCATGCAGGGAAGGGACTCCTAAGGAGATGGATCCCCGCCCGGGACGGTAGAGTCATGCCAAGATGCCAGCGCAGAATCCTGTGCAGGGCGCTCATCCTGGAGCTGGTGTTGATGTCTCAGCACATTCAGAGGCTTAGGAAGGGGCATCCTGGATGGGTCTGGGATGGGTGTGAGTTAGAGATGAAGTTTACCAGAGTCATCAGAAAGCGTGTGCATGCATGCTGAGTCACTCAGTCGTGTCCAATTCCACGTGACCCCATGGACTGTCGCCCTCCAGCCTCCTCTGTTCATGGGATTTTCCAGGCAAGAATACTGGAGTGGGTTGCCGTGCCCTCCTCCAGGGGATCTTCCTGACCCAGGGATCTAACCCATATCTCTTACATCTTCTACACTGGCAGACAGGTTCTTTATCACTAGCACCACCTGGGAAGCTCCATCAGAAAGCACATGGATGTAACACAATCTAGGGAAAAGTGCAGGGCGAGAAGGGAAGAGAGCCTGGGCCAGAGCCCCAGGGAGCTCCGGCATATTCAAGTAGGAGATGGGGCAGGTGCCAGCAAGGAAAATGCAAAAGGGAAGAAGGAAGCCAGAGAGTGAGCCGTGGAAGCCACAAAGGCAGTGGGTTGCAGGCACACACTCAAGGGGCCCCAGGGAGATGAAAGTGGATGGAGAGGTCAACTGTGGAGGTCACTGGTGAGCTTAGCTGATCTGATCGCTGCATGTAGGAACCTAAGCCAGCTGGAGTGAGTCAAGAGCATAGAGGTAGTGACCATGAACAGCCGGAAATGTTTAGCTTCAGCGTTCAGGGTGTGGGAAGAGGAAGGATCAGTTTCCTCTCCTCAGATGGGAGACAAATGGCATTTTCAATTTGAGTTGGGGAGAAGCCCTTGTTTGTTGTTCAGTCACCAAATCATGTCCAACTCTTTGCAACCCCTTGGACTGTAGCATGCAAAGCATCCCTGTCCTTCTGTATCTCCCAGAGTTTGCTCAAACTCATGTCCATTGAGTTGGTGATGCCATCCAACCATCTCATCCTCTGTCACCTCCTCCTCCTCCTGCCCTCAGTCTTTCCCAGCATCAGGGACTCTTTCAATGAATTGGCTCTTTCAGGGAGAAGCCCTGTTTCTTGATAAAAGTAGAGGAAGATCTGTTCCCATTCACATCCTAAAACCACCTGCTGAGTTTCCTCTGCTGCGTCTCAGCCCTGTGCTATAAGACAGTGCTTGATAGATCACAGAAATGACACGTTCTTATCCCAGGAGCTTAAGGTCTCCTCCAGAAGGGTAGCAGGGGTCTCTGCCATGGGGTGAGGAGTGTGTCCCCGTGGAGGGAGGTGCCAGCTCAGATGGGGGTGACTGGGGAGGCCTTGCAGCCAAATGGAATGTCAGCGTTCAGTTTTGAAGAAGATCTGTGATTTCTCTGGGGAGAGATGTATGCAAAGAGACAGAGGGGCTGAGCTTCAGCACCTTTCACAGAACAACGGGAGATGCCCCTGGGTGCTGTAATGGGGCCATTTATACAAAAGCACCTGCGGTGGGCAGATGGTTTAGGAAGAGGGGTCCAGCCCCACCCTGTGTCTGCCCCTACTTCCCAGGAGTAAAAGCTTCTTGTGGGGCACAGTCATACAGGATGGAGGGAGCAGGCACTGAACACCCCTGAGAACATCCCACGTCGCTTGATGGAATAAGAAAAGCCCCAATCTGCTAAGTCCGGCGGGGAAAGAAAAGGAGAGGGAGGAGGAGAGGTACAAGGATGGGATATGGGCTGAGGAGGGGGCACATAAAAACCAAAGAGGATTTGTTTGACCCTCAGGAGGATTTACCTCGGCGTGTGCTCTGAGAGCCAAGCAGCCCCGGAAAGAAAAGCAATGAATCATTTATGATTGTTTTCATTTTGTATTCATTAAAGACCTCTGCACTATTATTATCGAACCTTAATTGGCTTGGCTGCTGGCTGGCGCTGCCTCTCCCTGCGCCCTTGCTCCTCCCTTCGCCATCAGAAATTCCTCTGGAGCGTGAGCCAGGACCGTGCTGGGGAGCCGGGGCAGCTGGGCAAGAATCCACCCGAAGATCAAATGGAATGCAGCCGCTTGGCTTTCTTCTCTCTGATCATATATTAATAAATGTATCTCGCTGGTCTCCAGCTCGCTCCCCACGATCCGCTCTAAGCTCCCTGCCATCTCTGCACCCTCTTTGCTTTCTCAGCCTTTCGAGAAGCCTCCCATTAGCCAGCACCCTCTCACGGCCCCATGAGCCCAGCAACTTCACGCATGACAGTGCACATCCTTTGTTCCAGGTGCCATAGTGGGCAACGAACCAGCAACCATATGCAAGTTACCTGATTTACTTCCTTTAATACACTTCAGTGTAATTATAACTGCACAAAAGAGAGGACAAATTGGCAAGTGATTACATTGTTAATTTGGCAGTGTTTTATCACATTGTGGAAGCACGATTTCCTCTCTAATGTATGGGGGGGGGCAACACGTTTGTCTACGGTGTGGGCTTATCAAGGAATTCTGGGGCATAGAAATGAAATACACAGGAGACAGGGAAATCAGCTCTCCTCCCCATAAATATTCCTTTATTTTGCATGTGTTTTGCAGCCTCCTTCAAAAAAGCCAACTCGTTGATTCAGGCCTAATTATTGAAATGCTCCAGAATGCATAATCAGGCTGTGACAGAGCAGCTGATGGATGGCTTTAGATCTGGAGAGGGGAGATAGCCCCAGTTAACAGGGCTGACTGCTTCCCTTCCAGAATCTCACTGGCTGTGCATGCCTCATGACCATCCCGCCTGAGAACGCGACCGTGATTCCTGGAAAATGCCCCAGTCCCGGGTGTCAAGAGGCCTTCCTCACCTTCCTGTGTGTGATGTGTGTCTGTAGCATGATCGGGGCCATGGCTCAGACGCCTTCGGTCATCATCCTCATCAGGTAAGCATAGCCCCAGGGACCGGAGAACCAGCCGCCCCGCGCCGCCTCCCTCCCTGCTGTGTGTTCGCAGTTCTCCCAGAAATCAGAACTCTGGGGACTGTATGAGTCTTGCAAGCCAGCTTCCCTAGGCTGGTGGGAATCAGTTATGTGTGATGGAAACCTCGTAGCAAAAACCTCGCACAGTCCCTGTGTCTGGCTCCTGTCTCAGGGCACTGATTTGTAGTATGACCTTGGGCTCAGTGGTTTCTGAATGCTCCCCTGGTGGCTCAGACAGGAAAGAATCTGCAATCCAGGACACCTGGATTCAATCCCTGGCTTGGGAAGAGCCCCTGGAGAAGCAAATGGCCACCCACTCCAGTATTCTTGCCTGGAGAATCCCCATGGACAGAGGAGCCTGGAGGGCTACAGTCTGTGGGGTTGCGAAGACTCAGACATGACTGAGCAACTAACACTTTCAACTTTCACTCCAAAAGTAGAAAGCGCAGCCCAAGAGAAAACACTGCACTTTCATGTCCTACCAGAAACAGACTCTGCAGGTAATTTTGAAAGGTACTGCGGTCTCTTATTGACATTTGCAAAGAGCAACACTGTTGGAGTGAAATGAAAATGGCATGGGAATAGCCGAGTCCCTGTGTCTGGCTCCTGTCTCAGGGCACTGATTTGTAGTATGACCTTGGGCTCAGTGGTTTCTGAATCTGGAACTGGAGGTGATGTCAATGGTCCTGCCTGCCTCCTGCAGTGGGCTAGGTCCTGCTGAGACCATGTGTGTGCAAACTCTGTAAAGATATAAACGGGTCATTGACAAGGTGTGATGCAGTGCTGAGTGGCTCATGGAAGCAAGTTGTGACTGCTTTTGAACAGACGGATGGTTGGAGAGAGTCACCCAATAATCTCTGTTTCCCCATCTCTCAAGAACTATCCTGGGGGGGTGGGTGAGGTGTCTCAAAGGTGAATTATTGGGTAATTTTCTGAGTAACTTACACAGTTGCAAAGTTATCTAGATTTGTGTGAGGAACCCAGAAGAGGCAGGCTTCATGTCTGGCGACCATCTTTAACAGAGGAAGTGGTGCCAAGCACAGATCCATCTTACCAGGATGCAGTTATCTAAACAAACCAATTCAATCCCAAGGGCTGGAGATAAAAGTAGGAATGAAATGCTTGGATACAGCCTGTACAAATGTACATTTTGTTGTTGTTTAAGTCGCTAGGTGTTCAACTCTTGTGACCCCAGGGACTGTGGCACATCAGGCTCCTCTGTCCATGGGATTTCCCAGGCAGGAATCCCAGAGTAGGTTGCCATTTCCTTCTCTGGGAGATCTTCCTGACCAAGGGACTGAACCCATATCTCCTGCACTGGCAGGCAGATTCTTTACCGCTGAGTCACCAGGGAAGCCCTGGGATGTAACATCAGCTGCTTTATCTAGCCTCTGTGTGTCTACTGCATTTCCTGATCTTGGTTATAATTCACAAGGAAAAGGATTTATACAAAGTACTTATGTTCTAAAGTCATTAGCAAAGCTTTTTCAATGTGCAGGAGCATTAATGGTGCAATAGCAAATTGCCATTTTATACTTGTTAAATTTGGAAAAAATGTTTAAAAATTCACTCCCAGTTTTGTAAGCAAGGCTCTAACAAAACAGGTAAAGTCACATATTTCTGGTGGTGTTGAGAAACATATTAATCCTTTCATAAAAGCAAGGTGGCAAATATGAGTTCAAGAGCCATAAAAACGTTCAGGTTTCTGTTTTTGTTTTTTTTTTTGTGGGGTAACCCTATGCCTTGCCACTTATGTTAAGAAAATACTCTGTGAGAAGAAAAGCTCAATGCAGACAGATTTTTATTATAGTGTTAACTATAATAGCAGAAAAATCTGAATTGGAATAGTGAGTTAAATTATAGTCCCACAGCTCAGTGGAATAATGAAAATTCTTAAGAATGTGAGAAGTGTTTATGAAATGAACTATTGAATTTAAATTATATGTGGAGGATGATTATATATAATATGCACTGGACAAAACCCATCAGATCTCAGGCATGGGTTTGGGGTGGCTGCCTTATTTTTGTTACTAGGAATTCCCATGAAGTTGTATTGTACCCGTTGACACACAAAAGGCACCAAAAAGCAAGAAAAATGACCTTCACAGCCTTTAGCAATGAGCAGTCCCCTTTTTTTCTCTGCCCTTGACTCTGCTGCAAAAACCCAGCCCAGCAGTTGTGGCTGCAGACCAAACCCAGAAAGTCAGCTGAAACCTGAATCATGTCCAAGTCTCAGCTTGATAAACAGCTCTTGGAGATTTTCAGGAAATCTGTGACTCCTTTTGAGTGGACCAGCAACAGATGGCCTAAATGACCTAGGTCGGGCCTTGTGCACCTCATAGCTCCATGCCGCTGGGGCCAGCTGGAGGTACGTGCCCACTTGCTTTTCGAGGAGTCCAGGGTAATAGCGTCTTCTGTTGCCACCCACTCCAGTGCGCCATCACAGATGTTCGAGGCAGACACAAGGGCATAGACGGTCAGAGCCACAGCCTGGATTATGGGCACCAGCCCTTGTCCCATCCCAGGGCAGTGGGCCCACTTCCACTCTCACTCCAGACAGAAGCGTACTTGCCAACAGCAGCGCTCAGGACAGGCACCGGTGTGAGGATGCCGGCTATTTAACAAGTCACGCGGGGGCCAGCACTGGGCTTTGTTTTCAGTATGTATTCGGCTGCATCACGTCTTGGTGGTGTCATGAGGGACCTTTCGTTGTGGCATACAGACCCTCTAGCTGTGGCGCTCGGGGTCCAGAGTGCACAGGCTCGGTCGCTCCATGGCCTGTGGGATCTTAGTTCCCCGACCAGGGGTCGATCCTGCGACTTCTGCATTGGAAGGTTCTTAGCACCAAACCACTAGGAAAAGTCCCCGGCCTCTTGATTTCTGGTTTGTTTCTGTTTTTTCACTCAGCATATGCTGAGTGTCACACACCACACTGATGATGAATGAGACACACACAGTCCTTGGCCTCAAGGAGAGAAGAACAGCACTGAGTCAGTACTGGTTTCAAGAGCAGGAGGCCTAACAGAGGAGGTCTGTGACGAGCTGTGACGGCCTCCCTGCTTGGAATCAGTCATCATTCCCAAACCCCCTCTGCTGTCACTCTTAAACCAGACAGTGTGAGAATATTCTAGAAAATGTGTGAAAAGATCGTGCTCAGGGGCTGCTGTGGGTAAACCGAAGCCAGGGACACTGAGTCAGTTCAGAACAAAGGCATGTGACTGTATAAAGCTGTGTGGGTGTTAGTCGCTTGGTCGTGTCCAACTCTTTGTGACCCCATGGACTGTGGCCCACCAGGTTCCTCTGTCCATGGGATTCTCCAGGCAGGAAGACTGGGACGGGTTGCCATTTCCTCCTCCTGGGGGGGTCTTCCTGACCCAGAGATCAAACCCACATCTCCTGCAGGCAGATTCTTTCCCACTGAGCCACCTGGGAAGGCCAAATAAAGGTACCTTTCCAGTTTAAAAGGTACCAAAGCTGGATATAGATGAATGGACTGTTTCACAAGTTGTCCATCTAGGGAACCAACCCACGCTAGTCTGGTTGATTTCGCAAAGTGATGCCAGAATGACAAATGTGTTTATGGTTCTGGCCTATCTGTGTAGCATAAGGGGAACTGCCTTCCCCACTGATATTTCCTCTGATACATGTACCCACCGACTTAAGATGTTTCCCTGTGCCGGCAAGTGCAAAATGCCTTTAAATGAAGACTTTGGGAACAAATTTGCATTCCATCCTTCAAAGGACTAGTTTTAGTTAATAAAAAAACACTGCTAAATTCCTAAACTTATCTTGTCCCTGCAGTTGCAGTGATTTTTCAGACTTTCAGCAGGGAAGGTGAAAAAAGCAAAAGAACAAAACCATTAATAATTTTCTAAGGAAGGGCTCTGATGGACAGCAGCGGATGACTCTGAGGTCTGTTAATTAAAGTGAAGCGATAAGAATCTTTTCTTTTTTCCTCTTCATCTCTTTGCATGTAGGACAGTCAGCCCTGAACTCAAATCCTACGCCCTGGGAGTTCTTTTTCTCCTCCTCCGTTTGTTGGGTACGTATTCTTTCTTTATTCCCTCAATAGTGAATCAGATGCTTATAACCAGGTGAGTACATATATCAGTGGAATCATGACCAGGTGAGTACATATCACTGGAATCATCCCTTGAGTTGTCTTTTTTCTTATGAAGTTTAATTTTGGTGAACAAGAGAAAAGTCTGTTAAATGTTGTTCAGGGTTTAGACCTAAACTTGCACACTCCCTGGATATCACAGGGTTTTTGTTGATATTAACTGTGCCTTCAGGCCACCCTGAATTTTCATTGGCACAAGGAGGAAAAGCGAGGAACCAAAAAGAATGTGATGATATTATTTGGCCCCCTCATTAAGCAATCCATGAGCAGCTTGTGAAATGCTTCATTTATGGGGCTGCCTGCTGGGGGAGAGAGGTATTTTCATAATGCTTCCCAAATGGAAACTTTGCATCCTTTAAATTTTTCCAAACTGATTTAGTTTATTTACCTTGGGTTTCTAGGACAAGGCAAATATGACCTTCATGCTATAGTGCCTATATTCCATGGTTTGGTATGGACAGAAGGAACTACGTCTAACCTGCCATTTTCTAAGATGGGAATAGCCCATGGTTCTCCTGGAGTGCTGGGACCAGCTGAGGAGAAGCTGGAAAAGCCAATCAGATAAACCTTCTCCCTGTGGACCACACTGCTGCTTTATGAACTCCCTTTGTCAAGGCCAAGATCAAGATAGGATGACATTTCTTCTTCTTGAATAATAAAGCTGTGGTCCTCCTTAATGGACATTAAGTGATAAAAATGGAAAGGAAGATAACCATGGCCTATACCTTCAGAGTAAAAATTTCTCATCCCAAATAGTATATAACCTGAATGAGCACAAAGACTAACTATAGAAATGTGTATAAAAATATTCATAAAAGTGAAAAATTGGCTACAATTCAAACATCCATCAGCAGGGAATTAAATCCATTATGGGTTCTAATTTCAGTACAATTTATGTACCCCCTTTAAACTGGAGAGAAAAATACTGATAAACCTTGAAAGGGTACATGATAAGTGGAGGGGGAAAAGGAGGTCTATATTGTATATGCAAATGTTTTTAAAGTATATATGAAAGTGAAAGTTGCTCACTCGTGTCCAGCTGTTTGCAATCCCATGGACTATACAGTCCATGGAATTCTCCAGGCCAGAATACTGGATTGGGTAGCCTTTGCCTTCTCCAGGGGATCTTCCCAACCCAGGGATCGAACCCAGGTCTCCTGAATCATAGGCAGATTCTTTACCAACTGACCTACCAGGGATATATATAGGGGAAAATACAGGAAAGCTAGATAAGAAAATGGTATCAGCTATTATAATTGAATATTGAGGCTATGAATGATATTTTCTAAATTCATTTTTAAAATTTGAATGATAAATATATATGTTTATTACTTTCATAATGAGATTACATTCTATATAATTGCTATGTGAAAGAAAAATATTCACCCTTAAATCCATTAATAAGATAAGGTCCTCCCTGGGGAATGGAAAATACTTGACATCTGCCCTATCTCTGCCTGTAGCCAAGTAACTTCCAATCAAGGTTGTGATCTCTTTTGCCATGTCCGTGACAAGACCTGGGAATCTTCTTAATCACTGTCAGTCCACATCGTTGGTATAAATGGAGAATCTTAAACGTCTTTGTCTTATTTCTGGTTCATGGAAAATAGAAATGCTCTAGGTATGATAATACCCAGTGCAAACGAGTTCAACTGTAATTCAAACTAAAACATTTTAGGCCTTCCTAGAACTCGTATTGGCTTTTAGAGCTAACTACACAGGGTACTATTTATGGTGGGGTTTTTTCTCTCATCATTGGGAGGATAGAAAATGCATGTGTGGTGATGCCCCCCATTCCACCCTGGTTTGGTGGATGGACAGATGAATGTGTAATATCAGGTAGCAGGTTGGAGACCCTTATTTCTGAAAATGGTGAAACCATTCCACATGCAGGCTTCCCTGGTGGCTCAGCTGGTAAAGAATCCACCTGCAGTGGGGAAACCTGGATTTGATCCCTGGGTTGGGAAGATCCCCAGAGAAGGAAATGGCTACCCACTCCAGGATTCTGGCCTGGAGAATTCCATGGGCTGTATAGTCCATGGGGTCGCAAAGAGTCGGACACGACTGAGTGACTTTCACTTTTTCACTTTCACTACTATTATTCTACATACATATTCACTCAACAAACTGACATTGAGCATCTAATGTGCTCAGAGCTCCATGGACCATACCCAGGTAAGTGAGCCCAGCATTCCTCTTAGGGAATTCCTTGAGGAGTTGAGCAGAGAATCAAAAAGCCCTCCACTTATGGGGTTACTACAGATGTCTCTGTACCTCTAAACACATGCTGAGGATTCAACATAGTGAGTAAAAAATAACCTTCAGAATAATTTTGATAACACAAAATATAAGAAAAATTTGCAAGTTGTTTTTGAAAAGTTAATGAAAATTATAGGACACTTGAAGACAGAAATGAAAAATTATAGAGCATGTGTAATGTGACACCATTAAGACCACTGTATGTTGCTCTAAAGCTCAAACATTATCTAAACGAGTATTTTTCAACTTCTGTGATTATAATCTACAGCAAGAGATAAACTTCATATTGTGGCCCAGTGCATACATATGCATATATACAACTGAAGCAAAGATTTCATGAAAAATATTCACCCTTAATATGTGTGATGTGCTCTGATATTTTCTATTCTATTTCATTCTTTTAAAATAGTGGGTCATGACCAACTATATTGATTGTATTGTCCAACTGGGTCACACATCAGAGTTTAGAAAACGGCTCTAGAAGGATATGCCACAGTTTCATCTTTTAATTAAAAGTGGCTTATCAGAGAAGTCTTTGCACTGGGCCCGATTCCATTTCCTGCAGCACCCAATAAGATTAACCACCATTACAGTTAATGAAGGGCCAACCGAGAAATCAGATTTCAAGACATTGTCAAGCTTTGTGCTTGGCCCCGCTTGGGTAATGGGTGATGGTGAGGACACCACAGTTCAATGTGATAAGACTGGAGAAGCAGTCAGTAGAGGTGTAGGATGGATGTGTGGGAGAGCTGCCTGGCCTGGGGTTGGGAACAGGAGTGTGGGTGAAAGGATGTGATATTAACCTGAAGCATGAAGAATGCAGAAGAGTTACCTTGCTAGCAAAAAGGAGAGAGTGCTTTAGACGGAGGGACTTAAAGGAGGAAAACCCTGGAAGTGAACAAAAGCTGAAGCGTGTTTGGGGGCTGCAGGAAGCCCTTGTGGCTGGAGGCGATGGCTGTCAAGGACACGATCAGAAAGAGTAGCTGTGCTGTTGACAAGATTGACCTTTATCCCCAAGTCAAATGAAGTCGTTGATGGACTTTAACATGGGGATAAGATCCATTGTGCATTTTTAGAAAGGCCCACTGTCTGCCACATAGAGATGTGGAAACTGAATATTAAGCCACTGGTATAACAGAGGAGCTGATGGAGAACAATGCTGAGGATGCTGGCTGCCAAGATGGCGAGATGTGGATAGAGGAGAAAGTGTCAAGGCTTAGTCCCTGGATGGAAGTGTACAGACTGGAGCATCTGAGAAGGGGGAATCCACAGTGACAGCGCCTTATAAAAGGTTTGGATCATGTGGTACATGGGAGATACTATTTCTTAAAGCAGGAGGACCAGAATGAGGAGCAAGTTTTTGGGAGTGGCATAGACCAACACCATCCGATAGACCTTCTTGCAGTGGTGGTAGTGCTCCATGTCTATGCCACATGGGGCTGTGGAGCACTTGAAATGTGGTTTCTATAAACTGGTTTCTCCTTATTTTTGATGATTTTCAT
Organism: Cervus elaphus; assembly: GCF_910594005.1. NCBI lineage: Eukaryota > Metazoa > Chordata > Mammalia > Artiodactyla > Cervidae > Cervus > Cervus elaphus. The sequence continues at coordinate 18,651,418 of NC_057827.1, read as the reverse complement.
TTACGTAGCTGCGTGTGGCCAGTGGCTATCATACTGGACTGTGCAGGTCTTTGACGCACCACCCTTGGTGGGTCAGAGCTTGAGGCAGTGGGGGCAGCTTGGGGAGACTGCTCTTTGCAGATACTTGGCTGTGAGAAGTGTAAAGAAAGAGGGAAGGACCCAGAAGTGAATGCAGGTTATCTTCCCTTGTTGTTTTAAATGCTGATAGAAAGGAGTTGTCAGAAAGGACAGAGACCTGTGGTGGGGTCAGGTCACCTTGGCACCAAGAGCTTCCTACATAGTCTGTGGGAGCCCTGGAGTAAAAGCAGTAATGTGGTTGGTGATATCAATGGTGGGTGAGAAGGAGTATGGAACAAAGAAATTAAGAGTGGTGGTCACAGTAGGGCTAATGTGACTGGCCATGGTGCCTGAGCTGGACAAGGAAGAGGTAAGCTAGGAGAAGGGAGAAAGAACAGAGAAAGGGCACGTAGGAGCTGGATGTAGTAATTCATGAAAAAAGAGTTGGAATCTGCAGCCAGAGCTTTGTTGTCTGACTTTGAGATTGAGGTGGTGGAGCATTTCTGAGAAATGACAAAACCCAGAGAGGAAAGGAACATCCTTGACGTTGAGAATGAGTTGTTGAAAGGCCTGAGTGAGAGCTCATGTCCATGGAGAAGTTCAAGTCACCCAGGACAGTGGTGGAATTTGAGTGGAAGAGGACAGAGTTGGATCAAGGGTCAGGAGGTTCAGAGTAAACGAATGACTTACTCAAAGTGGAACGCCTGATGTAATCAAATCCACCCTTTTTCATCCTTATGCAAATGTCCTGGTCACTGTTTTTCTCTCTGGGTGTGGGCATAACATCCACTCAAGGGTTTGATCTTGTTCCTGGGGGGTCTGTTGCATGCTGCAGATGTTACACCAAATTTGACTGGATTCACTACCATGACCTCTCCTCCACAAATGCCTGCTGTTGGTTTTCCAGAGCAACAAGCTGGGCAAAGATCATTGGGTTCTGTCAGCCTCAGGGTGCACTTCTGTATGCAGGGGTCATTCCTGAGCAGATTGTCCTTGGGTCTTGGGTCATTGGTGAACTAATACAGGAGACGTGTGTCTTAGAAGCTCCTTGTGTGGTTCATCCAACATTTGTTGATCTCCCATTGTGAAGTCTTGAATTTCTACAGGCACGTGGGAGAAATGAACATGTTGAATGAGTGCTTTGGAAGAAGTAGGCCCAGCCTGCCAGAAACTTCAGAGGAGCGGCTGTGGGATAGTGGGGTGCAGGATACAATGTCTGGAATGTGAGGGGAGACTCCTTCCACTCACCTCCACATTTATTTATTCAGCAAACTTTTGCTAAGCACCAACAATGTATCTAACTTCCTAAAGGACCTGTGGGCTTTAAAGAATATTCACAGTCTAAAAATTGAGAGTTATGTTTTATTCAGTGGGAATTTTTAGGACTTCAAGTCCAGGAGACAGCATCTCAAGTAACCCTGAGAGAACTGCTCCATGGAAGTGAGGGAAGGAGCCAGGTTATATAGAAGTTTTGCAGCAAAGGGTAGGTAGTCTGAACATCAAAAGATTATTGTTAAAGAAAACCAGATATCCCAAGTTAAGTTAAGTGCTTTTCTCTGTATGGGAAGATATGAGTCTGGGCTCACTGAAATCATTCCTTTGATATATACCTCAGCTATCTGGGCCAGTATCCTGAATTTTCACATCCTGAGTCTTCTCAGGGCTCACCACTGGGAGTGGCTGCAGTCTGATGGCTGCTAGATGGCAGGTATTCATTCCTTCCTGAGGTCCCTCGGGGCTCACCATTGGGAGTGGCTGCAGCCATTGATGACAGTGCCCTCCTTTGCTTACTGATGTGAAAGTACTCCATTTCTCAGTAAGCACCGATGACATATCTAACGTTCTAAAGGACCTGTACCACCCAGGATCTATGTCCTGACCAGTGCTAGGATGACACCACATATTTGTCATGGACCCCGCTACAGTCAGGCATACCAGGTTTGAGTCCAACTCTGCCATTACTGAGCATGAGACCTTTGGCAGGTAATTTAAGCTCCTTGAGCCTCAGTGAGTTTAACAAGGCAGCCAGGAATGAAATGAGAATAGAGCAGCTCCTCTCAACTTCTCGGATTTAAGAAAAGTGAATGTCAGGTATCTGCAGACGATACCGGGCAGTATCAATAGTCCAGTCTCTTTCTTGGCATCACTGAAACAGAGAAACTCATTAATCCTTTCAGGAGAACATTCTTTTCAACATCCATTTCTAGCTAGTGCTGGACATAACAGTAATTCCTCCAGGTTGAATAGAGGTTCCATGGTGAATTCAAGTCTTGGCAGGTAAGCTGGGAGAGGAATGGATATCTTTTGAAATGTAAATGCCAGAGTAATTTGTAGCTTCCATTTTGTTTCATAAAGGAATGTGAATTTATTTTTCTTACAAAAGCTTTCCACTCACTTTTTAATTTTAGAGCAAAGAGTATAACTAAGCCTGGCCTTTTCAACCCATGGAGTGAATTAAGTAGCCAAAATATAAGACCCGGAGGTTTAATCTCTGTTAATAGATTTCAGGAAAACAGAGACAATTTCCTTAAGCGATGCTGCAATTTTTGCATTGAAATATAGCTGCAGTTTGAGCCCGAGTATAATGGGAAGTAAGATTTAATCCTTTTAATATTCTCTGTAATAACGAGTAACAGCTCTAAGCTTCCGGATACCCTCCCCAACATATGGTGGGTTCCTAATGTCCCAGTGGTGGGACCTTGGTTAATGCCTACTGAATCTGCGAGTTCCCCCCAAGGAAACACATGAAGAAAAGAGAACAAAGGGGAGAGGACTGCTCCTGCAGGCACCAAGGAGGAGAGCATTCCTTTAAAACACACAGTTTCTAGGAAATACTTCATCATTATCATCACCTGCCTTCTCCTTGCTGAGACCGTAACAGAAGTAGGTACTAATATACACCTTGCCCATGTGACCTCCCCCTCTGATTTTCCTCCAAAAATGTCTTATTCATGAAGTAAAGGATCCTGCCAGTTGGGGGTTAGTCACTGAATTTTGGCTTGAAGGGTGTTCTGCAAGTCTTTCTCCAGAGATGAGAATTTAAAAGGAGATGAATTTTCATTGATCCAAATGAAAAGCCAAAAAAAACAGGAAAGGAACCAGATTTGTTGAGTGCCCACTCCATGAAGGGCTTTCCCAAATACCATATCAACTGCAAAGATCAGAACCCCTGTTGAAAGCTTCAAAACCAGGCTTCCACAAGCCAGTTATTCCCAGGAGCTTAGTGGAAGGGTAAATAATATATTTTCTGTAGGCCTGGAAAGCCCTGATAAGAGCTCTAAAATCTTCTCCTCAAATCAACAAACTTTAAATTTGTAGGAAAGAAATGATTGGATTGGAGGTTTTGAAATATCAAGCCTGGGAGAAATGACCTCTCAGCATCTGTTTCTCTATAGGTATAAAAAGGGAGGTGTGCGTGGGGGGGGTTGTGATGTATGGAGAACACCCCATGCAGTGCAGGGGTGAGGGGGGCAGTTAATAGACAGTAATTACTGTCACTGGGTTGGGACGATCCCCTAGAGATGGAAGTGGCAACCCACTCTAATATTCTTGCCTGGGAAAATCCCATGGACAGGGGAGCCTGGTGGGCTATGACAGTCCACAGGGTCGCAAAGAGTCGGCCACGACTTAGCATCTGAGCACACTTGCAGTTACTGTCCCAGTCGTCACTCTGTAGCAGTCTCCCATTGCCATCTGGGGAACTAGCATCTTTCAGGGGCTACAGGGCTTTTCTATGCACTGCCCTGAATGATAAACACATAACAGTGAATGGCCATTTGTGAAAATTAATCAAGTGGGACTCCCTTCTGTCACTAATCAGATGAATTTGAGAATGGCAAAGACCTATAAATAAGAAATCCAGCAAGGGCCTTATCTCTAATAAATTCTCTGCACACCTGGAACTCAGGACCTGTGAGCTAGAGCTCCTCTTTGGAAAAGCATTTTAAGTCAATAAAAAAGGAAAAGATGAACTTGGCAGAAAATAGTTGTTTTTGTTTGTTTTCCAGGAATCTTAAAGGACTCTCATAAAATTTATGAGGTTCTACTTGTAAGGTACTCAACCAAAAGTTTATTCTGAACTATCACCCCCAAATTCCCTGTACAAGATGAATAAGGGAGCCAAAGTTCTGGCCATATGGGACCAGACCCTTGTATAACACTCACACTCACTCGTACCAGTATTCACCTTGACCCTGACCAGGCAAGGTCAAAGTAGTTCCATTCAAAAGATCAAGAAACATAGGCAAAGTGACTTACCCCAGCATTTCAGCTCCTTAAGTTAGAAGGTCTTTCATCTTGACCACAAATGCTCTCCAAAATATTGAGTAGAAGATGAAAAACCTTGCTAGGTACTTAGCTTTCTCATTTCTGTTTGAAGGCTATTTCTGACACTTCCCGGGGTCTTGTCATCCAATAGTAGAGCTTGATGAGGATAAAATTGACATCACTAGCACACAGAAATATGCCCTACTTTAAGACAATTCCATAATATAAAAAATCTTCACTCAGATACAGGTACAAAAAGGAGTTATTACTTATTGGTGCTTTAGAGGGATTTTTTTTTTATTTAAGCGAGTATTAATGAATGGCTCCATTATATTGAAATTTTCCTGTATGTGCTTAAAATTCGACCTGACTTGCCCAACTTGGATTGCATACAACTCTCTAGGCACCTGTGCATTTGGAACAAGAAGCCCCAATAACATCAGTTCCTTCCCTCAGCAAAACTTATTCCAGAGGTGTCATAGCCTTGGCTTCCTGTTGCCTGGTGATGGGTGGGCAGGAAGAAAAGGAGGGAGGAGAATTGGGAACAAATGAGAACTAACTCTGAGAACTCTGACAGATAGAAAGGTGAATGGATCCACCTCTCCCGTTGGACCACAGGACAGGTCAGATTTGTCCTGTGGATCCCCAACTCCACCCACAATCCGCAGGGACTCCAGATAGCTATTTCTTTACCTAAGTAACGTGGGGTGTGTCTAGTGTCTGTCAGTGGTTGCCGTGGCAGTTCCTCCAGTTGGCTATTTTCCGGTTAAATGAAGAAAAGTCATCTGTTGGGGAACTGAGACAGGACGCACTGGTTGGTGACAATGACCTCAAACACCTGAGCAGCCTTCTGGGCAGAGAATGCCGGGAATGAGAGTTTCCGTTTGTCAAGACCAGCCTGACTTGGGAGCTGCAAAGAGGGAGCAGGTTGTCTGGGATTTTGAGCTAGGCATTTTTTAACTCAAGCTGCCAGAGAGGTCAAATACTGTTTCAATGAAAATTCCTTCTTAGGGAGGTTTCTTTTAGGGGGTAGTAAGTGACAGAGTTGGGGGGTGCTAAGGATAAGTGCCAAGGCACCTGGGCCTGGCCGGAAAGCCTGCCAACCTGTCAACAGTGACAGGATCACGCAGCCCTCCCCGGCCCCATCGCTGACCAGTCATTGAAACCGAGGAAATGGACTCACAGACACAGGAAACCAACTTGTGGTCACCAACAGGAGAAGGGGATGGCTAAATTAGGAGTTTGGGATTAACAGACACGCATTACCATGTATAAAACAGGTAAGCAACAAGGACCTACTGTATAGCACAGGGAACTATAGTCTATCTTATAATAACCTGTAATAGGAAAGAATCTGAAAAAGAGTAGAAATATATGTATAATTGAATCACTGTGCTATACGCCTGAAACTAACACAACATTGTAAATCAGCTAGACTTCAATAAAAATTACTTTAAAAATTTGAAAACTAGACTTCAATTAGTAAAAAACCCAAGGAAGTGCCGTTTCCTTCATTAAGCCCCTCCCTCCCAGAAGGCCCCTCAAAGGAGGTTCTGCTGTGGGTCTAACAGAGCCTTCCTTGTTCTGGCACTCATGAATGGACTTCAGGGGTCCATGAACCCCCTGAAATGTGGATGTGATTTTGTGGGTAGATAAATTTTTCTGGATGAAGAGTTGATAGCTCATCAAATCCTCGGCACGTGCTCATGTGCTCAGTCGCGTCCAACTCTTTGCGACCCCACGGACTGCAGCCCGCCAGGCTCCCCTGTCCATGGGATTTCCCAGGAAAGAATACTGGAGTGATTTCCTCCAGGGGATCTTCCCGACCTAGGGATCAAACTTGCATCTCCTGCATTGACAGGTGGATTCTTTATCCCTGAGCCCCAGAGGAAGACCCCAAATTCTCAGCAGACCTTCCTTAGTACAAAAGTGAACCTCAGTCCAGAGCTGGAAAGAACACTCAGGATACCAGGACACCTCGGCAGAGGGATCTTGGAATTGTCACCACCTGCTCCAAGGGATCACTTCCTGCTTCTTAAGGAAGTTGAAAGAAAGTGAAAGTGAAGTCGCTCAGTCATGTCCGACTCTTTGCAACCCCATGGATGGTAGCCTACCAGCCTCCTCCGTCCATGGAATTTTCCAGGCAAGAGTACTGGAGTGGGTTGCCATTTCCTTCTCCAGGGGATCTTCCCAACCCCGGGATCAAACCTGGGTCTCCCACACTGCAGGCAGACACTTTACCATCTGAGCCACCAGGGAAGCAAGGAAGTTGACTGGCACCATATTCTGGCCTTGGGGATGCTATTTTTCCCAAAGCAATTAATTTGTGTTAATGCCCCGTCCATTGCTTCCCCATAATACAGATGAAACATTTTCCTCCTAAGAGGCAAGAATCACCTGGGAATATTTTTTTTTTTTTAAACAATGCCAGTGACCAGGCCACACACCCAATATTCTGATTTCATTGGTCTGGGATGGGATACCTCATGATATAACATGATCTATTGTGAAGGTTTTTAAAACCAGTTCCCAGCTCAGAAAGAAAAGTGTTCTGCTCCAGTGGTAATGTCTAGGGGAAGGAAAGCTGTCAGTGTGTATGTGGATGTTTTCCATTTTGAACCACATATACATGTATATTTTTATATCTGTGTGCATATATACATGTATGAGAATACATCCTTCATATGTATAGGTGTGTGCACATATGTAGATATACACACACATAAGGTATAGTGTGGACTTTCCTGCTGGCTCAGTGGTAAAGAATCTGCCTGCCAATGCAGGATAGGTGAGTTTGATCCCTGGGTCAGGAAGATCCCCTGGAGGAGGAGATGGCAATGCACTCCAGTATTCTTGCCCGGGAAATCCCATGGACAGAGGAGCCTGGCGGGCTACAGTCCGTGGAGTTGCAAAAGAGTGGGACACAAAACAGCAGCAGGAAAGTACAGTACACTCGTTGTCACCTTCTGCTCCCCTCTGATTCCAACTCCCTGTTCTCAAGAGCACACGAAGCCCCGGGCAAAAGGACAGTACACCGAACATGATGCCTCTTAACCGTTCCCTCTACAAGGCCGCACTTCTTTGAGCGACACCAAGAATGCTCCGTTCAGAGAAGACTGTGTTTCTTCTCAGACTCTCCATGGATGATGATGACAATATCATCAGTCATCATCTGTCATTTATTTTGTATTTACTCTGTGCCAGGCACCGTTCTAAACACTTCCCATGTATTCAGTGAGTTGGCCTTCACAGTGATCTGAGAAGGACTGATATAATATATAGTATATATTATACTGATATAAAAAAATTTCATTTTGCAGATGGGGAAATGAAGGCAGAAATGTGTGAAGTAAGGTTTTATGTTAAATAGTGTGCACAGGTTTGTGAAGTAAGAGGCAGAGGTGAGGTTTAAACCCAAGCAGTTCAACCTCCAGACGGGGTCCTTCCCCCACTGTGCTGTAGACCCACTGAATGTGGCCCACGAACCCTGGGATCCCGTAGGAAGACACCCTCAGACACACACGGGGAGCTCTGTCTCCTCCGGACCAGCCACCAGAGCCCGAACAGTAACTGTCCTTTCCCCGACAGGCTTCATCCCCCCGCCGCTCATCTTCGGGGCCGGCATCGACTCCACCTGCCTGTTCTGGAGCACGTTCTGTGGGGAGCAAGGCGCCTGCGCCCTCTACGACAATGTGGCCTACAGATACCTGTACGTCAGCATCGCCATCGCGCTCAAGTCCTTTGCCTTCCTGCTCTACACCACCACGTGGCAGTGCCTGCGGAGAAACTATAAACGATACATCAAGAACCACGAGGGCGGGCTGAGCACCAGTGAGTTCTTTGCCTCTACTCTGACCCTAGACAATCTGGGGAGGGACCCTGTGCCCGCCAACCAGACACATAGGACAAAATTTATCTATAACCTCGAAGATCACGAGTGGTGTGAGAACATGGAGTCTGTTTTATAGTGACTGAAGGAGGGTTGAACTCTGTATTAGTCCTTCAAGGGTCATTTTTCCTAAAGAAAAAAAAAAATGAAAAAAAGTTTCTTAAAAAAAAAAAAAGATTCAATACACACAGACACACACACACACACACACATATACACAGCACCTTTGTCCTTTTCTCAAAATCAGAGCCAGACAGGATTCAGAATGAGGAGAGCGCGGGATCACGTGGTTGACATGCGACCTCCTGGGGGCTCAGAGTCTGCTTTGGAAGGCACCTCGTGGTTGCTCAGGATGCCGACAGCTGCAAGCAACAGGCACTGCCAAATTCAGGGAACACTGGTGGCCAGCTCGGAGGACGGACCTTTCTGGATGTACATACACATACAAAACAAACAGAATATATTAAAAAATCTACTAAAAACACCCAGGTTGACAACATTGCCAGGATAAGCACTAGTGACAGACCCTATGCCCGTCCACGCGGGGGCGGAGGGGCACCCAAGTCGGAGGAGTGGAGACCCGCTCCTCTCTCTAACTTTTGCAATAGGGGCCACGGTGTAGACGACTCACCCCGTCTACACCAGTGGTTCAAGGCCCCAGAGTTCTCTCAGCGATGCTAAAGGGTGATCCGTGCTGGAGACTGTAATTGGCACCTCTCACCAGCTCCATTTCCATTTCTCAAGACTGAGGGCCCCAGGGTGGGGAGCCGGGCATGGGGGGGCCAGCACCTCCCTCCCCCACAGCACCTCCCATCGGGGGGCGCCCCCCTCCCCCACCAGCCCCACAGAATGACCTCAGGAAGCAGTGGGTCTCGCCTGGCTATGACTGACTTCGCTCAGAGCCGGTGAAACCCAACCCAGTCCAAGTCATTTGCTTACATTTGCCAAACATTTTGCCATTTTTAAGGGGAAAAAAAATGCATTGCATATGAATTTCAAACTGTTGTATGTATAATCCTCTGATACTATTTTTAACTACTTCTCAAATCTGTGTTAACCCTTCAGTCACTAACACAGTCCTCTAGGCCGAATTTATTATGCTGGTTGCTTTTAATTTTCTCCTTTTTTAATGCACCAAAAATATAATGTGATTCAAGGGATGCAGTTAATCTATTGTAATTTTTTAAATTATCATTTTATCCTCATTCGGATAGTCTGTGAGAACGAGACAAACAGTGTGTTATGAGAAAAAAAAAATGCTTGTAAAAGAGTGTATATGCAGCTTGCCTTTAAAAGAATCACATTCGAGACAAGAGGAGATGAAATGATGAATTGCAAATTTACCTTCTCGACTTACGCCCCATGATTCAGTGAGCGCTGTCATGGGAACCCCTTTCATACGCCTGCTTCACATGCCAAGAGGCGTTCTTGTCCACCTGTGGTGAAGACACGCTCAGCGGCATGTTGTGTGTATGGGTGCAGGGCTTCTGGGGAGAGGAGAGAAAGAATAGCTCCCAGGCACATGCTTTGAGCAGCCTCTGGTGTCTGGGATTACAGACCGACAAGCCCCTGGAAGCTACTGGACATCCACCACCTGAAAATGTCAGTAATGTTTTCAGGGTCAGTCTTGAACTAAGAAGCCGTGTGTGTGTGTGTGTGTGTGTGTGTGTTTTGAAAGTGGCTGAACCTCAAACAGCTAGAAGGGAACATTGTGGGTTAAGAATCAAGGGAAAATCTCTTGCAGCCAGCAGACTCAGCCTGGTGAGTCATTTGCAGGTGGGGCAGAACTCATGTGAGAGCACAGGTGTGCTCACACGCACACACGCACGGCCCAGGTAACCCACCTTTCATGTTGTTGCAGTGTCCTTGATCTTGGCCACTCCTGGCTCTGGGAAGATTCCAAGGGTGGGTGGGTTGGTTGGTTGGTTTTTTTTTTTTACCTCAGACGCATATTTGCAGGTTATCTAGAAGATGAAGAGAATCAGGAAAGAGTGGGGTGGGTGCTGTGCCAAATTTTTAACAAATAATTGGGGCAATTTGAGTGACAGCCCCAAACTAGAGAAGGCCACATGGAGCAAGGATGCCCAAGAGAGAAGCTTGTGTGGCAGGGCAGAGCACCATGACCAGCTGCTTCCCGGGGACAGGATGCTTCCAGAACAACTTTTTCCTGTCTTGCTCGAGTCCCTCCTTGTTCCTGAAAATGGGGACACTCATCAGTGTGTTAACTAATTAAACATGGGGTTATTCTCCAACCAGTTCATAAACTCTGTACCCCCTGTGAATTCTGAGGCTGTGATTCTATCCTATATAGCTGTCGAGTTGGTTTTGTCTTGAAAATGTATTGCTAGTAGATCACTGCCCTCTTGGATATGATTGTGTAGCTCTCCAAACTCAGTCCACAGACACTGAGGCTGCAAGACCTCATGTTTCATGGGGCTCTTTGCTTTTTTTTTTTTTTTAAGGTTTTTGAAAACTATTTTCTTTTTGGCTATTTTGCCTAAGATTTTAGGCTGAGTGAGAATAAGATGTTAGGATGACAAAGGAAAACAACTCCAGGGCTTAGTTTTATCAACAATTGAATTGGAATTTAAAGTCCCCCATCATAAGGTGCTTCTAACATGTTATTATCACCTTTCAAACTTTTAATTTCTCTCCTGGATCCAGAACCAGGAAAACCTAGTCTAGGTTTGTTCTTTTGTGCCACAAGGAACCATTGTACGTACCTTGCCCCATCCAGCCCCTGACTTCTTTGGTTTTGAGCAGGATTTTGAATGGGAAGATTTCCTAGGAAGACCTCCAGTGGACTCAGGAAACAAAAACAGTGAGGGAAGGAATAAACCTAGAGTGTGAATGCTAATGTCCTCTCTCTCGTGCCATCAACCCCTCCAACCATCTCAGTGGAAGGCGCCCAGGCCTGAATGGAGGAAGGCTCTCTGCTGCAACTTGTGACAGATTTTTGTCACTCCTACATATAGATCTAAAAGTTTTCTACCCATATTATTCCTGCATATGAAGGGAACACACTTTGCAGGAGTCTCTGTCTCTGGAGGGGACTGGGTTTGCTGTCTTCCCGGTGCTGTGTCCGTGGGCTGTCAGGAAAGCCTGCCTTCTTCACGCCTCTGCAGGGGATGCTGTGAAGCTCCCAGACACCGCGGGGACACTTCCACTCCGGGAGGCCACTGCACGCAGGGGCTTTTCTCATAGCTAACGAAGGAGCCAGAGAGGCTTCTGCTCACAGGTCCCCTAAGGAGTTTGCTGGCAGCGCTTATCAGGCAAAATAATAAGGGAAAACAGAGAGCTTCTGAGGAATCCTTTGAGAGACTCCCTAATGTCTTTAGAGCAGGAGGGAACGTGCTTATTCATAAAAATTGCTTCTTTTTCATCACCTTCCAGCAGAATAGCTTTGCCTAGTGATAGTGTGTAGACATTGGCTACGTGGTGTCTATACATTCAAATCCCCGATTCCATTTTCTCATCTCCAATAATAACCTAGAGCAGGGGTCCCCAACTCTTGGGGTGCGGAGCAGGAGGTGAGCAGTAGATGGGCGAGCAAGCGAAGCTACATCTGCCCCTTCCCCATCGCTCACATTACCACCTAAACCTTCCCCTCTCCTTCCCCTCTCACCCAGCTATGGAAGAATTATCTTCCACAAAACCAGTCCCTGGTGCCCAAAAGGCACTCAGATGTGGCGAGATTTCCTGAGGTGACGTGCACACACGTTCCACACAGGGTGGCCAGCCAGTCCCTGGGATGACTGCCACACCACTGAAGTTTCTCAGGAAATAGATTCCGCCATAGTTGCTAACGGATTATCTTCCACACTTCCAAAGCAGGTTGCTTATTAGGAGAGTGTAAAATGGAAATATATACACATATACACACACACACACAAACTCTCTGTCTCTCTCTCACACTGAGAAACCCTCCGAGGAAAAGTAGTGGTTGGCTCCCCGTGAGCCTACAAGGCTGGTTTTCTTGCTGCCAGCTGTTCAGGTCCTGGGAAGCGTGGCTTCTTCTCCACCCAGTCAAGCCCACCAGGCCTGTGTTCTAAGCCCTGCTTGGGAGTCCTGAAGGCACTCCTGAGTGACTTGAAGCAATAAAGGTCAACCTGTAGAAATCAATACAATGATTATGCAGTCGGGCAGGATAAACCTCTGTCCTGTTTGGTGGTGGTCACCCTATTTCACTGGTTGGTTGGTTTGGTTTGGATGAGGGGAGAAAACCAGACAAGCAGGTTTTCAGTCCAACAGACAGAATATCTGCTGTCCTGTGCTGTTCTTCCCTCTTTTGATGGTTTAGAGAAAGTATCTGTCCAGGAGAAAGTACTGGACAGAGTAGGGGCTTGCTTGCTCCCCTGAGCACACGTCACTGCCTCTCAGCAGCCTCCTTTCAACCATGATCTGCATTTCCCTTTAGGTTAGAATCTAGATCCGAGCCCTCAGAGGTGACACATTTTCCAAGAGAGGGTGTTAGTGAATTTCAGTTTGGCCTGGAAATTAGTTCGAGGCGTAAATACAGCCCTTTTCCTCCTCTCTCTGCTCCTCCCTCCTTATTGACCTCTCCCAACCCAGTTCAAGTTCTTGAGTTCTGAATAGGCATGAGGACGTAATTCTCTGAGAACAAACAGTCCTACTGATAGCCTTTCAACCTGGCTCCCTTGGGGTATTATGGCTGCTCAAGAATAAGTTGCTGAAACAGGAAACTCTAACTGGCAGAAAATGCAGAGAAGATACTGTTCAGATGCTTGTTATGGGGCCTGTTACCCAGGATCCCAGCTTCCCCGGTGGCTCAGACAGTAAAGAATCCCCTATGCAATGCCACAGATCTGGGTTCAATCCCTGGGTTGGAAAGATCCCTTGGAGAAGGAAATAGCAACCCACTCTAGCATTGTTGCCTGGGAAATCCCATGGACCGGGGAGCCTGGCAGGCTACCATCCATGGGGTCACAAAGAGTCAGACACAACTGAACAATTAACACTTTCACTTTTTCTTTAAACCAAGGATCACATGGGGAATTTACACTCTCTGCATACAGCCCTCACCCATGCCTCCCCTGTCTCGCCTCAGAGTGCTCAGTTATCATGGCAGGGAGGACATGAATTGAAAAGCCTAAAATGGGGAGTTCAGAGAAGCCTGGATGCCCCAGCACCTTAGAAATCTGTCGCTGTGGTGGAGATAAAGACAAAGCTCATGTTTCTCAGGGACCATCCATGTGGTAAAACAGTTTTCCTTTGCAGTATTAATGCCATTTGAGGGAGCACTATATGAGCTTGATGTTTTCCAACCACGTTTATTCACTCTAAAAGTTTGACTATGTGCCAGGCCCTGAAACACGTAGAAAGGTTAATGGTCCCATCCTCTAAGAACTCACCGTTTAATAAGAGAAACAGACTTGAACACAAAAGCAATAGAATAGGGCTTCCGTGGTGGCTCAGACAGTAAAGAATCTGACTACAGTGCTAGAGACCCAGGTTCGATCCCTGGGTCAGGAAGATCCCCTCGAGAAGGAAATGGCTACCCACTCCGGTATTCTTGCCTGGAGAATCCCAAGGACAGAGGAGCCTGGCGGGCTGCAGACCATGGGGTCACAAAGAGTCGGACACAACTCAGTTTTTGCACTTTCACTTTTTACTTTCGTCAGTGTAAGAGTCAGGGTCTATTTATCTATGTCTGGGAACAAAGCTGTTTTAGGGCGCTGGGAAGTTCTACCTGGTGGCATCAAGAATCAGGAAGACCTAGTGCTCTAGAAAAGAACTTAAGAGCAGTGGGTTAGGGATCCAGGGAAAGAGACCCTCCACTGAGAGAACCAGCAGAGCAAGTTCAGAAACCAAGCAAGGGCCCGGTGGCGAGCATTTGGGCTTTGAGGGCCCTAGAATCTCTGTGGCCTCTACTTCTTTGTCAGAGCAGGGATACAGCCCTAGACAATGTGGAAACAGATGAGTGGGCTGTGCACCAATAAAGCTTTATTTATAAAGACAGTCAGTCTCTGGGTGTGGCTGAGGGAAGGCTGCAGCATGCTAATCTGTTCTGGGGAGCACCGAGGTCTGAAGCAGCATGGCATAGAGTCCCGTGGACTGTAGCAGTGGAAGCTGCTGTAGCCCAGGCTGAGTCATGCATTGAAAGACTCTAATTCAGGTACCCCATTTTCCAAGAATGAGGTAAGTATCCCATTATTGTCAGGGTTTACAGTAAAAGCAACATTATCTTTCTCCTGTGTAAGGAGGGGAATTGGAACTATACAACCTACAGTCTCTTCCAGCCCTGACGCTCACTCCCTAGCTCTACCAGAGTAATCATCCTTTTTTGTTAAGTGATGGAAGTGGGCATGGGAGGGGACAATGTAGGAACTTGACAAAAAAGAGTGAATCCAGATACTGAATAGTATTTCAAATTTCTTCCCTCCTTCCCACCAGTACGAAACAGTGGCACTAAAAAGCTATTTAATAATAGGAGCTAACATTTACCAAGCACTTACAATGAACCAGCATATAGTGGTTAAAGAATCCGCCTGCCAATGCAGGAGATGCAAGAGATGTGAGTTCGAACCCTGGGTCGGGAAGATCCTCCGGATGAAGGCAAGGCAACCTACCCTAGTATTCTTGCCTGGAGAATCCCATGGACAGAGGAGCCTGGCAGACTGTAATTGCAAAGAGTTGGACTTACTGAGCATGCACACACATATACATAGTCCTGCGAGGCAGAAACTGTTATTAAGCTTCAGTTTACAAGACAGGAAAATGAGGCTGGGAAAGCTTTCAGAATTGGCTCAGTCACAAAGCAGAGATTCAAACCCAGGTCAACAAATCCAAAGCTTGTGTTCTTTGACTTTTTGGATTCTCCCTCCATACTAGGCAGGAAATCAGGGACCCCTTTCCTCCTGTAGGGACTTCCTATTCAGAAGACTTACTCAAATGGACTACAGGGCTCCCTGCACTCTCATATTCCCCCTAACAACTCAGACAGGTTGTATCAGTTGTATTGTAGAACACAGATGTATTCTGGGGACATCCGTTCTTGTTGTTATTCCCAGACTTAACCACAGAGCCACGTGATCAACTCACATGGGTTATTCTGCTATTCGCAGGCAGGTAAGAGGAACCAGGAGACGCCTCTGCTCTGATGCATTTGGAAACGCAATTTCAAAGTGCTGAGGTGTCTGGGAGACAGTCCTCAGTGCTGGTCAACAGCATCGGTGGGAAACCCCAGACACTGTTTCCTACCTGGCACCCCTGAGGTCCTCAGCATCAACTTCAGGAGCTCAACTCCAGCCCAGAGCATCAGACACTGATGCTGGCCACTGGCTGGAGCTATGTCTTGCTCTGTGATCAGGTACTAGGCTTTTAGGAACAGAGTTTCTGGGCATTTCAATTTTTGTATTAATGTCTCAGGCCAATCAATAATTGAAGATTAGCACACATTCTGAGTCTTTTCCTATAAGGTAAAGTGATTATGTTCTCTTACCAAGAGCAGATGGAACAACTATAGTAAATTTTCTGGAGGTTTAACATTCCGTAGGTTGAGATTTTACCATCCCATTAAATCGCAGAAAATAATATTCTTCTTAAATTCATGCCAACCTAATAGAAGGTAACTCTCACAGTGCTGGGTTTGTCAAAACTGTTGGATTTTATAATCGAAGGTGATAAAATGAAGTAGAAGTAGGTAACATAGGAAATTTCATTATAAGAGAAACTCAGCTAACACAAAAATTGTGCTCTAGCCCAGCCTCTTAATGGAGGAGAGGGGCTGGGAGTTCATGTTTATGAAGAGGTTGCTACCCTCATGCCCTGCTGGCTCAGATGGTAAAGTATCCACCTGCAATGCAGGAGACCTGGGTTCAACCCCTCGGTTGGGAAGATCCCCTGGAGGAGGGCATGGCAACCCACTCCCGTATTCTTGCCCGGAGGATCCCCATGGACAGAGGAGCCTGGTGGGCTACAGTCCATGGGGTCGCAAAGAGTTGGGCATGACTGAGTGACTAAGCCCACACACACACACCCTCCTGCCAGGGGCCTTAGCAGCTTTCCCACACCGCCCTTGTGAGGTCAGTATCATCATTCCCACCTTACAGATCAGAAAACCAAGGCTCAGCACACCAAAGCTTCCCAAGACCACACAGCCAGTTAGAAAGTCACCAGGGGCCAATGCCAGGTCTGTCTGACTCCTGAACCAGTGCTCTTTCCATGACACTCCAAAAGCCACCAATCTGAGAACACAGATCTGCCTTCTTAGAAAGATTTGATGAGGCCTGTAAGGCATCTACTATTGGAAACCACCACAGAAGTCTATAGTTTCATAGAGAAATAAACCAAGAGCTGGAGGTGAAAACTTCAGAGTTTGTCTACAGGCACAGAAGTCTAAAATAAGAAAAAACTCCTTTTTCCTTCAGTAAATGCTGGAGATCTTTAAAAACACTCCTTCCCTTCTCCCTCTGGGCCATGTCGGCAAAAGCTGGCCAGCTCCTTTGTCTTCTACCTTATTCATTCTGCACACCAGAACCAACCCCAGTTCTCTCACATCTATCCCGCCTTCCCCGACTCCCTGCCCCCCCAGCTTCTAACAGAGCCCCCAGGACTGTAAGAACTCAGACCTTGTGAAAGTTGAGAAAGGATGCTCCAAACTGTCCAGCTTCTTCCATAAGCCAGATCTCAGCTGCAAAAGAAAGGAGAGACATTTCCATCTTTTGTACCAGAGTCTAGAGAAGACAGGAAAATGAGTGAGGATTCTATGGTTCCACTGCAGCTCTCATTGAACCGGAAGGCTGCACGTCACGGTCATGGAGCCCTCCACGGCTTGTATATCATGATAGGGACTAAGCTGGGTTTTTCATGCCTTTTAAGTGAAGCCACAGCATCTATTTCAGAAGCATGGCAGAGGCTTAAAAACCTCACTCCAACAAGGAGATTCTTTTGCCCAGCAGGTGGTGACCCTCTGTGGCTGAATGAAAAGTAAACTGGCCCCAAATAGTGGAGGAGAAAGCGTGACATTATGATGCCAAGAGGTTCTCTCTGGCCCAGAGTCACCTCTTCAACAGAGATTGCAATGATAGGGTCCTGAAACACAAGGTCTGTCCCCAGTGACTCAGACAAGATGAAGATAAGTTCATGACGGAGTTGCATCTTATTCATTCCCATAGAATAAACATCTGCATGGGCATTGGCATAGATACATATAGATAAATGCTTCTCGGAAAGATTCGGCCTACGTAAAGGTCTTTGGGCTTGGAGTCTGGTTCCCTGGGGTGATGTGGAGCACAAGCTGGCATTTTATTGACTTCCTGCTCTTATCCATCCTGCTGGAAAGCCAGCATGCTATTATATAAGCCTAAAATATAAGTAGGAAAACTGGAAAAGACCGATCTCTTTTTCCTCTTGGCTCTCTTCCCCTCCTTCCCCCTTTAGGCACAGAGTACCAAGACATTGAGACTGAGAAAACCTGCCCCGAGTCACAGTCACCTTCAGAAGACTCCTTTGTGAGAAGCTGAGGGCCTGGCCCTCTTCCTGCAGAGAAGAGCCCGCCACCGCCCACAGACCTCGCAGGCCTGACTTAGCGTGCTCTGCCCTGTCTGAGAACCCAAGGGTCCCCGTGGGGGCCGTCCGGCCAGTGTGTGGTCCTTTGAGGCCCCAAGCACAGGCCTGTGACAAGGACCGAGCAGGTGTCTGTGGCCCGGAGTCCTCCAAACCCTTGGAGTAGGCATTTTCCTGGATCGCTAAAGAGTCCTATTGGCCTGGTGTGCAAATTTCTTCTGCCCACCCCTCCTTTGGCTCCTGTGGGGATGGCCTGCTGACATGCTTTAGAAAACCCCCTCTTGGAAGTGCTTCTCTGACCGGGGGCTCCAACAGTTCTTCTGAAAGCAGCCAAGGCTGGATTTCAATAGGAGGGGGTAAAAATTACCGTTTCATAGAACAGAGGGGGGGAAAAAAGCACATACTCAATAAATTTTGAGTGTGGTATTCTGTATTTTTGCAGCTTATATTTTCCAGATGAGCAGTTTAGAAATATGTCATGTAAACTACCTACTGTACGTTTGCTGAAAATTATATTAAAAGCACTATTTTAATTCTTCCTCGGTCTCACGCTGTAATCTCTATTATCTTTCTCTTCTTGTGTCTTTGGGTAGAACAATCCTAAAAGTCTCTTAAAGAGAGTGTTTCTGGCTGTGTGTGTTCTGTTGTTTATGGGCTTTGAATTGTTCACAAGAGCATAGTCTTAGGAGCCAAAACAGACCTGGGTTCGACTTCACCCCAGCACTCCCTACCGGTGTGGCATTCGGGAAGTGACCTGACCCCTCTGAGCCTCAGTTTCATCATCTGTAAAATGGGAATACTGTCAGCTGCTTTACACAGTTGTGGTGAGGCTTCAGTGAAATCCCATGTGAAGGCAGCATAGTGTCTCAGAGAAATGGTACTTGCTCATTGCTCCCCAGCCTCTGGCTGGAATTAGATGCTCTAAGGCACAGCTCTGTTTTCCTGTTGATCCATTCTGTGATCCTGGACCATCACTATCTGGTTTTCCTTTCTGGTTCTCCCACTGTCTGTAAACCCCTGAGAGAGTGACAAATGGCTTCCTCTCAGGGTACACTGCCTAGCATAATGTGTGATGTTTGATGGATGCTCATTGTACAATTGAAAGAATGAATGGATGATAAACAACCAACCTCAGACTCATCAACCTCTGGGGCTCTGACTTTAGCCCCACCCCTCTGAGGCAAGCAATAGCACCTCCCTTTCTTTCTCTAGTTCCATAGATCCTCCCACAAGCCTCACCCTATGGATGGAGCTTCAGTCGCCTTCCCAGTCTTTGTGAGGCCACTTCCTAATTGGCTACCTTCTCTACTACATCCTTAGTCCACTGGTAGGACTCCGACCTCCTAGGGACAGTCAGGTTGATCGGCTGCCACCAATGTGCATGTCAGAATCCTCACTACAATCATTACATCTACATCCCTGGCCAGACAGGAGCTCCAGGAGCTGATGCTCAGCCTCTGTCTTTCGAACCAAACGTCCAGGATGGCCCCAGCCCTCGTGTGGGGCTGACCCCGATAACTGACCCACGGTCTCATATCCCCTTCTAGCCTGAATCTTGCCCTCGTACCCTCATCATTTGCATTTGAGCTCACCTGAAATCAAAGCTTGTCAAGCTAGTATTCCTTGAAGCCTGCACCCTCCCTCAGTCCTGCATGACTCTGTCACTCTGGAATCTGTGGACTCAGAAAAGCACATGTTTGGGTGAGTGACCTTCTCTGAGGTCCTATTACCTGGTTCACAGGTGCCTCAAGGACTTCTTTTCAGCCTAACCCTGTTATTTATGTGATTGTTTCTTTTCCTTTCTTTTTCTTTTGTGAAACAGCATGATTTATTCTCTCTGGCATAAAAATCCCAAGAAAATGCAATTTCAACATTTCCCATCATGATGTGAAAAGATGCTGAAACAGCCAAAAAAGTGGTTAGTGATTCCTCGTGGGAGCTGGGCTTCATTTGCACTGGAAATTCAGTCGGAGGCAGAAGACGGAAGCAGGGGAGGGTATTGCTTATGGCATCCATGCTCTCAGTCCAAAATTTCACATTTGTTTTTCATCTGCAGTCCAATTTCTTTCCTCTTGCTACCTTTTCCGCCATCGAGGTGGTCAATTTATGGAAAACTGACACTCCCCTCTATTTTATCTGAACTTCATAAAGACATCTTATTGGGGGGATCAAGAGATTCATCCTTCAGTATTTAAGCAGGTCCATGGGAGAGCTATGCACACAGGTTGTTCAAACAACTCAGGGAGAATAGACAGTTTAGATAATCCAAATGCCATTTTCTTGCCGATGTCATATCACAGGCCACTGGGGCTTTGAACTACATATACATTTGTTCCATCTTGATCTAGATCTGAAAATCCAACTTGACCTTTCTTTGAGTCTGTGTGGAAGGGTTAGTCATGCACCTAAGTGTTTGACTCAACTGAAATAAAAACAAGCTGTTTCTGTGGCCTTGGGTGTAGATTCAGAACCACCAGGAGCACATCCACTTCACAAAGAGCTGCCTGTTTTTCTTTTTTAGGCTTTGTTATTTCAGGAACTCCTGCTATAGAACTGTTTCCATAACTCTGCAGAGAAATGTCTATAATTAATGCAGAGGACAGAGACAAGCTTTTGCTTTCCAGAAAGCACTTTAAAAAGTATCTTAACCTTTCTGAGTTCTCCCATTCCCACTTCCCACGTATGAAATGCATAAACATATAGTTACCAGATCCCTGGAGGAGGGCTTTGCACATCTTTGAGAGTGTTTCAATGGACAGTCTCACTTCCCTCTTCCCCCTAAGGTAGTTAAGGGGTGAAATGAAGATAGCAAGCAGCCTGGATCACAAAAGCAGGTGACCATTAGTTCATCTGACCAGGAATCTGAAACACAGGCGCAGGGACTCAGACATGACGCGGCAGAAGCCAGCAGCTTCCTTTGGAGGGAGAGTTTCTCCCGTGAGAGTCCTCTCATCACCGGTCACTGACAACTTGCCCACAACCCCCAGGTGCAACTGAACCATCTCCCAGTGAAATGGAGGTGGGAACCCCTGTCTTCAGGCTTTACACCCCTTAACTTAGCAACAGGCTCCTTTCTCACCCCAGAAGCTCAACTCACTCCCATTCCAACTCTTCCGTTTCTTTGGGGCATTATTGTGCAGGAAGGCAACTAAATTTTCATAGTAAAAGCAGTGCTCAATATAGGTTAAGAAAGAAAAAGAAAAGCTCACAAAGAAAAAGGCTGTTCTTTCAGTTGTTTCTAAAATAATCTTTGCCTCATCCTTTAACTCCAATGCAAATGATTAGACATTACAATGCAATGCTATGAAGGGAGACACGGGTCCTTTTTTAAGCTTTCTTTTATTGAAGTACAGCTGAGTTACAAGTCTGTGTTAGTTTCAAGTGTATGGCAAAGTGATTCATTTATATTAAGTCATTTCTCAGATTCTTTTCCCTTATAGGTTATTACCAAATATTGAGTACAGTTCCCTGTGCTATACGATGGTCCTTGTTTATCTATTTTATATATAGTAGTGTGTATCTGTTCATCCAAACACCTAACTTAACCCTCCTCTCCCTTTCCCCCTTTGGTAACCATAAGCTTGTTTTCTATGTCTATAGGTTTATTTCTGTTTTGTAAATAATTTCCTTTGAATCTTTTTTTCCTTGTAAGATTCCACATATAAGCAATACCATATGATATTTGTCTTTCTCTGTCTGGCTTACTTCACTTGGTATAATAATCTCTAGGTTCATCCATGTTGCTGAAAATGGCATTATTTCTTTTTTACGGCTGAGTGATATTCCACTATATATAGTGAAATATATATATATATATATACACACACACATATATATATATATATGTTATATATAGACTTCTTAGGTGATGCTACTGCTAAAGAACCCGCCTGCCAATGCAAGGAGCACAAGTTTAATCCCTGGGTTGGGAAGGTTCCCTGGAGGAGGAAATGGCAACCTGCTCCAATATTCTTGTCTGGAAAATTCAATGGGCAGAGGAGCTTGGCAGGCTACAGTCCATGGGGCCACAAAGAGTCAGACATGACTGAGCATGCACACATGCACACACATACTATATCTTCTTTATCCATTCATTTATTGACAGACACTTAGGTTGCTTCCATGTCTTGGCTATCATAAATAGTGCTTCTATGAACATTGAGGAGATGTATGTCTTCAGCAGGACACTTGAGGTAAGACTTTATTTAAATGGCGACTTTCTCTGTGAATGTGACCCTTGAAGAAGCATATCATTGCCCATCATTTCTTCAGATGCTATCAGCAGATCAGTCCTGAAAAAAATGACTGAGGCAGGGAGCAGAGACAGAGAACTCAGACATGTGATGAGGACAGAGCTTTAAAAAAATTCCTTGGAGGCCCTCTGTCTGACTTGGCCCCACCCTGTTCTTCAGGGTGTCCTGCACTTCTTGGGAATATGAGCTCTGGGGGAGATGATTGGTGTCCCTCCATCCATTCCATATTTCGAACTGACGCATGTTAGGTTTAAAGCAAGGCCATGATTTTCAGTTAGTACGGATAGGACCCCATGAGGCTCCCTGCACACAGTAGGCGCGGTACAGCTGGGGGCAGTAGGAAGTCAGGATGGCATGGTGGAAAGAGCAAGCAACAGGTCTGCAGCTCAGCTCAGCTGCTTCCTCACCTTGTCAGGTAAGCAAATCAGGTCGCCACTCTGAACTCGGCCCCATGTGGCTCTGAGATGGAAAGGTTTCAGCCTCCTTGCGGAGACATCGTGAGAATTCAGTGTAGGCACAGCCCCACATCCATCCCTGGTGGAACTCAAGAAGTGATGAGTGTCACTGAGAAGTCTTGTCCTCAGTCATTTAAATACGAAGCAACTTCCATTTACCAGTATTTGCTACCACCCTGCTGCTTGGAAAACCCTCTTTCCTGTTGCATACTGCTCACAAAATGACTTAATCAGTCAATTCCTTAATTTTTTTGAGTCATTCTTGCTCATTAAAATAGCTTCGCTTCACTTCTTAAGAGCTGGTCCTGGCCATCTGAGAATTCCTGGCGCATCTTCTATTCAAGCCTTCCCCAACGAGGGCAGACCAGACAGTTCTGAAGGCCCCTCCCCTCTTTCTGGAGGCCCAGAAAGAGGGGAAGCTTGGTCTGCTCTCTCTCCCACCACCTTCCTCTTCTCTGGCCAAACTCAGCTCCAGACCATGGTGTGAAAGTGAAGAGAGAAGGGAGGTTTGCTTACCAGACTGCCTGGGGCTAAGCTTGCTGCCATCACTGGCTATCCCTGCTGCCCAAGCGCCTTCTGAAAAGTGTTGGTGTGGAAGCAAGCAGGCCCCAGGAAACCCAGCCCATCTCAGGAGCTCTCCTAGGCTCTACAACTCCCTGGGAAACCCACAGCCCCCAACCTCACCTTCCCCACTAGCCGGAGCTCAGGCATGAGATAGGAACAGAGCCATGAGTCCCAGATCTCTGTACTAGGTTGGTTCTGAGGGATGTCCTTATCTCCCTCCTCCCTAGTTCCATCACTCCAGGGTACTCCTGTACCTTGATCCAGCCTACTCTGATAGCAGCAGAACAAGCCGGCTAGCTCATACCCCCAGGGTGCAAGACGGCAGCCTCCCCTTCTTAACATAACTGCAAATTTCACCAGCAATTGCTTTGGGGACTCCATTCTCTGAATTTGGGGGCAGAAAACCCCCAAAGAGTGTCAATGTCACTCTTAACACACATCCATTCTCCCTCTAAAGTGTAACCGCTCCCCTTCTTCCACAGCCCCGTGTACTAGGAGCACAGACGGGGCACGGGGAAGGAGGGAGTTATCAGTGCCTGTTTTTCTGAAGAGGGAAACGCCCCCAAAGCTCTTGCCTGGCTCGCCACAACATATTATGCAAAAATCATCAAAAGAGGAAGGCCAACCATCAGGCGGCACTGATGACGGATGACAGCCCTCAAGAGAAGTCGCCCACCTGTTCATGCAAGTAGCTGCCTTGCACCCCAGCCCTCTGCACCTCCTAGGCTTCAGGTTGTTAATGACTTGTAGGTTTCACACTTAATCAAAAAGTATTGATCCAGGGTCTGGTATAGAGCCAGGTACCCTAGGAGACCCTGTGGAGAGATCCAGGAAAGCCTGGTACACAATAAATCTGCAAACTGAAGAAAAACAAGCCTCCATGTAATAAAAAGACTTTTGCAATATACTCCACATCCAGGCCCTATTATTAATAAACAGAGACACAGCAGTAATGGGGATTCAGAGAGGAGAGAATCCCTAAGGACCAGGGCAGCCAGATGAGGAATTCTCAAGGACATGGGGTGTGCAAAGCCATCCAAAGAACTCTCTCATTTAGGATGCAGGCATGAGGTTTTTGTAGACTTCCTCAGTGGCTCAGCAGTAAAGAATCCACCTGCAATGCAGGAGACGAAGGCTTGATTCCTGGGTCGGGAAGATCCCCTGGAGAAGGGAATGGCAACCCACTCCAGTATTCTTGTCTGGGAAATCCCATGGACAGAGGAGCATGGTGGGCTATATAATCCATGGGGTCACAAAAGAGTTGGACACGACTTAACGACTAAACAACAATGATGCTTTGCCCTGTCGGTTGGAATGGGTTTCTAGAAGGAGGCACGCTGTGATCACAGAAGTAAAATCTCTATGACAGATGTGAGGATAAGGATAACAATGTACTAGGCACTGGGCTAAACTCTTTACAAATGCTGCCTCCTCATTTATTTGCAAACACCCTGTAGAATAGGATTTATTTCATACCAGCCTATTGGCCTGGGTTTGAAGCTAGGTTCCTCTACTTGCCATCTATAAGACTGTGGGTTTCTCACAAATAAGATGAAGATAATCAAGCCCACTTCATAGTAAGATGGTGGGATTTAATGGAATAATGTATATAAACCACTTAACACTGTGCTTGGCACCCAGAAAATGCCTATGAAATGCGAGGGCTCTTCTTCTAGTTGAGGACATAGGAAACTCAATTTCTCACATTGCCAGGTCACCTGACAGAAGATTAAATTTTTAACTGAGCTAACTTGCATGGGTAAATAATTACAAGAGCAGTTATCTCCCTGAGGACAATTATTTGCCATCACCATTTGCACCCACTGAAATTACATGCCTAAGAAGCAGAGTCACTCATTGGCAGATAAACATAATTAAATTGGAAGAATGACATCCAATGGCTGATTGGATTAATAAAAGAAATTTATTCCCCAGAGGTATTTCAGAAATGCTTCTTCAAGCTGGATCATATTTTTTAAAGCCTGTACTCTGAATTCAAATTATGTATTAATTCCTTCCCAAAAATCAGCATGCATTCAATCCTTATAAACATCATGTACTTCTGAGAAGCTTCAACTAAGATGGTTTTATAAACCACACAGACACCAATCCTACTCTTAAACAAAGATCAAGAGATCTGTAAAAGTCATAGGATTTCATGGTAAAGTCAATTCTGCAAGTATTTCAAGCAAATAATATATTTCCATGTTTGATAGCTTTATTTTAAATAGTAGGCAAAATGTGATACCATGTAGTCACTTTGCAAATTTAAATTACTTTTTGTCTTTAAACTCTCCAAGTTATCAAATAGTCAAATGCAGGTTTGGCTCAAAATAGCTTTAAAAATTGAGTTTACAAACTCTTTAATTCTCAATTTCATAACAAGCTAGAAGTGATGAGTAGGGTCTACATTTACAGATCCTGAATGACAAAGGATTTTTTCCTTTCCCTTTTGGGGGTTAACCAATACTCTGCTTGTTCTTATGAATACAGGTCTAAGTTTTTATTTCTAAATCTTTGCCTACTGTTTATCTCTCCCCAAACCTCCAGATATTTGGTATCTGTTAGTTACATGAGTGTTTATGCAACTATTTATGAGTGTTGGTGGCAGTCTACATTCTACATTGGCATACTTCTTAGGTGCTTGAAATACGTCTGTGAGGTAGAGATAAGAAAGGCATAAAGCTTTACTTTGCTACCAGAAAAATCCAGAAGACGAAAGGTGTCTTCTCAGGAGTGCTCACTTCACTCTGTCGTAGAGGAAAATTAAAACCATTTTTCTAAGAATTCCAAGATGGCTGCCAGAGAGGACCACCAGCTTTAACTGGCCTGGAAGAACAGGTCACTTTCACATTTTCACACATGAGAAACAAAAGTTCACACAAAGCTATTGCAGAAGTGAAAATGCATATGTCCCATATCTGCTGCACACTTAAAAATGATTCTCAGGTTCTAGACCAGAGTTATGTTCTTAGTCACTCAGTCATGTCTGACTCTTTGCTACCCAATGGACTGTAGCCTGCCAGGCTCCTCTGTCCATGGGATTCTCCAGGCAAGAATACTGGAGTGGGTCGCCATGCCCTCCTCCTGTGGATCTTCCCAACCCAGGGATCGAACCCAGGTCTCCCGCATTGCAGGTGGATTCTTTATTGTCTGAGCCACCAGCGAGGCCCAAGACCATGGTTAGCTTTGAGAATTTCAAGATACATTGAAATGTACCCTTAGAGCAAACCAAGTCCATAAATTATCTAATGCACCTGAAGTACAACCAAATTTGTACTATCCTCAACTCCTTGGAAGAACATTTAATGATCTGTCTAAATATTTACCTGAAACTTTTGATTTTAGAAAGATTCTCATACTTTTTCCTTTTTTAAATATAAGGTAATCTTTTCTAGTGTGAATAGATGGCTTACCAAGGCAGTTCAGTTAAGTTCAATTGCTCAGTCGTGTCCGACTCTTTGCAACCCCATGAATCTCAGCACGCCAGGCCTCCCTGTCCATCACCAACTCCTGGAGTTTACTTAAACTCATGCCCATCGAGTCGGTGATGCCATCCAGCCATCTCATCCTCTGTCGTCCCCTTCTCCTCCTGCCCCCAGTCCCTCCCAGCATCAGGGTCTTTTCCAACGAGTCAACTCTTCGCATGAGGTGGCCAAAGTACTGGAGTTTCAGCTTCAGCATCAGTCCTTCCAATGAACACCCAGGACTGATCTCCTTTAGGATGGACTGGTTGGATCTCCTTGCAGTTCAAGGGACTCTCAAGAGTCTTCTCTAATACCACAGTTCAAAGGCATCAATTTTTTGGAGCTCAGCTTTCTTCACAGTCCAACTCTCAATCCATAGGTGACCACTGGAAGAACCATAGCCTTGACTAGATGGACATTTGTTGGCAAAGTAATGTCTCTGCTTTCTCATATGCTATCTAGGTTGGTCATAACTTTCCTTCCAGGGAGCAAGAGTCTTTTAATTTCATGGCTGCAGTCACCATCTGCAGTGATTTTGGAGCCCAAAAAAAAAAAGTCTGACACTGCTTCCACTGTCTCCCCATCTATTTCCCATTAGGTGATGGGACCAGATGCCATGATCTTAGTTTTCTGAATGTTGAGCTTTAAGCCAACTTTTTCACTCTCCTCTTTCATTTTCCTCAAGGCAATTAGAACACCACAATTGTGTGCATAAATTAGTAATGTGGTAAGTTGATGTTCGCCACTCTCTTGCCTCTGTAGGCTCATCCCTTAATGGTAGAAATCTGCACACCCTTCTATCTGGGACACACTGCATGTAGAGACATGGTTCTGTTGCTCAAGTCCTAATGAATAGAAAATTCTTACCTGCTTAGGAATTAGAAAAATCCTACCTCTTTCAAATGTCTAAAAGAACAGAATGCTGTCACAGCTACAGAGAAGGCTATACTCAACTGAGTTTGTTTACAAAGATTTTATTATTTTGTGCTTAATAAAAATTTGAGTAATAACGATACTACCTCATTCATGAGAACAATACACATAACTCATAAAAATGCCTAAAAGAAATGCCTATTATTTAAAGAAAAACTGTAAAGCCATCTTGAAAGACACAGATAATAACTTGAAAAATAGAGTCCTACCATATTCCAAGATTGGATGGCTAAATACTTGGAAGATGTGATTTATTTTTTCCTGTAATGATTGCAATACAATGCTCAAGAAAATCTCAATAGGAGCGTTTATGGAAACTCATAAACTGATTATTCAAAAGGAAATGCTCAAGAATAGGCACAGTAATTATGAACATAAAAATTAAAAAGTGCAGTGTCTAAAGAGTAGCCTTCTCTAAAAGTCAATGTTAATAAAACTCTAGTGTTTTAAAAGGTATGGCATTTTTACAAGACTAGATGAATAGATTGGAGACTCGGAAGAACAATTATAAACAGACACTAGAATGGGGGACTTAAAATTGCTGGGAAAATGCTGAACTATTCAACTTATGGGTTAGGGGGAAAATTTGGAAATGAATTTGACTCATCGCCTCTCACCAGTGAAGAGTACATACCCTACATGGTCTAACATAGTTAAGAATCTTTAAAAACTATGAAGATTTAGGAAAATCAGGAAGACATATTCATGGTTTGGGGATTTCCTAAAAAGATTTGAAATGCAAAAATTTGTAAATAAAAGAATTGATAGATTTGACTATTTCAAAATTAAAGTATCCACAATCTAAAACAGCATATATGAAATCTAAAGAGAATATTTGAAATATCTATAAATGACAAAGAACTACTGTCAGAACATATAATGAATCTCTCCATATTGACACAAAAAAGAGAAACAACAAGAACTGCTGAATTATGCAAATCCAGGGGTTGCCATTGTCTCAGTAAATCTCATAGAAAACAGAGCAAATAACATGAATGGGAGGTTCATAAAAGCGGAAACACAATGTCCTGTAGGTATTCAAATTCACTAGTAATTAAGAAAATAAAAATATTTTAAAAATTAAAGGCCATCTTGACCTATCAGGATGGTAAAGATTTTTTTTTGATAACATTTTGTGTCAGGGTACAGGGCAATGAGCTGGAGTATAAATTGGTATGGTCACATGCTGCTAGAGTCTAAATTGGTATGGTCATTTCAGAAGACATATTTGCCAATGTCTACTACAATTTTAAATGCTCATATAGCATAATCCAGAAATTACATTTCTTAACACCTACCCTAAATAAAGGCAGGCAAAGGAAGGAGGCACCACAACCTAGCAGAATTTGGGTCCCAAGGTCCCTGATGATCAGGAACTAAGTCCCTGGCCAGTCTCTAATCTTTTCCCCATTATGACCTGCACAGAGAACATGGCTGGGTACTCAACTTCAATTCCTTTGACCTGACATCCCTGTTATAACTGCCTCCCTTGGCTTGAATTCATCCACCCTTCAACATCAAGCACAAACATTATAGAGAACGAGAGTGCTATCTATGATTGCTTCATTAAGCTTGGCTTTTTGCCAATGGCTCAATATCTAGTTTCCATAGTAGTTCCCATGTGCTGTCTTGCCAACTCCAGTTATCTCCAGGATGACTGTGGCATCTTTCAAATCCAGGTTGGCCCCTCCGCTGGGGTCTCACAGGCAAAAGCTGGGCTGGGAGAGGCTTAGTGTACCCGTAAGTCAGTGGAGAGTCCACTGATCTGTTTCCCCCACTACTTCACCAGGAGTGATGGTTTCTTGCTAGATCCCACAATCCTTTGCTCTCACATCACTTATACTCACTGTATTAATCACAGTCGATATATTATATTCCTCTATTGAGATATATTCCTTACAGACAATATCTTTTTTAATTCTTTAGTCCTGACGTGCTTAAGATAATCATATAAAAATACATTAAATGTTTTTGATGCATTAAGTCAATTACTTCTCCAGTAGCCTAAAAAGGTAGACAATATTACCAGGTGCAAGGTCTGATACTCGGAGCTACTCTAACCATACACACCATCTATCATTGACCAAATCACTCCTGAGATCACACAAGGAAGACCAGAACTGAGAGTGTCTTATTCTCCCACCTCCTTTTAGCCTAATCTAAATAAGTCACTCTGGACTGATAATTCTTTTTTAATTGACATATAGTTGATTTATAACATTGTGTGAGTTTCAGCTGTATAGCAAAGTGATTCGGTTATACATAAACATATGTATATACTGATATTCTTCTTTATTCTTTTCCATTATAGTTTGCTTCAAGATATCGAATATAGTTCTCTGTGCTATAGAGTAAGTCCTTGTTGTTTATCTACTTTATATGTAGTAGTGTGCTCTGTTAATCCTATTCTCCCAATTTATCCCTCCTCCCCCTTTCCCTTTGGGAACCATAAATTTGTTTTCTATGTCGGTGATTCTGTTCCTGCTTTGTAAATAAGTTCATTTGTACTATTTTTTTAGATTCAATATATAAGTAATATCATATAATATTTATCTTTCGCTCTCTGACTTACTTCACTTAGTATGATAATCAATAGGTCCATCAATGTTGCTGAAAACAGTATTATTTCATTCTCCTTTTATGACTGAGTAATATCCCATTGTATCCAGTACCCTATATTCAACTCTTATTGAAAAGACATTTGGGATTCCTTCTCTAAAAGACCCTCAAGGTAGACCCCAGAGATTGCTTTTAAATGCACCCCTCTGGGCACTTGAAGGCACCACCACACCTGAAAAAAGCCTAGTACCCACCAGAGTAAACCAGGTGTAGCCGGAGGCATGAAGTAATTTTCACAAATTAAGCAGGATGATTTCTCATGATGCCAGATGGCAAGATGGAGAGACTTGTGGATCAGGGAGCCACTGCTGTTTTTCCTCCCTCTTTCTGCCCTACCCTTAAAAAAAGCAGATTATCCCAGAGGGCAGCTGAGAAGTAAAAATAGCAGCTGTTATTTGCCAAGGCTCAGTTATATGGTAGCCATTGTCCTAGGTATTTCACATTTATCCCCACACTCAATTTTATAAGGCAGGTATAGTCATCTCATTTTTCAGAGAAGGAAGGAGATATCCAAAGCCTCTGCTAAGAACGAGTGGAGCTGGGGTTCAAACCCCAGCCTCTGTGACTTCTGTCTCCACTCGAGGGTGCTGGCTACTCCTTTTCCAGTCTTAGGACACTTGACATCAGTTGATGCTTCTGGCGGGCATGGTGGCTTCTGGAATTGATGAAGCTCTCTGTTCTGAATGGAAAGCCTCCTCTTCCTGTTCGACCAGGACAACCAGCCCCTGGGAGGATCCATGAACATCCACACAAGCCATCATGTCACTCACAGCTCTCTGGGCTGTGGTGGTGGTGGTGAGTGTAGCATGGAGGCCAGGAAGTGTCAGCAAAAGAAACACCACTAATTGAATATGGCCACATCCGGGAGAATGCCCGCTCAGAAACTGGAGACAGGGTTCTGTGGACCAACTCAGTTGTGGGTGGGTGCCTGAATATGTGGGTGTCAGGAGAGGAGATGGTGGTTAGTGATCTGCATCTTAGCATTACTGGCAAGGCCACAGCGGCACTGATCAGTAGAACTTCCAGCAATGATGGAAGTGCCCTACACTGGGCTATTCATTGTGGTAGCCACTTGGCACATTGAACTTTGAATTTGATTATAATTAACTTAAATAGTCACTTGCATCTAGTGGCTACTAAACCAGACAGTGCAATCCTAGAACACCACACTACACCCCTTCTGAAGATGAAGGGGCTAGGAGGTGGAGACTCTACAGCAGAAGATCACAAGTCAAAGGGCTGGAAAGGGACCCTGGGCAAAGATACAGTCTGGATTCTTTAAGGAATTGCAGCCACCACTTCTTAGTCTTCTTTAAGAAAAAAAAAATCTGCTGCAAGGTATAGAGACTGAAATAAGGTCATCTTTCATCACCCATATCCCCATCTCTGGATTCTTCAAGGCTGGCTCTATCTCAGCTACCTCCACACTCTTTTTCAGGGCTCTAAGGAATTTTAGCTGTTGTCTACCATTGCTGGAAGCTCTAAGACACTCTAGATTCAAAGACTAGGGTCTCAATAAAACTCTAAGACTGTTCCAGGATGTTTCTGCCTAAAGAAATGCCAAGCAGCCATTTCTAACCTTTTCCTTTCCATTCCACGCTGACCTCAAGGGGATTCTACACACTTGCCAATGCCCCAGGCTTTCGAGCAGAAAGACACAACTGCTCTTGAAGCATCCTCTAACCTACCTAGGGGTTCCATAATGATGTGACCCGACCCTGGAATGATTGACAGAAACTCAGGATGCCTTCTTAGAACCCACACCAGAGCTTCTCTGTGTCTCGCCCACCCCGATTCTCTCCTTTCCCTCTTCTGTGTCAGAGGATTTTAATTTAGTGGAGAGCAGGAGAGAAGTTGCTTCTGACAATCGTCATCATCCAAGGTGTTGAATTTTGATACTCAAAAGTCCAAACTTTTAAACTCTGCACTCTTTTCTGCTCTACCAACACTTTATTAAGGCAATAGTCGCTTCACAGGCTAGTTTAAATGGGAAAGAATTAAACATTTTCTTAAGGCGGGGATGGGAGGGGGAGAATAACTAGAAACACATTGCTTGTTAATCTTGCAACATATTTTTATGCCACCACAGGCACAGAAATTGAGACTCAAAACTCTGAATCTGCAGCAAAATTTACAAAACCTCCTTCTCCCATTCCAGTCTCCAGATACCTCACAGCTGAAAAGATATTGGCTCAGTTTTTCTCGAAAGTAAAAGAAGTTAGTACTGAGAGGCCCTTTGGTTATTTCCTCATGCCAACATCCTGGCCTTGCATTTGATCTGATTTGCAGGCTGGAACCTGGCCATGCTGTTTTCCCCAAGGACCTGTGGAGGGCTACGTCAGCTGGTACTCAGGAAATCCTATAGGCATGTTGATGTGGTGGAGTTCATTGCCAGCCAATGATCTCCAGTCCCCTCTGCCCACCTTTCTTCCTCACCATCTCCTTGGGAACAAAAGAAGCCTCACTGAGTGTCTGTGCTTCAGGGACGAGATAAACTGAAACCTCACTCCTTCCCCATGCTAGGGCAAAGGAGGCCCCTGTGGGCTTCCACGGGCTACTTCTGTTTCTAAAGGCACCCATGTCCTGTGGACTTTGAAAGGCATCTTCACGATTGAGGGCTTCCCTGGGGGCTCAGACGGGAAAGAATCTGCCTGCAATGTGGGAGACCTGAGGTCGATCCTAGGGTTGGGATGATCCCCTGGAGCAGGGCATGGCAACCCACTCCAGTGCTCTTGCCTGGAGAATCCCATGGACAAAGGAGCCTCATGGGCTACAGTCCATGGGGTCACAAAGAGTTGGACATGACTGAGCAAGTGAGTGAATGAGTACAGGTCATTTAGACAAGAATCCATAGAAATCATAAACCTACATAGGGTTGAGGAAATATACCTCTATCCATCTTTTTATTGAGTGGGTAGCTTTTTATGGGGGTAAACCATAATCAAACCAGGGAATCAAAAATAGAATATAGCAGTCACTTGCTAACCACTAACAAGTCTATGCTAGTCCTGCCCTCAGGGAGGACCTGAGGTCAAAAACACAGTTACACAGAACAGAGGGAGGTGGGAGGGGGGATCGGGATGGGGAATACGTGTAAATCTATGGCTGATTCATATCAATGTATGACAAAAAATAAAAAAAAAAAAAAAACACAGAACACAAAGCAAGAGATGGCAGGTCCTTTAAAATGGATGTTAACCTCACTAACATACCTTTGGCTCTAGGATTCAATGAGAGCTGAAATAGAGTCTCAAACAATTTAAACATGTATTAACCCCTCCATGGCATCATCATTTACTCCTTAACTTCTTTATTTTTTTAAGTTTTCTTTTTTTGATGTGGACTGTTTTCAAAGTCTTTACTGAATTTGTTACAATATTGCTTCTTTTGTTTATGTTCTGGTTTTTTGGCCTCCAGGCATATGGGATCTTGGCTCCCTGATCAGGCACCCCCTGTGTTGGAAGCAAGGTCTTAACCACTGGACCACCAGGGAAGGCCCAGTCCTTTAGCTAAAGTATGTGCTGGGAATACTCTGTGAAGTTGGGTGTTTCTTTCTGGACTTCTAAGTGGAAAAGCACAATGTCCATTCTGACCGCCACATCTTCAGGGCGAAGGAGGGGACAGTGGTGATGGTGCTCATAGGAGCCACGCTTGATTCAACAGAATACAAGCCAGTGGAAATTGTGATTCCTTCAGCTGGAGGGAAAAGAGAAGGCTAACCCAGGTCATGGAATCTCTTCTCTATCATACTCAGCCTAATGCTCTTCCCATATATTGTTTATTTATTCCTCTCAATAGTGAAGTATTACTATATTGATGCAACAGAATAATGCTTTTGAGATGTTACTGTTATTCAGTTGCTAAGTCATGTCTGACTCTTTGCGGCCCCATGGACTGCAGCACACCAGGCTTCCCTGTCCTTCACTATTTCCCTGAGTTTGCTCAAACTCCTGTCCATTGAGATGGTGATGCCATCCAACCATCTCATCCTCTGTTGCCCCTTTCTCCTCCTGCCTTCAATCTTTCCCAGCATCTTTTCCAAATGAGTTGGCTCTTTGAATCAGGTGGCCAAAGTATTGGAGCTTCAGTCTTTCCAATGAATATTCAGGATTGAGATACTAATGAATTTTTCTTTTTGTAGTTACTTTTCTCTCTTGGTCCTTTTTTTTCTCCTGTCAATCTGGTAAGCTATTCTGTAAGTTGCTTGGTGGAAGGATGTGGTAACAGAGAGCAAAGAGTCATTTCAAAAGCCAAGGCCCTTTGGCAATGGAAGTCACTCAAGCTTAACAGCTGGACTGAGTAACAGAAGTCACTACCTCTAACTCAAAGCCATTCCACCAACTAGAGAAATATTCCCTAGCCTGGCAGCAGATGGAGTCAGAAAAGAAACAACGAGATAGCGTGGACAATGGGGGCTCCTGCAAAAGTGGCCCTGTCTCCTCTCCCTGGGCAGCTGAGCAGGTAGAAATACTCAGATTCATTTCAGGGATATGAGGGCAAGAAGACTTCTGTCTTGTCTGCAGGTGTTGTGGAAGGCAGGCCGTTCATCTCCAGAGACCTGGTCACAAGAGGTGTCGCATAGTGGCGTGCTGAAGCTGGCTGGGATTGATTGATACATCTCCAGGAATTTCGTGAGCTGACTGTTAAATCACTGGTAGCTTGATCTGCCACAGTGGGAGTATTTACACCCTCGAAGTTGGCAAGCACTGCAAATCAGGACCGCTCTCCAACCAGAGGTGGTTGTTAAACATTTACCAGCATACCACTGGAGGGAGGGAGGAAGCCTTAGGCAATAACACAGAATGATACCTGTGCTCCCAAAAATGCTGAGAAGGAGAGGAGAACACCCCAGATGGAGGGACCCTCCAGACAAGAGA
Source organism: Cervus elaphus (assembly GCF_910594005.1). Classification (NCBI taxonomy): domain Eukaryota; kingdom Metazoa; phylum Chordata; class Mammalia; order Artiodactyla; family Cervidae; genus Cervus; species Cervus elaphus. The sequence goes on along the minus strand of NC_057827.1, from coordinate 18,616,510 downwards.
CTGTCTCTGGAAATTGCCTGGATAGACAACCAAGACCCACTCAGGGAGCACAGCTCAGCAGATGCCCAAATGACATCAATGAGTGATTGGGCCCCTGGAATGATGGTATTTTTAGCTCAGTCCCCCAGAACATAACTGCAAAGCTGACGAAAGGACAAGAAATCCCAATTTTTTTGACAGTACATTTCTTCTACCGTGCAGAATGGGGACTCAAAACATAAATTCTTCTAGAAAGATTAAATCACACACATTGTGCAGCTGAGTTGTGAAATGTCCATCTACATCTATGTGACATATAAGAAATGTGAAGTTTGGAAAGGTTGCCTCACCCCAGAACCTCTGTCTCTCTAGCTCCCAAATCTGTGCTCTTTTCACCACATTGGGGGGAGCCACTATTGGGGGTGTCAGTACTGGAGGTGGGGAGTTGATCTGGGGACAGGGTGCAAGGCAGGTGCCAGTCACAAAGATGTAGAACATCTTCCCAAGTCCCAATCCAGGTCAACAAGAAGCTCCCATACTCCTTACCTAGTAAGGTAATAAAAAAACACTAAAAAGAGAGCTGAGAAGACCTCTTTTGAGCTGGTCAGGTTTTGCCAAATAATTTAAAAGCTGTGTTTGACAGGGGACAAGAGGGAGAGATTATTAATCCAACTGATGACAGAGGGAATATAAACATAGCAGATCAGGGACCAAGATAGGGGAATGCAGCCATGGCCCCATGTAGGAGGCAGGGGTACATTCAGTGGGATCCAGGCAGTGGGTGACATGTATGGGTTTTGAGTATGACTGGGTCAGCTCTCAATAAGCCTTAGAAGATGAATGGCTATAGGGTAAAAGGACACCTGTGTCCCTGCGGATGGCAGACAGGAAGAAAGAACTCTCTGATACAGCCTGAAATTTTCATCATTATTCATTAGGCATTCACTTCCCTATCCCACTCTCCTCCTCTGAAGGGCAAGCCTCCCATTGACATGAACACAGCATTTCCAACCAACGCTGGCATAAATGAGTCGATCCCAGCTAAGGATCAGCCTATGGAACCTTCTCAAAGTAAGCAAATGACACTGATAGGGGAAAACCCTGACTGAAGCCGCCCACCCTGGCCAGGCACCACAGTGACCCTCTGCAGGAGCTATTTTATTACAGGAGGTCCTGGTAAGGAACACGGGACTAACAAGCCACGACCAAGATGAAGAATTTGGAAAAGATCAAAAGGCCAGTCCGTATGTCCTACTGACCTCCCAGAATGTTTCCTGCTGAAATCCACTTTGGCTGAGCCATGAGCGCGCCAGCAAGAAGGACCCTGGGTCAGAACGAGGGGCCAGAGACAACCAGAAAATTAACCCTGTCCCAGTAAAACATGAGACAGGGAGCCAGGTGGCAGAGCAGTCCTCCTGGGTTCCCTTCCCCTCCCACTCTCCTCCTGGGAGCCTCTTTCCAATAAAGTCTCTTGCTTTGTCAGTACATGTGTCTCCTTGGACAATTCATTGCTGAGAGAGTGTTAGACAAGAGCCCACTCTTGGGCGCTGAAAGGGGTTCCCCTTCCTGCAATAAACCTGCCCTTGCAGGCAGCCTCTCTGCATGAACTGCATCCTCCCAGGCACAGAGGGTGCCCCAGACCTTGACTCACCCAGTGCAGAAGCAACATCCCACTTCCAGGGTCTGGCTGATCCCCCCTGAAAGGCCAGCCTCCCTGAACTTTGAGGGGGAGACTTGAGCACGTTGCTCCTTTCATGAAGTCCCCTAGCTATGCTGGTCATTAAAGGGCCTTTTAGGAGATGAGGCAGCATCTCTGTTCCCTGGGCTGACAGCCCTGAGGCTGACTCCTGAGGCTGGCAGGAGGAGCAGACAGTGTGGGGCTCTTGACTCTGCCTTCACTGGATGTAAAATCCATCATCCATCACGGAAGCCAAGTAGCAATGCAGGTCCCTGTCCCTCGTCCCTTGGACATCAGCCACGGGCCAGAATGCAGCCGACACCTTGGACAGCCTCTGAGTGACAGGAGGGAAGGGCAGAGGCTGCTCTTTCACTCCCACTCACATTTTCCCTTCATCCCAACTGCTGGATCCTAGGTCCTAAGTACACTCAGGGGAGGGGCTCTGCCTAATACCTGCTGGAATCACAGTAAGAGCTCAAGAAATGCATGTGTAGTCTGATCACTGATAGCAGGCCTGTATGTATAACAGCAACAAGGTCCATATCTTCTTAGTTGCTCTCACTGCCTGAGTACTAAAGAGGAGGGATGAAGATGGCAAAGCAAGGCAGCAGCCTATAATAGACTGTCTCCCGAAAAATAGGGAACAGGTCACTAGTGGTCCGTGAGATACAGTTAGGTGTGAAAGTGTTAGGCTCTCAGTCATGTCTGACTCTTTGCGACCCCATGGACTGTAGCCCACCAGGCTCCTCTGTCCATGGAATTCTCCAGGAGTGGATAGCTATCCCCTTCTTCAGGGGATCTTCCCAACTCAGGGATTGAACCCCGGTCTTCCACACTGCAGGCGGGTTCTTTATCATTAGGTCTGCTGCTGCTGCTAAGTCACTTCAGTCATGTCCGACTCTGTGTGACCCCATAGATGGCAGCCCACCAGGCTCCCCCGTCCCTGGGATTCTCCAGGCAGGAACACTGGAGTGGGTTGCCATTTCCTTCTCCAATGCATGAAAGTGAAAAGTGAAAGTGAAGTTGCTCAGTCGCTACCCAAATAGAATGATGAAACAAAGTTGGTTATTTACTTTGATTATTGGGTCATCATGTTGGTTATTAAAATGCAATACACAGATATGTTGTGAAATAACAGGAGTCATAGAGTGGGAAAGCTAGTCTACTTTCAAATTCCTTTCAATTCATCTGTATAGAATATAGACAGTCTGTGTTGGGTGCTGGGGTGTCTTTAACACTTTCAAACACTTGCTAATCTTCCTTTTAAAGAAGCTGCCTCAGTACCTTTGCAGGCATCGGTGTCTAGATAAAATTAATTAACATTATTTATCGTATTTTAACAACAAACTTACAATTTTGACAAGAGACACAGGTTTCCTATTTCCAATGGTTATCAGGCTTCATTTTAAAGGAAACATGAAAAAGAACCAAGCCTGTTTTACGAAAAATAGTAAGGAATATCACAGATGGTGTGATGATGTAGGAAAAAAAAATGAAGGAGTTACTTGAATGATAGAAGTGTCAGAATGTGACATAAATGGTGGTAGAAAGAAGACAGAATTTGGATTCAGAAATGCCATCCTCATCCTCAGGTGATGACTGCAATGGCCAGCGGCCCCAGCCTCGGTCCTCACCCAGGCAGGAATTGTGTGTGAAGTTTTGTCTTGATGGAACAGAAATACGGTGGGCATCCCAGTTAACTCCCAAACTTCCAACCACCCTTGTTTGGATCTAGAAGAGCCAGCTGGCTCGTGGCATTTCCCCAGTGACTGATTTTGACCTCAGATTGGGAGTGTGTGTGACCTAACCTACTCAGCCAGGCGAGAAGGAAAGGCTTTTATCCCATGAGTAGGAAGCGATGGCCATTTTCTCCCTCTTCTATGACCGAGAATCTGTGTGACCCCCAACGGCTCCACCTTACAGCCAGCAAGGAAAGTTTGAGGATGAAGGCAAAGCTGAGGACACCCGCACAGCCTGATGAAGAGCCCAGAGCCTGGGCGGCCCTGATGAGCAGTTCACCATCCTCGCCGAGATCCTGACCTAGCTCTCCATGTCCGCTGATGGCAGATGATGCCTATCCTTATGGGGTGAGCCAGCTGGAGCCGGGTATCTGCTCCCTGCAGTTGAAAGCCCCTGTGATTCTGAACACTTTGAAGAGTCCCAGGTGGCGCTAGTGGTAAAGAATCTGCCTGCCAAGGCAGGAGACGCAAGAGACATGGGTTTGATCCCTGAGTTGGGAAGATCCTCTGGAGTAGGAAATGGCAACCCAGTGTTCTTGCCTGGAAAATCCCAGGGACAGAGGAGCCTGGTGGGCTATAATTCATGGGGTCACCAAGAGTTGGACACAGCTGAGTGTGTGTGCACACACGTGCACACACGCACACGCACACACACACACACACACACACACACACACAGGCTCAATACCTTATAGAATTCCAGTTAATGACACAGAGATGGGAGGGGTAGAGCAGGTGACCTGTGTCCTAGCCCAGGTGACCTGGGACTTCCTTCAGACCATTCAGCAGGAAATTCTGCTGTTTTGTATCCAATCCCTGTCTCTCCTTTCAGGAAAACACCACTGAACAGGTCAGTGCATTCAGAGAGCCAAAGGAGACTGTGAGAAACCTTCCTGGGACATTAAGTCATCCACCAGTGAAAATTCATCTGCCAGGGTCACACTTTCATTCATATGCCTCTGGTCCCTGCTATGTTCACTTTGTCTGCCATCTAGAGACAGTGAGCAGCGGCCCTCTGTTCTCTTTGTAGTGAATTTTTGCTATCTGGTATATCTAAAATGTCATCTATGGGCCCCTTCATCTTTCTCTTCTTCAGATTAAGTCCCTTGAGTCCATTCTCATAAGTATTATTTTCTAACTTGAAGTATTATTCCGTTCCAATTCAGATCCTCCAGCAGCCAAGATCTGATTAAAACTCCTTCAATTGTAATGATTCCAAGGAGGCCTGAAAGAGCCGGGGCATGTGAAATCACTTTATGAGAATAACCCAAGTACAAGTGCAGGGCACGGTTATGGATGGAGAACGCACTCAACGAAGCTCATCATTTGTTGTACTGAACCGAAGTCATTTCAGCCAATGCCTCTCAGACTGACTTTCCTCACAGGGCTGGTGAATTGCAAGCAGCTTTAGCCTGTAATTGGGAAGCCTCTGCACTTGGCTCTCCAGCCGAGACAGTTCTCGGCTATCGGTTTCCTCCTAAATTCTGTGATTTTAATGGCAAAAATGAGAAGAGATCCGCAGACTCTAGACTAAATCAGGGACTACTCCGGGGACATAGGCCAATGCAAGGCAAGCAGGGACCTGAAAGCGCAGAGTTCTGTTTGAACTTCTTTCTTTCCTGCGTCCCGGTGGCCTCCCGTCCTGCCTGTTCCTTCAGACTCCAGCCAGGTTTGCCCTCCTCTTTCTCCAGGGAAGGGATCATGGGAACCAGGCAAGAGATTTTCCCTTTGATGTCTGAGGGCGGTGTGCTTGCCCATGCCATCGACTTTATGACTCCCTTTAGATGCATAACAAAGTAGGCTTCTAGGAGAGGGACATACTCAGCTGCGGGGAGCAGTCCTAGATAGAAGGGAATGAGGAGCAGTGGCTTCAGGCTGACAGTTATGCTCGCGACATGTGGTGGGGTACCCCATGTTTCCAAACAAGAACCCCCAGGTCTTCCACGTGTCTGGGCTCATTTAACCCTCACAGCTGCTCTGCCAGGGAGATGTCAGCTTTAATGCACACACACGGCCACCTTGACTGTTAAAATATTGAGATACTTCTGTGAGAGCTGGTAAACAGCCTGCCCCGAGCCCCCTGAATTCCTTGTCCCCTACACCCTGGGTCTCAGCAAATGAAGAGAATACCTGGGCACTACGTGGAGCTCCAGAAACCAGTTCCAGCACTTATAACATCTGTTGTTGTTCATTAGTGCCTGTTACTGAATATTTTAAATATAATCTTTGATGCATAGTGCCTATAATATATAAATTATGCAGATCAGGTGTCTACAACAAAGTTTGGTTGTTTACCCACAAGAGCAATGTGAAGTGAATTAATAAGATATGGTATATCCACATTAGAATCTTATTCAAAGCCAACTCATTGGAAAAGACTCTGATGCTGGGCAAGACTGAGGGCAGAAGAAGTGGATGAGAGAGGATGAGATGGTTGGGTGGCATCATTGACTCAATGGACATGAATTTGAGCAAACTCAGGGAGATAGTGAAGGGCAGGGAAGCCTAGTGTGCTGAAGTCCATGGGATCACAAAGAATTAGACAGGAATGAGAAACTGAACAACAGCCGTCAAAAGGAGTATGTTTATCCATGCTGCTCTACCCTACAATAGAAAACATGGTGCTGAAAGAATCCAGACCCAAAAGGCCACATTAGTACAGTAAGTCCCCTACATATGAATGAGTTCCATTCCAAGAGTGCATTCATAAATCCAATTTGTAAGTCCAATAAAGTTAGCCCAGGTATCCAATGAACACAATATAGTACTGTATTATAATAGGTTTACAATACTTTGCACACAAATAATACAAAAAAAAACAGAAAATAAAGAAAACATTTTAAATCTTAGAGTACAGTACCTTGAAAAGTACAGTAGTACCACACAACAGCTGGCCTACAGAGGCTGGCACGGAGTGAACAGGCCAGAAGAGTTCCTGGAGGTGGGAGATGGTAGAGCTGAGGGTCGCCAGCAACAGGAGATGGAGGGCACGCTGCAGTGTCGCTCATGTCCGACATTGATGGATCGCACGTGTGTAGGTACTTACTGTATGATTCTGTTTGTATAAAATACCAAGACTAGGAAGATCTGTAGAGACAAAAAAGTACATGAGTGGTTGTCAGGGCCTGGGGGTGGGGCAGATGTCGAGGGATGGGACTGGGGGAGGGGATAGCTTATCGGGAGTGGAATTTCTTTGAGGGGTAAAGAAAATGCTCTAAAATTGACCCTAGTGATAGGTACACGACTAAACACACTAAAAGTTACTGAACTGTATACTTGAAATGGATGAATTGTATGATATGGGATTTAAAGCTGTTTAAAAATGACTGGATACAACTTCCATAAACATTTACTAAATTTAAATTTTTACCTACAGGTACACATATAGACCATTGTTTTAACATATTATATACACTATAACACAAACACAGAAATTAGATTTTTTTAGGGTGAGATGAAAAATACTCAAGCAGATGCTGAGGTTAAGGGAGGCTACAGATCCTGCCCACTCACAGAGCCTTTGCTCTTCCCAGCATGGAATACAGATTCCAGGGCCTCCTAGAAGCTGAGGAAGGCCAGGGAGCACTGCTCTCATTTTTTGATGCTCACAATGTAGTACTGAAAAGAAAGAAATGCTAAAACAGGGTTTAAACATCAAGAAGTAATTTTTGTTTACGTTTGAAAAAAAAAAGTAAGACTTCATGACATAAAAAAGAGAATGTAATATCCTTGTGTTATTCACAAGATAATTAGAGTTTTTCTGGGGAAAATTAATTGAGAGCACAGGGCGGCAGTGGGATGGTTATGGAGAACAATTCGAGGCGGGTGTCTTAACATCTCCATTCAGCGCAGTGTCTTCGCCGGAGTGTGCACAATCGCGCGTGGTGATGGTGGTCGAGGCCCCGGTGAGTGTGTGAGTCGCACTGAATGGACGCTGGGCGTCTGGTCTGATGGACCAGTGGACACCCGTGCTTCAGGGCAGGGCACGAGAGCCAGAGAGCAGAGGGGGAGGCGGCCTGTGAGCTGCACTTTTGTCTCCAAGCAGTTATTCTGCAGGATTATCTAGCCAGGGAGCAGACGCACGTGGAAGAAGACTGAGGGAGGAGCCACCAGTTCAACTGGAAGGGGGCTCATCAAGTCTCCTTGGAGGCAAGGCAGCTCATTAATTCACAGCTGGTAAGATGTTTCCTATCAAAGGCTGATACATATTTTTTTAACTGTCTTTCTCTCCTGCCAACAGTACAATAGCAGTGAGGACAGAAAATTGTGGTAGCCCCTCCTTTCTTTCTTTCTTTGCCCCCCCAAATGTCCAAAGACACAGAGCTCCGGAGAAAGGCAGGGTTAAAGTCTCCCCCAGGTCTCAGGCCTTGGAAATTGACCCTTCTTGATTTGGAGCCGCCCACCGGTTGCCATGGTGACACAACATCTGCTACCCACCTCTGCTCCAGCGGTCACTGGGTTTGGCATCCTCCAAGCTGTTGTTGGTTCTGTGTTTTGCCTGACGAGCTACTCTGCTCCCCGAGGGATGCATCACACTTTTTCAGCAAAGGAATGCTTATTCAAAAGGCAGGGTTATGGAGAGAAGGGAGGTTAAATCTGTGCAAGCTGCAATTCTGAGACAGCAAGCTCTTTTGTGTGTGGGGCCATTAACTCTGCCAATCTCTGGATTAATGTTCTGCATCTGTTGATCCCAAATCCTACTGAAAATCATCCTCCTAGATTTATTAACATTTGTTTCTAAGGAGCATACATTATTTATTAAAACTTCTAAAAGATGGTTAAAATATATATAAATTCCATGCACCTTTCCTTTATTTTCTTATTTTAATGTATCTCAAGTTTAATTGCTTGTCTGCCATTATTTCTATTCACCAATTATTTGAAACTGAATATAAATATAGGTTTCCTTGCCTACCGCTTTCTCCTGTTCTTGCAGGCAGCATCTTGATTCCCACTTCCTCTTGAAAAGACACGTTTTATCTTGCTTGCTTTAATAGTTACAATCCTTAAGGGGTCTCTAAGAAACTGAGAAGTGGCGTGGTACAGCCAAAAGAATACAGACTCTGGAGTCAAGGGAATATAGGACTGGTCTCCCATCTCATTTTGCCTGGAACTTGACCAGTTTTAGTGCTGGAAGTCACCCATCTGGGGAGAACCTTCGGTCTTGGGCAAACCTGGACGATTTGTCACTCTCTTCCCAGCTTCCTCATCCTCCTACTCTCCTCTGTTGCTTTTCTGACACTCAGTTTTCTTATTTGTAAAGTGAGAATGATAATAAGATGTTCCCCAAAAGGTTTTGGTGGGATTAGGCTTCCCCGATGGCTCAGGAGTAAAGAATCTGCCTTGCCAGGACAGGAGAGACACTAGAGATGCATGTTCGATCCCTGGGTTGGGAAGATCCCCTAGAGGAGGAAATAGCAACCCCACTCCAGTATTTTTGCCTAAAAAATCCCATGGACAGAGCTTGGGGCTACAGTCCATAGGGTTGCAAAGTCGGACACGCCTGACCGAGCAAGCGAGTGAGTCATCTAAATAAGTTAATAGATAAGATGCCTAATGTTAAAACAGAAGTCCATGCTCAGTAGCTATTATTATTGTTATTATTAGAATTAGAACTCTAGGGACAATCTTGAATTGCTCATCCATTTTACATCTGAGAAACTGTTTTGTTCAGGTTGTCTACCTTTTTAAAGCTGTAGGAAGGGTCAAGACTAAGATCAGCAAGTGAAGTGCCTAGGGCTCAACTTTTAAGGAAGAAATCATTCTGGGGTCATCTAAGTACAGACTGCAAGCAAGATGCCAATCTGTTCACCAGCTCAAGGCCATTTAGGTAATGCTGCCAGTTGTGTCTTAGATAAAAAGTCACATTCTCTACTAGACAGATGCTTCATCTTATCTTTGGTGACAATTGATTTCTAATAGCAAGTTTTCCTAAAACATCTAGAGTTGGGACTGTAGCAAAATACTTTCATCATCATTAAAACAAGAAAATCAAAACCCTTGCTTCTCAAGAGACTGTAAGAAGTGAATCATTATAGCCAATCGTTTCCCAAATAGCATTAAATTTCCTTTTATTGTTAACAATATTTCATGGAAATCTTTCTAAAAGATATTGCACATTCCCATGTTGTTTTCTTTCCATTAAATTAGATTTTTTATTTTGAAATAATTATAAGTTCAGGTGCAGCTATGAGAGAGATACCATGTAAACTTTACCCACTTTCTCTCAATTATAACATCTCGCAAAACTTGAGTATAATATCACAACTGGGATACTGATGTGGATACAGTCAAGATATAGAGGATTTCCATGACTGCCAGGACCGCTCTTCCTGACCTTTGGTAACCACACTCACCCCCCCTCCCACTACCATTCCCTGCCTCTATGTGCATGCTGTCACTTCAGTCCATGGACTATCGCCCACCTGTCTCCTGTCCATGGGATTCTCCAGGCAAGAATACTGGAGTGGGTTGCCATTTTCCTCCTCCATGGGATCTTGCCGACCCAGGGATCAAACCCACATCTCTTATGACTCCTGCATTGGCAGGCAGGTTCTTTACCACTAGCACCACCTGGGAAGCCATTTTTATTATTTCAAGAAAGTTATATAAATGGAGCCATATAATCTGTAACATTTCAGATTGGCTTTTCTCAGCACAGCTCTCTGAATATTCATCTGGACTGTGGAGTATATCACTAGTTCATTCTTTTTATTGCTGAGTAATATTCCATTGTGTGAATGTACCACAGATTGTTTAACCACTGTCTTCTTGAAGAACATCTGGGTGATTTCTAGTTTTCTACCATTATGAATAAAGCTGCTATAAAAACTCATGCATGTTGCTAATAGAAATTTAGAACACAAATAAATGGACATCTCATGTTGATGAACTGGAAGACTTAATATTATTCAGATGATAATACTATCCACACAAACTAAAACAATAGAATGTACAACCCAGAAAAATACTTGTATATGTGGTCAAATGATTTTTTACAAAGGTCAAGACACTTCATGGGGAAAGGACAGTCTTTCCAAAAAATAGTGTTGGAAAAACTGGGTATATGCCTGTACAAGAATGAAATTGGACTACTATCTTACACTATATAATAAAATTAACTCAAAATGGATCGAAGAGCTAAATATAAGAGCTGAGGCTCTGAAACTTAGAAGAAAACACAGAGGGATCTTCATGGCACCGATTTTGCAAAGATTTCTTGAATATGACTCAATTATAGACAAAAGAAAATACAGATAAATTGAACTACATCAAAATTTAAAACTTTGTCCATTGAAGGACATAATAAAGAAGACAATCTAAGGAATGGGAGAAAATATTTGCAAATCATATACCTGAAAAATGGTTAAGATCCAGAATATATAAAGAACCCCTACAACTCACCAACAAAATAACTCAATTTTAAAATGGACAGAGCACTTGAATAGACATTCCTGCAAACAAGATACATGAATGATTAAAAAGCACATGAAAAGATATTCAACATCACACTGATCATTAGGGAAATGCAAATCAAAGCAATAATGAGATACAACCTCACACCCATTAGGATAGCCACTATAGAAAGAAAGGAAGGATGGAAAGAGCTGACAAAGATTTAGAAATGAAACCTTTGTGCACTGCAGTGGTAACATAAAATTGTTTGGCCACTATGGAAAATAGTATGGCAGTACCTCAAAAAATTAAATATAGAATTATCATATGGATCCAGCAGTTCCACTTCTGGGAATACACTTAAAAGAAGTAAAAGCAGGACTCAAACAGATATTTGTACACCCATGTTCATAGCAGCATTATTCACAATAGCCAAAAGGTGAAGAAAGGCATCCCAAAAGTCCATTGAGAGATGAACAGATTTTTTTTTAAGTGGTAGGAATGACATCACTAAGATACCATGGCTTATTTCTAACTTACATCTCCCTGACGAGAACAACTAGCAACTATTCATGGGCAAGATACCACCAAGAAAAATCCTGGAACACAAAATGCACCAAAGGACCCATAGCACCACAGAGATCAAACAGACTGCATTAGCATGTAAGAAGAGTGGCTACACAGTCGCTGGCTTGTTTCTCCTCCAGGCTGGTGCAGCGACAAACCGAGGTCTCTCCTGAGCCTCTGGTTCCTCCAGTGGGAAAGGAAAGCCAGGGTGAACACAGATCTTAACATCGTGGGGTGCTTCTTGGGCGTCCCCACTCCAGTCTCATCCCACAGGTACTATGGGGGAATCTGTGAAGCTTGCCCACTATGAATCTGATTGTAACTGGTAAGGGAGAAGGGGCTTGCAACAGTCCATTCTTAGATCCAGGCAGATGCAGTTTCTACCTGTAGCACCCAAGCAGAATTCTCAACCAGCAACTTTGCTATCAGCAGCATCAAATCTGAGGCATGATCTGACCAGAGAACTCAGCCTGATCTGTGTCCTCAGGTAAAGAGCCCTGCTGGCCTGGAGCCTGGTCTCCCAGTTCCCAGGCAGGCGAGTGGATTCATAGTCCTACCTACTGCTGAATTTAGTTTCCTGCCCCTCCAGACCAGGGAACACCTGAGAGGCTTCTTGGAGCTGGCCCCTCAGTTCTACTCAGGCAGGCAAGCTAATTCATAACCCACCTTACGTTGAGTGTATCTCCCAACTCCATCTACCCTGACATGCTGACCAGAGCACCTGGAAAGCCGCATAGTCCAGAGATGCTCCAACAGACAGTAGGGCAGGCAGAGCTGACCATCTGCAGGGCAAAGCCAGTGGCCCTATTTGGCCAGGAAACTTGGGGCAAGGGTCAGCTTGAGTCAAGACCACAAACAAAAAGCCTTGCCAGACTTGAGCTGGGTCTTCTGTTTCGCTAAGGCAGGGAAACAAATTTATAGCCTCACCCATTTCTGAAAACAGGCTTCAGCCTGCCCCACCAGGGAACCTAACCAGAACACGCAGAAAACTGTGTAGCTATCCAACAACCCTGCTTATAATCACAATTGAACAGCATGCAGAGTTTGTAGCTTTTTCCAACTGCAGAGCTAAATCAGTGGCTTCATCTGGCTATGGAATTCAGTGCACAGTCTTGCCTTATTCAGCCCCCAAATAAAGCCATGCAGCCCCATCCTGCTGCGCCACTAGGGCAGGGAAGTCAATTCGTTGTCCCAGATGAGTATAGAACCCAGTCCCAATTGTCTAAAAGCCCTGACCAGAGAACTCAGACAACTACAGAGTTCATATACACTTGCTTGGGCAGGGAACCAACCCAGCAGTCCTATCTAACTGTTCTCAGCCAGTAGCACAATTATCTAACTTCAGAGCTCAGGCAGTGGCCTTCACCAAAAAGAGACTCTGATAGCAAACCCCACCCACCCAAGGATATTACAAGACTTGTCTGGAAACCCAAACAGAACTGACAGGTGAGGAACTATCTTTGTCAAAGTGAACCTATAAGGTCTCAAAGGGGAGCTTACTTACTGAAATGCTCAGACACCAAGGTAAGAAATCAAGGATCTGAAAAAAAACCAGGCAAACATGATACCAACAAAGGAAACTAATAAAACTTCAATACTGACCCTAAATTGACTACACTAAAGCCTTTGACTGTGTGGATCACAGCAAACTGTGGAAAATTCTTCAAGAGATGGGAATACCAGACCACCTTACCTGCTTCCTGCGAAATCTGTATGCAGGTCAAGAAGCAACAGTTAAAATCAGACATGGAACAATGGACTGGTTCCAAATTTGGAAAGGAGTATGTCAAGGTTGTATATTATCACCCTGCTTATTTAACTTATATGTGGAGTACATCATGTGAAATGCCAGGCTGGATCAAAACACAAGCTGGAATCAAGATCTCCAGGAGAAATATCAATAACCTCAGATATGCAGATAACATCACTCTTATAGAAAAAAATGAAGAGGAACTAAAGAGCCTCTTGATGAAGGTAAAAGAGGAGAGTGAAAAAGTTGGCTTAAAACTCAACATTCAAAAAACAAAAATCATGGAATCTAGTCCCATCACTTCCTGGCAAATACAAGGGGAAACCATGGAAACACTGACAGATTATATTTTCTGGGGCTCCAAAATCACTGCAGATGGTGACTGCAGCCATGAAATTGACACTTGCTCCTTGGAAGAAAAGCTATGACAAACCTAGACAGTGTATTAAAAAGCAGAGACATTATCTTGCCAACAAAGGTCCATCTAGTCAAAGATTGTTTTTTTCAGTAGTCATGTATGTGAGAATTGGACCATAAAGAAGGCTGAGTGTCAAAGAATTGCTGCTTTTGAACTGTGGTGTTGGAGAAGATTCTTGAGAGTCCCTTGGATGGCAAGCAGATCAAACCAGTCAATCCTAAAGGAAATCAACCCTGAATAATCATTGGAAGGACTGATGCTAAAGCTCCAATACTTTGGCCACCTGATGCAAAGAGCTGACTCATTAGAAAAGACCCTGATGCTGGGAAAGATTGAAGGCAGAAGAAGGGGATGACAGAGGATGAGGTGGTTGGATGTCATCACCAACTCAATGGACATGAGTTTGAGCAAGCTCCAAGAGATAGTGAAGGACAGGGAAGCCTGGTGTCCATGGAGTTGCAAAGAGTCAGACATGACTGAGTGACTGAACAAATAAAACTGACCCTAAAGAGGTGGGAATTTATGAATTGTCAGAAAAAGAATTCAGAGTAATTCTCTTAAATAAGTGTACTGAACTACAAGAACACACAGACAACTAAACAAAATAGAGGGGAAACGCATGAACAAATTAAAAAAAAATGAAAACAGACTTTCTATAAGCTTAAAAATACAAGTAAACTGAAGAATTTGATAACTTTAAAATCAAACTAAACTATACAGATGAATCAGCTATCTAGAAATGAAGACATTTAAAATTATCCAGAGGAGCAAAAAGAAAAAGAATGAAAAAGAGTGAAGAAAGCCCACAAGACTTATTGGACACAATTAAAAGAATCGATATCCATATCATGGAATTCCAGAAGCAGAAGAGAAAGGGACATAAAGTATATAGAAAGCAATAATAGCTGAAAACTTCCCAAACATGAAAAGAAAAATGGACATAAAGATCCATGAGGCCTAAAGGACCCCAAATAGGGCTACACTGAGATACATTATAATTAAATTGTCAAAAAGTCATATTTGAAAGCAATAGGAAAAAAGTCAGAAGTTATATTAAGGAAGCCTCCATAAGAAACTTCAAGCCAAGAGAGAATGGAGTAACATATTCAAAATATAAAAAGAAAAAAATGTCAATCAAGACTTATATGCCTGGGACTTCCCTTGTGGTCCTGTAGCTAAGACTTCACACTCTCAAAATAGAGGACCTGATTTGATCCCTGGTCATAGAACTAGATCCCACATACCACAACTAAAGATCCCACATCTGTAACTAAGACCTGGCACAGCCAAAATAATCAAACAAACAAAAAAAAAGAATTCTAATCCTGCCAAAACTCTTCTTCAGAAATGAAGAGATAAAGACTTTTCTAAACAAACAACAGCTGAGAGATTTCATTACCACTAATCCTGCCTTAGAAGAAATATTAAAGGGAAATCTTTGAGTGGAAGTAAAAGGATGCCAGTTAATGTAATAAAAATACAAGAAGGTAGTGTAAAACTTACTGGTAATGGTAAATAGTCAAAGTAAGATTCTGTAATGCAGTAATGGTAGTGGTTCGTAATTCAATTACAACTCTAACATAAAACTTAAAAAACATACACAGTACTTAAAAGCTTTTGCACAACAAAGGAAACTATAAGCAAGGTGAAAAGACAGCCTTCAGAATGGGAGAAAATAATAGCAAATGAAGAAACAGACAAAGGGTTAATCTCTAAAATATACAAACAACTCCTGTAGCTCAATTCCAGAAAAATAAATGACCCAATCAAAAAATGGGCCAAAGAACTAAACAGACATTTCTCCAAAGAAGACATACAGATGGCTAACAAACACATGAAAAGATGCTCAACATCACTCATTATCAGAGAAATGCAAATCAAAACCACAATGAGGTACCATTACACGCCAGTCAGGGTGGCTGCTATCCAAAAGTCTACAAGCAATAAATGCTGGAGAGGGTGTGGAGAAAAGGGAACCCTCTTACACTGTTGGTGGGAATGAAAACTAATATAAAGCCACTATGGAGAACAGTGTGGAGATTCCTTAAAAAACTGGAAATAGAACTGCCATATGACCCAGCAATCCCACTTCTGGGCATACACACTGAGGAAACCAGATCTGAAAGAGACACGTGCACCCCAGTGTTCATCACAGCACTGTTTATAATAGCCAGGACATGGAAGCAACCTAGATGCCCGTCAGCAGACGAATGGATAAGGAAGCTATGGTACATATACACCATAGAATATTACTCAGCCATTAAAAAGAATTCATTTGAATTAGTTCTAATGAGATGGATGAAACTGGAGCCCATTATACAGAGTGAAGTAAGCCAGAAAGATAAAGACCAATACAGTACACTAGTGCATATATATGGAATTTTAAAAGATGGTAACAATAACCCTATATGCAGGACAGAAAAAGAGACACAGATGTATAGAACAGACTTTTGGACTCTGTGGGAGAAGGCAAGGGTGGGATGATCTGAGAGAATAGCATTGAAACATGTATATTATCAAGTGTGAAACAGATCACCAGCCCAGGTTGGATGCATAAGACAAGTGCTCAGGGCTGGTGCACTGGGAAGACCCAGAGGGGAGGGATGGGGAGGAAGGTGGGAGGGGGGATCAGGATGGGGAACACATGTAAATCCATGGCTGATTCATGTCAATGTATGGCAAAAACCACTAAAATATTGTAAAGTAATTAGCCTCCAACTAATAAAAATAAATGGAAAAAAACATACACAGTAAAAAATCATAACTAGAATTATCTGTTATTAGATATACAATATAAAAATATGTAAACTACACCAGAAACCTAAAATGTGAGGGGAAGAGAAAGTAAATGGGTAGAATGCAGAAATGCTATTGAAATTAATTTATTGTCAATTTCAATTAGAGTGCTAAAATTTTAAGATATTTCATATAAACCTCATGGTAACCACAGGGGAAAAACCTGCAGTAATTATACACACTCATGGATGCATAAACACACACACACACACACACAAATAATAAAGAAGTAAAAATATACCAATACCAAAAGATATTTTTTAAGAGAGGAAAGGATAAGAAAAAATATTAGATCTACAAAATAACCAGAAAACAAAACAGCAATAGTAAGTTCTTACTTATCAATAATTTAAATGTAAATGAATTAAATTCCTAATCAAAAGACATAGAATGGTGGAAAAGATTTAAAAAAAAAAACTAGATCCAACAATATATTGCCTATACGAGATTAACTTTAGCCTTAGAGACACACATATACTGAGAGTAAAGAGATGCAAACAGATATTTTAAGCAAGTGGTAACAACAGCAACAAAAAGAGGGATAGCTACTTATATCAAATAGAATTGACTTTAAAAATGATAAAAAGATACAAAGAAAGTTTTTATATAATGATAAAGGAGGGGGGTGAATCTATCAAGAAGGTACAATAATTGTAAATATTTACGCACCCAACAGTGGAGCACCTAAACAGACAAAGTAAAAACTAACAGAGCTAAAAGGAGAAATACAGAGCAATATATTATTACTTGGAGTCTTTAAAACCACTCTCAACAATGGATAGATTATCTAGAGGGAGAATCAATAAGGATACCCCATAGATCAAGTGCACTGACTTATCACAATGGTACATTCTACAGCAACAAAATAAACATTCCTCTCAAAATCACCTGGAAACTTTCTCTAGGATAGACCACATATTAGGCCATAAGACAAATTTTAGCATGTTCAATAAGATTGAAATCATACCAAATATCTCCTCTGACTAAAATGGTATAAAACTAGGAGTTAACAACAGGAGGAAAACCAGATAACTCATGGATAAATAGAAATTAAGCAACACTCTCCTAAACAAGCAATAGATTAAAAAATAAATGGGAAATAAAAAACATATCTTGAGAAAAACAAAAATGAAAACATAATATACCAAAATTTATGAGATACAGCAAAAGCAGTTCTAAGAGGGACATTCATAGCAAAAAGAAAAACAAAAAACAAAAAAACAAAGGCTTACATTAAGAACAAGAAAGATCTCAAACAACCTAACTCTTCACCTAAAGGAACTAAGAACAACAAACTGAACTCAACGATAGCCAGAAGGAAGTAAATAATAAAATTAGATCAAAAATAAATGAAAATCAACAAGAGATTTTTTTTGAAAAGATAAAGTTAATAAACCTTTGACTAGACCAACCAAAGGAAAAAATAATCAACAAAATAATAAATGAAAGAACTATTACAATGGTTACCACAGGAAAGGAAAGGACAAAAGAGGCTTTTATGAACAAAAATATGCCACCAAACTTTTAGGATAAGAGAATTAGATAAATAACTCAGTTGGTAAAGAATCCACCTGCAATACCAGAGACCCCGCTTCAATTCCTAGGCCAGGAAGATCCCTTGGAGAAGGGATAAGCTACCCACTCCAGTATCCTTGGGCTTCCCTGGTGGCTCAGCTGGTAAAGAGTCCACCTGCAATGCAGGAGACATGGGTTTGATCCCTGGGTTGGGAAGATCCCCTGGAGAAGGGAAAGGCTACCCACTCCAGTAATCTGTCCTGGAGAATCCCATGGACGGTATAGTCCATGGGGTGGCAGGGAGCCGGACACTACTGAGCGACTCTCACTTTCATGGAAAGATATACTGTGTTCTTAGGTTAGAAAAAGTTAATATTATTAAAATGACCATACTACCCAAGGCAATCAAGATTCAGTACAATCCCTAATAAAAAACCAAGGGTATCTTGCACAAAACTCAAATAATTTTAAAATTTGTATGGAAACACAAAAGATCTGAAATAGTCAAAGCAATCTTGAGAAAGAAGAACAGCTGGAGGAATCATGCTTCTTGACTTCAGACAACACTACAAAGCTACAGTCATCAAAACAGTATGGTACTGACATAAAAACAGACACACAAATCAGTGAAACAGAAAACAGAGCCCCCAAAGAACCCATTAATCTATGACAAAGGAGGCAATAGTATACAATGGAGAAATACAGTCTCTTCAATAAAGTGACACTGGGAAAACTGGACAGCTACTTGTCAAAGAATAAAATTAGAATATTTTATCATATTATACATAAATATAAACTAAAAATAGATTAAAGACCTAAATGTAAGATTATAAGCATAAAACTCTGAGAAGACAACTTACAACACTCTTTGACATAAATTGTAGTGATATTTTTCTTGGATCAGGCACATGAAAAGGTGCTTAGCATCAATCATGAGAGAAATGCAAATTTAAAACTACAATATCTATCACTTTACTCCCGTAAGAATGACTCTCATTAAAAAGAACACAGATAACAAATGTTGGTGAGGATGTGGTAAAAAGGGAAATCTCATACAAACTGTTGGTAGGAATGTAAATTAGTGCATCTACTATGGAAAATATTATGGAGATTTCTCAAAAACGAAAGACAGAACTACTATATAACCCAACTATTTCACTCCTAGGCATGTATCTGAAAAAAAAAAGAAAAACACTACTTTGAAAAGCTACATGTACCCCAGTGTTCAAGGCAGCATTATTTACAACTGCCAGTATATGGAAACAATCTAAGTGTCCATAAACAGATGAATGGGTAAGAAGATGTGGTGCGTGTTTATATATATATAAACCATATATATATATATATGGTGTGTATATATATGCACACAATGTAATACTGCTCAGCCATAAAAAAGAATGGAATTTTACCAATTGCATCAGCATGGATGGACTTGGAGGGCATTATGCTACATGAAATAAGTCAGACAGGGAAGGACAAACACTGTATGATACAACTGATATGTGAAATTGTAAAAATAAAACAAACTAGTGAATTTAACAAAAAAAAGAATGAGATACACAGATAGAGAGGATAAACTAGTAGTTATCAGTGGAAAGAGGAAAGTGGGGAAATCTAGGGATAGGGTATTAACAGGTACAAACTACTATGTATAAAATAGATAAGCTACAATGATATATTAAACAATATAAG
Organism: Cervus elaphus; assembly: GCF_910594005.1. NCBI lineage: Eukaryota > Metazoa > Chordata > Mammalia > Artiodactyla > Cervidae > Cervus > Cervus elaphus. Next base: position 18,596,981 of record NC_057827.1, on the reverse strand, counting down.
GAATATAGCTAATATTTTATAAAAACTCTAAATGGAGTATAATCTTTAAAAACTGTGAAGCACTGCTGTACATCTCTAACTTATATAATGTTGTACAAATATACCTCAAAAAAACAAAGAAGAGAAAGAATTTTTAGGCAAAATATTGTAGAAAAATAACAAAAAGAGCCAGGTCTAGAATGCAACTGACAAATTGTGGAACAAATATGCACTTGAACACCAAACAGGATTTTTCTCTCTCATAATTAAAAAACAAGCACACACTTAGAAAACTGCTCTAAATCTCTGCTCCATTTATTTGTTTTTCAATAAGATGTAAACTCCAATAGAACAGGGACTCTAGCACTGAATCCTCAGCATCTATCACATATAAGTACTCAATAACTCTTTTTGAATGTTGAAAAACTCCAGATTCACAAAGAAGAGAAAAAGCAAACATGCAGTGATGTGGTAGAGTCTAGCTATACCCAACTCATGGGGCCCGGTTTTTAAATTTATGAGAGTTTTGCATGAAAGTAAGTGTTGGTCGCTCAGTCCTGTCCAACTCTTTGCTCCCTCATGGACTGTAGTCCACCAGGCTCCTCTGTTCATGAGATTTTCCATGCAAGAATATTGATGTGGGTTGCCATTTCCTTCTCCAGGGGATCTTCCTGACCAAAGGTTGAACCCAGGTCTCCTGTACTGCAGATAGATTCTTTACTGTCTGAGCCATCTGGGAAATCCAAAAGTTTTGCATGACAATTACTAAATATAGCCACTATTAAAATTAAATTCTATAAGCTTATGATTAAATATCAAAAACAAACATAAAAAATTAAAAATAGAACTATTATATGATCCAGCAATTCCACTACTTAGTATTTATTCAAGGAAAATTAAAACAGCAGTTTTTTGCAAAATACTCACCATATGATTTGATAATCACTCTCCTGGGTATCTACCCAAAGTAGTTGAAAATTTATGTCTACATAAAAATATGCATACAAATGTTTATAGGAGCTTTATTCATAATCATCAAAAACTAGATTTAACCAGGATGTCCTTTCAATAGGTGAATAGTTAAGCAGACTATGGTTAATCCATACAACCAAACATTATTCAGCAATAAAATAGAAATGAGCTGTCAGGCCATGAAAAAACATGGATGGACCTTAAATGCATATTTTTAAGTGAAATAAATAAGTCTGAAAAAGCTATATATCATTCAAATTATACAACATTCTGGAAAATGCAAACCACATAGACAAAAAGATCTGTGGTTTCTAGGGTTTTGAAAAGTCTTCTTTGAAAAGAAGACTTAATAGGTGAGACTCAAGGAATTTTTTTGGTGGTGATAATATTCTGTATAATATTGTAATGTTGGTCATAAAATTATGCATTTGTCAAAAGCCATAATACAAAGCACAAAGGTGAACCTTAATATATCTAAATTTTAAAAAGTCTTTCAGGAGGTTGGAGAATCCTAGGAAAGAAGGCAGACTATGACAAGGTGTATCATCCATGTATGGAACAACTTGACTAAAGGAGATGAGGAGAAAATGTGCTGGCCAAAGTGACTCTGGGAATGATCTGAGTCTGTAAAGCTAAAGGCATAAGGACTGCACATAAGCACTGCACTTTAGTTCTTATGTGGATAGCAGTTAATTTTGATAATTCTTACATATATTGGAACTGAATAAGTGGAGAGCATATTGTGGAAGCCATGCTTCTCACCGTTGGAGTGGGAATGTAGAGCTAATCAAGGGGAGGGAGACTAGAATGACCCTTGTGGTAATGGATTAGAGTTGGAGATAGCTACATGAACTCATGTTTAATCAATATGGATACAGATGGATACCTATAGAAATTATACATGCACACATGAGGTAATACATACACATATATATTCTCCCTTTATTGGCTGAGAAGGCCTCAAGGCTATAACAGCACTCAAGCACCAATCACAAATACTTCCCAGATCTTGGTTTCTAATATCATTCTACAGTAAAAAGAGGCCAAGACTCTTTGAAGAAATGGCTGATTCTAGGTCTGGAGCGGTAAATATACATAATGAAGTTAGAGTATTTTGTAGTGCTGGAAAATGAGAAGTACTCAAACCACGCATTAATGGGGTTATGTCAAAAAGACACAGGAACCAGGACTTCCTTGTGGTCTGGTGGTCTGCCTTGCAGTGCTGGGGTTACTGGTTCAATCCCTGGTTGGGGAACTGAGATCGCACGTGTCACAGAAGAACTAAGCCTACCGCGCATCCCAACTAGAGCACCTGAATGCTGCAACCACTGAAGCCCATGCACTTGCAGCCCAGGCGCCACGACTAGAGAGTCCGTCTGCCACAACAAAAGATGCTGCATGGTGCAGTGGAGACCCTGAGCGCTGCAACTGAGACCTGCTGCAGCCAGATAAATAAATGAATGTTTTTTTTTTAAAGACACAGGAACCAAGTCCCAATGGACAACACTTTTTGAACAATAAAATATACAAAGCAGTAGTGAATTATAATCCAACATACAAAAAAAAAAAAAAAAAGAGAAACAGAATTCCATACTGATAAAATGAAGTGAATGAATGTTTTGAGAGAGGATAGTAAATGCAACTCCCCTGAACAATTCCAAGTAATTAAGTAGAAACTACTCTCTTAAGAAGGGGGAGCATCAACATCACTCATTATCAGAGAAATGCAAATCAAAACCACAATGAGGTACCATTACACGCCAGTCAGGATGGCTGCTATCCAAAAGTCTACAAGCAATAAATGCTGGAGAGGGTGTGGAGAAAAGGGAACCCTCTTACACTGTTGGTGGGAATGCAAACTAGTACAGCCGCTATGGAAAACAGTGTGGAGATTCCTTAAAAAACTGGAAATAGAACTGCCATATGACCCAGCAATCCCACTTCTGGGCATACACACTGAGGAAACCAGATCTGAAAGAGACACGTGCACCCCAATGTTCATCGCAGCACTGTTTATAATAGCCAGGACATGGAAACAACCTAGATGCCCATCAGCAGATGAATGGATAAGGAAGCTGTGGTACATATACACCATGGAATATTACTCAGCCATTAAAAAGAATTCATTTGAACCAGTCCTAATGAGATGGATGAAGCTGGAGCCCATTATACAGAGTGAAGTAAGCCAGAAAGATAAAGAACATTACAGCATACTAACACATATATATGGAATTTAGAAAGGTGGTAACGATAACCCTATATGCAAAACAGAAAAAGAGACACAGAAGTACAGAACAGACTTTTGAACTCTGTGGGAGAAGGTGAGGGTGGGATGTTGCAAAAGAACAGCATGTATATTATCTATGGTGAAATAGGTCACCAGCCCAGGTGGGATGCATGAGACAAGTGCTCGGGCCTGGTGCACTGGGAAGACCCAGAGGAATCGGGTGGAGAGGGAGGTGGGAGGGGGGATCGGGATTGGGAATAAAGACCTGCCCTCTGTAGTTGAAATAAAAAAAAATAAAAATTAGCATGAGAGAAAAAAAAAAAAAAGAAGGGGGAGCATAACTCTCCATGCTGCGTATGGGCTGAGCACAGTGGCTTTTCCCCAAAGACTACAGGGAAAGGGGGAGGGATGGGAGAGTGACTTTACAGTAGATAAACCTACCAACACCACCTTAGTTAGGTGATCACCATCAACAGTGAGTATGTGACAGCAGGACTCTTGCCATGATGTGATGAAAATGGAACGTCATCTCTTTAGGTAAAAACGAAGGAAATCTAAAGAGAATATGGCCCTTAGTTAATAATAATGTGTCAATATTAGTTCATTAGTTGTAATAAATGTGTTATACTAATGTGAGATATTAAATGGAAAACTGGGTGCAAGATATTTGAGAACTCGCTCTACTATCTTCGATTTTTCTGTAAACCTAAAACTGTTCTAAAAAGTCAAGTCTCTTTCTAAAAGTGAAAACCTGAAAAAAATAGCAAAGAAAAATGAAAGCACTAATTTAAAATGATATGTGCAGCCTGATGTTCATTATTGCATTATTTACAGTAGCCACGATTTGACAGCAGCCTAAGTGCCCATCATCAAAGGACAAGTAGATGAAGAAGATGTGATAAAGAAGCTACATCTATATAAACTCGGCCATAAAAAACAATGAAATATTCCCACTTGCAATCACATGGATGTGAATGTAGAATGTATAGCTCTAATCAAAATAAGTTAGAGAGAGAGAAATACTGCATGATTTTGCCTATATTTGGACTCTAAAAAAGCAAATGGCCGGACACAATAGAGTAGAAACACTGAACAAACAGCTGATTGCCTGTGGGATGGGCAGGGGGTGAAAGAGATACAAACTTCCGGTTATAAAACGGATGTCACAGGTGTAAAACGTACAGTGTGCGGAATACTTTGTATGGTGATATATCATGATTAGATTTATCATGGTGATCATTTTGAAATGTATTCAAGTCAAATCACCAGGCTGTATAGCTGAAACTAGGATAGTGTCAATTACACTTCAAAAACAAACTTAAAGAGTGTGCTGTACAGCAGAGACCATCACAACATTGTAAAGCAATTTTCCTCCAATTAAAGAATAAATTTTTTAAAAAACCAACAGAAAAAAGAGATCAGATTTGTGCTTACTACAGGTAGGTTTGAAAGCTTTATCCAGTCAAAATCTACAAACTTCTAGTTATAAGATAAAAATACTAGGCATGTAATGTACAATGTGATAAATATAATTAACACTGATGTATGTTATAGATGAAAGTTGTTGAGTGTAAATCTTAAGATTTCTCATCACAAAGAAAATTTTTTCTTTAAATTTCATGTCTATATAAGATGATGAATGTTCATGAAACTTAATTTGATAACTATTTTACGATATATATTAGTGAGATCATTATGATTGCTTACCTTAAACTTAGTGCTGTGTGTCAATCATGTCTTAATAAAACTGAAAGAACAACAACAACAAAAAAAAACAGAAAAAAATAAGCATGATCTGAGGGACCTGTAGGATAATGACAAAGTCTAACATCCATGTAATTGGAGTCCCCAAAGTAGTAGAGAAAAAGATCTCTGCAGAAAATAATATTTGAAGAAATAATGAGCAAAACTTTCCATGTTTGCTTAAAACATAAATCTGGGAATATATAAAAGGCTATCCTAAATTCCTTTATTGCATGAAAGCAAAAATATATCACAAAGAAAAGAAGGTTAAAAAATGTATTTAGTTATAAGGCTTCTACATTTTACTTGCAATAGTGAAGTAGATTTTGCAGTTTGGTATGCATATTAAATCCTTAGAACAATAACAGCAATGACAGCAACAGTGGCAAAAATGCACAACGATATAGCCTAGAAATCAGTAGATAAATTACAATGAAACAGTAAGAAATGTTTCAATAATTCAAAATAAGGAAAGGAGAAAGAGAGGAACAAAAACCAAAAGGGACCAACAGTAATCCAACCATAGTAACAACTACGTTAAATGCAATGTACTCACATAAGAAAGTGCATATGAGGACACATCAAGAAAGCAGCCATCTATAAGACAGGAAGAAAGGATCCTACAGAAACCAACTCTAATGGTATCATGAACTCAAACTTCTAACACTCAGCGCTGTGAGAAAATAAATGTTGTTTAAGCCTTTCATTCTGTGGTATTTTGTTCCTGGAGTCCTCACAAACTAACACATGTAATTTCATCAAGAAAAATTAACTACTCTAAATGTGTGTGTACCTGACAAATGAGCTTCAAGATTCATAAAGCAAAAGTTGATAGAGTTATAAAAGTATAAACACGTTTTAATCCACAACTGAACTTGGAGATTTATCATTTACTGAATTGGTTTGTTTAAAACAAGTAGACAGAAAATTAGCAATGATGTAGATGACCTAAACAACACTATCAACCATCTTGGCCTAAAGATGTGGAGAAACCATCCCAGCCAACTATAGACAGCAAAATATATAAATGCTTGATGTGCCTGTGAAACCTGCATTAAGACAGACCATATCCTGGGCCAGTAAACAAATGTTAGAAAATTTAAAAGAACTAAAACCACATAAAGTATCTTCTCTGCACAATAATAAAATTAAATTAGAATGGCAATAGCAGAAATTTATCTGGAAAATTCACAAATATCTAGAAATAAACCACTTTCAAATAGCCCACAGATAAAAGAGAAAGTCTCAAGAAAAAAAAAAAAAGGAAATATTTTGAGCTGAATGAAAGTAAAATTGCAACATATCAAAATTTTCGGGATACAGCTAAATACATGTGTATAGAAAATTTATAGCAAAAAATGCTTGTTAAAAAAGTATAAAAACAATAATATAAGCTCCAACCTAAAGCATTAAAAAAATAAGCTAAATACAAAGCAAAGAGAATGATGAAAATAATAAAGAGCAGAAATCAATAAAATTATTATGAGAATATAGAGAAAAAAACAAAACCAAAAGCTGATTCTTTGAAAAGATCAATAAAATTAATTAGCCTCTAACCACGCTAAACAATAAAAAGAAAGAAAACACAAATTTCCAGCATCAGTATTGAAAGAAAGTTACCACAAACACTGCAGGCAGTAAAAAGATAATAAAGGAATACTATGATCAACTCTATACTCTATAAATTTGATAGCATGGATGAAAATGACAAATTTATTGAAGGACACAAACTATCAAAACATTCCAGAAAAAAAAAACACAGCAGTCTAAATAGTACCTATTATAGAAAATAAATTTGTAATATAAAACTTTGCAACAAAACAAACTTCAGGCCCAAATTCAGTTCAGTTCAGTCACTCAGTCATATCTGACTCTTTGCAACCCCATGAACTGCAGCACGCCAGGCCTCCCTGTCCATCACCAACTCTCGGAGTTTACTCAAACTCATGCCATCGAGTCAGTGATGCCATCCAGCCATCTCATCCTCTGTCGTCCCCTTCTCCTCCTGCCCCCAATCCCTCCCAGCGTCAGAGTCTTTTCCAATGAGTCAACTCTTCGCATGAGGTGGCCAAAGTATTGGAGTTTCAGCTTCAGCATCACTCCTTCCAATGAACAACCAGGACTGATTGGATCTCCTTGCAGTCCAAGGGACTCTCAAGAGTCTTCTCCAACACCACAGTTCAAAAGCATCAATTCTTCTGTGCTCAGCTTTCTTTATAGTCCAACTCTCACATCCATACATGACCACTGGAAAAACCATAGCCTTGACTAGATGGACCTTTGTTGGCAAAGTAATGTCTCTGCTTTTTCATATGCTATTTAGGTTGGTCATAACTTTCCCTCCAAGGAGCAAGGGTCTTTTAATTTCATGACTGCAATCACCATCCGCAGTGATTTTGGAGCCCCAAAAAATAAAGACTGCTTCCACTGTTTCCCCATCTATTTCCCATGAAGTGATGGGACCAGATGCCATGATCTTCGTTTTCTGAATGTTGAGCTTTAAGCCAACTTTTTCACTCTTCTCTTTCACTTTCATCAAGAGGCTTTTTAGTTCCTCTTCACTTTCTGCCATAAGGGTGGTATCATCTGCATATCTGAGGTTATTGATATTTCTCCCGGCAATCTTGATTCCAGCTTGTGCTTTCTCCAGCCCAGCGTTTCTCATAATGCACTCTGCATGTAAGTTAAATAAGCAGGGTGACAATATACAGCCTTGACATACTCCTTTTCCTATTTGGAACCAGTCTGTTGGTCCATGTCCAGTTCTAACTGTTGCTTCCTGACCTGCATATAGGTTTCTCAAGAGGTGGGTCAAGTGGTCTGGTATTCCCATCTCTTTCAGAATTTTCCACAGTTTATTGTGATCCCCAAATTACTTCACCAGTAACTTTTACCAATACTACACAGTGTCTTACAGAAAACAGAAAAGCAGAGACCATGTCCCAATGCATTGTATGAAGGCAGCGTTATCCTGATAAGAAAACAACAAAAAAGTACAAAGAATAAAACTTCAAATCAATATCTCCCAAGAGTATAAACACAAGACTCAACAAACATCAGTAAATCAAATCTATCAGTATATGGAAAGAAGAGCTAGTAATTAATTGTAGCTTAGTCTGTGACTACAAGATGGATTTAACGTCTGAAAACCAGTGTAAGTTCTAATATTACTTAAAAGAAAAACCATACGATCGTATCAATAGATAAATTTAAAAACTGACAAATTGCAAAATCCATTTTTATTACCGTAAAATAATCTCTCAGAAACCTGGTAATGGAAGAAGAGAACTTCTTCAACCTGATAAAGTACATCTCCAAAATATCTGTAGAAAACATCATACTTGCTGGTGGAAGATGTTATGCTTCCCCTCTAAGATCAGGAACAAAGAAAGGATGTTCACTATTATTACTCTGTCCAACATTGTACTGGATTTTCTACTCAGTGCAGTAAAGCAAGATAAAGAAACTGAAGGACTATAGATTAGAAAGGAAGAAATGTAATTGTTTGTATTCACAGATAACAAAACTGTAGAAAATTTTAAAGAATCTACAAAGAAGCTTCTAGAACTAACAAGTCTCAAGATACAAGATGAATAAAAAATCTTATTTCTATATACTAGTAATGAAAAATCTTTTAAAAATTAAAGTACTACTTATACAAAAATGCACAAAATACTTAGGTATAACAAAATATGTGTAGGTTTGTATTTGGGAAGCTACACAACACTAAAAAAAGAAATCAAAGATATAAATAAATAGATGTACTGTGTTCAGGGGCTTCTCCAGGGGCTCAGCAGTAAAGAATCCACCTGCAATGCAGAAAACGAAGGAGACCTGGGTTCGATTCCTGGGTGGGGAAGATCCCTTGGAGGGGGGCATGGCAACCCACTCCAGTATTTTTGCCTGAAGAATCCCATGGACAGAGGAGCCTGGAGGGCTACAGTCCATAGTGTGGCCAAGAGTCTGACATGACTGAAGTGACTGAGCACACACATTATGTTCAAGGGTTAAACAGACAATAATGTTTAAGCGTTGTGTGCACATGTGCTCAGCTGTGTCCAACTCTTTGCAGCCCCCTGGACTGTAGGCCACCAGGCTCCTCTGTCCATGGGATTCTCCAGGCTTGGATACTGGAGTGGGTTGCCATTTCCTTCTCCAGGGGATCCTCCTGACCCAGGGATTGAACCGACGTCTCCTGTGTCTCTCGCATTAGCTGGTGGATTCTTTACCACTGAGTCACCTGGGAAGCTCATTTAAAATATTGATTCTCCCCAAACTGATCATAGATATAATGCATCACTATCAAAATCCTAACAGGATTTTTAGATCAATATTTCAAAAATAATCTATTACTTACATAGAAAAGGCAAAAGAACTAGCATATTCAAAATAATTTTGAAAAACAAAGTCAGAGGACTTACACCACCTGGTTTTACGACTATTTTAAAGCCACAATAACCAGAAGAGTAGAGTAGTGTTAAAAAGTTAGCCACATAGAGCAAAGAAACAGAATACAGAATCCACAAATAGAGCCTCACAGATACGGTCAACTGATTTTTTTAAACAAAGGCAGAAAGCAACTCAGTGGAGAAAGGTTGATGTTTTCAAATAAAACAAGTGGATGGCCATACGCAGAAAAAAAAAAATCTAAAACTAAACATGTTAAAAACTTGACTCAAATTATGGATTTAAGTACAACTTACAACTATAAAATCTCTAGACAAAAACAAATGAGATTACCACTGTGATGTATAAGAGTTCTTAGATGCAGCCCCAAAGGTATAATTCATTAAACAAAAATACAATAAATCATTATTTCTACAATATTAAATAACTTCTACTCTGCAACACATGCTGTTGAGAGAATGACAATGCAAGACGCAAACTGGGAGAAAATATTTGCATGTCACATATTGAAGAACTTGTATCCAGAATAAATGGCAAAGCCTCAAAACAAAATAATAAGCAAATAACCAACCCAATAAAAATGGACAAAAGACTTCAACAAAAACAGATGGGAAATAAACACTTAAAAACTACTGAACATCATTAGTCATTAGGGAAATTCAAACTAAACCACAATGCAATACCAATATATGCCTTTTGGAATGTCTATATTTTTTTAAAAAAAAAATGAAAATACCAAGCACCAACAAGGATATAAATTGGAGCATTCACACTTTGTTGTTGGGAATGCAAAATGGTACAGTCACATTGGAAAACCAAAAATTATAACAAGTAGAAAGAAGGAAAAATATTGCCAAGCACATCATAAAAAGAAAAATGCAAATAGCACATAAACAAGTGTGGAAAAGTTCAGGCCCAGTATGAAGCAAATAAATGAAAAATAAAAAATTAGGGAAATACTACTCTTCGCAATTCAGCACTGGCAAGGATTTTTAAAGTAACAGTACCCAGTATATGTAAGGGTTCAGTAAGACATATATTCTCATCAATTGTTGCTGGCAATGTAATTTGTTAAAGCCCTCCAGAACATGATTTGTAAATGTCATAAGCTATAAAAATTTTCATCCTCTTTAAGTCAGTAATCTTACCCCTCTGAATGGGTCCTAAGGAAGTAATCAAAAATGAAGACAAAGATTTATATGTAAAGAAGTTCCTCATGACATTATTTTAATACCAGGACACTGGAAGCAAACTTAATACACAATTGAGCCATTAAAAATATTTATGAAGCTTTTGGAATGATATGGGCAATACTTCTGCTGCAATGCTAAGTAAAAAAAGAGGACAGAAAATTATACATAGTGTGATACTGATAATATATACATCAATATATATGTATAATTTTAAGAAGGTTAGGATTATTTGTATATGGATTTATAGTATTGTGTGACTACAAAGAAATACAATCATTAAGACTGCCAGACTAGATTTTGTTGTTCTATTTTTGAATATTTAAAAATTTTCCTAAATCTTCTGGCACTTTTCCATTAAGAAGGATACAACTTGCGTAATTTAAAATAATGCTTTACCTTACAGTGCATTGTAGGGTCTTGGTTTTACTTCTATGAGAGCACTATGGAGGGAGACAACATGGTACACAAATAGTGCTGCTGCTTTCTCTGCATTTGGAAGTATTTTTGAGCCCTCAGGAAATGGAAGAAAACAGGAAGGGCCCTCTCATTCATCCAGGCCAACTGCTGGAGCCAGTCACACTCCCCGGAGATGGAATGGGCAAGGACCCCATTCATCACCTCCAGTGTTGCCAACGGGACAGTCACATGCTGCTTCAGAAACAAGAGAAGTTTTTCCCAGAAGGCAAATAAGAACTGCTGTTATTGCAGCCATGAAGGCAGTTGAAAAACCAATTAGCATATGGCAGATTGTACTGAGGGGGCCCATGAGCACAAGGAGGTATAGGTTATATATGAGAGCTATCACACTTCAGGAGTATTATCATCAGCATGCAGAGCCCTTTCAACAATTAAGATGTTCTTAGGCATGAAAACCAGATATTAGTTTTATTGAGTAAAGTTGCATGATAAGCAGTAAGATAAATAACATACAACCTCTGGCTCAAGAATTAATTGCATGGGTTTATTAATAATGTTAGGGAAGGCTATTGCTGTCCAATTCCTGATCAATAAAATAGTGAATTTGGAAATACATATGTTTGTTGGGTGATAGCCCTGAGATTAAGTATAAACTGGATTACCTCACCGAGGCAATTGCCACTTTGAATAGATGCTGTGTTAACATGGTTATATGAGAATGGGGCAACAAGGGTGGATAGCTAACAGTATACCCTTGATGCCAAAATACAAGATAATACAGGCATGTTCTTCCCAAGTGGACAATGTCTTTGCATTTGCTCTTTTCACTGAGGGAAACGGATATTACCCTACTTAGAGGAGAAAATGAATGAAAATGGGTCTCAGAATGTGTCTTAAGTTTCTACTGAGGATAGAAAAAAACAGGGAAACAGAGAAAGACAAGACAGAGGATCCTGTCCCAGTTGTTGCCGTTGTTCACTCAGTCATGTCCGACTCTTTGCAACCCCATGGACTGCAGCCCGCCAGGCTTCGCTGTCTTTCACCATCTCCCAGAATTTGCTCAGACTCATGTCCATTGAGTCAGTGATGCCATCCAACCATCTCATCCTCTGTTGGCCCCTTCTCCTCCTGCCTTCAGTCTTTCCCAGCATCAGGGTCTTTTCCAATGATTCAGCTCTTCACTTCAGGTGGCCAAAGTATTGGAGCTTCAGCATCAGTCCTTGTAACATGACACCTAAACTTAGTGTTTACAGTAATGCCAACATTTGTTTTGCTCTAAATGCACAATCTGAACAGGGCTTTGTGGGGACAGCTCAGTTTCTCCTCCACCTCATATCAACTGTGAGAGCTAAGAGTTGGGGCTGGAATCATCTGGAAGCTCCTCACTCATGTGTCTGGAAGTTGCTGCTGGCTGTTGACTGGAACCTCAGCTACAGTTCCTACCCAGAAAACCACATGTGGTTTCTCCACGGGGCCTGGGCTTCCTCACAGCATGGTGACTAGGTTTCAAGGACTTCGAGGGGAAAAGTATAGTGAGAGCCAGATGGGAATTCTATCCTCTTTTCTAATCTAGCTTAATAAGTCATACAGTGTTATTTCCACTGCATTCTATTCACTAGAAGCAAAGAGTCCAGACAAGATTCAGTGAGCCACCTAAAAGTGACAGGTCCAAAGGTTGGGGAATCAGATTCAGTTTCTGTGGGAGAAGTCAAAGAATTTGTGGATGTGTTTTAAAGCCACCAGCATCTGTCCATTAGCCTCAAAGTATCTACATTTCTCCCATATGCAAAATACATGCAAACTCTCCCAAGATCCCTCTCAGGTTTCACTTAGTACAGCAGGGCCAGGCTCATCATAATTGTGTTTAAGCCTGAATGAAAACCTTCGGATGTAGTTCCTTAAGTACAACATCCCTTGAATTAAATGTCTATAAGCCAAAGAGGCAAGTTTTGTGCCCCCCAACTCACCAATAGGATAACCACTTTTCCACCAACAGGAGGAAATGGGAGGTACACAGAAGGCACTGGTCCATAGCAATTTGGAAATCTAAGCAAACACACATTCCCAGCTCCTCCATTAGATTTCAGTCCTGCTGCCCTGGAATGCTTCACCTTGGCTCTTGGCCCTTCTCTACACACCTTTGTCATCTTTCCTGTTAGTTAACTATTGTCACATTACAAATCAGCCCTAAACTTAGTGACTTAAAACAATAATTAGTATTATTTTTCACTATTCCTTGCAGTCAGGAATTTAGGAGCATCTGGATGGTTCTGGCTCAAGTTAAATCTGCAGTCAAATATTGGCTATGAATGTAGCCAGGTTACTTAGGCTTAACTAACCTGTAGACACCACTTCTAACATAGCTTACTCATCTGGCCAGCAAGTTGAACAATGGTCAGATATCGCAATTCCTTTTTACGTGGCCTTCTTCACAGCAGTGCTTGAATTCTTTGACTTCGCTCACAGTAAGCAATCTAAGAAGGGGTCAGGTGCAAGCCACGAAGACTTTATGACCTAGCTTTGAAGTCATATACTATCACTCCCACTGAATTTTGTTTCAAAAGAGGCAAAGGATTCAGTGTAGAAGGGGACTACACAAAGAAGCAAATATCAGGAGGTATTAGAGGGCATCCACAAAGATATATAAGTATGACTCATGAATAGAGGGACTGAAATAAAACAGAAATTGAACAGGGACCACAATTGCAAAACAATGGAAAATATTTAAGCAGACTGGCAGACTTATAAAAGTCAAAGGTATATACAGAGGCAGCAGGGAAAAGGGAAATGGTGTATGCCTATATCTGAAAGAGATGGGAATACCAGACCACCTGACCTGCCTCTTGAGAAACCTGCATGCAGGTCAGGAAGCAACAGTTAAAACTGGACATGGAACAACACTGGTTCCAAATAGGAAAAGGAGTACGTCAAGGCTGTATATTGTCACCCTGCTTGTTTAACTTATATGCAGAGTACATCATGAGAAACGCTGGGCTGAAAGAAGCACAAGCTGGAATCAAGCTTGCCGGGAGAAATATCAATAACCTCAGATATGCAGATGACTCCACCCTTACGGCAGAAAGTGAAGAGGAACTAAAAAGCCTCTTGATGAAAGTGAAAGAAGAGAGTAAAAAAGTTGGCTTAAAGCTCAACATTCAGAAAACGAAGATCATGGCATCTGGTCCCATCACTTCATGGCAAATAGATGGGGAAACAGTGGAAACAGTGGCTGAATTTATTTTTTGGGGCTCCAAAATCACTGCAGATGGTGATTGCAGCCATGAAATTAAAAGACTCTTGCTCCTTGGAAGGAAAGTTATGACTAATCTAGACAGCATAATGAAAAAGCAGAGACATTACTTTGCCAACAAAGGTCCATCTAGTCAAGGCTATGGTTTTTCCAGTGGTCATGTATAGATGTGAGAGTTGGACTATAAAGAAAGCTGAGCACAGAAGAATTGATGCTTTTGAACTGTGGTGTTGGAGAAGATGCTTTAAGTCCCTTGGACTGCGAGGAGATTCAACCAGTCCATCCTAAAGGAGATCAGTCCTGGGTGTTCATTGGAGGGACTGATGTTGAAGCTGAAACTCCAATACTTTGGCCGCCTGATGTGGAGAGCTGACTCATTGGAAAAGACCCTGATGCTGGGAAAGATTGAAGGCAGGAGGAGAAGGGGATGACAGAGGATGAGATGGTTGGATGGCATCTCTGACACAATGGACGTGGGTTTGGGTGGACTCCGGGAGTTGGTGATAGACAGGGAGGCCTGGCATACTGTGGTTCATGGGGTGGCAAGAAGTCAGACACGACTAAGCAACTGAACTGAACTGATACAGACAGAGATTCCTGAATAGTCTTACATTAACTGTCCTGGGTAGTAGGTTACAGTGAAAACTTAACTTTGGTGCTGAATTTGTCATTTCCAATCTGATCAAATTTTGGATAATTGGCCTCCTATTCCCAGAGAATGCTGAGGAAATCAGCCATGGCTAACAAAATCCAGAGCCCCTATTAACCCTCTTTAGTCTCTTCCAGCTAGCCATGCTCATCAGTTCCTCTCTTCATCCTATCAGGTATGCAGTGATGCTCTGATTTTGCCATCTCATTCCCCAGTCATCTTGGAAACAATCTCTAACGGACTGGCAATGCTCTTCTCTACCCAAGCGCTACAGTCAGGTCTAGCTCAGGTCTAGTTCACCCATCAGTTCAGTTCAGTCACTCAGTCGTGTCCGACTCTTTGCGACCCCATGAATCGCAGCATGCCAGGCCTCCCTGTCCATCACCAACTCCTGAAGTTTACCCAGACTCATGTCCATCGAGTCGGTGATGCCATCCAGCCATCTCATCCTCTGTTGTCCCCTTCTCCTCCTGCCCCCAATCCCTCCCAGCATCAGGGTCTTTTCCAATGAGTCAACTCTACACAAGAGGTGGCCAAAGTATTGGAGTTTCAGCTTCAGCATCAGTCCTTCCAATGAACACCCAGGACTGATCTCTTTCAGGATGGACTGGTTGGATCTCCTTGCAGTCCAAGGGACTCTCAAGAGTCTTCTCCAACACCACAGTTCAAAAGCATCAATTTTTCTGCCCTCAGCTTTCTTCACAGTCCAACTCTCACATCCATACGTGACCACTGGAAAAGCCACAGCCTTGGCTAGATGGACCTTTGTTGGCAAAGTAATGTCTCTGCTTTTTAATATGCTATCCAGGTTGGTCATAACTTTCCTTCCAAGGAGCAAGTGTCTTTTAATTTCATGACTGCAATCACCATCTGCAGTGATTTTGGAGCCCCAAAAAAATAAATTCAGCCACTGTTTCCAGTGTTTCACCATCTATTTGCCATGAAGTGATGGGACCAGATGCCATGAACTTAGTTTTCTGAATGTTGAGCTTTAAGCCAACTTTTTCACTTTCCTCTTTCACTTTCATCAAGAGGCTTTTTAGTTCCTCTTCACTTTCTGCCATAAGATAAGTCCACCCATCACCATGCCCTAAAAGCACCCAATCATCTTCTCCTATGGACAATTGTCATTACTAACTGTATATGGAATGTGCCCTGAATCTGTAAATGGTACCCTTTGTGTATCCAATCTCAGGACTTGTTTTTCTATGTGGACAGTCAAGAAACTTTGATCAGTTTATGGGAACATTCCAGACTTAGATATGCACTTCTAAGACCAAGATATGTTCGGCAACCAACTGGCTGCCCTAAATGACATTTCCCAGAGCCAACCAGAATCTCAGTCCTGAACAGAGCAGCCTGGACTCCTTTTTTGAAGTCATGTGGATAACCATGTAGCCCTGGGAGAAGTACACATGATGGGAAACATCTCTTACCCTCAACCCCAGTGAGTAATTTGAGCACTGTCTCAGGAGCCCTGGGTCTTTCTCAGTCTGTGCCTTGGAGTTTCTCCATCTGGGTTAGCCTGGTCTCTATGCTCTTTGGATGCAGAGCCCTTCAGATACCTGTGATGTGTTTTATGGCAGTGGTCCCCAACCTTTTGGCAACAGGGACCAGTTTTGTGGAAGACAATTTTTCCACAGACTGTGGTTTGGGGGGCTGGTTTCAGAATGATTCAAGTGCATTACTTTTATTGTGCACTTTATTTCTATTATTATTATTACATCAGCTCCACACTTCAGCTTATCAAGCATTAGATCCTGGAGGTTGGGGACCCCTGCTTTATAGTATGTTTTGAGACCTCTCTCGTCAGACAGTGACTCCTCTGACACTGTCAGCAAGCTTTGAAAGCTCCATTTAAAGTTTTACTGTTAAAAAAAAAAAAAGTCTTACTGTTTTCCTGATGGGGAGATTTAATGAGTCCCAAAGGTCAGGAGACACAGTGAAGACAAACCTTTGTTCTCTGATGGCCACAGGGTGCAATGGCCCTTTCTAATGGATAGGGCGTGAGTTAGCTCAGCTGGTCTGAGTCAGCTCATAAAAAGATAGCCAATTGTTTCATTTGTCTTCAGAGTCCTTCACTAAACACCTGAGTAATAAGGCTGCTTTCTGGGCCAGGAAGCCTGTTTGTATCACAGAATTCTAGGTATTCCCTACCTTAATGTAGGCTGTAAATATGTAAAGGGGTGGTAGAGGGACATTTCTTCAGTTGGATTTTACATCCAGCTCTGCAGCCTAAGCACATCTAAGGAATAACACTGCAATATCACGTGCTGTGTACATTCCTACTCTTAAGTTCTTCTCAAGAAAATAGTATATATGCCTTGGGTCACTAGTGTGGGGGTCACCTTGCAACTTGATGGTAGTTTTGTTGTCATATAAACCCTCTTCTGAGAAATTCTCCAGGACCTCATTGCTCTATGCAACCTCTTGGTCTCTAAAGGGGTAGGAGGCATGTTCAAGGAAGATAATCTAGACATTGAATGGGGCTTGTTAGTATAGCCCAAATATGGACAGAGAGGGTTGGATAGCCCTCTTCCATATGGGAATCTATTTAGGATACTTTAACTTGCAGATGTTATTATGTTCTGATAGACTGCAAGTTGAAATAACCTGAACAGGAAATTGTTGTTTAGTTGTTAAGTCATGTCCAACTTGTTTGTGCCCCATGGACCATAGCCTGTCAGGCTCCTCTGTCTATGGGATTTCCCAGGCAAGAGTACTGGAATGGGTGACCATTTCCTTCTCCAGGGGATCTTCCTGACCCAGGGGTTGAACTTATGTCTCCTGCATTGGCAGGCAACTTTGTACCATTGAGCCACCAGGAAAACCCAACATGAAATAGGGTTATCTAATCATATTGCCATCACCCTGTTGCATCATACAATATGAGTATTTACCTAAGTATTTTGGCTCCAGGCTGTGGGAAACCTTCCCTACTCTATTCAGTTAGTGATAATGCCAAGATGCAACCCAACTCACTCCAGCAGACATGTGGCTTCAACTAGACATTCCCTTATGTTGGATTCCAAAGGGATACTGCTTAAACTGAATAAACCGGAAATCTATAGAAGCTTGACTTTTGAAATTTCAGAGGAAGAATTAAGATTATCTTTATAGAAAAGAGAAAAAAAGCTGCTCCTAGGGGCCTCCCTTAGGGTTGCAGGTACATTCAGTAATTCAGCTAACCCTGCTCATAGTCACATTAATGAATGTTCCTCTGTTTGCTTGTGCAATCAATCCCTAGCAGGGCCAAGTATGGACGTTGAAAGGGTTTACTGCTGGGTGCCTTTTTTCTTTAATTCTTTTTTATATGATTTAAAGCAGTGAGAGACTTCTTCCTTAAAAAAAAAAAAAAAAAACATTTTAAGTTAATGACTGTTCCAGCTCTTGTGCATCAAATGTCATTTACAGGGTCAGTGAGTGGAATGAAAAGGAAAATGACAGCCTTTGAGGACACATATGGATGGCATTTAACTACCAAAAAGCACAGAAATGGAGGTATTTTTCAGATACCCAGAGTACAGACTGTGAGGAAAGAGAATGGAGAGAAAATGTGTCATGATTTAGGAGGAAAGGATTAGGGGTTTGTAGGGAGGTGTAGGAGCATGGAAAAGGAAAAGAAATGTACAGGGTTAAAAAACAAGGAAATTTCCTTGCTGCTTTGTAAACTTTAGTAGACTTTGGGTTTCAAAGTGGAGATTTGAGCACATGTAGTTATCTCACCTCCCTTCTAGAAACTCATTAGAATGACCAAGGAAATACAAAAATAAGAAAAGCATCTATTGTGTGATAGTATTAGAAATAAGAAAGGAAAGACATTACAGAACAAGAAACCTGGACAGACCTCTGGACAGTATGAGATGTGCTGGGGTTCTTCAGAGAAGCAACAAACTGGAGACATACAGAGAGAGTGGGAGTAAGGAGAGACAGATCTCTCTCAGGGGATTTCTCAAGCCACGGGCATGCTTAGTGTTTCGGAGAAGGAAATGGCAACCCACTCCAGGGTTCTTGCCTGGAGAATCCCAGGGACAGAGGAGCCTGGTGGGCTGCCATCTATGGGGTTGCAGAGTTGGACATGAGTGAAATGACTTGGCAGCAGCAGCAGCAGCAGCAAGGAGAGAGAGAGAGAGAAGGGAGAGGGAGAGAGAAGGGGCAAGGAAAGAGGGGGTAAAGGAGAGGGGAAGAGAAAGAAAAGGGGGGAGACAAAGAGAAATTATGAAGAACTGACTCAATTATGGAGACTGACAAATTACAAGATCTGCAGGGTGAGTCAAGTGGGGACCCAGGAGAGCCAATGGTGTAGGTTCAATTGGAAGTCTGACATGCTAAAGACCAAGGAAAAGCCAAAGTTTCATCTCCAGTCCTAAGTCAGGTAAAAGACCATGTTCAAATCTGAAGGCTTTACAAACAGGAAGAATTCACTTTTATTTGGAAAAGGTTCAGCCCTGTCCAATCTGTTGAGCATAACCTCTGGCCCCACAAAGTCAGATAGACCAAACAGTGGCCCTGAGCAGCCAAAGAGAAAAGCCTATGGCCATGCCTAGCCATACAGCACAGATGACCCATAGGATTACTGAACATAGCTAGGCTTGTCAGAGATCCCAGCATGTGATCCTGCCCAGTTGTGGAGTACAGCCTGGGGCCCTCCTGACCAGAATGCCTAGACAGGAGTTTCACATGACCACAGAGCACAATACCCAACCTCAGCCAACTATGGGGGTCAACTGAAGGCCTGGCCAGATGAGAGAGCCCAATTAGCAACCTCATGCAATAATGGGATACAGCCAATGCCTACCTGATTGCAAAGCCCAGCCTGAAGTCCCACCTCCATATGGAGTGGCACCATCCAGCCAGGCCACACCCAAACAGGAGCAATTCCAGCGCATGACCTTGTGATTCTGGCAAACTGAGAAATCAAACCGATGGCACTACCCTGCTGTGGAACACAGGGACACAGCCTGAGACCCTGCCTAAACAGAGGTGGGGCACAGCTCGTGGTATCACCTGACCACAGAAGACATTCAGCAGCACTGCCAAACCAGGAAGATCACCCAGTGGCCTCACTTGAGGGTAGAGCCCCACCAGCTACCATACAACCAGGAAGCTCAGCCAGCAGCATAGCCTGACCTGAGAGCATGGGCAGTGATTTCACCCATCAAGACCCACCTACCCACAGACACCATCATCTGATACCCTAAGTTGAGCTCTCTGCTAAAGCTATTAACCTGCTGAAACAAATATATAGAGTCTGAAAGAGGAGACCACTTATTCAAATGTTCAAGACACATCAATGCAAGGCATCAAGGATCACAAAGAATCAGATAAACATGATACCACCAAAGGAAACTAATAAAACTTCAAACTAATATATCCACTATAAAGAAATGGATATCAATGAACTGTCAGACAAGACATTCAGAGTAAGTCTCTGAAAGAAGTTTAGTGAACTACAAGAACACACAATTAAATTAGAAAAATATTGCATGAACAAAATGAAAAATCCAACAAAGAAACAGTAACTCATTTGAACAGACCAGTTACTAGTAAAAGATCCAATCAGTGTTCAAAAATCACCCAACATCCACGTGAAAACAGCTCTTCAAGATTACAGTAGATAAATATTTCTCCTAAATTCAGAGACAGAGAAATCTAAATAAAATGAAAAAGCAGAGGAACTACTCCCAAATTAAAGAACAAGAGAAATCCCCTGAAAGAACAATGAAACAGACCTCTCCAATCTACTAAACCTCACCTTCAAAGAGAAGTAATAAAGATGCTAAAGCAATTAAGAAAGATTATTGATATAAAAGCAGATCACTGTAACAAGGAACTAGAAATCATAAAGAGGAATCAATCAAAATTAGACAGCTCAACTGCCAAGATAAAAACCAGCCTGAAACCAATGAATAACAATAAATGATGCAGAAGAATGAATAAGTGATCTGGAAGATAGAATAATGGAAATCACACAATCAGAACAGCAGACAGACAAATGGGGGAAAAAAATGAAAGCAACATGCAAGATCTATGGGATAATGTAAAGCATGACAATCTATGCATAATAGGGGTTCCAAAAAGAGGAGAGAGATGGGGATCAAAAATGTATTTGAAGAAACTATGGCTGAAAACTTCCCCAACTGAAAGAAGGAAACAGATACACAGGTAAAAGAAGCCGAGAGGATGCCCAGACAAGGATGAAACCAAACAGACTCACACCAAGACATTATATCATAATTAAAGTGGCAAAAGTTAAAGAGAGGTTTCTAAAGATAGGAAAACTCTGTTATAAGGGAACCCCAGCAAGACTATCAGTTGATTTCTCCACAGAAACACAGTATTAGAAATCATAGCCACAGCAACTGGACAAGAAAAAGAAAAGTATACAAATTAGAAATAAAGAGGTAAAATTATCATTTTGTGCAGATGTGCAGATGACATGATACTCTATGTAGAAAACCCTAAAGACTCCACACAAAAACTATTCAAATAAATGAATTAGCAAGGTACCAGGATACAAGGTTAACATACAGAAATGTTGATTTGTCTATACAAACAATGAAATATCAGAAAGAAAAAAATTTTTAATCCCATTTAAAATTTCATCAAAAAACAAAGTATGAATAAATTTAAACAAAGTGATGAAAGATCTATATGCTGAAAAGTATAAAACATTTTAAGAAACTGAAGATGATTTAAAGAGGTGTAAAGGTATTTCATGCTCTTGGATTGGAGGAATTAATATTGTTAAAATGTCTATATTACCCAAAGCTAACTACAGATTTAGTTCAACCCCTGTCAAAATACCCACAATGTTTTCCCACAGAAATATGACAAATAATCCTAAAATTTATATGGAACCACAAACGAACCAGAATTGCCAAATCAATCCTAAGGAAAAAGAACAAAGCTGGAGGCATAATCCTTCCAGACTTCAGACAATACAACAAACCTATAGCAATCAAATCAGTGTATTAGGATAAGAACCCACACATATAGATCAATGGGACAAAATAGAGAGCCCAGAAATAAACCCACACACCTATGACCAATTAACCTTTGACTAAGGAGGCAAGAATATACAATGGAGAAAAGACAGTTTCCTCAACAAGTGGTATTAGGAAAACTGATTTACAACTACATGTAAATCAATGAAAGTAGAATATTGCCTCATATGACATAGAAAAAAATAACTCACAATTATTCAAAGACAAATATTAGACATGACACCATAAAACTCCTAAAGAAAACACAAGCAAAACATTCTCAGATATAAGTTGCAGCAATATTTTCTTAGGTCAGTCTCAAAAGAAATAAAAGCAAAAATAAACAATGGGACCTAATCAAACTTAAAAGCTTTTAACCGGCAAAGTAAAACCATTAACAAGATGAAAAGCCAACCTACAGAATGGGACAGAATATTTGTTAATGATATGACTAGGAGGTTTTAATATCCAAAAAAAATGAAAGCTCATACAAATCAACAAAACCCTCCAATAAAAAACTAGGAAGAAGACTTAAATCAACATTTCTTCCCAAAAAAGACTTACAGATGGCCAACAGGTACAAGAAAAGATGCTCAACATCCTTCACTAATTATTAGAGGAATTCAAATCAAAACCACAATGAGGATTATCTTGCACTGGTTA
This sequence comes from Cervus elaphus, assembly GCF_910594005.1. Classification (NCBI taxonomy): domain Eukaryota; kingdom Metazoa; phylum Chordata; class Mammalia; order Artiodactyla; family Cervidae; genus Cervus; species Cervus elaphus. The sequence continues at coordinate 18,574,495 of NC_057827.1, read as the reverse complement.
AAATGGCTATCATCAAAATGTCTACCAAAAACAAATGCTGGAGAAAGTGTGAAGAAATGGAAATCTTCCTACAATTCTGTTAGAAGTGTAAATTGGTGCAACCACTGTGGAAAACAGTATGGAGTTCCCTCTAAAAACCTACAACTAAAAGTATAGCTACCATGTGACCCAGTTCCTGGACATATATCTAGAAAAGATAAAAACTTTAATTCAAAAAGATACATGCACCCCAAATTCTACTGCAGGACTATTTACATTAGCCAATATTTTAAAGCAATCCAAGTGCCCATCAACATGTGACTGGTTTAAGATGTGGTGTGTATGTGTGGGTATATATACACATACACATGGATGTATATATATATTATGGAATATTATTCAACCATAAAAAGAATGGAATATTGCCATTTGTAGCAATGTGGATAGACCTAGAGAATATCATACTAAGTGAAGTAAGTCAGGCAGAGAAAGACAAATATTATATGCTATCACTTATATATAAATCTAGAAAATAATACAGTGAATATACATACAAAACAGAAACAGATTCACAGATATAGGAAAAACTCCTTCCAGTTACCAAAGGGGAAATGGGAGCAGGGAAGGGATAAAATAGGAGTATGGCATTAACAGATACAAACTATTCTATATAAAATATTTAAGCAACAAAGATTTACTGTATAACACAGGGAACCCACATTCAATATTTTATAATAATCTAAAATGGAAAGTAATCTGAAATATACACACACACACACACATATAAAACCTCCTAACAAAAATAATCCAGGACCAGATTACTTTACTAGTGCATTCTACAAAATATTCAAATATGAATTAATATCAATCTTCCTCAACTGCTTCAAAAAAGTAGAAAAGGAAAAATTACTTCCAGACTCAGTAAAGTCAACATTATCTTGATCCCAAACCCTGATAAGGAACAGAATGAAAAAAAAAATTTTTAAAGTGAAGAAAACTTACAGGACCTTTTAGAAAACATCAAATATAATAGCATTCACATTACAGAGGTTTCAGAATGTGGGGAGAGAAAGAATGCACTGGAAAAAATATTTAAAGAAATAGTGACTGAAAACATCCCTAATCTGGGTAGGAAGCAGATATGCACATCCAGGAGCCCAGAAAGTTCCAAAGAAGACAATCTCAAAGTGAAAAACACTAGGCACATTACAATTAAAATGGTAAAAGTTAAGGATAAGCAGAGAATTTCAAAAGCAGCAAGAGGAAAACAACTTGATACTTGTTAGAGAACCCCATAAGGCTGTTGGCACACACTTGTTGGAGTGGCTATTACTGAAAAGACAAGAAATGACAAATGTTGGACAGGGTGTGGAGAAAATGGAACCCTTGTACACTGTTATGGGAATGTAAATTGGTGTAACCATTGAAAAGTAGTATGGAGATTTCTCAAAAAATTAACAGTAGAACTACCATATGACCCAGTTGTTCTACTTCTGGGTGTTTATCCAAAAACCACTAAAATACTAATTCAAAAGATATATGAACCTCTATGTTCATTGTAGTGTTATTTACAATAGTCAAGATATAGAAACAACCTAAGTGGATAAAGAAGATGTAATAGATATAGATATATATAAATACTACTCAGCCAATAAAAAAGAGAAATTCTGCCATTTGCAACAACATGGATGGACTTTGGAGGTATTATGATAAGTGAAATAAGTCAGATGGAGAAAGATAAATACCATGCGATTTCACTCATATGTGAAAGCTTAAAAAAGAAAACAACAAAGGCATGTACACGTGCACCCCAATGCTCATCGCAGCACTGTTTATAATAGCCAGGACATGGAAGCAACCTAGATGCCCATCAGCAGACGAGTGGATAAGGAAGCTGTGGTACATATACACCATGGAATATTACTCAGCAATTAAAAAGAATTCATTTGAATCAGTTCTAATGAGATGGATGAAACTGGAGCCCATTATACAGAGTTAAGTAAGCCAGAAAGATAAAGAACATTACAGCATACTAACACATATATATGGAATTTAGAAAGATGGTAACGATAACCCTATATGCAAAACAGGAAAAGAGACACAGATGTACAGAACAGACTTTTGGACTCCGTGGGAGAAGGCGAGGGTGGGATGTTTCGAGAGAACAGCATCAAAACATGTATATTATCTAGGGTGAAACAGATCACCAGCCCAGGTGGGATGCATGAGACAAGTGCTCGGGCCTGGTGCACTGGGAAGACCCAGAGGGATCGGGTAGAGAGGGAGGTGGGAGGGGGGATCGGGATGGGGAATACGTGAAACTCCATGGCTGATTCATGTCAATGTATGACAAAACCCACTTCAATGTTGTGAAGTAATTGGCCTCCAACTGATGAGGATAAATGAAAAAAAAAAAGTCATATATACAAAGATAAGATTAATAATTGTTACCAGAGGGGAAAGTGGTTGGAGGTGGACAAAATGAGTGACTAGAATCAACTGAATAGTGATGGGTGATAACTAGACTTAGAGTGGCGATCATTTTGTAGTGTATACAGATGTTGAATGATAGCGCTATACAGCTAAAACTTACATAGTAAAAAATATACACATGCAAAAAACAAGGAAGCTGTGGTGTATCTGTACTAGAATATTTTTTAGCCATAAAAAAGGGAAATCCTGATATTTGTGACCAAATGGATGGACTCAAGGATATTTTGTTAATTGAAGGTAGTCAGACAGAGACAAATACTATATGATATCACTTGTATGTGGAATGTAAAGTACAAACTTCTACTTATAAAATAAATACATCATGGGGATATAAAGCATGGTGACTATAGTTACTGATACTATACTGCATGTTTGAAAGTTGCTGAGACAGTAGATCTTGAAAGCCCTCATAACTAGAAAAATAATTTGTAACTATATATGGTGATTGATATTAACTAGACTTATTATCTATAACAAGATTATTAATAATAACCATTATAAATTATTATTAACAATAACAGGAGAAGCATTATGGGTTCTTTCCCTGGAGTCATTTAATATTTGAGTTTTAGTTATTTCTACTGAAGAAGATAAAAGGAAAAGAAACAGCTGTAACCATTGAATGACATGGGATTTAAAAACCCACTAATATCGCAGGAAAGCAATGGGGCTGGACATTCCTCGTTTCAGAGCCACGCTCTGTGTCTGGCATAAAGCAAAAGTTAAAAACATACTTATTGACTGGAGAAATGAGTCATTTTGTAGTACCAATGAGATGGGTTTTTTTTTCTTTTTTATCATGCCATGCAGCATCTTAGTTCCCCGACCAGGGACCTAACCCACACGCCCTGCTTTGAAAGTGTAGAGTCTTGTCTCAGACTGTCAAGAATCTGCCTGCAGTGCAGGAGACCCAGTTTTGATCCCGGGGTTGGGAAGATGCCCTGGAGAAGGAAATGGCTCCCCACTCCAGAATTTTTGCCTGAAGAATTGCACGGACACAGGAGCCAGGCAGTCTACAGTCCATGGGGCTACAAAGAGTAGGACAGGACTGAGAGACTAACACTTCCCCTTTCACATCCTTTGTCCTGACACAGGCCCGTGATTTCAGAGGGTGGCACTAACCTACCCTCCACAGACGCCTTAGTGTTGAACAAAAACTGGACTCTGATAGCATAATTTATCAAAACTAATAGGAAAAAATGGTATTGCCTCTATGATATGCTCCATAAGAAATCTCAATGGTTTATTTAACATTATTAGCAAAATTATCATTTATGTGTGACAAGTATGTTCAGGTAAAGAGATCAGCCCACAGGCCTTTTTCAGGTCAAAGACTGCCAGGCAGCCCTCATAACTCATCATTAAACTTGAATTCTACTTGAATAATTCATGATATGCATTTATTTTCTGGTGGCCATGCAAAACATGTTTTACATCTTTACTTTGTAGTTTTCCATCAAATTTATTTTTAAACAATGGAATCTGGGGCTAAAAATAGTCAATTCTGATGAGTCATTTCACTGTCCCTTTGATTGTTCTTATTCCTCTGCCTAACTCCCCATTAGGTCCCCAACTGCTCTTTTTAAAGGAGATTGATTAGAAGGCAAATTCTTTAGCCCTTGCTATCTTCCTCCTTGCTGCTACCTAGGATGTGGATGTAATAGCAGAAGGGATAATGTCCATCCATCACAAGGTAGCTTTGAAGCTGGAAACCAAATGCTGAAAATGGCAAAGCAGAAACAGAGAGTCAGTTCTCTGTCATACTAGTCCTTAATTCAGTCGCTCAGTTGTGTCCAACTCTTTGCAACCCCATGGACCGCAGCACGCCAGGCCTCCCTGTCCATCACCAACTCCCGGAGTTTATTCAAACTCATGTCCATTGAGTCAGTGATGCCATCCAACTATCTCATCCTCTGTCATCCCCTTCTCCTCCTGCCTTCAATCTTTCCCAGCATCAGGGTCTTTTCAAATACCAGTCCTAGAAGTTGGCTTAACTGCAGAACTCTTTGTTTGAGAGAAAAACACACAATTATTTTGTTTTAGTTGCTGTGATTTGTGTTTTATGTTATAAGCAGCAGAAACTAATCACAACTGATAAGGAGGAAAAACAAAGTTAGAAGTAAAAAGATGCATTGACAGGTTTCTGCATAAAGAGAGCTGGTAGATTACACTCAATAAAAAAAGGAGATAAGAGGCCAGTGGATGGATTGGGGAAATATTAATGAGGTATGATGAATAAGATTGGTGATTGATTGGAGACAGGTGAGAAAAGGGAATTTAAGTTCCAATTTTCTGACTTTAGACAACGGGGATGACAGATTATTATCATTTTACCACAGACTTTCAAAATGTTTGACATTGAAACTTAGACATTCAAAAAACTCAGACTCTGTCAGACCCTTGCTGAACTTTCAACAATACCCTTCCCCAACAAAACATATAATAAATTCCATAAGATTCTAAGCAAACTTTGGAATTAATCTTATCAAACCTCATCCTTAAAACCTTTGAATGTATTTTCTTCCATTTTTACTTGAGGTATAATTGACATAAAGCACTGTATAAATTTAAGGTGTATAGCATGATTTGACTTATATCATAAATGGTTAAATATGCTTAGTGATCATCTCATATAGATACAAAATAAAATAGAATTGTTTCCTTGTGAAAGAACTCTAAGAATTTATTCTTTATATAACATACAGCAGAGCTAATTAATATTGTGCATTACACATCTAGTATTCATTTATCTTATAACAGAAAGTTTATAACTTCTGACTTCCTTCATCCAGTTTCTCCTCTGCCCACTCCCCACCTTCAATAACCACAAATCTCATCTTTTTTCTATGAACTTGTTTGTTCATCACTGAAGTATAACTGAGCTACAACACTATTTAGTTCCTGGTGCATAATAATATAGTAATTCAATGTTTCTACACATTTCAAAATGATCACAAGAAGTCTAGTTTTCATCCATCACAAAGATATTACAAAATTATTGAATATATTCCCTTCACTGCATGTTTCATACCCATTACTTATTTTGTAACTGGAAATTTGTACTTGTGACTCTCCTTCACCTATTTTTCTCACTGTCCGACCTCCCTCCCCTCTGGCAACCACCTTTTTGTTCTGTTCTTGCTTTATTGTGCTTGTTCATCTTTTTTTTAGATTCCACACATAAGTGAAATCATACAGTTGTTTGTCTGGCTTATTTCCCTAGCATTGCATACTCTAGGTCCATCCATGTTCTACAAATGGCAGGTCTTTTGTTTCTATAGCAATGTGTCCATGCATGCATGCTAAGCCACTTCAGTCGTGTCCGACTCTGTGTGACCCCATAGACGGCAGCCCACCAGGCTCCTGTCCCTGGGATTCTCCAGGCAAGAATACTGGAGTGGGTTGCCATTTCCTTCTCCAGAATGTATCCATACACAATGTATACATATCACATCTTTTCATTCCTCTGTTACCTAACCTACTGTTGATTCCTTCCAATGCATTTTCATTTCAGTTATTTTATTCTTCAGTTCTGTTTGTTTCTTAATGTATTCTATCTCTTTGCTAAACTTGATACTGTGTTCATTCATTCTTATCCCAAGTTCTTTAAGCATCTCTATGATCACGGTGTTGGAGAAGACTCTTGAGAGTCCCTTGGACTGCAAGGAGATCCAACCAGTCCATCCTAAAGGAGATCAGTCCTGGGTGTTCATTGGAAGGACTGATGCTGAAGCTGAAAGTCCAGTACTTTGGCCACCTCATGTGAAGAGCTGACTCATTGAAAAAGACCCTGATGCTGGGAGGGATTGAGGGCAGGAGGAGAAGGGGATGACAGAGGATGAGATAGCTGGAAGGCATCACCAACTCGATGGACATGGGTTTGAGTAAACTCTGGGAGTTGGTGATGGACAGGGAGGCCTGGCGTGCTGCGATTCATGGTGTCACAAAGAGTCGGACACGACTGAGAGACTGAACTGAACTGACTGATGATCATGGCTCTAAACTCTTCATCAGGTAGGTGGCCTATCTCCATCTCACTTAGTTATTGTTCTGGGGTTCTTCTGTTGCCTCATTTGGCCTAATTATCTATTTTTTTCCTGTGTACTAGGTAGGTCATGTTTGTTTCCCAATCTTGGAGAAGTGACCTTTTTTATGAGATATCCTATAAAGCACAGTGGCAGTCTCTCCTCTGGTCACCAGAGCTATATTCATTATGGGTACCCTTTATGGAGGCCATGTGGTTCCTGTTGTGATGGGGCCAAGTATCTTAGGGATACTGACAGGCATGGCTGGCCCCTTGTGCATTTAGTTGCCAGACCCTGACTAGCAAGGAGGCTGCCAGTCACTGGTGGGCTGGGTCAGATCCTAGTGTGGCTGGGTGCACAACTCAGGATGCCCCAGTCCCAGTGCCCGCCTGCTGGTGGGAGGGGCCAGGTCACAGGTTCACTGGTTGCGGGGCTGCAGGATTCTGGTCCTGGGGCCCGCCTGCTGCTGAGTAGAGCTACGGCAGTCTGGAATTGGTGTTGCCTGCTGGTGGCCACGGTCTGGGACTATAATTGGTCCACTTGTGGGTAGGGCAGCTAATGGAGGGGCCCAATTCAGTTAATTCTTGGTCCCTTTGAAAGTAAAACCTAAATTAAAGAGAGAAATAGAGACTTTCATAGTTTAATTCTTCCCACCTTTTTAAAGAGGAAGTTATCTATCCTTAAGACACCTTCATGCACATAAATGTATAAATTGTTATAGCATTTACAGTCCTCAGGTATGCATGTAAATTTGGAGAAAGGCAGACAGTTGCTATGGTTTTTAGATGTTGCCTCTATTTCTGGAACTGTTCCCAACTTGGCATGGATAAATTTTGCACATCTTTTGAGGCTCAACTCAAATGTTATTTCTTTCATGAAGCCTGTTTTTATCACTAAAGCTGGAAGCAGTTCTGCCTTCTCTAAGCTTACATGCTTTTAAGGATTTACTGGATACCTTTACTCAATAGTCAGTTTAACTGGGCCAATTAAATCAGTTAGGAATGCTATGCACATTATAGCCATAAAACCAATTATCTCACTTTGTGAAGAATTCACTCTGACCTGGGGTTTTTCTTTTCTTCCATTTTTGCAACACAGAAAATTTGCTTTTGGCATTGCAGCCAACTCTTCATTTTTTATTACCTATAGAGGCACTAAATACATTGAAACTTACTTGTGACAAACTTTGTTTTCCACATCATGCCGAAGCTATCATTCCTATTCTAGTCATTTTGTCTTACAGACTTACAGGAAATTAACAGACATTAAAGAACAAAGGCATTTAGTCATTTCGTTGCCTGAACTTGAAAAAATAGAATGACAGGAGGTTAAGAGAGACAGTTTTACTTGAGGAGCCACTTTGAAAATCTGAAAAATGAGAGGAATTACTATTGTTAGCACTGCACAAGTTACTAAAAAGTCATTTTGCACTTTAACAAGCATCTGTTGAACATCGTGTATGTTACATGCGTGTGCAGAGCTGTGGCAGTAATATGCTGGAACCAGCTCTGTCCACTGGCAAGAGCTGATACTTAAAATTTCTGGAATTTTTTGATCCAGTTGTTAGATCACTGGTAGTTTGAAATTGGCCGTGGTTGGAGATCAGGGCATTTTACGTTCAGGGAGCCTGTTTACCAGCACACCACTGGAAACAGTCATGAGTGAAATGCATTCCAAGTCCCCAGGAACTTGATTCCTTGTTGGGGGATTAGACAAGTACAGCAATGCTGAAAACATAAGGCACCATTATCTGGGCTAACATCCATATGTTAAATTACAACACAAAAATCTTAGTGCAAGCAGAACTGCATTAAAAGAAATAGTCACAAAAAACTTCTAATTGTGTGTCCTATAAGAACACAATCCTTTGTGATGAAAGGACATCTTTTTTGGTGTTAGTTCTAGAATTGTAGGCCTTCATAGAACCAGTCAATTTCAGTTTCTTTGACTTCAGTGGTTGGGGCATAGACTTGGATTACTATGACGTTGAATGGTTTGCCTTGGAAATGAACTGAGATCATCCTGTCATTTTTGAGACTGCACCCAAGTAGTGCATTTTGAACTCCTCCGGTGACTATGAGGGCTACTCTATTTCTTCTAAAGAATTCTTGCCTACAGTAGTAGATATAATGGTCATCTGAATTAAATTTGCCTTTTCCCATCCATTTTAGTTCATTGATTCCTAAGATATTGATGTTCACTCTTGTCATTTTCTGCTTGACCATATGCAATTTACCTTGATTCATGGACCTAACATTCCAGGCTCCTATGCAATATTGTTCTTGACAGCATCAGATCTTACTTTTGCCACCAGACATTATCCATAACAGCATTATTTCTGCTTTGGCCTGTTTCATTCTTTCTGGAGCTATTAGTAATTACCCTCTACTCTTCCCCAGTGGTATATTGGACACCTTCTGACATGGGAGAGCTCATCTTCCAGTGTCATATCTTTTTGCCTTTACATAATGCTTATGGGGTTCTCTCGGCTAGAATACTGGAATGGTTTGCCATTCCCTCCTCCCATGAACCACATTTTGTCAGAACTCACGGTGACTCATCCATCTGGAGTGGCCTTGCACAGCATGGCTCATATATTCATTGAGTTATGCAGGCCACCTCACCACCACAAGGCTGTCTAGAACTAACACCACAATAAAATGTCCTTTCCATCATAGGGGTTGGAAGGCAAAAGTAGGTAGTCAAGAGGTACCTGGAGTAACAGGCAAGTTTGGCTTTGGAGTACAAAATGAAGCAGGGCAAAGGCTAATAGAGTTTTGTCAAGAAAACTCACTCGTCATAGCAAACACCATTTTGCAACAACACAAGAGCCAACTCTACACATGAACATCACCAAATGGTCAATACCAAAATTAGATCGATCATATTCTTTGCAGCCAAAGATGAAGAAGCTCTATACAGTCAGCAAAAACAAGACCAGGAGCTGACTGTGGCTCAGATCATGAGCTCCTTAATGCAAAATTCAGGCTTAAATTGAAGAAAGTAGGGAAAACCATTAGGTCATTCAAGTATCACCTAAATCAAACCCCTTATGATTATACAGGGGAAGTGACAAATAGATTCAAGAAGTTAGATATGGTAGACAGAGTGCCTGAAGAATTACAAAGAACTATACGAAAAAATATCTTAGTGACCCAGATAACCACAATGATGTGATCACTCACCTAGAGCCATACATTCTGGAATGCAAAGTCAAGTGGGCCTTAGGAAACATCACAACAAGCAAAGCTAGTGGAGGTGATGGAATTCCAGCTGAGCTATTTCAAATCCTATAAGATAATGCTACTAAATTGCTGCGCTCAATATGCCAGCAAACTTGGAAAACTCAGCAGTGGCCACAGGACTGTCAAAGGACAACATTCACTCCAATCCCAAAGAAAGGCAATGCCAAAGAATGCTCAAACTGCTATACAATTGCATTCATTTCACACACTAGTAAGGTTATGGTCAAAATCCTTCAAGTTAGGCTTTAGCAGTTTGTGAACTGCTTTTGTTTGTGAGCTCAGTTTGTGAACTGAGTACAAGCTGGCTTCAGAAAAGGCAGAGGAGCCAGAGATCAAATTAGCAACATTTGTTGGATCATAGAGAAAGCAAGGGAACTCCAGAAAAACTTCTACTTCTGCTTCTTTACTACATGAAAGCCTTTGACTGTGGGGATCACAACAAACTGTGGAAACTTCTTAAAGAGATGGAAATACCAGACCGCCTTACCTGCCTCCTGAGAAACCTGCATGCAGGTCAAGGAGCAGCAGTTAAAGGTGGACATGGGACAGTGGGCTGGTTAAAACTGAGAAAAGTATGACAAGGCTGTACACTGCCACCCTGCTTAGTTACCTTATATGCAGAGTACATCATGTGAGATGCCCGGCTAAAACACTCTCAAGATGGAATCAAGATTGCCAGGAGAAATATCAACAGCCTCGAATATGCAGATAATACCACTCAAACGGCAGAAAGTGAAGAGGAACTAAAGAGCCTCTTGATGAGAGTGAAAGAAGAGTGAAAAAGCTAGCTTAAAGCTCAACATTCTATAGACTAAGATCAGGGCATCTAGTCCCATCATTTCATGGCAAATAGAAGGGGAAAACATGAAGATAGTGACAGATTTTATTTGGCGGGGGGGGGGCTCCCAAACCACTGCAGATGGTGACTGCAGCCATGAATTAAATGATGCTATTTCCTGGGAAGGAAATCTATGACAAACCTAGACAGTGTATTCAAAAGCAGAGACATCACTTTGCTGACTAAGTATGTTTACTTTGTCATATATCCCAAAGTATGGTTTTCCAGAAGTCATGTATGGATATGAGACTTGGTCCATAAAGAAGGCTGAGTGCTGAAGACTTGATGTTTTCAAATTGTGGTATTAGAGAAGATTCTTGAAGTCTCTTGGACTGCAAGAAGATCAAACCAGTCAATCCTAAAGGAAATCAACCCTGAATATTCATTGGAATGACTGATGCTGAAACTGGGAAAGATTGAAGGCAAAAGGAGAAGGGGACAACAAAGGATGAGATGGTTAGACAGCATCACTGGACTCAATGGACACGAGTTTGAGCAAACTCCAGGAAATAGCGAAGGACAGGGAAGCCTGGCGTGCTGCAGTTCATGGAGTTGCAAAGAGTCAGACACGACTTGGTGACTGAACAACAATAATGTAAGAACACACTATGGGTCCAAGGACAAAGCATAACACAAGTCTTAGTAGAACACACTATCACCAATGATATGACAGTGAGTCTGAAATTCTCTGATCACAAAGTAGGTAACAATTTTACATTACACACGTGCATACACATACACACTTTTAAATGAATGGACAATTATTTTAAAAAGAAAGAGAAATCTCTGGAGGTAATGATTGGAAAAGGAGTTGAAAAGAAAGAAGAGGCTAAGGAGAGAAATGAGCATAGAAAATGAAAGTGATAGTCACTCAGTCGTTTCCAACTCTTTGCGACCCCATGTACTGTAGCCCACCAGTCTCCTCTCTCCTTGGAATTCTTTAGGCAAGAATAATGGGTTGGGTAGCCATTCCCTTCTCCTGGGGATCTTCCCAACCCAGGGACTGAACCCATATCTCTTGCATTTCCTGCATCGGAAGGCAGGTTCTTTACCACTGACACCACCTGGCATCCGAAGTCAACATAGTCATTGTTATCAGAGTGTCTGTGGATCCTTACCTTGCTAAATCCTGTTATAGTTACAAAGTAAAAAATCAAATATAAATTTGAAAACAGCATTTCTAAAACTTCTATAATCATAAACTAGCCTAGACAGAAGTCACACAACTCATTTGGGGCTTAAGACCTCTCAAGCAAGTTCTATTTAACATTTGTTTAACATTTACCTGCATCTGAGTGAATCCAGGTCCCTGGGAGAAAACAAATAAGTCCTCCTTGGAGAAAAGCAACTCAAGTATCAGAGAGACTGCAGAAAGTATCTTCCCAAAGTATAAGTTCCCAACCAAACAAACAAACAAATACCAAATACATGAAAAAATTATCCTGATTAGAGAAAACAGAAAGAAAAAACTACAATGATAAGCCATGTCTATAAAACCTTCAGATACTAGAATTATCAGTTGTTGTTCACTTGTTCAGTCACATCTGACTCTGTAACCCCATGGACTGCAGGACACCAGGTTTCACTGTTCTTCACTATCTCCCAGAGTTTGTTCAAACTCATGTCCATTGAGTCCGTGGTGCCATCCAACCTTCTCATCCTCTGTCACCCCTATGTCTGATAATTCTTATTTTGGAAAAGAATTATTATTTAACTATATACTCAGCAGATGTGGTCTAATTAAAGATGTTAAATGTATTTGAAGAAGCAAAAAATAGAATTAAGAAATGAATAAAAGCATATTAAAGTTGATAAGCAGTTTTGAAAAAAAGTAGAACTTCTCAGAATAAAGTGTGGTGGCTCAGACAGTAAAGAATCCACCTGCAATGCAGGAAAATTGGGTTCGATCCCTGAATCAGGAAGATCCTCTGGAGAAGGAAATGGCAACCCACTCCAATGCCTGGAGAATTCCATGGACGGGGAGCTTGGTGGACAAAGAGTCAGACACGACTAAGTGACTTTCACTTTAATTTAGGTTTTAAAACCCTGTAGAAAAGTTTAAGAGCATAACAAAGTAAGATGAAGAAATTATTTGTGAACTGATAGGTAGATCTGTACATTTGGGAACTGCTTTTTAGACATCAGGCATAAAATTTTTGGATATTTCTTTAATGAAGAATTCTATTTCAAAAATTGTTTTTTAAAATTTAAAAGCATTCTATTTCATCCTCATTCTCTATGTTTCCAACTTTTTATCATGAAAGCTTTTAAGTATAAAATGATTGGAACTAGCACAAAACCAAAATCTAGTATGTGCATATGTAAGTTTATATGCCTCTATTTTTGCTGAAGTATCTGAAGGCAATGGTTTCACCCTTAAATGTTTCAGGAAGCATCTAATTAAGGGTGGGTAAATATGAGATTACAATGCATGAAAGACTCAGTTAAAAGGCCCAGCAAACAATGAATGAGAATTCAGAGGAAGCTAAGACAAAGAATGGAGAGGCAATATTTGAAGGGATAATGGTTTAAATTTCCTAAAAGGGAAAAAAGATTAAGTATAAGACTCAGGAAACCCAATGTAAGATAAATAAGCAGAACTCCACACCTAGATACAATATAGTCGAACTGCAGAACACTAAAGAAAAGGAGGAGATCTTAAAATCAGCTGGAGGTTCTTAAAAGCAGAGTCTTTAAAAGGGGGAAAGAAAAAAGAGAGACATACCAGACCTCAACATCTATAAAAGGAGCAAGCAAGCATTCAAATACTGTTTTCAAAGTGTGGAGGCGGGTAAGGGGGATTATATCTTCCATTGTGTAACTGCTAAAGGAAAAATCTTTCAAGAATGAGGCTGAGCCTTAATGATATGATTACATTTAGCATTTCTGACACCAAGAAAAAGACACCAGACAAATCCAGAAAGTGAGACATTTTATAATACAAGTAGATTTTAAAAAGTTGATTCATAAAAGAAAAAGTAACAGGACAGCTTTAAGTTAAAAGAAGCTAACGAGATTTAACAACCAAGTATAATGTAAACCTGATTATATTAATAAGACATTAAACTCAGGGGTGAGTTTGAGCAAACTCCAGGAGATAGTGAAGGACAGGGAAGCTTGGCATGTTGCTGTCCATGGGGTCACAAAGAGTCAGACATGACTAAGTGGCTGAACAACAACAAAGTCAGGGGAAATATAAGCTATTAAGATATTTGGGGAGCAATTGAGGAATTTTGAATATGTACCAAATATTAGATATTATGGGATTATAGTTACTGGTTTTTTTTTGTTGTTGTTCAAGTGTACTAACGATACTGTGGTTACATAGAATAAAGTCGGTCATGATGTATGTGGCTTACTTTCAGATGGTTCAGAAAAAAAATAAAATTACAAAGTTTAATTCTATTATAAATTATTTATATTATAATAAATTTATTAAAATTTATTACTACTTTTTGTGCTGTACTTTCAACCACTCTGCATTTTAAGTATTTTCATAATGAAAAGTTGGAAATGTAAAGAAACTAGTTAACATGATATCTAAACAAACGTTGATGGAGTTTAAAAATGCTAACAAGATGAAACCGAGTATCTGGACAATAATGCCACCCTGGCTGGGAGTGAAAGATCGATGCTGAAATATTCTAAATTTCATATACTTATCAGTGTGTATGTGCTCAGTCATGTCTGACTCTTTACCACCCCATGGACTGCAGAGCCTGCCAGGCTCCTCTGTCCATGCGATTGCCCAGGCAAGGATACTGAAGTGGGATGCTGTTTCCTTCTCCAAGGGGATCTTCCCAACTCAGGGATGGAACACATATCTCGTGTCTCCTGCATTGGCAGGCAGATTCTTTACCACTGCACCATCTGGAATGCCCAATTTTTTTTTTTAAGAGAGTCAATTATAATTTTTAGAAATTTTAAGATAAGGAAAAAAGTATTTTGCATTTTTCTGTATATTTACCATTTTCAGTTCTCTGCACTTACTTGTATAGTTACAAATATCCATCTGGTAACATTTTCCTTATGCCCAAAGAATTTTATTTAATATTTTTGGAGTGCTGGTCTACTGACAATGAATAGTTTCAGTTTTTATGTCTGAAAAGAAATGCTATAGAGTTCTATGTGTATTTTTTCTTTCTTTTAATATTTTAAAATACTATGTTACTCCACTATATTGTGGCTCTCCTTGTTTCTGTCATTATTCTTATTTGTTAATTTGTGTATAATGGCTTTTTACCTTGGCTGCTTTAAAGATATTATGACTAATATTTGACATTTTTACATCTGATTGTGATATGCTATGGTGTTTTCTTCATATTTTCTCTGTTTGACCTCTTTCAACTTTATTTGATCTGTTTCTAGTCTTTGTTAATTTTGAAAAAAAAACTTCAGACATGGCTTCAAATATTTTTCTCTCCCCTCTCTTCTGGTATTTGAACTACACGCATTTAGGCCACTTGACACTGTCCCACAGCTCACTGATGCTTCATTATTTTTTGTCTTTTTCTCTTCTTCATTTTGGATAGTTTCTATTGCTAGAAATAGTGTTTGGATAGTTTTTATTGCTAGAAATAGTGTTTGGATAGTTTTTATTGCTAGAAATAGTGTTTGGATAGTTTTTATTGCTATCGCCATAAAAGTGAATGAAATAATACCATTTCCAGCAACATGGATGAATCTAGAGATTATCATACTAAACGAAATCAGACAAAGACAAATATAGGATATCACTTATATGTGGAATCTTTAAAAAAAAATATTCCACAAGCGAACTTATTCACAAAAAAGAAAAAGACAGACTTCAAAAACAAATTTATGGCCACCAAAAGGGTAGGGATAAACTGGAGGGATAAACTGGAATACTGGGATTGATCCATACATACTACTATATATAAAATAGATAACTAATAAGCACCTACTATATAGACAGAGGAAGTCTATGCAATACTCTAATAACCTATATAGGAAAATAATATGAAAAAGAATATGTATGCATACGTATATGCATAACTAAATCACTTTGCTGTACGCCTGAAAATAACACAACATTACAAATCAAGTATTCTCCAATGTAACATTTTTAAAAAAAGAAAGAAATCTTTGGGAAAAAAACTACACTATAAACTTGGATGAACCTTTGAAATATAATTTGAGTGAAAAGTTACAGAAGAATGCAAATAGTAGGATACCATTTATGAAAGTATAAGACAAGAAAAATGAAATAAAGATACTATTTAAACACATCCATATTTGACAAAATTATAATGAAAGCAGTGGGAGGATAAAAATTTTAGAATACCACTGGTTACACTAGTGGTGGGACAGGGTGGGTGAGGAGGCTGTGGGGTCAGGTGGGGACATGCGACTGGAGAAGCGTATTGGAGAGTCTGAATACATTCTGCAATGCTCTATTTCTTAAGTTGGGAAGTAGACTAATGAGTGCCCACTTGATTATATTTCATAATTTATACTTTTGCATAATAAACTTCATAAAAACTGAAAGACAAGCAAAAATAAACTCTACTGTTATATTCTTGAGTACCCTGCAACCTCCAGGAGCCCTTCACACAGATGGCCCTAAAGAAACCCTCTCTGCCTCGAATAAGACCTATTTTTCCATCCTGGCCCAGATTACTTCTCTCTAGACCTCCTCTATTTCGCACAATGGGCTGGGAACTCATCAAGTCCTCCCACTCTCGCACCTCCACTCAGGAAAGCAGTCCCTACCCTGTTTGCCTACTTTCCTTTCACAAATTTGCCCTTGATATCTTCAGAGCGGTGCTCTGAAGAGGTTCTCTGATACCTTTGGAGCAGCTAGGTCAGCACAGCCTGACTTCCGCACTGGGCACAGGAAACAAGTGCAGACCGCAAGCATGCGTGTGAGCCACTGTGAGACAGCGTCCTCCAGGGAAAGCAAGAAAGCGGGCAGGAGCTCTGGCCTGCGGGTTAGGGAACGGCTCCAGGCCGAAGGCAGCGTCAGAAGGGGCCTTGAAACGTGAGCAGGATTTTGATAGATGAACGAACATTCTCTTTAGAGGAAATGCAATGAGATGGTTGGATGGCATCACCAGCTAGATGGATATGAGTTTGAGCAAGCTCTGGGAGTCGGTGATGGACAGGGAGGCCTGGCGTCCTGTACTCCATGGGGTCGCAAAGAGCCGGATATGACTGAGCAACTGAGCTGAACTGATCCTGAGAGAACATTACAGGGATTTTGGACTTTGATCCTTTGGTTTGACTCATTCACACAGGAAGAGAGTAGGTGACAAAAACTGGATTGAGGTAACAGCAGAGAGCTAGGATGGTGTGTTAAGGAGACAGGTCTTTGTTCTTTAGACCATGAGAAGCCACAGAGGATTGTTGAATAAATGTTTAATACGGCCAGACCTCTCTATGAAGATTTAAATAATTAATCTTGGACTTCCCTGGTGGTCCAGTGGTTAAGAATCCACCTGCCAATGCAGGGGACATGGGTTCAATCCCTGGTCCAGGAAGATTCCAAATGCTCCTACACAGCTAAGCCCATGTACCACAGCTACTGAAACCTGCATGCCCTAAGCCCCATGCTCTGCAGCAAGCCACCACAACTAGAGAGTAGCCCCCCGCTTCCCCAACTAGAGAAAGTGCACGCTCAGCAACAAAGATCCAGCACAGCTACAAATAAATTAATTAAATAAGCAAACAATCTTGAGAACTTACTAGGGATAAGGCACGTGTGTGTGTGTGTGTGTGTGTGTGTGTGTGTGTGTGTGTGTGTGGTGGGGCTGCAGAGAAACAAAAAGACTTAAGATCACTGCCCTAGTGGCTCATAATCCAGCTGAATTTGAAGGCTATAAATCAAAGGGGTAAAGAGACAGGACAGTTTTCCACCTTCCCTGAAATGGGTCTTTAGTGTGTGGTTTCCTTATCTGGTTGAAATCAGTGTGGCTAACCAAAAGTGTCTAAATTAAAGTACAAAGGCAAAGAGTTAATCTCTGCCTTGTTCAGTCCGTTTTAAATTGAGTGGTAATTAAGTGGTATAATGCTAGGACAGAGGTCATTGCCCATTCCTAGGAAAGGCACAGTCCGGTAGGAATAACCACAGGATCCCATGTCCACAAGTCCCATGGACCCTCTTTTTAAAGCACAGACTACAGGAATCTGACCAGTCACGTGGTGTGCAGTGCCCGTTAGAGGAGGGCTCGCCTCCCCTGGGCAGTAGGCCCCAAAGAAAGGGAGGCTCTCACAGACAGGCAGCAGTTCTTTTGATGCTAAGTGTCCCAGACAGAATCTTCTTTTGCATCCCTTCAGCCTGATCTTTAAATTAGTTGTTTTGTGAATCTATCAGTCTGGATAAATGCAGCAACCTGCCTCAGAGGTTGGTAAGGTGATCTGTTTATCTCTGTGTACTGGCTGAGATCTTGACGACATGGAGCAAGCCGGGCCTCTTCCTCTCCACCTATCCATCATCCCCTAAGCGCCAACACACCCTACTGGAAAGGAAGAGTCTGCCGAGACATCTGCTAGAATTATATTGTACTTCATCTTACTTTGGAAGTAATGAGATCGTTTAATGTGAAACGTAATTTAAAAGTGCAATGGGGCTTTTTTCTTTTCCCTCCCTTGGTGATAGCTTCGGATTCTTGTGCAGTTTGACTGACACATCATTAACAAGGGCGGAACGAAACCTGTTCCTTTCAGAAAATGAGTGTCCGCTGAGAGAGCAGGACAGAAAGCAGCCGTGAGGTGGCTCTTTGAAGAATTTGCCTCTGCCTCCAGCTCATCTCCCAACTCATTCACGATTCCTGACTCTGGGCTCCACACAAAGCCTGGTTCACAATGAAGAGAAGACTTCAAACACATGCATATTAAGCTTCCTCCAAAGTGAGACACCAAGAAACAGCTCAAACCATATCCCCTTCCCTTTTCCTCCACTCACCTGCTTTAGAAAATGATACTCTATCCTTCCAGGATATAAAAACAGAGCAGCTGATTCAGATCAAAAGATGCCAGTTCCATTAGCAGTTTCAAGTGTATTTGTTACCCCTCGAGGGGCATAACATGGGAAATTATTAGCACTGGGTGAGGCTGGAAATGTAGTTTTCTGGAAAAATTTCACAGTCAAGGTGAAGTCCCATAAGGCAGCTAATAGTTTTAGATTCACATATTTAAGAAGAAAAGTGGTAATAGTATGATAAAATGTTAGTGAAGCTCAAAAAACAGAGCTAAAACATCTCAGTCTTTGGGAGGAATGATATGAGATGTGAGATTTATTACCAGTGTTACCTGTAGGCATCAATAACAACATCCTGTGTTGCCATAATTTAAATATATGAATAATATAAAAGTTGGTACAGTCAAAAAAGAGAGGTAGAGATACAAATGCTAGTTATGTTAACAGACTAGAAGGTGATGGCACCAGGAAATTGGATTTGTGCTTGCTTCATTATTGTTACTACTTCTTAGTGTGTTTAGAATTATTCAACCCTGAAAACCATGAAATAGAGGCAGGTGAAGAGTCACATATCTTTTAATTGGCTTCTGCAGGAACTAGCCATGCAACCTTGAGCAAATCACTTCACCTCTCTTAGTAGTTCAGTTACTCAGTCATGGCCGACTCTTTGCGACCCCATGAACTGCAGCATGCCAGGCATCCCTGTTCATCACCAACTGCCAGAGTCTACCCAAACCCATGTCCATTGAGTCGGCGATGCCATCCAGCCATCTCATCCTGTCGTCCCCTTCTCCTCCCGCCCTCAATCTTTCCTATCAGGGTCTTTCCCAGTGAGTCAGTTCTTCGCATCAGGTGGACAAATTATTGGAGTTTCAGCTTCAGCATTAGTCCTTCCAATGAATATACAGGGCTGATTTCCTTTAGGATTGACTGGTGAATCTCCTTGCAGTCCAAGGGACTCTCAAGAGTCATCTCCAACACCACAGTTCAAAAGCATCAATTCTTTGGTGCTCAGCCGTCTTTACAGTCCAACTCTCATATCCATACATGACTACTGGAAAAACCATAGCTTTGATTAGCCGGACCTTTGTTGGTAAAGTAATGTCTCTGGCTGCAGTCACCATCTGCAGTGATTTTGGAGCTGAAAACAATAAAGTCTGTCACTGTTTCCACTGTCTCCCCATCTATTTGCCATGAAGTGATGGGACCAGATGCCATGATCTTAGTTTTCTGAATGTTGAGTTTTAAGCCAACTTCTTCACTCTCCTCTTTCACTTTCATCAAGAGGCTCTTTAGTTCCTCTTCACTTTCTGCCATAAGGGTGGTGTCATCTGCATATCTGAGGTTATTGATATTTCTCCTGACAATCTTGATTCCAGTTTGTGCTTCATCCAGTCCAGCGTTTCTCATAATGTACTCTGCATATAAGTTAAATAAGCAGAGTGACAATATACAGCCTTGACATACTCCTTTCCCTATTTGGAACTAGTCTGTTGTTCTGTGTCCAGTTCTAACTGTTGCCTCCTGACCTGCATACAGATTTCTCAGGAGGCAGGTCAGGTGGTCTGATATTCCCATCTCTTTAAGAATTTTCCACAGTCTGTTGTGATCCACACAGTCAAGGGCTTTGGCATACTCAATAAAGCAGAAACAGATGTTTTTCTGAAAACCTCTTGCTTTCTTGATGATCCAACAGATGGCAATTTGGAGCTCTGATTCCTCTGCCTTTTCTAAATCCAGCTTGAACATCTGGAAATTCATAGTTTACATACTGTTGAAGCCTGGCTTGGAGAATTTTGAGTATTACTTTGCTAGCATGTGAGATGAGTGTAATTGCGCGGTAGTTTGAACAATTTTTGGCATTGCCTTTCTTTGGGATTGGAATGAAAACTGACCTTTTCCAGTCCTGTGGCCACTTCTGAGTTTTCCAAATTTGCTGGCATATTGAGTGCAGCCCTTTCACAGCATCATCTTTTAGGATTTGAAATAGCTCAACTGGAATTCCATCACCTCCATTATCTTTGTTCTTAGTGATACTTCCTAAGGCCCAATTGATTTCACATTCTAGGATGTCTGGCTCTAGGTGAGTGATCACATCATCATGATTATCTGGGTCATTAAGATCTTTCTTGTATAGTTCTTCTGTGTATTCTTGCCACCTCTTCTTAATATCTTTTGCTTCTGTTAGGCTCATACCATTTCTGTCCTTTATTGTGCCTATCTTTGCATGAAATGTTCCCTTGGTATCTCTAATTTTCTTGAAGAGATCTCTAGTCTTTCCCATTCTATTTTTTCCTCTATTTCTTCGCAGTGATCACTGAGGAAGACTTTCTTATCTCTCCTCACTATTCTTTAGAACTCTGCATTCAAATGGGTATATCTTTCCTTTTCTCCTTTGCTTTTCACTTCTCTTCTTTTCACAGCTATTTCTAAGGCCTCCTCGAACAACCATTTTGCCTTTTTTCTTTTTCTTGGGGATGGTCTTGATCCCTGCCACCTATACCATGTCATGAACTTCCATCCATAGTTCTTCAGGCACTCTATCAGATCTAATCCCTTGAATCTATTTCTCACTTCCACTATATAATAATAAGGGATTTGATTTAGGTCACACCTGAATGATCTAGTGGTTTTCCCTACTTTCTTCAATTAAGTCTGGATTTGGAAATAAGGAGTTCATGATCTGAGCCACAGTCAGCTCCTGGTCTTGTTTTTGCTGACTCTGTAGAGCTTCTCCTGGAGAAAGCAATGGCATCCAACTCCAGTACTCTTGCCTGGAAAATTCCATGGACGGCGGAGCCTGGTAGGCTGCCGTCTATGGGGTCTCACAGAGTCGGACACGACTGACTCGACTTAGCAGCAGCAGCATAGAGCTTCTCCATCTTTGGCTGCAAAGAATATAATCAATCTGATTTCAGAGTTGGCCATCTGGTGATGTCCAACCATGTCCATGTGCAGAGTCACCTCTCTTGGCCTTATTTTTTCTCATCTACAAAAGGGAGCTATTGTTAGTGCATAACTTATCCTTATATAAAGCACCTGGTATATGTATTTTTTTTTTTAAAGCTCATTAGGTACTTTTCAAAGGTATTTAAAGATGCCCAGCAGGGACTTTCCAGTGTAGCCTACAAACCAATAGCACCCGCAAGACCTAAAGCTCACTAGCAAGGCAGACTCTCATGCATCACTTCAAACCTACCTCATTGGAATATGCGTTTTAACAAGTCAGGTGATTCATATTGCTCTTAAAATGCTAATTTGCATGCAGCATATCTGAGGTAGAATCTGAGGCTCTGCCTTTCCTAGTAAGCTCCCAGGTTATACCTATCCCGCTCGTCTAAGGACCACAGTTTGGTTAGCAAGGGTCTAAAGCAGGGTTCCCCAACTTCCAGAATCTAATGATTGATGATCTGAAGTAGAGTTGATGTAACAATAGAAATAAAATGCACGATAAATGTAATGCCCTTAACTTATCCTAAAACCATCCTCCTAACCTGCTCTGTGGAAAAACTGTCTTCCATAAAACCAGTTCCTCTTGCCAAAATGGTTGGGGACCACTGGTCTAAAGAATGTCTACCACATTGGAGATACCTAGTAAAACAGCCTAGAGCACCCATTCTCAAATTGGGTGCCTCAGGATCACCTGGAGGGTTTGTTAAACCACAAATGAATAGGCCCGACCTCCAGAGCTTCCAAGTCAGCAGATCTGGGTAGCACCCATAATTTGCTTTTTTAACAAGTTCCCAGGTGATACTGATGCTGCTATCCAGGGATCACATTTTGAGTATTACTGGTCTCCAGACTTAAGTGGAAAATAAAAGATTAAATATTATAAGAACAGGTAAACAGGATGTTAGTCCAGCATGATTTTTAATTATAATGTACATGTTAAAACCTACAATGTATAATAGAGATTACTTGAAGGATGTCCATGTTAAAGTCTAAAATGTACAATAGAGATTGCTTAAAGGAATCGGTGTGCATGCTCGTTGCTTCAGTTGTGTCTGACCCTTTGCAATCCCGTAGACTGTAGCCCGTCAGGCTCCTCTGTCCATGGGATTCTCCAGGCAAGAATACTGCAGTGGGTTTCCATGTCCTCCTCCAGGGGATCTTCCCGACCCAAGGATCAAACCTGTATCTACCAGCAACAGCTGGTGGGTTCTTTACCACTAGCGCCACCTGGGAAGCCCTAAGGAGTTGATACTAAAAAGAAATTTGGGGATTTCTCTATTTGCCAGATTTAATTGACAATAAAATATTACCCCCCCTTAAAACCACCCTTTTCTTCCTAGGCTGCAGTTCCAGAAGCAGCAGCTCTTCTAAGCCACTGACCTTTTCCAGTTACACAAAGCGACTACTGACTTTTAGAGATAAACACGTTGATTTGAATGGAAAAGGGAAGGAGTTTAAGAAACACAGGAGGGTGCAATGACTAAAACTACAGGCATAAATGAACAAGTGAGTGAGCATATTAAAGGCTAGATATCCTCAGATTTAGCAAGGTGGATATGTCCATATATTCACCATTTTTTGTTTCATTATTTATGTTCCAGTGTGCTCCTAAAAGTTTTAAAAATATTTTGAAAATGGATCCTGGCTTTATTAACCTCGAGGTGTTGAGCTGGGGAACGTTAAGTCTCCACAGTGTAGGAAGCACCGCGCTGAGCCACCGCGGTTTCCCTTTGTCGCTGGTGGAACTATAAGCCAGGCTCTGTACTTTACAGAGAAGCAGCTGTCTCCAGTGGGCACATAATCGTGTGTGCCTGGCAGATTAGATCCCATGGCCATAGCCCTTCAACGTTAATGTCCTCAGATTTAAGAAGGCTGTAACACCCTCTGAATCCAGCCCAGGTTTATTTCAAAGGGCAGTTATCCCATCTCCTGAGAAAGAGCTGATGCCTCAGAACTGGGGGAACAAATGCAAAGTATAACAGTCATCATAATAATTTTTAAATTGTATACAATATAATGGAATCATCCTATTATGAGATATTCATTGTAGCTATGTAGACGATGACAGATTGTCCACAACTGCCCAGAGTTTAGTCGACAGAACATTACATAACCGTTAAAAATTATGTCTGAATACCAAGTAATAATTACTGCATTATGCAACAAACATTTTTGAGGTTAAGTTAAAAGAGAAAACAATAACACAGAATTGCATCTAGAGCTTAATTACTGCTGTATTTTTTAAAGTTGATGCCCCAGAAGCACCTGAAAGAAAACATCACAAAATGTAGGCATTTTGTGTTTGCAGGACTCTTTTAAATTTTCCTATTTTCCCCTTAATCACTGTTTAATATAAGTGTGCACTGTTTATCATGAAAAAAATGAACCATTTTTAAAATTATGGCTTTTAAAATTATGCTATTTTAATGCTGATAACATTAAGAGTAAAAAGGAAGATAAGAAATTATTACTCTCTAATTACAGTTATGCTAAAATATCTACTTGTTAAAAATATAAGTCAATGCATTAGCAGTGTTGCTTTTATGAGGATTTAGAGCAACAGGGTGGTGGGGGGCGGTTCTCTAATTGCCAAATGTATTCAGTGGGGTTTTCAAATGAAACAAATGCCAAATACGAGAAAATGAAAGTGTCAGCACCTTTGCCATTCATAAGCACAGGAGACTTCTCAAAGAAGCTCCTTAAATTTGGGGGATCCATCTTAAAATGAAATGAAACAACAGCTTGCTCTTGACATTTTTTCTCCCATTGAAGAGCTTGGAGGACGTATTCAGCCACCCCATGCCTGAGCCTGGCCTCCCACAAGGGGGCAATGTAGAGCTTTCTGCTCTCCTCGCTTGGACGGGAGCCCAGCGGAGGCACACGCCCTACCGCTCAGGACCTCAGGGGAGGTAAAGCAGAATCCTATAAAGCGGAATCTAGCGGAGGTCACCACACCTGTAAACCAGAATCCAGTCCCTGGCAGCCTCACTGCCATAGGTGTTGGCTAGCACGACTCTGCCCATCAGCTATATGGGCTACACTCATACCAACTCTATATATACCACCAGCTACACACATGCCAACTCTATATATGCCACCAGCTACACACATGCCAACTCTATACATGCCACCAGCTACACACATGCCAACTCTATACATGCCACCAGCTACACACATGCCAACTCTATACATGCCACCAGCTACACACATGCCAACTCTATACATGCCACCAGCTACACACATGCCAACTCTATACATGCCACCAGCTACACACATGCCAACTCTATACATGCCACCAGCTACACACATGCCAACTCTATACATGCCACCAGCTACACACATGCCAACTCTATACATGCCACCAGCTACACACATGCCAACTCTATACATGCCACCAGCTACACACATGCCAACTCTATACATGCCACCAGCTACACACATGCCAACTCTATACATGCCACCAGCTACACACATGCCAACTCTATACATGCCACCAGCTACACACATGCCAACTCTATACATGCCACCAGCTACACACATGCCAACTCTATACATGCCACCAGCTACACACATGCCAACTCTATACATGCCACCAGCTACACACATGCCAACTCTATACATGCCACCAGCTACACACATGCCAACTCTATACATGCCACCAGCTACACACATGCCAACTCTATACATGCCACCAGCTACACACATGCCAACTCTATACATGCCACCAGCTACACACATGCCAACTCTATACATGCCACCAGCTACACACATGCCAACTCTATACATGCCACCAGCTACACACATGCCAACTCTATACATGCCACCAGCTACACACATGCCAACTCTATATATGCCACCAGCTACACACATGCCAACTCTATACATGCCACCAGCTACACACATGCCAACTCTATACATGCCACCAGCTACACACATGCCAACTCTATACATGCCACCAGCTACACACATGCCAACTCTATACATGCCACCAGCTACACACATGCCAACTCTATACATGCCACCAGCTACACACATGCCAACTCTATACATGCCACCAGCTACACACATGCCAACTCTATACATGCCACCAGCTACACACATGCCAACTCTATACATGCCACCAGCTACACACATGCCAACTCTATACATGCCACCAGCTACACACATGCCAACTCTATACATGCCACCAGCTACACACATGCCAACTCTATACATGCCACCAGCTACACACATGCCAACTCTATACATGCCACCAGCTACACACATGCCAACTCTATACATGCCACCAGCTACACACATGCCAACTCTATACATGCCACCAGCTACACACATGCCAACTCTATATGCCACCAGCTACACACATGCCAACTCTATATGCCACCAGCTACACACATGCCAACTCTATATGCCACCAGCTACACACATGCCAACTCTATACATGCCACCAGCTACACACATGCCAACTCTATACATGCCACCAGCTACACACATGCCAACTCTATACATGCCACCAGCTACACACATGCCAACTCTATACATGCCACCAGCTACACACATGCCAACTCTATACATGCCACCAGCTACACACATGCCAACTCTATACATGCCACCAGCTACACACATGCCAACTCTATACATGCCACCAGCTACACACATGCCAACTCTATATATGCCACCAGCTACACACATGCCAACTCTATATATGCCACCAGCTACACACATGCCAACTCTATATATGCCACCAGCTACACACATGCCAACTCTATATATGCCACCAGCTACACACATGCCAACTCTATATATGCCACCAGCTACACACATGCCAACTCTATATATGCCACCAGCTACACACATGCCAACTCTATATATGCCACCAGCTACACACATGCCAACTCTATATATGCCACCAGCTACACACATGCCAACTCTATATATGCCACCAGCTACACACATGCCAACTCTATATATGCCACCAGCTACACACATGCCAACTCTATATATGCCACCAGCTACACACATGCCAACTCTATATATGCCACCAGCTACACACATGCCAACTCTATACATGCCACCAGCTACACACATGCCAACTCTATACATGCCACCAGCTACACACATGCCAACTCTATACATGCCACCAGCTACACACATGCCAACTCTATACATGCCACCAGCTACACACATGCCAACTCTATATATGCCATCAGCTACACACATGCCAACTCTATATATACCATCAGCTACATACATGCCAACTCTATATATACCATCAGCTACATACATGCCAACTCTATATATACCACCAGCTATACACATACCAACTCTATATATACCACCAGCTATACACATACCAACTCTATATATACCACCAGCTATACACATACCAACTCTATATATACCATCAGCTACATACATACCAACTCTATATATACCACCAGCTATATACATACCAACTCTATATGTACCACCAGCTACATACATGCCAACTCTATATATACCACCAGCTATATACATACCAACTTCATGTGACCACGAGTGCCCACATATTTGGGGCTCAGGACCCACTTGCATGTAGAGAGCAATAACCCTATTTTTAACCAACCATGCCCAAGGAGGGCCACATATCTATCAATCAGGGTCCCATCTAGTGACCTTTGCAGAATCTCACTGGAAAACAAAAAGTCCTTTCACCCTGAGTCCTGAGGTCCTAGAAATTTTGCCAGTAAACTTGGGGAAATTGAACTCTTTTTCATGTTGTGAGCCCCATCAAGATGTTAAAGTGTGTTTATGCTGATCTTCAAATAATGTTCCAAATAATGGCAAACCGTTCCCCTGGAGTATGCAAGAGGATTCAGGAATTCATTCGTTCATTCGCTCCATTCATTCAATGACTACTCAAGGGCCTTCTGTATGCAAACAGCGTGCCAGGTTAGAGGTAAATGGTACATGAGACCCAATAGCCACTCCCAACAAGCTGGAGGAGCAGATTCAGAGACAGACGGAAGGAGCAGGCTCATGGAAAGTGCAAAGGCTCTCCCTGCAGTCAACATGGGGAGCGGAAGAACAATGGGCTCTCTGGGAGAAATGGGGTCTCAACTGGGCAGGGACACACAGGGTGAAAGTAACCTGGCAAAGGTGACGGCAAGTAGGGGAGTGGAAAGGGGAAGAACTTTCTAGAAAGAAGAATAGCCAGGACAAGAGCAAAGGGATAAGAGAGAGTTCTAGGGGATTAAACAGGATGGGAGAGGGGAAGGGACAGGGATTTTCAAGGCCTTGGTAAGCCATGTTGTCTTGGTAGCACCCTTCCAAGCTACCTGCCTCCCCCACCCGCTCATCTTGGGGAAGGAGGAGGGAGCTGATGACAATCAGAGCCCGGGTCACAACTGGACCAATGTCATTGGTTATGGAGCTTTCCTTGTAAATGCAGTGAGCTTGAAAATGTCTAGCCTCCCGTCATATTCTCTTGGGTTTGGCTGTTTGCCTTCCTTTCATTGGCCTCTTTTTCTCCAGGACTCCTTTCTTGTCAGAGCATCTGGTTCCTATGAGATGTCTGGAGCTATCTCTTATTCTGGAAGGGTCCTGCCCTGTGGAGGCCATGTGGGAACTCAGGTAGAACCCAAGGGAAGGGAGGCAACCTCCAGACCCTTAAAGCTGCCTGCTCTCAGCTCAAGGACCTTTGGCTGATGGCTGTGACCTCAACATGATAGCTACAAACATTTGTTCATCAGATAATGCATAAAATGGGATGCTTAAAAGGCTGCAAAGGTTGTCAATGTACAAAACAATAGGTTCTATGGAATGTGAATATACAAAATGGTAAGATTGCTTAGGCTTCTCTTGGAAAGTGATGGAGACACGAGGTCACATTGGAACCTAGCTCAAAGCAGATGTTTAGTATCAGCTCCTTACTCTCATCTCCTTCGTTCCTCTGAGCCCTAGAGTTCACAAAACCCTGGCCAGTTAAAGTCAGCTGTGAAAATCCACAAAAGGAGCCCTATAGAAAATAACAAGCACAAAATGTTTTAAGCGGAAAAAAAAGATCATTGTACACTGAACACACAGTCAGGGAAAGTTTTCTATTAGGCATGGTTCAAGGGGTAGAAACCACTTTGCTCTTGGGAAGTCGTCCATCCACTGGTGAGAGGAGTCCACCCAAATGGCACAATTGGTGATTCGAACTACATGCAGAGGAAGAGTGAAGAGATGTAGCTACTGGAACAGGTGCCGTCCCTCCCAGCTGGGAAAGCTATAGATGGTTTTGTGGAGGAGGGGGCATTTGGGAGAGTGATAAGATTTGGATTCCAGGGTAATAGAAAGACCCAAGGCAGGGAGGAAGGAAACACGGTAAAGACAAAAGTTCAGCTGGGCTGCCCATGAAATGAATCAGATGTTAGATCCAAAGGCAGGCAGGCTGGAAAGTCCCCTTGGGATGAGGGGATGGCAGGTCTAGAGGGTGCCAGCTTTCTGCTGACCCCAGGAATTCCATCCTGCCTGTCTGTGGTCTCTGGGGACACTGGGTCAGGAAGGGAGGTGGTGAGTGAGTACGGTTGACAAGAGACACTTGTGACCACCGGCGGCACATATTCACGCTTTAGTGTGACATGACACGTGTAGCCCGGGAGCACTCCCGGCCAGGCCTCGCACCAACTTCACTTGGGGAGTAATTGCCCTGTTTCCAACCTTGGTAGCCATGTACTTGGCCCCTTCTCTGCTCATCACACTTCAGAAAACCACAGCCACTCTCCCCAGGGCTGACCTAGGGACATGGTCAGCCTAGGGACATCCTAGGCATCACGGCCAAAAGACACAGTCAGGATCCAGAACACCGACAGAGCAGCCTGGGATGACTGACAGCAAAAGGCAGCCACGCTCCTGGCCTCCGCTCGGCAGATTCAGGGCAACAGCTGTGGAAAAAGCAGCGCGTGCTTCATTTCTGCCTATTCCGCATGGCCTCCGCGCCCGCCGCTGCTGAGCAGAGTGCAGAGTATCCCATGTGAGCCCCTCGTGAACCGCGATACTGTTTTTCCTGAAGGCCCTTTCATTCCAGCATGTTTCCATGTCTCAATGTTTACTGCCCTTCCATTCTAACTTGCCCGTGGCCAACAGCTGTCAGTCATCCATGTAGACAAACTCGGGATACCCTCCCTCCTCTCCCAGCCCCAAACTGTCCTGTCAATCCTCTCCACATCTGTATCCCATATGGTAGAAGGAACACCCTCCACGAGGAGTCGCCGTCAACAACTCAAATGATGAGATCGAGTTCCAACTGAATGCTTGGTTAAACACATATGATCGACACCAAATAAAACGATGCACTGCTGATAAGAAACCACTGGCCTCAAGGGGATCCCAGGGAGAAACACACATTCTGTGACCAAATCTCTGACATATGCGATAAGGAGGCACCCACCTTTAAATATGAGCCAATAAAATGTAACGGTGAGCAGGATATTGAGGGAAATCAGCATTATTATTACTGGTAGATTTAAATTGTTCTCACAGAAGACTCGGATTTTTTAAACCTCTGATTTCTGAAGAGATTTTCACTTGAAAGTACATTGTATAAGTAAAATAGGACATTTCCTTTTGACAGAAACAATGATGATTAAGATCATAGGCTAGTCAATAAAATCCTCTTAACCCATAATTATACTGGAGAGGACTAGTGCCAAGCCAGCCTTGAGTCCAGTCTGTATCTCCGTCTCTGTCTCCTCTGATGTCCTTTGCTTATGCCCACCTGCCAAGTCCTGCCTCATTACAGAGATGAAGAGCAGGAACCTCTTCCTCCAAGAAGACTCCCTTACAACTCAGACAAGAGAAAGCTCTGTCCCTTTATGCTCCTGGAATGCTTTTATAGCCTACCACATTGTGGGCTATAATACACGTGTTTTCTTTGCCCTGTTCTGCTGGAAGTCCCTTACTGGGAAAGAGGACATCTTAATCATTTTGTCCACTCTACAGTAGCTATCTTGATGTCTGTCAAAGACTAGTCCTTTCATAAAAGTGTTTTAATTGAAAAACACATGTCTGATGTTAAACCAAGCAGAATAATGAAGAATAAATGGAACTTTGAGAAAATGACTGATAGTGCCTTATCTACAGTTGAGTTGGATGCACAGAAAAGGCTAATAAAAGTTAAACCCGAAAAACAACAGAAAGAAGAAATGTCTTTCTTAGGACAGCATTCCTTTGCATGGCTAGGCCAAACTTTAATCAACCTCTAGTTACTGAACACACGCAGTACTGGAATTTTTTTCCATTAATACAGAATCATACAATGAGCAAAAATGAACTATCAATTTTGTGGATATAATTATTACTTTAGAATAAGCTACTGGAAGGCAGTCTGACCCATAAATGTGCATATGTGTGTTTAAGACTTTATATAAATTGATACTTCTAAGTGGGAAGTCTAATGTTTCATAAATAGGTGTAATCTTTGCATGTGTTTTCTGTTAGCTATGTTCAATTCAAGTTAAGGAATTTCCCTTTCTTCTTGGTTATAGTTTGGCTCTTGAATTTGTGTTGGATTTTATCCAGTGTGTGTTGTCTGCTCCTTTTCTAGACCTTCACTCTGTTGGGCTCCTGGATCCACCTTTCACAGCATGCTCTGTGTGAGGAAGGGGGCTTGCTTGCCATCTGGCGATTGGCTGGGTTCAGCCAATGAAGGGACCTTTAAGCAAGCTAAAGAGGTGTTGGTGGGGGAGGAGGGAGAAGCTCAGCACATCCACTCTCCCGGCCTCCTCACTCTTGTCTTATCAGTAGTTGCATGTCTCTAAAAGGACCACAGCTTTGGTTAGATGCCCCCACTCCACAGTTTCTGGAAGATATCCCCTCCTCTTGCCCTTCAAGCCTTGGGTGGCAGGGAGCATGCAGGTAGCATCTCTCCACTCTCACTAATCCTGGGGTGTTTCACCTTGCCTTGTCGACTCTTGCAACCCAACCCACATCTCTACAAAGAGGCCTGTCCTTAAACTCTCCACTTACCCTTCTGAGTGTTCCAGCTACTACTTGACAGGCTTGGACTGACACAGTAACCAGTACCAGGAGTCGTTCAGAGGCTGTGTGGAAGCACACAACCGTTAGAGATAATGGGGACACAATTTCTAAAGTTAACAATGGTGTCTTTTGTGAAAATGCAAATATTTTAACTCACAATGCCTGCGACAATGGCTAATTTGATGATGGATCCCCTAGAAATTAATAAATGGACAGCTTATCAGGTGTACTGATGGTTCTGGTGGGCAGAATCCTAATATAAATCACTATCATGGGTTTCTATCACCTCACAAACATTTTCTAGTCATAAACTGGTTTACAGACCCAGAGTAGGTTTTATCCTTTGAGGAAGAACACTACAATGCGGCCACAGGTATATGCTATGAATTTTCCTCTAGGCCTTCCCCAGAAGGAAGAAAATATTCAGGAAGAGGAATACCTAGACCTTCCAAAGGTTACTAGATTCTGCCTCTGAACTAATGTTCAGATTGACAAGTGGCCCATGCTGGCAGTTCAGAGTGGTGACTTATGTAAATTACATGATGTATAGAGTTTTGGACTGACTCCCACCTCTCCATTAGTCTAGTGGGACTCATCGTGGTTTGTTTGTCCAGTTTCAACATGTAGAGGTCCAAAGACTTGAGAAATACAAGAATGGTAACTCTTAACACAGCCCCGTTTAACAAATTATTTGGCTCATAAAAAAATCAGATGGTGTTCCAACACAACTATAGATAATTGTTTCTCCTACACTCACAAAGTAAGAGAAATATTTCTCTGATAATGAGTGATGTTGAGCATCTTGTCATGTGTTTGTTAGCCATCTGTATGTCTTCTTTGGAGAAATGTCTGTTTAGTTCTTTGGCCCATTTTTTGATTGGGTCATTTATTTTTCTGGAATTGAGCTGCAGGAGTTGCTTGTATATTTTTGAGATTAATTCTTTGTTGCTTCATTTGCTATTATTTTCTCCCATTCTGAGGGCTGCCTTTTCACCTTGCTTATAGTTTCCTTTGTTGTGCAAAAGCTTTTAAGTTTCATTAGGTCCCATTTGTTTATTTTTGCTTTTATTGCCAATATTCTTGGAGGTGGGTCATAGAGGATCCTGCTGTGATTTATGTCGGAGAGTGTTTTGCCTATGTTCTCCTCTAGGAGTTTTATAGTTTCTGGTCTTACATTTAGATCTTTAATCCATTTTGAGTTTATTTTTGTGTATGGTGTTAGAAAGTGTTCTAGTTTCATTCTTTTACAAGTGGTTGACCAGTTTTCCCAGCACCAAAGAGTAAGAGAAATATAAATAAAATTAAGAAACAGAGGCCCACTCTCAGCTAAAGAGCCAAGAGAATTCCCTTGAAGGAACAAAGAAACAGACCTATCCAGTCTAATAGACACCACATTCAAAAAGGAGATAATGAAAATACTGAAGGAATTAAGAAAGGCTCTTGACAGAGTACTCTAAAAAAGAACTAAAAATGATAAGGAGAAGCCAAGAAAAATTAGAAAATTCATTTTCCAAGGTAAAAGATGAGCTAAAGGCAATGAACAGCAGAATGAATAATGCAGAAGAAAAAGTGATCTGCAAGATAGAATAATGGAAATTATCTGATCAGAACAAACAACAGAAAGCCAAATTGAAAAAAAAAAATTAAAGCAACATAAGAGACCTATGGGACAGTATAAAATGTGCCAAGCTACACATAAAAGGGGTTACAGAAGGAGAAGAAAGAAAAATGGAACTGATTATGTATTTGAAGAAATCATGGCTGAAAACTTCCCAAACCTAGAGAAGGAAACATATATCCAGATACAGGAAGCACAGAGAGTCCCAAATGAGATAAACCCAAACAGACATACCCTAAGATATAATAAAAATGGCAGAAGTTAAAGCTTGAGAAAATTCTAAAGGCAGCAAGAGAAAAGCAGAGTTAATTACAAAAGAACCCCCACAAGTCTATCATCTGATTTCTCTATAGATACACTGCA
Organism: Cervus elaphus; assembly: GCF_910594005.1. Lineage (NCBI taxonomy): Eukaryota > Metazoa > Chordata > Mammalia > Artiodactyla > Cervidae > Cervus > Cervus elaphus. Next base: position 18,541,044 of record NC_057827.1, on the reverse strand, counting down.
GGGCAGAATAGAGCGGCAAAATACTAATATATTCAAAATCTTGGGAAGGAAAAGTCTGCAATCTAGAACACTCTTCCCAGACAGATTGTCACACAGAACAGGAGAGATGAAGAGGTTCTCAGATAAGCAAAACTCAAAGGATAGAGTAACACGAAGCTGACCCTAAAAGAAGTATTGAAAGGTCTTCTCTAAATAGAACAAAAAGATACAGGAAAGAGAAAAGCACAATTAGAAAGTAAATCACTTAAATAAGTGAGTATACAGATCAAAAAGAAAAAAAAACCTATTTGTGAAAGATGATAAACACAAGGAAAAGTGAAATGATAAACCTGAAGCTGTAAAAGAGGACATTAGAATTATAAAATGCGGGTAGTAAGAAAATATAGATTCTTTTTTTTAAGAATGATTTTGACCCTATATGACCATCAATCAGAGTAAGCAGCTATAGGAAGGGGTTAGGATACTTGAAAAACAGGGTAACCACAAAACAAAATATAATAATAGATTCACAAAAATAAAAAGGAACACAAGTATAAAATAAAGGAAATTACCAAGCTGCAAAAAGAGAAACAAAAAAAGAAACAAAGAAGAAACAGAATCAACTGGAAAAGGTTTAAAATGACAATAAATACATATTTATCAAAAATTACCTTAAATATCAGTGGACTAAATGTTCCAATTAAAAGATAGAGCAGCATATTGGATTTAAAAAAAAAAAACTAAGAGCCTATAATATGTTGCCTACAAAAGACTCATTTTAGGGCAAAGTGCACACTAAGATTGAAAGTGAGGGTATAGAAAAAGATATTTCATGCAAATGGTAAGAAAGTGGGGGTCTCAAGACTTATATCAGATGAAATAAGACTTTAAAAGAAAGCCGCAAAGAAGGGCACTATATAATGATAAAAGGGTCAATACAAGAAGAAGATTTTACACTTGTCACCATATGTGTACCTAATAAGGATCACACAAATATATAAAATAAATGCTAATAGACATAACGGGCCTCCCCTATAGCTCAGATGGTAAAGAATCTGCCTACAATGCAGGAGGCCCGGGTTTGATCCCTGGGTCAGGAAGATCCCCTGGAGAAGGGAATGGTGACCCACTCCAGTATTCTTGCCTGGAGAATCCCATGGACAGAGGAGCCTGGCGGGCTACAGTCCATGGGTCACAAGGAGCTGGACACAGCCAGGAAACTAACACACACAGTGCCACCTGGGAGGGCTGCCATCTATGGGGCCGCAGAAGAGCTGGACACAACTTAGTAACAGACTAGTAGACATAAAGGGAGAGATAGATGGGAATGCAGTAACAGTACGAAACTGAAAGAAATGCTAAAAGAACAATAGTAGGGAGACTTAAAAATATGCTACTAAAAAATAAAATTAATGAATCAGTGATTAAATCAAAGGAGAAATTCAAAACTACCTTGAGACAAATGACAATGAAAACATGACTAAAATCTGTGGGATGCAGCAAAAGCAGTTTTTAGAGGGAAGTTCATAATGATAGAGGTTTTCCTAAAAAAGAAAAGAAAATCTCAAGTAAAGAATCTAACCTCCTACTTAAAAGAATTAGAAAAAAAAAAACTGAAGTCAGCAGATGGAAGGAACTAGTAAAGATCAGAGAGAAAACAGAGATTTTTACAAAATAGAAAAAGAATTAATAAAACCAAGAGCTTGTTCTTTGAAACGGTAAACAAAACTGACAAACCTCTGGCCAGGCTCACCAAGAAGGAAAGAGAGAACCCACATAAGCAAAAGCAATGAAAAAGGAAACATAACAACAAATACCACAGAAATACAAAAAAATAAGGGAATGTTATGAACAATTATACACCAACAAATTTAACAATCTAGAAGAAATTAACAGACTTCTAGAAACATACACCCTACCATAATTGAATCAAGAAGAAATAAATAATTTGAACAAACTGATCATTAGAAATGAAATAGAATCTTTTTTAAAAAAAACCTCCATACAAACAAAAGTCCAGGACCAGATGGCTTATTCTACCAAACATAAGAAAAACTTATATCAATCTTTCTTAAACTCTTCCAAAAGTTTGAAGAGGGAACACCCACAGACACTCTATGAAGCCACCATCACCCTGATACCAAAACCAGACAAAGACACCACCACAGAAGAAAGTTACAGGCCAATAACTTTGATGAATATAGATGCAAAAATTCTCAATAGAATATCAGCAAACCAAATCCAACAGCACATAAAAACATCCACACACCACAACCAAGTAGGATTCATCCCAAACTCACAAGGATGGTTCAAAATATGCAAAATCAATGTGATACACCACATTAAAAAAAAAAGAAAATACAAAGCTATGTGATCATCAAAATAGATACAGAGAAAGGGGCATAGAAGGACATATATCAACTTAATAAAAACTATTTATGACAAACCCATAGCCAGTAAAATTCTCAAGGATGAAACACTAAAAACCTTTCAATTAAAATCTGGAACAAGACAAGGATGCCCACTCTCACCACTTTGATTCAATATAGTACTGGAAGTCCTTGCCGCAGTACTCAGATATAAAAAAGAAATAAAAGCTATTCAAATTGGAAACGAAGAAGTAAAATTGTCACTATATGCAGATGACATATACTATATATAAAGAAAACCCTAAAGACTCCACACAAAAGCTACTAGAACTGGTAAATGAATTTGGCAAGCTAGCAGGATACAAGATTAACATACAGAAATCAGCTGCATTTCTTTACACTATAACAATGAAATATCAGAAAGAGAATTTTTAAAAAAAGCCTTTTAAAATTACACAAAAAAATACTTAGGAAACCTGACCAAGGAGGTGAAAGACTATGCTGAGAACTATAAATCATTAATAAAGGAAATTAAAGAGGATTCAAAGAAATGGAAAGATATCCCATGCTCTTTAAGAATGAATACTGTTAAAATGACAATACTCACAAAGCAATCTATAAATTTAATGCAATCCATATCAAATTACCCATGACCCTTTTAACAGAACTAGAACAAATAATCCTAAAATTTACATAGACCCATAAAAGACCCAGAATTGTCAAAACAATCCAGAGGAAAAATAGAGCAAGAGGCAGAACCCTCGCAGACTTCAGACAATACTACAAAGCTACAGTAATCAAAACGGTGTGGTACTGGCACAAAACCAGACATGTGGATCAATGGAACCGAATGGAAAGCCCAGAAATGAACCCACACACCTATAGTCAATCTTTGACTAAGGAGGCAAGAATAAAAAATAGGAAAAAGACAAAGTCTCATCAGCAAGTGGTACTGGGGAAGTTGGACAGCTGCATGTAAATCAATGAAGATACAGCACACCCTCATACCATGCATTAAAATAAACTCAAACAAATGACTTAAAGATTTAAACATAAGACATGACACCATAGGACTCCTAGAAGAGATTATAGGCAAAACATCCTCTGACATAAATTGTACCAATATTTTCTTGTATCAATCTCCCAAGGCAATAGAAACAGTAACAAAAGTGAACAAATTGGACCTAAGCAAACTTACTCGCTTTTACACAGCAAAGGAAACCATAAACTAAATGAAAAGACAATCCACAGACTGGGAGAAAATATTTGCAAACAATGGGACTGGAGAGGTCTTCATTTCTAAAATATAAAAACAGCTCATGCAACTCAGCAACAACAACAAAAAAACCCAATCAAAAAATTGGCAGACCTAAACAGACATTTCTCCAAGTAAGACATACAAATGGCCAATAGGCACATGAAAAGCTGCTCAACATTTTTAGTAATTATATAAATGTAAATGAAAACTACAATGAGATACCATCTCACATCAGTCAAAACGACCATCATTAAATAAGCTACAAATAATACATGCCGGAGAGCATGTGGAGAAAAGGTAACCCTCCTACACTGTTCATGGGAATGTAAGTTGATGTAGCCACTATGCAAAACTCTATGAAGATTCCTCAAAAAACTGAAAATAGAGTTGTCATATGATCCAGCTATCCAACTCCTGGGCATGTATCTGGAGTATTTAATTCAAAAAGATACATGTACCCCTGTGTTCACTGCAGCACTATTTACAATAGCCAAGGCATGGAAACCTAAATGTTCATCAACAGATGAATGGATAAAGATGTGGTACATACATACAATGGAATACTACTCAGCAATTAAAAAGAATGAAATAATGCCACATACAGCAACATGGATGGATGAGGAGATTATACTACTAAGTACAGTAAATCAGAAAAATAAATACCATATTAAATGACTTACCTGGAATCTAAAATATGGCACAAATGAGCCTATCTATGAAACAGAAATGGAGTCACAGACATGGAAAACAGGTTTGTGGTTGCCAAGGGGGGCAGGATATAGGGGAGAGATGGACCGGGAGTTTGGAATTAGTATAAGCCAACTATTACATATAGGGTGAGCAAGCAACTAGTGCCTACTTTATAGTTCAGCGAAATATATTCAGTATCCTATTATAAACCATAGTGGAAAAGAATATAAAAAGGAATGTACTTAGGTGTACCACTGAGTCACTGTGCAGTAGAGCAGAAATTAGCACAACATTATAAATCAGCTATACTTCAACAAATAAATAAGATCCCAAAACAAAACAAAACCAGATGGCTGTGGAGAATAATTGTGCGTTATTGCAAACTTAATCAGGCAGCAACACCAGTTCTAGCTTTGGTTGCAAATATGGTGATTTACTAAGAAAATCAGCACACTGGCCACAGGAATGCAGCTTGACAAATGCTATTTCTCCAGTTTCTATTGATAAAGATGATCAGAATGGATTTGCCTTCACATTGTCAACTCTCTGGCTCTTTTGTCAGAATATAATCCAGATGGACCTTGACCATTCAATATGCCACAGAACATAATGAAGGGCCATTATATCAGTAATAGTGTACAAATTGTACATGGTGACAAAAACTGCCTATGGCGAATTGAGTGGTATCTAATTTAACCAAATCACAGAGCTAGACACAGAATGCCTTGTTAAATGGAAATGGTCTAATTGAGACTAGAGTCAAGTAAGTCCAGAAGGCACAAGTAAATGGCATGAATAGGCACATCCTTCTAATATTTCCCTGCTTTTCCATCTACTCACACTAATGGCCTCATTGGGAATTCTCAATCACCAGTTAGAGGAGGAAAAAATATGAGCACAGTTTATGCATGAATCTGCAGATATATAGTTCCACAGCGGGCAGGGTGGAGGCTGGCCTTGAAAGAAGAGAGATGACTTCATTTGGGCTGACATTGAGTAGTACCTGTTCCTGCAGACCTCTCCTGAAGAAGGAAAAGACCAGAAGTAAGGCTTGACATTAAGTCACTGGCAGTGGTTAACAGCTAGGTGGCTGGTTAGGAACTTGAAAAGATCAAGATTGGAAAGTTACTGCTAAGGAAGCCTAGGCTAAAGATGTGCAGATGGATCTCTCAGCATGAACACAGAGAAGATAATCACTTCTTACAAATGTGCCACCCCCAGAGGGCATCACTACAGAGCAAGTCCTCAATAGTCAGTTAAAAAGTGGATGTCAGTCAACCTTTTCCCAGCCACCCAGTGTATGCTCAATGGGCTCATGTCCAAACTAGCCATGGAGTCATGCATCAAACATTTTTTCCAACCACAGTGCTATGAGATTAGAAATCAATTACAAGAAAAAACTTAAAAAAAACTCCACAAACATGTGGAGGCTAAACAAAATGCTACTAAAAACTGATGGCTCACTGAGGAAATCAAAGAGGAAATTTAAAAATACCTAGAGACAAGTGACAATGAAAACACGGCAATGCAAAACCTATGGGACACAGCAAAAGCAGTTCTAAGAGGGAAGTTTATAGCAATCCAATCTTACACCAGGAAATAAGACATCTCAAATAAACAACCTTAACTTACATCTAAAGCAACTAGAGAGAGAAGAACAAACAACACCCAAACGTAGTAGAAGGAAAGAAACCACAAAGATCAGAGCAGAAATAAATGAAGACAAAGAAAACAATAGCAAAGATCAATGAAATCAAAAGCGGTTTCTTTTAAAGCTTCAGTCTCATTTTTGCAGTGAAAGTTACAAACAATACACCATAAATTAATTGAAAGTTATAAACTTAATAAATGTCAGGTTCATAAAAAAATAAAAGGTGGTTCTTAGAGAAGATAAAATTGATAAACAGCCAGATTCATCAAGAAAAAAGGCAGAGGACTCAAAATTAATAAAATTAGTAATGAAAAAGAAGTTGCAACTGACACCACAGAAATTCAAAGGATCATAAGACTACTACAAGCAACTATATGCCAATAAAATGGACAACCTAGAAGAAATGGACAAATTCTTAGAAAAGTACAACTTTCCAAGACTGAACCAGGAAGAAATAGAACATATAAACAGACTAATTACAAGTACTAAAAGTGAAACTATGACTAAAAATGTGCTAATAAACAAAAGTACAGGACCAGGAGAATTTTATCAAACATTTAGAGAAAAATTAATGCCTTTCTGTTTGAAACTGTTACAAAAAAACTACAGAGGAAGTAACACTCCAAATCTCATTCTATGAGGCAACTATTTCCCTGAAACCAAAACCAGACAAAGACATCACTTGCAAAAAAGACAATTACAGGTCAATATCACTGATGAACATAGACAAAAGTATCCTCAACAAAATACTAGCAATATGAATCCAACAATACATTAAAAGGATCATACATCATGATCAAGTGGGATTTATCCCAGGAATGAAAGGATTCTTCAATATATGCAAATCAGTGTGATACAACTTAACATACTTAAGAATAAAAATCATGTGGTCAACTCAATGGATACAGAAAAAGCTTTTGACAAAATTCAATACCCACTTATGATTTAAAAAAAAAAAAACTCTCCAGGAAGTGGACATAGAGGGAACTTACCTCAACATAAAGTCCATGTATGACAAGCCTACAGATAGCATAATACTCAACGGTGAAAGGTGGAAGGCATTTCCTCTAAAGTTAGGAGTAAGACAGGATGTCCACTGTTGCCACTTTCATTCAATATAGTCTTAAAAGTCCTAGCCATGGCAATTAGAAGAAATAAAGGAAATCCAAATTGGAAAAGTGGTAGTAAACTCTCATGGTATGCCACTGACACTATACATAGGAAATCCTAAAGATGTTACCAGGAAACTATTAAAGCTCATCAATGAATTCAGTAAATTTGTAAGACACAAAATTATTATACAGAAATCTCTTGCATTCCTATACACTAACAACAAAAGACCAGAAAGAGAAATTAAGGAAAAATTAAGGGAACAGGAAACAATTTACCACTGGATCAAAAAGAATAAAATACCTAGGAACATGACTTAGCGACTAAACAACAAAACCCACCTAAGGAGGCAAAAGCTCTACTCAGAAAACTGTAAGACGCTGATGTAAGAAATCAAAGATGACACAAACAGATGGTGAGATACATATTGTTGGGTTGGAAGAATACCGAAAGCAATCTACAGATTCAATGTAGTCACTATCAAATTACCAATGGTATTCTTCACAGAACTAGAACAAAACACTTTTTACAATTTGTATGGAATATGTGCAACTCTTTGCAACCCCATGGACTATACAGCCCATGGAATTCTCCAGGCCAGAATACTGGAGTGGGTAGCCTTTCCCTTCTCCAGGGGATCTTCCCAACCCAGGGATCAAACCCAGGTCTCCCACATTGCAGGCGGATTCTTTACCAGCTGAGCCACAAGGAAAGCCCAAGAACACTGGAGTGGGTAACCTAACCCTTCTCCAGCAGATCTTCCTGACCCTAGGAATCAAACTGCGGTCTCCTGCATTGCAGGTGGATTCTTTACCAACTGAGCTATGAGGGAAGCCGTGGGAACCCTAAGAACCCCAAATAGCCAAAGCAATCTTAAGGAAAATGGCGCTGGAGGAATCAGGCCCCCTGGCTTCAGACTGTACTACAATAACTAAAACAGTATGATACCGGTACAGAGACAGAATTATCAATCAGTGGGACAGGACAGGAAGCCCAGAGATAAACCCACACACCTATGGTCAGCTAATCTGTGACAAGGAGGCAAGAATATACAATGGAGACTGGACAGTCTCTTCAATAAGTGGTATTGGGAGAGAGCTGGATAGCTATATGTAAAAGAAAAAAAATTAGAATATCCTCTAACACCATAAACAAAAATAATCTCAAAATGGGCCAAAGACCTAAATGTAAGATTGGATACTACAAAAGTCTGTAGAGGAAAATACAGGAAGAACATTTTGATGACATAAATCACAAGATCTTTTTTTTCACCTACCTCATAGAGTAATGAGAATACAAAACAAATGGATGGGATCTAATTAAACCTAAATGCTTTTGCACAGGAATGGAGACCATAAATAAAAACACAACCCACAGAATGAGAGAAAATAATTGCAAAAAAAAGCAACCAAAAAGGGATTAATCTCCAAAATATACAAACAGCCCATGCAGATCAATAATGACAATAAAACACAACCCAACCAAAAAATGGACAGAAAACTTAAATAGATATTTCTCCAAAGCAGACATACAGATGGCCAATAGACACATGAAAAAATGCTCAACATTGCAAATCAGTACTACAATGAGGTGTCACCTCACTCTGGTCAGAATGGACATCAGTAAAAAATCTACAAACATTAAATGCTGGAGAAGGTGTGAAGAAAAGGGTACCCTCCTACACTGTTGGTGAGAGTGTAAACTGGTACAGTCGCTGTGGAGAACAGTGAAGAGATCCCTGCTTCCCTGGTGGCTCAGTGGTAAAGAATCCATCTGCAATGCAGGAGACATGGCAAGAGCTATGGGTGCAATCCTTGTGTGGGAAAGATCCCCTGGAGAAGGGAATGGGAACCCACTCCAGTACTCTGGCCTGGAAAATCCCATGGACACAGGAGCCTGACAGGCTACACAGTCTCCGGGGTCACAAAGAGCTGGACACGACTTAGCAACCAAACAATTCAGCAATCCTACTCCCAGACATATATCCAGAGAAAATCATACTTTGAAAATGTACATGCAATCCAGTGTTCATTATTGCTGAGCCATAAAAAGAACAAAATAATGTCATTTGCAGCAACACAGATGAACCTAGAGATTGTCACACTGAGTGAAGTCAGACAGAAAAGGACAAATATCAAATGATATCACTTATATGTGGAATGTCAAAAATGGTACAAATGAACTTAAAGACTTACACAAAAGATATACAGTTACAAATGTAGGAAAGAATCTTATCATTACTAGGGTAGAAGGGAAGGAGGAATATCAACATATACACACTCAGTTCAGTTCAGTTCAATTCAGTCACTCAGTCGTGTCCGACTCTTTGCGACCCCATGAATCACAGCATGCCAGGCCTCCCTGTCCATCACCAACTCCTGGAGTTTACTCAAACCCATGTCCATCGGGTCGGTGATGCCATCCAGCCATCTCATCCTCTGTCGTCCCCTTCTCCTCCTGCCCCCAATCCCTCCCAGCATCAGGGTCTTTTCCAATGAGTCAACTCTTCTCATGAGGTGGCCAAAGTACTGGAGTTTCAGCTTCAGCATCAGTCCTTCCAATGAACACCCAGGACTGATCTCCTTTAGAATGGTCTGGTTGGATCTCCTTGCAGTCCAAGAGTCTTCTCCAACACCATAGTTCAAAAGCATCAATTTTTTGCACTCAGCTTTCTTCACAGTCCAACTCTCACATCCATACATGACCACTGGAAAAACCATAGCCTTGACCAGACGGACCTTTGTTGGCAAAGTAATGTCTCTGCTTTTTAATATGCTATCCAGGTTGGTCATAACTTTCTTTCCAAGGAGTAAGCGTCTTTTAATTTCATGGCTGCAATCACCATCTGCAGTAATTTTGGAGCCCAAAAAAGTAAAGTCTGACACTGTTTCCACTGTCTCCCAATCTATTTCCCATGAAGTGATGGGACCACATACACTACTATATTTAAAATAGATAGAAAAGGACCTACTAAATAGTACAGCAAAGTCTTCTCAATACTCTATAACAACCTATATGAGGAAAGAACCTAAAAAAGAGGCTTTTTACAATGTTTTATTACTTTCTGCTGTACAGTGAAGCAAATCAGTTATATGTATATGTATATATATAAAACCAACTGTGGGGCTTCCATCATAGCTCAGTTGGTAAAGAACCTGCCTGCAATGCAGGAGACCCAGGTTTGATTCCTGGGTCAGGAAGATCCCCTGGAGAAAGAAATGGCAACTCACTCCAGTATTCTTGCTTGGAGAATCCCATGGACAGAGGAGCCTGGCAGGTTACAGTCCATGGGATCGCAAGAGTTGGACATGACTTAGTGACAAAAACCACCACCAAAACCAACTGTACTCCAATAAAAATAAAACTATACTCCAATAAAAAAATTTTTTTAAAGCAAAAAAAGAAACCAAACGTAAGACCTTCCCTCTTGGAACATGCTTGGTTCCTACGGCTTACTAAATGCCCTCTTTGCCCGTGCAATTAGTACTCAGTATGGCTCTAACTAATTCCTGGGTATACCAGACAGTCATTTGGGACAAGGTGATTACATTGTTCCTTCCATCTTCCATTGTGGGAAGGGCAAGAATTTTGCCTCACCAGAATAAATGCACTTTATGCTAATAGACTTGCTTTCTTGTATATTGTTTCTGTTTACAGGACAATCAATGCCTTATCTACTACCACGTTACCAAACCAAACGTGGGTCTGCTCATCTGGACACAGTAAAGCTAATCTACTGAAGCCAGGTTATGGTGAAGAAAACTGTAGCACTTACTGTAAGGCCAAGCAAAGAGTATGGGCAACTATTGTTCAAAAAGCTTTTGTTTTAGGAAATGGTTTTTAAAAACAGGAGGAGGCAAGTAAATACAAAGTCACTACACACAAAAAATAAAAACAGGGTGAGGGATAGGATCTGAGGGTGTGTTATCAGCTCATGGACATTCTTCTGACTAGGCTGGTGATGAGGTAGTCAGGAGTCACCATCAACTTTCTGGTTTCCACCAGTCTAGAAACCAGATGTAGTCTAGTGTCCATGTGCTTGTGATCAGCACACAGTTCACTTCTTCCACCTGGGGGGCGTTTCGGCATCTGTAATGCAGCTCACAGTGTTACCCACTGCCCTTGAGGAGGAACTAAAGGTCCCTGACTTTGTTTAACGGCTAAATTCTAATTATTTTGTCTTGCTTGACCGTTTTACTTTGTTTCAGCATTTTTCACTCCTGGATTAAATTTGTTCTTTGGGACTTGATGAGGGCCTATGAGCCTTTGCTGTAGTTTGAGGTTTTTGTTTCTCTGGTGGTTTTTAAATTTATAAACAAGAAGCAGATGGAGGACATGGGCAGTGGGATGGGGGTATGTTCTGTCCCAGGAAGGGCCCGTAGGGTGCAGCTCAGTTACCATGGTACCCTAAAAAAAACTCTTATCTCCAACAAAGCACACTTTTTATGGCAGAATTATAGCACTGACTTCATGCCCATGAAATTACAACATGCCCCACCACCCAGAGGCAGCTGGCTTGGTAAGATGGTGAAGACTTAGTTACAGAACAAGTAGGGAGATAACATTTAGCATTTAGACTGAGGAGCTACCTTACAGAGTATAGTATGTTCCTTAAATCAGCCCATATTAGGGTCAGTCCAGCTGCCAGAATTCATGGGTCTGAGAGGTAAAGCATGGAATTGGGAGCTGCATCTCTCCCAATTCTAGCTAAGAATTCACTGAAGCCTTTCATTCCTTTACTGTGACCATGGATTTGATGAGGTTGAAGCTTCTAGGGCCCAAAGTGGGAAAGCGTCCACCAGGGATCAATTTCATTGACATTGCAGCCTGACCCTGAATCCTGTGTGTGTGCATGCCGAGTCGCTTCAGGTGTGTCTGACTCTTTGCGATCCACTGGACTGCAGCCTGCCAGGCTCCTCTGTCCATGAGATTCCCCAGGCAAGAATACTGGAGTGGGTTGTCATGCCCACCTCCAGGGGATCTTCCCAACCCAGGGATCGAACCTTCACCTCTTATGTCTCCTGCATTGGCAGTCAGGTTCTTGGCCACTAGTGCCACCTGGGAAGCCTGATGCTGAAACCTACCCATGTTTAAATCCCTGTACTACCAAACTAACAGATAGAGGAGATATTTCACTGACTTGGGTGACTGATCCTATTACCAAGGGCAAATTGGGTTGCTGTGCAAGTCGGACTATACCTGGAAGACATGGGTTCACTCTAATTGGTAGAAAATTGCAGCAACCCAATAAAGATAGGGCCACAATGAGTTTGATCTTGTGACAGTGAGAGTGGGCATAACTTCAACACAACAGAATCCCATCCAACCAAGGTGCTGGTAGACAGTAAGGAAAACATGGAATAAGTGGTGCAAAAGAAAACCATCATTATTGAGGGTTCTTGGCCAGTTACACAAGCAGGGTCCCCAGTAGCTGCTAAAATTTACAGTAATTATTTCCCACCCTTCCCCCCATGCAGCCTCAACTAAGATAAAAAACTTTTGAAGTTTCATGTGGTGATGCCACTGAAGTCATATTCAACTCAGATCACTTCCTTTAATGTTCTCCATCTTCGGTGTCTCCTAGAATCTTTGTTCTACAGATACTGAGGCCCTGGCTCTACCCTTGATATTTCTTTATATCTTCAGTTTTAATTCCCAAGTTCTGGGTTCTAGGAGGATAACATTTGGTCTGATTTCTAGTACAGTTTTCTGAAGTATCCATTGTGATATTCATTTTATTTTGTCTTGTGGAAAACATGATTTCCAAGGTCTCTTCCTTCATTTGTAGACTTGTCTTTCCCCATGGCTGTTTTATTTTGTTTTTATGAATGTGATAGCCTCTCCCATCTCATGGCAACTGTGAATTTAATGTTTTTGAAGTTGTTGCTGTTTCCTGGCCACTCAGCTGGATTCTCTTCTTCAAACTGCTGATCTGTTTATTTTACAAAGAGAAATTGAGGTCAGTAGTTTGAGGACTGTATATCAGAATCACTTGGCAAGTGTTTTCAAAATATACGTTCCCAGTTTAACTCCTTCAATGCCGCTGCTCCCAGTCCCAACAAAAGTGTAACAGTCTCCAAGAACTGTGTCTAGAGAAGAGTCTTAGAAAATAAAACACCTACCCAGGTGATTTTGGCATGCTTCCTCACCCCACAGTGAGAAATGGCAAACTGATATGAACAGTACACAGATGGTGTGAACTTCCTCTGGGAACCCAGGTTATTAGCTGGTTAGCATATTGACTTGCTATAACGTGTTGTGTGTGGACATTCTGTGTTGGCGGTGGTAGTCCACAGGAGAAAACTTTCAGCAGTAGCAGGCCAGGAGAGCTAGTGGAGTCTTAGAGGTGGCTGTTTAATCTGCTTCTTATTATGCCACATTGCTTGGTCTTCAGCTGGCATTCAGTAAATATTTACTCTGGAAGGAATGAGAAGATCAGAGCACTAGTTGCTAAGGAGGGTCAGGAAAGCACTGGCGTGGAGGCTGTGAGCATCCAAGAATCCACTGCTGTGCCGCCGACTTCCCTTCCACACTGGCTGCGGCACCTGCAGCCGACTGCAGTCCTGGCCCCTCTTCTCTCCACGGTCCCGTCACACAACTTCTGGTCCACTGCAGACAGGCTCCTGGGTTTGCTTGTGTGATGTCACAAGTAGGAGCCGGAGTCAGCAGGCCAGAGTACAGAGCCTTGATCACTTGGTTCCTAACATTTTTGGTTAGTTGTGGGTACCTCTCTCTGACATGTTTCAAGCATTTGTTCCAGAAATGCTGGCAGTTTCCAGAAATGCCATTGAAAAAAAATCTCCATCCATCCACTTACTTCTATGGGGTTAGTCATCTCCTCTTGTGCTGACTTGCAGGTTTGCTGTCTCTGCCAAGCACGTCCATCACTCTGAACCTATTTACTCTCATCTAAAAATGTTGCAAAATGCCTGCCTGGCCTACAGATAATAACTTATTTCTTCAAGTTACTACAATATTTACCTTTGTTTTAATGTAATTTTTGTCATTTCAAAAGAACCCTTGAGTTCTAATCTTTATCTTGAACACTGATTTTTTTAAATGTGAATTTCTATATCTAAGTCAGCAGGCTTGCAGACTATAGGGCAAATGTGATTACAGATATATTTTCAGGCCACCTCAATATCACTAATGTATAAAACATTTGGATGAAAGATTAGAATCATACTGCATAGGACATGACTGATGTTCATCAGTATTGAGTCCCTTTCCTCTCCTGGTCATAAAGGTGACCATCCATGCCCCTTACACTTGGAAAGGGCCATGGGACTTGTTTACATCAATGAAATGTGAGACGTTAGCTACGTCACTTTCTGGCTATTCTCCAGCCTGTCCCCCTGAGGCAGCAACTACAGGAACCACCTGTCTCAGATGTTGGAGTCACAAGATGGTAGGACACAGTCAGCCTGAATTCTGAAGTGACTGTAGGCCCATGTGAATCAACCTATGCTGTATTAAAGACTTTGAAACTGTTTTTGAGTATAACATAACAATTCATTCTGATTATTTTGTATTTGGGTTTTCTTTTTTCCCCACATAACACATCAGCTTTTTTCCATGCCTCTAAAGTTCATCTAAGAACAAGATTTTTAATGGCTGCAGAATATTTCATGATAAGTTTGTATGCCACAAGTTTTTTGAACTAATCCCTTATCACTGAACATCTAGTCAGAAGCATGTCTAGAAACTAATGCTGTGGGAGCTTTATTCTGTTGTCATTGGTTCTGTATCAAATTGCACTGATGCTATTCTTATAGTTAGTACTAAACACTGCTGCAAGTAAATGAAAACTTCATTGTTAACAGGTATAAAAATACACAGGCTGTTTAAAGATCGCATGGTTGTTTACGTAGAAAATCCCAAGGAATCTAACAAAACAACTAGAAAGAGTGAATTTAGCAAGACCAACCATATAAACACTCATGAAAATCAAAGTGTTAGTTGCTCAGTCATGTCCGACTTTGTCACCCCATGGACTGTAGCCTAACAGGTTCCTCTGTCCAGGGGATTTTCTAGGCAAAAATCCTGGAGTGGCAATTCCCTTCTCCAGGGGATCTCCCTGACCTAGGGACTGAACCAGGGTCTCCTGCATTGCAGGCAGATTCTTTACCATCTGAGCCCCCCAGGGGAGCCCCTATAAACATGTATAAATTGGTTGTATTATATATATTAGTGTGCAAATGATTGAAAAATGTAAATAAAAACAATTTATAATAGCAACAAAAAACCTCACATGACTAGGATTTAGTTTATAAATAAAAGACACACAATAGAGGGATGAGATTCAAGATTAAGGAGAAGGACTTGGGCTCACCTCCTCTCATGGAAGCACCAAAATCACAATGAATAACTTTAGACAAAGAAGACTCAAATCTATCAAAAAAGATATTCCACACACAAAGGCAAAGAGAAAACCATAACGAGATGGTAGGAGGCATGCGTTAGCAATATAATCAAGTCCCATAAACTGGAAAATAATTTTATTGCAGAGCTTCTTTCACAGGAGTAAGATTTCTGAGCTCCACATCAGGCTCCCCAGTCTGGGGATTCTGGTATTGTGAGGAGGAACCCCCAGACCATTTAGCTTTGAGGGTCAGCACGACTTGAGTGTTGGTGTTCCACGGGACTTGAGGAAACAGACTCTACTCTTGGAGGGTACGCACAAGATTTCACATGCACTGGGATGCAACAAAGGCGCTTCTAAGAGGGAAGTTATTGCAATACAATCTTACCTCGGGAAAGAAAATCTCAAATAAACAACCTAAGTCTACACTTTAAGCAACTAGAGAAAGAAGAACAAACAAAACTCAAAGTTAGATAAGATGAAATTATAAAGATCAGAGCAGAAATAAATGAGAGTTGAAGAGAAATAGAAAAGATCAATGAAACTAACTAAAGTTGGTTCTTTGAAAAAGACCCAGAAAATGACAGACCTTTACCTGTACTCAAGAAAAAAGTGGGGAGGGCTCAAATTAATAAAATTGGAATTGAAAAAGGAGAGCTTACAATGGACATCATAAAAATACAAAGGATCATAAGAGACTACTGCAAGCAACTACATGCCAATTAAATGAACAACCTCAGAGAAGTGGAATGTTGTACCTTTCTAAGAATTTGTCCAAGACTAAACCAGGAAGAAATAGAAAAATTGAACAGGCCAGTCAGAAGTACTGAAATTGAAAACTGATTTAAAATCTTCCCAACAAAGAAAAGTCCAGGACCAGATGGTTTCACAGGTGAATTCTATCAAACATATAGAGAAGAGTTAATACCTATCCTGAAACTATTCTAAAAAAACTGCAGAGGAAAGAACACTGAAAAACTCATTCTACAAGCTGCCATCACCCTGATACCAAAATCAGACGAGGATACCACAAAAAGAAAATTACAGTCCAGTATCTATGATGAAAATAGATGCAAAAATCCTCAACAAAATACTGGCAATCCAAATCCAACAATACTTTAAAAGGATTATACACCATGATCAAGTGGAATTTATCCCAGAGATGCAAGGATTCTCCTATATATGCAAATCAATGTGATACAACACATTAAAAAATTGAAAAATAAAAACTATATGATCATCCCAATAGATGCAGAAAAAGCTTTTGTCAAAATCCAATAGCCATTTATTTAAAAAAATAACCTCCCCAGAAAGTGGGACTAGAGAGAACCTACCTCAACATAATTTAAGGCCTTGTGCGACAGACAACTAGCATCATACACAATGGTGAAAAGCTGAAAGCATTTCCTCCAAGAACATAAATAAGACAAGGATGTCCACTCTTGTCACTTTCATTCTAGATTTTCAAGTCCTAGCCATGGTAATCAGAAGAAAAAGGAAAATAGAGAATCCAAATTGGAAGAGAAGCAAAACTGTCACTGTTTGCAGTTGACATGATACTATACCAAGAAAACTCTAAAGATGCTACCAGAAAACTATTAGGGCTCATCAGTGGATTCGGTAAGGCTGCAGGATACAAAATTAATACACAGAAATCTCTTGCATTTCTATACACTAACAATAAAATATCAGAAAGATATGAAGGATCCCATTTACCATTGCACTGAAAATAAAACACCTAGGACTAAACCTACCTAAGGAGGCAAAAGATTTGTCCTCAGAAAACTGTAAGACATTGATGAAAGAAATCAAAGATGACCCAAGCTGATAGAGAGATACACCACGTTCTTGGATTGGAAGAATCAGTACTATCAAAATGGCTATAATACCCAAAGCAATCTACAGATTCAATGAAATTCCTATCAAATTACCTATGGCATCTTTCACAGGACTGGAAAAAGAACTACAATTTGTATGAAAGAGGCCCCAAATAACCAAAGCAATATTGAGAAAGAAAAACGAAGCTGGAGGAGTCAGATTCCCTAACTCCAGACAATTCTACAAAGTTACAGTAATTGTAATGGTATGATACTGGCACAAAGAAAGACTTACAGAGCAACAGAACAAGATAGAAAGCTCAGAAATAAACACACGGTCAATTAATCTGCAACAAAGGAAGGAAGAATATTCAATGGAGAAAACACAGTCTCTTCAATAAGTGGTGCTGGGAAAACTGGACAGTTACATATAAAAGAGTGAATTCAGAACATTCTCTAACACTATATAAAAATAAATTCAAAATGAATTAAAGATCTAAATGCAAGGCCAGACACTAAAAACTCTTCAAAGAAAAACATAGGCAAAACACTCTTTGACATAAATCACAGTAATATCTTTTTGGATTCACCTCCTAGAGTAATGGAAATAAAAACAAAAACAAATGGGACCTAATTAAAACTCAAAATCTTTTGGATAGCAAAGGAAACCATGAGCAAAACAAAAACACAACCCACAGAATGGGAGAAAATATTTGCAAATGAAGTGACCAACACAGGGTTAATTTCCAAAATTTACAAATAATCCATGCAGATCAAACAACCCAATCAAAAAAAAAAATGTTCATCTTCAAATAGACATTTCTCTAAAGACATACAGATGGCCAGAAATCACATGAAAAAATGCTCAACATTGCTAATTATTAGAGAAATACAATTCACAACCACAATGAGATATTACCTCACACAGGTCAGAATGGCCATCAAGAAGTTCACAAATAATAAATGCTAGAGATATAGGGAAAAGGGAACCCTTATGCACTGTAATTTGTACAACTATTATGGAGAAGAGTATGGAGGTTCCTTAAAAAACTAAAAATAGGACTTCCCTGGTGGTGCAGTGGAAAAGAATCCACTGCCAATGCAGGGGATATGGGTTCAATCCCGGGCCTGGGAATATTCCACATGCTGCAAAGCAACTAAGCCTGTGTGCCATAAATGCTGAGCCTGTGCTCTAGAGCCTGCTGGGTCACAGCTACCAAGCCGCATGCTGCAGCTACTGAAGGCTTCACGCTCTAGAGCCTGTGAGCCACAATACTGAGCCCATGGGCCCTAGAACCTATGCTCCACAATAAGAGACGCCATCACAATGAGAAGCCCACATATCACAATGAAGACCCAGTGTGTAGACAAAAATAAACTAATAGAACTACCATATGATCCAACAATCCCATTGCTATCTAGAGAAAACCAAAATTCAAAAAGATACATGCATTCCAGAGTTCATTGCAGCACTATTTACAACAGCCAGGACATGGAAGCAAGCTAAATGTCCATCGACAGAGGAATGGATAAAAATGTGGTACATATATACAGTGAACTATTACTCAGCCATGAAAAAGAAAATAATGCAATTTGCAGCAACATGGATAGACGTACTAGAGATTACACTAAGTACCAAAGACAAATACCATATGATATCACTTAAAAGTGGAATCTTAAAAAAAAATGAGCACAAATTAACTGATTTACAAAACAGACTCATATCGTTTGAGAACAAACTTATGCTTACCAAAGGGGAAAACTGGGGTGGGGGTGGGTAACAAATAAAGCATTTGGGATTAACATATACATACTACTCTATGTAAAATAGATAATCAACTAGGATCTAATGTATAACATGGGAGACTCTACTCAATAACCTGTAATAAGCTAGCTGGGAAAGGAATCTGAAAGAATGGATATATGTATATATATGTATGTATATAACTAAATCACTTTACTATACACCTGAAACTAACACAACATTGTAAATGAACTATACTCCAATATAAAATAAAGATGCAGATGATCTCTATTTTGAAATTCTAAAATACTGCTGAGAGAAATTGAAAAGTAAAAAGTGAAGTAATACACCATTTTCAACTAATGGGAATGAAACAGCTAAATATTCTTATGAAAAACAATGAATCTAGACCCCTTACCTCACATCATGAGTAAGTGCATGCTAAGTCGCTTCAGTCATGTCCAACTCATTGGGACCCCATGGACCATAGTCCACCAGGCTCCTCTGTCCATGGGATTCTCCAGACAATACTGGAGTACATAGCCATGCCCTCCTCCAGATGATCTTACCAACCCAGGGATCGAACAGGACTCTCCTATGTCTCCTGCATTGGCAGGCAGGTTCTTTACCATTAGCACCACCTGGGAAGCCCCCACCTCACATCATACCCAAATACTAATTCAAGATGCAACATAAACTCAACTGAAAAAACTAAAATTATAAAGCTTCTTGGAAAAACTTAGAATATCTTTGCAACCTGTGGATAGGCAAAAGTTTAGATGGGATGTGACACAGTGAGCAATAACCATAAATGAGAAAAAGTTGATAAATGAGACTTTATCAAAAACTTTTTATATCAAGACATAAATAGTAAAATTTATAGACAAGCCATAGATAGAGAAATATTTACAAAACAAGGATCTACCAAATGCAACAATACAAAGTCAGTAAGTAAAACCACCATATAAATAAATGGGAAAACTGAACAAATACTTCACAAAGGAAAAGACATGTATGGCTAATAAGCATATTAAAAAAATGCACTTCACCAATAGTTAATGATGTCAAGCAAAGTAAACCACAGTAGCGTACCACCATACATTCACCAGGGGCTTCCCTGGAGGCTCAGTTGATAAACAATCTGCCTGCAATGCAGATCATCTGCAATGCAGGAGACCTGGGTTCTATCCTGGGTTGGGAAGATCCCCTGCAGAAGGAAATGGTTTCCCACTTTTTGCCTGGGAAACCCCATGGACAGAGGAGCCTTACGGGCTACAGTCCATTGGGCCACAAGAGTCAGACACGACTTAGCAACTAAACCACCACATACATTCACCAGAGGGCTTCCCAGGTGGCCTAGTGGTAAAGAACCCACCTGCCAATGTAGGAGACATTGGGTGTGGGTTAGATCCCTGGATTGGGAAGATCCCCTAAAGAAGGGCATGGCAACCCACTCCAGTATTCTTGCCTGGAGAATCCCATGGACAGAGGAGTCTGGCAGGCTATGGTCCATAGGGTCACAAAGACTCCAACACAACTGAAGTGACTTAGCACACACACATACATTCACTATAGCAGCTAAAATTTTAAAAGACTAATAATCACAAATGTTGGTAAAGATGTAGAGAAAAATTAGAAATTTTTAAAAGTTGTGGAGCAACTGGAACCTGCATATATTGTTGGTAGGAATGTAAAATAGTGCAATACTCTTGGCCCCTTTATCTTCTCCACCCCAACTGGTTCCAAGAATTTAATACCCTTCATTAGCTTATGACTCTCAAACTTCTATCTCTAGCCCAGATTCTCACCCAAGCTCCAGCGTAGTACCCAACTCCTGCAGTCAGGCCTTCACCGTATGTCTAATTGATACCTCACACACAACATGTATAAAAACAAATTCTCGATCCTCCCCCACAAAGTCTAATTTCACCTCTGCTTCCCCTTAGTGATGCCAACTCTATACTCCAGGTGCTGAGGCCAAAAATTCTTAGTCATCCTCCTCTTTTCCTTATACCCAATTCATCAGGAAACCAAGCTAATCCTACCTCCAGGTTATGCCTGGAACTTGACCACTTCCCAATGTCTCCCTGCCACCACCCTGGCTCAGATCACGGCTATACCTTTCCAGCTGGTTCCCTTGCTGCTTTTTCCGCCAACCGCCAGGACTATCAAATGAATCCCTTTAAAATGTAAGTCAGACGTTATCACTTGTCTGCTCAGAACACTGCATGGCTCCCTACTTCCCCTAAAGTCTGAAGACATTCAGTGGCCTTCAAGACTCTGTGTGACCCCCTGTGGTCCTCACACGCCCCTTGTGTACTGACCCCAGCCACACCAGCCTCCTGGTGGTCCCTGGAGTGTGTTAGGCATTGTCTAGACCTGAGGTTTCCTCACTAGCTGTTTCTTCTGCCCCCAAGCCCTTTGTCCAGATCTTTCACAAGAAAAAAGCTCTCTTCTTCCTTCAAGTCTTTGCTCAGATGGATCCCAAGCACCAGCAACAGTGCTAGTATCTAGACCAGTACATGCTCAGTTGGTAAATAAGTGAGGCATATAGAACTGTGTGATCAAACCTCCACAGATCCTCTAACCAGCTACATTTGATACCCTTGGTACATTTCCTTCCTCCAACAAAAACAGATTTGTCTTCAGATCAACCTAGGACTACCCAAAGAGTTTTAAACTTTATTCCCCCAACCAGTCTGAAGTGTAATCAAGACCCAGGAGATGAGGAGAAGTGGACTTAGTTGAAAAAGAAATCCCATTTAAATCTACTCCTAAGTCAGAGAACTGCAGTCAGGTAGGTTCTGTACCCAAGAACACAGAACCAGAGAACAGTGTCACTCAGATACATGATAAGGATCCCAAGAGTCATCTTTATTTATTTAGAATGAAAACAAAACCAAAAACAAAAAAAAGCAAAAAAAAAAAGGTCATCTCTCCTTAATTCCTGCTCAGTTTCTAAGGAATTAAGTTTCAATCTTAATATTCAACTTCTTCCCTCCAGACCTTGTGGGCTTACTTTTCTTCTTAAGGATTTGTTGAAAGCAAAAGTAACCATCACAACCAACTGTTGCACAAAAAAGATTAACTTCACTGCCAATCAAGAGGCAAATTGCTGCCCGAGATTTGCCACTTATCACAAGCAACTAAGAATCAAGGTACAACAGAATAGGTAGCATCTTTGAGCCTCCTAAGACTCCTCATTTTTGCTGCCACTGCACAGTCATCAATGGTCAGGGGTCAAGTCCCAGAGCGCATGCATGACCGGAAACCCAGACGTGGTACTCCAGTGGTGAGCTTCCTATATCCTGGAAGTTCTACTGCACGGAGCCGGCAGACTAAGGGACTGGCGGCTACATGCAGTCTCAAGCCCTGGGTCAAGAAGATCCCCTGGGGAAGGAAATGGCAACCCATTCCAGTATTCTTGCCTGGAAAATCCCATGGACAGAGGAGGCTGGTGGGCTACAGTCCATGGGGTCACAAGAGTCAGACACGACTGAGCAACACTTTCACATTCAGCCAGCTTCTGCATAAAGAGGGGGTGGCTCTGAAACATGGCCCCTAGCACCTATTCATTGGTCAGCTTTTACCTGTGACACAATCACTTTTCCATTTGCAATCACTTGCAGTCAAGGGAGGAATAATGGAATCAGCCAGGGTCTAGATTTAGGTCATAGCATGAGCCTGATGAGCCAACATCAGTTAGCCACTGACTACACCATTTATGCCATCAGAGTCAGAACAGAAAAACAAAGGCGTTCTGGTGGCATATATGATACAGAGGTTAGGAAGTCTGGAGAAGCCATGAGTCCACTTATTATTGCTAGTGCTTCTGTTAATTCATTAATTAAATGATTTGTGTTGAGTCATCTTTCCAGAGCTTTCCTGGTAGCTCAGACGGTAAAGAATCTACCAGCAAGGCAGGTAGACCCAGTAATGCAGGAGACCTGGGTTCAATCCCTGGGTTGGAAAGATCCCCTGGAAGAGGAAATGGCTACCCACTCCAGTATTCTTGCCTAGAGAATCCCATGGACAGAAGAGCCTGGTAGGCTACAGTCCATAGGGTTGCAAAGAGTTGGATATGCCTGAGCGGCTAACAGGTGAGCAGGCCATCTTTCCAGTATCTTGAAGCTAAGTCCATTTTGCTGGTTACCAAGACAAGGTCAGGTCAAGTGTGTGGATGTGAATAACTTATATCATATAGACTACTCAAATTAAACAGAAGGTAACCTCTTTTCTAAGACTCTAGCTCAAATAAGAATAACTCCATCCCAGCATACTACTCCTTACTATCAATGTCAGATCTCTTACAATATTATAAAGACAGAAAACCAAAAGATTTTATGAAAATCTCTTTTGAGAACCTTCATATCCCATGGAGTATTGGTCTTGGTGAAACATTACTTTCTCTTGTAGATAATATAGCAATTTAGCAAAACCGAGTAAGTCAAACTCATTCCAAAAGTAAAATATTTCTGATTCATCTTAGCCTTCCTACCTAAGCTGACACATTTGCTCATGAAAATTACTTGAGATATCTTTATAGTGAGAGGTGGAAACTATTCTTTACTCTTGAGCAGTTCTTAAAAGCAAGTAATACTTGAATTTGTTCCTCCTGAGAATTAAGGGGTGATGTGGGGGGGGGGGATCAAGGAGGTGTTAACAGTAAGAGCAAGAAAGAATCTAAAGAACTGATAACTATTTCTTATCAACAGCTGCTATTGAAAAGAAGCATATCTTTCTGCACTGTTGTACTCTTAACCACTGACTGGCAGGCATCTGGTCAATCTTAGGATTCAAGTAGCCCATATGGCCATTGGCAGCAAACCCTTGAGCTGCTGCAGTGCCAGGGCCATGTCAGAGCTGGTTCATGGGGAGGTCATGGAGAAAAACACAGTTTCTATGCCATGGCAGAGGTAGTTCTCTAGTCCAGATGACAAGGGTCTCACATCTCTCCCAACATCACGATCGGTTCAAGAGACACACAGTCCAGCATCCAGGTGTGAGACCCACTCAGGACAGTCGTCATTGCTGGGTAATCAGCAGATATAGCCAAAACAAGCTAAAGAAGAGGGTATAAACCCTTCCAGAAACTCCATTAGTAAAAATATCTATGTAAGGTGTGGATACTGAGCAGTTTGGGATGGAAATGAATTCTCTCCAACTGATGCTGGTCAACCGAGAGCAACCAGTGTGACTGTGACATTTGTGTGGGTTGGGGATGGTAGGCAAGACTTAGAAAATTAAAGGTGATCCACACTGGCCGAGAGGTATTTTTTTCTGCTACGTATCTTTACATGATTTCTTCTGGGAAAAGTGCCTCTCGTCTCATTAGGTCTTTCTATAATCCACCCACCATAACAATCCTCCGTAATAACAAGTGTTCTCTCTATGCCACAGGGACACCACGCTTGAGGCTATGTGTGCCCCAGATCTGTGATTTCCTCATGCATATGCACTAGCTCACTTGTGTCTGACTCTTTGTGACCCCATGAACTATAGCCCACCAGGCTCCTCTCTCCATGGAATTTTCCAGGCAAGAATACTGGAGTGGGTTACCATTCCCTACTCCAGGAGATCTTCCCAACTCAGGGATAGAACCTCGGTCTCCTGCATTGGCAGGCGGGTTCCTTACCACTCACTGTACCATCTGGGAAGTCCATAATTTCCTCCTGCCTGTTCAAATCTTCCCTCTCCTTTAAAGCTCAGTTGAAGAACATTCTATATGAAGAAGTTCATGAAGATCTATAGATGACTCCAGCCCCAAAGATATCACTCATCTCTGAACTTACATGCCACTAATTTTCTACTTTATTACACATCATTTGATACTATAAGGTTACCCATGGTGTATTCCTCAATAAAATCATCCTCAACGTCAGAAATTAAAACTTTCACTTTCTTGTTTGCCCCCACTGTACCTGGAACAGGCATGGACATATGGCAGACAAAGAAAGAGCAGTTGGGTTGTTCAAAAGTTGAAAACCAGCACATAGATAAAAAGAAAAGTTAGACCAGATAAACCTTATCAAAAATGTCTAAATTACATGCAGATCCAAAATTATATTATCTAAAAAAGCAAGGCAAGTATATTTTCCAGCCATTTGGAAGCCAGTGATGGATTTAAAAAAAAAAAAAAATCTCAGCAATGGCCGCAAATTGCAAAGACAACATAGTTATGGGAAAGAGTGAAGGAGGGAAGGCAAGATTTTATTTCAAACTGACCTTTATAAAACATTCAAAGGATGCAGAGGGAAAGTTAAGGATGACAGACAGCGAGCCAGGTGCTGCCTTACAGAGGAGAAGGATGACAAGGAAAACAGGCACTAATTGTGAGGGAAGGAGGATATGAAAGGGCATCGTCTGAAGGACGGGGGATGAGAGCTCTGTGCAAGGGGCCATGAGAACTACATTCCACTCTGACAGCCTCTGCACAGAAAGATGTAGACAAATTAGAACCTATACAGAGGTGAACAGAAGCATCTGAACGGCTGGGAAATTCAGAAAGCATACCCTGTAACATGGAAAAGTACGTTATAAAAGCTCTCACGGCTTCCACGCTTCACTCTGAATCAAACCATGGTCCTCCATTTTCTAGAAGCTCAATATTTTAACATATATGATGTGCCTGGAACTTGACACACATGGCTTCTAAATTGCACACCAACCTAACGATGCTACTGGCTGTGTTACTTTTATCATATAGATGAGGATACGAAGGTTCAGAGGATTAAAGCTAGTTACCTATTCACCCATTCAACAAGGATTATTTTCCCCCTAATTTTAAACATTTTTGTTTTGTTTTTTGTTTCGTGTTAATGGGCTATAGCCAATTAACAATATTGTGGTAGTTTCAGGTGAACAGTGAAGGAACTCAGTCATACATATACTTGTATCCACTCTCCCCCAATCCCGCCCCCATCCAGGCTGGCACATAACATTGCGTAGATTTCCGTGTGCTATACAGTAGGTCCTGGTTGGTTATCCATTTTGAATATAGCAGTGCATGACCTTCCCAAACTCCCTAACTCTCTCTTCCCCCAGGCAGCCATAAGTTCATTTTCTAAGTCTATGAGTGTCTTTCTTCCATGAGGACTTATTGTTGCCTTCCTCTATGCTAGGAACAGAGTACTAAGTGGAGATCAGGGCAGCAATGTCTGCCCTCATGGAGTTTACACCCAAAGCTCATGGTCATAGAGTCAGAGAGTGTAGATACGATTTGGACTCTGATTCTAAATCCCATAGTCTCTTTTTCTCTTCTAACCCAGCAAAGAAAGCCTATAAACTGTTCTCTTTTTAGACCTGTCAAAACAACCTAACAATGTCGTTATAAAAACTTTTTGTCTCAACAACACTTATTGAAAAGACTGTTAAAACTACCGGAGGGAATATGAAAGTGTGTGGGAAATCTGGAAGGGAAACTTTTCTTACCTCTTATGTTCCTAAAGCAATACATAGAAGGCTTCTATGGTACATTGAGAAAACAAGAGGGGAGCTCCCCCTTCCTTGACAAACAGAAATTGTGGGAAAGGCTTATCAAAAATTATAAAACTGAGCTTGAAAACAAAACAAGAAAAGAAAAACCATAAATTTATTCCAGAAATAAAGAAACTTCCAGCTAAGTGACTGCAGTTAGGGGAGTTCACGGACTATGGCTCCCATGGGTACTGAAACCAAACAAATTCTAGGGGTTAGGGCTTTGAAACCCACATGAGTCATCAAACCTAGGAGCTGGGGAGCTGTGTATAAGGCCCTGAACCTGGAGTTATAAGGGCTACTCTGTCTCCCAGAAGAAGACAAAATATCACCCAGAGTCTTGAGAAAGGGACGAGGAAATTGTCCTCCTGGGTCCAGGGATAAATAAAAATAAGTCAACTCTAAGAAATGGAAATACTGAAATAACAGATCCATAGTCCAAAATTAAGCCAGATGATGAAGAAACCCCAAGCTGAGAAAGGAATACAAAGCTAGTCCTGAACTAGTGAAAACTCCTAGAACACTGGCAAAAGCAAACCCAAAATTCCACTACATGGACACTTCTACAACCCATTATAGATGCAAAAGCCCCAACTAGAGGTAAATTCACAATAATACGTAAACCCAATGAAAACATGAAATACAATGAAGGTGGGTCTGCAAACACATCAGTTGAAGCGTTGGAGCTAGTACAACAATTCATAAAGGGCTACAAGATAAGCAAAAGAATGAAGGAGATGGAAGCAATAGGAACTATAATGAACAGGTCAGAATTCTTGAAAAGACATATTCTAAAGAGAATTAAGAGGGGCTCTTAGAAATTAAAAATTTTGTCATTGAAATTGAAAACCCCGATGCACATTTGGTAAGCGAATTATTTAGATGCAGCTGACAGAGAAAAGTCAATCAGCCAGAAGAAAGCACTAAAGACATACTCTAAGTACTGTAGAGAGAAAGAGACGGACATTATTAAAGAGCTATTGGAATATATGAAGACTAGAATAAGATTAAACATCTATGATGTCGGCTCTAGAAATAGACACTGAAAAAAGAGGGAGAAGTTTATTCAACAAAAATGGTTGAAAACTATTTCCAATGTGGGTTCTTACTTTGAAGAGCACAGAGAATCAAAAGAATATAGAAACATTAAATCCAGCAACATTATAGTGAAAGTACAAAACACTTAAGGAAAAAAATCTTGAAAACTAAAAAAGGAAAAAAAGACACAAATCACCTACAGAGGAATGGCAATCAGACTACACCATATTTCATATCTGCATCAGTAGATGCCAGAATTGTATCCCCAACAGCTAGGGGAACCTTTCAACCTAGAACTTTCTACCTAGATAATCTTCGATCATGTTGCTCAGCATGGAAGATGGTAGCCACTAGTCAAATGTGACTCGAGCACTTTAAATGTAGCTAACCCAAACTTAGGTGCACCATCAGTGTAAAATACACTCTGGTTTTCAAAGACTTAGGAAAACAAGAATGAGAAATCTCTTTAATTTTTACACTGAATGCATGTTGAAACAATATTATTTTGGATATATTGAGTTAAATATAATGCATTAACATTTAATACATCTTTTTAAAAACTTTAAAAATCAGTCCTACTAATCTCTGTCCAGTAACTGAAATTCACCACCTTCCTCGAACTTCAGGCTATTTTTTACTTAATCTTAGTTATCTCCTTGGCTACCCTGTACTTTAGAACTCTCTTGGTTTCAAATAACACATTCATTTGTAGGCTCATTTTACCCACGTCTCTCCTCACTAAATGAATGTAAACTCCACAGAGCCCATATATGCCATGTTCACCTCATATGCACTGTGGATCAGGAACTCTGTTTGGGTTGTAATTAGGAATGGGTACTTCAACAAAGGGTGGCATGTTTTGAATATGCCTGTATTGAAGCTGCCTATTTGACCTTGGGCAAGCCACTTAACTTTTCTGAGCTTTTCTTTATTTAAGCTTTTCTTTATTTGATGTGGACCATTTTGAGAGTCTCTATTGAATTTGTAACAATATTGCTGGTTTTATGTTTTGGGGCTGGTTTTTTGGCCCACACGGTATGTGGGATCTTAGATCCCCGGGGATTGTACCCGCACACCCTGCATTGGAGAATGAAGTCTTAACCACTGGACCACCAGGCAAGTCCCTGAACTTTTATTCCTTTGGTTTTAAAGAACATAATCCTCTGTTCAAGATTTTAATGAAAAAAAAAGTATAAGATAGCTCATAGGTTAGCTCCTAATGCTTTTAAACTTGTGCCTGGGTCTTAATTTATAAATTTGACAACCTGGAGAGGTTGATGCCATTGAAAGAGATAGTTGTTAACTCACAATTCCCTTAGAAATGAGCAGCATGACATTCAGGTCCACATGGACCAGTGGACCAGTGCCCATCAGGAGAAAAAAAACAGCAGTGAAGGGAAAGTATAAACTACAACCATTATTGAAATTTCCATGGGAAAAGCAAAGCAGGATAGAGTAAATATTTTAAGATGGGTTAGTTTGGGAATTTCCTGGTAGTCCAGTGGTTGGGAATCTGCTTTCCAATTCAGGAGACCCAGGTTTGAGCCCCAGTTGGGGAACTAGGATCCCACATGTCACGGGACAACTAAACCCACTGGCCTCAACTAGAGAGAGCAGCATGCTGCCACTAACAGCCAAAGTAGACAGATAAGTAAATAAAAAGATTGGTTAGTTTGAGTAACTCCAGTGAGCTCTGGGGCATAAGAGATGCTGCTGGTTATCTGGCTCTGGGTGATTTAGTGCAACAGAATACAGACTTATTTTGTGATAGTTAGTTGGGGATATGGACTCAAGATCAGTTGGTGTGAATACAACAGGTGTATTCAAGAGCTAGTCATGTACATGATCTCTAGAATTAGCTAGCCCTAGGCAGCAGGAGGGGGCAGCTTCTTTCTAGCCAGCAAGCCCCTACTCCATCAAGATGTCAACACATCATAAAATGGTATGGATGTAAACACAGCCATAAAAACACATGATTAACACTTAATCAAGTTATCTCACCATTTCCCGGAGTTTACCCAAGTTCATGTCCATTGAATTGGTGATACCATGCAACCATCTCATCCTCTGTTGCCCTCTTCTCCTTCTGCCTTCAATCTTTTCCAACATCAGGGTCTTTTCCAACGAGTCAGCTGTTCACTGGAATACCCCCTGACTAAGCCTATGATATAAACCACTCACAGTGGCTTGAGCAGAAAGGAAGAACCTATTGTAAGGATACAGGCATATCCCAGGAGCCCTCAGTGAGCTGGGCCTGAGGAATGAGCTGGATGGGGGATGCCAAGCAGGCACTCTTGCCTCTGTTCCTCTTTGCTTCTCTGCTTTGCTTCTCTTGCTTCCTCTACAGGCTGATGATCTCTGCCGCTTCAGCGCACACGGCGGGTTAAAGATGGACCACTGTAGCTGACTGGCCTGGTGTGAACAAGGTACCCGTCTCTAGTCTAATCAAGTGTCGCTAGGCAATGAGTCACATTATCCCAAACGGCTGCCAAATGTCCTCTGCTCTGGGAGAGGAAGAGAGTTTAGGTGGGCAAGGTGAGCCAAGCAGATAAATACGATCACCATGGCTGAACAGTTCCAAAGATGCTGGTTAAAATGCAGGCTAACTGAAGTTAAACAGGACACCTCAGGCCACAAAGTTAGTGTGCACGGTACATTTTAAAGAGGGCAATATATTATGCAGTGTTAACCCAATATTCAACTCCAAACACCTTTTTCTCCCAAAGATTTATGAAATATCATGTAACTAGCATCCTGTAGAAGACAATTGTCAAAGGGCAGAGGTTATGGCATATTTTTTAAATCATTTTTATTTATTTTTGGCTGTCCTGGGTCTTCATTGCTACACTGGCTTTTCTCTAGTTGTGGTGAGTGGGGGCTACTCTCCATTGAAGTGCATGGGCTTCTCATTGCAGTGGCTTCTCCTGTTGCAAAGTACTGGCTCCAGGGTACATGAGCTTCAGTAGTTGCATTTCCCAGGCTCTACAGCACAGGCTTAGTATTTATGGCGCATGGGCATAGTTGCTCCATAGCATGTGGGATCTTCCTGGCCCAGGGATCTAACCTGTGTCTCCTGCATTAGCAGGTGGATTCTTTACCACTGAGTCACCAGGGAAGTCCTATGGCATATTTTTAAATTTTCAAAGTGCCTTGACCATTTGGCAGAGGTTCAGAAAACTGCTCCTATGGTTTTATTTGTATGTCTTCTATAATGGATATATGGGGGCATTGAAGATTGAAATTATTTCATGAGAAACAACCCAAGAAGAAAGGGGCTGAGTGGAGGCTACTCTCCACTGAACTGCATGGGCTTCTCATTGCAGTGGCTTCTCCTGTTGCAAAGTACTGGCCCTAGGGCACATGGGCCTCAGTAGCTACATATCCAGAAGACCCAGAAGTCCCTGCTTAATATAGAATCTAAGCTGGAGCTAGATCACTCCTCTGATACAATTGCCTCATGTTAGAAGGCCCAGAAAGCTCAGGGACTGGCCTGACATGACACATCAAGGTAGTAGCAAAGATGAAACCAGAACAAAAGTACCACAAGTAATGTGATAGGGTCTACAAGGGGGCTCATTGTTAAAATGGCTCATTTTGTTGACCTTGCAAATAAAGAATAAAATCACAGTGACCCTTGAGACTGACCAAATTGCCCAAACAATGTTCTGTTTTCTCACTGGCCCCTACCTTCTCAAAGCTTTGAGACTACCAGATTCCAGACCTCTGGCTACATGACCACAGGACTCAACTACAGACTAAAAATTAACCAGCTCTTCAGAGAATTTTTCATTGATGGGGTATAAGAAAGACCCCATCAGAAAGAGAGGATGCTGGTTCTCCTTAAGGGCCAGTCACCCTCCTGTTTCCCTCTAATAAATTTCCCTTTTGCCTGACTGCCTGGCTCACTCTTTTTCTCTGCACTCGCCTTACATAATTAACAGTAGACCAACTTCAGATGTGTTCAAGGTAGAGGTTTGATTTTTCAAATATTTGCCAAGCCTGCATTGAGCTAATTGACCCAGAAGTACTATAGAAGCACCTGGATCTTATGAAAAGAGGAGCAAGTATTTTACAAGTTTGAGGGCAAAAATCCATATTTGCCAGTCCAAGATGAGCCTCACGAGACTGCAAGATGGCACTTCACCTCCATGCTGATAGACACAGAGGCTGCCTATACTCATAGTGAAATCACAAGGGGAGCCTCTCAGAGTATTTTATCCTTAATTTAAAACCTAATGATTCTTCAGCCTGTTCAAGAATTTAACTCCATCATCAAAGGTTAAACCGTTTCAGGGTTCTGCATGCAACAAAGCTGGAAGTTAGCTCAGGAGCCCTGGATCCAAATGGAAATAAAGATGGGCCAGCAGGAAACTGACTCTACCTTTGTATAAATGACCCCACCTAAAGCTCTGCTGAAAGTGTTACTGAGTGAGTCCAAGCTCGCTCTGCTTGCGACACAATAGGCCAATAAATCTGGGAGATGCAAGGGATACAACTTTATTCAGAGAGCTGGCTGATGGAGAGAAGACGGCAGATTAATGTCTCAAAATAACCATCTTGTTGGGGCCTGGATATCAGATTCTTTTATGGGATCAGAGATGGGGAGAGTTGAGGAAACAAAGCAAGAAGGCCATTTAATTCTTACAAATATCTGCTACAATGGCAAGCCTCAGGCAGGGGAATGTGTTCATTTCTTTCCTCCTGCAATCTACAGGTGGACAGAGCTGTGAACAAGGGCACTTTGCTTCCACAGTCAGGCAGAGGCAGGCAGGGTTCCCTGAGGCAGGCCTTTATGTATGCTGTAATAACAAAAGTGGCCAAAAGCAAGGATTAAAGTCACCGAAACAGATCCAGTGCAGAGTCAAAATTAACCCTTCCTTGATACAAGAGGAAGCCAGGGGACATATACCTCCAACAGCCCCAAAGCAAACACTGACATCCCTTGAGGCCCGCTCTTCCCACACCCCAGTACTTATATTTACATCCGGTGCAGCAAGGGTACCCCCGGTTTTGAGCCATCATGTGTCAAGTACCTTAGAGTAGGGGTCCCCAACCTCCAGGATCTAATGCCTGATGATCTGTGGTAGACCTAGTAAATAATAGTGCACAATAAATATAACGAGTTTGAATCATCCCCAAACCACTCCCCCTCCACCCCGGTCCATGAAAAAATTGTCTTCCACAAAATTGCTCCCTGGTGCCAAAAAGGTTGGGAACTGCTGCCTTAAGAGCGTGAAGATTTTGCTTGGCCCAAATTCTGTGACAGAAGCCATTTTAAAGTAGACTCACCCCTGAAGACTTCTATCACGAAATGGGAAAGGATCAGTTAACAGAACACACCCTTCAAAATGATGAAACAGAGAATGAAAAAAAAAAGAATGCTTTATAACCAAGCACCAGCCTTCCGAACAGTTAAGCAGTTTATATACACACACATCAGGGGATGGAAACGTTGCAGAAGTGGAAAGGGCTGGGAGGACTAAAGCCACAGCAGCAAGACCCCCATAGAAAACAAAGCTGATGTTTGTTCTCAAAAATCCATCTTCCTGAAAAAGTCCCTCCCTAGATCAGGATTAGTCCCCCTCTCCCCCCTGGCCCTGCACTGAGCCCAGCAGAGCCTTCGGAGGCTGTTTTGCTAGGTGTTTGATGATGGCAAATGGTACAAGACAGAGTCAACACTCAGTGACTTTTTTGCCAATTGACTGAAATAAAAACACATCAGGTAGCCCTGGAATTGATGAAAGAGTTTAAAATTATCTAGGGCTTTCCAGGTGGTTCTAGTGGTAAAGAACTCGCCCACCAACACAGGAGATATAAGAGACTTGAGTTCATCTCTGGGTTGGGAAGATCGGAGTAGGAAATGGCAACCCATTCCAGCATTCCTGCCTGGACAATCCCATGGACAGAGGAGCCTGATGGACTACGGTCCACGGGGTCCCAATGAGTCGGACCCAACTGAAGCGACTTAACACACGCATAATTAACCTAAGCAGATCCCCACTCTGCTCCAGCCACTCCTCTTGAAGGGATAGGCAAGCGCATGGAGGTCTCCTCCCCTTGTCCACATATTAGATGTGTTTCAGGTTATTCCTTCCTGGAGAATTTTGTCTGTTCACGTGTCTTTCCTCTTTACTTGATTTTCTCAGTATTGGTCGTAGCATCTCAACCCAAAAGCTGGATCAGCTGAGCATACAAAACTTTATGATTCTCTGTCCCTCTGTCACTGCTTTGATTTAATCTGGGGCTTCCCTGGTGGCTCAGAGGGTAAAGAATCTGCCTGGAAGGCGAAAGACCTGGGTTCAATCGATCCCCTGGAGGGCGGCATGGCAACCCACTCCAGTATTCTTGCCTGGACAATCCCCATGGACAGATGAGCCTGGCAGGCTATAGTCCATGGGGTCGTAAAGAGTCAGACACGACTGAGTGACTAAGCACAGCTCAGCTAAACACAGAATGACCTTTACTTTTGTTTATATAATTTTATTTCCTCCCAAGAAACAGTGGTTCATTATGAAGCACTCAGAAAACAAAAGTAGAAAGAAAATCCTCCTCCAAATCCATCATAACTCTACCAAAATAAAATTATTGACTAACCTTTCTTTTCGTCTTTACACATTTACATGTACATACAAAACGAAGAGCTATCATTTATTGAGTACTTTGGTAAGGGTTCAGACACATTTCATTTAATTCTCACTCTAATTCTAGGTAGTAAATACAACTTATCACCATATGAGACTATACTGTATATGCAATTTCTTGCTGTCTTTTTTGCTTTTAACATTTAAAGTAAGTATTTTCCACTTTACTAAAACTTTTATGGCTATCATTTTTAATGATTTCATATTTTTACTTTAGATACACTTTAAAATGCTTTTATTAAAGATTTGTTTTCAATTTGCTGTTTTATAAATAACACTATGATGAACACCTTTATGCCTGCTTTCTGTATTTAACACTATTTTTTTAGGATCGTTTCTCAGAGAGGGAATTACTAAGTCAAATGAGGAGCATGTACATGCTCAGTTCATGTCTGACCGTGATCCCTGGATTGTAGCCCACCAGGCTCCTCTGTCCCATAGAGTTATCCAGGCAAGAATACTGGAGAGGGTTGCTATTCCCTCCTCCAGATCATCTTCCCAATCCAGGGATCGAAACTGAATCTCCTGCGTTGGTAGATAGGTTCTTACTGAGCCACCTGGGAAGCCCAAATGAATATAAATATTTTTAAAAGTTTTATTCAGTTATTTGCAGAACTGTTCCTGTGATTTAAAGCAATTTTATGTAATTCAAAGAATGTGATGATGTCATTATCAGAAATTACTAACTATATTATCCTGTTAAGAGTGAAAGATCACTTGAAGAAATTTTAAAACATTTCACCCTCAAATTTTCACAGAAAACTAAAAATGCTACTTAATATTAACGAGTAAAAGCTTTTTAAAAGTGTGCTAATGTATTACAAGCTGTTTGCAGGTAATTTTGGTAAATCAAAGTATGTGTGTAGCCGATTCAGTTGTGTCCAACACTTTGCAACCATATGGACTGTAACCCTCCAGGCTCCTCTGTCCCTGGGATTCTCCAGGCAAAAATACTGGAGTGGGTTGCCATGCCCTCCTCCAGGGGATCTTCCTGTCCTAGGGATCGAACCTGCATCTCCTTACGTCTCCTGCACTGGCAGGCAGGTTCTTTACCACTAGTGCCACCTGGGAAGCCCAAATAAAAGTATAAAACATTGACAATTCAGCCACAGTCATACCCAGAGACGGTCAGATTTAAGATTTCAGTGGGTTTCTCTCCATTCCTTAATAGAGAGATTAGATACAAGATAATAGTGTATAATCCATTTTCATACATTTTTTTTTTTCACTGAATATTGTACAGTGTAAACCTCCTAAAGGATCTTGATGCTTCTACTCAAGCGCTTCCCAGGCGTGTGGCACATGCTCCACAGCGTTTGGGGAGCTCACTCCAGGCTGCCTAGCTGAGCTCCACGGCTCAGGTTAGGCGCCGGCAGCGAGGGCCCGTCCCTCACCAAGAGCCCAGATCCCGCCTGGAGGGAGCTTCTCTGGCCGCTGTCGCCGCTGTGTCAGGCCGGATGGCTGAGCATTCACTCTTGTGCTAAACAAAGTGCCCATCAGCTCTCTGCTGACCCAGGGAAGGTGACAGATTTCACGAAAATGAAACTCTGACCAGGGACAGACTCCCTTTGGCTGAGCAGCGGGAACCGACTTTGATGACTAACTTGTCAAACCCTTCAGATACGAGTGTGTGCGGCTGGAGGTATTTTTAGAAACCAGAGGCAGCTCAGGAAGGGTGGTAGGGAGTCTAGTGTGGTACTTAGGGTCAGTAACAAGCCCTGTAACCTACTGAAAGCACCTCCTGATCTCAGCTGGTGGGGGGGGCGCCCCCCCGCCCCGAGCTGGTGGTCCCAGCTTGCAGAAAGCATGCCGCTCCTGCTTGCCCACGGCCTCTGCTCACAGTGCTGGGCTGTCGTCCCCATTTCAGAACGAGGAGATGCTGACACTCAGGGAGCTTCACCTTCGTCTAGTCTCTGCAGTTCCTGGGACTTCATGCAGGAGCTACAACTCACAGCTACTTACCTCCGACTATGCTAAATACATCCCATATCTGCTGTTTACCCTCACAACACCCTTCCGCTTGTATTTACCTATCAGAAAGAAGGCTGCAGAGCTACCGGACTGACAGTCTCAATTATTGGGTCACTAAAACCAGTCCATGACTGTCTTTGAAAAAATGCAAGAGGAAGAAATGTGTACCTGTGGCTGATTCATGTCGATGTATGGCAAAAACCATGACAATATTGTGAAGTAATTGTCCTCCAGTTAAAATAATTTTTAAAAAAAGCAATCAAGATGCTGACACCTTTGTTCCTCATCACTGACTCCTGACTATGACCCCTCATCTCATGTAAGCCCCTGGACTCCTCGTGGAGGAGGGCGCAGTTCTTGAGGGATGAGCCAACTGTTTTTCCCTCTCCACCGGCTGAGAAGTAAAGCCACCTTTCTATTTCCTCTGAACTCTGTTTCCACATTTTTTTTTCTGACTTTGGTGGGCAGAGAAAGCCAAGATTTTGGCCAGCAACAGAACCAAGACAAAAACAAGCTTTATCAACTGTAAAAGAACGGTGACTATCCAGCTGGGTGCTCTAGAGTTTGCCATGGTCGATGCAGTTCTCATAAAGACCCAACCTAGTTAAGAATTCTGGAAATTATAGACCAGGAAGAGACCTTGGAAATACATGGGCGAGAAATTTCACATAGCTGCCCTTCGCAGCCTGAGGCCCAGTAACTGATACCATCCCCAGAAGTGGACTTAGAACAGTTAAGCATGTTGCCAAAATTTAAAGTTCAGGTGGTTTCACATAAAACTCTGGGTTTCCGGCTTACCTTGAAAAGTGGGACAGCTTCCAGCAGCGAGCTTCCCTCTTGCTTCACGACTTGAGCTGCTCCCGCTTAGGGATGCATAGCCTCCAGCTTGCCACATCACCCAGTTTCCACAATAGATTCAGGTTCCCTAAGACCCTGTTTGTAGATGAACACACTGACCTCCAGAGACCCTTACAAGTTGCCCAACATCAGACAACTTGTTTTTTCCCTGCTCCATACTCTTGGCCACAGGCATCAGCCACAACTACGTGCTCCTTATGAGATCTCTGCGAAAAGTCTTCAGAATGGCTTTTATGAGCTTGTAGGATGCTTCCCCGCCTCCTTCCTTTTAAAGCCCAGCTGATCTCTCTCTTCATTTCTAAATTAAAGTCCTCTTCTACCAGTAAAGTGAGGCGGGTGGGGGTGGGGAGGATGGGGCTCTTCAATAAAAAACCCCTGTTCAGTGACTCAGTGCTGGAAAGCATTTGTAATCTCTCCAACCTCACTTGTGTACACGTGCCTGAGTGTGTGTCTGCATGCGTGCTCAGTCGTGTCAGACTCTCTGTGACCCCATGGGCTGTAGCCCGCCAGGCTCCTCTGTCCATGGGATTCTCCAGGCAAGAATACTGGAGGGAGTAGCCATTTCCTTCTCCAGGAGATCTTCCCAACCCAGGGATGGAACCCACGTCTCCTGCATGGGTAGGCGGGTTATTGACCACTGAGCCACCTGGGAAGCCCCTCTCTAATCTCAGCTGCTCATAATAATCTGATGCCCTGGTCTCACCCCAGACAAACTAAGTCAGCTACTCTGGACCCAGGTGTAGGTAGTTTTTCTGCTACTCAGATGATTCCAATATGCCATCATGGTGTCTGATTGCTCCCGGAGGTCATGGAAACCAGTTTCCCTGCTGAGTGCTCATGAGACCTCCTGGATAATTTACATCAGTTTGAAGCATTCTGGAAACTTCTCTCATCTGGAAAATGGGGAGGATAGATTAGGTTTATGATTCCCAACTTGGGATGCTTTGCCCCTCAGCATCCACTGAGGAAGTGGTGAGGTCATGGAGCTACTGTCGATGTTGCAAAATGTCTAGCAGAGATGGTACACTTACCTGTGTTAAGGCATTTTCACACATGTTAATAAAGATGTTACGTTTCTTTGCTTCTGCTGGAATTACATTTACTTGGTATGCTGATTCTACTTGCAAAATATGGGGTTTCAGGGCGAGGGGAAATCTTGTCTGTGATTAAAATTGAGAAGGAAGGAATGAAATGAGGAAGGAGAGAGGGAGAAATTGAGAGAGAAAGGGAGAGAACAACCTGGCACTCTGTGATTTGATGGTCACACCTGGAACGAGAGAAGTAACTTCTGAGGAAGTGTATAGTCTCTGAATATCCCCCTTCCTTAAAAGAATTATATTCTAACACAATCCTTTTTAAGTGCGACTTCCTTCCTAAACTTCCTTCTTTGTGGAATGCTGGGCTTCCCTGGAGGCTCAGAGCATAAAGAATCTGCCTCCAGTGCAGGAGATCGGGGTTCGATCCCTAGGTCAGGAAGGTCCCCTGGAGAAGGAAACGGCTGCAGTCTTCTTGCCTGGAGAATCCCACGGACAGAGGACTCTGGCAGGCTGCAGTCCATGGGGTCGCAAAGAGTTGGACACAACCGAGCAACTAACACTTTTACAGTTTCTAATGCCTGGAAGCCAACACCCCTGAGAAGAATAAGTCCTTAATTCAGGGACCTCAACCCAGAAGGCCTGGTTTACCTTAATGAGCCCCAGCAGTTTGACAGCCAGAACCAGGCAAGGCAACAGGGATGAAGATAGTATTGTCAGGGCGCTTGTCAGTGGGCAGTGACAAAAAATAAAACATTTTGCTACACGACAGATAAGTGCTCCCTGACAATCTGTCTGCTTTTATTTTTCTGAAGTCTTGCTCCTGCTTTATTCTCACCCAGCTGTTAAATTATTCTAGCCAACATGACCGTTTCCTCAATAAATGTTTTCTTGGCCTAAAACTAGGAGAAATTTCATCAAGCAAGCAGGGGCTGTGTTCGTTAGGCTGGTTTTTCTCTTTGCTGCGTCTCCTGGGGAAATGCCCGCGCTCAGTTTCACTCTCGCAAACGCAGGCAGTCTGGTGACCATTGCTAGGCAACGTGTCATCATAAATATTTCATCGGTGAAACAGAGTCTGTCTCATTCCTTCATCTGTTTGGTACTTCAGCTCTCCTTTATAAAAACAATAGGAAAAAAAATAGAAATTCATGACCCCTACATTCCCTGAAATACATGATGAGAAACTGATGACAATGGAATCAAGTAGAAAATTCTTAAAATTCAGGTAATGGCAATCATTAGAGAATATAATGGGGAAAAAATCCCATTCACAATAATGTCTTAGCTTGGTCTGCTATTTAAAAAAAAAAAAAAAAAACTGCCATAGGTGGGGTGGCTTAAACAATAGACGCTTGTTCCTCAGTTTCAGAGGTTGGAAGTCCAAGGTCAAGGTGCTGGCAGATTCTGCTCACAGTGAGGGCCCCCTTCCTGCCCTTAAGATAACTGCCTTCAGTGCGGTATCACCTCACACCAGTCAGAATGCCCACCATCAAAAAAAATCTACAAACAATAAATGCTGGAAAGGGTGTGGAGAAAAGGGAACCCTCCTACACTGTTGGTAAGAATGTAAGTTGGTACAGCCACCATGGAGAAGAATATGGAGGTTCTTTTAGAAAACTTAAAATAGAGCTACCATATGATCCGGGAATCACACCCCTGGGCATATATCTGGAGAAAACCATAATTCCCCCCAATGTTCACTGAAGCACTATTTGCAATAGCCAAGACATGGAAGCAACCAAAGTATCCATTAACAGATGAATGAATAAAGAAGATGTGGTATATATGTATATATCAGTTCAGTTCAGTCACTCAGTCATGTTCAACTCTTTGAGACCCCATGGGCAACAGCACGCCAGGACTCCCTGTCCATCACCAACTCCTGGAGATTGCTCAAACTCATGTCCATCGAGTTAGTGATGTCATCCAGCCATCTCATCCTCTGTCGTCCCCTTCTCCTCCTGCCTTCAATCTTTCCCAGCATCAGGGTCTTTTCCAACAAGTCGGTTCTTCACATCAGGTGGCCAAAGTATTGGAGTTTCAGCTTCAGCATCAGTCCTTCCAATGAATATTCAGGACTGATTTCCTTTAGGATTGACTGGTTTGATCTCCTTGGAGTCCAAGGGACTCTCAAGGGACTCTCTATATATAAATATATATGTATATGCATATATATATGTATATACACAATGGAGTATGACTGACCCACTAAAAAGAATGAAATAATGCCAATTGCAGTGGCATGGATAGACTTAGAGACTGTCATACTATGTGAAGTAGGTCAAAGACAAATATCCTATGATACTGTTCATATGCAGAATCTTTTAAAAAAAATGATACAAATGAAGTTATTTACAAAACAGAAACAGACTCACAGACTTAGAGAATAAAATTATGGCTTCCGGGGGAGGAGAGGAAGATGGAATAGATTAGGAGTTTGGGATGAACATGCACACACTGCTGTATTTAAAATAGATAACCAACAAGGACCTACTGTAAAATAAGTACATGAAAAGATGACTGCCTCCTTGCTGCATCCTCACAAAGCAGAGAAAGGAAGCCTTGATGTTTCTACTTATAAAGGCAATAATCCCATCTTGGGGGGCTCCACACTCATGACCTCATCTAAACCTGACCATCCCAAAGGCATGACTTCTTTTTTTTTTTTTTTCTGACAAAGTAAAAGACTTTATTGGGAAGGGATGCCTGGGTGGAGAACAGCAGGGTAAAGGACCACGGGAGAATGACTGCCACAGAGCTTGAAGTCTCGGTTTTATGGTGATGGGGTTAGCTTCCAGGTTGTCTCTGGCAATCATCTCACTTGGTCCCTGTGTGGTGATTCAGGGTCCTTCCTGGGTTCATGTGCATCTCTCAGCCAAGACAGATTCCATCACAAGCCCAAAGGCTTTTCTTACTAATACCATCACGTGGAGGGTTAGGGCTTCAACATATGAATTGCAGGAGGGACATAAACATTCAGCCTATAACAAATATCATCCAAAAAACTTTAAGTGATGCTCAGCAAAACTTTTCAGTGATACGTTGGCACACTTTTATGAAAAAAAAATAATAATAAAGGATTCAATGGTGACTAAGCACTACAACTATTTCTTTTTAAAGAAATACCAAAACAGAGACAAACGTCTAGAACATAACCAAAATACCAAGAGTCAGTTTCCTAGGGGATTTGAACTATGAGTGTAATAGAATTCTAAGGTGGCCCCCCAAGATTCCCACCTTCTCATGTATATGCCTATAATGCTTCAGTTGAGTGTGGGCGGGACTTATAATGGAATACTACTCCTATAGGTATGTTATATTATACAGCAAAAAGGGATTTTTCGGATATAATTAAGATCCCTGGTTTACTGAATCAATAGGAAGATGATCCTGGGTGGGCCTGACCTAATCAGGGGGAAACGGCTGTGACCTGCCTCCAGGGACTAAGTGGCCTCCAGGAGCAGAGAGTAATCCCCAGCTGACACTTAACCAGGAAACAGGGACTTCAATTCTGCAGGCAACTGAATTCAGCAACAACACTGAATGAGGCTGGAAGATGACCCCAAGCTTCAAAGGAGAACCAGAGCATGGCCCACGGCTAGATCATGGCCCCCTGAGACCCTGAGCCAAGATCCAGCTAAGCTTGCCCGGACTAAACCCTCAGAAACTATGAGACAACAGATTTGTGTCGTTTCAAGATGTTTGTGGCATTTTATATGTAGCAGCAGGAAACTAACACAGGGGATGATCCTCTTTTTCTGTATTTTTGTGTAACAAGCTGAGTACAAAGTTGAAGACTCCATTTGGAGCCCAGGATTTTTAAAGAAATAATTGCATCATCATTGGCAGCCTGAGCAGATAAAGTTTCCCCCAATTTCCTGGCCCTGGGGATACTTTCACCAATTTCCTTTCTGACCCTCACTAAGAGAGTTTCATCATGACACTAACTCAGAATCTATTTTTTTAGAAATATACCTTATAAATGGACCTTAATCTGCAAATAAACTGGGAATAATCTTCCTAAGGTAATAATTGAGAAGTTCATAGGAATGGATATAAATAGATGTCCATCACAATCTTGCTTATAAAGATAAAATTCAGAACAAGCATAAGAGCCTAGAAATAGGAGATTGATTAACCAAAGTATGTTTAATTCATTCAGCGGGATACTATGCACCCATTTTAAAGATTATATAGCTCAGTGTTATAATGTAATGTTTATGATACATGTCTGGGTGTTAGTCTCTCAGTCATCTCTGACTCTTTTTGACCCCATGGACTGTAGCCGACCAGATTCCTCTATACATGGGATTTTCCAGGCAAGAATACTGGAGTGGGTAGCCATCCCCTTCTCCAGGGCATCTTCCTGACCCGGGGATTGAACCCAGGTCTCCTGCATTGCAGGCGGACTCTTCACAGTCTGAGGCACCAAGGAAGCCCATTATGATATACTGTCACATGTTAAAAAAAAAAAAAAAAAGACAAATTACAAAACTTGTGTTTAATCTTACTTTGTCAAAAAAAATAGGTTGGTTATATTGATACTCGTATGGATCTAGAGATAGAGATAGATTAAAACTGCAAGGATGCACATCACGGTGATAACAGTACTTAACTCTAGGCATTGTGATATGGTATTTTTTTTCTTTTGGTTCATTTGGATTTTCTAATTTTTTTTCAACTTATTCAATAAAGACATAGAAGACACATGAGGCAGCTCATTGTAAAAAAGATTTACATTTCTATTTAAATAGTCAATAGCTTTGACTTCCCTTGAGTTTTGTTAATATTCTTAATGGTTATATCTATTGATGGATTCTTAAACTTGGTCTCTGTAAATAATACTCAGATAAATCCGTTTTCTTAGCATTAAGGGTGTGTTTTCCAAATGCAGATCTTGGGAGTTGGTACTCAATTATGTTTGTTGCGGTCATTTCAAAACATACAAAAAGCAGTGAGCATTCTCACATCCATGATACCACATCCATGAAGCTCACAGTAGAAGATACTCTTACTGAGAAAATAAACCCTTTTGATCGTCTTCCAATCACCTTAAACTGAAGTGTAGGCAATAATCTCACTTTTCAAGGTCAGAGGTCTTATGTTCTCTGCCAAAGCCATCAAAACAAAAGCCATTTAAAGTCATGGGACGATCACCGAGTTTGTTGACCATCAAAATTTCTTCCCAGTGAGGTTAAACCCTTGGTTGAAAGAGTACATCTCTGTACATAATCCAGGGAATAGAAAATCCTCTACTTCTTGGAGGGGGGGTGTGACTGAGGGTTTTGCTACCAGCTGGATAGTGTAGACCAGTGGTTATAAATTGGACATGATTTTGGTCCCCAGGGGATAATTGGCACTATCTGGAGATATTTTGATGATCAAATCTGGAGTGGGGAATATTCTACCGGCATCTAGTGGATAAAAGCCAGGGAAGCTGCTAAACATTCTGCAACATACAGGACAACCACACAACGAAGAATTTTCTAGTCCCAAACATCCATGGTGTTAAGCTGGAGAAACTCTGGCTAAAGAGTCAGATACACACGAAACAGGTGATGTGAAGGACCTGAAACAGGTGGTAACAGAACTCTCTTACAAGCAGTAACACCCACACAGAGCAACAGCAAGAGTTATACCCAGTTCCGGACAATGTGGGATAACCAGGAGCAGACTCAGCCTCCTGTCTTACATGACTTGAGGACTTGAGATTGTCACACAGAGTGAAGTAAGTCAGGAAGAGGAAAACAAATACTGTGTATTAACATATATGTGTAGAATCTATGCAAAGAGAAATACAGACAATACAGACACAGACAACAAATGTATGGACACCAAGCAGGGAAGAGGAAACGGGGTAAATTAGGAGATTGGGACTGGTATATATACACTACTATTCTAAAAATAGATAACCAATGAGAACCTCCTATACAGCAAGGAGTGCGGGGAGGTACAGCGTGTGTGGAGGACACATATTAACCTTAAAAATGCATTCCAATATGCATTGTTTTGGTTGTTTAGTCACTAAGTTGTGACTGACTCTTGTCGACCCTATGGACTTTAGCCTGCCAGGCTCCTCTGTCCATGGGATTTTCCAGGCAAGAATACTGGAATGGATTG
This sequence comes from Cervus elaphus, assembly GCF_910594005.1. Lineage (NCBI taxonomy): Eukaryota > Metazoa > Chordata > Mammalia > Artiodactyla > Cervidae > Cervus > Cervus elaphus. The sequence continues at coordinate 18,496,926 of NC_057827.1, read as the reverse complement.
CCATTTCCTTCTCTAGGGGATCTTCCCAATCAAGGGATTGAACCCGTGTCTCCTACATTGGCAGCTGGATTCTTTACCACTGAGCCACCTGGAAAGACCTCCAATACACATCAGGGACAGACAAATGTTTGATTCCACTCATATGAGATACCTAGAACAGTCATATTCATAGAATTAGACAGTATATTGGTAGATGTCAGAAGTGGGAGGTGGAAGGGATGGGGAATGGGGAATTAGTGTTGAATGGGAGAAAAGTTCAGTTGAGGAAGGTGAAAATGTGGGAAATTGAGGATGGTGAGAGCTGCACAACTATGTGAATGTACCTGGCGCTACTGAAATGAGCAGTTAAATACGGTTAAAATAGTATATTTTATATTACATGACTTTCACCAAAATTTGAAAGAAAAAAACATTTTAAAAAGAAATCAGACAAATATATCAAACACAACATTTATCAGACATTAGACAACTTGTGGGGAGGCAGGATGAAGCTATACAAAAGGGGTCCTGAGTCTTTGGCTGAGTACTGACTTATACGTGCTTGAGAGGAAATGTTTGGGACATGCTTGACATCTACCAAAGACTTGGGGAAGAGCTACCAGAAAAGAGTGAATGGGACAATTTCCAGGGCTACACAGGGCTGGGTACAGGTTACGTTCCCACACACCAGAGTGGCATAACCTCTTAATACATATGATGGATAGAATCCTCAGAAGCACATTGGCTTAGTTGTGGGGCCAAATTAGCCCTAGACTAAAGGCCTCTGTGACCAGCCCTAAGAAAACTTAAACCTCAAAAGGATCAATCTGATTCCAAGTAATTTGACTGCATACCAAGACAATATTCAATAATCTATGAAGGAATATAGCAAAATCCAGGAATCAGCAACATAAAAATACACAATATCCAGCATCAAGTTAAAAATCACCAGACAAGTTAGGCCCTCTCCAGTGGTCCAGTGATTAATAATCTGCCTTTCAACGCAGGGGACGCAGGTTCGATCCCTGGTCTGGAAGACTCCACATGCCTTGGAGCATCTGAATCCATGCATCACAAATGCGGGACCTGCCTGCTGCAACTACTGAAGACCACTCACCTAGAGCCTGTGCTCCGAGACGAGAGAAGCCTCTGCATTGCAAGAAAGCAACTCCCACTCACCACAGCTATAGAAAGCCCGTGGGCAGCAACAAGGACCCAGCACCGCCAAAAATAAATAAATAATAAATAAGTTTAAAAAAACTACCAGACAAGAAAAGAAGCAGGAATATAAGACCTGTAACCACAAGAGAGATCAATGAACAGAAACAAACCCAGAAATCACAGACATGATAGAAATACGAGACAAGGACATTTTAAAAGACTTTATTAGTATGTTCTATACATTCAAGAAGGGGAAGGAAAGCATGACAAAGAAAGCATAAATATTGCATATTTTATGAAAGAAAAGAAAGTGTAAAATATTGCAAAGGATGATAAATTTCTTCACTCTGGTGCTTATGAGCATGTGTTTTGCCAGGCTCTGTGACAAGGGAGATGGTTAAGACTCAGTCTCTGTTCTCCTGCAGTTCATTACTTAGCAGAAAAGATAGCCACAGAAATTATTAAATTTGATAGACTGAAGAATGCCTGTGGGGATTTGGCCAAAGTGTTAGAGGAACACATGAAGATTGTGGGTGGTGAGTACTTATTGCAGAGTTGTGGGTGGTGAGTACTTATTGCAGAGCTGAGGGATAGGTTCTCTACCAAGCATGCATGCATGCTCAATCACTTCAGTGATGTCTGACTGTTTGTGACCCTATAGACTATAGCCCACAGGCTCCTCTGTCCATGAGATTCTTCAGGCAAGGATACTGAGGTGAGTTGCCATGTTCTCCTCCAGGAGATCTTCCACACCCAGGGATTGAACCCAGATCTCCTGCTTCTCCTGAATTACAGGCAGATTCTTTACCTACTGAGTGACCTGGGAAGCCCCTCTCTATCCTAGCGACAAATAATGACAGCCAACTTCATGCAACAGCAAAAAAAGCAGTTATTGGATCACTACATGTAAAAACATATTGGAAGCTTAGGAACAAAATAGCAAAATAGAGACATAAAAACAGAAATAAACCCTCCTGTCTCGAAAAGTGAAAGTGAAGTCGCTCAGTCGCGTCCAACTCTTTGCAACCCCACGGAATATAGCCTACCAGGTTCCTCTGTCCATGGGATTTTCCAGGCAAGAGTACTGGAGTGGGTTGTCATTTCCTGCTCCAGGGGATCTTCCCAACCCAGGGATTGAACCCTGGTCTCCCACATTGCAAGCAGACGCTTTACCATCTGAGCCACCAGGGAAGCCCCTCTCTTGAAGCTAGCATTTACTGAATACTTAAAACTTTGTGTCATTTTGTCCTCGTAACAATGCAAGATAGGTACTATTATCACCCACTTTGGTAGATCACAGTCATGTCTCTTGATCCTCTAGTCCTCTCTATATGCATTCCCTTTGACTTGTGACTTTGAAATTTTCTGCTAAACAGAGTACATTCCCTGGCCCCTTCACTTTGGTGACATGACTTCTTTTGGCCAGTGAAATATTAGCAGATGTGATGGGACCAAAAATTTGGAAAACACCAGTACACTTGGGTTTATTTTCTTGAATATGTGCCATTACATAAGAATATGCCTCTTAAGAATAAGAGGATAAGAGACAAGTAGAATAGAGTCAACCCAACTAATCTGCAACAGAGAAGGCAATGGCACCCCACTCCAGTACTCTTGCCTGGAAAATCCCATGGATGGAGGAGCCTGGCGGGCTGCAGTCCATGGGGTCGTGAAGAGTCCGACACGACTGAGCGACTTCACTTTCACTTTTCACTTTCATGCATTGGAGAAGGAAATGGCAGCCCACTCCATATTCTTGCCTGGAGAATCCCAGAGATGGGGGAGCCTGGTGGGCTGCTGTCCATGGGGTCGCACAGGGTCGGACACAACTGAAGTGACTTAGCAGCAGCAGCAACTAACCTGCCAACCTTCAGTGAGAAACAGAGCCCTGCCTAGAGGAGCTAAACCCCAGCCCGACCCACCGACGTGTGACCTGATACATGCTTATTGCGCTGTCCCGCTGATATTTTGGACTTGTTGTTAGGCAGTAATACCTACCTGGTATGCACTGTCAAAGGAAAGGAAGGAGGTTAGAGCAACACAAAGCTAGAGGGACATACCCAGTAAACAGTAGAACCTGAATTTGAATTTACATCTGCCTGACACATTTACTGCTTCCTTAGAACCTCACTCCCGGGGATTTGCTCTAAGGCCACAGTTCATAAAAAAGTTACATGCACGTAAATATATACTGAAGTTTTTCTTAGGACCAAAAAAAAAAAAAAAAACTGAAAATGACCTAAAGTTCCCAAAATGAGAAAAGTTCCTAAGCAAACTATGATATACCATCTCAAAGGAATAGCTCATGATTATGAAATGGCTCAGTGGGTAAAGAATCCACCTCCCAAGGCAGGAGACGCAGGAGATGAAGTTTCAATCCCTGATTGCAAAGATTCCCTGGAGGAGGAAATGGCAACCCACTCCAGTATTCTTGCCAGGAAAAACCCATGGATGGAGGAATCTGGCAGGCCACAAAGAGTTGGACATGACTGAGCAACTGACACACGCTTATAAAATGGCAATTAAGACCCAGAGGGATGGGATGGGGAGGGAGGCTGGAGGGGAGATCGTGATGGGGAACACATGTAACCCATGGCTGATTCATGTCAATGTGTGGCAAAAACCACTAAAATATTGTAAAGTGATTAGCCTCCAACTAATAAAAATAAATGAAAAAAAAAAAAAGAATTTGCCACAGAGAGGGAAGTCTGTATTCTAATGAAAATCTTCAAAACTAAAATATATATTGTATGTCCAAAGTAAAAATGTGTGTAGATGTACATATATGTGGTTTCTACACATATATGCAAATAGAAATGGACAGAAAAGCAGCTTATTAAATGAAATCAACTTCATAGAACTGTGGGATTAGAAGTGATGTATTTTAGTCTTCTAATTTTCCATTAGAGTTGCTGTAATAAAAAACAGTGATTAAGCTGACACATACACAGCTCTGGTGTCACACTTCATCCACTCAAAGGGCTTACCCAGCCGCCCACCGTCTCATCCACACCAAGCCTTTGGAGCCTGCAGGACGCCCGGGCCTCACAGGGATCTTTCCTTCTGGTGCCATGAGCTTCGAGAGTACCTTCCCATGACAAGCCCCCACTGGGGGTGCATGGCTTACGCTCGTCTCAGCACAAGAAGAGGGAAAGCCCTCAGTCTCCAAAAAGCGAAAGCGAAGTCACTCAGTCATGTCCGACTCTTTGCGACCCCATGGACTGTAGCCTACCAGGCTCCCCAGTCCATGGAATTTTTCAGACAAGAATACTGGAGTGGGCTGCCATTTCCTTCTCCAGGGGATCGTCCCAACCCAGGGATTGAACCCAGGTATCCCACATTGCAGGCAGACATTTTACCATCTGAGACACCAGGGAAGACCTCAGTCTCCAAAGACCTTGCATTTGTCAGCCAGGACAGAGTTTGCCATCGATAAATTCTTTCACGTCAAAGCTGGAGACAAGTCTTAGCCAGCTTGTTAACCCAGTTAGAGAATGAGGAGAGGGTCAGGATGTGGTCGAGGGGCATGTGGCTCCTTCCTTCAGCGTTTCCAGGGTTCATAGCTCACTGTAGGGAACGCTGAGCAGTGCCACGGCTCCCTGCTGGCCGTGATGCGTATGTCGTCCCACTCGATCTCCGTGTGATGGTGTCCGTGTGATGGTGTCATGGCCTTCTCTAGGCAGCCTTAGAGAAGCTGAGCAATTTCCCCCAAGTGGACTTGGGCGATGTGTGTGTGTGTTAGGTGTTCAGTCATGTCCAACTCTTGGCGATAGTATTGGATTCATCAATGAACAAGTCAATACCAATGTTATCTTCTTCTCAGGCAATGAAAACCCAATTCTTTGGCCTTCCCTGGTGGTCTAGTGGTTAAGAATCTTCCTGCCAATACAGGGCGTACAAGAGAAGAACTCATCCTGCAACAAGAGCAGCCACTGCAGTGAGGAGCCCACACACCACAACTAGAGAGCAGCCCCCACTCACGGCAACTAGAGAAAACCTACACACAGCAACAAAGATCCAGCACAGCCAGAAACAAATAAAAATTATGAAAAAAAAAAACAATTTCTTAGTAACTCCAGCTGGAAGGTCTTCAAGTGCCTTGAAGGAAGATGAGGAAACAGTTTTGAGGGCATCTGAGAGGGACCTCCTACTGGTGTCCAGGCCACTACTAGCTCACCCCTGAGCCGTGGGCACAGAAGAGTCCCTGTCTCCCTTTCCCACCCACTTTCCCTCTAATCGATCCTCCTCTCAGTAGCCAGAGTGGTTCCTACTTACAAATGGAGTGGTTCCTTACAGCATTCTCACAAGTCCTCAGTGCTCCCGTCCTGGTACATATCAGTAGAATTTCAGAACACCTCAGCATGAGGTGCTAGGACATCTTGGTTCTGCTCTCTCTTTAGCATCACCTTCCCTGACCAGCAATTGGGAGTGTATCCTTCATCCACCCAGGGCTACTTACAGACCCCGCCCCCCAATACACCCACGCAGGATTTCAGACCTTTGCCCAGGTGTCCTCTCCCCTGAGTCCATCTGTGTTATAGGCTGATTGTTTGTGTCTCCACAAAATTCATTTGTGAAGTCCAATCTCTCAATTTGACGGTATTTGGAGGTGGGTCCTTTGGGAGGTAACTAGGCGTTCATGAGACTGAGGCCCCCATAATGGGATTAGTGCCCTTAAAATGCATCACAACATACGGCAGGTGCAGACTTATACAGTCTGATTCCACTCATACGAGGTACCTAGAATGGTCAAGTTTTTAGAGTCAGAAAGTACATGGATAGATGCCAGGGGCCAGGGGGTGGCAAAGGCGGGGAGGGGGAATGGGGAGTTAGTGTTTGATGGGAACAGAGTTTCAGTTTAAGAAAGTGAAAAATTCGGGAGATGGATGATGGTGAGAGTTGCACAATAATGTGATGTCCTTAGAGCCACTGAACTGTGCAGTTGAATATGGTTATGAGACTTTGACCACAATACTTCCCAGCCTCCAGAACCAATAAATGTTCTTTCTGTTTAACCCAAACAGTCTATGGAGTTTTGCTACAGCAGCCTGAGCAGACCAAGTCTGCTTCAGTAGACTAAGGGAAGCTCCTCTTCTCTCTCACAAGTGGCACCTCTGGATTATTCACCCCTAGAGAGGGGAAAGAGCGATCCCTGTAATTACCCTGTAAACTCCATCCTGTGAAATAGCTCACGCCTTTCTGTGGTACCACATTACATTGCATGTCTATTTCCCCTCCTACATTGTGACCTTCTTGAGGACAAGGACTTTTTCACTGGATTCAGCTTTGTGTTCCCAATAGAAGCACATGCACAGCACAGAGTAGAAACTCAATGAATATTTGTCAGCTGGGACTCCACATAGGACAGCCCCACTCAAAGAGGCTTTATCATAGGACTATCCTGGTGGTTCAGTGGTTAAGAATCTGCTACCCCATGCAGGAGACGCAGGTTCGATCCCTAGTCCAGGAACTAAGATTCCACATGCTGCGGGGCATCTAAGCCCAACTAGAAAAGTCTGCAACAAACAACACATGTAGCCAATATGTGGAAAGAAGCTTTATTGTTAAAATAAACTAAAAATATATGACAGTAGATTCAGTATTGTTTAAAATTTCTATATATTTACTTCAACTTAATTACTAATTTTCTAGTTATTTTATAAATTCTTGAAGAGGGATATTGAAATCTTTAATTCTTTGCAATTCTGTTAGTTTTTCCTTATGTATTTTGAAGTTCTCTTATTAGATGCATAAATATTAAGGAATCTTATGTTTTCTTGATGAACGGAGCCCTTTATTATTATAAAATAATCTTTATCTAGGGCAATAGCCTTTCCTCTAAAACCTACTTTATCTCATATTAATATAGCTATGTTAGCACAGTTTTAAGTAATGTTAGCTTGTTATATATTCTTTCGTCACTTTACTCAACCTTTGTGTCTATATATTTAATGCACTTACTTTAAATAGAATAATGTCTTGCTTTATATATATCTTTTAATGGGAGTATTTAGATTATTTACATCTAACATGATTATTATATGGTCAGGAATAAATGTATGATCATTTAAAAATATAAAGAAAATTATTTATTAAAATAGCTCCCACTCAAAAGAGGAAAAAGGGAACTAACCATTCACTGAGTGCCCGTTGAATGCCAGGCTCTGGGTGGGGCTCCTTACCATGTTGTTACATCTGTGTCTCATTTAATCCTCACACTAACCTTGTAAGGTGGCTGTGATAAGCCCCGTTTGCAGGTGGTGACAAGGATACTCAGAGAGCTTCAGTGGCTTGCCCACGGCCACGGCGTCACCAAGCAATGGAGCCAGGGTTTACTCCCATGTCTGGCTCCAAAGCCTGCACTTAGGATCTCTGCCTGAACCCAATCCCTCCGGCTCTGAAAAGGTGCACATCACTGCACCCACTAGGAGAGCTGAGTCTCTCAGAACATTCTTCAGCCAAGGGGCAGAGTCCCTATCACAGTCATCACAAGTTCCATTCTGCCTCTAACCTGGGGGCAGGGGGTAGGGGTTGCAGCTTCTTCGAGCGTCAGCAAGACAAGACTCCTCTGCCCTGGGTTTCCTGGCAGGCCCGGGGCAGGCACCTTGCGAGGTTCTCATGATAGGGGAAACTATCTCATGATAGGCATGGGCCACAGGCTGACATTCCAGGAACCAAGTGATTCACCAGCTTGGAAAGCATCCCTACCCCCCGAGGGCACTGGTGGGGACCGCTTAGGGTTCTCAGCAGCTCCCAGATGCAAACCCAGCGCAGTAGGTATCCAAGTCATCTAGGGCTTTCTCCCATGCTTCCCTCAACTCTCCCAGCCTCTGCTCATTATCCAATGCCAAAGCCACTGCCACATCCACAGCAACATCCCATTTCCTGGGAGCAGAAGCTGTGTTAGTTTCCTAGGTTTGCTGCAAACTTGATGACTTAAACAACAGGAATGTATTCTCTCACAGTTCTGAAAAGCAAAGTCGAAAATCGAGGTGTTGGCAGGGCCATGCCCTCTCTGATGCTCTGCTGCTGCTGCTGCTAAGTCACTTCAGTCATGTCAGACTCTGTGCGACCCCATAGACGGCAGCCCACCAGGCTCCCCCGTCCCTGGGATTCTCCAGGCAAGAATACTGGGGTGGGTTGCCATTTCCTTCTCCAATGCATGAAAGTGAAAAGTGAAAGTGAAGTCACTCAGTCATGTCCGACTCTTAGCGACCCCATGGACTGCAGCCTACCAGGCTCCTCCGTCCATGGGATTCTCCAAGCAAGAGTACTGGAGTGGGGTGCCATTGCCTTCTCCACTGATGCTCTGGGGAGGATTATTTCTCGCCTCTTCCAGCTTCTGGTAGAGGAAGATGTTGCTTGGTTTGTGGCAGCATAATTCCAATCTCTGCCTCCAAATTCACTTGGTCTTTCATAGGCATCACTCTGTCTTTTGAATCCCCATGTCTTTTCTTTCATAAGGACACCAGTCACTGCATTTAGGAAAAAGTGAAAGTGTTAGCCACTCAGTCATGTCTGACTCTTTGGGACCCCACGGACTATAGCCCACCAGGCTCCTGTGTCCATGGAATTCTCCGGGCAAGAATGCTGGAGTGGGTTACCATTCCCTTCTCAAGGGAATCCTCCCAACCCAGAGACAGAACGCAATTCTCCTGCATTGCAGGTGGATTATTTACTGTCTGAGCCACCAGGGAAGTCCCACTAGATTTAGAGCACATCCTAAATCCAGGATAATTTCATCTCAAGATCCTTAAATTAACAATATGTGCTGAGACCATATTTCCAAACAAGGCTACATTCATAGTTACTGGGAATAAATACCTGACCATATCTTTTTAGAGGATACTCACCAGGTAGCTCACTGGAAGAGGGTCCACCTGCAATGCAGGAGACACGAGTTCAATCCTTGGGTTGGGAAGATTCCCCTGGAGGAGGAAATGGCAGCCCACTCCAGTATTCTTGCCTGGGAACTCCCATGAACAGAGGAGCCTAGAAGGCTATATAGACCATAGGGTCCCAAAAGAGTCAGACACGACTTAGTGACTAAACAACAGAAGCAATTCAATCCACTCTAATGCCCCCTTTTCAAAAAGGAAACACAGAATCTAATTTTTTTTGGTCAGGTACAAAAAGATAGAAAGTTCATAAGAAAACAACTTTCTTCCTGAATCTTAAAATAATTTGGAGTCTTGTTAGTGGCTTGCATTGCGCTGATGGAATCTGTGCAGCCAGTCATTGACATATGACATGAAAATCCTTTGCCCCCTATGAGAGGAAGAAATAGTACTGAAATTGACTCAGATGCGGTTACAAATATTTGTCAAAGAACCAAGTACATTTTAAAATATGAATAAATGAATGGAGATTCCTGTTTCTCTTGGCTATTTCTTAATCACTTGGGTAGTAGATGTCAGAGAGACTCAAATTCAGACCTTGATTGTATCCCTCTTAGCTGTATGTCTTTCATAGAGTTTCTTGACATCGCCAGGTATGTATTCTTATTCATAAAATGGACATGATAACAACAAAGCATGCGCTTCCGTCCTCCCAGAGATTTTCTGAAGATAAAATTGTGTGTGTATAGGCACAGTGCAAATATCTGTGGCTATTCTGAGAGGCTTGCAGAGCTTTGGTTGCCAAACTGAGTCTCTCAAGGTGTGATGATCATGCATATAATGGAAGGTCAGATGCAGGAAGAGCTTAAATCCCAGTGGTAGCCTTTCCCTAGAGCTGGTTAAATAAACTGTCATGTTGGGCAAGGACGATGAGAAAGAATTTGAAAAAATCAGCTAGTTACCTGCCATCTTGCCTTTCCTAATTCCATTTCAAGGCACCGTAAGTATCAGAGCAAACACTGGCTCTTCCCTTAAGAATTCTAGCAGCACAAGCAAAATGTGCTCAGAAATGCTAGATAACTCCCAGAAAACTTGTATGTACTTCCTGTGAGATCACTCTCAATTTCATTATTCCCATTATAAATTATGTGTTTATTTTCTACAGGGGCTTCCCAGGTGGTGCTAGTGATAAAGAACACACTTGCCAATGCTGGAGACAAAGGGTTTGATCCCTGGGTCAGGAAGATTCCCTAGAGAAGGGAATGGCTACCCACTTCAGTATTCTTGCCTGGGAAACCCCATGGACAGAGGAGCCTGGCGGGTTCACAAAAAGTTGGACATTACTTAGCAACTGAACCACTACCATAACCACACTTAAAAGATTATTCTCAATTTTACTGTATAAACTATATGGTTATTTTCTACAGAGCATTCCTCCTTCCTTTTTATTATTATAGTTTTAGTATTCACTCAACAAACATTTGCTAATGACTTACACTGGGCCAAGCCTTAGGCTACTGATAATCCTATAAATCATGGAAGGCAGGGCTTCTACTCCCATGAATATTATGATCTAGTAAAGGAAAAGACCTAAATAACCAAGTGTACATGAGGTGTGCCCTCTCAGGAGGAAATAAATTTTCCACGGGTTGGGGAGAGTAACCCAGGCAGAGGGAAGAGCAGGAGCACAGAAGTACAGAGAGGAGAAAGTGAAGGCCTGATGAGAGTGGTCCACGTGCTGGGACTGTCCGGGTGTAGAACACGAGAGGGGAGCAGAAGCATGCATGCATGCACGCTAAGTCACTTCAGTCGTGTCCAGCTCTTTGCGACCCTATGGACTGTAGCCTGCCAGGCTCCTTTGTCCATGGGATTCTCCAGGCAGAAGCTTGAGGTGGGGCTTAGAAGACTAGCTGGGCTCCAACCTAGAGAGCTTTTTATGTCAAAAGGAAGGGTTTAGATTTTATCCCTTAGCCAAAGGGAGCCTGGAGCATTGTAAGCCGCACAATGACTATATCAGACATGCCCTAGCCCTACGAGGTACACTTTTGGAGAACGCTTCCCACAGGAAATACATCAGGGCAATTATCTCAGCCAGGGAAGTCTGTTTTCCCTTGTGGGTCAAGAGAATAGTATGTCAGCAAATGGCTTGGCATGTCTGTAGTCCCTGTAGGAATGTCCTAACACAAGTCAGAATAAAAATGTCCACCTAACTTGGTGTCCCTTAAAATCTCCTGCCAGAAATAGCACCTTGGAGAGCAAATGCATCAAGGGAGTGAAGCAGGGCATCCAGGAGAGGCAACCAGAAGGTGCCATGAGACCTAGGGAGGGACATGGCAAAGAGTGATGAAAAAACAAGTGGAGAGGCAGTCCAAAAATGATGCTGCAGGAACCAAGCAAAAATCAATAACTCATTTTCTGATGAAGACATCACTCGTAAAATTATCAGAAAGTCAAGAAACAAACATATTCCAGGACAATACAGGAACTTCTGCCAGTAAACAGAGACGGCATTAGCAACCAACAAGCAGATAAATTAAAATGAGGTGGCTTGCATTTTCCACTTGTGTCTGTGCCTCAGATGGCTTGAAGACCCTGAGTAGAGCTGATGGACCCTGAGAGCAGAAATGACGAAACTGGTAGATTTGGCAATCTAAAGGGCCATGGGTGGTGTGGGTGTGTTAGTCACTCGGTTGTATCTGACTTTGTGACTCCATGCACTGTAGACCACCAGGCTCCTCTGTCCAGGGGGTTTCTCCAGGCAAGAACACTGGGGTGGGTAGCCATTTCCTTCTCCAGGGGATCTTCCTGACCCAGGGATAGGACCCTGGTCTCTTGCATGGCAGGCAGATTGTTTACTATCTGAGCCACCAGGAAAGCCCAAAAGGCAATACTCCTACACACCGAAAATCTACAGGTACAAAATGAAAAGGCAAATCCAGAGAAGACGACTTTTATGCACAAAGGGGTCTTTATTTTAAATTAATTAATTTATTAATTTATTTGACTGTGCAGGATCTTTAGTTGCAGCATTTGAACTCTTTCAGTTGTGGTCTGTGGGATCTGCTTCCCTGACCAGTGATGGAACCCAGGCCTCCTACTTTAGGAGCATGGAGTCTTGGCCACTGGATCACCAGGGAAGTCCCAAAGTTGTCTTTAATAATTTTATTTATTCTCATCAAAAATTGGTGACTACCTAATAATCCCACAATCAAGTTTTAAACGGGACCCATAAATGTGGAAATCACTTACAAATGCATCTAACTAAGTAATAAAACCTGACTGTGACATTTTAAACATATGCTATGATTTTATCTACATAGTAATAAAAATACTAATCATAAAAAAAATCTAGAAAAAAATTTAAAAAGTTATTCATTACTCCCTTGGGTAAATGATATCAACCAGAAATCATTGAAAATGTTCCCATGAGGGTTTAGTGTTAGTTGCTCAGTTGTGTCTGACTCTTTGTGACCCGATGGATTGTAGTCCACCAGGATCCTCCATTCATGGAATTCTCCAAGCAAGAATATTGGAGTGGGTTGCCGTTCCCTCCTCCAAGGGATCTTCCCAATCCAGGGATCAAACGCAGGTTTTCCACATTGCAGGTGGGTTCTTTACCATCTAAACCACCAAGGGAAACCCAAGAATATTGGAAGCGGGTAGCTTATTCCTTCTCCAGGGGATCTTTCCAACCCAGGAATCAAACCAGGGTCTCTGGCATTACAGATGGATTCTTTACCAGATGAGCTACCAGCCACCAGACTGGGAATCCCCAAATGATACACAATCTGGTGGTACTCTTTATCTCTCCTTTCTAGTATCTACCATAGCCCTCATATTCTGTTCCACGAAAGCAGGGGTGAGAAATTGAGTGTAGAGAAGGAAAGTGGCATGTATTCATGCAAAGGGCCCCCTTGAGTACCTATGTCTAAATGCTAGTTAAAATATATTAGAAGCATAAACAAATCATATGTGTACCCAGGCTCCTGGTATAAGACAGATAAATGCTACATGAAAGGGTTTATTTCAAAGACAAAAGAAAGATAAAAGAACTCTATGCCCTCTTTTGTGTCTTTCTGGGAGGAAAAAGTTGTCACTTTTGCAAATGATACGAAGCCTTGCCTAACTGCTGTACCATCTGCTCCAACTGGCTTGTGAAATCTAAAAAGAGCATTTCCCTTTCTGGGTCAGCAGTGACATCACATGTAGAGGCAGAGGGTGGCAGGGTGGGTGTAGATGAATGTGCAGAATGGCACCAGCCCCTGGGGACTCCCAATACATTTGGCACACACACATCCTAACAGTCTAAGTGCCCATGCGGAGCAGGGACAAGCTGCTTAGGACCACAGACAAAGACTAAAGGATGGAAGAAGCATAGTTCCCCATGGAGGCAGGGAGAAGTACAAATGGACACAAAGTTCTGTGATTTCCTGCCAAAGCGCTACTATAAGAGCATACTGCTCCCCTGCTTCTGGAAAAGATCTCTCTGGATACATCAATCTATTTCCAAGCAGGTTGCTTCTTCCTATTCTGGCATTGACGTGGGCAGAGGGTGTGGCTGTTGTTGTGGGTGCATGCCCAGGCATATTTGACTCATTGCAACCCCATGGACTATAGCCCACGAGGCTCCTCTGTCCATAGAATTTTCCAAGGCAAGAATACTGGAGTGGATTTCCTTCTCCAGGGGGTCTTCCCATCCCAGGGATCAAACCCACGTCTTTTGTGTCCCCTGCATTAGTAGGCAGATTCTTTACCACTGAGCCACTTGAGGGAGTGAGGGGGAGTCATAAAAGGAGAACTGCAGAACAGCCTTGTTCTATAAAGACATCTTGGATCTCTTAAACAAGCAGAAACCTGAATTCAAGTCCCAGCCTGGCCCCTGGCCAACGGCATGGCCTTGGGTAAGTCCTAACTTCTACACTGACCTTAGGCATTAGGTAGAAAGTTAGGTTAATACATTTGGGGCTTCCTATGCCTGTGGGCTGCTTCTGGTGTCAATGAGCAGAGAGTTTTGACAACCTGAAAACTTCCTCGGGGACCACCTAGAACCAGGAAGACAAGCATAAGCTGGGTCTCTGCTGTATCACGCAGGGAGAGGAAAGCCCTGAGCACCAAGGGTTCAGGGGACCATCCTGCAGTTCAGGATGACTGCAGCCCCAAGCCAACCATACCCAGATGGTCATGGTTTGTGATTACTGACCCTCCCAATAAATAAAGTCCCTCTGGTGGCTCAGATGGTAAAGAATCTGCCTGCAGTGCAAGAGACCCAGGTTTGATTCTTGAGTCGGGTGGATCCCCTGGAGAAGAGCATGGCTACCCACTCCAGTATTCTTGCCTGGAAAACTCCATGGACAGAGGAGCCTGGTCACTTATAGTCCATGGAATCACAAAGAGTCAGACATGACTGAGCAACTAACACACACGAAACATACACTCTTCAGGAACGGTAGCAGTGGCTGCTGGCATCTGAGAATGAATTAATCTACTGAACACTAGTCTGCAGGATGAGGAGGCCCATCATTTCTGCTCAAATCAGCAACATCTTCCCACCTTGCCCGTCTCACTATAAAGATGATATTTGGATTTATAACTGTCTGACTTCTATGTCTATCCATCAGTTATTTCTGAACTTAGGTGATGAACAGGGATATCACTGAAGTCCTTAGGGGTAGTGTACCCATGTAGGAGTCTGTTGATGTATCTGTATTCTTCTCTGGTCCCCAGCACAGGGTCCCAGCCAACATCAGCTGAAGCAAACCCCTTCTTGACCAGTGCTTTTGGCTAACCCCTTTCTCAAGGACTTTGGAAATTCATAGTCCTTCTCACACTCCACTGAAAATGCTTGGGCTCTCTCTGATCTTGACAGCCCCCTCCCAGGCCATGATGGTGCAAGGATGCTGTTTCCTGGACATCTCTCTACTCTCAGGTCCCTACATTTGTCTGGGAATTGTGTTGTTTCAGAGTACCATCTGTAACAAATCTGGGGGCTGCTGCAACAAATTGCTACAAATTGGGAGGCTTATGGGCTTCCCAGGTGGCACTAGTAAAGAACTCACCTGAAAATGAGTCTTAGGAGACCTAAGAGACATGGGTTTGATCCGTGGGTCAGGAAAAGCCCCTGGAGGAGAGCAAGGCAACCCATTCTAGTATTCTTGCCTGGAGATGGAGAATCCCATGGGCAGAGGAGGCTGGTGGGCCTCCGTTGCATGGGGTTGCAATGAGTGGGACACAGATGAAGTGACTCAGCATGACACATACAATGCGGTTTACAGAAACTCAGTTCTGGAAGCTAGAAGTCTGAAAGCAAGATGTCAGGAGGGCCATGATCTCTCTGAAGAAGTGAAAGGGGGGTCTTTCTCACCTCTTCTAGTTTCTGGTATTTGCCAGCAATCACTGACATTCTTTTGTCTCATAGATACATCACTTATATCTCTGCCTTTGCCTTCACATGGCCTTCACCCCTGTTTCTGTTCATGTCTCTGTGCCCAGATCTCCTTTTCTTACAGGGACACCAGTCCCTGGATCTAGTATGACCTCATCTTAACTTGATTTCATCCATAAAGACCTCATTCATAGGTGCTGAAGGGTCAGGACTTCATATCTCTTGTTGTTATTTAGTCACTAAGTCATGTCCAACTCTTTGTGACCCCCTGGACTATAGCCAGCCAGGCTTATCTGATCCATGGAATTCTCCAGGCAAGAATACTGGAGTGGCTTGCCATTTCCTTCTCCAGGTGTTCATCCTGACCCAGGGATCGAACCCACATCTCCTGCCTTGGCACAGAGTCTTTATCACTGTGCCACATGGGAAGCCCTAATCAATATTTGAGGAGCTTCAAAATCCTGATGGTCCATTTAGGTTTAGAGAACAAGGTCTTGGGAGAATGCGTTCTGGACTGATAAGTTTGAGGGATCAGTAAGTTGGGGGATGGCGGAAGGAAGACAGGAGTTCTTACATGGAAGAGCAGTCCTTGCAATGCACCCCAGAAGAGATATGGGGCATAAAAACACACCTCAGGGACTTCCCTGGTGGTGCAGTGGCTAAGATTCCACACTCCCAATGCAGGGAGCCCAGGCTTGATCCCTAGTCAAGGAATTAGATCCCACATGCCTCAACTGAGAGTTCATACGCCAAAACCAAGACTCGGTACAGCCAAATAAATAAGTATTTTTTAAAAGCACCATTCTGGAGGAGGCCTTGGGAGAGTTAGGACTGGATCTACAGGGGAAAGTGGAGAACACATTGCACAAGAAGTCAAAAGACCCTGGTCTGAGTCCCAAGTCTGCAGCTTACAAGTCACTTGACTGGTTGACTTCCTTCCCTAAGAAAACTGGGCCAAGCTCAGTGCTGCCCTACACAGTGTGAGGCTTGTTATTCAGTCGATCAGTCGTGTCTGACTCTTTGCGACCCCATAAACTGCAGCACACCAGTCTTCCCTATCCTTCACCATCTCCCAGAGCTTGCTCAAATTCATGTCCATTGAGTCAGTGATGCCATCCAGCCATCTCATCCTCTGTTGCCCCCTTCTCCTCCAGCCCTCAATCTTTCCCAGCATCAGGGTCTTTTCCAATGAGTCTAACCGTTGTGTGAGGCTAACCATTCAGAATTAACTTGGGTATCGGGAAGATAATTCTTCATTTCCTGATTCAGATGAGGCTTATAGTAATGATCCCTTCACCAGTGGGAATGGAAGGCTGAATCCAGGGTAGAAATAGTTTGGTTCTTAGGTCATTTTATCACTGACCTCTTCTCCAGGCCTGGCCCATCAGCTCTGAGGTGGGTTTGTCCCAAAGCCATTGCCAGCATCAAACACTGGTGGCTTAGGAGTCTCTTTTGTGTAACCCCTGAGTTACTCATATTCTGATGACAAGGACCATCCAGAGCTGAAGCAACAGTGTCCTTGCTGTCGAGTACATGATAGCAAATATTTTTTAGCTCCAGAGGTTCTGGGATGTGGGTTAAGCTCTACCCCGCAATGAAGGGGCTTCCCAGGTGGCACTAGTGGTAAAGAACCCGCCTGCCAGTGCAGGAGATATGAGCCATGAGTTTGATCCCTGGGTCAGCAAGATCCCCTGGAGGAGGCCAGGGCAACCCACTCCAGTGTTCTTGCCTGGAGAATTCCATGGACAGAGGAGCCTGGCGGGCTACAGGCCGTAGGGCCGCAAAGAGTCAAACACCACTGAAGCAACTTAGCACACATGCACCCAGGCAATGACAGGTTGCTGCCTGCAGGTAATCCCCTCATCAGCAGAGCAGATGAAGTAGCATCATTCAAAGAGAGAGAGAAAAGGATACTCTCTTGGGATGCTCATTGCAAATACAGTTCTGGAGCGAAGGAACAAGTTAAGCTCGCTGTTGACCTTTAGAAGCAGGAAAAAAATAGATGGGAGAGAAGGTTGAGGTCTCTGGTTAGTGGTTTTTTAAAAATCTGTCAGATTTAATTAAATCATCACAAGTGCCTTTTAAAGGGCTCTGTGTGGTTGTCCTGCATGGTCAGAGGAACGTGATCCAAGAGGCAGCTGGGGCCTTGGCAGATCTCCAACTTCTGTCCTTTCCCAGGCAGGAAGCACAAGTCAGCCCAGTAGCACTTGTCATTGTGTGGACCCTGAAGGCCATCAAATGCAGGGCTGGCATCGGATCCGGAGGCTCAGCACGATGCGCGGAACTTCGCCAGAACACCTGATGCCCACATCTTTTGTCCCTGAACTGACTAGACTTTCTCTGCAGTGCAGCCTCTGCTGTGTATCTGCCGAGTTCCAGATTCCAGCCTCCCCTCCCTTTTCACCCCCATACCACCAGAGACACAACATACAGGACTTAACTTCTGCTCTCTTGTCTAAGAGATAGCTATTAAATGAGAAGCTTCCACTGGTAAAATATTCAGTTCATTCAGCTCAGTCATATCTGACTCTTTGGACCCCAAGGACGGTAGCACCCCAAGCCTCCCTGTCCATCCCCAACTCCCAGAGTTTACTCAAGCTCATGTCCATCATGTCAGTGATGCCGTCCAACCATCTCATCCTCTGTCATCCCCTTCTCCTCCTGCCTTCAGTCTTTCCCAGCATTAGGGTCTTTTCCAATGAGTCAGTTCTTCGCATCAGGTAGGCAAAGCATTGGACTTTCAGCTTCAGCATCAGTCCTTCCAATGAATATTCAGTACTGATTTCCTTTAGGATGGACTGGTTGGATCTCCTTGCAGTCCAAGGGACTCTCAAGAGTCTTCTCCAACACCACAGCTCAAAGGCATCAATTCTTCGGTGCTCAGCTTTCTTTGTAGCCCAACTTTCACATCCATCCATGACTATTGGAAAAACCATAGCTTTGACTAGATGGACCTTTGTTGGCAAAGTAATGTCTCTGCTTTTTAATATGCTGTCTAGGTTGGTCATAACTTTTCTTCCAAGGAGCAAGAGTCTTTTAATTTCATGGCTACAGTCACCATCTGCAGTGATTTTGGAGCCCAAAAAAATAAAGTCTCTCACTGTTTCCATTGTTTCCCCATCTATTTGTCATGAAGTGATGGGACTGGATGCCATGATCTTAGTTTCCTGAATGTTGAGTTTTAAGCCAACTTTTTCACTCTCTTCTTTCACTTTCGTCAAGAGGCTCTTGAGTTCTTCTTCACTTTCTGCCATAAGGGTGGTGTCATCTGCACATCTGAGGTTATTGATATTTCTCCTAGCGATCTTGATTCTGGCTTGTGCTTCATCCAGCCCAGCATTTCTCATGATGTACTCTGCATATAAGTTAAATAAGCAGGGTGACGACATACAGCCTTGACGTACTCCTTTCCAGATTTAGAAACAGACTATTGTTCCATGTCCAGTTCTAACTGTTGCTTCTTGATTTGGCCAAAAAGTTTATTCAGATTTTTCCATAAGACAGTACCAAAAAATCCAAACAAACTTTTTGGCCACCCCAATGACATAGTACATATTATTATATATGAATAACATAGGTAAAGGGGCTTCCTAGGTGGTGCTAGTAGTAAAGAATCTACCTGCCAATGCAGGAAACATAAGAGATGCAAGTTCATCCCCTGGATTGGGAAGATCCCCTGGAGGCGGGCATGGCAAAACACTCCATTATTCTTGCCTGGAGAATCCCCTGGACAGAGGAGCCTGGTGGGCTACAGTCCATGGGGTCGCAAAGAGTGGAACACAACTAAAGTGACTTAGCAAGGACACACAATACAGGTAAAAATGATCACTGGGAGTGCTTCTTTAGGAGATAGAATCTGTCCTCCACACTTTACACATTTCCAAAATACAAGAAAATTTTAAAAATAAATAAAAAGACTAAGGCAGAACTGTGGGTGGTAATCCTGGCTCTCCGTTGGTTTGCAACCTCAGCAGCTGCCCAGGCATAAAGTGAAACCTGCCCCATCCACAGATGGCAGGCAGAGAAGGAAGGAAGAGTCGGGTCACTCCAGATTGGAAGCTGGCAGGTGTAATAAGCAAAGGAAGTTCTGTACGTTGATCGTCTTGGATGTCACAAGACAGACTGTCTGGCAAGATGCCCACTTGCCAGAATTTTAAAATGTATATAGAACTTAATATGGCCCAGTCACATATTCCATCTAGATGGTCTCATCTTCCTGTCTCAAGGTTGTGTCTTTGGGCAGCTTCTGGGCTGGGGAAGGCAAGCAGAACACACATTCCAAGGACAGGAGAGAGAGTGAGATGCCTCCGATTGCCTGGGTCCTCTTCCAACACTCCACACCTCATCAATAGATCCTACCGTCTCAGAAGCCCCTCCCTTCTGCAACGTGCCCTGAGCAGTCAGCAAGGGCTTTTACTATCAAGGAGGTGGATTTGTGTGTGTGTGTGTGTGTGGCTACCTGACTGCTTTGGAGGCAGATATCACAGCAACAGCATAGGCACATGTAAGCAAAAACACATGTCTGAGGAGCCCTTACAAATAGCTGTGAAAAGAAGAGAAGTGAAAAGCAAAGGAGAAAAGGAAAGATATACCCATTTGAATGCAGAGTTCCAAAGAACAGCAAGGAGAGATAAGAAAGCCCTTCTCAGTGATCAAAGAAAGTGAGCAAAGAAATAGAGGGAAACAATAAAATGGGAAAGACTAGAGACCTCTTCAAGAAAATTAGAGATATCAAGGGAACATTTCATGCAAAGATGGGCACAATAAAGGACAAAAATGGTGTGGACTAACAGAAGCAGAAGATATTAAGAAGAGGTGCCAAGAATACACAGAAGAACTATACAAAAAAGATCTTCATGACAACGATGGTGTGATCACTCACCTAGAGCCAGACATCCAGGAATGCAAAGTCAAGTGGGCCTTAGGAAATATCACTAAGAATAAAGCTAGTGGAGGTGATGGAATTCTAGCTGAGCTATTTCAAATCCTGAAGGATGATGCTGTGAAAGTGTTGCACTCAATATGCCAGCAAATTTGGAAAACTCAGCAGTGGCCACAGGACTGGAAAAGATCAGTTTTTATTCCAGTCCCAAAGAAAGGTAATGCCAAAGAATGTTCAAACACAATTGCACTCATCTCACACGCTAGTAAAGTAATGCTCACAATTCTCCAAGCCAGGCTTCAACAGTATGTGAACTGTGAACTCCAGATGTTCAAGCTGGATTTAGAAAAGGCAGAGGAATCAGAGATGAAATTGCCAACATCCACTGGATCATAGGAAAAGCAAGGGAATTCCAGGAAAACATCTACTTTTGCTTTATTGACTACGCCAAAGCCTTTGACTGTGCAGATCACAACAAACTGTGGAAAATTCTTCAAGATATGGGAATATCAGACCACCTGACCTGCCTCTTGAGAAATCTGTATGCAGGTCAAGAAGCAACAGTTAGAACTGGACATGGAACAACAGACTGTTTCCAAACTGGGAAAGGGGTATGTCAAAGCTGTATGTTGTCACCCTGCTTATTTAACTTAAATGCAGAGTACATCATGTGAAATGCTGGGCTGGATGAAGCACAAGCCAGAATCAAGATTGCTAGGAGAAATACCAATAACCTCAGCTATGCAGGTGACACCACCCTTATGGCAGAAAGCAAAGAACTAAAGAGTCACTTGATGAAAGGGAAAGAGGAGAGTGAAAAAGTTGGCTTAAAACTCAATATTCAGAAAACTAAGATCATGGCATCCAGTCCCATCACTTCATGGCAAACAGATGGGGAACAGTGGAAACAGTGACAGACAGACTTTATTTTTTTGGGCTCCAAAATCACTGCAGATGGTGATTGCAGCCATGAAATTAAAAGACGCTTGTTCCTTGGAAGAAAAGTTATGACCAACCTAGACAGCATATTAAAAAGCAGAGACATTACTTTGCCAACAAAGGTCCATCTAGTCAAAGCTGTGGTTTTTCCAGTAGTCATGTATGGATGTGAGAGTTGGACTGTGAAGAAAGCTGAGCGCCAAAGAATTGATGCTTTTGAACTGTGGTGCTGGAGAAGACTCTTGAGAGTCCCTTGAACTGCGAGGAGATCCAACCAGTCCATCCTAAAGGAAATCAGTACTGAATATTCATTGGAAGGACTGATGCTGAAGCTGAAAGTCCAATGCTTTGCCTACCTGATGCGAAGAACTGACTCATTGGAAAAGACCCTGATGCTGGAAAAGATTGAAGGCAGGAGGAGAAGGGGATGACAGAGGATGAGATGGTTGGATGGCATCACCAACTCAATGGACATGAGTTTGAGTAAATTCTGGGAGTTGGTGATGGACAGGGAAGCCTGGCAGGCTGTAGTCCATGGGGTTGCAAAGAGTTGGACACGACTGATCAAATGAACTGAACTGAAGAGAAAACACAGATGAAAATAATGCTTCCCCAAATAATTAATATTTCTTTTTACCAAGAGCCCCATGATCTGAACCACTTATTAAGTTTCATAAGCTGGGGGGTTTGATTACTCAGGGTGTTCACTGTTTTTACGTGACTTAATAAAAATGAACGTTAGCAAACCCCTCAGGTCCCAGCACACAACATTTTGATTGGATAATGACACAAGAGCCTCTTCTCGAGGCAATAATAATGTCCAAGGCCATTCTATTGTTGGAGGACAGCTCTTTAGAAACATTTCAGTGTTTAGTGAGGATAGGTTTTGCTGGCTACCATTTAAGTCATCCTGGGTGAATTTATATTTGCATAAAATAACCAAAGAAAGTTTAGCATCACTTCTTATTGGACAGTGCTTCCCATGTAATTTGATGTATCATATAACCCTAATTAATTTAATATCTCTCATATGAAAAGAGAGAATACATTTTTTGTGATGCTTCAGGAACCCTCTAGAAAATCCCAAAGTTAGTTAAAGGTCAATGAGACTTCATTTAGAATTTGATTTTGTGGAGATTTGTCAAAAATGTCAAAAAGATTTAAAACAATTGATTAAGTAGGTCACTGTGAAATAATATTTAATCATTCATTCATTTAACCAGAACAATAATTGAAGATTTCAAAGGCAAAAATAGAAAGTTACATAATTATAGAAAAAAAACCTCTCTTTTAATAAAGAGACTTGTTTTCTTTAAGTAATCAAAAACCTGATAAAGTCAACAAGAAACACAGGAAATTATTTTGATAAAACACAGAATCTTTGTTTTCTAGGCAGATTACTTAAAAAGTAAAGAAAAGCCTTCCACAATCTCATTAAGAACAAACCAAAAGTCCAAAAACCCTCTTTCCTTTTAGCATGTGAAAGTAATAAGCCTTAGATAAGCACAGTATTGATAGTACAGCTTATTTTTCTTTAAACCAATAAAATAGAAGTCTTACAAAGTAATTTTGGTAATACCCTCCAAAGGTAGAAAAATATCACATATGCATAACATATACCCATACAAGTACATAAGCATACAAACACAAACAGAGCCCTATAACTTTCATTTCAAAACTTTAGCCGTGACTCAGGTAAAATAATATAAAAGTCACTAGTTTATGAAACAGTTGAATTCAATGTGTTTCTGGCAGATGGAACAACCTACTCACATGGCTAAAGCTTTTCATAATATTTGTAGAGAAAACTTTCAAGATTTGTATTTGTCCTTTACCACTAATCTTATGGAGGCTCTGGACTGATTTGGGGCAAGGGAACTTCTAGAGCAGTTAAGTATTTTAAACAGCCTCCTTTTTTTTTCTTCCCTCTCAGGCAATTGTAGGCATTGTTTTCATGATCTTTTAGGCTGTGTATATTTCAGACGTGATAAGACTTACAACTTCAAGAATCAGAGACAGAATGCAAGTTTTCTCCTAGGATATTAGTGCATATATTTCTCTATTATCAGAAGTCTAGGCTAACTGCTATTTAAAATGTTCCTTTGCATGAGGGATGGGACAGCATGGACACTGTTCATTTCACTGTCAATCACCACCACATCATCCACTTTATTCTCCTCACTTTTCCAGCGATTCTGCCTCTTAACATCTTAATCACACTTGGTCACAAGTGTCGCTGTTGTTGTTATTGTTGTCTAATTGCTAAGTCATGTTTGACTCTTTTGAGACCCCATGGATTGTAGCCCACCACACTCCTCTGTCCATGGGATTTCCCAGACAAAAATACTGGAGTGGGTTGTCATTCCTTTCTCCATGGGGTCTTCCTGACCCAGGGGTTGAACCCGTGTCTCCTGCATTGGCAGGCAGATTTCACCAGGGAAGCCCTTTGTCACAAGTACTCGGAAAGTATTCAGACCTTACTCCATGACGCCGTGTGCCCACCTCACTCTGCAAAATGGCAAGCTAATGTCTCCAACTTGTTATTTTGTTCTCCCGCCTTGTCTGTTAGTCCTGAAGCTAACAGAGTAGGGGACAACTGTATATTCTTCTCTGACTTCAGCTGTTCTCCCAACTTTCTAACTTGAGCTTCAGCCTCTAGTCAAGAAAGGATGGCCAGCTGACAGTAGCCATTTGTTTCCCTTATTTCTCACAGTGCACTAAACAGTTTCTCAAAGACACACACACACACACACGCACACGCACACACACACACGCACGCACACATACACAAAAGCAGTTTTCAGAGCATCCTCTATTCATGCAGTGGTCTAGAAGCATCTAACTAGGGATTTCCCCCACAGATACCTCTTCCCTCAGACCCATCTCTTTGGTCTCATGGTTGGCTCACCAATTGTTAGTTTACACCTTTTACAGTTGACTCCTGTATATGGGAATCAAGGAGAGACCGAAGAGTGAGGCAGACTGATCAAGACTCATAGGTGGAAGGTTTAATTAGCAAGGGAGAGTACCTACAAGCACGACTTCGAAGTTGCAATAGAGTTAGATCTCCACACCACCCAGCAGAATCTTCTTTTAATTTTATTTATTTTTGGCTGTGCTGGGTCTTCCCTGCTGTGCAGGATTTTCTCTAGTTGTGGTGTGTGGGCTTCTCACTGCAGTTGCTTCTCTTGTTGTGGGGCAAAGGCCCTAGAGTGTGTAGACTTCCGTAGCTGTAGCACAGTAGTGCATTCAGTAGCTGTGTTTCCCCAGCTCTGGAGCACTGGCTCAGTCGTTGTGGGGCGCAGGCTTAGCTGCTCTACGGTATATGGGATCTTCCGGGACCAGGAATCGAACCCATGTCTCCTACATTGGCAGGTGGCTTCTTTACCACTGAACCACCAGGGAAGCCCAGAGTCTTAAAATTTATATAGATGCTTTAACTAGGTTCAGTCACATATACCACCCAGATGGTCTCAACTGCACCTCACTGTCTCAAGACTGTGTCCTAGGGTAGTTTCTTGTACAGGGAAGGCAAATGGAATGCACGCTCTAAAATCAAGCAAGCGGGTGAGAAGCCTACAGCTGCCCAGGTCTAGCTTTCAGGTCAACTGGCGGCCACACCCTCTTGAAAACCTTCAACGTCCCCCTCCTGAGCACTTGGTTGGTTGGACATCCGACTCCACTGTAGCTGGAGAGGGGCCCCGTGACTCATTCTGGCCGATGAGTTTTGAGTGAAAGTGGTGCATGCCACTTGCAGACTAGAGCATCTAATTGCCAACGCAAGACCCCCTATTTCTCCCTTTCCCTCTGGCATAATGACTGGCATCTTTGGGGATCAGAGCCCTGTACCAAACCAACATGGATATGTAGCATTGTTTGTTTTTAATTTCTGAGCCACTATTATTTGGGTTGTTGGCTAGCAAGGCCTCTTCTAGTCTATCTGATTAAACATATATTCATGGGTCAGTCAATCCTAAAGGAAATCAACTCTGAATATTCATTGGAAGGACTGATGCTGAAGCTCCAATACTTTGGCCACATGACGTGAAGAGTCGACTCTTTGCAAAAGACCCTGATTCTGGGAAAGACTGAGTGTAGGAGGAGAAGGAGGTGACAAAGGATGAGATGGCTGGATGGCATCACTGACTCAACGGACATGAATTTGAGCAAACTCAGTGATAGTGAAGGACAGGGAAGCCTGGCGTGCTGCAGTTCATAGGGTCTCAAAGAGTCAGACGTGACTGAGCAACTGAACAACAACATGGATTATTTCTGAAGAGATAAAAATTTTGAAAGTAAGAGAAGAAGAATCAGAAGTGGGAGAGATTTTATACTTTCCTCTTGCGTGCTATTGTTTTGGTTAGCATGCCCATGTATGAATGCCTTTCCCCTCCTCCACCCTGAAATTTAAACAAATGAATGAATAAAATACACTGAGCAGCTCTATATGCTAAGCATCTCCCTAGGCAATTGGGAGACAAAGTTTGAAGGTATTTTATATATTTTCCTAGCCAAGGTTCTGTAGGGCCAATGTTCCCGAGTCCTCTCTGGTCATCTACATCCATCCCCATCTTACTCAAAACAGGCCCTCCCCACACCATACAGCTCACAGCCAGGAAGGCAGAGAGAATGGAGCCAGAACCTTCCTGGCCGTGTCAGAGAGGTCTAAGTGATTCTCTTCATCGCTGACACCAATGGCCAGGGTGAAGTGAGTTCGGGAAAGGCTGTGATGATGCTTGAAGCCTGTCTGCTCACTGTGTGGATAGGCAGTGCTGCAGCTGGGTGGCTGAACTGGCCACTTCCCAGCCATATGGGTGTGAGCCTGAAGCAGGCTGTGTCCTGGAAAAGCTTCTGTTATAAGTGAGCCCAGAAACAGCCCTGCTTGCCAGAGGCTGGGGATGAGCACCAGTTAGGGCTCATCCTTCAACTACAGAAACCCAACCACAGTGGTTTAACCAAACAGGTATCTTTCCCTAATAAAGAAGGAGCCCAGAGGAAGATGCCCAAAGGTACAGCAGTCCACGACGTAATCACTGTCCCAGGCTTCATCATCCATATTGCGTGGCTTTTATTCCTCACACTTCCCACCTTTAAGGCATAAGATAATGGCTCCACCTTCCACCTCCCGTTGGCGTTCCTGGCCTGAAGAAGCAGCAGCAGCAGCCAGCCACCTCAGGAAAGTACAAACTTTTTCAGAAATCCAACGTATACTGGCTGCAACCAGCCAAGCATAATAGTTAAGAGCCCTGATTCTCAAAACTAACTGGATTCAAATTCTGGGTCCACCATTAAATAGCTGTGTTCTTGGGCTATTTACTTCACCTCTCTGTGTCTCAGTTTTCTCATGAGTAAAATAGAATAGACTGTCATGGGCTTCCCTGATGGCTCAGATGATAAAAAATCTGCCTATAACGCAGAAGACCCAGGTTCGATCCCTGGGCCAGGAAGATCTCCTGGAGGAGGGAATGGCAATTCACTCCAGTATTCTTGGCTAAAGAATCCCATGGACTGGCGGGCTACAGTCCTTGAGGGTTGCAAAAAGACTAGCAACTAGCACACGCACAGAGACTGTTAGACAGAGTGAAGTAAGTCAGAAAGAGAAAAACAAATATGAGCACAGATATATAGGGAACCTAGAAAAGAGGTCCTCTTGAAACTATCTGCAGGGCAGGAATACGGATGCAGACTTAAAGAGCGGAGTTGTGGATGGGGGCGTGGGGGAAGGAGAGAGTGGGACGAATTGAGAGAGTATCACTGACATGTATACACTGCTGCTCCTAAGCCACTGCAGTCGTGTCCGACTCTGTGCGACCCCATAGACGGCAGCCCACTGGGCTCCCCCGTCCCTGGGATTCTCCAGGCAAGAGTACTGGAGTGGGGTGCCATTGCCTTCTCCGATATGCACTCTGCCATGTGTCAGATAGACAGCTAGCGGGAAGCTGCTGTGTGTCACAGGGTGCTCAGCTCGGGGCTCAGTGATGACCCAGAGGGTGGGATGGGAGTGGGAAGGAGGCTCAGAGGGGCGGGGGTACATGTATACACACAGTGGATCCACTTTGCTGTACCGCAGAAACTAACACAATTATACTTCCACAACCAAAAACAGGAATAGTAGTAATAACGTCATAGAAATGTTAGGAGCGTTCAATTATAAAGTGCTCACAGTCCTGTCTGGACCACGGTAAGGATAACATAAGCCACCCAGAGCCTTGGCTCTCACCTTGCCTGCCCACATTTTCATCAAGCAAAGGACCAATCCTCAACGCTGAGGGAGGATCTGCAGAGACCCGAGACCCTCTATGACACTGCACCTGTGCTCACTCAGAGATGCTTGGCTGCCGGGCTAGGCCTGATTTTACTCAGGGCCTGGATGGGGGATCTACCAGGAGACCAAAGTCCAGGAGGCCTGGGGAAGGAAGTTCGGAGGCAGTGCTAACCAGACCCCCCACCACACTTCAGATCTGTGACAACACAGAATCAGTGTATATACACAGTGGGTGTATCTGGTAGTGAAGCTTGGAGATGGTTGGTCCACTAAACTCACAGCAAGATCCTAGTCAGCAGTGAGGGATACAGGAATGGGGGTGGGGATGGGGCAGAGCGCAGGTTCCCAGGAGAGGAGGTGAGGAAGGCTGGGCGTGAGTCAGCACCGGGCTTCAAAGACAGCTCCCATCCAGCTGAGGACCAAGGAGCAAACACAAGCATGTCAGGAGAGGCCCCTGCCCTCACACACAGCATAATACTCAGTACACAACCAGTAACAGGAAACATTCGAGACGAGGAGCACAGAGCCCCTGCGGTGTCAGGCCCACTGATCCTTTAGTTCCCAGACCACAGGGAGCTCTGGGTGTCCAACGGGAGCCCAGGGAAGGGGTGAGGCAACCAAGCAACACAAGGGCATTTAGGCAGCAGCCACAACTTTCCAGTTCCTAAGAAAGCATTTCAGCATTTTAACAGCCAACTCATCTGCAAGGGCGTCTTCTAGAAAATGTCAGCCCCATGCTCAGCAGCTGACTTCCAGACACCATGCATCCCCACCACTGCGGGTGTACATTTTGAAGGGCCCCTTTCCTGCTCGGAATGGCTTAGCAGCGAGCAGGCATTCATCCGCAAGTACAGGGTCTCAGTGTCCACGGACTGAGGGGGAAGGCTAAGCCACTTCCCCTTTGCTATTTCTCTAAATTTCCAAGTCTGTAAAGGTCCTTGCTTTCCACTTTGAGGGGTTTCTGGGGGTCAGGTAGCTGTGTCAGGGTGTCTGCTCGATGCCCAGCCCCAGCAGGAATGGAGCAGAGCCCTGCCCTGCTGGAATAGGTAACCCAGAAGTGACAGGGCTCGGCCTCTGTGGAACTGCTCCATGTCGTCAGGCAGCAGGATTTTTCATAAAAACCCAAGCCTGTTTCTACCCTGTCACCCTCATCTCCACCCCCACAAGCTGCTTTCTACCAACAACAATTTCAAAATTGATCTTTGAAATGACTCCTCACTTAAATCAGCTTCTGAGTTTTAAAGGGTAAGAAAATGTCTCTCACTCATTTAGACTAAACTAATGTGCCCATTAACCATGTTGGAGACACGCAAATCCTACCGCCTAGAAATTATCCATTAGCCCCATTTCAGGCTCTTCCACCCACCGCCTTCCTCCCACACTGCCTTGGAGTTCTAAACCTCAGACCTCACCTTGGCGTTCCCCTCCTCCAAAGACTAAAGTTCCATACTTGTCCACAGTCTTAAGGGTAAACTCCAAAATCCTCAGCCTGTGAGGACTGAGCCTTGGTTTCAGCACATGAAGGTCTTCAATCTTTAGTTACTGCGTGAGGAACCTAGTTCCCTAACCAGGGATCAAACCTGGGTCCCCTGCATTGGGAGCTCTGAATCTTAGCCACTAGACCACCAGGGAAGTCCTTTGTGAGCTAACTTTAATTTTCTAATTCACCATGTCACCCCCTTTTCTGACCTGGAAGCTCAAGCCTCTACCTCTACCGGACATATTGCAGTTTTCTCCCACTTGTTCTTTCTTTTCTACCTGGAGAGACTTTATCCCATGTCCACCTGTTAAATCCTAGCAGTCCTTCAAGCATGCGTGTGTGTTAAGTCTCTTTAGTTGTGTCTGACTATGCAACCCTATGGACTGTAGCCCACCAGGCTCCTCTGTCCATGGGATTCTCCAGGCAAAAATACTGGAGTGGGTTGCCATGCCCTCCTCCAGGGGATCTTCCCGACCCAGGGATCAAACTGAAGTCTCTGGCGTGTCCTGCATTGGCAGGCAGATTCTTTACCACTAGCGCCACCTGGGAAGCCCTGTGTTTCATAGGAGGGAATTAACTCCAAACTTCTCTAAGCAGTTTTCCCAAACCTTCCCGGCTTAGAGGATTAACCAGCCTGTGCTCTCTCCCGCACCTTGTTCTCACCCCTTACAGAAGTCCTGTCCCCAGCTCCTGTGCCCCAGCTCATCCTTTGCTTTCCATCTCTGTCTACTCTTTGTTACTCCCTGAAGACAACAACTTGCTCTAGGGTGTTTTTCGTGCCTCTGCATGTTTATCTCTGAACCATCTTCTCTCCCCTTATCTGTCCAGCAAACTCACACTCCTCCTAAAGCAGTGTGAGTTTAAAAGCACACTCCTCCTAATTTGCATCCTTGGCTGCAAATTAGAATCAAATGGGGAGCACTCAAATGGAGATGATACTGAGTCTTCACTCCTTCCCCCA
Organism: Cervus elaphus; assembly: GCF_910594005.1. Taxonomy (NCBI): domain Eukaryota; kingdom Metazoa; phylum Chordata; class Mammalia; order Artiodactyla; family Cervidae; genus Cervus; species Cervus elaphus. The sequence continues at coordinate 18,467,039 of NC_057827.1, read as the reverse complement.
GCAACTAAATTAGAACCTCTGGTGGTAGATCCAGGCATCAGCAATTTTTGAAGCTCCCCAAGTGATTCCAATAACCCCCAGATACACAGATGACACCACCCTTATGGCAGAAAGCAAAGAAGAACTAAAGAGCCTCTTGATGAACGTGAAAGAGGAGAGAGTGAAAAAGTTGACTTAAAACTCAACATTCAGAAAACTAAGATCATGGCATCTGGTCCCATCACTTCAAGGCAAATAAATGGGGAAACAATGGAAACAGTGACAGACTTTATTTTCGGGGGCTCCAAAATCACTGCAGATGGTGACTGCAGCCATGAAATTAAAAAACGCTTACTCCTTGGAAGGAAAGTTATGGCCAACCTAGACAGCATATTAAAAAGCAGAGACATTACTTTGCCAACAAAGGTCTGTCTAGTCAAAGCTATGGTTTTTCCAGTAGTCATGTATGGCTATAAAGAAAGCTGAGCACCGAAGAATTGATGCTTTTGAAGTGTGGTGTTGGAGAAGACTCTTACGAGTCCCTGGGATTGGAAGGAGATCCAAATAGTCCATCCTAAAGGAGATCAGTCCTGAATATTCATTGGAAGGACTGATGCTAACGCTGAAAGTCCAATCCTTTGGCAGCCCATTGCGAAGGACTGATTCATTGGAAAAGACCCTTATGCTGGGAAAGATTGAAGGCAGGAGGAGAAGGGGACGGCAGAGGATGAGATGGTTGGATGGTATCACCAACTCGATGGACATGAGTCTGAGCAAGCTCCAGGAATTGGTGATGGACAAGGAGGCCTGGTGTGCTGCAGTCCATGGGGTTGCAAACAGTCAGACACGACTGAGCAACTGAACTGAACTGACTGAAGTGATTCCAACGCGCTGCCAAGGTTGAGCACACCTGTCCTGGAATCGCCTCAAGCTCTCGCCTACTTCATCCAGGTTAATCACTATTTGTATCCTGGGAACTTAGCATAGTACTTGTAACTAAAGAAGTTTTCATTGAATGACTAAATAAATGAATGGCTGGATAGAGGAAGGGAGGAAGAAAGGAAGGGAGGAAGGGAAGCAGACAGGAAATGATGTAGGGAGGGAGAGGGGAAGGAGGGAAAGTGAAAGTACTGATGGATGGTGTAACTCAGAAAAAACCATATGCTGCCTTCCACTTCTAGACTTACTCCTGGAAGGAAAGTATTGATCCCAACCCTCTAGCGATGCAACTTCTGTTGATTTCTGTCATCTCTCCATGCCCATACACAGGGGCACAGACAGACCAAAGAAAGAGGCAGACCACTCCAGATGGGTACGTGGCAGACTTAATAAGCAAGGTGTGTGATTAGGTTATTTAAAACGACTGGGGTTTTTTTGCTCTCTACATGTCCCCAGCTTGACCAGCCCCTGCTTCACTCGTATCCAATCTTCTTAATTATAGGGCTTAGTCCCTATAATGGAGTCCCTAAATGAGTCCCTATAACTCACGAGTCACCTGATGTCCATTCCCCCTCCAAATGGGAGCCTCCTTCTCCCTCAAACTGCTGCTCTGTCCTGTCAGCCGCACACGGTGGGCTATGACTCCAGGACCTTTTGTATAAGATCCCCCTGTTCAATAAATCGTTGATGTCTCTGCTGCTGTCTCCAGGCCCTCTCTTTGGTCTTGAGACTGGGCAAGCACAGGCTTGCAAGCCTGCAGGTGTAGCTGAACACAACGCGCTTACTTGTGCGGCTTGTCTTGGGTGCCCCAAGGTGAATAGGTCTCCGCATTCACCCCCCAGAATCTTAAGTTGACATAGAGGCCTTAATGGGGATCAGTCACTTATACTCTGTAGCTGGTCTCAACACCACCCTACTCTCTCTAGGCGGTGTCCTTGATACAGCTCCCACTGTGGAAACGGGGGGTGGGCAGAATGCATGTTCCAAAGATAGGAAAGGGGCGAGGAGGCTCCCATTGCCTGGGTCTAGCTGGCAGGTCAACAGATGCTTGCAAGCTCTCACTGACCTCCTCCATTCACTTCCCTACAAAGCACAGGATTAGACACTTAGTCATGTCTGACTCTTTGTGACTCCGTAGACTGTAGCCCACCAGGCTCCTCCGTCCATGGGATTCTCCAGGAGAGAATACTGGAGTGGGTAGCCATGCCCTTCTCCAGGGAATCTTCCCGACCCAGGGATCTGGGTCTCCCACATTGTGGGCAGATTCTTTGCCATCTGAGCCACCGGGGAAGTCCAGGTAGTGAGCAAATATCTGTGATTTAAACTGAGTTGTGGCTTCACACAGTTGTCAAGTTGCCCACTAGAGCAGCAGTTCTCTAATTTTGCCTACGAAACACTCCGTTTTTAATTGTATCATAATGAACCACTACTAAAAATGAGGTGATAAAAGTCAATCTTCTCCTAATTTGCAGAAGAGCTTGAAATTGACTCTTTTTAAAATTTGTCCTTCCAAAAGTTTTCTTAAAATTTAGTCTCCCTGCCACTGACTATTTTTGCTAGCAAGTATTAATAAGTCAACATAATGATTAAACACAAGAGTGAACTAATAAAGGAAAATCTCTAAAATGCCATTAGAAATTAACATCTGGAGAATGTTTCTTCTGCTTAAATTGATTATCTGTCCCCCCTCTTCCTCCCTCTCCTTCTCCCTCCTCCCTTCCTTCTTTCCTTCCTTTCTCCCATCCTTTCCTCCTCCTTCCCTTCCCTCTTCCTTTTCCTCTTTCTTTCCAGAAATACTTGTTTATCACAAGCTAGGTACCAGGCACTCTGCTATGTTTAACAGCACAACACAGCCATGGTCTCTTCCCATGAGAATATTCCATGATTCTCATAAGGTACAGCATGACTTCCAGAAATTCCACCTCCTTGGCAAGGTTAAGATACACAAATTTCACAGCCAGGGCTCCTTTTCAGGCCTCAGGGAAAGTTCACGCCTGATTTCAAAGCCTAGATTGCACTGTGGTTCATTTAGCAAATTTCTGTCTTGCATACAAGAGACACCTCTAACTTCCCACTGTGGAAGTGAAAAAAAAAAAAAAAAGCCTCTCCTCTGCTCATACTGTGGTCAAGTAATTCTCTGAAGATTCATTATTCAAGTGGAGGAAGGAATAGAATTTTCCAGAGGCCTCTTAATTGCACTCTTACAGACTATGGTGTTTTAAACATTAATACTCTGTAATAAAAGAAACTAGAAGAAATTTGGATTAATCAAAGGCAGAAGCTGGAAGAGAAGACACATTACGGAGATTGATGACTCGTGTTAGATAATCACAGAGAGCTATGCATCCATTCAAGAAAGTAATTTTTAAACTCTGGCCTTAAAGCCCTAGGGTCCTATGGGATGCTTCAGGTCTGCAAAGATTCCATAAAAGTTTGATTCAGAGACTCTATATACTTAACTGGTCCTCAAAAAGTCTAACAAAAACTTGCATATTCAAAGGTTATGTTTCAAAAATTTTATTCTTATTGGAGACCCAATTTAACATGTGTGCTAACTCACCAACTTTATAATAAGTACCACAATTGTGAAAAGACCAAACAAGCTTGCCTGTGTTATACACATACATATACACAATGTAGGATATGAGGAATGTGGTGAAAAACATTTTTTGTGTCCTCTGCACCTGGCCCCTGGGTTCCTCCTAGACAGGGAAATGTCTTTGCTTCTTGGCTTGCAAGCCCCACCCTCCTCCAGGTTCAAGGTTCCTGGTTTTATTGATGGGTTTGCCTTCTCCCCCAGAGCCCACTGGTCTGACGGCTGCCATTTGTTTCCTCAGAGACACTCCTCCCACACACATCTTCATTTTTTTCTGCCCAAGAGGCAGACCTGAATGGATGGCATCAACAGCCTCCCTGGCCCTTCGGCTCTCTGTTGAGTAGACCAGTGGGGAGCTCTAGGGAGCTTAAGGGAGGGAGGTCAAGGGAAGGTAGCAGTATCTCTGATTCCTTTCCTTGGGGTCATTTAGATCTAGCTGGGTCCCTCAGTAGCTGAAAGCCACCTACTGATTTCCTGGCAACTCTCTCTTCACAAGTCTTCTCCCTTTAAGTCCTACTAACCATTCCCTTCGGGCTTCCCAGGTGATGCTAGTGGTAAAGAACCTGCCTGCCAATGCAGGAGACGTAAGAGACAGGGGTTCCATCCCCAGGTCAGGAAGATCCCCTGCAGGAGGGCACGGCAACCCTCTCCAGTATTCTTGTCTGGAGAATCCCATGGACAGAGGAGCTTGGTGGGCTACAGTCCATGGGCTCTCAAAGAGTTGGACTCAACTGAAGTGACTTAGTGTGTACACACACACAAGTAAGCAGGCAGACAACTATTCCCTGCAGGTTGGGTTAAAATAATAGCTCTGGGTTTCTGTACTACCTCTTGGGTCTCTTTGTATACTCCCACACCTTTGTAAACAAACCTACCTTGAATTATCTTCATCTGGGTGTGCCATCTGTTTCCTGCTGGGACTCTGACTGTACACCCCACTCCCGGTCCCCTTCCCACCATGGAAATCATCCATTTGCACTTATGTGCTTGTGTTTGTATGTGTTCCTACAAAATGATGCTGTATTATATGCATGTGCTTGAACTTTCTCATAAACATTATTGAGTTCTATATTTCATTCTGCTTCTTACCTTGCTTGCTAATTACAATTTTTTCAAGTTCATCCGTGTTGCTATGGCTATAATTAATCTATTGTCTCTACACTGCTGCTCCCTGCTCTGCTCTGGGCATCCCCACGCTTCCCCATCCAGTCTCCAGATGATGGGGACCCAGGCGGTCTCCAGATTCCTGGCACCACAACCAATACTGCACTCGAATCTTGGATACGTCCCTTGGGGAGCTGTGTAACTATTTCTTTGGACTGCAGAGAGAAAGGTAAAACTGCTGAGTCAGTCAGTGTGCATCTACTTAACCGGAGAAGACTCTTGAGAGTCCCTTGGACAGCAAGGAGATCAAAACAGTCAATCCTAAAGGAAATCAACCCTGAGTATTCATTGGAAGGACTGATGCTGAAGCTGAGGTGCCAATATGTCGGCCACGTGCCTCAAAGAGCTGACTCAATGGAAAAGACCCTGATGCTGGGAAAGATTGAAGGCAGGAGGAGGAGGAGATGAGAGAACACGAGATGGTTGGATGGCATCACCAACTCAATGAACATGAGTTTGAGCAAACTCCGGGAGATTGTGAAGGACAGGGAAGACTGGCGTGCTGCAGTCCATGGGGTCGCAAAGAGTCAGACGCGACTGAGCAACTGAGCAACAATAAAGAGAAGAGCTCCAGCTGTGTTCTACGGAACATCACGCCATCTACCCTCCTGGCCATAGTGCCTAAGGGTTTGCAACCCTAAATCCCCACCAACACTTGGCATTAACCAGCTTTTGAATTCTGTCAGTCTGTTAGATAGAAAGTGGTATATTATTTGGTAATTTGTCTTTGATTATTAATAATTGTAAGCATTTCCTCAGATGCATTTGGTTTCCTCATTCATAAATTATATGTTCACATGCTTTGACTATTTTTCTATTGGGGTTGCCATTTTTCTTATTTATAAGAATTCCTTATATAATTTTAAAATACCCCCATTAGTTTCAGTGTGCTAATATTTCAAGTAAGAATTTTTACATCTATATTCATAAATGAAATGAGACTATAAATTTCTTTCCTTTTCTCCTATTTGTCCTTATCTTGAGTAACTTTAAAGTTATAGGAGCTAAGCACTCCTTACAAGAAGCTGATGGTGTCTCAATGTTGACACATTGGTCTGAGTCACCACAGTCCCTTACATGGATTACCAATGAGGAATAACTCAACACAAGAGAGAAGGATATTGGGTGTAAATGGAGCAGGCCCCCCTCAAGAGCCCCCATGGGACGTGATAATTATCTATCTGTCCTCCTCATCGGACTGTATTTCTAGTACCTGGCGCACAGGTGCATAAAATAAATGTTTAGTTCATTGGTGAGTTGGAGATCATTCTGCTTCTTACCTGTATGACTTGGGCAAAGTCAGGAAACCTCTGTTTTCTCATCTCAATTACCAGGATAATAATAAAAAACTCAAGTCCCATATGTGTGATAAGGGTTAAATAGAATAATGCATGTAGAGCAGCACCCAGTCCCTGGACCTGATGCATGATGATATGCACGTAGGGGTGGAGGTCAGCCCTGGGATCGTCTCCAACTTATTTAAAGACGGAGCTCAAGACACAATTGGTGGGAAGCAGGGCCGCTGTTTCGGGCTGGACAGGATCCCAGGGACGGGATCCTGCCTGTGCACGAGCTGAGAGGCCTCAGGGGAACGCTGTTCTTACCTTCCAAGGATCCCAGGCTGATCTGCGTGTGAACAGGGCTCTAATTAGAGAAGAGACCCCAGAGGAAAGAGAGAGCCAGTCTCTCCTCTGGTCCCTGGGCCTGCTCACCATACCGCTCACACCCATTTAATTCCACTCATTAGCGCATGAATGGGGCATTGATTACCAAGCCAAGCTATTGTGAGGCCTTTCAATGGAGTGGCTTCATGTGGGGATTTATTGGTAATTAAGCCTTGAATACATGTTTTGCAAGTGGGGCTTCTCCTGATGAATAGGACGGGCTTTGGGAAATGAGAAACCCTCAATGCTGGGACCATCCAGGCCTGAAATGTGCGCTTTCACTTCCACAGAATCATATGTTTGTCCACTTCAAGGCTGCCCAGGCCCCAGTTGGCAAATGACAACTGGTTACAAATGCAGGTCTACCCTCTGGGTTGTGTTCTTTACTGGAAGGAGTGTGTACAGTTTCTGGATTGTTTATCTTGGCTGGTACAAATCCAGTGGCTCCCTCCTGGCATCTCACTGGAGAGAGAGTGCCCTGGCAGGGCCTATGGAAGTTCCAACCTCAGGGGAGGGTGCCACTTCTCCAGGGCCCCTGGGAGTTACAGTACAATTTCTCACAGGCTTTGTCTGGCAGCAATCACAGGGTGATTACTTAGCTACTCCTAGCCTCTAGCAGGGTTCTCAACCTTGACACTGGTAGGTAGTTAGAACAGGAAACAGGAGTCCAGAATGGAGGTGGCTAAAAGACAAGGAAGAGAAAAGCCCGTGAAAATAGAACAAAGGAAGGTCTGAGGACCTCAGGCAGAACAAACAGCACTCCTGGCTAGCCCAATTTACATAGGGCAGGCCCAGGGGGAGGGAAAAACATATAAAAGGAGGAGCCAAAGTGCGCTCTCTCTCCCATGCGCTGGAGCACTCCCCCACTCTCTTCTCTTCGCGTCTTTGGGTTGGCATGCCCTCACGCCTCAAGGATGGATTTTCCTGCCATTTTCTAAGTAAAATAGAGCTGTACCACTGATTTGTCTAAGAGCTGTAACACAGCCTGTTCGAGAGCTGAGCACTATAACACAGTCTGTCTGAGACCCGAGAGCTATGATACACTGAGGGCTTTAATGTCCGTCACTCCAAACCTTTGTTGTGACGAGACAGAACCGAGGAGCATACACTCACCTGACAACACTATAGACATTTGGGGCCAACAGTTTATTGTGGGGAGTGAGCTGTCCTTTGCATTGTAGGATATTTAACAGCATCCATGATCTTGAAGGAGGAGAAGGGGACGACAGAGATGAGATGGCTGGATGGCATCACCGACTCAATGGACATGAGTTTGAGTAAACTCCAGGAGTTGGTGATGCACAGGGAAGCCTGGCGTGCTGCAGTCCATGGGGTCACAAAGAGTCAGACACGACTGAGCGACTGAACTGAACTGAACTGATGATCTTGAAACACAGTAGGACCCTGTAGGACTCCTGAGCACCTTGTTTGTAGAGGACACACTCCAGCCTTCATGACCTTTCCTGAGTTCCAAAGGGACTTTTCTGGTTGGTCTCAGTAAAGAGACCTGCAAGGCAAGCGACCTGGGTTCAATCCCTGGGGAGGGAAGATTTCCCCAGAGAAGGGAATGGCAACCTCCTCTAGTATTCTTGCTGGGAAAATCCCATGGACAGAGAACCATGGCAGGCTACAGTCCATGTGGTCACAAAGAGTCGGACACAACTGAGTGACTATTGCTTTCACTTTCAGAGTTCCAAACAGCAGATTTGAACCATTGGTAATCAGGAGGAGGAGGGGATGCAGAGACAAGGGAGAAGCAGTCAAGAAACAGCAGTGCAGCCCCAGGACAGCATCCTGCTTCTGCTGGAGAGAAACACACAGCAGACTTGCCTGACATTAAAGTTGTGCTGAATCTCAAGGGAGCCTTTGGTACTGCTGGCAACTTGCCTCCAGTCCATGCATTTAACCACTCTAGTAGAACTGAGTTATGGAAACTTAAAAGGACATCTTGAAAAGCCTATGGTGAACAATTTAGAAAGGCCTAACCTAAGAAAATAGTTTTCTGCAGAGCACATTTCTGTTTCCTAACCTTTTCTTTGAAAGTGGAAGTTCATCTTGGCTATCGAAACCAAATCTCAGATGCATTTCCGCAAGGAACTGGAATGCAGAATGACTTTGCAAACTGGTCATGTGGAATGTCCCCTTCTCAGTCCCCTCATACTTCAAGACAAACCATTAGGGTTCTATAGAAAGTCACTATAGTGCCACATGAAACTACCCTACTGGTTAAGTCCTCCAGTGGTAGGAGGTTAGACACCCAACAAATTACTCATTATAAAATTAGTTGCAGATGCAGGGTTGATGGCTGACATCTGTGTTAGCATCCTATTGCTGCTGTAACAAGTTACCATCGACTTAGTGACTTTAAAATAACACAGATTTATTCTCTTACAGTTCGGGGGGTCAGAAGTCTGAAATCAGTCTTCTCCCACTAAAATCCAGTTACCTGCAGGGCTGGGTGCTTGAGGAGGCTGCAAGAGGGATATCTCTTTCCTTGCCCTTTCCAGCCGCTAGTTGTCGCCTGGACTCCTTGACTTGTGGCCCCTTCCTCCATCCCCAAAGCACATTGCTCCAGTTACTGGTTCTCTCATTACACCACCTGCTCTTCTGACCCTGGCTCTTTCTGCATCCCACTTATAAGAACCATACTGATTGTATCAGGTCTAGATAAATAATCCAGGAGAATCTCCCCATCTCAAGATTTTTAGCTTGATCACTACAAAGTCTCTTTTGCCAATTAAGGTAATATTCACAGGTTTCAGAGATTAGAACATCCACACATCTAAGGGACTATTATTCAACCCACCAACATCTTTTCAGAGGGCGTCTAAACCCGAAATAGAATTTCCCCAACAATTTCCCTGGCTGCTTCTTCAGGTTCTGTCACGTTTAAAAACACCATGTAACCATGTCTCAGCCATCAATCAGAAGCCTGTCAAATAGCCCTTTGTACCTTGTATGAGTTACATCCTCTGCTGGTAAGACCTGGTATCTGAGATTTGACTTTTTTTCCCCTTAATTTTTAAAAGTAATTTTATTTATGTATTTGTTTTTGGCTGTGCTGGTCTTTGTGGCTGTGTGGGCTTTTCCCTGGTTGTGGCGAGTCGGGGCTACTCCCTAGTTGCAGTGTGTGGGCTTCTCACTGCGGTGGCTTCTCTTGTTGTGGAGCATGGGCTCTAGGCCCATGGGCTTCAGTAGCTGCAGCTCCCAGGCTCTAGGACACAGGCTTAATAGTTGTGGCACACAGGCTTCATTGCCCCCATAGCATGTGGGATCTTCCCAGATCAGGGGTAGAACCCATGTCTCCTGCATGCACAGGCAGTCTCTTTAACACTGAGCCACCAAGGAAGCCCTCCCCTTCATTTTTGAAACTGAAAACTGTAGACATCATTTTGTTAGCAGGGTAAATTGGGCCTTCCCAGGTGACACTAGTGGTGAAGAATCCTCCTGCCAGTGCAGGAGATGCAGGAGTCGTGGGTTCAATCCCTGGGTTGGGAAGATCCCCTAGAGGAGAAAATGGCAACCCCACTCCAGGATTCTTGCCTGGAGAATCCCATGGACCGAGGAGCCTGTTGGGCTACAGTCCATGAGGTCACAGAGAGTCGGACATGACTGAGCACGGCACAACAGTGGGATAAATTAGAGAACATTTCTTCTAAGCACAGGGCTTAAATCAGGCCTGACTTTCTGGATACTCACTTTTATCGCCTCTTCTGCCAATCAGCTCTGGCCACTGTAGCAATGATGAGAACCTAAGTGAAGACCAGCATGGCATACAACTGGGCATTAGACATGCCAGTTCAGCTCACAGTGCTTATTTCTCTACCAGGGCCTGCAACAGATAAATCCCATGAACCAGACAATATTGAACATGTCAAGACTGACAATTCTCTGAGGCTGAGACACCCTAAACTGCAGGAGACTGTAGCTATTACTGTGCCTTCCCGTTAGGCTACACTACAGGGAAGCAATTAACCTTTGGAGAAGAGTGAGTCAGCTTATACCTGTTGAATCCAGGTACAGAGAATTTTTTCATTCATTCACTTTATCAGTCAATCAATCATTCCTTACTAATTACAAGCTGACTATACCCACCCAGTGCTGGTACTGAAGAGATAAGAGACAATATTATAGTATGAATTTATGGTCTCATGAGGCTTGCTGCTATTTATTTAGAACTTGCTATGGACCAGTCACACAGAGGAAACTTTTAGGAATGCAATTCCAAATTATATTTACAGTCCTCTTATACCCCCAGAGAATTTACACCAATCTTAGAGCTTGATTGCTGGCTCAGATGGTACAGAATCTGCCTGCAATGCAGGAGACCAGGGTTCGATTCCTAGGTCAGGAGCATCCCTTGGAGAAGGGAATGGCTAACCCCACTCCAGTATTCCTGCATGGAGAATCCCATGGACAGAGGAGCCTGGCAGGCTACTGTCCATGGGGTTGCAAAGAGTCAAACATGACTGAGCAAATAACACTTTATGATTAAGGAGGAACTGGCAGATGGAGTGAATGGGGAGGAGACCCAAGTCAAGAACAAGCTAAGTGAAATGTGGGTTCTGGAACCAACCCGGGGCTTTGGGATATGTGGGTCATATCACCCCCTCCAGGGTTAGGCATGTGCTGATTCAAATCACTGACTGAAAGGATTAAAGGAACCAGATTGAATTTCTCTGGACAGCAGCCTCACACTCAGGGTGTTTTCTACAACTGTTTCAGTGGCACCCTGGACCCAGCTGTCCAGGGACAGGCCATCTTCTGGAGATGGCCATTATCACAGGTCAAAACTCACATCTCAGAAAATGTGGTGCTGTCTCTGGGAAGCTGGAGGTAATGCACATTTTATTCTCATCACAGAGACAGGAAAATTCCCTTTCAGTAAAGGTGCTGCCAGGAGCTGGTGTGTGAGCAGCCCAGAGCAGACCCTTGTTGATGGTGGAGACAGGAGCAGAGACAGGGCCAGCTATTTCGAGCAGCAAAGTGTAGTTATTCCCGTGGATGACCACTGACAATGATAAATCCGACAAAAGCAAAGTGCTTCATGATGTTTGGCCAAATTACACTTCTGATGTGATCAAATTCTAATGTCCCCATCTGAAAGTCTAGAAAACTGACTGAGAAATGTATGCCCCATCCTCAGTGGCACTCCGTCTTGGAGATCTTTGGGCTGTAGGGCAGACACGGTGCTCTGTAGTCTCTGACAGCTTCCCTCTGAATTATGTGTCCTGCTTTGATTGAGTCCACTTCTCTTGCGGGAAGGAACCAAGCCAGACCCACCTGCAGCCCCAGTCATGGGATGCAGCATTTAGGGGCTCAACTCAGGGGAACTAGAGAGTTTACCTGAAATGGTCAAAAGCAAAAAGATTTAGAGTATGTGTAAGATACAGATGATGGAAACAGTGAGTGATGGGGATAAGAGGAAGCCTGTCTTGTTCATTCAGTCAGCATTTCATAAATATATTTTGAGCACTTATGCCAGACCAGACTCTGCAACTAGTGATGGGGATTCAGTGGTGAACAAATCACAGGTCCTGCCTGCAAGGTCTTCTGCCTGATGGACATCGTGGTTTAGCAGGAAAAGCCCAGGTCACTGTAGCGATAGCTGGTGGCTGCCTGTCCAGCATCCATTCCCACCACATCCCTTCCAAGCCGTACTCCACTTTATTCTGGAGGCCTGGGGTTTGCATGGGTATGATGGTATTTCCAGGTCTGGAGATGGGCCCTCCTTGTTTAGGCTAATCACTGTATCCAGACCTGCAATCAGGAAACAGGGTCCCTGCCCTGGCCCTACACTTCAGGGTGCTCAGCTTTGACCCCATTTCAAGCATGTATTTGGGCTTCCCAAGTGGTGCTAGTGGTAAAGAACCCACCTGCCAATACAGGAGACATGAGTTAGATCCTTAGGTTGAGAAGATTTCCAGGAGGAGGGCAAGACAGCCCACTCCAGTACTCTTGCCTGGAGAATCCCAAGGACTGAGGAGCCTGGTGGGCTACAGTCCACTGGGTTGCAAAGAGTCAGACATGACTGAAGCAACTTAGCACACACACATGCCCATGTAAGCATGCATTTTACCATGCTGTGAGAGGCTGCGGGGCCGAGGGGACAGACCCACAGGATCTTGGGTGTTACTGCCTCAGTCATGTCCGACTCTTTGCAAGCCCACAGACTAGTAGCCCGCCAGGCTCCTCTGTCCATGGAATTCTCCAGGCAAGAATACTGGAGTGGGGAGCCATTCCTTCCTCCAGGGGATCTTCCCGACCCAGGGACGGAATGCAGTTCTCCCACACTGTGGGCAGATTCTTTACCCCTGGGCCACCAGAGAAGTACAGAGCAGACCCTTGGTATCCGGGCTCTACTTCCGGGCCTGCGTGGGCCTCTTGCCCAGCTCTGTCCTCCCAGAAGCAGAGCATGCTGCCTGTGGGCACAGGCCAAGGCCAGATGTGGAGCTGGAACATGAGCGCAGAGGGGTCCACCTGCATGCACATGAAGCCCTTCACGGTGTGGATAGAGCATGGGGTGGATGAGCAAAGGGGTGGGCTATTGCCTAGAAGCCTCTATTTGTACCCTTGCCTGGAAGTCATAGATGTCCACATAGCCTAAGATATCCCATCTTCCATCAAGCCTGCAAATGGTTCAGGAGTGGGCAAGGAACCCAAGCTAATTCCACCAAGGGAACTTGGGAAATTTTATGGGTTGTCACGGAAGGAACCTTCTAGGACTACTCTTGCCTAAGACCAGCCCAACCTCTGAAGGTTTGGGGTTTTGTAAGTCAGTCAGTTCCCTTTATCGTTTAAGCCACTTTAAATTGGAGTTTCTGTTTCTTACAACCAAAAACATCGTAATAGTTTATCAACCCCACTTCTATCAGCTACCAGCTAAGCTATAACGAGCACACATGTCATTTCTATCTCAACAAGACTCGATATCCTCAAATGTACAGGAGGATGATGACTCAAATGTTGCTGGGTGGCTAGGAGGAAGGAATGAAACTGTGAGTGGAAAAAATTGCCTAATGTGACATAAAGTAGGTTCTTAGTAAATGTCACGTCCCATTTGACCAATGTAGACTAGGGTAGGGGTCCCCAATCTTGGGAATCTAATGCCTGATGACCTAAGGTGGAGCTGATGTCATAGTAATAGAAATAAAATGTGAGTGAAGTCGCTCAGTCATGTCTGACTCTTTGCAACCCCATGGACTGTAGCCTACCAGGCTCCTCCATCCATGGGATTTTCCAGGCAAGAGTACTGGAGTAGGTTGCCATTTCCTTCTCCAGGGGATCTTCCTGACCCAGGGATAGAACCCAGGTCTCCAGCATTGCAGGCAGATGCTTTACCATCTGATCCACCAGGGAAGCTCAATAGAAATAAAGTACACAATAAATATAATGCACTTGACTCATCCCCCAAACCATCCCCCCTCCCCCAACCAGCCCTGGTCCATGGAAAAATTGTCTTCCAGAAAACCAGTCCCTGGTGCCAAAAAGGCTGGGGGTCGCTGGACTAGAGGACTCAGATGAAGCTGCTAGAGGAATCTATGACAGTCACTCTTTCATGCCACAGCTTTTTACTAGGCCCCTCCCAGGCATCAGGCTCCATGTAGGAGTTAATATCCAAAGATGGATGAGTCAGAGGCTCTGCCCTTAAAGGGCATACAGGCTCACAGACTCAAGGGAAAGAGACAAGTCCTCAGTCACATCAGCCTGGATGTTTCTGAGCTCACATGTCATTCATGGGAACTTCTCAGGGCCTGGCACAGAGGAGATGCTCCCCAGTGTTTGTTAAATGATTAGAATGCGAAAAGACTATGCCTTAAAGAACAGGTTGGATATGCATAAACAAAGAGAAATTTCAAACACATTTTACATTAGAAATTGCTTTTGGTTGCTATTAACAGAGATTTTCTCTCTCCTATGAGGGATTCCAGGGCTGCTGAGGTGGCTTCAAAGAACCCTTGCTTTTTCTATCTTTCTGCTTGGCTGTGGTAGCCTTCCCATCAAGGTTTCCCCTTAAAGGTCCCAGAAAGCTGCTACAGCTCCAGCCATTCTATCCATATTCCAGGTAGCAGTTGGGAGAAAGAGAAAAAAGTGAAAAGACAAAAAGGGGCTTACCCCAATGACCTTCCTTCTCAGAAGTCCCTCCCTCTAAACTTCCACTTAAAATCATCAGCTCAAGTTTAATTCTGTGACCACTCCTAGATGCAAAGAAAACGGTGTCATCTAGGCACAACAATGGCTTCATAATACAGATCTATTGGCAATAAAGACAAGGAGGATGGAGGTTAGGGAGAAAACCAGCTGCTGCTATCACCCATGAGCACCATAAGAGCAGAGATGAAGATGATTAAATACAGATGCAAACTCTTTTATATAAAATAGATAAACAAGGTCCTACTCTATAGGACAGGGAACTCTATATTCAACATCCTGTGATTTTAATTTAAAAGAATATATATATGCAACTGAATCACTTTGCTCTATGGCAGAAATTAGCATAACATGTAAATCAACCATGTGTGTGCTTAGTCACTCAGTCGTGTCTGCCTCCTTCTGACCCCATGGACTGTAGCCCGCCAGACTCCACCATCCATGGGACTTTCCAGGCAAGAATACCAGAGAGGGTTGCCATACCCTCCTCCAGGGGATCTTCCCAACCCAGGGATTGAACCCATGTCTCTTGCATCTCCTGCATTGGCAAATGGATTCTTTACTACTATACCACCTGGGAAGCCTGAAAAAAATTATTAAACAGCACATGACCAGGAGCAAGGAGAGGGTAGATTTGGTTTGAGTGGAAGGTAACTAACAGGTAGTAAGTCAGGATTTCAAACTTTCAGGTCAGTCGCTCAGTCGTGTCCAACTCTTTGTGACCCCATGGACTGCAGCACGCCAGGCTTCCCTGTCCATCACCAACTCCCGGAGCTCAAACTTTAGAGTCAGAAATACCTAGAAGGCTGTTCCAATACAAATGACTGAACCCCATCTCTAAGGTTTCTCATTTAGGAGATCTTGAGTGAAGCCCTAAAACTTTTTGCATTTCTAACAATTTGTCAGAGAACATTGATGCTTCTGGTCTGGGGACCACACTCTGAGAGCCACTTTTGGATGAAGTTAGTTATTTCATCCTCTGAGCAACACAGACTCCCTTGAAGCTTCTGAGTTAAGAAGAAAAACAATGAACAAACTGACTTATGAAGGCTTATCTGTCAGAGGTCTGTAGGATGGGCTGGAGAGGGTAGAGATGGAGGCAGAGGCTGTGGCAATAAGGCAGGAAGGAAACCAGCATTGGCACTGTGTTCAGCTATGCTTTGCTGTATTATTTATAGCAAGTCAATGAAGACGCTGACCTCCAAACCCCAATTTTATCAGCTGTGGGGAAACCAATCAAGCTAGCTGCCTTGTGCCCAAGACAACTCTGGTATTGAAGGTGTATTAATATTGATGATTTTTTTTTTTTAAAAAAAAAAAAGCAAAGGTGATATGAAGATATGTGTCCCTGTCTCCCAGTCCCACCCGAATGCAGCCCAAAGAAGTTTACATTGAAAAATGAGAAGCAGCTGGGTGAAACTCACAAATTATCAAGTCATGATTAGAAGAAATAAAATGGCAGAGAGAAACTAGATCAATGGGAGGCAGGAGGTATATTCTGCAACCACAC
Organism: Cervus elaphus; assembly: GCF_910594005.1. Taxonomy (NCBI): domain Eukaryota; kingdom Metazoa; phylum Chordata; class Mammalia; order Artiodactyla; family Cervidae; genus Cervus; species Cervus elaphus. The sequence continues at coordinate 18,451,036 of NC_057827.1, read as the reverse complement.
ACCCCCCCCCCAGGCCTCCACCCCCACCCTCCAAGTAAGCAGCTGCTGGAGTTTTTTTGGACAGAAACTCCTAAATACCAGTCAAGAGAAGAGGTTGAGTCTTGCCCAGGTAGGAGATGAGAGATCACATATTTCTCAAAGTCAAGGAGATCTTCCTGATTAGAAATCTCCCTGGAGGTCAAAAGGGGAGTGATGTCAACCTACCCATAGGCTTCTTCACTGGAATCCATCTTGGCTGCAAGATGGGTGTTCACACATGGGAGGATCCTGAGATAAACAGAGGCTCCTGCGTGCTAAGTCGCTTCAGTCATGTCCGACTCTTTGCAACCCTATGGACTGTAGCCCGGCAGGCTCCTCTGTCCATGAGATTCTCCAGGCAAGAATACAGGAGTGGGTTGCCATGCCCTCATCCAGCGGATCTTCTCAACCCGGGGATCTTCTCAACCCTGGGATCAAACTCACATCTCTAAGGTCTCCTGCGCTGGCAGGCGGGTTCTTTATCACTAGCGTCACCTGTGAAGCCCAAGAGGCTCAGAACTAGGCAAAGCAAGACGATTGGCCAGAGGAAACCAGGAAGAAATGCCCCGTATAAGTGATTTAAACTACCATGAGCGGGCGACTCTCTGAGTCGGCCCGCGTGTCTGTCCACAGGTACTATACTCTTTTTCCTCCTAATAAACACTTAATTTGTCTCGCTACTTTCTGTCTTTGTGGGAAGTCTTTTCTGCAAAGCTGAGGGGTCAGGGCTTTGTCACTGCCCACCAGTTTAGCAGCTAAGATTCAGCTCTCTCAGTGCTGAGACCTGGCTTCAATCTCTAGCCAGGAACTGAAGCCGCTGCTGGCCGAGGCCACCCAAGATCAAACGGATCCTTGTTCCTTGCAGACCCGAGTCTCCACCTGTTTCTACTTGTATTGCCTTCGCCTGAGTCTGGCGTTTGCTCTTCGGACTGAAATATACAGGGAGGTGGGGTAGCCAATTGAGGATTTAAAGCATCTCGAGTGTTGTTGCTATGCAGTCACCAAGTCGTGTCCGACTCTTGTGACCCCGTGGACTGCAGCACCCCAGGATTCCCCGTCCTTCACCATCTCCCAGAGTTTGCTCAAACTCATGTCCATTGAGTCAGTGATGCCATCCAACCATCATCCAACTCAAGGGTAGCCCTAGACTTAGCTGTGAAGCAGGGTGGTGGCCAGTCTCTGGGAAAAGGCATGCTCAACACAGCTTGACAACCAGAATGTGGCTAGATTTCAGTCCCCATTTGTCCATTGGGCCAACACCCTTGTGCCGGACACAACCTGTGGAATAGTAAGAGGTGGCCAGACTGTGAGAGCGACCACCCTCAGGAGCTCCGGTTTCTCCTCTACCAGATGGGACGTTAGGGAACGGCCTCAGAGTATGGGGGCAGATGAAGGGAAGTAAACCATGCAAAGTACCCGGCACGTGGTTGGCGACCAATAGCAATGGTTTCCATCCAGATTTCCTTTCGAATCAGTGAGGGTAGCTGGATGGGTTAAGCCTCTTGGACTGTGAAGGAATCATCTGTTCCTGCAAATCTTGGCACAGCTGCCCCTGCTTGGCATTTGCAGCAACGTGCCTGCTGCCTCTTGGCCAGCAGCTCATGGTCTGGCACGAGGAGAAAGCAATGCGGGGCTCACAGGACTGGGAACAGCTGAGCTTCCCCGGTCAGCAAATTAGCTCCCTAATACTGCCCACTTCAGGGGTCTCCCAGCCCCTGACTGAGAGTCTGAGACCCCGGGGCCTTTCGTTCCTTCTTCATTAATTTCCTAAGCTCCAATACCGCCAAGATAATGCCCCCGCCAGGTGCAGGGACATCGAATAGCCAGGTCCCGCACGCTTGGCGCAGGTGCTGGAGAGGCCAGGAAGGCAGGGCCATGGGCGTCGTTTCAGCAAGCCCTGTTGGTGTGAGTGATGTGGAGGGCTTTCACCGCTGATGACTCTCTTTCTAAAGGGGCCGGCCAAGAGGCTGAAGCACCAAATCCCAATTAAATCACAAAAGAAGTGGGAGCAGGCGGAGGATGAGTGGGGAGGGAGGCTGCCTCCCCCTAAGTCTCTGAGGACCACTTCCCCTACTTGCCCAAGGCTGAGTGAGGCTTCCTGGGTGGGGACTTTTCTCCTCTTTGTCTAGGAATAATTGTAACAGATGCTGAGCACTAACCACGGGCTGGGCATGGGTAATCCAGGCGGGAGTGAGACTTGGTGAGCAAGCTGACATTTGAGTCAGGGAGAGAGACCAGCAAACAATCCCTGGCCACAATATGGCAGGAGCTCTAATTGGGCTCAGTGGGGCTGTTGCTAGTTTAGGAGGGAGGGCATGTCCATCTCTGCCTGCAGCGGTGGGAAGGGGCACTGGTGCTGATTCCCAAAGGACGGGCAGGAGTTGGCAAAGCAGAGGCAGTGGGAATGGCATTGTAGGAGCAGGAACCGCATGTAGCAGCCAGAGTCCTGAAATGTGGTGAGGATGGAGGAGCAAGGAGGGCAGTGAGGCCAGCGAAGCAGAGGCTCTGAAAAGGGCCTCTGACTGTCCTGTCGCGGGACCGAGGGAAGGAGAAGTCAGGGGGTGAACTGGGGGACTTGGATTGACATACATACACAATTGATGCTATTTATAAAAATGGATAACTAATGAGAGCCTGTACTGCACAGGGCACTCTACTCAATGCTCTGTGATGGCCTAAACGGGAAGGAAGTCCAGACAAGAGGGGCTGTGTGTATATGTAGAGCCGATTGATTCTGTTGTACAACAAAAACTAACACAGCATTGTAAAGCAAATACACTCCAATAATTTTTTTAAAAAAGGACAAAGGAGAGAGAAGCCTAGTAGACCGCAAAGCAAACTCCTTAAGCTGCTCTGTCTCACACACACTTTCACTTTCCCCAACCCCATTCGTGGGGTTGGGGAAGGGCAGGCTGATGCTATAATGAACTTGCAGGAGCTGGGTGCTTGCTATGATATCCAGGCCAGCAAAAGGAAGAAAGTAAATCCTAAAGTCTAAGATCCATGCAGAGGGCACAGACCTGGGAATCGGAGTTTAAGTTAAAAGACCAGGAAGAAGGCAGTGGAAGAGGCAGAAAGAAGCTGGGCAAGAGGTGAGGGCATCCAGGATTTTGCCGTGCCTGGGGCTATTTATCTGCCTCTTATGCTGTATTAGTAACATGGCCTCATCTCTAATTATCTGGATTCATTAGTCATCAAAGATCTTCTGACCTCTGCCCCAACCCATCCCTATAGGTCGTCGTCAGTGTCTGGAAAGGCGGCAGGCAGGGAGCTGCCGGGAGCATAAGGTATGGGTCTTACAGGTACACCGTTGTTTGAGTTCATGGTCGTGGGTTCTGTAGGGTCTGGCCCAGCTAAGGGATTGGATGATGAGCATGGGAACTAGATCCAGGGCTCAGGATAGATGTAGAATCATTCTCCAGCTACTTGGAGAAAACCAGTATTGTGCCAGTTTGATTTCTCCCAAAACCATGTGAGGGAGAGAGAACACCACCAAGGATGAGCCCCACCAGTGATAT